>NC_045787.1:126264993-128893743 GCF_009873245.2 Balaenoptera musculus
GGCACTTCCCTGGTGGTTCAGTGGTTAAGACTCCACGCTTCCACTGCAGGGGGCACGGGTTCAATCACACCGTGCAGCACAGCCCAAAAAAAAAAAAAAAAAGAAAATCTGAAAAAGAATATATGTGTATGTGTATATATATTTATATATAAAACTGAATCACTGTGCTGTACACCTAAAACTAACACAACATTGTAAATCAACTATACATCAATAAAAAAAATTTTTTTTAAATAACAAGGGTTGGCAGGACCCCTTTTATGAGGCCCAGTATCAATCCTTATTTCAAACCTAAAAAGTTGGGACTCCCCTGGTGGCGCAGTGGTTAAGAATCCGCCTGCCAGTGCAGGGGACACCGGTTCGAGCCCTGGTCTGGGAAGATCCCACATGCCACGGAGCAACTAAGCCCGTGTGCCACAACTACTGAGCCTGAGCTCTAGAGCCCACGAGCCACAACTACTGAAGCCCACGCGCACACGCCTAGAGCCTGTGTTCTGCAACAAGAGAAACCACCGCAACGAAGAGTAACCCCTGCTCTCTGCAACCAGAGAAAAGCCCGCGTGCAGCAACGAAGACCCAACGCAGCCAAAAATTAATTAATTAATTAATTTAAAAAAACAACAACAACAAAGCTGAAAAGTTGACACTCAAAGTGATCCCACCACAAGCAACGCACCAGGCCTCCCCAAGTGCTCAGCCTTGACACTTGACATCTCTGGGCCTTGCTGACACCGGAAGGCTGTCTCCCTCGGGCTGGCCCTCCAGGCTGCAATCACTCCTCCAGCCTCCCAGTGTGGCCCCTCACCCAAGGTGGGGGTGGGAATCCTCTGCTCCCCCCGTCTCTCCTCACACCTGTCTCCAGCCTGGACGCCCCTCCTGCTCTTGTCAACCCAGGCCCTTCCCAAAGCTGCACACAGTGGACACCCCAGCACCCCATCCGTCAACTGGGCACTCGAATGTTTGCTGACATGAGTGAGACAACAGGGCAGTGACTGGCCCAGAGGAGGGTTTAGGAGGGAGGAAGGCTTGGAGTTACAGCTCTGTCACTAAGGTGACAGACACTCAGGTCCTGAGCAGGTCTTCTCGGAGCCTCAGTTTCACCATCTGTGAATCCTTCCCTACCCGCAAGCCCTCAAGGCTCAGATCCCCTGCCCAGTATGGATGAGCCATCACCATAACATCTTAACAGTGACCACTTTTTGAGCGCTTACTATGTTCTAGACTGTACAAGGGGCTTCATTTAATACTCAGAGCAATTCCACGAGGGAGGCATTTCCAGCCCCATGTTACTGATGGGGACAGTGAGGAACCGGGAGGATAAGTCACTTGCCCAAGGTCAGAGAGCAATAAAGAGTCTCCTGGAACCAAGGACCCTATGGTTCCAAGGCCTGGCCTGGCCTAGGAAGGAAATCTGGCTTCGTTCCCACAGCACAGGAAGGGCTGTAAAAGGAAGCCTCCTCCACTGGGGAGGCAGGTTGGGATGGGAGTTCAGAGCATGGACTCTGGAATACGACAGATCGAGGCTCAAATCCCAGCTGCACCATCTACTAACTGGGGGACCTTAGGCAAAAAAAAAAAAAAATCACCTCTCAAGGGCTGTGGCCCCACCTGTGAAGTGCGGATAATGATGGTCCTGGCTCAGGGGGCAGGGGCAGTAACATACAAGGGGCCGGCCTCTGTCCCCTCCCTTTCCCCACCTGTATGTGAAGAACAAAGGCAAGGCTGCTGCCAACCTACCACATCCACAGCCTCGAGAGTGACCCCAACCATGACATCTGCATCACCCACACCACTATTTCCCAGCTTCCTGCGTCTTCCTCGTCCCTTCTCACAACTTCCTTACCCTGCTCACTGCCTTGAACAAGAAGCCCAAGTCGGGTCCCCATCCTCACCCTCGGAAGTCCCCGTGGTACCCTGGACTCCCCAGAAGAGCTGGAGGAAGCAGAGGCGGAGCCACACGGCAGACCCCAGGCCACCCTCCCCGGGCCCGGCCTCACCTGCAGGATGGAGGTGCGCTGCTCGTTCTTGTGCACCTTGGAAGCCAGCCGGTTGAACTCGAGGGCCATGCGGCCCAGGTGCGTGAAGAGCTGGCTGTGGTCAGGCTCCTCGGCGCACACGCTCAGGGTGGTCTCCAGGCGCTGCAGGTGCAGCATCAGGTTGCTGTCCTCGTGGGGCAGGGGGCCCAGCTCCTGGCGGGGGGAGGGGACGCGGACCGCTCTTCACCACAGTCTGAGTAGGTGCTGCCAGCCTTTCTCCCCCTGCTTCCCCATTCCTCATGACTCAGCTCCCCCCTCTGATCCCAGCTCAGCCCAGGGACATTCTCCAGTTATGCAGGTTCCCTGTCTGGGGCTGACTCACAGGGCAAGACCCGGGATTCCCGGGCCACTGGCTGGCTTACGAGTGCTGGAGCCACCTTCTTCCCACACATTGGGCCTTGCTGAGTGCCTGTGGGTAAATCACTCGTCCACAGGGCCTCAGAAGCCTCATCTATTACATGTGCACATCCCTTTTCTTCCCTTCTACCCCACAGGGTTCTTATGCAGGTGAAATGATACATGAAAGCAGCAAGCCCAGGAAAGGGGTATCACTCAATACACAGTACTGCTTCTTCAGCTCAGGAAGGCTTGACCAGCAGACATCAAAACTGTCTATTATGTCTATACGTGTGTCTTCTGGGGAGTGGTCCAAGCATTCACCAACTTTTCAGAGGACCCAAGACTCAAAACACGTTAGGAATCATAGATAGTTCAAAGAATCCCGATCTAGCAGAGAGATGAGATAGGAAGCAAACCGTGGGCAATACAGTCCAATCTCAGAATCTATCACTCCCTGTCTCTCTCTTTCTCTGTTTCCTCTGTCTAGAACACTCTTGGCAAAGACAGTGCCTTAGCTATGCCAACACCACGTCCAAGGATCCACAGGGGTAGCTGACGGCTGACTGCATCAAGCTCCTGCCAGGCGTCCGAGTCCCCCCCTCCCCTGCCTGAGCCCCTACCCATCAGGCCCCACGCCTCTTCGGGCTTCATTCCTGTGGTGTCCCCTCTGCTCAGCCTTCCCAGCGCCCCGTGTTTCAGCTGCTCTAGCAGGCCTCCCCTACCATTTATGGCAGTCACAGGCCGCCAGAACTACGGGGAGCCTCAGGGTTCGGGATTGGAAACGAAGGTTCGGGGGGAAAGAGGTTGCTCAAAGTTGCCCAGTGAGTCAGTGGCAGAGCCAGGACTGGAACTCGGGCTTCCTGACTCTCCATCTATGGCCACTTCCCTCATCTGAACTCTGCAGCAGCGGAAATGCCCTGACAGCCACAGCGTGACGTCCAGCGAATGCCTCCATAATACTCCTAGCGCCGTATTCTATCGGATGCTGCTGCTTCTTCAGTTCTGCCTTCATTCCCCCACTGCCTCTTCCCACACAGGATCTGAGGTGGTGAACGGTGCTCTACTGAAGGCTGGTGAATTGTTTCATCGCCCTGGCTTCTCCAACTGGCCTACAAGCTCCCAGAAAGCAGGGAGGCTGTCTTGTCTTTGCTCAGCACAGACTAGGCACATGGTGGGGCTAAGGAGGAACCTATTAACGAGATGAAGTCCGGGGTCATAGAGTGAAATGCTTTCTGAGCAGGGGGGTCTCGCCTCCTCGGCCAGCTTCTCAGAGCCCTTGGGGATAGAACAGGACAAGGGGACAGAAGTTCCCAGGGGACAAAACACAGAACATTTCTGATACTCAGAGCAGCCCCTCATCACTGAAGGCATGCTAGTGTAAGCTGCATGACAACTTGATGGGGACATTGCACTGGGGACTGACAGACACAAGATGCAATCAGTGAACTAAAGAGCAACATTTTTTTGGCCTTGTTAATTCAATAATTACAATTTTTAATTTAATTGCGTTTTAACTAATTGTTTGGCTTTTAACTTAAAATTTTAACATTTTAATCAACTATTTGTAGCTTAAAAAGTCGAATTGTTTTACAAGGTTTGTAATGGAAACCAGCAGTTTCCTGTCTCACTTCCCTCCACGTCCCAGTTACCACTTCCCAAAGCCATTCACTTTACATGTAAAGAGAAACATTTGTGCCCCAAATCCTTGGTAGAATGAGGCAGTGGAGACCAAGGTATCAGTGAAGGGTTACACCACTTATTGCCTGTATAACAATCAAAAAATCTCAAAGTGAGGAAGGAGGAAGGAGGAGGAGAGGGCAGGACTTGAAGACTTTTGAAGAACGTTCCGCACCTTTCTCAGTGGTTCCCCAATAAGTCTGCCATTTTAAGAGAGAACAGGACAACATAGTTGGAATAAAGGCAGCAAGTAGGGTAAAGTAGAGAATGAGGATGCCAGGTGGACACCCCAGAACTGTAGGGGAGTGTGTGTGTGCGCGTGCGTGCGTGTGTGCGTGCGTGTGTGTGTGTGTGTGTGTGTGTAAGTGCAAGGTTTAACCTCCTACCTGCATGCCCCAAAGGGGAGCCTGGGAGGAGCCAAGAGCCTGCACAGAAGGGCCACACCTGCCTCAAGCTGCTCTGGGTTTCTCTGACCCTTTCTACTCTACCCAGGCTACAAGCCCACAGGCCCAAAGGCTGAGTCAGAGCCTGCGGAGGTGCCCGGCGCTTGGCGGAGGCCAGAGGGGCTGGCGACGTGCCCGGGCTTTCACAATGGTCGGGTGCTTGTGTGGCTCACAGGGAAGTCACCAGCCACGGATTTGCATATGTGAGCGAGAAGCACCCCCTGGTGCTGGCCCCTTAAGCGTATCCCTAGTGACTCCGGGGTGCCCAGGAGATATAAGCGGGTCCCGTGCCTCTCACGCGGGGCCAGGTGACTGAAACAGAGAGGAGACGGGGGACATGCCCAGGGACCTGCCGTCCACTCACCATGGTATTTCTGGTGTGCCCGCCGCTCTCTGGTGAAGAATGCCCCTCGGCAGGGACCACCTCAAATTCAGAGGAGGTGCTCTGTGCAGAAAAAGGGGGTCAGGGGCTGCCTGAGAGAAAAACACCTTGCCCCTCCTCTGGGGCCCCATGGCTGAGAGTACAGTGGGGTCAGAGAATGGAAGGAGGAAACCCCTTCTCACGTCCAAGTCCTCTGGGCAGGAGGGGAGCCGGCCCAGGGTGAGCTCACGGACCACGAAGCAGGAATGAATCCCAGCAAGTCAGCCCGCAACCCACTGTGTGACTCAAGGTCACATCCCTCTGTGGCCAGTTTCCTCATCTGTAAAACAGGGATACTGGACTAGCTGACTTTAAACCGCTGGCACTTTATGATCGTATCTTTCTTAATGGTTTTACACTTTTAAAACGTTTTCATGAACTCCATTTTTTCTCAAAGCAACCCATGGAGTGATCAGAAGGTTATATCCCCATTGGGCAGATGAGGAAACTGAAGGCATATCATTAATAAATGCAAAAGTAGGACTGCATTCCAAGGACTGCAAATCCAACATTCCTGCTATGGCACCAGAGCTGTCTCCTGGGCCTAGGTGTCTCTGACTAGTCACCTGGAGAACACAGACAACAGTTAGTGTGGCCACAACCATGGTGGTCCTGTGCCTGCCTTGCCAACCCAGCCCCTGAGATCCCAGGGGAGTGGACTGATATGGGATAAGTCCCAACAAGACAAACACAAATTTGGAGAGACTTTTTCAGGACACACTCAAATCCAGGGAGGCCAAGGACTCCAGTCTCCCCCACATCTCCCAGCCACTCCAAGTAGAAGGTACTGGTTGTGCCACCAGAGGATGGGCCAATCGTCCCTCTGGACCAGCAACTGGCTCTGGGATTGCTGTTAAACCTGGTCGAACAAAGGCTAATTCAGCCTTCCTTCATCCCAGGAAAGGGCAGGGATGGGAGGACCTCTGGGCTCAGGTTCTGCTGAGCCCCATGGCCACCAAGGGCCCAGCTGTGGATCTCGGCGCCACCCTAGAAAGTTTCCCTTTCACCTCTACATTTCCTCAGCTGTCTGCATGACCTCACAAAATGTTTTTCTCTCTCTGGATCTGATCTGTGGGATGGAGACTCTAACTGATACGACTGGGACTTCCCTGGTGGTCCAGTGGTTGAGAATCCGCCTTCCAATGCAGGGGACGCGGGTTCTATCCCTGGTTGGGGAACTAAGATCCCACATGACGCAGGGCAACTAAGCCCCTGTGCGCGTGCGCATGCCACCTACAGAGCCCACGCGTCACAGCTAGAGAGAAGCCCGCGCACCCCAACGAAAGAGCCCGCGGGCTGCAACTAAGACCGGACGCAGCCAAAAATAAATAAATAAATAAATAATTTTAAAAATTTAAAAATAAAAATAAATGATACGACCACCTGGGTCCCTTACAGTCCTAGGATACCAAGCAAAACTTCTCAAGGCACATCTGCAGAAGACAGTTTCTGAGCCCCTGTTGAGAAGGTGAGTTCCCTGTCACATCTGCCTACTTTCTGAGCACTGTGCAGCTGATACACGCTTAACATTATGCAACCTAGCAAATGGGAGGAACTCCTTGTACATATCAGGGTCTTCCTGGTAAGATTTAACTCCGACCTTCATTTGAAAATGGATAAACCGAGGCCCCAGAGAGATTGAGATCAACTTGCCAACATCACCCAGCAAGTCAGAACCCAGGTTTCCTGACCCCAAACCTCTCTCTTGCTGTTCTGCCAATGGGACCTTGAAATCCAGGCAACTTTCAGCCATGACTCCAAATGCAACTTACACTTGCTGGAGGTTTGGGGACTGGCTCTGGCTTGTCGCTGGGGTGTGCAGGGTCAGCGGGGGTTGCTGGGACATCTGCATCCTTTCCTGGAGAATTGAGAAAACATGGGTGAGCAGCAGGGAAAGGGGAAAAGCCCAGATGCTGTCCCCTTAAGGACAGCCTTGGCCAGGAAAGTTCTCAGACAGAGTTCCCTACACGAATCTGGGAAAATGGGAGGTGGTCCCAGCAGGGCAAAGTAGCCTGGGAGAACGACTGGCTCTGGAATGACAGAGTAGAACCTGGGCAGAGAGACCATCTTCCCTGGATTTGCTGGGAAAATCCCAAGGTGGCCACTGCCCCTTGCTACCCTGGACCTGCCTCAGTGATGACAAGGATGACAATTTACAATTAACAAAGTGTTTTTATATTTATTATCTCAGCCAATTCTCAAGACGGCTCTGTGTCCCCATTTTAAAGGTAAGAAAACTGAGGCATGGAAAGGTCACCAACTGGCCCACAGTCACACAGCTGGCAACTGCAGAACCAGGACTCAAACTTAGCTCTCCTTCCCCGAATTCCTGGGGCTCTGGCCACAGGGGGCCCCTTGAGGGGAGTTGCACAGCTCCCTCTGGGGATGGGCCCGGCACCCATCCAGGACTCAGAAAACGCTACTTAATGGACAAGTGGAAGCTGGAAACATCCATTGCCTGCAGCACAGTGGACTCTGAGAGCATCACTTTCCTCCATGTGTCCATTCAGCAAATGTAGCCAGCAGCCAAATGGAAGGCTGGCATGCTGGCCTGGGCTGAGACTGTAAGGTGGGGTTGCAGCAGGAGGCATCTGAGCCCCATGTGGGGCGGAACTTTTTCCTCCCTAGTCCCAGACTTTGTCCTGGACTTGGAGACATGCCAGAGGAATGCACGGTGATCACACACAGGACTTTAACCCTAAGTCATAGTCAACGCTTTCCTTTAATAGGTAGCATATGGACCTGACATCTGAAAGACACTGCAGCAGGCTGATAGGCAAGTCTAGTCCTTCCACAGGCCTCAGCTTCCTCACCTGTAAAATGGAAGGAGGGGGCCCAGACCAGAGAGCTTCTGACTCAGATGCCAACTCTAGTGACCCGAAGTGGCTGCCTGGAGCACGATGCCTGGCACATAGTAGCTGCTCATTAAATATTTGCTGAATAAGTTACGCTGATAAAGATCCTGAGTCCACATCCTGGGTGCAGTGGATTGTTGTGATCCATTTCTAATGTCTGCCAGGGCCTCAGGACTCCTGAGTCACCAGCTATTTTTGGACAAGGTTATTCTGAAGTCCTTTCCAAATCTGACCTTCTGAGGATTCTATAGCCAGAACATGACTGGGAGAATGGCCTGCGGCCTAAGGATAAATGAAGGAGAGGTGGATTTCTGATTAAGAAGGGAGTCCAGGGCTTCCCTGGTGGTGCAGTGGTTGAGAATCTGCCTGCCACTGCGGGGGACGCGGGTTCGAGCCCTGGTCTGGGAATATCCCACATGCCACGGAGCAACAGGAGCCTGTGCTCCGCAACAAGAGAGGCCGCGGTAGTGAGAGGCCCGCGCACCGCGATGAAGAGTGGCCCCTGCTTGCCACAACTAGAGAAAGCCCTCGCACGGAAACGAGGACCCAACACAGCCATAAATAAATAAATTAATTAATTAATTAAAAAAAAAAAAAAAAAAAAAAGAAGGGAGTCCACGGTTAAGGGATTAGAGAGTAAGGAGTACGGGCAAGGCAGAGGACCGCCTGGGCTCCTCTTGTACCTGTGAGCTCAGCCAGGTGGTCGAAGGAGGTCAAAGAGGGAGACGGCGGTGGGAGCAGCTCACTGTCCTTGACCAGCTCCTCTGCCTTCTGCCGCAGCCTGGACGCTTCCATCTGAGACTCTTCCAAAAGCTCCCCTGGGGAGACAACGGGGGAAGGAGGAACAAAAGGAATTACTCAGTTCAGTGTGCTCGTTCTCCCATCCCAAGCCTCTAAGCCTGCTTCTACCTGGGTTCTGGAGCTGCAGGCCCTGGGTTTCACTCCCTGCATCACCTTGTGGGCTGAGTGGGACACACGTCATTCTAGCCCACAACCAGAAACAGGCCTGATAAGGAAGAGCCCTGCAACCAGGGGAAAAGGAGCAGAGGGGAATCTAGAACAAACTCCTGGTCCCTGGCACCCTCTTCCTGCCCCACTCCCATCGCACCTGGCTGGGGACTCCACAAAGCCAGGGGCTCTTTTAGGCCCACCATCATGGTCCCGGGGGGCTACCCACAGCCTACGGCCCGCAGTCAGGGACTGCCTGAAGGGAGGAGACCCTCCATAACATCAGCCACCCCTCTGGGCCTCGTTTGCCTTCTTTTGTAAGTGGAGACAGGGAAACTCCATCCCTCCTCCCCCAATCTGCCATTCCAAGGAGAGATCTGCCAAGCAAGGAGAAAGCATTTGGAAAATCGGGAGCTGTGCTCACCCCCAAAGCCTAGGCCCGGAGAATGTTGCAGCAAGGCAAAGGAAGAGTTTTAGGAGTTTGGAGGAAAGAGAGTCCCCTCTGGATGGGGAAATCAATGAAAGCCTCTCATGGAGGAAAAGATGGCATCTAAGCTGGGTACTGACAGATGGGGACCAGTCAGTCATGTGGAGGTAAGCAGGCTTGTTCTGAGCAGTGGCGACAGGTTGAGGAAAAGCCAGGAACAGAGAAACCAAGGGGCCTCCTCCCGCCTTGCTTCAAGCCAAGCTCAGCTCCCTGCTCTAACACTTGGAGACCGTACCCTGGTTGCCCTGGTGATGCCAGCTCTCCCCATTTCTGGTCCTTCTGGAAGATGGGCCATTCTGTTTCCCTGTCTGCTAACTGGGCCTGCCAGCTCCCTCTCCGCCACCCCAGGCCTCCTCCTCAGTCCCTCAAGGTATTCTGAGTCTTGTCATCATGGTTCTGGGGTGCTAGGGATTCAGGGCTGGGAATACTGCCACCGTGCTACAGAAGTACACAAAGACACAGCTGTGGGGCAGGAGGGAGAGGGATGACTTGGGCAGAAGCATATGCCAGCTGGCACTGCAGGCTGCAGGGAGGAGGCTTGCAGGCAGAGTGAAGGGTCTGCTTTACCTAACATCTTTATCCCTTGCATTTTTTCCTTCAGTCTGGAATTCTCCTCCACTAGGCGCTCAAAAGCTGCGGACGCCTCGCCCAGAGGTACGCCGCCCCCAGGGTCGTAGATCCGGTATGGTCCTCTCCCTTCCATGATGGTGGCTCAGCCCCTGCCGTGGTGCCCGCCTGGCTGTAAGGACAACAGCAGTATGTCAGGGGGCTGGCCAAGCCACTGAGGCGTCCTAGTCAATCAGTGCCCCAGAAGGCAGTCACCATAACCCAGAAGAGAACACAGCACTTCAGACTGGCTGGCCACAGTACAGCAGAGCAGAACAGTCACCTCCTTTGATCTGGAAACTTTGCCCCTATTAATGCAACCTAAGAACAGCATCAGTTTCTTTTAGCAGCCTCACTGTACCACCGGTTCATCTGGAACAGCAGTCAACTGTGAGGTGCAATGTGGAGTACAAGAAAGAGCACTGGGCCTTGGAGTCAAAACACTTGAGCTCATGTCCTGTTGACAGGGTCCAGAAGAAGAGGACCCTGCATCACTGCATCCGCAGCGTCCAGCATGGTGTTAGCTATGACAGGAATGCCCAATAAACACTTATCAAATGAATAAATAGTCTAGTTATTAACTCACTGTGGGATTGTGGGCAGTCCCCTCCCCTCCCGGAGGAGGGGAAATGAAAGTCTTACACTAAATCAGTGATCTTTAAAATGAAATGCTTGTGCCCAAAGGGATAAGCAAGTCAATCCAATCCGAAGTTCCATTTATATGTGCACTATCTTTTTTAAAAGAAAGAACAAGAAGAAAACCCCCTGACTAATATTTACTACACAAATTGACACTGTCAACCTCCTCCTTCCAGTTCTAATGAACAGATGGATTTTCCATCAAAGCACCATCTACTTGTGCAGCAAGTGCTCTGTTCAACTTCACCGGCTTTATTTCATTTGAAACCACTGGGCAAAGTGATTTCAGAATCCGAGTTCTGTGACTTAGCAGAGAAACTTCTTTCTTGCATTCATTCATTCCACAATTATTTATTGAGCATCTATTCTGTGCTGGGTGCTAGTCTAGGTGCTAGGTAATTATCAGCAAACAGAAGAGACAAAAATCCTTCTTGGAGCTTACATTCTAGTAATGGAGGTAGATAAATAGATACATAGTGAGAGAGATGAACATAGTATTAGGGGTGATAAAAACATCTATGGACAAAAATTAAGCAGGAAGTTTGAGGCAGGGACTTTATAGAAGGAGGTGAGGGAACTAGCCATGCAGATATCTGGGGGAATAATATTTCAGGCAGAGAGAATAGTAAGTGCAAAGGCCCTGAGGCTGAAAAGCTGATTCAGCCTCCAGCCCTACAAGGAGCTTACTAACCACGAAAGAGCTCCACAGGCCTCCACCGGGGACTTCAGAAGGACTTGGGGCCCCGAAACCTCCCTCCCAAGATCACCACCCCCAGGGCCAAAACGATTTCAGTCACGAGTCCTCAAAGGCCCTTTGAGCACCCACAAGTGCTCACTGCAAGAAAAGAGTAAAAAGGGACTAATAATAACAGCCACCATTCATTAACCTACTTGCCAGGCACTGCATTAAGCCCTTCAGATGCATTATCTCAAACTGCACAACAACCCTAAAATACATAGTAAGTTATCCTCACTTTATAATGGAGGCTTGGTGAGGTTAAGTAACTCAGCCAGGATTACACAGCCAGCAAGTAAGGGCCAAGATGAAAATCCAGTTCCACCTAAGAAAGCCGAGCTAATCACCTGCTATCCTCACACAGCTGCCAACACTCAGGCCAGACTGGCAAAATGCAAGTTCAGGCCTGTTTGTAGGGTAACATGGGGCTATAAATCGGGTACCCTCTGGGCTGTTTCCCCTGCCTTGCAGCACAAGAGATAAACAAGGATTTTGCCCAGAGGGTCCACATTACCATGCGATGCCATGAGCCGGGAGGAAAAACAAAGTTCTGGCGAGTGGGACCTTTCCGCCAAAGACTAACGAAAAAGAGAATCACACACTTGAGAGGCACCCACGCCCTGCTGAGCCCCACAGAGGCAAAGGACAGCTGCCCACACATCCAACACAGAAGTCACCAGTCAGCTTAGGGGGGACTTATTTTTAACTTGAAAGGTCAATGTTACACAGCAGAGCAATAAAGCTTTGAAGTGGTCACTGAATTAAAAGACAGTGTGGGTAAGGCACTTGGCACAATGACTGGCATATAGCAAGGAGCTTGAAACGTTGGTAGACGTTGGGGGCGTCCTTCCTCTATGCTCCCCTTCCTCCTGTGTGCCTCTCCAGCAAGCCCTTATGCCCAGTATGGAATATATATGACTGGGGTAAGCCTATGTGCATCTGACTGAGAACCTCCTGGGGGCAGGAGCATGCTCTCCTCATCTCTGTTGCCAGCACAGGCCTGGCACTTGGGAGGTGAGCCGTGATTAAGAGCTGAATGGAGTTCACAAATGGGGAGACCAAGAGCCGGAGGGGCCGTAGCCACCTTTGGTGATAAGTGACAGCAGGTGTCTGGGTTCCTGCTCACCACTCCACACTCACCCTACATGGAACTCACAGCTGACATTATGTGATGATTTGGGAATGTTTTTACTCCACATCTGGCTTGCCCAATAGATTAGAAGCTCCGTCAGAGCAGGGGCCGAGATCACCTGGCCTACCAGGGTATCTTCAGAGTGGTCCAGAATAGAGCCCCAATAAATCTCTAATCAGAACAGAGAGACAGAAAGAGCCAGAGGAGCCCTTGACCCTACGCCTGTCTCCTGACAGGCCATGTGCAAACATCCTGACAGCCTAACCGTGATCCACGGACCAGAGGCACCTGGACAGCCATATACTTCTAGAATGGAGGCTGGCACAGCCAAAATCTCTCAGAGATGCCCAGATGTAAGGCCAAGCGACAGAGCAGGATGCAGGATACAGGAACTGAAACCCCGCCTCCACATCCTCCAAACCACGCATGCTCTCCCTCAGCACTGGGGAGCCAACAGGGAAGCGGACTCACGGGAAGCAGCGGAGGGGCAGGCAGGGCTATCCTCCTGACTCCAGCCTGGGCAGCTTGGGGGCAGGGGGAGAAACAGGCTACAGGCAGAGGGAGCCCAGACCAAACAGTCTACTGTGAGAAAGTCCTCTCTGGAGATCAGAGGAGCTGCCCGAGGGAGGGTCTGGACTTCTGGAGAAAAGAAACACAAAGAGAGGAATGGGGAATTTCCACGTTCTGCTGACCTCATGCCCAGATGGTCAGCGGCAGTTCCAGGATGACCGCCGGGCAGATGGGAACTCTCCTCCTGGTCTGTGTGGTTTTTAGGCCTTTCCTGGAGAGGGGACTCATTCCCAGGATGACAGAGCTGGACAGGAATCTCCAAGGGCAACAAGGCCAAGCCCGTTACCAGGCGCCCCAGGGCTCTCGGAATGCGAGGCTTCATCACTGTCCTGCCTCCCCGGCTGACAGCACATTTCCCCTCCGTCACAGACCGCAGGAGTGGGTGTGGACAGGGGAAGGAGGCGCTGACCACCCACACGCCTTGCGTGGGGTAGTACGGGAGCTCAGCGCCTAGGCGTCCCGGGGCATGAGCTCATCTGACCCTCCCTCATGGTGTGAGGGCAGCAGTCAGGCCCCAGAGCAGGAAGACCAAGGTCACACAAAACGTCCGGATGGAGCTGGAAGGTGCCTGCTCTCTCTCCAGTCTGCCACTGCCCCCACCCTCCATTTCTGCTCCTGTGCTGCAATCCCACTGCAAAGCAGAGGCCCCATCCACATTCTTGCCAAGTCTGGCCTAGACTCCATACCCACCTGGGCCTGGTTCCTTTAAATTTAAAGCTACAGATCAGGTGACCCACCAGCAGTGGACACCAACCTGCCTTCCAAAAACAGAAACCGTCGGTGGGGAAGAGGCAGCCAGCTCAGACCTTCTTCCAAGACAAGATCTTGGCTCAGGGCAGGGGGGTGGGATCCCACAGCCCACCCTGAGAGGCCTGGGGGTGCCCACTGGAACCAGAAAGTCCCAATTTAGGGGCAAAAAAGGGCCCAGAGAGATGGCAGGCCAGGCCACGACCACAGAGTGAAAAGACGGAGGTGATCCTGTTGAAACCGAAGGAGCCACCAGCCCAAAAGAGGAGGAGGAGGAGCCAGCATGACAGGACGACAGGTGAGCAGCTAAGGGGATGGGGGGGTGGGAACGTGGGCCCAAATCGCAACCTCCACCCAAGAGGACGATGACGGTTGAAAAAGGCTAGATTCAGAATTAAATTTACATTCCAGCTTCTGCACTGAAATGCTTCAGCCCATCAGAAGCTGCCCTGTGATCAGCCATGTGCTGGTGCCAGAAGTAGGGGCTCCTAGGTATGAATGAATGATATGAATTTGCATAGCCAGTAACATTTGCAAAATACCTAGAGTTTCCCAAGCATTGATTTTCTGTCACAACAGCCTTGGAAAGAAGGCATGGCTGATGTCTGTTCGACAGATGAGGAAACTGAGGACCACTTGGGAACTTAGTCTGATCTAATGCCACTGGGCACTGGCTGCATCCTGAGGTCAGCTAGACCCTGCAGCTCTGGGGGAAGTGAAGTTCTCCCTGGACCAGAGGAAAACTCCTGAGTAGATCTCTGGTACTGGGAGTTGGGAGGTCACGGTGGCCAGCAGCCTCCTCCCCAGGCAACGGCAGGGGCTGGCAGGGATGCTGGTGGGTGGGGGTGACAGCGTGGTGAAGGGAAGGGGTCTTCAGGAGGAAGGCACAGGACAGGAAATCAGAGGTCCTGATGTCTACTCTGTTGCCTGCTCGGATGGCCATGGGCAAGCTGTCCACTCTCTGTACCTCAGTTCCCTCACAGGCACAGGGAGGAGCCTGGACCAGAGAGAAACTGGGTGATGACTTAAAACTGGCCTAAGGATCCATGGAGACCCAAGCCTTGGCTTGGGAGCCAGCCACAAGGCAAGGAAAGAGAGGGGACCCAGCACACTGGAGATAAAACAGCCTTGGAGTCAGGAAGAAAGGGCCCCAGTAGGGCGGGATCTGGGGGTAAGCAGGTGAGGCATGCAGGGTGCAAAACAGAAGGGGGCGCCCAAGTGCACGCAAGCGACCCTGAGCGGGAGCCCTCCTTACACGCTGTACCTGGGGCCTCACCTGCGCCTGCCTCCCCCTGGTCCAGCTCTGCCCACCCCTGCAGGCTGTGTGATACTGGACCAGCCCCTCACCTTTTCTGAGCCTCAGCTGCCTCATCTGCAAAATAGGAATAATAACAGAATCCACTGCACGTCAGATTAAGGAAGTTAAATGAAATCATACATGTATCATTGGAAGGGAGTTCTCACTTTCTACTTCCCAATTGTTCAGTTAACAAAGAAATGTATTCAATTCGTAATAAAATTTCCTAAACAATAATAATAATAGTACCTCACTAAGTACCTGGCACTCAGTAGGTTCTTACTAAAAGGTTGAGGCAGCCCCATAACTGTGCCCAGCTGATTGGTTGTGGCATCCACTTAATTTCTGTGAACTGCAAATAACCGTTAAGCAGGGACACTGGGACAACACCATAGCTGGTGAAGCTGAAGCTACAAGAAGCCCATCGACCAAGGCCATGCTCATGAAAGATTAGGAATCATCTGAGTCTCATTTTCCTCAATTGCAAATGGGAATATCTTGCAAGTCCCCCAAGGGCTAACGGGAAGTGAGGCACCATGAAAGCACCTTGCAAACTAAAGCAAAACTCTGTCCACATCTGCACTTCGTGATGACCACCAGTCCTCCTCACCCATTTCACAATCAGGGAAACTGGGGCTCCAGGTCCAACCATCAAAGAGCAGGCGGTGCCCTCTTGATGACTGTCAGCAAAGAGACAGCACCTACTTTAGATGGTTTGTACCCAGGGAGCCCGCCCTAGCATCCCCACCAGTGAGGAGCCAAAGATTTAATCAGTCTTTCCAACCAATTCAGTAATAAAGAGGCTGCAGGCATGGGGCGTAATATCAGGAACAGGTGGGGCTCAGGAATCATAGGATCCAGTCAAGGTACACCAAGGCAAATATCTTCCATCATGCAGCCTCAGTGTTCTAAAAGGAGAGGTTAGCAACAATAGCAATAATACGACATAAGGGGGAAGACTGGACAAACTTTAAGGCCTCTTCTAGTTCTAACATTCCAGAACTTGCAATTTATTGTCATCCCTTTCTAAAACCTTCTGACTTTGAAAAGCCTGCTCTCCCCAGCTCCAACCCCTCCCCATGCCCAAGCAGATTTCCCTGCCTCATCGATCCTCCTGCAGTGCTATCAGGGGTGCTGTCGCCTCCCCAAGAGCAGTGAGAAACCCCTGGATGATGTCTGCAGCCCTTCCCCAGGTCCTGCCCTCCTCTCTGGCCAGCACCCAGGCTCTTCAGCTCAGCCTGAGAACTGTGTCCTTCAAACACGGCACACGTCTGTGTCCTTCTTTCCCCCCTCCCCTCCACTGACTCACCCACAGAGGGAGTCCCACTGCCCCCACTTAGCCTCCAAGACCCAGGCTCTACACTATCAGCCTAGGGACAGTGGGGAGGACCAGGGCCATCAGCTGGCTGGAAACGCTGCATAAGTCGACCAAAGAGCATCTAACTAAAGCTGGGAGAGGGCCTGACAGTTGTGTGCTACCATATGCCAGGCACTAGGCTGGCATCATTACCAACATTATTACCTCATTTTCTTCTCACCACACAGAGATAAAAATTCTTATCCCTGTTTTCCAGCAAGGAAGCCAATCCTCTCGGCTAGATGGCATAATCTCTATTTTTCAGATGAGGAAGCAGACTCAGAGAGGTTAAGTCCCTTGCCTAAGGACACACAGCCGGTTAGTGGCAGAACAAAGAATCCAGCCTTGATCTATCAGACTCCAACATCGGTGCCCTTTCCACTGGCCTGCACTGACTGAGAGGCACAGGGCTCTGTGCCTCAGGGGGAGGACACCAGTCCTGCCTGTTGTCCCACTATCTGGAACATGCCCCAGGTTCTAGGTCCCTACCTCTATGTGTAGCTAACTTTGCATCAGGTACCAGTCTGCTCTTGATTGCCAGCAGTCAACAAGGCTTAGACTCTCAGGATGAAAGGAAGCTCAGGGGAAATTCGGTCCTGTGCTTATCTGGTCCCCAGGGGAGCCAGGGGACTCTGGTTGACCATCTTTAGTGACCCAGACCAACTTCCTCCTCAAGGAGCCTCCCCTGAGCAGCCAGCATTGGCTGTAGTTAGGCTATTCCCAGTTCTGCTTCCACTGACCCTTGCTCTGCTTCCTGGGGTCCCCTAGAATAAGGAACAAGATGACCCTCTTCTCCATCTCAGCCCTGAGGAGATTTGGAACCTGCAGCATTCTCTCAAAGCAGATTAGCCCTTGTTCCCTGCATCGCCCTTTGTAGGGACTGGCTTCCAGACCCCTCCCCATCCACCCCTTCAACCCTCCACCCCCACCCTATCTGCAGCTGGCTTTGAAACTGGACACAACACTCCAGGTGTGGTTTGCCTGACCAAAGAGAGGAAGTTTCACCGCCTTGTGGACATTTGGTTTTCTTATAGCTGGCTGCCCACACTAAAGAATGTCCTTTCTCAATGACATCAACAATCACGCTTGTATGCCTGATTGGCTGAGAAGAAAGTTCTCTTGTAGAAAAGTATGCTTGAGGAGGTTTCAACTATCTAAAGAGTCAGAGGTAACTGATTGGGGTAATCACCTATTTAAGTAAGCTAGGAATCTCTGTATCACTGTACACAGAGACTGGACAAAGATGTGCACTGCCACACACTTTGTAACAGCAAAAATGTCCTGAATGTTCATCAAGTGGGGACTAGTTTAATAAACTATGGTGCGTTCATTCAATGGACTACTATACAGCCATCAAAAAGAATGGGGCAGACTGCTTTGCAATGACAGAAAGGTGCCCATAAAATATTGTTATGGGGACTTCCCTGGTGGCACAGTGGTTAAGAATCTGCCTGCCAATGCAGGGGACATGGGTTCGAGCCCTGGTTCGGGAAGAGCCCACATGCCGCGGAGCAACTGAGCCCGTGCGCCACAACTACTGAACCCCGTGTGCCTAGAGCCCATGCTCCGCGACAAGAGAAGCCACTGCAATGAGAAGCCCGCACACCACAATGAAGAGTAGCCCCCGCTCGCCACAACCAGAGAAAGCCCATGCGCAGCAACAAAGACCCAAAGCAGCCAAAAAAAATAAATAAATAAATAAATTTATATAAAAAAAAATTGTTAAGGAAAAAACCAAAGTATAGATTTATATGTATAATAGGATACTATTTTTTAAACAACACACAACTACGTGTGTATATATGTGTGTGTGTGTGTATATATACGTATAGGTATGAAATCTTAAATATGCATAGAAAAAGGTCTGGAAAGAGCCACACCAAACTGCTGCTAGTAGACACATCTAGAGAAGGACTTGGGCTAGGGGACTGGAATCAAAAGAAACTTTTATTTTACCTACAGTTTTTTAACTCTTTACAACGGAATCTAGTCCTGTTCTATTTTTAAAATTAATATTAAAATACAAGCAGGAGAGAAGGAGAAAAGAACACAACTTTCATTTTTTACTTTATACCTTTAGTATTGCTTGAGTTTTTGGAGTGTTTTCTCTAATGAATACATGTTATTTTGTAACACTTTTAAAGGGAGAGTTTAAGTTTTTGTTTGTTTTTAATTTAAGTGGCTTGACAGAGCCAGAACAATAGGAAAGGGCTATTGTTCTGGCACCAAATGAGGCTGGAGGGCTGCAGGCAGGGATGGGAGCCTCCTTATTATGAATCTGCTTCACGTGGACAGACAGGCTATAGGGACAGAATCATAAATAAGGAGGAAAAGTCCAGGGACAAGTTTTCTCGTCAAGGAATTCAGTAGATGGAGACCTGGCAACTGTAAAGGAGAGTTTCCACCTGGAACCCGCCAGAAGGGATCTGGCTTCAGGAAGGTCAGGGCTGGGCTTGAGGTGACAAAGGCGGGAAGAAAAGCACCAGACTTTGGTGCTGGAAACAAGGGCGAAGCTTCCCACCCATTGCCTGTGGGCCCTCACACGGGGCCTTATACCTGTTTTGCTGGAGGGGAAGCCGAGTCAAGACAGGTGCAGAGCTGGGCTCAAGGTGGCAAGGTTCCCAAGGGACAAAGGAGAACAGCCCCACCTGATCATCAGTCCCCAGCCTGTACTCCCCACTGCCAACAGCCCCCTAAGAAGGGCTGACAAGGCAGCCCAAGCAACCCCAGCCCGCTTTCTTTCGCCTCCTCACAGCTCCTGGGATCCACAGGTGCAAATACTCCGCGCCTAGAAGCCCAGCTTCCCTCCCAGCAGCTGTGACTCTCTTAACCTAGGAGGAGCACATCCACTATCAGCCACAGGGACAAAGGGCACTAGGCCCAACCTTGGGATAAAAGGGAAGGGAGACTCGACTGTCCTCCTGTCTACCTGACCCCAAAATGCCCAAAGCTGGTTTATCCAACAAAGGCTTTCTCCAGCCCCGTAACTCCCTCCTCCAAGGGGGAAGATGACAACTTTTGAGAATTCCCCTCGTACCAAATATGGTGAAAAGAGGGTTTAATGGGTTCAACTCCTGGTTCTGCTCCCTCACCAAGTGAGCCTGAGCAGTCCTCACTTTCCTGGTTTCTTCTCCCTGTGGAAATGCTGTGAGGACCCACTGGGAACCAGAGAACAGCCTGTAGACTATCCCAACAGGAGCCACAGTGGTTAGGAAGAGAGCTTCTGGGGGCAAGACCACCCAGATAAAAGCCGGAGATGTCCTATTTTAATAGCAAAGGCTGGAAACAACCTAATGAAGAAGAAAATGAATAAAGACATCGAAGCCATTTCACACCAGGGAATGCTAATACTATACAGCTGTCCAAGCAAATAGGCCAGAGCTAGAGACACAAACAGGGATGAATCTCAGAGATATAACACTAAGCGAAACAAGCAAGTTGCAGAAGAACACAGGCAGTATGATGGCATCTAAATAACATTTGAAAACAAACAAAACAATACTAAATATCGTTTACAGATGTATACGTTTATAATAATAAAACTGTAGAGAAATACAAGAGAATAAGCTCTAAATTCAGAACACCTGTTTGCTTCTGGAGGGGTGGGGAAGGAGGTGATCGGGGAGAAATTTCACGTGAACAGAAAATACGTTCCTTCTTAAGCTGGATGGGTGGATGCCCAAGTGTCTGCGTGTTACCCTCTGTGTCTGAAAGATTCCTTCGTGTTTTCTAGAAGTCAGGGCTGCCGTCCTCAGACCCCCATTCCTCTTCCCAGAGGTTGGGGGTGGGAGGTGGCAGCACCTCAGAGGCAGCAGTGGGGGTGTGGCAGGAACTGGGGTCCCTCAGACCACTGAGATGAAGCTGGCCGTGAGGAAGGCACAGGACCAGGGTGTGCTGGCCAGCTGAGAGCGTGAGAGCGGTACAGGCGTCCTCCACTGCGGGTGGAGACCAAACCAAGGGCCCCTGACTCATGGGACACCCCCACGCCTGCCCTAAAAGCACCAGCTCTGGTCTCTGAGTAGATGACTCCCTGGTGACACGACACCCCAGCCCCCAGCCCCCTCCCCCCCGACACACACACACACACACTCACACATCTGCCTGGGCCACCGGGTCTCTCCACCCCACAGGTGCTCAAGGACACAGGCAACAGCCTCGGGGTGGGCTCCTTGGGGAGACGAGAGCTCAGCCCCGCCCGGGGACAGCCCCCAGACAAAGAGCCAGCCGCCCCTCAGCCCAGAGCTCCTCAGCCCAGTCATCCGTTCCTATCGGAAGAGCGACTGTCCGGGGCCGGTCACGGGGAAAAACATCAAGGACTTCCTCCTGCAAGCGGCCAGGCCAGGCCGTGGCGGCCGCCCAGGTCTGTCTCTGCGGCCCAGGGAGCCTTGCTTCCCACAGGACGAGGGGCGCTTCTCCCTGCTTCCCTGTGCCTTCCTTCTGGGCACTCTCCAGGGGGCTCCAGACACTCTCCAAAGAGGAACAGGAAGAGGAGGGGCAGGCGGGGGTCGGGGGCAGCAGCAAGAAGCCGGGAGGGTGGGCACAGAAAGGCCTGGCCCAGTGGGAAGAACTTGGCAACTACTGGAGCCAGGGAGGGCGGCCCAGTCACTGGGCTACAGTTTTCTGGAAGAGAACGCCCTGAGACGCCTGCCACTGCAATCCCTTCATTTTGCAGCTGGGACACCAAAGCCAGCAAAGGGAGGAGGACCTGCTCAAGGCTGCAGGGACAGCGGTGACACAGAGGGGAAGCAAACCCAGTCTTCTGGTGGCCAGGTGCGTGCTCTTTTCACCACACCTCCTACTGCCCTCCCCCTCTCTCGTCCCGCTTCCCTCCCTCCAAGTGGTCAGGTGAGCAGTGAGGGAAAAAAGAGGGATGAGAAAGGAGGTGGGCCCACAACGGGGAGCCGCCCGTAACGACACTGGAAGGGGCCGCCTACGAGGCAGTTCACTCCTGACGCTGCCCTGGGGGTGGTCAAGCGGAGGCTGGCTGATCGCCTGCTGGGGTGCTGGGTGCTGCTGAGGAAATTCGGGCCGGATGTCCTCTGCGGCCCTCCCACACGCCTACTGCCACTATTCCAAACAGGGATGGAAAGACGTCTGAGACAAAACAAAGGATGACCCATCCAGAGAGGACACAGCATGGTCCAGAGGTGGCAGAGGATTCAAGGCAAGTTATCCCGAAGCATGAAAAATCAGACCATCTGCATCATCTCCCACTGAAATCCCTTCAACAGCCTCACGATCAGCATCATTAATAAGATTTAACGATGTTCGGCAGCCAGCAGCGATGGATCACTTACCCCACGCCAGCCCTGTGCTGAGCGCTTGACACACACTGTCTCATTAATTCACACCACCCTGGAAGTAGCACTTATGTCACGTAATCCTATAGAAGAGGAAGCAGACGCAGCACCCACCCAGGTGTGCTGAACCCTAAATCAGGCACACTACACCACAGGTTCTCAGAGAGCAGCTGGGCCGGCAGCGTCAGCACCGCTGCCACCAGCTGGATCAGACACGCTTGGGGGCGCGGCCCTGCAATCTGTTTAACAAGCCACCCAGGGGATTCTCATGCACGCTTGGGTTTGCCAATGCTCTGATCACTTCCCAGTGCTGCTGACGGGGAAAAACTGACACTTCTCTGCCTGGTAGTCAAGACCATAGGGTTTTTCCTAGCCCAGCTGGTCAGCTCCCCCAGTGCAGCAGAGCCTTAGCCCAAATCCTCTTACCCTAAGTTGCAGAAGGGGCCCAGGCCCCCCTCTGCACCTCAGCATCTTGCCTGGGCCCGGCCTTGAAGTCACCTCCTTCCAGAAGCCCCCTGACCATCTGGCACCCCCAAATTGCTCCACACCCCAGTCAGACTTACTACCGGGCACTTGCTGGCACACTATGCCTTCCAGCTAGCGCTCATGGCACATTTCTGCCCAGTCCACAATGAGTTCCTGGAGGGCAGAGCCAGTATCTTATTCACCTGAGTACCATGCCACTCCACACAACACCAGGCCGGAGGGCTGTCAGGAAGTGTTTGCTGACTATCAGAAGAAAAGAAAAATGCCTTGGGAAGCAAGTTCTGGCTCTCACCCTGACTCTGCCACTACCTCTCTGGGACAAGAGCCTTCCCATCTCTAGGACTCAGTTTTCTCATCTGTGAAATGCACCATTATTCTAGTTGCTTCTGTTCTACTCATCTGCTGAACAAACCCAGCAAAGCCTTACCCCAGACACTCTTTATCTAGTATCAGGAATGCACACGTGAAGACTAAAGAGATCCCTGCTCTCTCCCTTCTATTCTAGGAAAAGAGGAAGACAACAAACAAGCAAGCAGTAAAAATTACTGTATGCCTGACACATACAGTATCTACACACATACTTTCTCAATTGCAAATAAGCAAGATCATTTCAGGGCATGATGAATGTATTAAAAAATACATATAATAGTAATATGACAGAAAGTGAAAAAAGGGGTTACTTTGCATAGAAAGGTCAGGGAAGGCCCCTCTGAGGAGGTGACATTTGAGCTGAGACTTGACAGATAAGGAAGAACCAGCCATGAAAAGAGCTGGGGAGAGGTGTTCCAGGCAGAAGGAACAGTACATACAAAGGCCTCAGGCAAGAATAAACTTGGCCTGTCCAAGGGGAAAAAAAGCAGGTTGCTGTGGTTAAATCACAGTGAGTGCAAGAATAAAATATTACCCAGTAGTACCCAGAGAGGGGGGCAGACAACCGACCTCCTACAATTCTGAGGTGTTCAAATCAGGTCGGCCAACCCAACCCAGAACATCCGGGGCCCAAGGCACAGGCAGCACTGGGGGTTAGCGTATGAGTCAGACCCCACGGCTTCCTGGGGCCCCAAAGGCCCTGGGGTGGGAATAGGGGCAGGCAGCAACCCTCAGCATGAGTGCCATGCCATACCCACGGACACACATGGGTGGGAGAAAACAGGGTCACATAAGTATGTAGAACACAAGACACTCACGGCTGCAGCCTCCAGAAGGACATGATCAAGTGCTTCAGTGAAGTGCCAGGCCCTGATCACATTATCTTTCCAGGACACAGCCAGGATAGTGGAAAGGAGACAAGGCCCAGGGTTCAAGGCTTACTAGTCTTGGGCAAGTCTTAACCTTTTGGGGGTTCAGTTTCCTCACCTCAAAATTGAGGCTACTACTAGTGACTCTCTCTTAGGGTTGCTGAAAAGAGTAAATGAGATACTAAACATAAAGCACTGTGCCTGGCACACAGAAAGTGCTGATAAATGGAAGCTGTTATTATTACCATTATTGGTTTTTCACTGCCTCAGTTCTCTCTGCTGTAAAATAGTGATATTAATACATCATAGGATTGCTATGAGTTTGTGCTAATAAATATTCCAGCCTCCTAATGCAATGTCCATTGTCAGGAATGAAAAAAAAATTGAGAGTCCTCTTTCCGAATCTTTCATCAGGTGCTGAATTCCCCTCTACCCTACCGCATTGTCTGGAAAATGAGTAAGAGCTGATTAAACTCTATTTTGACAATGCTGTGAAATAAAAATGATGCATTAGGAATCCACAGATTTCTCTGCACTGTCATTCTGCAAGGGGGTGGGGATAAACGTTGCTGATTCTTCTGCATCATCCACAAAAGTCCCCCCCTCCAACCAAAACACGAAGTCTCACTCAGTTGCACAAAATTCCCACCCACAAAATTCCCATACAATTAATGAATATATAATACAATCACCTTCATGTACACACAGCTTCACACACTCTTGCAGACAAATGTTCTACAGCGGAAAACTCACGCATATGTAGAAACTCCACACCCCAAACCGCTCCCCAAAATTCACTACAGCTACCCTGCAAATGCACCCAAATGTTGTCTCCGACAGTGGGCAAAATATGTTCAACAGAAACAGTATAGCACAGAGTCTGGAGTCAAACGCCATAGTTCAAATCCTGACTTTGCAACTCTCTAACTGTATGACCCCAATCTCCAAGGGCCTCGGTTTCCTAACCGGTAAAATGTGGATAATAATAATCATACTCGTTTTGAGGATGGAAGTGACAATTAAACGAGTTTAATACATGTAAAGAGCTTAGTTCAGCACTTGGAAAGCGCCCAATAAGAGTTATTTT
Organism: Balaenoptera musculus; assembly: GCF_009873245.2. Classification (NCBI taxonomy): domain Eukaryota; kingdom Metazoa; phylum Chordata; class Mammalia; order Artiodactyla; family Balaenopteridae; genus Balaenoptera; species Balaenoptera musculus. The sequence goes on from NC_045787.1 coordinate 126,289,395, forward strand.
CCTCTTCAATACGTGTGCACACGGCTTCCAAAACTGGTCTCCCACACTATAAACAGACCCACGCCCGCACACACACCCTCCAACCCGCGGGTCCGCACACCCAGCACACAGCCCGCCTGCAGTACCCAGACACGCTTGCCCACTCAGTGCGCACGCGCGCCCACCACCCTCCGCGCAGGTCAGGGATTCCCCACTCGGCCGGACCCGGCCGCCCCTGGAGGTGCCCTGCGCCCGGGGACCTCGGGCGCCGGAGCCCAGGAGCCAAGAAGCCCAGGCCACCAGTCCGGGCCTGACCTCCCCCCAGCCACGCCCGGTGGACTACCGAGGCTGGGACCGGCCCAGCCCCAGACTCCCTTCCTTTCCATACCCGCTCTGCCCGGCCGGCTTACCTGAGGGTGGGGACCCTGGGAGACCGCGCCCCGCTCTGCGCGTCCAGCCCGAGTCCAGGGACGCGGTAGAGGCCTGGGCCAGACTCTGGCCCCGCAGCACTGCACAGGATCCCGGGTCGGGGCAAGGAGACAGGGCCGGGGACTAGGAAGTGCTGGGGGCCGGGCCGCCCCACCCCCTGGGAAAGTCCCCAGCGATTGACAGGCCGCTCGCCCAATCACGCTGCGCCATCTGGGCGGGTCCGCAGCCAACGGGGTGGGACGCAGAGAGGTAAACAGCCGCCGCCGGAGCAGGCCGGTCCCTGGGTAGCCTTTGCCTCGGGCTGCAGCCTTTGCAGGTTTGGGCAGTCCCTCGGGGCCCTCCCTGCTGCGGAAACTCCGGGCGCCGGAATGAGGCTGGGGCCACCCTGAAAGCCGGAATTTCAGAGTAGAGACGAGCCGAAGAGACCACCCACCCTTTCCTTGCGCCGAGGGGCACAGGGGCCGGAGCGCGGGGAGGGGACTTGCCAAAAGGCATGTAAGCATTTGTAGCTGAGCCAGAGCTAGAGTTCGGTCCAGGGCTCCCCCGGACTTCTTACAGAGCTCACAGAAATTCAGAGGTGAAAGTACCTTTAAAGAATCTTATTGTCACAGCTGACATTTTTTGCATACTTACTGCCCCAAACTTGGTAAGCACTTTGCATGCTTTATTTATTCAATTCGGTCAGTCACCCTAGTGAGATGGTTTTTATCCCCCCCCCTTTTTTTTTTACCATAAATAAATTAATGTACAAGGCGCATGGAGGTTAGATGACCTCAGTAAGTGGCTGAACCAAGACTGAAACCCAAGTGAGCAAATCCGTAGCCCACTTTCTACACTGTCTACCTATATGTGGGCCAGATCATGCAAACAGGCTGTGAGATTTCCCAGACCAGGAAGGAGCAGTAACTTGGTTTCAGGTTGGGAACACTTGTTTTTTTAAGCCCACCATTTTATTTAAAAGAGGGTAAATTTTAATTTCAAAAAGTGGAAAGTCCTAACCTTGGAATATAGGACAGCTCTTTAAATTGGGTTAATATAGCTTTATGAAAAACTTATTCCAAAAGATTCGTTTCACCGGAACTATTGAAAACTTAGTCATTGACAGGCCCTCATCCTCAGAAAGGATTTGGGGAATTATTTCATACAGGCCCTCATTTTACAGGAGAGCTCTGTAAATTAACTGTGACTCTGTGTGAAAACACACACACACACACACACACACACACACACACACACACACACACACACACACACACAACCTACCCAACTATATGCCTAATCCAAGAACTCTCCTTTCAGGCTTTGTGACATCCTGGGATGCTTTTAGTTACTTCAAAGGGGTTATCAAAGTCTCAAAATGATATTAATTCTAGTTCATTTTAATTATGAAAATAAGTACACATATTTCGAACAGGGGGAGGGAGAGAGGGATGCGAACACCAAACAAAGCACCACTGAGTGTCACCAATCAACGGGAGATTACGATCTTGGACTGGTTCATACCGCAGCTCTCAGGCATCACCTCACCCATTTGTGCGCCGCCCCTGCCCTGTCCGGTTTTCTTCCTGCTCTTGTCTGTAATTCCCAGTTTGCCTTTTCCTGGAATGCACTCTTCCTAATCCCAACCAAAGTCCTTCTCATGAACACTGAAATTTACTTTAAAAAGTGAAGAGTCTCCAACTGTTTGCATTTTGTTTCCAGACTATTTCAGCTGTTTTTGTAAATGTCTGACCTTAGAGAATTAGGCAAATGGTTTCATTCCCCAAAGTGCCAGGTGACTCCTAGAGGTGGGCTTGTTGGACAATGCTCTAGTATGGCACAAAAAGGTCACACAGTCATCTTTTTGCCTGATTCCCTCCTTTTGGATAATTTTTCTTAACAATTGCAATGTGTGAGAAGATGCATCTCTTCAAAGTCATGACCACATCCACCTCTTCCATCCATTTCAGTTTGTTTGAGTTCTAAACATTCCATGTTAGGGGCCACGGGACCGTTGATCACAATCCCCTATTTGGCAGATTGGTAAACTGAGTCCTCAACGTAGTAAATAACTTACTTAAGGCCACGCACATGGAGTGATGAAACCAGGGTTGGAACCCAGGTCCTTGGCTCCCGGTCATATGTGCTCTTTCCACTGCATCATGTTGTCTTTACAGTGTCCTGATTTTTCTTACTTTCTTACAGAAACTCAACACTCATGATGAACGTAGGCTATGGACCTAACTAATGGGGTTCTAACCACTCAACCACTGCCTTCCTGGGTTAAGTCTCTGTTCCTCTCTGAAAAATGGAGATAATGATTACCTACCCCTTAGGTGATCATGAGGATAAATGAGATAATGCAAGTAAAGCCCAAAGCTTGGCACACAGTAAGCATTCAAGAAAAGATATGGTTTGTAGATGTGGATTGCATGCATTGAGTAGAACTTCACTGTTAAACCCAGGAATGCAACCTCCCCAGGCTCCGTCCCACCATCCACAAACTCTCTGGGACCCTAGACTCTGGGGGCTAGGCAGGGTAGGAGATGGGCCCCCTAGCCTGGCACCCCCTTCTCCCCGCAGCCCTGGAAGGAAATTTCCAAGCTGGGAAGCTGGGCCTGACACTGAGAACTGAGTGACTCAGTCAGCTGGGAACCTCTTGCTCTTCCAGAGTGAGGACAAGCACCCGTGCAAAGCCCCACCTGGCAGGAGAATCAAAAGGCCTGTGCGTTGTTTCGTTGTTTCGTTTTGTTTTGTTTTAAGGCAGGCGGTTTCCCAGTCTCCTTTCTACCACTCCCCCGCCCCCTTCCACCACCTCCACCAAGGCTGCTCCAAAGTTAACACCTAAATCCACATTTGAGGGATATGAAAAACATACCAAAAAACCCTCAACTTATAAGTGACTGAGCTCTAAATCAAGGGCCTAAAAAGGAGTGAAAGCTGCATATTAAAAACATTAGAAGGTAATATTTATGGCATATTTGCTGTGTGCTAGGTCTGCACTTTCACATATCTCCCAACCAGCCTCTGAGGTCAGAACCATTATCATCCCCACTTCACAGATGAAACTGGGGCTCTGAGGCGTTAGGTGACTTCCACAAGGTCTTCAGCAGCAACAGATCACTGGAACATGAAGATCCCGGCTCTTAAACCCTTCACGCTCTTGAGCATTATGCTATGGAGTCTTGCCAGCTAGCAAGGCACAGAACTCAAAATGCCAGTCCTTAAAGAGTCCTTAGAAAGGATCAAACCCAGCCTTTTTCTTATAGGGATGAAGCCACTGAGGGCCAGGGAGGGCCAGGGACTTGTCACAAGTCTTACAGCAACTTTGGGATAGCACTTAAGTCTCCTGCTCCCGGAGCAATGCTATTTCCACACACCTCAGTCATGGGAAACAGAGCTTCTAAGACAAATGAACATGTGCCTCACTCTTGATAGGTGAATTAGTGAGTCTGGGCCTTCGCTAGGGGTGATGAGCAGCTAATGAACTAAGAAAGGAGCAGTCCTGGGTCTGGGTCCCCTCCTTAGATCCAGTCCCACATCTCCATAGCCAGAGGCAATCTCAGGAATGGAAAATCCTACGATGGATTCTAGGTGCTTTTTGGTGTTGGGTGTGTGTGTGTATATGAGAGGGAGATTTCAGTGATAAATGAGAAATGCATGTCAAGCACATGGTGTTGGCTGGAATTGTATTAGGTAATCGTATTTGGGGGTAAAGAGTAAATAAATGAGCAGAGTTTATGGTCTCTGCTTCCCACCCTAAGCCCCAGAAAACATTTTTAGTTCTATCTACATCCCAAATAACTGCATGAGAGGATGGATACAATGGCGCTAAGAAATCCATAACTCTTGGGCTTCCCTGGTGGCGCAGAGGTTAAGAATCTGCCCGCCAATGCAGGGGATACGGGTTCGGGCCCTGGTCCGGGAAGATCCCACATGCCGTGGAGCAACTAAGCCCGTGCGCCACAATTACTGAGCCTGCGCTCTAGAGCCCGTGAGCCACAACTACTGAGCCCGCGCCACAACTACTGAAGCCTGCATGCCTAGAGCCCATGCTCTGCAACAAGGGAAGCCACCACAATGAGAAGCCCGCACACCGCAACGAGGAGTAGCCCCACTCGCCGCAACTAGAGAAAGCCCGCGCGCAGCAACGAAGACCCAACGTAGCCAAAAATAAATAAATAAATGCAAATAAATTTATTTTTAAAAAAAATCCATAACTTTTCACATTCATTCAGCACTTTAAGGTGAATTAAACCGTTTCATATTAACAGTTTGCCCCACTTCCAAGAGGCATGTCATGCAAGGGTTAGGAGGTGGACTCTGGAGTCTGATAGACCCTGGCTTAGATCACAGTCCTGCCACTTACACCTCGCGATGACTCTCCTCCAGATTCCTCATCAATAACAAGAAGGCTAAAACAGTGCCCAATGCACAGGGTAGAAAGAATGAAACGTCACAGAACCTGGCATCAGTGAGAGGCAACAATGATACTTATGATCAGCCCTATAGGGTGGGCAGGGATTATTCATCTACTCTTTCCAGTGAGGACCTCAGGGCCCAGAGCTGTGGAGGAACTTGCCCTAGACTTCACAAAGTGTTCTCGGAAACACCAGGCCTAGAAGGCATTTCTCCTTTTTCTCCAGGGTCTTTCCTGTTTTCCTCTTTTTTCATCCCAACTGTTTCCGCTGCGTCCCTGGGCTTGCCTCTTACTCTAGGCTTTCTAGGGCACCGCTGGAGGAGAGGAAAGGGCAAAGTGACAGTGGGGGAAATTCCCGCCTGTAGCAGACGTGGCCTAGCCAGGCCCCTCCCACAGTTCCTAGGAGCCCCAGGCCAGCTCCTCTCCCTCTGGCCTTCCTGTCTCCAGCTCAGAATGTCAAGTGGATCTGGGTTTGGATCCAAGTTTGCCCCTTGTCATCCTCCTGGAAGTGGGAAGAGGTCAGCCAGGCTCAGCCCAGCCCCTGAATGAGGCAGACCCATGGGAACCAGAGCATTTCCTAATCCTGGGAAGCCCTGACGGTGCTGTTCAGCCTCACCCCAAGTCCTCTCCCATGCACCCTCTTCTAGGGCCCCTCCCACTTCTCCCTCCATTCTTCTCCAGCCCAGAAGCCACTGTGACAGCAACTTGGCCTCCACTCCTTGCCCCTCCTAGCCAGGGACTTCCCTGGGCTGGGCCTCTGACCAGCTTTGGAAAATCTGGACTGACTGTGATGAAAGATGAGGCCGCATCACCACTGTCTGCCAGCCCATCACCCACTCCTAGTGCCTCGGGCTCTCTCTGTGTTAAAGGCTCAACCACATAAAGGTCCAGCTGATCCTGGAGAAGAGCAGGTGGGAGAGCCCTCCAGATGTCCTTTCTCCCCGGTGTTAAGGAGGGCCCTAGCCTTCCACCATGTTCCCAAGGGAGGCGGGGCCAGACTCCCACCTGGTCTCTTCCTATCTAGCTTTAGACCACTGAAGTAGCCCAACACATGCCCAAACACTTACCCTCAAAAACTCACAGACGCATAATCATGTAATGACCCAGACACAGACGCCCACGGACACACACACACACACAGACATGCTCACGCACTTTTGCTCACACAGTCGTACACACAGGCACCTCGGGAGACGTGACACACGCTCACAAACGTAGACACACGTTCTCACACATGCACACACACACACCTGCCTTCACACTTGCAAACCTACCCACCCCCTTTTCTTGGGAGAAGGATAAGACAAAAACAGACCTTTCTTTTCCTTCCCTTTGGAAAAACTGGCAGCGACTAGAGAGAAAAAGACTGGCTGAGAAGGCAGAGCAAGAAGAGGAGGGCAGGAGGAGGAAATAAGAAATGGAGGGAGAGACGCAAGAGGAGAGCGAGGCCGGGAAAGGAGGTAGAGGCCCAGAGCCCAGGCCCGTGGGGGGAGAGGGAGCTGGGCCGGGGCAGACACAGATCCCAGCTGGCAGGAAAGCGGAGGGGGGCCAGGTGGCTCGTGGCTCAGCCAGGAGGGTCTGGTGGCCCCGGCAGTCTTGTGCGGTGAGCCCTTGCCCTGTCCTGGCTCACGGCCCCCGTGCCGGGTCACTCACCTGGGGAAGGGCAGGGGAGGACGGGGTCTGTGCAGCGGGGCTGCCACCCGAGAAGGCTCCTCGGCTCACTGCGCTTCTGCAGGAAGGAGAGCTGGGCCAGGCTGACTTTTAGGCAGGAGGGGAATTCCCCACGACGGAGACGCAGGCAGCCCCGCAGACTCGACTGAGGCCCATCCCGCCCCCTGGCAGAGCACAGGGCCCTTCTTTGTCAGTTCCCCACCTGTCACTTCCCAGACGGGCTGTCGCTTGCTGTGAATTCCAGGGCAGGGAGGGGGCTCTGGGTAAGAGCCCGCCCGGAAGCCTGATGATTCTGTGGCTGGACTGAGAACTGGCCCAGGGGCAGAGGCAACCCGGCCTGGCCCACCCTGCCCCAGTGTGGGGTTCTCCCGAGGACCTCGATCTCTTCCTTTGCCTAAGGTGGGGGGATTCCAGCGCCCAGGGTCCTGGCTGAAATCACCAGCCGCCCAGCGCACATCCTCTTGCCCATCCCCCCTCCCCGTTCCTCTCCCATCTGTTTCCACTTAGTTTCTTCTCCACAGGGTAGGAAAAAGCCCACTCCTTCCCTCTGTGCCGGATCTCATTGGGATGTTGAGTGGGGCCTTAGAGACCTACCCACCAATGAGCAGCCCAGCTCTGCACTAACTCCTGAAGCTCACTTCCCCATCCTGAGCCTCAGTGATCCCCTGCTGTAAAATGGGGATAATGAGTCCTGCTTTGCCCGCCTCCTGCGATGGTAATTAAAATAAAATGATAGTTTACAGACATTCTTTGTAAACTATTGATTACTTTACAAACGTAAGGTCTCAGTTCATTATCTGCTGAAAAGATGCCTAAGGAGGAGATGGATGGGGACCATCTGGATGAGCTGGCCTTTCTCCATCATTCCCGGTTCTGGAATTTCGTCATTCTTGCACAACATTATAGACCACTGAAGACCTAGGAATGGACAAGTCAGACCCACTTTCTGCCCACTCAGAGCTCACAGGCTCTGGGCTGCGCTGTCCAGTACAGTAGCCATTAGCAGTACATGGCTATTTAAATATAAATTATTTGAAATTAATAAAATTAATAATTCAGTTCCCCAGTAGCACTAGCCACATTGCAAGTGCTCAAGAGCCACGTGTGGCTTCCACCTTAGACTGCACATGTATAGAATATTTGCATCACCACAGAAAGTTCTATTGGATAGCATTGCTCTGGGGGCTGCAGGCAAATCAATAGGTAACTACAGTCAAGTGTGGTAGAGTTGTATTCTGACAGGAGGAATACAAGGAGCTATAGGAGCCAGGACAAGGGAGCGTCTCGTCAGGATTTGGGAACTGGGAAGTCTTCCTAAAGGAAGGGACACCTTGGCTGAGACCCGAAAGTAGCCAAGCAAGAGCGTAAGGAAGGGTGTTCTCAGCAAAGGGAATAGAATATGCAAAGAGAAGAGAGAGTACATTCAGGGAACTGAAAATTGTTCACTCTGAGTGGACCATGGAGTTTGAAGCAAACAAAGGGGAAGTAACAGAGGTGGGTCTGGAGAAATACCCAGGGCCAGATATCAAGAGGCCATATCAGTCCTGGGCAGGGCATTGGGAGGTAGGGGGACAGGGGGTGACGGAGTGGGAGAGCCCACTGACTCTGATCCTCAACTGTTTCTGTGCCCTTCAGATTGGGATTGCCCGGGGAATGCTAGAGACACCTCCTGGCCCAACAGTCTCACTTTACAGATGTGGAAGTAAAGAACAGACAGGGGAAGTGACTTTCCAAGTGAGTTAATCAAGGGACTTCCTGACCCCTAGGCCAGTGCTCTTTCCCACACCACACTCAGTCCCCCGGTTGCACAGGCTGCTTTTTAAATGTTTCAATAGCCACATGTGGCAAGCAGCTACCATACCAAACCATGCAGAAAGTCCTACAGGACTAATGACACCAGTCCCTGAGCTAGACCAGGCGCAAAGGGTGATACGCTTCCCTGCATGTAAACTCTTTTCTCTGCAGGGAGTGAAAATATACCTTCTCACACCCATGTTGTCAGATGCTCCCATCTCTGTCCTCTGATGCCAAATTGCAAGGCCTCCCTTACTCATGTCCCCAACAGCTCAGCAACTGGCATTTGGGATGATGGCAGGACTCAGCATCAGGGAGAGCGATCTTGCTCCTGGCTCCCTTTGTGAAGCCCCCTGAGTCAGCCAGAGCCTTCTGTGAAATTGAGGAATGTCCCTTCCTAGAGGAAATGGAGTTTCAGATTCCTCATTAGTATAATGTGTAATTCAGCCCTGATGTTCCGGGATTGTGATATTTCCCCTATACACAGTAGTTTCTCTCCAGAGGCCACAATCATCATAGGTCCTCTGTGAATTCACAAAACTCAGCTTAGACTGGTTTCTGCTCCTGGAGTCCTAAATGGTGGAGGGACCTTAAAGGGCTAAGGAGGCTCAAGTAGCTGGACCCACATGAGTTGCAATCTCCAGTTAGTACACTTGGTTTGCGCACCCAGTGGGAAGATTAGCTCTGGGCTTTCCCTGCTCAAATGCTGAGAACAATCAGCTTCTCCCACCTTCTCTTCCCCTTCTTCCTTCTTCCAGCCATGGATTTCCTGAAATTGCCTTCCCTGTTCAGGCCAAGGGATAGACATCAAGGAAGAAGAGGCCCTTGGACTGGGTATAGGAAGACTTGAGTTTGAGTCCTGGCTCTGCTGTGTGGCCCTGAGCAAGTTCCTTCCCCTCTCTGGTTCTCAGCTTTGCCTTCCATAACATGAAGGAATCAGACTAGGTGATCACTAAGCGACCTTCCCTTCTGACACTGTAAGGAAGTCTAAAAGTTCAAAGGAAGGAGAAATCAGAGCAGGCCAAGATGGTCAGGAAATAATAACAGTAATATCTGATACTTAAGATTAACATGTACCAGGCATGGTACTAAGTGCTCTTCAATGCGTTCTTTTATGCATTCCTCATCAGAACCCTATGAGATTGGTACTGCGGATTTACAAATGAGGAAACTGAGGCTTATAGTGGTTTAAGCCAACAGCTACTAAGTGGCATAGCTGGAGTTCAAACTCAGGTAATTAATGTCTCCAGAGCTTACCTGGGGGAGATGAGACCTTTGCTGAACTTCAAAAGATGGGTGAGATTTGGATATACAGGGGGAAGCTCTCACAGGCCCACTCCTTTGCTACTTAATTATTCAGACACCCCACCACCCACCCCACCCTTAATTTCCTCTCCCACCCTGACGTCTCTGGTCCCATTGCTGATGTTGTGGGAATAGCATTGAGCCTGTCTCATAATAGTCAATCAATATTTATTTAGCGAATGAATGGATTTGACTCTGTGGGCTTCCTGATTCATCAATTCTGTTGAAGGCTCCCCCGGTGCTATTTGAACCTAGACCAGGACTCTGGGCAGATTTCTGGATCCCACCATAGACCTGAGATATCAGACCCTCTCGGGGATAGGACCCTAGAGATGGCACTTTAAATAACCTTTCAGGGGTGGTCTTAGTACTTAGCAGTTTGAGAAGTCCAAGCTCCCTAAGCTGGGTCTTCCAACTCCAAAGTGAGAATTACCTGCTCAGATACAGGCAGCCAAGAACTCACCGTCATGAACTAACGGGAAGTACCAAGTATGCTAGCACTTCTCTGGGTCACCCAAACATCAGATCTGTGACTTTTGCAAAAATGCTTTGAGTCCACAAGCATCCACTAGGTGCTAGGCCCATTGCTATTGCTGACTCACTATGTGACCTCAGTGGAAATTTCCTCTCTCTGTCTCTCACCTTCCTCATTTGTGAAAAGCGGTCAATTCTCTTTGCCCATCTATAACCAGGGAATAGCTTTGTGCGTAGAGGTGTGCCCATTAGGATGATTTCATAAAGACTATCATAGGGAGCTTCTCTGGTGGCGCAGTGGTTGAGAGTCTGCCTGCCGGTGCGGGGGACATGGGTTCGAGCCCTGGTCTGGGAAGATCCCACATGCCGCGGAGCGACTAGGCCCGTGAGCCACAATTGCTGAGCCTGCGCGTCTGGAGCCTGTGCTCCGCAATGGGAGAGGCGGCGATAGTGGGAGGCCCGCGCACCGCGATGAAGAGTGGCCCCCACTTGCCGCAGCTAGGGGAAGCCCTCGCACAGAAACGAAGACCCAACACAGCCATAAATAAATAAAGAAATAAAATTTAAAAAAAAAAAAAAAAAGGGAAAATTCTCTTTAAAAAAAAAAAAAAGAATATCATAGGTGAGGGGTTTGTCAACTTTAGTGTCCGTCAGAATCATCTGATCCATTTGGTCTTGGGTGGGGGCCTTAGATCAGCGGTTCTCAATCCAGGCAGCACATCAGAATCACCTGGGGAGCCTTGTAAAAATACAGATGCCCAGGTCCCACCCCAGAGTAATTACAGCAGAATCTCAGGGGGGTGTGGCCTGGGATTGGTATTTAAAAAGCTCCCCAGGGCTTTCCTGGTGGCGCAGTGGTTAAGAATCCGCTTGCCAATGCAGGGGGCACGGGTTTGAGCCCTGGTTCAGGAAGATCCCACATGCCGTGGAACAACTATGCCCACGCACCACAGCTACCGAGCCTGTGCTCTAGAGCCCGCGAACCACAACTACTGAGCCCACGTGCCACAACTACTGAAGCCCGCGCGCCTGGAGTCCGTGCTCTGCAGCAAGAGAAACCACTGCAATAAGACCGCGTGCTGCAACGAAGAGTAGCCCCTGCTCGCCACAACTAGAGAAAGCCCGCACACAGCAGCGAAGACCCAATGCAGCCAAAAATAAATAAAAATAAAATTAATTAATTAAATTTAAAAATAAATAAATAAATAAAAACTCCCCAGGTGATTCAAAGTTGTGACCACTGCTCTCAAAGGTCTTTTCTAACAGTTGGTTCTGATGCAGGTGGTCGCAGGACCTCACTGTTTCCTTTTTTTGTACCAGGGAAGGTAGCTTCTCAGTACCAGGGTCAGAGACCAGGAGGAGAACAGATCTTAGCATCTGGAGAGCTCTATCCCTCTTCTGTGGGTCACAGGACATCATACATGGTAGATGTGAAAGGAAAAATTAAAACTCAAACCAAGTCACTACGAGGAGAGGAGGTACATATAATTCTGTCAACACCTGAAAAATGGAATTCAGGGATGCATTTTGCAAAATTGTTCTTTCCAAGGAAGCAGAAACAGGGCAGGCGGTATGTAGCAAGAGTCAAAGGAAGAAGATCCAAGGACAAATGCTGCAAGACTGCGCTGCTGAAGGAAGTGGTTTCTTAGCATATCAGCTCTGGAACAAAGCTTTGAGATTATCCAGACCAACCCCCTGGCCAGATGGAAGGAGAACCTAAGGCCCAGGGAGGGGGAGGCATGTGCCCAAGGTCGAGTTAGCTTTACAATCCAGGCTTCCAGAACGCCTCCTGCCTGCTGCCCTTTACTCTGTCCCTCAAGCACGTATCACTTCTGCTTTTGTTCCAGATTCCCAGCCCACCCTCTACCCTCACACCCTCTTGGACAGCACCCAGGATCAAAGGATGGGACTAAATCTGTGAGCCTGGATCTACACCGGCCAGATGACAGGGACGAAAGCCAGCAGGAGACTGGGGGGAGCTGGAGAGGAAGGAGCAGTGTCTGATGATGCGGCCTGACCTCAGAAAGGAAGCCTGGTCACCAGGGGGAATTTCCCCGGGGTGAGGTCTCACGTCTATGCAAATATTGCACTCCAATTAACCTGGACCCCAGGATGGGAGAGAGGCAGGGGAGAGAGGGGACCCTGGGAGAGGCAGGGAATTGGGAAGGCAGGTAATAGGGCCTGAACATCCCAGGTACCAGGCATTGTGCTAGGGTCTTTGTGTGCTTAATCTCATTTTGTTCCTGAGACATCCTCCTAAGTAGGAAGGTTGGGAGCCTGAGACCCAGTAAGGGGAAGGTACATTTGCCCATGAGAAAGCACAGCACATTCTGACCCCGAGGGGAGAGGCCATGATGATGATGGGTCTGGTGCTGCAGCTGCTGACTAAGGTGACAGTAATGGGGCCCAAGTCTGAGAAGTCTGGCAGTTTCGTTTTAGGTTTCCATCTCACTCACCTGGGGAGTTTTATTCTGGAAACAGAGAAAAGGCATCAGGGATGTAGTGACCCTGACTTCCTGTGGGCAAATCCGAGTCCTCAAGTTTTCCCAGGTTCAAGGGTAGGAGGTTGCTGGGTGGCAGCTGGCGCTGTTAACCCTTTCACCATCAGCTTCTTCTAGAACACTCCAAGAAAAGTGGAGAACGGGCTGGAGGCTTTTGAAGGAAAATCTCTCTCTCCCTCCTGCATCTTTACATTTCACTCACCTGAGGCTCACTTCCTCCAGGAATCCTTTCCCGGGAATTCTGCTCCATTGCAAGGCTGATTTCCGCCCCCTCCTCCAGGGAGCTGGTCTTGCCTCCCCAGAGCTCAAGGCAGGCTAGTTAGGCCCAAAGTCTGCCTGCCAGACAGCCTGGTTGTTTCTCCTCCTATCGAAGAACAGAACGAAGTACACACACAGGAACAGGCAGGTCACAGGTTCCTAGAGTTGTGTGCTGCACAGCAAGGCTGTGTGCCAAGAAAAGCATGAGCTCACACGTGCCCTAGCGAGTGTGTGTGAAAAGCAAGTTTGGGTGCTTGTGTGAGGCCCTTCCTGTGTGGCCAGCAGTGCATCTGTGGGCAGCAATGTCTGTCTTTCTATTTGTGACCAACCGTGTTGTGGAGGCCTAATCATATTTCTCTCTGTGGTCAAGAACGTGTGTTTCTGATTCTGGGTATACAAAGTGTGTGTCCCTGTGGCTGTGTCTGGTGGTGATTTGGAATTGTGTGTGTGTGTGTGTGTGTGTGTGTGTGTGTGTGTGTGGTAAGTAGTACTTATGGGCTTTGAGTGGATACCCGATGTGTGGGAAAGTGGAAATGGAGATCGCTGGCCCAGCACAGGCTTGGGATCTCTGTGTCATCCCCTGCCCTCCCTGCTCTCCTATCAGGCCCTCCCATCCCCACCCATGGCTATCTCCAGGTCAAGGTCCATGGCCATCTCAGTGGGGTAGCCACTAGGGGGTTCTGGCTACAGCTGGCAGCGCTGAAGGCAGGTGGTGGGGCTAGAGGAAGGGGTGGGACCATCCCACAGAATCTGTTAACTGCTAGACACCTGGGCCTGGGGGAAGGGCCCGTTCCCAGATGGCTCTGGTTGAGGGCCCCCTCAGTCCTCACCTAGCTGAGCAGAGGGCAATGGGATGGCCCGCACCAGGGACCTTGGCCTCTTCCTGCCTTTAAAGCACTTCCTGCTGCCTCTGGGTTCCCAGGTGATGACACCTGGCTTCACCTCGGCCTCCCTCTCTTGTTTCCCACGGCAGATCAGGCAGTTTCCTTGGTTTCTTGTTCCCTCTTTTGTCTTTCTTCTCTTTTCTCCATCCCTGCTTCCCCCTACCCTGGCTCGGGTCCTCATCCCTCCATGTCAGGGGAATAACTGCAAGCCTGTCCGATGGTCTCCCAGCCGCTGGGCTGGTCTCCTCCTCCACGCAGGGCCCCAGAGATGGCTTTCTAAAGGATGTCTCTGATCATACTACTCCCATCCCCAGCGCATTCAGGGGCTGGCCAGGGCCCAGAGGGTAAGCGCTACACTCCAGCCCGGACTCTCCGTGACCTTCCCAAACGGTGTTTTCACGCTGGGTGCGGGGCCCAGGACCTCCACGAGCATACCCCACCGCCTCCAATTCCCACCTCTGTACCTTTACTCAAGTTGTCCCTGCCTGCCACTCTCTCCCTCCTTCAGTATCTTTTACTATTGAGAGCTTCTCTGCCCATCTTTTGAGGTGCTTCTCACATGCCCTCTTTCCAGGGAGATTTTTCAGGCCTCTCTGTAGTTAATCTGTGGCCTCTGCACTTGGTACCCCTTCCTACCGCGTGTTTGCTTGAATTTTTCTTATAATCTTTCCCGACTTAGCTCTCCGAAGGTAAGGAGAACAGTTGTAGGGACTCAGTTACATCAGAGGCTCTTGAAAGAGACTCCTCCTCTCTGTCTTTCTCTGCTCTGAAATGGAATCCAGCCTATTCATTAATAACAAAGAGTTGATATTTATTGAGTCTTTGCTGTGTCCTGGACAGTGTCCCCAGAGATAGACATGCATTGCCTTAGTTCATCTTCACAACAACCCTGTGAGATAGAAACCTTGGTTGTTCCCATTTTACAGATAAGGACATCAAGGCATAGTGAGGCCAAGCAACTTATCTACTTCTCAGTGGTTGGCTGGCATTCAAATCCAGGCCGGTCTGCCTGCCTCCCTCCCTCCATAGATCTAACTAGGCTCAGTGACAGAACTAGAATTTCCCATTTGCCTAACTGCAGCTGTGAAGTGGGGAAGTCTGCCCTGGGAAACCTGAGGTCTGAGGGGGGCGGGGAGGCCCGTTAGAGCAGTGATTTACCGCTCTGGGTTCTGAAATTTGGACTGCGCAACTTGACACTTCTCCCTCCTGTTCTCAGCTCTGCCATCAGGAGGAAGAGGAGGATGTGTCATCCGAGAGAGCAGAGCCGGAATCAGGAGACCCGGGTGCTAGTTGCAGGTCTAGCCCTTGCTCACAGCACGGCCACAGTCTGCTCTGTGGGCCTCGATTTCCAAACTTGGGAAATAAGAGGGTTGGTTTGGATGATCTCTAAGACCATTTCCAGCTCAGTCAATCCATGATGTGCTGTCTTCAGGCAATTTGCGTCACCACTTGGACCCTGAGTTTCCTCGTTAGTAGAATGAGGTGCTCACCCCTGCACAGCAGCAGAGGATTATTGAGGAGGGGGATCACTCCAGTGGGATCACTCTGGCGATGGTGACTCGCGGCTCTCAGCAAAGCCGGGCACAGCAAGTTATCAGGGTGCTGTAAACAGCGAACAGTTCACACAATGTTCTCCAACAGCAGGAAATGTGATGGCAGCGATTCCCAAATAGTCGCTCTCTGCTCAGCTTAAAAGGGCAACCTCCTCCCAGCCAGCCACTTCCTTCAGACATTTCCTCCTGGTCCCAAAGACCAAGGTGGGCGCAGCCCAGTCCGGAGCTGCCGAGAAGCGTTTGCCCTGAGAGAAAAGGCACGGCCCAGGGCAGGAGGGGAGCAGTCAGGAGCTGGAGGGAAGCCAACTCTGGGCTGAAGCCCTCTCAGAGGGGAAGACTGAAGAAAGTGGAAGGACGTGCAGGGTGTTGACAGAAGCACTGGACCAGGGCCAGGACTGCACGGTTCCAGTTCTTTCTGCCGCTGAAAGGCTATGTGACCCTAAGCCTGCTGCTTCCTCTCTGTGAAGTGACAGTTGTCTGACTGGCTGAGAGGGAGGTGAGAATTTCTGAGGGCCCCTTCCACACGAGAGCATCACGACCATCCTCCTGTGCTCCCACTTTGAGACAGCAGCCGTCTGGGCTTCTGCTTTCTCTTTCCTTTTAGTTTTAATTTAGTCCCCACCACTTCTCTCCGTTGAACTTTGGCCACAGAAACAACCTCCAGTGTTGTTTAGTACAGTTTTGGAGATGGCTGGATGGGAGGGACACTTGAACATAATCTTTTAAGGATTAGGACCACAACGGTCTAAGTTTTTCTATCTTTAGCATCTTGCACATGGCATGGCACATAGGAGGCATAGTAAACATAAGGTGCATGAGTGGATGGATGAATGAATGAATGAGGTGCCTTGGATTCAGAATAGTGGTTACTCCCTCCTCTGCCACAGCTCCAAGGAAAAAGCGGGGTTTGCTCTGCAGGTACCTGGGACTTAGCGCAACTGTTGTAGCAGCCTCCCAACTGGCCACCCTCCCTTCATAGGCTTTCCTTAAATTCATAGAGGCTTACCTTCTCCGGCCAAGAACCTCCAAAGGCTCCCCCTGGGTTATGAGATAAAATCCTGACTTACAAGGTCCTCTAATTGGATGCAAACTCCCAATTCTAATCTCATCTACCTCCCCTCAAAACGCTGAGGGTCTCCCCTCCTACTGCTGACCAATCCCAGAATGCAACATACTTTAACTGAAAACTCAAGTTAACTTAAGTGAAAACTGCATGTTGAGGGATTAGTGTCGTGTCTGGTACACGGCCAGTGCTCCGTTTGAGCTATCCTCCTTCCTGCTTTCCAGGAATTCTAGAAATTCCTGATTTCTCCACTTGTGTATTCCCCTCAGCCTCATGAGGTCTTCCCATGGCCTCATATTCCATCACTCTTTCCTTTCCATCCCCAGACTATTTTTCCCTCGGAGTTTTTTTTTTTTGGCTGCCCTGTGTGGCGTGAGGGGATCTTAGTTTCCCGACCAGGGATCAAAACCCGTGCCCCCTGCATTGGGAGCGCGGAGTCTTAACCACTGGAGCACCAAAGTCCCCCCTCGGTGCATACTTTTAAGGCGCTTCCATATTTGTCTTCTGATGCCTCTGTGGTGCGCAGCTGATGACTTTTTGAAAACAAAGCTCAAGGAAACATCTTGGGAGCCACCTCCCGGCTTCTACAATGGGGCTTGGCTCAGGGCAGGCGGTGCTGGCAGCTGACTCGGAGCCAGACGGCCCCAAACTTCCACGAATCATTTCATTTACTCCACAAAGGCTGTGCCATAGGTAGGACTGGGACCTGTCTTACAAGCGAGGAAACTGAGGCTCAGAGAGATAACATGCTCACGGTCAGTTAGTGGCAAAGGTCTGACTCCACAGCTCTGAACCACTGTGTTAATTTATCTTCGCTAACAGTTAAATTAAGTTGGGCAAAGAGTCAAACAAGCTCTCAGCTGACCCTCATGGGGTTTGGGCTCACAGCCTGGTGGAGGGAAGGAAGTGGGGAAGACACAAGGTAAACTGCCTGACTTTCAGACTCATTACGTCAGAGATGAAGAGAGGGCTCTTCGAGACTGTTAGGTCCAACTCCTCACTGTACAAATGGAGTCACTGAAGCCCAGTGAGGGCAGGGGCTGGTCCAAGGTCACACAAGACCAGACTCGGGACTTCCCTGGCGGTCTAGTGGTTAAGACTGTGCTTCCACTGCCAGGGGGCACGGGTTTGATCCCTGGTCGGGGAACTAAGATCCCTCATGCCATGCACAATGCAGCCAAAAAAATAAATAAATAAGAAGAAAAGAAAAAAGTAAAGACCAGACGCAGCACGTTTCCCAACGTCCCCACGCCATTCCCTGCTCAGCAACTACAATAAACACACGCTGAACTGCAGGAGAGGGCAGGTCAGCGGGCCAGGGAGCAGAGCCCTCCAGCCAGTAGGCACCCACATGCCGTGGTCGCTAGATAACTTTAGACCTGAGTCCCACGGCAGAAGCAGAGCTGGGGGAAGGGAGATGGAGAAAGTGCAGCTGACCTCCCGTTGATCACTGATTTTCACAAAGTGGAAGCTTTCCACAGGCCTCCCCAGATCACGATCACATCTGGTGCCCCTGAAGAGTTCAAAAGAGGAAGTCTGGGCTCGGATGTCATGGATGAAGCGTGCACAGAGAAACATCCAGGTAGCAGAGGGAGGAGAGCAGACCCAAGACCCAGACCCGGCTGCGCCAGCCTTCCCAGGCTGACCTGAGCTCAGACCCTCATTCGGGATTCCCAGGAAGGGATGGGAAGATAGAAAGTCACTCCTGGGCAGGTTAACACCTCAGCTCTAATGGCAACAATCTGGGCTGCAGGTTCTAGGTCAAAACCACAGATCCCTCTTGGAAATGTATTTATGTGTCTGTATGTCTCTTTTTATTTAAAGAGAGAAGAAATGGAAAGGGAATGATTTGGAGGCACATCCTAGAATGTCAATGTTACAAAGCCAAGATCTTTTTGTCGAACTCTCTCATTTTGTAGCCAAGAACATAGAGACTCAGGGAGGGAAAGAGACTGGTGCAAGGTCATAAAGCAAGTGTGTGGCGGATACAAATTTGAACCCAGGTATTTGGACTCCTGGTTCATTGGTCTAGCACAATAACCGGGACAGAGGCGGTGGTGAAACGGTGGGAGGACTGTCAGTTGGCCCGAAGATATTTCTTCCTCCCCCCCACCCCCAGAACTGGCACCTGCCACCACACCCCACCATGCAAAGCACACACATCACTCGCTTCACATTCAGAGGCTCAGAATGTTTTTGGCTTCGACAAAGCCCAAACCAGGGCAGGGACTGTGACAAGGGACGGAAGCTGTGAAGGCAGGAGGAGGAAGATGGGGAGCAGAGGTGGACGGGATCAATGGCTACGGTTCTTCAGCCACTCAGACGTGAGTAGGAGTGACCGTGCCGCGCCCTTACTGGCTAGTGGGAGTGGGAGCTTTTCCTAAACCCCAGTTGAAGACAAGAGCCCACCCCGGCCCCTCCCCCCACCCCTGTCCCTTCTTTAGTCTCTGAAGCTGGAGCATCAGGCTGGGTCGTGGCGGGGGATAACCACTTCTTAGCAGAGGTGCCCGCCAGCGCCGGCGGTCCTAGTCCTCGCCTCCACAGACAGCCAGCAAGGCCTTCAGGAAGTGACCGGAGGTGTCGCCCTGGCAGGGATAGAGGGAGAGCAGAGTGAGTGAAACAATCCTGATGACCTCAAGGCCCCCTCCTCCCAGCTGCTGGCAGCCTGGATGTCTCCCTAGTACGTAAATGTGACCATGTCCCTTCCGTGGCTCCCCATCATCCTCAGGAAAATGTCCAAGCTCTAGGCCTGGCTTCAAGGCCTTGTGGGGTCTGACCCTCATGAAGCTCTGTGGCTTCACCTCCCCACTTCCTTCTGGGAGCATCCTGGTCATCTTACTACCTATATACCTACCATTGCTCCACCTAGCACGCCCTCCACACTGCCCCCAAATCCTGTCTGCCATCAGATGCCCCCTCCTCTGTGAAGCGTTCCTGCCTCTATGTTGTCTCCTCCCATGGCTGCCTTGCACCCTGCTAACCCTCCCCCCACGGCCATTAACACAAGTGTTACGGCAGCGGTCCCCAAACTTTTTGGCACCGGGGACCGGTTTCGTGGAAGACAATTTTCCCACGAACCATGGTTGGGGGTGAGGGGTGGGGGATGGTTCAGCGGGAATGCGAGCGATGGGGAGCGACAGGTGAAGCTTCACTTGCTCACCCGCCACTCACCTCCTGCTGTGCGGCCCAGTTCCTAAGAGCCTGTGGAACGGTACCGATCTGCGGCCCAGGATTGGGGACCCCTGTGTTACGGGATTCCTTATTTGAACAAACATTATCGAGCACTTACTGGGTAACAGGCCCTTGCAAGAATTTATGTGACCATCATTGGATTTATGTTGTATTGTCTGGCATACGACAGGGATATGGGGGGGAGGGAGCAGACTTTCTCCCTCTTTTTAGAGGGCTCCTGTCATTTTTATCATATTTTTTGTTTTTGTAATTTTTGATATATGATTAAAAATAATATATCAGGACTTCCCTGGTGGCGCAGTGGTTAAGAATCCGCCTGCCAATGCAGGGGACACGGGTTCGAGCCCTGGTCCGGGAAGGTCCCGCATGCCACGGAGCAACTAAGCCCGTGGCCACAACGACTGAGCCTGCACTCTAGAGCCCGCGAGTCACAACTACTGAGCCCACGTGCCACAACTACTGAAGCTTGTGTGCATGGAGCCTGTGCTCCACAACAAGAGAAGCCACCGCACCACAACGAAGAGTAGCCCCTGTTTGCCACAACTAGAGAAAGCCCAAGGGCAGCAACGAAGACCCAACAAAGCCAAAAGTAAATAAATAAATAAAGTTATATATATAAAAAAAGAGGAACTTTCCTCTTTAAAAAAAAAAAAATCATTGTTGTAAACAATTCAAATCAAAGGATTATACAATAAAAGTCTCCCTCCTACCCCAACCCCTAATTTGCTAAATCAAGAGGTAGCCACTGGTGTATTTACTTGTATGATTTTCTAGCAATGCTTTTCCATATGCATATACAAATATGTATATATGCATAATGTCCCTTTTCAGCAGAGCATTCATACTATTCTGGGCCATAATTTTTGACTTAGAGAAGATCCCAAATCAGCACACAGAGCCTCCTCATGCTTTTTCATGGCTGTACTGTACTCTATCATATGGATGCACTGTAATTTATTTAACCAGTTCTGTATGAAGGGCTTCCAATCTTTTGCTACTATAAAAGAATGTTGGCATAAATATTCCCATACGTGTCTTTCAGAACACATGCGACTATGTCTGTAGGATAAATTCCTACAAGTAGAATTATCAAGTCCAAAGTATATGCATTTAAAATTTTGAAACTGCCAAACTACCCTTTAAAGATGTGCTACCAATTTACATCACAAGGAGACATCACCTCATACATGTCAGAATGGCTATTATCAAAAAGACAACAAATAACAAGTGGTGAGGATGTGGAGAAAAGAGAACCCTCGTGCACTCTTGGTGGGAATGTAAATTGGTGCAGCCACTATGGAGAACAGTATGGAGATTCCTCAAAAAATTAAAAATAGAACAAACGCCGGAGGTGAGCTGAGCCGGGGCCAAGCCGAGGACGAGCAGTCCCGCCTCAGACACCACCAGCCACCCATCGCGGGTGCAACGCATGGAGTGAGAGCAGCGGCTGCGGTCGCCGGGCTGAGCCCCGCGGAGCTGCCAGCCCGGCGGAGCTGCCGGGATGCGGATGCAGCTGTGATCGCCCGCCCCGGCCCCGCTGAGCAAGAGCTGTTCCCGGACAAGATATGAGAAATGAGTGTTGGAAGTCGAAGAATAGAGTTGTTGGGAATCCTGATGATGGTAAATGTCTTCATTTATTTGATTGTGGCAGTCTCCAAAAGCAGTAGCCAAGAAAAAAATGGAAAAGGGGAAGTAATAATACCCAAAGAAAAGTTCTGGAAGATATCTGACCCTCCCAAGGCATATTGGAACAGGGAACAAGAAAAGCTGAACAAGAGGTACAATCCCATTTTGAACATGTTAGCCAACCAGACAGGGGAAGCATACAGATTTTCCAACATAAACCATCTGAATTATGGTGAACCTGACCTGAGGGTCACATCAGTAGTTTCAGGTTTCGACAGTTTGCCAGACAGATTTAAAGATTTTCTGTTGTATTTGAGATGTTGAAATAATTCACTGCTTATAGATCAACCAGATAAGTGTGCAAAGAAGCCCTTCTTATTGCTGGCGATTAAGTCCCTTACTTCACATTTCGATAGAAGGCAAGCGATTTGGGAATCTTGGGGCAAAGAAACCAATGTGGGGAACCAAACAGTGGTGTGAGTCTTCTTACTGGGCCAGACCCCTGCAGAGGACAACCATCCTGACCTTTCAGATATGCTGAAATTGAGAGTGAGAAGCACCAAGACATTCTTATGTGGAATTACAGAGATACCTTCTTCAATTTATCTCTGAAAGAAGTACTCTTTCTCAGGTGGGTGAGCACTTCCTGCCCAAATGCTGAGTTCGTGTTCAAGGGTGATGATGATATTTTTGTGAACAGCCGTCACATCCTGAATCACTTGAATAGCTTTTCCAAGAACAAAGCCAAAGATTTGTTTATGGTTGATGTGATTCCCAATGCTGGACCTCATCAGGATAAGAAACTGAAGTACTATGTCCCGGAAGTTCTTTACACTGGCGTCTACCCCCCTTATGCAGGGGGAGGTGGATTCCTGTACTCCGGCCACCTGGCCCTGAGGCTATAAAATGTAACTGACCAGGTCCTTCTCTACCCCATCGATGACGTTTATACTGGAATGTGCCTTCAGAAACTTGGCCTCGTTCCAGAGAAACACAAAGGCTTCAGGACATTTGATATAGAAGAGAAAAACAGGAATAACATTTGTTCCTATGTAGGTTTGATGTTGGTACATAGTAGAAAACCTCAAGAGATGATTGATATTTGGTCTCGGTTGCAAAATGCTTATTTAAGTTGCTAAATTATGTACAAACTAAACTTTGCATAGAAAGATGAATCTCGAATAGTTCCCATGTTATGTTCTCTCACACTAGAGGTAATTTCTATGTAAAACCATCAAAATTGCCTTTATGAGTAGTATCCATATGAGGGTCTCTAAACCTTTCAGTGTAGTGCTTTCTGAAGAGGGAAAGCAGAAGGTCCTAATTTTTATGTAGGATATGACAGGACGAATGGTTCTGACCCTTCCTGCTGGCTAGTGGTCATTGTTTTCTAACTTGTCCCCCTTGTCATCTGAAATCATGTTTCTGGAATTTGATCGTGTTATTTTTGTTTTATTTTTGTTTTGCTCTCATATGATGATAACCCTATTTCCCATTATAATGAGTGAACTATCTGCGATTTAGGTATTCATAAACCTATTGGCTACAAAGACATTGTTATATATGACTCAATGCTTTTTCTGAAATGGAATAACATTTTCATGAAATTTGGATGAATTTTTTAAATTGTCTAGAAAAATTGACTTCTTTCAAAATTTCCTGCCGCCACAACATTTCCTTGTGTTAATCTAATCAATAAATTTTGCAAAATGGGAATCACTGTGTGACATGCATCCAGTTTATCTTGTTATGGTCTTATGGTCATAATAAGGAGAAAGCTTAACTATCTTGTATTTGGTTTGCTGTGTGGTGTTGTGATAGTTCTCTCTTTTTTAGTATTTGAAAATAATGAGTATGATTCCATAATCTTCAAACTGAAGATTGAATTGACCCTGGCAACCATATTGTGTTCATGATTTTTCATTGTGAACCAGGAAAGCATATGTAACTTTTGAACTTTAAGTGAAAAGATTTAAGTGGCAGACCTTTTTATCAGTGGTTTGTCAGTTTAAAACTGCAGAATTCTATTCTTGCCATATGGTTAACGTGTTGCTTATACAAAATTATTATCCTGAGTAGTGACTGCTTTCCTGTCTCAGTGCAGAAGTGCTTGTGTTTTTATTTATTGTTCAGATCAAATACCAAAACATTTTCTTAAATATATTTTGTGTAATATTTTATTTGTATACAGTGTTGTTGATGAATTATTTAACTAGAGCATGGTATTTTAAGTAGTAAGTATAACATATGTTAGATAAAGTTAACTGCTATATTTGAATTAAAAAAATTTTTTTGGGGGTGGGAATATGAACTAGAATTCTGCCCAACTGTTGCTTATATATACTGTCTTGTAACATGCTTTCTTGAGATATTTTTGTGTTATAGATATGAAGATTCTTACCAGATGTGATACTGGGGACTGTAAGAAGATAGAAATAAAGTCACCATATTTTTAATTGTCATGTGAAAAAAAAATTAAAAATAGAACTACCATATGACTCAGCAATTTCAATCCTGGGTATTTATCCAAAGAAAACAAAAATATTAATTAGAAAAGATATATGCATTCCTATGTTCATAGCAGCGTTATGTACAAAGCTAAGATATGGAAGCAACCCAAGTGCCCATCAATTGATGAATGGATAAAGAAGATGTGGTATATACATACAATGGAATATTACTCAGCCTTAAAAAAATTAAATCTTTGCCATATGTTCACTTAGAACATATGCTAAGTGAAATAAGTAAGAAAGAGAAAGAGAAATACTGTATGGTTTCACTTATACTCGGAATCTAACAAACAAAATAAATGAACAAACATAACAAAAAAAGAAACAGAGTCATAGATACAGAGAGCAAATAGGTGGTTGCCAGAGGACAGCTGGTAGAGGGAGGAAAGAAAAAGGTGAGGGAGATTAGAGGCACAAACTTCCAGTTGCAAAATAAATGAGTCATGGGTATGAAATGTACAGCGTGGGGAGTATAGTCAATAACTAATATCTTTGTATGGTGACACGTTGTAACTAGACTTATCATGGTGATCGTTTTGAAATGCATAGAAAAAAATCACTATGTTGTATAACAGGAACTAACCTAGTGTTGTAGGTCAATTATACTTCAAAAACAAACAAACATACAAACAAACTCATAGAAACAGAGATCAGATTTGTGTTTACCAGAGGTAGGGGATGGGGGAGGGGCAACTGGATGAAGGCAGTCAAAAGGTATAAACTATAATACAACTATAAGTATTAGGAATGTAATGTACAACATGATAAATATAATTAACACTGCTGTATGTTATATATAAAAGCTAAGAGAGTAAACCCTAAGAGTTCTCATCACACACACAAAAAAATTTACTATTTCTTTAATTTTGCATCTATATAAGATGATGGATGTTCACTAAAGTTATTGTGATAAGCACTTCAAGATGTATCTACGTCAAATCATCATGCTGTACACCTTAAACTTATTTATGCTATATGTCAATTATATCTCAATAAAACTGGAAGAAAAAAATAATAAAGACGTGCTACCAAGTTACATTTACACCAAGTCTCTATGAGACTGCCTGTGACTTCCTCATGGTCTTGTCAACCAAGTATAGCATCAAACTTTAAGATTTTGGTCAGTCCCCAAAATCAAAGCAATGGGCTTCATAAATGAAAAAAGTCAGATACAAAAAATCACATATTACATGATACCACTCACATGAGATAATCAGAAAAGGCAAATCTATAGAGACAGAAAGTCACTTGTAGGCTGCCTAGGGCTGGGGGTGGAAATAGGTAAACAGGTACAAGGGTCATCAGTGGGGTGATGAAAATGTTCTAACACTGGATTGTGGTGAAGGCTGTACAACTCATTAACTTTACTAAAAATTACTGATGCCCTTAAACGAGTAAATATCATAAAATTTATGATATTTAAATTACACTCCAATAAAATTGCTTTTAAAAAGCCAAAAAAAAAAAAGCCTCTTGTTTTATTTGGAAATCTTTATAAGCCTTTGATCCATCCATCTGAAATCTATTTTGGTATAAACAGTGAGGCAGGTCTACTCTCATTTAGCAACGTCTTGGCTGTTCTAGGAGGTAACATTCTGGGAATAAAAAGGACTTCTAATCTATGTTCAAGCACCTGACACTCACCGCTCCCCCACTGACCTCTCACCCCGCCCCTCACCTCAATGGCTTGGTGGAGAGACTTGTCGTATTTCTCAATGAACTCCTGCCGGATGTTGAGCAGGTCGATCTCACTCCGGGAGACCATGATCCTGGTGAGAGTCTTCTCCTCTGTGCCAGCACCCTGGTGGAGCCAGGCGACAGGGAGAAACACAGGGCAGGAGGAGAAACGGGGTTAGGTCAGGCAGGAACTCATGGGTGTCCCTCTGCCTCTCTCCCTTTTCCCCCAAAACCAGGATGGGACATCCTGCCTCTGTCTTCCACAAACAGTCCTGACTCAAACTCCCCTGTGCCAGGACTGGCCAGACAGAGGCAAGAACAGTCTGTATGAGTTGAATAGTGTGCCCCCCAAATTCATGTCCACCTAGAACCTTACAAGGTGATCTAATATGGATATAGGGTCTTAGCACACGTAATTAGTTGAGGTTTTACTGCATTTGGGTGAGCCCTAGATCCAATGACTGGTGTCCTTACAGGAAGAGGACACATGGACATACACACAGATAAAGGCAGAGACTGGAGGGACTCATGCTTAAGCCAGGAAACACCAGGATTCCAGACGCCCACCCGAAGCTAGGAGAAAGGCATGGGAGAGTTTCTCCCTCAGGGCCTCCAAAAGGAACCAGTCCTGCCAACACCTTCATTTTGGACTTCTGGCCTCTAGAATCGTGAAAGAATACATTTCTGTTGTCACTTAATTTGGGACAGCAGCCCTGGGAAACTAATACAGGGCCCAAGGAGCAGACACAGGACACAAAACATATGGGCAGCCAAGGCCCACCTCTGCTCCCCAAGGAGCTCTGAACACCAGCTGAGGAATCAGAGCCGGCACATGGCGGGGGCTCAAGAGACGGCTGTCATGTTTGTGGACAGCAGGCTGACAGGGTTCTCAGGCTCGCTCCCACCAAACTGCCTGCCCAGGCTCTGTCAGCAGCTGACACTCTACTTGCTGGGCTGAGAGGGTGGCCAGACTGGCTTGGGTTTTCAGGAAGCCAGCGCTAGTCCCAGAGCTGAGCACTTGCTTCCTTTCGTGATCATTGGTCATAGGAGACACTGTGTCATCTGCTCGAATGTGAGCTCCAAGGGGCAGAGACTGTCCTTTTCAGCCCTGAGTCCCCAGGATAAGTTTGTCAACCTTGGCGCCTGGGACCAGATCATTCTCTGTTGCGGGGATCTGTCCTGTACATTGTAGGATGTTTAGCAGCAACCCTGCTCTCTACCCACCAGATGCGAAAAGCAACACTCCCCAAGTTGTGACAACCAAAATGAGTCTGAACATTGTCACATGTTTCCCGGGGGGGGGCAACGTAAACCCTGGTTGAGAACTACTCTCCTAGAACCAGGCATGAGGCAGATGCTGATACGTATCAAATGGGTGGAAACAAACACAATTCCTGATCCAGGGGATGGCGCACATCTGTGTTTGTGGGGGCAGAAGTGCTCGAAGGGAAAGGAACAGACAAGTTAAGTTTTCTTACCTTCATAGATTTGTAAAGTTTGTCGGCAAAGAAGAGAGGCTTATTCTTCACACTTTGAACTGGTAGGAAGAGGAAAGAGATGCAGGGAACCTGGTCAGAGGAGATGTGCCCAGACCATGTGCCGCTACTGCTGCTAGACAAGTAGCATCTCCTCTATCCGCAACCTGGGCCCAGGATCGTTGCCAACGCCAGGGTCATATCCAGGGCCTGGCACTTTCACCCCCTCTTCCTGACGCCGCCTCCTCTGTCTCATCCCTAGACCTGGCTCTCACTGGGTTGCAACTCGCTTCCTGCTAAGGTGCTTGCAGCTAACTAAGGCTAGTAGAGGACTCAAAGGGAAGAAACCACTCGTGAACCCAAGGTACAGGGCCTCAAACTTCTAAGGGCATCAGAATCAAAGAAGAACTTGTTTAAAACTCAGGTTTTGGGCTCCACCCTAGAGACCCACCAGATTCAAGGAATATTTCAAGCAGAAGTTCTCAAAGTATAGTGCCTGGAAGGCATCAGCATCATCTGGGAGCTTGGTAGAAATGCACATTCTCATACCCATCCGAGATGTGCTGAATCTGCAACTCGGAAGGTGGGTGACCAACTCATCCCACTTTTCCTGGGACATTCCTGGTTTTAGCACAAACCCAGATGGTTGATCACTCCATTCTGGTGCAGCCTAATGTTTGAGAACTACTGATTGCGAGAAATACTATGCCAAAGAACGTCTGTCAGTATAATTTAGGGCTCGGTGCCAATCCCTAGGGCTGAGTGTTGCCCACTCTTGCCCCATTGGCAGCCCCTGCTGCCCACCCACCCCTACCCCAGATACTGCCTGCCTAACCACCTCCCACACTTTCGCAAGGCCTGGGGGTCTCTAGCCCTCAGCAGCTGCTGGATTCCAAGGCTCCAGAGCTCACGGGCGCGGGAGGGTGTCTCAGACAGCTTAAGGAGGAGGAATCAGACGCCAGGGCCAGAAAGCCAGAACGACTCTGGATATAAAAGTATCTCTATCACGAAGGCAGGGAGCGAGAGGCTGAAGCTGTGCATCCCAAGGGCACAGTCACGCAGGAGACAGGCCTGTACCCTCCCCTGCAGCAGGCTCGGGAACCCGTGGGAAAGACCACATTCCATACTGACCTTCCCAGGTCCTTATGTAGCTCCCTGCCACCTCCCAAACAAACCCCAAGCTCCTTGGCCTGAAAATCAAAGCTCCTGCCTGCCTCTGCTCTCTCATTGCCTCTGTTCCCCATTCTCTGAACATTCTGTGAATTCCTTTGTGCCTCTGTCCTCCTGGTAAAGAGAAGTTTGCTGTCTGCCTTCCACTACTTTACCTCCCGAATCCACATCCCCAGTCCCCTCACCTCCCCCAAGGAGCCTGCCCTGACTCTGACTTGGAGCTTGGGGCTCAGTCAGTGTGGTTAAGGAGCAGACTGGGCAGAAACTTCCATCCTCTGCAACCGACCCCGAAAACCTTCCCCAGAACCTGAAGCCCGCCATCTGTCTCAGAGGACTCCGGGGCCTGCCGTGGGATGGAAGGAGGTGGAGTGGTGTGTCAGTATGCACACTCGTGCACACGCACATACACATGGTCTAGGTGGGAGGAGAGAGGACAGAGGGAGAAACACGAGGAAAGCGAGGTCTAGACGTGTCTCCATAGACCAATTACTCTGGTGATTAATACGAGCGTGAGCTTTGGGCTCGGGCGGCCTCTGGTGTGAGTCCTGCCTCCACTACTGATATGTAACCTTTCTGAACCTCAGTGTCCCACTTTGTAAAATAAGCAGATAAAAGCACCTCATAAGGATTCAACCAAAGCTGTGTGCAACTGGCTTCACACAGTGCCTGGCAGGAAATAATAATAGAAGCTAACATTCATCCAGTGCATTCTATGTGCCAGGGGGCAATGTTTTTTAGTGTTGTATAATTAACTCATTTAAATCTGTGTACTATTATCACATCCACTTTACAGAGGAGGAAAACTGAGGCACAGGGTTTCTGTGACTTGCCAATGGATGTAACTGTACAGATAGTAAGTGGCACGGCTGGGACTCTACCTGGATTCACTATGCTATTCTGCCTCCTAGGTATTGTTCCCAGGTGGTAAAGACCCACTGAAAGTTAAATAATAACATCACAACAATAACACCTCTGCTCCATCTGTTCTAAAACACCTTTTCCTCGAATTTGAAGTCCCTGAAATCAAGATGCATCCTGTAATTGATGGCAATTATGTGAAAACCTTCCACTGACACCTCCAGGTAAGATAAAAAAAAAAAAATGTGCATCAATACAATGCATTTTGTAGTCATAAATAAGATACTGCTAATCACTAATACTAATAAAAACAAGTTTGACCTTTGCTCATATCTACTCATCCGTTTATACACATGGAGAAATTGAGATCCAAAAGGGGAAAGACTTTTTCAAAGGCAAGAACTCAAATTACACAATAAGAGAGTAACCAAAGAGATCTAGGTGCTGGGAAGAGGGAAAGGTAGGGGTGTGTGTGTGTGTGTGTACACACCCAAGTCCTGCAGGACACTGCACCCCCTACCCAGCCTGGCCATCACCCTCCCAGCCACTTCCCCAGAGAGCACTGTTTCCTCATCCTGCCCTGCAACCCAGAACAAGTTCTTGTGTTATCCTGCCAATCACACATAGGCAGAGCCCAAGAAGTGGCAGTGCTTATTTTCCAGTACTAGTAGCTTAGGAAACTATACAGGCCACACTCATCCAGTGAATCTGGCCATGTTCCCTGTGCCCCCCAGCCCTTTCCCTTGGTCCCCACCAGTTACCAATGGCCACAAACACATCTCTGACATCCCCGGACATCTCCTTCTTGATGGTGTGTTCCACGTCATAGTTGGTCATCTTGATGAACTCCTGGAAGACTGGCCCCAAGAGAAGCCCCGGAGGTGGGAGGTGAGCTTTGACTCAGAGGAAGGTGGGAAGATCACCCCTCCCCAACCCACCCAGCAGCAGCAGGTATGGCTGCAGCCCAGACCTAAATGCATTGGTCAGGACTGTTGTGGAAGGGATGTTCTGACCTCAGGGCTGCCTTGAGCTCAGAGCCAAATCTCTATCAAGTCAGACACTGCCCCAGAGCTTTGGACAAGTTCCAGGAACCCAGGCATGGGTAGTAGAAGGAGCATGTGTCCTATTCACAGCTCTGCCACAAGCTTACCAAGTGACCTGGGGTGAACCCCTCCCCCTTTCTGGGCCTCCCCTTCCTCCTGGATAGAGGTTTTTGTTTGTTTGTTTGCTTGTTTGCTGTGCTGAGGCACGCGGGATCTCAGTTCCCCGACCAGGGATCGAACCCATGTCCCTTGCAGTGGAAGCGTGGAGTCTTTACCACTGGACCACCAGGGAAGTCGGGATAGAGACTAATGTAAGTAATCACAATGATAACACCAAGGAAGTTACCAGGTGCTAAGTGCTTTTTGTGTATTTATTTTTTGTACCCTCACAACAGTCATGTGAGGTAGAATTAAAATCCTAAATTTATAGGTAAGGGAATTAAGGCACAGATATTCAGTAACTTGCCCAGGGTCACACAACTGATAAGTGGGAGATCTGAATGAAGGCATTCCAGCTCCCAAGTCCGTTCTTTTAGTCACCGTGCTAAAGCACTTTTACTGGCAAGTGCCAGGCTTATGCACATCAAAATGTCCATGTCTTAGTGGTAAGGGCACTTCATCATCACCTAATGTCAGGGCCACCACATACAGGTGTGCCCTGTGCACGTGGCAGCCTGTGTGTGTACATGGTCCTTGTGTCATTATCACCCCTCACTGCCTTGCCCCTGGCAGACGTCACCAAAGAATCATGACACAGAACCTTCGAATCCTTCTCAACACAGCATTCTAGGCAGCCACTACCAATCCACTGGAGTTGGCCTTGGAGGGAAAAGCCACCTGCCATCTCTTATCCCAGGCATCCCACATGCTTCCCAAAGGAGGTGAAGAGAGTTGGCCCGAGGCTGAATGATGCCGTTAGCAGCAGAGCCAGGACTAGACCTGGCTCCTGGTCCCCATCGGCCACCATACTCCCTTGCTAGGGTAAGGAGTGGGTGGGTGGGCACCTGGCTCCTATTGTCAAGACTAGGGGATCTTCCTGCTGACTTGGGAAGGGGAGGGGGTCAGGCCTCACCTCTCCGGAGGTGCTGATAGCTACGCGTGCAGAGGATCGTCATGAAACGTGTCTCCAGGGAAGATCTGTCTCCACTGGTCGTGTCTGCTATTTCCTGCAGAGCCCAGGTCGGGGCGAGAATGTGAGAGGGAAGACACGAGAAAGCCTTGTTTGTTATTCACTTTCCTGTCTGCCTGGGCCGAGGGCAGTTAGAAGCTGGGCTAACTCAGCCACCCAAGGAGGCTGACGTTGGCCCCTTCCTTCTTCCTCGGACTCCACATCCCCGCTTCAATTCCCAGAGACCCCGTGGGCTCACCCAGAGGAGCTGAGCACAGAGCACTTCCACCCTGGCCTCAGGGTCACGGGACTGGGCCCAGGGGAGGGGCAAACAGGCACTGGGCATGGAGACTCAGAGCTCTCCTTCTATCTTTAAACCCCTCTGAAAGCCCCTCTGGGGAAGTGCGTCTGTGCACGTGTGCAAGGAAAAATGGCCTAGCCAGTGTTCCCCCAAGTGGGGTAAACAGGCAAACATATTTTTACACACCGCATATGTAGGCTTCCACAGTGATCTTCTAGCCAGCTATCAGTTCTATTTACATCGATATGAAATTTCCTTTAAAATAACTCATTTTGGGTTAAAATGAAAAGAGTCCATTTAAAGAAAACTATTCACATCTGGTGGTATGTGGCACAAATCAGGCGGACGGTGAGTGGTGAAGTTTTGGGAAACACTTGCCCGGCCCATATGTCACCCACCGGGGTTCTTTGGAGGCCCTGAAGGGGAGAGAGAGAACCTGGGGGGCACGCCCCCAGATCACTGCCTGACTCTGCCCCTCAGCTCCGCCCAGACGCACAGCCAGACTCAGACCGTTAAAATCCACGTGAAGAATAGGGCACTCACCAAGATCTCAGCAGCCACCTGAGAGCAAGGAGGAGACAGGAGAGAGAGAGGGGAAGGCAAGAGTCAGAGGGGGCCCTGAGGTGCAGGCGAGGGAGCCTGGCTTGGGGTGGCAGAGGTCCCACAGTGGGGGGCAGGGAAGGGGCTGGGAGGAGACACCTTCCCCTGACCTTTGGGCTGGAGCTCAAAATGAGGACAGGTCTGGGAATTCACGATGAAAGTGTTTACTGGAGGGGCAAGAGGAGGGCACAGGACAGGACACTCTACCCCTCATGCCTGGCAACCTAGGGCGACTCCTCAGAGCCACCGAGACGTGAGACGTGAGACGTGCCCTGTTTCCTACACCTTTTACCACATTTGGAGTTGAAGGGTCCTCAGGAGACCTGTCATTTACCCCCTCATGTTACAGACAGGAGACAGGAAAGCTGAGGCCTGGAGGGGACGTGCAGCCGATCAGGTGGGAAGATGCCAGCTGTTCAAGTCATCTTACAAGGGTGAATTTTCATCATCACGTTATGCTGAACACAAAATTCTGAGGTTAGGACACTATTTTGTTAGGCAAATAGCTGTGACTCGCAGGGCCTGGGAACAGAATATAGCCAGTCCTGTGTACCCCAGACTGAGTTTTGCCTTTTCTTTTTTTCCGAAACTCTGCCAACTACTTTATTCTATTGGGCAGACTGAAATCATCCTCTTTATAAACATCTCAATAGCCTTAGGCTTTAGAAACCTTTTCATTAAATAAATTTGTAATGTCTATCAAAACTCAAAATGCACACACCGCTTGATCAAGCAACTATATGTTGCTAGGAATTTCTCTCACAAATAAACCAGCAAAAGTCTTTGGAGAGATTGTTCACTGTAATAGAGAAAAACTGGAAACCATTACTAGATCACTTGTTAAACAGGCAATGGTTCATTTGGTAATGGAAATCCACGCAGCTAGTAAAATGAATGAGACTGGACTACAGGGCTGATAAGGAGAGAGTTTCCATTTAAATTAAGCAAAAAAGTCAAATACAGCATGCTGTGTATAAGTGTTCCTTTTATCTAGATGAGAAAAGATAAATGTATGCTCACTCTTACATATTTACTGGGAAGTTGTGCTAGAGGGGTAGTCAAGATACTGTTGACAGTGGTTTACCTTCTTCAAGGAGAAGGACCGGGGGGAAGAGCTTTTGCATTTTGCTTTATTTTTTCCTGAAATTTTATGTTTACATTTCCTCAACATGCAAATACGTTAATTTTTTTTTTTTAAGTCAAATAGGAGTTATCAGAGCTACTAGGATTATGGGATGCTTCTGGTTTTTATTATCACTTTTCCATATTAAAAACAACCTGGTTGCACCTTGAGGACATTTTGCTAAGTGAAATAAGCCAGTTACAAAAGGACAAATACTGTATGATTTCAAATATATGAGGTCCCTAGAGTAGTCAACTTCATGGAGACAGCAGAGTGGTGGTTGCCAAGGGCTGGGGGGAGGGGGAGTAGGTAGTTGCTGTTTAATGGGTACAGAGTTTCAGTTTTGCAAGATGAAGAGATCAGTGGATGGATGGTGGAGATAGCTGCACAACAGCGTGAATGGACTTAATGCCAATGAAGTGTACACTTCAAAAAGGTTAAGATGGTAAATTGCACGATGTGTTACGTGTATTTTACCACAGGTTTTTTTAAAAAGTTATGCTAAAAAGTTTAGTATTGCTATTAAAAAGAGGGAAATGTTTAAAAAATTAAACAAAATGGAATCTAAAGTGTCAAAGATTCTTTACTTATTTGGATGAGAGAACCCCCAGATATATTTGTTTTTTCAAAGCACTTTAAGACCATCCTATTTGTAATATGAAAAATGCAGTGGGTAACTACAATAATTTTCCAGATATTCAACACAAAAGCTTTTCCTTATTAGCTGAGCCACTTCATGCCAAAATTAATCTCCAAAAGTTAGAGTTATCACATGACCCAGCAATTCTACTCGTAGACATACACCCAAGAGAAATGAAAACATACGTGCACATAAAAACTTGTACACAAATGTTTATGGTAGCATTATTCATAATAGCTAAAAAGTAGAAACAACCCAAATGTCTATTAGCTGATGAATGGAGGTTAAAAAAAAAAAAAGTAATATATCCATACAATGAAATATTATTTGGCAATGGAAAGGAATAAAGTACTGATATATACTATGATATGGACAAACTGTGAAAATATTATAATAAAGTGAAAGAAAGTAGCCACAAAAGGCCATATATTGTAGGATTCCATTTATATGAAATGTCCAGAATAGGTAAATCTATATAGACAGAAAGTAGATTAGTGGTTGCCTAGGGCTGGGGGGTTGGGAGGAAATAAGAGGAACCGCAATATGTACAGGGTTTCTTTTTAAGGTGATGAAATGTTCTAAAATTATTGTGGTGATGGTTGCACAAGTCTGTGAAGACACTAGCAACCACCGAATTGTATTCTTTAAATAGATCAATAGATAGTATGCAAATTATATTTCAATAAAGCTGTTATATTAAAAAATAACCTGGAGATTGAATTATCTAAAAATGGCCACAATTCTTCATTTCACTCTGACTCTATAATAATTAGATCATTTACATGATTTACTGCTCACACTGGAACACTGAGAGTAAAGGGCAAGCTATCTGCAATACTGTGGGCAACAGGTAAACACTGGCCATATGTCACCTGATCATAACAGACCCAGATTTCCAAGAGCTTGAGGTTGTTCTCGATGCCCAAAGCGAGAGCTTGGGAAGGAGGAGGTGTAAAACCAGCAAGCACACACCGTCAAGCACTAATGTCATTATTTTTCTGGGGGACCTTGGCTCTGCATATGAAATGCCTTCAATTTTTGCATACATTTTCCTCCAGCATTCCCAATGAACCTCTAGAAATCTATTCTAAGGAAAAAAATCATGAATGTGATAAGAGTTGGTTACCAGGGAGAGGGCTTTTTAAAAGAAGTTTGGTAGATTCTTAAATGGAAGAGTATTTAGCCATTAAATGATGCTATTGATTTTTTAAAAATCATGTGTTACCGTATTCACAGAATACTCATTTTTAACTGTTATAAATCAGTAATCCATTTTTATAAATACATAAAAAGACAACTAGAATAATATATTCTAAAATATTAACAATAGCTATTATTAGTAGTAGGTTATGGGGTTTTGTTTCTGGTTTTGCTTGTCTATTTTCTAACGTTTCAACAAAAGAATATGTATTACTTGAGAAACAAAATATTTCTAGCTATAAGGAAATGAGTCCACACTAAGATCAGGGTCTAGCAACTGTGAATCTGGAGAAGCAGCTGAGTTGGGCGGGGTCTGGCTCTGGCTCCCTTGGTTGACTCCACCCAGGTTCTCTCTCCCGGCTTCTCTCCTGAAAAGTGGCTGCCGGCAAGGTCCACCATTGCCCCCTGCTGGCAGCAACTAGAAGCATAGCCTCCTAGGCGGACCAGGCACCAAGCAGAATTCCCCGGAGGATGAATTTCAGGGTGATGGATGGATTTGGGGTGAGCTTTCAGGAGGAAGCCAGGTTCAAAGACCCTTAACGGCACAATGGGGCTGCTCACAGCAGTACTTAATAAATACCTGCTGAATGAGGGAATGAAATGTGGCCTCAGCAAGCCAGTCTAGGGGGCTTCCCTAGACTGGGTTCCCAGGCTAGCCCCCATAAACATATCTATAACACATTTGGAATACCTTATCTGAATGGAACCCTGCAGCTTCTGACAACTGTATTCCAAACAAGGGGCAGGAAAACTAGACACAAGCAGCTACATGGTTTGGAAGCTGCAGGGAAATTACTATACTGGGTCCTGGAGGATATTAAATGGTATTAAGTGCAGGTTTTGGAGTCAGGCAGGCCTGGCTTCAAATCACACCATGGCCACTTAGAAACTGTACCCTTGGATAGGTAAGGGGCTTCATTTTTCCTCCAGTAAGAAAACGGGGTCCTATCAAAGTATGAAATAGCCTCAGCATCATACTCAGTACACACTGTGATAGTTCTGTAGTTGTCGGGTTACAGCTACAGATTCTTCAGCTCAGATGGTGCTGTAACATTTCACACCTCTGTTGGCAGAATTCAGAACAGGGCTGGTGCCCTGACTCCCAGTCTATCAGGGCTCTTTTCAACCCACCAACTGTAAAAGAAGGGGGCTGGAAACGCTGGCTGTGGTATCTCTGCCCAACCCCTGGACCTGAGCTGGGCCAGAGGATGCCGGGAACAAGGCACAGGTGAGTGGGGACAATGCAGATGGCCTCAACAGGGACTCCCCATCCATGGGGACCCAGAGGGACAATGCATTTGGGGTTGTCCAGCCTCCATGAGAAGCCATCTCCACACCTCAAGCTCATCAGCCTTAGAAGCAGGGTAGCAGCAGAGCAGCCAAGAGACCCTATAGAAGCCCCTGCCCCCCTATTCACTCAACAACAGATATATATTGAGTACCAACCATGTGCCACTTTGGATACATCAGTGAGCAAAACAAAGATACCAGCCCTCCATGAACTCCCTTTCTAGGTCTCCCAGGACATTCATTCCCTTCAACTCGGTCACATTTTATAGATAATAAACTGAGACCTTTAGCACTCAGGCCCCCTTCCCAGCAAGCTCCCAGACCAGCGCCCTCTGGGTCAATTCCACCTGGGCCACTGATTTGCTGTGTGACTTTCAGGAGTCATTCATCCTCTCAGGGCCTCCATTTTCCAACTGTAACATGAGGGGTCTGACCTGGACAATCCATAGGTTCCTTCTAGCTCTGAGGGTCTAGGGCTCGAGCTCTACTCTTCACACAGGAAATGTCAGTAGAATCAGCACCACCCTCCCAAGCATCTCTCTGAAAGTTCTGGAAAGTGTCATAGTCTCACTTCTAAGGGTGGAGAGGTGCAGGGGCCAAGAGTCTAAGTGTAGCCGGTCACACCAGCCATGTCCTGCCAGATGCCTTCCCCACTCCCAGACAGCCAGGGCCTGGCATGGACAGGTGTCAGCTGGAGTCACTGGGCAGGGGATGGGGTGGGGTGGGGTGTCTCACCTGGGCATCTTCCCGTGCCCGGTCCCGATCTTCTCCTCCCTCCTCACGGTTCCCCTGCAGCAGGACCAGTAAGAAAGTTCAGCCTCCAAACATCCACCCTCTCTGTCCCTCAGTAGCTACAGGACTTTGCTCAGCCACTCACCTCTCTGAACCCTCTCCCTCATGTGTAACATGGGGACAATAAACCTGCCTTCATAAGGTAGGCAGTCATGAGCATTAACACAAACATTGGGAAGGCACTTAGCCCAATGCCTCACTCAGACACACTGAACTTGCCATAACTGTGCATCAGGGCCTGGCGCCTGGGTTGTGAGAATTCAAGAGATGGTAACAGAAGCTCTTGGATGATGACACAGGGAAAGGTCACCCACATGGCTTTGTCCTGTCAGCTGGGGGCCCAAAAAGCCAGGTTGAGGGCAATCAGGGAAGGCTGCCTGGAGAAGGGGGCACTAAGCCAGCTTTGAAAAGTGAACAATGGAGAAGGCATTGCACAAGTAGTAACTGCCTCAGTGGTAAGACTCTGAGGAGGCAGCAGGGAAAGACATCCTCTCTTCATCAGGAGTGGACTCCTAACTCCCTGCCCTTCCCTGCAGCAACCCTTCCCCCACTCCCAGGGACCCACAGGGCCAAGCAGGCCTGGGGCCATGAATTCACACACCGTGGCCAGAGAGATGAGGATCCTCCTGAAATGGCCGGACGTGTCTGAGCTCAGAGCATCTTCCAGGGACTTGTGATAGTCTAAGACAGAGAAAGGAGGTGTGGGCACCTGCTGGCCAAGAAGGACATGGGATGGGGAAGGGGTCCTAGAAGTGCAGACTGAAGTCAGAGCAGTGCTGGCGGGGTGGTGGAGATGAAGGAGTTTGTAGTTGGCTCTTGGGGGCATCCAGCTACCTTCCTGTTGATTTTGACAGTGATGTGCCCATCGGTCCATCATCTCCCTCTGCTCCTGTCCCTGCTGAGGGCTCAGTGCCTCTCCCCTCTCCCATACAACGGCCTCTCTGTCTTCACTCTCTTTCCTACCTTCGCTCCTGCATGGCAGTTGCTGGACCCAAAAGCACAGCTCTGATCATGTCACTTCCCTGCTCAAAGATTCTACCATTTTAAAGCTGCTCAGAAGAGAAAATGCTTAAAACGTTTTTGACTGACACGCAAGGTTCTTCAGGATAATATGGGATCATTTGTTAAAAATTTATTAAAAATTTCAAGACGGTGACAGCAAAGCATGTAACCAGGCACGGGGCCTTCTGAATGCGAGGCCCTGTGTGACTGCACAGGCCGAACGCCCATGAAGCCACCCTCTCTCTCCAGTGGCCTGGGTGCTCTCTCTCCCACTCCCAGTCAAACCCTCTTCTACCTCCAGGCCTCTGTCCTGCTGGGACTCCGTCTGGGGCACCCTTTCCCCAGACACAGGGCTGGGCACACCCAACGGGCTTATCGAAGCCTCGTGGCCTGAGAGGAGGGAGATGGGGCAGGGCTGTAGGGTGAGGCCAGGAGCTGGGGGAACTGCTCTTCCCCCCCACCCCCACCTCCCAGCGGCACTGGCCCCAGGCCTCCCACACTCACCCTCCTTATAGGCCTCATTGATGGCCCGGATTTCGGCATTGGTCCGAGTGGCCAGGATTTCGATGAGAGCCTTTTCGTCTGTGCCGGCTCCCTAGAAGGTCAAGGCAAAGAGGATCTGAACCACAGCCCTGACCCCCGTGCAGAGGCCCGAGGGGCCCAGGTCAAAGAGACCCCTGCTCCAAGAAACCACGCAGGACGTCAACGCTCAGACCAAGCCTTCCCTAGTTTTCTTTTTACCCTCAGATGTGGCCCCCAGACCAGACCTTGGCACAATCAAGGGACCACACTAGCTTGTAAAGATTTCCAGAACCTCCCATGAGAAGTGCTTTGGACCAAAAATTTTAAAAAGAAAAGAATATACAGGATATGGGTATGTGTGTGTGTATAAAAATACTTATATGCATATATATCTGAATATAAATATTTATATCTAAGTACATAAAAAGGACAGAGGACATGCATCACAGCATAACAGTGATTGTGGTCTCCGGGTGGGTGAGGGATCACAGATGATTTTTATTTTCTTCTTTTTTGCTCTGTGTATGTTTTCCCAAGCTTTCATGGTGAACACATATTTGTCAGAAGAAAAAAAAAGTTCCGTGCTTTAAGGAAAACAACAAGCTACATTTGTTTACATTTGGATTTGATGGATGATACACGGACTGAGGCAGCTGGGGAACCCATTATTCTCAGGTCCCCACTTTGGGGGCGGGAAGGAGGCAGACAAGACTGGTTGACTGATGGATTCAAATATCTGTTAAGCAGCCATTATGTGCCAGTCACTGTGCAAGCTGCTGGGGCAATGGCTATAAAAAAAGGTAAGACATGGGCTTCCCTGGTGGCGCAGTGGTTGAGAATCTGCCTGCCAGTGCAGGGGACACGGGTTCAAGCCCTGGTCTGGGAAGATCCCACATGCCGTGGAGCAACTAAGCCCGTGAGCCACAACTACTGAGCCTGCACGTCTGGAGCCTGTGCTCCGCAACAAGAGAGGCTGCGACAGTGAGAGGCCCGCGCACTGCGATGAAGAGTGGCCCCCACTTGCCGCAACTAGAGAAAGCCCTCGCACAGAAACGAAGACCCAACACAGCCATAAATAAATAAACAAATAAATAAATAAAAATTAAAAAAAAAAACAAAACACTGTCCTCCCAGAAAACTATGGAATCATCAAATGTTAGCTCTGGCCAGGTACTTTAAAAAAAAAAAAAAAAAAAAAAGGTAAGACGTGTCTCTGTCCTGGGAGGTTACTGCCCAGTGGTCAACCGGTCCCTGGGTTCTCTGACCTGAAGGAGAGCTTCAACAGTCTCTTTATTAAAAGCTGGTGTGTGATGAGGACAGCCTTATCCTCAGAGTGTTCTGAGATCCATGGTCTAGCCCCATCCTTCTCCTAATTCCATGTTTTTAAGTCATTCATTTTTTTGTCCAGGAATTTTAAAAGGACAATAATCTCAATTTGCTTTGCCCAGGGAATGTCTGTTCTCCTCTTAATCCTTAAAGAGCCGAAAACTCTAGTGGTTTCATGTGGTTGTCAAGTCAGGCACTCGAATCAGACAGACTTGATCAGAATTCCAGCTCTGCTACTTCCTAGTGCTATGACTTTAACCAAGTAACTTAAGCTCTGAGCCTCAGCTTCCTCATCTGTAAAATGGGAACAAAAGAGAAGCCTTGCCTTGTGGGTTGATGAGACAGGGAACTGAGCTAAGACACTGAGCCCAGGAGAGGCGTGGGAGGGGCTCTACCAAGGAGTTACACCCAACACACCTGGGCTTGGGAAGAGTGCCTGTGTCCCCCCAGCACCCACATAGACTGGACCCCACTCCCGTGGTGCCCACACCTTACCTCCATGGCTTTCTTCAACTGCTTGGCATCATAATGGGCCGGTGGCATCATGAGCCCCAGAATCAGCCTCGCCAGGTCTCCAGAGAGCTCAGACTTCAGGTCAGCCATCAAGTCCTGCAGAGGGCAGAGCCAAGGTCATGCCAACAACAGCACTTGCCCACATGTGACTTGGGACAGGGAGGAGACATGGAGGGCGGAGACATGGAAGGAGGAGAGGGGGCTCCAAGTGGATGCAGGGATCGTGGGAGCCTGTGTCTGTCCTGGCTGATGTTGGGTTCACTGTTTTGAGGAAGCCAAAGAGGGTGGGGGAAAAAAACCAAGCTGGAGGAAGACCTGCTTGTTCTCCTTGGAGGCAGGAGATAGGGAAGGAAAGGGGGCAGTGCCATTTCCATCCTGGGGAAACCGGTCAGCCAAAACTAGATGCCACTAACACAACTCATATCCCTGACCGAAGCTCTAAGTGGAGCCAGTCACGCACGTGTTGCTGACCACAAGGAACCCGGGGTGCAGTGGGAGGGAGAGGTGTGCGTGCAGGCAGCCCAAATCCAGTGCTGGAGACACTCCAAGAACATGTGGCCACAGGGGGTCCCACTGCCATGAAGACCCAGGTGCAGAGCTGGCTGTGACAGGCCGAGCTCCCTCCAAGGAGGAGCGTGGATGCGGGGCCCAGGGCCCAGGCTGAGGTCCTTACCCGGCCGAAGTGAGACTTGAAGGTCTGGCGGATCTGCTGCCGTTGGGCGTTGCTGCGGTGCGTGATGATGTCAGTGATGGTGCCCTCATCAGTTCCTGAGTCCCCAGAGCCACAGTTCAGAGGAAGGCCTTGGCCCAGCTCCCCCATCTCCCCCAGTGATGGGCCCCATCCACCTTTGTCAGGGTAGGGGCCAGGCTAGGCAGTCTTATGCCCCCAAGTCCCTGCAGGAGCCTTGCTTCTGGCCCAAGCCACTAACTTCCCCTGGATTCCTTCTGCACTTCTTTCTGCTCTGTCACTAGCTGAGGGAAAAAAGACCCCTGGGGGAGCAGAGAGCACCGGGTTGAGAGCCAGGGCTTCTGAGTTCCAGTCCCAGCTCTGGCAATGGCTATCCCCTTGGACAAGTCCCCTCCCCTTCTGTTTCATGAAGAGCTGGAGGGGTTACTAAGGGATCCTTCCAACCTGACAACCTAAGTCCTTTTGGGGACCCTGTGTCCTTTCTCTGTAACGCCCTGAAAGCTAGACCCCAAGTCCCTCTAACCACAGCAGCTTGACTCTGGAAGGCATCAGGGTACCATTTCCTGCCCCTCAGATCAATGCCATCAACCTCAGACCTGGCACAGGACTCCGTCCTTATTTATTTATTAATTAATTTTTTAAGGACTCTATCTTTCAAGAGCATTTTTACCCCTGTCATCTCACAGTCCTAGATATGCTTGGTAGATATTATTATTCCCATGAGACAAATGAAAATGAGGCCCAGAAGGTAAAAGACTTAGCCCAAGGTCCCCTGGGAGATGTTGTTAGACAGATGGGGGAGAAAGGGCAATGGAAGCCAAACCCAGATGCTCTGTCCCCGCTGGCCTTCCTGAGGACAGGCCACCCCACCCACAGGTGGTTCTTCTCACCTGAGCCAAATGGAGGCCTGGACATGGGTAACCAGCAGGGGGTGTTCCCATGCCAGAACTGGCCTCTTGGGTTACAGGGTCCACACCCCTTATTTTATGCATGGAGATACTGAGACCCCCAGGTGGGTTACGGGACTTGCCCAAAGTCACACAGTGAGTCAGCAGCAAAGCCAGAGCAAAAACCCAGCCTTATCACCTAGTACTCTTTTCTATACCAGGGCCTGGGAGCACCTTGGTCTCTGGGAATGTTCCTTACAAACCCCCTCACTCCCCTCCTCCCTATACCATGGGAGCTGGAGACTCCAGGGGGGTGGAGACTCAAAGCAAATAAAGCGCCCGTCATCCTGCAGACCCCAGTCTGAGGCCTCAGTTCTTGCCCCTGCCAGGCCCATTGCCACACCTGCCACCCCTGCTGCTCCAGAGGCCAACCTGGTCCCTTTCACGTGCTCCTTACCAAGTCCCTTCATGGCTTTCCGCAAGGCTTTGGCATCTGCGTCAGGGTTAAAGTCACCAGCTGGGTGCACGGTTCCTTTCACCTGCAAGAAGCAGAAAGTGACTCAGCAGGTGCCTGGAGGCCCCCCCAGGGGCCAGGCCAAGACAGGAGCATGCGAGGGAGGGGAGGCTTTCCCCATGAGCCCCAAACCAAGCAGCTTGTGGGGAAAGAGGCGGGGGTGAAGGCACAGCAGACAGACCCCTGCCCTAGAGCTGAGAGAGGGAGGAGAGAGACAGACCCAGGTCTGGGAGCAGGGCAAGTGATGTCAGGGGAAGAGAGGCTGGGCTCCTGCCCCAGGAGTCAGCTCTGGCCCAGCTGCACTGGAACCCAGTCACTCAGAACCCTGCCCTGTTGCCAAGGTCTTCTTGCCTCTCAGAGAAACGCTCTCCCTGAAAAGGCAGCTGAAATGTTCTGAAATACCAGAACAGAGTTGCCCAAATTTCAATCACTCCTGAATGACCTTCATAATGTTTTCTATGTTTGTGTACGCCCTATGCTATTTCTTAATATTTTAACTTAATTCAGCTTCTTTTCTGTTTTATTTAAATGCGTTCATTTTGAAGTGCATTTAAATATTCCTAAAGGGCAAGGATTTTGGTCCATTTCGTTCTTTGATATATCCCAAGAGCCTGCAGCAGTGCCTGACACAGGGGTAAGCTCTCAAAAAAAAAAATTTGCTCAAGGAATTAATGAATGAAAATAATTTTATATCACTATCATGAATAGAAAGTTGGTGTCATGTGCCATAAACTGATAATAACCCATGAAAATAAATGTCATAAAAACAAAAACCATGTTTTCAAATACCACCAAATTTAACAAGACACCGTTGCTTGCCAAAAGCTGTGAACCTGAAGCTAGCTCTCTCAGCTCTTTGTGAAAAGGGGAAATTAGCGACTATGGCAAAGATGAGGCACCAAACTGAGACTCCTTCTTTGACGTTAACAATAAGGTTGATGAAAGTGAAGTGGAGCAGCTTTCTCACTATGTGGAGTCAGGGTTATTTAATGCCATGGAGGTCCCCCTCCCCAGAAAAAAAACTCAATTCACTTCTCATATGACTTAAGATCATCTGCAATGACAGCTCTTGCCTTATAATTTGGGAAACGCTGTCCTAGAACATCAGAGCACAAGAGCCCTTGGAGGGCATCCAGACTGCCATGTCTAACAGCCTCGTCTGAGAGATGGAGACAGAGAGATGTGGGGACCTGCCGAAGGTAGCTAGCGAGCGAGCAATAGAGTCCTAGGTTCCAAATATTTT
Source organism: Balaenoptera musculus (assembly GCF_009873245.2). Classification (NCBI taxonomy): domain Eukaryota; kingdom Metazoa; phylum Chordata; class Mammalia; order Artiodactyla; family Balaenopteridae; genus Balaenoptera; species Balaenoptera musculus. The sequence goes on from NC_045787.1 coordinate 126,333,005, forward strand.
CGTAGGGGCCAAGTGCTACCAGAGTCCCTGGATGCGTTTGCCCTGAGTGCTTCTGTGAAACCTTTCCTTCTTGCCCTGTGCGGGCCCTGGGTCTGAGGATGGTCAGGATGACCAAGAATCACCCAGTGCACCCAGGGGTGCCCATCTGTTCTCAGCTTTCATGCCTCCAAAACCCAACTGTCGGACCCAGGATGGGATAGGCCCTGCTATTGAACCAACCAGGTCTCCAACTGGCAAGGTCTGTTAGTAGTTAGTGGGGCAGAACACTTCCCAGCGTGTGAGAGGTGAACGCAGGAATCAGATGCCAACACCAGAGTGCCCACCCTCCCATCCATCACTCCGCGGAGAACAGGAAGCTTCAAGACGTGAGACTCAACGTCTCGGGTTGGCCACCAGGGGGCAGCTGGGTGCCAACCAGAGCAGCAGGAAGGTGCGAGCGGAAGAGTGGAAGCTGCGGTCAAGAGGTCAAGCAGGAGGGGGGGAGGGTCTGACCTCTACTCGGGCCACTGCACTAAGTTCCCACATCTGATAGGCCACCTGCGCTGCCTCCGGGAAGAACTTGCCAGCAGCACTGGAATGGAGGGTGTTAGGGAGAGGACAGGAGGGAAGGTCATCGTGGGCAACACTCACACACACAACACACGCTTACACACACACACACACACACACACACACACTCATGCACACACACTCTAAGTAAATCCATCTGGCTTTCCCTTCTCTCCCGCCTGGGCCTCACCCATTCACCATAGCCCTCCCTCCACTTCTGAGAACCTTCTACCCTCTCTTGCGACCCCCCCTACCATGCTGGCTCTGAGCAGCAGCCTTCCTGGCGCCAGGCCCCATGCAGGAGATGATTTCTCTAGTCCCTCAACCTCCCCTTTCCTCTTTATAAAACGAGTGACTTCTATCCAAGTCTCCCCTCTCAGACATGTCCATGACCAGCTTAGGGCCACGCCATCTCTACCTCTCCTTCTGCCAAGCACCCCGGTTTATTAGTTGCCAGGTAAATATCTGCTGAACTGAATCAGCCCCTAAGGCGCTTAACAAAGGTAAACAGGAGGCTCTCGTATTCCCTACTTAACTGGATCGTTATAAGCCCCAGAGAAGGGAAATCAGAGTACCTGTAGTTCCTTTCCTAGCACCCAAATCTGGTCAAGTCATGCCCCAATTTAACGCCTCCAATGGCTGGCTCTCTGCTACCCTTAGGTGAGGTCCGTGTGCCAGGAAGAGGCCCCGGACCCTGCCCACCTCTCAGCCTCATCTCTCCCCAGCATGCTACAAAAGTGTGACCTCAGTTACATAAATGAACCAGGCGGTGCCTTCTCCTCTCTAGGCCCTCTCTCCACCCCAAACACTCTCCCTCCAGCCCCTGTCTTCACCTCTTCACCTTCCTCCTTGCGTCTCAGCCTCATTATCTCCAGGAGCCTCCCCGCCCTGTCTGGGATAGTGCACCCTCTGAGGGCTCTCAGAGGCTCGTATACTTCCCCATCATGTACATACACCCTGGTCTGTATGCCTTTCTAGGCCGGAGGCATCATCACTGTGCTTCCCCTCAATGCCTGCACGTGGAGAGTACTTAATACAGAGATGCTGAATAAACAAGCAGTCAGAGCAGGCATCTGTATTTTTTCCATTTAACAGATGATGAAACCGAGAAGCACCCGTGAAGAAAGTAGCAGGGCCTAGACCCTCATATTCTGATTCCTGGTCCACACCCCCAGACTGATTTCCAAGTTCACAGGAGTAGATGTCTCCATGTGTGGGAGACCACACTCATGTGCACATACATGGACATGCAGACTTTCACCTGTGTGGTGCTCTGACCTTCAGGGAATCCCCAAGCCCATCCAATCCATCATCCATCCATCCATCCATCCATCCATCCATCCATCCATCCATCCACCCATCCATCCAGATAAGGCCAAGAGAATCCTGACCGGCCACGCCTGAGGCCACACCCTCCAGCCCTGGGCCAGGAGGTCACTTACTCATCATCTCCCCCACACAGCTTCAGCAGAGTCTTCTTGTACTCGCCAGAGGTGTCGTTCTGGGGAGAAACACAGAGAGGTTACCTCTCACTCAGCCCTGGGATCCTCTCAGACAAGGAGGGGAGGTTCTCCCCCAAACAGGGGGAGGCTGACCACATAGTCACAGCAGCCCTGACTCTCCTCCTGTCTGGAGGTGGCTGAGACCAGAAAGTGGTGTACTGGTGAGTATTAACAACTGGCTGTCTGGGAAAAAAAGAAAAAAAAGCCCTGATTTGTAGCATTTGCCAATTTCCGTGGTGTAAATACCTCCAATGGACAATTCCAAGCTACCGATATGCCTTTACTGAACGTGGAATTAAGAAGAGATGCCTTCCCCAGACAGCTGGCCTCAGCACACCCCTGCCACCAGATAATCCCCAGCCGCGCTCTCCCACATGAAATAGTCCATAAAATAGGGCTCCCTGAGCAAAAACACTGGGAGTGCCAAAACCAAACAAACAAATGTACATTTGATAGACACAGCATATTCTACATCCCTCTTGGAGCCTCATAATGGACATACTATAGTGAAGGCTGTAAGAAGTTCTGAGGTAAAGAAGCTAACTTATCTTTGCTTATTCTACTTTTTCCCAAACGTTGTCCATGGGACATTTTTGCACACAATGCCTATACAATTCCTATTTAGAAATACACTTTGGGGGGCTTCTCTGGTGGCGCAGTGGTTAAGAATCTGCCTGCCAATGCAGGGGACATGGGTTCGATCCCTGGTCCGGGAAGACCCCACATACCGCGGAGCAACTGAGCCTGTGCGCCACAACTACTGAGCCTGTGCTCTAGAGCCCGTGAGCCACAACTACTGAAGCCCATGCGCCTAGAGCCCGTGCTCCGCAACAAGAGAAGCCACCGCAATGAGAAGCCCGAGCACCGCAACGAAGAGTAGGCCCCGCTCACTGCAACTAGAGAAAGCCTGCGTGCAGCAACAAAGACCCAACGCAGCCAAAAATCAATAAATCAATAAATAAATTTATAAAGAAAAAAAAAAAAGAAACACACTTTGGGAGCACAGCTTGAACTCAGAAAGCTTTATCCCACTCACCCGAAACAAGGAGAACCCAACCAGCTCTGCATCTGTCTCCTGTTTCCAGTCTCGTGGGCTGGACAGCCCAGAGTCATCACCTGGCCCAGGACCAACAGGTCCCAAATAAACCCTCCTTTGTGTTCTTCAGTGCCTCCTGCTGCCTTCAGGAGGCTGACCTCTCACTGCCCTAGGGATGGAGTCCTCAATCTGGATTCAACTTCATGCTCTTCACGGCCCCGCCCTGCCTTCCTCTAAAGAGGTGCCTCATGTCTTACAAGCACCCTGGACACTTGCTCCTCTGTTGGGCTGCCTTAAATTCCCTGAAGGTGCCACAGGCTGAGGCTCCTGGAATCCCCATGAGATGCCCAGCTTTCCAGGACAGTGCCTTTTCTCTTGGGAGAGCTCCCCAGCCCTCTCTGTACCACCGTGAGTGCCTCACCTTGATCATGCTGTACAGGGACTTTTCATATTTCGTCCGGAATATCTCCCGGATGTCAAGCATGTCCAGCTCACTGCGGGAGACCATGATGCGGATCAGGGTGTTGTCCCGAGTCCCCAGCCCCTGCAAGACAAGCGGGTTTGGGGGACGGGGAGTTGAGAGGAGGCTGGAGTGCTGACAGCCCCCAGCTCAACTGAAAATACAACTTTTTGTGATAAAATGTTAAAATTAAGAACGAAAGAAGCAAATTGCCAATCCCTCCAAAGCTCCCTGTGTGTCCCTCCTGCTTTTATCTCCTTCCTCCCCCCACCTCATGTCATTCCCATCCTTGATAATTTTACCTAACTTTGTAACTCTAAGGAATACGTCGTTTAGGTTTGCACATTTTGGAACTCTGTAAATACACCACTATGCATTTATTTGTCCATGCTGCTCCTGATGGACACTGGGTTGTTTCTAGTTCTTTCATAATATGGACAATACTGCTATGAACGTTCTTATGAACACATCATACAGGCAAACGTCTCTGCGGGGCCCAGCTGTCCAGCTCACTCTGGCTCTGGAAGACAGAGGATGGGCTACAGGCCACTTGTCCTTGTGGGATCGCCATGCAGGGACTTTGGGCCTATGGCCTCTGGCAACAAATGACTGTGTTCATTCAGCCTGGTGCACTATGGAAATATCACCACTTTCTGTGTGTCATGTGTGTAAAGTCCTGGGAAGCACTATCCTCAGTACCCGGGTCCCAGGGATGAACATCACGAATCTTGGCAGAAAATGCCAAAGTGTTTTTCACTTTTTTACGTACATTGTATATAAACATTCTGTTTAATAGTATTTAAAAAGCATGGGCTTCCGATTGGGATTGACATATACACACTACTATGTATAAAATAGATACCTAATAAGGACCTACTGTATAGCACAGGGAACTCTACTCAATACTCTGTAACGGCCTATCTGGGAAAAGAATCTAAAAAAGAGATGTATGTATAACAGATTCACTTTGCTGTACACCTGAAACTAACACAACAGTGTAAATCAACTATACTCCAATAAAAATTAAAAAAAAAAAAAGAAAAAAAGCATGGGCTTCCAACCCAGCTGGCTAGCTGGATCGGGTACAGGCGGTCACTGCACCCTCTGATCAATCATGAGGACAGGGCAGGTACTGGGTGGGCAGGTGTGTGACCAGGCAGCACTCCAGGCTCTGGAGCTCACCTGGGACAAAGTGCCATCACGCTGTCCTGTGGTCAACGCCTTGAACACTCTCTTTGGCCGGTGGACCCCAAGGATTTGCCAGACACCCGACAGTCCTGCGGAGGCTTGCAGAGCCCCCATCCCCCTACCTCATTCACATCAACCCCACCACGCACCTTCATGGCCTTGAAGAGCCTCTCAGCAAAATACTCTGGGGTGCTCCGGATGCACTTCACTGAGAAGAGGGGGGAAGAGGTAGTTATTCTGGCTGCCTCGGAAGGATGAAGGGGTGGCCCGAGCCCTTTTTTGTTTCCATTCCTTGGGGGCCACCAAGTTCAAACCTGGGAAGAACCTGGTTCCTGATAAGCCGCAGTCCTAGAGCACCCCAGACCCACCACTTTTATCACAAACCCAGGGGATAGAGAAATTGGGAAATGGGCCTGTTGTAATGTGGGGAGTGCACTGCAAGGACCCCCTTCCACTTTCTGGTCCTTCGGGGTTTCACAGGGAACTGGGTCAGATGGGGAAGCATCTGGGATGGGGCTGGGAAAGGTAGTTCCTCAACAGAAAGGTACCGGCTGAACCTCTGGATCTTGCTGGCAGAGCGCGGTAGAACCTGACTACTTTAAATAGGGTTGGTGGGGGATAGCTCTGGGCAAGATGAGGCCTGGGCCGTAGCTCTCCCCCAAGAAACACATACACACAACCTACCCCAGGCTCAGACATACTGACTCTTGAAGTGTCTGGCTTGCAAACAGACAATCTGGTTTTCTCCTTCCCACCTCCATACCATACAATTCCCATGTTCCCGGGTCAGAATCCCTGAATCCCTCCAAGGCCCTGGGAATGCAATGTCAGGACGTACCCGTAGCAAGCATCAGCTTCTCAAAGTCCCCGGACAGCTCCCCTCGGATGCTGGCTTCGATCGGCTTCCCCGTGGTCTTCAGATACTCATCAAACACTGAGTCCGACAGAGAGAAAGGGGTGTCAAGAGCACCCCCATAACACTGGAAGGAATGGGGACTTCAGAAGGGGAGGCACAGTGGCCAGGACCAGAGTGCCACCATGAAGGCAGGGCTGGCACTTAGGGAGGGTCAGGGAGGTCGTGCACATCACCAGCCACCATGCAGCCTCGCTGCGTCCGCTGTGAGGGACTGTGTACACCTCCTGCTCCAACATGAAGACAGGACTGGTACTGAGACGGAGGGGCTGAACATCCTGTTAAGGCCTCTCATGAGGGCCTATACAAACCACCGTCTAATAAAATCAAGACTAGTGTTTGGGCTGTGGACGAGGCAGCGATCATGCTCCCTTAGCAGAAAAGGAAAAGAGAAAGGAAATCTTGGCGTAACTCTAAGGGGGCAGCTGTAGGTCTTCCCTGGAGCTTACCCAACCGAAGGTGCTGCTTGCTGCGATTTCCCAAAATGTAAATGAACTGGGCTTCATCTGTTCCCCATTTCAGTTCCCCTGCCTCATACAGGTCCTGAAGGGGAAGAGGTGGGACTTAACTAAAAGAGGAAACCGCAGGAGACAGAACTCACCAGCCAAGCCACTCAGAACTGCTGCCAGATTCCTGAACATGCCAGTAATTGGTAGCCTCAGGACATCTGCATACACCTGTACAGCTTTCTCCCTTTCTTTCTGGGGAAACTCCTACTCAAACTTCAGGGCCCAGATTAAACGTCCCACCTGTTCTCAAAGCACTTCCTGATGTCCCTAGGCAGAGTTCTCTTTCCTTCCCTCCCTCTTCTAGGCTTCCTGTTTCTTTATAGCTTTGATCCAGTGTATATTATAATATTTATATGCCTTGCTTCCCACTATGACATGGGTTCCTCAAGAACAGGAATTATGTCTTATATTCTCTGTATCTACTGCTGCAGTGTTACTGGCACATAGTGGGAGCTCAAAACACCTGGAATGTATGGTGTATCCATAGGGAAGGTGTTTGTGTGATTAATATATGCCTGTCTCCCCAGTGCTGTCTGACTTTGTTCATTTAGGATTCCCCAATGCTTGGCAGAATGCCTGGCACATAGTAAGTGTTCAATAAATATTAATTAACTGAATGAATAAATGAACAAATGATGAAAAGCTCCAAAATACATCTCACCAACTTTACATACTGTGTACCTTTGAAAGCTAACTTAAGTCCTTTCTTCAACAAAGCACTGTATAAATGATGGCTGTGAGTCAGTTATTTCTGGTATCTGATGCAAATTACTTTGCCTCCAGCCCTTCCCTGGATGCCCAACCTCTCCCTTCTCTCAGGGCTGCCTCGCTGTGCCCGGGGACCTCCACTGGTGCTGATTTACCTGGACGTCCTGCTGCACCAGGTCCTCGCTCACTACATCATCCTCCTCCCTGGTTCCCTGGGCAGAAAGACAAGGAACACGTGGTTCAAATACCAGAGCCAGGACAAAGCCTGGATGCCAGTGGTGGAGACAGGGAGGACTGGGAAAACCGTGGTGGCCCAGAGTGTCCAGGAGAAGAGACTGACAGCAGCCACTGGATCAAGACCACAGCACCTGGGAATTCCCTGGTGGTCCAGTGGTTATGATCTGAGCTCTCACCGCTGAGGGCCTGGGTTCAATCCCTGGTTGAGGAAGTGAAATCCCACACGCCGCGCAGTGCAGCCAAAAAAAAAAAACAAAAAGAAAAAAAAACAGACCACAGCATCTATTTTGCAGCAAATCATAGGGCCCCTCCCACTGGCTTCTCCCTCATCCTTGGAGCTTGGACCAAACACGGGAGTCCTGAGAATAACCAATGTCTTCCTAGGTGCCTCCACCCCAGAGGAAGCCTTGTAATGAGAACATCTCTGAGGATAGGACTCCTGCCACAAGTCCTGGCATGGCCCACGAGGCCATCCAACAATATCATAGGGGTCAAAGGTCTGCATATTTGCATTCTGTTAGGGGCTCCCATATCTTAACCCAAGGAATTCACCAATGAGGATTTGAGACTGGGGGCCTGAGATCTGAGCTCACAAGCTGTGAAGGCACCAAATCCTATTTGTGTTCCTGTCACTCCACCCACGCCCTATGCCCCATCAGACAGAGGGGGATACTCATGGGGGCCAGGGGCCAGCCATACTGGGCTCCTAGTTATGTGGGCAGAGGTCAAGCCTACGCTTATCTCCTGTTCCCCCTGAACTGTGCATTTCAGGATCTCAAACCCCCTGGTTCTCTTTGGGAGTCAGCCTAAGGAGACAGAGCCGGTACGCTTACAATCTGTGCCATGTAACCGCCTGCTAGATGTTAGATACTGAGGAGGCCACATCCTTGACTCCAAGATACAGGCTGGAACGCTCCTGTCCGGAACATGCGCTTTGAAAATGGGGGCAAAGGCCACGCTTTCCCACTCTTGAAGATCATCTCCTGATAATTCCGCAGCTGCTTAATACGGAATGAGGATAGTTATGGTAACAAGAGGAAGAGAACGGGGAGCAGCTGCTGTAAAACGGGGGGAGGGAGGGCAATGAAAGAAACAAAGAGGTGGCTTTATATATAAAGCTCCCTAAAAGTTTGGTCCTTGGAGCTGGACTTGAGATACCTCAATGCCTGTTCCCAAGGGGCCAGCGGTCACAGAGGTTCCCATGGGGCTGGGCAGGGAGAGGATAAGCAGCAGGGTGGGATGTGTACTCCAGACACCGCAGTCGTGCAGAATGCAGGCCTGCTGTTGCCAGAGCTTTCGATTACTCAAAAGAATCTAGAGATCTGGTTTTGGACCAAAATCTCCCTAGTTTTAAATGTTAGCAACTAACTCAAAGTGGTTTTTTTATAAAAAACGTATGTGGGGGGAAATGAACAAAGGAAAAAACCCAACTTGGGCAGGCAGAACTCAGCCATGGACACCAGTGTGCAGCATCTTTATGCTCTCTTTTTTTGTCATCCGTGGGTGGGAGGGAGTAGCAGGGCTTGGCTACGGGGGAATGCCACGCAGGCAGCTCCAGAGATGCTATGCCCCCGCTGGCGCCCCTGCTGGTGAGCTCAGGTAGGTGCAGTGGCTGGGGAAGCCATGGCAGGAGCGAGGCTGGAGAGGAGGGGGAAGGGGTATGTGTGGAGAGAGGAAGGAGGACACAGGAGCACAAGAGAGACAGGGTATGTGAAAAGAAATGCAGGTCAATAGACCCTGGACGCTCAGATTCCACACCCAGGTGAGCCAGAGAGAAACCATCTCAAGTTTGAGGATAAGATGGGCAGAGGGGGAGGGGAGGCCACAAAACACCAAGGAGGACTTTACATGTGCAGAACCACCAAGGAGGCCCTCACGGGCCACCCTGTTTGAGAAAACAGGGAGAAGGTGCTCACAGTCCCCTGCACCCTGGCAGAGAGCTTGGGGAGGGCCCCAAGGTGGACCAACCTGCAGCAGGACCACGAGCATCTTCTGGAAGTGACCAGAGGTGTCCCCAATGATGTCAGCCTCCAGGTCTCGCTCGTAGGCTGCGGGGAAGGAACACAAGCTCTAGCCTCATCCCCAGGACACCCCACGAAACCAGGATAAAAGTCCCTGCTGCCCCTAAAATGATCAGATATTTGTTACAAATTCCCAGACCCAGTCTCCATGACAGCCATGGCAAGACCCAGGGCGTATTTTCACAGTTCTCTGTACTGACCCATGATGTGATGAGATGGAATCTGCCCACGTCTCTCTATCCCCACCTGCGCTGTCCTACCCCAGACACCATCGTCACTCACCTGGACAGTGGCTACAGTCTTCTGACTGTTCTCTCTGCTTCTCCAATCCACAGCAACATGGGTGACTGTCTTAAAGCCCACATTCATCGTGGGCTCCTCTGTTTCCCACTGGGCTTGGAATAAACATTGTCTCTCTCTCTTGGCCTACACGGCCCTGTGTAATCCTGTCCTGCCCTCTACTGCTCTAGCCTCGCACGGGATACCAGGCTTATTCTGCTCGAGGGCCTTTGGTCTTGCCATTCCCTCTCCTGGGTCTTCTTCCCCACTCTGTGTACAACTGGATCCTTCTCGTTTCCTCCCAAGACAGGCTTCCCTGACCACCTGTCTGAAGCACGTCCTCCCCAGTTAAAGTTGGATGCTTGTTCTCTGTTTGTTTCTTTCATAACTCTTCACCACAACAAGTCATCATCATGTTCATTTGTTTACCTGTTTATTATCTGTATCCCTCGTTACCTCATTAATCTATAAGCTCTCAGGCAGGAACTATACGGATGCCCACCGCCATATCCTGAGAACCTAGCACACTGCCCAGCACAGAGCAGGTACTTATTGGATGGATGGACAGAACAGAGGGAAGGAGAAAAAAAGGTGAACGGGTAGAGTCTTAGGGTCCCTACTCTTGTGATCACCTTCATTACACATCTGAAAAACCCTGAACGGCCCCCCCTGCTCTTCTCACCATCTTTGTACGCTGCCACCAGCTGGTGGATCTGTTCGTTGGTCCGCGAAGCCAAGATCTCAATGAGGCACTTCTCATCGGTACCAATGCCCTGGGAGAAGGGAAGGGGCATGTGAGTCAAGGGTTGGGATGGGAGGCCACCAGCCCCGAGATGGGAACCTGGGGTGGTCAGAGCAAGGAAACCCGCAGCACTCAGGGTGCCCCTAACACAGCTCTTAGGCACCAAGCTGGAGCTGCTGCCCTGAGACAGGGGTTCTAGAGCCACCTCTGCCTGCAGCTTGCTTTGTGAGTGCTCATTAAAAAAACTTTATCTTTCTGCACCTCTCTTTTCTCATCTATAAAATGGAGATGATACTAGTTGCTCTACTGAACTCACAGGAAGAATGAGAAGGTGATAACCTCTTACCTGGCTAAGTTTATTAGTTAGAAACAAATTCATGTTTACTAGCTCATCTGAGGCAAAGAGCATAGCACTTTATAAACTGTAAAGTGCTAAGTACACTCAAGGGCATTTGGTCTCTCCCTGCTTGGTGGGGAGCGACTTTCTACCTCCACTAGCCTGGGCTGCTCCTCAGATCCTGAACACACCTCCTCAGCCGCTCCTGCCATTTCCTCTCCAGCCCACTCTGATCAACCAAATCCTCTCCAGGCTCTGGGCCCAGCTCGATCCTCTCATCTTCTGTGACGCCCTCTCCAGCCACCCCGAGCCCAGGGCCTGTCCTCATGACCTCCTTTAACATGCCCTTGGCCTTTGGGTGTTGGACACAATCTGTCTCCACTTCCCTGTGTCCTGCTTCCTCGGGACTGTAAGCTGCTGGGGTGGGCGTGTGGGCCTCACACCGACACCTGTCCCACCTCTGTCCATCTGGAGGAGACCGTGGCGCCCCCCCCGGGATAAGATTTGGGCAAGCTGCCTCGAAGCAGGGCACACGTGCGGGGTGGGTGCAGGGCTCACTGAACGCTTGCTGGAGAGGTTGGAACCTCCCATTAACCACGCCCCCAACCCTCACACATGCGCAGACCCAGGCTTCATACCGAGATGGCGTCTTTAATTTCTTTGGCATCGCTATAGGCAGGTGGCCTCATGAGACCCACAATCAGTCGTTCAAACTTCCCTGTCAGCTCGTACTTCAAGTCTGCAATGAGGTCCTGGTTGCGGGGCAGAGGGAGGAGGAGATGGAAGAGCAGTTATAATGATAAGAATTACATTTAATGAGCACTTACTCTGTACAGGCACTGGGCTAAGTAATCTCACTTAATCCTCATTCGTGGAGGTACATACTATCATCAGCCTTCAGAAATGGGTTTAGAGACATCAGGTAACCTGCCCAGAGGCACGCAGCTAGCAAATGGCAGGATTCAAGTCCACAGCACTGTGCCTCTTCCCTGCCGTGTTCTGTTTACTTGTTCACTGTGTGTCTCTCCCACGGTCCGTGAGTCCATAGGGTTAACACCCTCAGGTCTTATTCACCTGTGTAGCCCTAACCCCTAACACAGTGCCCAGCGTGAAGCAGGTGCTCTAGATGTTCCAGTGGCTGAATGGTCCCTGCCTGAGAGAAGAAAAAAGGAGGGGACTTCCCTGGTGGCGCAGTGGTTAAGAATCCGCCTGCCAATGCAGGGGACACAAGTTTGATCCCTGGTCCAGGAAGATCCCACATGCCACGGAGCAACTAAGCGCCACAACTACTGAGCCTGCGCTCTAGAGCCCGTGCGCCACAACTACTGAGCCCACGCGCCCACAACTACTTAAGCCCTTGCTCCGCAGCAAGAGAAGCCACCGCAATGAGACGCCCACGCACCGCAATGAAGAGTAGCCCCAGCTTGCCACAACTACAGAAAGCACGTGCACAGCAACGAAGACCCAACACAGCCAAAAAAAAAGAAAAAGAAAAAGAAAAAGAAAAGGGCAGAACTGCCAGCACAGAGGCTGACCTGGAGTAAAATACTCAGGAAAGGCCCTGAACACACAGGTGAATGAAATCATTCACCCCCCATCCCACCTTTCCTCTGGTTGCCATGGTTACCTTGCCATAGAGGGACTTGTAGTTCTGGCAGATCTCCTGCCTCTGCCTGTTGCTCCGGGAAGTAATCAGCTCCAGTATGGCCTCCTTGTCACTGCCTAGAAGAGGGGAGGCACCTGTCACCCTACCCCAACCTGCCTCCAGGAAGCCCGCCAGGGCTGCTCCCTGCAAGTCCTCAGCATCAGCCTTCTGCTCGCGTGAGGCAGTGACGTTGGAGGGGGGATCTATGGGGACCTGACAAGCCACCACTGACAGAGATCCTAGCACATGTAGTATCTGAGCTCAGAGGGCCCGTGATCCAGCTCCTCATCACACGGATAAGGAAACTGAGGCCCAGAAAGGAGCAACGACTCACCCAAGGTCTCCCAATGAGCCTGGCTTAGAAAAACCCAGGTGTCCTAACGCCCAGGACAGGGTTCTTTCAGTGACAGGGAAAAGAAAAGAGAATAATAAGCAGCAAATTCAGGGTAGTGCTTACCCCCAAGGGAAAAGACAGAGTGATGCTATCAGGAGGGGGACCTACCATGAAGGTTTCAACTGTATGAGGAAGCAAGTGCTATTTCTCAAGTTGGGTGGCAGGTCTATGGGTAAAGTTTCTCCTACTCCTTAGATCTTTTTATTCGTCTGGAACAGTTCATTATAAAATTATAGTAATAAAAAGAGGAGACCAAAGAATGACTGAGTACATCTCACCATCCCACCCCACCGCCCACCCAAAGGGCTATCCTTTTGGTATGGGGACACGCTCAAGCCCAGTTGAATCCTGCTTCTCTTCCTTGGGGCCCCGCTCCTGGCGGCCGAGCACCCACCGAAGCCCTTCATGGCGTTGTACAGAGTGTCGGCATCCTGGCTGGGGTCGAAGTCCGGGAAGTTGTGAATGGAGCCCCGGTACTTGGCACCCTGTGGAGAGAACAGCAGAGGGTGAGGTGCTGGCCCTGAACGGGGTTCCCAGCCCTAGCCACAGGATAAAGGTCCCCGCTGTCCCTAAAATGATCAGATATTTGTCACGAATCCCCAAACCCAGTCCCCATAACGGCCACGGCAAGACCCAGGGGTGTATTTTCACAGTTCTCTGAAGAGACCCAGGACACGGTGAGATGGGATCTGCCTACTTCTCTCCATCCCCACCTGCACTGTCCTGCCCCAGACACCGTCGTCGCTCACCTGGAGCGTGGCTGAGCTCCCCGCCCCTAAAACGGAGCGCTGGCTACAGAAAGCCCAGGCAAGGGTACGGAGGACTCTCCCTGTACCTCCTGCCACCGCCTGCCCCAAGGGTGGTGCCATTTCCCCACGGGAGGAGAGCTCAGCCAAGCCCCCGGCTCTGCACCACTTTCCCAGGACCCAGGAGAGATAAAAGCCAGACTGAGTGCAGGGGGTGGGAATGATTCCTGCAAAAGTAACCAGAGCCCCACATATGTTTACGGCACTTTACGGTGTACAAAGCCCTTTCACCTCCATGAGTGTGATTTTTTTAGTGTCTTGTAGAAGCGCTTAAGATGATCTCTATCACGGAAACAAAGAAACCAAGCCCCACAAAGGGAAGCCACTCGCTGGGGTCACACAGAACCCACATCTCTGTCCAGTTCCCCTTTGCTCTCTAGCTCCAGAAACCTTGCAGCTGCCAGCTTCTGAGGGTGGGGTCCTGGCCCAGGGTGGGGGGCCCAGAGCCACCCTCAGAATCAACACCCAGATGAGGTGCTGCTCTTCTGGGCCCAGTGAACTGAGCCATGAACTGGCATCTGAGGACAAGCTGGCTGGGTCCTTGGGACAAAGGCGGGGAGAGGCAGAGTCAGAGAATCTTAGACATCGAAGCTGAATGCACAATGGGTTGGTTCACAGAGAAGTCAGATATGGGTCAGCCATGGGGCCCCGGAGAGCAGCGACAGCTGGGATAGCTGCGGATGCCAGAGCCCAGGGCACTAAGCACACAGTGCAGTGACAGGGCACTTAGCCTGTGCCAGGTCCGATGCGAAGGGCTGAAGATTCAGGGAGAAAGAAGACCCGAGCCTGACTTTCATGAGCTTCTGACCCAGTGGAGGAGAGAGACTAGAACACAAATTAGCATAGAGCTCGCAATAAATACCCCATGACAAAGGCAAAGCAACTTGGGAAAACAGTGGAGGGCAATTCCAGCTGGATGAGGGAACCAGGACAGGCTTCATGGGAGGGGCGAGGTGGCTCGCATAACTGTGCCTAGAGCAGTAAGAAGTGCACGGCAGCAAATGAGCCTCCGACCACGTCCTGTGTCTCCCAGCACCTGCACTGCAGGACCTGGCCTGGCATTTGAACGCTCTGTTGGTTTATGTCAGCCGTTGCTGGCTCCTCCAAGGTATGCATGCGTGGGTGCAGGGTTGCTATTTAAAGTTCTGGCAGGGAGGATGACCAGAAAGGGACACGGCCCTCTTCCCGCCACCTGTGAATCCCCTGCAACCTGATCACACCGCTGGGCAGAGAAAGAAAGAGTAACACACGCCAGATACCCAGACCAGAAAAGAGATACTCCCTTTAGAAAGCTCCACGCGTATCTGTCTTGCTCACTGATGTATTCCCAGCAGCTAGCTCAAGGCTTGCCACAACTAGGCACTATTTCTTTCCTAGGTGGATAGGTGTATGGGCGGATACATGACTGTGAACATACCCTGAGCAATCAAAGAAGACTTCCTGGAGGGGAAGGCTAAGCTGAGCCCTAAAGGATGAGCAACAGCTGGCCCAAGGGGTGGGGGAGGGAAGGAAAAGGCTTCATACAGAGAAACAGCATGGCAAAGGCCTGGAGCCGAGAGCACACAAGAACAGTCAGGAAAGCAAGCCCAGATTCTTCAGGGCTATTGCGGATGCCCAAAGTTGCCAAGATCGTGGGATTGTAAGTGGCCAGGAGAGAAGGAGGAGGAGAGGGGAAGGATGGAAGTGGAGCCCCCAGGAAGAAGGGAAGAGGTCCCAGCAGTAAGCTGACACCTTCTCTCCTGCTGCTGCTACTCCTCCTCCCTCTCTTCCCTCCTCACCCAGTGCAGTGGTTGAGGCAGCATTTGGGGCAGAGGCTGCACCTGAAAGCTGAGGCAATGCCATGCTGGAGGACAGAAGTCTAACAGCTGACACAAGGCCCGATCAAAACGCTCCCTTAGAGGCGGGCTTGGCCAGCTGCAAGTCAGTCTCTCTCCCATGTGGGTCTTTGCACAACAATAATAAGTAGCCTTGCTTTGCATTTCTCTAATGATTAATGATGTTGAGCATTCTTTCATGTGTTTGTTGGCAATCTGTATATCTTCTTTGGAGAAATGTCTATTTAGGTCTTCTGCCCATTTTTGGATTGGGTTGTTTGTTTTTTTGATTTTGAGCTGCATGAGCTGCTTGTAAATTTTGGAGATTAATCCTTTGTCCGTTGCTTCATTTGCAAATATTTTCTCCCATTCTGAGGGTTGTCTTTTGGTCTTGTTTATGGTTTCCTTTGCTGTGCAAAAGCTTTTAAGTTTCATTAGGTCCCATTTGTTTATTTTTGTTTTTATTTCCATTTCTCTAGGAGGTGGGTCAAAGAGGATCTTGCTGTGATTTATGTCATAGAGTGTTCTGCCTATGTTTTCCTCTAAGAGTTTGATAGTGTCTGGCCTTACATTTAGGTCTTTAATCCATTTTGAGTTTATTTTTGTGTATGATGTTAGGGAGTGTTCTAATTTCATACTTTTACATGTACCTGTCCAGTTTTCCCAGCACCACTTATTGAAGAGGCTGTCTTTTCTCCATTGTATATTCTTGCCTCCTTTATCAAAGATAAGGTGACCATATGTGTGTGGGTTTATCTCTGGGCTTTCTACCCTGTTCCATTGATCTATATTTCTGTTTTTGTGCCAGTACCATACTGTCTTGATTACTGTAGCTTTGTAGTATAGTCTGAATGAGATATCATCCCACACCGGTCAGAATGGCCATCATTAAAAAATCTAGAAACAATAAATGCTGGAGATGGTGTGGAGAAAAGGGAACACTCTTGCACTGTTGGTGGGAATGTAAATTGACACAGCCACTATGGAGAACAGTATGGAGGTTCCTTAAAAAACTAAAAATAGAACTACCATACAAGCCAGCAATCCCACTACTGGGCATATACCCTGAGAAAACCAGAATTCAAAAAGAGTCATGTACCAAAATGTTCATTGCAGCTCTATTTACAATAGCCAGGACATGGAAGCAACCTAAGTGTCCATCAACAGATGAATGGATAAAGAAGATGTGGCACGTATATACAGTGGAATATTGCTCAGCCATAAAAAGAAACGAAATTGAGTTATTTGTACTGAGGTGGATGGACCTAGAGTCTGTCACACAGAGTGAAGTAAGTCAGAAAGAGAAAAACAAATACCGTATGCTAACACATATATATGGAATCTAAGGAAAAAAAAAAAAGTCATGAAAAACCTAGGGGCAAGATGGGAATAAAGACACAGACCTACTAGAGAACGGACTTGAGGATATGGGGAGGGGGAAGGGTAAGATGTGACAAAGTGAGGGAGTGGCATGGACATATATACACTACCAAATGTAAAATAGATAGCTAGTGGGAAGCAGCTGCATAGCACAGGGAGATCAGCTCGGTGCTTTGTGACCACCTAGAGGGGTGGGATAGGGAGGGTGGGAGGGAGGGAGACGCAAGAGGGAAGAGATATGGGAACATATGTATATGTATAACTGATTCACTTTATTATAAAGCAGAAACTAACACAGCATTGTAAAGCAATTATACTCCAATAAAGACGTTAAAAAAATAAAAATAAAAAGAATAAGTAGGCTGTCAGACTAGTTATCCCAGCACCCTGCAGGATCACAGCCATGGGGAGAGGGTGGCGCAGGGGGGCCCCAGCACTGGTCACATTTAGAGATGCAGGGACAGTCCTTCAAATCACCCAGGTTTCCCAACATTGGTCATTCTCACACCAACCTGGTGAATTTGCATCTCCAAGTGCCACCTGCACAGCTGTCCCCACTTCTCCCCCTCACCCTGACTGCCTGCCACTCCTCCGGCACACAGGTTCCTGGCCTCAAGTACCCACGAGGGGAGGGGAGAGAAGAGGAGAAAGGACTTTCCACCCTGAAATATTCAGCAGGCCCCGATGCCAGCTGGTGAGCAGCCTGGACCCCAGGCTCCACCCAGGCTGCTGCTAGAGCAGGAGTCCCGAGGCCGCTCGGGAACCTAAGCCACATGAGTCAGAGAGGTGGCTGCCCAGCCAGGACTCCACCTGAGAGCCGCCTTGAGCGGGCCTGGCCCAGGCCTCCCCTCTGCAGCTCCTGGAGCTGCAGGCACCAACACCTGCCACTCTCGCCCTGTCCCCTAAACGTTCTTATGCTCACCTTCACGTTCAAACCCAGAACATCCCTGTGAAATGAAGGCCACAGAGCCATGCCTCTGGGCCTTTCTATGACGCCACACTATTTCTTTATGACTTTGGGCCTCAGGGTCTCCCCTTCTGGAAGGAAAGAGGGAGAACTGGCACAGAGATCACAGTAGAAGTAACTGGGGGCGACCTAGACCAGAGAAAAGAGGGAGTGGCTTGTTCTGTGCCTTTGTGTGTGTGTGTGTGTGTGTGTGTACACGTGTGTGCACGCATGTGTGTGTTGGGAAGGGGTGCACAGGAGCAGAGTTGGGGTGCTAATAATTGGGAGCATTAGACACAAACTTCAGCTCAGTGGAAGGAAGACCTTTCTCACTCTTCCCTAGCACAGGAAGTACCCGACTGATTCAACTTCGATTTTTCAAAAAGTGATACACTTTCAGTAGAAACTGTACTTCGAATTGTACATTTGGACCTTTTCCTGGGCTAGCGATATGCTGTAGGGTCCTCTCTCATGATGCTGGGCAGCACGAGCAAGCCGCAGCTCCCAGTCTGCCACGCGACCACGAGGGTGGTCACCTAATACACTGACGGCTATTCTGTACCCAGCCATTCCGGTTTTCACTTCAAGTACCGTATTCAATACATTAAATGAGATATTCAACACTCTATTATGAAATAGGCTGTGTGTTAGATGATTTAGCCCAACAGTAGGCTCATAGAAGAGTTCTGAGCACAGTTAAGGTAGGTGAAGCTAAGCTCTGATGTTCAGCGGGGTAGGTATGATTTAAATGCATTTTCATCTCATGATGTTTTCAACTAACCATGGGTTTACTGGGAGGTAACCCCATTGTAGGTCAAGGAAGATCTGTATTGTCTTCAGCCCCCTTCTTCTTTCCCCCGACCCTTGCACTCCAAGCATCCAAATTGCTTTTACTGCCCTGCACACACTACGTTCTCTCCCCTCTGCCCCTCTGTTCCAGCATCCCCTCTACCTAAAGCACTCTCAGCTCCCTTGTTCTTCCTCAAGTAGCTCTCTCCAGGCAGCTTGTCCTATTTCCTCAACCTGCGTGCCCCCAGAGCTCCTTTACTGCTCCCACCAGAGCATTAGCCCTGTGCATGGGGGCTCCAACTCATCCCACAGGATGAGGGACCCCCTAAGGCTCTGCCATCCTAGGACTCTTGCTTGTAGGATGTCTATGACTGCTGGTCCATGGTGACAAGAAAGCACAGGTCAGCTAGGCAGACAGCAGGGTCTGGGAGCACTGGTCCAGGAGTCCAAAGATGTGTGCCCTAGGTCCTGGCCACCCTGGTCTCCCAGGACCTGATCTGTCCGCTTGGGTCATCCAGAACCCTGCAATTCGAATGCCTCTCAGGAAGTAACTCTGGGATGATTACTCATGGGAAATGGGTAGCAATAACAACTATGCCTTGGATCTTTGTCTATAACCACTAGCACTCTCTCCTGGTCAGAGAGGCCACTTGTGCAAAGTGTGCTCCTCAGAGGCCAACAGGGAGGCCACGGCTAAGACTTTTTTGAGTACTGATCCTACATCATATAACACACTGCGCTCTTCAAAAATTGTGAATAGACATCCTTAAGGCCCTTGTTCATTGGATGGCAAGTCATGAAGATGGGGACAAAGTTTAGTTATCACTGAGCTCAATCACCTCATAATGGAAACTGGGGCCGCAGAGAAGGTAAAGAACTCACCCAAGAACACACAGCTCCTGTATTATGTCTGTGGCCAATAGCTCTATGATTGACATGAGGGACCAAAGGGGCCAAGTCAGGGGTCCCTTTGTTTTATTCTCCCTTTTCAACCCCACTGTTGCAGTGACCACATCTTTTTCTCTAAGGCCAGCCAACGGGGAACACTCTTAGGCAAACCCTGGCCCAGAACAACACCTAGCTCTGACCAAGGACGGAACCTAATCCTGGCCACACACAGGAGTAAAAGCTCCGATACACCTCAAATTCCACAGCCCAGCAAAGCACTCAGACAGCATGAAAGACTGGTGTCTCCCAAGCCAGGGAAACTTAATCCCAAATGCATGTGACAGAGAAGACCCAAATCCACCTCCAGAGCAGAGAGGACCCTCTAATGCTTTTGCCTATCCAGTATCCATCTCCCTTCCTGGGGGAACCACTCTTGGGCCAGGCAGTTCTGGTGGGACCAGCTCTACCGCCTGGATCCAAGTTACCCAGGCCCAGCCAATGAAATCCAAACCCAAGACTTTCCCTGGAATCGTTTGGTATAAATTATGTTGTATCCTGCACGCTGCCCAGGAAGCAGAATGGAAGCCTAGAGCTGCTGATGATAGCTAGTATGAACAATTAAGGAAGAATGTGTCCAAGAATGAAGCCACCCAGAGGAGGCCCGGTTCACGGAGGCAGAATCCTGACAATATCACGTGGGCCCCTGGATCCAGCCAGACCTGAAGCCCTGGGCTTCTCAGTCATGTGAGCCAATACACCTCCCTTCTGCTTAGGATGTTGTGTGTTGTCATTGGTCACTTGCATCTGAAAGAGCTATGACTTATAATAGGAGCAAGCACAGCCTGAGAACCTCTCCAGCTCCTTTCTAACTGAAGATACCAGGGATCTGTGCTGCAGGCCCAGTGACTCTAGGAGAAGCCCAGGCCCAGGGGAAGTACTATAGGAGGGGAAAGGCTCCTTACCTGTGCTAGTTTGGCCATGGTCTCGGGTTCTGCAGCAGAAAACACTGTGGAGAAAAAAGAAATGCCATGAGATTCCTCTGCACTCTGATTCCCTCCATTCTTTCCCCTAAATTTCCTCAGCCTCATTCCTTTCAAGGGAGAGTGTGCTCCCGCTGCTGTTTTCCTGCTGCCTCCAGCCTTTCAGGTTCAATCACACCCAAAGACCCAGCTCAGGGCCAGGCACAGTTTTTGGAGGATAATGGATGGACTAGCCAGTGTCCAGATACTCACACCAGGATGGGAAAGACTCTTGGAACCAGGAGAACTTGAAAGAGGGAAAGAGCACGACCACTAACCAGCACGATTCCTCCAGGCCATGCAGGGCACTTTCCCAGATGCTGTCTCACTTAATCCTCACAGCAAGCCTTCCTGGAGTCAAATTCCCCTTTTTTATAGATGAGGAAACTGAGGATGGGGGTTCAGGGAGGTTAAATAATTTGCCCAAGATCATACAGCTTAAAACTGAATTCACTACATATGAAATAAACAACAAGGACCTACTGCATAGCACAGGGAATTACATTCAATATCTTGTGATAACATATAACGGAAAAGAATCTGAAAAAGCTGAATCACTCTGCTGTACACCTGAAACTAACACAACATTGTAAATCAACTACACTTAAATTTAAAAAAGACCCTGAATTCAACAAAGTCTAGATCCCAGGGTCCATGCCATCTGCACCACGCAGGCTCTCTTTCCAAGTCACCAAGAACAGTTCCAGAATTCAGGGCTTAACAGTCTGTAGATGGGCACCCTCAAGGGGCTCTGGGTCACCTGTTGCAAATATCTGACAGGCTATGGTTTCTTTAGCATCTACTTCTATTAGGCACTGATCTAGCCACTGAGGATATATCAGTAAATAAAAGAGACTTTCTAAAACATGTGCTTTTCTGGAGCTTCCTCTATAATGGGGAAGAATAACAAACATATGATAAAAACTAAGGAGAAAAGATGAAGCTTGGTTGGGAGAGTGACAAGGGGTGTGATCTCAGGTGGAGTGGCCAGAGGCCTCCTGAACCTCCTGAGCTCAGTGTGGCTGATATGGCAGCAGGGAGTGGGGTGGGGACATTGGTAAGATGCGGCATCAAGGGACCAGTGCCTAAGGCCACTGTAAAGACTTGGGTTTTTCTCTGATGGGACAGATCATGGGTGAGGGTGGGGAACTGAACAAACAGGACACACGACCTCACTGAACGGGGTGTCAGGACACAGGGTCTGCAGTGAAGGAATAAGAAACAAAGATATCTAAAAAGAAATGTATAAAGGGACGTTACTGCTTTGGAAAGGGGAAGAGAAGGGGGAGTGGGTGGGCTACTGAGTGCTCTCTGCAGGAGGGCGGAGACGGAAGAGCCACAATCTTCTTGGGATAAGAGGAGAAGGAAGGACCAGTGCTGTCCATTGTAGTCAGGACTGCACAATTTGATCTTTTTTTTTTTTTTAATTTTATTTTTGGCTGTGTTGTGCCTTCGTTGCTGCACGCGGGCTTTTCTCTGGATGCGGCGAGCAGGGGCTACTCTTCATTGTGGTGCACAGGCTTCTCACTGCAGTGGCTTCTCTTGTTGCAGAGCACGGGCTCTAGCCGCACGGGCTTCAGTAGTTGTGGCACACAGGCTCAGTAGTTGTGGCTCGCGGGCTCTAGAGCACAGGCTCAGTAGTCGTGGCACACAGGCTTAGTTGCTCCGCGGCATGTGGGATCTTCCCAGACCAGGGCTCGAACCCGTGTCTCCTGCATTGGTGGGCGGATTCTTAACCACTGCGCCACCAGGGAAGCCCAATTTGATCTTTTTCAACCATGTCTACGTATTACTTTTTTAAAGTAAAAATAACAAACTCTATCATACTTATATCCAGTAAGAGCTACAAGGACCTGAACCAGAACAGAGGGTAGAAACAAAGGAGATGCGTAACCTCAATGTTCTCCAGTTCTTCACATACCATCACCCCTACCCCACCCCGCCAAAAAAAAAAAAACACTGAGGGGAAATCAGCCCCTGATCTCAGCCCATAATCCTGCTCTCACTCTGGGGCCACAGGAGACGTGTGACACAGCAGGGAGAACATAGGTTTGGAGTCAGACAGACAGACCTGGATTCAAGTCCGTTTTGTCACTTACTAGCTATGTGACCTTGGGCACATTGCTCATCTCTGAATTCAAGGTTATCGTAAGTACAGAATTGGGGCTTTCCCCTTCCTGCCTTGGAGAGTTGGAGGATGAGACCCATCTTATGTCAAGGCCAGGCAGAGATGTGTTCTCCGTAAACGGTGGCATTCCGTGTGCTAGGGGGACTTTCTGAGGACAGGGCTTTGTCATGTTTACCCATGTGTCCCCACTGCCTGCATACAAGTCCCCCAAACTACAGTCAGCAGACAGACGTGACATGCTGGGCTTGGGAGTAAAGAGCAGAGGGCAGTGATCTGCCTGTAACCGCGGCGAGCTGACAGCAGAGCTTGCGGAAACCCTGCTGTTTCCCTGACAACCAGGGGCCCTTTGGTACAAACTTGAGCTCTCCTCAGGAAATAGAAACTCCCCCGAGGGGGAGCGCGGGAACCCACATCTACCCTAGGGTCTGGCCAGGAGCCAGCTCTGGGTTTCCCCAGCTCTGGGGGATGGTGTGGGCGAAAGGTGAGGGAGCTGCAAGGGCAGCAGACAAAAAGGGACTGCATGAGGCCCAGGAAGTCAGCTGAGGCCCGTCACCTGCACCTCCAGCCTCGATGCATTTTCCTTTGGCCTTGTTGCTGGAAACTTCAGCTGCTGGCGGCAGCCCAGGCCCATCTGGACGGCTCAGAGGAGGGGCCTCCGAGTCTTTGGGAAAATACTCTCAGCTCTGAGAGCAGTTTATATGTGCCTCTTGTGAGTGCACGTCTTGTGTATACATGGAAAGCAAACTTCCAGAACTAGATGTTCTGATTGCAGTTCAGGGGGCCCAAGCTCCCAGAGCCCCTCCTCTGAGGCTTCAGGGAAGCTCTGGAGGCAATCACAGAGGCGCCATCTACCCCGGCTTTATGAGGGGCTCTGGTCCCTCCCAGGGCGACCCAGACCACACTTCTCAGGTTGCCTGAACAAATGTTTTATATCCAGTGTTTCAGAACCCCAGAGGGCCCTTAACAATCCATCACTTCCAAGCCCCTCACTTTCTAGATGAAGTAAAGGCATCTCAGGGAGGATGAGTGACTTGCCAGGCCCAGACAATGGCTGACATCCCTGCATCCCACCCCCGGGTAATAACAGGGACGTTAGGAAGAGGCCAAAGGAAAAGACCCAGGTTCTGGTTCCCAGCCTGCCCCTCTGTAACCTCAGACAAGCCAGGTTGTCTCTCTAGACCTCAGTTTCTTCATCTGCAAAATGTGGATAATATCACTCCCTCTCTGGGAAAACCCAGAGTGGATGTGAGAGGCTTTTGTAGATATCAACCAGGGATTTTCACAGCAAAATCTCAGAATATCGGTCCTAGGAGAGTTCTCCCCCAAGGCCACAGGACTCCTCTCTGTCCCCACCCCACCCCCAAGAGGCAAGTTTCACCATCTTGGTTGAAACAGCTTCTCAAGACTGGCAGGTATGGCCACTATACACCAGTGCCTCTCTCCTCTCAGGAACCCTGAATCTCTTTGGACCTGGATTTCCATGAAGGCTCATGATGGCAAATCATTCCAGAAACCCATTTGCCAGAAACCCATTCAAGGATAGAGCTGCCTGGTGGCCTTGTGGCCACCTCCTGCCTTAGTCCTTTAGGCTGCAAGCAATCAGGACTCGCTCCAGAAGGAACACTCTGGGGTAGAGAATACCAGGGCTGGCTCAACCACCACTGCCTAACTATAGCATTGGGGAAACCGAGAGCCAGACAGAAGGTCTTGTCCAAGTCCTGCAAAAGGACTGAGTCACAGCTCGGCTCCCCACCAATTAGTAATTTTGTAAGTTACCTAAATATGAATCTCAATTTCCACATCTACAAGATGCATACGAAGTCCCAAACATTTACAAAGGAGTCAGGGTGGCACTGTAATAAAGAATGCGGGCTTTGCAGTCATGGCCTGAGTTCAAATCCTGACTGCTCATGACCTTGGGTGAGTTACATCATTTCTGACTCGGTTTCTTCATCTCAGAAATGATAATCTCATACGGTTTTTGTGAAGATTCAATGAAGTAAGGCAGGTAAAATACTTAGCGTGGTCAGGTTCAGAGTAAATGTTTAATAAGTGGTAGCTTCTGTTATCACAATCACCGTTATTAGAGCCGTGGTCTCCAAAGTGGGGTACTGGGCACAACGATCCATTGGGGTGCAGAATGAGAATATTACAACTTTCTAAATTGATCGTGTCCTTTCATGTTCCATTGTTGATGTTTGCTATACATATATAAAAAAGATGCATATTAGGGTTGATAGAAGTACACAATCAAGAGTTTGGACTCGGGACTTCCCTGGTGGTACAGGGGTTAAGACTCTGCACTCCCAATGCAGGGGCCCCGGGTTCGATCCCTGGTCAGGGAACTAGATCCCACATGCATGCCGCAACTAAGAGTTCACATGATGCAACTAAGGAGCCCGCCTGCTGCAACCAAAAAAAAAAAAAAAAAAGTTTGGACTCGATGGAATGAAGCAGAGGAAGGAGAAGAAAGAGGGGAGAAGAAACACCGGCATAAGAAAAAGCATTTCTGTTCTCAAAACGTAGCCTGTGGGCTTTGGTGGAATAGAGTGTACTTTTGAGAGGAGAGAGATGTTGAGTATTAGGGGGTGAGATCAGGTGTGGGGGGTAAGGGCAAATTGAGAAAAATTTTATAAATAACCTGGAAGATCATGCAAAAAAAAATCACCCAGACCTCTGCGCCCCAAGAGTGCCGGAGGGACTCTGCCCACTCATCTCCAACGGCCCCCCTTCGATGCAGGCCCTCTGAGCTCCGCACTCACAGCCCCTGACACCCTTCCTGATTTGTCTGCCCTCGCCTTCCTCCTCTTCACCCACTACCACACCCTCTCCCCCCTAAACCAGGAATCTCTTCCACTGGCATTTTCTAACCAGCCTTCTAGCATCAAAACCAGTGCCTTTTCAATTCTGGCTTTATTAATACCACCTAGGGAGTTTTTCGAACTTACCAACACATAAGGCCACCCCCAGAGATTCAACAGGCCAGGGATGAAGCCTGGGCTTTGGTAATTTTTGAAAACTTTCCTAGGTGATTCTGCTAACTTTTCTAGGAAGCCAGGAGGGATGTCTCCCACCTCTGAACCACAGTGTGACTCTAAAACCATCTACTCGTGAGTGGCTTGGGTCCACCATTGTGGATTTATCATTCCTCAATTAGATGGAGGCTGTTTGTCTCCAAGGTATTGTGAGAAAAAAAAAATCTGTAAAAATGCACGATAATCCTTAGAGACATGCTCATTCTGTCCTATCTGATAAAGGTTCAGTGGACTTCCCTTCCCTTCCCCCACCTCTGGTGGAAAAACAAGTTTGCCTCCATTTGTACATTCCTTTCAATATAGAGGCATCTGCTGATTCTCTTCTGAGCTGGTTCTAACATCTGCCTGGTCCAGTCACTGATTATTGAGTAGAATAAAATCTTTAGCACATGATCATTTTTATATCTGAGGGATGATTTTACCTTTTCTTTAAAATTATTGTATATGCTTCCTTAATGTACCCTTACTACTAAGTGTGGTTCATAAGGATTGTTGAGTGAAAGGTACTGAGTGGTTTTCATGCTTTCTTTAGTGACTCCCTTGAAAAATCACAGAATAAAAAGGAATCACCTTGCCTACTGGTTTTCAGACTCATTATACAGCCAGAAGAGGAAATAACTTGAGGGGTTAAGTAACTTGCCCAGCTCATAAAGAAAATTAGTGATTAAGCAGAGGCTCACTTTTCAAATCCTATTTATTGAGCGCCTCCTGCATGCCCATTGGCAGGAGTTGGGGGTAGAACAGACAATGAGACAGACGAATCTCCCACCCCAACGAAGCTGACAAATTTTTGTGCAGTGATCTGATAATTTTTTTGATCCTATACACCACCAGTAACAAAAGAAAAAAAATGATCATCCATCATGATAAACAAACATATACTTTTTTAAGCATAAGATTAAAAGCATATATAATAAGAAGTCTAACAGTTTCTTCCGGCATCCCAGAAAATCATCTTAGTGTCTCCCAGGTTGTATGTACCTCACTTTGGAGGCCCCTGGCCTACAAAATCTAGACCCTTCCCTTTCCCCTTTCCTGATGGCTCCTCCCCCAGTCTGCAGGGAGACACCAAAGACCAGCCCCTCCGCCCTCCAGGACCTGCCTTTAATGAAGCCAGAGTAAATGCCATTCCTGGCCCTGTGCCCAGGCACATCCCCCAGCTCAGGGCACTAGGGTTTCTTAGAGAGCAGAGTCTTTCCCTCTCCTGACCCAGAATCATTGATCCTCAGGCAGGACAAGGCCCCAGGATATGATCCAGGGGCCCCGGGTTTGGAGTTGGACTGGCCTGGGTTGGAATGCTCAGGTCACTTTTGTGAGAGACAGCAAAGCATAGACTGCCTGAGATCGGAGCCTGACCTGTTATTTAGGAGCTGTGTGGCCTTGGGCACGTACTTAACCTCAAATGTAAAATGGGGGATAAAAATTATGCTCACCTCAGAGGAGTTGTGGTGAGCGTGAAAAGAATTAAGACATATCTAGTGCTTAGAAGACGCCCTGGCACACAGGACACCCTATGTAAGTCTTAATATTCTTTCTACCCTAAACTTTTGAGGGCTGAGTTTCCACATCTGCAAAATGGGCATGGTAACAGCATCTAACATAGGGTTCAGCCAAGGCCTGGTAAGTTAGAAGCGTTCAATAAATAATAGAAGTGACTATTTTACTATTATTTACAAGGACACCCGTTTTGCAGATGAGGAACCTGAGGCTCGGGTCACCTGCTTTCTCAAGCACCACACCCTTCTGTGGCACCACACCACAGTAGCACCTGGTTCTCTGGGCAGGGCACTTTTTCACATCTCCCATCTTATAATCTCATGAGGGGGCTATCAACCTCATCCTCATTTTACAGGTAGGGGATCTGAGGCTCCAAGAACACAAGGACAGGCACTCCTCCTTAGCCAGTCTGGGGGTGGGGTGAGTGGGGAGGGTTCTCAACCCCAGGAGGAAAGGGAGTATGGCTGGATTCCAAACCAAGAAGTTTAAAAGGATGAAAAAAGGCACCCTCACCCAAGACTTCCTCTCCTCTTTTGAGAGGGAGGTAGAGGGACATGCTTGCTTGAAAATCAAGGTAGAGACCACATCCTGTGCTTTGTCCCCACCCAGGAAGCATCTTGGAGGGGTTGGGTGGGGTGAGGATGGTGACGCTACTGTACGTCCCTGGAAAATTCTAGAATGGCCATGAAGAAGAGCCAGGCAACTCCAACCCATTTTACCAGCTGGGTGCCCCAGGCACAGCTCTTGTCCCTCTAGAGAGGCAGGCACTAAGGCTCAGAGGGGTAGGCGTGTCCCCAGGGCTCCAGGTGGTAGTGGCAGGGCAGAGGCTGGGACCGGGTGTGGCTGGAGCCTGGTGGCCCAGGGCTCCCTCTGGTGCTGCAGTGCAGATGTTCCAGATGCTGGCGGCTACCCAACACTGCAGAGCTCCCCGACCCTGTCCCAGGAACAAGCCCAAGAGGCCAGGTCCCTGACTTCCCAGGGGCAGCCCCCTCCTCTGCACATTCACATCCACAGTCTGCCCCAGCAACAGCTGTGACCCTTACCCGGAAACCACAAATATTTTCTGTATCCCAGCAGCCTGCGCCTCGGGAACAAGGAGTGGAAGGCAAAGAAAGATGGGTGAGTGACTGTCACAGCTGCATAGGGGGATAGAGGCCTCTGCCCCACCCTACTCCCACAATCCTAAATCTTAGAACAGTTGAATCCTAGAACGCCAGCACTGCAAGGGGTCAGCCAGTTCAGCAGACTTTGCTACAGAATGGTAACTAAAGCACAGAGAAGGAAGGGGCTTGCCCAAGGACCCCTGGCACCTGGAACTGCGACCCAGCTTTCCACTGGCCCCTAGGCCAGTGCCCTCTGCCATGGCACAGGGCCTGCCAGCCAGAGGGGGCAGGGTCCATGGCAGCTGAAGCTGGGCAGTCATTCACCTCCAAAGGGAGGGCTAAGCAGGTCATGATATCCCATTTGGGTCAGTGGGGCGGGCGGTTTAAGGTGTGCTTTGGGTAGAGGGGAGGAAGGGGAAGTGAGGGAAAAGGGCGGACCGGGGAAACCAGAGTTCTTTTACAAACCCAGGAGCCGTATGTCCAAATTTGGTATTGTTGGGGAAGACCCACCAGAGTTTAGAGAAAAGGAGGGGGAGGGAGGAAGCAAAGGGTGGATCCTCCCAAACGACCCCCCCACCCCATCCCCTTGCACGGCCTAGCTGGGTAGGCCAGGCTTCCCAGGCCTGTAATCAAGACTTCCCAAACCTGTAATCATTCCTTGCAGCTGACAGATAAATCAATTTTCACAGCCATTGTTTCCTCTGAGAGGCTGGGTTTATCAGCTCTGGACTTGAGGAAGGAAACTGAGGCTCAGAAAGGGAAAGCTACGGATTCAAGGTCACACTGCACGTTGTTGGTGGAGCTGGGATTCCGACTCAGGGTATTTCACTCCCATGCTAGCATCTGCGGAGTCATCTGACGCCCCCAAGCTTTGGAAAGGCCGAAACTGGGCTGAGGGGGAGCAGGAAGAAGGGTGGGGCCTCTGGCCCATCACAAGGCCCCTGCAGCCCAGCTGGGAGTCTCCTTTAGAGGCGAGGAGTGGCCCCAAGAGGGCGGGAGGGTCCACTAGGGCCCTGAGGTGTGGCAAGCCAGTCCCCCATCAGTCTGCACACGAAGAGCCCTGCCCCAACGACCAC
The DNA here is from genome assembly GCF_009873245.2 of Balaenoptera musculus. Lineage (NCBI taxonomy): Eukaryota > Metazoa > Chordata > Mammalia > Artiodactyla > Balaenopteridae > Balaenoptera > Balaenoptera musculus. The sequence goes on from NC_045787.1 coordinate 126,362,006, forward strand.
CATTTCAGGAGCAGCCCAGGGTCGGACTCTTCATGCCCTCAGTCTTCGGCTTCAGCTACACCCTTCCCTGCGGGTCCGTCCTCCGTCCAGCTGCCTCCAGCCCCGGGCCTTCAGAGTCGCTTCAGTCCCGCAAAGCACGGCCAGCAGCTTGCGTGGCCCCGGCCCAGGTGCCCCCCGCCCCTCCACCACACCCTCTGCAGAGCCGGCCCTCCCTTCGCCTCCCCTCCCCTCGCCTCCCCTCACCTCCCCTCGCCTCCCTTCCCTTCCCCTCCCCTCCTTTCTCTTCTCTTCCCTTCCGCAGCCCGCCCGCCGTCCGCCTCCGCTTCCCCGCCTGCGGCAGTGGATTTGCTCCGCTGCGCTGCCCCAGACGCGCCCTGCCCGCGACCCACTCGGGTTCCCGCGCCCTCGGGTTCCCGGGCCCCGCGGCCCCCACATCCCGCGCCCCTCCCCGGGGCCGGCGGCAGGCGTCGGTCAGCGATGACTGGGCATTTATGGCTCGCCCCCCGCACCCCTGCAGCCCGCCGGAAGGGGTCGGAGTCCACTGGAGCGATCCCATCTCCTACCTCAACCTACTCACCGCGCGGCGGAAGCCTCCTGTAGCGGACAGACAGACGAGCAGGCGGACGCGCGGACGCGGTGCTCGCTGGGTCAGAGCCTGTTAGCAGCAGCAGCCGCAGCGCAGGGGCGGGCCGGGAGGACAGTCCTCGGCTCCCGGGCCGGACACGTGGCGAGCGGGGCCCAATCGGGCTCGTCCCGCCTCCCCCCGTCCCCCCTCCCCCTGTCCCCCCTCCTCCCCCTCCCCCCCACCCCCCAAGTCATTCGCTCCTGGAATCTTAGAATGTCACCAACCGGGAGGGGCCTCGCCAGGATAAACTCCGTCTGTGCTCAGACCCCAGACCTGCGACCTGAAGAGGGGAGGAGGATTTGGCCAAGGTCACTCGGCCGTTCAGGGCTGGAAGTCAAAGCTCCCGACTCCAGTTCTGGACACTGTCCCCAAATTCCTACTGCTCACCAAAGATTTGTTGAGAAACAGAACCTTGAGGCTTGACAAAATAAAGGCCAAGCACTTAATCTGCCTGGTCAGATTCTGTCCCTCCACAGCCCCAACAGGTCTGTGACATTACTTAGCCACTTTCCAGAGGAGAGCCCAGAGAAGCCCAGTTTTTAAACGAAGGTCACACAGCTAGTAAGTTGTGGAGCCGGATTCAAACCTGGTCCAGGTGACTCCAGAGGGGCGCTTGCTCTAGCTTGGCTCAGGGGAGTGCATAGTCCAGAGGAAAGGGAGACAGACCAGCGGTTATAATCCGGGGCTGTGGGGAAAACCATAGAATAATAAAAAAGTGATAAACTCTTTGGGAATCCAGAGGAAACTGAGAATGACTGTCCCCCAGGGGATTTGTAAAGACTTCCTGGAGGAGGTGAGGCTGCAGTGAAATCAGTAGTACTTCCCACCCACCCACCCCTTAGAAATTCTGCTCTGATGGAAAGATGGCAACCCTGGGCTGCTGAGTCTTCATAGGCAAGACTCTTAGATGCTCTGATTTTCAATTTGCTCAACCAAAAGATAGGGATAATCAAAACTCTTTCCAAAGGCTGCCTTCAACCTCTCACTAGTTAGAGAACTCTAAGCCTTTTTAGCAAGGGGACCTAGTATGTTCTTTCATCTATTCATCCCCCCAACATTTATTGAGTACCTGCTTCATGCTGGGTACTGAGCTGGGAGACCGAAGTGAGCAAATGGGAAATGCAGCCTAGACCTGCCCGCATGGAGCTTCCACTCTTATGGAAGACAGATGGTTAGGTCTTTGTTACAATAAGGTTTAGGCAGTCGTAATCTGGAAACTACAAAGTGCTGTGATGGCCACAGCAGATGGATCCCGCCTAACCTAGACCTTTGAATGAGAGTGGTGTTGTGACCAAAAGATGAATGGAATCTAGTAGGAGACTAAGAAGAAATTAAAATAGATAAATAAATAAATAAAGTAAGTAATTACCTTAAGATGAGATCTGCTGTTAGTATTCAATAGAAGTGTTATCGAACACAAGTTCATGTGTCTGAAGCAGAGTGACACCAAACAGACTGAAACATCGGAGTTGGAGCAGAGAAATGTTTATTGCAGGGCCAAGCAAGGAAAACGGGTGGCTCATGCTCAAAATCCCCAAACTCCCCAACTGTTTGGGGGGGAAAAGTTTTTAATAGGCAAAATTTGGGGTGAGAGCTGCAAGGTGTATGACTTTCTTCTGATTGGCTGGTGGTGAGGTAACAGGGTGGTTCCAGGAATCTTGTGCTCAGGCTGAAGTTACCATCCTCCTCCTCCTGGGTGGGGGCCTTAGTTCCTGCAGAAGAACTCAAAGATATTGTTATGAGGGACTTCTCTGGTGGTGCAGTGGTTAAGAATCTGCCTGCCAATGCAGCGGACACGGGTTTGAGCCCTGGTCCGGGAGGATCCCACATGCTGAGGAGCAACTAAGGCTGTGTGCCACGACTACTGAGCCTACGCTCTGGAGCCCACAAGCCACAACTACGGAGCCTGCGAGCCACAACTACTGAGCCCGCATGCCTAGAGCTGGTGCTCCACAACAAGAGAGGCCACCGCAATGAGAAACCTGCACACTGCAACAAAGAGTAGCCTCTGCACTCCGCAACTAGAGAAAGCCCGCGAGCAGCAATGAAGACCCAACGCAGCCAAAAAAAATAAATAAATTTATTTAAAAAAAGAAAAGATATTGTTATGTATATTTCTTCAGGAAGAACCAGGACCCTGACCCAAGGCTGCACTATTTCTTCACTGTTCCTCCCTTGTTTCTGCATTCCCTCCCTTCCCTGATTAGCAACTGTTTGAACCTGCTCTAAATAAAGCCTATTTTCTACAAACAAGAAATGGGGACACAGAAAAGATTTGTACCTGGGAGCCCCACAGGGTCCTGCTTGGCTTCAGAAGCAACACCTTCTGAGACAGAATATGAGGAGGCTGGCCCCAGCAAGGATGGAGGTGAGGTCTCCTCAAGCATCATAATAGTATCTGCTATTTATTGAGCATTTTGTATGAGCCAGCCACTGTTGTAAGTGCTTTACTTGCAATGTCACATTGAATCCTCACAATCCATTAGTAAATATTTATTCAGCACCTACTGCATGCCAGGCACTATTTTAGGAGTTTTATCAGCAAACAAAATGAAGATCTCTGCCCTCATGGAATCTGCATTCCAGCAGAGGGAAGATAGACACACAATAAGTAAACATGACAATATGTTAGAAGGTGACAAGTGGTGTGGACAATAAGAAGAAAAAGATGAAGTGTCCCAGGATGATAGGGGAAGTTGCAGTATTATGTAGGGTGTTCAGCAGAGGCCTCAATGAGAGGGTGAGATTTGAACAAAGACATGCAGGAGGTGAGGAAGGTAGCAGAGCTGATGAGAGATCTGTGGGAAGAGTGTTTTAGGCAGAGGAAACAGCTGGAACAAATGCTCCAGGGCAGGAGCAGGCCTGGAATATTGAAGGAACAGCAAGGAGGCCAGTGTGGCTGGAGTGGAGTGAGCCAGAGGGAGAGTAAGGGGGCAGGAAGGTAGTGAGGGGACAGGGATGGGCAGGGGGATGAGAAGACGTAGCTCTGAGGTCTAAAGGCAGGAACAGAGAGACGTCCCAGCTATAGAAGAGACAGAGAAATTTGCCCTTCATTTGCCTTTTGTTCCATTTGGTCCCTCAGTGGATTGGATAATACCTACCCCCCCGCTGGTGAGGGCAAGCCTCTGTACTCAGTCTACTGAATCAAATGCTAATCTCTTAGCTAATCAAATGCTAATCCTCACAGATACACTCAGAAATAATGTTTTACCTAGTTCTCCGGGCAGAGCAATGTGAAAGGAAAATCAAAATGGACTTGGTATTGTTAAGAGAGCTCTCTAAATATGGAGCCTGGAGGCCATTGAGGAAGTGTGACTTATGCTTGTCTTAGCCTAGTTGGAATCTGATCTTTTGACTCATTGCTCTCCGGAACATCTATTGTCATCCAGAGCCTGGTACTCAAGGTACTTATCAGACCCTTACCCTAAAACAACTCATAATAGCCATCCCTTAAGGACAAATATTTACTTTCTTACGTCAGAGTCCAGCCTCATGGCTTTTTTTTTTCTTTTTTTAAATACAAGTACAATTTTCCGTTACTTTTTTTTTTTTTTTTGGCTGCACCACATGGCTTGCAGGATCTTAGTTCTCTGACCAGCGATTGAACCCACGCCCTCGGCGGTGAAAGTGTGGAGTCCTAACCACTGGACCGCCAGGGAATTCCCAGCCTCACCGCTTCTGCCTTTATAAGCCCCGATTCTTTCTCTTCCTTGGAACACTCTTTCAGTTATGCTGGAATCTGCGTCTCCCAAATTGCAGTTCTGAAGACCAAATAAACTCTCTTCTTATGTGCAGTCTTCTGCATGTCTTTGGTTGACCTGGTGTCAGACAAATGGGATACAGAGTGACCTGCCTCCTCCCTAACTCCAGCATCACTATGATGGGAATAAGGTACCTACAAGAGTCCTTTGTGCTCTATTGTTTCTTAGGTGGTCCTGGCTCATAGTGGTAAGTTCTGTACCTGAACCTCCCACCTTGGCAGAAGTTCTACTCTATTTGGGTATCCTCTGTGCTGGCTTCTGTTTTCAGGACTTTGTTTCCCATTTTGGTCTGGTGACTAATCACTCTTTGAAAAATGGAAGAGTCACTCTCTAAGGGTAAGGCTGTAGAGCAGCCCCTTTCTGGAACGCCTGTTGGATTTATGTGTAAAAACTATGTATCCTAGTCCTGCAAGTATTGATCTTACTGGACTATGATTACCTGGGGTGATTTACAATTAAATTGGCCACACTGGGTCTCACTTGAAATTTCTAAATTAGTTTATCTGCACAGTTAATTAGAAAAAGGATGTAAGACAACAAATAATGGGAAGCCTATTTCTATTGGTATTGGAAGCCTCCAAACATCATAATGAAACCATGATTGCTTCCCTCAGAGAAACTCTCAATTATCTCAAAGGATTTCCACATTGGAAACATCCTCTGAGGCTCCTGAGAGCTCCCTCTCTGGCTTCCTGTGCTCCTCCCTGATCCTCTGAATGTCTATCACAATGCTCTGCGCCCTGCTATCCATCTCTCTCTGAACTTCCTTTTTTTTTTTTAACACTGAGATTTATCCTCTGCAGAAGGCTAGCCATACTGACTTTTCTGTAATGACAGCCCCTTTTAAAACCAGATATAATGCTTTTGGATGGGTGGATCAACCTACAATGTCATTTAAGTTACATCTTACAAATCTTTGCACAACTGTGAATGCAGCTCTAGAGACAGTTCAAATTCTACCCATTCCTTTTCATGGATCCCAAAACCTCCCCTTTTATCTCAAAAGGCTTGTAACCTCTCTGGGAACTCTTACCTAGGCCATCTCCAATTTCCAAGACTGGAGGGAAAAAAAAAGGAAAAGAGGCCTTTTTAAACACAAACTGCCTAAAGGACACTCTTGCCCAAATAGCCTCCTTAAAATTGCTTGTCAAGGGCAAATACAGATCTTAAAAATCTTCTCTACAAAGAGTGAAAGACTTTAGTCATCTGAGTGAGTAGACAATTTATTCCAACTGTTATTTATAAATTAGTGAGTTTTTTTGTTTTTTTTAATTGAAGTATAATTGATTTACAGTGTTGTGTTAGTTTCAGTTGCACAGCAAAGTGATTCAGTTATATATTCTTTTTCAGATTCTTTTCCTTTATAGGTTATTACAAGTTATTGAATATAGCTCCCTGTGCTGTACAGTAGGTCCTTGTTACTTATCTATTTTATTTTTAAAAAATTTTTATTATTTATTTTATTTTATTATTTATTTTTGGCTGCGTTGGGTCTTCGTTGCTGTGCACGGGCTTTTCTCTAGTGGCGGAGAGCGGGGGCTGCTCTTTGTTGCGGTGCGCGGGCTTCTCATTGCGGTGGCTTCTCTTGTTGTGGAGCACGGGCTTTAGGAGCGTGGGCTCTAGGAGCGCGGGCTTCAGTAGTTGTGGCTCGTGGGCTTAGTTGCTCTGAAGCATGTGGGATCTTCCTGGACCAGGGCTGGAACCTGTGTCCTCTGCACTGGTAGGCAGATTCTTAACCACTGCACCACCAGGGAAGTCCCTATCAATTTTATATATAGTATTCTGTATCCGTTAATCCCAAACTCCTAATTTGGTAACCATAGGATTGTTCTCTATGTTTGTGAGTCTCTTTCTGTTTGGTAAATAAGTTCATTTGTATCTTTTTTAAGATTCTACAAATAAGCAATATTATATGTCTTCCTCTGTCTGATTTACTTCACTTAGTATAATAAACTCTATAAACTAGTGAGTTTTATACTTAGTAATATAATCAGTATTATACCTGATTCATGACTAAAGTTTTAAAATGAAAACTATGAGATCTTTGTGTCTATTTGTATATATATCTATGTATCTATGTATGCACATTATAGATAATGGTATTTTTTCTACCTTCAGATGGTGTTGCTAAAACTAATTTGTAAAAGAACTCTATTTAATTGGCTTAAAACAAAAAAGCAGTATATAAATTGAGTATACTCGCCAAAATATAACAGAAACTAAGCCAAATGTTTTTCAAGTTCACATGATCTAGGATTAATCTACAGTAAATAAAGCTAATTTAACTTTGTTGTTTTAATTAATACAGATGGGTCTTTAGAGTTATCAACATTAAGTACAATACTTTTATTGTATGTAGATTTACTAAAAGTCAAAAAAGTTCATGTTATCTCTGTTACAAAATTTGTCAGCAAGAATAATAACTTGGTATGGTAAAATTTTCTTAAGTAAATGTAAATGTGATAAGAGTTTAGGTGAACTCTTTAAGAATAATTATGTTTTATGGTATGTCTACCTAAAAATAGTTTCCTTAAATCTTTTTGAGAACTTGAAACTGTAGAGTTTTGCTAAATTAAGTTAAATGATGGAAATTTATTGAATATCTAGATCAATCCCAAATAAAAAAGATACTGAGACATTAATTACTGAACATAGGCATCCTTTAATAAAGATGTTTGGAACTATTAGTAAATATCTTTGGTGCCATGCTGAGAAAATTTTCCATGAGAAAGCACATGTTTCTAGAAATTATAAAAAGTATTTATAAGTTTGCCAATCTACAGAATACTAATGTAAAAGTTCATAATTGCTTACTTCTTAGTTTTCACTAGAAATTAAGATTTTTAAGGGTTAAGAATTTTAATTAATATATGTAATTAAAACTACTAAAATTAACAAGGAAAACATCTTTGTATGTAAGGGATTTTTTTTTTTAAAGGTGTAAGGAATGGAAATGCATTTTGTTAAGGGAAAAGAAGGTGATTTTGTCTTAAAGCTGGTTATTTCTAAATGGGAAAGAAAACAAGGGACAAATAAAATTGATATAGAAGGTTATAAAAGGTTTATGAAAAAAAGGAATCTTGAGGAAGAATTTTTTGTCTGATCGGGACTGGCTGAAATTGGAATAAATTTAATTAAATGAATGCATTTTAATACCAAAGGTAAGCTAGTGCAAAATTTAAATTTGGTTTTTCTGTCTGTTAAAAGGACAGCTTTTTCCTATTGGTCTGCTCTTGATAATAAGAGATTATAAAAGGTAAATCTTATGCTTTGCCAAAATTACACCTTATTTTCTACATTGTCTTTATCAGGTCTTTAATTACTTAAGTAAACCTTGTCTTCTCCATATTAAAAAAGCTAAGTTTTGCTCAGAACTATGTAACCTTCTATGTTTGCCTATGGCGTCTTTGTTATTTTGTTTAAATGGATAGCTAAGCATATTTTCACAGTGACCTATGATCCTGTTTGACCAAGTGTTTTGAAAACTTTTGATATTTTTGACTAACTTTCCAAAATCGGATTCTAAATGAAGTCTTTTTGACTTAGAACTAACTCTGAGATTTGAAATATTTCAGAGGGCCCCTAATATGTACCCAAGATTTGTTCTCTCTCCTTGTAAAAAGGGAGATGTTAAACTAATTAGGCTTATTTGATAGGTTACATTACATGGGAAGCATTGTTTCCTGTGCTGTGAAGAGCAGACTCAGTGGATTGTTGGAGGTACCGACCTGATAGGAATGGGCTGAGGATAACAAGAATTAGCTACTTATTCCAGGAGCTTTGCTGCAAAGGCCAGCAAAGAAATGGGGCAGTGTCTGGCAGGGGAATGGGGATCCAGAGGAGGGTTTTGGTTGGTTTGTTTTTTTAAGATTGGAGGCATCACAGCGTATTTGTGTGCTGATGGGAATGATCAGAGAGAGGGGGGCAACACAGATGATGGAGAAAGAGTGGGAACTAGTGTACAAGTGTGGGAGCTAGTTAGTATCCTTAATTCGCAGTAAAGTTAACTGAAGTTCAGAGAAATTATGACCTTTGCCCAAAGTCAGCCCAAGGGACTAAGGGCAGGAGTGAAAGCCAGATCTCCTTAACTGCAGAGCCCAGGGCCTTATTCCCTGAGCTACAGAAAAAAGTCTAATATACCCCTCATTTATTTTTGAGCTGATCATCTCATTTCTGGGAATGAGTCCTAAGAAAATAGTTTGAAATACAGGGAAAGCTTTTTTAGGCCCAACAATGTATTTTTTAACTGCAAAAAGGAAACAACCTAAACATCCAGGGGCTGGAATAGCAAATAAGCACATGTCACACAGCCTCACCGGCTGGTGGAAACAAAGCCTGGAAGGAGAGACAAACATAGGATGGCTATGATAGGAAGAGAGAGCAGGCTAAGATGACTTCATCTTTTTGGCACTGACCCAAGCCCCTTCCGCCATGGGGTGGCCCTTCCAAAAGTGTTTGTAAGAGAGACTATGGTGCTGTGATGCGTACCAGAACAAGGGACTGGGATTCCAGATGTTCTCACTTCCCTTAGCTGGGCTGTGGTTTCTGCGATTTAAGAGAGGAGTTCAAGATCTGGCTGCCAGCTGGGGAAGCTGGAAACAGTCAGATACTGCCACCTACTGGCAGTTCCCAGTTCTGCCAGCCTCCGTCCGGAGAGGATGCCCAGTGTTGGGTGTTCCCAGAGATGGGTCTCACTTTATTTTTTTTTTTTTCTTTTTTTTTTTTTTTTTTTTTTTTACTTTATTTTATTTTATTTAAAAATTCTTTTTATTTTTGTCTGTGCCATGCAGCTCGTGGGGTCTTAGTTCCCCGACCAGGGATTGAACAGTTTCAGGCCCTGGGCAGTGAAAGTGCGGAGTCCTAACCACTGGACCGCCAGGGAATCCCCGGGTCTCACTTTAAATTCACTGGAGAGAGACTTCCCTGGTGGCGCAGTGGTTAAGAATCTGCCTGCCAATGCAGGGGACACGGGTTCGATCCTTGGTCCGGGAAGATCCTGCATGCTGCGGAGCAACTAAGCCCGTGCGCCACAACTACTCAAGTGTGCGCCCTAGAGCCCGTGAGCCACAACTACTGAGCCCGCGTGCTGCAACTACTGAAGCCCACGCACCTAGAGCCCGTGCCCTGCAACAAGAGAAGCCCCCGCAATGAGAAGCCCACGCACTGCAAGGAAGAGTAGCCCCCGATCGCCGCAACCAGAGAAAGCCCACGCACAGCAATGGAGACCCAATGCAGCCAAAAAAAAAAAAAAAATTCACTGGAGGAAGGGGCCCCAGTCTGTACTGTTCACATGGCCACCAGGAAGACCCTCTTTCCTCTATCACAACTCCTCTTAAGGCCTGTTTCAGGGGGATTCCATGGCAGTCCAGTGGTTAGGGCCCTGGTACAATCCCTGGTTGGGGAACTAAGATTCCACAAGCTGCGCGGTGCGGCGAGAAGGAAAAAAACCACAAAGGCCTGTTGCAATGCCTGGCATTTCTCCATAAGACTTGAGGGTTGCTTCTGTCTATGGCAGAGCACATAAAGAGTTTCACTTGGCACAAAGCAGATAATTTTCTGCTATGGGGTCTTAGCAACATGAGGACACTTAGTTTCGGGCAGGCATGTCACTTAGAGGATGAAGAGATGGAGAAGCAGTGTTCAAACGGAAGACAGGCTTAAAAATCACAGAACCACTTTTCTCATGATTTTGATTGTTTCTCTTATTATAAAATACTGGGTGTTCATTATAGGTAATCAAAAGATGAAAAAAAATTTTAAGTCATAATTTTACAATCCAAAGATGGCCTACATTATCACATCATTCTTTTTTTTTGTTTTTAATTTATTTTTGGCTGCATTGGGTCTTCGTTGCTCTGCATGGGCTTTTTCTAGTAGTGGCGAGCGGGGGCTACTCTTCGTTGTGGTGTGCGGTCTTCTCATTGTGGTGGCTTCTCTCTGTTGCAGAGCACGGGCTCTAGGTGTGCAGGCTTCAGTAGTTGTGGCACGCGGGCTCAGTAGTTGTGGCTTGTGGGCTCTAGAACACAGGCTCAGTAGTTGTGGCGCACAGGCTTAGCTGCTCTGCGGCATTTGGGATCTTCCCAGACCAGGGATCGAACCCGTGTCCCCTGCATTGGCAGGTGGATTCTTAACTACTGCGCGACCAGGGAAGTCCCCATCACATCATTCTGTATTATAACAACAACAACAACAATAATAGCAACATTTATGGAGCACTTATGCACCACACACAAACTTTTCTTTGCAAAAAAATTGTAACATATTGCAAATATTATTTTATCTTTTATAAATCTTTATTTTGAACATCTTTTCATGTGATTAAATATTATTACTCAAAACATTTAAAGTAGCTATATCAAATTCCTTTATATGGTAATACTATTTACCATATACCAGTAAAGTACAATTTACTTATTTAATTGCCTATCATTGGACGTTTAGGACGAGAGTGTACTGTGGACCTTACAGGCAGCGCATCACTCCACAGCAAAGCAGAGCTAAAAGATTCCCTTGACCCCCCAAAGAGAGAGTTCTAGGAAGCCTGGGGTCACAGTGAAAGGGGCAGGCCTGAAAGCCACTATAATGAGAGAAAGCTATGTAGTACAGTGCTTTAGAGCACAGTCTTTAAGTTAAAAATAAAATAAGCATAGGGACTTCCCTGGTGGCGTAGTGGTTAAGAATCCGCCTGCCAATTCAGGGGACACGGGTTCGAGCCCTGGTCCGGGAAGATCCCACGTGCCGCGGAGCAACTAAGCCCATGAGCCACAACTACTGAAGCCCGTGTGCCTAGAACCCATGCTCCGCAACAAAAGAAGCCACAGCAATGAGAAGCCCGTGCATCACAACGAAGAGTAGCCCCCGCTCGCCGCAACTAGAGAAAGCCCATGCGCAGCAACGAAGACCCAACGCAGCCAAAAATAAAAAACAAATAAATTTTTAAAAATAAAAATAAAATAAGCATAAAAGCCCGAGGGGTCTGGTTCCACCACATTCTAGCAGAGTGACCCTGAACCATTTAGTTTTTTACTTTTCTGAGATTCTGTTTTTTCAGGTTGGAATTCACTGATATAATGATATAAATCATTTAGTAGCAATTAGCACTTAGTAATGAGACAATCAATATAAGCATTGTTATTATTATTTATTAAATGGATAGAGTCCTGGTCTATTAATAATAAGAGGTGAGAGCTAATCTGCCTGGGTCATATGACCTTGCACTGTAGTTTTTGTTTTGATAGAAGGGGATGGGAAGAAATGATCTCTTAAGATTCCCTTTGTTCTTGTCTGTGATGCCTCTTAGTCTGTAACATTCTAGGACTCCATTTGCTGTTGAAGAATCTGTTTGTTTCAAGATTCTGTAATCCTGAGATTTTCTCTCTGGGATTCCAAGATCCCATGACTCACTCAAAATTCTATTGAAAGATTCCATTTGCATGAAATGAGAACTCTTCTTCTAAGCCTGCCTGACAAGCTCTGACTATTCTTGTGGGTTTCTCCTTAAATAGCACTTCTTCAGAAATTCCTTCCCAGTTCTTCCTCCAGCGCACTTTATATACCCCTCTCCATTACCTCTCCTGGAATCCTGTGTTTTCCCATCAAAACAGGTCCCAGTTGGTATTTATCTATTTATTTGTGATTTTGGTTAATGCCTGTCTTCATGTCTCCATTGCTTGGTAAAGTAGATTCTCAATACATATTTGATGAATGAAAAGTAAATGAAAGAATGAATCCTACAATTTACAGATTTCATGAGTATTTAGTCCCAAGGTCTACCATTCCAGAAACTCCCCACCCTCCACCCCATCTGGGCTGACACCTGGGGAGGGAGTGACCTTTCCAATTCCATGATGTTGCCTGGATCATTTGTGTCCTGCCCCCCTCTGCTCCCCACCCTTCTGTCATTTGCCTCTTTGGGAGCCCTTGGATTAGAGAGAAGCCTGGGCTATGTCTCCGCTATTGAAACCAGCCTGGAGCAGTTCATTCATTCATTCAGCAGATGTTTGTCTAGTGCCCACAAAGTGCCCAGCAGTGTGCTGGGGGGCTGGAACAAAGGGAGAGCAAAGCAGACCTGGTCCCAGCTTTCACAGAGCTCACGCCCTAGAGGGACAGAGATGGACACTCATGGCACAATCACACAAATTATCATAAAATTACAAACTGAGGTAAGTGCTGTGGGACGGAGAGGAATAGGGTTCTCTGAGAGTGTGTAACAGCCTGCGGTCTAGACCCAGGATCTTGGGTGGATCCCCTACGCCCATTATCTGGGACACATGGCTGCGATCCTGGCGAAATCTCTCCCCTAGGGAATGGTCAGAGAGAACTTGAGTCCCCTGCCCAGCTCCTAGCACCTCGCTTGAGAGCACTGTGCCCATGAAGCTGGGAGCTAAACCATTACCTCTCAGAGTCCTGCCCCTCCTCGCAGGACTCGGCCACTGAAAACAGAATGCTAAGGCCCTGGAAGGCCAGAGCTCTAGGTGTCTGTCACCCTCTTGGAACAGATGGGGAAACTGAGGCCCAAAGGGAAGAGGCTGCTCACGGTCACACAGCGAGTGGCAAAGTGAAAACCGGACCCCAAGCCCCCCAGGCTCCCCGTGCTCTGCTGCCCCCCAGCCCTCTGCAGTACCTCCCTCCTTCCAAGAATGACAGTTACATTTGTACAGGGGGATCCTGTGTCAACCAAGAGACAGGAGGGTTTCTGCCAGCTTACAAACAGCAGTTAGAATGTTGACCAAACTCTGCAGGAGAGCAAGAGCCCCAGGCTCCATTCGGAGCGATTTGCGCTGCTGTGTTCACTTAGGTCACAAACATACATGAGTGAAAACCCATCCATGACATGCCTGTGTTGAATACCATTCTTTTCATTTCACAAACATTTTCTCGGCATAAATGTAGTGATGTGAGCCTTGAAATGCTATCTCTTGCTCATTGTAGCATGGTTTCCTGTAGCAAAAAAAATGGAAACAACCTCTGCAACAGCCTAATTAACATGCTGTGGTAAGGGAATGGATGGTTGGTGTAGAACCAAGGCATCGGACACTATGTAGCACTTTACAAGCATAGAGGTAGCTCTACACAGGGGCCTGCAGCACTTTGTTTTGTTTAAAAAAACCGAAAAGCAAGTTTAAGACAAATATGTACAGTGTAAAACCACGTACAGAAAAAAAAGCTCATGAATCAGTCCTGTATTCTTCTACGGATACACATGTGCTTATATAAATGCAGAAAAAAATCTGGAAAAACACACACCAAGGCAATAAATAATCTCTTAGGCAAGGGGAGGGGGGCCATGTGTTGGGAGGAGGGGCTGGTCAAATGAAACCTCATCCGTAATTTTTTTTGTGAATGAATTTTATTTACATATTATTTACTTAAGTAAAACTATGTTTTAGAAATACCATACTTTATTTTTTAATTTTTATTTTGTATTGGAGTATAGTTGATTTACAATGTTGTAATAGTTTCAGTTGTACAGCAAAGTGATTCAGTTATACATATACATGCATCTATTCTCTTTCAGATTCTTTTCCCATTTAGGTTATTACAAAATATTGAGCAGAGTTCCCTGTGCTGTACAGTAGGTCCTTGCTGGTTATCTATTTTATATATAGTAGTGTATATATGTCAATTCCAAACTTCTAATTTATCCCTCTCCCCACCTTTCCCCTTTGGTAAATTTGTTTTCTAAGCCTGTGAGTCTGTTTCGGTTTTGTAAATAAGTTCATTTGTATCATTTTTTTAGATTCCACATATAAGTGATGTCATATGATATTTGTCTTTCTCTGACTTACTTCACTTAGTATGATAATCTCTAGCTCCATCCCTGTTGCTGCAAATGGCATTAAGAAATAACATCCTTTAGAGCAAGGGTTGGCAAAGTTTTCCTGCCAAGGGCAGCAGTAAATATTTTAGGATCTGTGGGCCACATGTGTGCTGTCATAAGTGCAAACACAGCCCTAGACAGTACATACAAGAATGAGTGTGGCCGTTTTCAAATATGACTTTATTTATGGACACAGAAATTTGAATTTCACATAATTTTCATGTGTCACCAAATATTTTCTTTAACCATTTAAAATGTTAAAACCAGGGATTTCCCTGGTGGCACAGTGGCTAAGACTCCACACTCGCAATGCAGGGGGCCCAGGTTCTAATCCCTGGTCAGGGAACTAGATCCCACATACACGCTGCAACTAAGAGTTTGCATGCTGCAACTAAGGAGCCCTGGATCCGCAACTAAGACCCAGCGCAACCAAATATCCAAATAAATATTTTTTGAAACTAAAATAAAAATGTTAAAACCATTCTTAGGTCGCAGGCTCTCTAGAAGCCAGCAGCAGGGCACTGGCCAAACCCTGCTCTAAGTCCAGTTCAAGCCTCTCCTCCTACCACACTCATTTGTTTTGTCCTCAAATATTCCTGTCCTTCAGGCCCCCTCATGACCCTCCTGTGACCTGCAGTGGTCCCTCCGGCTGCCTCCCAGCTCTACCCGTGTGCCCTTGGGGGCCTCCTCTCAGGGCTACAGGGCTAGTTTTTCCTGAGCAGGGCTCTGAATGGCCCCATTCACCTTAGCAGGGGGAACCCAGAGAAAAGAATTTTGTGTGGAGTCCACTGGAGAAGCCAGAACTTTGATTTGCCTTTGAAATTAGCCCCCCTCCTCTCCCATTCCCAGGAGTCCCTCGCCACTTCCCTGATCGCACCCGGCTGGCACCGACCATCTCTCCCCTGCAGCCCCATGGTCTCATCAGCATCTCGGCTCCAGGTGGCTCCACCATGGACCCCAGAGCCCTCTGCTTCCTGTGCCTGCTCATCTGAGTCATGTCAGGTATAGGCATCTTCTTCCATCTTGGCAGATCTTTTTCCTCCCTTGGGACTCTTGAGGACACACCCCCGCATTGTCTCTGCCTTTCCCAGGACTGCCCTGTCGACAGCAGGGGGAGGGAAGTGAGCCCTTTATCTGAGCACTCAGCTCAGCTCCTCCCCAGTCTGTGCCCCGTGGCTGGGTCCTGTCGCCTCTGTGAGCTCAGCTTCCTCACCTTATGGTGACAAGGACGGACTGTGTGTGTTATCGCCCAAGTCCTTTCCAGACCCAACAGGCCTCTCTGATCTGAAAGTCAGAGGCTATCATTTTAAGTCTAGCAATCTGGGATTCATCGGTGGTACAGTGTGTGCAACTCTGAAATCTGACAGTATAATCCCTGGCTCCTGCGATCACTGGCAAGATTTAATAAAACCAAGACTCAGTTTATTCAGGAGTAGAGTGGGAATAACAGTAATCTTACAATTACAGGGTAGTTTCAACGATTAAATGATGTATATAAACATCTGGTCTGGAGCCTAGCACAAAAACAGTAACGGGTAGCAGTATTATTTTAATTTAAAGGAACCTGATTATACCAAGACTATGTAATTCTAAGAGTCTGAGTGTTTATTTCTAGATTCTTTGACTCTAAGAATCTATGATTTTGCTCACAAATATCAACAGTTGTAGGGTCCAGCAGGGGCACAGCCTGAAGGATTTCTGGCCCAGAACCTGACAGTAGGTAAATAGCCAGGGGAGGCTGAGGCCCCAGGGAGACTGTCCCTCTATCTCTCTGCTTCCAACCATCCCAGGAAGAGGTTAGGGCTGTAATAATCTCTGCGAGAGAACAGCTGTGCTTGAAACAAGATTTAGAGAGCTGGTGTCATCCCAGACGTCCTCTTCCAGATCTGTCTGGTCATTGGCAATAGCTATTCCCACGTGGTTCTATCAGATGCCCTTTAGGGAGCCTCAGGTGGAAGGGAAGGGGCAGGCACCTTCCTGGTAAGAATGTAGCAGTTTATGAAAGGGTTGATGGTTGAGATTGGAGGGTTTATTTGAAGGAGAAGGAGCTGGAGGCTGGGGGATACTGGAGGTGACGTGATCATTCATTTAGAACATGGGCACTGAGAAGGATGCTTGAGAGCTCATATAGTCCAGGAATTTAAAAACTATGCTCTGAGGAATTAATTCTATTGCCCTACTGCCTGCCTTGGGGTGAGGGCAAGAGAGGAGGGGGAGAGCAGTGATTGAAAAGCTGATTGGGTGGGTCTCAGCCCCCCATCTTCTTCAACCAGAACAATCCTATTATTATTTTTCGACATTTCAAGAGAGGGTTCTGTTATCTAGACTCTGTCTATTGATTGGTTTGTTTTTAAACTTGAAAATCTCAGTTTAGTCCAACCTCTTCATTTTATAACTGCAAAAACTGAGATCCAGGGCCAGCAAGATGAAGAATACAAAGAGGTAGCATAAGACAGGATCTCTCTAATTTGGTGACCTTGGGCAAACTCTGTCACTTATGTGATACTCATTTTTCTCATCTGTAAAACGGGGTGTGAGTGAAAGCTTCCTGGCAGGGCTTTGTAGGGTTAGGTCAGATAATGCATGGAAAGCACTCTGCACAGTGCCTGGGTTCCCAATTTTTGAGTTATGATCATTATCATCCAACCCTGAAGTCAAGCTTGACATCTTCCTTTAATTTGCTTCAGCGACTTGTTGGCTTGGCGAACCCGTGAGCTCCAAAGCTGTAGGTATCTTGTGACGGCTCCCACAGAACCCCATCTTCCATGGAAGCTCTCTGTCCTGGGAGGTAGGGCCTCTGCTACTGAAGTGTTTGCAGCCACCCTGTAATCAGGGTTTGCTGTGGGCCCTGGCAGAATCCAGCCAGGACAGCCCCAGCTCTGAGAGCTACTCTTACCCAGCCCTTGATCAGATTTCAACTCCAGACCAAAGAGGATTCCAGATCCCAGAGGCACCTCCAGCTGGATGCTCCGACAACAGCTTCTCAATTAGGGCAATCAAAGAACCAGGGGGCGTTCCTGGCCCCTCTCTTATCCTGCCCACTGACTGGCTTGCTTCTGTTTCATGGAAGGCCCCTATCCATAGACGTTTGGCTATTAGAGCATTAGCATTATATTTAGATTTAAAAAAAAATATACTGTGGTCTTGCAAAGATGTCCACATCCTCATACCCAGAACTTTATACGGCAGAGAGGAGTTAAGGCCGTAGATGTAGTTAAGGTTGCCCATCAACTGACCTTAAAATAGGGAGAGTATGCTGGATTATTCATTCAGGTGGGCCCAATGTAATCACAAGCGTCCTTAATGTGGAAGAAATGAAACCATGGGTTAAATCCAGTTCACCTGCCTTCACTAATCCAGGTCACGTCCTCCAAGCAGCACGTAGCCTAAACAATGTTTGCCCGAGTTATTTTCCGGGAACTTGGAATCAGCTGTGTCTAGCTCAAGCTGGGCTGGTTTGGACTGGATAGGACCACTGACCCTTCAACTGGGCATGCGCGAGTGATCTTTTGCCCCCAGAGGGCCGAAAACTCCTCGGAACGTGCAGAACGTGTAGCCTAGTTACGCCTGCGCAGAAAAGCACTTATCGCACCTTTTTCCAATTACTTTTCCTCAGGCTTCCCGCGCTCTCCTCGCTCCGCACGCCTCAGACCGCACTGCTTCTTTATCCTTTATTCAGTAAGTACTCTGAGCCCCTTGCCTTTGGGGATGTGGATTTGAGACTTGATCTTCCTGTTCTCAAACCCTGGCGTCTCAGCGTTTTGGCTGGCTGTTCGCTGAGATAACAAACCTGGTTCTGAAACAAAGGGACTCACATGAGAGAACCAGAGAGATGGCACCAGGAGGAAGACTTGGTGCAACGATGCTGGCTTTGAAGATAGAGAAAAGGGGGCCATAAGCCAAGGAATATGGGCAGCCTCTAGAAGCCAGAAAAGGCAAGTTAAAATCTTCCAAGAGCCGCTGCTGACGCCTTGATTTTAGCCCAGTGAGACCCATTTCAGGCTTCTGACCTTCAGAACTGTAAGATAATAAATTTGGGTCGTCCTAAGCCACAGAGTTTGTGGCAGTTTGTTACAGCAGCGATAGGAAATGAATAAGCTATTCAGGATAACTGTTTATTGAACGTCTATCATAACCCAGGCACTGTGCTAAGTGTTTCACGCTTATCATTTAATACATATAATAGTTCTGCCAAGCAGGGGTTCTTGTTCCCATTTTCTAAATGAAGAAAAAGGGACTCAGGGAAATTATTGACCTGGCCAAGGTCACACAGCTAGTGTGTAGCAGAGCAAAGCTTGAAAGCCCAGCACCACCGGCTCTAAAGGCCATATTGCCGTCAGTTCGCCCAGGCTTATCCCCACTTCTCTGGAGTGGCTTAGAGAATACCTCCTTAGAGAATCTTTGTTTTCAGATGCCAGACCTCAGTGTTCTAGGCCACCTCTTCAGTATGTTGAGTCCAGCTGTTCTCTCGGAGGCTTAGTTTCTCAACTTGTAAAAGGGGGATAATAATGCTCGTTGGGCGCCCTTTTGGGGCTACAGCAAGGATTAAACCAGAATGTGAGTGGAAAAAGTCTCTGCTCTGTTAAGTGCTCTCCACGTAAGAACTTCAGAATAAACCTCCCCCAAACTACCAAAACTTGCCCCAAACCATTGCAACTTCCTTTCCCTCCAAGGCTGGGCATGGCTCCCAGGATATATCCCTGCCACGGACACTAGGGAAACCTTTTACACTGTAGTGAAATTACAGAAAAAAGATATATTGGTCTCTGTCCCCCGTTCCTGGCACGAGCTTCTAAAAACCCTTGGAATTTCCTAAGTGATAGGAGCGCTGGGAGCATCTTATAATGTTTGGGGTTTGACCCCGGTTCCTGACACAGAGCTCCGAAAGCTCTTGGAATTTCCCAAGTGACAGGAGTGTCTTTTGTTCTAATGAGGTGACTCCTGGGGGCTTCTGGATGAGGGCTGGTCACCATCAAGAGCAAGCCATGACTAGAAGCTTGGAACTTTCAACTCTACCCCCGTCCTCTGGGAAGGGGAGAGGGGCTGGAGAATGAGTTGATGGATCATGCCAACGTGAAGAAGTCTCCTCCATAAATATCCCCAAAGTATGGGGTTTGGGGAGCTTCTGGAGCTAATGGGCAAGTCCTGGGAGAGTGGGGCACCACAGGAGGGCATGGAAGCTGCAAGCCCCTTCCTACACACCTTGTCCTGTGTATCTCTTCCATCTGGATATTTATCTGTATCCTTCGTCACATCTTTTGTTTTTTATTTTATTATTATTTTTTAACTTTTATATTGGAGTACAGTTGATTTACAATGCTGTGTTTCAGATGTACAGCAAAGTGATTCAGTTATACATATACATTTATTCTTTTTCAGATTCTTTTCCCATTTAGGTTATTACAGAATACTGAGCATAGTTCCCTGGGCTACACAGTAGGTCCTTGTTGGTTATCTATTTTAATATTTATTTATTTGGCTGCGCTGGGTCTTAGTTGCGCAAGCGGGATCTTTAGTTGAGGCGTGCAGGATCTAGTTCCCTGACCAGGGATCAAACCTGGGCTCCCTGCATTGGGATCATAGAGTCTTAACCACTGGACCACCAGGGAAGTCCCAGTTATCTATTTTAAATATAGCAATGTGTATATGTCAATCCCAAACTCCCAATTTATCCCCCGCTCCACCTTTCCCCTTTGGTAACCATAGTTTGCTTTCTAAATTGGTGAGTCTGTTTTGTAAATAAGTTCATTTGTATCATTTTTTTTTCTTTTTCTTTTTTTTCTTAAAGATTTTTTGGTTATTTAAATGTTCTTTTTTTTAAATTTTTTTATTTTTTAATTTTTTTATTTTTTAATTAATTAATTAATTTATGGCTGTGTTGGGTCTTCGTTTCTGTGCGAGGGCCTTCTCCAGTTGTGGCAAGCGGGGGCCACTCTTCATCGCGGTGCGCGGGCCTCCCACTATCGCGGCCTCTCTTGTTGCGGAGCACAGGCTCCAGACGCGCAGGCTCAGCAATTGTGGCTCACGGGCCCAGTTGCTCTGCGGCATGTGGGATCTTCCCAGACCAGGGCTCGAACCCGTGTCCCCTGCATTGGCAGGCAGATTCTCAACCACTGCGCCACCAGGGAAGCCCCCATTTTTTAAAAAATTCCACATGTAAGTGATAGCATATGATATTTGTCTTTCTCTGTCTGACTTCACCTAGTATGGTAATCTCCAGGTCCATCCATGTTGCTGCAAATGGCATTATTTCATTATTTTTAATGGCTGAGTAATAGTCCATTGTATATATATACCACCTCTTCTTTATCCACACCCCTGTCCATGGACATTTAGGTTGCTTCCATGTCTTGGCTATTGTAAATCGTGCTGCTATGAACATTGGGGGTATATGTATCTTTTTGGATTAGAGTTTTGTCTGGACATATGCCCAGGAGTGGCCTTCCTGGATCATATGGTAGCTCTGTTTTTAGTTATTTAAGGAACCTCCATGCGGTTCTCCATAGTGGCTGTACCAATTTATATTCCCACCAACACTGTAGGAGGATTCCCATTTCTCCACACCCTCTCCAGCATTTGTTGTTTGTAGACTTTTTGATGATGGCCATTCTGACTGGTGTGAGGTGATATCTCATTGTAATTTTGATTTGCATTTCTCTAATAATTAGTGATGTTGAGCATCTTTTCATGTGCCTCTTGGCCATTTGTATGTCTTCTCTGGAGAAATGTCTATTTAGGTCTTGTACCCATTTTTTGATTGGGTTGTTTTTTTGATATTGAGCTGCCTGAGCTGTTTGTAAATTGTGGAGATTATTTCCTCTTCAGTCACATCATTTGCAAATATTTTCTCCCATTCTGTGGGCTGCCTTTTCATTTTGTTCATGGTTTCCTTTGCTGTGCAAAAGCTTTTAAGTCCCATTTGTTTGTTTTTGTTTTTATTTCCATTACTCTAGGAGATGGATCGAAAAAAGATATTCCTGTGATTTATGTCAAAGAGTGTTCTGCTTATCTTTTCCTCTAGGAGTTTTATAGTGTCCAGTCTTACATTTAGGTCTTTAATCCATTTTGAGTTTATTTTTGTGTATGGTGTTAGAGAATGTTCTTATTTCATTCTTCTAAATGTAGCTGTTCAGTTTTCCCAGCCCCATTTATTGAAGAGACTGCCTTTTCTCCATTGTATAGTCTTGCCTCCTTTGTTGTAGATTAATTGACCATAGGTGCATGGGTTTATTTCTGGGCTTTCTATCCTGTTCCATTGATCTATATTTCTGTTTTTGTGCCAGCACCATACTGTTGATTACTGTAGCTTTGTAGTATAGTCTGAAGTCAGGGATCATCATATCTTTTTTTTTTTTTTTAACTTTGGGTTTATTTATTTATTTATTTATCTATTTATGGCTGTGTTGGGTCTTCGTTTCTGTGCGAGAGCTTTCTCTAGCTGTGGCAAGTGGGGGCCACTCTTCATCGCGGTGCGTGGGCCTCTCATTATCGCGGCCTCTCTTGTTGCGGAGCGCAGGCTCAGTAATTGTGGCTCATGGGCCTAGTTGCTCCACGGCATGTGGGATCCTCCCAGGCCAGGGCTCGAACCCGTGTCCCCTGCATTGGCAGGCAGATTCTCAACCACTGCGCCACCAGGGAAGCCCCCATATCTTTTTATAATAAGCTGGTAAACGTGTTTCCCTCAGTTCTGTAAACCATTCTAGCAAGTTAACAAACCCCTAGGAGGTGGTTTTGGGAGCCCTGATTTGCAGCTGGTTGGTCACAAGCATAGGTGACAGCCTGGGACTTGAGTCTGGCATCTGAAGTAGGGGGGCAGGGGCAGTCTTGTGGGACTGAGCCCTTAACCTGTGGGGGGGGGTCTGATGCTCTCTCCAGGTGGATATTGTCAGAATTGAGTTGAATTGTAGGACATGCAGTGGTGTCCCAGAATCGTTTAGGGTAGGGGTGGAAAAATCCACACATCTGGTGTCAGAAGTGTTGTGAGTGTGGTCGTAGTGTGAGAACAAAGGAGAAGCAAACAGGAGTGTAGTTTTTTCTTAACAATGGTGAAAACCAGAGGACTCAGGTTTGAAAGTGGTGGTTTGGATCCTTTATTTTGTTGTTTTGTTTCTGCCCATTGGGTGCCTGTGTGTTGGTGATGGTGGTTTGGGGCCATAAAAAAAGGACGATTGCTAAACTCCATTGGGACTTTTTACTATTACTGCTGCCCAGACACTGTACCAGAGTCCCCTTGCCCTGATTGGCCCCTGCCATCCGCACCAGTGATGGGGTTGCCCAAGGCTTTTGCAACATGGTGGTTTAAGAAGATGCATCTGATGTTGTGTGTAAGATAGTAGAACAGAGGCAAGAAGACTAGCTGAGAGGTACTGCAACAGTCTAGATGCGATCTGATCACAGCTTTGACTGTGTGGTGTTAACAGTGGGGATAGAGACAAAAGGATGAATTTGGTAACTGTTAGGAAGGAAAAGAGCCTCAGGACTTAGTATAAATTTACAACTTCCTCTGTATGAAGAGAGATTTGGGGGCTGGAGTGGCAGGCAGGCATGTGGAATGATTCCACTTCCTCTTCCACAGGGAAGATAATTAGATCAGTGGTAAAAGCTGGAGATAGGGGCTTCCCTGGTGGCGCAGTGGTTGAGAGTCTGCCTGCCAATGCAGGGGACACGGGTTTGAGCCCTGGTCTGGGAGGATCCCACATGCCGCGGAGCAACTAGGCCCGTGAGCCACAATTACTGAGCCTGCGCGTCTGGAGCCTGTGCTCCGCAACAGGAGAGGCCGCGATGGTGAGGCCCGCGCATCGCGATGAGGAGTGGCCCCCGCTTGCCGCAACTGGAGAAAGCCCTCGCACAGAAACGAAGACCCAACACAGCCATAAATAAATACATAAATAAAAATTAAAAAAAAAAAAAAAAAAAAAAAAGCTGGAGATAGTGGGTCCATATCTGAAAGGACTGTTGAGCAGCCAGAGCCACTCAGCGTCAAGATCACTGCTGGTGGAATTACCGTGGGCTCTGGAGTCAGGCTGAGCTAGGTCTGAGTTCTGGGTCTCCTACTTCCCCATATACCTTGGGAAAGTTAGCCTCCGTGACCCTCAAGTTCCTCATCTGTAAAATCAGAATAATACTTTGCAGTCATTAAGAGGATGAAATGAGATGTATATAAAGGGCTAGTCCTTTTCCAGAAACATTGTAGGTCCATTAACGGTAGCTATTGGTATATTTAAATACCAAGCTCCCCATCATGAGAAATATCTAAGCGCAGGTTAAGCTGCCTCTTTTGGAGAATGCTCTAGAAGGTTTTGAAATACTGGTGGCAGCTTGGATACGAAAATGTGTAAGGTCCCTTGCATAGCCTACCAGCAGTTCCGCTTCTAAGGAATTCGTTCTAAGGAAGCAATCTGATTGAAGGTGCATGAACAAGATGATAATTGCAAAATTGTTTATTTGGGCTAAGAATGAAAAATCCAAATACCCAAAAATAAAGATACATCACTGTCATGAAATACCATTCAAGTTATTAAAAATGTTGGTGCGCGTGTGTTTGACACGGAATGGTAATCACATACTAACTGAAAATGCAGATTATTAATATATATTATATTCCATTTTAACAATATTTATTTAAAATATTTGCATTAAAAAGCCCTGGGAAAATATGCTTCAAATACTCATGGTGATTATCTCTGGATGGTAAGTTTTGGGGCAAATTTAATCCTTTTTCTTGGTTTGTCTGTATTTTATAATTTTTCTCTAAAGAGTGAGAATTACTTGTGTAATAGTAGTAAGTATAAAAAACAACAGAGCTCTGTGGTTCTGTCAACTGCTCGGGTGAGGAAAGGACAGAATGGTGGAGGCTGACCCCAGACTGACCCTTTCTTCCCTGCAGCTGAAATCCAAGAGTGTGGCAGAACTCCAAAGCCCAGAAAAGAGGAGCCTCAAAGCAGCCAGCCCTGGTGAAGTGAAGGCCCCAGGAGCTCCAGGTGATAGAACCCAAATCAGACCAGAGCCAGAAGTCCCTGCAGATGAAGACGCCTGTGGAGGCCGCAGCCCCAAGCCGCCCAGCTCCCTCCATCCTGACCCAGGTGTTAGGGAGGGGCCGATTCCAAAAGGTGGGGGACTCTGAGCCTGTGGGCTGGGGTAGCCCCCGGAGATGCCCAGCAGAGGTGGTCTGCTGGAGGGCCCCTGTGAACCTGGAAGAGGAGGGTGAGGGATGCCTGAGGTATGGGATGGAAGAACTCCTGTGACAGCCTTAATGGATCCAGGGGTGGGTCAGACGATGTCAGGCAGTAGTTGTCAAGCACTTTGATAAGTCTTTATAGGGATTAAAATGGCCCAGAACCCACGCTGGGCATCCCATTACAAGCAACTATAGGCATTTAAAAGGCACAGTAAGATGGGCTCACAGGACCCGTCAGCTGCCTAGTGGTTTTACAGAATGGGAGATAAGGCTGTCCACAATCTTGGGATGTCAATTGTGGAGGCAGCAAACAGTGCCTGTAGGGAAAAAGGTGGCAATGGTAAGGCCAAAAGACTGACCTATCTGTGCTGGAGGTCAGGCTGGAGACCGCCCTTCTGTCAGGCACTCCATCACAGGGAAGGCAGAAATAAAGGCAAAGTTGGTCCCACAGTGTTACCACCTGAGTCCGGAAGAAAATCAGGCAAAGGTTGGGATATAAAATCGGGTTCAGAAAATTTGTCCTCCCTCAACTGAGTTTTTTTTTTTTTTTTTTTTTTGCTGCACCACATGGCATGCTGGATCTTAGTTTCCCGACCAAGGATCGAACCCATTCGCCCTGCAGTGGGAGCTCGGAGTCTTAATCACTGGACTGCCAGGGAAGTCCCTCAACTGAGTCTCTTAAAATGAGAGTTCTGTGGACTCTGTGTCTTTTGGCAGGTGGAGGCATTCAGAGGGCATTTGCTGGCCTGAACAAAGGGACACAGGAACGGAGCCAAGAAGGGCAAAGGAGTTTGGGAGATTTCGTTTGCAGTGTGTGGGCAACGTCAGTGCGGGGGAAGATGGACCAATTAGAAGTTGCACTTGAGGCCAGTGGGATAGGAGAGCCGATCAAACTGTGGGTAGGGCCAATACAAATCCTGACAGCTCGATTGGGGAAGACTGGGTGGGTGGAGTGATAAAAATTGGGGAAGGGGACTGTCAGCCAAACAAACACTGCCCACCAGGTGTCTCAAGTCATCCCCATCTCCTGCCCGCCCTGGCCCACTGCCCACCAACTGTCTTTCAGAATCAAGCCCTTCAGCCAGCACAGTCACTTGCAGCTGGTGTAATCTAAGGGCACAGAGATGGGAATACAGCTGGTGGGCTTGGCATTGCCAGGACAGCATGTGTGCAGACAGCAAAGACCTCCAGGGGAAGACCTTCATCTTCACAGGTGTCCTGGAGTCAGGGTCTCCAAGAAACTCAACTCAGAAAGCCCTTCAAACCTGTCTTCAGTATTTCTCCTTAGACCCACCTATAAAATGAGAGGATTGCACTAGTGGATCTCTAAGGTCCTTCTTGTGACATTTTGGGATTCTATGGCTCGTTCCATGTAGAATGGAGGAGTCCGAGTCCAACTTTGTCCGACGGAGGAAAGAGATGACTCTTCTAGACTCAGCAGTGTCTCTCTCTTACTCAGTTCCAACCCTAGCAGTAATGATAAGCTAATCTAGAGGGTCTTGATCATGACTATCAGCGTCACCTGGGAGCCTGTTAAAAACAGATTCTTAGGCCCCACTGCCATTAACTGTGGACAGAATCTAGAAGCCTAACAAGTCCTATGGTGATTCCAATCTTCAGGAAGATTTGGGAACCAACAGCCAGTGTGTCCCAGCTATGGCTGCACATCAGGTCACCTGGGGAGCTTTAAAACCGCTGATACCAAACCCCCGCCTCAAGCCAGGTCCCCGTGGACTTAGTCTGGGGCTGGGGCCCAGAACCGGTTACCTTAAGGCACCTCAGGTGACTCTGCTGTGCAGCCAGGTTAAGAACCTTTGCATTTGTCTAATTCTAGAGCTTCTTTCACCCAATACAGAAGCCACTCAAACAGATAGGGCTATTTAAACCTAAATGAACTAAGAGCTGAAATTCAGTTAAGTTGCACTAGCTACATTCAAAGAGCCCTATAGCCACATGTGGCTAGTGGTTACAGCTTCAACAACACAGATACAAGTACAGAAAGTTCTATTGGTAGCACTGCTTTAGAAAGCTAGTCCCCAGTTAATTCCTACTCAGTGCACCATTATGCACCGAAGAATCTGACTTGAGATTGTGTTGCTAAAAGTACCGTGAAAGAGTTTGATGAGCGTTTGCCTCCCACAGGCCTGGTGCCTCATATCCAGTATCTCATTTGCTTGTTATCAGCTCTGCAAAATAGGCCAGAGTGGGATTATTGCTCCTACTTGATGAAAAAAAAACCAAACAAGAACCAAGGCTCGGAGGAAGAAAGTGATTCGCTTAAGATCCCACAGCTAGTGGGTGGCAACATTAGGAATCAAACCAGAAATCTGGACTTCTAGTTCAGTATTTCCTGTGATATTTTTCACAAAGAAGGGCCCTTAGAGACTGAGTGGTCTGAACCCCTCATTGTACAAATGAAGACACTAAAGATCAGAGAGGGAAAGAGACTGAAGATGCACAGCAAACTGATGACAAAACTGAAACTAGCAGACTGGTCTTTAGCCTTCAGTGCAGGACACCATATGAGATAGCCAAGCGCATGGAGAATGGGGATGGGCAGGTAAAGTAGGATTTCAAGTCCCCACCAGGGACCTTATGCTTGTGGGTGGTGGTAGAGCATCAGGAAGCAACAAATCTGTCAAGCTCATTTTCTCTCCTTCCAGACCCAGAGGAACTCTTTGTCCTCACAGAGGATTATATGAGGTGATGCAGCTGTGCAGCTATCAGCCAGTTCCAGTTCTCTGTCAGGTGACCAACGTCCTGGCCCAGGTGACACTGCATTGGGAGTTACCCCCTAAGGAGTTCCCCGTGGATGAGACCGACGTCTCCTTTTCAAGTTTTATTTTTATTATTTTTTTATTGAAGTATAGTTGGTGTATAATATTATATAAGTTACAAGTGTACAATATAGTGATTTACAATTTTTAAATGTTATACTCCATTTATAGTTATTATAAAATATTGGCTATATTCTCTGTATTGTACAATATATCCATGTAGCTTATTTAGTACATGATAATTTGTATCTCTTAATCCCTTACCCCAGTATAGTAACCCCCGCTTCCCTCTCCACACTGGTAACCACTAGTTTGTTCTCTGTATCTGTGAGGACAGACATCTCCTTTGTGTGAAGAGGGCTTTCACCATTCACTGGCCCTGAGCTTCCTTGGCTGGCTCTCTCTTCTGCTTGGCCAGCCTGGGCGGCATGAGGCGAATCTCTACCAAGTACGTGCTGATCTGCATCAACTGTGCATGAACCTAGGGCTCTGGGTGGGCAGGGAAGGGGGAGGTTATGGGGAGAGATGCCTCCTTTGGGCACCTCAGGTTGGGGTTCTATGGATTATGAAGCTCTAAACAACCAACCAGATTTAACAGTGCTCCACATATTCAACCACCTTGTCTGACAGCCAGTCAATCAGCTTAAGCTAGCTTGCATCAGGTCAGCCTGTCTATTCACCCACCCATTCTCAAACTGTTCCACTGATCCACCCTTCTTCCAATCAACCATTCCATTCATCCATCCTCCATTAATTCATTATACCCATTCACATGGCCTCTATCAATTCAACCATCTCAACCATTTATCCTCTTATCAATTTAACTATTCCTCCTATTCATTCAACTATTCTCCCATTCTGTAGGTAGTCTTTTCGTTTGTCAGTGGTTTCCTTTGCTGTGCAAAAGCTTTTAGTTTAATTAGGTTCCACTTGTTTATTTTTTGCTTTTATTTCTTTGTCTTAGGAGACTGATCCAAGAAAATTGCAATGATTTATGTCAAGGAGTGTTCTGCCTATGTTCCCTTCTAGGAGTTTTATGGTTTCAGGTCTTACATTTAGGTCTTTAAAACATTTTGAGGGGTTTTTTGGGGATATTTTTGTATATGGTTTGAGGGAATGTTCTAATCTCATTGTTTCACATGTGGCTTTCCAGTTTCTCAGCACGCTTCTTGGAGAAGACTGTCTTTTCTCCACTGTGTATTCTTGCCTCCTTTGTCATAGGTTAATTGACTGTAGATGTGTGGGTTTATTTCTGGGCTCTCTATTTTCCATTGATCTATGTGTCTGTTTTTGTGTCAAGATCATGCTGTTTGGCTACTGTAGCTTTGCAGTATAGTCTGGTTGTCTGCAAGGGTTATACCTCCAGCTTTGTTCTTTTTATCAGGATTGCTTTGCAATTCTGGGTCTTTTGTGGTTCCATATAAATTTTAGGATTCTTCTAGTTCTGTGAAAAATGTCCTGGGTAGTTTGGTATGGATTGCATTAAATCTGTAGATTGTTTTGGGTAGTATGGCCATTTTAATAATATTAATTCTTCTAATCCAAGAGCATGGGGTATCTTTCCATTTCTTTGAATCATCAGTCTCCTTCATCAGTGTTTTATAGTTTGCAGAGTATAGGTTTCTCACCTCATTGGTTAAGTTTATTCCTAAGTATTAATTTTTGATGTAATTTTAAATGGGATTTTTTTTTACTTTCTCTGATATTCCATTACTAATGTATAAACACAACAGATTTCTGTATATTAATCTTTATCTTGCTACCTTCGTGAACTCATTTATTCTGATAGTTTTGGGGTGAAGACATAAGGGTTCTCTAGAGTATCATGTCATCAGCAAATAGTGACAGGTTAACCTCTTCCCTTCCAATTTGGATACATTTTATTTCCTTTTCTTGTCTGACTGCTGTGGCCAGGACTTCCAATACTATGTTGAAAAGAAGTGGTGAGAGTGGACATCCTTGTCTTGTTCCTGAATTTAGTGGGAAAGCTTTCAGCTTTTCACTGTTGAGTATTATGATGGCTGTTGTTTTGTTGTAAATGGCCTTTATTTGTTGAGATATGTTCCCTCTATGTCCACTTTGACAGTTTTTATCATGAGTGGTTGTTGAATTTTGTCGAATCCTTTTTCTGTGTCTATTGAGATCATGTGAGTTTTGTCTTTTGTTAACATTGTGTATCACACTGATTTTGCATATATTGAACAAACCATCCTTTTGTGATCAATCATGGTATATGATTCTTTATTGTTGAATTCAGTTTGGTAATATTTTGAGGATTTTTGCATTTATACTCAAAGATATTGGCCTGTAATTCTCCTTTTTGGTAGTCTCTTTGTCTGGTTTTGGTATCAGGGTAATTGTGGCCTTGTAGAATGACTTTGGGAGTGTTCCCTCCTCTTCAGTCTTTTGGAATAGTTTGAGAAGGATCAGTATAAGTTCTTCTTTATGTTTGGTAGAATTCCCCAGTGAAGCCATCTGGTCCTGGACTTTTGTTTGCTGGGAGTTTTTTAAATTACAGGTTCACTACTAATGATCAGTTTGTTCTTTTTTACTTGGCCATGCACATGCTTGCAGGATTAGTTCCCCTACAGTGGAAGCATGGAGTCTCAACCACTAGACCACCAGGGAATTCCTGATCAGTTTGTTCTAATTGTCTGTTTCTTTTTCTTTTTCTTTTAATATTTTACTTATTTATTTATTTGGTTGCACTAGGTCTTAGTTGCGGCACGTGGGTTCCTTTGTTGTGGCATGCAAACTCTTAGTTCGGCATGCACATGGGATCTAGTTCCCTGACCAGGGATCGAACCTGGGCCCCCTGCATTGGGAGTGCAGAGTCTTAACCACTGCGTCACCAGGGAAGTGCCCCGTCTGTTTCTTCTTGACTCAAGTCCTGGCATGCCATTTGTTTCTAGAAATTGGTACATTTCTTCTAGGTTGTCCAATTTGTTGGTGTATAATATTCATAGTGTTCCCTTAATGATTTTTTGTATCTCTATGGTATCAGTTGTATTTCTCCTCTTCATTTCTTATTTTATTTGAGTTCCCTCTTTTCTTGGTGAGCCTGGCTAAAGATTTGTCAATTTTGTTTATCTTTTCAAAAAAAACCAGTTCTTGGTTTCCTTTCTATTGTTTTTTTTTTTGATCTCTGTTTCGTTTCCTCTCTGATCTTTAGTTCTTTCTTTTCTACTGACTTTGGGCTTTGTTTGTTCTTTTTATTATTCTTTTAAGTTGTAGGTTAGGTTGTTTGAGATTTTTCTTGTTTCTTAAGGAAGGCATGTATCACTATGAACTTCCCTCTTAGAACTGCTTTTGCTGTATCCCATAGATACTGGAAAGTAGTGTTTTCATTTTCGTTTGCCTTGAGGTATTTTCTGATTTCTTTTTTGCTTTCATTGCTGACATGCTGGCTTTTTTTTAGGAGCATATTGTTTAGTCCTCACATGTTTTTCCATTTCTCTTTCTGTAGTTGACTTCTAGCTTCATATTGTTGTGGTCAGAAAAGATGCTTGATATAATTTCTAGCCTCTTAAATTTGTTGAGGCTTGTTTGTGACCTAGTATGTGATTATCCTGGAGAACATTCCATGCACACTTGAAAAGAATGTATATTATGCTTTTTTTCTATGTAGTGTCCTGTGGATATCAATTAAGTCCGCCTGCTCTATTGTATCTCTTAGGATCTCTGCCTTATTGATTTTTTCTGTCTGGATGATCTGTCCATTGATGTTAGTGAGGTGTTATAGTCTCTATTATTGTATTATTGTCAGTTTGTCCCCTTATGTCTGTTAGTGTTTGCTTTATATATTTAGGTGTGCCTATATTGGGTATGTATGTTAACGAGTATAATATCCTCTTCTTGTATTGCTCCTTTTATCATTATATAATGCCCTTTGTCTTTTGTTATAGTCTTTGTTTTAAAGTCTATTTTGTCTAAGTATTGCTACCCCTGCTTTCTTGTCATTTCTATTTGCATGAAATAGCTTTTTCTATCCCCTTGCTTTTAGTCTGTGCTTCTTTGACCCTGAAGTGAGTCTCTTGTAGGCAGCATATTAAAAGGTCTTGTTTTTATCCAATCAGCCACCCTATGTGTTTTGATTGGAACATGTAGTCCATCGACATTTTTTCATACATATTTATTTTAAATTTTTTTGGAGTATAGTAGATTTACAATGTTGTGTTACGTTCAGGTGCATGGCAAAGTGAATCAGTCATATATATATATATCTCAACTCTTTTTAGATTCTTTTCCCATATAGGCCATTATAGAGCATTGAGTAGATTTCCCTGTGCTATATAGCAGGTTCTTATTAGTTATCTATTTTACATATAGTACTGTGTATACGTCGATCCCAATCTCCCAATTTATCCCTCCCCCACCATCCCTAGTAACCATAAGTTTGTTTTCAACATCCATGACTTGACTTCTGTTCTGTAAATAAGTTCATTTGTACCCATTTTTTTAGATTCCACATACAAGGGATATCATATTTGTCTTTGTCTGACTTACTTCACTCAGTATGACAATCTCTAGGTCCATCCATGTTGCTGAAAATGGAATTATTTTGTTCTTTTTTATTGCTGAGTAATATTCCATTGTATATATGTTACATCATCTTCTTTATCCAGTCCTCTGCTGATGGACATTTAGTTTGCTTCCATGTCCTGGCTGTTGTAAAAGTGCTGCAATGAACATTGGGGTGCATGTATCTTCATGAACTTTGTTTTTTTCTGGGTATATGCCCAGGAGTGGGATTGCTTTGTCCTATGGTAGTTCTATTTTTAGTTTTTAAGGAACTTCCATACTATTCTCCATAGTGGCTGTACCAATCCACTGACATTTAAAGTAATTATTGATAGGTATGTGCTTATTACCACTTTATTCCTTGTTTTCCAGTTGTTTTTGTAGTTCTTTGTTCATTTCTTCTTTTTGTTTCTCCCATTGTGGTTTGTTTGTTTGTTTATTTATTTAGGCCAAACCACATGGTTTGTGGGATCTTAGTTTCCCTTGGCAGTGAAAGCACAGAGTTCTAACCACTGGACCACCAGGGAATTCCCTCATTGTGGTTTAATTTTCTTTTGTAGTATGCTTGAGTTCCTTTCTTCTTGGTTTGTGTATCTATTATAGATTTTTGATTTGTGGTTACCATGATCTAGTTTAAATTGATAATCATTTAAGTTCAAACACATTCAAAAAGATCTATATTTTTACTACCCCTCCCCACATTTTGCTCTTGATGTCATATTTTACATCTTAATCCTTAACTATTTACTGTTTATTTTAGTTGTAGTTGCTTAAAAATTTTTTTTGATCTAAGTACTGGCTTATTTAAGTGATCTTCAATCTTTATATTTGCTTTTCTTATTGGGATTTTCCCTTTCCTGCAGAGTCTTACTACTTTTACATTTAGTGAAGACCCTTCAACATTTCTTTTAGGGTAGGTTTAGTATTGATTAATTCTTTTAGTTTTTGCTTGTCTGAGAAATTCTTAGTTTCTCCTTCTATCCTAAATGATAATCTTATTGGGTAGAGTATCCTAGGTTGCAGGGTTTTCCCTTTTAGGACTTTGAATATGTCATGCCACTCCCTTCTGGCTTGCAAAGTTTCTGCAGAGAAAGCAGCTGATAGCCTTATGGAGTTCCTTTGTATATGACTCTTTGTTTTTCCTCTTGCTGCCTTTAGAATTCTCTTTAACTTTTGCTGTTTTGATTATGATATGTCTTGGTGTGGGTCTGTTTGATTTCATCTTGTTTGGGACTCTCTGTTCTTTCTGTACCTGGATATCTGTTTTTTAGGCTTGGGAAGTTTTCAGGCATAATTTCTTCAAATATATTTTTGATCCCCTTCTCTCCCTTCTTCTTCTCTGGAACCCCTGTAATGTAGATGTTAGCACATTTTATATTATCCCGTAGATCTTGCGTATTTCTTCCTTCCTTGCTCCCTCCCTCCCTCCCTTCCTTCCTTTCTCTTTCTTTCTCTCTCCCTCCCCCTCTCTCTTCTCTCTTTCCCCTCCTCCTTCCTCCTTCCTTCCTTCTTCTTCTTTTCTTTCTTTCTTTCTTTCTTTCTTTCTTTCTTTCTTCTTGCTTATCTTTCTGCCTGCTGTTCTGATTAGGTGATTTGCATTATTCTGTCTTCCAGATCACTTAGGCATTCTATGTCATTTAGTCTGCTATTCATTGCTTTTAGATTGCTTTTAATCTCAGAGACTGAATTACCTATTTTTGATTGGGTCTTTATAGTTTCTAGTTCCTTATTAAAATGATCTGTGCTTAGATCAATTCTCTTAACTCAGTTCGCATTTTTATTACCAACTTTTTGAACTCATTGTCTGGTAGTCTGATTTATCTGTTTCATTATTTTTTCAAGGGTTTTCTCTTGCTCTTTAAATTGGGAGTAGTTCCTCTGCGTTTTCATTTTATTTAACTTTCTCTATGAATTTAGGTGAAACAGTTACTTATCGTGGTCTTGAAGTGGTGTTTTTATGTGGGAGCATCCCTATGTAGACTGTGTGTGCCAGTGTCTTCAGTGTGAGGGCTGGATTTGATGTGGACACCAGCCACATCTTTCCTCAGGGTGTGGTAACCACTATCACCTTGAGAAGGGGTGTGATTGGTATTGGAGAAGCCAGAGCCTGCACAGGGTGTGAGGTGGGACTCTCTGTCTGCTCAGTGGTGGTCGTAGGCCTGTTGGGTGGGGCCCGCTCCCAAGTTGATGGAGTAGATGACTTGAGGGTCAGGCTCAAGCTGGCTCCGTTGCCTTTTAAGTGTGTTTTCCTCCTCCCTGCACTGGGGCCTTTGCCCCAAAGGAGGGTGACGCTGAAACAAGTGGGGCTCCCGTGCTTACAGGGGTCTGATGCACTGCCTGTGTAGGTGGCTGCTGCTCCGTTCAGACGCAGCCCATGGTCGCGTCGCTCCCTGTTGTGTTGTCTGTCTCGGATCTAGTGCAGGGCTGTGGTGTGGGGTGGGTGGAGCTGGAGCATTCACTAGGCTGCTACTGGGGATGGTGGCCTTGTGGTGGCGGGAACTGAAGTGGCTGCGCAGCCCACAGTCTGGGCTGCTTCTGTGGTGCTGTTTAAGTAAGCGCCAGCAATGGCCACTGCTGCCCCACCTGGACCACACCCCAGGCCCCCAGGTCGCCTCTGCATCCCTAGATAGTCTTTTCCCAGGTCCGGGCTTTCCTAGACCCAGTGCCAGGCCGTGGTGTGGAGTGAGTGGGGCCGGGGTGTTCGCTCAGCTCAGGTTGGGGATTGCGGCGAGGCGGTTGCTGCTAGGGCAGACCCCTCCACCCTGTCTGCTGGCAGGCTGGTAGCCCTGTACTCATCACGAGTGGAGTCCTGGCTTTGCCAGCATTTCTGTCTGTCCCACTGGTTCTCCAAGCAGCCAAGAGGGCTTGCCTCCTCCGTGTAGGACCCCAGGACTGGGACACCCAGTATGTGGCTCAACCTACTCACTCCCCAGGGCGAGTATCCACCCATCTGATCTACCTCTTAGTCCCCTCCCAGGCTCACAGGTGCTGACCCAATGCTTTTCTTCCCATCCTACCCGATTCTGCAGGAATCTTTTCGTAGCCTTGGTTACACAGGAACTCTTCCAGTTTCCAGTTAGTATTCTGAGAGACTTGTTGCACACGTAGATGTATTTTTGATGTGTTTGTGGGAGGGAGGTGAGCTCCATGTCCTCTTGCTCAGCCATCTTGTTCAGGCTCTGACCCAGACCCTCATTCCAACCATCCTAACAATAATTCAACATATGTGTCCCCATTTCTCTCCCCTTCTCTCCATGGCAGACCCTTCTTTCTCCCCCGAACCCACCATCCAAGCTTCAGCAACATTGGTACGACTGGGAGAGAACTTCAGTGTGATCTGCACAGTTCTGAGTGAGCCAGAGGTGGCTGTGGACTTGAGTTGGGAATATCTAGGGCAGAAGGTAAGAGGAGGCAGTGTGTATGTGGTGGTGGTGTATTGGGGCAGGGGCGTGGGAGTGAAGGCTTGGGATGAGGGCCAGGAGCCAGAGGGGAGACAGGGCTTGACTGGGAATCTGAGCAACCTGCATTCTAGTCCCAACTCTGACACTGCTTCTCTGAGTGACCTTGGGGGAAGTCACTTCCTTTTCTGGGCCTCAGTTTCCTCATTTGTCAAGTACTTATCAGCTTATTGTATAAAAATATATAATTTGTTTTAATTTGTCCAACAATTATTGAGCACCCACCACGGAGCAGACACTGAACTAGGTGCTGGGACTACAATGACGAATTAAAGAGAAAGATGGCTCCCCCCTCTTTGCAAGCTTACAGTCTAAATGGGGAGGAAGAAGTGGGAGATGAACAAACACAATCATCTACACAATACTAAGTGCTCCATCGAGGATACAATAAGGCAATGTGAGAGGGTCTACTGAGATAGTGGTCAGGGAGTCTTCTGAGGTGACACTCAAGCTGAGACCAAAGTGGCCCAAATCCCATGAAAATGGGTCTTGAACAAATGCTCACGCCCTGTGGCTGGGTGTGTATGTGATAGGAAATGGACCAAATGCATTAGTAACTGTTTTCTGACCATCCCATGTGGGCCCAGACCTACCCCAGGTGGTGATGGTGTTCTTTTCTCTCAAAGAACTTAACCCATAACCTCGAACATCTAAAGAAGAACTGTGCTAAAGCAGTAGGCTACCAACAGTGCGGACTTCAGGAATTCTTAAAAGAGCTTCCTGGAGGGACCGGAATTTGAGGTGCAAAGACTTGAAGGTGAGCCCCCCAGAGGCCTTAGGAAGTAGAGAGAGTGAGGTATCATTCTCCCACTTGTCAAAAGTGGAAACTTGAGACCCAACAAAGGGAAAAGAACACCCCGATGGCTGGGAGACACTGGCTTTGCTAGGCCAGCGTTTCCACAGACATGTTCCTTGGAATGGCAGAAAACCAAAAAAATCATACCACCCCCTCCTCCAAAGAAAAGCGTCCTTAGGAAAACACTGCCTCTTAAAAGCATTTGCCTTGGAGATTTAAAACATACAGGGACACGTGTTAGACTCAGTGGTCTGACTCTCCTCAGTTTTACTTTGCTTGACTATTTACCAAACAATTTTGCCCACTTCTGCAGAGGGAACACCCCTTAACATCCCCACAGAAGCAGAGTGCAATAAAACCCACACCGGAAAGTGCCGAGTTACCTCCTGCTTCTCCTTGAGTCGGGGAGGAGATCCCAGCTTCCCTCCAGGGACTTGAACAGCTTATTTTTCCACAGAGAACCTGGCCTTTCAGGTGCTCTAATACTGAGGTGTGACCTTGGCCAAGTTGCTCCTCCTTTCCCTGAAGGGGTACATTGTGCCTCTTACCTGCCCACTGTGCCCCAGTCAGAGATGGCACCTGGGGCAGCTGATGGACAGGTATTTTTGTCCCTGCAGCTGGGTCCACCCCCCGATGTCAGTGAGCAGGCCCATGGCGATGTGGACAGGTACGCCAGGAAAGCCAGGTAGGATGCGGGGAACACCCTATATGTGGAAGAGACCTGGGCCGGGGACGCTGGCATTGACACCTGCCAGGCCATGAACCTTCAGGGCCCAGGGACAGCTACCACCCGTGTCCTTGTGTTCCCCCGCTCCCTGGCAGCCAGGTGTAGAGCAATAGGTAGAAGCAGGGGTAGGTAATCGTATGAACCTTGGTGGTTTTGATGCCAAGGAGGTGCCCCTTGCAGAGCAGAAAGAACCTTCACGTTCACCCCCTGCACTCTGCCAGCCCATCACTGCTTTCACCTCTTGTTTCAGCCTCACGGCCTCACTCCAAGCCTCGCCCTATTCTGACAGCCAGCCTTTAAGCCAGCCTTTACACCAAGCCCAGGCCCCATACCAAGCCTGGGCAAAGCCAGGGCCTGTGGGGCCCCAGTACCTGAGGAGGAGCCCAGAACTGCTGGTGAGTCCCCCCAGGCCCCAGGACTTACTTCTCAAGGATCCCTGCCCCTAGCAGAGGCCTTGAGTAAGGACCCACCTCCGCCCTCTCCCAGAAAAACAGAGGCCAAATCAATGCAGTATCGCATGTTTTTTACTTTCCATAGCTTGCCTGCCCCAGGGTGAGGGTAGGACCACAGTTCACCTCCTCACAACCACCACGGGCTACATGAGGGAAACCCCACTTCCCACGACCTGCCCCTTCTCCAGCCCTCAACTCTCTCAATTAGAACGATGTTTTCTAAAGTGCATTCTGCAGCCTGAAGTGCTCAGGTTGGGGGAGAAACTTGGTCAAAGATGTCTAGGAGATGCTGGACACTTTGCTTCCTCCTTGGGAGTTTGCAGTGCATGTTAGCATATTAAAGGCTCTGAGAAATCCTGCAGTTTGCAGAGCTGTTTAACTGGAGTGAACCTAGAGTTTCCCAAATTACTTGGCTACCCATTCTTTTCTTGGTTGTGACCATTAACATCCAATGAACTAGCCTATCCTAGTCAGGCTTTGGGAAAAGTTACAGGAAGGAGTATGTGTGTGATTCACTCCAGAGCTGTCCCCAAGGCTCCTGGATAACCTGTTTGCCCAGGGCTGGAGAAACAGAGTCACATCCGAACCCCTAGAACTAGAAATGGATGAAGCCCAGATCTGGGGCAATGAAGAAGGCAGTCTGGGATGATGGAGGAAACCTCAGTTCCTGTGAGTTGACTTTTCCTACGTGATGGTCCGGGGGGCTGGGGGACCCCAGGCAAGGCCCATTGGCTCCTGTGATCTCAGTTTGCTCTCTGCTAAAGCTGGGTAAGAACCTGCTTTGAGGATCTTTTGCAGACCAAGGAGGGCGGTGTGTATGAAAGCATTTAATTAAAATGCTTGTACAGGGGCGGGATTGTTACTGTTTCCAGAAGACCAACACTTCCTGAGAAGAATCTTGAATCCACAGACAGTCAGGACTGGACAGGCCTGCCAGGGTTAGTTATTCGAGCCACCCCTTTGCACTGACGGGGAGGCTGAGGGCCAGGATCATGGGCCTGGGGTCAGGGGTGGTAGAAGGAATTAAGTGGAGAGCAGGAATGAAAGAGAGGACTGGTAAGGGTGGGGGGCAGTCAGAGCAAGGAGGAGAAAGACCAAGTCTCAGACATGACCTCCCAGAGCCTGGGGAGGAATAAAAAGTACGATAAGGTGAAACCTGGATGCCAGATGAGACCCTAGTCCTGGCTCTGCGGGTCCCACTCCCCACCTTGGTTTCCTCATCAGTACAGGAATGAGGTTCCAGCTTGGCTGTCGAGGGTACTTAGATCCACTAGGTGGCCCCCGTGTCCTGATGGCACTGAGGCTGAGGGACCGGGAGTGCCGGGCAGTGAGACTTGCCCGGTCCAGGAGGAGCAGCTCTGCCGGTAACCCCTAGACTGACCGGACTCTGGGCCTGGGACCGGTGCCATGCCCGATCCAGTGCCCCCCTCCCAGCCACTCACCCTCCCCAGTTTGATTCACAGCATGTGGCCCCTGTTCTTCCCTGCCCCCCAGCCCCTAGTCTAAACTTCAGACAAGCCTAGAATGGGACACTAGGGCCATCTGTTCAGTTCCCCCAACTGGTTCAGAGGCTGAGAAAAGGCCGGGGTGGGAGTGGGGCTTGGGGGGGTGGCTGCGGGAAGTGAGCTAGCTTCAAAGCTGACAAGTTACGACCGGGGGTTGTCCCCTCTTGGTCAGATGACCAATGTGGCATGGCTGCCCCTGGGGAAAGCCTCAGAACTCCCCAGACAGAACAGACAGAAGGGGAGGGAGGAAAGGGCTCCTCTTGCTTGTCCCCCGCGCCAACTTGAGGGGCCTCCGAAGCCCCGTGGGTGAGTCTACGTGGCCCAAGCCCCCAGGGCTGACCGGGCACACATCCTGGCTCCCCATCTCACTCCCGCCCTGGTCCCCTCCTAGGGACAAGAGGCCCCTGCTGTTTTCTCTGCCAAGTCCTCGAGAGAGAGCTGTGACCACAGCATCCCGGCGGTCCAGGCCCTATGTGGCGAGGAAGGAGACCTCAGTGGGGGTGAGAGAGGCCAGCGGGAAGGCGGGGGAGGCGTCGGCCCCGAGGACCCGGTACAGCAGCTCCTCCTTCTCCTGCTGGAGCTGCCGGCGTAACTGCGACTCCTTCTCCAGGGCCTCTCGGGCGAGAAGCAGGTCCTCAGAGAGCTGCCTGTGGACACAGACAGAGCCCGGGGTTGCCGGCGGGGAACCGCCCCTCGGGGTCTCCATCGACCGCAGCGACCAGCCCACTTCTCCAGGAAGCCTGCCCCGGGGGCCCACCGCCCCGTCTGCCTGTCCGCAAAAGGCTGTTGACCAAGGAGCGTGGCCCTCACAGGCAGACAGCTCTGGGTTCAGATCTGCTCCACCACTGAGACGCGTAACTCTGGACAAGGTATTCACTCTTGGTGAATTTGTAAAATGGGAATGATAACAGGACTGGCTCTTAGAGTAATTACGAGGATTAGATGAGATAATGTGTAGTCAGCAAATTACATCTGACACATGATCTTAGTTCTCATTTACTGATCCCTTACAACTGATTCATTCATTCATTTGGCCTCTTGAACCCTAAGCTTCCTGTTCCTCCTTCCTGGATTGGGCTTTCCCATGGAGCCCACTTAGCCAGGATGGAGACAAACAGATATTAATCAGCCCTGTGACTTCTGTTTCCAGGCAGAGCCGGTCCCTTGGGATTTCCCTTTGCTACCCCCCAAAGCAAAGAGGAGCTGCATTCCCCAGACAGGCCTGGGGCATGGGGCTCACGTCAATCCATTCCCAGGGCCTCTTGGAGACTCTCCCAACTGGAAGTTCACAAAAAAGCGGTGGGGATGGGAGGAGGGGGGTGGGAGCAGCTACCTGGACACAGCCACCTGGTTGCGGCCTCGGGCGTGGAGGTCCTCGTTCTCCTGCTGCAGGGTGGTGATCTTCTCCTCCAACAGCAGGTTTTTTTCTTTCTGTGACAGATAAGAGCGAGCTCAGAAAGCCACCAACCTCACTCGACACAATGTGTGCTGTCACCTCCCTCTTATCTGTGGTCACTGAAAACACTGATTAACTTGAGACCAAATGTATATTTCGTATGAAGCAATAAGATTACTTGGAACAATACAGCTTGGAACACTACAGCTAAGGCGTTAACACAGGACTGCCAACTTTTCACTTTGCCAGATGAGTATTTAAAAAGAAGAGAGCCACTACTATTTAAAATCTCCATCAGTTCACAAGAGAAAGAGTATTTTGGTTCTCCAAAAGTCAGAAGTATCTAATGTACAAAAATGTAAGTGTATCTGTTATGCTATTCCACAGAAATGGTTGAAAAAAATTTATAGGGAAGCTCTGAGATGGTCCGATTTAAAATTTAGGTTGTGCGCCACACAAGAGGACAGGGAACTTCTTCCAGGACAACGTAACATAATCCATTTGGATTCAACCCTAGGTGGGAACCTAGGCCTCCCCTGCCCCCCCTAGAAGGCCTCCCTTCTCCTGGAGACAAAGCCACCTGTGTCCCCAATGCCCACCACTGCCCAGGCCTGTCTTTGCTGACTCTGGCTTTCCATATCTGTCTGACTTTTTTTTTTTTCAGCCTTGACTTCTTCCTCAGCCCCTGCCCGACCTGTGACATCTGCCAGCCCCTCCTGATTATCCAGGCTACCTGCCCAGTGTCACCCAAGTGACAGCAACATAAGCAGTCAAGAAAAGTATAGGACCCGGATGACAAGGGGGCACTGTTGGACCCAGACCAGCCTCAGCGGCTCAAGGGCCAGCACAGGTGGCAGGTCACAGCTGGTATGGACCAGGCTGGGCCCTCCTCAAAGTACCTTCCCTGGGCACACTTGACAGAGGAAATGCCCAGAAAGCAGAAGCATGAGCTGCCCCCCCCTCCCATCCCCCACCAGCCGCTGCCAGCCACGGACCACTGTCTCCATGAGGATCAGCCGCTTGTCTAGCTCGTGGATTCGCTCGTTCTTCATCTCGATGACAAAGTGTAAGCTCTCCAGCTCCTGCTCCCAGAACTGGCTGGGGCTCCCGTACTCCTAGACAGGAACACAGAGTGATCTCAGCAGACCATCCGGCAGAGGGGGCAGCAGGGCACAGGCTACCTCCCTCCTACCCACTCTGCCCCCAACTCTGACTTTCACAAGTCACCTCCCTCTCTTGGCCCATGGAAAGTGCTTAATGTGCTCTATCTTACTCTATTCAGTAGTGCATGTTGTGCTCACACCATCACGGATGAGGAAACCGTGGTTCACAGAGGTCAAGTCGCTTGTGCTAAGTGGCAGGTTTGCTCTTTGCACCTAGTTCTGAGTCCAGAGCTTGAGCACTTGACCATCCCATATGCCTCTCTCTGAACTTTACCTTCCCCCTCAGTGACATGGGGACACTGTTTCTTCCAGACCCTTGTGGAGGTAAGAGTGTCAGGTCTGAGCTCTGTCCTTGAAGAGGGACTGGGCTTTCCTGTTGCCCAGACCTGGACCTCCCTGGAGATTGAAGGAGAAGCTGCGGGTGAACTGCTGCCTACCTGGATGTGCTTCTTGTAGTCTTGGCTCAGGATGGACTCCTCTACCCTCTTCATCTTCGCCTGGAAGGCCTCCAGCTGTGCGGTCAGTCTGTCAGTGGTCTCCTGGAGAAGGGCGTGGGATGGAGATGATGAAACCCTGGCCCATAAGTCTGGAGATGGACTTCTCCACCCCACAGGGAGGGGTCAGTATTGGGTTCTTCAGTCTGCTGTTGCTCTACCCAACAATGCAGGCTCTAGCTACGTCAACCACTGCTCGAAACACACAGCCCCACCTCTCCATACCCTTGGGGACGATGTCAGGGTATTCAAGGCCGGTGGTAGTCTGGCATTCAAAATACTTGCAAACCAGGCTCAGTGTCCTTGCCCTTTCTCTTCTCTCACTGCTCCCTCTACACGCCTTCTCCTTCAGCCAACATCACATCACTC
This sequence comes from Balaenoptera musculus, assembly GCF_009873245.2. Lineage (NCBI taxonomy): Eukaryota > Metazoa > Chordata > Mammalia > Artiodactyla > Balaenopteridae > Balaenoptera > Balaenoptera musculus. The sequence goes on from NC_045787.1 coordinate 126,404,047, forward strand.
TTCCAGCTGCCAGGTGCATTCCTGTCTCCATACTGCTCCCCTGCCAGGGATTTCTTCCACCCGAACCTTGCCCATTGCCTTTAGGATAGTGCACCCCCTTACTATGGCTCACAGACTCCCACCGTTTGGTCCTTGCCTCCCTCTCTGGCCTCAGCTATCTCCCACTTATACTCTATACCCAGTCATCTTGGACTTGTTTCAGTTCCACAGGTACTCTATATTTTTTCCCTTTCCTCCATGCCATGCCTTTAAACACTTTTTTTTTTTTTCCTACCTAAGGCACTCTTCCTACCCTTCTTCATCTGAAAAATTCTAACCCACCCTCAGATTCCAGCTTAGATCTCACTCCCTCTAGGAAACCCCTGACCAGCCAGATTGGGTCGGACACCTCCTTTCCTGCTTCCACAGGTCCCTGTGCATCCACCCATCGCTCTAATCACACTGTGGCACCAGGCCCACGAAGTCTCCAAGATGCTCCCAACGGTCCTTGAAAAACAGGCCAACCCTTATCTCAGACCAAGTCCTCCTGAGCTAATATAATAGTGTGGTGGCCACATCACAGAGACTGACATGGCCCAACCCGTCTCACCTGCAGGGCCGCCTTGGCCTCCTGGAAGGAGTGGGTAAGGGCTTCTTTATCCTGCTCATGGGAGGCCTGGAGGACTGGAGGGAAAGGAGACCACTGTGAGCTCAGATCCCTGACACTTCACCCTAAAGCTGTCCGGCAGGCCCCATGAGCTTCAGAGAGCCCAGGTGACCCCCTGGGATCATGGGGGCCAGGAGTCTGAGAATGCTTTTATTCCTCCTCCTATCTCATGGGCTTGGGGCTGTACCAGAACTATAGTAGATATTTAATAGAAGCTCATGGAAGGGGAAACAAATGAGATCCTGGGAAGAACTGTGAACCCTACCAGATTGTGGGTGCCACCCATACCTGGCTGAGGGGAAGATCCAAAGATCTGCGGCAGGCTGTTAATCTCAGGCCACAGCATGCTGTGGAAAATACACAGGGCCAATGTTCTATAAGTTGGGTTAGCCAAATCACAAAATCATTGACTCATTAGTTGTCAAACTATGGCACAAAACTACAGTAAGTACATTAGATTTGGGGCCAGGAAATCTACCTGGTCCTAATTCTGCTTCCTTAAAACTGAGAAACCTGGAGGAGATCACTTGAAATACCTAAAGTTCCTGTTGACTCAATTGTGAAATGGGTCAAAATAAGCCTGGCCTAGTTGTCTCTAAGGGGTGAGAAAAGGACATGCAAGGGCTCTCCAGGCTGGGCAGTGCTGTGCAGAGCTGGACTTATCACTCTCCAAATTCACAGAGTTTATTTTTCATCCTGCCTCCTCTACAAAGTTCCTTTTGGAAAATTCCAACCTTGTCTTGGCTGAAAGAAGATAAGAGGGAAATGACTAGTCACTGGGTGGGATGGGAAATAGGACAGACAACAGGAAAGTGTAGTACAGCCAAAGGCCCAGGTATATAAGGGGCCTGTGTCACAGTGGGCAGTGACACAAGGAAAAGAATGTTCAGTAACATAAATGTGATAGAGCTGTCAAAAATTGATAAGATCAGCTACATAAAAACCACAGGCTTAATTTTTATAAATTATGGGCTTAATTAATTGGCCTATCAAGACAGGTTTGTTTCCAGGTAAGATGGAGGAGGCACGCTCCATGCAGTCTACTGAATTTAGCTATAAAACCAGGACAGAATGAATGGAACAACTATTTTCAGACTCTGAAAAGTAAATGGTAGCAGGCAGACTGGGCAAGAAGACCAGAATTCAAAGTACCACTCAACCAGTACATTTAATTGAAACAAGACCCAGAACCTGATGTATTCAAACATCCAAAATATCCAGAATGCAATACAAAATTGCTCAGCATACACATCCAAAATTCCTCAGCTTGCACTTCTAAATACTCAGCATCCAAAAAGTGGGAAAATCTCAATTCTCCTGAGAAAAGACATTCAACAGATGCCAACAGTGAGGTGCCACAGATGTTGGAATTATTAAGGGACTTTAAGGAAGCCACTATACAAATGCTCTGAAATAAGGGTGAACACTCTTCAAAAGAATGGAAAACTAGAAAGTGTAACCAAACATTAAAACTAGGAGGGAATTTTAGAACAAAAAAATGAAGTAAAAAACTCACTTGGTGGGCTCAGTAGAAGAACAGAGATGACATAAAAAAGAGCTAGTGAACTTCTGAAGATCAATAGAAATTACCCAATCTGAAAGAAAGTGAAAAAATATTGGAAAAAAATGGACAGAGCCTCAGGGACCCAAAAGATAATCCCAGATATCTGACATTTGAGTCAAAGACTCAGAAAGGATGCAGCGCAGAAAAACTATAGGAAGGAATGGTTGAATGCTTCCCAAATTTGGCAAAACATAATCCTACAGATTCAAGATGCTCACTGAACATCAAAGTAAACCCAACGAAATCCACACTCAGACATATCATTTTTAAAAACTAATAATCAGCCATAAAAAGAAATGAAACTGAGTTATTTGTAGCAAGGTGGGTGGACCTAGAGACTGTCATGCAGAGTGAAGTAAGTCAAAAAGAGAAAAACAAATACCGTATGCTAACACATATATATGGAATCTAAAAAAAAAAAAAAAGTTATGAAGAGCCTAGGGGCAGGACAGGAATAAAGACTCAGACGTAGACAACGGACTTGAGGAGGGGGAGGGGGAAGGGGAAGGTAGGACAAAGTGAGAGAGTGGCATAGACATATATACACTACCAAATGTAAAATAGGTAGCTAGTGGGAAGCAGCCGCATAGCACAGGGAGATCAGCTCAGTACTTTGTGTCCGCCTAGAGGGGTGGAATAGGGAGGGTGGGAGGGAGACGCAAGAGGGAGGAGATATGGGGATGTATGTATATGTATAGCTGATTCACTTTGTCATAAAGCAGAAACTAACACACCATTGTAAAGCAATTATACTACAATAAAGATGTTAAAAAAAAACTAATAAAAAATCTGGAACAGAAAGAAAAATCGTGCGTTACATAGAGGAAATAAGTTTGAATGAGTTGTGGATGTCTCATTAGAAAGCTTGGAGACTAGAAGGCATAAGAACATTTTAAAACTGCTGAAATAAAAGAACTGTAAATCAAGAATACTATCTTCAGTAAAAATATCCTTCAGGAAAGAAGGTGAAATAAAGACATTCTAGATGAAGAAACACTAAAAATTCATCACCAATAGACCTGCTCTAAAAGAATTGCTCAAGGAAATTCTTTAAATAGAAGGCAAATGGTACCAGAGGGCAACTTGAAACTTCAGGGATTTAGGAAGAACAACAGAACTGGTAAACACCTGGGTAAATGTAATAGACTATTCTTTTTCCTTTGAGCTCTTTAAAATATGATGGTTAAAAGCAAAAATTATAACATTGTCTGACGGGGTATTCAGTGTATGTAGATGTAATACATAAGATTAAGTATAACAAAAAGGGGAGATGATAGACCTATATGATGATAAGGTTTGTACATTCCACTTGAACTGGTAAGATATTAATTCTAAGTAGACTGTTACGCATATCATAATTCTTAGAGCAATCACTAATACGTACATACACATACATATATACATACACAGAGATATAGTAAAAGAGAATAGGTAAGTTAAAAAGGAATACTAAAAAATGTTCAGATACTCCAAAAGAAAGCAGGGAAGGGAAAATAGAGGATAAAAAACAGAACAGGGGCTTCCCTGGTGGCGCAGTGGTTGAGAATCTGCCTGCCAATGCAGGGGGCATGGGTTCGAGCCCTGGTCTGGGAAGATCCCACATGCCGCGGAGCAACTAGGCCCGTGAGCCACAATTGCTGAGCCTGCGCGTCTGGAGCCTGTGCTCCGCAACAAGAGAGGCCGCGATAGTGAGAGGCCCGCGCACCGCGATGAGGAGTGGCCCCCACTTGCCACAACTGGGGAAAGCCCTCGCACAGAAATGAAGACCCAACACAGCCATAAATAAAATAAAAATAAATAAACATAGAACAAAAAAACCTGTTTAAAAGAAAAAAAAGAACAAACAGAAGACAAATACCAAAACGACAGACCTAAATTCAACCATATCAATAACAACATTAAACTGCCTAAACACTCCAAATAAAAGAAACCCCAACTAGGTGCTATTGACGTGATATAACACCTACTTTTTTTGTTTGTTTTTGGCCGTGCCGTGAGGCTTGCAGGATCTTAGTTCCCCGACCAGGGATCAAACCCATGCCCTCGGCAGTGAAAGCGCAGAGTTGTAACCATTGGACCATCAGGGTCCCTACAAAACCTACGTTAAATATGTCATAGGTAGGGTAAAAGTAAGAGTGGAAAAGCAACATTTAAGAATAAGGAAGATTCTCGGGACTTCCCTGGTGGCGCAGTGGTTAAGAATCCACCTCCCACTGCAGGGGATGTGGGTTCGATCCCTGGTCAGGGAACTAGATCCCACATGCATGCTGCAACTAAGGAGCCTGCGAGCTGCAACTAAGGAGCTGGTGAGCCGCAACTAAGGAGCCCTCCTGCTGCGACTAAGACCTGGCACAACCAAAAAATAAATAAAATTAAAAAAAAAAAAAGAATAAGGAAGATTCTCAGGGATGAAGACGTACACTACATCATGATAAAGGGGTCCATTCTCCAGGAAGACATAACAAACCTTAAATACTTATACATGAACAGTCGTTCTTCAAATTACATGAAGCAAAAACTGACAGAACTGAAAGGAGAAATAGACAAATACACAATTACAGTTGAAGATGTCAACACTCCTCAGTATTCGATAGAAAAGGTAGACAGACAGTAAGAATATAGAACTGAACAATACTGTCAATGACTTGTTTTAATTGATTCATTTATAAAATACTCAATACACATTCTTTCCAAGTGCACATGAAACATTCACAAGATGGACCATATCCTGAATCATAAAACAAGCTGTAAAATATTATAAAAGAAATGAAATATAAACTGTGTTCTCTGACCATAATGGAATCAAACTGGAAATCAGTAACAAAAAGAGAACTGGAAAATGTCCAAACACTTGGAAGGAAATACACTTCTAAATATTCAGTGAGCCAAAGAGGAAGTCTCAAGGTAATCTCCCTTGAAGATATTTTGAACTGAACAAAAATAAAAATATAAAACATCAATTTGTAGGATGCAGATAATGCAGTGCTGAGGGGGAAATTTATAGCACCAAGTGCTTATGTTAGAAAAGGAGATAGCTCTCAAATCAATAAACTTCTAGTTTAAGAAACTAGAAAAAAGAGCTAACTAGATACAAAGCAAGCAAGCAGGAGGAAGGAAATAAGAAGTCAGTGAGATTGAAAATAGAAAAATAGGAAAAAAAAAAATCAATGGAACCGAAAGCTGATTCTTGGAAAGGATTAATAAAATTGATAAACCTCAAGCAAGACTGACAGAGAAAAAAAATTAAATGCACAGATTGCCAATTACAGAAACTTAAGGGGATAGCATTATAGATATAGAAGATATTTAAAACAATATTAAGGGACCACTATGAACAATTCCTATGCACATAAACTTGACACCTTAGATAAAGAGTACCAATTCCTGAAAAACTACAAACTTCCAAAACTCATCCAAGAAAAAATACATAACCTGGACATTCCTTTAACTATTGAAGTTAAATCTGTACTTAAATACTTTCTGGAAAGGAAATGTCCAAGCCCATCTTTTCTTGTGTTTATCTGCTGTCTGTATATCCTCTTTGGTCAAGTATCTGTTTAAATCTTTAGGTTTCTCTGACAAATTCTACTGAATATTTTAAAATGATATAGTACCAACTCTATACAATCTCTTTTAGAGATAGAAGAGGAAGGGGCATTTCCCAACTCATTCCACGAGGCAAGCTTTACCCTGATACTAAAACCAGACAGATGGTACAAGAAAAAACTACAGACCAGTAGCCCTTATGAACATAGACACAAACATCTTCAGTAAAATATTAGCAAATCAAATTCAGCAATATATAAAAAGACCAAGTGGGGTTTTGTAACACAAGTCCAAAATTTGAAAAATCAATGCAATCTGCCATGTTGACAGTATAAAGAAGAAAAATCACATGATTATATGGATCACAGACCTAAATGTAAAACTTAAAATCATATAACTTTTGGAAGAAAACATAGAATATCTTTGTTACCTAGAGTTCAGCAAAGAGTTCTTAGATATGACACCAAAAGCATAATTGATAAAAGAAAAAATAACTTGGAATTTATCAAAGTTAAAAGCTTTGCTTTGTGAAAGCCATTAAGAGAATGAAAAAGAAAAAAACAAAACAAAACCAAAACACCCACACAGACTAGGAGAAAATATTTGCAAATACAGAGGACTTGTATCCAGAATATATACAGATCTCTCAAAACTCTACAGTAAGAACAAACAAGCTAATTAAAATGGGCAAAGGATTTCAACAGACATTTTACCAAAGAGGTTATACAGACAGCAAATAAACACAAGAAGAGATGTTCAACATGATTAGTCATTACTGAAATGCAAATTACACCCACAGTGAGTCATCACTGCTTATTTATTAGAACAGCAAAAAATAAAAAGTATTGACAAGTGTTGGTGAAAAGCAACAGTGGAACTCATCCATCGCTGATGGGAATGTAAAATGATGGTCCCTTAGGAAAGCAGTTTAGTCATTTCTCATAAAGCTGAACATACATTTATCATATCCATTTCACTCCTAGGTGTTTACCCAAGAAACTTAAGAACACACAGAGACCTGTACACAAATGTTTAGAAGAGCTCTGTTCATAATTGCCTCAAGGTGGAAATGACCTGTCCCCCCCGGGACAAGGGGATGAGTGAACACTAGATCACAACTCAGCCATGAAAAAGAAGGTACTATTGATACACCCAGCCACTTGGATGACTCTCAAAGGCATCATGATGAGGGAAAGAAGACAATGTTAAAAATTATATTGTATTATTTTGTTTCTCTAACAGTCTCAAAAAGACAAAACCATAGTGGTGGAGGACAGACCAGTGGTTGCCAGGGGTTGGGGTGGGAGAGGATGTGAATACAAATGGGCAGCCTGAGAGGGTGTTTTGGGGGTGATGGAACTGTTCTGTATTGGATTATGGTGATGGTTGTACGAATCTACATGTGTGTTAAAGTTTATGAAACTGTATATCAGAAAGTCAATTTTAATGTATAATAATTAAAAAATAAAAACAAACATAGAAAATAAAAGACAGCAAGGTTATCAAATGTGAAAAACCACCACTAGCCTCTCCCAGTTATACTTCCCCCATGCTGTGCTTTTAGTCATTCATTTAATACACACTTAGGCAGCACCTAATAGGTGCCAAGCAATTTAAAAGTAACTATGAAAGAATTCTGACTGATGGGAAGAACTCAAGACAGGCAGTCCCTTCCCCTCTGGGGTTTTTACAGTAGGAAAATTTTCTTATCAATATATTTACAATGCTAAAATTAATATCAAAGCAATACTCTGCTTGGAGAAGAAAGCTGTTTTCCCATAATAGCCTTGAGAGGGAGGGAAGGAAGATTTTAGAGATACAGATACTGAAAGGAGATTCAAGGTAGGTTTTAGAGATATAGAAAGTGAACTAAGGTCCAGTGACAGACCCAGTTTCACGGAGTGTATTAGTATTAAAATGCAACCCTTCAAATTCCCAGGGCAAGGCCTTCAATTCTATTTCAAAATTGCGCTAATGTTGCAATATGTTTCAAGATTCTTAAAATTGTTCAGAACTCTGTTCTAGTTATTCCATTTCTGGGAATCTAAGGATATAATGTAAAATGTGGGCACATCTTTACGCAAAACACGTTTAGTGCAGTGTTACTTACAATAGTTAAATCTATATGTCTAGACTCACAGGAAATAAGGAAAACCATGTATGCAGTGGTCTAGATTTTACATTTTAGTAGCAGAATTACTTGGAAACATGTTTGATACAATGTTAAATAAAAAGAACAAGATATAAAATTTTGCATATAAAATAATCTTAACTGTGTTTTAAAAAAGATAAATAATTCTGGGGGAAAGTCATACAAATACTGATGATTAAAGAGAAATTGGTATAACATTTTCAAGGTCAATTTCAATAGCATCAAAAATCTAGATAACCTTCCCCAAAGAAGCTATACAAATGGCCAACATGCACATGAAAAGATGCTCAGCAAAATTAGTCATTAGGGAAATGCAAATCAAAACCATTATGAGATACTACTTTGCACTCACTAGGATGGCAATAATAATAATAGCAACAACGACGGAAACTAACAAGTGTTGGCAAGGATGTGGTGCAATTGGAATCCTTGTGCATTGCTGTTGGAACTGAAAAGTGGTGCAGCCACTGTGGAAAACAGTTTGGTGGTTTCTCAAAAAGTTAAGCATAGAATTAGCATGTGACCCAGCAGTTCTACTCCTAAGCGTACACCCAGGGGAACTGAAAGCAGGTGTTCAAGCAGGTGCTTGTACTGGTGGCGCTGGTTCACAGCCCAGGTATCCACCAACTGATGAATGGATAAGACAGTGTGGGGTGCCCAGGCAATGGAATATTATTCAGCCACAAAAAGGAATGGAGTAATTTTTAAAATGGGGGGAGTAAAAGGAATGGAGTGCAAATGCACACTGCAGCATGGATGAGCCTTGGAAATGTTATGCTGGGTGAAGGAAGCCAGATGTAGGGGTTGTATGATTCCATTTACTTGAGTGTCCGCAGTGGCAAAGCCATGAGACTCAGAGCAGATTGGTAGTTGCTGGGGGGTTGGAAGGGTGAGGGTGGAGTTTGGGAGTGACTGCTTAGTGGGTATGGGGTTTGCCTTTAGGACGAGAGAGTTCTGGAAGTGGACAGTGGTGATGGTTGCAGGGCACTGTGAATGGAGTAAATGTCACTAATGGTAAATCTTATGTGTATTTTACCAAAATAAAAGATATACGTATATAATCTTTGCCATACCAACCCTACTAGGATGTTATTCTAATGATAAAATCATGAGTGTGGCAAAGATTTTACAAAATGAGGTTCACTGTGTAAGTATTGCTGCTATTACAAACAATGGCAAAAGTTTGAAACTGCTGAAATGCCTAACCAAAGGGGCTCAGTTAAATGAACAAGGGTACACACTGGAATGCTATGTAGTTACTAAAACTGTGCTACAGGAGTTTAATGACAAGATGTTAATACAGTTCAAAGTGAAAAAATCAATTTATCTCCTCCCCCCAAAGTGTGTGTGTGCATAGATATATATTCTAGGTAAATACACACAAAAGAAGTAAAAGGGGGCTTCCCTGGTGGCGCAGTGGTTAAGAATCCGCCTGCCAATGCAGGGGACACGGGTTCAAGCCCTGGTCCGGGAAGATCCCACATGCCGTGGAGCAACTAAACCTGTGCGCCACAACTACTGAGCCTGTGCTCTAGAGCCTGCGAGCCACAACTACTGAGCCCTCGTGCCACAACTACTGAAGCCCGCGCACCTAGAGCCTGTGCTCTGCAACAAGAGAAGCCACCGCAATGAGAAGCCTGCGCACCACAACGAAGAGTAGCCCCTGCTCGCTGCAACTAGAGAAGGCCCGCACGCAGCAACGAAGACCCAACGCAGCCAAAAAAATAATAATAATAAATAAAATAAATATTAAAAAAAAAAAAAGAAGTAAAAGGGATCTATATCAGAGGGGTAGCAGTGATTAGTTCTGGGTGGAATTACACACAATTTTAATTTTCTCAGTAATAAAATAATAAATACTAATAAATACTTGCTAAGTATCTTGTGAACTATCAGGGACTGTTCTAGATTCCTTCATCTATCTATCTATCTAACTATAAATTAAATTGTTTGATTCTCATAAAGACCCTATGAACAAGGGTTAACTAACTTCTTTAAGGTTACACAGCTGGTAAATGGTGAAGCTGGGATTCAAACCCAGAGACCATTTGCAGAGTCTGACAGCCAACCATTATGCTGTAAGATCTTTTTGTTTAATTCATACATTCTAAATTTTCTATGATGAGCACATCACATGTAAAAGGAAAGAAAGTTACTTGAAAAAAATAATCAACCTAACCATACATTGTAAGAGCCGTCATCATTGTGGGGAAGGAAAACATATTTTAAAATTCTCCTATTTGTCAAGGTTTTCCAAATTTCCTGTAATGAATACGAATTGCTTTTAAAATGGAAAGGAAAAACACCTCTCAACTAAGGTAAAACAAAGGATGGGGTCAGAGTTTACATGCCTGGAAGGACAAGTTGAAGGACCCTGCAAATTCTAGCCCTGAAGTGACCAACTGCTTACAGACCAGAGGTGGGAGGGAGGGGACAGTGGGAGTCCCGTGTGAGCTCAGCAGGTGGAACAGGAGTCCGTTCCACACCCTCCCAAGTGCATCTTGTCCTTACCTCTCAGGGCCTCCGCATGCTCTGCCTCCAGGACTCTTCGCTGTTCAGTCAGTTTCTCTCCAAGCTCTAGTTCCCTCTCCTTCTCCACCTGGGGGTGGAGGGTCCGGAGCAGGTTGAGATTGAGTAGGTTCAGGGCAGCCTCGCTTATTCACTCACCGACACTGCAGCCTTTTCGAGGTTGGTGATCAGAGTTCTACCCGCTGATCTGAGTGATGGGAATGACATGTGCCCAGAGAGGGCACAAGGCCTCCAGGACACAGCAGGTGTGGCTGACTTTGCCCTCTTTAGGGCTTAGAACGGGGCTCCCAGAGATTTACCAGGTGGAAAGGGGTTTTGGAATCTTCTAATCCTGATGCCACTGAAGGCAGGGAACCCTTTATTATGTTAGTGTTTCCCCACCTTTCATTGCATAGAATGAATATAATGAATTATAGGCCAGCAGTTACAAATATTTGTTCAACAGATAAAGGACTCTCTTCCTGGCAAAACAAGTAAGAGATACTTACACCAACAATGAAACCAAAAGATGGCCTCACTCTGGGAGTTAACATGGTTAGCAGAGCAGGAGGAAAAGAGATGGGCTGGGACTTACCTTCTGTGCCCATTTCTTCTTGTCCTCTTCGTGCTGCTGGAGAATTCTGGTGACAGACTTCTGGTGCTGCTCGGCCTCCTCAGATGCACAGAGATGGGCAGCTGTGGCTGTAGGTGAGGGAGGAAAAAAAAATCACAGAGCAGAGGTTGGGGCCGGGCCCAGCAGGGAGGGTGTATGAGCCTCAAGCTAAGGGGTGGGGAGCCTGTCTCCTCCTCAAGAATGGTCTCAGTTGGGGGAGGGGATCAACCTCCAGAGGCAGCCCCTTCAATCTCCCTGGCTTTGGAGACCCTCCTTCATGAAGTGCAGGAGCCAGGGGTCTCGTTTTGCCCCTGGGATCTATAGCAGAGCCGGTAACTCACGGGACACGTTCAGCCCATAAAGGTGCTATTTGCTCTACCCCAGGGGTCCCCAACCCCCGGGATCTAATGCCTGATGATCTGAGATGGAGCTGATGTAATAATAATAGAAATAAAGTGCACAATAAAAGTAATGCGCTTGAGTCATCCCGAAACCATCCCTCCCCCACCCACGCCCCAATTCTTGGAAAAATTGTCTTCCACGAAAACGGTCCCTGGTACGAAAAAGGTTGGGGACCGCTGCTCTACCCAATATCTAAATTAAAAACAAATAGTGGCTGATGCTTAATAACTGGGCAGATTTTACTTAGTAAGACAGATTTCCAACTTATCTTGAAAAAGCCAAAGAAGTGGCGATGTGTGCCTTAGTGTCAAACAGGAGCTGGGCTGAGGGGCAGCTGCCTTCCCCTCCACCCAGGATGTGGCTCTGCCGTTTGCCACTGTCCTTACCTCTCCTCACAGAGGACGCGTGTAAGGGGCCACTTGGTCACACACTTTACCTGCTGGGCCCTGTGTCTGAGTGTGTGACCCCTCACCTTCAGCATCCCCCGAAGCGGGGGGCAGAGAGGCTGCTGTGAACAGTGAGAAGACGCAAACAGGGAAACCCCAAAACAGCCCTGGTGATGCCACTCTGAGTCCAACAGGCTCTGGGTCTCACCTAAGGCAGGGACCCACCCTCTCGGAGCCTCAATTACCCAATACGTTAAATCAGGATAATGATAATACCTACCTCATGGGGCTATTGAGATGATTAAGTCAGAAAACAATGGCGATAAAAATAACAACAGCAGGTAAAGAATAAAGAGATCTTACCATGCTCAGAAACATGCCCAGCTCTGTTCCAAGTATCTCACAGGTATTACTCACTGAATCTTCACAACCACCCAGAGTGGTGGGCACTATGATTATCCCCATGTCACAGATGAGGGAACTGAGGGACAAAGAAACCATGTAACCTGCCCAAGATTACCCAGTTCACAATCGGGATAAAGGACAGCAAACATTCTGAACTACCACCTTGTTCTACCAGCTTATGCATAAAAAGCAGTTAAGTGTACAATAGCCAACACATGAAAGCAACCTAAGTGTCCATCAACATATGAATGGATAAAGTAGATGCAGTATATACATCTAAAGGAGTATTACTCAGCCATAAAAAAGAATGAAATTCTGCCATTTGCAACAACCTGGATGGACCTAGAGGGTATTATGCTTAGTGCACTAACTCAGAGAAAGACCAATACTGTATGTTACCACTTATATGTAGAATCTAAAAAACACAACATATGAATGAATTTTAAAAAGCACTAAGTGTATTGCCAGGCATTTGGAGGTACTCAATAAGTACTCTTCTTCATTGTTCACTAAATGTTCTCTAAATATTCCTCGGTGCTCATGACAAGCATTGGAGGCTAATACTAGCATTGTTAGCTTTATTATAAATGTAGTAGTAATAGGGACTTCCCTGGTGGCACAGTGGTTAAAAATCCTCCTGCCAATGTAGGGGACACGGGTTCGATCCCTGGTCCGGGAAGATCCCACATGCCGCGGAGCAACTAAGCCCGTGTGCGCCACAACTACTGAGCCCACATGCCACAACTACTGAAGCCTGCGCGCGCCTAGAGCCCGTGCTCTGCAACAAGAGAGGCCATTGCAATGAGAAGCCAGCTCACTGCAACGAAGAGTAGCCCCCGCTCGTCGCAACTAGAGAAAGCCCACGAGCAGCAATGAAGACCTAACGCAGCCATAAATAAATAAATAAAAGTAAATGTAGTAGTAATATTACTACAGAACTTCATAGGCCAGGTTGGGGACAAGATATGACGAGAAATGTGAGGAAAGAGGCTGTGGTCAGTCCATCAGATAGGAAGTCTGAGGTCATGATCAGCTCTCATAAATCATTTGGCTCGGGGTCCCAAACGTTGGTCAGCAGTACCAGACTGGCCCCAACTGGGGAGAAGCTTATTAAAAAGATGTATCATCACTAACAATGCAGAGTCTTCAGCCCCACTCCCAGAGATCCTTATTTAGTGGTCTGTGGTGAGGCCCCAGAATCTGTACTTTTGAAAATCCCCCCCCAGGTAATTCTTATGTACATTCAGATTGGAGAACCTCTGAATTCTGACCCAGTTGCTTATCTGGTACTTGAACTTCATCTACAATATCCCTGACAGCCTCCAGGTGGTAATGAAACACTTTCAGAGATGGAGAGCTTGTCCTATTACGAAGTATCTCTGATGATGTTAAACCAACAACTGCACAAAAAATCCTTTGAGACTGAACTGAATTCTGCCAGCCTGTTTCTGCTACATTGGGCCCTAGTACTGATCTCTGGGTCACTGAACAAGCCTCATCTTTCTTCTCCATGAGGGCATTTCAGTTACTTGGAGAGAACTGTTGTGTTTTATTGCAACATCCTCTGTTTCTTTAACTGTTCCTTCAAGACATGGTTTCCAGATTCCTCACCAGCCTCATCTTTCTCCACTGTACTCTCTCCAGTTTTTCTGGATTCCTCTGAAAATGTATTTTCCAGAAATAAACTCAGCACTCCAGGTGTGGTATCAATAGTCGGGAACAGGGAAGAACTATCACCTCCCTGATTTTAGACATGATACTGCTATTAATGTAACCTAAGTAAAATCTTGTGAGATAATTAAATAGCCATATCATGTCTGCTGATTATAAAGTAGGAAATCTCATAGATGTCAGGGAGGCCATTTATAGGGCTGCCTACTCACCTGTGTCACCATTGAGGGGACCCAGTTCCTGCAGCTCTGGTTTGGGAGGCTGATCTGGTCCTTGGCACCTCTGGAAGAAATGAGACAACAAAGAGGATGAAGGAAGAAGGTAGGAGGTCAATGTGAGGATGGATGCTATGGTAAGATTCTTCTAAAGGCAAGACAGGATTTCCAGTCGTGCCAAACCCGGCTCTATGCCCAGTTCACTTAGGCTTCCTTCCTCACCAGCCCAAGGCAGCACTCCCTCTGTGGGGAAGGGGTTCTCAGAGCAGAATTTCTCATCTTGGCCAGGGAAACCCTCTGCGGGGAGTTTGATGCTGGTTGGTCTCTCCTTAGATTCTTGTGGTTTGGCTAGGGCACCAACCATGGGCCCCTCTCTGCCCTTATCTTTCTTCTCTAGGGACTTGGCCAGACCTTCTGCTATTACCCTCACCCCAGTTATGGCCTTTAGGTGTCCTAAAACTTCCTAACCCCCAGTTCAGAGACAATTCCCCTTCCCTCTCAGGGCCTGTGGCTACCACAACTTCCAGCCAAGTTCCCTGTATTGAAAGCAGAGCATCAAAGTTCAAGCCATGTTTTACTATGCTTCTTCTCTGCTAGAAGGGCTGTTTCCCCAACTATAAGGAGACAGCAGTACTTAATGTGACAGATGGGGGTGAGATACTGCAGCCAGGATGTACCAGGCACTATGCTGTCTTATCTATACAATCTCAGGTAATCTTCAGAAGGACCCTGGGAAATACGAATGCCCCCCAATTTAAAGATGAGAAGGCTGAGGCAGGTGAAGAGTTAATCAAGGTAAATCAGGGGACAACTGGCAGAGCCAAGTATTTGAGCCCTACCTAGTGGGCACTTTAACCAACCTTGGCCAGTGTGGGTTGAATCTGATCAAAGGAGAGAACTGAGGCAAAAGGGCCTTCTGTACCACAAGGCAGTGGCTCCCAGATTTCAGTTTTCATAAATAATATTTTGAAATAGGAGAATTGATATGGGTTGACAAGAAAGGATGCTGACAAAAATTATTTGCAGACTATCACTATCATTTCATAAAATAGAAGACATTTTAACCTTCCAAAGTATATTAAGGAAAGCTCAAGATAGTTCTTCCAGGAAAGGGGAAGTAACATCTTACTCAACGTTACACACACATTCACACCTTTAATTTTCTCATTTCACCCCAGAGAGGTGAAAAGTTGGTCAAAGTCTGGCACTGGCCACTGGACCAAGATCTGGGGTAGAAAAAAATTTAAGCCATTTTGTATACTTTTCAAAATGCTCTAGGATGGTAGCTAGACTTATTGTGATCATTTCACAATGTATATAAATATTGAATCCTTAGGTTGTACACCTGAAATTAATGTTACTTCTCAATTATACCTTGAAAAAGTGTTCTGATTAAAAAAAAAGATATTCTAGGCCCCATTTTATTTTTATTAATTATTTATTTTTGCCTGCATTGGGTCTTCGTTGCTGCATGCGGGCTTTCTCTAGTTGCGGTGAGCGAGGGCTACTCTTCGTTGCGGTGTGCGGGCTTCTCATTGTGGTGGCTTCTCTTGCTGCAGAGCACGGGCTCTAGGCACACGGGCTTCAGTAGTTGTGGCCCGCGGGGTCTAGAGGGCAGGCTCAGTAGTTGTGGCGCACGGACTCAGTTGCTCCGCAGCATGTGGGATCTTCCCGGACCGGGGCTCGAACCCGTGACCCCTGCATTGGCAGGCGGGTTCTTAACCACTGCGCCACCAGGGAAGTCCCTAGGCCCCCATTTTAAAAAACACTTCAATAAGTCAGCCTGTGAAAAGGCTATGAAAGCATTCAATTGTGAATTATCATTGTAAAGGAAAAGCTTTACTTTTTCCTGTGATAATAGATTAATAAAATAAAAATTATTAACAATTTCCTGAACTTGAGAATGAATGAAATGCTGCTAGAAAGCATAGTTCCAGTTGAGGAGGGAAGAGAAGGGAAGGCTTCCAGAACATTCTACTCCTGCCCCTGGCACAGGGCCTGGTGCAGCGTGAAACCCTGGCAAACAGAGCAAGGCACAGTGCTTCCCCCAGGCCCTGGTCCCCACATCTGCTCAGTGGCTGGCACGCCTGTCACCCTCCCTCCACCCACCCTGTGAAGCCTCTGCCCTCTTGCCCAGGGAACAGGGGACGCCTGGCCCAGGCACAAGCTGTCAACACAGGATTCTGGGGAAATGACAGGAGCCAGCCTCTCCACCCTGGGCTGGAGGAAGGAGGGAGATAAACACCAACGGTTGTCTTGTCCCTGTTGCCACCACTGGTTACACTAATCTGCTCAACGTTTTTATGAGAGTGAGAGTTCCAGAATTCCAGTCTTGGCTTTTCCACAAATTTGGACAAGTCTCCTTCCTCCTCTGGGCTCCTACTTCCTCCTTTGTGAAGTGGAGATGAGGACATCTTAGTTTCACCCAACGACGCCCGTGGCGTTCAAACTCTGAGCGTCTGATTTCAGCTCCTCTCAACCGCACTGAGAGGCAAGGGTTATTACAAGGGAGGAAACTGGAGCTGGGGAGGTAAGACACTGTCTAATGGGACCTTGATGTCAAAATCAGCATAAGAACAAGGTCTCAGAACAGTAGAGACTGGAACAGTATCATTAAGGACTGTGGGAGTCTAAAATCACCCAGATCTGGGGCTTCCCTGGTGGCGCAGTGGTTAAGAATCTGCCTGCCAATGCAGGGGACACGGGTTCAAGCCCTGGTCTGGGAAGATCCCACATGCCGCAGAGCAACTAGGCCCGTGAGCCACAACTACTGAGCCTGCGCGTCTGGAGCCTGTGCTCCGCAACATGAGAGGCCGCGGTGGTGAGAGGCCCGTGCACCGCGATGAAGAGTGGCCCCCGCTTGCCACAACTAGAGAAAGCCCTCACACAGAAACAAAGACCCAACACAGCCATAAATAAATAAATAATTTAAAATCACCCAGATCTGGATTCAAATACTAAATCCAACACTGTGTGACTACATGGCCTCTCCAAGCCTTGGTTTCCTCAGGAGGTTATTTTAAGGATTAGATGAGATAAGGCACCTATAACGTCTGGCATATTCTAAGATCTCAAACATGGCATTATGACAGTTATCACGTTATGTTTGAAAAGCATGGCAACAGCAAAGACGCACAGTGCTTTCCTAGATCTTCTAGGCTGCCACTGGCCTCAGGTTGCCTGAAAAAAGTTCATAAAGCTCATGAGAAACTGTCTTCTCCCAAATAACCACCACAGAAGGTGAAAAACTCTTCTCCACTAACAGCTTCCAGACCTTAGGCAGGACATGGCCTTGTGCTTGAGTCTCCAGATCCTGACGGCACCCCTGCCTCCAGGATAACTCCTCCAGAATGACATTCAAGACTCATAATCTGTCCTCACTCTACTGTTCTCCTCTCCATTTTCTTAATATTTAAATATTGGTAAACATCTTTTTCCAATTATAGTGGTAATAAATAATACATATTTATTCATTATTGGAATATTATATATACTTTCTTACATCTTACTTTTTCAAATATGAGCATTTACTACATGGCATTAAATATTCTGTAAATATATTAATTTTAATGACTTAAGTATGACATCCTTATGGGTGAATTTAATAATTTAATCAATAATCCACAGTTGAATGTTTTTTTAATCCATACAAACTCCACTGGTTTTAAATCATTAATATTACTCAATATCTAATTGAGTGTTTCATTTTCTAAATACTTTGCAAGAATATGTTGACCTCAAAGAATTTGCTTTTTTAAAAAAATAATGCCTTCATGTATCTCCTTCCACTCTCTAACATTTCTATGAAGCTCCCACTTTGAGTAGCTTTCTGATATTTGTGATCTAACTGTAAAATGTTATTCCCTCCCACATGTGAATAAACATAAATCCAGATGTGAAAAAAAAATCCACATCGTTTTTTTTCACACTGAGGGAAAAAAAGTTGAGGGACTTCCCTGGTGGTCCAGTGGTTAAGACTCCACGCTCCCAATGCAGGGGGCACAGGTTCGATCCCTGGTTGGGGAACTAAGATCCCACATGCCACACGGCACAGCCAAAAAAAAAAATCCACTGTTGAATATTTACATTATTTCCATTTTTTAATTTCCAAATCACGCTTTAGAGAACATACTGATTTATAAAATTTTTCACACATCTAAAATTACTGGCTCTGCCTGTGCTCCGCAACAAGAGAAGCCACCGCAATGAGAAGCCCGCGCACCACAACGAAGAGTAGCCCCCGCTCGCCGCAACTAGAGAAAAGCCCGCGCGCAGCAATGAAGACCCAACGCAGCCAAAAATAAATAAAATTTTTAAAAAACAGAAATATAAGATTAAAAAACAG
Source organism: Balaenoptera musculus (assembly GCF_009873245.2). NCBI lineage: Eukaryota > Metazoa > Chordata > Mammalia > Artiodactyla > Balaenopteridae > Balaenoptera > Balaenoptera musculus. The sequence continues at coordinate 126,422,500 of NC_045787.1, forward strand.
AAATATAAGATTAAAAAATAATAATAAAATAAAATTACTGGCTCTACTTTCCAGAAAGTTTTATCAATTAACTCACCCACTAATAGCACACAGAAGGCCAGTTTCACGGCAACCTTGTCTACATGGACTAGTGTCTTTTTTTTTTTTTAATTAAAAAAATTTTTTTTCATATTGACCAATTTGCTAGGCCAAAACCAAACCAAAACAACCTACTGTGCTCCTGGCCCCAAGATGCACAACCGTGTGTTCAAGACCATCCCAGCATGACACATGGTCAAGAATTTCTCAGGCCTCCAGGCCCAGCTCATATATCATTTCCACTTGGTCTCTCCCCAGGGCTGAGTTAGCTCCTGTCAGCGCTACGCTCCAGGGCCTGTTCAGACACCTATGTGAGTAGCTACCCAGTTATCTGTACTTCTGCTAGTCCAAGGGGCTCCTTGAGGACAGGGACCATTTTTGAAATCGACTTTGGATTTCCCCAGTATCTGTTATGATGCCCAGAACAATATTTCTAGGAATTTGCAGGCCTAATAGAGGGTCTCCTGTATTAGAACCACCTGAAGTCCTTGTTTAACATAGCTCCCGGGCCCAGTTCTAGACCTACAGCATCCGAGGGTGGTGTGTGTGTGTGCTGGGAAGCTCCGATCTACCAACCCATCCAGGTGATTTTGAGGCTCCCCAAAGCCTGAGGACACACAGCCCAGAGCTGAGCAGGAATCGATAAGCAACTGCTGCATGGAAAATTCCCACGGTGGGGCCGTGGCTGCTTCCTCCTCAGAGGTCATGGAGCAGAGCTCACCCTGCAGTGGGAGAGGACAGGAGCTGGGAGGGGGCCACAAAAATTTTCCCTTCCAAAAGCAGAGTGGGGCCGGCCTCAGACTGGGAGGGGCATCCGGCCTGAGCTCTGGAAGAGGGATGGCAGCTTCCTGTGTCAATGGAAACTTGGGCGAAGAAAGCTATGAGGTGGCAGCTAGCAGCACAGGATGGAGGGAGAACCCAGCACCGGGGGAGAGGCCAGGAGACCCAGGTTCCAGCTTCACCGTGTGACTTGAGGGAAGTGCTGTCCCCTCTCTGGACCTATCTGTGATGGGTCAGGGCTGGAACAGACGTTCTCCTCCGTCCTTCTGGGCTCCAGGGCAGCCCTTCAACTAAGAGGGCTGGAGACAGGGCCCCTCCATCTTGGTGACATGCACCGTTCTGGGGCCCAGCTCCTTGCTGTCAAGCAGACCAGAGCTCTGCTCTGGGTACAACCAGAAGCAAACCTGGTCCGCGGTAGAACACGGCTCCGAAAGCAGACAGGGTCCAGGCAGAGCGGGAGGACAGGGCCCAGAGCCGTGAGGAAGCCAGGCAAGCTCGGACTGGGCCTGGCGAGACCCTCTCGAATATGCTTGCATTTTGGAGGGGAAATTGACCAAATGGAAGGTGTCCAAGAGGAGCTGACAGGATGTGGTAGGAGATTCAAACCAAGTGACAGGAGGGACTGTTAACAATAGTTGATCAGCCTCGAGAATAGGCAAAAACAAAAAGAAAAAACTCTGGACTCCATCTTCAAATCTCTGCAGGACTGCCATGAGGTAGAAGCTGCTAGTGTGTGGTCCACAGCCTTGAAGGGCAAGATGGTGTCCAAGGACTAGAAGTTTCAAGTGCAATATGAAGAATCTCAGAACTGTCCCAAAGAGAGATAGGCTGCCTTATTGGAGGGTGGGGTGGTGGTAGTGAGCTCCCTGTCACTGGTAGCATGCAAGAAGAGGCAAACTTCATTTTGCAGGTTGGACTGACTGAGTGATCTCAGAGGGCCCTCAACTCCAACCGTCAATAATTCTATAAAATATCCCTGATGTTCAACAAGTAAAGACCTCCGGGAAGCATCAAGTGTTTAGCTAGTGCAGGCGGTACGTAAAACCCACCAACATTAACAGAGTCCCAGGGGGCTCTGTTGAGTATTATTCAGGTTGCAGTACTTTGGGGTGAATTTTCATAGTCTCATACTAAAGTGTCCAGGATAGACTCACTTCCCTCAAATTCCGAGCCTCATCAGGAAAGAATGAGGAAGGCAGAAGCAACTTGGATAGAAACTTCCCAGCTATTCCTTCCCTTGAGAATCCCACTAGGATGGAAGCCAAGCCCTGAGGCTGGCTCGGCCTTTCCTGAAGACACTTGGTCTAACCTTGCTTTAAGGACCATCACTCCATCTTCTTCATGGGCCTTTAGGCATTGTGTATTTCTGATTGAATGGTGTGATTTATGGCCTCGTTATTCCTGCTTAGCTTCGAGAATTTAGTAATCAAAGGACCCTTAAGAGTTCACCAAGCTCCTCTGCCATCCCCATAAACCACAGCCCTGGCTTCCCTTGGTCGCATAGTTCTGTCACACGCACCTTGGCTGAGGAAGGCTTACTGGGACCCAGAAGACAGGCATGGAAGGGCCCCTGGAGACAGTTTATTCCAATCCTCACCTCCTATTTCCAGATGGAAAAACTGAGGCCCAGAGGGGTGGTGAGCAGTGCTTGTCAGAGGCCACAAAGCAGGGAGCAGAGCCCTAAAGGGAATCCAGACTCGAGGCGGAGCCCCTTCCGCGTCCTTCGTGCACACGCCAGATTGATCCAAGTAGCCGAACGTTTAGGGGATTCTGAGCTTCAAGGGACTCATGTCACAACCCTCAGCAGTACCAGAGCTGCTTTTCCGGTGTCAGAACTCAGCGTGGGTGGGGCCCCTGGCACCACTGGTTTCAGGATCTGAACAACCACAGCAGAGCCCATTGGCTGAGGGTAGAGGCAGGAAGGAGGTGGCGGCGGAGGCCTGTGGAGGCAGAGGCCCAAGGGGCCCCTCCACGACTTCGGGTGGAGGAGAGGCAGGACCTAAATGTTCAGGGCTGTTGAGAAATGTTAGCGTTCACACCCAAACTACAGAGGCTCGGATGTCAGAACACCCTAACCACGGGCCTCAGCTTCCCCATCTCTAAGATGGGCAGAAGTATTTTGCCAAAGCAATGCCTGAATGTGATTTCATTTTCACGCAGCCAGGGACACCAAAGATTTACTTCAACTTGTTCATTTTACACATGACGGCGTCGGCAACAGCCAGTGCCTGCCTGGGGACATGCCGACGTGACCACGCAACCGAATGAAAGGAAGGAGCGCCAGCCAGTACCTCTCCAGCTGTGTCAGGAGGCCCCGCCTATTCTCTGAATACCTGCAACGCCCCTAGAACACCCCAAGTCAGGGGCGGATGTGGCCTCCATCCCTCCCGTCTGACCAGCGGACGAAAGAGATCTCAGGGGAGGACAGAGCCACTTCCCTCCCACGCATCTGCTGAGCCCACCCATGGCAGACGGTGAGCGCAGGGCCCAACCCCTCATTCACAGATGGAGAGGCTGAGGCCTAGGAAAGGGTTCCCAGTATACCATATCCCCTTCCTTCCTCCCTAGAGCCCACCTTTTCCTGTCCCGTATCAGCCTCCCAGGGGGTCTGCCAGCTCTGCTCGCCTGAGAGGGCCCGGAGCTGGCAGAAGCACTCGGTACCATTTCCAGCATTTGGGTCAGCCCGCCAGGCAGAAGGACCCTGAAGGAGTGGGACAGGAAACGGTGTCAGTGGCCACAGCGGGGGAAGAGACGGGCTGAGGGCATAGATACGCGGCTGGATATCCACCTGTCTCACCAACCCAATGGCAAACTCCCCAGTCGGAGTCTAGAGTCAGGCCCCTAACTTGCTACTTGCTTGCTGTGTGACCTTGGGGAAGCACCCTCCCCTCTCTGGGCTTCTGTTTCCTCCTCTCTATGGCATGGAGCCGGGCAATGGGATACATCAGGGCCCTTCTGGTTTGGGTATGCTGTGGATGCAAAGGAAGGGGCAGAGTGAGGTCATCCTGACACCTCATCCTCTATCAGTCCTGCCACGCTCGCTGGCTCCAGGCACGGCAGAGCTGGCAGTTGGACACACGCAGCTGTCAGCCCCTGCATGGACAGGGCTTCTCTGCAGGACAAGGAAGGAGGGGCCCTTGCTCAGGAGGGTCTGCGGGGTGTCCTGAACCCTTCCTACCACCCTCTGTTCTTGAGCAGCTCCTGTGGAGAGGATGTAAAAGGGGGGGCTGGAGTGCCTGGAGCAGAAGATGACAGAGCCCAGCAGCCACCTCGCAAGGTACACGCGGCAAGCACCCCCACCCTGCCATAGCACGGCCAGCAGAGACCGGCACCCATTAGCGAGGACCGTGGCTCCTCCAGGGTGCTCAGGGCGGGGTCACTTGTAACAGGGAAACGCTGGAAACCAGGCTCATATCCACAACAGGGCACCAGCTCAATACACTAAGGTATATAACACTAGGCAATGGCACTCATATGTTTAAAAAAACAAAGTAGGAATTTACCAACAAGAGTGGAAAGCCATTAGGTAGAATATCAATAGGCAAAATACACTATTTCTACTGTACGTAAATGCACGGGAAAAACTACCTAGAAAAGCGCACACTGATGGCAGTCAGTCATCATCTCTAGAGAAAGGACTAGAATTATTGCAGTCAAGGAGGAGGAGCTTCAGTTTTGCCTAAATTCTTAGAATTTTTCAAACAATAGTGTATTCAGGTTTGACTTGTGTACAATGAACGACAACAGGCAGAATAAATACCTCTCTTGGAACCCAAAAGCAGCCATGGCGATCATTTTACAGGTGGGGAGATCAAGGCCCAGGGAGAGAACCAGCTGAGATCACACAGCAAGTTAGTGAAAGAGGCAGGAGTGAGACCCACTCTTGACCCCCGGCCCAGTGCGCTTTCCTCTGCAGATGCTGCAGCTGGTGTCCAACAGCACTTGGGCCTTGTCCAAGCACCTCCTTGTTTGCAGTGTTCCGTACTCTTCTGCCAAGCCATGGTTCCAAAGGGGAGGCACTGGGTTCTTCCTGCCCATTTCTACTGGTGGCAAGGTGCGGGAGGGGTGAGAGAGGGTGGGGAGTAATTAACCTTAAAATATATATGTTTCCTAGGGCTGCTGTAACAAATCACCACGACGCTGGTGACTTAAAACAACAGAAATTTATTCTCTTCCAGTTCTGAAGGCTAGAAGTCCCAAACCAAGGTATCAGGTGGGTTGGGTCCTTCTGGAGGCTCTGAGGGAGTTTCTGTTCCATCCCTCTCTCCTAGCTTCCAGTGGTCGTCAGCAATCCTTGGCGTTCCTTGGCTTGTAGCTGCATCACTCCAATCTCTGCTTCTGTCATCACATGGCCTTCTCCCCGTGTATCTGTGTCCAAAGTTCCCTCTTCTTACAAGGACACCAGTCCTTGGATTAGGGCCCACCATCATCCAGTATGACCTCATCTTGACTGATTACATATGCAAAAACCCTGTTTCAAATAAGGTCATACTCATAGGTTCTGGGTGTACATGACTTTGGGTAGGGACACTAATCAACCCATTAAAGGGACTTCCCTGGCGGTCCAGTGGTTAAGACTCCGTGCTTCCACTGTAGGGGGCACGGGCTTGATCCCTGGTCAGGGAACCACGATCCCGCATGCCGCGTGGCACGGCCACAAATAAACAAACATAAAAAAATCCATTACAGATAACTTTTCTGATGTCAGAGCTGTTTTCTCAAGGAGAGGGCAGGGGGTAGGGTTGCACGGGGCGGTGGAGAAATGACAAGGTTTGTTGTACACTCTGAAAAAGAACTTCACTGCTGGGGAGGAAGGAAAACTGGAAGTAGGTCAGTTTGTACATCACTTATCTGGGGGGAAAGCATGGGTGTGGGATGGATGTATTGTGAGGCGTTTGGCCTAGATGTTCTGGAAGATTCAGATTTGAAAATAAAGTGACACAAGATAAATGATTTTTAAGGATTCACATTTACCTGGTGAGAGAAGTCGATGGCTTGTCTTCGGGTGATGGATAGATTTAGATCTATCTCTGCTAAAGATAGATGGAATTTCTCATTTTCTCTCTCTCCTTCTCTCTGCCTGGGGCGGGGCCCCGGGAGCTCCCCCTGCACCCACCTGCAGTTCCTGCTCCCTTCCTGGCCCAGACCCTGGTCGACCAGTCATCCGGGATGGCTCACAGTGCTCTGAGGGTAGAGGACACTGAGAGAACAACGTGCAGGCCTTGAGGATGGAAACCCAAGTGCACCCCGAGATGTCAGAGCCAGGATTCAGGCCATCCATCAGACTCTTCCTTTTATGGGGGCTACCCAACTTTTTCCAAGTTTGGTTTTTGAACATGAACGCTCATGAATGTTATACTGAGGTCTCTTGGAACTCTTTTTCAGGTAGATTTCAGACTTTTGCTTACTAGCCAACCTATGAACACTGAGACGTCTGGTGGCAGCCCCTCCAACCAGGAGTGTCACCATCTTGACTTATATGGCATCCTGTTTCCGGACGAACGATTTGAAGTTTTATCTTTTCGGCCCTTTTAATAACAAAAAAATACAAGGGATGACGTGAAGCATGGGCCCCAAACTCAACACCCAACTGAGGCAGCAATGGAAGTTCTGAGGTGGCTGGGGGCATCTCAGGCTCTCAGGGACCTATGCTAGCTGATTGGGAATTCAGCTACAAAGGAACAGAATTAAAAAAACATGTACATGTGCAGAAAATGTGTTACCAAAGGTTGTGTGTCCAAGGCAAGGATTATTAGGAATTAATCTGATGCGTTTTAGGTCACAGGGCACAGATATCTCTTTATAACATAGAAATCTGGCATTGAACCTCACAAGGTTGTCAGAGGTCATATATAGGGAAGCCTGTATTGACTTTAACTAGGATGATTTTTCCGGTGGGGGGGGGCATCATTTTGGGGGTTGGGCAAAGCTCAGAGGCCACATACACAGCAACGTCCCCACAATGTTTGGGACAGAGGGCTCAGTGCCAGGGAAAGGCAGTTTCCTTTCATAGACCCTCTGTCCCACCCTTGGCAAAGCAAGTTCAAAGGTCAGATTTGCCCTGCTCCTACCGACCAGGTGTCAGGGGCCCTGCCTCTTGGGTACCCCATTCACCCTGACACAAGTGTCTGGCCCCCATCCACCTTCAAAACCCAGCCAAGATGACATCTCTCCCTGGAGGCCCTCCCTCCCCCAACCTCTCCCCTCTGACAAAAAGGCACAGTCTCCCGGCTTAGGGTGAAAACACAAGGGTGGGTAGGAGTGGGGAGTGTAAACAACCAAGTGTCCAAACTGGTTAAATAAGCCACAGAACATCCAGAGAACATTAGATGGCCATTAAAAATCACATTTCCGTGGACTATTTAACATGGGAGAATGCCCCCAACAAAATATTAAGTAACTAGAATATAATCATTTAAAATATATTCCCAGGGACTTCCCTGGCAGTCCAGTGGTTAAGAATCCACCTTCCAATGCAGGGGACGTGGGTTCGATCTCTGGTCGGGGAACTAAGATCCCACACGCCGTGGGGCAACTAAGCCCCCGCGCTACAACTACAGAGCCCACGAGCTCTGGAGCCTCGCGCCACAACTAGAGAGAAGCCCGCACGTTGCAACCAAGACCTGACACAGCCAAAAAACAAATGCATAAATAAATATCAAATAAACAAATAAGATAAAATATTTTCCCAATTCTGCAAACATAGTCACATTCACATATACCATACATGTAGGAAAACAGTAGAAAGAATGCCGCTGAAATGTACACAGAGGCTACCTCTTCATGGTGGGATTAAAAACTACTTTAAAACTTCTTTATACTTTTCCAAATTCTGAAATTTTGCCTCAAACATTATAGTAATCACAATAATGATATGTCTTGAGTTGAATCCTAAGTACTTCCTCGTCCGAGGCTTGCATCCTCTCTTCTATTTTTGCCACAATCGCAGCTGACCTCTGCTTGAACTACTCCAGGATGGGGAACTCACTACCCTTCTTCCTGGTGAGAAGTAGAATCTGGCTCCCTTTAGCTTCCCCTCATTGGCCACAACTCTGCCTCCTGGAACCAGAGAACGAGGCTGTGCCCTGTGCCCATGCCGCTTGACAACACTTCAGAGGTTGGAAGGCAGTGGCCAGGCTCCAGGCTTCATCTTCCTAACCCAACAGCCTGCCAAGGACATTAATGTCCCCGTCTTCCGCAACCCTGTTTGCTGTCCTTGGGTACAATCCAGGCGGTGACGTCCTCACCCACATTCCGTCTTATCGAGGGTGTGCCACTTACCAGTTGGTGTATCAGGGGCTCTATTACATGCATTCTTTCACCTAATCTTAGAACCCTATGACTCAGGAGCTAACATCACACGTATTTTACAGATGAGGAAACTGAGGCACGGAAAAGCCAAGTCCCTTCCACGGTCACTTAATGGATACACGATGGAGCCAGGACTGAAGTGGCACGTGGCCCAGAGTCGGACAGCTGAGTTAATAAATGAATATGTGGGGCTTCCCTGGTGGCGCAGTGGTTGAGAATCTGCCTGCCAATGCAGGGGACACGGGTTCGAGCCCTGGTCTGGGAAGATCCCACATGCTGCGGAGCAACTAGGCCCGTGAGCCACAATTACTGAGCCTGCGCGTCTGGAGCCTGTGCTCCGCAACAAGAGAGCCCGCAATAGTGCGAGGCCCGCGCACCGCAATGAAGAGTGGCCCCCGCTCGACGCAACTAGAGAAAGCCCTCACATAGAAACGAAGACCCCACACAGCTAAAAATAATAAATAAATAAATTAATTAATTAAAAAATAAATAAATTAATTAATATGTGGACCCAGTTCTAAAGCCCATGTCCTAAGTGTCTACGGTTTTGTTTCAGAATTAGCTGTGCCCATGCCAGGCTCTCCCATGGTGTTCACTTCTGCATCTCTGCCTCTCTCACCTGGCCTGCTACATGGAAACCCTCCTGAAGGGCTACTGACCACAGAGAACCTGTTGCGCGAGGCCTGGCTCCAGGAGCAGTGCTGAGCCAGGGTCTCTGATGCGCTGCTCAGAGCTGTGGCACCAGAGCCGAAGCCCTGGGGACACCAGGCACACATACAGGGGACTGACCATGAGGCACTAGCTGTCCCTCCCCACCTTGGGCCCAGACGGGTAACCTGTTGGGGATGGAAGGCCCCTGCGTACTCTCCATGTCACTCCTACAGGCAAGTCCATGGGCTTGCTTCCTCGGCCCCTCCCCTTTCTGTCCGGCCTTCTCCCAAATCCTCCCAGGGATGTGGCCACGTCAGCCACGGTCTCTACCAAAAAGGGTTTCGGAAGGACCACACAATGCAGGTGGTTCTTCGGTATCCACATCCAGCCTGCTAGGGATGCCCACTCATTTTTTCACCAGGATTTCAACTTTCCCCCAAAGTCCCAGTAACACTCGGCCCCAGGTCAGGCCTCTCAGTGGGATCTAGGACAGCTGGTCAGCTAAGGCCACCAGGCACTGTTGACCACGGGACTCAGCAAACCCTCAGGGCCTGGTCCCTGGAGGGACCTTGAGAAGTCCTAGTGGTCAAGCCCCTGTCCCTAGCCAGCGAAGTCCCCGCTGAGAGCGCCGGCCTCAGTCCTCACAGCTGGCCACGCACACTCTCCACAACCAGCACTGTCACTCTGTGCTTCTCGGGCTCAGCCTCTGCTCACACTGTCTTTTCTGCCTCGACTGGGTAACTCCTACCAAACCTTCAACACTCGGCCAAGGCGTGCCCTCATCCAAGAAGCCTTCCTGTGTCTCTCAAAGCTGGATGAGACACTCCTGCCGCACCCTGGGCTAACCCCTAGTCGGGCTCTCATGTGGCCCTCATTCACTCACTCAAATATTTATGTAGCATCTGCTCTGGGCTCTGTGCGGGGCAGTGAGCACTAGCCGGGAGGGCAGGAAACCAGGCCCCACTGCACGGCTTGGCCACCAGCTGACTACGTGACATCACTCCTCCCTTGAACCTCAGTCTCCTCCCCTATAAAGTGGGGAAGATTCGGCAGCTCAGCCTGGCTTCCAGGCTTCTGTGAGGTCGGCAGGATGTGAAAGTACTCTGTCAACTGCCACTCAGGGTGAGTCACTGTTGTCGTGACCTGAGCCTCCTGCCGTCTGAGCTCATTTTTGTACATCCCATCCTCAGAGGTCCCCTCTCCCCCGGGGGGCTGAGAGCCTACTGGGGATGAGCTTGGAAGCTCACGCCTTCTAGGGGTTGGCACCTGGATGAGAACCTGGGCAGGAGCACAGCACAAAGGGATGGAGACAGGCGTGAACTTTAAACAAAATCAGCTTATAAATCCTGCCACTCAGGGGCAGGGGCCTGGCACGGCTGGGGCAGGAAGAAAAGCCAGGCTGCTCTGAGGCAACAGGGTAAAGGCTTTAATGCCAAAGGGCTTTGGAATCAACAAGAAGCCACTGGAAGCACCGAGTAGGGGCAGACACAAAGAACACTGGGCTAGGGGACTGGATATCTGGGTTCTACTCTAAGTTGCTCTGTGACCTCAGTCAAGACCCTTCCTTCTCTAGGCTTTAACCTCCCATCTGTATGTTGGGTGCATCAGCCCGGGTGGTACCCAAGGCCCTTTCCCACAGGGATAGTCTCTGCTGACTTGACTTGCCCTTCACAGCTTGAGACAGGGGGTCCAGTTCAGGCTGTGCCAGGGACAGACAGGGACAGCTGGCGAGGCTTTCAGAAAGGCCACGAGGCAGGGGAACCCATGCTCACTGTGGTCTCCTCTTCTGGACTATGGAAGAGTCAAGGCCTGGAACAGGGCTCCTCCTCCAGTCTCCTCCCACCACTGTGTAGATGGAATTCACCCTTGGCCCACTTTGCAGACGAAGAGGTTGACACAGGTGCAGAGGACACAGATTCTCAGACTCTTAGAAATCATCCTGCTCATCGCCCTCCCTCTCCATATAGAGGGAGAAACTGAGGCCCAGAGAGTGCTAATGGCTGACTTGGGGTCACACAGGATGTTGGTGGCAGAGCTAGGATTAACACTGAGGATCGATGTCCTCCTATCAGCAGTTCGTTATAAGTCTCAAGCCAGGCTCAGGTTTATGTGCTCATCATCCCATCAGCCAGCCTCTGCTTCCACTGATGGAGGCAAGCCTCAGTTTCCCTGTCGGAGCCAGGGAAGACAGGAGGGTTTCTGGGTCAGAGCTCGGTGAGGTTTTTTGAACTGGGAATAAAGGAGGAGCAAGGAAAGCGGGGGAGGCACTGTACTTGGGACAGAAACTCTTCTCCCTGGACTAGGCACAGGGCAGGAAATAGAATCATCCAGGTTGGGGACAGTACTGCATACTCAATAGGCAGAAAAGCTTGTGCTCAAGCACAGGCAAAGCAGCAGACACTCAAGTTCAATGAAAAATTACTAAATAGCGTCACAGTGGTGGGGGGGGGGGCCTCTTGAGGTCTCAGGGGACTGATCATCAAGTTTATAGGACCACCTATTCCCACCTGGCTGGAGGGCAGGCAGTCGTAGGAAAAAGGCTCAGGACTTGAGGGTCCTCCCTTCCCTCTCTGTGCCTCAGGTTGTCCTCTGGCTCCAGGCTCTGACCTTCTGGGCTTGTCAGAACCCAAGGGGCAGCTGGTCCCACTGCAAGAAACCCGAGTAGAGTCTCCTGGGCCCTGACCCAGCTCGGAGGCCCCTTGGGGGAGGGACAGGAAGGGAGGGAAGGGGAGCAGAAGGCGGTAAATCTCTCCCCCCCCCCGTTGGCCCCTCCCAGCTACCCTTAGGACAGCCCACATGCACCGGCTCCGGGGCCTGAAAAGGCTCTAAACCAGCACTTCTCAAACTTTAAAGCGTAGTGTAATCACCTGGGCATCTTGTTAAAAGGTTCTATTTTAGTAAGTCTGGGGCACAGCCAGAGATTCTGCATTTCTAACAGGTCCCAGGTGATGCCGATGATGTAAAGCCGTGGACCACTCTGCGTGCGAGTAGCGGCCCTAGAGATAATCTGCCTCTTAATGGTGGGAAAACCCAAGGCCCAGAGAGGTCAAGTCACATGTCCACGGCCACACAGCGAGCAGCCCCAGACCGAAGGAAAAGGGCACCTGCCATAGGCACTAGGCATTTCCCCAGCCCGCCAGCCGGAATCAGCTGCCCTTCCCCGGCCCTGGGGCCGTGTTTGTAAACTCGGCTGCCCCGCGCGGCTCAGCCCAGGGCCGTGGGGGGAGAGAGCGCCGCCCGGCCGACTCTTCCCCGCCTCCCTCCGCGCCGGCCTCTAGCTGTTCTCCCTCCGGCATCCCCGGCCGACCCGAGGGAACCCGGGGCGCTGAGGGTCCCCTGAGGCGGAGTGGTTCCGCACCCTCCTTCCCCTCCGAAGACAAACTTCTCCGCCGGCGCCCTTTACCTTTTTGGGGGGTTTGCAGCAGCTCAGCCTGCTGTGTCCGCAGCCCATCCTCCTCGGGGGGCTCCCGGACGCCGCCTCCCAACTCCGGGGCCCCCAGAGGAGCCTGCCGTTCTGGCCCCGCTGCCGGCTCCGCGCCCGCCGGCCGGGGCTGCCGGCGAGACCCTGAAACTGAACCTGGAAGCGCAGACTTAAGCGGGAGCTGGGGCGGCCGCGCACCGTAAATACTCGAAAAACAGGGCCTCAGCGAAGCCGGCTGGGCGCGCGGAGCCGCCGCCTGAGCAGGTGACCAGAATCTTTGTAAATGATAGAAAACTCGGGCCAGGGCCGAAAAGATCCCTACGATCAATGGATTCCTTTCCAGACCCGCAGCAGAGAAAAGGCCAGGAAAAAAAATTAAAACAATGATTTAGTAAACACAACAGCTACCATTTATTGAGTTGTTTCTGTCCCGACTTCTTTGCACATATTATTTCGATTTCTTGCAATCTCCTTGCAACAAAGGTATTCGTTCCTCCATTTTACAGGTGAGGAAAATCAGGCTCCGAGATGATTTGCCTAAGCTCACAAAGCTAGTAAGTATCAGAGTCCAGATAAAAATCCAGTTCTAACTCCAGAACCTAAGCTTCCAACCATTTCCCTACAAATACATAATAATGGGAAGTTTAATTGTAATGCCTCCCCACTTCTGGGTCCACAGCTCCTTCCAGCTCACAAACACCTGTAATATTCTACTCTATCCATTTTGAATCGATGTTGCCCATCACAACAACTTTGTGAGGCAGACAGGCAGATGCAGGGAGAGTAAGAGATGTAAAATGTCAGAGTCTGGGAAAAAGAACTTTTGTTTACCCTTGTTTTGTTACTAGCTGAGGTTTCTGGGAGTGGCAATGCAGGAAAAAGACACCTAACTTTGAAAATCAGTGTGAGTGTGTGCCACTTGGAAAGATGTGCTGATGAAAGGGACTTACAGTCATGAATGGGAAAAGAATGTGAGACCACTACAGAACTTCCCCCTCCACAGAGTAAAAACCCAATTGCAGCAGGTTCAAAGAAAGGAAACTGAGGACACAGGTGATATTAGGTTCTTGGAAAGAAGAATAAGATGGTGGTTCACAAGGTGTGGCCCCCAAATCAACAGCATAAGCACTACCAGAAATCTTTGACAGAAATACAAATTCTCAGACCCCACCCAGACCTACAGATCCTAAACTCTGGAGATGGGGCTCAGCAAGCTCTAACTTCCCAAGCCCTCCCAGTGATTCTGAGCCATGCTTATGTGTGAGAACCACTGCTGTAGGACGCGCTGAACAGGTAATGAGGAAAGAGTATCTACTTAAATTAACAATGATTATGAAACAGTGCTCATGATTTACTAAAAACCCAAACCAACAAACAAGCAAAAAACCAGAACAAAGTAAATATCCAAGAAAAGGAGCTTGGTTAAAAAAATATGATATATCCATAAAAATAGAATATCATGTAACCTGCTAAAATACTGATGAGGATGAAGTTTTTAAATGTCATAAAATGTAACAAATTCATTCTTATTTTAAAAAAGTGTTAATAGTGATGACCTCTACATGAGGGTGAGATTTTGGATATTCATTTTCTTATGTTAAAAAAAATGAGTATACACTTCTACTATTATAATAAGAAAATTATTGTCATAATAAGAAAAAAGTTCTCTAAAAAATATGTTTTTAGGGCTTCCCTGGTGGCGCAGTGGTTAGGATGCAGGGGACACGGGTTCGAGCCCTGGTCCGGGAAGATCCCACATGCCACGGAGCAACTAAGCCTGTGCGCCACAACTACTGAGCCCGCGTGCCACAACTAGAAGCCACCGCAGTGAGAAGCCCGCACACTGCGCAGCAACAAAGACCCAATGCAACCAAAAATAAATAAATTTAAAAAAAATATGTTTTTAAACCCAGGCATGAGATTGAGACTAGTTTTTCACCATCAAGTTGGTAAGGATGTGAAATCCCAAGGAAATAGACAATGATTGTGATGAACTAGGTAGGAAAGCAATGTAAAGGACAAACAGGGCCAAAAATGTGTAGCGAGATCATAACCAGTAATGTCTTGGGTGATCCTGAACCTGTTGTTTCTCATTTTGGAGAGTTTCCCATCTGAACATCGAAGAGTTGAACTTTCTAAAAATGATCTGGAATTTTAATGTCAGCAGTTGGAATCAATAACTTGGGCTGGTGGGTAGGAACCGGGAAGGCAAATTCTGTTCCCAGAGGCTCTGTTCTCAGGGGCTCTTGCCTCCGGCTTCTTTAAGCTTCCTGGGAGACCAGGCTCAGATTTCCTATGTTCACACAACTGGCTTTTTGGTTATGTGCTTTGAAGTTCCACCTGAGAAAAAACCCTAAGGAGTTTTTTTTTGCTTTAGGAACTTGAGTTTAAATAAGTTGCTAATGAGATTTTTGGTGGTGGTCGTGCCAGTCAGGTTAGGTAAGGTTTTGCTGCAGTGATGAAAAACATACAAATCTCAGCAACTTATGAGTGAAGCTAAGTTTTGCTCACACTACCTATCTAGAATGGGGAGGCCGAGGGCTCTGCTTCACAGAAATATTCGACACCTTTCTAAGATTAAGATGCAGCCATCCCAACTCTATGGCTTCAGGGTTTGCCAGGCCAAGAGGAGACAGTGTATGGAGAATGGTGCATGGGGTCTTAAATTCTTCCACTCAGGAGTGACACACATTAAGTCCACTCACATTTTATTGGCTAAAGCAAGTCGCATGGTCAGGCGCAACTTCAAGGGGATGGAGATGTGTAATGTGTGCCCAGAAGGAGAAGAGAACCAGAAATACTGGTGAACAGCAGAAATGTCTACCACAGTTAGCAATCAACAAGCAGGTACTATGACGTGCCCATTTCTTGGGCAAGTAGGGTAACTAACTCGTCCTGGTCTGCTCAGGATTTCCCCACTTTCAGCACTGAAAGTCCCATGTCTCAGGAAACTCCTCAGTCCTAGGCACACTGGGACGGTTGGTCACCCTATGGGCAAGGACAGTGAAGACTCAGTTCTTGTCTTAAATTAGTTATAATCTATTTTCTTGACATTAGACCTATACATAGGAAAAGATGGGAAACTTACAAAAACAGGTTATAAAGCAAATGTCAAGTTGCATATTCCATGCAGGAAGTATTAGCATTAAAAGGAGATAAGAGACAGTGGTGGATGGGGATGGGAAAGGAAGACTTCCTGGAGAAATACTAAAGCCAAAAGCCATTCATGGCAAAAGGAATCCTAGAATCTCAGGCTGCGATGGGATCTAATGCTTCACTTCTGTTGCTTCTAACTCAGATAAATCTCTTTTATAATTTCCCTTCTATAATTACCTTTCCTACTGTATTTGTGCAGTCTATGTTTGAATACTTCCAGTGATGGGGAAATCACTACCTATCTTTCCATATCTAGGGGGAAGAGGAGAAGCAGGAAGGAGTAATTGCAAGAGGGAGGAACAGCATGGGTCAAGTCAGGGTAGAGTGTGGAGGCTGGGGAGTTGGGGAAAAAGGAGGAATTAGTGTTGGTGACTAGGTTGTGTGTAAAGGGACAAAAGTTGAGGGTGGGGTGAGCAATTTTTGGGAAAGATTGGAAAGAACAATGTGGGAATTATCTTGAACACCTTTCATATGAAAAGTACAATACACTCACACATAAAAAGTTTCGCCTAGAATTTCAGGAATTTCAGGGCTCCCTGCAGCCCACACAGTGGGGCTGTGTGTGGATCCCAGGTTAAGAACCTCTCAATGCAGTGGTCACTAAACATCATTCTAGCCCTGAAAGCTTTCTCTGTGTGGGTTCCGAATGAGCCCAATGGTTTCCCAAACATGTTGTCTGCCCGGGGTAACTTTCTTTACTATCCACCTGTGTGAGTTATCATTCTACCTGTACATCAGGAAACAACTCAAATGCCCTCTCCTTACAAAAGCCCTGCAGCACCTGTTCTACAACTCTCTTACTTGTTTGTGTGCTCTGTGAGTCCTCCCTAATGGACTACGGGTTACACAGGTCTGCCACCTCCCTCCTTATGCCACCTGGTCCTTAGTAGGTCATGGCAGAGACTTCCAGTCACCTTACTCAACTTCCATTCTTCTCTCTCCCTTAGTGATGGAATCCTGATATTCTCTGGGTCAGGGGCGTGCTACTTCCTCAGCTTCACTTGCATCAAGGGGCGCTCAGTGATATGTAAGGGGGCATTACTGGTTGGGGCTTCCAGGACAACATTTAACAGAAGAATGACTCAGCTGGGAGCAGGTCTCCCCCTTTTCTTGCCCCCGTTTTTCCTGCCTGGAATACAGACATGATGGAATACAGCCATTTTATTACCCTGAGCAAGAAGGTGGAAGGAGCCTTGATCTCTGATGAACTGATGGAGCCCCAGTCCCAGCTTTGATCAACCACTTCCTAATATTTTCACATAATAGAATAAACAACAAATTTGTTTAAGCCACCGCCACTGAGATCACTGCCACTGAGATTCTGTCACTAGCAGCAGAATGCAATTTCCAACCAATTCATAGGTCACTAATTAACATTTGTTATATTGAATTTAATTAGAATAATTTACTCTTGGAGATACTGGATGTACCCCAGCTTCAGTTCTGGAGGTGGGACACGAGGCTCTGCTGAGAAAATTTTCCTGGATTTGCCAGACTCTTGATGGAAATGTTGGTTTTGACAGCTTCCTCCTGGAAATATATGTAAGAGAAGGAAATGAGAGGGGACCTAAAATTGTCGAGTTCTTAGGCTTCTATTGGAGTGTTTCTCAGGGAATGGGCAGGTTCATGTGCTTCAGAATCATCTGGATCCTTTTCCCATCTATTCAATCAGGCCCTGGAGGGCTGAGTCTGAGAAATTTTCACAATAAAATTTGAAGCTTATTGCTCCAGTTGTTGTGGTAGGTTATCTCACCAGGGAATCAAATTGTTACATTAATTATATCGAATTGTGTTGAACTGAATTAATAGGGAGGTCCTTGGAAAGGAGAATTGAGTCTGAGTAATGCTAATTAGCAAGAAGCCATCCCTGCCTATTTTCCCAGAAGACCTGTGGTTTGGGTCTTGGGGCTGCCTTGGGAGAGGCGGCAAGATTCACTTTACCAGTTTCTTTATACCAAGAGTGAATTCATGCCGCTGATCATTGGTTAATGCTTCCTGTGTTCGATGACGTTTGGATGGAGGTCCTCAAGGAGCTCCTGTGGTGATGCAGATTAGGAGGGCACAGAGCATCACCTAGGGATTCCAGGGGAAATTACACATCACCTCTTTAGGCGGGCTCTAGGGTCCGGAGGCTGCTAGGAAACATTTCTTTACATCAGCGGTTCTCAGGATGTGGTCTGGGGAGTAGCAGCATTAGCATCTCTTGGGAAATGGTTAGAAATGCAAATTTTTGGGCTCCACCCCAGACGAGCTGCCTCAGAAACACTGGGTATGGGGCCCAGGAATCTGTGTTTTAGGAGTCCTCCAGGTAATTCTGATGTGTGCTTATGTTTGAGCTACTTTCAACCTGTATGTCCTCCTTTCAGCCATTTTAAAAAAATTAATTTTATTTATTTAATTTTGGCTGTTGGGTCTTCGTTGCTGCCCACGGGCTTTTCTCTAGTTGCGGCGAGCGGGGGCTACTCTTCGTTGTGGTGCGCGGGCTTCTCACTGCGGTGGCTTCTCTCGTTGCGGAGCACGGGCTCTAGGCCTGTGGGCTTCAGTAGTTGTGGCACGCAGGCTCAGTCGTTGTGGTTCGTGGGCTCTAGAGCGCAGGCTCAGTAGTTGTGGCGCACGGGTTTAGTTGTTCTGTGGCATGTGGGATCTTCCCGGACCAGGGATCGAACCCATGTGCCCTGCATTCGTAGGCGGATTCTTAACCACTGCGCCACCAGGGAGGTCCCTGTCAGCCATTTTTTAATGGGCACAGAGATGAGAGATCGAGTGAGGTCCTGGGCTCAGTGAGTCTCCAGTAAGCCCCATTTTCCATGTTTGAGACATCCTTGGCTGGGCTGAGTGTCTGGTTTCCAGGCCACTCCTAACCGTGCCCTTCATGTGACACACAGAGGACTGTTCCATGGGTTCTGAGCCAGGCCCTGAGCCATCTCACCTCTAGGGACTAAGGGTGAGTCCTTCCAGATAGAGTCCCCTGATGATCAGCTTTTTCGTTTAAATGTAATTGGATCATGGGACTTCCCTGGTGCTCCAGTGGCTAAGGCTCCACACTCCCAATGCAGGGGGCCCGGGTTCTATCCCTGGTCAGGGAACTAGATCCACGTGCCGCAACTAAGAGTTCGCATGCTGCAGCGAAGATCCCACATGCCACAACTAAGACCCGGAGCAGCCAAATAAATAAATAAATATCAAAAAAAAATGTAATTGAATGAGCAGGACTTCAACACTAGCTGGGGGCTGGGAGCTTTCCAGGCCTATATCAAGGATGGATATTGACTTGTCTGGCTGGAAGTCAACCATCTACCTGTCGCCTCCTGTACGCCCCACACTGTTTACACCTTCTGCACGTTCCCACCCAACATCACGTTCTCAGTTCCATTCGGTTCCAAACAAACTTACTGTATATTTTTAGTGCAATCCCAGTTTCCACCAGCCCATCTCATTTGAAAAATGAATATTTTTCCACCTATATCATTTGCTATGTAATCAAAATTTAAGCAACCCTTTTTGAACAGATAACTGCCCTAAACCTCTCCTTTCTGGAAAACTGGTGTTTCCTGCCCTGATGCCACCTTCCTTGCTCCACTCCAATGGGAGCATCTTACCCACAGGGAACTAACTGGAGTGAGAGTTGGAAGATGGTGAGGCAGGGCCTGTTTTCCAAGTCAAAAATTGGAACACATGATTTAGCAAAGGAATTTGTGACATTCATATTCTTTATTGACCTGATTCTATTCATTTACTCTTTGCCAACATATTGGAATTTCTAGGACATCTAAACAGTTTATGGGGACAAGGAGGCGGAATATTTGTAAATGGGAACAGAACACATGAGAAGCATGATCCGGCTCCAAGGCTTAAAACCTAACTGTCTACAAGGCTGGGTAGGTACATAAATGAGAAGAGGGCATAAGACAGGGGTGGAGTTAAACTGGGGACCACATACCCCTCTAAAAGGAGCACAAGTGGATGTGTTGCGGTGGATGGTTGTTAGAAGGAAATGAAACTCCAAGCTGGCCTGACCTTCCGATTTTTCAAGAGAAATTAGAAATCTGGGGGGGGTTTTTTAAAGTAAAATTTGTCTCTCTCTCTCTCTCTCTCTCTCACACACACACACACACACACACACACACACACACACGCCATCATGCAAGCTAAACAAAATATTTGCAGGAGGTTACATAGCTTCTGGTTTAGGTAGACAAATAATTTAACAAGGGGTATGGAAAAATACCATGGAAGCAAAAGGAGTAACGAACTCTATCTGGGAGGAAAGGGAAGGGCAGGCTTCCTCAGGGATGTGATGGTTGACCTGGGCTGTGTAGATTAGGCCAGGATTCTTCTTGTCAAGAAAGTGGGGAAGTGTAACTCTGTGAGGGGATGACTGTGTTAACTTACATTATTGTGCTGATCATTTTGCAATAGATATATATACACACACATACATACTTATGTATACACATATGTATAAAATTAAAAATTAAAAAAAAAGTGGAGAGAACACGAGTGCCCAGTGCACAGTACTGCATGGGTTTTCAGGGGGGCTCAGCCGCTCTGTGTGGCTGGAGTACTGGGTGAGATTAGGGAAGGAGGGGGACGCAGGTAGACAGGACAGCCTTGAAGGCCCTTCTCGCGCCGCATGTGGGATCTTAGTTCCCCGATCAGGGAAGGAACCCATGCCCCCTGCAGTGCAAGCGCAGAGTCTTAACCACTGGACCACCAGGGAGGTCCCTGGCCAAGACTTTCTTTTTTTTTTTTAACGTCTTTATTGGAGTATAATTGCTTTACAATGGTGTGTTAGTTTCTGCTGTATAACAAAGTGAATCAGTTATACATATACATATGTTCCCATATCTCTTTCCTCTTGCGTCTCCCTCCCTCCCACCCTCCCTATCCCACCCCTCTAGCTGGTCACAAAGCACCGAGCTGATCTCCCTGTGCTATGCGGCTGCTTCCCACTAGCTATCTATTTTACGTTTGGTAGTGTATATATGTCCATGCCACTCTCTCACTTTGCCCAGCTTACCCTTCCCCCTCCCCGTATCCTCAAGTCCATTCTCGAGTAGGTCTGCGTCTTTATTCCCGTCTTGCCCCTAGGTTCTTCTGACCATTTTTTGGTTTGTTTTTTAGGTTCCATATATATGTGTTAGCATACGGTATTTGTTTTTCTCTTTCTGACTTACTTCACTCTGTATGACAGACTTTAGGTCCATCCACCTCACTACAAATAACTCAATTCTGTTTCTTTTTATGGCTGAGTAATATTCCATTGTATATATGTGCCACAACTTCTTTATCCATTCATCTGTTGATAGACACTTGGGTTGCTTCCATGTCCTGGCTCTTGTAAATAGAGCTGCAATGAACATTTTGGTACATGACTCTTTTTGAATTATGGTTTTCTCAGACGTTCTTACTTCATCCTGTGGGCAATGGGAGTGGCACTATCAGATTGGCGTTATTCACGGTCACTCTGGGGACTCAGGTGGAGGGCGGACAGAAAGCTCTCTCCTGGAGCCGTCAAACATCTCCTGGAATGGTTCAGGAGGGAGCCGGGGTGCTTCCTAAAGGCACTTCGGTCCAGAAGGCCTGCAGCCCCCAGGTCCAACTCTGGCCCTGCCCCCACTGGGCTCCCAGCCTGAGATAATATGGTAATGAGGCGGGTACTGCAAGGAGGCAGTGGAGCTTGGGTGCTGTGGGGTAGGCAGTGGGCAGTTTCCCTTCCTCTTGGCTGTAGCAGCCAGCAGTGCTGTGGTTACCAGGGCCTTGGGTTACAACACATATTTGTTTTTGAAAAAACGTTGCAATACCTTTTAAATCAGCGCCTTGGACAGGATCCAAGGACAGTAGCGAGGACCAGCCTCTGTGGTGCTTCTTAAAGAAGTAGCTGCAGAGGGAGGGAGCCTCGGAACCTGGATTGCTGGGAGAGCCCGAGTTCAGGCAGGGCTTGGAAGGTGGGCAGGGTGGAAGGAGATCAGATCTCCAGGTCACCCCATTTCCACTCTTCCTTCCTTAGGGTACTTTTTTTTTTTTTAATTTTATTTATTTATTTATTTATGTTTGGCTGTGTTGGGTCTTTGTTTCTGTGCGAGGGCTTTCCCCAGTTGCGGCAAGTAGGGGCCACTCTTCATCGCTGTGCGAGGGCCTCTCACCATCGAGGCCTCTCTTGTTGCAGAGCACAGGCTCCAGACGTGCAGGCTCAGCAGCTGTGGCGCACGGGCTTAGTTGCTCCGCAGCATGTGGGATCCTCCCAGACCAGGGCTCGAACCCATGTCCCCTGCATTGGCAGGCAGACTCCCAACCACTGCGCCACCAGGGAAGCCCCTTAGGGCACTTTTGCATCCAAAGCACTTGAAGATGATCAGTGTTCCGAGCTGTCCTGGAAAACTAGAATTAGTGGGTAGGGTAGCCCAGGAATGTGGGGTCCAGCTCCTTGGGAAGAAAGACCTTCCAACTGGTCCAAGATTCAGGGGTCTGGCTTGACAGGGAGTGAGGTCCCCATTGTGGGAGGTATGCAAGCAGAGGCTAACATTGATAGGGCATGCTGGAGAAAGTACAGCAAGGGCCTGCTGAGGTAGGGGTCCTGAGGGAATGGATGCTCAGATCCACTGTGATTGTGAGTAGAAGGGGTATTTATTGTGGTCCCCTTTCAGAGACAGAAGTTCTTCCTCAAAGGAATCAAGATTGGCATTCAAGAGACTTTCATTCTGGTACATGTTGGTGGGAATGTAAAATGGTACATTCGCTATGGAAAACAGTATGGAGGGTTCTCCAAAAATTAAAAAATATGGTAATATGATCCAGCTTTCTCACTTCTGGGTATATAGCCAAAAGAATTGAAATCAGGATCATGAAGAGTTATCTGCACTCCCAATGTTCACTGAAACATTATTAACAAAAGCCAAGATATGGAAACACCCAAATGTCCACTGACAGATAAATGGTTGTATGCAGACAACCAAAGTTTAAAAAAAAGTTAGCCTTTAAAAAGAGAGAAATTCTGCCATTTATGACAACATGGCTGAACCTGGAGGACATTATGCTAAGTGAAATAAACCAGGCACAGAAGGATACTGCATGATTCCACTTGTGTGAGGTATCTCAAACAGTCTCAAAGAAGCAGAGAAAGGTGGTTCTAGAGATCTGTGGTACAACATAGGGTCTGCAGTTAACACTTGTTAAGAAAGGGGATCTCATGAAACACTTGTTAAGAAAGGGGATCTCATGTTTCATGTTCTTACCACAAAAACGAAACCAAAAAACAAAGGGGGACAAGGAAACTTTAGGAAGTGATGGACATGTCTATTACCTTGACTGTGGTGATGGTATCAGGGGCGCATGCATATGTCCAAACTCATCCAATCATATATGTTAAATATGTACAGGTTTTTTTGTATATCATTTATACCTCAAGAAAGTTGTTTTAGGGCTTCCCTGGTGGCGCAGTGGTTGAGAGTCCGCCTGCCAATGCAGGGGACACGGGTTCAAGCCCTGGTCTGGGAGGATCCCACATGCCGCGGAGTGGCTGGGCCCGTGAGCCACAACTACTGAGCCTGCGCATCTGGAGCCTGTGCTCCGCAACAAGAGAGGCCGCGACAGTGAGAGGCCCGCGCACCCCGATGAGGAGTGGCCCCCGCTCGCCGCAACTAGAGAAAGCCCTCACACAGAAACGAAGACCCAACACAGCCAAAAAATAAATAAATTAATTAAAAAAAAAAAAAAAAAAAAGAAAGTTGTTTTAGAAAAGAGAGAGACTTTCATTCTGATCCTTGGCTTGCTATTGATTTGCATTTTGACCCTGGATAATTCACATACATTCACTTCTCTGGCCTCACATCTCCCCACCCTACACTTTACCCAGTGCCTGGCATGGAGTAAGCTCTAGCAAAGATTTGTTTTTTGTTTGTTTTGTTTTTCTAAATTTAATAAACTCCTACAGTATATATACATATTTTTTTTGGCCGTACCACACAGCTTGCGGGATCTTAATTCCCTGACCAGGGACTGAACCCGGCCCCCAGCAGTGGAAGCATGGAGTCCTAACCATTGGACCACCAGAAAATTCCCAACAAAGATTCGTTGAACAAATGAATGAATGGATGAATTAGCTGGATTGAGTCCAAAGTTGGAGTGGGATCAGCAGGCCTCAGAGGCTACCTGAACCTCCTGAAATTACATTCACAACTCTGCATGTATGAGCAATTCAGTTTTTTTCTGGGTAGAGGGTCTGTAGCTTTAATCACTATTGCCATCATTTATTGAGGATTTGTTACGGCAAGCTAAGGTCTGTACATATTTTATCACATTTAATCTTCAGGAACCATGAGGGAGGTTGGAGGTGTTACTATTTCCACTGTACTAAAGTGGAAACTTGGGTTTGGGGAGTGTAAGGACTTGCTTAGGGTCATATACTAGAGTCGAACCCAGGTCCATGACACTCCACAAAATAAGCTCTAAGCCACCGTGGTAAATTACTACAGCTTCTCAAAGGGATCTGTGACCGCAGAAGATGAAAACATCCTAGGACCCTGGAGTTCTATTTCTCTGTGGGACTGTGGGGAATGGGGAGAAAGGGGTGGAGGTCGAGGAGGAAGCCAGCCAGCCAGCCGGAGCAGGACAGCGCCCATGCCAGCAAGGGCTGCTATTTAGAGCAGCCCCAGAGCCCCCAGAAAGGATGATAAGGGGTAGGCAGGGAAGAGCAGTTGTAAGAGGAGCCCGGGGAGGGGGAGGCAGCTATCTCCTCCCCCGCCCCTGCTGCCTCCAGCTCACCCTGCCGCCTGATGTCTAAATAAGGCTTAGAGGCACATTCTAGGCAGCTAAAAATAAACTCCGGCTCCCCCTCCTGCCCTTGGGCTTTGGCGACCTCCCCAGGCCCGTCAGGGCTCCCCTGGGCAGGACCAGCTCTCAGAACCCGCCCTTGCCGGAGCTATAGAATCTTGTGTCGCTGAGGACCCCAGGGTTCTGGTGGGAAAGCTTCCCACCGCAAGAAGACCTGGACCAGAAGTCAGGACGCCCGACTCCAACTCTTGGCTCTGCCCTAACAAAGCTGGGCAAGTCCCTTTTTTCTTTGAACCTCAGTCTCCCCACATGTCAAATGCGGGCGTTAGACGAATGATGTAAAGCCCTGGCATTTTTGAATGAATTCAGGATCCCACACTCAAAACTTCAGAGAGTGCCCACTGGGGTTCTTTACGGTACATCCGTCCTGCAGACTCATGCCGTCTTTTATTAGGATCTTAATTCGCTGCCCAGTCCTTAACGATTTGAAACATTCACATAAATATCTGGATTTCCAGCTTCTCTTGAAAAATCAGGTCTGTCCACACTGGGCCAGTGTGTCAGGAAACAAGAAGCCCGAATTGGGTAGCGGTCGCCCCCTGCTGGCAGAATGAACGTACTACAGGTGGCGGCTGACGGCCTCACTCACATTTCTGCCCAGCCTTGCAGTTGTGCGAGGCACCTGGAGCAATACGAGTGAGTACTCTGAGTGCTGGCAGATTCACTTTTGCAGCCTAGGGTCGGGACATTGGCATTGCTCTGCCCAGCAAATGCTTGTTGAATGAATGAATGAGATAGCTAATAGAATGCTTTGGAGACTGTATTACCAAACCCACCTCGGGTCTGCTCCTCCAACGCGAAGCAAAGCCACTGACACTGGGTTGTGGTGAAGAAAAGAACAACACTTACTGCAGGGTGCCAAGGTAGGGAGCTGGGAGACAAGCCTCAGATCCACTCCAACTTAGTCTTTGATTAGGGGTTTTTGTAAGGGGAGGAACAAAGAGGCTGGGATTAATCATCTTCTTGTGACATTTCTGTGACATTTCTTAATCGTAATTTCAAGAAGTCAGGCTATCTCTGGTTTATGATTCTCTGGCCAGGTGGTCCATGGCTCGGGGGTCCATTAGCTCATCTTGTCCTGGAGAAACAACCTGAGTTTCTACCTTAATGATGATATCGATAATAGTAGTTTTGGTACATTAACATGTTATCGACAACGGCAATTTTAGTTCTCTGCTTAGCTGATTAGTGTTCAGTTAGCACAGCCTTGAGGTCAGAGGGGACAAGAAAGGGAATAAAGTTTTGGATAGAGGGGGAACTCAGTTTTAGGGGGACTCGGTTTCAACTGTCACGGTCCCCAAGAAGGAGTTTTGACCGTGGTGCTGCCCGGCTGAAATCTGTTGCCAGTGCATTGCGAGCCTGTCCCTGAGTCCAGGTCCCAAGCCCTCAGAAAGCACAAGATCCTCATACCCTCCCCCTCAACCCCACCCCTGGTGGGAGTCATCAGACAAGTAAGGTTCTTAGGTATTGCCCTCCTTCCTGAGAAGTCAATAGGATTGTCCTTGGTTGGAAAATTACTGGCAAACCAGTCAGGGTCTGTGAAACTCAAATTATCTTTAGCACCACTTTGGAGGCCAGCCAAGGGGCAGGGAAGGAATCAGGAGGAAGGGTAGCAAAGGTTGAGCAGACCTGTTCAAAGAACGGGCTTCAGGACAGCCTGCTTGGATTCACCCAGCTCTCCTTGAGACGCTCACTGAAGCTAGACACTTCACAGAACCAAAGGATGCTGCATGTGGACTGACCTTCAGACATCATGGAATCCATCCTGCCTCTACACGCAGTAGGGCGATGAGGTGTAGAGTGAGAACCTGGGAACAGCTGAGGCTTTGTCCTTTCTGCTGGGTTTCAGTAAACAGAGGAGAAGGGGAAAGTTCACCAGATGCCTTCCTTGGAAGGAAATAGTGACTCCATCTGTATCCCACCCCTGCAGCTCAGTGGTGGAGACAGTGTCTGGTACTGACCCTTGCTACTCTGTGGTCTTCTGGGTAACAACCTTGGCCTCATCAGCAGCTTCTTAGAAATGCAAATTCTTGGGCTCTGCCCAGGCCTGCTGAATCATAATCTGCATTTTAATGAGATCCCAGGTGTTTTGCATGTGTATTACCATTAGAGAAAAGCTGCTTTAGTCCAGTAGTTCTGCAAGTTGGCTGCACCTTGGAATCCTCTGGGGGTTACTTTAAAAAATGTTGCTGCATGTGTCCCACCATGGGCTGCAGTCTGGGCCTGGGCTCCCAGGTGATTTGTTTAAAGCTCTCCCGGTGCTACAGCCATTAAAAAGAAGGATTTAGGGACATCCCTGGTGGCGCAGTGGTTAAGAATCGCCTGCCAATGCAGGGGACACGGGTTCGAGCCCTGGTCCAGGAAGATCCCACATGCCGTGGAGCAACTAAGCCCACGCGCCACAACTACTGAGCCTGCGCTCTAGAGCCCGCGAGCCACAACTACTGAGCCCACATGCCACAGCTACTGAAGCCCACGCGCCTAGAGCCCGTGCTCCACAACAAGAGAAGCCACTGCAATGAGAAGCCCGCGCACCACAGCAAAGAGTAGCCCCCACTCGCCGCAACTAGAGAAAGCCCGAGCGCAGCAACGAAGACCCAACACAGCCAAAATTTTTTAAATTAAATAAATAAATAAAAATAAAGCTCTCTGAGGTGATTCCAGTGTGTAACCAGCATTGAGAATCACAGCTCCAGGCAAAGGCTCTAATGAGATGAAAATCTGGGGATATTAAGGCAATGCAAATTTGGGTGGGGCTTCCCACCCTGGGCCCTCCCTTGGCACCTTCCCCAGCCCTGCTGGGCCTGCCCAACCAGTCCAACCCCTGCTCCTCAAGGTACTGTCAGGCCTCCAGCTGCTCTCAGGTTTCAGAAGGGTGAGGTGAGAAAGGGGTTCGTGCTCTTATTAGCTTTGCAATTCTGCCCAGCAGTGTGGCCCTGAGCTAAGAGGCCAGAAACCTGGATTCTCATCCCATTTCAGCTGGGTGGGCTTCGGCAAGGTCTGTCCCTCTCTGGGCTTCAATTTCTTGATCTCTAAAATAGGCTGGTCAGAGGAGATTGAAATAACTTCTAGTGTTCCTTCCAGTTTTCTACTATGTAGACAGACTCTCAAAGTTGAAAGGGAACTTGGAGGTCATCTAGTTTAATCTGACCTTCTTACAAATGGGGAAACTGAGGCCCAGTAAGGTTAAAGGCATTGTTTAAGTCAGAAATACCATTACCTTGGCTTCCCTGGTGGCAGGGTGGTTAAGAATCCACCTGCCAATGCAGGGGACACGGGTTCAAGTCCTGGTCCGGGAAGATCCCACATGCCGCGGAGCAACTAAGCCCGTGTGCTACAACTACTGAGCCTGTGCTCTAGAGCCCACGAGCCACAACTACTGAGCCCGTGTGCCACAATTACTGAAACCCACGCGCCTAGAGCCCATGCTCCACAACAAGAGAAGCCACCACAATGAGAAGCCCGTGCACCGCAATGAAGAGTAGCTCCAGCTCGCCACAACTAGAGAAAGCCTGCACACAGCAGCGAAGACCCAATGCAGCCAAAAATAAATAAATAAATTTATAAAAAAGAAAAGAAATACCATTACCACTGAGAGAAAATTTTTGACTTCAATGAAAAACTCTTCATTGTCTAGAGCATGGCCTTCTACATATCTACTTCTGGTTCTATGGAGACTCTGTGTCTGTCATTGAAGGTTATCTACATCTGAAGTTGTAGATAACCCATAACAATGGGAAATAATCTTTGCCTATAGACATTTCATTTTTGTCCTGTGGAGGTTAAATTGACTTCCCTCCCCCACTATGGAAGAGGCCGATTTTGCCTCCATTTCTACTTTAATCTCAATATTCCTGATCCATACTTGTGTTTGTTCTTTGAACTCTCCTTTGCACTGGTTGTAACATCTCACAGGTTCCCTCACTGAAGGAGTTAAAAATAAAATCACTACTGCATGCTCATTTCATATCTGTACGAGAGTTATGATTTTACCTTCTTTTTAAAAATTACCCTTGGGCTTCCCTGGTGGCGCAGTGGTTAAGAATACGCCTGCCAGTGCAGGGGACATGGGTTTGAGCCCTGGTCCAGGAAGATCCCACATGCCACGGAGCAACTAAGCCCATGCACCACAGCTACTGAGCCCGTGCTCTAGAGCCCATGAGCCACAACTACTGAGCCTGCACGCCACAACTACTGAAGCCCCCGCGCCTGGAGCCCGTGCTCTGCAACAAGAGAAGCCACTGCAGTGAGAAGCCCATGCACCGCAACGAAGGGTAGCCCCCTCTCGCCACAACTAGAGAAAGCCCGCATGCAGCAAAAAAGACCCAACGCCGCCAAAAATAAATAAATAAAATAAATAAATTTTTAAAATAAATAAATAAATAAAAATTACCCTTTAATAACAAGAAGAGTTAAGATTTTAAAACCAGAGGTCCAGGCTAAATTTGGGATTGAAACCCATAGAGACCAGGCAGTAACAAAAGTGAGAGATGCACAGCTTGTAGGGGCTGTTGGAGGCTACAGAATCCCATCAGTGACAACTCAGCTTCAACGGACTGTTGCCCTGTAGAAATGCAGGCCAGTGTTTCCAGATTCTCTGAGTTTTTCAGGAAAGCTGGAAGTCCATAATTTAATGAGAAATCACCTGCTTTTATTATACACTGACAACCAAGTAAAAACCAACTACACACACTACTATCTATAAAATAGGTAAATAACAAGGTCCTACTGTATAGCACAGGGAACTATATTCAATGTCTTGTAATAAACTATAATGGAAAAGAATCTGAAAAAGAATACATACATATATATGTATATACAACTGAATCACTATATGTATATAGTTTCTGAATCAGAAACTAACACAACATTGTAAACCAACTATACTTCAATTAAAAAAAAAAAAAGTAAAAATTCTAAGAAACACCACATAGACAAAACAAATGATATTTGAGGCTTGTGTTGCTGTCTGTGACCTCTTCACATGCATTGGAGGTGGTAAGCATTCCTCACTAAATCTGAAATTGAGCAGGACCCTGCGGGACATGCCTGGGTACAAAAACCTTTCCATGTCCCCCGTTTCTTGCTTGTAGAAAAAGGGTCTTAGTTTCCTAGACCTTCCCTGAGTTCCAAAGAGCAGATTCAAGCAGCTACTAATCAGGGAAGTGAGGGAGTGCAAAAACAAAGGAAAAGCAGCCAACAAAAAATAGTTCAGCGATGAAACAGAGTCCTAGCTTCTCAGGGGATGTACACAACAATCTGACACATGTCTTTGAGTTGTTCTGCAAGAACTAAGGCCCCCACCCAGGTGGAGGATGGTGAGGACATGCTGAGACCCCAGACTGGTCAGAGCCAGGAAGCTGATGGTTGAGATTCCTGGGACACCACCCTGTGACCTCACTACCAACCAATCAGAAGAAAGTCATGCACCCTGCAGCCGGCACCCAAATGTTGCCTTTAAAAACTATTCCCTGAAAACCACTGGGAGGTTCTGGTCTTTTGAGCAGGCGCTGCCTATTCACCTTGCTTGGCCCTGCAATAAAACTTTCTCAGCTCCACACTCCAATGTTTTGGTTTGTTTGGCCTCACTGTGTGTCAGGTACGCGACCTTTGGGTTCAGCAACAAGGGCACTTCCCACACCAGGCTTTACGCTCACAATGGGTCTCCAACCACACACAAGCAAGGCTGGGAGGTCATCCTGAGCCATATTATTCCAGGGCTCAGACCCAGTAACTCCTCCAGGAAGCCCATGATGATGAACATTAGAGTGGCAACAACTTTCAAAGTTGCAACCCATCACTCCTAGAATGTGGGTTCTTCAAGGATAATGGTCTTGTTTTAGTAATCGCCACTTTTATGTACGTGTGCGTCTATTGTATGCCAGGTGCTTTATGTCAACCTTGGTCATACATCTGAATCACCTGGGATTAAAAAAAAAAACAACGTTGGGTCCCACCTCCAGAGATTTAGGTGTAGTTGGTCTGGAGTATGGCCTGGCGACTGAGAATTGTAAAAGCTCTGCAGAGAACTGCAGTGTGCAGTCCTGGCTAAGAATGATGGCCTGATGGTCTGGACCATTTAAAATTTTACATTGGCTCTTCTCCCAGATGTTTCTATTTCTCCCAGATGGTCCAAGAGTTATTAGACTCAAGAATGCCGACCACCTGCACTTTGTATTACTTTAACCTGATTTCTTGTCTTTTGGTATTAATACTCTTGGATAGTATCTTGTTTGTCTTGTCAACTAAGAAAAAAAAAACACCAATCAAACAAACCCAAAAATGAGAGTTGTGAGTTTCAGTTTTCTTTGGGGACTTACTGAGGACTGTAGCCGAGGAAACAGCCTCTCAGATAGTCCTGAGGAACTGCTCTGAAGAGGTGGAGGGAGTTGGGGGAGAGGTCAGTATATGTGTAATTCTGGTGAAAGTGTTCATGCAATCAAGCACACATCTCGGTAGAAGGTTGCTGCTAGTCACAAGGAACAGATATCTTAGTCAATGGTTTTAGTGCTTTTCTAATTATGGGAAGATGCAAGAATCAGGTTCATAAAAATTCTTCCTGAACATATCTAACTATCTAAAGGCCTGTTCTGTCAGTTTTCCCAGAGCACAGTGTCTCATCCTAATCTCCTTCCTGAGCCCCTTTCAGGCTGCACTGTAGGTAGAACTGGATGGTGGGCAACATTCTGTCTTACTCTTTACTTGCTGATTGCTTTTCTTGAATAGACCCTAGTTTTTGCAGAGGTGGGGTAGGGTTATAGGAATGGGGGCAGGGCCTTTATTTTGTCTGACTTGAATCTATAAGTATTTTTTGAATGAGTGAATAAATAGCTTAGTACTGGGAGGTAGTTTGTTGTTGCTATTATTATTATTATTAATCCTTGTTTTGCAAATGAGGAAACTGAG
The DNA here is from genome assembly GCF_009873245.2 of Balaenoptera musculus. NCBI lineage: Eukaryota > Metazoa > Chordata > Mammalia > Artiodactyla > Balaenopteridae > Balaenoptera > Balaenoptera musculus. The sequence goes on from NC_045787.1 coordinate 126,453,635, forward strand.
CCCAGAGAGGTTAAGGCCCCTGCTCAGGCTCTTACAGGACAAGCCTGGGTCTGCCTGACTGGAAGCAAGCACTCTGAACAAGCTACTGTCCTGTTCTTTCTTGCATCTTCCTTATGGTCTTGGTTTCCAGTCACTGTGTCTCTGGCTTTGCACAATCTCCTCCAAAGCCCTCCAGATGGAGATGTCAGGCACTCTAATTCCCAAGGGATGTGCCCCCTCATTGAGAGGTTCTCCTAGGTGGCCAGGAGATTTGACCTTTTACTGCCCAAGACCATTGATTTCTTGTGTGAAGGAGTGTGCCTGAGGCTGAGAGAATGGAGACTTTAGGAGCTGGGAGGAAATGATGTAGGGCTGCACCCCGAAGTCCTGCAGTCCTTGCAATCGCCCAGCCATGAGACTGAAGAAAGAACCCGGAGGGAGTCAGGGACAGAGGCATCAACTATTGGACAGGGAATCTTGCAAGTCAGAGGCAAATGTCCTGGAGCAACCCCCCACCGTGTACGGATGGCAGCTGGCAGGACACAGCTGCAATCTCCGCTACACAGGGGAGGAGGAGGCTATTAGTTACAGGGGACATGACGTCAGAGGGCTCCTTCGTTGCCAGGGGGACTGTTGGAGCCTCCCCCCATCCCCCACCAGCTCTTTGGGTTAATAACCCTTGCGAGGGGGCCACTGTTTCCTGTTGATAACTGAACATACTGGAGCCGTTCTGGTTCGAGGACTAGAAATATCATTAGCTGGGTGTCCAGCCGATTATGCAGGTAGTTGCTGATTAACCTTTTACCTTATACATATACAGAATGGAATATTACTCAGCCATTAAAAAGAATGAAATAATGCCATTTGCAGCAACATGGATGACATGGAGATTGTCAGTCATACTGAATGAAGTTAAGTCAGACAGAGAGAGAGAAATATGATAGGATATGCGGAATCTAAAAAGAAATGATACAAATGAACTTATTTACCAAACAGAAACAGACTCACAGGCTTAGAAAATGAACTTATTGTTACCAGTGGGGAAGGGTGGAGAAAATGAACTTATTGTTACCAGTGGGGAAGGGTGAAAGGAAAGGATAGTTAGGGAGTTTGGAATTGACAAAATAAAGGCCCTGCCCCCATTCCTATAACCCTACCCCACCTCCGCAAAAACTAGGCTCTATTCAAGAAAAGCAATCAGCAAGTAAAGAGTAAGACAGAATGTTGCCCACCATCCAGTTCCACCTACAGCACAGCCTGAAAGGGGTTCAGGGAGGAGATTAGGATGAGACACTCTGTGCTCTGGGAAAACTGACAGAACAGGCCTTTAGATAGTTAGATATGTTCAGGAAGAATTTTTATGAACCTGATTCTTGCATCTTCCTGTAATTAGAAAAGCACTAAAACCATTGACTAAGATATCTCTTCCTTGTGACTAGCAGCAACCTTCTACCGAGATGTGTGCTTGATTGCATGAACCCTTTCATTAGTTTGACGCCTCTTATACCTCTGAGGGAACAGCCTCAGGAGAAGTGAGTTCTAGTTTTGCTTCTGCTATGTGACATTGGACAAGTCCTCTCACTCAGGGGGCCTGAAATTGCGCTTGTGTATAATGAAGAGGTTGTGCTAGATGAGAGAGGGAAGGGATTATCAGAATGGGAGGAAGGTGTGCAATTAGAAAAGCATATTAAAAGATCAGGTAAAGTCTGGAGTTTAGTTAATACGTCAATGCTGGTTCTTAGTTTTTATAAAAAAAATACCTTTATATCTTAATGTTAACAATGGGGGAAACTAGGAGAGAGTTTTGCACTATTTTTGCAACTTTTCTGTAATCTAAAATTAATTCCAAAATTAAAAATTTCTTTTAAAAGATGATTAGGTTGTTTTAAATTCTATTAATGTGTTCATTTACTCAACAAAGATTGCCTATTATGTGTCACATTACTAGTGACCAGAAGTCATGGTTCCACCCCTTGTGGGGTTTACAACCTAGCAGTAATTTGGCAGGAATAGTGTCCCTATTGCTTTTTAAAAAATTAAACCTCAACTACAAAGTGTAGTAGCTTAGGGAAATCTTGGCTGATGAGGTATATATAAGCAGAATCCTTGCTCTATCACTTCTTAGCTGTGTGACCTTGGCAAAGCTAACCTGCCTTATCATGTATGTTTCCTCAGTGGTAAAGTGGGGCAAAAAAATGGATTCCCTCGTAAGTGCTTAATAGCGCTTGGCATGTATTAAAGCATTTACTAAAAGTTATCATTATCATTGTAATAATTATTTAAAAGACACAGTGATTTGTAACACAGCTAAGGGGGAGCGTAGTATCGGTAGGGAGCATGATATTTTTGTCAAGAAGGACTTGGGCGAACGAAACCATGATGGCCCTTCCAGCAGTGACGGTTAACAGCGTGAGTTCAGAAACAACAGCCCCACCCCTCCTCGCATTCCGGCCCCGCCCCGAGTTAAGCTCCGCCCCTCCCTGGAGCTCTTGTTCCCTTCCCTGTAGCGCGCTCATTCCCCCCCGCCCCGCCCCGTACTCGACCCGCCCCTTTTCTCCTCAGACTCCGCCTTCGCCACTGGAGGCGGGGCCTGTCGCCCACGCGCGAAGGGCGGGGCTAAAGGCGGAACCATTGGGGGGCGGAGCCAGGAGAGCTCTATCCAATCCCCGGCCCCGAAATCTCAGCTCCGGAGGGGGCGGGACGCACGGGGAAGTAGCCGCACTCAGCTTTGCATAGCAACGCACAGCTTTGCATAACCAATACAGGCAGGCATTTAAAGGCGTCGTCGCCTCCACGAACCCTGTAGTTAACTCGGTGAGGACCCACCCTTTGCGATGAACCCCCTGATGCAGGCTCCTCTCCTCATCTCCCTGGGCTTGCTTCTCGCCGGCCCAGCGGCTCCTGCACGCATTTTCTCGAACCGGGTGAGCACCCTTTCCTTTAGGAGGCTGCTTCCAGCATCCCAGCCCAGCTCGGGATGTGCGGGCTGGGGTGGGATATGGGGGTGGCCTCTCCGGTCTCTAGAATTACTTCTTTGCAGCAGAGCCTCCCAAAGTCACTAACTGTGGGACTCTGAGTGGGTCCTTTGCTTTCTGCGGGTTTCAGTTTCCCCGTCTGTACAGAGGGTGGGCTGTAAGGCTTTGCTCTGCTCCAGACTGTTTTGGAAGGGTTAATCTCAGTCCCGTCTGTACTCCTGTCCTCTTTGCAAACGTCTGAGTGAAATTTTACGGAACTGCAAGACCAAGGCTCTAATCCCAGGCCCAGAGACGCAGCCCCCTTTACGTGCCCTCTCTTTTCCGCCATGAAAATGCCTGGTACCCTTCCCCTCCCCTCTGTACTGCTCTGAGGCGCTGCTCCTCCTGGTGTGTGGGTGGGTTTGAGAGGCTCTTCACCCCAGAAGGTCCATACTTGCTCCTCTGGCGACAAAGGTGCAGCCCTGCTCCTGGGTGTGAGGCATGGAGAGGCGCCAGCCTACAAGCTTCTCCCTATCTTCTCAGTCACCCTGTGCTCCAGACCCTGGGGAAGGGGAAGTTCTGTCATTCTGAGAAGTAGAGAAGCCTAGTTCCATGGCCTCTTTGCTGCATACCTGGGGGCCAGACACTTAGTATCTCTGGCAGCAGTCAAAGAGAGAGGCCCAGCCTAGGTCCCCTCCCGCCAACCTCCTTGGAAATATTTGTCAGAGCCAGGAACAGGGTGGCGTGAGGGAAAGTTGGGATAGGACTAGGAGGCTTGGCTTCTGATTCCTCCTCTGTCTCTAATCCATGGGAGTGGCATTTGGGCTCCTTAAGCCTTGGTCTCCTTATCTGTACAATGGGCTCGATAGTACCAACCTGCCTTTCTTTGATGGTTGTGGGTGAAGGGAAATGCTTCCATGGATGGAAAAGCTCTTATATCTTAAACTCATAAAGTGATAGAAGCCAGTGGGCTCAGCCTCACCCTGCCCCAGGGGCAAGGAGTCTATTTTGCCTATTAAATGGAGGAGCGGAAGAACTCTTGGCCTTGTTGGCCTGGAGGGTTCACAGTTAGTCCCTGAGTGTAGATTGAGAATGTTTCTCTTGGCTCCAGGTCTGACCACTATGAGGTGGTGTGGCTAAGCCTGGAACCAGTCCTACATCCCCGCTCTCCTACATGTCTTGGCTGTGGATGCCGTCCCAGACCAGAGGGTCTTACGTTGGCAGTTTTAGAGAGGCCATGAGACATCAGGGAGTTCACCCACCTTACCCAGCCCCATAGAGGATAGGGGACTCATCTGAGATTACACAGCAAGGGGCACTTTCCATTCTTATCTGCTATCATCTGGGTCTTCTCTGGGCTCATGTGATTCGGAACCCTTACCCTGAAACCCTGGGCCACATGAAGGCTGTGGGGTGATAGTGAGTGTTTGAGCATCGGGAAACCGGAGTTCCGGTTCCTCTTCTAGCATTAACCCGGTCTCATGACCCTGGGCTGTGGTGATCCTTAGATAAAAGGGGAGAATGTCTAGCCCCAGGCTGGGCGCAAAATAGGTACTTAATAGACTCTCTGATAACTGTCTAATGTCATTTATCGTGCACATACTATGTGCTATGTGTTGAGCCATGTGCTTTGCTCTTTATTTCCCTAATAAACTTTTTTAGGGGAGTAATTTTAGACTTACAGAAAAGTTGCAAAGACAGTACAGAGTTCCCACACACTCCTCACTCAGTTTCCCCTAATGTTAACATCTTGTATTACCATGGTACATTTGTCAAGACTGAGAAACCAGCATAGGTGCCTTACCACTAGCTAAACTCTAGACTTTATTTGGATTCTACCAGTTTTCCCATTAATGTCCTCTTTCTGTTCCAGGATCCAATCTCGGGCACCACGTTGCATGTGTTTTCCTGTCTCCCCAGTCTCCTCTGGTCTGTGACAGTTTCTCAGTCTTGTGTTTTCATGGCTGTGACAGTGTTGAGTTGTGACCTGTACTTTCTGTATACAAACTTCTCACTCTTACAGTAGCCCTGTGAGAAGATATAGTTATGCCCATTTAATATATGAGGAAATTGAGCCTCAAGAGGGGTCAACTGACGCATGTTCTCAGCTAGTGAGAGTGGCTGAGGTATGGTTTTAATCCAGGTCTGTGATTTGGACCCATATTTCTGCCTCCACAGCTGTGCCTTTGCCCTCTGCCATACGTTGCCTCTTCCCACATGTTAGCCTAGGCTGGGATGACAAATATCTGGTGCCAGGCCTGCCCTTAGTGGGCATTGCTAACACATCATGCTTCCTTTTCCGGATGAGACTGGACTCAGCTGCAGAATTCACTGCGACAGAAGCCTCTAGTCAGCCATCGACAAAGCACCTTGTTAAGTCTCCCCAGAGCCTGAGGGAAGGAGGAGCAGTGTTCTCTGGACACTTCCTCCAGCCTGGAATCAATCCTCGCTGTGAATCTGGCTGCCTTGGAATTTGTGAAAGCAGCTCTAGAAAACGGCTAGTCCTCCTACCCACCCTCCAGCCCAACTCTTAATCCCAGACATGCTTTCATTTGATAGTGGCCTTCTAATTGGTCTCCCGTGTTCTAAACTCGACCCTCTGCAGTCCATTCTCAATCATAAACCAGAGCATGACACTCTTCTGCAATGGCGTTCCATGGCACTTATAGGAAATCCAGCCTCCTGATGATGACCTATGAGGTCTGGCATGAATTAAATGACCCTGCCACCCCTCTAAGCTTACCTGGGTGCCTCATCCACTACATCTAGCCCACTGGCCTTGTAGGGCCCAGAGCAGCTGAGCGTCTTCCCGGTGCGGGGCCTTTGCCCATGTTCCCTCTGCCTGAACATTCTTTCAGTACTTGCATGGCTGACTCCTCATCTTGCAGGATTATAACTTCCTCATCACCCTATTTAAGTGAGTCCTTTGTTACTCAACACGACCCTCTGTTTCTTTTATGGCACCCAGAGATCATAGTGGGTAATATTTATGTACATTGGACTTGAAGCTCCTCATCGCAGGGCAGGCACATTTCTAATTGTTTACCTCTATGAACAGCCCTTGGCCCCGGGCCTGTGATCACTGCTTCATAAATATCTGCGGAATGAATGTTGAAGGAAACATTTGTTGGTACCTACCCTGTCTAAGGGGCTGTGGGGAATGCAGGGATGAATCAGGCCTTTCTTAGTCATGGCCCAATGCTTCATTCCAAGGGACAGAAGCCCATTCCAAGAAGCTCAAGTAAAGGGAAGTTTATTCCAGGTATACAAGGAATCTCATGGAACTAATGGCAGGAAGTGGCGGCTGGGATGTCTAATGGCTATCATTTAGGGAGCCAGCTCATGCTTTGTGCCTGTCATTGTGTTATGAGCTTTACGTCCATGCTCTCACCCTCGCAACAGGTCTGGGAGGAAAGTAGAAATGACTCCACTTAAAAGATGTGGAAATTGCAGCTCCAAAGGGGAAACTGGCCTGTAGAGTCACATGATATGGTGGTCGAGCTATGATTTCAAGCCATGTCTACCAACTAAAGCCTTGATTTACCCATATCTTAGTCTAAAACCATGCCCTTGGCTGTTCCCCCTCACTGCCTATTTAGATAGGGGGCCGGAGGCAGGGGGCGACTCTGTCTGTTCTCTTTTCCACAGACCAGCAGAGCCCTTAGTTCTTGTCCCTTTGGCTTGGTCATGAGTCTAGGTGTTCTGGCTCTGCCTTAAAGCTTATGACCCCATGACAGCTCAAAGCCCAAAGTCCTCTGAATGATTTTGCCTCTGTCTCACTTCCCAAATTGGAGGCAGAGAGAATCTGTCCGCCTGGCCTGGGTTAAGTATTCTCTTTTGGCCCACCTACCTGTGGCTGTGTTGATGATGGGGGTCAACTTGGGGATGTGGGACTGGCAGGTTTTCCTTCTAAGATGGGATGTGCATGGTGGGAATGCTGAAAGTCTCTTGTAGGTGGCCTTCAGGGGGCTGGGAAAGGTGTGAGTGGGTGGGCAGAGTCTTCATGGTATAGGAAGTGTTAAAGATCATAGACAGGGTTCTGTGGGAGTGGGGAGTCAGTGGTCATGTGTAGTTGGACACGATGGTGGAATCAGGAATCAGGAGACCTCTTGGGGGATGTGGAGGAAGAAGAGGAGATATGGCTCAGCAGAGGGGAGGGGAATGAGTTGGGGTGTGCGACAGGGCAGGGCATGAGCAATGGGAGTTAAGAAAGTACTGGTTAGGATTGCGGAAGTTTGTTCACTAGGGATTGTTCATCAACAGATGGCCCACTGGGGATCTTTTCAGGTGTGTCCTAGTCCCTCCCTGGGCTAATTGTGCCTCCTTGAGGGTAGGGTGTTAGATGTTGTTATGTTTCCCCCTGTGTTTTGTGTTCCCTATTGTTCCTGGCCCTGGATTGGGCTTGGGGTGTGACGTGAATAAAGTTCTGGGCATGGGCTGCAAAGCCGAATCCTCCAAAAGCCTCCCTCTAAGGAGATGCCAAGACTAGTTGGAGAGGAGTGGGGAGCAGGGAGGTGAGAGATCAGAGAAGGTATCTACCAAAGGTGGATATATGGTTAGTCTCCTATTTTGAAGTACAAGGTTTGTGATTTTGTGCTCTATAGTTCACGGCACACTTTTTGGAGATTGTCTTTTAGTTTAGTCCTGCCTGTGAAATGGGTAGGACCAGTGTTATTCCAGGTTTACAGATGTGGAGTTGCAGATGAAGCTCACAGAGGGCAGGTACCTCGCCCACGGGCACACTGTCAGTAAACTGCTCTGTTAATCCTTCTAACCTGTGAGAGTTCCTTTTGTCAACTTTTCTTTTCTCGTCTTTTCTTGCTGCCTTATTGTCCTTAGCTCACCCAGCTCAGTAGCTTTTCCTGGGATAACTGCCATAAGGGGAAGGACCCGGTGGTGATCAACAGCCTGACTGTGGAACCTGACCCCATTGTCATTCCTGGGAAGATGACCATCAGCGCTGAGGTCAAGACCACTGCGAACCTCAAAGATCCTCTGAAGGTGAGCCCAGGGGTGGGCAGGGTCAGGGAGGTGCTGAAGGGACGGTGCTGTGGGCCAGAGGGAGGGCCCTGAGGCATGTATGCTCAGGGAACTGAATAATTTTGGAATCCTGGAATCCCAGAGCAGCAAAAGAAGCATAGATTTGTTAAATGTCCTTTCATAAGTTTATTTGCCTTTTGTATTTCTGTTTAGGAATAACCAGTTCATTCATGCCTGTTGCCTGTTTTGGGGGTGGATATTTGCATGTTTTCATACAGAACAACAGAAACTTTCTGTGTATCCATTGCAACTCCATATATTGTAGTCCTTTCCTCACTGGTTTGCATTGCTACCTTTATACCATATTATTATTTTTTTAATATTTATTTGTTTATTTGGCTGCATCAGGTCTCAGTTGCGGCACGCGGGCTCTTCATCGCAAGGCACAGGGCTTCTCTCTAGTTGTGGCGCGCGGGCTGCAGAGCGTGTGGGCTTAGTAGTTGTGACATATACCGTATTCTTGTATGCCTTCAGCCTGTCCTGGTGCAGATCTCTTCTGGCACCAGTTTCCTTTCGACTCTTTAAAAGGTTTTCTGATTTGGAATCTGTGTACCTGAAACTACCCTTTGACTTGGTTAATCACAGCCCCTACCTCATACATTTCTCTGAGCGATTACTGAGTTAATAACATGGATAGTGCCTTGCACAGGGCCTGGCACACAAGACCAGCTCGGTACATGTTAGCCCTTGTTAATATTTCCGTTAGTATCAATCTCTTCCTGTGGCTTCTTTGACCCAGACAGAGTCCTGTACGTGCAAACAGCTCTCAAGCTTTGCTTTGTCCAGCACCTCTTCCCAAGTCTTCTACAGGCTACGTCACCGCATTTTCTTTAGCTGTTCTTCAAGTGATTTTCTACCAGGGTCACATTTCTACACTACCTCCGCTGAGTCTGGAGCAAAGAGCTCTTTGGCGAGCTGGCCATCATGCTTGCTCTTCTGCCACTGCCATGCAAACTGCAGACGTTTCCAAGAACACTGATGCAGTACAACTGACTTGGAAGGAAAAAGCTGGTGAACTCCTTTTTCTTTCCCCAGCCTTTTCCTGGCTTCTTTGTAGGCCATTAAGATGGGTTCCCCCCCCCCACCCATTTTCTATTATAGATCTTCCTCAACTTACATCCCAGTGAACCTAGCATAAGTTGAAAAATCTCGTTAAGTTGAAACTGCATTTAATACACCTAACCTACCAAATGTCACAGCTTAGCCTCGCCTACCTTAACCACACTCAGAACATGTACATTAGCCTGCAGTTGGGCAAAATCATTTAACACAAAGCCTATTTTATGATAAGGTGTTGAATATTGAATACTGTACTGAAAGTGAAAACCAGAATGGTTGTGTGGGTACAGAATGGTTTAAGTTGTTTACCCTCCTGATCGCATGGCTGACTGGGAGCTGTGGCTTCCTGCCACTGCCCAGCATCTCCAGAGAGAATGGTACTGCATATTGCTAGCCCTGAAAAAGATCACAATTCATAACAGGAAGTACAGTTTCTACAGAATGTGTATTGCTTCTGTACCATCGTAAAGTTGAAAAATTGTAAGTTGAACCATCGTCAGTCTGTACTTTATTACCTGTCATAAATTGGGGCCATTGAGCTTTTTAAAATTGAACTCAGATTCCCACTGCCTCTTCCCTTCCTCCTACATTTCTCTTATGTATATATTTTTGATTTGGTTCCTTTATCTTTTTAGGGTATGTGCATACTAGCTATTAAATGAAAGCCTCTCACCACTTGTGTAGGAGAAAAGATGATGAGTCTCCTTTTACAGATAAGAGACACTGAAGCTCAGAGAAGGATGCAACTTGCCCCAGGTCAGCATTCAAGGCTGGTGTCCTTATCTATCTAATGTTTCCTATTTCTGAGCTCTTTCTGGCAGGGAGGCGGAATTAGTGCTTGGAGTTTTACCAGGGGAGTACGCCAGGACTTTCCTCTTGACAGCAAAGACCCCCGCCCCCCAGGAGAGCTGCTAGGACGCAAGCACTGTATGAGCCTGAAGGGCTCTTAAGGTTAATGGCTTCTCCCCTTGTTACTGGGGCCCAGAGAGGAGTGACTGGTCCAGGCCATGTACCTGTTAGTGGCAGGAGAGAAACCTCCTCCTCCTCCTCTTCTGACCTTGCTGAAGTGAAATTTCTTCAATCAAAAGTCCCATTTGGGGCTTCCCTGGTGGCGCAGTGGTTAAGAATCCACGTGCCTGGAGCCCGAGCTCTGCAACAAGAGAAGCCACTGCAGTGAGAAGCCCGGGCACTGCAACGAAGAGTAACCCCCGCTCACTGCAACTAGAGAAAGCCCACACGCAGCAATGAAGACTCAACGCAGCCAAAAATAAATAAAATAAATTTTAAAAAATATTAAGGAAAAAAAAAGTCCCATTTGGAACCTGGATGGACTTGATGCCAGCTACAATTTTGAGAAGTTGGATGCGCCAGATTCTGTGAGCCATGGGCAAGGTTGGAGTCTGTCCAGGAACGCCTTTTTCTTCTTTTGATGTGTTCCACAGGATTTGGCATAATTTAGAACTCCCTTCTTTGAGCTCTCGTGTTCCAGCCTCTGAGACCTTGGTTTCCCCATCCTCAGGAATCGTAAACTGCTACCACATTTGGCATGTACACTTATTTCAGGCTTTTAGACACGTAGCTTTCAGCCCTGATGGTTTAGCTTTTCTTTCCCCTCTAAAGTCCTGTACCTGCAATGCCCCTGCCTGAGCCCTGTGATTGAGATATAACTGCCCCTTCCCCGATCTCATCAAATGTCTCCCGTTCAAGTCAGTTGCTAACAGTGGATCTTTTTTTTTTTTTTAATTTATTTATTTTATTTTTGGCTGCATTGGGTCTTTGTTGCTGTGTGCGGGCTTTCTCTAGTTGTGGCAAGCGGGGTTACTCTTCGTTGCGGTGTGCGTGCTTCTCATTGCAGTGGCTTCTCTTGTTGTGGAGCACAGGCTCTAGGCACGTGGGCTTCAATAGTTGTGGCATACGGGCTCAGTAGTTGTGGCTCGTGGGCTCTAGAGTGCAGGGTCAGTAGTTGTGGCACACGGGGTTAGTTGCCCCATGGCATGTGGGATCTTCCCAGACCAGGGCTCGAACCCGTGTCCCCTGCACTGGCAGGCGGATTCTTAACCACTGCACCACGAAGGAGGCCCCTGTCAGTGGGTCTTTATCTAGAGCCTTGTGTGCCTAGCCCTGAGCTAGAGGCCAAGAGAAAAGTCATTGTTTTCAACTTGTAAGAAACTTTGACTCTTAGGATGTCAGAACTGGTAGGTCTCTTCAAGATCATGAGATCCAAATACTCCATGGTCAAGATGGAGGAGCAGAGGCCTGAGTGGGGAAAGGACTTGCCCAAGTGCCCTGGTGGGTACAGGGATCCTGATTCCATTACTCGTCAGTGCCTCTGTCTGTCTTGTGGAACCAGGTCCCATGACACAGGGGTTTATTTAGGTTGAGCTGTGGAGGTGCTAAGGTAGTTCTGGAGTAGAGGGATTGATGGTCCCTTATTACTCAGCTTTGCTTGATTTTTTTTTTTTTTGGCCACGCTGCACGTCTTGTGGGATCTTAGGCCCCCAACCAGGGATTGAACTCGGGCCCATGGCAGTGAAAGCACCAAGTCCTAACCACTGGACCACCCAGGGAACTCCCCTTGCTTGCTCTTCTGAGCCATATGAACAAGTAGACTGAGAACAAAGACTGGAAAATCAGCCATGGTTTGTAATCCCTAAACGGCAGGCATGACTGTTGCCTTAAGTTCGGGTGCCCCCGCTGAGTACCTCCTGTGCTGTGCTTGTCCTGGCTGGGGGAGGCCTGGTTCCTAGTGGATGCAGCCCCACAGGCTTCCAGTGTGGTGGGAGGAGCCCAGGCAGGACTTGGTCCCCGCTGGTCCCCTCAGCTGGGTGTTCTTTCTTGTTCAGGGCAGAACTGGCTCAACCATTTTCATTGGGGTGTTAGCAAAACAAGGAGGGGTACTGAGGGGAGAAGTCCAGCAGGAAGTAATTTTTGGACTTCAGGCACTATGCTAAGTGTTTGACAGGCATTGTCTCACTCAGTGGGACCTTGTGAGAGAGGCAGACACTCTTAAAATATCCCATTTTGGAGATGAGGGGATGGAGACAGAAGAAATTCCCCAAGGGCACAAGAGTAGGAAGTGGCCGAAGTAGCATTCCACTCCAGGCCCTCGGCTCTTTCTAGGCAAAAGGGTTGAAGCAGGCTTGGCAGGAGAGGAGACAGGAGGGCTGGGAGGGGACTGTGCATGACTCGGGGTGGGGAATAACGTGTGGGTCAGCAGAGTGGGATGAGGCAAATTTGAGTTTGTCCACTCAGGATTCAGCCTGCGCGGACTTATCCCTTCCTCCTGGACCTGGATCCTGACACCTGGGCCAGTTGCAAGACTGAGTCCACAGCCTGGGGAGCCAGCCTGAGCCCAGCAGGCTCAAGGGGAATAAGTGCCCATCCAGGATTTGTCTCTTAGAAACAAAAGCCCTGAATCAAGTGAGCTTGGGGGCTGGGATTCATAGGATGCTGTGATGTTACAGCCGAGAGTGGTTTCCTGCCATTACACCCACGGAGAATCAGACTTCCTCCTGCCCTTTCCTGACACTTTTCCCTGACACCTGTGGGGGGATACGAACATGGTCCCTAAGGCACCACTCATTTGGCTCTTAGGCAGCTAATACTTAGTGAATGCTTAGCCCGTGCCAGGCACAACTGGTCAGCCCCACCTCCAGAACAGGAGCAGAATCATGGCAGCATGGAGGTGTGAAGTACTCACAGATCTCCCCATCCAGCTTCTCTCTGGGTGCAGGAGTCCTTTTGTAGCTTCCCCAACAGGGTCCAGGCAGCCCGCCTCTTCTTGAGGTAGTTCCATCTGTTGTAACCTCACTATGATTGTTAAGATCTTCCTAATAGCAATCCCAAAATGATCTCTCTGTAAATTCCTATTGTTTTCAGTTGTCTTCTATGGCTGTACAGAGAAAATAGGATCCAAGAATAGCAGATGGGTTTCATCTTAGTAACCAACTCCAATCAGTTGGTGGTAGCTGCCTGAAGTCCTCTGAAGGAAAAGGTTCTGAAGCCAAGATTGGGCTGAGAAGGAAAGTCTAGAAGCAATGCCACAGTTAGCCAATTAGCAGTTAGATGACAAGTGAATTTCAACTTCAGCCAATGGGTGGTGACTACCTAAAGAATTATAAGACTGTGTGGTTCAGTGCAGGGGGGAAAAAAAGTTACATTTGATTATTAAAGTCTGCCATGGGCACAGGAAAGGATAGTGTTGGAGCATGTGCCACAGTATTGTCATTTCTCGATCAGAATATCTCCCAGATCCCATCCAGTTAAAAACTCTGTTAAAATAAAATGCTGGCCTTTTAAAGAGGCAGAGGAACTGGTATGTTTGCCTTGGAATTTTACACTTTCTCCAACTCTCTCACCAGGTGGTATTAACTCTGGAGAAGGAAGTGGCTGGCTTTTGGGTCAAAGTCCCATGTATGGAGCAATTTGGCAGCTGCACCTATGAGAACTTCTGTAATGTGCTTGAAGTGTTAACTCCCCAAGAGAATCCCTGCCCAGAACCCCTGCACACCTATGGGCTTCCCTGTCACTGTCCCTTCAAACAAGTAAGTATAGGGAGGGGAGAGCATTCCCCCTGTGACTAGAGTAGAGACATGGGGTTTGGAGACATTCTCTTGCAGACCTGGATGTCTGTGGGTGTAAATTGATATGATCTATCCTGAATCACTTATCTTTTGGGGGCCTCGGTTGATCCAACTGTGAATGGGAGACCTGAAGCTCGATCTGACCTCTGGTGTCCTTTTGCTATCACATTCTATGTTCTACATGGCTGTTAGGAGAGTGGGAGGAGGGGCAGTTTGCCGCTGCAATCCTAGAGGTCACTCCAGGAGAGAGTCCCATCTGTAGGCTCTCACTGACCTGTGGTCCACTGCCTTTCCCACAGGGTACCTACTCACTGCCCAAGTCTGACTTCTTCCTGCCTGACCTGGAGCTGCCCAGCTGGCTCAGCAGTGGGAACTACCGCTCGGAGATCATCCTAAGCATCAACGGGAAGCGTCTGGGCTGTGTCAAAATCTCCGCCTCTCTAAAGGGCAAATAAGGTGGCACCTGCCACAGCAGAATGAAGAGGGTGTGAGGAAGGCATCCTCTTCTTCTGTCTTACGTTGGCCATGGCCAGATTCTACTCTCTGTCCTTTCTCAAGCCCCTTTCTACAATGACGACACTCCCCCGCTGAAAGTCATTTTATGCCACCTACAAAATTTTTAGGTGTGGGCCAGCAGCCCTAACCTAAGGGCGGATGAGCCTGGTGGTTTCTGACAGCCCAGGACATCTACTGGGCTGGCCACTGCATTTTCCTCCTCACCCCCATGTCTTTCTCTAAGAGCTCAACTCATTTTCTAAACAGTCAAGGAAGGGGGCTAACACGTCAGTGTTAGGTCAGTGTGTCACTGACCTAAAAGCAGAGTGAGAGTACTAACAGTTTTCATTTTACTCCCACCCCCTCTTACAATGAAGGATCTGAAGGAGTCGATCTCAGTCTGTTCCTCCATTAACGTCTATGATTTAGTGTTCTTTTCTAGACTTGCCCAGTTAACAGTGGGGCACGGTGTATCCTGGAGAGGCAAGGCATGTGATGGGAGAGATATCTGAGAATGGTCTATGTGTTTAAGATAGTCTGCGAACTCAGGTACCTGCAGGGCAAAGCGCAAGACATCAGTAAGTGATGAGGACCACGAGGAACATGTTGTTTGCGGGCACATCTTCCATTTTTTCCTTTGTATAATAACATAACTGATCCGAGGCAGCTGCTGCCCAGTCTCGAGCTGGGGGTATAATCAGGGATGTGGGGACTGGGGTGAGTTGGAAAGGGCACATCTGGTCCGTAGGGACAGCTGCTATCTAGCTATAGCCAGTGAGTACCACAGGAGAGTATGGGCCCAGCATTGCCAAATATTCTCAATTTCTTTTTCCCTCGAGAAGCCAGAAATCCAGACTTTTATATGAAATCAATTTTAAAATATTGGCAACGAATTATTTTTTTAAATACTGAGCAGGCAGAAGGGGCCAATCAGACTTGTCACTGGGGAAATCTGGTTGGCTCATGGGTGGCCAGTTCGTGGCCTTGGATATAAGAACATGCATGCCTTGTCCTTTTAACCTTGAGACAACTCGTCCAGCACTGTTTCTCCCTCCATCGGGTCAAATCCATAGTGCCTGACCCTAGAATGCTCCCCCAGTGCTGGGGGAGTAGAGGCGGCCTCAGAGCTGTGAGCTCAGGGATCACGAGGCTGCCTGCCCTGGCCTTGGAGCACTGTCAGGGTGAGTGGGGCAGAGGCTGAACAGGTGGACCCGCCAGCAGCCACTGTGGAGCAGGGATCCAGCGAAGAGAGGTGGACTCATGTCAGGTGCCTGGGTTTGTTCACTGTCCTGTCCTCTCATGACAACTTAATCACCCATGACCAGCCCCGGGTTCTGGGCTCACATGAAGGCTGGAATGGTAATAAATCTTTTTAACTTGAGGAGAATTCCTCCTTTGTTGTGGCTGCATATTTTCTCATTGATCACATCTCAGGATTTCTTTCTTTTTTTTTTTTTAAACATCTTCATTGGAGTATAACTGCTTTACAATGGTGTGTTAGTTTCTGCTTTATAACAAAGTGAATCAGCTATACATATACATATATCCCCGTATCCCCTCCCTCCCACCCTCCCTATCCCATCCCTCTAGGTGGTCACAAAGCACCGAGCTGATCTCCCTGTGCTATGCGGCTGCTTCCCACTAGCTATCTATTTTACATTTGATAGTATATATATGTCCATGCCACTCTCTCACTTCGTCCCAGCTTACCCTTCCCCCTCCCCGTGTCCTCAAGTCCATTCTCTACGTCTGTGTCTTTATTCCTGTCCTGCCCCTAGGTTCTTCAGAGCCTTTTTTTTTTTTTAGATTCCATATATATGTGTTAGCATACGGTATTTGTTTTTCTCCTTCTTACTTTTACTTCACTGTATGACAGACTCTAGGTCCATCCACCTCACTACAAATAACTCAATTTTGTTTCTTTTTATGGCTGAGTAATATTCCATTGTATATATGTGCCATGTCTTCTTTATCCATTCATCTGTTGATGGACACTTAGGTGCTTCCATGTCCTGGCTATTGTAAATAGAGCTGCAATGAACATTTTGGTACATGACTCTTTCTGAATTCTGGTTTTCTCAGGGTATATGCCCAGTAGTGGGATTGCTGGGTCCTATGGTAGTTCTATTTTTAGTTTTTTAAGGAACCTCCATACTGTTCTCCATAGTGGCTGTATCAATTTACATTCCCACCAACAGTGCAAGAGGGTTCCCTTTTCTCCACACCCTCTCCAGCATTTATTGTTTGTAGATTTTTTGATGATGCCCATTCTGACTGGAGTGACATCTCGGGATTTCTGGAGCTTGTTTTCTGGGCTGTTTCTGCCAGAAGAGTTTGTGGCAGTGGGACAGGCGAGCTGAGGCAATGCCAGGGACTGACTCTTCTATTTCTGTCTCCTGTGCTGCTTGTTATCTCAGCTTCAATCTGTCTCATCACCATCCAGCTTCCTTGGTTGTTTTTTTGCCTTCCCATTGCACTGTGACCTCTCCAGCCCTTTTTATCCCCCTCCTGGATCTTTGAGTTGAGCATTATTCTCCCAGTCGCATCCTTGCATGTAAGGAAGCTCGATAGTTTGGTTAGTCTTTGTGTGCCATGCCATGCTCTCGGCTCAGATGCTCCTCCAAGTCTTGGTGGGGACGGTGGGGGGCAGTGAGAGGTTGTGTGGGGAGATGGTGAGAATCTCAAATCATAGGGCAAAGTGAACTTTTTAATAAATGGTGCTGAGCCAAATGGAAAGCCATTTGGAGAAAGTTGAGATTAGATCCATACTTAATGCCATATGCAAGAATAAACTCCAAGTGAATCCAGGGTCTAAGTGTTAAAAATGAAACCATACAAATACTAAAAGGAAACATGGGTGAAACATCCAGAGGTAATAAAGACTGATAAATTTGACTACATATGAAAAAAATTGCTTGGCAAGAAACACCAGTCAAAAGACTGGAAGAAGATATTTACAGCACATATCATAGACAAAAGGTTAATAATATTCCTACTATAAAGAATTGTCAAGGGATCAAAAACCTGATAGAAAAACTGGGAAAAGAATTGAACAGACAAACTCTCACACAAAGGTATAAAAATGACTCTTAAACATGAAAAAAATGTTGAAACTCACTTCAAGATCAGAAAAATATAAATTGAAACAATATTGACATAACATTTGTCATTTCTTGGGTTGGTAAAAAATAAGTATGCCACCACAACCCACCAGGCAAGGCTGTGTGGAAACAGGTCCTCTCATACACAGCTGGTAGGAATGCAAACTGATTTAGTCCTTGAGGGGAATTTGTCAGTGTTACTTGTCATGTAATTTGTCAGTGTTACCTGTCATGTAAGAAAAGAGTGTAAGAAAAATAGACATGTGTCTGCTCATTTGTACCTAAGGAAAAATGAGCCAGAAAGTAATGAATTGCTTATTTACAGAGAGTGGAAAGAAGAGGGAAATGATAACAGGTTATAAAGGATGAAGAGGATGGGATACTTCTGAGTATATCATTTTGTGTATCTGACTCTTAGAACCATATAATGTTTCTGATTCCCAAATCATGATTAAAATCAACCAGGAGATAAGGGAAATTTAACATGGAATACAAACTAACAAAACCTATTTCAGATGAAAACCTATTTCAAATAATACAACCACACTGAAGTGGGTGGGGAAAAAAAATAAAATTACAGTATTTTGATGGGGTACTATAAAGCAACAGAAAAAAGTAACTGCACACAAATACTGAATGTACTCTAATTAGTCAATTAGTTTTTTCACAGGAGTAGCAGTTAGCAATTTTGAAAGTATTTCATGTGTATATTAGGATTGAGAAAATGAATAAGTATATTATGGACACTGAGAGCATAGGGGCATATTGAAAGGACACAGGAACCAACCTGAGCTCTCAGTGGCCAAATCTTGGACAACTTGAGCAAGAAAAGAAATATTGACAGTAATGGGTTATAATCCATTGAATAAACATCGTTGAGTCCATACACAACAGAATCCCAATTAAATGTAGAAGAAATGGCAAAAATGGGGGAAAAAAACATCATTAGGCAAATGCCATTGTAAGAATTGTTGCAGAAAAGAAACATCTATGTGTGCTAAAATTATTGGATAAACGTATGATGAGAAACAGGATTTTGCATGGTCTCAAGATATCTCCTTACAGGATACAATTACAAAGGGGAAAATATAGTGGAGAAACCTGGCAGACACCACTTAACCAAGTGGTCACAGTTAACATCACCAGTAATAAGACATACTGACATCGTGCACTTCCCAAGATGGTGCACTGATAAAGGACAGTGACACTTCTCTGGTATTGCCCAAAACGTATAATCTCAATTTCATCACAAGAAAGATCACACAAACCTAAATTGAGAAACAATACAAAATAACTGGTTAGTCGTCTTCAAAAGCATCAGGGCCATGAACAGTAAGGGAAGACTGAGGAACAGTCACAGATTAGAAGAGAATATAGAAAATGTGAGAACTTGGATTGGATACTGGATTGGAAAAAGGACCAGAAATAGGATTTCACCAGTGTTAATTACTTAGTTTTGATCACTGTGCTCTGTTTGGGTAAGATGTTAACATTACTGAAAGCTAGGTGAAGGGTATATGGGGATTCTATTATTTTTGCCACTTTGAAGTTTTTTGAAAATAAAAAGTTGTAGAGAAGCAAGAAGAACTACAATCCTGCAGCCTGTGGAACAAAAACCACATTCACAGAAAGAGAGACAAGATGAAAAGGCAGAGGGCTATGTACCAGATGAAGGAACAAGATAAAACCCCAGAAAAACAACTAAATGAAGTGGAGATAGGCAACCTTCCAGAAAAAGAATTCAGAATAATGATAGTGAAGATGATCCAGGACCTCGGAAAAAGAATGGAGGCAAAGATCGAGAAGATGCAAGAAATGTTTAACAAAGACCTAGAAGAATTAAAGAACAAACAGAGATGAACAATACAATAACTGAAATGAAAACTACACTAGAAGGAATCAATAGCAGAATAACTGAGGCAGAAGAACACATAAGTGACCGGGAAGACAGAATGGTGGAATTCACTGCTGTGGAACAGACTAAAGAAAAAAGAATGAAAAGAAATGAAGACAGCCTAAGAGACCTCTGGGACAACATTAAACGCAACAACATTTGCATTATAGGAGTCCCAGAAGGAGAAGAGAGAGAGAAAGGACCCAAGAAAATATTTGAAGAGATTATAGTTGAAAACTTCCTTAACATGGGAAAGGAAATAGCCACCCAAGTCCAGGAAGCACAGAGAGTCCCATACAGGATAAACCCAAGGAGAAACACACCGAGACACATAGTAATCAAATTGGCAAAAATTAAAGGCAAAGAAAAATTATTGAAAGCAGCAAAGGAAAAACGACAAATAACATACAAGGGAACTCCCATAAGGTTAACAGCTGATTTCTCAGCAGAAACTCTACAAGACAGAAGGAAGTGGCATGATATACTTAAAGTGATGAAAGGGAAGAACCTACAACCAAGATTACTCTACCCCACAAGGATCTCATTCAGATTCGATGGAGAAATCAAAAGCTTTACAGACAAGCAAAAGCTAAGAGAATTCAGCACCACCAAACCAGCTCTACAACAAATGCTAAAGGAACTTCTCTAAGTGGGAAACACAAGAGAAGAAAAGGACCTACAAAAACAAACCCAAAACAATTAAGAAAATGGTCATAGGAACATACATATCGATAATTACCTTAATTGTGAATGGATTAAATGCTCCAACCAAAAGACACAGGCTTGCTGAATGGATACAAAAACAAGACCCATATATATGCTGTCTACAAGAGACCCACTTCAGACCTAGGGATACATACAGACTGAAAGTGAGGGGATGGAAAAAGATATTCCATGCAAATGGAAATCAAAAGAAAGCTGGAGTAGCAATACTCATATCAGATAAAATAGACTTTAAAATAAAGAATGTTACAAGAGACAAGGAAGGACACTACATAATGATCAAGGGATCAATCCAAGAAGAAGATATAACAATTATAAATATATACGCACCCAACATAGGAGCACCTAAATACATAAGGCCACCGTGAACAGCTATAAAAGAGGAAATCGACAGTAACACAATAATAGTGGGGGACTTTAACACCTCACTTACACCAATGGACAGATCATCCAAAATGAAAATAAATAAGGAAACAGAAGCTTTAAATGACACAATAGACCAGATAGATTTAATTTATATTTATAGGACATTCCATCCAAAAACAGCAGATTACACTTTCTTCTCAAGTGCACACGGAACATTCTCCAGGATAGATCACATCTTGGGTCACAAATCAAGCCTCAGTAAATTTAAGAAAATTGAAATCATATCAAGCATCTTTTCTGACCACAACGCTATGAGATTAGAAATGAATTACAGGGAAAACAACGTAAAAAACACAAACACATGGAGGCTAAACAATACGTTACTAAATAACCAAGAGATCACTGAAGAAATCAAAGAGGAAATCAAAAAATACCTAGAGACAAATGACAATGAAAACACGATGATCCAAAACCTATGGGATGCAGCAAAAGCAGTTCTAAGAGGGAAGTTTATAGCTATACAAGCCTACCTCAAGAAACAAGAAAAATCTCAAATAAACAATCTAACCTTACACCTAAAGGAACTAGAGAAAGAAGAACAAACAAAACCCAAAGTTAGCAGAAGGAAAGAAATCATAAAGATCAGAGCAGAAATAAACGAAATAGAAACAAAGAAAACAATAGCAAAGATCAATAAAACTAAAAGCTGGTTCTTTGAGAAGATAAACAAAATTGAAAAACCATTAGTCAGACTCATCAAGAAAAAGAGGGAGAGGACTCAAATCAATAAACTTAGAAATGAAAAAGGAGAAGTTACAACAGACACCGCAGAAATACAAAGCATCCTAAGAGACTACTACAAGCAACTCTATGCCAATAAAATGGACAACCTGGAAGAAATGGACAAATTCCTAGAAAGGTATAACCTTCCAAGACTGAACCAGGAAGAAACAGAAAATATGAACAGACCAATCACAAGTAATGAAATTGAAACTGTGATTAAAAATCTTCCAACACACAAAAGCCCAGGACCAGGTGGCTTCACAGGTGAATTCTATCAAACATTTAGAGAAGAGCTAACACCCATCCTTCTCAAACTCTTCCAAAAAATTGCAGAGGAAGGAACACTCCCAAACTCATTCTGTGAGGCCACCATCACCCTGATACCAAAACCAGACAGAGATACTACAAAAAAAGAAAATTACAAACCAATATCACTGATGAATATAGATGCAAAAATCCTCAATAAAATACTAGCAAACAGAATCCAACAACACATTAAAAGGATCATACACCACGATCAAGTGGGATTTATCCCAGGGATGCAAGGATTCTTCAATGTATGCAAATCAATCAATGTGGTACACCATATTAACAAATTGAAGAATAAAAACCATATGATCATCTCAATAGATGCAGAGAAAGCTTTTGACAAAATTCAACACCCATTTATGATAAAAACTCTCCAGAAAGTGGGCATAGAGGGAACTTACCTCAACATAATAAAGGCCATATACGACAAACCCACAGCAAACATCATTCTCAATGGTGAAAAACTGAAAGCATTTCCTCTAAGATCAGGAACGAGACAAGGATGTCCACTCTCACCACTATTATTCAGCATAGTTTTGGAAGTCCTAGCCATGGCAATCAGAGAAGAAAAAGAAATAAAAGGAAAACAAATTGGAAAAGAAGAAGTAAAACTGTCACTGTTTGCTGATGACATGATACTATACATAGAGAATCCTAAAAATGCCACCAGAAAACTACTAGAGCTAATCAATGAATTTGGTAAAGTTGCAGGATACAAAATTAATGCACAGAAATCTCTTGCATTCCTATACACTAATGATGAAAAATCCGAAAGAGAAATTAAGGAAGCACTCCCATTTACCATTGCAACAAAAAGAATAAAATACCTAGGAATAAACCTACCTAGGGAGACAAAAGACCTGTATGCAGAAAACTATAAGACACTGATGAAGGAAATTAAAGATGATATCAACAGATGGCGAGATATACCATGTTCTTGGATTGGAAGAATCAATATTGTGAAAATGACTATACTACCTAAAGCAATCTACAGATTCAATGCAATCCCTATCAAATTACCAATGACATTTTTTACGGAACTAGAACAAAAAATCTTAAAATTTGTATGGAGACACAAAAGACCCCCCCCCCAAAAAAAGTTGTAAAAAGATACTACTGAAGTTTCTCTATGACAACTGAGAAGTGTTATGAAATAGAAGCTTATCGGGAATGGCAGAGCCTGGGTCAGTGGGTGAAGTCAGGGAGGGTTTTCCTGAGGAAGTGATAACTGAGATCTGACAAATGAGTAGGAATTAAGTAGGTAGAGAGAGGGGGAAAGAGTTCAAAGTGGAGGGAATAGCATATGCCGAGGCCCTGCAGCAAGGAGGAGCTGATATTTGGAAACTGGACAAAGGCTGGTGCGGATGGAGGGAAAAGGTGCCAGAAGAAGTGAGAGAGGTGGGGAAGGACCAGATCACAGGGCCTGTTCACGTGTGAATCTCCCTGACCAGCAAGTCCAACTTCCTAAGTTATGGTCCACCTGAAAATTTTCCCTTTAGAAAATTTTCAGTGCAATTTCATAGCAGTGCAATTTCACTTCCAAGTGGTGTCAGATGCCAGGGAGAGGTTCTGCGCTCCCCCGCCCCCCTTTTTATAACCTTAGAGCTCAGATCAGGGAATTTCTTGAGGCGCTCCTTCGTGGGTTTGAGTCAGGCACTGTCTGGACCTTGTTTGCTAGTCACAAATCTTGTGAATCTTTAGAGAGTCCTCTGTCAGTTTCATTCCCAGGGTCATGTTGGCTTACACGCCACTCATGTCACTTGTGTCCACTTGGTAGCCAACTCTTAATGCCTCAGTTTCTCATGGGCAACTTCTTCCCCACGCAGGGCTTGTGTTGCTTAGCAATCTCAACTCTCTCATTCCTCTTTCTTTCAATGGGTTGTTGAAGATCCGAATTCAGCCTCTCCTTAAAGTGATTTTGTATATCATTCCCCTCAATGCCCCAACCACAGTCCATCTCAGTCATGTTGAGACAGATAACGTTCGTGGAGTCAAGAAATGCAGTGGGAGATGATTCTGAAGGTTCCAGGGGTCAGGAATCCCCCTACAGCCTCTGTATCCTCCCAGACATCTCTATTCCAACTACCAGGTCCCAGTTTTTGCCAAAGAAGCACAGGGCAGCAGAAAATTCAGTACACATTGATGAAACTGGAAAGGCCAATTTGGGTCCTGTCAGTGCTGGCTGCAGTCAGTAAGTGTGTTCTGTACCAGTCATATGGTGGCCTGGGTTTCCTTGTCTGGTAGCTTACCTCCCTCATCTGATTTTGCATATTGCCCCACTCTGCATTCAAACCTTAGTGCCAGGGTTGGCTATCCACCATCTGCAGATTGTTCAATGCCACAAGAAGCAAATATTCTTGCGTTCCTTTTTCCAGAGCTTCTTTTGCAACCCAGGGTCTATTTGTTTCACTGGGTTTGTGATTGCTCCTGAAGTTGCATGCAAAATTTAGTATGTATACATATATGTGAATTTTATGGAAGGAGGATCCATGGATTTCATTAGAATCAACAAGGTGTATGACTCCTCCAAAAGTTATAAACCACTGCCTTATATGCATTTTATTGTTATATATTCTATAGTAAGGCTTCCATATATTCCCTAAAGCCTCACCTGCTCCAGGCTCATGGTCTGGGTCCCCCAAGAGCAAAGATCTTATTATTGGCATATAGCTTTCTTATGTAGTGATAGGATGCTCCTCTCCACCTCCCTTTCCTTCATGATGCCATAGCTACTTCACATCTCCTCTGAGAGGTTGTTGCTTGACATCCGACCACTGGTAAATGAATGAAGACGCATTGCAGGATGAGAACTCTCCTAACCCCAGCTGGGATTCCTGTTATTTAGGCCATAGAACCAATCATCAAATAGAAGGTGAGGTTGAAAAGTGATGTTACCTAGAAATACTCATTATACTGTAAATTTATGCTTTGCATACTTTCCTGTATGGGAATTATAGTTCACTATAAAATGTTTTTAAAAAGTGGTGCTTCCATTAGAGTGAAACAGATCATTAAAATTTTCCCTCACATGACGTTTCTTTAGTTATAAAATCAACACAGGGACTTCCCTGGTGGTGCAGTGGTTGAGAATCTGCCTGCCAATGCAGGGGACATGTGTTCGATCCCTGGTCTGGGAAGATCCCACACGCCGTGGAGCAACTAAGCCCATGCGCCACAACTACTGAAGCCTGTGCGCTGCAACTACTGGGCCCACGTGCCACAACTACTGAAGTCCGCATGCCTAGAGCCCGTGCTCCGCAACAAGAGAAGACACTGCAGTGAGAAGCCTGCGCACCGCAACAAAGAGTAGCCCCGGGCTCTAGGCATGCGGGCTTCAGTAGTTGTGGCATGTGGGCTCAGTAGTTGTGGCTCACAGGCTCCAGAGCGCAGACTCAGTAGTTGTGGCGCATGGGCTTATGTGTCAAATTTGGCACCAACACCATGCAGTTTTGATTACGGTAGCTTTGTTATAGTTCTTGAAATCAGATAATGTTAGCTCTTCAACTTTGTTCTTTTCCAAAGAATATTTTGGCAATTCTAGCTCCTTTGCATTTCCATATGAATTTTAGAATCAGCTGGTCAATTTATTTAAAAAAAAAAACCTTGCTGAATTTGATGAGGATTGACATCTTAACTATAATGTGTCTTCTGAGCCATGAACAAGGTGTATCTCTCCATTTATTTACATCTTAATTTCTTTTAGAAATATATTATAGTCTTCATTGTACATATGTTTCATATCTTTCATCAGATTTATCCCAAATTATTGCATATTTTTGTGCTATTTTAAGTGCAATTTCTGATTGTTCCCAGCTATTACAGAGAAACACAACTGGATTTTATACATTGACCTTATATCCTGAAACTTTGTAAAATCAATTAGTAGTAGCTTTTTTGTAGATTCCATTGGATTTTCTACATTGATGATCATATCAAATTCATATAAAGACAGTTTTACTTTTTCCTTTCCATTCTGGATGACTTTATTTCTTTTTGTTGCCTTATTTCACTGTCTAGACATCTGGTACAATATTGAATAGAAGTGGTGAGAATGCACATGTGTATTTTTTTTTTTTTGGTTGTTGTTTTTTAAATATTTATTTATTTGGTTGCACCGGGTCTTAGTTGCGGCACGCAGTGGGATCTAGTTGCCCGGCCAGGGATCGAACCCAGGCCCCCTGCATTGGGAGCATGGAGTCTTAACCATTGTGCCACCAGGGAAGTCCCTGTATTTTGTTTTTGATCTTCAGTCTTTCCTTATCAAGTATGATGTTAGCTATAGATTTTTCACAGATGCTTTTTACCAGTTGTAAAAGTTCCCTACTATTCCTAGTTGCCAAGAGTTTTATTCTAGGAATAGACATTAGATTTTGCCAGATGTTTTTCTGTATATATTGAGATGATCATATATTTTTCTCTTTTTAGTTTGTTAATATGGTGAATTACATTGATTATATTGATTTGATAAAATTTTGTTTAGAATTTTTACATCTATTTCCATGAAGGATTTTGGTCTGTAGCTCTATTTTCTTGTAATGTCTTTGCCTAGTTTTGGTTCACAGAGTGTTTTAAACCAGTTTTTTTTTTTTTTCTCCCACTGATAAATCACAAATATATTTGCATATCAATAGGTGCATTTTTGCAGTGTTTGGGGTCATCACAGAATTCTATTCTGGATGAATCATAATTTAACTTAATGTTGGATATTTGTTTCCAACATAAATAATGCATACATTTTTGCAAACATAGAAGATTCTTAGGATAAACTCCCAGAAGTGAAATTGGGTCAGAGGGCTATGCATTTTAAAACTTGTGTATTATAAAAATTATCCTTCAGAAAAGCCATAAAAATGTATTCTGCCATCTGCAGAGTATAAGATTGTTTTTCCAAACCCTTACCAAAACTAAGTATTATTATTTTTTTTTTTTAACTTTGGGTTTATTTATTTATTTATTTTTTTATGGCTGTGTTGGGTCTTTGTTTCTGTGTGAGGGCTTTCTCTAGTTGTGGCAAGTGGGGGCCATTCTTCATCGCGGTGCGCGGGCCTCTCACTATCGCGGCCTCTCTTGTTGCGGAGCACAGGCTCCAGACGCGCAGGCTCAGTAATTGTGGCTCACGGGCCCAGTTGCTCCGCGGCATGTGGGATCTTCCCAGACCAGGGCTCGAACCCGTATTCTCTGCATTGGCAGGCAGATTCTCAACCACTGCGCCACCAGGGAAGCCCTAAGTATTATTTTTAAAAAGGTCAGTAGTCCTTGCACATGATGAAATCCTTTCCCTCACACAAACTGCTCATCCCCTTTAGCCTAAATCAGCTCTAAGTGGCCTTAAGATATCTGAGAATGTGGGGGTCGGGTTGGGGGAGAGAGAAAAAGAAAGAGAGAGAGGTGATGTCCTTCTCAGTAGGGAGGTCATCATAATGAAAGATTGCTAAGAAATATGTTTTTATCCCTTAACCTACTTCTGGTATGCCTGTATCTCCAGGGCAACAGGGTAACTTGCTGATAGAAAACTCTTCAATTTTCACACATGTGTTAAGGGATAAATTCATTTCTTTTCTTTTTTTTTCGCTTTCAGAATGTCAGAGCTGGAAGAGCCCTTAATAGCCAATTAGTCCAATCCTTCATTTCATAGAATGGGAAAGTGAGATGGACAGGGAGAGAAACTTGCCCAAGATCCCACAGGATAAAAAAAAAAAAAAAAAAAAAAAAAAAAGATCCCATCGGAAATCAGTGTCAGAGCTATTGGTTAGAAAAATTACTGCTAAGTACTATTTTTGTTCTTTGACTCTTCCACTTAGAACCATACCTAAATAGAAACTCCTCTTCCCCCAACATACACTTTTCTAAACCTGATGCTTTAAGGGTAGTTACTGCAGAATAGAGAAAACAACTCCTTTTGCATTTATATTTTTGCTTGGTCTCTGTTTCCAGGGATATCATGGGCAAATGGCATCCTTTTTCCCATTAAATGAGGCTGATAATACAAATGGTTGAATGTGGTTTTGGTTCAGAGGTACAAAAGGCCTCCAGAGAAATCCAAAACCAGAAAAGACATAGCCTGAGAGGTATCAGTACTGACTTATGTCACCTACATTTCTCTTGGAAAGATAAAGAAGCCACTAATTAATATAGAGATGTTGGGGTTTGATGAATGTATATAACATCCACAATAGAAGTCAAATTGGGGATCGGAGTAAGGGAGAACTATCAGAATAAAAATAGACAGTTATGCATAGACAGCTGTAGAGTTGGCTATGGAATGGTTGATGGGTTGGATCAACTCATAAAGGGCTTGGTATGTTCCAAATACGCACCCCAAAAGGCCCAGGATGCTGATCATGATGTCCTTTGCAATGGTGACACAGCTCATGTCTTCAGGGTAAAAGGTGATGAGCTCCAGGAGGGGTGGGATGATGAGGGCCAGGGCACTGCTGCTCACGGAGCCCACCAGGGAGATGACCAGATCCAGGCGGGGTATGAGGATGGCTGAGACACCTGCGGGGAAATAAGAAGTTTAGAATTGCTGAATGTTCCTACAGGAAGGGAGCCCAGAAACAAACCATTTCTTTGGAGACTTGTGTAATTCTATAAGTGCCTGACAGACCACTGGAGAGGTGGGAAAGGAGCCCATTATGAACTGGAGCAGAACAGGCACTGTGGCTCTGGACCCCCACCTCTGTTTTAGCTGCCAAAACATGCTCTCCTTTTATGTTTTATCTATTGGGTTTTCCACATATAATATTTATTGAAAAGGATCCTCTACCACCTATCTATTATAACCTTCTCATTGCAGAGCTGGGGAAATCTAGAGCTCTAGAGGGAATGGGCTGTGCCCAAAGTCACACAGAACTGACATGAGAAGCCACTGAAATGCCCAATCTAAGGCCCCTCCACCCTACTAGGTGGCCTCTAATGTACGTGAAAGAACTTGGTATACAGTATGTGCTTGATAAATGCTTGACTCTTGCCCAGGCACTGCATCTACAGTGAATTTGTACTAATCTACACAATATAGTCGCTGTCTAGAAGCAAGGATGGATAAACAATGAGAGATGGCTCTGCTGCTCTCAGACTCTCAACCACTGGTTTTCCTACTCTTAGAAGGAAACTGGTAATTAAGGAGGACATAAAACATGCAGACAGCATTAGGCGGCTCACTCGCCATCTCTTCTCTTCCATAGACACTCTTAGATTTCCATCTTTTATACATACAATGAACATATATCATGGATTTTCGAGGGGAGTCCAATTTTGATAATATTTGAACGAATAAACATAAATTATGTGACAACTTTATACAGCCATATGATTTTCCTATGAATAAATTAGGGAAAACCAGTTCTGGAAAGCACTCAGACTAGCTTTCTGGGTCTTGAAGAAAACATCACCTCTTTCTAAAATTGCTCCAGCACATCTAATCAGAGAACGAGAGAGACTCATAGACTCTCACGGTTGAGAATCCATCACCTCTCTGATGGGATGATCCTCGTCCACAGCTTTCTTTTATCAGATATTTAATAAATTGCTTACTGGAGGAAGTACAGAGAAAATTCAGTGTCTGTTCTTTAGGAGAGCTCATGCAGGCAGGGCAGAGAGAAGACACGCTCAAGGAAAGCTATAATGCAAGGTGGACTGGAGGAGTGCTCTAGAAGGGTCAGATCTGGTCATGCTAACCCATGGCTGTGGGCCCTTCCCCACTGCCTGACCTCCTTAGCACAAGGTCCCTTAGGACTTAGGCCCTGCCAAATCCTCTGGTTTCGTGTCTTATCCCTCCTTATGCGTTCAGTTCTCCAGAGAGGCCATATGTAAGTACTTGCCTCCAATCTGTGCAGAGCCTGCTCACTGCACGTGGTACATTCTCCACTGCTCCACCTGCCTCCTAATTATCTTTTAGGTCTTAACTGAAATATCACTCCAGTGGAGAGGTCTTCCTGACGTGGCCCAGGCTAAGTTATAGGACCTTCTCAGGTGCTCTTAGGGTAGCCTCTTCTTACAGTCTTAACTATCCTCTGATACATCACTGTGTACCATCTTAACATTCATCACAATGTGCTATAATTATTTGCCTGCATATATTTCCCACTCAAACTCTAAGCCTCATGAGGGCAGGAGCCATGTCTTTTTCATGATTCATTACTGTATCCCTAGCACCTAGCACAATGTCAGGCACATAGTAGGTGCTCAACAAATGATTACTGAATGAAGGATAACAGAATTGACAGATGAATAAAAGAGGAAGAAGTGGTCATTCAGCACAGAACAGAAGCAGGACATGTCATTGAAAGTCAGCTGTCTCTAGTGATGCTCTTTCCCTGATACCAAGTGGCCTGAACTACTCAGTGTTTCTCTTCAACGTACATCCTTCCTATTGGGAATGATCTCAAAACAATATATTTACAGGTTCCTGATGTCTTGGTACAGACTGGGAACTCTCTGTAACAACACCTTAAGCCAAGCAGGTATGATGTTTCTGCTTATAGAACTCCAGTTATGTGGAGTATAGCATCTGATAGTATATTGTTCTGCTGGTCTGCTCCAAGACTTACACACTTTCTCCTGACCCTGAACTGAGATGGGATTCCCTCAACTTTAAACGCTGACTCCTGGAGACTTTAAGATGAAATTTGCTCTCTCTCTTGCACAATAATCCCACAGGTGTTTGAGAACAGACATAGAATTTCCCCAAGACTTTGCTTCTCCAGGCAAAACCTCCATAGTTCTTTCCCTCATTCTTCATGGGACACCTTTTTTGATCTTCTTTCTCTGAACATGCTTCAGAGAAAGAGTTGCCCAGCCCTGTTCACAATGTTTCCCAAACATCTACAATGGCACCTGATGTAGAATGAATGAGGAAATGAATGGATAAATGAATGGAAGGAAGCAGGAAGGAAGAAAGGGAGGGACGGAGGAAGGGAGGAGAAAATGACTTCCAAGACTGTAACAAATCAGCCCCTTGGGGTTTTTCTCTATAGTTAAACACCACTTTAAGGGGACTTGACCTTAATTTATGATAGGAAGGAATATGGCACAGTGGAAAACACAGACTTTGGTGCTGCACAACCTGCATTCAAATCCCAGCTCTGTCGCTTAGCAGCTATTTATGATGTGAGCATGTTACTTAATTTCCTGGGTCATAGTTCCTTCAATTGGTAATATTACATAGTTAGGCTGTCATGAGTATTAGATAATGTCAGTGCTGTGCCTGACATATAGGAGGCATATAGGAATGAATAAATGACTCTTCTTTCTCCCTCAAACCAGTCAATGTATTCTTTCTATGTGTAGACAGTAGAGATTACTCACAGGTCAGACAGACCAAGGCCGTGCGGACAGACAGGTCTGCAAACAGCACCCAGCTCTCTGACACCTGGGAGATGACGACGGGGATGATGATCTCAGCTGGCACGTGGAACTGGAGGGCATAAGTGAAGAAGATGCCGATGGAGTACATCAGCTTGACCGACTGGTACAACCTGCAGGGAGAGGGACAGCACGTGAAATTTGATGTGGCTCCTGGGCAGGGCAGCACAGGACTCATCACTGCTTGGAGGTTGGGACTTGTTGAGTTATAGAATGGCCTAACTTCCACTGACTCAGCCTGACCTGCCACCAGAGCCACCTGGGAAGCTTATTAAAAGTGTACATTCTTGGAGATTCTCATTCAGTAGGCCTGTGGCTCAGGAATCTGTGCCTTTCTTTTTTTTTCTTTTACTTTTTTAAAAAAGGTATACTTGTATGGAGTGAAATTCACAGTACAAAGGTCATACCAGGACTCCCTCCCACCTTTGATTCCCAGCCTCCAGTTCCTCTCTCCACAGGCAACTCTTCGAACAATTTTCTTGAAGCCCTTCCAGAAATAGTGTAGATACAAACTTACACAGAATGTAGGTACACACACACACACAGAAGCATCCTCTACACACCATTGATCTCTGTTTTTAGTCATTAAATATTTCTTAGAGATTGTTCCCTATCAGTACACATAGATACATAGATCTGGCTCTTCTATTTAATAGCTGCTTGATATTCCAATTGCATGGATATACTATAATTTTTTAACCAGTCTCCAGTTAATGGATATTTAGATTATTCCTAGTCTTTTGCCAGTAAACAATGCAGTAAAGAATATGCTTGTACATATACCTATGCACATACAGTATACAACCCCAGAAGTAAAAATGTTGGGTAAAAGTATATGTGATTTAACATTTTGATAGCTCTCAGAAAAGGGTACTGTCATACACTGTTGTAAATTAGTGCAGCCACTGTGGAAAACAGTATGGAGGTTCCTCAAAAAACTAAAAACAAAACTACCGTATGACCCAGCAGTTCTACTCCTGGGTATATAACTGAAAAAAAAAATTAAAACACTAATTCAAAAAGATACATGTACCCCCATGTTCAACGCAGTGTGTATATACATATATATATATATGTATATACACACACACACACAGATACACACAATGGAATACTACTCAGCCATACACAAGAATGAAATTTTGCCATTTGCAAAAACATGGATGGACTTGGAGGGTATTATGCTAAGTGAAATAAGTCAGACAGAGAAAGACAAATACTGTATGATATCACTTATATGTGGAATCTAAAACATAAAACAAACTAATGAATATAACAAAAAAGAAGCACATTCACAGATATAGAGAACCAACTAGTGATTACCAGTGGGGAGAGGGATGGGGGGAGGGGCAAGATAGGGGTAGGGGATTAAGAGATACAAACTACTGTGTATAAAATAAATGAGCTACAGGATATATTGTACAACACAGAGAATATAGCCAATATTTTATAATAACTATAAATGGAATATAATCTTTGAAAATTGTGAATCACTATGTTGTACACTTGAAACTTATATTACATCAACTATACCTCAATAAAAAGAAATAAAATAAAAAATAAAAGTTTGGTAGCTCTTGACATATTGTGCATTTGTTGTCCCAGCATAATGGAGTGCTTGCTTCCCTCCATCCTTGGCAAAACACAGTGTGTGAACACATGCTGGTTTGTGCCACTGTGTTTTGTAAAATTGGCATTTCTATGATTATGAGGGAGACAGAGTAGCTTTTCAAATATATAAAATGTCACTTTCTGAGTTGCCTGTGAACTGTTTTCTCAGGCCCATTTCTCCTTGGGTTGTTGGTCTTTTGCTCATTGGGAGGGGATATTTGTTCATTCCTTCTTTAAGGCTCTTCTAGAGAATCTCATCACCAGCCAGGTTCAGAGAAGCTGCGAGGTCCTCACGGCACCTGATGCCCGTTTTTTTCCAGCTGATATCCCGTAAGGAAAGCACCCGCCCTGCCCAAGGTAGCTAGTGGCAGCCCGAATTACCCAGAATAAGAACAGCATATTAGGCTGCTATCTTACTCGTATAAAATAAGTCACAACTTCAAAGAAATTCCACGTTTATTATCTCATCTAGTCATTACCACAACATAGTGAAGTGGGTGGGACTGGTGATATTTTTCTCATTTTACAGCTGTGGCCTTATGGGAAATGAATGCCCCACCATCCTACTCACTTCCAAAAGACCGAGGCTGTGGGGGAGACATAGCAATGATAATAGCTAACATGCAATGAGCACTTACTGCATGCCAGACACTTTTCTAAGCATTTTATGTATATTAAGCCAATTCACCCTCACAGTCACTCCCTGAGATAGCATGGCGGTCATTTGCGCTGCTCGCCAAATACTTCCCAGTCTTCCAGACACATGGTAGAATTTCACTTCCCTGCCCCTTGGAGTGAGGCGTGGCCACTTGCTTTGACTGATGAAGTGTGAGCAGAAGAGACATATGTCACTTCCTAGAGAAGCTTTAGCAGCTTCATGGTAAAGGGTATGATTCAATGTGCCCTTTGCCATGGAAACCACCAATGTTTCAGGGAGTGGCTGTTCCATCAGTCTGGGTCTTGGAGTGGGGATGGTGCAGAGCTGAGCCCCAGCCATCCCATAATGGACATGTAGCATGAACTTACAATTAAGCATTTGTGTGTTCAGCCATTGAGATTTTGGAGTGGTTTATTTTATTACCAGAGCATAACCTATCCTGACTGATACAAATAGGCAAGAGTATTATCCTTATTTTATGGAGGATGGAAATGAGGTCTGCAAGATTAAGTTAGCTTATCCAAGGTCACGTGGGAACCAGGATCAAATCCCATTGCTCAGGTGTAGAATCTGTGCTCTTAAACACTTGGTTCTACTGACTGCTTAGTCATTCTGCACCCAATACTGCCAGAATAATGACAATAGCTAATACTTGATGAATGCTACGTGCCAGTCCCCAAAATGCTTCCTGGATGAATGAATGAATGAGTAAGTGAATCAATGACTGAATGCAAGAACTCCAGTCCAAGTACCGAGTGGGGCATAGCAATGGCAGCTTAGGCCCATTTCTGGAATTGGGGTCCTAAGTAGCAGTCCATATGCAGGCCCCTCAATTATTACTCCGGAGTTATACTTTTTGTTGTTGCTATTTCAGTTTCATAGACACTCCCAGATCATTCCTGTTTGACAGTCTTTGAACCATACAGTCAGACAGATTCAGTTTCAAGTTTCAACTTCTCATGAACAATGTGATCTGGGAAATTTACTTACAGCCTCTCCACATATCAACTTCCTTATCCATTCAGTGGAGTTGATAATAATAATGCTAACCCATAGGGCTGTTGAGAGAATTAAATGAGATAATACACAATGCCTGGGTTATTAAACGTACCTGTTATTATAATACTAATACTAGCAGTTAATATTTGTTGCTAATGGTAACTCAGGGATGCCACATTCTGTTGCTAAGGCTCAGACCCTGTGACTCTCCTCCCCTTCCCTGCAACCCCAGATGGGCAGGGACGTACCAGCAATTGGGCAAGTTGAGGGTGATGCTGGCCTGGGTGTTTGACCCAAACTTCATGTAGCCCAGTGTCCCCAGGCAGATGTAGAGGACGATGACAAGGGACATCCCCAAGTACAGAACAAAAGAAAACTGCTGTGGATGCTTCATCTGGTTTTTGAGAGACAGAACCTAGAGATGAAAGGAGGTTGAGAAAGAAAAGGTAGAAAGAAAGCTAGCAGGTTCCCCCACAAGCACAGACATCCTTCTCCAGGCAGCCCAGAGTCAGGAAGGGGCCACACCCCCTTTCATCTTCTCCCACATTTTCTACAGCCAGGAGTGCCCCACTCCATCTGGGCTGATGGTAAATTCTCACTCAGTCTTCAAGGCTTGGTGTGGTGTATGGGGCAGGTGGCACCCTGTAAATGGGTACTGACTTTCCCTTCCACCAGGAGAAGATCATATTCTGCACTTTTCATAAATATTACTATTTGGACACCTAGAACAATGACTGGCTTTCATAGAGAGCACTGGGGACCATTCCCTCAAACCCCACACCCATCTTACCATACCGACGCCTTCAAACGTGAAGATGGCTGTACCGAAGAACAGCAAGAAAGTCTTCCAGCTTGCCATCAAGGGTAGGTTCCTGGGATCTGGAATCTCCTGAAAGGAAGTAGAAGAAGGGCATTCATTTTGCCAAGGTGGAGAAGTCACCCCAAATCTGGTAGAGAGCTGGGCTTGCCCGACATCAACAGAGACAGTGTTAGAAGCACCCATGAGATATCTCCAGCTGAGTCAGCCTTCTCATCTTTTAAACAAGTTACTTATTTTTATTGTGGTAAAATATACATGGCACAAAAGTTACCATTTTAAACACTTTTAAATGTATAATTCAGTGGCATTAAGAGCCTTCACATTGTTGTACAACCATCACCACATTCCATCTCCAGAACTTTATCATCATCCCCAGCCGAAACTCTGCACCCATTAAATAATAACTCCCTATTACCCAGCCCACTGGTAACCCCTATTGGACCTTCTGTCTTTATGAATTTGACTATTCTAGGTACCTCTTACAAGTGAAATCATATAATATTTGTCTTTTTGTGGCTGGCTTATTTCACTAAGCATAATGTCCTCAAGGTTCATCCATGTTGTAGTATAAATCAGAATTTCATTCCTTCTTAAGGAATACAGTGTATATATTTACATTTTGATTTACCACATCTTTACATGTGGTGAAAATGGAACCCAGGGAGAAGAAGGGAACTGCCCAAGGCCACTCTGCAAGTGAGTGGCACAGCCCAGATAGGAATTCAGGTCTTCTGTTTTCCAGTTCTCTAATACCTCTTTCCCATCACTTCTCTCAGAGCCGTGAAGTCTTCTGGCTGGCACAGTAGCTATCACAGATCTAGAGGGAATGAGTATTTTAATAGACACCTGTGGGCAGAATAATGTCTACATCCTAATCCCTGGAACCTTGAATATGTTACATTACATGGCGAAGGAGAATTAAGTTTTCAGAATGAATTAAGGTAGCTAATCAAGCTAATTTAATTTAATTTATTTATTTATTTCACAGTATTATATATTTTATTTGAGAAGAAATTATTCCTAAGAGATTCATGTAGCCCCTTGAGATAAATGGGAATTTCCAAATATTTCAAATCCAAGTTTGGGAATACAATTGGCAGAGTACGAAAATGACAAAGGGAAAATCTCTCGGATATCAGAGTTATCACAAAACTTGAAGGTGAGTTACGTGAATTGTATAGAGTCAAAATCAAAGTAGAAATTCCAAGAAAAATAGAAGAGGCATGTTCTACTTCCACAATCTCATCAAAGACTGGCAACACTTGGCTCAGGCTTTGAGCTCTGCTATCACAGGCACTTCTTAAGCCCTTAGGACAACAGGACCTTTTATAGCTTCCTTTCCAAAGAGCAATTTCAGGCCCCTCTTTAAGTCAGACTAGATGGAGGGGTTCAGCATGGGTGTGGTCACAGTGTACATCACTGAGGCTATTGCACTTGAATGTGAGCTGTGAGCAGCAGCAGAGCTACTGTACACTCCTGTGCCTGTACAATAAAATAAGGAGACAACTGAGAGGTGAGATGCACAGGTGGATAATGCTTTATACTTCCCCTGAAGCTAATTTTAAAATAACGAGGTTATCCTGGGTTACCTGGGTAGATTCAACGTAATCACAAGGGACTTTAAAAGTGGAAGAGAGAAATCAGAAGAGAGAACCAGAGAGATGGCAGCATGAGAAAGACTTGGCCTGACATTGCTGGTTTTGAAGAGGGAAGTGGGCCATGAGCCAAGGCATGAGGGCAGCTTCTAGAAGCCGGAAAAAGCAAAGAAACAGATTCTCCCCACAAGCCTCCAGAAAGAAATGCAGAAAGGTCCTGCCCAGTGAGACCTCCAGAACTCTGAGATAATTTTGTGTTGTTTTAAGTCACCAGATTTATGGTAATTTGTCACAGCAGCAGCAGGAAACTAATACAACCACAGAGGCTTTCAAAGAAATGAAACTATAATGGTGAAATTTCAGGGCCTTAATGATAGCAAAGCATGGGCTTGGGAGGCAAAATGACTGTAATTAGTGGAAAAATTACTTTCTGTTTATCAGTTTTCTTGTCTGTGGACTGAGGATAAAGTAGTATTACTTCCAAAATAGCATCATTGTGAAGATTTAATGAGTTAATCTATGTAAAGAACTTGGCACAAAGTAAATCGAATTCCTTTATCATCCAAGTATCCCCTGTCAACCTATCACTGCTACAATTTTGTTTGGTTATTTGATTGAGATTTATTACCCCAAGTGATTGTAACCTCCATGAAAGCAGACACCCCATCAATTTTACTTACTACTGAATCCCCACCCCTTGCACAATGCCTGGGTCATAGAAGCTATCAATAACTATTTGTTGAATGACCCATTGTCCAGTGTGACGATAATGATGATGATGGTGACTAGCTTTTATAGCTTGTGGGGCAGGTGTTCACGGACGCATCACTTAGGCAGGGGCTGCTCAGAGCAGGAGGTCACCTTCCTCACTCTCATCTGCCCATGACAACAGTGACCCTCCCCAAGGGTCTCAGAAGCCCTGAACACTGACCCCCTTCTGTGGTGGTTTTGGGAACAGACCTGCACGATATACTCAAAGATCAGAGCCATGCTCCCCAGGGTGGTGATATTGGCCAGTGCTGAGAAGACAGACAGCACCCTGAGGTTCTGGATAAACACCAGCAGGGTCAGGAAGGGCAGGATTGTCAGCATGTAGAAACGAATGTCCAGGGTGGGGGTCAGCACCAGGATCTTCCTGGGTTGGCAGGTGTTGGAGGTCACGTAGGCTTCTTCCACCATCTGATGTGGAGCACAAGGAAGGGCAATGTAGTTAGAGGTGCCACATTAACACAGGACGCCATTAAGTTTCAATTTCAGATAATTAACAGATAATATTTTAGTAAAAGTATGTCCCAAATATTACATAAGGACATACCTGTAGTAAAAAAAAATTATGCTGCTTATCTGAAATTCCAATTTAACTGGGTGTCATATATTTTTATTTGCCAAATCTGGTAACCCTAAACTGTAGTACCCATGACTGTGACAACCAGAAACCCTTAGAATCATCAAATCTCAAGCCTGAAGGGTCCTTTTGTCATCTAGCCCAAGCTCGTCTTCCGTACCAAATGGTTTTCTTGCATACATCCAGAGAATAGTAATTGATTACACAGGAATATCTTCTTCAACTTTAGATAGCCCTAAAGGTTAGAAAGCTCTGAATATTGAGCAAAATCTGTCTGCTTGAATATTCCATCTATAATGCCTGTCATAGTTCTGGCTGTTTGAGTGCACGAAAACAAGTATGCTTCCTTTATTCCATGAAACCAAGAAAGAATGCTATGATTGATTTATAATGCCTGTTAGGAATGCAATGAGGGCAATGTTGCAACTTGTTTGCCTTAATTTAAGTCTTCTACATGACAACCTTGAGCCGCCTAAAGAAAAGCTCACCAACACTTTTCAGGCTAAATATTCTCAATTATTTCTGATTGGACAGGATTGCAAGCCTCTCTTTCCATCCTGGTTACACTCCTCAGATGTTGCTTCGGCTTCCCTATGATCCGTTTCAAGAGTGATTCCCAGGACTGAAAAAACTCCCAAGTGTAGTCTGACTAGGGAGTAGAAATGAAGCCCTCTCTTCCCATGATCCAAAAACTACAATTTTGCTAATGCAACCCTAGCAGTAGGAGGTCTGCTTTCCCCCCCTCTGCCCAGAAGGGGCCTCTTTACCTGTTGTAAATTGTCTGCCATAAACATAAAATAAACACTGCAGAAGCCCAATTGGGTGATGATTAATAAAAAGCTGACAGTGTACCTGAGAAGGAAAACAAGAGGCAGACAGAGGGAGAAACAAATTATTTTTAAATGCATTTATTTTTTTTGAGACAATTATTTCTTTTATTATTTTTAATATTTCCTCATTTTGTAATTTTGAAAAATTTCAAGTCCACAGTAAAAGTTGAAAGACTAGTATAATTAACATCCATATACTCTTTAACTAGATATACTGATTGCTAAAGTTTAGCCCTAACTGCATTAAATATGTATGGATGAATGTGTTTATCCATACACACACACACATACACACACGTGTGCATTTTTTCAGAACTACTTGAAAATTAATTGCAGATATTATAACATGTCAACCCTAAAGACCATAACATACCTCCCTTAGGACTATGATGTCCAGAAAATCAACTTCAATATACTCAGATATGTAGTCTATATTTTAAATAACCCAATTCTCTAAAGTATCTTTTATAGCTGTTTTAAAAATATTTTTGATTAAGGATCTAATCACACTTCATATGTGGCATTCGGCTACGTTTGTTTAGTATTTTTTTTCAGGTAGAGCTGCCCTGTACATATCCACCTTTTTTGTTTCCCGTGACATTGCCTTTTTGGGAAGAGTCTAAGCCATCTGTCTTGTAGAATGTCCCACATCGTGGACTTACGTGACTGTTTCCTCGTGATTCAGAGAAGCAAGCACACACATAGGTGATACTGTGTACGTGTGTTTCATCACATTGGGAGGCACAGGATGTCCACTGTGATGGCGAATGCTAGGCCTCTCCATTGAAAGTGTACATTTCCTACTTTGCAACCTGGAGGTAAAAACTTTGAGATGCCACGAATAGCCTATCCTCCTCAACCCAAGGGTTTTAACATTCATTGATGATCCTTGCTGAATCAATTATTTCACTGGTGGTTGCAAGGTGGTGATTTTCTAGTTCTGTCATTTTATCTAAGTTTATTAGCTAACATCTAAGAAAGATATATTCTCCTTTCCTCTTTTTTTATCACAGTAAATTCACATTAATTATTCTTTATTTAACATATTAAACTCTGTTATTGTCGTTATTCTTTTGGATTCTTAAATTGTCCCGTATTTGGAGATGCATTTATTTATTTACTTTAATAAATTTTATTTATTTATTTATTTATTTTTCGCTGTGTTGGGTCTTCCTTGCTGTGAGCGGGCTTTCTCTTGTTGCGGTGCGCGGGCTTCTCATTGCGGTGGCTTCTCTTGTTGTGGAGCACGGGCTCTAGGCGCGTGAGCTCAGTAGTTGTGGTGCATGGGCTTAGTTGCTCCGCGGCATGTGGGATCCTCCCAGACCAGGGCTCGAACCCATTTTCCCCTGCATTGGCAGGCGGATTCTTAACCACTGCGCCACCAGGGAAGCCCTGTATTTATTTTTTAAGAGAACAAAAATATGTTCCTCTACTTAGGTTCTAAGGTTTAGATCCATGTTTTTCAAGACTGGGTTGTAGTAACCATTGCATCAGAATCATGTGAGGTTTATGGTAAGAATACAGAGTCCTGGCTCTCATATCAGCCTATTGAGTCAGAAGCTTGGCAGTGTCATGTGAGACTTCAGAATAGAGATGTTTTTTCTCTTTATTGTTGAGATTTTCAAACACACATGAAAACAATGATAATAATTCAATGACTCCTTGTGTGCTCATCCCAGGTTCAACAATTAACTTTTTGCCAATCCTCTTCCATCTATTCCTTCACCCCCACTGCATACAAGCTTATTTTGTTGGTGTATTTGAAGCGAACTGGAGATGTCAAGTCATTCCACCTGTAAATAATTCAGTATGCAGCTTTAATGGACAAGAATTTAAATAAAATACAATGTCCTTAATCACCCCTTACAAAACTAACAATAATTTCTTATATCACTTAATATTCCATCCATAGTCAGATTTTTCCAATTTTTTCAAAAATGTCTATTTCACAGTTGGTTTCTAAACAAGTCTATTCATTGCATTTTGTAATTAAGTCTCAAGTTTTTAAATCTGCTATATTCCCCTTGTCTTATTTTTTCCCTTGCAACTTTAATTTTTTTGGTTGGTGCTGAAGATACTAGAAAATTGCCCTGCAGTACGTTTCACTTTCTAGATTCAGTTGATGAATTCATAATGTCATTTATCTTGTTCTTCTATCCCCTGTGTTTCCTGTAAACTGATATTAGATCTAGTGGTTTAATAAGACTGAGGTTCTTCATTTATCTTTCTGGCAAGGGTATTTCAGAGGTGGTTCTCTGTACTCCCTATTGTATCCTATTATAAGACACATCATGTCCAGTTGTCCCATGTCTAGACATGAGTCGATAACTACATGGGGTCAGGTGATGCCAGTGTATTCTTCCTTTATAGTTTTCCAATGACCTTTCACAATGAGCATCAGTTGATGATTGTTGCTTATGTGGAATAGGTAATTTTTAATCAAACTCCCCAGGTATTTCTTAGCACACTAAAAATTGCAAATCATTCGTTTAAATAAAACAGTTTCCCAATTCTTTCTCAGCTGCTGGGCCTCCAGAGAAATGGCACAGTATAG
Organism: Balaenoptera musculus; assembly: GCF_009873245.2. Taxonomy (NCBI): domain Eukaryota; kingdom Metazoa; phylum Chordata; class Mammalia; order Artiodactyla; family Balaenopteridae; genus Balaenoptera; species Balaenoptera musculus. Next base: position 126,494,696 of record NC_045787.1, read on the forward strand.
TGGGTGAGAGCTGAATGTTCTGGATTTCAGTCCTCGCTCTGATCCCTGGGTAACTTGAGCAGCCTTATTGTTCTATCTGGTCTTCATTCTCCTCCATTTGAATAGGCATGGATATAGTGATCTCCAAGGAGCCTTCCTGCCTGAAAGTTTTATTCAGGGTGTCATCAGAAGCTGATAAATCTTCATGAGAAAGGATGGACAATTGTGAGATCTCTATTATTACTGCCCCATGCCTTTCCTGTCTGACAATCAGAGTGACTCCTGATCAGGAGATCAGTGACCTACTGATATTCCCAAGAGAGGAGCTGCAGGAGGGATCTTGGCAGGTGAGGGGCTAACTCCTGAGGGGCTCTGCTGGGAAAGGCTAACATGTTAGGTGCTTGGTCAAAACTCTGCTTCACCAGTATCTATACCTGTGACCTTGGACCCATTATTCTGTCTCTGTGAGCTTTTATCACCATATTTCCTCCCAATAAAGATACACCTGCCTACCTCACAAGGTCATTGAGATGATCAGAGGAGATCAGACAGCGAAGAGCATTTTGTACACCATAAACTTTTTATCCAGCGAGGGTTACAACCTAAATGTTCACCATTAGGGGAAGGATTAAATAAAACCACAGGATCCATCTATACTGGGGAACATCGTGAGCCTTACAAAATAATGAGGTCAATCTCTATGTCCAAATGTGGAAAGAAATTAATCATATTATTAGATGAAAGAGCAAATTTCCAAAAAATATTCCAATTAATATACAAGAAAATACAAAACAAAATATGTATTTCCATTTGTACACATATATACAGAGAAAAAGTACATGCAGAGAAAAAGTCTAGAGGAATGTTTACTAACTAGATATCAGTGATTACTTCTTGGGTGAAGAGTGGGATGGGGGATGGAGCTATCGGAGGAGATTCTCTTTATTGTTCAATAGTTTTCAACAAGAACATATTCATTTAAAACTTGTGTTACTAGAAATAAAGAAAGAACAGGTGAGGATTATTATTATTGTTGTTGTTATTATTACTACTACTACTGTGACATCTATGACTACTACCTTCCCCACACTGAGTGGGTCCTCAGCCAGGCATTTGGGCAGGTTTCGAGGCTGTACATCATGGCCTCTCCATAGTTCACAAAAGTCTTTTGCAGTCTAGGGAAAGGACAAGCAATGAATAACTTAAAACATTTTTTTTTAAAGTACAATGTACTCTCGAAGTGAGTAGTTATTATATATTCATGTATTAATATGGGACATTCTGGTAATTTTCTAGCAACAGTATTATTGAGATATTTTATAATGGTATACTTCTAAAAGTTTCAGAATTCTGCCTCTTTTTTGTAGCTGTCCTTTTTAACACTAATATTTAAGTGGATATTATTATTATTATTTAGGTAGACAGTAGCTGTGAATTGATTAGGTCTGCAAACAAGGACAGAGAGGATACGAAAGTTGTGAGGTGTGCGCACCTGGTTAGAGGGAGGAGAAGGGAGGGGGACGAGGTATGAGTATGGCCAAGACAGTGGTTCTGTCTTTTCTGGACTTACATTCCCTTCTTCCCACTGTTGAGGGTGTTGGAACATTTGGGATGCTTGCCCCGGACCAGACCCCATGCAAAGGTGATCTTTAGCCTCCTGCCCAGCACCCCTGTAGGATGTGACACCCCAGTTCCAGCCTATCCCTCTTCCTTCATCCCTCCTTCCCTAGGCGGCCCTTCCTAAGGGACGGGAAGGCCCTGCTGAGGACTGTCAACAGAGCAAGTGGAGCAAGTTGCCCAGGTCCCTGGAGTTAATTGCATGACTCAGGGGAGTAGCTTGGAGAGGGAAACGGCCCCAGACTTGTCAGGGACTAGGGTTTAAGTCCCAACACACCCCCTTAGATGGCTGGGAGACCTTGAGCAAGTCTCTTTATACTTCCAGGCTTCAGTTTTTTTACACGCAGTCAGTTTTGGGGAGGAGCCAGTAAGAGATGAATATGGTGATGCACTGAGAACACGGCATGATGCTTCTGTTTTTATTGTTACTCAATGCGCTTGGCATATGAAATACAAACGAGGTCACATTGCATAGGACTGGCAAATACATTACTCTGAGGACTGCAAATTCAAAAGCAATGGGGATCAGAAAGGTGTCAGTACTGTGGTGAGAAGGGCTGGGTATGAGACAGAATAGAGGATAGTGGAGACAGTGTCCTAGGCTATGGTACAGGTCTTGCTCCAAAAGGGGTTGATTAGGATGTGGCTCCAGCTGAATGATGAAGGAATGAAGCCGCAGAGGTGGCAGAGTGTCTGACTGGCAAGAAGGTACAGATTTTTTTTTATGTGAAATCTCCAGGTTTTTAAATGCTGGAGAAAAACAAAAAACCAAGGGACTTCCCTGGTGGCGCAGTGGTTAGGACTCTGCGCTCCCAATGCAGGGGGCCTGGGTTTGATCCCTCATCAGGGAACTGGGTCCCACATGCATGCCATAACTGGGAGTTCACATGCCACAACTGAGGAGCCCATGAGCCTCAACTGAGGAGCCTGCCTGCTGCAACTAAGACCTGGCACAGCCAAATAAATAAATAAATATTTTTAAAAAACTGTAGAAGTCCTCCCAAATATATCTGAAAACCACTGTCAGCTCTTAGGCCATGGGTCTATAACCTCTGTATTAGAGGGGGAAAAAAAAAGGAAAAACAAATAATCAAAAGCAAAAATCAGGGAAAGGTTGTCATAAATGACAGAGATGTTGGAAACCTGCATGGTGATAAAATGGTCCTGGCAGGCTTGAGGGAAGAAAAAGATTTGCAGATAGGTTAAGGGGTAGAGTCAGACAGGTCTTGGAATACTGGCTCTGCCACTTCCTAGCTGTGTGACCTTGAGCAAGGCATTTAACTCACCTAAGCTTCAGTTTAATCATCTATAAAATGGGAAAAATAGTGCCTACCATAAAATTTTACTGTAGGGAGTAAATAAAAGAAGACTTGCAAAGCTCTTGCCATGTACCTGGCACAATGTAGTTGTGCAATAAATTTAATTGCTGAATGAGTAAATGCTCTTAACAGTGTTTCGTGGGCTGGAAAGTACCACACAAGTTAGGTGTGATTGATATATACTCCAGATGCACCTATTTGGGTTATGATAATTTGACTTTATGAGGAGCTTCATTTAATATCCGTACTTTGACTCATGAGGACCTTCTCCACATCTATGAGGACATATTTAGATTTGCCTGCCTTGGGAGAAGCTGAGCCCTGTGGACAGAAAGCCATAAGGCTGTTGGCTGTAAAGAATTGTTAATCACCATGAATTGCTAGTTTATAAATATGAAATTCTCAGCATTGTTTGTTTTCACTGCATTTGTCTTTTCCTTCTGGAATTTTGTTTTGCATTACAGTTTTAAATATATAAACGTTGAGTGTTGTATGTACACTTTATTAGGGATTGAAGTGAACTATCCCTGTATTGCTAACTATGTTTTTTTACTGTTACTAACTTGTCCCAAGAAGGGTTTACCTGGAAAAAATTCCCCTTCGAAGGTGTATGTATTGGAGTTGGGGGGAGATGGGGGTGGGGAGATTAAGAGGAAAAGAAAGACATCTTAAGTATCTCGCATATTCATGGATATGTATGAGCACATTTGCATCCTTTACCTCTTTTGATTTCTCTAGGTGGGGATATTTGGGCTCAGAGAGCGCAGGAGCTTGGCAAAGTTGTCCAGCTAGTTAGCAGCAGAGTTGGGCCCAGACCTAGGAGTTCCCAGTTGGGATTTTAATCACTCCCTCCACCGCCTCTGCAGTATCTAGAGCAGCAGGGGTGGTGGCCTGGAGAGGGGGCCGGCTAATTGGGTCAGCGATCCAGGGAAAATTAGCACACCCGCAGATGGAACCCGGCACCAAGTGACAGAGAAGCAGGACTCTCACCTCTGACTTAGGTGATAAGCACAGTTCAACAGGATGACCATGCAGTGCACGGTGAGGATCCCGATGGCAAGCAGGCTGAAAGGACCGACCTGGAGGGGAAAGGAGATGTGGGCACAGTGAGCCACAGGTGGATTGCTCCCATACCTGGCCCTCTCCCCGCCTGGGTGCTAGGGTCCCTCTCATAATAGAGATTTGGGGATGAGAGCCCCTGCCTGAATGTCCTTGTGCCCCCAGATGCTCTGGCCTGAATGCCCTTCTTGGCATCACTGCAAAGTGGCTGCCCAACCTGTGCTACAATACTTCTAGTAACAGAGAGCTCACTACCTCCCAGACAGCCCATGCCTTTCCTCGTCAGCCTTTAGTTCCGCTTCTAGATCTCTCATTCCTTCTCACATCCCAGCCCTTACCTCCTCCAAGATGCTTGAAGACCAAGGTTCCTCTTAGGGATTGGCTTCCTTCCTTTAGTACAAAGTCATCAAAAGGGGCACTACTGATATTTTGGGCCAGCTGATTTTTTGTTGTTGCAGGGGGCTGTCCTATACATTGTGGGATATTTAGCAGCATCCCTGGCCTCTACCCACTGGATTTCAGAAGCACTCCCTCCCCCTCCTCTCCAAGTTGTGGCAACCAAGAATGTCTCCAGACATTGTAAATGTCTTTGGGTGAGGGGGGTGAAAAATTACCCTCAGTTGAGCATCACTGCTCTCGTATGTCTACTTTCCATGTCCTTTTTATTTTTTTAACTAAAAATTGTATGTATTTAAGGTGAACAACATGATTTGATACACATACACAGAGAAATGATGACTAGAGTCAAGCTAATGAACAAGTCTCCTCCTCACATAGTCTCCATTTTTTTTATGTGTGATGAGATTAAAAAGCAGGGCTCATTATTAATCATTATCTCCCAGATGTGATCACAATGGCACAGAGCAAAGAGGGACTCTCTCACCCTCTTTGTGCTGGACACCTGTGCCTTTATGGATGTGACCTGTGCTAACATCACGAAGAAATTTGAGAGATGAAGAGCACCACTAGATTGCACCAGGATGTAGCCTCCCAATAGCAGAGACTCTTTTGTCTTGTTTATATCTATATTCCCAGGGCTTAAGGATAGTAGGTGCTCAATATATATTTCTCAAATGAATCATGATTACAGGTTCTGATGGGAGATGGAGGGTAAAGAAATCGCCTAATAACTCTTAGGAACCAAAAATCAAAGGATAAAAGAGTTATCTTAAAAAGCAAAGACCGGGGGAGGGGCAAGATGGCGGAAGAGTAAGACGCGGAGATCACCTTCCTTCCCACAGTTACAGTAGAAATACATCTACACGTGGAACTGCTCCTACAGAACACCCACTGAACGCTGGCAGAAGACGTCAGACCTCCCAAAAGGCAAGAAAATCCCCACGTACTTGGGTAGGGCAAAAGAAAAAAGAAATAACAGAGACAAAAGAATAGGGACGGGACCTGCACCAGTGGGAGGGAGCTGTGAAGCAGGAAAGGTTTCCACACACTAGGAAGCCCCTTCGCGGGCGGAGACTGCGGGTGGCAGAGGGGGGAAGCTTCGGGGCCACGGAGGAGAGCACAGCCATAGGGGTGCGGAGGGCAAAGCGGAGAGATTCCCACACGGAGGCTCGGCGCCGAGCATCACTCACCAGCCCGAGAGGCTTGTCTGCTCAGCCGCCGGGGCGGGCGGGGCTGGGAGCTGAGGCTCGGGCTTCGGTGCTAGCCGGGAGGGAGTCCGGGAAAAAGTCTGCAGCTGCCGAAGAGGCAAGAGACTTTTTCTTGCCGCTTTGTTTCGCGGCGCGCAAGGAGAGGGTATTCAGAGCGCCGCCTAAACGAAATCCAGAGACGGGCGCGAGCCGCGGCTATCAGCACGGATCCCACAGCAACAGGGGTGCAGAGGGAAAAACGGAGAGATTCCCGCACAGAGGCTCGGCGCCGAGCAGCGCTCACCAGCCCGAGAGGCTTGTCTGCTCAGCCGCCGGGGCGGGCGGGGGCTGGGAGCTGAGGCTCGGGCTTCGGTGCTAGCTGGGAGGGAGTCCGGGAAAAAGTCTGCAGCTGCCGAAGAGGCAAGAGACTTTCTCTTGCCGCTTTGTTTCGCGGCACGCAAGGAGAGGGGATTCAGAGCGCCGCCTAAACGAACTCCAGAAACGGGCGCGAGCCACGGCTATCAGCGCGGACCCCAGAGACAGGCGCGAGCCGCGGTTATCAGCGTGGACCCCAGAGACGGGCAGGAGACGCTAGGGCTGCCGCTGCCGCCACCAGGAAGCCTGTGTGTGAGCACAGGTCACTCTCCACACCGCCCCCCCAGGAGCCGGTGCAGCCCGCCACTGCCAGGCTCCCGTGATCCAGGGACAACTTCCCCGGGAGAACGCACAGCGCACCTCAGGCTGCTGCAACGTCACGCCGGCCTCTGCCGCCGCAGGCTCGCCCCGCCTCCTCCATACCCCTCCCTCCCCGCGGCCTGAGTGAGCCAGAGCCCCCGAAGCAGCTGCTCCTTTAACCCCGTTCTGTCTGGGCGGGGAACAGACGCCCTCAGGCGACCTACATGCAGAGGCGGGAGCCCCGGGAGCTGTACGAACAAAGAAGAGAAAGGGAAATCTCTCCCAGCAGCCTCAGAAGCAGCGGATTAAAGCTCCACAAACAACTTGATGTGCCTGCATCTGTTGAATACCTGAATAGACAACGAATCATCCCAAATTCAAGAGGTGGACTTTGGGAGCAGGATATATTAATTTTTCCCCTTTTCCTTTTTTTGTGAGTGTATAGGTGTATGCTTCTGGGTGAGATTTTGTCTGTATAGCTTTGCTTTCACCATTAGTCCTAGGGTTAGGTCCGTCCGTGTTTATTTTTTTTTTTAACTTAAAAATTTTTTTTTCCTAATAAATGTTTTCTTAATAATTTTTTCCTTATTTTCTATTTTTAGAAATTAAAAAAAAATTTTAATAAGTTTTTTCATATTTTTTATTTTAAAAAATTAAAAAAATTTTTTCTTAATAAATTTTTTTCTTAATTTTTTTCTTATTTTTTACTATAAAAAATTAATAAATCTATTTTTAAAAATTAAAAAAAATTTATGAATACATTTATTCTTAATAATTTTTTTCTCAATTTTTATTATAATAGCTTTATTTTATTTTCTTTTATCCTCCTTCTTTCTTTCTTTCTATTTTTTTCTCCCTTTTATTCTGAGCCGTGTGGATGAAAGGCTCTTGGTGTTCCAGCCAGGCATCAGGGCTGTGCCTCTGAGGTGGGAGAGCCAACTTCAGGACACTGGTCCACAAGAGACCTCCCAGCTCCACGTAATACCAAACGGCAAAAATCTCTCAGAGATCTCCATCTCAACATCAAGACCCAGCTTCACTCAACGACCAGCAAGCTACAATGCTGGACACCCTATGCCAAACAACTAGCAAGACAGGAACACAGCCCCATCCATTAGCAGAGAGGCTGCCTAAAATCATAATAAGGCCACAGACACCCCAAAACACACCACCAGACGTGGATGTGCCCACCAGAAAGACAAGATCCAGCCTCATCCACCAGAACACAGGCACTAGTCCCCTCCACCAGGAAGCCCACACAACCCACTGAACCAACCTTAGCCACTGGGGACAGATACCAAAAACAACGGGAACTACGAACCTGCAGCCTGTGAAAAGGAGACCCCAAACACAGTAAGATAAGCAAAATGAGAAGACAAAAAAACCACACAGCAGGTGAAGGAGCAGGGTCAAAACACACCAAACCTAACAAATGAAGAGGAAATAGGCAGTCTACCTGAAAAAGAATTCAGAATAATGATAGTAAAGATGATCCAAAATCTTGGAAATAGAATAGACAAAATGCAAGAAACATTTAACAAGGATGTAGAAGAACTAAAGAGGAACCAAGCAACGATGAAAAACACAATAAATGAAATTAAAAATACTCTAGACGGGATCAATAGCAGAATAACTGAGGCAGAAGAACGGATAAGTGACCTAGAAGATAAAATAGTGGAAATAACTACTGCAGAGCAGAATAAATAAAAAAGAATGAAAAGAACTGAGGACAGTCTCAGAGACCTCTGGGACAACATTAAACGCACCAACATTCGAATTATAGGGGTCCCAGAAGAAGAAGAGAAAAAGAAAGGGACTGAGAAAATATTTGAAGAGATTATAGTTGAAAACTTCCCTAATATGGGAAAGGAAATAGTTAATCAAGTCCTGGAAGCACAGAGAGTCCCATACAGGATAAATCCAAGGAGAAACACGCCAAGACACATATTAATCAAACTATCAAAAATTAAATATAAAGAAAACATATTAAAAGCAGCAAGGGAAAAACAACAAATAACACACAAGGGAATCCCCATAAGGTTAACAGCTGATCTTTCAGCAGAAACTCTGCAAGCCAGAAGGGAGTAGCAGGATATACTTAAAGTGATGAAGGAGAAAAACCTACAACCAAGTTTACTCTACCCAGGAAGGATCTCATTCAGATTTGATGGAGAAATTAAAACCTTTACAGACAAGCAAAAGCTGAGAGAGTTCAGCACCACCAAACCAGCTTTACAACAAATGCTAAAGGAACTTCTCTAGGCAAGAAACACAAGAGAAGGAAAACACCTACAGTAACAAACCCAAAATATTTAAGAAAATGGGAATAGGAACATACATATCGATAATTACCTTAAATGGAAATGGATTAAATGCTCCCACCAAAAGACACAGACTGGCCGAATGGATACAAAAACAAGACCCATATATATGCTGTCTACAAGAGACCCACTTCAGACCTAGAGACACATACAGACTGAAAGTGAGGGGATGGAAAAAGATATCCCATGCAAATGGAAATCAAAAGAAAGCTGGAGTAGCAATTCTCATATCAGACAAAATAGACTTTAAAATAAAGACTATTACAAGAGACAAAGAAGGACACTATATAATGATCAAGGGATCGATCCAAGAGGAAGGTATAACAATTGTAAATATTTATGCACCCAACATAGGAGCACCTCAATACATAAGGCAAATACTAACAGCCATAAAAGGGGAAATCGACAGTAACACAATCATAGTAGGGGACTTTAACACCCCACTTTCACCAATGGACAGATCATCCAAAATGAAAACAAATAAGGAAACACAAGCTTTAAATGATACATTAAACAAGATGGACTTAATTGATATTTATAGGACATTCCACCCAAAAACAAGAGAATACACATTTTTCTCAAGTGCTCATGGAACATTCTCCAGGATAGATCATATCTTGGGTCACAAATCAAGCCTTGGTAAATTTAAGAAAATTGAAATCGTATCAAGTATCTTTTCCGACCACAACGCTATGAGACTAGATATCAATTACAGGAAAAGATCTGTAAAAAATACAAACACATGGAGGCTACACAATACACTACTTAATAACGAAGTGACCACTGAAGAAATCTAAGGGGAAATCAAAAAATACCTAGAAACAAATGACAATGGAGACACGACGACCCAAAACCTATGGGATGCAGCAAAAGCAGTTCTAAGAGGGAAGTTTATAGCAATACAAGCCTACATCAAGAAACAGGAAACATCTCGAATAAACAACCTAACCTTGCACCTAAAGCAATTAGAGAAAGAAGAGCAAAAAAACCCCAAAGCTAGCAGAAGGAAAGAAATCATAAAGATCACATCAGAAATAAATGAAAAAGAAATGAAGGAAACAATAGCAAAAATCAATGAAACTAAAAGCTGGTTCTTCGAGAAGATAAACAAAATTGATAAACCATTAGCCAGACTCATCAAGAGAAAAAGGGAGAAGACTCAAATCAATAGAATTAGAAATGAAAAAGGAGAAGTAACCACTGACACTGCAGAAATACAAACGACCATTAGTGATTACTACAAGCGACTCTATGCCAATAAAATGGACAACCTGGAAGAAATGGACAGATTCTTAGAAATGCACAACCTGCCGAGACTGAACCAGGAAGAAATAGAAAATATGAACAGACCAATCACAAGCACTGAAATTGAAACTGTGATTAAAAATCTTCCAACAAACAAAAGCCCAGGACCAGATGGCTTCACAGGCGAATTCTATCTAACATTTAGAGAAGAGCTAACACCTATCCTTCTCAAACTCTTCCAAAATATTGCAGAGGGAGGAACACTCCCCAACTCATTCTACGAGGCCACCATCACCCTGATACCAAAACCAGACAAAGATGTCACAAAGAAAGAAAACTACAGGCCAATATCACTGATGAACATAGATGCAAAAATCCTCAACAAAATACTAGCAAACAGAATGCAACAGCACGTTAAAAGGATTATACACCATGATCAAGTGGGGTTTATTCCAGGAGTGCAAGGATTCTTCAATATTCGCAAATCAATCAACGTGATACATCATATTAACAAATTGAAGGAGAAAAACCATATGATCATCTCAATAGATGCAGAGAAAGCTTTCGACAAAATTCAACACCCATTTATGATAAAAGCCCTGCAGAAAGTAGGCACAGAGGGAACTTTCCTCAACATAATAAAGGGATAAATGACAAACCCACAGCCAACATTGTCCTCAATGGTGAAAAACTGAAACCATTTCCACTAAGATCAGGAACAAGACAAGGCTGCCCACTCTCACCACTATTATTCAACATAGTTTTGGAAGTGTTAGCCACAGCAATCAGAGAAGAAAAAGAAATAAAAGGAATCCAAATCGGAAAAGAAGAAGTAAAACTGTCACTGTTTGCAGATGACATGATACTATACATAGAGAATCCTAAAACTGCCACCAGAAAACTACTAGAGCTAATCAATGAATTTGGTAAAGTAGCAGGATACAAAATTAATGCACAGAAATCTCTTGCATTCCTATATACTAACGATGAAAAATCTGAAAGTGAAATTAAGAAAACACTCCCGTTTACCATTGCAACAAAAAGAATAAAATATCTAGGAATAAACCTACCTAAGGAGACAAAAGACCTGTATGCAGAAAATTATAGGACACTGATGAAAGAAATTAAAGATGATACAAATAGATGGAGAGATATACCATGTTCTTGGATTGGAAGAATCAGCATTGTGAAAATGACTCTACTACCCAAAGCAATCTACAGATTCAATGCAATCCCTATCAAACTACCACTGGCATTTTTCACAGAACTAGAACAAAAAATTTCACAATTTGTATGGAGACACAAAAGACCCCGAATAGCCAAAGCAATCCTGAGAACGAAAAATGGAGCTGGAGGAATCAGGCTCCCTGACTTCAGACTATATTACAAAGCTACAGTAATCAAGACAGTTTGGTACTGGCACAAAAACAGAAATATAGATCAATGGAACAGGATAGAAAGCCCAGAGATAAACCCACACACATATGGTCACCTTATCTTTGATAAAGGAGGCAAGCATATACAGTGGAGAAAAGACAGCCTCTTCAATAAGTGGTGCTGGGAAAACTGGACAGGTACATGTAAAAGTATGAAATTAGAACACTCCCTGACACCATACACAAAAATAAACTCAAAATGGATTAAAGACCTAAGTGTAAAGCCAGACACTATCAAACTCTTAGAGGAAAACATAGGCAGAACACTCTATGACATAAATCACAGCAAGATCCTTTTTGACCCAGCTCCTAGAGAAATGGAAATAAAAACACAAATAAACAAATGGGACCTAATGAAACTTAAAAGCTTTTGCACAGCAAAGGAAACCATAAACAAGACCAAAAGACAACCCTCAGAATGGGAGAAAATATTTGCAAATGAAGCAACTGACAAAGGATTAATCTCCAAGATTTACAAGCAGCTCATGCAGCTCAATATCAAAAAAACAAACAACCCAATCCAAAAATGGGCAGAAGACCTAAATAGACATTTCTCCAAAGAAGATACACAGATGGCCAACAGACACATGAAAGAATGCTCAACATCATTAATCATTAGAGAAATGCAAATCAAAACTACAATGAGGTATCATCTCACACCGGTCAGAATGGCCATCATCAAAAAATCTACAAACAATAAATGCTGGAGAGGGTGTGGAGAAAAGGGAACACTCTTGCACTGTTGGTGGGAATGTAAATTGATACAGCCACTATGGAGAACAGTATGGAGGTTCCTTAAAAAACTAAAAATAGAACTACCGTATGAACCACCAATCCCACTACTGGGCATATACCCTGAGAAAACCATAATTCAAAAAGAGTCATGTACCAAAATGTTCATTGCAGCTCTATTTACAATAGCCAGGACATGGAAGCAACCTAAGTGTCCATTATCGGATGAATGGATAAAGAAGATGTGGCACATATATACAATGGAATATTACTCAGCCATAAAGAGAAATGAAATGGAGGTATTTGTAATGAGGTGGATGGAGTTAGAGTCTGTCATACAGAGTGAAGTAAGTCAGAAAGAGAAAAACAAATACAGTATGCTAACACATATATATGGAATCTAAGGAAAAAAAAAAAAAAAGGTCATGAAGAACCTAGTGGCAAGATGGGAATAAAGACACAGACCTACTAAAGAATGGACTTGAGGATATGGGGAGGGGGAGGGGTGAGATGTGACAGGGTGAGAGAGTGTCATGGACATATATACACTACCAAATGTAAAATAGATAGCTAGTGGGAAGCAGCCGCATAGCACAGGGAGATCAGCTCAGTGCTTTGTGACCGCCTGGTGGGGTGGGATGGGGAGGGTGGGAGGGAGGGAGATGCAGGAGGGAGGAGATATGGGAACGTGTGTATATGTGTAGCTGATTCACTTTGTTATAAAGCAGAAACTAACACACCATTGTGAAGCAATTATACTTCAATAAAGATGTTTAAAAAAAATAATAAATAAATAAATAAATAATAATTTAAAAAAAGCAAAGACCACACTGGCCACTGGCAAAGAGAGTTTGGTTGAGGGCCATGTGGTAATAATGCTCTTCAGAAGGTCTAGATCCCTGAGAATTCTAAAGGGGAACGTCCCATCTCTGGGTTGGAACTGATTCAGATTGGAAGTCATGTCAGTAGCCAGGGTCTCAATGTGACTTTTTCAGACATGAGGGCCACTTAGCAGGCCTGGAGAGAAGGAGAAATTCGTTTCAACTAAATGGAAATAACCTATCTATTCAATTCCATGGACATAAATTGGGACTTCCAGTGTGCCAGTCTCTATAGCAGGTATTGTGGGGAGGTGTAAAGATGAATCAGAGAGTACCTGCCCTCAGAGTTTTCAGGTAAGTGAGGAAGATAGGTATTTTAAAAAATAAGCATGTTTCATCTTTGTAAGTGCTGGAAGGATTCCAGGTTAGGTAGATATAAGTTCTAGAAAAACACAAGGTGAAGGAATTTTAATAGGAAACAGTCAAATTTTACAGAGGAGGTGGAGTTCAAAAGACAGAAGTAAGGGAGAAGGTAACAGCATAAGCAAGAAGACAGAGGTGGGAGGGCACAGGAAGTGTCAGGGGGTTGGTGGAGACTTTGTTATCCTCATCTTCCAAGCCACTTTCTCACAATCAATCACAAACAGGAGTCACACACTCAAATGCCTGGAGGGGCCAGGCTGCTGATATAAATGAATGAAATAGCAAGGATATAATCCTAGGGAGTTGGGAGAACTGTGGCAAAGTAGATTCTGCATCAGTATGCGAGTATGGTGAGTCTTTAAGAACAATGGTGGGGAGGGGGAATTGGATGGAGGTGGTCAAAAGGTACAAACTTCCAGTTATGAGATAAAAGGTACTGGGGAGGTATTGTACAACACAATGACTGTAGTTAACACTGCTATATGGTATATTTGAGAGTTGCAAAGTGAGTAGATCCTAAAAGTTTTCATCACAAGGAAAAAACACCTATTTTTGTGACTATATGGGGAGATGGATGTTAACTAAATTTATTGTGGCAATCATTTTGTAGTATTCGTATGTCAAGTCATTATGCGGTACACCTTAAATTTATACAAAGCTGTATGTCAATTATATCTCAATAAAACTGGGAAAAAAAAAAAAAAGAACAGCGTGTCTCCTCCAGGCCTGCTCCATTTAGCTCTGGGTTGGCTCCAGTGGATTGATGCCAATAGGCTCATTTCCTATTGCAAAGGGTGCCCCCCTAAGCAACAGGCTTATTGCCCATTGATAAACAGTACTAAGGCCTTAGGGACCCGCCAACCCTTTCCCCCAAATGGGTAGACCTGGTCCCCATTGCACAGGTCCATCTTACCAATAAGCCGGCATTTTTCATGGCCAGAGGAAGTCCCAGGAGCCCCGTGCCAATGTTGCATTTCAATAAGTGAATCAAGGTTTGCATAATCCTGTAGGGGGAGCATAAGGCAACAAAAGGGTATGTTAGCAGAGGGAAAGGAGACCCAACGTTCAGGCTTCTTTCAGCCTCTCCAGGCACCCTGTGGTGGGAAGACAAAACCAGATGAAGGGGACTCTGGTTTAACTCTCAGTTCCCAGGATCTGTTCTGGAACCTCTGATCAAGGGCTGGTGCTAGTTCAGGTGACTCAACAAATATTTAACACACACTAGGCTCTAAAGAAAAAGTTAATAACCATTGCTACTATTCTGGATAACTCCCTAGTACCAGTTTATTCATTAATGCATTCAATGATTTCTTCCGTGATACATTCACTCAAAATTTATTGAGACCTACTAGATGTTTGGCATTTAGATAGACAATGAAAAAAATAATAAGAATTTTCTCAATTTACAGGTAATTATCGCTGCCCAGTCATTTATTAATTCATTCACTAGAAAAAAAACAGTCTGCCACCACATATGGAGTACTTATTGGTTCTAGTTCACTCTTTCATCCATTTACTCAACAATATTCACTGCAAACTTATTCCATGCTATGCATTGGGTACAATTTAATAACAGTTGCTAAACGTGCATATAGAACACTTACTATGTGCCTGGCAGGGTGCTAGGTACCAGGGTTCTAAATGTTCTCCACACCAGTGCTGGCAGTGCCTGCTCAGGCACCACCGGTCCACTGGGGAGGGGGAATGTGGAACAGGATCATGAGAAGAGAATCAAAAAGGAATTGAAATGAAAAGTTGACTGCAAAGCACTGAGCTGCGGTAGGACCACTGGATTCTGAGTTCTAGCTCTGCCATTAACCGACTGTGTTTGGTCACTATTTGGGGAAGGCCCTCGGCTGCTTACATCTTCTGTTTATTCATCTTGACCTGCCTACCTCCCAAGGATATAATAAGAACCAGAAGAGGTAATGACATAATGAATCTTGGAATTGTGAAGTGCTTCACAGATGTGAGGCATCATCACCATCATCATCATCATCCTCATCCTCATCATCCTCATCACCACCACCACCACCTTTGGTTTGGCCTTACGGTGCTCACCTGTTTGAAAGGGCCTCCTAAAGAGGAGGCAGAGCTGCGGTGATAGAAAAAAGGCAAGCAAGGGCTGGTTTAAGCAGGTAGTGGGGCCCCCTCCTCCTGGAACAAAAGGTACCTGGAGGAGGTCATTGGAGGCACCTCCTTGTGCAGCCTTTGAACTGTCTGGAGGCAGCCCGGAGGGTGAAAACAAACTGACCAAGGTCACATGGTGAGTCAGTGCTCACGTCTCCTGGTCTTGTCCTGTTGGTTAGGGTGTCAGGGCTGTGTCAGGTTTTGGCATTTCAGTATTGCCCAGGGAGAGGGCTGGGGCTGAGAGAAGAGAGTGACTTCCTGCGTCTCTGTGAGTTCAGACTTTTCACCTAAGCAATGCGGGGGTGGGTGGTACAAGATGTCCCTTCACTTCCAACAGTAATTTATATTTCTTGGTAACTGCAATTATTGAAAAATATGTCAAAGCCAAAAAAAAAAAAACACACACCCTATTTAAAAAAATCTTTTGTCAATTCTTTGATAGTAATTTCTCCAAAAGATGTGCCCCCTTCCTGTTCTCCATCCCTCCATCTCTCATTTCTTTCCTACAGCAGCGTCTTGCCCAACCTGATCAAATCTCTTGGGAAGGGTGAGATAAGGGTTTGCAGAAAACACTGCACCTTAGTTAACAGCATCATAGATCAGGGCTGTGAGGAGTAAAACACATGTTGGTAGCTCCCAGGGACTTAAAAAAAAGTTTCTATTTTTTTTCCTTGAAAAATGATACATTGTCATTATAAAAGGAAATACTCAAATTCCACCAATTGGAAAAAACTAACTACTTTTAACACTTTAACATTACTCTAGGCATCCTTACTTGTCTTTAAATGCACACAAATTTTACACAAGGAGAACCATTATAATACTGTATTTTAATTTTCTTTACGACTAGTATGTCCTACATATTTTCCCACAACCATAGATTTCCTTCATCACTCCTAATGGCTGTATTGTATCCCACTATGTGTATCATACTTTAAATAATCTCTGGTTGTTTCTCAATTGTCAGTATTACAACCAGATCTGAGGTTAAGATCTGGCTTCAATAAAATTATCATGCATACCTGCATTATTATCTCCTTAAGAAAAATTCCTGGAAGTGGTATTACTGATCAAAGGATTTATTTATTTATATTTACTTATGCTTAAAAAGCCCTAAGTAGGGGAATTCCCTACTTAGGGCACAGTGGTTAAGAATCCACCTGCCAATGCAGGGGACACAGGTTTGTCCACCTGCCAATGCAGGGGACGCAGGTTTGATCCCTGGTCCGGGAAGATCCCACATGCCACAGAGCAACTAAGCCCGTGCGCCACCACTACCGATCCCGCATGCCACAACTACTGAAGCCCATGCGCCTAGAGCCCGTGCTCTGCAACAAGAGAAGCCACTGCAATGAGAAGCACGCACACCACAACGAAGAGTAGCCCCAGCTCGCTGCAACTAGAGAAAGCCCACGTGCAGCAACGAAGACCCAACACAGCCAAAAAAAAAAAAAAAAAAAAAGCCCTAAGTAACACAGTATGAAATTCAAAAGGTAAAAGAAACTAAAAAAGAACCCAAAAGAACCTTATGTAGTGAACATAAATGTCTCTTCTATCTCTGCCTCTCAGTCTCCCAATTCTCTTAGCCAGAAGCAGCCACTACGGCCAGTTGTTTGTGTGTGTGTGTGTGTGTGTGTGTGTGTGTGTGTGTGTGTGTCTGTGTACTTTAAAGGAAAGCATAGGCCAAATAAGTATTTGTATGTTTTATATAAATATGTGTTAGGATTCGACATATATTACAACATTGCCATCTAGAAAGGTACCAGTTTAATTCTTCCCAAAACGACACGAGAGAGGGCGTTTCCTGACATCCTTATCAACACTGGGTATTGTCATTTACAATCTCTTTATACCATGGATATTATCTGATCTGATTACTAAATAATAGTCTGATTGGCAATAAAGCCCTGAGGGAAAGAGCCATGTGTCTGAGTTTATGGGAGTAAAAGTAGGGACATGGGGCTAGGAGGTGAACTTCTATTTCCTGGATGGGTTTGTATGAGGAAGGGAGAGGGAGGCTGGTGGGCGGGGAGAGAGGGAGAGAGCGTATGAATGATAGCAGAAGTCCACAGAGAGGAAAGCAGCTTGAAACTGCTGAACAAAGAGCAGCCAGCCTGAGATAGAAAATTGTTCTGGGAATTGAGAAGCTCATGCTGGGGACTTCCCTGGTGGTCCAGTGGGTAAGACACCACGCTCCCAACGCAGGGGGCCCGGGTTTCATCCCTGGTCAGGGAACTAGATCCCGCATGCTGCGACTAAGAGTTCACATGCCACAACTAAGAAGTCCGCATGCCACAACTAAGATCCCGGAGCACCACAACTAAGACCTGGCACAGGCTAAATAAATAAATTACTTAATTAAAAAAAAAAAAAAAAAGAAGCTCCTGTTGGGGATGACTATCTGTGATTTTGCAACACCTGTGAAACAGGTGTAATACCCAGAGCCACATGGGTCAAACTTCTTAGATTCTGAAGGTTTCGTCTTTAATCCACGTGTCTCCTGTTCAATGGGGATAAATGTGTTAAAAAGAGAGAAGTAGGAAGTTGTGGCCCAGCTCTGTGAAGGCAGCAGTGCCTGACCTCAGATAGGGGAGGGCCGTGCAGCCACTTACGATAATCCATTGGCTTCCTCTTCAGGACGGACACTCTCTGAAGTGATGCTACTGCTACTCTCCGAGAGCGACTTGGACCCATCATCCCAGGACTTGGGCTCGCTGTTGTTGTCCCTTGCAAGCAGTGAGATCTTCAGCATGGTGGGTAGGTGGTGGTGGCTCAGGGTTAAGGACTGTAACAGCCTTGAACCAGCCTCCCATGGGTTTTTCTCCAGAGGAACCAAGGCTGCGGCACTGAGATGCTGGCTCCTAATTCCCGAGGGTGCCTGGCCCTGGAGCTGGTGAGAGGGGGACGCTGATGTCGATTATATGCCTCACTTGGCTTTGGGGACTCACGAGAGTCTCATCTCAGGAGGATCCTCAGTGCCCCTTGTGATTGCCCCGCCACACGCTGGGACTCGCCCCGGGCTTTCAGCCCCTCCCAGTTTAGCCCTTAGTGCTTTAGGGCAAAGTGAACTGTGTGACTGGGAGGAAGAAGAAGACACCATTGGACTGGAGGTTCTGGTGCCTGGATGTAGGGCCAGGCTCAGGGCTTGTCTATCTCTGGTAAGGAGGAAACCAGAATTACCTCACAATGGAGGCTGCCCGGCCAATGAGGTGCTGATGAATCGTAGGATGCAGGTGTGGCCCAACAGAGGGTAATCTGGTTGCCGCCTTCCCTGGGTGGGGGTGGAGTGGCTTGGTTTTTAAATTGATGTGTAGTTGATTTACAATATTATATTAGTTCCAGGTGTACAACATAGTGATTCAAAATTTCTATAGATTAGCCTCTAAAGTTATTATAAAATAATGGCCATATTTCCCTGTGCTGTACAGTATATTATTTTATACATAGTAGCTGGTACCTCTTAATCCCCTACCCCTGTCTCATCCCTCCCCTTTCCCCTCTCCCCACTGGTATCCACTAGTTTGTTCCCTGTATCTGTGAGTCTCTTTCCTCACAGTTTGTTACATTCATTCGTTTGTTTTATTTTTTAGATTCCACATATAAGTGATAACATACAGAATTTGTCTTTCTCTGTCTGACTTATTGCACTAAGCATAATACCCTCCAGGTCCATCCATGCTATTGCAAATTGCAAATTTTCATTCTCTTTTATGACTAATAGTCCATTGTATATATATACACCACATCTTCTTTGTCCATTCATCTGCTGATGTGCACTTAGGTTGCTTCCATATCTTGGTATTTGTAAATAATGCTGCTATGAACGTTGGGGTGTATGTATTTTTTCGAATTAGTGTTTTTGTTTTCTTCAGATATATACCCAGGAGTGGAATTGCTGGATCATATGGTAATTCTGCTTTTAGTTTTTTGAGGAAGCTCCGTACTGTCTTCTATAGTGGCTGCACCAATTTACATCCCCACCAACAGTGTACAAAGGTTCCCTTTTCTCCACACCCTCCCAACACTTGATATTTGTGGTCTTATTGATGATAGCCATTCTGACAGGTGTGAGGTGATATCTCATTGTGGTTTTTTAAAAAATATATTTATTTATTTATTTATTTGGTTGCACTGGGTCTTAGTTGCAGCAGGTGGGCTCCTTAATTGTGACTCGTGGGCTCCTTAGTTGTGGTGCGTGAGCTCCTTAATTGTGGCACACAAACTCTTAGTTGTGGCATGCATGTGGGATCTAGTTCCCTGACCAGGGATCGAACCTGGGCTCCCTGCATTGGGAGCGTGGAGTCTTATCCACTGCGCCCCCAGGGAAGTCCCTGATTGTGGTTTTGATTTGCATTTCTCTGATGATTAGCAATGTTGAACATCTTTTCATGTGCCTGCTGGCCATCTGTATGTCTTCTTTGGAAAAATAAAGATGTATATTTTTAATGGCTATTAATTTTTTGCCTTTAAATATCTAATTTTTAATTCTTACTAGAATCCTGGGTTTGCCACTTACTAGCTGTGTGGCATGGCCAAGTCATTTAACCTTTCTGTGCCTTATTTTCCTCATCTGTAAAATGAGTATGATAGTAATACCAATGTCAGAGCATTGTTAGGAAGATTAAATGAATTAACATGTGTACAGCATTTAGAACAGTGCTCAGCATCTGGTAAGCACCAATAAGTTAGTACTGTTGCTAATACATTTTCTAAATGGTTAGCTAGTTTTTCCAACACCATATATTGAATAATCTATCTTTTCCTCATTTTATTTGAAAGGTTTCCCTCATATTAATCAAATTTCTCTGTAGGCTTGGATCTGTTTTTTTGCATTCTCCTTTTCCATTGGTTAGTCTTTTCTAATGCTAGTACCAAATTATTTTAATTATATAGTATATTTAATATCTGATAAGAAAGGGCCACTCTACCTTTTTCATGATTTTATTCCCCCCACCATTAATCCTTCTAGATAACTTTAAGAATCTTCTAACCCCCTCAACACCCCGCTGAAATCTAGTTGGGCATTTTTATTGTGATTAAGTTAGAGTGATAGATTATATTGGGCAAAATGGTCATATTTACAATCTGAGTTTTCCCATCTGAAGCATGCATTATGACTCTATTTATGCAAATCTTAATTTATGACTCAGTAGACTTTTTCTTCACATAGATGCAGCACATTTTAAAAGTTTGTTTCTAGGTGCTTTTGTTTCCTATTGCTACGTGTAGGATTTCTAATAACTCCCCTTTTATTTATTTTTATTATTATTATTATTATTGAATTGAGGTAACTGATTTATAACATTACATGTTTCATGTGTACAATATTAAATTTCTACTTCTCTATACACTACAGTATGTTCACCACCATAAGTTTAGTTTCCATCCTTCAACATACAGTTGACGCCCTTTACCCATTTTGCCCTCCCCCTTCCCTCCCCCTCTGGAAACTACTGCTCTGTTCTCTATATCTATGTGTTTGTTTTTGTCCAGTTTGGTTTGTTCATTTATTTTGTTTTTGTTTATAAGTTTTTAATATTCCACATATAAGTGAAATCATAGGGTATTTGTCTTTGACTTATTTCTTTTTAATTAATTAATTAATTTTTGGCTGTGTTGGGTCTTCATTGCTGTGCCCAGGCTTTCTCTAGTTGCGGAGAGTGGGGGCTACTCTTCGTTGTGGTGCATGAGCTTCTCATTGCGGTGGCTTCTCTTGTTGCGGAGCACAGGCTCTAGGCACGTGGGTTTCAGTAGTTGTGGCACGTGGGCTCCGTAGTTGTGGCTCGCGGGCTCTGGAGTGCAGTTGTGGCTCATGGGCTTAGTTGCTCCACGGCATGTGGGATCTTCCTGGACCAGGGCTTGAACCCTGTCCCTTGCATGGGCAAGCAGATTCTTAACCACTGCGCCACCAGGGAAGTCCCTGTCTGACTTATTTCACTTCACATAATATCCTCAAGTTCCATCCATATTGTCACAAATGGCAAGATTTTATCTTTTTTGGTGGCTTAGTAGTATTCCGTTGTATATATATACCGCTTATTCTTTATCCACTCAGTTTCCATATCTTGGCTCTTGTAAATAGTAACACAGTGAACACAGGGGTTCGTTTATCTTTTCCAATTGGTGTTTTTACGTTATTTGGATAAATGCCCAGAAGTGGGATAGATGGATCATATGGTAGGTCTGTTCTTGGAGAATCTGAAGAATCTTGGAGAATTCTGAAGAATCTGCATACTGTTTTCCATAGTGGCTGCACCAATTTACATTCCCACCAATAGCACACAAGAGTTTCCTTTTCTCTACTTCTTCACCAGCACTTGTTTCTTGTCCTTTTGATAACAGTCATTCTTACCAGTGTGAAGTGATATCTCATTGTGGTTTTGATTTGTATTTTCCTTATAACTAGTGATGTTGAGCATCTTTCCATGTGCCTATTGGTCATTTGTATGTCTTCTTTGGAAAAATGTCTATCCAGCTCCTCTGCCCATTTTTTAAATGGGTTGTTTGGGTTTTGTTGTTGTTGTTGAGTTGTATGAGTTCTTTATATATTTTGGATATTAATCCCTTATTGAATATATCATTTCCAAGTATTTTCTCCCATTCAGTTGGTTGTCTTTTCCTTTTATTGATTGTTTCCTTTGTCGTGCAGAAGCTTTTTAGTTTTATGTAGTCCCATTTATTTATTTATTTATTTTTAAATTTATTATTTATTTATTATTTATTTTTGGCTGTGTTGGGTCTTTGTTTCTGTGTGAGGGCTTTCCCTAGTTGTGGCAAGCGGGGGCCACTCTTCATCGGGGTGCGTGGGCCTCTCACTATCGCGGCCTCTCTTGTTGCGGGGCACAGGCTCCAGACGCGCAGGCTCAGTAGTTGTGGCTCACGGGCCTAGTTGCTCCGAGGCATGTGGGATCTTCCCAGACCAGGGCTCGAACCTGTGTCCCCTGCATTGGAAGGCAGCTTCTCAACCACTGCGCCACCAGGGAAGCCCAGTCCCATTTATTTTTGCTTTTGTTTCCCTTGCCTGAAGAGATGTATCTAGAAAGATATTGCTAAGACTGATGTCAAGGAGTGTACTGCCTATGTTTTCTTCTAGGAGTTTTATGGTTTCATGTCTTATATTCAAGTCTTTAATGCACTTTGAGTTGATTTTTGGGTATGGTGTAAGATAATGGTCTAGTTTCATTTCTTTGCATGTGACTATTTATTGAACACTATTTATTGAAGAGATTATCCTTTCTCTATTGTATGTTTTTTGCTCCTTTGCTGTAAATTAATTGTCGATGTATGTGTGAGTTTATTTCTGGGCTCTCAATTCTGTTTCATTGATCTATGTATCTGTTTTTCTGCCAATACCATGCTGTTTTGATTACTATAGCTTTGTCATATAGTTTGAAATTAGGGAGTGTGATACCTCCAGCTTTGTTCTTTTTTTTCAGGATGGCTTTGGCTATTCAGAGTGTTTTGTGGTTCCATATAAATTTTAGAATTTTTTCCTTTTCTGTGAAAAATGTTGAAATTTTTATAGAGATTGCTTTGAATATGTAGATTGCTTTAGGTAATATGGACATTTTATCAATGTTAATTCTTCCAATCCATGAGCATGGAATATTTTTCCATTTATTTGTGTTTTCAATTTCTTTTAATAATGTGTGATAGTTTTCAACGTACAGGTCTTTCACCTCCTTGGCTAAATTTATTCCTAGGTATTTTATTCTTTTTGTTGAGATTGAAAATGGGATTGTTTTCTTAATTTCGCTTTCTGTTAGCTCTTTGTTAGTGTATACAAATGCAACAGATTTTTGTATATTGGTTTTGTATCCTGCAACTTTACTGTATTTATTATTTCTAATAGTTTTTGGTTGAGCCTTTAGGTTTTCTATATATAAAATCATATCATCTGCTGGGCTTCCCTGGTGGCACAGTGGTTAAGAATCCGCCTGCCAATGCAGGGGACACAGGTTCGGACCCAGTCCGGAAAGATTCCACATGCCGCAGAGCAACTAAGCCCGTGCTCCACAACTACTGAGCCTGCACTCTAGAGCCCGCAAGCCACAACTACTGAACCCTCATGCCACAACTACTGAAGCCTGCACGCCTAGAGCCCACGTTCTGCAACAAGAGAAGCCACCGCAATGAGAAGCCTGCACACCTCAACGAAGAGTAGCCCCCACTCGCCGCAACTAGAGAAAGCCCACGCGCAGCAATGAAGACCCAACACAGCCAAAAATAAATCATAAAAAAAAAATCATGTCATCTGCAATTAGTGACAGTTTTACTTCTTCATTTCCAATTTGGGTGCCTTTTTTCTTGCCTAGTTGCTCTGGTTAGGACTTCCAATCCTCTGTTGAATAAGAGTGGTGTGAGTGCGAGTCCTTGTCTTGTTCCTGATCTTAGAGGGATAGCTTTCAGGTTTTTACCATTGAGTATGATGTTAGCTGTGGGGTTGTCATATACGGCTTTTATTATGTTTAGGTACGTCTCTTCTCTATCCACCTTAATTGAGAATTTTTATCATAAATAGGTGTAGTCTTGTCAAATGCTTTTTCTGCATCTATTGAGATGATCATATGGTTTTTATCCTCCATTTTGTTAATGTGGTGTAGCATGTTGATTGATTTGCAGGCATTCAGCCATCCTTGCATCCCTGGAATAAATCCCACTTGATTATGGTGTATAATCCTTTTGATATATAGTTATTATGTGTCTTGGAGAAGGTCTTTTTGCATTGAAGTAATTAGGTTTTCTCTTTACTTCATGGACTTGTATATCCAATTCCTTCCCCATGTTTGGGAAGTTCTCAGCTATTTTTTCTTTAATAAACTCTCTGCTCCCTTCTCCTCCTGAGATACCCGTTATCCTAATATTACCTTCCCTAAAAGCATCGGAGAGCTCTCATAGAATTTCCTCATTTTAGATATCTTATTTCTCTTTCTTCTTCTACTGGTATCATTACTAGATTTCTATCTTCGAGCTCTCTGACGTTCTCTTCCATAAGGTCTGCTCTATTTCCAGTGCTTTCTAATGCATTTTTCATCTCATTTACTGAGTTCCTCAGCTCCAGAATTTGTTTGGTTCTTTTTCAGAGTTTCAATCCCTTTGGTAAAGTATTCCTTCTGTTCATTAATTTTATTCCTGAGCTCATTTAACTACCTTTCCGTGTTTTCTTGTAGCTCATTGAGTTTCTTCATGACAGCTACTTTGAACTCGCTATCAGTTAAATTGCAATATTCCATCACTTGTCTATGAAGAATTCTCTCTCTCTCTCTCTCTCTCTCTTTTTTTGGTGGTATAATGTTACCATGGTTCTTCATGGGTCTTGATGAATTGTCCCTCTATCAGCACATTTGAAGTTAACGACAGGTTAGAAGTTAGAGTCCTTTCTTTTGTTTTCAGGTAGGTGGCGCCATAACACAAGGTTTTGGTTTCTTACCTGAGCTGCCCCTGGTTACATTTGAGAGTTGGCACTTTCCAGCCTCTGTCTCTGTAAGAGGTGTGGCTCCGTGCCTTTGTTATTGCTTCTTGTGCCTCTGGCGTCCTTGCTGCCTTGCTTCTGCCAGAGCCACTGTTGTCACCCGGATGGTTGGCTCTTCCCTAGCATCTGTGATCCCGAGTTGCAGGCTCTGCTGCCGTGGTGGGAGGGGAACGGTGGGGGGGTGGTGAGCTGGGGTCCTGCAGGTGCCTCTACTGGGTCTGGTGTTGTAAGGTTCAAGGGCTCCCCACTGCAGATGAAGGGGGCAGGCTGGGGTCATGTGTGCCTCAGTGGCTCGAGGGACAGGGTCCCAGGCCCCACTGCCACTGCTGCCCAGTTACCTGTGGCCGCAGGCACAGCTGTGGTCAGGAGGCCGGAGTTGTGTGCTCCACCTCCCCTTCTGCTCTTGGGTTCTCTGAAGCTGCGGCTTAGCTGCCACGGTCAGAGGGCTGGGATTACAGGCACCAACTCTGCTGGTCCCTCAGTTCTGCCTCTTCTATGTGTTTCAGTCTACCCACCTTCAGGTATACAGATGTTTAGAATTCTCTAGTGTCCTGGTGTGTTGGGCAGGGGTGCCTTTGTTGAGTTGTGGATGTTTGGTTGTAGATTGAAGGGGGAGAGAGAGAGGTAGCTCTTCACTCTATGTTGCTGATATCATTCCACTCATTTTTTTTGAGGACAATTAGTATGTAGGAAAGATAATGATTTTGCAGATTATTTTTAAATTTATTTATTTATTTATTTATTTTTGGCTGTGTTGGGTCTTCGTTGCTGCATGCGGGCTTTCTCTAGTTGCATTAAGGGGGGCTACTCTTCATTGTGGTGCGCGGGCGTCTCATTGTGGTGGCTTCTCTTATTGTGGAGCACGGGCTCTAGGCACGTGGGCTTCAGTAGTTGTGGCATGTGGGCTCAGTAGTTATGGCTCACGGGCTCTAGAGCGCAGACTCAGTAGTTGTGGTGCATGGGCTTAGTTGCTCCGCAGCATGTGGGATCTTCCCGGACCAGGGCTCGAACCAGTGTCCCCTGCATTGGCAGGTGGATTCTTAACAACTGTGCCACCAGGGAAGTCCCAAAGATGCTTGTATTTATGTTTATATTTGGTCATGGTTTTTCTGTGTGCTTTGTCAGATTTTGGTAGCAGAATCAGGATATCTTTGTATAAAAAGTAGGGAAGACTTTCTTCTCTCTCTAGGCCTGAAAAGAGTTTAAATAGCATCAGGCAGACATGAAGGGTGGCAAGGACATCCTGCTTTGCTCCTGATTCACCATACAGTCTCCAGAAACCCCCTCCTCGGTTCACAGCTGATTTATTACTTATAAAGGGAGGCTGTGGGGTTTCTAATTTTTAAAAATGTGTAATCCACTGGACACATTTTTCCCATTTTTACTTTAACCACCATCATTCAAAGGTCTCTCCTGGGCTCTACAAAGCAGTGAGGAGTGTTGGTGTGGAAAGTCTTCAGTCCTGAACCCATTTGTCACTACATGTTTGATTGTCAGCAAGTTACTCAGTATCTCTAGGCCTATTTCCTTATCTGAAAATGAGAACAATGACACTACATACCTCATGGTTTCATTGTAAGGATTAAATGAGATAATCACATGCAAAACACTTAAAAAGTGCTCACTGAGGGATGGAATGATTTTCTCTGATGCTTGATTCAAAAGCAAGCTCCCAAAGTTAAAGAATCAGTAGGGGGGTAGGGAGGGGGAAGCCTCTGTGTGTGTGTGTGTGTAAAAACCCAGTATCGAAGAATTAAAAAATTTTAATATCCCCAATGCTCACACAATTCTAATAGTTGTTATCTTTAGTGTTGCTGACAATTACTAATAAGTCTCCCCAGATTGCTTTTATTGCTTATATCCATGTTGCTAAATTTTTATTTTCTTTCCAAGATTTAACTTTAGCCAGACTGCTGTAAATGATAAGATTAACCTGATCATCTTACACAGTAGGGACTTGTCCTTGGAGAATGAGAGTGACCATTTTTTAGTAACAGAGAAAATAATCTTAAACTTAGCAATGTTGGGTGGGGTGACAGTTGAGCCAGGTGGAGGAGACAGGTTCAGAGAGAGGAAGACCACTTTGCCAAGGCTCTGAACCAATCAGTGGAAGTCCTTTGGGTCTTTTACATTTCTGATGTAGAAATGATGACTCAGCTCTCTGGCCAGGTAGGCTGTGGACCACTGCAGAGGCTATGAGTGTCCCATCTCCCAGCAGGTACTCTGCAGACTATGGGATCTGAGTGTGGAGCTTGTGTTCATGAAGTACCTTCTGGAATCCAGCAGGTAGAAAGTAACACACAAAAACAGGAGACCAGGACTTGGGAATTGGGGCAGACACGCCCCTCACCCCTCCGTAACTTCCCTAGGCTGCAAAGGGAGGATGATGGATAAAAATAAGCAGGACAGGGCTTTTTAAAATGGTATCTTAAAACTGAGGCTGAAACAAGCATGGGTCACTTTCCAACACCACAGAGTGTAATAAGAAACATCCTTACCCCCCACTGAACTACAGATCTGCCTACAACATCTCATTTATCTATATGCCTTTCCCCAGTTTTAGTGATTTTAGGGAGAAGGGAGGGAGCCGTCACCACCAAGAAGGGTGAAGTGTTGTGTTGGGTTGAGGGGCCCCTGGCTGTCAGCCAAGGTCAGACATGACAAAAGGCACGGGAATGTCAAGGCAGCAGGACTGAGTGGAAGAAGGGTCAGATTCAGTGTTGGGAGACCCAAGTTCTACTCAAAATCCAGCTCTAATGGTGCCACCGGTGGAAAGTCAGGTGGAAAGACATGCTCAGTACTCCAGAGCAGTTAGTGTCCCCCTGCCCTCAAAAGGACCTATGATGGTATTAACTTAGTTGATGACCTGTCATTATTCCCCAGTGGAGAGCAGACTAGCTGGAGGACGGAGATTCTTTTCTCACTCATTAGTGTATCCCCTTTAGAGTAATGTATCAGTTAGCTTTTGCTGCATAAAAACTTCCGCATCTTATGGCTTAAAACTAAAAGCATTTATTATTTCTCATAATTCTGTGGATCATCTGAGCAATATTTATGGTCCGGGCCAGCTTGACTGGGGCTGTATATAGTCTAGGATACTTCACTCACGTGTCTCGAAGTCGGCAGGCTGGCTGTTCTGGGAGATGGGGCTCAACTGGGATGATTCATTTCTGCTCCACGTGATCTCTCCTCCTCCAGTAGGCTAGCCCTGGCTTCTTCACTTGGTGCTCTTATCTCCACAGAGCATCACGATGAAAGTTCCAATGCATTAGCCATCACGAAACCTCTGCTTGCATCACATTTACTATGTCCCATTGGCCAAAGCAAGTTACAAGGCCAAGACAAGATTCAAGGGGTAGAGATATAGATTTCACTTCTTGATGCGAGCTGCAACGTCACATTGTCAAGAGGAATTTGTCGCCATTTTTGCAAACTATTACAAGAACTTTGAACTATGCTTGGTGCGTGGTAGGTAAGAAAGAATGCTTGTTGCAAGAATCAAGAGGTTAAAGAAAAAAAAAGAATCAAGAGATAAATAATGAAATAATCATTGTCCATCCCCACCCTACCCCCCACCCCCTGCCATTGGCACATCCATTTCTGTGACAGCTGTCCTTTGTTGAGATCTTTGAACTGGGCCAAAACTTTATCCAGTTGTTTAGAAAGTTTATTGCCCTTGACTTAAATATGGTGGTTCCTTTCTGTCTGAGAGTTGCAGCTCACCATGGACCTGTGGATCCTATCCATCTTGACGCTGGAGCTGTGCACACCTTGCTGGATTATGGATTATGTCCCCACTCTTAATCTTTGCTCTTTAAACAGATCTGGAAAAGAGGACACCCTTTGCCTACCAAATCACCATCAGCCTTAGCTGGCGGCACCTCCTTCTGTCAGTTGCTGCCTGTTGGATGCCCCCTGGTGGCTTCCTCTTGCATAGCCCCACTCAAGGTGTGAAATTGATCGTGTGAATTGACAAAAAGCTGGGTGGAATCAAGAGCCTTCAGAGAGAGAGCTCCTTCTGAGAGAGCTCTCAGTAGAGTGGAAAGCTAGGGATGGAAAGAAAATAAATTAAAAAAAAATTTTTAAATTACCATCTAGACCTTGTAGCTGGTGAGTCCGTGCTTGTTTCACTGTGACTTGACCCAGAGAAAGGTAAAGCAGCAAAATATAGATAATGCATATAAAAGAGATTTATATCTTTAAATGTCAGGTGCTGGTGGGTAAGAAGCAGTACCATTTTCACTGAATAAAAATGGTGGAGTTGGAAAAGGTGAGAGGGTCTTCTGACTGGATCAGCTCGTCCAGGGCCTGGTAGGTCCCCATCACAAAGCCCACGAAGCCCAGGATGCTGATCAGGGCATCCTTGATGATGGTGATGGGACTCATGCCCTCTGAGTAGTAGGTGGTGATCTCCAGGAGGGGTGGGATGATGAGGGCCAGCGCACTGCCGCTCAGGGAGCCCACCAGAGAGAGGACCAGGTCCAGGCGGGGGATGAGGATGGCCAAGATGCCTGCAGGAGATGACACGGGATAGATGGCTCTTCCCAGGCTTAGCCAAAATTTTAAAGTTTATTTTAAAAATCTTTTTCTTAAAACATATACCAGTTGTTTCTCATACATTCAGTTACATAAAGAAAAAGTTGAAACTCCTGTAATACCCCCAATCACATTCACTAGAGGTTTATACATTAAAATTTTGGTGTGTCTCCTTTCAATCATTTTCAACCAATTATTGTTCAAATATATACATTCATATTGTTGGGGAGAAAAACCTTCTCTCTTCCCATTTAGGTTCAAGTGTTTGGGGGCCTGCAAATTTAACTGACAATTAGGCAATTAACAGGAGGAAAGACAAAGTTTATTTAGGGCTAGGGAGCCTTCAGATGAATTGGCTCTCCAAACAACGATAGGGGTTTATATACCCACTTCAGAAGGGGAACTGGATGGGGGAGAAATAGCTTCCATGCAAGAACAAGTGGAAGGTATGACATTCTCTGATAATTTAAGTAATTACTCAGTCTGTGATGATGGTTAGTCTTCTTTCTGATTGAAAATCTCCCAGAAAGGGGATTTATGGTGCCTGTATTTTTCAGAAGTTCCTGCTTAATTCAGCAAAGGAAGTTTAGATAAGGTTTTGCGCCCCCTGCGGCTGCTTGTTCTAATGCTTTTAGCCTAAGATAATTTTTATGCCACAGAAGTACATTTCGAACCTCTACATGTTCAATGATTAAGCTCTTACTTAATAAATAACACTAAATAACAGTGCTGGGAACTGTCCAGCTGTTTGGAATGTGTCAATGTACAAAATAGACAAAAAAACCCCTTACCTTCGTGGAACTAACATTAATAAGTAACATGACTGCAAGAACCTCTTACTTGCAAACAATTAGAATGTGAAATTATTTATAGAAAGGGGTCTTCGGTGGGAACAAGATCACAGAGTCCCTTTAAAGGAGTATCTTCTCCAGGTTTTATATACATGTCAGAAAACATCTAACAAAGAAATACTAAAAGTTAAAATAAAGATTTTGAAATTATATATATATATCTATAATATATACATATATGTGATATAATTATATAATTATAATATATAATTATAATATGTAATATATATAATATATAATTATATATTAAAATTTTTATATATAATTATATATTATTTATATATATATATTGTTTTTTTTGTAGGCTGTTTTATAGGCCTGGGCTTTTACATTTTTTATTTTACTTGATGGACAATTTTCCTAGTTACAAAGAAAGCCCAGAAGGCTCCCCCAGGTCTCCTAGGATGGAGTGTGGTATAACAGAACAAAACAGGACTGGAAGGCAGGATTCTGGTTTCTCCCTGTGTGGCCTTGGGTAAGTCTCCACCCGTTTCTCAGCTTTTTTCCTCATCTGCCAAATGGGGATGGTAGCTATCCTTTTAGGTATTATGGTTCATACTCCAAATGGTGTTAAAGTTTTAAATGAGTTAATTCGTGTAAAGCACTCAGAAAAGTTATTTTTGTTATTATTTCATTATTACTTTATTATTATTACTTGTTTGCAGGTAACTGTTTGCATATGTACTGATTGCGGCAATGCATGCAGAAGCTTAAGGAATTGTTATCTTCATATCTGGGGCAAATTCATTGATCTTTCTGGAGTCTCTAATATTCTGAAGGGTAGTGTCCCTGCCTCCTAGGACAAACTGGGAACAAATAACTTCAAAGGAAGAAAATCAGTGTCCCATGATTTATATGGGCTGGTCTAGCACAGCAAGAATCACAATTAAAAGGAGCCTTAGGGACAGCTGGGCCATGGCAAACACAACGCAGGAATCTCTATCATCTTCGCCTCCACTAAAATACTTACAGAAAGGGGCACCCTGGATCATAGGGCCTGAAGCACAAGGAGGGCTGCCGAGGGGGTGAGTGGGGACAGCTGAAGACAACAGGTGAATACCAGCCCATTGGAGGCCAAGGAGCTGCTGCCAATGGGGATGTGACCCTAGGTTTGCCAAATCATTTTATTTTTCCCCCAAACATTAGAAACCTGCATTTGTATGTGAGATCTCTCCCACATTTTTAATGTTGGCCCAAATTTATACAACATTATGAGGGTGAAACAACATACCTCTGACGCCAGATTAGACTCACTGGCCACCATTTTCAACCTCTGTCCTGGAGGTGAAGGGTGATGGGCCTGGACTTGCGTTCAAATCCCACCTCTGGCACTTCCTGCCCAATTACTTATCACTCTCTGCTTCAGCTTTCTCATTACAAAGTAAGGTTTATCACAGTCCTACCTCATAAGAGTTGCTGCAAGGACTGAATAAAATACTATGAAATATGGAACAGAAAGAGCTTAGCACAGTGGCTGGCACGTAGTAGGTGTTTAATAAAAGTCAGTTCTTATTGTGATTATTATTTGATAAGTTGTCACTCCCTCAAGCTGGACACCAGTAAATCTGTCTGATTAGGTACATGTAAGAATTAAGTTGTCCCTAAAGCATAAATGAAATGAATTACTACTTGGAAAGCCTTAGAATGGACCCTGAAACACAGT
This sequence comes from Balaenoptera musculus, assembly GCF_009873245.2. NCBI lineage: Eukaryota > Metazoa > Chordata > Mammalia > Artiodactyla > Balaenopteridae > Balaenoptera > Balaenoptera musculus. The sequence continues at coordinate 126,526,561 of NC_045787.1, forward strand.
TAGTATGCAATCAATGCTGGTTATCATGACTATTGTCTACCATCTGGCTGATTCCTGATAGCCCTCAGGAAAACAGCAACGAGGTGCTCTGCCTCCTACTCACATGTCAGGCTGACCATGGAGAAGCGGATGAACAAGTCCAGAGGCAGCGCCCAGCGCTTTGACACCTGGGAGGTGGCGAAGGGAATGATGATTTCTGCAGGGACGTAGAACTGCAGGGCGTAGGTGCACAGGATGCCAATTATGTAGAGGATCTTGACCGACTGGTACAGCCTGCAGGACAAACCAGAGCAGTGCTCTCAAGGTCAACGTGCTCTGACACCTGGCCTCCTTGTTTTTTTGTTTTTGCTTTTTTTTTTTTTTGGCCTCTCTGCAAGGCATGTGGCATCTTAGTTCCCTGACCAGGGATTGAAAGCCCCCTACATTGGAAGTGTGGAGTCTTAACCACTGGACTGCCAGGGAAGTCCCTGGCCTCCTTGTACATTAACCTCTGACCTTGGAACAGTCCCGTAGGCAAATGTTTCCTTGTCTGAAATTGACGGGGAGGGACCTTCTATGAGAGGAAGTCACAGCAGAGCACGCAGTGGAAATAGAGTGAAGCATCACAGATTCAAATGGAAACAGTTCAGAGGGTCATCGCTACATAAAAAGGTATGGGTATATATAACACCTTCATAAACCATCATCACTTGATGCTGAATTTTAGATTTAGGAAAGAGAGGCTCAGGCCCAGTACCTTGCTCAGGGAGATACAAGTGATAAGTGGTGAAGACCAAAAAACCTGGGTCTAAAAGATCTGGTCTTTTGTAATCTCTTTTATTAGGAATTCTCTGGATCCCCCAAATCACCTGGCATATAACAGGCTCTCAACAAATGCTTCCAGGTGGTTGAATGAACTGCAGAATCCCAAATCCTTGAGGGAAGAGGTAGTCTACACAGAGGATTGTGTGAGGGTTGGGGAATAAAAGGAGAGGCAGGGTTACTTGCAGGCCTCAGACTGGGGGCAGGAGAGCATGTGACGGGGGATGCTGAGTTTTATCGATGCCTTTTTTGACCAATGGAGATAAGGCTTTTTTCGTTTAGCCCACTAATGTGGTAGATGCATCTGGCATGTTAAATAAACCTGTATGACTATGTCTGTGTATATTTAGTCCATTCCTTAAAAAGGCAAACGTCCACATTTCTGTGTTTCTTGCTCACAATAGTTCTGCTGCCTGGAACACCCTCTCTATTCCCTTTCCATCTGTGCAAACCCCACCTATTTTTTGAAATTCCCATCTTTTGAGGAGGTACTACATTCCAGATGCTTTTGGGCATGCCCAACTTAATCCACGTGATAACTCTGCTTTTTAGAAGAGGAAACTGAACATTAGAGAAGTTAAATAAACCATCCACGACCATGAGCTAGGAGTTGGTGTAACTGGGTCTTGGATCCAGTGGTGCTGTCGTTGTCCTTGTTTGGACGGAGTCGTCTCATTGGACAGGAAGATTCCCTGTTCTCCCATTCCAATGTACTTTCTTTCCTTGGAAGTCCCCACATCCTCTCTACTATTCTGGAGGGCTTCTTTTTCTGTTCTATGTTGTATTTGTGTACATACACTATCCATTCCCCATTCCCATTGGACCATGGGCTGAGGAAGAGAGTGAAGCACAAAATCATAGTCTACTCACATCAGCACCCTCCACACCATGTGTCTAGACTGGCATCTGCGTGTAATTGGGATGCAGTAAATGCTTGATGAATGATATTGATCAACTTGGGAAAGGAGCCCCATTTAGACAAATTAAGCCTCCAAGTGACCCTTAAAAAGACAGGCACCTGGTAATTAATGACATGCCTCAGTGTGGGAGAAAGTGCTGCACAATGTGATAGGGGTTCATGTCTATTTAAATATTCAGTGTTGAAGTCTGGGTCAGCTAATGGTTGTATGAATTGGTCATTTGATATAAACATTCTCCAGATTCTAATGGTCTTCCCCAATTGGTTCTTGTTTTACTACTTTTTCATCCTAGCTACTCTGCAAGACTTGGTAGTGCAGCCTTAGTAAATGTAATTGGAGCCACCCACCGGCTCCACTCTCTGCCTCTTGCCCTTCTCTGTGCCCCTCCTTTCTCTCCTTAGGTGACCAAGGACTCTGACTTCTCCCCTCTCTTCCTAAATCATGTCCTTCCTCATACTAAGCTATCAAGGCCTCACTCAACATGGGAGGCTGTTGTTGAAGAAGAGCTCCCTGGACAGAGAATCCAGAGCCCAGGGTTCCAGCGTCAGGTCTGCTTCTCCCTGTGGAGACCCTCCAGACCTCAGTTTACCTTCTGCGGAAAGGAGGAGAAAGTAACCTATATATTCCTGTTCCCACTGGCCCTGAGTCCCTACCGCCTGAGAGCGCATAGAGTTACCAGCAGTTGGGCAGGTTAAGGGTTATGCTGGCCTTGATGTCATTTCCGAACCGCAGGTAGCCCAGAGTCCCGATGCTGATGTAGAGGGCAGTAACGATGGACATTCCCAAAGACAGGATGACTGGGAAGCGGCGGGCATCCTTCATCTTGTTTTCCAGAGGCAGAACCTACAGAAACGCCACAATGTAAGAAGAGAGGAGGAGAAAGAGGAACACAAGCATAAAGAAGAAAGGCATGCCACTTCCGGGGGTATGTACACAAAAGAATCGGAAGCAGGAACATGCACAGATATTTGTATACCTACGTTCATAGCAGCATTATTCACAGTAGCCAAAAGTTGGAGGCAACCCGAGTGTCCACCGATGAAGGAACGGATAAACAAAATGTGGTCCATACATACAATGGAACATTATTCAGCCTTTAAAAGAAGGAAATATGCCCCAACATGGATGACTCTTGAAGACATTAAGCTAAATGAAGTAAGCCAGTCACAAAATGACAGATACTATGTGATTCTACTTATGTGAGGTAACTGGAGTAGTCACATTCAGAGTCAGAAAGTAGACTGGTGATTCCCATGGGCTGGGGGGAGGAATAAATGGGGAATTATTGTTTAATGGGTACTCAGTTTTGGTTTTGCAAGATGAAAAGAGATGGATGGTGATGATCTTTGTACAACAATATGAATGTACTCTATGTCACTGAACTGTACACTTAAAACTGGTTAAGATGGTAAATTTTATGTTAGGTATATTTCACCACAATTAAAGAAAAAAAAAAAAGAGGGACTTCCTGGTGGTCCAGTGGGTAAGACTCTGCGCTCCTCACGCAGGGGGCCCGGATACGATCCCTGGTCGGGGAACTAGATCCCACATGCATGCTGCAACTAAGAGTCTGCATGCGGCAACTAAGAAGTCCACATGCCGCAATGAAGATCCTGCGTGCTGCAACTAAGACCCAGCGCAGCCAAAATAAGTGAATAAATAATTAAAAAAAAAAAAAGAGAGAGAAAAGAAAGGAAAGGAAGGCCTGGAGTCACAAGATGATCCCTGGACCGTTCAGAGCTGGAAGCACCCTGCAGGTTGACCAGACCAAGGAGCTCAACTCCCTGGGGCGGCCCGATCTGGCCAGCAGGTGCATTTTGTTTGGCCAGCCTTTCAGACAACTGAATATGAATGCCTTTAAGCACAACATTCTTTCTCCACCTACGAGGCCCACCTCTCCCTCTCACGCTGACATATGCCTGGCTTCTCCACCCACGTTGTCTTCCAAAAGCACTTGAGTTTGAGGCTCCCAATTCTAGTGCACTTGCCCCTCTCTGTACAGATGGGAAGGCCAAGACTCAGGTTATGCAGTGGGCTGGCAGCAGCACTGGGACTAGAGCGCCCTGGCTCCCCAGAGGCACATTTCCCCACATACCATGTTCTCAGGATCCTTCTTCCCCAGATGCATACCTGGCTCTAAGAGAATCCAAACTGAGGCCAGCCTGCCTCTTGGGCCTGTTGGGCATTCCAAGGTCTCTTCTATCTTTGGTAGCAACTCTTTGGCCTCATCTCGTAATTTCCTCCTCAGACTTCTACTGACCGAGGGCCCACCTTCACCTTCCCCTTCCCCTTCTCCTTGATCCAGCCATGTGCTAAGCACACTTCATGCACCATTAGGGTGATCTGTGCCTCAGTTTCCTGATCTGAAAACTTACCTGTTAGAATCTTTTGGAGAATTATATGAGCATTGAAATGGCACACAGTAAGGACTTAGTAAATGTTAACTACAATTATTTTGTAATACTGCGAAGACCACAACTCTATGAAGCTGGTACTTGTGTAATTCTTATTTTATAACAAGGCTCTGAAGATGATATAACTTACACCAAGCTATACAGCTTGGAAGTGGCAGAGGAAGGCTGCAAACCAGGGCTGTCCTCCAAAGTCCAAGTACTTACTTCTACCCGATCTTGCCTAAACTCGCACAGCCCTGGGCTTGTTTATTACTCAGTGAGAACTTAGCACCTATTCCTTTGTATTGTTAAATCCTTCTTTGTCCTGTATGCACCTCCCCTCCCTCCCCATGCAAATGGCAGACGCTTGAGGGGAGTGCGTGTCTGGGACTTTCCACTTTCTTCTGGGTTAGGTGCACATTCCTAGATGCAGCAGGAGCTTGGGAAAATGTCCAGGGGATTAGGTGAAGAGCAATCCAATGTGAGCTCTTCTACCTTGCAATACATTTTTGTTGCATAAATTCCCCAGGCTAAAGATGATCTTTTTACAAGGCCAGGTCATACTAAGTACAGTAAGTTCCCTACATAAGAACAAGTTTCATTCTGAGAGCGCGTTCATAAGTCCAATTTGTTCATAGGTCCAACAAAGTTAGCCTAGGTACCCAACTAACACAATCGGCTATATAGTGCTGTACTATAATAAGTTTATAATACTCTTCACACAAATAATACATAAAAAACACACAAAAAATAAACATTTTTAATCTTACAGTACAGTACCTTGAAAAGTACAGTAGTACAGTACAGTACAACAGCTGGCATACAGGGGCTGGCATCGAGTAAACAGGCAAGAAGAGTTACTGACTGGAGGAGGGACAGGAGGTGGGAGATGTAGAGCTGAAGTATCGTCAGCAATAGGAGACAGAGGGCAAGCTGCACAGTTTCACTCCTTATGTTTGCATCTTTGAAAGTTCCCAACTTGAAGGTTTGTATGTAGGGGATTTACCGTAACTGGCTTTCTCGCTCCGCTCCCCGCGCCTCCCCACAATCAATCAAAGAGATTAAATGGCCATTCACATAAAGTGGGAAGGTCTCTGGCTTGGGAGTGAGTAGTACCAGCTGTAGCAGTTCCCAGCTGGTGACACAGCTCAAGACCCTGCCCTTCTTTGGGGTTAGGCTCCTCTTCTGTAAAATTAGAGACTGGAATAGAAGGTTTCTAAAGGTAATTTGAACTCTGATACTAATAATCATTAGCACATAGTAGATGTTCATAAACACTTACTGAACACGTAGAATCCTCATTTTATAGTTGAAGAATTAAGGTTCAGAGATTAGCCTGTGACTAAACTAAGATTCCAGCACATTCTGCCTCCAAAGTCATTTGCTCAACCACTGTACTCTTCTTTTTGCCATGACTGTTCAAAATTCTAAATATAAAGTGCTTCCGGGTCCATTAAGATGGTGTAAGCACATTGCGCCATATCTCTTTCACTAATTAAAACTAAAAGCCCTGGACAGAATACATAAAGCAACTATCCATGGACTCTGAAAAGTATATAATAGAAGGTGAATTGCTCAAAACCAGTAAAAATGACCATCATGGTAGTGAGTTTCCTGATTTTTTTTCTTCTTGTATCTCCTAGTTTAGACTCAAGGAGAGCCCAAATCCTAGAACTATGTAGTGGATACAGACAGAAAAAACTCAAAAAGAAACCCTCTTTCTGGCCAGTGGGACCTAAAATAGGGGACCCTGTGGGACAGAGAGCATGGAGAGAATCCCTATTATTCTGTTTCCTTTTTTACTCTCCAGGTCATACTCCCTAAGGCAAGTCTCAGTCACAAAGCAGCAATCTGTTGTATCAGGGACTGTGGTGGTTACTTAGGCACCTAAAAATCTGAGACAAGACAAACTCCTTCTCTTGGAGCAGAGGAACAGGGAAAGAGGGCTGTGGGAGTCCAAAAAGTAAAGGGGGAATCAGATTGGCTACATAATTTGTGGGGCCCAGTGCAAAATGACAACGCAAGGCCACTTGGTCAAAGATCAAGAAATTCAAGATGATGAACACAGGGCATTAAACCAAGTGTGAAATCCTTTTAAAGGCAGGGGCTCATGTGACCACACAGGTTACATGCCCATGAAGCCAGACCTGGAAGGAACCCCTATTGCTCTTTTCTTCTCTTTTTACTCTCAGTGCTCACCCTCGAGTTAGGCCCAGTCACAAGAAGTGTATAGGAGTATAGGGAGGCTAAAACCCTGGCTTTGTAGCCAGAGGACCAGAAAAAGAAGCTGCTGGGTGAATGTGCAGCACACTGGTGAGTGTGCAGGAAAACACGGAAAGGAGGGAGCCAGAGAAAGTGATTCCCTTCATCCCTGTGAATGAAGTCTGGGCTTAGCCCTGAGCTGTACATGTATGGAACTGATGTGAAGCATCAAACTAAAGGCTTTGAGAACTATTGTGTAGACAGACCACCGTCTGGCCCCTGGGTAGCATATAAGCAAGGTGAAGCCAAACATCACTTCAAAGTCTTTGAAAACTAATCTCATATTAAAACCAAGGTCTACTGAAGGGAGATCGGGACTTGTAGTTTGAATCTAATCGGATTGACTGCTTGCTAAAGTAAAAAAGTCAACATTCTCCAGAGGATTTTAACAGGCTCCAGAGTCTCATAAAATAATATTCAAAATGTGTAGGATACAGTCTAAAATTAATCAACATACAAAGAGCCAGGAAAATCTCAACACTTCTCAAGGGAAAAGACAACAGATGCCAACCCTAAGATGACTAAAATTATGGAAATATCAGACAAAGACTTTAAAGCAACTGTTATAACCATCCTCTGTGAAGTAAGGGAGAACACTGTTGAAACAAATGGACAGATATAAGTTCTCGGCAACGAAGCTGAAGGAATAAGAACCAAAGAACCAAATGGAAATTTTAGAACTGAAAAACCCCACTGGAGAGGCCCAATGTAAATGACAGAACACAGTCAGTGAACTTGAAAATAGATCAATAGGAACTATTGAATCTGAACATAAAAGAGAAAAAAACGATTTTAAAAAATGAATAGGGCCTCAGAAAATAGTGGGACATATATCAAAGTGTCTAACATTCAGGTCACTGGAGTCCCAGAAGGGGAAGAAAAAGAGATTGGTACAGAAAAAACTTTTTGAAAAAAGAAAACTTCCCAAATTGTAAAAGACATATATTTACAGATTCAAGAAATTAAGTGAATTTCGAACAGGACAAATTCAAAGAAAACTAATCCAGACAATACAATACAACTGCTGAAAACCAAAGATTTTTAGAAAAGTATCTTGAAAGTAACCAGATAAAAAACAACATCACATATAGGGGAACAATGATTCAAATAACTGCAGATTTCTCACCAGAACCATTGAGGGCAAAAGGAAGGGATACCATATTTTCAAAGTGCTAAAAATAGACTGCCAACCTAGAATTCTATATTGTGCAAAAACATCCTTCAGGAATAAAGGCAAAAAATAAAGATATTCTGAGATTAAAAAAAATGAAAAAAATTTGTCACCAGTCTAAAAGAAATAATGATGGAGTTTCTTCCTGTTGAAGGGAATGATGCCAGAGGGAAACTTGTGATTTCAGGAATAAGGAATGAGCAACAGAAATGGTAGTTACCTGGATAGATACATTAGACTATTTTTCCCTTAGTAAGTTTATCAAAAGGGCCATGTGGCACTACTGAAAGCAAAAATTATAACATTTTTCTGATGGTGTTTTGATATATTTAGATGTATTGGGTTGGCCGAAAAGTTTGAGTTTTTCCTTAAAAATCCCGAACGAACTTTTTGGCCAATGCAGTAATACATATGGGCATTACAACAAAAAGGGGGGAAAGAAAAAAAACTCTACAACTATAAGATTTCTATAGTTTACTAGAAATGATAAAATATTAACTGTAAGTAAACTGTGAAAAGTTATATATGTATACTGTAATCCCTAGAGCAACCATGAAAAGTATTATAGAAAGATATACAGATACAGATACAACCTCCGATGGGCAAACTAAAGTAGAATACTAAACAGTATTCAAAGAATCCAAAAGGAGGCAAAAAGAGAAAACGGGAAAGCAAAAGGAAGGGTAGAACAGAAAACAAATAATAAAATGCAGACCTAAGAAACATAATAACTGCATTAACTGCAAATGGTCTCACCACACCAATTAAAGGACAAAGATTGTGGTTGCCAGGGCTGGGAGCAGAGGGGAATGGAGACTGACTGCTTAATGGGCATAGGGTCTCTTTTTGGGATGATGAAAATGTTTCGGAATTAGATAGTGGTGATGAATGCACAATATTGTGAAGGCAATGAAAACCACTGAATTATATATTTTAAAATGGTTAAAATGGTGAATTTTATCTCGATAGAAAAATTAAAAGGATGGAAAAAAATGTATCACACAAATACTAATTAGGACAAAGTTGGAGCTCTAATATTACATGATTTTAAGGTAAAGCTTGTGTTATCAAGATATTTTGGTATTCGTGAAAGGAAAGACACATTGATCAATGAATCAGTATAGGAAGTCCAGAAACTGACCCATATTCATATATCGATTAGCTTTTTACAAAGATGCAAAGGTAATTCAATGGAGAGTAGACAGTCTTTTCAACAAATGATGAAGGAATAATTGGCATCCTTAAAAAAATTGAACTTCAACCTATAAACACTTTTAACAAAAATTAACTCAGAATGTATCATAGATCTAAATGTACAATGAAAACAAAACATTTAGAAGAAAATACGGGAGAAAAGTCTTTGTGACTTTGGAGTAGGCAAAGTGTTTTAGATAAAACACCAAAAGTAGGAGCCATAAATGAAAAATTTTGATATGTTGAACTTCATCAAAATTAAAACTTTTTCTCTATGAAAGACAATGTTAAGAGAATGAAAAGACAAGCTACAGACTAGAGAAAATATTTGCAAATTACACATCTAATAAAGGATTTGCATTTGGCATATATAAAGAATTTTTAAAACTCAGCAATGAAAGACAACAACTCAGTTCTTTAAAAATTCGCAGATTTGGGGCTTCCCTGGTGGCGCAGTGGTTGAGAGTCTGCCTGCCGGTGCAGGGGACACGGGTTCGAGCCCTGGTCTGGGAAGATCCCACATGCCGTGGAGCACCTAGGCCCGTGAGCCACAATTACTGAGCCTGCGCGTCTGGAGCCTGTGCTCCGCAGCAAGAGAGGCCGCGATAGTGAGAGGCCCGCGCACCGCGATGAAGAGTGGCCCCCACTTGCGGCAACTAGAGAAAGCCCTCGCACAGAAGCGAAGACCCAACACACCCAAAAATAAATTTAAAAAAAAAAATTAGCAGATTTGAACACTTATACCAAAGACGATACACAGATGTCATATAAGCCCATAAAAAGATGCTCAAAATCATTGGTCATTAGTAAAATACAAATTAAATCACAATCAAATAGCACTACACACCTATTAGAATGGCTAAAATTTAAAAAAACACTAAAAACACAGATAAGAACTAGCAAAGATGCAAAGGAATTCTAACACTCATACATCCAGTGGGAATGCAAAATGGTATAGCAATTCTGGAAAACTGTTGGGCAATTTTCTATAAAGTTAAACATACATTAACATGTCACCTAACAAACCTACTCCTGGAGAAATGAAAACGTATGTTCACACAAAACCCTGTACACAAATGCTTACAGTAGCATTACTCATAATCGTCAGAAACTAGAAACAACCTAAATGTCCTTAAACAGGTGATGGTTAAACAAACCGTGGTACTGCTCACACAGTGGATGCTCAGCGGTAGAAAGCAGCAAGCTCCTGATGCATGCAACCACGTGGATGGCCGTACATGCAGCTAAGTGAAAGAAGCCAAGCTTAAGAGGTTACATACCGTATGATCCCATGTGGATGGCATTCTGGAAAAAGTGAAACAATAGAGACAGAGAACAGAAGGCGGATGCCAGGGGTTAGTGGGAGTGGGGGGAAGTTGACTACAAGAAGGGCAGCACAAGGGAGCTTTTTATGGTGGGGGAATTGTTCTGTGTTCTGATTGTGGTGCATCTATGACTCTGCACTTCTCAAAACTTAAAGGGATGTACACCAAATAAAAGTGAATTGTACTGTATATAAATTAAAAGTAAACTTAAAAAGCATAGAGGTACAAGAGGTACAAACTACTACTTGCAAAATAAATGAGTCACAGGTATGAAATGTACAGTACAGGGAAAACAGTCAATAACTATGTAATATCTTTGTATTGTGACATTTATCGTAACTAGACTTACCATGGTGATCATTTTGAAAGCCATAGAAATATTGAATTACTATGTTGTAAGTAACAGGAACTAACATAGTGCTGTAGGTCAATTATAAATATAATTAACACTATTCTATATATGAAAATTAAGTAAATCCTGAGTTTTCATCACAAGGAAAAAAATTTTTTTCTATTTCTTTAATTATGTATCTGTATGAGATCATGGATGTTCACTAAACTTACTGTGATAATCATTTCATGACATATGTAAGTCAGCTCATTATGCTGTACACCTTAAACTTATACAGTGTTGTAAGTCAATTATACCTCAATAAAACTGGAAGAAAAAAATTATACACAGCACTATCCTTCCTCAAGTGTGGCAGTAGAGACTATATAATAATCCATTGCAAATAAACTGTACTTTTCAGTTTAAAACTCCTTTATGTTTCATAAAAGTCCTGTAATTTAAGTTGTACACCTCCATTTATCTTGATTTTTAAAGATTAATAAATACATGTTGATATGAAGATAAATGTTTAACAAATGTACTGGGACAGGAATAAAACTCTCCTGACTGCTCTAACCTCTCTGCTATAACCTACTTTCTCCTGCTGGTCCAAAGTGAGGTCAGAGGTTAGTTTCTCCAGCTGACCCAAGTGAGGTCAGGGGTTAGTTTCTCCCGTGCACACAGAACCCAGAGCTCCCAGCTCCTGTTCAGAAGGCCACCCACAGCACCTTGCAAAGTCTACCCCAATTGAAACCTTACCACACCAATGCTTTCAAATGAAAAAACGGCTGTTCCAAAGAAGAGCGAGTAGGTCTTCCAATTTGCTACCAGTGGCAAGTGGCTGGGGTCTGGAATTCCCTATGGGGGAGAGAAATGTGGTAAAGACATTTTCTCTCAAAGCATGTTTGGGCTCCCTTAAGAGAAGAGTATTCTGAGAGTAAAGCTGAATTATAAAAAAAATTGAATATCAAGAAATTCAGAAAACTTCAAAAGGAAGTAGGCAACAATCAGAGTTGATTTTAACACTTCCCAATACCAAAGAGCCAGAGGAAAGAAAGATTAAGGTATTATCAAAGTACTGAAGGATCAGGGATCTCACAGAGGGAGTCTGGTTTATCAGAATCCTCCAGAAGAAAATCTTACACACCACAGTTTAGTACTAGCCTAAAGTGCCCAAGAACACTTTGAATGTACCAGTGGTTATAGATGTTGGAAATTACTGTGACTATAGTTACAGTGATATTCTAGGGAGCCCAAAGTAATTAGTTAAATATGAAAGTCCCCTTTTCTTCTTCAATGAGCTGTAAATAGAAGGAGAAGAAAGTGTGTGGAATAAATATTTTATGTACCCTGTGACCTAGTATGTGAAAATAATGACAGAACAATTTCTCTAACTGAGCAACCTCTGGAATAGTCCAAAAATAAATCAGAGGTAGCTATTTCATTGGGGAATTCAATTTTGTAGAATCTATCAATATTGCCTTAAGACTTATCTGTGGTTATCCTAAAATATTTGGCTAATCTGTTATTTTTACTAAATTCCATGGACAAAATAACGTTTTTTTCTTGTGACTTCTGAAAGAGGAAAACATCTTGAAAGGTATTAGGCATGCCAAGGGTCTTCTGGATTTAAATTTCTATGTAGCCTTGTCCATTATAAAATGAAAATTAGAAAGGAGAGAAAAGTGGGAAACTGAGGGAAAATGAATATCCATACTCAACTTCAAAGATGTGTGATTTACACCATGATAGATTTGTTTGTGGTCTTTCAAGACTTTCTATTTATACCTCTGTGACTAAATATTAGGTGTTGTTGTTGTTTTCTCTTGAGTCCCCTAGGGGTAATTTTGCAATTACTTGGAATTATAGCTTAGAGGATGTAAGACTAGTTCAATAAGGTTTAGCTGTGGTAGAAAATCCTGCTTTTTATCTGCCTTTTGCTGCTATCCAGCCATTACAGGAATGGTCTATAGTTAACCAATCAAGATATTTTCCTTGCAAAGCATAATTTTTTTCTAAAACCAGGATTTGACATAAAACGAGTATTGGAGAAGGAACATCAAAGAGAAGATACCCAGAAAAATGAGAGTGCACAGAGACATCTTTGTGGAAGAAATGCTACAGTAAAGTGGGTTCTAAGCTGACGAGGGGAGTGCATACCTATCTACCCTCAGGGCTGGCCCCAGGTGTCAGTCTGTCATTGATAAAAGGCTCTGCCCACTAGAGGAGTGAGGAGTGTGGTGTGCTAACCTGGATGATGGACTGGGCGATGATGATCAAGCTGACCAGCATGGTGATGTTGGCCAACAGGGAGAAGATGGTCAGAACCCTGAGGTTCCGGATGAGGACTATCAGCACCAGGAGGGGCAGGAAGGCGAGCATGTAGAGTCGAGAGTCCACGGTGGGCGTCAGGATCACTGTCCCGTTGTAATGGCAGTTGTTGGTTGTGCTATTAACCGCTTCCACTACCTGGGAGAGGAATGGGAAAAGCAAGGGGAGATTCGATGAATCTTCTGGCCACATGATTAGCTCAGTGCCTGGCCCATAATCAGACTCCCTCACAAAGAGCTAGCATGTCTCACGTGCCAGGGTCTCAGAGTGAGTGAGAGTGACTTTAGGACTTCTTACTGCACATCTTCTGCACCATACTTCCTCAACAGAAGCTGCAGAAATAACTTTAATAAAAAACAAACTTAATAAACATAAATACCTAAACTTAGAGTGGCTATTTGTTAGCTTTTGGCAACGCAGAATCCATTCCTCCTGAGTTTGATTTATTTTTGGTGCATTCTCTCCCACATGAATACAACCTTGGTGGACTGTAAATCACAATCATGTGGCAGAGCCAAAGCACTGCCTTTGACTCAAGCAGAGGCACTCACATCTCTCCCTGGAATATGAATCTAAATAACAAGCAAAATGACACAAGGCAGACCTAGAAAAGGGTAAACAGTAATTATGAGAGGGAATCCCTGAGAAGACTGCTCATCAGTTCTATCGACATCCCCCTAGCTGCCCTGGTTCCTGTTCCTGTCCTTTTCTGAGACCCATTTTTTTTTTTTTTTTAGTTTTCTCTGTCATTTTGGAAGTTAGCTAATATTCTTCCACTAAACTCATTCTCTGCTTAAGTTCCACTGAATCTGTTTCTTTTGCTTATAACCAAAAAAGCTCATCACTTACTGTTTCTTAATTGGACCAACACTGACATTTTGAGTGAGAGAACTCTTCCTTGTGAGCATTTGACCATTCATTGCAGGACATTTAGCATCTCTGGACGCCACCCAGTAAAAGGTATTAGCATCCCCCCGTCATTGCGACAAACAAGGAACACCCCCTGCACACTGTACAAATACCTCCCAGCAAAGTGGGGGTAGGAGGGAGGGTACCACCCTCCTTTGGAATCAGCATGACTTAATGGCTACAGTCTTATTGTGCAAGCAACACAGTCCACTGCAGAACAATTAGAAACTAGATTTAAGCAAGAAGAAAATGTAAAATCAATGATAATCTCAGTACCTATGGGTAGCCATGGTAATGCCTTGCAATATATTCATCTGTACATTTTCTATGCAGTATCACAAATTACATGTATTACACACATCCTTTTTATTTTACAAGACTGAAATTATAGTATACACTCTTATTTTGAAATCTCCTTTCCGGGACTTCCCTGGTGGTGCAGTGGTTAAGTATCTGCCTGCCAATGCAGGGGACATGGGTTCGATCCCTGGTCCGGGAAGATACCACATGCCATAGAGCAACTAAGCCCGTGTGCCACAAATACTGAGCCTGCGCTCTAAAGCCTGCGAGCCACAACTACTGAGCCCGTGTGCCACAACTACTGAAGTCTGTGCGCCTAGAGCCCTGCTCTGCCACAAGAGAAGCCTCCACAATGAGAAGCCTGCGCACTGCAATGAAGAGTAGCCCCCCGCTCACTGCAACTTGAGAAAGCCCATGCACAGCAACGAAAACCCAACACAGCCAAAAATAAATAAATTAATTAATTAAAAAAAAAAGAAATCTCCTTTTCATTTAACACATCATGAATACTTAAATAAATCATTAAGTCTTGTTATTTTCTGATTCCTCACTACAGTAGGAAAAATACTTGGAACATTAGCCAGGTATTCAAGGCCTTCCATAAATGGACCCATTCAACTGTGAAAGCTCTTCCTCTCCCAAGGCCCACACCTTCTTCTACAACCACTTGTATTGTCTCTCCTGAGCAAGTCCTGTACATTCCTGCCTTCAGGTGTTTATTCCTCCTCCCACCTTGGCTGCCACTACTTCTCCAACCTGCCCTTCAATGCCCAGCTCAGGTGCATCTCCTCAAGGGAGCCTTCTCTTGCTCCAATGATCTCTCCTGCTCCCATACATTTCTGCCCCTTAGCTCACAATTAAGCATCCCCAACCTCAGGGTGTTAGTGGAGTTCTGACCCAACACCAACATATTATATTGATATTTAGCTTTTTATATGTCTTAGAGCACATCCCACTTAGTCTGAAAACTCCTTGAGATAATGCTTAGCTTGTCTCTAGACAGATGATTGATAAAGTTCTGCTAATGTCAGATTGATTTCCAAGCAGCAATCTGGCAATTAAGAGCCTTCAAATCAAATTCCTTGACCCAGTAATTTTACTTAAAAAATACATATACTAAAGTAATAAAGGGTTGTACAAAGACTTGTACAGATTATAGTAGAAAAACAGATTATAGTAGAAAAACAGAAAATATCAGATGATAAAAGACTAAGTCATCTGTACGATGGAAAATTCTAAAACTATTAAAAATTACACTAAAAAATTGAAGGACATTGAAAAATGCTAATCAGTTAATACTCATTTAAAACAATCCATGAGTGGTTGGATTAAGAATAATTTTGTTTTATTTTGAGAAGCAGTATAGCATAGTGTTTAAAAACTTGAGCTGTGATGTTAAAAAGGCCTGTGTTTTTAACCTTTGTTCTGTGACCATATTTACATACATTATAGAGTTCATAACATCAGTTTTCTCATCTGCAAGATGGGAATAACCATAGTACCTACTCTGATAAGACCATGGAGAGAATTAAATGAGGGAAAGCTTATAAAATGATCAGCACTGTACCTGACACATAATAGAAGCTAATTCTGAATTCTCACTATTTTTTTCCTTCTTTTAAATTTTTTTTTTACATTTCCAAATTTCTGGTAGTACTATAAACAGAAAAAGAGCCCTGAAGAATAGTTTTCTTTTTTAAGCTTATTGATTAAGGATAGCCTCTGTTATTACCCACATTACTTTGCTCAAATTGCTCCAAGATAACTATTGGGTTAGATCAGAAGAATTTCTCGGGGACAAAAAACTGTTAAACCAAGGAGATTAAACAGCTAAAGGTAGATAAAGATGGCCCAGAGATTAGGTATCATTCAAAAAGACCTATATCAGTTTAAGAAGAGTTAAGGATGATTACGTACCAAGGCAGGACGATTGACAAAATCCAAGGTTACTTCCAGCTCAATTTTAAAGACCAACCTTGAGGACAGGTCCAGTTTTAGAGACAACTCTTGGACAAAGGGTACTGTGGATAAAGTAATCACTTACAGAAATCTGCAGATATGTGAACTGGGGGAAGCCTGGGTTCTTTGATAACACTCAGTTTAACTTTCTTCATTGTATGATGAGGACACTAGGGCCCAAAGAGAAGAAGCTATTTGTTGAACAACTAGAAAAAGAGGACCCTCCTTTTCCATGTTCTTTTCCCTCCCACCTTCTCTAGAAGACTCTACCTGTTTTAAATTATCAGCCAGAAACACAATGTACACGCAGCAGAAGCCCATCTGGGTGACTATAAGAAAGAAGCTCACCATACGCCTGAGGAGAGAGAGAAAAATAAAAAAAACTTGTTATAAAAGAAGAGCTGGCTTGTCATTTCCGTTTCTGTTCCCAGGGGTTGGTGACCCTCGACCAGCACCCTCGGTCCTGCTACCACAATCAACAATGGGGCAGTAGAAGGGACGTAACAATAGTTCTTTGAAAAACATGTTTCTCAACCACCTCCACACTCTCAACTCAGCAGTGGTAAAATTCTTCATCCTCAGGAACCTTGCCCCATACCCAGCTCTGTGTTGATACTAATTGATGTAAGGCAGTAGGCACAACTTATTAGCAATCATTAAAATTTTTTCCTACCATGTACCAGACACCGTATTAGGCACTGAAGATACACAGACAAATAACACGTGTTCTTTTCCTCTAGTGGTTTAGAGACTAGTGGGTGAGATGGATAAAAAATAATATGGCGGGACTTCCCTGGTGGCGCAGTGGTTAAGAATCCACCTGCCAATGCAGGGGACATGGGTTCGATTCCTGGTCCGGGAAGATCCCACATGCCGTGGAGCAACTAATCCCACGTGCCACAACTACTGAGCCTGTGCTCTAGAGCCTGTGAGCCACAACTACTGAAGCCTGCACACCTAGAGCCCGTGCTCTGCAACAAGAGAAGCCACCGCAATGAGAAGCCCGTGCACTGCAACAAAGAGTAGCTCCCGCTCGCCGCAACTAGAGAAAGCCCGCATGCAGCAACGAAGACCCAGTGCTGCCAGAAATAAATTAATTAAAAAAATAATAATATGGCACTAAGGGCCATGGTAAAAAGGGCATTTTACCCGAATTAAAGAGCAGACAGCCTTCTTAGAAAAAACCAATACCTGAGCGGGAGTCCCCTGGGAAGAGGAAGAAAGAGAGTGAGAGAAGAAAAAAAGGAATAAAGAGGAGGGGCAGATGGCGAAGAAGTAGTGAGGAAAAAGCATTTCAGCAGAGGGATTAGGCAGATTTCTCTAGCTGCCATGTGGAGAGTCCACTGGAGGGGGCAAGACTGAGGATGGGAAGACCAGATAATGGAGGTGAAAGATGGCAGCCACCTGGACAAAGACGTAGCTGTTAGGGTGAGAGAACTGAAAGCATTTTAAGAGATACTAGGGAACTAGAACTTACAGAACCTGGTGACCACCTACATCTAGGGGAAGGAAAAAGGAAATGACTTAAGGTGAGTGACAAGTTTTTGGCTTGGACAACAAAATGAACTGGGAAACTCAGAAGGAAGAACAGGTTTTAGGGGAAGGGGAAGAAATGGCACATTCAGTACCTGAATTGTTGAGCTTGAGGTTCCTACAGGAGACATTGAGGAGACAACCACATACTGGGGTCTGGAAATGTTGATTTGTCAGTGATGGATAAAGCCTTGAGAAGGCAAATTAGTGTTGGAAAGTGTGCAGAGTGAGAAGAGAAGGCAGCGTTCCAAACCCTAGAGAACACCAACATTTAAAGGGAGGATAGAAACGAAGAAGCCTGCAGAGTAATGACCAGAGAGGTAGGTAGGAAACTAGGATGAAAAAGGGTTTAATAGAAGCCAAGTGAAGAGAGAATGTTTGAAGAAGAAAACAGTCAATTGTACCCACTGCTGCTGAGAGGTTCTCCAGGGCAAAGAAGGTGCAACAGGGAGGTCTTTTAGGACACTGGTGGAAAGGACTTCAGTAGAAGTACAGGACAGGAAAGCCAGGTGACCCATGAAGGAGGTGTGAATGGGGTGTATGGATGTAAAATTAGAGGGTGGGCTATTCTTTCATAAAGCTAGAGTGTGAGTTCCAGTCTTGAAGGTGCCCATTTTGTTCATCGTTGTAAACCCACTGCCTAAAGCACTTCCTGACACACTGCAGGTATTCAGTATATATCTGTTGAATAATCAGATAATGAATATGAGATAGAGGACGATATAAGGTCCAGGAGGCTTTATTAATTTATTTTATTGTTTTAAGATGGAGATACATGAACACATTTCAGTGTTGAGAGGAAGAGCCCATAGTTCAAAAAAGAAGTTCAAGTTATAGGAGAGGAGACAATTAGTGGAGTGAAATTCCTAAATAGAGCAGGAAGATCTACCTTACATGCCCAACAATAAGTAGAAGGATCTGACGGGTTGCGACAGGCAAAAGCCACCTCTTGAGTCACACAATTGGGAAAATACTGGAAGTCATCCCATAGCCTTACTAGTCTGCTCATAGGCTGAATTTATTAATTCAGTATGTGAATGGGCTTTGGGTCAAGAGACATGCCAGACCCATGATGCTCGTGGGCAAGGCACACCTCAGGCAGTGCAGTTTGGGGTATCACAGTTCAAGAGAGACTTTGATAATCTAGAGGTGAGTAGAAAAGAGTAGACAGACAGGGTGGGGAGAGGTGGGAAAACAAAGACAAAAGAGTAGATTTAGTCCCAAGTACCAGGAGACAGGCGTTGACTGTTTCCATCATCTCCAAAAGCAAAAAAGTGGAGGTTGCAGGAGGTAGACTTCAGCTCACCAAGGAACCCTCAACGTCTTGGTCTTTTTCTCTCTTTTCTTCTCACTATATACTCTCTCCCTAAGAGACCTCTTCTGTCCCCTGGCATCATAGCTGATGACTTCAGTGTCTCCTGCATGAAGACAGGTTCAAACCTATACATATAACTACCCACTTGACATCTCTGCTTGAATATGCAAAACACAAGTCATCAGAAGCCTGAGTCAACCTTGACTCTTTCTTTCCTCTCCCCACAACCCTGGGATCCAAATCATGACCAAATTCACTTTTCTCCATCCCCACTGCCACCAGCTTGGACCCAGCCATCACTGTCACCTGCCTGGACATTGTCAACAGCCTCTTCATGGGTCTAACTCTATTCTTGCTCCCTTACAATTTCTTCTCCTTACAGAAGCCAGACAGATCTTCAGACAATGCGAATATGATTAAAACAGGAAAGCCGCTGATTAAAACCCTCCAATGGTTTCCTGGTTGCTTTTAAGAAAAGAACAAGACCTTGAAGAGGGTCTAAAATGTACACCTTGTTTGGGCCCTTGGATCCTTCTTCAGCATCATCTCCCTATCTGCCCTCAAGCTACCTGGTCGTTCTTTACCCTGAAACTGTCACATACTCCCTCTTGCTTCAGGACCTTCATAGCTTGCTCCTCTTCCTGGAAGGCCCTTCAGGCTCCTGCCCACTTTTCCCTAGGTAATTCCTCATTCCTAAGAATGCCTTCCTTCAGAACTCATCTCAACTGTTCCATCCTAGGAAGCGTACCTGAACCTACGTACATCTCCTTACCTGCTTGGTAGCAACTAGTGCTTCTTTCCTTCATGGTACTTATCCCAGTGGCTATTAAGTAACTGTGTCCTAAACTGTTTAAGGTCTGTGTTTCCCATTGGACTATGGATTCTGCACGGGCAAAGCTTTGTTTGCCTTGTTGCCCACAGTATTTCTAGGGCCTGGTACATAGTCGCAACTAGATAAATGTGGTTTAATAAAAAAGTGAATGATATTCAAGTTGCATAGCAAAGGAATGAGAACCCTGTATATACAAGGAGCGGGGCTGGATCAGGAAGACTGCCATTGAATCCCTTTCATGTGAAGTCCAGTGTTCTGTGTTACACGAGCCAACTTTCCAGGGAAGAGAGCATCCCTGACAGCTGCACGTCCTCCCTACTTTGGGCAAAGCAAGACCAAGGTACCTTCCCCAGTGGGCGTGGTTCCGGAGCCAGGTGCTGGGGCTGCCTTCTAGTCCGTGCATCACCGTGTCCCCGTAGTCCATAAAGGGCTTGTTCAGTCTGCAGGAGAGACTGCATACAGTTACCAAGAGGCAGTTTAAATTAAGATAATATACTGAAAAGTCAGGAGACGCATAGCAAGACAGAACCCAGCTAGAATGGAAAGAACACTGGGGCAGAAACCCAAGTTCTAGTTCAGGTTTTGACACCTGGTGGTATTTCCTTGGTGGCTTGTTTTCCTTACATGTCAAGTGGGACGGTGACTATATAACATGGGTAATAATACACACCTTGCATGGGTACAGTAGTTCTCATATCCTTGATCCCACTGGATCCTCATGACAATTCTCTGAGGCAGGGTTAGGCATGGATTGTTTATGCCCAATTTATAGATGAGCCAAACAGATAAGCACAATGGCCTGATTGAGATCACCTAATGAGTCATGTGGTAGAGCTTCATTTAGCTCCCTGCCCCAAATGCTTTTCTCTTTTTCTTGGCCTTGTTGGAAGAAATTAAGAAGTGAACTCTTGTTATATGTGGGATGCTTCTGGGATGTCCCTGAGAACCAAGTACCAAAGGAAGTGACAAGAGGACGGTGTTTTCCTCACCTGTGGCAGAAGCGCTGGGCGCACCTGACCAGGATGTGCATACAGTGGCAGGAGATGAAGCCCATGGCCAGCAAACTGAGAGGGCCCATCTGGAGGAAGGGCCAAGGGGCAAGGGAAGAGAGAAGAGAATGAACTTGTGAATAACTCGGCCAGGAGAGATTTGGTAGTGCAGATATTATTCCGAACTCCAAGAATTTTCTAGCAAACTGGTTTGCAAACCCTTTTTAGCAGTAACAGCGATTCTTTCTTTTCTTTTTTCTTTCTTGAAGTATACTTGACTTACAATGTTATCTATTCTTGCAAATATGCTCTCAAGTCGTACTCCGGGAAAGTGCAAAAGGCAGTCACAGTGGGGTACGGTGGAAGGAGTAAGGGCTCAGAACTGTGGTCCTCAGTGGCCTCTGAGGTGCCCCTGGGAGCTAGTGCTCTACAGAGCACAGCTGGAAAACCAGTCATAGTCCAACCCTTGCATTCCACAGGGGAGGAAGCTGAGGCCTGCACAGTGGACAACTGGCTTGCTGAGGCCACTCAAAGCCTGTGGCAGGGCCAGAACTCAAACCTAGGCTAGATATCTAGACTCCAAGTCTGGACCAAGCTGCCTTTCAGAAAGATTGCTCACTGTAGGCCACTATAAACCTTTAGAGGCTGTCCTTGTACCTCCTTGCTACCATCCAGTTGTATTGGCCCCACCTGTGGCAGCCCCTCTTACCAGGATGCCTGCATTCTTCGTAGCCAGGGGTAGTCCCAGGATCCCTGTGCCTAGGTTACCTTTCACCAGGTGAACCAAGGTCTGGAATGCTCTAAAGGAGAGGAAAAAGACATGAGCATGTGGGTGTGCAGAGGTGAGGAGATCCAACAGGCATTCTGTCCCAGCGTGCCCACACCAGAGTTGAGCTGGATAGGTGGGCTCCTGGTTGTCTCTTAGTCTCCACGGCCTTTGCTG
This sequence comes from Balaenoptera musculus, assembly GCF_009873245.2. Lineage (NCBI taxonomy): Eukaryota > Metazoa > Chordata > Mammalia > Artiodactyla > Balaenopteridae > Balaenoptera > Balaenoptera musculus. Next base: position 126,548,069 of record NC_045787.1, read on the forward strand.
GCACTCTGGGTCTCATGTAGGGTGACCAACCATCCCAGTTTGCCCAGAACTGTCCTGGTTTTATCAGCTAACACTCAATATATGCCATTAGAACACTTACTATATAACAGACATTATGCTAAGGATTACATGTATTATTCTCATTTAATCCTCTTGTCAAGACAAGGAAGTAGGTTATTGCCCTTATTTTGCAGATGAGGAAACTGAGGAATAGAGATTTTTAAAAATGACTTATCTAAGGATATATTGCGGAGCCAGAATTTGAACCCAGAACTGCCTCAGAGTCTTTGTTCTTCATCCCACTTCTACTGGACTGCCTCCCGGAAAGGAGCCCAGAGAGATGGGTTAAAGGGACAGCCCCATTTCATAATTGAGGGAAGTAAGGCTCAGAGAGGGCAGCAAACAGCCCAAGGTCATAATACTGGTAGCAGATATAGGACTGAACTCAGAGAAAAGGAGAAAGGGCAGGCAGCAAAGAGAAATCATTGTGACTTCTGAATGAAGAGGCCAAATGACTTGGTCCCCAGATGGGGTCTGTTGGGACAGGGTTATTTAGGGTTTGGGCTCCAGAGGGATTTTTTTTTCCCTCAGGCCAGGACATCAAACTGGGGAATGGCAAGTCTCCTCCTACCTCCGGCAAAAACAAAACACAACACTCAGACTTTTAAGACAGATGTGAAGGTGGTCCAGAAGACAAGGTCTAAGCCACCCGGGGTGAAGTTCTAGGGAGGTATCCTCTCTGGCGGTGAGTTAACAAAACAACCTATTTTTACACCTCTTTGTACCTGGACGAGGTTAAACTAAGATGAGTATCGGGTTAACATTTATAACTTGAGAAACCTTGGAAATTCCCCAGGAGAGCCTTCCAAGTGAAGAGACTTACTGTGAAGAACAGCAGAGGTATTATGGAAGGAGCCTGGTCTCTGGGGTTGGACAAACCAGGGATTAAAACCCAAGGCTGCACTTCCCTGGTGGTCCAGTGGTTAAGACTCCACGCCTCTACTTCGGGAGCATGGGTTTGATCTACTACTTAACTAGCTGTGTTATCTTGGGCAACATGTCCACTTTGCTGAGCCTCTATGAATGTTAGGAGGAATATTTTTGGAAGAACTGCCCCAAACATTCAGGGATTAATATAAATGTTCTTTATATTAATCCCTGAATCCTCTAGCTTCCTGAGGATCTGCCATTTGTTAAGGGTTAAAGGGAAAAACTGTGGGAGAAAGAGGGTGGAGAGTCTCTGCGTCCCCTTCTCTCTCCCTGTAGGTGTCAACATCGCTGATTGAGCACTGCACCTCACGGCCCTCCAATCCAATGATGGGCTTGTTTTGCAACTAGGGTCAAAGGGTCACTTGGAAATTTCTAACTAAAGGACTTAGGACATCAGAATTTAACTTTGGGTGACTAAGACAACTTAATAATGTGGTGAGTTGTGCAAAGCACTGGGCTGGGAGGCAGGAGATCTGGGTTCTAGCCTTAACTCCTTTGGTGACTTCGGAACGTCACTGTAGTCACAGTAGTCGGCTTACGGGCACTAAGCTTGGGGGCTTCCTGCACAAATCGCCTTTGCAGCCACCCTGGGGAGGAGCCAACTGTTATTTCACAGGGGAGAAATTAGAGTACTAAGTTCTATCACTTGCTCAGGCTGGTAAGTAGCTGAAGTGGGAATTCAAACCCCGGTGAGCTAACTCCATAGGTACCATGCTTACCCAACCTGTTTATTACCTCCCTCCAAGCCAGGAGCTAGTTCTGACTTGCTTTCTTCTCTGATTCTTAAGTAGCTAAAATTGCCATCAAACCATATCTTATTGGGTTGGCCAAAAAGTTCGTTTGGGTTTTTCCATAAGATGTCACTATTCCAACCCAACCGTTCAGGACTGGTTCCCTCAAGGCCTCCGATGGAGAAATAGCCCACCTCAGCAGTGGATGCCCCAAGGCCTGGAGATCTCACCCTCAGGATCCTGAATTCTTAGCAACCCTGGGGGACTAGCCCTGGGGCAAGTGAACCCGGTCACAACGTCAGTCATTGTGTCCATCCCTGAATGGTCCTGCAGGGTGGCAGTGGGAGGAGCTTTGCCTGCCTCTTTCTCCCTCTTTGCTGCACACTCTCCCCCAACCCACACAACACTCAACCTTTCAGATGTAACTGCCACAGGCAACCTCCTTAAATTCACACTGCCAACAATGTGTCCCCATTTTGCATATGGGGAAAACTGAGGCTTTGAGAAAGAAGGAGCAGACTCACACCTTGGATGCAAGTGACCTTTCTACTACACCGACAGGGTCAACATTTTCTTCATAGAGCTGTGGAACCTGACCACCACGCCAGCCAGTCGCCCCACCCATTTTTCCTCAGTGAACTAGCCATGCTGCTTTAATGGTGGAGGCGAAGGGAGCTGGAGCTTGGCTTCCCTGCCGAAACTCTTTCAGTACACCCCTCCTTATCACGGTTTGAAAGCCTCACGAGTGAACCCCCCCTCTTCCCCCCAAACACACCCCAGGGAGGTGGAAGAAACTAGACTCTTCTACATACTGTGCTTTTGATGTTGTCACTGCAGTTGTCAATGGAAGTAGAGGCCCGGGTAACCGCAGGAAGGAGGCAATGCTTGGTTGTCTGTGGTTTTAGCTCGTGTCACCTTCTCCACCAAGAAGCTGGGGATTCTGCCCCCCTCCCGGACATTATCAGGACTGGCCAGGAGCAAAACTGACTCTAAGGCTATACTTCAATTAAAAACAAACAAACAAACAGACAGACAGACTCCAGGGCCAGCACTGGAGTCCAGCCCCCATCCTGCCAATGAGCCAGTGCGTGGCCTGGGGTAACTTGCCTTAGTTTCCCCACCTGCACATGTTGGGGGCTAGATCACTCTATCCTAAGGGCTTTCTGACAGTCTCCCCTCCTGCCCCTTTAAGTTCTCAAGTTGACTCAGTCTCTGACTGCACCTTTTGCAGCTTTGGTTTCCCCAAGGTTGCATGATGGGCTGGGGGTCAGACACACCCCCCTCAGGTTTTTTTGCCACTGCAAGCTTCCAGGCTGGAAGGCAGAACTGGGGATGGCAGAAAAGAGCACTCACGTTATGCCCTTGGTCGTCTCCGAGTCCGGCGACTCAGAAGGGCTTCCATCCAAGAAACCGGAATCCTTGTCCTGCAACTTCTTGGCACTTTCGTAAGAGGACTTGAGGTCCAGTTTGAGGTCAACAGCTCCCTGGGGACCACCGGCACTCTTTGTCATGGGCATGGCTGTTCACAAAGAGAGGGCTCCCGGTGATGGTGGGGTCTGCACTGAGCAGGAAGGTGTCCAGTCAGGTGCAAACCCCAGCTCAGCGGCTTGTGCCTTAGCAGGCGCTGGCCAAGTGGGAACGAGGCCCCACCCACCTCCGCTGGAGGGTGTGCCTCCTGCCCCGAAGAAGCCCAGTGGAAGAGGAGCAATGCCCAGGAGGAGGAGGAGAGGAGGGCAGGGGACTGGGGAGGGAGTCATCCCCGCTTACCTAGCAACAGTAACGGCAACAGCGACTATGACACTGATCATTTTGATAACTACTATTTATTAATCACTTCACTAAGGGATAGATGCTCTTCTAAGTGCTTTACCTACATTTTCTCACTTAGTCCTATAAATTAACTAATGAGGAAATCAGGCTCTGAACTAAAGGGACCTGCCTAAGGTCACATAGCTAAAAAAGTGACCGAGTAGGGACGAGAGCCCAACGCGTCAGGCTTTTTAGCCAATAACCTATTTCTACATCCAAGAGAATATCTATCCCGCCCCGCCACCTCCGTTGGGGCAGGGGCTCCGCTTCTCACTGGCTGCATGCCTGCTCTAAGGCATCCTTCTGGGAGCTCCCCTTTCTTAAGCTGGAAAAAAAGGAGCACTTACTCACCTCGAACTGCTTCTTAGCTTCTGTGAGGCTCCAGGGAGAGAGGAGTCGGGATTCTTTTGGAAAGGGGCGGAGAGGCAGATTGTTCAACCCCTAGCCTAGCGCTGGCCTCAGGAGAGGGTGTGAGTTGCCTAAGGTCACATGTGGCAGTCAGGACAGAACTCTGCAGCTAAAGAAGGCTTTGGAGGTTTCTCTAGTGTTCCGTTCTCTGTCATTATCTCTGCTTCAGTGACAGATGAATGGGCCAAAATTTCCTCCTCCCTCAAAATTATAGCATTTACTCAAGCCATACCATTCCCCACGTCATCATCTCATGTGCCATGAGCTTTATTTAAATGGTCTCACAGCTAACTGGTAGCATTCGAGACAGATTTGTCTGGGCCCCTCCCTCACATGGGACCCTTTCCAAGGTCTTACATGCAATTTTGAATTTGTAATTTTGTGTTCTTTTTCTTAAAGAGGCTCTCTCCACCCGTTACTGCTACCCCCAATCCCCTTCCCAGTGGTATAAGCTTCAGACTCCACAAAGCCTGTCTACCTCTCTGGGTAGCACTGTTATTTTGTTTTTACAGATGTGGAAACTGAGGCTCAGGGAAGTAAAGAATAGCTTGCCCGAGGCCACAGCAAATCCTCTGCAGAGCCCAAACTCTACCCTAGTCAGATCTTTCTATCTCTGAAGGCTGAGGCTTTGACCATTACACTGACCTATTGGTTTGAATCCTTGCCCCACTCTTCAAGTTTCTTGCTCTGAATCAACTGAAACACTCACTGTGGTTTGAGAAACATCCTCTATTCCCTTGCCCAGCACCATTTAAGTGGCAGTATTCCTGGCCTGTGGGGTGGCAGAGATTCCATAATGTGATGCTAATCTCAGATCTCATCCACCGATAGATCTTTTTTCTTGTTCTGGCAACAAGATCAGTAAATAAGATTGTCTTGAGATGTTCAGAAATAAGAGTAGTTCTTGGGACTTCCCTGGTGGTCCAGTGGTTTGGACTTGGCGCTTTCACTGCGGTGGTGGCCCCAGGTTCAATCTCTGGTCAGAGAACTAAGATCCCACAAGCTATGCGGTGCGGCCAAAAAAAAAGAAAAAAAAGACTAGTTCTTGCTTTCCTCTCCAGGTTTGGAGAAGAACCCTGAGTTAATCTTCAAGCCTTTGGGAACAGGGCTGCTGGAATATCAGAATTTGGCTGGGGCCCTTCCCAGATATCATCACCTATAAGAAAACCTGCAGGGCACTGCCTGCAGACTTCCAACTTGTTGTACCACCTGTCAGCAGGCAAGAGGGATTCTTCCAGGATGAGAGCCTCCAAAATAATCCCTTCTAACACTGGTCCAGGCATCTGTAGCTCTGGGTTCCACTACAGCTCTACCATACAGCTACTGTGATCCTGGGAAAGGTATTGCTCCCCTTTCCCCCTTGGTGAAATAGGTGCTAGATTATAGAGGACCTCCGAGGGACTGAGGACCCCAGGGCCTGTGTTTTTCATTCCCACTGGATGCTGAGATGCAGGTCCAGCTCCTCTTGGGTTGGGGCACATACAACTTATGTGAGGACAGCCTAAACTGCCTGACCTCTCCATAGAAGGTGGAACAAATGGGATTTAAGTAATGAGAATCATTTATGACCCTTTAGAGTAAACAGAGAACCTTGTGTTTTTTATTCTTTCATCGCAGTTTGGAAAGTTGATGTGTTATCAGAATCATCTGGGGAGATAATAAAGCACACAGAGACCCAGACTTATTGAAGTAGGGAGAATTCCGGCCTTTTTATTTTTACCAAGTTCCCCAGGTGGTTCTGATACTGGCCAGAGTTTGAGTTCCACTACTCTATGGACTAGGAAGAATTGCCCCTCTTTAGTAAATTAGAGAACTGAGGCAAACAGCTGGGGAATGCTTTGCCTGAGGTTGTATTGAGTTGGCCAAAAAGTTCGGATTTCTGTAAGATGTTACGGAAAAAGCTGAACGAACTTTTTGGCCAACCCAATATAATCTGGTGGAAATGAACACAAGTACTCTTTTGGGCTGGAAGTTAGGGACTTCAAAAACAACAATGAAACCAACACTCAGGTGGAATTTATTACCCCATCCTTGTTTCCTCAGGCACCTTTTCATAGCCTGTGGTTGTTTACTATGGCTCTCCTGTTGCCTAGATAAAAATGATAATACACTCACATGTGCCTAGCTCTAGACTAAGTGTGTTACATAAGGTAGGCACTCTTATTATCCTCATTAGATGAGGAAACCGAGGCTCAGAAAAGTTTACTTCACTTGCCTAAAGGCAGGGCTCTGATTTGAATCCAAGCCTCTGAAGCTGTAGTTTAGTTATTCCCATGTTCCCTTATATCCCTAGTGCATAGTAGAAACTCCAGAATTTGAACAAAACAAAACAAAACAAAAAAACCCCTCCCATGTACATAGTTTATGTGGTTCAAGACTTTGGGGTTTCATGCATCAATCAAACTTCCAAATGAATTTTAGGGCCTGCCATTCCACTTCTGCAAGGACTAGGCCATTAGCCACTGCAGTCGTCCACTGACAGTGCACCCTGAAGGAAATTCAGGAAGCATTCTGTGCTTTGACTGGCTCTAGATAGTTAAGATGCATATCTAAAGAATAATTTCAATGAACTCAGATGCTTGCATCTTCCCATACAAAGAAAAGCACTAAAATTGTTAGCTTGAGATGTGTGTTCTTTGTGATTATCTTTTGATGTTTGACTATGTTTTTTTTTGTTTTTCCAGCAGAAGAACTCATATATCCTGGCGCCTCCCTTATCTCTTTGGATAAGATACCTCAGAGGTATCTGAGAGGCTGTCTATTGGGCTATAGTCCTCAGTAAGGTCCCTGAATAAAACTTAACTCGCAACTTTTACGTTGTGCATTTTTCTTTCAGTCAACAGTTTTGGTGACCATGAAAGGATTCAGAGAAGACTTTTCTCCTTTGAACTCTATGAGGATACAGAGTCTTGGTACTAGCAGAGGCCCCTTGTGCCTGTCTGCCTCCTCAGTGATTCCAGATGAATTTGGGTGAGTCTCTCCTGGGTCTTGGATCTCCTGTTATTGGCTGATGATCATAAGTTTTATTTGTTGGTGGATAAACTCCTCCCTGTGAGGAGTAGGTCTTCCTTGAACTTAGTTTCAAGAAGAGGTACCTGGGTTGCCCCAGTTGAAAAACACTGAGTGGGTTTAGACTGAGTGATTAGGTAGGAGACTGGCCTGTTATTTTCCCTTGAATTGGCTGCTTTAATTGGGTTTGTCAGAATAAAAGTGAAAGTGTTACATGAGCGTTTTCAGCTCTGAAGGAGAAAAGGGACATCTCCTCCCGGCCAGCAATGGCTTTCTCAGACAACTGAGAAACTTGCAGGAGTGGTGGAGGCCAGTCCTCATACCAGGTAGCAGTCCCATAGGGAAACCCAGGTATTTAATTAAAAAAACTTGCTCCTCTGGGGAACCACGTATAAGAGCTGGCCACTCAGTGATCTGAGCAACCGCAGCGGTCTTAGATTGCCAGAGGGAAAAGCCAAGACATGTAAGAGAGCTGAAACGACTCTAGGGTGACACCTAGAGGAGTTAAGCTCACAGACAGCACCTTGGCCCACCACACAATCGTCAGTAGCAGTTTTATCCTGACAAACCAACCCAGAATGGGAAACAAAGCTTTCAAAATAAAAAAAAAAAAGGAGCAACAGATTGCCAACCTCCAACTAACACCCCAGCCTGGTTCATGTATGTTACCTGTGAAAATTATACTTACAAATGCTTACTTAATTGGGGAAAATATACTAAAGGAAACCTCAACCTAAAATGGCCAAATTGGGGTTCTTTTGACGTTCCAAAATTAATTTTTGTGTGTGTGTGTCTACAGTTAAAGAGCAGACTGAATGGAATGCTTATTTTGATTGGTATTTAAAAACTTCTGGAAGAGGAAATGATAAAGTAACTTCTTTGTGGGAAACCAACCAAAAAATTGCTTGAAACAACATCAGAATTTTTAAAAAGCTGCTAATGTTAACCCTGCCTCACTCTCTGCTCCTCTCTCATATCCTCTTTCATATGAACTGCCTGACCCAGATGCTATCTCTCTCTCTCTTTCATCACCTTTGCCTCCTGCTGCTTCCTCTTTCCCCAGTAAAGGAGAAACTTGCATTTCTCTCCCCATGCCTTTAAGATGTAAATGTTCTAACTGATCTTTTTAGGTATTTTGTTCTGTGTTTCGAGAGCTTGGTCTCTGCCATCCAGAAGGTACACATACATTTGGCAGTCAGTCAAATAGACTGGGATTCCGAGCAGTCTCTTTGTGCCAATTTTCAGGGAAATTTATCAGAAGGGGTCCCAGCCCATAAGGAACCTCTGTCATCTCAGCCTTTGTTGCATCGCCTCTACAATGCAGGCCTTTACTTTCTTAGACTACTTTGGGGAGTAAACTTTCTGGATCTTGTGAAGGCTGCATCTGTAACAGGGAAGAGCCAATTCTGAATCCATGTTGGATCTGTTTCTTTTACTTTAACCTTTGCTTTTCATTGTTTTTGTTATTATAATCACTGTCTAAGGCTGTAAGCATCCTGCCACAGGGTACCAAAGTGTCTTTGCTCAGCTCACAGAGAGACATTTTGACCCTACCCACCTGTGAATGGCTGCAGAAAAGAAGAAATTAACAGATCTCCTCCTATTTTGCAAGATAAATGGCCTTTTTACTTTACTTCCTCACCTCTTCTCCCTCTCTGTTCTATAAAAGAAACTGGCATCCAGACCCTGATAAGATGGTTTTGGGGGACCCTAGTCCGCCATCTTCTCGGTCTGCCGGCTTTCCAAATAAAGGCGCTATTCCTTGCCTCAACACCTCGTCTCCCGATGTATTGGCCTGTCGTGTGGCGAGCAGTGAGCCTGGACTCGGTAACACATCCTCTGAATTCTCTCTTGAGGATGACTCTTGTGTCGTCTTGGTTTGAGTTGCTATTAAAATACTACTCATCAACAGCCAGACGATGGATCCTTTAAGTTGGAGAAACTTCTAAATTGGTAAATTTTTAGAGAGTTCTCTTATAAATAGCTGTTTTATTGGTACCACGGAAAGACCAAATTAGAAGGTGGATACAGGGCTTTCCTGGTGGCGCAGTGGTTGAGAATCTGCCTGCCAATGCAGGGGACATGGGTTCGAGCCCTGGTCTGGGAAGATCCCACATGCCGCGGAGCAACTAGGCCCGTGAGCCACAATTACTGAGCCTGCGTGTCTGGAGCTTGTGCTCCGCAACAAGAGAGGCCGCGATAATGAGAGGCCCGCGCACCGCGATGAAGAGTGGCCCCCACTTGCCGCAACTAGAGAAAGCCCTCGCACAGAAATGAAGAACCAACACAGCCATAAATAAATAAATAAATAAATAAACCCAAAGTTTAAAAAAAAAAAAAAGAAGGTGGATACAAAAAATATAACAGCTAATCTTAAGAACACCCTTAATTTAAAACAAATTAAACAAACAAAAAATGGTTTAGGAAGCCTTATTTGTGGTCTTGGCTTCCCTTCAATGGGTCTTAGAGATGCTAATAAAAATATTAGATTAATTAATGTTAATTAGGTTGATTAACAAAGAAGAAGCTGAGGAGAAAGTCAAGAGACTTCTCCCCAACAAGGTGGAAATTTTAAAAGTACCTTGCCCAACAGGACGGAAATCTTTAGATGGTTATTAAGAAGTGGGATAAATAAAATGAATTGATGGGATTAAAACAAAGGTTTTGATACAACACCACCTAAAGTTGGATGAGCCAAAGAGACCCTATTAGCATTACCCCCTAACATTAAAGGGACCCAAACAAGTCTGCTCTATTTACCCCAGTTCAAAAAAAATGTATAAGGCTGGAAGAAAATTATACTGAGATACCTGAGCAGCAATTGCTTGGGGCAACAGTTAGATCAATTAATCAAGTTAAAAGATTGACAAAAGGGCCTGAGTCCCTTGGCTCAACCCATCACTGTGGACCCTAAAGCCTTTTACACAAAAATGGATAAAATGGCCAGGGGATAAAAATGAAAGTTTCTGAGACTCCTTGTAAGACCAAGGCTTGTTAATGGGTCCTAACGGAAGCTAAAGTTAAAGGTATAAGAGTTAATAGAATTGAGATGAAAGTTGATAAAAATTGATGGGCTTTATATAAGATGGTTACACCTCTTTTGCCTAATTATATTGTGGGATAGACATTATGTCTCACTGGGGAATACTTGCACAGTATTCCTGGTACTAGAAGACAAGGCGTATAAATCTGCCCCCCAATCAATATTAATTAAAATACTAAAAGAAACCAATAGAGTTACCAGAGCCCACACAATATGAAGTAAAAACTGGGGGCTAATATTCAGGGGATAGTAAAAGCAATAATGGAGACTTTTTTTCCCCTAGGGTAAATTGCTCTGGGTTTAACTTGTGCGCTCAGAAAGAGGGCCTTTGCTGAATGCTTTGTGCAAACTTCTGGAAACATAATAAATTGAATCCTAAAGTTCTAGAACATAGAACCCTTGATTTTCAGTTTAGTTGGAAATCTACTTGCTGATATTAAAAAAAAAATCAAATTAAGGAAAATGTAGTCTAGCAAATCAATCTTCTGATATAATTTAGGTGGCAGACCAGTTCTTTGGGGGAATTAAAAGCAGGTATCTTTGTCTTGCAAATCTCTACAAATCAGAAATGTAAATATAGCCCACAATGACCTGAGACTGAGCCTAATTAGCTCAATCAGATAGAACCTGAAACCAAAGGGGGAAAAAGAAGGTTTTAAAACTCAAACTGCTAGAAAGGCTCTCTCACCCAAAATCTTAATTCACAGTCTCCATAAAGATTTATTAAGAACAAATACAAACCTTAGGAGTCTTCTCCACAGGACTTCCCTGGTGGTGCAGTACATGAGACTCCGCGCTCCCAATGCAGGGGGCCTGGGTTCAATCCCTGGTTGGAGAAATAGATCCTGCGTGCATGCCGCAGGATGCTCTAAGCCTGCAGGCCGCAACTGAGTCCACATGCCACAACTAAGAGTCTGCATGCCAAAACTAAAGATCCCGCATGCCACAGTGAAGATCCTGTGTGCCACAACGAAGACCTGGAGCAGCCAAAGTAAATAAATAAAAATAAAATAAAATAAAAAAGTCTTCTCCACAAATAGTAAAAAAGCCTTAGTCATCTGAGCAAATAAATTTAACTTATTCCAATGGTTATTTATAAACTAGTAAGTTTATACTGTATCATTAACACCTGATTCATGACTAAGATTTAAAATGAAGCTATGAGATCTCTGGTAATGTCTGTTTATATTCTGTGTGTCCATTATACATGTGATATGTCTCTACCTTCAGATAGTATTATCAAGTCAAATTTATAAAAGAGCTCTATTTAACTGACTTAAAAGTAAGTGCTTACAAATTAAATATTTCTAAATGTAACAGAAACTAACCCAAATGAATTTCAAGTTCACATGATCTAGGAAATATTCAATATTAAATTAATATTTGTTATTAGAGTTTGTTGGTTTAATTAATACAGGTTTACTAAAAGTCAAAGGTTATATCAAAAGGTTATATTATCTCTCTTATAAAATTCACCAGTAAGGACTTCCCTGGTGGTGCAGTGGTTAAGAATTCGCCTGCCAGTGCAGGGGACACGGGTTTGAGCCCTGGTCTGGGAAGATCCCACATGCCATGGAGCAACTAAGCTCGCGAGCCACAACTACTGAGCCTGCACGCCTAGAGCCTGTGCTCCACAACAAGAGAAACCACCGCAATGAGAAGCCCACGCACTGCAATGAAGAGTAGCCCCTGCACCGCAACTAGAGAAAGGCTGCGTGCAGCAGTAAAGACCCAATGCCGTCAAAAACAAAATATTAATTAATTAATTGATCAATCAATTAAAATAAATAAATAAATAAATAAAATTCACCAGTAAGAAAATAGCTTAAAATGATGGCTGACTTGGTCTAATGTCTCATAAACGTTTCATGGGTAATCTAAACATAATTGTTGGGAACAAGTGAATTAAATAGATATAAATGGGGTAAGAGCTTTCAGGTGATCTCTTTAAGAATACTTACATGTTATGGTATGTGTACTTAAAATTAATTTCTCCAGATTTTTGGTAACTTGAAACCTGAGAGTTTTGCTAAGTTAAGTTAAATGATGGAAGTTCATTAAATATCTAGATCATTCCCAAGTAAGATACTGAAACATTAATTATTGAACATAAGCTTCCTTTTAAAGAGAAGCTAAAGATATTTAGGACTGAAATTTAAGCACCAGGGTGCTACACTGAAATTTTTCTATAAAAATAGCACATTTAAAAAAATCATAAATGATATTTATAAGTTTACCAATCTATAGAACACTAATGTAAATGACAGTTCATAATTGCTTACTTCTTGGTTTTCACTAGAAATTAAGTGAAAATAAGGAAAACACCTTTATATGAAAGGAAAAGGTATATGGGATGGAAATGCATTTTGCTAAGAGAAAAGAAAGTAATTTTGTCCTGGAGAGAGACAAAGAAAGGGAAAACACAGGACAAAATCTCAAAGTGAAAAAGAAAGTTTTAGAAGGTTTGTGGGAAAGGCAACCCGAGAAAAGTTTTGTACAGGGTCAAGACTGGCTAATATTGGCCTCTCGCCTTCTGAGATGGCCCACACTCTGTCTATGGAGTGTGTATCTCCCTGAATAAGGCTTCTTTCACTTTGGCTCACCCTTGAATTCTTTCCTGTGCTGAGCCAAGAACCCACACTCAGCAGCCGTCCTAGGGATTCGCCTGAGACCTGGGATGTGACCACCCTCTCATGCCCCACTTTCTTTTCTGCACTAATTTTGTGATCTAAGCCTGGCTGCAATGCTTGCCCTTGAACAGTTCTCAGTAACTAATGATCTTAAGGGAACAAAGGAATGCATGAACAGAGAAATGGCAGTCAAACAATCGTGTGGTGGTAAAGCAGAGTCTTAGTTCCTCCCAAAGGATATACATAACAATACATCTTTGAGTTCTGCAGGAAATGAGGGCCCCCCACCCACGTGGAGGACAGAATGATGATGTGGACCCTCTTGACTTCAATCAACTAAAGCTTGCACTCTGTCAACCTTTGCCCCAATTCTATGCTGGATTTTCCTCTGCTCAAGCCCCCTCATGAATATGCATGTACCCTTAACTTAAAATGTCCCCAGTTTTGCTGTTTGGGGAGACACTGCTGTGGGAAAGATCCTCAGTGTTCTCCTTACTTGCTGCAAGAAATAATACTTCCTTCTCTCGGAAAAAAAAAAAAAGACTGGCTAATAGTAAAATTTAATTGAGCAAATAAATTTTAATATTAAAAGTAAGCTGGTACAAAAACTAGAATTCAGTTTTCTCTCTATGTTAAGAGAACAAAGTTTTCTTAGAATACTGATCTACTTTTGGTAACATATTGTAAAGTTTCTTTACCGGTTAAGCAATCTGGTATAACTTTCTATGGTTGTCTTTAAAATCTTTTATTGTCACTTTGGTTGAATGAATAAGTATTATTTCACAGTGACCTGAGATCTTATCTGACCAAGTGTTTTAAAACCTTTTGTTATCTTTGATAAAATTTCCCAAGTCAAATTCTAAATGAAGTTTTTTTGACCTCTAGCTAATTTAGGGATGTTTGTTTCAAAGGACCCTGAAACATCCCAAAAAGAGATATTAAACTAATTAGGTTTATTTGGTAAGCTTAATTACATGGGAAACATTGTCAAATAGGTGGTAATAAACCTTCTTAGGTTATATTGTATGGGTAAATGTCATTAATATAGATACCCAAAAATTATACAGAATGCCAAAAAATCTGGTATGTCCTGTTATAATGTTCAGTCATAATTCTAGTTATCTTAAAATGTTGTATGTCACAGAAATAACTAAGTTTCTTTGTTAATTGCATGTAGTCAGATCTTTAACCATGCCATTTTAAGTCTTGTGTCATTTATAGATAGTCATTGTTTTACTCTGATGCTTCAAGAAGATCTTCAAGAATATTCATAAAAGGGACTTTTTGACAAATAAGGTTTCTGACTTTTAGATCATATCACTAAACTTAGTAAGGAATTACAAAACTCTAATGAGAAACCTGATGGCTTCTTCCAGATCAACAGGAATTAATTGCATGGGACTGAATGAACTTATAAATAATTTTATGACTTTTTGTCTGAAACATCACAGGCTTTTAATCTTTATTTTCTAGAAAACCTTTCCTCTTACTCTAACTATGACCCACAACAAGTTGATAAAGTATACCTTTGCAAACAAAGATGAAATATTTATTTTTCTCTCTGCCTGATCCATCCAGAATTTGGCCTCTCCAGCTGGCTCCCCTTCGGATTTGACAGCTTATTATGATCCAGATTACAACTGGTTATACTAATCATTGTTTTAAATTGTTTTCTCAGGACTTCTCTGGTGGTGCAGTGGTTAAGAATCTGCCTGCCAATTCAGGGGGCATAGGTTCAATCCCTGGTCCTGGAAGAACCCACATGCTGTGGAGCAACTAAGCCCATGTGCCACAACTACTGAGCCTGTGCTCTAGAGCCCGCAAGCCACAACTACTGAAGCCCACACTCCCTAGAGCCCACGCGCTGCAACTACTGAGCCCACGCGCCGCAACTACTGAAGCCCGCGCACTCTAGGGCCCGTGCTACACAACAAGAGAAGCCACCACAATGAGAAGTCCGTGCACCACAACGAAGAGCAGCCCCTGCTCCCCGCAACTAGAGAAAGCCCGCGTGCAGCAACAAAGACACAACACAGCCAAAAAATAAATTAAAAAATTGAAAAAAAAATAAATTGTTCTCTTTGTTTTCAAAATGTTTGCTCTGTGTCTCTTTCTGCTGTACTATGACTTATTAATGTTACTAGATATATTACTTATATCCTGTCTATTTTATGAGTGTTTTTGCATTGCCCAATGTGTAACCAGGCCGCTGACAAAATCAATGATGGCTAAACATCTTGAGACAATTGATCACATATATAACTCTATATAAAATAATTGTCATAGTGCAACTCTAGGTATGGGAAGAAGCAACAAGATAAAATATTTCCTGGATAATAACAGACTAGTAAAGACAGGAGATTCAGAGAATTTTGGGTTATCAACAGGCCTAATCCCAAAAATAGCACATTGAGTGGCTTATCAACATAATCCTCGTCTGACCTAGGAATGAGATTTCCTAGACAAATGGGACAAATTGGTCATGAAATTGGCCCCAAACTTTGGTCAAATTTATTACTTACAAAGGGCACTGTAAACAAAGAATGTTGCCTGCCATTCCAGTTCTGCAAGGATCAGGCCATTAGCCACTGTAATTGCCCACTGACAGTGAGCTCTGAGGTGAATCCAGGAAGAATTCTGTGCTTTGGATACTGGCCCTAGACAGACAGTTAAGATGCAAATCTAAAGAATAATTTCAATGAACTCAGATGCTTGTATCTTCCCATACAAAGAAAAGCACTAAAATCACTGACTTGAGATGTGTGTTCTTTGTGATTAGCAGTAGTCTTTCGATGTTTGACTACATTTTTTTTTCCAGCAAAAAAACTCATCCTATACATGCTGCCTCCTCCTCCCTTAGCTCTTTGGAGCAGTTCCTCTGAGGGAAGTGAGAGGCTGTCTCCCGGGCTATTGTCTGCAGTAAGGTCCCCAAATAAAACTTAACTTGCAGTTTTTACATTGTGCTTTTTTCTTTCAGTCGACATATTGAACACCACATTCTCATTTTTCTCTGTTAAGGTCCTTAAAAATATCACTGTCATTTCTTAAAAGAAAGAACATTCCAACCCTCCAAAGCTGAGGGATGCATCATAGCATAAAGAACAATGTTTTTAATGCTAAGAGCATTCCTCCCCTTTTTGGCGGGTCAAAGCTCTGTGCCTTGGGTTCCTCATCGTGAAATGCTGATGAGGGCATCTGTAGTTTTCTAGGCAGGAAGGAGGATTCAATGGGAAAAGAGACAAGTACAGGGCCAGGGTCACAGTCAGTGTGCCTGGATGGAGTTATTTTTATCATACCACTTTATTACTAGAGGGAACTAGAAAGGTCAACTCATTGAGTTGTACTGTCTCACCAACTGGGGAACTGAGACTCAAGAGGGGAAGGGACAGAGTGAGTTAAGAGTAGTGTGCCATGGCAGGACCAAGACTATAGCCCAGGCCAGGTGTTGCTTTCACCACTTCCCTGGCACCTTGAAATGCAGTACAAACAGGAAGTTTAATTCATTCATTCAACAAATATTTACCAAATCTCTGCCATGTGCCGAGTGCTATGGTAGGACTGGGAAGAAGGAGAACCAACAAAACAATTGCCTGTGTCTTAGTTAGAGATGCGTGACAAAATACCACAGGCTGGGTGGCTTAAACACAGACATTTATTTTATCACAGTTCTGGCAGCTGGAAGTCCCAGATCTAGGTCTGGCAGGGTTGGCTCCTGGTGAGAGCTCTCTTCCTGGCTTGTGGATGGCTGCCTTCTCCCTATGTCCTCACATGGTCTTCCGTGGTGTGTGTGTGTGTGTGTGTGTGTGTGTGTGTGTCTGGGTCTGTGTGTGTCTGTGTGAGAGAGAGACAGAGACAGAGAAAGGCCTAGTCAATGATATCTTGAGTTTTCACATAAATATTATATCAGGGCTAATCTCCAAAAGTCCACCGGACTTACCATAGCATTTATAAAATTAAAACCCATCCCTCAGAACCCCCAAGTGGCCTAATGATGTATTCATGTATGCAGGTATGGGCTCAGACACATTTCCAAGTGACTGAACTTCTTGGGGTGGGGGGATGGGGGCTGGGATGGGGAGAAGGCCAGCGGCTTCAGCAAGTGGCTTCTCCTGATGAACAGGAATGGGGACACAATGGGGCCTCTCTTGGCCTGGTGCAGGTGTCAACTCTGCTCATACTATCTAGTATGAGTTTCATGCAGCTAAGTTTGTTTTCAGCAGAAGCTAGTGATAAAGATGATAATGATGATGAAAATAATAATAATACCATAATCAGAACTACTATTTATTGAGCATTTCCTATGTGCCAGGTACTTAACACTCCTTATGTTACTTAATGTTCACAGCAGACTTTCATCCTCACCCCCTCTGCCCTCATCCAAGCCAGCATCATCTCTCACTTGGAAGACAGCAAGAGCTTCCTAACAAGTTTCTTTGCCTCCCTCTTCCTTGCCTAAAATCTACGTCCTCACGGTGGCTAGTGACGATGCCTCTCCCTTGCCCAAAACCTCCCCCTGAGAATACAACCTGGACTCCTGACCGTGGCTCACAGGCCCTGCAGGCTCTAGCCCCTGCCACCCTTCCCACCTCATCCTGTTCATCCCTCTCCCTAGAACACTGCACCCCAGCCACACTGACCTCCTGTTTGTTCCAGCAAAGTCTGTCCTTTCCTGCCTGGGTGTCTATGCACTGCTCCCTGCACCTGCATTGTTTATCCCCTGCATTTTGCCTTGCTGGTCTTAGTTCAAATTTCTTCTCCTCCGTGGGCCTCCCCCGACCACACTACCTAAAGCCAGCCTCCTCTACATGCCTAGTTACTCTCAGTCACATACCCCGCTGTTTTCCCTCATGTTGCTTCTCCTGGTTTGTAATCATCTTGCCTTTATGTACTTGCTTCCCCATTGTTGCTTATCTCCTGTCACTAGAATTGAACTTCATGAAAGTGGGAAGGCCTTGGTCACCTCCATGTCTCCAGTGCTTAGGCCTGGCCCATGGTAGGCTCTCAAAAATATTTGATGAACGAATGTACTATTGTTCCCATTTAACAGATGAGGAATAAATGTCAGAGAGGTAAAGTGTTTGCCTTGCCTACACTAGTTTCCTTTGGCTGCTGTAAGAAATTGCCACAAACTTAGTGGCTTAAAACATTACAGACCTGTCCTCTTACAGTTCTGGATGCCAGAAGCCTAAAATCAGTTTCAGTGGGCTAAAGTCATGGTCAAGCAGGACCATGTTCCCCCCAGACACTATGGAGAGAGTCTGTATGCTTGATTTTCCAGCTTCTAGAGCTCCATTCCTTGCAGTCCTTGGCTCATGACCCTTTCCTTGGTCTTCATGTAGTGTCTCCTTTCTCTGTTTCCATCTAATGGTTTTCTTCTCTTTTGTCTGTAGTCAAATCTCCCTCTGACTCTCTCTCATCAGGATAACTGTGATTACATTTAGTGCCTACCTGGATAATCCAGGCTAATCTTCCCATCTCAAGATTCTTAATTTAATCACATCTGCACAGCCCAATATAAAGTAACATTCACAGATTCTGGTGATTTGGCCATTTTTTCACCATATCACTGTTACATAACCGTTCATCCAACCCAGATCTGTCTGAGTTCAGAAGCAAGCTGTTGGCCATTAGGCTGCGGTGTTTGCATACAAGCATTTCTCTTCCCTGGCTGGGTTAGATTACCTAGCACACAACTGTGCACAGTATTACTGCTTATTTAGTGCTCATCAGATAAATGTAACAGTCCCCCTTGGGGCATCAGATCTTTTCGCATTCAGGGAGGACTAAAGACCCAGATGTGGCTCCTGGGCCAACCTACTTTCCTTTATATTTACCCAAAGAGGAGACCACTGATGGCTCTGGCTTAATCAGGCTTCTTCCTTAGTTCCTTATCTACTACTCGATGATTTCACGGGTTTTCGGTCCCTTCCCGCTTCCCTTTCTGCTTCTTCCCCCCCTACACATCTCCTTTTTTCCTTCCTTCTTTTTTTAAAAAAAGTATTTATTTTCATTTTATTATTTATTTTTATTTTATTATTTATTTTTTGGCTGTTTCGGGACTTAGTTGCGGCACGCGGGATCTTTCGTTGTGGCACATGGGCTTCTCTCTAGTTGTGGTGTGCGAGCTCCAGAGCGTGTGGGCTCAGTAGTTGCAGCGCGTGGGCTTAGTTGCCCCACGGCATGTGGGATCTTAGTTCCCCGACCAGGGATCGAACTCACGTCCCCTGCATTGGAAGGTGGATTCTTAACCACTGGACCACCAGGGAAGTCCCGTTTCCTTCTTTCTTTTTTACCTGTTAGATATCACAGATTTGTAGTACTTGCACGCCGCACAGATTAGTCTTTTCATTCTACAGATTGTGAAACTGAGGCTCAGAGAGGGGCAGTGAACATACACAAAGATGCACTGTGTTTGGGATAAAGCCAGGAATAGGACCCAAAATATGGTTTCCAGTTTAGAAAATGTGTACCAAAAGCTGACATTGTCTTTTAAGATTTTTTTATTATTAATCAATTTTATTTTTTTAGAGCAGCTTTAGGTTCACAGCAAAACTGAGCAGAAGGTAGAGTGTTCTCATATACCTCCTGACCCCTATCACTCAGTCTCCAGCCTCCCCTACTATCAACATCCCCCACCCAAGTGGTACATTTGCTACAAGTGATGAACCTACGTTGACACATCATCATCACCCTAGAATCATAGTTCACATTAGGGTTTACTCTTGGTGTTTTATATTCTACGGGTTTGGACAAATGTAGAATGACACATATCCACCATTATATCATTAGACACAGTAGTTTCTCTGCCCTAAAAATCTTCCATGCTCTCCCTCCCTCCCTCCTAAACCCTGGCAACCACTGATCTTTTAAAATCTCTCCATAGTTTTGCCTTTTCCAGAGTGTCTTGTAATTGGACTCATACAGTATGCATCCTTTTCAGGTTGACCTCTTTCCCTCAGCAATATTCATTTAAGGCTCCTCCATGTCTTTTCATGGCTTGATAGCCCATTTCTTTTTAGTGCTGAATAATACTGCACTGTCTGGATGTACTATGGTTTATTTATTCATACACCTACTGAAGGACATTTTGGTTGCTTCCAAGTTTTGGCCATTATGAACACTGTTGTGGTAAACATTCGAGTGGGTGTTTTTGTGTGGACATAAGTTTTCAACTCATTTGGGTAAATACTGATGTCCTCATTCTATTAGATCAGGTTTGCAGAACAACTACTCCAGAGGAAATGATCTCCTACCTGGACAAGTCCCTATGCTTCTCTGTGTTTCATGTATGCAAAATCACACGAGCTAAAATGACCCTGGAGATCACAGAATCCAACCTCCTCATTTTACAGAAGGGGAAACTGAGGCCCACGGAGATTGACCTTGCCCTGTCCCTGGGGCCCTGGGGGGTTAGGTCCCTCTGCTGGGGTTAGGAGTTGTTGGACTGGGTTCTACTCTGGTTGGAGGACAGGAAGGAGAGATGCCTGCAGGGCTCTTCTCCCTCTCTCCCAGTAGCTCCAGAAACAGTCCTGACATTAACTGCTATTGGTTAGCACACATGCCTAAACCAGTCATTGCAACTCCGATGGTACAGCATTGGGTTATATGTTCACCCCTGAGTGGGAGGCAGAGCCAGCCTCATCAGAACTGTGTAGATGGGGATGGCAGAAGTGGTTTTCCAAAGGAGAATTAGGGAACGATTACCAGGAGAAGGGATGATGGATGCTGGGCAGCAGAAACAGATGTTCATCACATAGGAGAAATGAAACTTGAACATTAGGAGCTGTATTGCAAGGGACAGCATGGCAAGACCTATCTACTGACCAAAGACAAGCATATTAAAAACAATGACGAAGCACTAGAAGTTAATCTGATGATGTTTGTCAAAATTTTCATTAACACATTACCCTCAACTCAGCAACTCCATTTCTAGGAATCTATCCTATACAAGTGCTTGTACACCTATACACCATGGTGTTCACTACAGTGTTATCTGCACCATTAAGAGATTGGAGACAATGTGCATGTACACTGAGGGGAAAATGATTAAATAAATTATTGTAATTCTATTGAGTAAAATGTTGCTGTACTTGTTAAAGAGACTCAAATATATCTGTATATGCTGATGTGGAAGCATGTTCAGGAAATACTATTGTGAAATATGAAATGCTCAACATATTAAGTATAATATCTCATTTTTCTAAAAATAAGAAAGAAACCACATATACACACAACCACAGACTAACACTCAAACACAGAAAATACACACACAAACACACACACTGCTATGGTCTGAACGTTTGTATCCCTCTGAAATTCATATACTGAAATCCTAATGCCCAGTGTGATGATACTAGGAGATAAGGCCTTTAGGAGATGATTCGGTTATGAGGGTAGAGACTTCATGAATGAGATTAATGCATTTATAAAAGTAGCTTGAGGAGGCTTCCCCGGTGGCGCAGTGGTTAAGAATCCGCCTGCCAATGCAGCGGACACAAGTTCGAGCCCTGGTCCAGGAAGATCCCACATGCCGCGGAGCAACCTAAGCCCGTGCGCCACAACTACTGAGCCTGCGCTCTAGAACCCACGAGCCACAACTACTGAAGCCTGCTCGCGGCTAGAGCCTGTGCTCCGCAACAAGAGAAGCCACCACAATGAGAAGCCCGCGCACCACAATGAAGAGTAGCCCCAGGCTTCCCTGGTGGCGCAGTGGTTGAGAATCTGCCTGCCAGTGCAGGGGACACGGGTTCGATCCCTGGTCTGGGAAGATCCCACATGCCGCGGAGCAACTAGGCCCATGAGCCACAATTACTGAGCCTGCGCGTCTGGAGCCCGTGCTCCACAACAAGAGAGGCCGCGATAATGAGAGGCCCATGCACCGCGATGAAGAGTGGCCCCCACTTGCCACAACTAGAGGAAGCCCTCGCACAGAAATGAAGACCCAACACAGTCATAAATAAATAAATATATAAATAAACCCAAAAAAGAAAAAAAAAAGTAAAAAAAAAAAGAGTAGCCCCCACTCGCCACAACCAGAGAAAGCCCGCACGTAGCAACGAAGACCCAACGCAGCCAGAAACAATAAAAAAAAAAAAAAAGTAGCTTGAGAGACTTCCCTTGCCCTTTCCACCATGTGAAGACACATTGAGAAATCTGCAACCCAGAAGAGGGTCCTCACCTGACCAAGCTACCACCCTGATCTTGGGCTTCCAGCCTCTAGAATTGTGAGAAATAAAATTCTGTTATTTATAAGCTACCTAGTCTGTGGTATTTCATGTAGCAGCGTGAATGGACAAAGACACACACATGTTATATCCATGTTCGTATATGCTCAAAAAAGGTCTGGAAGAATTTACAATAGTTCCTCCTACACTGTAGAAGTATAAGTGGAGACCTATGGGTGGAAGCAGGGGTTGGAATTTTAAGTTTTAATTTAAATGTTTTGATTTTTAAAGACATATATGCTGTTTTTGCAACAAAAATTGAACATTTTAAAGGGGTATGATAAGAATAAGGGGGGTGGTACAGGCCAATATCTTTGATGAATATAGATGTAAAATTCTCAATAAAATACTAGCAAACTGAATCCAACAACACATAAAAAAGATCATACACCTGACCAAGTTAGATTCATCCCAGGGTCACAAGGATGGTTCAACATACACAAATCAATCAATGTGATGCATCACATCAATAAAAGAAAAGACAAAACCACATGATCATCTTGATACATGCAGAAAAAGCATTTGATGAAATTCAACATCCATTCATGATAAAAACTCTTACCAAAGTGGGTATAGAGGGAACACATCTAAACATAATAAAAGCTATTTATGACAAACCCACAGCCAGTATAATACTCAATGGTGAAAAACTGAAAGCCTTCCTGCTAAAATCTGGAACAAGACAAGGATGCCCACTCTCACCTCTTCTATTCAACATAGTATTTGAAGTCCTAGCCACAGCAATCAGACAAGAAAAAGAAATAAAAGATAAATCAGAAGAGAAGAGGTAAAATTGTCATTATACGCAGATGACATGATACTATATATAGAGAACCCTAAAGACTCCACACAAAAACTACTAGAACTGATAAATGAATTCAGCAAGGTAGCAGAATACAAGATTAAAATACAGAAATATGTTGCATTTCTTTACGCTAACAGTGAAATATCAGAAAGGGAATGTAAAAAAACAATCCCTTTTAAGATCTCATCAAAAAAAAAAAAAAAAAAAGAAATAAACCTGACCAAGGAGGTGAAAGACTTATATGCTGAGAATTATAAAACATTAATAAAGGAAATTGAAGATGATTCAAAGAAATGAAAAGAGATCCCATGTGCTTGGATTGGAAGAATTAATATTGTTAAAATGGCCACACTGCACAAAGAAATCTAAACATTTAATTCAATCCCTATCAAATTACCCATGACAGAACTGGAACAAATAATCTCAAAATTTACATGGAACAATAAAAGACCTAGAATTGCCAAAGCAATCCTGAGGAAAAAGAACAAAGCAGGAGGCATAAAAAGCTACAGTAATCAAAACAGTGTAGTATTGATACAAAAACAGACAGGTGGATCAGTGGAACAGAATAGAGAGCCCAGAAATAAACCCACACACCTACAGTCATTTAATCTTTGCCAAATAAGGCAAGAATATACAATGGAGAAAACACGTTCTCTTCAGCAAGTGGTGTTGGGAAAGCTGGACAGCCACATGTTAATAAATCAATGAAGTTAGAACACACCCTCACACCATATGCAAAAATAAACTCAAAATGGCTTAAAGACTTACATATAAGACATAATACCATAAAACTCTTAGAAGAGAACATAGGCAAAACATTCTCTGACATAAATCGTACCAATGTTTTCTTAAGTTAGTCTCCCAAGCTGATAGAAATAAAAGCAAACATAAACAAATGGAACCTAATCAAACTTACAAGCTTTTGCACAGCAAAGGAAACCATAAACAAAACGAAAAGATAACCTACAGACTGGGGGAAAATACTTGCAAATGATGCAACCAACAAGGGCTTAATCTCCAAACTTACAAACAGCCCACATAACTCAATAACAAAAAAACAAACAACCTAATCAAAAAATGGACAGAACACCTAAATAGACATTTCTCCAAAGAAGACATACAGATGGCCAACAGGCACATTTGGAACACGGTCTGACACTCAATAATCAGGTATTGAAGGAATGAGTGGACTCAGAAGCTTTGAGGAACTCTCTTCTGTCATGTTGCCAATCCATCAAGAAGTGTAATACCAGACAGAGACAGCCATCATGCCTTGCAAACTGCTTCAGCAGAAAATGTGTGGGAAAGCACAGTGCCTACCCCATAGCAAACGTTTGCTGCATAAGTGAAGGAGGCAATGGAAGTTTTCTACATTCATGAAGAAGACTTTTCCCAGAAGGTTTTTGCCCCCTCCCTCAAATGTCAAATACTCACAAGCGTATAACTGACCTATGTGAATACAAATCAGGTACAGACAGACAAGGAAATCCAAATAGCTAATAAACATATGAAGAGATGGTCAACTTTATGGAAACAATGAAATGAATTTTCTTTTTCTTACCAGTCAGATTGGTAAAGATAAAAAGTAAAACACAAAGGAAGTTTAACAATAGCAGGTGTTGGCAAAGGTGTGGGGAAAGAAGTCCTGTCATACTCTGTCAGAAATATAAATTTGTAGAGCCACTCTGGAGGACAATTTGGCAGTAACTATTTTTTTCATTCGCTCTTTCAGAAATTCGGGTGTCAAAGGTTGAGTTACTCATATTGTCAGGAAACACTTTTCCTGTCATCATGGGTCCATGCAAGGCTCCTATCTGGGTTTACTCATTTATCTTACCCCTTTATTTAAACCAGTGGTTTGAACTGGGGGCAGTTTTGTACCTCTCACAAACATTTGGCAATGTCTACAGATACTTTTGCTTATCACAACTGCTATTAGCATCTAGTGGGTAGAGGTCAGGGATGCTGCTAAACATCCTACAATGCACATGACAGTTCCCATAACAAAGAATTATACATCCCAAAACATCAACAGTGATGAACTACAGAAATGCTGATTTACACCAATCCTTTCCCCACCATAAGCAATGATTCTGATCTATTTAGAGTATATTGTCTTGTATTTACTCGTTTAATGTGTGTATTGTTGCTTTGTTGCTGTGTATGCTTAATGTAAATGGTATTATGTTAAAATCTCATTCTGTTTCCTGCTTTTTAAATTTAGCCTCTATTTTTATACTTCATCCATGCTTCTAGGTTTATAGATATTGTTAAAACTAAGAAGGGATGTGCCCTTGGGACATCCCTGGTGGCAAAGTGGTTAAGAATCCACCTGTCAATGCAGGGGACACGAGTTCAGTCCTTAGTCTGGGAAGATCCCACAAGCTGCAGAGCAACTAAGCCCGTGCACCACAACTACTGAGCCCACGTGCCACAACTACTGAAGCCTGCGCGCCTAGAGCCCGTGTTCCGTGACAAGAGAAGCTACCACAATGAGAAGCCCGTGCACCACAATGAAGAGTAGCCCCTGCTCGCTGCAACTAGAGAAAGCCCGCACACAGCAATGAAGACCCCATGCAGCCAAAAATAAATAAATTAAAAAAAAAAAAAAGAATGGATGTGCCCATTGGCCCAGCTACTCCACTCCTTGCTATCCACCGTGAAGAAACCTTCCTATGTTTCCTAAGAATGCATATGCAATAATATTCTTTGTAGCATCATTTGTAATAGCAGAATATTGGAAACAAGTTAAATGGTATAGAAATAAAAGATTGGTTAAATAGATTACAATATGACATCTGTACTTTCTTACTCAATATAAACTTTCCTGAGGCCAGTATCTGATTTAAATTGCTTCTAAGTGGTGAGCTGTCCTGTGTATTGTAGGATGTTAAGCAGCGTCTCTGGCCTCTACCCACTAGATGCCAGTAGCACTATAAAACCTAGTTGTGATCATCAGACAACGTCTCCAGACGTTGTCAAATGTTCCCCTGTGGAAGGGGGTAGGGAATGCCTCCAGTTGAGAACCACTGGTGTAAATAAAAAAGGAAGATAAACAAATTCAAGGAGGGACTTTTCATGGATCAATGATGATCTTTCCTTATATTGGTATAGAACTTTGGAGTTTTTCTATAATCTGGTTTTCTAAAAACCATATTCAATGTATAAAAATTAAAAATATACATAAGCAAATAGGAAGTGAACATATACACAATTCTACCACCTAAAGATCAATTGTTATCCCCTCTTCTAGACACACAAAACATACACACTCTCACACACATTCATTTTTTCAAGTAACATTGCATGATACATATTTCCCTACTACCTGCCTTTCTCACTTAATACGTCATTAGCAGTTTTTGATGTTACATTATAGCATTTTAAAGCCTAATAGGGAAACAGAACAGAAATTTATCCCATTTTAGAGATGAGGTCATTGAGGCTTAGTGAGGATAAAAAAATCTCTAGTTAATAATAATAATAATAATAATCTGTTTTATTATCAGCTCCAACTATCAACAAAGATTTAGAAAAAGATGTTCAAGAGGCTAGGGCAAAGTCTTGTTCTCTTATCCCTTCCTTTTGTGAAAAGGAATTAAGACTCTATATCCAACAACATTACATAACACTTTAGAGAAGACAAGTGCATGCTGATCTTCTTGGTTTTTCTTCTTCTGATCAGTGGCTATGTTACTCCTGGTGTATGTGGAGGTGGAGAACAGGAGAGAGGAGATCCTGCTTTTATTGTGACTGTGGCACAATGAACAGGGACTCCCTCTAGTGCTGCTTTAACATCATCATCCTACTTGAAGGAAGACAGCTTCTTCCCTTTGGCCTCAGCTGCCTTGTGAGTTGGTAAATTCCCGTCTTTGGTGTTTAAGCTCTTAAGTTCAACTCTAAAATATTATGAATTTTTTTGAACCCTAGCTTCCAAGATTCCAAGATGACAAGCTTCTAGAATTCTGAGATTCTGTGACTCTAGTGGAGAATCTCAAGGTCGTTATCCTGGTTGTCCTCTACATAAGGCTGTTCTCACAGCAAATTCAACCTCAAGACTGTTCCCCACCATCCCAGAAGGCAAATGAATTAAGAACATGACTATTTCTGAGTACTTCAAGGCATTTCTGAAGTTGATTTAGAGAAAATATGTGAACGAATAGAGAATTCAGTGGAGAGATGGAAACTAAAAAATTTATCAAATTGAATACGATAAAAATTTAAAAAATCATCAAATTGAAACGCTGGTAATAAAAAATACTGTGAATAATTTTTGATAGGAAATGAAGAATTCTTTCGACAGGGATTATCTTTATCTAGATGCAATAAAGCCATTGAAAGAATCTGTGAACTTGAAGATAGGTCAATAAAAATTACCCAAATTGAAATACAAAGAGAAAAAAGAGTGGAAAAATAAGAAAATCCAACAGCTATAAGACAATATAAATCTGTCTCACATATAAGTTATTGGAATCCCAGAGGGAGAAGAAAGAATGTGGCAAAAGAAATATTTGAAGAAATAAAGGCCAAGAATTTTCAGAAAATAATGAAAGATATAAAACTACAGACCAAGAAGTTCACAGAAAAACACCAGAACAGAATAGGATAAACACCAGCACACACACAAACACACACACACACACACACAATATACCACACATGCACACTCACCTAGACATATCATATTCAAACTACCGAAAACCAAAAACAAAGAGCAAAACCTGAAGGCAGCCAGGGAAAACATTTACACACAGAGAAACAAATACAAGAACTGCAGCATCCTCATCAGAAATCATGCAACCAGAAGACAAGGAAGTGATATCTTTAAAGTGCTGACACAACAACACTGTCAACCCAGAATTCTATACCCAGAGAAAATATTTTTCAAAAATGAAGGAGAAATAAAGATTTTTTTTAAAAGACAAGCAAAAAACTAACATATTCATTACCAGTAGATCTGTGCTACAAAAAGTGTTAAAGGAAGTTATTCAGGAAGAAGGAATATGATAACAGTTATCTACAAGAAGAAACAAAGATCTTTGGAAATGGTTAAAAGAAAGGTGAATATAAAAGTTTTTAAACTTATTTTTAATTGCTCTTAAAGAGATTTGATTATCTCAAGCAGGGATCATCAAACTCTAGTCTGTGGGCTGGATGCCTATTTTTATGTTTTTTTGGGTTTTTTTAGATTAAAAAAATTTATTTTTATTTTTAAAAATTAATTAATTAATTAACTTATTTATTTATTTTTGGCTGTGTTGGGTCTTCATTGCTGCACATGGGCTTTCTCTAGTTGTGGTGAGCAGGGGCTTCTCTTCGTTGTGGTGTGTGGGCTTCTCATTGCGGTGGCTTCTCTTATTGCGGAGCATGGGCTCTAGGCACACAGGCTTCAGTAGTTGTGGCACACGGGCTTAGTTGCTCCGTGGCATGTGGGATCTTCCTGGACCAGGGATCGAACCCGTGTCCCCTGAATTGGCAGGTGGACTCTTAACCACTGTGCCACCAGGGAAGTCCCTTTTATGAGTAAAGTTTACTGGAACACAGTGATTCTCATAACTTATGTATTGTCTTTGGCTGCTTCTTTTATTGAAGTATAGTTGCTGTACAATATTATATAAGTTACAGGTGTACAATATAGTGGTTCACAATTTTTAAAGGTTATACTCTATTTATAGTTATTATAAAATATTGGCTATATTCCCCATGTTGTACAATATATTCTTGTAGCTTATTTTATACCTAGTAGTTTGTACCTCTCAATCCCCTACCCCTATATACCCCTCCCCACTTCCCTCTCCCCACTGGTAACCACTAGTTTGTTCTCTATATCTGTGAGTCTGCTTCCTTTTTGTTATATTAACTAGTTTGCTGTATTTTATGTGTGTGATATATATACATCACATCTTCTTTATCCATTCAACTGTTTATGGACACTTAGGTTGCTTCCATATTTTGGCAACTGTAAATAATGCTGCTATGAACATTGGGGTACATGTATTTTTTTCTAATTAGTGCTTTTGTTTTTTTTTGGATATACACCTGGGAGTGGAATTCCTGGGTCATATGGTAGTTCTATTTTTAGTTTTTTGAGAAACCTCCATACCGTTTTCCACAGTGGCTGCACCAATTTACATTCCCACCAGCAATGTACGAGGGTTCCCTTTTCCCTGCATCCTCTATGGCTACTTCTGAGTTATAATGGCAGGGTTAAGTAGTTGCAATAGAGCCTGTATGGACTGAAAGGTTAAAATACTTGCTATCTGGCCCTTTAATAACGAGTTTGACAACCCCTGGTTTAAAGCAAAAATAGCAGCAATGTATCATGGGTTTATAGCATACATAAAAATAAACATATGACAAAAATGGCTCAAAGATGGAAGAGAGGACTTGGTAGTATACTATTGTAAGGTTCTTATACTACACATGAAATGGTATATTATTATTTGAAAGTAATCAGTGATTAATTAAAGATGTATATTATAAACCATAGGGCAACTACTAAAAGAGGTATACATAATAAGACAGACTCTTAATAAATACTCAATGAATCCAAGAGGAAACAGAAAGAAGAAATGGCAAAGAACAGATGAAACAAATAGAAAACAATTAACAGAATGTTAGATTTTAGTCCAACCATATCAATAATCACATTAAATATAAATGGTCTAAACACACAAATTAAAAGACAGAGATAGTCAAACTGGATATAAAAACAAGATCCAACTAAATGCTCCCTACAAGTAGCCCACTTAAACTATAAAGACGTAAGTCTGCTAAAATTAAGGGATAAAATGTATTTCATGCAAACACTAATTTAAAGAAACCTGGAGTGACTATTAATATTAGACAAAGTAGACACTGGAACAAGGAATATTGTCAGAGATAAAGAGAGACATTTTATAGTGATTAAGTGGTCAATTCATCAAGACAAATCTAAATGATGTAAATGCATATGCATCTAACAACAAAGCTTCAAAATATATGAAGCAAAAATGGATAGATTTGAAAGAAGAAATAGACAAATTCACAAGTATATTTGTAGACTTCAATACTCCCCTTCCAGTAATCAATAGAATAGATGGAAAATCAGTAAGGATATATAAGACCTGAACAACACTATCAATCAACTTGGCCTACTTAATGTTTATAGTATGTTCCATCTAACAGCAGTAGAATACACATTCTTTTCAAGTGCACAAGCACACACCAAGATAAACTATATCCTGGGCCATAAAACAAACCCACAAATTTACAAGAATTGAAATCATAGAAAAAGAATGTTCTCTGACAAAAATGGAATTAAAGTAGAAATCAATTAACAGAAAGATATCTGGAAACCCACCAAATATTTGAAAATTAACACATTTCTAAATAACCCACGCGTGAAAGAGAGAGTTGTAATGATAATTAGAAAATATTTTGAATTGAGTGAAAAGAAAGCACAACATGTCAAAATGTGTGGGATGCAGTTAAAGCAGGGTTTAGAGCAGCACTGTCCAATAGAAATATAATGTGAGTCACGAAAGCAAGTCATATATGTAATTTTAATTTGTCTAGTATCCACTTTGAAAGAAGCAAAAAGAAAACAGGTAGAATTAATTTTAAATACTTCACTGGACACAATATATCCAAAATATTACTATTTCATGTGTAACAATATAAAAATTATTAATGAGATATCTTACACTTTGGTAATGAATTTTCAAAATCTGGTGTTTATTTTACACTATGGCACATCTAAATTCAAACTAGTCACATTTCAAATCCTTAATAACCACATGTGGCTACTGTATTAATGCAGGCTTACAGAACACTTTATAGCATTAAACGCTTATATAAGAAAAGAAGATAAGTCTCTGATCAATGATCTAAGCTCCCATGTTAAGAAAATAGAAAAAAAAATTAGCTCAAAGTAAGCTGAAGGAAAGAAATAATACACATAAGAGGAGAAATCCATGGAATTGAAAACAGAAAAACAATCAATGAAACCAAAATTTAGTTGCTTCAAAAAAATCAATAAAAGTGATTTTATCTATCCAGACTGATCATGTTTGCATACAATTCCAGAAAGTTGATAGATCATTGTTCAGGTTCTCAGATTAAGCCTTTTAAAAATAGAGGGCTGGTTGTTGAACTTACTTTCCATCCTGATCTAGAACTTTCACTGTTTTTAGTGCTTGAAGATATTATGATCATTTCTTTAAGTTGACTAACGTCAAATCTGATTCTCCTGGTTACTCACAGTTACTGTTACCTGGGGACATCTGTCATCTGCATGGTGATGTTCACTTTCTATGTACATCTCTTGCTATTAACACTACCCACTCTCCATCAATTCCCTCTTCTTTTGGTGCAGAACCCCATTTTTTTTTTTTAGAACCCCATTTTTGATTTGCAGTACCACCCCTCTCTCATTGCATGGGCATCTTGGTGGCATTGTCAATCAGAATGCCCCAACCTTCCTTGCCCAGTGGATGAGCATGTGCAACTGGACTCTCTCTCCATAGAGTCTGCATCTTGAGCAGGGAGCCCAAGGACAGAAAACAGGTGGAGGAAATTTATCCTAGGGACAGAGTCTCTTCATTCCTCTGACTTTAATCTTAAGCTCCACCTGGTTTCTGTCTTTTTCAAGATCTTCTTCTTTTGCTTTTCCTTTGACTCTGTGAGTTACCCCCAAACCCCTTTGTTTTAGCTTAAGTTGGCCAGAGTTGTATTCTGTTGCTTGCCACCAAAGAACCTAACCGATGAGGTCCTCTTAGCCTCAGCTTAATTCTACAAAGATATGCTCTGCCTGGAGTTTCCCTAGGGAGGTCCTGGTGGCCTGACTACTGGAAATTTCTGGGGCCTGGTGGAGAGATAGGAAAGAAGCAAGGCTGTCTGCCTTTTACTCACATGTCAGACAGATCATGGCAGTACATATGCCCAGGTCTACCACGAAGGTCCAGAGCTTCAGTATCTGGGAAACAGCGAAGTGCACGATGATCTCTGAGGGGACACAGAACTGTGGGGGGTTGGTGGGGTAAATATCATCCAAGGAGAGGAGCTTGACAGACTCGTACAACCTGTGAAGGCAAAGGGAATCAGGAAAGATCCATTTGCAGATACCAGCAGCACCTGGAGGACCCGTTGAGGAATAGCAGGGAAACCAGAGCATGAGGCAGAAATTGGGAATTGTCAAAATTGTCTTGAATAATCCCTTAAACACCCTAAAATACAGCAATGTGTTTAGAGGCCATATAGTAGAAAATATTATAGACATACCTCTAGGCACAAGAGTCTCACCCTATGAAGGGCATGAAGGGACCAAGACCTAACAGAGAAGATGTGGATCCACATTTCCCATCTCAACTCCTTCAGAAACATCTGTTCAATGAATGCGGTGATGGGTGAAACTGCCTGCACCTCAAAAATAACTCCCTGTCTCATAATTGAATCTGCATGAGATCAGAGAGCATATAATGTGTATGTTGGAAAAAATGGATTGAGTTTCAGAAGACCTGAATTCTAACTCAGCCTCTACCACTATCTAGATGACTTTACTTCCCCTGAACTTCATTTGCCTCATCTGTAAAATGGGGATAAACTCTGTACATGCTAAAAAGTAGGGGCTGGAAATGATGGTCATTCAAAGTGTATGATCATGAAATGCTCACAACATGGAACTCATTTTTATCAAGAGTAGAAAAAATACATTGCTTTTTAGTGGACAAAAGACAGAGAAAAGATTAGTGATTACGTTACTGTAATGCTCAAAAAGTCTTTAATGGTATCTCATTGACTATAGGAAAGAGTTCCAAACTTGAGCCTGGGATTCAAAGCCCATTGTATTTCAAGTCTAATTCCCACTATCTCATCTCACAATACAGGTAGTCCCTCTCTCTGTCTCCACCTTACGTGCTCAACACTGCAACCAGACTAGACAATCAGAGGCATTCCCTGAGCATGAGATACACCTTTACAATCAATGTCTTTGCACATGCTGTTCCCTCTGCTAATAATGCCCTTTCCCTCCATTTGTAACCTGTTACACTCCTGTTCATGGTTCAAGTCTCAGAGGCTTCTGTGATGCCTCTCTGTTCCCTGGTCAGGATTAATTGTCCTTCTTTTGAGTTCCCTTCTGAGGACACTTGGTCCTCACCCAGGTTACAGAGCGTCTCATGTGGACTGTGAATTGGTTGTGTGTGTGTAGTCAACCTTTCCATGAGGCTAGGGAATGTGGCCAAGTCATGTCAGGATCCCTTGACTTGGTCCTTATCTATGATAAGGACAAACGAGATCATGTAAACTACTTAGTACATGGGAAACACGCAATAAATACTTACTATTCTTTCTTCTCCTTTTTATTAACGACGAGTATGAATTACTCAGAAAACTAAGTGATCATGATTACATTTTTCTAAACATTATTCATATATTAGATTAAGAACGTGAATTTCTGTTCTTTAGGACCATTAACTTACAGTAGCCAAAACTCAAGTTAGGGGGTCATACACAAGAAAAAATGTATCCTGGTTTAGATTTTCCTTTTTTTTTAAAGAAAGAAGAATGATGTGTATGGGATTGCATTTTTTGGGGAGATAATATTAATAATAACTAAAATTTATTGAGCCACTTCTATATGACAGGCACTGTGCTAAGCTATTTACTTGGGTTTATATAGATTATTTCTGACTACAACCCCATGAAGCAAATACTGTTATTATTTTTTTAATTGAAGTAAAGATGATTTACAATGTTATATTAGTTTCAAGTGTACAACAGTGATTTGATATTTTTACAGATTACACTACATTTAAAGTTATTATAAAATATTGGCTATAATCCCTGTGTTGTACATTACATCCTTGTATCTTATTTATTTTAAACATAGTAGTTTGTACCTCTTAATCCCGTACTCCTATATTGCCCTTCCCTCTTCCCTCTCTCCACTGATAACCACTAGTTTTTTCTCTGTATCTGTGAGCCTGTTTCTGTTTTGTTATTGTCATTCGTTTTATTTTTTAGATTCCATATATAAGTAAAAACATACGGTATTTGTCTTTCTTTGTCTAACTTACTTCACATAATACCCTCCAGATTCATCCATGTTAAGCAGGTACTGTTATTATCCCATTTTACAGGTGAAGAAGCTGAGTCTTTGACAGGTTAAGTAATATTACCAAGGTCATGCAGGTAGCAAGTGGGAGCATGGACCTAGCTTTAGGTCTGACTGGCTTCAGAAACCACACCCTTAATCATTTCACAAGGGCTCAGAGAGACAGCCTCTCTATGCGGCAGAGTTCTCTGTTACCCACACTCTCCTTGTCAGTGATGTGAAAGATGCAAGACAAGTTGGAGTATTTCATGACCATCAGGATTTTGACCAGAGCAGTATGAATCCACATGGACTTCCCTGTGGGCCTGGCAAAATTAATAGCAATCACCACCCAATCACATGTGTAGAGTTTATAAAGTACCTTCATAACCTTACCTCTCGGGATCCTCACACCAACTCCTGGCCCCAGGCAGAAGGCTCTCAGCTGTAGCTCACCATTTGAAGCTTCCTGCATCTGCCTTTAAGAACGGAACACTTTCAGTTGTATGCATCCCATGCACAGACACAAGAGAACGTTCCCAGTGAGGATGTTAATGTAAGGGCATAAAGCGGGGAGCAGAATGCAAGAGAGGGTCCATGTGCCTGAGACCCTGAGCGCTTTTGGAAAGTCAAGATGGTGAGAAAAAGGGAGAAGCTGCTAGCTACCCTATAGTGATATCCTACTTAACCACCCTTTTCAATGAGTCTCACACCTTGCCTGAGGCTTACTGAGAAGTTGTAAGAATGAATATTAAATGATCTGTGGTCCCCAGATTTGGCTATAATTATTATATGCTCTAATAGACCTCAGTTGGATTAACTGACCCAGCAACCATTACTCCTTCAGTTAACAGGAGTCACTCTGTCACCACTCTCAGTTCACTAGGTTCAGGGTCCCCCCGTCCACTCCAGCAAGGGATGTGATCCAGGCCCGGCCAATCAGCGTATTTTATCTACTGGCCATAGGACTGGTTCAGAATGAACATGTGACCCTAGTGGAAGGATCAGAATTAATCCCAAGGATTTAATGGACCTTGTGAAATAGAGAAACTCTTTACACTGGGGCTGATGAAAGAAAGGTCTGTAACTGAGGGGTGCCGGCAGTTATATGCCACAGTATACTGTATGGGAAGAGTGTACTTGAACGAAGTCCATGCAGAAAAACAAGCTTGAGTGATGGAGAGAGACTGAGTCCTGGGGATACCACTTGAGTAGCTGGATCCAGCCATGCCTGAAGTTAGATACATGCATGGACTTTTCTCGTTGTTTTAAAACTTAGGCCAGTTTAGATTGGATTTCAGTCACTTATAAAGGAGAGAAACCTGACTAAATACCAATCAAAGTTGGTGGGGCTCTTAAGAATCATTTAGTTTAATCCCTTTGTTTGGTAGATGGGGAAAATGAGAGGAGAAATATCTTGCCCAAAACACAGGAGAAGTAATGGCCATGTTGGACAAGAATCCAGGTCTCTTGAGTTATCCACTCCACGTCTTTCCATGGTTTCCTGGCATCTCTTCTCTGTGCGGAAGACTTAATTCTCACTCATGTCTTTGCTACTCCCCTCTGATGAGGGGAAGCCAGCCCCACCCTGCACATCATCCTTCTGGCTCTGAGGTCTGAACTCACTCACCAGCAGTTGGGGAAGTTGAGGGTGTTGCTTACCTGGGTGGTGGCCCCAAACTTGAGGTGGCCCGAGGCCCGGAACCTTATGTACAGGGTGGTGATCACCAACATCCCCACATGTAGGATGAGTGGAAACTGGGCACGGTCCCGTATCTTGTTTTCCAAAGGCAAAACCTGCAAATGGAGGGGCCGTAATTACTCAGTGGTCTCCATTTATGTAGAGACCCCATTTACCCGCTGTTTATCCTTCTAAATTAATTCATTTCAGCCATCAAAAAGCTTGATAGAGAAAAAAACCAAAAAAACAAAAAAACAGGGAGTTCCCTGGTTGCCTAGTGGTTAGGATTCCAGGCTTTCACTGCTGCGGCCCGGGTTCAATCCCTGGTCAGGGAACTGAGATCCAGCAAGCTGTGGAGTGCGGCCAAAAAAAAAAAAGAGAGAGAAAAAAAAACCAAACTCCAATACGTGGCACCACTAGGTTCAAGAAACCACTGAATTACAACAACAACAATTACTAAAAGGACATTAGGGGTCTACCAGTCCAGCCACCCGTAGTTGAGTATCCTCTTCCACCCTCAGGGAAGGCTCTACTTCTGAGCAGCTCTGTGGCCAATGGGTGATGATGATGATTATGATGATGATGATGATGGCTGTTACAGAAAATTACTGTTAAAATGTATAAGCTGGTATCTTTGCGGGACTTGTGCTTCTGGGCTCAGACCACCCAGGCGAGAACCATCCCTAATTTTAGGTCTGGAAAGTGACCTAGCAGCACAGGTGTGCAGGCTGCAATATAATTTTGAATTCCTTTCGTGTGGGGGGAGAGGGGAGAGGCTCTTACACACCAGAATATGCAGCAGCTCCTGTCCAAAGGATGGAAAAGGAACGCAGATTAAACAGGCATCAGGACTGTAGAAACCTGTTTCCCTATTTGTGGTATGAGTTAGTTGTCTAGAAAACTCTCTACGTGCTCCTCCTTTATTCCAGCTCCAGCTGTCTGTGATCTATAATTCTGTGTCTCAGAGTGGGAATGTGAGGGCATTAGCTCCGAATAATGATTCAGGCAGCCTTGCTCCTCGTGTGTGTGTGTGTGTGTGTGTGTGTGTGTGTGTGTGTGTGTGTGTAGAGAGAGAGAGAGGGAGCAGTGGGGGAGTTGGTGGTGGGGAGACCCAGAGACAGTCCTGTTAAAGGAGAACTAAAAAGGAAACTGTTTGAAGATAAAAGAGGAAGACCAGAAGGAGCAATTTAGAGGGGGAATTTGGTCTGGAAGCTGAGAGATGAGCGCTTAAGCCTTGCCTTTAGAGTTACCCTATGCTCTTCGACAAGCTACATTGCTTCTAGCCCTTGTTTTCATTATCTGTGAGTGGATGTGAGTACATACATTTAGTGCTGATTTTTTCCAATAATTTTTCTCATTATGGATTAAAATAGCTCTAGCACTCAAACGTGTCAGTTAAGAGCATACCAAAGTAAATAGATTTTTAATATGGTGTTTAATAGGTTGTTTAAATAGGTTGACTTGTTGGCAGGGATTGTCATAGAAATCTTCACTTCTCCCATTTTATAGATGGATAAAATGAGGCCCACTGAAAGGAAAACAGTTGTTCAACATCCCACATCTTTCTGTCAGATAGCTTTCTCTGGCATGTTAGAGGATGAGGGAGGTGGATGGCCAGAGATGCTCAGCCCTCTCATCTGATGCCTTCACTCTACAGATGGGGAGTGTGAGGCTCAGAGAGACTACCAGTGATCATATTAATAAGGTTCCTCATCTAATTCTGATATTACGAGCAGCCAAGCAGCTAACATTTCTTAGGTCTGTATGATGGGCCAGGCAACGTGCAAAGTGCTTTAAATGCACTGTTTAATTCTCACCACAATCCTACAAAGTAGGGACTATTATCTTTATTTTAAGGATAAAAAAAGTGAGGCTCAGGGCCTCTCTTGCTTTAGTTTCTTATTCCATCAAACGAGGAAGCTGGACTGAAACAGCATGTCTGAAACTTCAGTCATTTATCATATATGTGTTCTACCTATATTATTTTTGTCAAGTCAATATTTAAAATTTAAATTTTAAAAAGAGGGATTATAGTGCAGTTCTAAGTCACCATGAATAGAACATATTAACACAAATACATAATTAAGAAAGCAAACAAACATTACCCATCTCCCCACTAAGTTCATCACACGCACCACCAGAGGCATGGAGACACACTGAAAAACCACTGAATTAAAGGACTTCCAGGTGCAGTCCTATCTCTGACTCTATGAACACAGAATCCTGGAGGCTGGTGAGGCCTAACATTCAAGAACAATGCTTTTTAAGAGACATCAGCCATGAAAGGGAACACTACTAAAACTCCACTGTAAACAAGATGTCCTCCAGGTTATTTACAACAAACAAAGGACTCCGGAAGCCTTCAAAGGTTCTTTATTCTTTCTGGGTACAGGGAGATACTTTCCCAGCCGGGAGAGTGGTAAGCGGATGACCTTCTTCTGGGGGGTTTCCGTCGCTGCTCAGGTGGGGGGGGCGGGGTGGGGGCCGGTCCTCAGGAGACAGAGGCCATCTGAAGAGTTGACACACAGCATCCTTTCCTTACTTTGCTTTTGGCTCTTGAGAAGGAGAAACAATGGCAGCTATTGCAACTCAGCCCTTTGGCATTCAGCAGGCTTTGGGTCCAGTAGCATTACTGAGGGCTTGGAAACCATAATATTCAGGTATAAAGTGCTTTGGAACGTTGTGACTCAAAGGACTGTCAGAGGACCAGCAGCATTGGCCTCACCTCGAGGCTTGTTAGGAAAGCAGGCTCTCAGGCGCCACCCAGACTGCTGAATCAGAATCTACATTGTACCAAGGCCCCCAGGTGGTTTGTGTGCGCACTGGAGTTTGCTCGGAGTTGCTGCTGATGCTGCTGGTCTGAAGACCACGCTCTGAATAGCAATGCTTCCGAGCAGTCATCCCCATACTTGGCTGATGATCAGAATCAGCTGGGGAACTCTAAAACCCCCAGATTCCTGGATTCCAAATTCCAAAGATTCAGATCCAGTACAACTAAGGCAGGGCCTGGGAGTCTTTTTTTTTTTTTTTTAATTAATTAATTAATTTATTTTTGGCTGTGTTGGGTCTTCGTTTCTGTGCAAGGGCTTTCTCTAGTTGCGGCGAGCGGGGGCCACTCTCCATCGCGGTGCGCGGGCCTCTCACTGCCGCGGCCTCTCCCATTGCGGAGTACAGGCTCCAGATGCGCAGGCTCAGTAGTTGTGGCTCACGGGCCCAGCCGCTCTGCGGCATGTGGGATCTTCCCAGACCAGGGCTCGAACCCGCGTCCCCTGCATTGGCAGGCAGATTCTCAACCACTGCGCCACTAGGGAAGCCCTGGGAGTCTTTTATTAGACAAGGTTTCAAGGTGATTCTGAAGCTTAGCCAGGTTTGGGGGAGATAACAGCTTACATTTAGGGAAAACTTAATATGTACCAGGCAGGGGCCTAAGCTTTTTACATGTATTAATCCATTCCATCCTCACAACAGTCTTAGGAAATAGTTTCTAGTATTAGTCCCATTTTCCAGATGGGAAAACTGAGGTACAGAAAAGTAATTTGGTAATTTGCCAAATTTTGAAGTGGTGGAGCTATAAATAGAATCAGGTAACTTGGCTCTAGAGCAGGGTTTCTTAGCTTCAGCACTATTGACATCTGGGGTTGTCCTGTGCATCACAGGATGTTTAACTGCATCCCTGGCTTCTATCCACTAGTTGCACCCCCTCCCACTTGTGACAACCAAAAATGAATTCACACATTGCCCGATGTCCCCTGGGGGCAAAATCATTCCTGACTGAGGACCACTGTTCTACAGTTTATACTCCTATTCACTAAACTCACTCTGCTGCCTCTCTAAGAACCCCTGGGTTCTCACCAGTAGTTTTTCACCACAACAGCCTAACAAGAGAGGAATTATTAGCCCCATTCTAAAAGCATGACTTATCCAGGGCCGCACAGCTTGTGAGTTGCAAAGCTAGGACTCATATCCACATTTCAAGCCTTTCCAGATATGGTGGATGTCTGGGGTAAGTTTTTGTGCCTCTTGAATGAGCAAAACCGAAGGCTAGGGATGGACTCGGCCCAATTTTTATTCCTGATTTATTTTTTCTTTCTTCAAGGCTCGTCATGGATGTCTATGGGATTATCTGCTCAGAAACCCTCCCCGCATACCTGAAGTGACCTGATCCCTCTTCTGTATTAGTTGTGGTTTCTACCAGCACTTCCCTAACTACAGTTGATTGGTTCAGGGGTAGCACCTGACCCAAGGTGAATCAATAAATCAATTCCTTCCCTAGATTATTGGGACCAGACATCATCAGATTAGTTTCCTTCTGGTAAAAAGTAAAACTCAAGAGCTGTGGATAGAGCTCGTTCACATCAGAAGAAAGGAATGAAGCCAATACACAGAGTCAACCTAAGCAGAGGCACTGGAAGCCCTGATATGACCTGACTCCTGGGTGTGTCTGCTCCCACCTCTGACTGCCTCAGGATCCTTCCTGGGGCTTGACCGTTCCATGAACATTCGCAAGATCGTTCTCATACAGTCTCCTTTTGTTCCCTATTTACTTTAGGTTGAGTTGAATGAGAGCCCTTATTACAGTTTTTCCCTAAAAACAAAATACCTACTTGTTGTGGGGAAAAGAAACCCTTCTTAATATCAGTAACCTGCTCCTAAAATTCTGACCTGGGCAAGCATGCCTGATAATCAAGTTCCTATTATTTTGAATTGGAAAGATTATGTCACATGACACATCAACCCAAACACTCAGCCAATTTTTGAAACATAACTAAAACTCAGTAGAATGTCGCTATGTACGTAATTAACTGACGTTAGGCTATAAATGCTTACAATGTGATACTGAACACAAATTAATGTGTTTGTTACAAAAAGTTGCTTTGTTTACAGTAACATCTTCCACATCCTCTTTGTGGACATTTGTTCCGTGTTCTAAGCTGTCTGTGTGGGATTCTAACATTTGGCTGTGTCTGGGATGTAAGACAGTGTAAAAAACATCTCATGATATTTCTCACAGATTGTTTTGTTAAACCTGTTGTATTGAGTCTGGGGACATAAATGTAAATGTTTCCTAAATAAATATTGTACAGAAAAATTATAGTGGGAGGGATATATTTATGCTATGAAGTTTGGGCATTAAAAAAATAGAGAGGGGGGCTTCCCTGGTGGCGCAGTGGTTGAGAGTCTGCCTGCCAATGCAGGGGACACGGGTTCGAGCCCTGGTCTGGGAAGATCCCACATGCCGCGGAGCAACGAGGCCCGTGAGCCACAACTACTGAGCCTGCGCGTCTGGAGCCTGTGCTCCGCAACGGGAGAGGCCGCGACAGTGAGAGGCCCGCGCACCGCGATGAAGAGTGGCCCCCGCTTGCCACAACTAGAAGAAAGCACTCGCACAGAAACGAAGACCCAACACAGCCAAAAATAAATAAAGAAATAAATAAAATTTAAAAAAAAAAAAAAAGAGAGGGACTTCTCTGTTGGTGCAGTGGTTAAGAATCCGCCTGCCAATGCAGGGGACACGGGTTTGAGCTCTGGTCTGGGAAGATCCCACATGCCGCGGAGCAACTAAGCCTGTGTGCCACAACTACTGAGCCCGCGTGCCACAACTACTGAAGCCCACGCGCCTAGAGCCTGTGCTCCGCAACAAGAGAATCCATCACAATGAGAAGCCTGCGCACAGCAACGAAGACCCAACGCAGCCAAAAATAAATAAATAAATAGATAGATAGATAGATAAATAAAACGGGTAACTTATCCTTAAAAAAAAAAAAGAGGGAAATATTCTATTAGGTGTCGACTTAAAAAATTATTCACAACCTAAAAGTTGAGAGTTATGTTTTACTCGGCGGGAATTTTTTGGACTTCAAGCCCAGGAGGCAGCATCTCAAGTAACCCTGAGAGAACTGCTCTGAGGAGGTGAAGGGGGGAGCCAGGTTACATAGGAGTTTTTGCAACAAAGGGCAGGTAGTCGGGAACATCAGAAGATTATTGTTAATTAAAGAAAACCAGATATCCCAAGTTAAGGAATTTAGCGCCTTTCTATGTATGGGAAGGTGCAAGAGTCTGGGCTCACTGAACTCATTCCTTGGATATGCACCTCAGCTATCTGGGGCCAGTATCCTGTATTTTCACACCCTGAGTTTCCTCAGGGCTCACCGCAGGGAGTGGCCCCAGTCTGATGGCTGCTAGATGGCAGGTATTCTTTCTTTCCTGAGTTCCCTCAGGGCTCACCAGTTCACCATCTGTGGTGGCTGCAGTCACTGATGACTGTGACATCCTTTGTTTACTGATATGGCAGGAAATATTCCATTTCTCAGATCCTCCTCTTGGTCTGGAATTCAACCAATATTTGGGAGACATTTCATGACCAAATTTTGTCCCATGGTGTTGGGAGGCTCATCCCAGATCAGGTGAAAATTCCTGTTGGTATGCCACTCCAGGTGCTAATTTCTGGATTAGGCCCTGTTGATAATTAAAGATTCTCTGGATCCTCTGTCTACTATGATGCAGGAAATGTTTTCCTTTGTTGCTTCCTCCCATACCTAGAGTCACACTATTACAATTACTTCATGAGTCATAAATGTGATCTATTTCCTCAAGATGTTTAGCCATCATCAATTTTGCTGGAGGCCTGGTTACACACTGGTGATAAATGGAATATTTAAACAAAGGATGTCACAGTCGTCAACGACTCCAACGTGAGCCAGCGAGCCCTGGGGAAACTCAGGATTGAAAAGAATACCTGCCAACTATCAATCATCAGACTGCAGCCATTCCCTACGGTGAGCCCTGAGGAAACGCAGGATGTGAAAACACAGGACCCCGGCCCCAGGTAGCTGAGGTGTGTATCAAAGGAATGAGTTCAGTGAGACCAGACTCTTGCATCTTCCCATACATAGACAAGTGCTAAATTCCTTAACTTGAGATATCTGGTTTTCTGTAATTAACAATAATCTTTTGATGTTCAGACTACCTGCCCTTTGTTACAAAACTTCTATGTAACCTGGCTCCCCCCTCGCCTCTTCAGAGCAGTTCCTCAGAGCTATCTGAAGCTCTGTCTCCTCGGCTGCAGTGCTCATTTTGCCCCAAATAAAACTTAACTTACAACTCTCACGTTGTGCATTTTTTTTTAAGTCAACAGTTATGGCGACCATGAATAAGGGACCCAGAGTGGACTTCTCTCCTTTGCCTGAACTCTATGAGGAACCCGAGCCTTGGTACCAGCAGAGGCCCCTTGTGCCCGTCCGCCTCCTTGGAGAGTCCAGATGAATTTGGGTAAGTCTCTCCTGGTTCTTGGACCTCCCATGTTGGTTGATGATCCTGAGTTGTATTTGGTGGTGTATAGCAGGTACCTGCCCCTGCCCAGGCTTGGTTGAAAGATACCAGGGAAATACCCACCAAGCTGAAAGATACTGGGCGGGGGGAGGGTGGGGTGGGGTGCGGGAGTGCCTGGTTGAAAGAAACCAGGGTTTGCTCAGCTGTAGGAGACTGAGTGGTTGGCTGAGTAGTTAGGTAAGAGGTTGATCTGACACTTTTCCTCAGTTTGGCTGCCTTAACAGAATTTGTCGGTATAAAAGTGAGCCTTGCTCTAAAGAAAAGGGACAAGACTCCCCCCCGCCCCCGGCCGGTTACAGCTTTCTCAGGCGACTGAGAAATTTATGGGAGTGGTGGAGGCAGAGGCCTCATACCGGTGCAGTGGTCCCATAGGGAAACCTACTCATTCATTAAAGCACTTGCTCAACCAGGGGTCGCGGATAAGAATTGGCCATTCAGTGATCCAAGCACCTGCAGTGGTCTTAGACCACCGAAGGGAGAAGAGGGCTGAAACGACTCTAGGGTGATGGCTAGAGGAGTAAAGCTCACAAGCAGCACACCAGCCCACCACACAACTTCGCTAGTAAATTTCATCCCTGACAAATTCAACTTAAAATGGGAAATAGAATCTCTCAAACACAGAAACGACGGGCATCAGAAAACCGACCTCCGACTAACACCCCAGCTAGATTCATATACAACACTGTACGGAGCTCATACTTACAAGTACCTAGTTAATTGGGGAAATTATACTAAAGGAGATCTCAACCTAAAATGGCCCATTTACATTCTTCTGATATTCCAAAATTGCTATATTTGTGCGCACAGTTAGAAAAAGCCGGCCATAAGACCAACCAGACTGAATGGAAAGCTTACATTGATTGGTACCTAGAAGCTTCTAAAAGAGGAAATGATAGAGTAACTTTTTGAAACCATCAGAACTAAAAAAGGCTGCTAGCACTCTGTCTTTGACTCTGTCTCTCCCTCTGCTCCTCCCACGTATCCTTTCCTATCAGAATTCCCTGGCCCAGACGCTATCTCTTTTTCTCTTCCAACTCTTCCACTTCCAGCTGCTCCCTCTTCCCCAGCAAAGGAAGATAAAAAATCAGAAGTGATTATAGCTCTCTTTAAGGAGAAAACTATTACAGGGAGAGGTGAGCCATCCTTGTTGCTTAGGTACACACCCTGGACCGAAACAGAACTTAGAGCCTTGGCTAAGGAACTGCCCGATCCAAGTCAAGATCCATTGGGATTTGCTGGGACTTGCCTGGTGGTCCAGTGGGTAAGACTCTGTGCTCCCAATGCAGGGGGCCCAGGTTCGATCCCTGGTCGGGGAACTAGATCCTGCATGCATGCCGCAACTAAGAGTCCACATGCCGCAACTAAGAGTCTGCATGCCGCAACTAAGAAGGCCGCATGCTGCAACTAAGAGCCCACGTGTTGCAACTAAGACCTGGTGCAGCCAAAATAAATAAATAAATATTTTTTAAAAAATCCATTGGGATTTGCTAAGGAATTTGAGTTAACCATCTGGACCTATGAGCCCGGGTTTTCAGATCTATATCAATTAGTATTTACTTAATTGGAAATTAAAGGAAATCTCGCCATAAAAATGAGGAGGCCCTTTTAGTGCATAGGCAGTTAAGTTAAATTAAGGTTAAAAAGCTGGCTTGATAAAAATACCTTTTCAGAATTCTGACTTTAAACAAAGTCCTTCTAAAGGGAAACTTGCATTTCTCTTCCTGTGTCTTTGAGATGTATATGTTCTACCTGATCTTCCTAGAACATTCCATGTATGTCTATGTGTGTATGT
Organism: Balaenoptera musculus; assembly: GCF_009873245.2. Classification (NCBI taxonomy): domain Eukaryota; kingdom Metazoa; phylum Chordata; class Mammalia; order Artiodactyla; family Balaenopteridae; genus Balaenoptera; species Balaenoptera musculus. The sequence goes on from NC_045787.1 coordinate 126,592,597, forward strand.
ATATGTTTTGAAAACTTGACCTCTGCCATACTGTTTTTGAGAGTAAACTCTCCGTATTTTACTTTGGTTACATCCTCCCCCACTCTTATGGGGAAGCCTCTTGCGTCTTAATGATTTGAATCACTATAAATATATATACGTTATTAATGGCCAAATGATGGATACTTTTAAAACTGGAGAAACTAACAAATTGGTGAATCTAGTGCACTCTCATTATAAACAACTGTTTTACTGGTACCTATAAAAACAAAAAAAAATCAAATTAAAGGTGGAAAAAAGAAATACATCTAATGATTAACCTAAGAACTTCTTTAGTTTAAAACAAGTAAGAAAAACTGGTCTGGGAAACTTCATTCGTGGTCTTTGCTTTCCCTCAGTGGGTCTTACAGATGCTAATAAAAACATTAGAATAATTAATGTTAACAGGAAAAATCCTGTAAGGAAAGTCTGGATACTATTCCACCAAGGTAGAAATTTTAAAGGAATTATCTCAAATAAATAAAGAAATCTTTAGGTGGTTATTTAAAATGGGATAAATAAAATGGACACTTATGTAATTAAAACACAAGGTTCTGACATTACTACATGACCTAAGGTTAAATGGGTCAAAAGGGACCCCCCTATTGGTCCCCAACATTAAAAGCCAAACAAGTCTGTTCTATTTACCCCAGTTTTAAAATATATTTAAGGGGCTAGAAAAAAAAATTTTTTTTTAACGCTGAGATACCTGACCAACAATGATTTGGGACAACAGCTAGGCCAAAGAGTCTGAGTTCCTTGGCTCAACCCCACTCTGGGGATCCCAGAGCCTTTTATATAAAAATAGATAAAATAGACAGGGAACAAAAAAAAGAAAAACTTCTAGAACTCCTCCTGTAAGCTGGTTGATTGGATCCTAATGAAAAGTAAAAGTATAAAGTTGACGGAATTGAGATGCAAATATATAAAATTGATATATTTAAATGGACTTTATATAAGATGGATACATCTGTTTTGTTTAATTATATTGTGGGATAGGCATGCTTCACTGGAAAATACCTCCCCTACATGGTATTATAAGACAAGGCATATAAATCTGCCCCTCAGGAAATATTAATTGAACATACTAAAAGACACCAATAGTGTTACCTGAGCCATAAAAATAAGTAAAACTGGGAAGTAACATTCAAGGACTAATTAAAAGAAAAACAGTGATTTTGCTCTGGTCTAACTTGTAAACTCAGAAAGAAGGTCTTTGTTGAATGCCTTATACAAACCATTAAAGGCATGAGAAATTAAACACTAAAGTTCTAGAACACAGAACTCGTAAAATAAATTTCAGTTTAGTTAGAAATCTTGTCACTGATTAAATCTTTTAGTACGGTTTAGGTAACAAACCTGTTCTTTGGGAAACTAAAAGCAACTGTCTTTCTCTTGCAAATCTCTACAAACCGAAAATGCAAATACAGGCCACAAAGACCTGAGACTGAGCCTAATTAGCTCAGTCTGGCAAGACCTGAAACCAAGGAAAAAAAAATAGCAAAGTGGCAGTTTTAAAATTCAAACTGCTGGGAATGCTCCCTCAGCCAAACTTTACAAATAGTAAAGCCTTAGTCATCTGAGCAAGCAACTTTAACGTATTCCAACTGTTCTTTGTAAACTGGTAAGTTTATATTGTAATACCTGATTCATAACTAAGTTTTTTTTTTTTTTAAAGTGAAGCCATGAGATCTCTAGTTTTGCCTGTTTATGTCTATGTACACATTATATATATGAAATATCTCTACCTCTGGAAAGTATTATCAAAATTGAATTTATAAAGAGCTCTATTTAATTTTAAAAGAAAGTGCTTACAAATAAAGAAACCAGTCAAAATGACTTTCAGGTTCACATGAACTGGGAAATATTCAATATTAAGTTGATATCTGGTATTAAAGTTTGTTTGTTGATCTAATTACTATAGACATATCCTTAGTCATCAACATTAAGTATAATGCTTTATTACCTAGGTTTAATAGAAGTCAAATAAGACCTTATTACATCTATTGCAAGGAAATAACTTGATATGCTAAAACTTTAAAGTAAATGTAAATGAGATAAGAGCTTTTGGGTAAACTCTTTAAAATTAATTATATTTTAGAAATGTCTAGTTAAAATGATCTTTACAGTTATTTGATAACTTAAAGTTCTAGAGTTCTGCTAATTTAAGTGATGGAAGTTTATTAAATAGCTACATAATTTCCAAAAAAATAAGATACTGAGACATCAATTACTAAATAGAGAAACTAAAGGTATTTAGGACTATTAATGAAAATGTTTGGTGCTACCCTGAGATGTCCTCTATAAGAAAACAAATGTTTTTAGAAATCATCACTGGTATTTATGTCCACCAATCTACAGAATGCTAATGTGAAAGACAGTTCATAATTGCTTACTTCTTAACTTTCACTAGAAATTAAGATTTTTAAGAGTTGAGGATTCCAATTTAAACATGTAATTAAAGCTAACAGGAATAAGACGGAAACATTTCAGTGTACAGTAGCAAAGTAGAATGTGCGTTTTCAGTAAAGAAGGTTTGAGGACTGGAATTACATTTTATTGAGGGAAAAGAAAAAAATATGTCTTAGGACTGGTTGGTTTATTTGGATAAAAAAATAAGGGACAGGCTGATATAAAGACAGAAAGTGATGAAAGGTTGTGGAAAAAAACCCTGAGGCAGGGGAAAAAGTTTTATACATGGTCAGGATTAACTAAATTTAGATTGAAATTAATTAAGTAAATAGATTTTGTTGTTAAATAAGCTGGTACAAGACTGGAATTTGAACAAAGTTTCTCAGAGTGCTCCTTTTTGATAACAGATTGTGTGAGTTTCTGTGCCCTTAAGTAATCTTTTTGTGACTTTGGTTAAATGAATAAGTATTGTTTCACAGTGACCTGTTATGTTTTAAAATGTTTTTGATATTTTTAAGAAACTTCCCAAATATTAAAATCCAACTAGAGCTCTTTTAGCCTCCAGCTGACTCTGGGATGCTTTGAAGGAACATGTCTGGGACATCTTAGAGAGGAATGTTAAACTAAGTTTATTTCGTATGTTTAATTACTTCAGAAACAATGTCAAGTGACTGGAGATGAAAATTAGGTTATAGTGTATGGATAAATGTCATTAATATAGATATTCCAAAATTTATATGGAATTCCTAACATCTGGTATGCCCTGATATAATGTTATCAGTCATAATTCCAGTTATTCTAAAATGTTACATGTCACAGAAATATCCACGTTTCCTACTAATTGCCTTGTACTCAAATCTTTAACCACGCTATTTTAAGTTTTGTCCTGATGCTTTTACAAAATGAAGATTTTCAAGACTCATGAAAAGAACTTTTTTTTAACAAACATAAGTTTCTGATGGCCTTTACTGTGTAACAAATGACGGAAAACCTGATTACTTCATCCAGATCAACAGGAATCAATTACATGGGACTGAATGAACTGATGAATATGATTTATAACTTTTATGACTTTGGGAAGTATACTAGCTTTAATCTTTGTTTTTCAGAAAAAACTTTTCTCTTATGCTATGACATACAAGTTGATAAAGTATACCTTTGTAAACAAAGATAAAACATTTATCTTTTTCTATCTGATCCTGTCCATAATTTGGCTTCTCCAGCTGGCTCTCCTATGGACTTGATGGTTTATTACAACTAGTTATACTAATCATTGTTTTAATTTGTTCCTTGTTTCTGAATTGTAGATGATTTGTGTCTCCCTGCTGCACTATGACTTTGTCAATATTACTAGCTGCACTACTTATATCCTGTCTATCTTATAAGATTGTTGTCTCTTACAGTACTCAGTGGGTAATCAGGCCTCCAACAAATTTGATGATGGCTAAACATCTTGAAAAAATAAATCACATTTATGACTCATAAAATAATTGTAATAGTGTGATTCTAGGTATGGGAAGAAACGATAAGGAAAAATATTTCCTAGATCATAGTAGACTAGTAAGACAGAGGATCCAGAGAATCTTTAGTTATCAATAGGGCCTAATCCAGAAATTAACACCTGGAATGGCATAGCAACAAGAATTTTCTCCTGATCTGGGATGAGGCTCCCAGCGCTGTGGGACAAAATTTGGTCATGAGATGTCTCCCAAACATTGATCAAATTTCTGACCAAAAGGAGGGACTGATAAATGGAATATTTAAACAAAGGATGTCACACTCATCAGCGATTGCAGCCCTCCAATGTGAGCCTGTGAGCCCTGAGGAAACTCAGGAAGGAAAGAACACCTGCCATCAGGCAGCCATCAGATTGCAGCCACTCCCTACTGTGCGCCTTGAGGAAACTAAGAATATGAAAATATAGGATACTGTCCTTAGATAGCTGAGATGCATATCAAAGGAATGAGTTCAGTGAGCTGAGACTCCTGCATCTTCCCATACACAGAAAAGTGCTAAATTCCTTAACCTGGGATATCTGGTTTTCGTTAATTAGCAATAATCTTTTGATGTTCCCAACTACCTGCCCTTTGTTGCAAAACTTCTATATAACCTGGTTCCCCCCCGTCACCTCCTTGAAGCAGTTCTCTCAGGGTTACTTGAGGTGCTGCCTCCTGGGCTTGTAGTCCTAAAAATTCCCACTGGATAAAACATAACTCTCAACTTTCAGGTTGTGAATATTTTTTAAGTCGACAGGTGGTTGATGGAAACTAAACTTTTGGTGGTGAGAAGTCGAAATATAATGTCCTACACATGAAATTTATATAATGTTATAAATCAATGTTACCTCAATAAACTAAAAAATTTTTTTAATAAATAAATTAAAGGAAAAAAATAAATCTACCTCCTCCTTTTTTTAAAAAAATAGGGTTGAACTGAGAAGGGAAAAATAAGGTGGCGATTCTGCTGTGTGGATCAGGGAACAATACCCAGAGGAGGTGGGCATGTAGAATGGGTGTAATTTAGACCAGCGGTCCCCAACTTTTTTGGCACCAGGGACTGGTTTCGTGGAAGACAATTTTTCCACGCCCAGGTCGGCAGGGGGGACGGTTTCGGGATGATTCAAGCGCATTACATTTAGTGTGCACTTTATTTCTGTTATTATTACATTGTAATATATAACGAAATAATTATACAACTCACCATAATGCAGAACCAGTGGGAGCCCTGAGCTTGTTTTCCTGCAACTAGATGGTCCCATCTGGGGGTGATGGGAGACAGCGGCACCCAAAGTGTGTTGCTTATGTGCAGTCTACTCCATGATCTCGTTTTGGTTGCTGTCACTGCAGAAAACTCTGCTTCACAAAGACAGGATGTTGGAAATGGAAGCAGGCTTTTCAGTGCGTTTGTGGCAATCTCAGGATATTCCGCCTTGACTTTAATCCAGAACGTATGGAGATTTGAAGTTGTCTCAAACATGCTTTTAAGGCCACCGTCATTTGCGATCTCAAGCAGTTGATCTTATTCTAGCACGGACAAAGTTGATTCACCTGGCTTATTCACAAATGGGTCGCAGATCCATTCCTTCTCATTTTGGGGGTCTTTTGTGGTTGGGAAGTTATGCTTAAACTCCTTTGAAAGCTGAGATAGGTGATCATGCACCAGCTGGGAGAAAGAAGGCCCTGGCTCAGTCTCTTTCAAAATCTCTGCTAATGTTTGAAACATGTCAAAAATCCCAATGTTCACTTGTCGCCCCCCCTAATTCCGGTTTGGCTTTGAATGCAGCCACTTTATCTGCCGACTTCAACACAGCTGTTGTTCTCCCCTGAAGTGACAGATTGAGTTCGTTGAGCAGGTTGAATATGTCACACCAGTAAGGAAGTTTTGTGACCCATTCTGTGTCACTGAAATGTGCTGCCAGTGGTGACTTTTTCTAAAAGAAATCTCTGGAGCAGCTCTTGTAACTCAAAAACTCTGGGCAGAGATCTACCTTTAGAAGCCATCTCACTTCTGTGTATAAGAGAAGACGTGTGTGTGTGTGCTCTGCGACCACCTCCTCACAGAGCTGCGCAAACAGATGTGAGTTAAGGGCATGTACTTTAATGTGACTGATAATTTTAATTACATCCTGCAAAACATTGTTAAGTTCAGGTGACATTTTTTGGCTAGCCAGCACTTCTCTATGGATGACACAGTGCATAGACTCACATTCAGAAGCGACCTCTTTGACCCGAGTAGTGAAACCAGAAAGCCATACAGTCACGGCAGCTGCTGCATCCGTGCATGTACCGACACAAAATGACCAATTCAGTTTTCCTGACGTAATCATTCAAAGACTCGAATAATTCTGCAGCTGTGGTGTTGATTGGCAACAAAAGTACACATAACATATCCTCATGAACATCCTCCTGAAAAATATATCGCACAAAAACAAGCATTGTTCTCTTGTTGTCAACATCAGTAGACTCATCAACCTGGATTGCATACCATGGTGACTCATTAATCCTCTCTAACAATTGTGCCTCAGTATCCTCTGCTATTTCATCGTCTAGTTATGGTGCTAGCCGAAAGAGAAACACGTGCCACCTTTTGAACTGCAGCCTCTCCTAAAATTTCATGACAAATGTCCTTAGCAGAAGGCAGGATCAACTCTTCACCAACAGTAAAGGGCTTCTTAGCTTTAGCAATGCGGTTAGCCACTAAGAATGATGCTCTCAGTGCAGACACATTTGATGAAGTGGTGGTCTTCAATAATTGCTTCTGTTCTTCGTGTTCATGTGTTTTTCTTTTGAAAAACTCCAAAGGCTTGTCTTTTAATGCAGGGTGCTTGGTCTCCATGTGGTGAAGCAGTTTTGAAGTTTTCATGGCTTTGTTAGATAGCCAGTTGCCACATATTATACAAAGCAGTCTTGGAGAATGTGAATCACCTGTTGCAATGAACCTGTAATTTAAGTAGGACTCTTGGTATTTTCTTTTAAATGCAGCTTTCTTTTTGTTGGCGGTCTTAGAGTCTTCTTCTGTCTCATCATTGGGTCTTTCCCCTTTTCAAAGAAGCTCCCCAGCGACATTTGTTTTTCACTCATTTTGTCTAGGGTTAGCTTGTGGACTTACCAAAACTGTGACTGAGACAAGTGTGCAGTGTGGGAAAGAGGCGTGGACGGAAGTGGTAAAGAAAATAATGGGCAGGCCATACCCGAACTAAAATAAGTCAGATTCTGACTTAAATAAAGCCTGCCATCAGATGCAGCTGTACAACTGAAGTACGTCAACTCACTTGCCACCAGATGCAGCTTAATTGTCACTTGCCACTCACCGACAGGGTTTTGATGTGAGTCTGCATGCAGTTGATTTATTATGGTCTCTGTGCAGTCGAACCTCTCTGCTAATGATAATCTGTATTTGCAGCCTCTCCCAGCGCTAGCATCACCGCCTCAGCTCCACCTCAGATCATCAGGCATTAGATTCTCGTAAGGAGCACGCAACCTAGATCCCTCGCATGCGCAGTTCACAGTAGGGTTCGTGCTCCTATGAGAATCTAGTGACGCGGCTGATCTGACAGGAGGCAGAGCTCAGGTGGTAATGCGAGTGATGGGGAGCAGCTGTAAATACAGAAGAAGCTTCGCTTGCTCACCCGCCACTCACCTCCTGCTGTGTGGTCTGGTTCCTAACAGGCCACGGACCGGTACAGGTCCACGGCCCGGGGGTTGAGGACCCCTGATTTAGATATTCAGAGAGAGAGAGTGGAGGAGGAAGGACACTGCATGTGCGAAGAACAGAAGAAGTAAAGGCTCAGTGGTGGGAAAGAGGAGATACATGTGGGAGCACTAGAGAACTCAGATGTTTTGGAGCATAGGACACATACAGAAGAGAAGTGGAAAATCAGGCTGGATTGTAGGTGGGGGCCAGGTCGCCCAAAGTCTTATGAGCCAGATTAGAATATATCCTGTGCAGTAGGGAGATCTTGAAGATTCTCAAGTAGAAAAGGTATGCTCGGGTTTTATCTGTTGCTGCTTTGAGATAAGGACTGAATTGTTTAGGCTTTCAAAAGCAAAGGCTCAATTATTTAGGCTTTCACTAACTTGGTTGATTGGGAGGGAGCTGCTGGAAGCTCAAGCTGGGATATCTCCTGCCATCTTGCATTTCTGCTCCAGGGCTTTGTCCTACCTGTTTACAGTTATCTACCACAAACATGAGGAACACAAAGAAGAATCCCAGCTAGTCCACAAGCAGGAGGAAGAACATGATTGCATGTGGGTGTTGGGAGGAGAAGATTATTGGTTATAAAAAGAAGAAAGGCAGAGAGAATATGGGGCCACCCACTGTGCTGGAGTTATTACCCTCTGCCTCACCTGTCTTGCCTGGGTGCCCTTGCTACCCACAGCCATAGGTAGGAAGCCTTGTGGCAGCCTCAGACCTCCTGCTGCTCAAGAAGAGGCAGCAATGCCCTGGCAGGCTCTTTTTACATGTGTCCAGGTATGTTCCCAGGCAGAACCTCTGTGTCCAGGAAGTTATGGAGCCGAGGGCCTGCCTTGGCCTCCCTATCCCATTATGTGCTGCCCAGTCTCATCTGCTTGGAGAAGGAAGGCTCTGACCCCTGAAAATTCTGACTTGACTTGGACACTGAACACTCTGCTCAGTGTTGGCCGTCTCTTCCCGCATGGAGTGAATCTGTTTCTTTTGGCTCGCCAATCTATGATCCATGCAGCAGCTAGAGATATCTTTTAAAAATTATTGATTGTATCATGCCCTTCCTCTGCTTACGACCCTTATGGAGCTTTCCTCTACTCTTGGAATAACATTCTAGCACATGATTGGCTCCGGCCTCCCTTTCCCTTCTTTCCTTCTACACCTCTTCCTCCTCACTCAGCATGCTTCACCAGCTTCTGGAGGACTCTCAGCTCTTCCCACTCCATGGCCTTTTGCTGATACCATTCCCACGCCTCTTCATTTGGTCGGCTCTTGTCCTTCATATCTTGGCTTAAACTTCACGTCCTCAGACAGGTTTCCCCCATCCCCCTGTAGCTCTTATCCTAATTCATAATTATACATTTACTTTTTTTCTTATTTATTTTCTGTCTCTGCCGCTAGGTCATGAAACTCCATCAAGGTAGGGATCATACCTGTTTCATTTATCCTTATCTCCCTAACAGCTAGCATGGTGCCTGATCTACAGTGAGTACTCAATTGACACTTGTTCAGTAAGTGGATGAATGAATTAATGAGTGAACGAGATGCTGGATTCTCAGTGAATGGACTGATCTTCTAGGAAGTACACACAGGATCCGCCTGACTTTCAGTCGCTGCATGCTGTTCAGGGTCATGAGCCATCTTATACTGCCCTTGGGCCTCCTTAGCCTGGCCCCTCTGCCTTTTGTGCTTACCTGCAACTGCTAGCTTCTTGGTCCTGGCTGCTGAAGCCAGTGGAGCTGAAGGGCCTCCATCGCCCACATCCTACACTTTGGTCCTATCCGGCCTTGGCCCTTGGCTCTTTCTGTGTAGGCTGGTCCACAATTAACAGTCAGTAAGGGTGAGTAGAGATGTTTGCAGAGTACCTCAGATCACATGGCTGATTCAAGACCTGACCTCAGGTCTCCTGGCTCCACAACAGTGATTTTCCTATTACACCCTGCTGCTTCCCAGACACCACACAAATTGCTGGTCTTTGTGCTAGCAATGAAGATTATTATACACGCTACCCCTTACTACAACAGTTTTTACCAGGAGTGCAGGGGTTCATACTCCCAAGGGCACATCAGAATTTCAAGGAAACGAGAAGTAATGTGACTTTTTTTCCCATTTAGTTAAAAAATATAGTGGTGATGAATGCTTATTATACAACGGTCAAATGGTACAGAAGTATATACGTAAAAAAGGAACATCCGTATTCACACCCCTCTCCCCACTTCATCCCAATCTAATTCTCCTTCCCACTTCTTTCCTCAAAAGTAACTACTTTTAACAGTGTAGTGTGATTAAGTCCAGGCCTTTTTAATATATTTATAAACATTATGTATAAATAATTTATATACATATACATTAAATAGGTTATTTTTTAAAATCCTGTAGAGTTTTAAAAACATATTCAATATTATTTTTAAAATTGTGTGTGTTGGGACTTCCCTGGTCGTCCAGTGGTTGAAAATTCGCCTTCCAATGCAGGGGAAGTGGGTTCGATCCCTGATCAGGGAACTAAGATCCCACATACTGTGGGGAAACTAAGCCCACGTGCTCTGGAGCCCATGCGCCACAACTAGAGAGAGGCCTGCATGCCACAACGAAGAGCCCTCTTGCCGCAAGTAAGACCCGATGCAGCCGAATAAATAAATAAATAAATAAATATTTTATAAATAAATAAAACTGTGTGTGTTGAAAGTGAAAAAAGGGCTTCCCTGGTGGCGCAGTGGTTGAGAATCTGCCTGCTAATGCAGGGGACACGGGTTCGAGCCCTGGTCTGGGAAGATTCCACATGCCGCGGAGCAACTAAGCCCGTGAGCCACAACTACTGAGCCTGCGCGTCTGGAGCCTATGCTCCGCAACAAGAGAGGCAGCGATAGTGAGAGGCCTGCGCACCACGATGAAGAGTGGCCCCCGCTTGCCACAACTAGAGAAAGCCCTCGCACAGAAACGAAGACTCAACACAGCCAAAAGTAAAAATAAAATTAATTAATTAAAAAAAAAAAAAAGAAAGTGAAAAAAGGACACTACTTTTGTGATGGAACAAACTCTTGGCTGATGGAGCACAATCAAGAGGCCTTGTTCTGGTATGTGTATAAAGAGATAGCAGGAGAACCAGCAGAACCTGGGGGTAGAACTAAAGCAAAGGAAGTCTTGTTTGTGAGATGGCTCGGAGGCTCTCACCAGCAGCAAAAGTGTGGGCACAGTTCATTAGGACACCCTTGTGGTGCAAGGCCACAGCCTATCACCTACAGTCTGACAGGACCGAGCTGGAGATGGGGATGTGGGCAGAAGGAAGGGAGTTGAGTAGGTATGTTAGGATGAAGAACATAGGACAAAAATGGATTTGTGAAGACAATGAGAAGACAAGCCATAGACTAAGAGAAAATACTTGCAAAAGCATATCTGAAAAAGGACTGTTACCTCTCTTAAAACTCAACGATAAGAGAACAAACAACCCAATTAAAAAATGGGCAAAAGACCTGAACAGACCTCTCATCAAAAGAAGTGTACAGAAAGCAAAAAAAGCATATGAAAAGATGCTTCACTTCATATGTCATCAGGGAAATGCAAGTTACAACAACATGGAGATATCACTACACACCTATTAGAATGGCTAAAATCCACAACACTGACAACATAAAATGCTGGTGAGGAGTGACGGGAACACTCACACTGCTGGTGGGAATGTACAGTGGTATGAAACAGCCACTTTGGAAAACAGTTTGGTGGTTTCTCACAATACTAAATGGATTCTTACCATATGATTCAGCAATTGCATTCCTTGGTATTTTCTCAAATGAGCTGAAAACTTTTGGCAACACAAAGACCTTACACGAATGTTTATAGCAGGTTTATTCATAATTGCCAAAACTTAGAAGCAACCATGATGTCCTTCAGTAGGTGGACAGATAAACTGTGGTATATTCAGACAGTGCAATATTATTCAGCAGTAAAAAAAAAAAAAATCAGCTATCAAGCCATCAAAAGACATGGAGGGCTTCACTGGTGGCGCAGTGGTTAAGAATCCACCTGCCAATGCAGGGGACACGGGTTCGAGCCCTGGTCTGGGAAGATCCCACATGCCGCGTAGCAACTAAGCCCGCGAGCCACAACTGCTGAGCCCGCATGCCACAACTACTGAAGCCCATGTGCCTAGAACCTGTGCTCTGCAACAAGAGAAGCCACCACAATGAAGCCTGCGCACCACAACAAAGAGTAGCCCCCGCTCGCCACAACTAGAGAAAGCCCGCGTGCAGCAACGAAGACCCAATGCCGCCAAAAATAAATTAAATAAATAAATAAATAAATAATAAACAAAGTCTACTAAAAAAACCCCCAAAACCTCGAAATATTTAAGACATGTAGACAGGGGTACTAAGAACTCTAGTTTGATATTAATGATGTAAGTATATGACTAGTCTCACATGGACAGACAACAAGATACTACAGAGAGTAGTCTGGAGCAGTAAGTAGCCAAAAGGAAAAGAGAAACAGGATAAAGAAAGGGCACCAAGCCCTCCTATCATGGGCTCCATCAACACAATAGAGACTAGCAGTATACTAGCTGGCTATATATATTTGTGCTCCTGATACCTGCAAATAAAAAGATGCTAACCATTGTTTTAAAAAAAAAAGAGAATTTGTAACTGCCCTTCTCCCCCATCCAGTGGGGCTTGTGAGGCACAGGAGCTCCCTGTGCTGGGAGCTCAGTGCCCAGTTTTCACCCTGGCATTGCCTCTGGTTTGCTGTGCAACCTGGGACAAGTCTCTTCCCCTCTCTAGGTCCATTTTCTCTGTGTAAAGTGGGCTTACAATTCTCAAGGGTCTCTTATTTCTTAAGGTTTTATGCGTTATTTCCTGGGAGCAGAACTTTTTGAACATTCCCTAAGATAAGGGTAATTAATTAGAGTAACCATTTGCTAAGTACTATTGTCTCATTTAATCTAGAGAACAACTCTCTACTATTAGCCCCATTTTACAGATGGGGCAACTGAGGCTTAGGGAAATTGACCAATGCCACAACGCTGATCAGTGGTGGCATCAGGGAACTTGACCAGTGCCACAGAGCTGATCAGTGGTGGCATCAGGATTGGAAGAAGGTAGACTCCTCTGCCCTCCCTCTCCACCACTCTGCAGGAAGAGCCTCTAGGTTCTGTGGCCTGGGAGAGGAGAACACAGAATATAAAATAAAAGCACTTTATGTTAGACAGGAGATGGGTCTGACCATGGACACTCTCCCAGTTACCTCTAACATCACAGAGAACAATGGCAGAGCCCCGAGGGCACAGCAAACTTCAGAGGATGGAGGGTGTGGAGGTTTCAACATCACTGGTGAAGGAAAGGAGGAGGACAGACTCTAGGGGCTGATCTCTGGAGATAAGAATGCATTTAGGGGAAGATAATATGGAGTTCTAAATCAAGGGAAAAATTAAAGGGTTATCACTCCACTCCACTGTTCAGAAAATTTACAACTTTTTTTCTTTTTGTGAATCACAAATTTCTTTTTCCATGAGATAAAGAATTGATCCTCTCAGAGAAAAAGCAAACATTAATCATTAAACTTTGCCTAGAATTTCATGACTTTTATGAAATTCATAAGAAGACCCATGGTCTAGGGAGACTCGTAAGATGAGAGTAATCGTTAACCAATAATTATGTTAAAAATAAGAGTGGAAACCAACCATTTAAGTGTCAAGTACTCTAACATTTACAAAATAACTTTGCATACATTACTTAATCTTTCCAATAAGTAGGCTGTCAATCCCCACCGCTCCCCCTTTTTTTTTGGCCACGCCACACGGCATGCGGGATCTTAGTTCCTCGACTGATAGGGATAGAGTAGGATAGTACTCAATCCTACTCTAACCATCACCGGTAGTTGTAGAAGTCCCAGTAGGGGATTATAGATAGAGAGGGAAACCTAGGGAACTTTGGGAGACCACTGTAAGTTAATGATCGCTCAAGAAAGCTATCGGAACGTCGTCGTGGAACGAAGCAGGCTTGCTTAACTATAAAGCCATAAATAAAAGGATGAGATATGCCCAGGTTATTAAGTGAAAGAAAAAAATGAGACCTGCATTCTGCTGGTGGAGTTCAGCAAGACAGGGATCCTTAGGACCAAGGACAGGAATTGAAGGGAAAGGTGACATTCCAAAGTAGGAGACCCTCAATATACAGAAACCTGAGACGATTCAACATATTTTAGTATATGTTACCACCCTACTGCTGATTTGAATAAGCGCTATGACAGTCCTAGTGTGACCTCATAGGGTCAAGCACTCTCCTGCCTGACACAAAGGAGAAGCCAGTGATGTAAGCCTGATGTCTACTCGAAGAATGAGGAAGAAGGCGGTCTTTTCCCCCTCCCCACTTTCCTTTGACTATAAAAATGTAGCCTGCCTAATCCTTGGGGCAGAGCCCCCTCACCTGCCTGCTTGTATCCCTCACAAGCATCCTATATTAATAAATCTACTTCTTGCCTATCACTTTGCCTCTTGCTGAATTCCTTCTGCGCTGAGACACAAAGAACCTGAGCCTCAGTTAAGTCCAGACACAGGTGAGTGACTCTAATTAAAAGACTGTGGGTTCAAGTCCCAATCTGGGTTTAGGTTGGGCTCGAGTCCCAGCACGTGGGTTCAAGTCCCAATCAGAGGTGCACGGTTTCACAATCAGGGATCAAACCCGTGCTCCCTGCAGTGGAAGCGCGGAGTCTTAACCACTGGCCTGCCAGGGAAGTCCCACAATACCCATCTTTATAGGTGAGAAAACTGAGACTCAAAAGAGCCAGGGAAGGGGTGACTGTACTTGGCAGGTTTCTTTTAGGAGGGCCACAGGATATACACACACATACGCTTATACCCCTTTATACAGTATTAAATTCACTTCTACCTTTACTTTTTTAAAGAACAAGATTGTGCCCATCAGTGTGTAATAGATGTGGCTCATTCTTCATTCTTTTTACAACTGTGTAGTATTTTGTTAGAGGCTGCATCATGGTTTATTTAACCAGTCCCCTACTGGTGAGTATTTTGATTGTTTCCTGTCTTTTGCCATCCCAAACCGAGCTGAAATGGGTAATTATGCACATATGATTTCCTACATCTATGAGAATTTGCCTGTTAGATACATTCTCAGAAGTGGGTTTAGTAGGTCAAGGGCATGTACTTTTAAAGTTTTCACAGTAACAAATTACCCTCCAAGGGGTACCACTCATTTGCTTTCCACAAGCCGAGGGTGAGGGGGACTGTTTCTGCCTATCCCGGCAAGCGCTGGGTGCCACACTTCTCACCCTGGATCGGTCTCTGAAGAGTGCAGGTGGCAGCTCCTGTGGGGCTGCACTACTGGACTCGGTTCCCATTCCTCACTTTATCAAAGATCTTGTATGACTGGAACCTGTCTGAAGGTGAGAGTTAAGAGGTCAGGGCCCAGGAAACTATGTCTTGGAGAAGAGCTTGAAAGGACTCTGGAAATTAGGACAGCCAGACTCATGCCCTGCCCCTCCTTGAAGGGCTGTCATTAAGATAAGGGAGCACACAGTGCTGTGCATCCAGGTGGGGTGAAGGTCAACAGCAGGTGGGCGGTATGGTGCAGCAGCTTTCGTATTAATCTAAGAAAGCCCTCAGGGACATAGAGAATAGACTTGTGGTTGCCAAGGCAGGGCGGGGTGGGGGGGGGGGTTGGCGTGCGGTGGGAGAGGGTTGGATTGGAAGTTTG
Organism: Balaenoptera musculus; assembly: GCF_009873245.2. Taxonomy (NCBI): domain Eukaryota; kingdom Metazoa; phylum Chordata; class Mammalia; order Artiodactyla; family Balaenopteridae; genus Balaenoptera; species Balaenoptera musculus. Next base: position 126,607,914 of record NC_045787.1, read on the forward strand.
GGATTAGCAGATGCAAACTGGTATATATAGAATGGATAAACAACAAGGTCCTACTGTATAGCACAGGGAACTATATTCAATATCCTGTGATAAACCATAATGGAAAAGAATATGAAAATGAATGTGTATATATGTATAACTGAGTCAGTTTGCTGTACAGCAGTAATTAACACAACATTGTAATTCAACGATACTTCAATTAAAAAAAAAAGCCCTCAGATCTCTCCAACATTCTCCCTAGAAGACTTCTGAGGTAATGAGCTCCCTGTCAGTAAGGGTATTCAAGCAGAGATCAAGGTATGCAGGACAGGGTTGACTGGTAGTTTCTATTCTCACATCTTTTTGGTGTGTCTTCCTCTACTGCAGAGGCTGGAAAGGGAACAGTTAGTTACATATCCTACACTCTTGGAAGCTACAGTTCTGTCTATAAAACAGGAAGGTCAAAAGGTGGTGGAGGATATCTGCTGCTTCAGGCTGTTTTCTGCTGTCAGGAGAGGTTGTAGAGAGGAGGGGTTTTTCTACAGAGTCATCCTGGCTTTGTTCTCAAGGTTGTCTAGAGGCATGCCACGGCAGGCCCCAGTCCCAATCCCTGGGACACAGCAGCAGCCTTGGGTTCCTGACCACAGTGGTTCCAGGGGGCTCCTGCTTCCCTGCCTTCCTGATTAGGGGGGAGGTGGTGACTCCCCGTGCGCCACTTCAGAGGCGTTGTTCTGAGAATCCTTCCTGTAAGTCCAGTCTACAGCCCCCTCCTCCGACCCTCCTAATGGCTCTGTAAGCCCCTAATTCCCATTATGAAATCTATTTCTGGTATTTTCCTGCCTAAAATACGGTTTCCTACCCTAACCCTGACTGATGGGAGGCAGGGATGTGCAAAACCTCCAATGTAGTTTCCTACTCTCAATTTCTATGACTTCTACACATTGTTCTGTGGCAGAAAAAGCAGTCCTCGAAATCCGGTGTTTTTACTGAGGGACGTGGCGATGCTGGCAGGAGAAAGGGGTGGCCCAGCCCGCCCCTCACTTCCCTTGCTGCATCTCCAGGCCCTGACTCGCCCAAGCAGAGGTGAGTTTGATGTGTCCCATGGCTTCCCAGATCTACTCTCTCTTGTTCCCTTGGCACTGATGCCAAGTCTGGCCCTAATGGTACTCAGGGTTCCAGGATAGGTGGCCTGACCTTAACTTGGGGGTTTTCTGGAGATAAGTGATAAAGAACATTTCCTTCCTCTGCTGCCTTGTGGGCTCTTGAGGAGAAAGCTCCCCATGAAATGGGTAAAGTTGTGACAGAAAATTCACAGGATGCCAGAACCAGACTTAGCCCTGCCCACAATCTGAGGGAGAAATCCCTGCTATATGTGCTACCCACATTGTGCTTAATACCCATTGTCTCCTTTAACCCTCTCAACAACTCTAAGCAATAGGACTTATTCTCACCATTTTACCTATGGCTCAGAGATGGGGAGAGCTTGCCCAAGGTCACACAGCTAACATGGAAGTCACAAAAGCAGGATGGGAATGAGTGTGTTTTTCTGTGGTCTTAACTACAGGTTGTCCAGCATCCTAGAAGCCATCTAGTTCAACGTTCTCTCCCCTCCCATAAAATGCTTGAAGGTTTCCTCTTCCTTGTGTATTACAATCTTTCCAATAGACAGTGGAAAATATGTATTAGATGGAAATTAGCACCTTTTGACTAACAATTTTATATTTAGTTTACCTATAGGATATAATAGGGAGTGTTCAAACATGTATGTAAACTCAAGGGTACTCATTACAGCCTTAGTTATACTTGTAAAATTATAAGCAAACTATTTGTCAGGTCATAATGCCAGGGAAATTAATGATGATACATTTATCCAATTGAATTGTACTCAGTTATACATGGTAATGTATATTGAAATTAATTGATATGAAAATCCAGGTTTTTCAAAAGTTAATTTGTCCATCAGTTACTGAGTATCAACTATGTTTGAGGCATTAATATTGTATTTCATTGTATTTCATTCATATAAAATGATATACGTATGTGCTTGTTTGGGTACAATAAACCAATTTAATAGGAAAAATGTTCAAAAAAAAAGACTGGCCCCTGGGACTTCCCTGGTAGTCCAGTGGTTAGAACTCTGTGCTTCCACTGCAGGGGGAATAGGTTCGATCCCTGGGGTTGGGAACTAAGATCACGCAAGCCTTGCAGTGCAGCCCCTTAAACCTTTTTTTCTTTTTTTTTTTAACATCTTTATTGGAGTATAATTGCTTTACATTGTTGTGTTAGTTGCTGCTGTATAACAAAGTGAATCAGCTATACGTATACATATATCCCCATATCTCCTCCCCCCTTGTGTCTCCCTCCCACCCTCCCTATTCCACCCCTCTAGGTGGTCATAAAGCACAAAGCTGATCTCCCTGTGCTATGCAGCTGCTTCCCACTAGCTAGCTATTTTACATTTGGTAGTGTATATATGTCCATGCCACTCTCTCACTTCGTCCCAGCTTACCCTTCCTCCTCCCCGTGTCCTCAAGTCCATTTTCTATGTCTCCATCTTTATTCCTGCCCTGCCCCTAGGTTCTTCAGAACCATTTTTTTTTAGATTCCATATATATGTGTTAGCACACGGTGTTTTTCTCCTTCTGACTTACTTCACTCTGTATGACAGACTCTAGGTCCATCCACCTCACTACAAATAACTCAATTTCGTTTCTTTTTATGGCTGAGTAATATTCCATTGTATATACGTGCCACATCTTCTTTATCCATTCATCTGTCGATGGACACTTAGGTTGCTTCCATGTCCTGGCTATTGTAAATAGTGCGGCCCCTTAAACCTTTAAGTACAGATGACAATTTATCTTCTTAAAAGACCTTTGTCAATAACACAGACTTCTTTAGAAATACCTTCTAAGATTCAACTATACTCATTCTCCAAAAAAAAAAAAAAAAAAAACCCCTTCCCTCCTGTGAAATTTAAGAGGCTGATAAAGTGAATGCCTCTTTTGTTCATGCACTCGTTTTGCAAACCTTCACTAAGCCCCTTGTGCCCAGGCTCGGTGTCAGGCTTGGGAAGATACAGAGGTGAATGAGGGCTGGTCATTGTCCTCGGGTTGCTCACAGTCTGGGCAGCTCGGCTGATCCAGGCTAGAATTAGCTAACTTTTTACTGAGCAATTACCATGTGCCAGGTAACAATTTACCACGTGTTAAGTGCTTTGCATGGATTACCTCAATTGATCCTTAACAATAATCATCTGAGGTAAATAAAATTATCCCCGTTTTACAGATGAGAAATTTGAAGCTAAGACAGGTTCAGTAAGTTGCCCCACGCTACGTACACAGCTAGTAAGTTGTAGCACTGGGATTTTAACTCAGGTCTGTCTGACTCCAAAACCAGTGCTCGTTTCCACAATGTTCTACTGACCAGGTCAATGTCAAACCTGGGGCTTGATCTGCATTCTTCAGTGGAGGTGGATAATGCTTTATAGGTGTCCTCACTGGCAACATCCTTTCTCCAAGGACTAACTCAGATGTCACCTCTAACACAAGCCTTCCCCATTTTCTCCATCTGGAAAGAACACCTTCCTCTTCTAAACCCTTATAGAACACTGACTTCACCCATGTCATTGTCTCTGTTAGTTCAGTTTTGTGTGCACATCTCTTCCTCCCTGGGCTGCGAGAGCCTTAGAGGCAGGGACGTGAATGATGTCACATGTTCACTGCTGTAGCCCCACGATGCCCAGGTGCTCAGTAATGTTGAGTAAATGGACCCCTAAAGAGTTACGCTTAGGATTTTAAGGAGCATCATTTTTTGCCACTAACACAACTTCTCTAAACCTTTCTTTACCTGTCTGTCAAGATTTAGCTCCTGGAGTTACTGGAAAGAAGAAGGAAAAAGTTCCCATAAAAGTCTCCACGTACAAGATCTCAGGCCCAGGAGCTCCTGTCGGGGAGGTAAGGAGACTTATGAGATCCCACTGACCTCCTCCAGGCAGGAGGAGACCTGGTGGAGATGCTGCTAGACCCTCCCTGGGGGCCACTGGAGCATTCCTTGGGCTGCACCATCCAGGGCCTGGCAGCTGAAGGAGGTGCCTCCTGCCCCAGGCAGGCAGACACCTCACTCTTGAGCTCAAGCACCGTGTGGGTGAGGGGCTGGGAGTGGTCATGGCTTTGGCAGGGGTTGAGCAAGCACAGGTTTGGCATGCAGAAGCTGCAAGGCCCAGCTCTCAGCTGCTTGAGCCATAGAAGGCTCAGGAGCTTAAATACTGCACTGCCTACCTCGCCTGTTGTGATGCAGGCTCTGCTCCTTGGGAAGAACAAATGGCCAAAAGCATGAATGGATGGATAGATGGGCTTCTCCTACCCTCAACACGGAGACGCCTCACAGTTGCTCTACGAGTCTGTTCTTTCTCTTCCTCCTTCTGGCCACAAATACTGATGAAGTACCCCCATGCTGGCCACTCCACTGGGTGCTGCGGACCCACCGGGGCCAGGGTGCAGTTCCTGCCTTCCATGAGCTTAGATGGAAATCATGAATATCAATCAGGGTTTCCCATAAATAAATTAAAAAATTTTCAACTGTGATAAGCGCTCTGAAGGAAAATTTAGCAAGGCTGAGTGTGTGTAACAAAAGCAGTTACTCTTATAAAGGGGATCAGGAAGGTTTTCCTGAGAAAGAGGGAAGTCCCCTGCACAGCAATGTTCTCTTCGCCTTGCTGCTCTAACAACATGTGGCTTCCCCCTGAGGTCACTGCTTCCTCTGCAGGCCTCTAAGAGAGAGCTGCTTTCCTCTCTCCTCTCTAAGACAGCTCCCTTGGAACACATGGCAGCAGTCCGCAGCACCTCTACTTGTTGCGGCATGCACAGCCCTCAGGGCCACCCCCTCTTCCACTTAACACCCTCTTTCTCTCTTTCTCCCTTTCTTGCCCTCTCTCTCTCCCTCCACCGTTTCCCTATGATCATTCTTGATGAGTTCAACCACATAAAGGAATCACCTGTACTCCAGCCTCTTACGTCCCCGACCACCTTTTCTTCCAGTTTGTCCTCCACACACCGACTCCCACCATCATACCCCAGACCTTGTCATTATCAAAACCTGCACCCCTTTTTAAAAAAAAGTTTTGTTGAAGTATGGTTGATTTACAATGTTGTGTTCCTGCACCACTTTCAAAGTCTCTATTTCAAGCATCCCATTCTCAGGGTGCCTCGCCAACACCTACTGGTCCATCTCACATCCACTAATTTGCAGACCCTACTGGATCTTTGACCACGTCAGGGCCTCCAGTCCACCGATGCTGCTGAGACCCATCCACTGCTCTTTGCCCCCTCATAGCTTCATTTCCCTTTTTACCCAGTGACTGGTCAGTTGTGGAGTCTCCCTGCCATACACTCTCATCCCTCTTGTCCCTCTCCTTGTATTGTATCCACCTTCCAAAGCCACAACACTGACCGGATGCACCTTTGCCTCTACTTTGAGACTACACCCAAGTAGTTGAATGTGGCTAGAGAACAACAGCCGGATTTGCCAACCCGTCACATTTTAAATTTATGAAAACCTCAGGTGGGTCCTAGCACCGCAGGGAAAATCTACTCTTTGTCTTATTTATGTTGTTCTTCCACTCTTCAAGAGGGCTATTTCCTACCTCTTCTCTCTATTCAAACCTCCACTACTCTCCCCTTTTCACTGTCAGCGGATGGCATTGTTCTCATTTCATTGAGAAAACAGAAGCAATCAGAAGAGAACTTCCTTATCCTCCAGCCACTAAATCTACCCACTGACCTGTGTCTGAATCCATATACTAGGCTTTTTCTCCCATGAAAGTGGCTGAGCCACGCTCATCCTGTCCTAAGTCCCTTTATCTTGAGCACTGGATCTCATCCCCTTTCCTTCACCTACTCAAGAGCCTTCCTCCTGCAATGATCCTTCCCTCTCTCTTGCATCATCAGCCCTTCCCTTTCTACTGCATCATTCCCATGAACATATAAACATACCATAGTACCTTTAATCTCTCATCTCTCTGCTCCCTTTCATAGCAAAACTCCTTAAAAGAGTTGTCTCTATTCACTCTCTCCAATTTCTCATTTTCCATTCTCTTGAATCTACCTCAGCCGACTTTCATCCTTATTATTTCACTGAAACTGCTCTTGCCAATGGCAACGATGGTTCCTGTTACCAAATCCAATGGCTAAAACATAGCCCTCTTCTCACTTGTCTTGACAGGAGTAGACATTTCAGTCCCCACCCCCCTTTTCTTTTGGCTGTGCCACGCATCATGTGGGATCTTAGTTCCCCGACCAGGGATCAGGGATCAAACCTACGCACCCTGCAGTGGAAGTGCAGAGTCTCAACCCCTGGACCACCAGGGAAGTCCTCAGTCCTTTTTACACACACTATTTTCACCGCTGTGGTGATAGACTATAAGATTCCACCTCCTTTGGTATTTATGGTATTCATGCCCTTGTTTATCTCCTCCTCTTGAGTGTGGGTGGGACCTATGCTTGCTTCTAACCAATAGAATGTGGCAAAGATGATGTAATGTCACTTTCATGATTGCATTGTCATATAAGGTCTTGTTTTACTAGCAGACTCTAGAGACTTCAAAGTCTAGTTGGCTTTAAAGAAGTAAGTGGTCATGTTAGGAGGCCCATATGGTTAGGAGCTGAGGGCCAGCAAGAAGCTGACAGCCAGCAAGAAGCTGGGGCCCTCAGTCCTACAACAGCAAAGGAATTAGTTGTGCCAGAAACCTGAGCGAGCTTGGAGGAATATTATTTTCCAGTTGTGCCTCCAGATGAGACTATAGCTCAGCCAACACGTAGTTGCAGCCTGTGAGCCCCTATAAGCTTAGGACTCAGTTAAGCCATGCCTGAACTCCTGACCCACAGAAACTGTGAGACAATAAATGTATGTCACTTTAAGCCATTAAGTTTATGGTAATTTATTACACAGCAATAGGAAATTAATATAACCACTCATCTTTTTTTATATGGTTGTTATGTTTTTTCCATAGTGGCATCTTATACTGTATTTTTAAAAACTCAGACACAAGTTATTTGCATATTAAACAGGTACCATTCTGTACCTTCATATGGCAAATCGTGACCATGGAACCCTAGGGTCTAAGTGAGGGGTCAGAAGAGAACCCAAAGGTTCTCACACTTCTTACCAAGTGTGACCCTGGCCAAACACCTTTGTCTGGCTTTGGAGATGTATATGTTTGTATATGTTTCCCATATATAAAATATATGGGAGATTTCCCTGGCCGTCCAGTGGTTAGGACTTTCACTGCTGTGGCCTGGGGTTCAATCCCTGGTCAGGGAACTAAGATCCTGCAAGCCAAGTGGTGTGGTTAAGGAAAAAAAAAAGGAAAAAAAAAAATGAATGGGTTGCAGCAGACCATCTCAAAGAAACTCTAAAGTGTAATATATAATGATTCTGTGGCTGACTGAGGGCCTATCCAGTCTTCTTTGGAGGGAGGGATGTTGCTCAAGCAGGGAAAAGAAGGACTCACAGAGGTGAAAGATTTGGGAGATGAATTTCTTCCCCTATTAATTTCATCGGTGAGAAACTGAAGCCCGGATGAAAGGGACTTGCTAGTACATGGCAGAGCTAGCCTCAGCCCTTTCCTTTGGGCTCCTACATCAGTGTTTTTTTGGCAACGGGAGGCACTTCTCTCTTCTAAGCTCTCCCAGGTCCTTTGTTACTGTTGTGAGGTAACCCCAAGGTCTGCCTGCCCTACAGGGGCTTAGTGGGTTTGCTCCAGATCTCTTACTAGACGGCTTGGTCGCAATCCTGGGAATATTCCTCACCCAATGCTGCCTTTTCCTGCCTTATTTCAGGAGGACCTACCAGTTGGCGCTGTCTTATGCCGAGACTGAGATCAAGGAAGCTGTTGGCTGAGTAAGAGGTTAGGGGAGGATCTGTGGGTAAGCTGGAAGCTGTAAGTTGGTTTCAGGTAGACTGGAAGCGAGAGCTTTGGAGAACCTGAGCCCAGTAAGCTCTCGGAGGCTTCTCGCCACACACTCTTACTTTAAAAATTAATATTCACGGGGCTTCCCTGGTGGCGCAGCGGTTAAGAATTTGCCTGCCAATGCAGGGGACACGGGTTTGAGCCCTGGTCCGGGAAGATCCCACATGCCGCGGAGCAGCTAAGCCCGTGCGCCACAACTACTGAGCCTGAGCTCTAGAGCCCGCGAGCCACAACTACTGAAGCCCGCATGCCTAGAGCCCGTGCTCCGCAACAAGAGGAGCCACCACAAGGAGAAGTCTGCGCACCGCAACAGAGTAGCCCCCGCTCACCACAACTAGAGAAAGCCCGTGTGCAGCAACAAAGACCCAACGCAGCTCCCCCCCCAAAAAAAATAATAATAATATTCACATTTTAAAAAAGATGTCCATAGTTAAATCCTTAATTTTTTTAATCAAAGGATTTATAATTAAAGCTAGAGTCTCCTTATCTGACCCTTTCCATTCCTCTTTCTGGGGCTAGCCTTTTTTTTAAATTGGTTTTTTGTTTTAGTTCTTCAGTTCTCCATCTCTTTGTATAATACACTTTAATGATATTTCTCAACTAATCAACATGATGTTAGATGAAAATTTATACCTGTCAATCTCCCCCACTCCTCCTCTCAATATAATTATTTCACTTTTAATTCTTTTTTACTTATCTTTGTACTTCTAAAAATTATATAAGGATAAAGATAAACTTCTTATAAATTATAAAGAGTATTTGTGTTAGCTTCCTATTGCTGCTTTGGCAAATTACCACACGTTTTGTGGATAAAACAAATTTGTTATCTTACAGTGCTGGAGGTCAGAAGTCCTAAAATCAAGACGTTGGCAGGGCTGTGTTTTTTTCTGGAGGCTATAGGGAGAATCCCCTTCCTTGCTTTTCCAGCTTCTAAAGGCCTCCCGCACTCCCTTGGCTTGTGGCTCCTTCTCCATCTCCAAAGCCAGTAGAGTAGCATCTTGTCTTCTCTGACCTTTCTGCTTCCCTCCTATAAGAACCCTTGTGATTACATTAGGCCCGACTGGGATAATCCAGTATAATCTCCTCTTGTCAATATCTTTAACTTAATCACATCTGCAAAGTCTCTTTGGCCATCTAAGGTAACATATTCACAGGCTGTGGGGATTAGGACCTGGACAGCTTTGGGGGCCATTATTCTGCCTACTCCACCATACATCCCAGTTTACCTGGAACAGTCCCACTATATGCCTGGTGTCCTGGTTTAACTATTAATACAGCTCCCATTGTAAAGCAATGTAAACCAATAAAGATGTTTAAAAAAATAATAATACTGCCCCTTTTATTCTCAAAAGTGTCTCCAATTGAACAAAAAACTTATAAAACCCCACTTATCCAATGTTTCCCAATCTCTTTTATACCATAACACATGTGGAAAATGATAACATTTTATAGATCCTCAGGATAAAAGAACAAGCCTACTCATGACTAGAGGTAATTGTCTCAGAAGCTCCGGCCACGTTAGGACCCAGCTAGCTGCTCCAAGGGGCAAAAGTATCAACATCTCAGCACCCCTATAACCCACTTATGGTACCCCATTGGCCACTGCATACCATTGGAAAGTCTTCCTTACACTAAAGCAATATAATATGTTTTAAAGCCTGTTCTTCTGATATGCTCCTGTGTGAGCAGCATTTAATTCCAAGGAGTGTACCCGGGTTCTCATACACATGCCCTGACGCTCCTGTCATTGCAATCCTGCCTGCAGGTTAGTTCAGGTTGTCAGACTGCTGGCATCTTTTCCCATATGCCCTCTGGTTCTGTGTCCCTGAAGAATTCCCCATCCCTCACGCATTCTCCCAGGTATCAAGAGCGTTGGTGTTGGTGGCAGAGAGGTCCCACTGGATTCTCTGGATGGGCTTTTTAGACAGCTTGCAAAATTTTTCTCTGGGTCTTCAGAGTGCATACGTCTCTTAACTTTGTAACACATTTTTTTTTTTCTTTAAACATACTTCGTTTACCACAAAGACGTTAGTGGTAAAACATTTTACCATCATTACCTCCTTTCTAATCATCAAAAGTCACAAGAGCTTGGCTCAGAGGCACATTATAGTGTAGATACGGCACCAGCACTTTTCCTAGTATCTGAGCTGGTGTTTGTTCCCTTACTGGGGTCCTTGCTTTAACGGCTGCTTTTCATTTCAACTGCGTTGCTAATTTACTGAACAGGATGCACCTTCCTTGGTCATCAGCATGTTACATAATGATGGTGTTTGGCTTTCTTTATAACTATTTCTAATTTCTATAGCCATTTCTAATTTCCATTCCCAAATTAAGAATTTTTAAGTGAACTTTTTGGCACTGTGCCACTTAATGAATTCTTGAATTATACTGTTATGGCTTATAGAATATTTTAAATTACACTAACAAAGAATGCTTATACTACAGATAATTACTCAATCCACCCACAGAAGTTCCATGTGAACAACGGCATTTCTCTCCGGTTTCTGACAAAAATGGGTGGGCACTTCTGTGTCCCAGCCAAAGTGTAGCACACTTTACAGTTCACTCTTTTGAACATCAGTCAGGCTATTATGAGATACCTCGTGAAAGTTTAAATTTGGGTAGGATTCTAAACACTCTAAATTCTGCATACGAGGTAGGACTTCATTAACATTTTTATACCACACCATCTTAAATACATGTAATGCAGCTACGTATACAGAGACCGTGTTGTGTACCCTGGGTGTTTTTGTTTTTTCTTTAACCAAATGTGCTCATTCTACGTGTGCTATTTTGTAACCTCCATGTATGTGGGGGCCAAGGGCTGGGAAGCCAGAACCAAGAGACACACGATGTGTGTGACTTTGGGTGCGTTGCCCCTCCTCTCTAGGCCTCAGTTTCTCCACTAAGGATGAGAGGTTGGACTCACTGACCCAAGAGGGGCTTTCCAGCTCTGATAATCTAGAGTTAAAGGAGGCTCCCTGGAAGAATCCCTCATTCTCTTTATGTCTTGGTATGTAAATAGAAGAAAAAGAGAACAAAGGGGAAGGAAAAGAAACAGCTACAAGAAAAAAACGGGAAGGAGCAGATACGTGTTGATAAAAGAAGGGGAAAGGAAGGAAGCAGCAAGATGCCTAGACTCACAAAGTGTGAGTATGGACTTCATTTATTAAAAAATAGGTTTCAATTCACAATGTTTTTTAAGAACACTGGCTGTGGAGTTATATGGAGTTTGACTCCTGGCTTTATCACTTATATTCTTGTGTGACTTTGGGCATAGTTTTCCTGTCTCCTTGCCTCAGTTTCATCTATTAAGTGGAATGAAAAATAACGACCTCATAGGATCTTACGGGGGAGTAAATGAGTTTGTAAAGCACATAGCACTCAGTGAATCAGAGATCTTACTATCATTGTCATCACTTTTCCTGGGGTCCCTCTGAGACAGCGGGGGCAGGAATTCTCCTTCCTTTAAGGTGTTTGTAGGTCGCCCTTCCCCTTCCCATCCTCATGAGGCCAAACAACTCCCAGTTCCTGAGTGAAGAACCCAGAGAGGCGAAGCAGGCATGTTCCCCCCATGCTAACCAGCTCTGTCCCTCCACTGGATGCGGACAGTGAGGGTAATGAGAATCACCTCTCGTGTGGGTATATTGATCAGTACAGTGCGCCAAGTGCTCTGAAACCCATCGGACCCTCTTCTGGCTGAGAGATGAGGAGGCAGAGGCTCAGGGAGGTTAAGCCCCAAGAGGTCATGTCATGTGTCCAGGGGTATAGGAGGCTGGGAAGTTGTATCTCAACACTTTTGCCCCAGTACCCATAACCTGGGGAGGCATTCGCTCAGCTTCTCCAGGGAGGCTGGGCTCCTGCGTGTTCTCTGCCCTTTGATGGCATTCCCCACCCTCCTGCTTCACTAACTGTGGGCGCTGCTGAGTGGTGGGTGCGGTGAGATGGTCAAGTATGTGGTCACTGGCATTCTGGCTTCAGCAATGATCAGCCGTGCGACCTTGAGTGTTTTAAATCTTTCTAAAGTCCACTTTCCTCATCTGTAAAATGGGGATAATGCCTTATGCTTAGAATGAGAAGCTGAGACAGGGTTTTTTGAGGAAGTGATTTACTAAGGGAGTGTTCTCAGGAGAAGGGGTGTGAGGGAAGCAGAAGGGAAGAAAAAGGGAAAAGCTAAGTGAGGATGCAGTCTCAGCTGGAGACTAGCTTCAGCCTGATCCCACAGGGAGCTCTGGAGCACAAGTTGCATCATAAGCTGGTCCCACCTTAAAGTCAGGGGACTGACCTTTGGTTCCCATCCCCCTTAAGTAATTGGCTGTGGACTGCACTTCCCCCATCTGTCATAGAGTGTGAAGGAAATGGATCGGGGACCCAAGGGATCCTGAAAGAAGAGATGGAGAGAAAAAGGGGAAATAGAGCAGGACTCATATGACATACACAATCAATAAACATATACCCTCTCCTTTTTATACAAAAGGCTGTATCACCATTCTCTTCATTTTTTCCCTTAGGAATATAACTGGAATTTGCTTCAAAATAATTTAGGGTGCAGGGGCATTAGGTGGGAATAGATAATCGGGGTGGTGGTGGTGGTGATGGTATTGGGTTGGGATACAGATAAATAATGTTGGCCAAGAACTCTCTCCAAACAGAGTTGGTTTCACTCCCAGCACCCAATCAAATCTGCTCTTTTGAACACCATCAATGGTCATTCTTTACTAAATACAATAGTCTGTTTTCAGTCCTCTTCTTATGTGAACAAGCAGTAGCATTTGACATAGGTAGTCTCTCCCCTCCTTGAAAAACTTTCTTCACTTGGCTTCCAGGACACCACCTAGCTCAGTGACCATGCCTTCGTGGTTCCTTTTGCTCATTCCTAGTCATCTTTCTATACTCTTCTAGACTTGATTTTTGGATTTCCTCTCATAGTTATTCGCACTCACTTCCCTGGTGATCTCATCTAGTCTCTTTGCTTAACTACCATAAATATGCTGACAATGGCCCATTTTTTATCTCTAGGCTGGACCTCTCTCCTCTCCACAATCATCCCAATGCCTACCTGACCTCTTCCCTTGGATGTCTAACAGGCGCTTCACACACAACAGTCTCCCCTTGCTCCTCACCAAAACCTGCCCCTGCCATTGTCTTTCTGTTCTAGGAAAAGGCAACTCTATCTTTCCTGTTGCTCAGGCCAAAGTGTTTGGCTCCTCCCTCCCAGTCCATCAATGTGTCCAACCTACGATAAAATTATTTTCAGAAACTGACTGCCTTCACTGCTGTCACTCTTGTCAAGTCATCACAATCTTATCCTGGCTTACTACAACTGCCTCCCAACAGGTCTCGCTGTTTCTGCCCTTGCCTATATCAACCCAATGGACAAAGCATCCTTTTAAACCCAAATCAGATCATGGCACTCCTCTGCTGAAACTCCTCTAGTATCTTCCCATCTCACTCAGAATAAAAGCCAAAGCCCTTAAAGTGGCTCACAGAGCGCTATACAATTTTCACCCATTTGTTGTTGCTCTGACCTAATCTACTTCTCTTTCCCTAGCTCTCTTTGCTCCAGCCACAGTGACCTCCTTGTCATTCTTCAAACGGATGAGGCGCAGTCCCACCCCAGGGCCTTAGCATATGCTATTCCCTCTGCCCAGAATGCTCTTCCCAGTGTTCACATGGCCTGTTTTTTCACCTATTTCAGGTCTTTATTTACATTTCACTTTCTCAGTGAGACCTTTCTTGACTATTTAAAAAGGTTGCAATCCCTTCCCTCTGCCTCCAGACTCCCTCTTCCACTTTCCTGATTTATTTTTCTCCACAGCAGATACACCGCTGACATATGTATATTACTTAGTTATTCTTAGTTATTTCTGTTGCCTGTCTCCTCCCACTAAAATATAAACTGCACAAGAGCAGGGGTTTTTGTCTATTTTGTTCACTGTTGTATTCCTAGAGCCTGGCACAATGATACTCAATAAATACTTACTGATAAAAAAAATGAACACATTTCCTCATCCTTATCTTCTTACTGTCCGATTTGATTCTTAATTTCTGTTACTATATTTTAAATGTCCAAATTTTAATTTTAATTTAATTTAAAATTAATTTTAAAATATAAAATTTATAATTTTTATTTTTCTCACAATAGAATATTCTCTTTTAAAGCATATTGTTTTTATTTCATGATTGCAACATCTTATCTCTCTGAGGTTTTTTAGGGCAGCGTTTCTCCAACATGAGGGAACATCAGAATCACCTGGAGGGCTTATTGAAACAGATTGCTGGGCCCCGCCCCTGGAGTTTCTGATTCAGTAAGTGTGGAGTAGGACCCCAGAATCTGCATTTCCAGTAAGTTCCCAGGTGATGCAGATACTGCCGGTCCAGGGACCCCAGTTTGTGCTTTTATGTTTTGCACAGTTTCTTCCAAGGTGCTTTCATGTGTTTGTGCATTTGATTATTCTTCTTAGAGGCTTTTCTCAGATATCTGGTAATCTCTTTAAAATTTTAAAATTAACCTTTTAAATAAAGTTCATATATTTTAATTGTCCAGGTAATGGCTTTTGACCAGCGTTTAAGCCTATGTAGCCATCATCCCAATCAAGATGCAGCATTTTAGCACGGCCCCGGAAAGCTCTCACGTCCCTTTGCTGTCAGTCCCAACCCCACACATCCCAAGCAACCATTGATCAGTTTTCTGTCACTAGATTAGTTTTTGCTCATTCTATATATTTGTATTAATTGAATCATGTAGCATGTAGTCTTTTGTGTCTAGCTTCTTCCACTTAGCATAATGAGATTCATCCTTATCAGTAGTTCCTTCCTGCTATATATACCACAATTTGTTTATCAATTCATCTACTGATGAATATTTGAGTTGTTACTAATTTAGCTTTATTAAGCTGCTTGCTGTGAACCTGTGAGTACAAGTCTTCGTATGGATCACAGCTAGGACTAGGGTGAGGCAAGCCGGGAAACCTAGTTCACAAAATTTAAGGAGGCCCTCACTCTTGTGTACCTGTAAGTGCCAACTTTGCACTTGCACAACCCTGAGAGGGAGCCCCTCCTTAAATTTTCCACCCAAGGCACCAGGCTCTGGGCCTGGTGTGGATATGCTTCTATTTTTCTTGGGTAAAGAGTGAAATTGCTCCATCATAGGATAGATATGAGTTTAACTTCGTAAAAAACTGCCAATGAGTTTTCCAAAGTGGCTGCACCATTGTACACTCCCACCAGCAAGGGATGAGAGTCCCAGTTGCTCCACATCCTCACCAACACATGATTGTGGTGATGGTTTCACAGGTGAATATATATGTTGAAAGTTATCAAATTATACACTTTAATTATGTGCAGTTTATTGTATATAAATTAAACCACAATAAAGCTGTTAAAATATTCAGTAAAAATTATATAATGCAGTAACATATTCTTATTAGAAATGTTAGGCAAGAACTTCCCTGGTGGCACAGTGGTTAAGAGTCTGCCTGCCAATGCAGGGGACATGGGTTCGATCCCTGGTCCAGGAAGAGCCCACAGGCCGCGGAGCAAGTAAGCCCGTACGCCACAACTACTGAGTCTGAGCTCTGGAGCCTGTGAGCCACAACTACTGAGCCCTCGTGCCACAACTACTGAAGCCTGCACGCCTAGAGCCCATGCTCTGCAACAAGAGAAGCCACCGCAAGGAGAAGCCCGCGCACCACAACGAGGAGCAGCCTCCCCCACTTGCGGCAACTAGAGAAAGCCGGTGTGCAGCAATGAAGACCCAACGCAGCCAAAAATAAATAAATAAAGTTATATTAAAAAAAAAGTTAAAAAAAAAGATAATGAATATATTTGTCACCTTGAAAAGTTTCCTTATGTCCCTTTATAATCACTTTCTCCTCTCCTGATCTCCTCAGCCATTCCCAGGAAACCACTGATGTGTTTTCTGTCAGTGTAGATTATTTTAAAATTTCTAGATTATATAAACAGAATTTTTTTTTTCTGGCTTCTTTCACTCAGCATAATTAAGATGTATCCATTCTGTACCTGTTTCAATAGCTTTTTTTTTTTTTTTTTGCTGCATAATTTTTAAAAGTAAAACCTGCTAGGAGGAGGGGAGAGGAGCGTAGATAAGACATACACCCCCTGTTGCCATTAAAAAATGTTACTTACATTTTTAAAACATATTAAAAAGAGGGTGTTGACTTACCTCACCGCCCCATTTCCAGTCGCAACCACACGTTTGGGCAAACGTTTAAAAGTATGACGAACGTTTTGAAAAGATGCAGTATTTGTCGATTATTAAGCGCAACATATGCTCAGTGAGACGTGTTAACGTATGGCGAGGGTAACACTGAGCCACCTTTCACAAGCCCACAGCTCAGGGGACCGCACTCTCCGCCGGGCCTGGATCTTCGACGCCCGGCTCAGGCCCAGTTCCCGCGAGCACCGTCCTTCCCGCAGTGGCAGCTCCCGTCGCCAGGTGGTGCTGCGAAGCCGAGCCCCCGAGCCCGGCGAGAGGGGCGGGGCAGCCGCGCGCGGGAGCATGTGACCCGGGCCTCGGGTTTGGGAGCCTGGATCACGTGACGGCGCCCGGAAGCGGCTGCCTGGGCCGCGGAGGGTGGGGATGGCTAGGGCTCCAAGCTGAGGCAGGGAGTGGTGGGCTGCTGCGCTGAAGCTGGAGCCAGAGCCGGTGTCGGAACCCGAGCGGTGAGTCCGCACGCTGATGGCCTGGGGCTGGCGGCGGGTCGTCGCCTTCTGCTGGACCCACGTCGCCTTCCTCCGGGCTCAGCGGATGCTCCGGGTCAGGCACCGACCGGCTTGGGCTGCGGGTCCGAGTCTCCTCGGTTTCCCGGTCGCAGCTGCGGTGCGATGCGGGCACTCCTCCTGGATGAGGGGAGCTGGAGAATCCCTAGTCCTTCGCGTTGTCTCCCTTGACCTCCCCGACCTGTTTGACAGGTGTGGAAACTGAGGTCCCGAGACGGGAAGAATCACCGAAATGACCAGCTAGGGCTTCTGTTGCGCTTTCTAAAGGGGTCCGGACGTCGCGGGCAGGTTACCCGCCAGCTGCAGGAACCCTGCTTGGGACTTGCTAATAGCGGGTCTTTGGGTCATAGAATACCGAAACTACCAGGATTCTGGGAAATTATCTTCCGCAACCCCTTTCTAGAGCCGTGGGGAAATCGAGGTCCAAGAAGCGGTAGGGGTTGCCTAAGGTCATCCAGTGAGTTAGTCGCAGCCCTGCGACTAGAATCCAAGTCTACCTGAGCTCCAGTGGCTTTTTGCTTTTCACCACACTGCCTCCTGCAGAAAACTTGACAGGTGAAAAAGCACGCTTTTCCTGTCCCCTTTTCTTTCATTCCTCTCCATTTTTTAGCTCTGCATTCTCCATCGCCGCCGGGATCGGCTTGGCTCTGGGTGTGGTTCCCTGATTCAGTGTTCACCGATTTTTCTGCAAACTCATCATTCTGTAGGTTTTGTTTCTAACCGTTCTGCAATTTTGTGTAAGTCATACCAAAATATGAAATAACAAGCAGAGTATACTCCTGGGAATGTAGGTGGCTCCCAGCTGAGGTTGTGGAGAGCCCTAACATTAACTTGAAGTATGTCAAGACCTTTGCTTTATTTTTAATATAGCTTGTTAGATTTGGGGAATGCTGGTCTTTCGGATGGATGTTTTGCAGTTATTTGAGGCTTGCCGAAAGAAGATAGCAGCGTGGTGTAATGGAAAGAACTGAGACTGGGGAATCAGGAGATTTTGTTCTAGTTCTGACACTTGCTTTGCAACCTTGGGTGACTCCCATCCTTGCTTGGGTTTAGGTTTCCCAGTCTGAACAGTGATGGGGTGGAATCCCTAAGGTCTCCTTCTGCTGTGACATTCTCTGCATCTCAGTCTGTTTGTTTTCTATTCAGAGAGATTTTTTTCTCCCATATATTAGTATTTCCCTTGCAAAAGGTTTAATTCAGTTGTCCAGGAAGCAGTTTCCCTACTTATTTCTAGGTTACCATGAAATCCACCTCCTCTTTCTACCTATCTCTGTATTAGATCTAAGCTAAATGCTGATAGCTGAAAATGGTTTTGACTTTTATTATTTTAAATATGATCAAGGCCCTCTTTGATTCTTGTTGAGAGCCTAGTCTACGGTAATTAATGTGATTGTATGTTTAGAGTGTGTTTTTTTAAAAGATGTTCTTGAAGTCAAGAGGACACAAAAGACTTGACCCTTCGCTCTGGGTTTGAGACTGTTTGGGGTGGAGGTCTTATGCAACAGAGCCTGCTCTGATGATCTTATTAAGTCTCTCTCCTTTTGTTTTCTGATTGTGCCATTTATAATTGTCTACTCTTGAGTCCTTGTTTTTCCCTTTAAAGCATGTATCTGTTCATTTGGCCTCATCCCTGTGGCAGCTTGAAGTGCTCAGAGCTTTGTCTATTTTAAAGGCAGTGTTAAGGAGGCTGATTCCATTTCTTTTGTAATGCTCCAGAGACCACAACTGGGACCGGTGGATGGAAGTGCCATAAAGGAAGTGGTTTTTGGGTGAGCATAAGAACTTTAAAAGAATTAGCACTCTAGCATGTTGCAACACAGAGCATGGCAGTCCCTGTCTCTGGAGGTCATTGTCACTGGGCAATTACTTTTGGGAATGTTGTAGATTAGGTCATTGTGTTGGGTAGAGGGTCAGACTAGATAAAATTTTAAGTTTTCTTCTAACTCAGAAGTTCTTTGAAATTCTAGGACTGGACTTGTTAGCATGTGGGATGTGAGGTAGAGTAGATGGAACTGAGGTCCACTTTTGTGAATGCTTTATTTTTCCCCTTTGCTCAGGTAACAATTCTCATGTTAAATATTCCAGTTTTTCTTTCTTTTTATACCTCCTCTCTTCCCCAGTGAGTGTCTCAGTTCTTTAAGTTCTTGATACCTCTTCCAGGGTCAGATGCTGAAGGGTCAGATGCTGACGAGTCATTGCTGTTAATGGTATATTCCTTCTTTCCATCCTGACCTGAAGTGAGATCCTAGAGCTGGGCTGAGTGAGTGGACTTTGGTTTCTACTTTTGCTGACTGGTCCTCATACTTTCTTCCAGAGGTGTGTGACTACCCACTGAGTCCAAGGCTAGCTTTCTCGACTTTGGTTTCTACTTTTGCTGACTGGTCCTCACACTTTCTTCCAGAGGTGTGTGATTACCCACTGAGTCCTAGGCTAGCTTTCTCAACTTTGGTTTCTACTTTTGCTGACAGGTCCTCATACTTTCTTCCAGAGGTGTGTGACTACCCACTGAGTCCAAGGCTAGCTTTCTCGACTTTGGTTTCTACTTTTGCTGACTGGTCCTCACACTTTCTTCCAGAGGTGTGTGACTACCCACTGAGTCCTAGGCTAGCTTTCTCTTTTTCCCATAGAGGAAGCTCACATTGTCTTAACCCAGATCTTGCCGGAATCTTGTACTTCCTTCCTTTGGCCAGGCCTTACTGGGTCTGAGCACACAAAGCTAATCTCTATTTAATGAGTGTGGGGTCCAGTGGATAGGATATTCTGCATATGCTATGCCAAAAGAGAAACCTCCTGATGCTGTATTTGGTGCTGTCTCTTCTTTTTCCTCCCATACATTTCTCTTGGAATCCTTGACACCCAGGGCCAGTTCTCAATGACCCTCTCTAGTAGGAAAGACTCCTCTGTGCTTCCCTTTTCCAGGAAGTTCAGGAATCTGTCTACATGGGTTACTGGGATGCTTTTGGCACATAGATCACTGTTTCCAAGATGGAGACCTGGCTCAGCTCTCCAGAGTGATGGAATGGAGGAAGTCCTGCAGCACTTTATTTGTGTAGTGACTCCCTGACTTGAACTTCTGACTTCTGTCCTTGAACTTCTCTCTAGTAATAACACAGTTGCTGCCATTAATGAGGGTCCATTATGTACCAGGCAACATAATTAACATCTTTTCCGTCTACCTTCATAACAATATTGTGATGTAAGCATTCTTAATGACATTTTTCAGATGAGGAAATTGAGACAAAGGGAGTTCAGGGTCACACAACTAGGCTCTGAACTCATGCACTTTTTATTATTCAGGATTCCCCCTGTAGACCTAATCCTGCCCCAGTTTTGTTCCCAGGGAGATTTTAGGGAGAGTAGATGGTCTGTTAGAAAGCACACTGGACTAGGAATCTGGTATGCTGGATTCTAATCCCAAACTGTTAACCAGCTGGGGCCTTGGTTTTCTCACCTATACATGGGAAACTGGAGCTTGGTCACCTGTCAGTCATGCCTGGTCCTAACATTTAGAGATTTTTATAATTGTGGGTAAAAAGTGAGTGTGTTTGCTCTTTCAGCTGCTTCCGTGCAGAGCCTGCTGATATCAGCAGCTGTTTTGCGGCTGTCCTTGCACCAGACCCTCTCAGGCAGGAGTCTCAAGTTAGGGAATGTACTTTTTTGGTAGATCAGATGGCGTCCTATCTGATGTCCTCTAAAATAAATCATGCGGATGTCAGAAATTTTCATTTCCCTCTCTGTAGACTACATATAGGAACACAGTCTGTGTCCTTGTTCATGTTTTTGGAATTCCAGCAACAGAGAAGAGAACGTATATCTAGAGAATTCGCTGTTTCTCTGGGTTCCAGAGAATGTAATTGTTTCAGAATAATAGGTAGCACTTTTAGTTTGCGTATATCACCAATCCATGAACTTTGGTAGGAGGCGAGGCCTGCGGTATACCTATCATAAGATCATATATATGTGTTGTTTTTCATAGTGCTTTATATAAATCTGCCTGTAATCGGGATCATCTAAGAAGCTTGTTAAAATTAAAATGCTCAGGCTGAATCAGATTGGGCCCAGAAATCTGTTCTGTTTTTTTTTAGCAGTTTTATTGAGATATAATTCACAAAGCATACTATTCAACCATTTAAAGTGTACAATAGCTTTTCCACTGAACTCACAAAGTTGTGCAACCGTCAACACAATCAATTTTAGAACATTTCATCACCCAAAAGAAACTCTGAACCCTTTAGCTGTCACCCCCTAATCCCTCCCAACTCCCTACCGCAAACTCCAGGCAACTACTAATCTACTTTTTGTCTATAGGTTTCCCTATTCTGGACTTTCATATGAATGAAATCATACACTATATGATCCTCTGTGACTGACTTCTTTCCCTTAGAATAATGTCTTCAAGGTTCATTCGTGCTGTAGCATCTATCAGTATTTCATTTCTTTTTATTGCTGAATAATATTCCATTGTATGAATATTCCACATTTCATTTATCCATTTATCAGGGGTTTTTTCCCCCATTTTTTGGCTACTAGGAATAAAGCTGCTATGAACATTTGTGTGTATGTTTTGCTATGGACATACATTTTCATTTTGGTATGTACCTAGGAGTGGAATCATTGCTGGATCTTATGGTAACTATGTTTAGCCTTTTGAGGAACTGCCAGACTGTTTTCCAAAGTGATTGCACCATTTTACATTCCCACCAGCAGTGTAAGAGGGAACCCTCTACAATTTGTCTACATCCTTGCGGATACTTATTATTATCTGTCTTTGAGTCTAGCCATCCTGGTGGGTGTGAAGTGGTATCTCATAGTGATATTTGTTTCTCATTTACCTGATGGCTAAGGATATTGAGTATTTTTGCAGATGATTATTGGCTTTTTTCACATCTTCAGTGAAATATTATTCAGATCCTTTGCCCATTTTTTAATTGGGTTTTCATTTTATTATTGAAGTGTAATATATTTGCAGAAAATTTTTCCCATTCTGTGGGTTGTTTTTCACTTTCTTGGTGGTATCCTTTGAGGCATATACATTTAAAATTTTGATTAGGTCTAGTTTACCTATTTTTTCTTGTGCTTCTGCTGTCGTATATGAGAAACTCTGCTTAATCCATGGTCACAAAAGTTTATACCTATATTTTCTTTTTTTAAATTAATTAATTAATTAATTATTTTTTTTGTCTGTGTTGGGTCTTCGTTTCTATGCGAGGGCTTTCTCTAGTTGTGGCAAGTGGGGGCCACTCTTCATCACGGTGCACGGGCTTTTCACTGTCACGGCCTCTCTTGTGCTGGGGCACAGGCTCCAGACGTGCAGGCTCAGTAGTTGTGGCTCACGGGCCTAGTTGCTCCGCGGCATATGGGATCTTCCCAGACCAGGACTCGAACCTGTGTCCCCTGCATTGGCAGGCAGATTCTCAACCACTGCGCCACCAGGGAAGCCCTATACCTATGTTTTCTAATAAGAGTTTTTATAGTTTTAGCCCCTACATGTAGGTCTTTGACCTATTTTGAGTTAATTTTTATATATGGTGTGAAGTAGAGTTACAACTTCATTCTTTTGCACATGGATATCCAGTTGTCCCAGTGTCAATTGTTGAAAAGACTATTTTTTCCTCCATTGAATTGTCTTGGCACCCTTGTCAAAAATCAATTGACCGTAGGTATGAGAGTTTATTTCTGGACTCTAAATTCTATTCTGTTGATCTATCTGTCTGTCCTTATGCCAATACTGTATTGTCTTGGTGTCACTGTAGCTTTGTGTAGCAGTTGGGAAGTCCTCCAACTTTGTTCTTTTTCTCCAAAATTGTTTTGGCTAATTTGAGCCTCTTGAATTTCCATATGAATTTTAGAATTGGCTTGTTAATTTCTGCAAAAAGGCAGCTGGGATTTTGATAGGGATTCAATTGAATCTGTAGATCAATTTAGGGAATATTGCCATCTTAACAGTGTTAAGTCTTCTAATTCATGAATATTGGGATGTTTTTCATTTATTTAGGTCTTCTTTAATTTCTTTCAACAATGTTTTAGAGTTTTCATGTACAAGTCTTACACCTACTTGGCTAAATTTCTTCCTAAATATTTGATTCTTTTTGATGCTATTGTTAATAGAACTGTTTTCTCAATTTTGTTTTCAAATTGTTCATTGAAAGTACAAAGAAATACAACTGATTTTTGTATATTGATCTTATATCCTGCAACTTTGCTGAACTTATTAGTTCTAATGGTTTTTAGAGGATAATTTTTTATGTGTTTACAAGTCACCCTTAGAAGTATTGTTTAAATTTTAGTAATGAAGCTAACACTTTAGTACTGCCTCTCCCTCCCTCCTCTCTTTTCCTCTCCCCGACCTTCCCGGGTGCCCTGAAAGAGACCTACAAACTCGTACAGATGGATTCTCCTTCCCTTATTGGAATTCATCTTGTTTATTTTACTGAATTTGGAATAGAATTTAATCACTAAGTCTTAAATAGCTATCTTGAGAACATTTTAGTATTTTCAAAAGTAAGTTCAAAAATGAGTTTAGTATTTTCAAAAGTATGAGTCTGATAGGTGGGGGAAAGATGCTCTTACAGTTTTTATTATCAGTGGTCTTTGTTGGAAATTAAAGAAATGTAAAATAAAATAAATACAAGGAGCCACCCATTCATCAGAAATAGCAAAAATAAAAATGATAAAATCCAGGAATTCCCCGGCAGTCCAGTGGTTAAGACTCAGTGCTTTCACTGCTGGGGCCCAGGTTCAATCCGTGGTCGGGGAACTAAGATCCCACAGCCTGCGTGCACAGTGTGGCCAAAAAAAAAAAAGAAAAGATAAAATCCAAAGTTGGCAGGGTTATGCAAAGATAGGCATGTCCATATATTGCTAGTGACACTGTATGTTAGTTCAGTCATTTGTATGGTGACAACCATCTAGTTCTACTCCAAGGATATGACTTGAAAACTAAAAACTATTTGTAGGAGTTTTTTTAGCTATGATGTAAGATAGTCCAAAAAAAAAAAAAAAAAAAGCTCAAAAGCCAACAGTTGGGAGCTAGTGAATCAAATTATTTTATTAATATAATGACGGACCATTATATTACAACTAAAGATCATCAGTGTGTGTACTGTGTAGATTCAAGGAAGAGTAGATATAAAATAAGTGGAAAAAAACCTTAAAATAATGAGAATATTGATTAATTAAAAATAGTTTATATGAGGAAAAAGAAGAAAGTTTATCAAGGTTATACAAATAGTTGATATTTCAATGCAATTTTGGTTGAATGTACACTTGAAAAAAACAATATATACATATATATATCTTCCAGTAAACATGCAGACTTTTCTTATGTAGTACACTTTTTTTTTTTGGCTGTGCCACGTGGCATGTGGGATCTCAGTTTCTTGACCAGGGATCGAACCCGCACCCCCTACACTGGAAGTGCAGAGTCTTAACCACTGGACTGCCAGGGAAGTCCCTTAGTACACTCTTTTGAGTCTAAATATCTTATGGAGATTTTTACTTTGTGTTGATGGGCCACACATATTGTATAAACTCTGTTCATTGTCCTCAAGAACCTGATGGAAGAGCTGGTCTTGAACTCTTAAATATTACATCCATCATTTGGACAGTTAACAGGGTCTAATAAAATCTCCCACAGGGCAGGAAATGGCAATTATAGCACTAGACGGTAGAAAACAGGTTTCATCACAGAGAGCCCAGGGCAAGGTGGCCATGGAGGCTTGCACTCAGTGGGGACAGCTAGAGAGAAGAGGAGGAGGCCTTGGTTGCCAGAAAGAGCCCTAGAAGGCACTCCAGGGAGTGACCGCACCCACCCTCTACAGTGCTTCAATTCCTGCTTAGCAGCTCTGAGAGGGAGCTTCTGCTTGGATCTTTCCAGGGATAAGGAACTGTCTCCTAGAGCGATCCATTTGGACAACTTCCTTTTTTAAAAAAATAAATTTATTTATTTATTTTTGGCTGCATTGGGTCTTTGTTGCTGCGCACGGGCTTTTCTCTAGTTGCTGTGAGCGGGGGCTACTCTTCGTTGCGGTACGCGGGCTTCTCATTGTGGTGGCTTCTCTTGTTGCAGAGCATGGGCTCTAGGCGCACGGGCTTCAGTAGTTGTGGCATGCGGGCTCAGTAGTTGTGGCTTGTGGGCTCTAGAGCGCAGGCTCAGTAGTTGTGGTGCACGGGCTTCATTGCTCCGCGGCATGTGGGATCTTCCTGGACCAGGGCTCGAACCCACGTCTCCTGCACTGGCAGGTGGATTCTTAACCACTGTGACACCAGGGAAGCCCTGGACAGCTCCTTTTGATAGTTGTCTTCCTTATGTCTAGCCAAGGACCTGCCTCCCTTTACTTTCCACCTACTGATCCTGTTTCTGAGTAATCTTTGAGGCTCCACAGAACAAATCTGATCCCTAGGACAGATTTTAAAGACAGTTTTTTTACCTCCCGAGTTGCCAGTTCTCCAGGTTGAAACTTCTCAGGGCTTCCAACCGTTCTTCATTTAGCTGGTCTTCTTCCCCCTCATGACCTTGGTGCTGACCCCTGGCTATACCGCAGTTTATCATTATCCCCTTTATAGTGTGCTGCCTGGAACAGAATACAAGGTATGGCAGAAAAGAACAGTCTGTCATCTCCCTGGGGTTATCTCTTGTTGTAGTGCAACCAAGAATTGCATTAGTTGAATTGGTGTCTATTATGATATCATTGATTTCTGCTGAGCTTATCAACAACTAAAACCCATAAGTAGCATTTTTTTTTCCTTTTTCAACATGCACACAGTTGCCAAGCCACATCTTCCACATCCTGCAGTTGTTCATTGGACTTTTGATCTATAGATTTCAGCTTCTTTCTGAGCAGTTTTCTTAGTGATAATCTGCTGTGGGTCACAACATAAAGAGCCCTCTTTACAGTGTTTGGAATAAATTGAGCGTCTGTACCAAGTAAGCAAGAGTGGTTTTGGTTGATGAGGAGGGATTGGGGAACTTGTCAGTGCCTGTTTTCTGTCCCTCTCCCTCAGTAATATGCAGGGTTCACCTGGAAGGCTGTGTTCCTCAGACGCTTTTGGTATATTGGAAGAGACTAGAAATTAGCTGCTGTTTGCATAAAGAATTGCATTAATTGATTCCTGGAATATTGGAGCAATAGTTTAGTACACCATACACCCCACCCCCGCCTTTTTGAGCATGTGGAACTAAGACCCGAGACAAATAAGGAGAATTGCTCCAGGCTACTGAGCAAACTGGTGTTAGAGGCAGCTTTAGCACCCAGGCCTTCTGACATTCATAGATATTAATTTAATTGCTTTTGCCTGAATAGCAGCTTTCAACTGTTCATATTGAGATACTAAATAGATTTTTTGTTTCCTGGCCCTCTTATGAATTTCATTGCCCCAGAGCTTAGATGACTTCCTTGAATTCCCCCACCATGTGAGTAAATGATGCAGACTTAGATATCTAGCAGAGTTGGCTCTGGTGGTGAAGTGAGGCAGGGACTTCCTGAGTCTCTGGGACTTCCAAGCCCTTCACTGGCTTTCTGTTAAGCACTTTCCTCGCGAGATTACGTGGGGTCCTTCCTCCATTATAGTTGGTGGGAGAAAATGAGATCACCCTTGGATCACTCAGGTGCTAGGTGGGGTCAGTTTCCAAAGAGTCCCGTGGGACTGGACCTCTGGGAGCACTTGACACAGAGCTGTCTATTCTCTGGCAGCTCGTGATGGATGTTGGGCGGGACGGCGTGTTGTGATGGCCATCAGAGGTCCTGTCTCTTCACCAGGCATCTGAGGTAGGACATCAGACTCAGGATGGGCATCCAGCCACGTGCTGGGGGAGAGCCCCTTCTAGGCAGCTGGTTGTGCCAGTCTGCCAAGTGTCAGAAGGATTTTTATTTGTAATTTTTAATGTTCATGGACCTTTTCTTCCTTACTTGATTGCGGATTCTTGGAGGAAGTTGACTCTCTTTCATTATGATACTCCATCACTGCAACTGGCAGTGTATTCATTAGGTGTTTCCAGATTTAGGCAGGGCGTCAGGATGTATGTTTACGGCTTGGTGCTACCTGGCTGTAGCAGAGCAGGTCCCTTCATCTTTTGGGGGAACGATTCTTCATATGTGAAATGAGTAGTTTGGAGTGACCTCCGAAGGCTCTTTTAGCAACCGTCTCTAGGATTCTGGGAGCCTACACAGCTCTCAAAATGTATCCTTATAGTGTATCTTAGCGAAGTCCTTGTATTTCTCTTTTCTGGTGTATAATTATTAAAAAAACTCCACTCATGGGACACCACCCTCACCATCCTTCCTCAGCACACAATAGGAAGGGTTTCTTCTTTCACCAGCTTTTGAAAAATTGGCAAAAGGGAGAAGGGTTGCGACGGGGAGATGTTGCCACAAGGGCCAGTGGTGAGCCCCTCTCATGCTCCTGGTCTTCCTCTGCGCTGCTTTCAGCTGCCATTTCAAAGTATGCAGGCTGGTTGCAAGAAAGGAGTCCTAGGATGAGGGAATGAGCATCACTGATGACGTCCAAAGAGTATAGGACATACCAGAAGTCATGGCAGAGAGAAAGAGAAGGTCATCTGTGGCTCTGGGACCTGGTGGCGAGTTTGAGCAGAATTAGATGATCTAGAAGGGATTTCTGGAATGCAGAAGGCTCTTTCTGGACCAAATGCAGAGGAAAAATAGAATACAGCTAGGAATATTTAGGTTCCCATCCTCTGAGAGCTTGCTCTTGGGGAAGATGGATGTAGATACAATGTCAGTATTGTTCAGGGTCCAAGAAATTAGCTCAAAGGAAGGGGTCGTTAATCCCAGCCTAAGGAACGGGAAAGGCTGCCTAGAAGTGCCTGTCTGCATCTTCCCCCATCCCTCCCAAGCCGTGCCTCACCTTTGCTCTGTCCAGGTGTGCTGGCAAATTTAGAAACTTGTGAGTGTGGCATCGACTAGATAGGTTGCGAGGGAGAAGCCAAGAGAGCTCAGCCCGCCCATGTGTACTTTGTACCTTTTTCATTTCTCTTGGTATCAGGCAACCTCATTGTACTTAATCCATAGTGCAGCTGTCGCTGAACTACTGTGGCAATGGCTGCTTCTGCCCCAGAGCCGACCCCAGGCTTGGAGCTAAAGACCCCAGCCACTGGTGGTCTTAGCGCTGCCCCTGTCCCCCCAGTTACCATGTCCACGCAGAGACTTCGGAACGAGGACTACCGTGACTACAGCTCCACCGACGTGAGCCCGGAGGAGAGTCCGTCCGAAGGCCTGAACAACTTCTCTTCCTCGGGATCCTACCAGCGGTTCGGGGAAAGCAACGGCACAACGTAAGTAGCTGTTCTGTCTACCCTCCTGGGTGGGATTCGTATTCCTAAATTCTGTATTAGTAACGTAATCTCCATTAGAGTTATTTTTGCTCCCCTATTTTATCAATTCCCTACTTTACAGATGAAAGTAAGAGGTAAAGAGATTGAGTGAGTAATGGTGCTGAGATCTGCGCTCCTTGTCTGCCACTCTCTAGTCTATTTCTTATTCTTTGTTCATTTCACCTGTGTGGTCCCAGAAGGCTGGTGCCCAGTAAGAGCCTGAACATCAGAAAAACTTCTAGAGAGAACATTCTCTTAATTTAGAACCATGAGTCGTCTGTGCTAGAACCTTAAATGCCTCCAAGTCCAATTGGAAGCCTCCTTTGCAAAGTCTCCCCCAGACTTCTGTCCCCATCACCAATCAACTGGGACATTTGGCAGAAGAAGTAGGAAGAGGGAGGAATAACTTCTCCTGCCCTTAAAAGATTCAAGGGGCTGTTAAAGATGATCTGCTTTGCATGCCCTTAGGAGGGCTTAAGTCTTCCCCTGGAAACTGAATTCCAAGTCTCATCTGGGTGAGTTTGGCCCTCTATGGGCCTCAGTTTTTCCAAATGTAAGATAAAATTGGACCCCCACCGTGAAGCTATACTGACTCACCCTTCAAATGAAAAGATTCAGAGGAGGGTTTTCTACTCCATTGAGTTGTCTGGCTCAGTTCTGAAAGTCAGCAGAGCCCCGACATTTTCTCTGGACCCCAGCATTCCATCTTTTGCAGCCCTTCTGTTTATTCCTCAGGCTCTTCCATCACCCTCTCTATGTTCCCTTGTGGGTTGGGTGTGACTTACTGAGGGATCCATTATGTCCTTGACTCACACTATCCCACTGTGACTGCCCAAGGAGACCATGGAAGCTTCTCCTGGAGTTCATTACTGGTGAAGCTCTGCCTGGCTGCAATCTCTCCCAGTGCAGGGCATTTTCCCTAGTGAACTCAGAACTAGAGGAGATGGTCGGCCCACATTATAAGCCCCTCTCCACCTCTAGCTGGTTTTCTGCTCATAAAGATTCAGTCTCCATAACTTCTTTCTCCTGTGGCATGCTATTGTAGATTCCCCCATTTGCTTGCAGTGTTAGCTGATGGAAAAGATTGCTTAGACCACAACTGGCAGCAGTGAGGACTGTCTTTCCTCTTTTTTCCCTAACCTTACCTACCTAATTGGCTTCCCCCAGGTGGAAGGAGTGTCAGATGCAGCCAATGACATTTGATAGCTTCCCTGCAGAAGTCACTCTTGTTACTGTGAAATACTTCTTCCAAGCTTCTCTCTCTTTAGTTTCCTTTCCAGTTTTTGCTCCTTGTTCTTAGGCATCAGCTTGTCTATGCAGCGCTTGCCGTATGGGGTCTAGATTTTCATTTTTATTTTTTTCTTTTCTTTTTTTTGTCATTATGTTTTTTGGCCGCGAGGCTTGCGGGATCTTAGTTCCCCAGCTAGGGATTGAATCCGGGCTCTGGCAGTGAAAGCGCGGAGTCCTAACCACTGGACCGCCAGGGAATTCCCTAGATTTTCATTTTTAAAGGGACTTCTCTGAAGTTCAAAACCAACCAGCTAGTAACATCAGGGTGGTAGCTCATTTGTTTGCGGCGAGCGGGGGCCACTCTTCATCGCGGTGCGCGGGCCTCTCTTGTTGCGGAGCACAGGCTCCAGACGCGCAGGCTCAGTAGTTGTGGCTCACGGGCCTAGTTGCTCCGCGGCATGTGGGATCTTCCCAGACCAGGGCTCGAACCCGTGTCCCCTGCATTGGCAGGCAGATTCTCAACCACTGCGCCACCATGGAAGCCCAGCTCATAGGTTTTGTATGTATTGAAGATAATGCGTGGTTGTCAGCTATTCTGAATATCTCTCTTTTTTGTTCACATTGGATTATAACTACTGGTCAACTGCAAATTATCTCCCCTTTTTTGCTGGAAATTGACCAATTGGAAGGTACTTCCCTTGTCCTTGCTTTGGGACATTTTCCAGGGTGTACTTTTTCTGAGGGCCCATCCTGCCCTGACATTGTAATACAAGGTAGGTGACCAGGAAAGCCCATCTGTAAGTGATGGCAGGTATCACAATCCCATCATAAGTGGTGCAGGGAAAAGTACTCCCTTGGGACTTGGAGGGTTGGTTGAGTACTTTCCTGGGACCTGGATCCACACAAGCCTGGCATGTTATGTGTAGAAACATGCCAGGTATGATTAAGTATAAGCTGATTTGGGACCTAGTTAGCTCAATAGGTGAGAAGTGTTAGGGACAAGTTTTTGAGCTGGGTTCCTGTTTACTGGGACTTGCCCCACCATGTTATCTAGTTTGCCCAGGAACAAAGTATATGGAAAAAGTGCATGGAACAAAGTACAAGAAGCAAAGTATATGTACTTTGTTACATGTACGAAGAGCATGTACACACCAGGCTCTTCTAAGTGTTTAGGGCTCAGTAAAAATCCCTAATCAGGAGTGCAAGTAGGAACCCCAGATGCTTCCATGATGATGTGTTTGGTGAGGGTATTTCCTAACACTTGAATGTTATCAAGCTGTCGACTACTTTGATGACAGCCTCATTTTTTACTCTTCTGGGTAAAGTTTTCTTGTTGCCCCATTGAGCTACATTATACTGCTCTTGATCAGGCTTTGTTACTTTTTCTCCAGGCTGGCAGGCTGAGAAACCAGTTGACTGAAACTGGTCTTCTGTAGGTTATCTGGAGCAGCCACTTGCAAAGTATGGTCTTCAGACCCTTTAGGGCTCCCAAGACCATTTTAAGAAGCCCACGAAGTCAAAACTGTTTTCATAATAATACTAAGATGTGATTTGTTTTTTCACTGTGTTGACATTTGCACTCATAGTTCAGAAGAAATGATGGGTAAAATTGCTGGCGCCTTAGTATAAATCAAGACGGTGGCACCAAATTATGCTTGTCATCGTATTTTTCACTGTCACACATATACATATACAAAAAATAAGCCGGTTTCACTTAAGCACGTCCTTGATGAAGCAGTCAAGTTACTAATTTTGTTAAATCTTGACCCTTCAGTACAGGTCTTTTAATATTCTGTGTGACAAAATGGAAAGTACACATGCAATACTTCTACTGAACAACTAACAAACTATAGGTCATTCAGACCTGAGTACTTGGCAGACATTTTCTTGAAAATGAAAGTAATGATACTGTCACCTCAAGAAAAACAATCAGTAGTATTTGTTGCCCACGGTGAAATTTGAGCTTTCGAGCAAAATCAGAAAAAAAAAACTCATATCCAGCACTGTGACCTTGACAGCTTCCCTCTACTCAAAGACTTTTCTGATGAGATTAGGGATGATATTAACGAATGTGATTTTTTTTGATATCATATAATGAAATGTGCCAGCATTTGGAAGATCCACATAGCTCAGGGAATCAGTATCTTCCCAGATGACCAAAGGGCGATGTTAGAAAATTGTGCGTGGGTAAAAGATCCATCCAAGGAGCAAGATCACCGGTGGGTTTTCATGTAATAGAGGATGAAAAGGTCAGATTCCACATTACAACTAACTTCTAAGAAACTACATGTGTCGAGTTTTGGTGTAGTATCAAAGAAAAATTATCACAATTGTCAGAAGAGGCTATTAAGATACATTCTAACTACATGTCTGTGTAAGGACAGATTTTCTTCAGGTACTTCCACCAAAACAACATATCACAACAGCTTGAATGCAGAAGTAGATAGTCCAGCTGTCAAACAAGACATTAAAGAGATTTGCAAAGAAGTAAAATAGTGTCCTTCTTCTCACATTATACTTTTTGGAAAATAGAGTTACTTTTTGTTAAAAATTGGTTATTTATATTAACATGTAATAGGTTTATTGTTATTTTAAATTAATAAATGTTTTTAAATTTCTTGGTTTAATTTATAATATAATATACGTCAGCAGACATAATCCATATAAGCAAAAACTGTTTGGGATCCTCAATAATTTATAAGTGTATAAAGGGGACCTAAGACCAAACAAGTATAAGAACAGATTTGGAGCGTCAAGAGACGACAGAGATTTGTGAGGCTTATTTCTCCCTCCCACCCCCCGCAGTTAAAACTCTGCAGTCCATGGAGTTGATTTTGTGATAGCTCGTATGGTTTTGGGTAATCCCAGCTCATGGCCATTGATTAAAAAGCATGATTTTGGTCAATTGCCTGGAATCCTGCTGTTTCAGAGCTGAAGCATGCTGTTCTGGTCCAGTCGCCTCACTCTACAGATGAGAGAACAGGCCCAGAGAAGGGAAGGGAATTGCCATATGGAGTTAATGGCAGAGCCAGGGCTGGAAGGACCTGATCTCCCATGAAACCCAGCTCAGAGGCGTTTTGGGGAGGCCTCTGGTAGGCAGGTGGTTTTGGTACAGTGCTTATCTTTGACCTTAAGTGGATTAAACATTTGCCAAGATAGAAATTTGCTTAGTCCATCATCCTGCACTTAATCTCCTGGTCACTGGCCACTGATAATGAACGAGTCACCCCTGGACCCTTACAGTCCTTTAGTTTAATCCAGGAGAGCGCTTGCCTCTTCTCATTCAGACTTGAAGCAGTTTTCTTGATCTTGCCTGAGAAGCTTGGGAGACAGTAGGAAGGTCAAGAGATTTTCTTCCTGGAGGTAGACGGAGAAAGGTTACAGAAAGTAAAATTCCTTTCCAGAGAGTGTAGATGGGTCTTATTTATTACGGTCTTCACAAGTTAACACATGACTTGCTTTCAGTTTCTACTGAATTGTAGATTTGAAGAAATATGTGGAAGCATCATTTAGGAGGTATTTAGGTTGTTTGCGCAGAAAAATTTCCAGACAGTGCCAGGGGCCAAATCCTGATTAAGTCTGTGGTACCATGTTTGATCTTTTCCGTATCCTGCTGGAGTAACAGAGGATGGAAAATGCTAAAGATGAGGCCACTGACGTCAGTCCTTTGAGGAGTTCCCATTCTGTA
Source organism: Balaenoptera musculus (assembly GCF_009873245.2). Classification (NCBI taxonomy): domain Eukaryota; kingdom Metazoa; phylum Chordata; class Mammalia; order Artiodactyla; family Balaenopteridae; genus Balaenoptera; species Balaenoptera musculus. The sequence goes on from NC_045787.1 coordinate 126,640,851, forward strand.
TGGAATGCCCATCCTCACCCAACCTGAGTGGCCACAGAGCTGACACGCTCCTTTGTGTTGGTGCTCACGCCTGTGTCTGGGCGCGTGTTCCCAGGCTCTTCTTCCCTGTTGGCACACACACAGAGCCCTGCATAGGGCCCTGCTGGGCTCAGCCCAGGTCTCTGCACGCTACAAACCCTCACCTCCCTGCCCCTCCCTGGGCACTGTTCCTGGGCTTTTCCTAGGACAGGGATCTTTCTACCTTGGGTGGTTGTTAATGTGTCTGCCTTATCTCCTTGGAGACTTTTATTAGTTTCTAGAGACTGAGGTCCGTATCTGGTTCATGCTGATTTCCACCACTGCATTAACACAATGTTTTACACATTATAGGTGGTATTTGTTGAGTGAAAAAATAATGAGGACACTTGAGAGACTTTACAGTTGCAGCTTCAGGCGGACAGTCTGTACAACAGATGAGGGAAAATTGTGTCCTCAAGGCAGAAGGATAAACTAGGTGACTGTGTGAAGAGGGCTTCTCCAATCTTAGGCATTTGACTTTTTTTTTTTTAATAAAAAGTACACCACGACTGCAGACCCCCACTGTCCCTCTGATCTAATCTCCAAGAGAGGTGGACTTTTCAGATGCCTCAGGGAACAGAGTTTATAGCCCAGTGACTAAGAGAGTGGGCTCAGGGGCTAGACAGCCTGGGTTTGAATCTAGGCTCACACTCAAGGTACATGGCCTTGAGCAAGTTGCTCCCTCATGCATAAGGTGAAGTTAATACCTATCTCATAGGGTTGTTCTGGAAACTGAATGAGATAATTCATGAAGGCACTTAGCACAGTGCTAAGTGCTTGCTCAGTAAATGCTAGCTCTCATTATTGTTAACATGCCCTTGTCTGCCTTCTTCCCACTTCAGATGGTTCCAGACCCTGATCCACCTATTAAAAAGCAACATTGGCACAGGACTCCTGGGGCTGCCTCTGGCCGTGAGAAATGCAGGCATCTTGGTAAGGGTCTGCGTCGGTGCAAGGAAGTATTGTGACAAATTTTAGGAGACAATGGTTTTTTTTTTTTTAATTTACTTCATGGAAAACATTTTAAAATGGGAAGCTTTTCTTTTTCAAATTCAGTTGAGAAAAAGCAAAGTTCAGGTGTTCATTCATCTAAAGATATTTATTGAGGATCTCTGTGTGCCAGGCACTATACTAGACTCTTAGAATATTATCAGTGAATAAAAACAGACAACGATTCCTTCCCTCATGGAGCTTACTTTGAGGTGAGGAGGAGGTACTTGAAAAGTTTCTGGCAGTTTCTATCAATAATATTAACTAATGAGTTAGTAACAGAAGTCTGTCCATTTTCTACACAGTGCTTCCATGCCCTGCCGTTAGATGGCCAACTCTGAGAATCTTATTTTTGTCTTTCATGATCCTCCCCTTATAGGCTGCCTGTCCAAAGCCATTCTGGTTTCTTTTAAAGTCGGAGAAGCTCAGCGACGGGGATTGTCCTCAGCTAAGGACGGTCTTGTGGCATTGCGCTAGAGAGAACTCTCCCCCTTCCACCACCCCTTAGCCTGTCTCTTCTTCCCAGACAGTCCCAGGAGCCTTCTATTCTGCCTATTGGCAACAGTCTCGGAATAGCCTTATCTTATGTCATTCTCCTCCGGGAGATTGATTCTCTAGAAGGCCTGCTGAGGTTCAGGTGGTGCCCGTCCTACTCAGCTCATCTCTGTGAGCACATTTGTCTCTCAAAAGCTCTGCTGGAAGTTGTCATTGGAAGGTTCCCTAGTAAAGTTTTGATCATTTGCAAATCCAGTTCTAATTCTGTCTGCTTGTCTCTCCCCCTCTTACCCACAACGCCTGTCCGCAGATGGGTCCCCTCAGCCTGCTGGTGATAGGCCTCGTGGCTGTGCACTGCATGGGTATCCTGGTGAAGTGCGCTCACCACTTCTGCCACAGGTGAGAGCCCTCCGGGCCACCTCTCGAGTGACAGATTGTCCTTTGGGGTTCCGTTGCCAGCACTGAAAGTGAGCACTTAACAGAGATCACTCTGGACTCTTTGTGCTGCCTGAAGGTGGCTGCTAGTCATCACAGCGCTGCCTTTCCCTGGCGATTCCTGTGTTCTTTCTTAGCTTGTTGTCACCTGTCGCACTTACTTATATCCAGTGGACAGAGACCACATTCTGGTTTTACGTGCTTTGTAATATTTACCCCATTGAAAAGGTTTACCAGATGGTTGTTAATTATAAGGAAGGTAACCATCCCATTGACGTAAGACTTATGCTCCTTGAAAGCATCAGACCCAGGACTCAGTGGTATGTCTCGGGTGGCTGATGGGGAACCGGCCCAGGTCTCCGTGCGCTGTGTTTGTTCTGTCATTGTCGTTGTCTGACCCCTGCACTCTGCCCTTCCTCTCCCTCCCCTCCTCCCAGACTGAACAAGCCCTTTGTGGACTATGGGGATACGGTGATGTACGGCCTGGAAGCCAGCCCCATCTCCTGGCTCCGGAACAACGCCCGCTGGGGAAGGTAATGGGTTTCCTTTTTCTTGGCTGCTGTGGCCGCCCGGTGTGGAGGCCTTCAGATAGGGAGGTGAGGTGTGGGAGACAGTGCAGCTAGTGGGAAGAGCATTGCTTGGGTCTGTGGACTTGAGTTCTAGCTCAGCTCTGCCAGTGGTCATTTGTGTGACCCTGGGCTGTGTGACCCCTCCCTTCCCTGGGCCTCAGTTTCCTCATTGGTAAAACTTGGGGCCTGGCCTGAAAGATATTTAAGGGCTCTCCCAGCTTTGACAGCCTGTGACCAGTGATTATATTTCATCCCCTTGTTTGGTCAACAGATATATTTAAGCACACTCTTATAAGTGGTACAAAACAATTTTAGGTATAGGGAGGGGGGTTTCCCTGAGGGATATTATGTAGTCCTGGCCCTCCAATAGACAGAGAAAGATGCATGGGAATCTTGAGAACAAGAGATCAGGAAGAAATAGGATATACCAGTAGAGAGAGTCATGAGCTAGAAATACACCCCAGGAGCCCTGAGAGGGAGGAGCCCTAAAGACGCTCTTGTCCGCCATGCCAGATGAGAAGAGCACATGATAGGAGCTTTCAGGGCAGGGCACTGGGCAGGAGAAGGAAGGCTTCAAGGAGGAGGTGAGGTGAGCCAGAACAAATGGGTTTGTTAGGGAAAGAGACGTTTCAGGAGCTGGGTTGGGAGGTGTTTGGAAGTTTCTCCTTATGGTAACTTTTCAGATGCCTGGAGAGAAATATTCTACTGTTTGTTTCCTATTTGAGGAAACAGTGCATATAGATGTAGAAAATTGATAACATCGAGGGCTGAATCCTTTTTTTAAAAAAAATTGAATCACATTAAAGTTATGTTCTCCAGAAAAACTCCTTGTTGTGGTCATAGGGAGACTTTTACCTTCACACATAGTCAGCTTCTTCCTGTGATGCAGGATTATGTAATTCTTTCAGCAAAGTCGTTTTCTGTGCCTGGGAGAAGCCAGATTGCCAAGTGACCACTGTTGGTTGGTTGGTTGTTAGTTGATTCTTTCTTCTCTCTTCTTCTCTCCTCTTCCTTTCTTCATCTCTGTTTTTTCCTCTCTCCTCCTCCTCTCTTTCCCTCTAGCCCCATATCTTCCCCCTCCTTCCTTACTCCCTCCCTCCCTTCCTTCCTTTAATAAAATTAATGTGTGCTTGTGGTTAAAAAAAAATTTTTTTTTTGGAACAAGATAGGAGAACATAAAGTGAAGAGTAAAAATATATCCTGGTCACAGTTGCATGGGTTTTCTTTTGGAATTTTCTGAATATATACAAACATACACACATTCTTAACGTTTTTTACACTAATTACCATACTATGCATACTGACTGGAAACTTGTTTTGTTTTTTCCCCTTAAAGGTCTTAGACATTTCTCTATCAGCACACGTAGATTTAAGATATTCTTTTTACCTGCTGTATTCTGTTTCATCTCATAATGGCCTATAATTTAATCATTTTCCTTTTGATGACCCCTTAGGTTGTTACCAGCTGTTGTTGTAACAGTGCTTCAACCAGCAGCCTGTTTCGGTACATCTATTTCTGTGTCCTTATGTGAGAGTCAGTTGGTTCTTAGATCCAAGTTATAGAAAGAGATCCGTGAAGGGGTCCACTTCTTGAGCTTTTATGCTGAGGGTTCCCTGTAGCTTTAGGACAAACAGTGTGAGAGGGGATAGGTGGGCCATGGGAAGGAGGGTAGCCAAGGGGCTGGGTAGTGGTCCTGGTGTATGTGCTCCACCCCGGCCAGTACAGTCTCAGGACTATCTCGAGTCTGCCTGACCACGTGCAGCATTCCTGACACGAAGCCAGGAAGGGGACCTCGGGAACCACACACATAGCACCTCCTTCACCTTCCTCCAAGGCTCTAGACCAGTGGCACGTGGCACATTTTCTCCTCTTTCTTGGGCACACTCATCCTTGTCACCTGATGGGAAGGGTCTGTGATGACTTGGGAATAAGTGCTGTTCAAACACCTGTCTCTCTGGCAGTCTTGCTTGCTATCATTACGATCTTTGTCTTCCTTCCTTCCCCACCTGCAGGCACACTGTGGACTTCTTCCTAATCGTCACGCAGCTGGGATTCTGCTGTGTCTATTTTGTCTTTCTGGCTGACAACTTCAAACAGGTAGGCCCTGGTAAAAAGAGAGACTGGCAAGAGATGGGTGGACTTTCTGTTTAGGATCTCTTCCAAGCCAGTTTTGTTCAACACAAGAATTGAGATCTTGACACTTTACGTAGAACAGTGTCAGTGTTGTTTGATTTTATCTAAAGACCCAGGGCGTGGGACTTCCCCCGTGGTCCAATGGTTAAGACTGAGCACTTCCACTGCAGGGGGCACAGGTTCGATCCCTGCTCAGGGAACTAAGATCCTGTATGCTGCTCGGCGTGGCAAAAAAAAATAAATAAATAAATAAATAAATGAAAATTAAAAGAAAAAAAAAAAACTTTATAGAGACCCAGGGTGTCGAGAAACCTCAAGATATCTTGCTGTCCTGTCTTTAGGTAAGAGGTGATCAAACCCAGCTCAGACATTCAGGTGGCTAACAATTATGAAGATCTCCAAAGACAGTTCACCGACCACTAACTTTCTATGTGGCCTTCTTCACACACTGAGCCTTTAGCCAAGAACCCCTTCCGGTGGGAGGGCCACTGGCCTTTGTCATTTGAGAGGGTTTCTCTGCTGCTTTTCTTCCCCTCATTCTAGGTGATAGAAGCAGCCAATGGGACCACCACCAACTGCCACAACAACGAGACGGTGATCCTCATGCCCACCATGGACTCGAGACTCTACATGCTCGCCTTCCTGCCCTTCCTGGTGCTTCTGGTGTTCGTCAGAAACCTCCGAGCCCTGTCCATCTTCTCCCTGTTGGCCAACATCACCATGGTGGTCAGCCTAGTTATGATCTACCAGTTCATTGTTCAGGTATGACCCCAGGCTCCCCGCTCCACCTCTTAAATAATCAGAGAAACAAAGAAAGTGAGTAAGTAGAACATAAATAGGGGTTTGTTACTTATGAGCAGTGTACTTAGGTTAGGGCTTCTCAGCGTGGGCACTGTTGACGTTTGGGCCGGATAACCCTTTGCTGTGGGGCCCTTCTGTGCATCGTGGGATGTTTAGCAGCATCCTGGTCTCTACCCACTAGGTGCCAGTAACAACCGCTCCCCAAGTTACAACAACCTAAAGTGTCTCCAGACATTGCCAAATGTCCCCAGGGGGGCAAAATCACCCCCACTGAGATCACTGGTTTAGACTTTTTCCCAGTTAGAGAATTAAGTCATGATCATTGTATAGATTGGAAAAGAGAGAAAAATATTAAGATGATTCTTATATTAACTCATAACATTTATATTCTTATATTAAATAATATAAGAATCATCTTATTATACAATATATTATAATAAGGAATATTATATTATTATTTTACCACTCCAGTTTTATATTTATTCAAACAGTAAATAATTCCTTACCACTCCAGTTTTATATTTATTTGTCAGAATGGTAAATCCGGTGATTATTCCACCTCACATAGCCCATGTGGGCAGGTCTGTGGGGAGGTACAGGAGAAGACATCTGTATATAGATGGGTAGAAGATCAGGCTGAGGAAAATGTGCCCTTAAACACTGGTTGATTATAGACATTTGCCAAGACTTGAGAAAAGGAAAAAAATGAAAGCATGTGAATAAAAGAATAACTTTAAAAAAAGGTATGTAAATTTAATTCCCCAAATAACTCATCAATACATACTTATTAAAATACAGACAACACAAGTACCTTTTGAACACTCCGTCTCCACCCTGAGTCTCCTCCACTCTGGGACCCTCTGTGTGTTTCTAGGTTCTGCGAATGCATTTACACACTGTATTCCTATGTAGAGAAATATATAAAGCAAAAATTGGTGGGGGTTTTTTAACATAATTTAAAAAATTATTATACGTAGTGTTCATCTGCCTTGCTTTTTTTCTTTGACAGTGTCTCAGAAAGACTTCCATGCTGATATACCTGGTTTTATCTCATTCTTTTTAATTGCTAAATAGTATCTCAGAGAATAGACGTGCTGTAGTTTCGTAGCCTGTCAAGTCATGTATCATCTGTAGTGTCATTTAGTATTATGACAGTGAATATTCGTATGCCTTCCTTTTTGTGGACATGTATAAATACTTCTCCAAGATAAGCATCTAGAGGTGCTAGAGACGCAATTGCTAGACAGTGTGCACTGTACAATTTTTTATATTGCCAAGTTGCTTTTTCCAAAAGCTATTTACCAATTTCACGTTGACTCCCTTCCACAGTTTGTAAGCAACCCCTTCTGGCCACACTGTATCAATCTTTTAAATTTGGCTCAGTCTGACAGGTGAACTTTGCCTCATTTTCACAGTCTGCTTAACAGTGACCCGGTTACCCCCTGATGAGGTTTCTAGGAAAACAGTGAGTCATGAGATACAAGGACTTCCTGTACTGAGGAAATGACATAATGCATTTAGACTAACAGTGTCGTCAGTGAGCATTCACTGGTATTTCCTTCTCCCAGTAAGTCAGGTGGATGGCAGATATTGACTCTTCTCCTGCAGAACTATTTTCTTTTTTTCTGAATACAAATTTTTTATTCTGGGTGCTTTTTACCATTTCTAACATCATAAATAGCAAAAAACAAACAAACAAACAAAAACATATTGCAAAAACAATATAAAAAGATTTAAAATATATAATTTACATATAATAATCATGTAAGTATATGTCTTCATTATATATATTTTATTCATAATTTTGTTTATAGCTTTATTTTAGTATCTTTTATGGTTCTGGTAATGTAAGTGATATCCTTTATAAAAAGCCTTGCAATATTCTTACTAGCAGTCAAGGTGCAAGAATACCAAATCAAACTAGCCAAGGATCTAAGCGGAACTGTTTTCTAATGCAGAAAATAGACAGCTGTCCACGTCCCATTTTTTTATGGGACTGGAAAGAGGACCTGTGAACACATGAATGACCATTTCCGGAGAGTTTCTTTCCCTATCTGGCCAATTAAGTTAAAACAAGCAAGGGTAAATAAATGTATGATTTAACTTTGTAATTAGAGATCTCAGTCAGTGCCTAGGACACACTGCAGTGAACGTTAAAGACAAAAACGGGTGATGCCAGCTCACGTAGACACCGCATTTAATTTCAAACCACTGCAGGTTGTTGGACTGTGGTCGTTGCTGTGATCGGAGGGCTGGGATGGGAATATGGGTTCCATAGCATCTCAGTCCCCCCTGAAGGTAGTGTCCATCCAGGGCATTGTCTGTGCCTCGTACAACCTGCACTTTTGGATGAGGCAGCACTGCTGACTTCCCAAGAGCGATTCTGAGCCTGTCTCTGGGCTTAGCCAGGAGGTAGGTTGTGATCTGATAGTGCTATCTGCCCGGGTCTGGCTGTGTGTCCAGGAGCTTCATTTTGATGTGGTACACAGCTAAAGATGTCCCTCTGGGTTGTTTTTGTTGTTGCTGTTAGTTCTGTCTCATCTTGGCATTTTGCCCTCGTTACCTTGATGTTTCCTCCTGCTGTCCAAAGTTCCTGAATTTTCACCTAAACCCGAGCCTGTACGTGACCCGTGCTCTTGCGCCTCAGGCTCATGCCATTGTAGGAAGTCGCCTGATGCCTTCCACGCGAGCAGGTGTCTTCATCATGTGCATGACAAATGGCACAGTTCTGAGCAGAGTGCCTTGCTCAGAAGGGCTCCCAATAAATCCAATAAATGTGTTATCACTGCATATCCTTAATTCTTTTTTTTTGGCCGCATCGCACAGCTTGTGGGATCTTACTTAGGTCCCCTGACCAGGGACTGAACCCGGGCCGTGACAGTGAGAGCTCAGAGTCCTAACCACTGGGCTGCCAGGGATATCCTTGATTCTGAGATGTATTTTTTCACAGTTAATAGCGTTTCCAAAATTGGAGTACATCTGACAATCCTTATGTACATTTAACAGCATTTTTTCAAAAAGCTGTTACAATTATATGATAATGTGGTACAAATGAGGAGATAATATATTGAAAGTGAGCCGATTTTAATTTGTACATTTCTTTGTAAATGAAAGTTTTTCCCCAAGTTTAATTCGTTGGGGTGTAAGGCAGTAGCAGTCATTACATATGTAGAATTATAAATTCCTTCTGCTGGTCTCATTCATCCCGGTATCCCCAGATATGTATTTTGAAATTCCCTCTCTGATATCTCAGCCCAATCTGATGTATGACTCTGGGCAGTAGTCATCCATTAACCAACAGATCCACTAACCTCCTGTTTTCAGGAACTTTAGTTACACTGTGACTCAGGGATAATTACGGGGTGATCTCACCCTCATATTTCATCAAAGAACAAAAATATTTACGAGTCTTCTCTTCATTCTAGGAACTGAAGTGCTTCTTTTTTCTTTTTTGGCTGTGTTGGGTCTTCATTGCTGCACGCAGGCTTTCTCTAGTTGTGGCGAGCAGGGGCTACTCTTCTTTGCGGTGTGCGGGCTTCTCATTGCAGTGGCTTCTCTTGTTGCGGAGCACAGACTCCAGGCACACGGGCTTCAGTAGTTGCAGCACGCGGGCTAAGTTGTTGCGGCACGCAGGCCCTACAGCGTGCAGGCTTCAGTAGTTGCGGCACATGAGCTCTAGGGCGGGCAGGCTATAGTAGTTGTGGAGCGCAGGCTCTAGAGCACAGGCTCAGTAGTTGTGGCACACGGGCTTAGTTGCTCCACGGCATGTGGGATCTTCCTGGACCAGGGATCGAACCCATGTCCCCTGGCAGGCGGATTCTTAACCACTGCGCCACCAGGGAAGTCCCTGAAGTGCTTCTTATGAGAGATCTAACTGATTTCTTAGCAGGGGCTCAGAAAAAAAAAAAAAAGAAAGCATTTTAAAAATCCTTTATATTTTAGGAAGACTATAATATAATTGCTTTGAAATCTTTTAAAGAGAAGCCTATTACAGAGAGGAATAGTAGATATCTTTTTGCTCTCTGATATTATTCCATCACACTATTAGAACATGCCCCATATCTTTCTAGAGACCTCTTTAGTGAAATCAGTTTTAAAAGATTGTAAAAGGCAGTTTTAAAGTCATTTTTTAATCTAAAGGCCAAATTCTGAAAGGATGGCAGCTTCTCTCTCCTCTGAGTCCTGCTCCTTCAATACTGTCCATCACTGGAGACTCTTGCCCATTGGTCAGCTAGGTGGGTACATACTTACATTGTACCTGCAGTTAGCAAGTGCCTTGGTTTTTATTTGCCTTCTTTTAAAAATGCTGTTTTTGCTATATTTTTCCCCATATGTGCCAATACTCCTGTCGTGTGCCTATCAAAAATATTTTCCAAGTGTTGATTTACAGAATTTTTGAAAAAAGAGAGAAAGGGAAGTAGAGAAAAAAAGAGAAAGTGCTCATCTAAAAATCTACCACCTTTCCCTCAGCTTTATCTGTGTGGAGTGTTTATGTAGTTGTATCATGGTGAATATATAAATTTTAAAAATATTTTTCTCATTACTATTTCATAAGCAGTTTTCATGTACTACTTAGTTATCCCACTCTTTACTTTTTAAATAGTGCATAACATTCTGTGGTTTATTGGATGTGCAGTAAACTAACTGTTCAGATGTTTGGGAGCATTTGTTATCACTTACTGTTAAAAAGCCTTGCTCAACTTTTTTCATATTTTCATCATTTTTTTCCTACTTAGATTATATTTCTGGGGATGGGATTACCTAGTGAAAGAACATGATTCTTTTTATGCAGTCTCTAACATTTGAAGTTTTTTTAAAATAAATTTATTTTTTTATTTTTGGCTGCGTTGGGTCTTTGTTGCTGTGCGTGGGCTTTCTCTAGTTGCGGCAAGCGAGGGCTCCTCATCGTTGTGGTGCGCGGGCTTCTCATTGCAGTGGCTTCTCTTGTTGCGGAGCAGGGGCTCTAGGCGCACGGGCTTCAGTAGTTGTGGCACGCGGGCTTCAGTAGTATGGCTCGTGGGCTCTAGAGCGTGGGCTCTAGAGGGCAGGCTCAGTAGTTGTGGTGCACGGGCTTAGTTGCTCGTGGCACGTGAGATCTTCCCAGACCAGGGATTAAACCCATGTCCGCTGCGTTGGCAGGCGGATTCTTTTTTTTTTTTTTTTAAACGACTTATTTATTTATTTATTTATTTATGGCTGCGTTGGGTCTTCGTTTCTGTGCGAGGCCTTTCTCTAGTTGCGGCAAGTGGGGGCCACTCTTCATCGCGGTGCGCGGGCCTCTCACTATCGCGGCCTCTCTTGTTGCGGAGCACAGGCTCCAGACGCGCAGGCTCAGTAATTGTGGCTCATGGGCCCAGTTGCTCCGCGGCACGTGGGATCTTCTCAGACCAGGGCTCGAACCCGTGTCCCCTGCATTGGCAGGCAGACTCTCAACCACTGCGCCACCAGGGAAGCCCCGGCAGGCGGATTCTTAACCACTGCGCCACCAGGGAAGTCCCAACATTTGAATTTTTAATGGTACTTTGGGCTAGTCTTTCCCCAAAGCAAGTAGGGTTTTCTCAGCTTCATGGAAAAAAAAAAAGAAAGGCTATAAATGACCCCAAATCATCTGTCAAATGTTAGACTTTCTCCCTTCAGAGGATCTTGGACTTAGGAAAGTTTTGACCTGTCTGATGCTGGGGTTGAAATCATGAATGTCTATATAGCCTTTGCTCTGTTTTATTTTCTCTCTTTCAGGATATCCCAGACCCCAGTTTACTCCCCTTGGTGGCATCCTGGCAGACCTACCCTCTGTTCTTTGGCACGGCCGTTTTTGCATTTGAAGGCATCGGGATGGTAAGAGTTGCACTGTGATTCTCTGGTGCCCTCAGTGTCCTTGAGGTCTGCTTTAAGGAATGCTGAGGAAATGCTATTAGAAATTATCTTGTGAGTCTTATTGGCCAGTTAATGAACAGTGTTTCAAAGACTCCACTGAAGTTTCCCAGCTCCAGCTTTTGGAAGTAAGTTGTATGTAATTTGAGAATGTTTCCCTTCAATCCCTCTCTGTTGCACACTCACCTCCTGTGTGTGCAGTAAGCAGCAGTGCAGGGCAATTCTGAACACAGGGTCTAGATTCAGACTGACTTGGGGTGAGTCCCGGCTCTGCCAGAGAGTAGCTGTGTGACCTTGTGCAAGGACTCGCCTTCTCAGAGCCTTCATTGTTTGCTTCTGAAAAGTGGGCTTAATGTTTAGTAGTTGTTAGGATTAAATGAGATATGTGTAAAGTGCTTTGTACGGTCCCTGACATATGGTGAGCATTAAGTACTTTTTATTTTCGTTAATAATACTATTGATTTTATTGTTAAATCAATAAACATATGAATGAATTCTCTGCCCTGGAACACTGTTGAGCTGTATTTTCCTTGTATAAATGAGTAGTCTTTACTCCTAGCTCAGCTTCCCCATGTTGGTGCTGTGATTTCACCAAATTCTTCTCCTAAAGGGAGGAATCGGTCACTCAGGTGTACCTATTTTGGTTTTTATTTGTGTTTTTCATAATAAAGGTCCAGAATTCTTCTCTGAAGAAAGTTATTAGCTCTGCTGGCCTAGGGCTTAGGAAATGGGAAGACACTTCTTTCATGGAATATCTTTTTGTCCCCATTTGATTGTCCTGTCACCTTATACACTTTTAAGAAAACCTAGAAGCTGGACATTTTTTGTCACAGTTTGAGGAATTGCCCCGGTGGTGTCCATGGAATGTGAGGCTCTAACAACATGGGGAAGGCTTTTTGAGTGATTGTGTGTACATGATTGTCCTGAGGTTTTGAACCTTTCCCTGTGCTTGCTCTTGGGGCTTCTCATTGCCCAAGAAGAATGTCTCATCTTTTTTTTTTTTTAATTTTTTAAAATAAATTATTTATTTTATTTTTGCATTGGGTCTTCATTGCTGTGTGCGGGCTTTCTCTAGTTGCGGCAAGCAGGGGCTACTCTTCGTTGCGGTGCGTGGGCTTCTCATTGCGGTGACTTCTCTAGTGGAGCACGGGCTCTAGGCGCGTGGGCTTCAGTACTTGTGGCTCATGGGCTTAGTTGCTCTGTGGCGTGTGGGATCTTCCCAGACCAGGGCTCGAACCCGTGTCCCCTGCATTGGCAAGCAGATTCTTAACCCCTGCGCCACCAGGGAAGCCCCAGAATGTCTCATCTTGATTCACAGACATATAAGGTTTCCCTGCTGCTGGGGCAGAGGCCTGAAGGGGCCTGTATTATAGCAGGAGAAAGAGGTCCTGAGCACTCGGGGCTGGAAAGAAGAGGCTGAGTGAGTGCGGAAAGTTGCCCGGGTTCTTAAGGAACGTTGTACTGCATTTGTCAGTTTTCCCTAACAGCACAGGGCAGAAATTGTCCTTTGCTTCATTTCATTAGCTGAGGCTTGGATACGGAGTGATTCTGTAATTGTCATTATCTGTTACTTCAAGATTTGTCCATGTTTTCTCTTTTTACAATAGAGACACTGCTGTTTTGACTGTTAGTTTGGAGCTGAGGGCTGTTGGGCATGACCGGTAAGAGCTCTGGACTCACTGGGGTTTCCCGTGCTCTCTCTGTTTCTGCACCATTGGCCTGGGCTGGCCGGGCTGGAGGAGACGGGCACCCTGCCCTCTGGCTCCTGAGACTCTCCATAGAAAGAAACCGAAGGAAAGCTTAGAAACTGTTTCTCATTGGATGTGGATCAACTGAAGCTTGAGCCCCTTGAGCCAGTCGGGGGGGTTGCTGAGGGCCAGTTGGAGATGCAGAGCAGTGATGCGCCCCAGAGCCCCAGGCCTGCAGCAGGCTCGCAGTGTCTGCCATCGCCGGGTGTGTCTGGCTCAGACCTGCTCTGCCTGGTGGCCGCAGGCCCTCAAGGAAAATGAGCATAATGACAAGATCAAAGACAGTCGGGGACGGGGTGGGGCAGTTTGATGTTGCCCTGAGTCACGTTTCGGGAGTCAGACCAGCCAGGGGCAGTTGACAGCAGATCATGAAGGTTGTCACAGTCACACTTGCTATTTTCCCTGTCCCTATACGAACCAGCCTTCATTAAGGGCCTTTCCTAACAGTATGGAGGTTCCTCAAAAAACTAAAAACAGAGACTTCCCTGGTAGTCCAGCGGTTAACACTCCTCGCTCCCAACGCGGGTTCGATCCCTGGTTGGGGAACTAACATCCCACATACCGCAACTAAGCCCACACGCCGCAACGAAGACCCAGCACAGCCTAAATAAATAAATAAATAAAAATAAATTTATTGAAACAGAAACCTAAAAATAGAGTTGCTATGTGATCCAGCAATTCCACTCCTGGGCATCTACCCAGACAAAACTATAATTTGAAAAGATACACGCACCCCTATGTTCATAGCAGCACTATTCACAATAGCCAAGACGTGGAAGCAACCTAAATGTCCACTGACAGATGAATGAATAAAGAAGACGTGGCATACACACACACACACACACCCCCCCACACACACACAATGGAATATTACTCAGCCATTGAAAAGAATGAAATAATGCCATTTGCAGCAATGTGGTTGCAACTAGAGATTATCATACTAAATGAAGTAAGTCAGAAAGAGAAAGACAAGTATCGTCTGATATCACTTATATTAGAATCTAAAATACGACCCAAACAAACATATCTACAAAACAAGAACAGACTCACAAATAGAGAAAACAGACTTGTGGTTGCCAAGGGGGCGGAGGTAGGGAAGGATTGAGAGTTTGGGATTAGCAAATACAAGCTATTACATATAGGATGGATAAACAGCAAGGTCCTACTGTATAGCACAGGGAACTGTATTCAATATCCTGTGATAAATCATAATGGAAAAGAATATGAAAAAGAATATATATATGTATGACTGAGTTACTTTGCTGTGCAGCAGAAATTAAACACAACGTTGTAAGTCAACTATACTTCAATAAAATTTTTTAAAAGAAAATTTTCATAATAAAAATTATAAGTACTAAAAAAAAAAAAAAAGGGTCCTTTCCTTGGCTTTGGCTAATGTTAAAGAAAGTCCTGGGCTTCCCTGGTGGTGCAGTGGTTGGGAGTCCGCCTACCAATGCAGGGGACACAGGTTTGAGCCCTGGTTCGGGAGGATCCCACATGCTGTGGAGCAACTAGGCCCGGGCGCCACAACTACTGAGCCTGCGCTCTAGAGCCCGTGAGCCACAGCTACTGAGCCTGCTTGCCACAACCATTGCAGCCTATGCACCTGAAGCCCGTGCTCCACAATGGGGGAGGCCACCACAATGAGAGGCCCGCGCGCCATGGCTGGGGAGAGCCCGCGTGCAGCGGCAAGGACCCAACGCAGCCAAAAATAAAATAAATACATTTAATTAAAAAAAAAAAAAAGTCCTCTGCTGTGAGGGAGAAGGCCGTGAGTATCAGTGGTTTGAAATAGGAGTCTGGAAACTGGGTTTTGTTATACATCTCCACGATCCTCAATCTCCAGGGTCCTCTCGGTTTCTCTAACTTGGAGATTTCACTTGTCACTGCTAGTGCCCACCCCTTTTGAGGTAAGGAAACAGTTTCTGGGAACTGGAGTGGCAGTTTTCCCTGACCTGCATTTTGCATTCTTGGGACAGGTTAGCAGAGCTGTGATTTCAGGTGAGGTACAGCTGGCTTGGGCCACCACCCGTGTCTCTTCCTTGTTGCGCTGGGTGGGCATGATGCGAGAGGGCCTGCTGGGTGCCATGCCACCTGCATTCGAGGGGCAAACAGCACTCCCAGCCCACAGGGATCTTGTAGCTGGAGGCAAAGAGCCAGCCTGTGCCAGGAGTCCTGGCTTCGGGACCTGCCCGCCCTTACTTCCTGGGACTTCCTGCTTAGACAGCAGACTCCAGAGCTCCTCCAGCTCGGCAAGCGTAACTAATGAGGAACAGCTTGCATTTGTCTGTCTAGTCAAGGACAGATGTGCTTTGGGGGAATTTGGGAATAGAGAAGTTACTTTTTTCTGAGACTATTACTTTGTTGTTGTCATTGGCCATTAATGTTGCTTTATTCTATGCTTTCTCTTCTCTCACTACTCTCCTAGGTTCTGCCCCTTGAAAACAAAATGAAGGATCCCCGGAAGTTTTCGTTCATCCTCTATGGGGGAATGGCTATCATCACTGTCCTCTACATCAGCCTGGGGAGTCTGGGATACCTGCAATTTGGAGCTAAGATCCAAGGGAGCATAACCCTCAACCTGCCCAACTGTTGGTATGTGGGGGAAGATGGAACCCTGGGAGCACCGGGTTTTTTTAAAAATGAATGAGGGTCAGAATGTGTATTTTTCCTCCTCCCTATCTCTTAAATCAGCCCACTTCACTTTTTAAAAAAATTTTATTTGTTTTATTTATTTATTTTTGTCTGCGTTGGGTCTTCGTTGCTGCGGGCAGGCTTTCTCTAGGTGCGGCGAGCGGGGGCTACTCTTCGTTGCGGTGCGCCGACTTCTCATTGCAGTGGCTTCTCTTGCTGCAGAGCACGGGCTCTAGGCACACGGGCCTCAGTAGTTGTGGCACGCAGGCTCAGTAGTTGTGGCATGCGGGCTCCAGAGCACAGGCTCAGTAGTCGTGGCTCACGGGCTTAGTTGCTCCACGGCATGTGGGATCTTCCCAGACCTGGGCTCGAACCCGTGTCCCCTGCACTGGCAGGCGGATTCTTAACCACTGCGCCACCAGGGAAGCCCCAGCCCACTTCACTTTAGCTCTCCCTTGCCACCAGCCCCCAGCCTAGCACCATCCCTCCTTGGCTGCCCACTAAGCCTTTTGGCTGGTTTCCCTGCCTGGGTCTGACTCTCTCTCCAGATCTGTTCTCTTCCTGTTACCCGTGTGAGCCATGTAACCCTTAGTCCAGTCATGCACTTCCCCACTGAGAAGGTTCAAAGGCTTCCTTTAGTTCTTATGATAAAGAGGAAACCTTCAGGTACAGTCAGGGCCGCTCAGGCTCTAGCCCCACCCCTACCTTATTCCTTCTCAGTGAGGAGGACTCAGCCTGGGTGTCACTCTGTTTGAGAAACTTCTCTGATGTCTCAGCCGCAGCAACTTCCTGTCTAGGTCAGTGGCCCTCCTCTCTGCTGCCCTGGAGTCCCGTGAGGATCCTGTCCTAATTCTTCCCCCACTGTGTTGTAGTTGTCCGTTCACCTGTACTGTGCTCTCCCTACATTGTAAGCTCTCAGGGCAGCAACTGTCCAGTTCTTCATTTTGCTCCAAGCCCCTGGCACAATGCCTGGCGTACGATCAAAACCCAGTGAAAAGTTTTTGAATGAAAAGGAGGCCTAAGCGCTGAGACTGTGAGGCATTTATAAATGAGGAGAGGTTACCAGGAAGCCAGTGGGGCACAGAGGATAGAGGTGATCTGCCGTGTCCCAGCTCTATGGCCTTGGACAGATCACAGCTTCTCACTGCCTCACTTCCCCTTTCTGGGAAATAAGAATAGTCATTTTTGCCGGGATTGTCATGAAGATCAAAAGATGTGTGTGAGCTTTCTAATACTGTGCTGGCACTATGGAGAAGTAGGATGCTGCAAGAGCTTTATGCTTTGGGTGAGTCATTCTGATGGAAATGGATGCTGCATGGATTGGTTGATCCCCTGACTGATGGTGCCATTTCTCCCCGGAGATCTGAGCCCAGAAGGGTCAAGCATCCAGTCCATTGACCTTGAACCATTCTAAATAGACAGAGAAAGAGGAGGGCAAACCTGCTTGGTTCCCAGCTTCTGCTGTGCCTGTCCCATGGCTGTCACCTGCTCCATGTGCAGGTGCAGCTGGAGCCTCTCACCGTGGGCCTGGGATGCTAGGGAACCCTTCTGTATCTCATTTTCCCTAAGTCATGGTTGCTGTATTGTAGAAAAGCACTGAGACATACTGAAATGCTTCCTAAGAAGGTAGATGTCACAGGGTGTGTCTTAAGCAGCAGTTCTTTTCGGAAGATTACAATTTCATTGCAGAGAGCAGCCGTGAGCAGATTCTGAGAAGCTTGTCGAATGCCCTAGGGATCAGAATAACCTTTCAGGCCAGTCTGGTTTTAGAGCTCTGATCAGTGATGCATTGTACAAGGACAGATTGAGAAAATTGAGAAAAACATTTTTTCAGGAGTATCAGTGTTTCCCACAGGACACCCTAATCAGCAGGGCTCTGGGAACTAGGTTTGTTGTATGGCCAGCCAAGTGGTAGCCCTGAAATGGGCTTTTGTTTTCTGAAAGTCCTTCTCTTTCCCTCTGACGCCTGCTTTTAAATTTCCAAATGTTCCTGCCCTTTCAAGAGAGAAGAGTCGGGTGGTAGCTCGCATAAGTGAAGATAAATGGATCAGGAGCCGCAGAAGCAGCCCACATAATCTGAAGCCATAGCTGAGCATCTGTCTTCTTTCCTCTGATGTTTCAAACCCACCTACCCTCATCTTTCTGCCTGCATTCGGGTGTGATTTATTTGGCCATCCCAGCAGGTGACTATCCTGATTCTAGACTTCCCAGCACTCCAGAAGGCTTTGGTGCTGCACTGAGTTTAATTATAGAGCCACTAGCTGGTTTCTTCCCCAAGGATTTGTATCATCTCTTCTTGGAGCAAGTAAGACGTTTTGTCAATCTCAGTTTCTCCCAGGGTGTTCTGCTCATAGCATTAGAACATCTTCTAGGTATTAATTTCGACCACAGAGGAATTCAGTATGCATCATGCACAATATAATCACCACTTTAAAATAGATTTCCAAGGGAGGGAGGTCCGTGTTTCTCGCTTCATAATGCATGAGGGTCTGATTTGAAGTGGAGCTTTGCTTAGGGGCAGTGTCCTTCCCTTTAATGATCAAGTCAGATCTGTGAATACTTACTGATCAGGCCTTTTTTCTCCTCTGCACAGTCCTAGGCCTGGGATAAGATAGAGATGTCCCATGGTGAGTTAGCAGTCTCCCTGAGAAGCTACCCATGAAGCAGTAGTAGGATAGTAACCCTAGTGGAATGGAAAGATGGATTTTTCTCCTGCCTCTTGCCCTGTGTGGTCACTGTCTGATTCTAGGGAGCACAGAGTTGGATGGGAAGGATATAAATAGGCTTGTTGGAGTTACATTGTATTTTTTTTTTAATTTATTTTTATTTATTTATTTTTATAACATCTTTATTGGAATGTAATTGCTTTACAATGGTGTGTTAGTTTCTGCTTTATAACAAGGTGAATCAGTTATACATATACATATGTTCCCATATCTCTTCCCTCTTGCGTCTCCCTCCCTCCCACCCTCCCTATCCCACCCCCTAGGTGGTCACAAAGCACCGACCTGATCTCCCTGTGCTATGCAGCTGCTTCCCACTAGCTATTGGTTTTACATTTGGTAGTGTATGTATGTCCATGCCACTCTCTCACTTCGTCCCAGCTTACCCTTCCCCCTCCCCATATCCTCAGTTCCATTCTCTAGTAGGTCTGTGTCTTTATTCCCGTCTTGCCCTTTAGGTTGCTTCCATGTCCTGGCTATTGTAAATAGAGCTGCAATGAACATTTTGGTACATGACTCTTTTTGAATTATGGTTTTCTCAGGGTATATGCCCAGTAGTGGGATTGCTGGGTCGTATGGTAGTTCTATTTTTAGTTTTTTAAGGAACCTCCATACTGTTCTCCATAGTGGCTGTATCAATTTACATTCCCACCAACAGTGCAAGAAGATTCCCTTTTCTCCACACCCTCTCCAGCATTTATTGTTTGTAGATTTTTTGATGATGGCCATTCTACTGGTGTGAGATGATATCTCATTGTAGTTTTGATTTGCATTTCTCTAATGATTAATGATGTTGAGCATCCTTTCATGTGTTTGTTGGCAATCTGTATATCTTCTTTGAAGAAATGTCTATTTAGGTCTTCTGCCCATTTTTGGATTGGGTTGTTTGTTTTTTTGATATTGAGCTGCATGAGCTGCTTGTAAATTTTGGAGATTAATCCTTTGCCAGTTGCTTCATTTGCAAATATTTTCTCCCATTCTGAGGGTTGTCTTTTGGTGTTGCTTATGGTTTCCTTTGCTGTGCAAAAGCTTTGAAGTTTCATTAGGTCCCATTTGTTTATTTGTGTTTTTATTTCCATTTCTCTAGGAGCTGGGTCAAAAAGGATCTTGCTGTGATTTATGTCATAGAGTGTTCTACCTATGTTTTCCTCTAAGAGTTTGATAGTGTCTGACCTTACATTTAGGTCTTTAATCCATTTTGAGTTTATTTTTGTGCATGGTGTCAGGGAGTGTTCTAATTTCATACTTTTACATGTACCTGTCCAGTTTTCCCAGCACCACTTATTGAAGAGGCTGTCTTTTCTCCACTGTATATGCTTGCCTTCTTTATCAAAGATAAGGTGACCATATGTGCGTGGGTTTATCTCTGGGCTTTCTATCCTGTTCCGTTGATCTATATTTCTGTTTTTGTGCCAGTACCATACTTTCTTGATTACTGTAGCTTTGTAGTATAATCTGAAGTCAGGGAGCCTGATTCCTCCAGCTCCGTTTTTCTTTCTCAAGATTGCTTTGGCTATTCGGGGTCTTTTGTGTTTCCATACAAATTGTGAAATTTTTTGTTCTAGTTCTGTGAAAAATGCCAGTGGTAGTTTGATAGGGATTGCATTGAATCTGTAGATTGCTTTGGGTAGTATAGTCATTTTCACAATGTTGATTCTTCCAATCCAAGAACAGGGTATATCTCTCCATCTATTTGTATCATCTTTAATTTCTTTCATCAGTGTCTTATAATTTTCTGCATACAGGTCTTTTGTCTCCATAGGTAGGTTTATTCCTAGATATTTTATTCTTTTTGTTGCAATGGTAAATGGGAGTGTTTTCTTAATTTCACTTCCAGATTTTTCATCATTAGTGTATAGGAATGCTAGAGATTTCTGTGCATTAATTTTGTATCCTGCTACTTTACCAAATTCATTGATTAGCTCTAGTAGTTTTCTGGTAGCATCTTTAGGATTCTCTATGTATAGTATCATGTCATCTGCAAACAGTGACAGCTTTACTTCTTCTTTTCTGATTTGGGTTCCCTTTATTTCTTTTTCTTCTCTGATTGCTGTGGCTAAAAATTCCAAAAGTATGTTGAATAATAGTGGTGAGAGTGGGCAACTTTGTCTTGTTCCTGATCTTAGTGGAAATGGTTTCAGTTTTTCACCATTGAGGACGATGTTGTCTGTGGGTTTGTCATATATGGCCTTTATTATGTTGAGGAAAGTTCCCTCTATGCCTACTTTCTGCAGGGTTTTTATCATAAATGGGTGTTGAATTTTGTCAAAAGCTTTCTCTGCATCGATTGAGATGATCATATGGTTTTTCTCCTTCAATTTGTTAATATGGTGTATCACATTGTTTGATTTGCATATATTGAAGAATCCTTGCATTCCTGGGATAAACCCCACTTGATCATGGTGTATGATCCTTTTAATGTGCTGTTGGATTCTGTTTGCTAGTATTTTGTTGAGGATTTTTGCATCTATGTTCATCAGTGATATTGGCCTGTAGTTTTCTTTCTTTGTGACATCTTTGTCTGGTTTTGGTATCAGGGTGAGGGTGTCCTCGTAGAATGAGTTAGGGAGTGTTCCTCCCTCTGCTATATTTTGGAAGAGTTTGAGAAGGATAGGTGTTAGCTCTTCTCTAAATGTTAGATAGAATTCGCCTGTGAAGCCATCTGGTCTTGGGCTTTTGTTTGTTGGAAGATTTTTAATCACAGTTTCAATTTCAGTGCTTGTGATTGGTCTGTTCATATTTTCTATTTCTTCCTCATTCAGTCTTGGCAGGTTGTGCATTTCTAAGAATTTGTCCATTTCTTCCAGGTTGTCCATTTTATTGGCATAGAGTTGCTTGTAGTAATCTCTCATGATCCTTTGTATTTCTGCAGTGTCAGTTGTTACTTCTCCTTTTTCATTTCTAATTCTTTTGATTTGAGTCTTCTCCCTTTTTTTCTTGATGAGTCTGGCTAATGGTTTATCAATTTTGTTTATCTTCTTAAAGAACCAGCTTTTAGTTTTATTGATCTTTGCTATTGTTTCCTTCACTTCTTTTTCATTTATTTCTGATCTGACCTTTATGATTTCTTTCCTTCT
Source organism: Balaenoptera musculus (assembly GCF_009873245.2). NCBI lineage: Eukaryota > Metazoa > Chordata > Mammalia > Artiodactyla > Balaenopteridae > Balaenoptera > Balaenoptera musculus. The sequence continues at coordinate 126,662,385 of NC_045787.1, forward strand.
GCTAACTTTGGGGTTTTTTTGTTCTTCTTTCTCTAATTGCTTTAGGTGTAAGGTTAGGTTGTTTATTTGAGATGTTTCTTGTTTCTTAAGGTAGGATTGTATTGCTATAAACTTCCCTCTTAGAACTGCTTTTGCTGCATCCCATAGGTTTTGGGTCATCGTGTTTTCATTGTCATTTGTTTCTAGGTATTTTTTGATTTCCCCTTTGATTTCTTCAGTGATCACTTCGTTATTAAGTAGTGTATTGTTTAGCCTCCATGTGCTTGTATTTTTTACAGATCTTTTCCTGTAATTGATATCTAGTCTCATAGCGTTGTGGTCGGAAAAGATACTTGATACGATTTCAATTTTCTTAAATTTACCAAGGCTTGATTTGTGACCCAAGATATGATCTATCCTGGAGAATGTTGCATGAGCACTTGAGAAGAAAGTGTATTCTGTTGTTTTTGGATGGAATGTCCTATAAATATCAATTAAGTCCATCTTGTTTAATGTATCATTTAAAGCTTGTGTTTCCTTATTTATTTTCATTTTGGATGATCTGTCCATTGGTGAAAGTGGGGTGTTAAAGTCCCCTACTATGATTGTGTTACTGTCGATTTCCCCTTTTATGGCTATTAGTATTTGCCTTATGTATTGAGGTGCTCCTATATTGGGTGCATAAATATTTACAATTGTTATATCTTCTTCTTGGATCGATCCCTTGATCATGATGTAGTGTCCTTGGTCTCTTGTAGTAGTCTTTATTTTAAAGTCTATTTTGTCTGATATGAGAATTGCTACTCCAGCTTTCTTTTGATTTCCATTTGCATGGGATATCTTTTTCCATCCCCTCACTTTCAGTCTGTATGTGTCCCTAGGTCTGAAGTGGGTCTCTTGTAGACAGCATATACACGGGTCTTGTTTTTGTATCCATTCGGCCAGTCTATATCTTTTGGTTGGAGCATTTAATCCATTTACATTTGAGGTAATTATCGATATGTATGTCCCTATTCCCATTTTCTTAATTGTTTTGGGTTTGTTATTGTAAGTCTTTTCCTTATCTTGTGTTTCCTGCCTAGAGAAGTTCCTTTAGCATTTGTTGTAAAGCTGGTTTGGTGGTGCTCAATTCTCTTAGCTTTTGCTTGTCTGTAAAGGTTTTAATTTCTCCATCAAATCTGAATGAGATCCTTGCTGGGTAGAGTAATATTGGTTGTAGGTTTTTCTCCTTCATCACTTTAAATATGTCCTGCCACTCCCTTCTGGCTTGCAGAGTTTCTGCTGAAAGATCAGCTGTTAACCTTCTGGGGATTCCCTTGTGTGTTATTGGTTGTTTTTCCCTTGCTGCTTTTAATATTTGTTCTTTGTATTTAATTTTTGATAGTTCGATTAATACATGTCTTGGCATGTTTCTCCATGGATTTATCCTGTATGGGATTCTCTGTGCTTCCTGGACTTTATTAACTATTTCCTTTCCCATATTAGGGAAGTTTTCAACTATAATCTCTTCAAATACTTTCTCAGTCCCTTTCTTTTTCTCTTCTTCTTCTGGGGCCCCTATAATTCGAATGTTGTTGCGTTTAATGTTGTCCCAGAGACTGTTCTCAATTCTTTTCATTCTTTTTTCCTTATTCTGCTCTGCGGTAGTTATTTCCACTATTTTATCTTCCAGGTCACTTATCCATTCTTCTGCCTTAGTTATTCTGCTGTTGATCCCTTCTAGAGAATTTTTCATTTCATTTATTGTGTTGTTCATCATTGTTTGTTTGCTCTTTAGTTCTTCTAGGTCCTTGTTAAATGTTTCTTGTATTTTCTCTATTCTATTTCCAAGATTTTGGATCATCTTTACTATCATTATTCTGAATTCTTTTTCAGGTAGACTGCCTATTTCCTCTTCATTTGTTAGGTCTGGTGGGTTTTTACCTTGCTCCTTCATCTGCTGTGTGTTTTTCTGTCTTCTCATTTTGCTTAACTTACTGTGTTTGGGTCTCCTTTTTGCAGGCTGCAGGTTCGTAGTTCCCGTTGTTTTTGGTGTCTGTCCCCAGTGGCTAAGGTTGGTTCAGTGGGTTGTGTAGGCTTCCTGGTGGAGGGGACTAGTGCCTGTGTTCTGGTGGATGAGGCTGGATCTTGTCTTTCTGGTGGGCAGGTCCATGTCTGGTGGTGTGTTTTGGCGTGTTTGTGACCTTATTATGATTTTAGGCAGCCTCTCTGGCAATGGATAGGGTTGTGTTCCTGTCTTGCTAGTTGTTTGGCGTAGGGTGTCCAGCAGTGTAGCTTGCTGGTCGTTGAGTGAAGCTGGGTCTTGGCGTTGAGATGGAGATCTCTGGGAGATTTTTGCCATTTGATATTATGTGGAACTTGGAGGTCTCTTGTGGACCAGTGTCCTGAAGTTGGCTCTCCCACTTCAGAGGCACAGCCCTGACGCCTGGCTGGTGCACCAAGAGCCTTTCATCCACATGGCTCAGAATAAAAGGGAGAAAAAATAGAAAGAAAGAAAGAAAGAAGGGAAAATAAAATAAAGTAAAATGAAATAAAGTTATTAAAATAAAAAATAAAAAATAATTATTAAGAAAAAAATTTTAAAAAGTGAAAAAAAACAAAAAAACGGATGGACAGAACCCTAGAACAAATGGTAAAAGCAAAGCTGTACAGACAAAATCACACACAGAAGCATACAGATAGACACTCACAAAAAGACAAAAAGGGAAAAAAAATATGTCTTTGCTCCCAAAGTCCACCTCCTCAATTTGGGATGATTCGTTGTCTATTCAGGTATTCCACAGGTGCAGGGTACATCAAGTTGACTGTGGAGATTTAATCCGCTGCTCCTTTCCCTTTCTCTTCTTTGTTCGCACAGCTCCCGGGGTTCAGCTTTGGATTTGGACCTGCCTCTGCGTGTAGGTCGCCTGAGGGTGTCTGTTCTTTGCTCAGACAGGACGGGGTTAAAGGAGCAGCTGCTTTGGGGGTTCTGGCTCACTCAGGCCCGGGGCAGGGAGGGGTACGGATGCGGGGCAAGCCTGCAGCAGCAGAGGCCAGCATGACATTGCACCCACCTGAGACACGCCGTGCGTTCTCCCGGGGAAGTTGTCCCTGGATCACGGGAACCTGGCAGTGGCGGACTGCACAGGCTCCCGGGAGGGGAGGTGTGGAGAGTGACCTATGCTCGCACACAGGCTTCTTGGTGGCAGCAGCAGCAGCCTTAGCGTCTCATGCCCGTCTCTGGGGTCTGCGCTGATAGCCGCAGCTTGCGCCTGTCTCTGGAGCTCCTTTAAGCAGCTCTCTTAATCCCCTCTCCTTGCGCACCAGGAAACAAAGAGGGAAGAAAAAGTCTCTTGCCTCTTTGGCAGCTGCAGACTTTTTCCTGTACTCCCTCCCGGTTAGCTGTGGTGCACTAACCCCTTCAGGCTGTGTTCACGAAGCCAACCCCAGTCCTCTCCCTGGGATCTGACCGAAGCCCGAGCCTCCGCTCCCAGCCACTGCCCGCCCCGGCGGGTGAGCAGACAAGCCTCTCGGGCTGGTGAGTGCTGGTCGGCACTGATCCTCTGTGTGGGAATCTCTCCACTTTGCCCTCCGCACCCCTGTTGCTGCGCTCTCCTCCGCGGCTCCGAAGCTCCCCCACTCCGCCACCCGCAGTCTCCGCCCGCCAAGGGGCTTCCTAGTGTGTGGAAACCTTTCCTCCTCCACAGCTCCCTCCCAGAGGTGCAGGTCCCGTCCCTATTCTTTTGTCTCTGTTTTTTCTTTTTTCTTTTGTCCTACCCAGGTACGTGGGGAGTTTCTTGCCTTTTGGGAGGTCTGAGGTCTTCTACCAGCGTTCAGTAGGTGTTCTATAGGAGCTGTTCCACATGTAGATGTATTTCTGATGTATTTGTGGAGAGGAAGGTGATCTCTGCATCTTACTCTTCTGCCATCTTGAAGCTCCTCCACATTGCATTTTTAATTGTTTTTATTTTTGAAAGGATATATGCCTGTGGAAAAGACTCCAAATGTTCAAAGGGCATACAGAAAATGTTACGTTTCCACTTGCCTGTCCAGGACCCCAGTTTTACAATTTTCCATTTCAGAGACAACCGTATTACCAGTTTCTTATGTTTCCTCCTGAAGATTTGGTGTATGTACGAATGTCACATGTATGTGTGTGTGAAGGGGAGTGTTTTTCCCTCTTTTTCCTTTTTTAGACAGTTGGTACCATACTGTCGACACTGTTCTGCTTCATGCTTTTTTCGCTTCATCGTATATCGTGGAGGTCGTACCATATCAGCGCCTAGAGTTCTGTCTCCTACTTTTTAACAGTTATATGGGGGTGCCATGATCTATTTAACCAGTTCCCCACTGATTAACATTTAAACTCTTTTCAGTCTTTCAGACTTAAATAATCCTGCAGTGACATATTTTTTATGTAAGTTTATGTGCGCATGTGCAAGTATATCTACAAGATAAATCCCTAGACCTGAAATTGCTTGTCCAAAGGGCACGTGCGCTTGTAACTTGGATAGATATGGCCAAATCACCTTGGGACTGTTTTGCACTCTCATTGCTGGTGTATGAGCGTGCAGAGCCGGCTCTGAACGTGTCTCGGCTCTCTCTGCAGGCTGTACCAGTCAGTTAAGCTGCTCTATTCCATCGGCATCTTCTTCACCTACGCCCTCCAGTTCTACGTCCCGGCCGAGATCATCATCCCCTTCTTCGTGGCCCGTGTGCCTGAGCATTGGAAGCTGGTGGTAGACCTATCCATGCGCACCATGCTGGTCTGCCTGACGTGTGAGTAGAGGGCAAGATCATTGCCTTGTCTGTTTTCTTCCAGAGGGCACCGAGTCCCCAGGGCTTTCATGAGAGAGAACTTGTATCATAGTGAAATGGCCAGTGCTGTGTGAGCAGAGAACTTGGGGTGCAGTCTCAGCTTCAGAGTTGAGGCACGTCCATGAAGGGAGTGAATTGATTATCGATGTGCTCTAAAGGACACGGGAATGGAAATGGTGCTTTATTTGTAGATGTGGCCTAAAATGCAATGGCGATGGTCATAATTCATGGTAAACATGCGCAATTACTATTCCGTATGAAATATGGCAAAAGTTTAAAAGAGAGCCATTTAACCCATATGCATAATGAGTACTATAGGTTACTTTGATAGCAGGTGTATGTTTGTTTTTTCAAATAATCGTGTTTCCAATATGACAGTCTATTCCTTGGATTTCATTTTGAGACTGCTTGATACTATTCTAGACACTTTTGGATGTTGGTCTTACTAAAATATGTTTCTTAGAATATTTCTGTTGATTAACCTAGGTGTTTGACTTATCACTTTGTGTTTTATTCCTCTTCCCTGACCACACACCCAGGAGCATGAGTTGAGAGACGAGATATCACCCTATTTGCTCTTGGTTAAAACTGGTACAAGTTCAAAACTAAAAATAAATTCTTTTTTTTTTTTTTTTGTAAGATTCTGTGAATTGATAGAATAGAGAATCCTTGAATAAATTGGTCTATAATATCTAATTTAAATTTCTAGGCGATTTGCAGTTTCTTTCCAAATTGAATGCTTCAATCATAGATTTCTCTTTTTGGTTGTGTTTAAGTTTTTTTTTTTTTTTTTTTCCCTTCATTTTATTCTTTTGGAAAAGAAACGTCTTTCCTTATTATATTGAGACTTCCCTGGGACTTTCTTTAAATTATCCAGTCGAAGCCTCTATAAAGTAAAGATAGGTCTATGTGATTTTTTAATTAGACCAGAATGGAATGTTTTAGGGATGAATGATGTGAAAGTTGTCTAGCATGCACTCATAGTATGGAAAGTCAGAAATGACTTTATTGGTTAACTGTTAGCAAGAGGAGGACAGGGAAGAGGCTGTCCATCCTTACCCAAGCAAACGTGGGAATCAGACTAGTGCCCATCCTGGAATGGACCTCCTCAAGCCACCTGCAGTTGTCTTCCTGATATTACTTCTAGGACAGTGGGTGGAAGTTCAGCATCCTGGATCTGCGTGGAAAAAGCTTACTGGAGCTGAGGAACTAAAGACTGTCCCTTGACCTTAATCTTGGGCAGCTCTCCTGCTGAAGATTTCTTATAGGGTGGACCTGGGTAGGACCTTGGGTACCTTGGATTCCCCAGCCCCAGAGAGCTGATGGCAACCAAGAATCTGACTTCTTATAGCCTTTATTTGACAGCCCTTCCGGCTCTCTCCTAGACCAGCCTAGAGAAACAACCCACTGCCTGCAGGCCACTGTTGCCCCAAAGCGACTGAAAGGAAGGAATGTGATATAGCTTGCTTTTCCAGTAAATTGCCTTAATGTGTGATAAGATAGGATGCTTGGACTCTTCTAGATTTTACTCCTGTCTCCTGCTGGCAACTCTGGAGGCTTTGATCAAATATGTATGTTTCCTCTGTGGATGGATTAGCTCTGAGTGTTGAGGAGACAGCTTCCACGTGAAAAGTGTTCATAATATCAACTCTCAGGGCCCTGATTGTTGAATCCAAGGGGCGCTGGAAGAAAGGTTAGGGATAGCTCAAATAATGGGCTTTGTTTCAGAGTGGTTCCTCGAGAGAAGGCAGGTCTGTCTGGGTACAATGTGCTGTCCCTGACGGAAGAGCTGGGGCACTGAGCTGGCCCTGACTCCTCTCACCGCCCCATTTTCATTTTCTTCTCAAGCCTGGCTTAGCCTCTGCTACCATATGTTGTGCTTCCTGCCAGGTTCCTCTCCGCTGCGCCCCGCAGGAACCAGCAGTCTCTGATTCACAGACCTCATACTATCCTTAGATGCCTCTTAGTTTTCGCTTTGCTTTTCCTGGCACTGTCTGTGGGTCTCACCTCCCTTCTACAGCATGACTCTCAAATGACATGAGCCGCTTTTGATCTTCAAGCACATTGGGTTGTTTTTCCCTTCTCCTGTGGTCGCTTGTGACTTAGCCTTACATTGTCATCCTATTAAAGGGTGCAACCCCTTCATCTCCCAGCCCTAGGCTTCTCTTGCTTTCCCTGGAGACTGTGAAGTAATTGTGGGATTCAGGAGAGGCATTTTACTGTAGCACCAACTTAATTACATTTATCTGAGTTCATTTGTTTTTGTTTCTCTGTACCTTCAGATCCTTTTGCAGAAGGTTAATTGGTATGTGATTTTAGATCTTTGATGTAACTGATTGTTTTCAATTATACCTATAAATTTTAATGGCAGCTCATTTTATTGCTAGTTTGGGAATTTTCTTGTCATTTTCTCAACTTTCTCTCCTCTTCCTCACCCTCGACCCCAAGGGAAGCAGGAGCATTTGGTCCAGCCTCATTTTTTTTTTCACTTGGAATTCAACCTTCTCACCACTCTTCCCCATCCACCAAAGATGGCTGTGTCTACTTTTTTTTTTTAATAAATGTATTTATTTATTTAATTTTGGCTGCGTTGGGTCTTCATTGCTGCACGCAGGCTTTCTCTAGTTGTGGCGAGCAGGGGCTACTCTTTGTTGCGGTACACGGGCTTCTCATTGAGGTGGCTTCTCTTATTGCAGAGCTCAGGCTCTAGGCACGTGGGCTTCAGTAGTCGTGGCGCACGGGCTCAGTAGTTGTGGCTCATGGGCTCTAGAGCGCAGGTTCAGTAGTTGTGGTGCACAGGCTTAGTTACTCTGCGGCATATGGGATCTTCCCGTACCAGGGATGGAACCCATGTTCCCTGCATTGGCTGGCGGATTCTTAACCACTGTGCCACCAGGGAAGCCCTGTGTCTACTTTTTGATGCTTAATTTCACACTGTTGGAGAGGAGAGGAAAGGAAAATAACACACGTCAGAGACTGGTGCTCATTTTCTTATGATTTCATGTGGGACAGTAGTTACTGCCAGCCTGTATGTTTGGACATGCAGGCTTAGCAGGCCACCTTATGTCCAGAACTTGTGTAGAACAAGAGGCTGGAAGAGGCTGACTCCACCTGAGGGCAGCCGGGGCTGTACGAAGAGTAGTTTCTTTGGATTCCTTGAGGCCCTAACCTGTCCTTCAGTGGTTCGAACTGATTCTCTGTGGCATTTGCCACTTGAAACATTTTACTTCAGTTAGGTATGAGAATGTCACAAACCTGTTATTGAAGATAGAATAACAACAAAACCGTCTCAATTAAGAAGCCTGTTTAGACTAAAATGTAGAACATTCCAAGCAGCCAGACCCTTTAGAGCATGAAGCTTCCAGGTCCAAACAAAGCGGTTTTTCAATGCCTTTTGGCCTTTCCCACATCTTGGTCTTGCAGCTGTAAAGAACAAGGGCAGCAGCATTAATAGCTGTACACCGTACTCCCTGTCTCCACCGCGGGGATGGTCACAAGGCTTCAGCTTCTTCATCTGTAAGATATGAAGGGTATCCGATCGCCTCATGTCTAAAATTCTGTGATGCTGCACAGCTACTTTGAGCCTGATTTTGAATTTCTACCAAAGTATTGCTCGAAAAAAGAAAGTTAATGTAAAAACACCTGAAGACTGTCTAGATCTGGAGTAAGTAAAAATGAAATTCCCAGTATCCCTGTGACTTAAGATAATTTTTTTTTGCATTTTATCTTCTGTGTTAATCCTCATGGGCGCTTTTTTTCTTCGTTTTTAAAATTTTATTTATTTTTGGCTGCGTTGGGTCTTCGTTACTGCATGTGGGCTTTCTCCAGTTGCAGCGAGCGGGGGCTACTCTTTGTTGTGGTGTGCAGGCTTCTCATTGCAGTGGCTTCTCTTGTTGTGGAGCACGGGCTCTGGGTGCACGAGCTTCAGTAGTTGCAGCATGTGGGCTCAGTAGTTGTGACTCACAGGCTCTAGAGCACAGGCTCAGTAGTTGTGGCGCACGGGCTTAGTTGCTCCGTGGCAGGTGGGACCTTCCCGGACCAGGGATCGAACCCGTGTCCCCTGCATTGGCAGGCGGATTCTTAACCACTGTGCCACTAGGGAAGTCCCTCATGGGCACTTTTTACAAATAGTTGCCATCCTAGTGTACATATAACTTTGCCTTTTGCATTTTGTTTAAAATTACATCATGAATATACATATCCTTCATAAATATTTTTATGACTGCATGGTATTCCATTTTATTGATGAATTGTATTTACTAAACTATTCCTTTAATGTTGGACATGTAAGTTGTTTCCCGTGCTTTTGTATTATTTTTAAAATTTATACTCCCACTAAATGAAATTGTATATCCTGTCCAAGACTGCTGTTAATTTTAAAGGCAGATTTCTAGCAATTTAAGAGTCACACAGGTGGGCCTCACCAGCATTGATCATAATAAATAGCAGTAAGCACTTCTGGACACGGGAGCTGTAAGTGTCCAAGGGATTTCTGTCAGTGCGTGTTTGTCTCTAAAGTGCTTTCTGTCCTCTTGTGCATAAGTCAGCTCTTTCTGCTGCTGGTCTACAACCACAGGCTCCAGAATCCCAATCAGTTCCTTCTCTGAACATGGCCATTGGCTTCCTGCTGCTTCAGCAGTTAAAGTCACATTTTCAGTGTTTCTTAACCCAAAGGGAAGATGTTTTGTAATACAATTGGAGCGCTCTTCACTAATCATGTGGTCTGATTGTCCTCAGGGCCCCCTTTCTGTTCATGCCACAGCTAGGCTAATGCAGAGGTCTGGCAACTGCCAGTTGGGAGTTTGTGGTCTTCCTCTTTGCATGGAGTGCTGTTTTCGTGGAGGAGTAGGGATAGGGTATTCCCAGTTGGCTGCTTCCCGAGATCTCTGCCTTCTTGGGTTTCTCTTTCTAGAGGGCTCTATTTTAACTCATGGAGTAAAGACATTCAGTGCTAGAAGAGGTTTTAGTTGCTCCTGTATCTTTCCCAAGTACTGATTCCCACCTCTGGAATTAGTGAAAACTAGTTTGCCACATTTTGCCTTGTGGTAAACAGATGCCTTGGCTAGTGAGCCCTCAGTTTGGGTCCCTTTCTCTTCCTCTTCCCCCAGTGTATTAGCGGGAGGCTCACTCTTCCCTCCTTCTCCCTCCATTATCTTTCTCCAATGCCAGGCTGTATTTTGGTTCAGCTGAATATCCAGGCCAGGTAGGACAGGAAGACAGTGCTCCGTTTGCAACCCTGTGGTCCTGGCTTTAAAAGAAAAGTTTTGCCCTTTTAAAAATATTTCTATTAAGGATATTTTTGGTAAACATACTTATCTTGTATATCTGTTGAAGTAAAAACAAGAACAAGTGTTTAGATTGCTTTTTAAAGTCATGATGAAATGGAACATCTCCATCCAATCTGAGAAAAGATTCTGATCTCACAAGCTTCTGTTTCTGTTTTCACTTAATTCTTATCAGAGTGAAGCACGAGTGACTTCACTTAACTCATATCATGAAGCACCCATCTGTCCTCCAGGCTAATATGAGAGAGGGAAGGGAGAGGACAGACTGTCAGAGCTGGGAGGGCTGGGCAGGTCCTCTGACTTATCTCCTCCAGGGGCTCATTGTCTCTGATAAAATCCTCCCTTCTCTTGAGTGGGCTGGAGCATCCTGGGGACCAGGAGGAATAACTCACACTCCCTTTAACGGTACAAAAGCAGGCAGGCTAGAAGCTACGTTTTCGGCCCAACCATGTGTTCTCAGAGCGGAATCCCGTCTCTCCGCTGTGCCACTCTGGAGCAGCACACGTTGCTTCCCAGTTGACAGTGAGTTGAGGGACATATCCCAGAACACATTCCTACGTGACTAAATCTGCATTGCACAGTTCCTTAAAATTTCAGAGTCGAGTGTGACTTGAGTGATCATCCAATGTCAGTACAATCACCATGCTTCATGGGTAAATGAACTGAGGCTCAGAGTGGGAACTGATTTCCCCCCAGGTCACACACAGCCTACTACTGAGCAGGGACGGGTTATGCTATTAGCTAACACGTATGAAGCACTTGGTACGTGTGTAGCACTCGAAGTTCTTTACGTGAATGATCTCATTTGACCATCCCTTTTTAGCAGTATGGGAGATGAGTCTTAAACAGGTTAAGTAACTGGCTGGTCAGTGGTGGACTGGAGCCTAGGTTCTGAGTCCAGACCTTTAATCACACTCCTATACCAGCCCTCTCCCAGGCTTAGGTCTGATGGTTGCCTCAGCTGTTTCCACCCCACTGCTCACCCAAACTGGAACATCTGGAGCCACCACTGTGTGGTTAAACGTTAGGCAGAGAGAGACCCAGACCCCAGAGAGGGCAAGTGTCTTATTCCAGGTCACACAGCAGATCAACGTTTGTTGAGCGTCAGGTTATCCATGATGAGCATGCCATTTTGTCATCAGCCTACAGACACTTCACTTCCAACTTTCCTCCATACTCAACCCTGAAGGTTTGAGGGACATCACCAACTCTATTTAGAAATAACTAAAGGCTGAAACAGACTATTTTTAACTTGCAGAGCAAGTTAAAAGCTTATCCTTTTTTTAGACTTTCTGAAGGCTTCAGAACAGTGAGGGTATTCATGGATAATTGCCATGATGGTTGAATATAGAAGAAAGAAAGAGGAAGGGATTGCCCCAGGGCTATAAAACCCTGGGCGGCAGAGGCAGATCTGAGACTCATTTTCCTTGTACCCCCTTTTGTTGTCCAGGCTTCAAAATCGTTGTCTGGTGTCCTCTACAAAGCAGAGGGAGGCCAGGGCTGACCTGTACCGGATTCTCTACCACACGATTGTGGTGCGTCCCTGGGAAAGCTAACCCGATATCAGACTCCCCCAGTTCTTCGCAGACAGGATCTTTCCGCCAATCAGCCAGATCCCCTGTCCTCCCTCCTGCTGCATGTATCATTCTGTATTTTCTTTTTTGGCTGCGCTGGGTCTTCGTTGCTGTGCACGGGCTTTCTCTAGTTGCAGTGAGTGGGGGCTACTCTTCATTGCGGTGTGCGGGCTTCTCACTGCGGTGGCTTCTCTCGTTGCGGAGCACAGGCTCTAGGTGCGCGGGCTTCAGTAGTTGCAGCACGCAGGCTCAGTGGTTGCGACACGCGGGCCCTAGAGCGCGTGGGCTTCAGTAGTTGTGGTGCTTGGGCTCAGTAGTTGTGGCTTGCGGGCTCTAGAGCGCAGGCTCAGTAGTCATGGCACAAGGGCTTAGTTGCTCTGTGGCATGTGGGATCTTCCCGGACCAGGACTCGAACCCGTGTCCCCTGCATTGGCAGGTGGATTCTTAACCACTGCGCCGCCAGGGAAGTCCGACTCTGTATTTTCTTGATCATCAGGTCTATGATGTGACTGTAGCAGGGGCTTGAGGTGCTGGACTCTAGTCCCAGCTCTGTCACTTTCTATCATTTAAATTCTTCTGACCTTTCCTTCCACAGGGACCATAATAATGTTGTGGAGTTCCGTACCCGTGGAGCAGAGGGAAGTTCAGCTCAGTGAGTGGATGCTCCCCAGTGCTGTCTGCTAGACACTAGGCGGTCTGTGTGCTGGGAGTGTTCTAGGTGTGCTGTCCAGGACAGTAGCCACTAGGCACAGGTGGCAGTTGAGTCCTTGCAGTGTGGCCAGTGTGATTGGGGAATGAACTCATTTAGACTGAGACAGCTAGTGACTGCGGCGTTATCGGACAGCACAGCTGCAGAGTGAGTGTAAGACAGGTGATGTGACCCTGCTCCTCCCCTGCTAAATCCCGGCTCCCAGCATGCCTCTCCCTTTACCGCATGGAGTGGTATTCCAGTTTAAAAGTAGGTGTTTCTCATAAAGCCTGGCCTCTAGATGCAGCCCGCTGCTTTCGTCTGGTGCTCAGCCACAGAAGCAGCGATCGATTCAGACAATCCATCTGGAGGGTAGAGAGGCTGTATTGGACTCTGGCCAATACAAGACGTTCTGGCCTCTCACCACTGTGGTGCCTTCCTCAGAGCAATTTAACTACATTTCTACTTTATGAAATGAAGTTAGAACTGAAACCCCCGTGTCTAGTGTGAGCCTCTCATAGGGATCAGTGAGGTTACAGGTGTGCCCTGGATCGCTGTCTCAATGCCCAGGACCTCCGGCTGGAGCCCCGCAGCGGGGAGGACAATCCATCAAAATACATTCGATGACTAACGAGTTAACAATGCACTTTCCATAAGCAACAAGATATATACCAGTGATGAATAATATTAACTGTATTATGTGCCTGTTGTACACCAGGACTCTAGTTAAGTGCCTGTGTAATCTCCTTTGATCGTCGCAACATCTCTGTGATGTAAGAGCTTTTCGTATCCCTGTTTTGCCAACAAGGAAACTGGAAAATAGAAAGGAGCCATGTGTCACTCAAGGCAGAGCCAGGGTTCGCACACAAGCGCCTGATTCCAGAGGCCATAATCCTCAATAAACCTGTGAAACATTGGCCTTCACCCCCGAGTGGAGAGCAGAGTTAGGTGGGAGCAGTGGGGTCAGTGGGCACTGGAATAAGTGTGGTCAGTGGAGCCTCCTCCCCTTGGTTTTAAACAGAGCCGTCTGGCCAGCTGGCTGGTGGTACAGGTGCTGGTGTGCTCTGGAAGCCGATGGCGTTTCCTCATGCAGCCCCCACTCATCTTTTTAAAAAATATTTATTTATTTATTTAATTTTGGCTGCACTGGGTCTTAGTTGCAGCACGCATGATCTTTAGTTGCGGCATGCGGACCTCTTAGCTGCAGCATGTGGACTCCTAAGTTGCGGCATGTGGGCTCTTAGTTGCGGCATGCAGGAACTAGTTCCCTGACCAGGGATCGAACCCGGACCCCCTGCATTGGGAGCGTGGAGTCTTACCCACTGGACCACCAGGGAAGTCCCTCCCCATTCACCTTTATCATCAGTTGCACCTTCCTCGTGTACACCTGGGCTGAGTTTCAGGTGTGGGAGCCACTGGTTTGTTCTGGCACAGGGACGCAGTCCTCATGGGGGGCCTTGCTTCTGAGGTTGGCCTGCACACAGACCTGCTTCTCCTTTCCCTGTATGAAAACGCTCTGTGCAATGGGGCTGACATGGGATCGTTCCAGAAGAAGGAGGGTGTTCTCCCCGCTTTGCTTCTTGTCATTCAAGTAGAGCGGTTTGTGTCGGAGGTACCCTCAGCGGTAAGAAGATGAGCAGTTGCTCAGAAAAGGTTCACCTCCTCTCCTGCTCTCCACTTGCTCTCCTTTGGTAGGACCGGGTGACCCTGGAATGTAATTTGGCTCCTTTTCCTCAGAAAGGTGGAAGTCAAGGACTGTGGCAGGCGAAGCTGGGAACTCTGGTTTCCAGTCCCAGTTCTGCCATCTTGCTGTGAGACCCGGGTCATGCCACATCTCCGGGCATCAGTTTTCTCATCTGTGGAATGAGAGATTGGACTGGACGATGTCTCAGCTTCCTTGGAGCTCTCCATACTATGAGAAGAACGCTTGCTAAATTTGCTGAACAGTGAGGCGGTCTCTCTCAGCTCTGGGCAGTCATCAACGGGCGTGTCCTCTCTCCCACAGGCGTCTTGGCCATCCTCATCCCCCGCCTGGACCTGGTCATCTCCCTGGTGGGCTCCGTGAGCAGCAGTGCCCTGGCCCTCATCATCCCGCCCCTCCTGGAGATCGCCACCTACCACTCAGAGGGCATGAGCCCCGTCACCATCGTCAAGGACGCCCTGATCAGCCTCCTGGGCTTCGTGGGCTTTGTGGTGGGGACGTATGTGACCCTCTACGAGCTGATCCAGCCCAGCAGCACTCCCGTCTTCGTCAACTCCACCAGTGCCTTTGTATAGCGGGCTGGGTGCGTTCCCTGCACCGGCCCACTCCGCCCTGTATGTTCCCCAGCACCTGGCCCCAGAGCCTCAGGTAGGGTCCAGGCTCTGGGTAAAGGCAAGGTTGCCATCCACGTACCCTTAACTGGCACCTGGGTTCCCTGAGCCAGGTAGGGATGAGGGCAAGGTAGAGGGTGGGCAGCAGATATGCAGGAGGTACCTCTAGGGGCAGTGCCATCTCTGTTCATTTGTACTTATTTTAACCCGGAACTTTTCAACTCTTTTCCCTGATCACGCCTCCTCCCTTACTGCCTGCCCTTCTCCTTCTGACCCACCTCATCCAAATTATTCCTGTTGCACAGCTCACTTTATTTCAAAATTTTAGTGTCTCTCACCTCATGTTTTCTCCTTGCCCGGGCCAGGCCTAGATGAAGTCAGTGGGAATGCCCTTCTTTATGCCCTTGCCGGGCCCATCTCTTATCTCTCTCCCAAATATTTTACCTCAATATTCTCCTACCTGTTCAAGTCTACACCTCGTAGTGGAGCCTACCTAGTAGTTTAAAACCAGCTGCCCAAAGCTGGAGTTTTTAGCCTTCACTGTCTCTGGTGTGCTGTCATCCTCGGCGACACCTCCTCTTCTCCGGTTTCCTCGTGTGGGTCACGGTACTGTTATTATCTTAGTTGCTGGAACTCCTGGAAGGTATCAAGTGCTGCCAAAATTGAAAATATTTATCTTTTATTTAAAATCAGCCTTTGTTTTTAGACTCCGTCTCTGGATCTGGGACTATTGTGAATCGTTCCTTCTTCAGTAAACGCTTACTCAGCTTCTCCCGCTGAGGAGAAGCTTAGTGCAGGAGATGTCTGCTTAGACCCTCAGCACCCTTGGCCCAGGACCCCAGAGATTTTCATCAGGATCATCAGAGTGTGGACCTTTGTGGGGCACCATGGGCTTTGCCTCCCGTTGACCAGCCAGATTTCCTACTGAGAAGACATGTAGGACTCAGGAGATGTTTGCCGGCGCACAAGGCCGAGGGGAAGGATGGCCACGTGGGGTGTTTCTCTCCATAGGAGCCTTAGAAAATGGCTGCTTTGTGCATTCAGGCCTGTTTCCCAGCCTCAGCCCCTGACAGACAAGTGGCACGGCAGCGTCCAGGAAGACACCCAGACTCTTGCCATGGACAAGAAGACGAGGCCGGTGTGCCCAGAGCGTGTGAAATTCAGTCCCTAGAGTTTGCAGCAGCTGGTCCGACACTACGAGTGGTGCTCAGTTGTTTACAATCCCCGGAGGATGAGGAGGATGGGCAGAAACAGTGCCCCGCCCCAAGCTGCCTCCAGGACCTGGACTTCTAAAGGAACCACTTGGTTGGGACTTCAGTCTCCTGTGTTCTAAACACTAATCGTGCCCTTGTCCCCCCGCCACCCCCGCATGCCTCCCTCGGTATCAGAAAAGAAACAGCCTCAGGGCTGACTCACCTCAAGGTCGGCCTTCAGGTTTGGGAACAAACTGCCAAGAAGGCAGAGGAAGGTCCCTTGCCTTGCTTTTGGCTGCCCCGTCTTCCCTCTTGGTGTGAGAGGTATTGCAGAAGGGTGTTCATTGACTCTCCATCTCTTGAGCTCTGTGTGTGTGTGTGTGTGTGTGTGTGTGTGCGCGCTCCCCTGCATATATAACAGGGTTCTGCTGTCCTCCACCCCTGCTACCAGGCTCCTACCTGAAAGTGGGGAGAACAGCACCACTTTATCAGGGGTTTTGTTTTTGTATTTCACCAAAGCTCCTAGGGGCTGTGACTCGCCCTCACAGCCCCAGCTTTTTCTTTCTCTTCTGTTCCAAAGCCAGATTCTCTCATTGCAGTGACTCCTGACCTACCTAATAATTTATTCACTTAGGAAGATGCAGTCAGTGGTGATTTGGTCTCCCTTAGGAAAATGACACTTTCCGCCATCCTTTCTGCTCTTCGGTGGTCACTCACAGGTGCTTACATGACCAGGGTTCTAGCTGGAGGTGGCAGCAGCCCTGCCCGCTGAAGGCTTTCCCTGCCCTCGGGCTTTCTAAGTATCTTCTAGTACCAAAGTGTAACTTCAAGAACTGTCAGCTCCTGTTTGCAAGCCCCGGTTCCAGCAGTCTTTCCAGAGCGGTCCTGAGAGTTGTTTTCAGCGAGAAGGTGCAGGCCAGTAGAAGGGGATCAGATGTGTATCCCACCCACAGCTTCCACGGCAGAGGCTCTGGGCACTGCTAGAGGCAGTCCTCTCCAGGTGGGTCTTGAGACCCGGCCAGTGATGCTGGGACCTGAGGACCGGATGGCACAATACTGAGGTCCTCTGGCCCCAGGTCTCTTGCTTCAGGGCCCCTGCCCAGGGAAGGTGGTGCATAGGAGAGACAGGTCTAGCCTTGGGGCTTCGGGAAGCTAGTTTGGCCTGGCCTTCGTCCTGTTCAATTGCTTTCCCGTGCTTTTGCTGCTTTGACAGCCCGATTGCATGGCTGCTTCAGGAGACCTAGGCAAGGCGGACCCCATGGGGACCTTCCCGCTTGTGCAGTTGCACAGCAATGAGGTGTCGAGTAAAGGGTCGGCCAGAGGTCGTAGTGGCGGAAGCCCTTCCTCTTCTGGAAGCAGCCCGCGGGGCCAGCTCAGGGAAGCTTACTCCTCTGCTGCCCACAGGGCTTCTCAGTCAGGGAGCCCTCCCTGCTTTCCTCCCAGTGCTCTCAGGGACCAGCTGCCCAGCCTCTTCCTGGGCCCTGCTTTAGTCTCTGGTGAGAAAGCCCCAGCATCAGTAAGAGACTGATCAGGGAGCAACAGAGCAAAGGCTTTCAGGAGTGTGAGACCACATCTGCCAGACCAAACCAAACCGTGGGGCTTTCGGGCCCGGCCCAGTGCTGTTCGGCTCTGTGTCCTTCTCCAGTCTCCCCAGGGCAACCCCAGGTTCCATCAGCCCAGAGGTAGCTTCTCAGAGCCCCTTGTTCTGTCCTGCAAATGCCACTATTGGGAGCAGGTTTCCAGCTCCCTGTAGGCAGTATACCTCTCCGTAAATGTAGGTTCTTGCTGGGAACAGCATGACCTGGCATCTACTATTCACTTTCTCCTAGAAGTTGTACCATTCACCAGTGGCATTATTTATATTTATGTTGTGCTGTCGTCCAGCTGCTAGGAGCCCTTCATCTGCACAGACCCTGGCCAGAGATATGTGACTGTGTGGCATGTCTTAGCCTAGAACCTGCCGCTTACACCCTCCTTCTCTGTCACTCACCTCTCCAGCCAAATTCACGGGCTGATGCTCACCATTCACTCTCTAGCCCCAGGCAAGCAGGTACATTAGGAAAACCTTTTCCCCCTCCCTGTTCTCCTGTCTCTCTTTTTTCTAAAAATCTCTCCCTTCCTCAATTGTAGGACGTCATCTCTGTTTAATACTACATGTTCACCTCATGCTTTTTGGAAGTGCAGAATCTCAATTTATGTTTGTTTACAGCTCCCTCTATTCACTACTCACCACAAGGGGTCTGTATCAGTTTACTTCATGGCCGATTGGATGTTAAGGCGAGACCCGGCATCGGCCCCGGTCAGAACACAAAGCTGCTTTGTCACAGTGGAAATAAAAAATGCAGGTGGCATGACTTGGTGTACAGGAGTCGGCTCGAAATCTGCCTTAGAATTAAATTTTTCAAAGTACGTTACACGTCTCCAAGGGGAAAAGAGAGTGGTTTGTCTTTGAAATCACGGTCAATACTTTTAGGCAGTCCTGCTGGTTGCAAGGCTGTTTGCTCTCACAGCATCTGCCTGTGGCATTTCTTCCCTGTCCTTGTACCACTGGGTCCTTTCCTGGCCAGGAGACATAAATGGTGCTGATCTAAGGTTGCCAGAGTTGCAGTGGGGAGTGAGGGTGAGGGTGCCTGTTGTCAGCTGTGTTCTTTTGTTTCAATCAAGGTGGTGCTGTAGAAGTGATTTTGTTTTACTGAACAATAAAATTATGTGGCTCTGTTGTAGAACATGTCAGTGGATGTGTGAATAAGAGGAATATGAAAAACTACTGTCCAGCAGGTCTTAATAACAAGACAGTCCTGTATATGTTATGTGCTTGCGTTGGATGTGTGTTTTCCTCATGGTATGTATAGAGATGTGGAGCATGCTGGAGCTCATGGAAGATCTTATTTTGGGTTCTGCACACGGATCATGTGTTAAACTTTTCCTTAATAAATGAATTTTATTTTTGATTTTTGAGAGGTTGCAGTCTGTGTCCTTGTTTTCACTTTTTTTTTTTTTTGGTCACTCAGATCCCTTTACTAGATCTTATGTCAAAATGTTTCTGGTTTATGTCACAGAGCTCATCCAGGGGTGTAGTGGGAACAGCAGAACCATCTGTGGATGGAGACTCCCCAAGAAAGGGCGGTAGTTATTTTTCTGTTAGACAATCCTGCCCTTCCTAAGTGTGCTCCTGCTTCTCTCAAAAACTTGAGTAGGAATTCTCAGCCCCCTCTGTGTGTGTCAGATGACCCCCCAGGACAGGTGTGATGGTCAGTTTTAAGTGTCAAGGTGGTTGGGTGATTGTAGTGAATAACCCAGTTATTCAGTCAAACACTAACCTAGTTGTTGCCTTGAAGATGTTTTATAGATGTGGTTAATGTCCGCAGTCAGTTGCATTTAAATAAAAAGATTATCCTCAAAATGTGGGTGGGCTTTGTCCAATCAGCTAAAGGGCCTTAAGAGCAAAACTGAGGCTTCACTGAGAAAGAAGAAATTCTGCCTCAAGACTGCAGCATCGACTCCTGCCCGAGAGTTTCCAGCTGCTAGCTGGCCCTGTAAATTCTGAACTTGCCAGCCTGCACGATCACTGAAGTCCTTGAAACGTCTGTCTGCCTGTCTGTGTCTCTCTCTCTTTCTCTCTGTTTCCTCCTCTCTCTCTCCCCCCACCACCTCCTATATATATGTAAGTATGAATATCTCCATCTTACTGTTTCTGTTTCTCTGAAGAACCTGACTGATACAAGAGGTAACACCTACCTTGACAAGATAGATTTCAGGACATGCAAGAGGTGACTCCCTTTTTGTCACATTTAAGAGGAAAAACAAGGCCATCCAAGCTGCCCCTGAGATGATTTGAATACTGATCTCCATTGGCTAACTAGATTAGACTTGTCTAAAAGCAGAGCCCTCAAGGAACACTGTTGAGGTGTAAAACTTTACTGACAGAGGAAGGTGGGGAAAGTATGATGCCTGTTTTCTACGATCAGTGTTACGGCTGGAACTGGCGGTGGGTGGATAGGGGGGTCAAAGGCATTCAGTGACTGTTCCAGAACACCAGCCAGCAAGGGGCAGAGTTGGGATACGTATGCGAGCCCTGTGGTTGCAGAACCCAAGCCCTTCCCAAGGCAGTGGCTGCCTTGCCCTCTTTGTTGCAGCCTCAGGAGGGAGGGCCACCCTTAGGGACTATTGAGAGGGTTAGAGAGAATGTTATAAAGTACCTGGCATGAAGGGCTTATGAAACATTTTATGAAACATTAGCTGAATTGAAGAAAACCAAGGCTTAGAGAAAAGCAGTTTTACTTGTTTTTTTTTTGGTTATGCATTCATTATAATCTTGCCTTGCTCACTGGCTTTGGGCAGAGCATTCAACCCTTCTTAGACTGTTCACCTCTTCATGTTTTTATTCCCGCTCATGTCTGTACATAATGCCATAATCCCCCCTTCCAGGTAACCAAGGCCCTCAAGGTAAGCCCACTGCACTTGCACGGACATAAATTGAGTGACAGGGACTGGATTTGGGTCCTAAGTCTAGCTAGGGCGTTTTGCCAAGTAGGCTGGCTTCCTCAGACCCAGCCCATTGCAGACATGTGCCAAGAAACTGTGTGTCTTCAGCTGGTACCCTTTACTAGACCCTTGGCCTTTGGTCTCCCCCACCTCTTTTTTAAAAAATTGGGGTATAATTTACCTAAGTCACCTGTTTTTTAAGTGCACAATTTGATGAGTTTGGGCAGATGCATGCAGTCAGCCGACCACCATTTCAATGAAGATCAGAATGTTTACCACCCAAAGGTCCTTTGTGCCCCTCTGCAATCCCATCCCCATGCCACTTGGCCCTTGGAAACAACTGAACTGTCTGTAGTTTTGCCTTTTCTAGAATGTCATATAAATGGAACGTTAAGTATGGTCCTTTCTGTCTGACTTCTTTCACTTTGCATAATGCTTTTTATATTCACCTCTGTTGTGACATCTATCAGGAGTTTGTTTTTATTGCGGAATAATATTCTGTTGTGTGGCTGAACCATAGTTTGCTTATTTATTTACCAGTCGTTGGGCATTTGGGTCGCTTCCAGTTTGGGGTGTTATGAATAAAGCTTCTATAAATATTCATGTACAGATATTTGTGTGGACATATGTATTTATTACTCTTTGGTAAATACCTTGGAGCAGAATTGTGAGGTTGTATGGTTAAGTGTATACTAACTCTATAAGAAACTGGAAAATTGTTTTCCAAAGTGGATGTACCATTTTGGGTTCTTACCAACAATTTGTGAAAGTTCCATTTGCTCCATATCCTCACCAATACTTCATATTGTGGTTTTTAAAATTTTACCCATCTTAATGGATACGTAGTAGTACCTCATTGTGATTTTAATTTGCATTTGCCTAATGACTACTGATGCTGTGCATCTTTTCCTGGGCTTATTTACCATTGGCCTTTTTTTGGAAAGAAAACCTTTTATTTATAGACAACATGATTGTCCATGTAGAAATGCAAAGTACAGAAATACAGAATAAAATTTACCGCTAGAGACAATTAGCTCATTCACAGTGCTGTGCAGACATTACCACTAGCTAATTCCAGAATATTTTTATCACCCCAAATGACAACCATATACACATGAAACACTTCCTATTCCCCCATTTTAAAATGTACCTGGGATTTGTTTTAATTAGGTATGGTAAGGCACACAGAAACAGATATGACTGTCACGAAGGATGAAGTTTTTATACTCACAGATCCATAGAAACAGGAGGCAGAGCCACCTGGGGAAGTGCCAGGGGTGATCCGGAGGCAGAAGAAGAGAGGGGGAAATGTGGGCAGGAGCCTTTATTGAGGTTTTTGTGGGAAAGGCAAGGCAGGGCAGGGTTAGCAAGCTGAGCAGACTTAGGGTTAGGTAGGTAAACACTTTGAGCAGCCTGGGCTGTAGAGGTGGTCCCTAGTTGTCCATAACTGGTCCTGGGGTGATTGAGGGCAGAGACTGTGTTCCAGACTGATTAAATGAGTTGGGTTGGGGTTTGCACTCAGGACTGATTGATTTGCATTTCAAAGGGATGTCCTCAGGCAAGCTGTTTGCTTTCTCCAGGAGTTAGCTGACTCTGGGAGGGGCAATCCCCCTCTGGGTCCACAAGGCCCCAAGATGTCAAAGCATCATAAAATACAGAAAATAGAAAACATGATTAATACACCCCCTCCTCCTAACCCTTGGCAACTACTAATCTGCTTTCTGTCTCTATGGATTTGCCTATTCTGGATATTTCATATAAATGGAACCATGCAATATGTGACCTTTTTTTCTGGCTTCTTTCATTTTGCATAATGTTGTCAAGGTCCATGTTGTAGTATTTCATTCCCCGGCAGCAAGCACAAGGCTGTTTTCTGTTTCTTGGTTTTGTTACTCCATGTAACCAGCATCTTGATCACCTTGTCTCCTCCTCCTTCACCTTCCTCTTCATCAAGTTGACCATTTTCCTTCTTTTCTTGGCTCCCAAGTTCCCTGATTCCTTGGTTCCCTGGTCCCCTGGTCTATCTTCTTTAGTAAGGTATTCATTCAAATAATTTTCCTCCTTTAAAATTTGGTTTTTAAAAAAATTAAGCTTTTTATTTTGAAGTAATCATAGATTCACAGGAAGGTGCAGAGAAATAGGGAGATCCAGTGCACCTTTCACCCAGTCTCTCCCAGTGTTGACAGCTTGAAAACTATAGTACATTATCAAAACCAGGAAATTGACGTTGGCACAATCCATAGAGCTCATTCTTGTTCCTCCAGTTATATATGCACTCATTTGAGTGTGTGCATGTTCGTGTATGTGTGTTTGTGTGTGTAGCTCAAAGCAGTTTTATCACGTGTGGCTTCTTCTACCACAATCAAGATGCTTAACTGTACCATCACCACAAGACTCCTTCATGCTACCCCTTTACAGACACAGCCATGCCCTGCACCTTCCCAACATCCCCTAACCCCTGGCAACCACTAATCTGTTTGTCCTTCATCTCTGTCATTGTTATTTCATGAATGTTCTATAAATGTAATTATACTCTATGTGTCCTTTTGAGTTTGGCTTCTTTCACTCAGTGTAATTTCCTTGAGGATCATTGATGTTGGTGCATGTATGAAGCGTTCGTTCCTTTTCATTGCTGAGTAGTATTCCGTGGCATGGATGTACCACAGTTTGTTTATCCATTTACCCACTGAAGGAAATTTGCATAGCTTCCAGGTCTGGCTATTACAAATAAAGCTGCTGTGAATACTCACGTACAAGTTTCTTTATGAAGATAAGTTTTTATTTCTCTGGGATGTTATGTCAGGAGTACAATTGCTGGGTGGTATGGCAAGCCCGTTTTTAGTGTTAAAAGTACTTTGCAAACCATTTTCCAGAGTGACTGTACCATTTTACATTTCTGTCAGCAGTGTGTGAATGATCCAGTTTCTTTGCATTCTTGCCAGCATTTGGTTGGTGATGTTATTTTTTATTTTAGCCATTTATCAGATCTTGTAAATGTTCTGTTAGATTTATACCTAAGTATTTAATTTTCTTTGGAGCAATTGTAAATGGTAATGTGTTTTTCATTTCAGTTTCCACATGTTCATTGGTAGTATATAGAAATGAAATTTATTTTTGAGTGTTAAACCTGTCTTATGACCTTTCTGCACTCACTTTGTAGTTCTATGAGTTTTTGGTTAAAATTCTTGGGATTTTCTGTGTAGATAGCACATGTTGTCTACAAATAGAAGTAGTTGTACTTCTTTTCTGATCTATATACCTTTTTTTTTTTTGTCTTATTGCACTGGCTAGAACTTTCAGTACTGTGTTAAAAAAGAGTGGTTCCAGTGACATCCTAGCCTTGTCCCTGATCTTACAGGGAAAGCCTTCAGTCTTTCACCTTTCAATATGATGCCAACTGTAAGATTTTTATAGAAGTTCCCCTCTATTCCTGTACTGAGAGATTTTTCTTGAAAACACTGAATGGCTTAATTTTGTTGAATGCTTTTTCTGCGTCAATTGCTATAATCTTAAATTTTTTCTGTTTTCACTGGTCAATATGGTAGATTAAATGGATTCATCTTTGAATATTGAACCAGCCTAGCTTACCTAGAATAAATCCCACTTGGTCATGGAATATTTATATTATATATATATTATACATAATATATACATGAATTGTTTTTTGTTTTTCACTCACCCTGATATTTACTCTGACAAATGTAGGATCCAGAATGGTGCCTTTTTTTTTTTTTTTTTTAAATGGCACAACTTTTTTTTTTTTTAAACTTTGGGTTTATTTATTTATTTATTTATTTATGGCTGCGTTGGGTCTTCGTTTCTGTGCGAGGGCTTTCTCTAGTTGCGGCAGTGGGGGCCACTCTTCATCGCGGTGCGCGGGCCTCTCGTTATCGTGGCCTCTCTTGTTGCGGAGCACAGGCTCCAGACGCGCAGGCTCAGTAATTGTGGCTCACGGGCCTTGTTGCTCCGCGGCATGTGGGATCTTCCCAGACCAGGGCTCGAACCCGTGTCCCCTGCATTGGCGGGCAGATTCTCAACCACTGCGCCACCAGGGAAGCCCCAGAATGGTGCCTTTTTATAAATGAGCAAACCATATGCCGTAACTGCAATTCTTGGCCTACGTGTACTTTTGCCTCAGGCCAGGTTCCCAGCTGCTACCGTGTTACCTAAAAACCTAGGACGGAGTTTCTCAGCCTTGATATTATGTTCATTTTGGGCTGGATCATTCTTTGCTGTGGGGACTGTCTTGTGCCCTGTAGGGTGATTAGCAGCATCCCTAGTCTACCCACTAGACGCCACTTGCACCCTGCCAGTCATGACAACCCAAAGTGTCTCTAGACATGGTCAAAGGTCCGTGTGTGTGTGTGTGTGTGTGTGTGTGTGTGTGTGTGTGTGTGTGTGTGTTGGGGCAGGGGTATGTTTGGAAATCACCACCCTCTCCATCAAGAACCACTGCCTTAGTACACTTAGCCCCTAACTACCCCAAGCTGGGGGGATGTCTTTTTGTCTTGGCTATGGAACAAAGGTGTGTGGTCATGGATACTACGAAAAGATCTGCCTCTTTAATAGCAGTGATAAAATATCTAACATCTTCTAAACATTGACTATGCCAACCGTGCTAAGCACTTTACCTATATTATTTTCTTCGGTGCTCAGATCCAGTGAGGGAAGGTGCTGGTAATATCCCCACTTTTCAAACTGAGGTATAGAAGGTTAAATGACTTGCCCAAGATAACACATTTTCTATTATCATTATTATTATTTTTGGCCACACCACACGGCATGCGGGGTCTCAGTTCCCCGTCCAGGGATTGAACACACGCTCCCTGCGGTGGAAGCGCGGAGTCCTAACCACTGAACCTCCAGGGAAGTCCCCAAGATCACACATTTTCTAAATGGTGGACCCAGGTCTGTCTGACTCCAGACCTCATGTTTTTGCCCGTAGGATTCACTTCCCTGCTACCTGATTCTGTCACTCCTCCCCTCACATCCCTGGATGGACACAGTATATCTCCAGGCCCTGGTCTGGGCACCTAGCTCCTCCCACCTCCCGACCCCAGGATGCTTTACCCCGCCCTGTGCTCCACAGTCCCTCCACTCCCACCCATCAGAACTACCCAGCACTGCTGAAATACTGACAACCTTCAGGCCTTCCTTTTGGGCTGTTTTCTTAGCCCAGCTGGCCCTTCTCCCTGTGCTCAATCTGAAGCTCAACTTTAAGACCCCCGCTCCAGTGGCTGCTGCTCTCTAGAACCTTCCCTGGCCGCTTCTGTCAGAATTTATGGCTTCCTTCTCAGTGACGCTGTAACACTGCTTCTCTGGTTAGCCTCCTCGCCACTGATGCTAGAGAGACATGACTACTTGGCCACTTCCCCAGATCATGAGTTGATTGTGGTGTTGATCGGATCGGGCTGAGTGCCAGTCTGTGGGGCTAATCGTGTATCTGGAATTGGCTGGTTACTAAATTCAGTGTCATCTCCTTCAGGAGAGAATGGTGTCCCGGCCTGTGAGGAGTTGACATCACTCTATTTATTTTGAGTTTCCTGTCGATCTAACCAAGCACTTTCCTTGGTTGGACCTTGTAGGTCTGTTGAGGAATCATGAGAAAATTCTAAAGGCTTGTCATTCCCCAGCCCTGTCCTTGAGAATGATCCTGCTGTTCTTTCGGTGCCGCAGCCTGTGCCTCTCCTCAAGGTGGAGCTGGCAGAGTCACCGAGAACTCCCGAAGCCTGTCCTCAGATGCTGCAGCATGGGCTGTTTTTCTTCACCTGGGCCCCGTGTCTTCGCAGGCAGGCGTTTCACCCATTCATGGTGTGGCACCAGGAGGACGGGGCAGCTGTTCTCTACGGAACCAGCGTGGGCCCTGGGCAAGTCACTCCATATCTTAAAACTTTACATACTGTATCTTTTTTCCCCCTCTATCTTATAGAATCTCCATAATCTTCAGTCCACATGAGAGTGGTTTGGCTCTGTCTGCCCTTCTTCCACTCCCAGATACTCACTTTTTGTGGCTCTACCCCCAAGACCTGACGTGTGTCCCTCCAGAGCACTGCTCTGATTCCTGGAAGATGTATCTACCTTCTCCATAAGGCCTTGAGAAACTCCGTGTGATGGCGCAGCAGTGCAGGCTGTCCATCCGAGGAGCTGTCTCACAATTCCCTTGCCATTGGTCCTGGTGGATTACAGGTGCCCCTGGTGGATTACGGCTGCCCTTCCCCGTGGGACATGGTTGTGAGCCCTCGCCGCCCCCCCCCCAGCCCCGCCTCCTTCCTAGCTGCTCTCCTCTAGCAATGCCCAAGGTTACCGTGTTGCTCTTAAGGCCCAGCCTCAGAACTGGATGCAGGATTACAAGGGTGGTCTGGAGTTGAGCCTTGGGGTTGAGCAGACATTCCAGCTGTTAACACCACTTAGAATTATAGTGACGTTCTTGGCCTCTGAACTCAGTTGGATCCTTGGACTAGTTTCTGCTGTTCTTCAGTCTTCTGATATCCTGTATTTATAACTGGTTTCATGAACCCAAATGTAAGGTATAGTTCTGGAGTCCGGCAGCCCTGGATTGAATCCTGACCCTGTCACTCATGAACTGGGTGACTTCACTTTGAGTCACTACTGTAAGTTACAAGCCACTTAATTTCTGGATGCCCCCTGTTCCTTCATCTGTAAAACAGAGATGACAGTACTTACATGATGGGTTTTGGGTGAGGATTAAATGAGATAAGACATGCCAAGTGCGTGCACAGCCCCTGTCATATAGCAAGTGCCAGTAGTGGTGGTGAGGATGATTATGGTGAACTGTGTTTCCACCTGGGTCAAGTCAGGAGGCCGAGGTCTGGGTCTCTGCCTTTCTCTGCCACTGTCATGCTGTGTCAGACTGAGGACATTTGGAATCAGAACCCCAGTGCCTTGAGATGCAAGGATTTCCCTGAAAACCTTCTCGTCTGCGGCTCTGCTTCTTGGTCCCAGAGAGCCCTCTAGTGGCTGATCCATGAAGGTGCAGGCTCAGGAGGACAAAGGGAAGGAGGGGCCAGGTGGGGAGAGAGGTGGGCTGGGTGGAGAGAGGCTCCCCATCCAGGAGAAGAGCATGTGGTATTTTAGGGAGATGCCAAGGCTGGTGTCCGACCTGAATGTGGTCTCACTGCTGTGAAGTTCTACCTGTGGAACTTCGCACAAACCCCTTCTCCTCTGCAGGCCTCAGGGTGAGGAACATTGAGAACAAAGATGGACTAGATCCGTGTTTCCCAGAGATGATTTAGAGGGCCTTAGACAGTCATTTGGAAAACCAGAATGTTTATGTAACTTCATGTGCGCTACAAAAAATAGGAATTTTCAGATCTTTTCTTTTATGGATATTATCCTTTTAAGGTGAATAAAAACATTTTTTAAAATCTAAATACACTAAAAAAAATTAAGTAAATAATAGTACAGGTGTTATTCTATCAGGACAAAAATCATAAAAGTGGTAAACAAAGCAACAGAAATTTGGGCGACACTGGACTAGATTATTTGTGATTTCCCGCACAGTTCTGATAAGTTAATCCTATTTGTATGCTACCCAGTATTGTTCCCTAGCATAATGGTCACCAGTTATTGTTTATGCTGCTATAAGCTCTTTGAACTTATCCCTGAGAATAGAGATATTATTTACTCTTCATTTTACTGAACAGTGAGAGGCCCGGTCATATCTGCCTGAGACCACGTTAGTGTGTAGCACAGCAGGTTTGGAACCGAGCCCATCGGACCCCAGAGCCACGGTCTGCTGTGGTGCCTCCCATGGACGTGCCTTCTCTGCCCACCTGCACTGGGAGCCTGTCGGCAGCTACTGGACTGTCCAGTCTTGGTGCTGTAGCCTCAAGGCCCGCACGGACCAGGTTGCCTGGTGACAGTCATGTCCAGCTGGGCTTCGGGGCGAGCTGTGGAGCAGCGCCACAGGCTGACTCTGGGCATCAGGAGGCTGGCCTCCCAAGACCTGCGATATTGTCCCCTCTCCCTGACCAGTGCGATGTGTTGCCAAGGGTGCTGGCCGGGGGTGGGGTGGGGTGGCGGTCAGCAGTCCTGAAGTCTTGTCCAGGGCCTTTCATTCGCCTGCTGCTTAGCAGACGTGTCCACTAACTATGCACAGTTGTATCCGAACTAGAGGCCTTTTTTCCAAATAGTGTCCTGGGCCCTTCTCCCAGAGGTTCTGATTTGTATGTGTGGGCCTCAGAGATCTGTATTTTAGCCATTTTGCAAGGTTTGAGAATCATGGTGCTTAATGACCTCTGGGGTCCCTTCCAGCCCCCAAATCCCACGAACCTCAGCTTGGAAGGGCCTGTAGACCTTTGTGACCTTCCCCTGACCAAACAGCCTAAGTGACACGGAAAATAACAGTAAAAAAGATATTTTATTGTTAAAAAAAAAAACAACAACCACAAATGACCAGTGAAACCAGGCATCCCATCACTCACGCCCACAGTCGCCCGCACAGCCATGAAACATGCACACAAACACCCTGTCACCCACACAGCTCCCTCTTGCTGGAGGCAGCAGCCCTGTGGGTGAGAGTGGCTCTTGCTCTTCCTTTAGACTTTTGTCTCCAGAAGCAACACACATGAAAAGGCAGTGGACCGGAGACAGGGATTGGCAGGCGAGGGAGTGGCAAGGCCACCAGAAGTCTCTGGTCCCTACCACTCCTGGCTACATATGTTCTGCACATGTGTACACATGTACTATACATGAGCACCCACACGTGCAGACACGTGCCCACAATGACCCTCCATGCATAGGGTTGAGTCGCTGCAGGTAACACTTGGATTGGCAGGCCTCTGAAACAGAGGGGCAGGAAAGGACACTCCTGATGTCCGGCTCCCTGCTTCTCCACCCTTCCCTGCATAGGAGTTCTGACTTCCTTGTGTCTAGGGAAGAAAAATCCCTTTGGGGCAACTCATCCAGACAGCAAGGTTGAAAAGTGCCTAAGAATTTTTTTTAAAATGAAGAATGATGTCCTTCTTGCCTTTGGCCCAAAGTGCTTGCGAAACTTGGGCTGACGAACCCAGAGTTCCATGAGGTCTGAATTCTTTAACAAAGACGTTTCAGGGGCTGCACAGATCCTGGCAGGCCCTGGCTGGTAGAAAGTCAGGCTTTACGTCAGACTTAAAGAGGAGGCTCAAGGTGCTTGGAATTAGATTAGAGGAGTGGGACCCCCAGGAGACTGAGGCCAAGTGATGCTCCTCGGGAACCCTTGTCGCCATGGTTCACTGTCTTATGCCCGGTGCCTAGCTCGGTGCCTGACGTGGAGCAGACTCTGCAGTGAGCATGTGAGCGAGGCAGGCAGGGTGCACAAGTGACATGTGGTAGCTGCTCCCCTGCTGCTCACCTCTCAGCCCCTAGGAGGACACCCTGTTGCCCTGCAGGGTCGGTGACCTTGGACCTCCTCTCTCAGCAGGTGTGGTGCTTGCCTGTGAGGCATGATCCCACCTCAGCCTGCAGAGTGCAGCAACGGGCAGGTCTAAGAACGTGCCAGACAGGCCCGTTCAGGCCCTGACTCCCTGGGGACTGTCAGGGAGATGCACACTGCCTCTTACCCATCCCAGGAGTCAGTTTTTCCTGGGTTTCCAGGGTAACGGCTCTGTGCACACCCTTTCTGCTGGGGGCCCTAGTCCTGTTTCTGGAGCTGTACCCTCAGCTTCCCTTCATCCTCAGGGACTAGCTGGGGGTCTGGAAGAGCACATTTCAAGATGTGGCAGCCCGGACTGGGTATGGGGGCTTCGCTCCCACTTTCCCAGCCACGCTCAACTCGCTCCCCGCCAGACAGGGGAAGGCGCCAAGTCCTCGGCCTCCCCCTTGCCTCCGTCTGAGGACAGCTAGAACATGACCTCCTCGCAGCTCCCATAATCACTCTCCACCATGTCAGAGCCCTCATAGCTGGGGGGGGCCGGGGGCTGGACCCGGCCCGTGGGATGCCCGCCCCCCACCTCGCAGTCGGCGTAAGAGGGCCCGGCCCGGCTGAGGCGCATGCTCACCCCCTTGTAGCCCCCTTCTGCCAGGCAGGGCCCTGGCCCTCCCGCTCCCTGCTGGAACTGCGAGTGGTAGTAGCTGATAGCTGTGTACTCGTTGAGACAGGGGGCCAGCAGGTGCTCCTGGGGACTGGGGGGCCGTGGGGGGATCAGATCTTCCAGGTTCTGGTTGCTGTAACGGGGTGGGAGGGGTGCTCGCTTGTTTCCCATCTCCAGTGGGAAGGGGAAGCCCCCGTAGAGGCCAGTGGGGTCCGGCATCACAGCTGGGTTCCGGTGGCAGCGAGGCGATGGCGGCAGAGGGCCGGGGGTCCCTTCGGAGTGGGGGTATTCCCAGCGTTCCTTCCTGGAGTAAGTTGGGGGCCAGACTGTGGCTCCACCTGGGTACACTGAAAGGGAACAGCAAGATAGGGTGAGCTCTGAGTTTCCCTGGTGAAAGTTCCAGCTGGCCTTAGAGCTGCTCTGCATGACTTAGCATGTGGTAGAGATGGGCCGAGGAGTCGGTGGGTATGTGGCCCGTCTGTGTGTGTTGTCTCTGGCAGCTTAGATTAATATCTAGAATCCAGTGGGGCCAAGTTCAAAGCCAGAGGTTTAACTCAAAGCCAGCCCATCTTGTAAATTTGTGCCACTGATCCAAGGGTCAGTGAATAAGGGAAGAATCTGAATGGCTCCATGCATCCCCCCCCCCCATTCCTGGAGACAGCAGCTCTATCCCAAGTCCTACTGGTGAGTTTTGTCTCCTTAATTGAAGGAAACAAACACATATTTTGGACTAGGAGGTGTGATGGCATCTATCACAGAGGGCGATTAAATGAGATGTGGCTTGGAAGGTTGGAGATCAGGCATCCTTGGTCCTACCTCTGTCCCTGCTACTGAATAGTTGGGTGAGTTAGAATAAGTCACTGTGTCTTTATGGGTCCCAAGTACCCTACTGTCAGAAAGAGCAAATACTTGTTTTGACTATTACTGAATAAGCCAGAAAATATAAAGTGCTTTACAAATTCACCTCCTTTTGAGCCAAAGATGAGAGGGGGTGAAGGTCCCTCCTCTGGGTCAGCCAGGTCTGGCCCAAGGCCGCAGTACCTCTAGACTGGGCAACCAGAAGCTTGGACGACTGCCTCTCTTTCCCTTTCCAGAAAAGCGTAAATATACAGAAGCCCCCTTTTCACCTCAGGGATCCTACCCACCCCATCCAGGGTCTACAGGTTTCTGCCATGGACATCAATCCTGTGGAATGTCTTGGAATTTAGAGGAGTAGATCATGGTACAGTGGAATGAGGCCCAGACTCTGAGTCCAGAGGCCTGGGATCTGGTCCAGCCCACTAGTGCCCCGTAACCTTGACCACATCCCTTCATGGACCTGGATGGTGGCTCAGATAAGGGAGTGTTTCAGTCTATTACCCTGTTCCATCAATCCCAGAGGCTAAAGGCCTGTGGCTGTACTGACCCATCTCCTCGCCTGACCAGGTCCTCTTAATGATGGCCTCATTGTCAGAGTGGGAAGAGACCACCACTGGCGGAAGTCTGGGAGGCACGCTGCAGACCATTGGCCGTTGCTTAGAGCTGGGTCCAAAAGTGACGAATTCATTTGGAGCTGAGGTCTTGCTGGGCTCCACTTGGTTCAGGTTGTTGCAGACGCTTGTGCTCAGGGGGTTGAGCTCAATGGCAGGTGTGGCTTGGGTGTCAACACCAACACTCCTGGCCAGGAGGTCTGGGTCTTCCATGGCCACGGGCTTGTGGGACTTGCAACGGCGGCAGTAGAAGAGAAGCCCAGCAGAGACTATGACGATGACCAGTAGGACCACTATGATGATCAGAATCTCCTGCTGTCCCCAGTCCCCCCTTTTGATCTCAGGGGTGACAAGACAGTGTCCTTCTGAGCAGCCCCTTGATTCCATTTCACACCTGCAGACACAGAGAAGTAGTCAGGGGACTGAGTCACTATACTGCCCTTTCCATGTCCCCTCTTAAAAGATGTATGGGATAAAAACCCCTGCACTCAAGCCTGCCTCTCCAATTTCCCACCAAAAAGAAAAAAAAAAAAGTAATTATCACACATATCAACACATCAACTTCAGTTTCACATCATCCTCTACCAGTGAGGCATGAGACTCAGCAATACCCTTGTTCATGACCATTCGAATCTAGGCTCTGGGCAAGTCCATTATGTTCCACCCGTGAGATCTAGGCATTGGATACACTGCCTACAACTGAGGTCAAATTTCCAATCATATACTGCGGTAGAGGCAGCCGGCAACCTAGCTGTCCTTCGGGTCAGGGTCCCAGATACAAGTCAGCAGTCACCCAGCGATGGCAACCAGGCGCCAGTGTTCCCTCTGTCCCTCACCAGGAGGTTGCAGGAGCCCAGCATGGCTCCACACAGACCTTACACGGGACACCTTTCTCAGAGAGAACACCTAGAACCATATGACCTCTCAGGTCACCTTCAGCTTGGCTTTCATTGGTGTGAGGCTCCTAGGAGACTTCTATAGTCAGCTTTACCTTCTTTTTTTTTTTTTTTAATAGAACTTTATTGGCGTATAATTGCTTCACAATACTGTGTTAGTTTCTCTTGTACAACAAAGCGAATCAGCCATATGCTTATACATGTCCCCATATCCTCTCCCTCTTGAGCCTCCCTCCCGTCCTCCCTATCCCACCCCTCTAGGTCATCGCAAAGCACTGAGCCGATCTCCCTGTGCTATGCTGCTGCTTCCCACCAGCCAACTATTTTACATTCGCTAGTGTATATTTGTCGATGCTACTCTCATTTTGCCCCGGCTTCGCCCTCCCACCCCATGTCTTCAAGTCCATTTTCTATGTCTACCTCTTTGTTCCTGCCCTGCAACTAGGTTCATCAGTACCATTTTTTTTGGGGGGGTTCCGTATATATGCGTTAGCATACTTTTGAGGGACATTGGGAAAGGCTCCCTCCATCCCACGTGAGTCCCAGTGCCTGAAATTTCACCACCAACAGTTTGTCCTTTGGGTTATACGTTGGCCTCCCCAAATTCTCTTTTAAAATGCAAACACCACTTTCAGCCAGGAAGTGTCCCCTAACACAATGGTCCCCAACCTTTTAGGCACCAGGGACCGGTTTCATGGAAGACAATTTTTCCATGGACCGGTGTGGGGCGGGGATGGTTCAGGCAGTAATGTGAGCGATGGGGAGCAGTCAGGAGCAGCAGAGGAAGCTTCGCTCACTCACTCACCACTCACCTCCTGCTGTGTGGCCCAGTTCCTAACAGGCCTCGGACCGGTCCTTGGCCGAGTGTTGGGGACCCCTGCCCTAACCCATCTACTGGATGGAGAGAATCCCCTGCTGCAGAGTGAGGCGCACAGTGGGGCTGGAAATGCCAGGTGCTGAGAGAAAGGACTTGGATCTTAAAGACAAGGGGGAGCCTTGGACAAGCCCTTTCCTTCTCTGGGCCTCAGTGTCCTCATCTGTAAATTGGGTGGATGGACTATATCATTGGATCTCTTATGCACCCACTGACAGCAAGGGGGTCCCTTGGGAGCTTGTTATAAATAGAATCCTTGGCCTCCTTCCTTGGAGATTCCAGTTTAGTTGGTCCAGGAATCTGTATTTTTCACAAGTCTCCCTCATGATTTTTAAAGGTTTCCAAGTTGGGGAGCCATAAAATGAGAGAATTGCCAAAGCCTCTTTACATCTAGGATTCTAGGGATGATTCTCCTTCCCTTACAACCCCCCCAGGCCAGCATAATACAAGGCACAGGTAGCTAGTGGTGGGGTTTGAGACCCACAGCAGTGCCTGTATCAAGTGGAATCATTACCCCCAGGCCGCTTTCTGGAAAGTCATGGTCCAGAGCAAGAGAATAAGAACTTTAGCTACTTTCAGACTTCAGCAAAGATCAGAACTGCCCGAGGATCTGGTAGGAAGTGCAGATTCCTTGGCCCCAGCCTAGTGAGTCCAACTCAGTAGGTTCAGAATAGGGCTTGGGAAATCTGTCTTTTTAAAGAGCACCTCCCCTTCCAGGGTGTTCTGATGCAGGTGGTGGGAGGGAGAAGCCTTGACACGTGGAAAAGGCCAAGAAGCCAGGTAACCAGAGCACTCAGCCCCTGGCTGCCCATTGGCCTCTCTAGGGGTCAGAGTGCAGAGGTCATCCCCCAGTGGTGCCACACTCAGGGAGAGGAAGCAATGGCAGGGGACCTCTCCTGTGCTTACCTGTCTCCCATGTAGGGGTGAGGGCAGATACAGGGGGCTTCTTCGGGGGAAGAGATGCAAGTTCCACCTTCCAGGCAGGGCATCGAAGTGCAATTCTCCTTCCTTTGTTCACAGTGCCTCCCGGAGAACTGTGAGGGGCACGTGCAGACGTAGCCTGGGGAGAAGGGCAGGGCCATGAGAGAGCACGCTGGTCCAGTAGCCCCAGGGGACAGGTCCTCCAGGATGGAGGGGGACCTCATGTGTTTGCAGATCACAGTGTTCACACTTAGTTATTGAGTGCCTCTCTCTGCCACATGCACCATGGTAGGCACTGGTGCCCTGCTGGACAAGAAGATTGGATCCCTGCCCTCAAACAACTTACAGACTACAGAGAATAGGCATCTAAAGGATAATAATGGGTATCGTCATCCTAGACAACACTATTTATTGTAATAGTTGTTCTAAGAATCTTCATGTATTAGCTCATTTGATTCTCCCGACAGCCCTGAGATTGGTTACTGATATTGTCCTCATCAGGGACAGGTACAAGTTGATGGCAGGTCAGGAAATGAGGCTCAGGGAATGCATGACATTTGCTCAAGGTCACACAGCAAGCAAATGGCAATTTGGGGGTTCAAACTGAGACCGTTATAGATAACATCAGTATATTAGTTATTATCATAAAAATTAGTTTTATTGAAGGGAAGCGTTGGGGGAAGGAGTTAGCCTAAACTAGGCACCAGGGGAGGTTTCCTGGAGGAGGTGATATTTTAGTTGAGACCTGAAGGATGAGTAAAAATTAGCCAGGCAAAAAGATAGAGGGGCAAAGATGAAGATGTTTCAGGCAGAGGAGAACGTGTGCAAAGGTTTGGAGGAGAGGGTGTGGCATGTCACCAGGGTGGACCAGCAGGTGGGAAGGGCCAGGGCATAGGAGCCACAGGCAGGAATTAGGAATTGGGACTCCATTTGAACAGCAAGGGGAAGCCACTGCAAGATTCCAAGCAGGATAGTGCTCTGCTCATATCTACATTGTATAAAGATGTCTCTGGTGCCCTGCTGGAAGATGCTAGTGGAGGGAGAGAAGCAGGAGAGCAGGGAGGTGGCTGGTGCAGAAGAAAATAAGAGAGGTGATGGGGGCTGGGGTCAGACCAATGGTGGTGGGGACGCAGAAGTGATGGACTCCTTGGGTATCTTAGGTAGAAATGACAGTATTATTTGTCAGGCAAAGATTAGAAAATGGGAGAATGCCAAGTGTTGACAGAGATGTAGGTGCCTCGGAATCTCACACACTTGCTGCTGGAAGTACAGACTGCTGCGGCCATGCTGGACAGCAGTCTGACCCGATTTAGTCAAAGTAACTATTTGCATATTCTGGGTATGTGAATTCCATCTCCGGGTGGTGCGTATGTATGTGTGTATGTGTGAAAAGTTCTCACATAGGTTTGTAAGATGACGTGGGAGGATGTTCAGTGCAGCATTGTTGATGGGGGTGAGATGTCCATTGCTGGGAGAGTCCAGAGGGGAAAGGTAAGCGCATGCACACCTTGGAGTATTGAGCCACAATTAAAAGCAATGAATAAGAATTACTCGTGGCAGCGTGGATAAAGTGTAAAACATGATATACCAGTTATATACGTTAGAAATTCAAGCATGTGACAAACAGTTCTTACATTTTGAAAGAACTCATTTTAAAACTTTAAATGTTTGCCTATGGGTTTGAGGAAGGGAGAAGGCAGTGGAGTATAAAGGGCAATAAGAAAGAGAAACTGGGCTTCCCTGGTGGCGCAGTGGTTAAGAGTCCGCCTGCCAATGCAGGGGACACGGGTTAGATTCCTGGTCCTGGAGGATCCCGCATGCCGCAGAGCAACTAAGCCCGTGCGCCACAACTACTGAGCCTGCGTTCTAGAGCCCATGAGCCACAACTGCTGAGGCCTGCACACCTAGACCCTCTGCTCCGCAACAAGAGAAGCCACCGCGATGAGAAGCCCGCGCACCGCAACGAGGAGTAGCCCCCGCTTGTCACAACTAGAGAAAGCTCGCACACAGCAACGAAGACCCAACGCAGCCAAAAATAAAATAAATAAAATTAATAAATTTTTTTAATAAAAAAGAGAGAGAGAGAAACTTAGCGCGCACCAATGATGACACTGAGATGTGTGATGACTTCAGCCTTCTACATCAGAGGTCCCCATTTGTACACTTCCCCCATCCAAAAAAAAAAGGAGAAAGAAAGATAGTTCTTGTTGAGGGAGAAAGAAGACTCCTGGCCTCCCCTGGTGTAAACCTAGCAGATCCCAACTCGTTACTCACCAGACAGTAAGGGGAAGAGGGGGATATTTCCACTGAGATCTGCACCCTGAGCATGCCTCTCGCTTAACAGCCCTGTGACCTTGGGTGAGTTCCTTTACCTCTCTGGGTATCCCTTACGTAGCCCAGTGGTTTCCTGAGCTGTAAAATGGAGCTTTAATGGCTCTCTTCCCCGCTCCCCCCCCACCCCGCTCCCTCCCTCATGGGACTGTGGTGGAGGAATCTGCTTGGTAAACTCTACGGTGATACACGATTGCTAGTTCAACCTGGCAGGGTCCTCTGTAGAGCCTCCTGGGATAAGCCTCAGGGTCAGCCCTAGCCTTACCTGCCCCGCGGGTCTGTGAGCACTCCCCACCATTGAGACACGGGTTCTGGCTGCACTGGTCACTATGGAGGCAACACTGGGTGAGGGCCCGCCTCTCCAGCATGCCCGCCACCTTCTTGCCATGGGCCAGCAGCTCCAGCGCCTCTCCGTTGATCATGACAGCATCCAGGCAGCCTTCGAAGCCCTGGGAGACATTTGGGAAAGAATGCAAGAGGACGAGGCCACCCAGAAAGAGGTCCCTTTCAGGCCTCAGACTCCAGCAGTTCTCTGGGAGC
This sequence comes from Balaenoptera musculus, assembly GCF_009873245.2. NCBI lineage: Eukaryota > Metazoa > Chordata > Mammalia > Artiodactyla > Balaenopteridae > Balaenoptera > Balaenoptera musculus. Next base: position 126,699,761 of record NC_045787.1, read on the forward strand.
GCAAGGGAGGTGTTGGCTGCACTGTCAACCGACAGGTGAACGGAAGTGTCTGTCTCCTCCACCAGAACGGAGTGCCACTCTTGGTCATTCACACGAGACCGGGAGGAAAGGTTTCTGTAGAAGCCACCTGGGCAGTGGTATTCCAGCTGGAGCACTCCATCGACCAGCTGTAAAGAAAATCCAAATGGCCATCAGCAAAGCCAAGAAGTATTTATAAAAATCCCTGCTCAGAAGCTGCCAGTGCAAAGAATGTTAGTTTATTTTCACAGGTAGGAGGGGTAGTGTTTGGTGATTTTCAAGGCTGTTTTAGACATTGTATTTATAGAGTGTAGAAACCCTCAAAGTGCTCTTCTATGGTCTCATTTGGCCTTCGCCGCTCTCCATGGGATGGCCTGGGCAGGGATGATATCTCCATTTCAGAGATGAGGAAACTGAGGCCCAGAGATGCCTTGCTGATCAAGACCCTGTCTTTTGGATTCTTCTTCACAGGCCTCTCCAGTATTCTATACTCCTCAGCCTTCAGGGATACCAGAAATCTCCCTCTCACCCCAACTCCCTTACTCAACAGTTCAACAGTTCTTGAAGTGGGTCTCTAAGATGATTTCAGGGCATCTACAAGGTGAAACTATTTTCATAATAATCCAAGACATTATTTGCCTCTTCTACTCTGATTCTGTCACAAATATACAGTGGTGATCTCTAGACATGCGCCATCACAACAGATAAAGGCAGAAGTAGGTACGAGCCAGCTAGCTTCTATTAAGCCAGATGTAAGAGAAATTTGCAAAAATGTAAAACAATGCCACTCTTTTTTTAATATGGAAAATGGAACAATTTTTCCTAAAAATATGGAAACATGTAATGGGTTTATGTTAACATGTAATGGGTTTCTTGTTATTTTAAAACTTCTCAGTTTTAATTTCTAATAATGAAAATGCCAATAGCTATTACCCACATAAACAAAACTTCCCGATGATCCTCAATTATTTTTAAGAGTACAAAAAGTCCCAAAATCAAAAAGTCTGAGAATCACTGGGTTAGAACATTTTAGTTCCCCTCACCCTCAAGAAGTGGGACTACTTGTGGCCAAATAGTTTTCCTGTCACTCTGGGTTAGGTAGTGCTTTCTCTGGGTGAAATGTGAAGATCTAACCCAGTGTTTTCCAGAAGTTGGACATTTGTACGCCATCTTCCTGATTTTTGCCCTGGTTGAATTCTACCTATACCTTTATTTCCTTAAAAAGAAAACAGTATTATTATAGTAAATAGAAAACCAATATAACTTGCCATTAAGAAAAGACAATGACAAAAATAAGTACAACTTATACAAAACATTGTCATTAAATCACTCCTTTCACTTACCTAGGACCACAGATCTGTTGATCCCTCCATCTTTTCACTGTCTTTCCCCTCTGTAATGTCCTCATTCCTCTCCTTACCAATCTTAAATTCCATAACCAAATTCCTGTCCCTGTTTTACTTGGTAGAACTCACTTGGCAAATACACAAATCCGGTAAAATCCAACTCTCCCTCTATATGTAAGTATCACGGAGCTGAACATGGCTGGAGAAAAACACACAGCTTTTGCTTATTGGTCTCCCTTTAATTTCATGACCATGAGTCTCAAATGAGCCCTTCATGCTACCCAGTGATCGTACTGTCTTGCTTAGTCCCCTCACTCTCTCAGATGACTATTTTCACAACTTCTCTCTCCTCAGACCCTTAATGCCTCTCTCCCCATCCTCGCTCTCAGCAATCAGATGGAAACTTCCAGGCACTCTCACCATCATATCTGTCCACGTTGTCCAAAGCCAATCTCTCCATTCATGCACTAGATCCCACCCCACCCCCCTTACCTCCTAAAGGACAAGATGCCACTGACTCTCCTTTCTCCTTCCTACATCTTTGTTCACTCTCTACTGGATCATCCCAGTCATCATACAAACATGCTGTTATTGTTCTAATCTTTAAAAAAAAAAAAAGTTTTCTTGAACCCACTTTTCCTGCCAGATAGCACTTTCTTTCTTTGCTTTCCCTTTGCAGCAAAATTCTACCCCCACCCACCATGACACTGAAACCACTGGTGTCAGGGCACTCAGCGTCCTTTGTGTTGCCAAATTCAATGATTGATATCACTTCCCATCTTACTTGACCTCTCAGCAGCATATTACGCAGCTGATCACTGCTTCCTTCTTGATACACATCCCTCATTTGGCTTCCCAGATACAATACTCTCTTGGTTTTTCTCCAGCATCACTGGTTGTATCTTTTCATTCTCCTTTATTGGATCCTCCTCTTCCCCAACCTCTCAGTGTTGGAGTATCTCAGGGATAAATCCTTAGTCTACTCTCTTTTCAGTCTACACTCTTTGGTGATCTCCCCAGTCTCATAGCTTTGAATACTATGTATATGTGGAAGAATCCCAGATCTTCATCTCCAGCCCAGACCTTTCTCGCTAGATTTTGTTTGTCCAGCTCCACTAGTAGGTCTAATAGTCATCTCAAGCTCATATGTCCAAAACGGAACTCCTGGTCATCCCCCTTCCCCAACCTGCTCCACCTGTATCCTTGCCCGGGTCTGTTGGCAGCAACTCCATTCCTTCAGGTTGCTCAGGTCAATATCTTACTCCTTGCTTTCTCTCCCAGCCCTCATTCAGTTCATCAGGAAGTCCTGTTGACCTTACCTTCAAAATCTCTCCAGAATCTGAACTCTTTTTCCCAGTTCCACTGTCATTCCCCTGATCTAAACTGCTATCAGCTCTCACCAGAATTACTGCCTTTTGGCTGGGTCTTTCCACTTCCATCCTTGTTCCTCTAAAATCTATTCTCAACACGGTAGCCATGAGGACCCTTTTTGCATATGTCATACCATGTTAATTCTCTGCTCAAAACCTTCTAATGCCCCCCACTTTGCTCAGAATAAAACTCAAAGTCCTTAGATAGCCTATGAGACCTTTATAGATATGACCCCATCCTATTACATCTCTGACCTCAACTCCTGCTACTACTGTCCCCTTGTCACTTCACTCAAGTCATATTGACGTCTGAGCTATTCCTTAAACATGCCAAGCAATATCCTGCCAATGACTATACCCGCTACCTAGAATGCTGTTCCCCCAGAAGTCTACGTGGCTAACTACCTCACCCCCTTCAAATTATTGTTCAATTATCACCTCAATGAAGCCTTCCCTAACCACCTTATTTAAAATTGCAACTTCCCACAAAAGGGCAGAATGCAAGCATGATCTCCTCCACTCTGGCTTGGTAGACAACATAGCAGTTAGAGGCTCGTCTTCATTGAGGGAGAAAAACAGCTATAATACAGAATGTACCAGGCACCTTCAAGATGGTGGAGGAGTAAGACGTGGAGATCACCTTCCTCCCCACAAATACATCAAAACTACATCTATATGTGGAACAACTCCTACAGAACACCTACTGAACACTGGCAGAAGACCTCAGTTTCTTCATCTGTAGGACAAGGATGATGACAGTCACCACCTTACAAGGCTCTTTCGAGGACTAAATGCTATAACACAGGCAATAAGGTGTCTGGCACAACAAGGGCTCAGTACTTTCTTATGACCACTCTAAAAGGATGAGTCCCATTTTCATAGATGAGTAAATCGAGATGTAGTGAGATTGAGGCTCTGGCCCAAAGGACTGAGTGCCTGGGCAGGGATTCGAAAATGGGAGCTCAGCCATGCACATGTGCTGGTCACAGGCACCTGACATGAACAACTGGCTCTCTTCAGTATATTTCCCTATAGCATTTTAATTTATTACAATAAGTATCTGTCATTTTTATTAAAAAGAACCCCATAAAGCTATTTTCAGAATTTAGAATAATATAGCAGAAAAGGGAAAATATAAAGAAGACTGTCCATGAAAATCATAACCTCCAGGCTTATGATTTATTTGAGAGCTTTAAAAGCACAAAAGGACTGTGACTCTAGAAGAGAAATATTCTGCAGGCTGCCTCTCCTGCACACCACCCTGCTCTCTGAGCAGCTGACCTCCGCGAAGTTGCTGCTGCAGGGCTCCGCGTTGCAGGTGGACAGGTCCACAAGGCTAGGGGTGGACAGTAGTTGTTACTGTGCCCCTCATTCTTCTTTTCCTTTTGGGACACTCCCCCTCCTTCTCAACTTAGTCTACGTTGTTCTGGAAAGGCTGGCCCCTCTCCCTGGCAGCCTTGGGGATAGTCACATGACTCAGACCTGCCAATCAATGTCTGAGGTGGGACTTTTACTGCTGTTGGAAAGAGATGCTCCCTTTCTGCTGGGCTGGCTCAGTGGCAGAATGAAAGCCTGGGCTGCTGGGACCACCTTTGCCATCACTTGGGGGGATATCTGTGGTCTTCTGAACAAAAGCAGATCTGACAGCGGGAAGGAAAAGGATCCTGTTGATATACTTTGAACACCTGGATCTACCCAAGCCTGAGGTCAATCCTTGGCCTCTTCCATTACATGAGCCAATAAAATTCTCTCTTTTGTTTAAAAAAAATAAAAATAAAAAAAAAATAAAATTGCAACTTCCCACATTCCTGATCCCCCTTAACCTTTTTTTTTCTTTTAACCCAAAGCACTTATCACATTTGAACAAACTCTATAATTTTCTGATTTATTATTTTTATGTTTATTGTCAGTCTCCCACCATAGGATGAAAGCTCTAAGAGGGGTTTTTGTCTTTTTCACTGATGAGACCCAAGCACCTGGAAGAGTGCCTGTTGCATAGTAGATGCTCCATAAATATTTGTTCAATGGATTAAATTCTAACTAACTGCCAAAGTCTGCTTTCTCTTTGTCAAAATGGGAGATGGACACCTGTGATAGAGATGTTAAAATCAGGCAGGTACTCTGAGACTTTCTACAGGACGTAATCAGAAGGACTAAAAGACCCTTGAAAGGAAATTCATTTTCCTCCATGTGGATTCCACGTACCTTAATGTACCCCAGGCTTCCACCCATCTTGGGAAACACTGGTCTGTTACTCAGCAAAAATGATAAAAGCATCAACCAGGTCTAGGTGGCCTTACCCATCTCTCTTTCTATCTTCAGAGGCTCTCTGTCATCCCACAGAACAGCCTGACCTCTGTTGTACTTGGACATGTATTGCCAGGTGGGGTGGCTTTGGCCATCATGGCTGGAAAGTCTCGTGTTCTAACTAAGAGTCACACCCAGTACCCCTGAAAACCACGCAGGGGTTTCTTTGCAGAAGTGAGCCTTCTTGGCCACCCCTATGCCGCCCCACCTCCCCAGCCTGGCACGCCCACAGGAAATCTCTCAGGCTGGCAGTGCCTTACCTTCAGGGAGAGACACACTGTCTTATTGCTGAACAGGAGAATGGCCTGTGACTGGAGTGTTTTCAGGCGGAAACGGATGTGCCAGTTCTGAGCCTCTGGGAGACTGTACCGCCCGAAGCTCTGACCGCTGAACCTCGCGCCACTACCTGTGAAAGCAACCAGAGGCACTGTCACCTCCACACAAAGTGGTCCCCACGGAGCCCTGGAACTGACTTTGTCTCATTCAACCCTTGGGTGGCAAGCAAGGTCATTGCTTCCATTTTACAGATGAAATGAGGCTGTGAGGTTACTTGTCCAGGGTCACACAGTTAGACAGGGGCCATCACCCTGCACACCTTCCTCTGGCCCCAGGGACCCTCGCCTTGGGTCCTGGCCTGGATCAGAAACTATGAACTCAAACCATTAAGAAAGCAAGAATCAAGCCAGAAAGGTCATCAGTCAAGTGTGCAGAAGTCAAAACTTCTATCCTCCATATTTTCCATGTGATTTCTGACATCACTTGGGGAAGAAGGAGGTCGAGTTGGAGAGGATTTTGCATATATGTGTGATTTCAGGGACACCACGAGGGCTTTTTGCCTCAAGACATCTTCTTCATCATCAGGAGTGTAATCATTTGGGTAAGCACTTCCCACACAAAATGCTGCTGAGAAGTCGAGAGACTTCTGTGGTAAAGGAGGAATGTAGTGATAAATTGTGTGGCCAGAACTTCCATTTGCTGCATCCTCCGTAGCAATTGCTAATGCAGAATTGCACAGTGAGGAGTCTGAGACTTCACCTAAACTTGAGTTGTTCAAGCTTATTTGACCACGGGACCATCTAGTGTGGACTCCGTACCCTTAGCCCTTGGAAATAGCATTCTGTGGAAACTCCTTTGGGACATGCTGTGTTATATTAAGCCACGCCCACCCCAGATTTTTTTTTTTTTAAATCCACCCTCCTCAGAAGTGAGTTTAGTTATTAAATCCCTAAAACCTCAGTGTGAATAAGCTTATCAGTTGTCAGGAGAAGGGGTGAGCAGTACAGGCTCCAGATTCCTAGGGAAGAGGATTGTTGAAGAGAGGGAACACAGGCCAAAAGGAGGAGGAAGAACCAGAAAGTGAGGCCCATGGGATTACAAGATCCTAAGATGCTGTCATACCGTACGTCTAAAACGCTCTGATGCTGGCAATTCCATCCCGGTAGGTCATTGTTGGATGGGATATTGCAGATGATCTAGATCAAGAATCCCCAAACCTGGCTGAGTATCAGCATCAGCTGAAGAGTCTTTTAAAATACAGAAAGCTAGTCTCTACCCTTAGTGAGTAAGATTCTGTAGTTCTGGTGGCACTTGAGTATCTGTATTTTAAAAATCTCCCCGTGATGGGTGTAGCAACTGGAAGAGAGCCCAAGGGAGGTTTCTGAGATGCTGATCATGTTCTGGTCCTTGATCTAGGTGATTACCTTGATCTAGGCTCGTTACACCGGTGTATTTGATTTCTGAACACTTGTTGAGCTGTACACTTATGATACATGGATCTTTCTGTATGTCCTGTTTCACTAAAATGTTCAAACAAACAAACAGAAACCAAACTTCTTTCCAAGTGATTCTGGTGTTAGGTGAGCCAGCCTACCTAGTATTTCTCAAAGTGCAGCCCTTGGCCCACCTGCTTCAGAAATGCTTGAGGTGCTGGCTAAAAATGCCAATTCCAGGCGTCACCCAAGACCTTCCAAATAAAAAACTCCGGAGGTGACAGCCAGGAGCAGGTCACTTTATAAACATGCTCCCCAGGTGATTTTGCATAATCTTGAATTTTAGAACCTCTGCTATCTGATGCCAGGGGGTCACGAGAGAACCTTCAGCCATCACAGCTTTCCCTGCAGCCCACTCCAGGGTAAGAGACACAAGAAGGGAACACCTGCCGCCCCAGCCCACCCCATACCCCTAGAGTAGCTCACCTAGCCTAAATCCAGAGGTCCCTGGAGAAAGTCCACAAGTCTTCCTAGAATTTCCCTAATGCAATCTGGATGGACCCCTAGGCCAGGCCAGGCAGGGGGCAAGGGGGCGGGGGTGATGTCATTCCCCTTTTGCAAATGCACCTGAGCTGATCCAGGGCATTGGTCCTAATGCCAGGGGCACTGGGGTAAGTCCTGCCAGAACACCAAGTTCCTAAAGAATTTGGAGAAGAGCTCAGGCTTTAGAGTGGGACACAGGTATTTGAATAACCAGCCCTTCACTGGAGGCTGTACAGTTTCAAGCAAACCAATACAATCCCCATACCTGTTTCAACTGTAGATGGAGCTAATGATCCTGCTTCCTAAGGTTGTGGTGATGAGTTTAGGTAACATACACACAGAGACTGGCACACAGCAGAGTCCTTATAGCCACAACTACCACCGTGTGAATGGCAGCCACCACTGATGGGGTGCTTAGTGTGAGACAGCTAGGGGTTAAAATGCTTTCATATCCATGAAGTAATTTACTCCCCAAACCAACTCAAGGAGGCAGATGATACTATCTTCATTATTTCAAAGATGAGGAAAAAGCTCAGAGGGTTTTAGTAATCCACCCAAAGTTACACAGCTCGTAAATGACAGAGCTGGGGTTTGAACCTGAGCTGCTCAGTCTAAACGTTGAGGTTAAAACTATCAGGCTATAGTAATAATAGTAGTAGTGCTAGTAACTCGGGTTAACTGACCACCTTCTATAGGTCAGGCACTTTTCTAAGCAAGCACTTGATATTTAATTCTCATTTAATCCCTACAACAGTGCAAAGGCACAGAGAGGTTAAATAATTTTCCTAAGGTCACCTGGCTAGCTAGTGGCATAGCTGGGATTTGAACCCAGGCAACTTGATGCCAGTCTATGCTTTCAGGTGTGATGCTGAACTGCCTCTTGAATTCTTACCATTATTTTCAAAGTTCCAAAAAGTGACCAGAACTAGGGTGCTATTCCATGACTAGATTTTGTGAGGCCTCACCTGTCTCGTGGTGGTCCCTGCTCTTTAACCCTGTTAAAATGTCCCTCTAACTACCCCAGAGAGCCCCCCGCTGGGATCTCCATCCCTGGAGTCAGTCTGGCTGGGCCATCAGCGCTGGTTGTCCTGGGGAAGTCCCATTTCTCACCGTTACAGGAGCAGTTCCTCTCCAGGCGGTGCCGCGGGGTCAGGATGCTGAGCCTGGCTGTGCTGTACGTGGGCCCAACCCTGGGGTCCAGGTGCACGGTCTCTTGGCAGATTTGTCCCTGGCAGGTTGGCCCCTGGCAGGGCACCACAGCCATGGCTGACCTCATCTGAATTCCCACCGAGTGTTCCATCTCCTTGGCTGAGTGAGTGATGATGGATGCCAGCTCCTGGAGCTTGGAGAAGGTCCCCGAATGCCCCTCAAAGACCAGGAGCACGTCCACCCCAGCCTTGGCCTCTGCAGGCTGCAGGCTGGCCAGGTGGATGTTGGCTCGTTTGATGTCCAGCCTGTTGCTGAGGAACCTCTGCAGGTTCCTCCAGTGGTCACTCACCAGCTCCTCCGGGGTGAGCTGGTGGAAGCCCATCCACACGGTCTGCTGCAGAGCCTCCTGCCCCACATGCCACACGTGGACGTGGACCCCGGCAGTGGTGGAGAAGGTCCCATCGCTAACCATGACGTTGAACGTGTAGCGGCCCCGAGGCAGCCCCTGGGCGGCGATGATCTTGCCATCAGACGCGCCCACTGTGAAGCGCCTGCCCAGGCTCTCCTCTCCTGCCAGGCTGTAGGTCAGCGTGTCCTGTGGGTCTCGGTCTGTGGCGTGGATTTTGCCCACCATGCCGCCCTGGAACTCCTCCTCCCCGATGGTGATGAAGATCTCCAGTGGGAGGGTGGAGGGTGGGTAGTGGCTCTGCTCCCTGACGTGGACCCTGACCGACGTGGAAGATGAGAGGGGTGGGGTGCCGCTGTCTGACACCTGTGGGCAAAGCGGGCACCGAATTACCATAGGACCGCGGCTGTCGGGGCCTCCCCGGGAGCCACGTCCCTCTGCCCCAGGGCAGGCTCAGCGTGTTGTCGCATTTGAAAGGGAAAATCGTAACTCCAAAAGTGCTGAGGGCTCTGTGGAGGGAGTTACATCCCACATCACCGGTGTGGGTGGTAAAACTTAACTCCACCTTCCATCTGACACTTCTCTGAGCCCATCCTAAGCCTCTCCAGCCACACGTGGCCTCCTCCCTCTTGAGCTTCTCTCATTCTGTCTCTTTCCTTAGGAGGGTCATCAAAGGTCTCCTAGTGATTCTAGGGTACACCCTTCATGGCCTCTGTCAGCCTAAGGAGGTTCTCTTACTCCTCTTTACTATGTGACTGGGGTCGGGGTCGGGGTGGGCATGTCTTCTTCAGCTCAGCCAACAAATATTTATTGAGCGCCTTGTATGGGCCAGGCCCTCTGCTATGATCAGGAGAGAAGAGAGGTGCGGAGAAGAGGTGACAGACAGGGAACAGCAAGCGTCAGGCCCTCTAGTGGGAAAGAATGCTCAACACAGCAGGAAGGGACCACTGCTGCTGGAGGAGCGGGCAGGGCCGAGGGCCAGAGGTGAGCAGAGAGGGAAGCCCAGGCCGTCGCTGATGGGCTGAGGAGCACGAGGTTGGATTTAAGTCAGGCCCGAAAAGCCACTGCAGGTTTGAAGCAACGTGACCTCACTTAAGCAAGGAAAGATTGTAAATTAGAAATGCCTTTCCCTTGCACATTTCACCAAGCATCTCTGCAACTTTCTGTCCGGACTTAGCAAGGAGGAAGCTTTCTTTCCTCTCCTCAGTAACGTTATCACTTTCTCAGCTGTCAGCAGGGTCTTCACGGTTTTCCCTACGGTAATATCTTGTTCATGTGGATTCGCTTTGAGTGCGGGAGAAAGGTGCAATATTACACCTGCTGCTGGGAATTGTGCATAACACTGATGAGATATAAATAGCAACAGTAATAATTAATATTACTACTAAGAATAACATATAACTAATATTAACTGAGTACAAACTGTGTGCCAGTCACTTTTGAATGCTTTAAATGCATGTCATAGTTTATCTTTCTTATGAGGTAAGTACCCTGAAGTGTCCTATTTTACAAAAGATATAACTGAGTCTCAAAGAGGTCAAGTGACTTGCCCAAGGTCATACAGCAGGTAAGGCCAGAGCAGAATCTGAACTTCTTCTTGTGTTCATAACCTGTTTCTTTGCTGGCCTATAGTGCCTCCCAGTGAACAAAAGCAGAAATACAGGACAAATGCAAGAGAGAGTGATGATGCCAATAGTTACTGAGTGATTGTCTGGGCCAGTATACAGAGGTCAGGAAGCTGTTGCCTCCCTAGACAATCATGCCCATGCCCTTGGCTTTGAGGACCCTCTACATTAGCCCACACCTGTCCTCTGAGCTGCAGACTCCCATTCCCAGCTGCCTATTGGACACCTCCACTTAGATATTTCATGAACACCTGAAAGGTAACATATGCTAAGCAGAGCCCTCATTTTACCCATAAACCTGTCCCTCCCCCACCCCAAGTCTTTCCAGTCTCATAAATGGCCCTACCATCCAGACTTTACTGGAGCCAGGAACCTGGGAGTGGTCCTGATTCTTCTCTTTTCTCTCTCTCTCCTCATATCCAATCCACCACCGACTCCCATTTATTTCCAAGCAAAACCTGTCACAGATATGTCCACTTGTTCATCTTCACCATCACCTCAAGATCTCATCACCACCACCTCCAGCTTAGATGAATTCTCACCGGTTTCCCTCAACCACTCCTTCCCCCTTCAACTGACTTTCTCTAGAGCTTCAAAAACAAGCCTTCTGAGACACAAGAAGGGTCACTTCTCTGTTTGAAACCCTTCAATCACTTCTCACTGCCCTTGGATTAGAATCTAAATGTATTATCAAGGCTTATCATTAGGATGACTCTACTTCCTGGTTAGCCCAGGACAGTCTTGATTTTCATCTTTGTGGATCACTTATCACCAATTAACTATTTTTGGTGCCTCTCTCACTCTCAAGAGCATCACAGTTTGGGCCTCAAATAACACGGTCATCCAAGCTATGAGACCCCCATGATCCACCCAACCCATCTCTTCAACTTCATTCCCACCAATGCTCACCATGCACTGACCACGTGGCAACACCTCAGGTCACTTCAAGCTCTTTCCCACCCTGGGACTTGGTCTCATCTAGCTCTTCCTGCCTGTGATGCTCTCCTGCCCACTTTCCACATGGCCAGCTCCTCAGATCTCAGCTCAAATGCCCCCTCCTCACAAGGGTTGCCACCCTCTGAAAGTGTCTCTCTTGTGCCTTATGAGCCTCCTGTCACTTTCTTCATCTGTTTATTGCTTATCTCCATAATTAGAATCAAAAGCCCACGGGGATGGGGTTCATCCCCTTTTTTCCCCTGCTATATTACTAGTAGCTAGCATGCCATATGATAAGTACTCATGTGGCATATGATAAGTACTCATAAATGTTAAGTATATGATAAGTACTTATAAATGTTTGTTGAATGATGAATGGCTGGCTGGCTGCTTGGCTGGCTGAATGGATGACTACATCATCGTGAGCCCAGAGAAGTTCACAGAATAGTAGGATCCACTAGATTTGAGATTTAGGAAAGGGATTTGGGGGAATGAAATGAGGGAGAAATGTTTGATCACCATCTTGGCCACTTTTCCTTGGGCAGTTCTCATACAACCCATAATAATATCACTATAATCCTCTCCATGTATGTATATGTTCTCTCATTTGACCCCTGCACTGAAACCGTGGGTAATCATGGATTAGTGGATCCATGGATTAGTCAAATTCGTTTCACCTGCCTTCACTAAACAAGGTCATTTAAAGGCTTGCATCTGCACATATCCTAAGCAATAAGATGTTTGCCAGAGTTATTTTCCAGGACTTGGAGTCAACCGTGACTAGTTGGAGTTGAGCTGGTTAAGACTGGGTAGGACTGCTGACCCTTTAACTGGGCATGCCCAAGGGTCTGCTTGGTGACCTTGACGTCAGAGGGCAGAAAACCCTCAGATAGTGCTAACTGCCTCCATTTTTGAACGTGCAGAGGCCTGTAGCTTAGTTACACCTGCGGCAGAACTATGATTACTGCACCTTTTTCCAGTCACCTTTCCCCCTGCTCCCCATGCTTCCCACGCCTCAGACTGCCCTGCTCCTTTATTTTTTATTCCATAAATGCCCCAAGCCCCTTGCCTTTTGGGAGGCGGTGCTGAGACTTGTTCTCCTATCTCCTTGCCTGGCTGCCTTGCTAATAAGCCCTCTCTTTACTGCAGACTTCGGCATCTCAGCATTTCAGTTTGCGGCGCGGTTGGACAAACTGAGCCTGGTTCGATAACAACACCAATTCTCTGAGGTAGGTCTTTAAAAAGACTTGAGGTTCAGAGAGCTGTCCTGGCCAAACTCAAGGAGTTAGAGCCAGGGTGAGGGAGTTTTTGTTCTGCCTGGGAGCGGGGGAGGAATTAAGAGCTTGGAGTCAGAGCGCTTGGGTTTGAAGCAACCCAGCTCTACCACTTATTAGTAGCATTACTTTCAGCCAGTAACTTAACCTCTGGGTACCTCAGTTACCACATTTGGAAACTGGGGGTGGTAACTGTACTCACCGTAAAGCATGTTGTGGGGATTTAATGCAGTGATGCCCGTGAAGCACTTAGGCCAGTGCCTGGCACAAAGGAAGGGTTCTGTATATTGTTTTTTCTAATAAGAGAAGCACTGGTGGTGCTTTTGTCTGCACACTTTCTGTCCCCATGGTCACCACCAGTGGCCCAACACAGCTCTCACCTCGATCTGAAGCTGATACCATTCCTGGACTCTCTTGCTCAGGCCTGCAGTGGTCACCAGCCATCCGTCCGGGGTCACTCGGAAGGCAGAGCCATTGTTCCCCTTGGTGATTCGGAATGAGTAGGGCGGACCATTCTCTGGGGAGTCCGGGTCACTCAGGATCAGTTGCAGGACTTTGCTGCCGATGGGGGAGTTTTCCTGAGACCAAGAGAGACAGGAAATCAAAGAGCAAATTGAGTCCCAGTCCTTTCTTTCACATCTTTCTGGGTCCCCTTCTCTGGGATGAGTCCTCAAGCACTCTGGCTGCTCCCAGGTCATGTCTGCATCTTGAGATGTCATTCATTCATTCTGCTCATCTGTGAATTAGTTGTTGACTTTTGAGCTTCCGGAGGGCAGTGCTGGTTTTTAGAAACAAAGCCCATTGGGGCTGGAAGGGTCTTTAGAGTCCCTTTATCCTATAGAGGTGACTTGCTGAAGTCACATAGCTGATGACTCATGTATATAAATTAGTGCCTGGGGTCCATGTGGGAATTTTGTGATTCATAGGGTCCATTGAAAACCTATAAATGGTTTTCTGATTAGAGGACCAATGAGAAAATTCAAAGATGATTAGGAATTAACAGAGAAAAATGGATCCCCTGGATATTGTTCCAGTCATTGTTCTATAACACGGGGATTCAGTATGCTGTAACACAGTGGTTGTTAACTGTCTTTTTTAGCATCATAACCTTATCTACAAACAGTATCTTATGAGCAGAAACTGGTAGTTGCCTATCCAACAGGCATTCTTTCCTTCCTTTCTTACAAAACCCGACTTTTGTTCAGGTGTTGGGTGGCAATATCCTCAGCAAAGATATACCCCTCCTAAGAGGAGATGGACTATGATTGGTTTAAGTCAGTTACAATAATCTGAGTCCCTGTGCCAGTTTTTGGATTTAAGGGTGATCACGTAATCCAGTTCTGATCATTGGAGGAGTCTACCAGGCGGGGGTTCTGAAAAGTCTTCTTCTTTGATAAAAACAGATTCTGCAAAAGAAGTCCCCATCTGTTTGCCTTTGAAGATGGTTTAGCAAGGATGTGATGCTGGAGCTGCAGCAGCCATTTTGTTACCATGAGGAAGAAGGTACAGGAATTTTGAAGAAGGTAACCCAAAGTTGTGATATCAGTTTCCTGCTGAAATAACCAATTCTGGAATAGAATTTCCCACTAGCAGACCTTTTGTTATGTGAAATAATAAGGCCTTATTATTTGATAAGCTTTTAGTCAGGTGATCTGTTATTTGCAGCCAAAGCATCCTAACTCATACTCATGATACAAAACAGGTGAAAGTGGGGTGACCCTGGTTGATGCATAGTGGGACACAGAACTCTGTCCTCTTACCTACTTCCTCACCTCCCTCACCCCTTGTGGTCACAATTCCCCACGGAATCTTAAGACTCTCTCCAAATCCCATTCACAAACCATTAGTATGGTGGAAATAGATTGGGATCTGGAAGATCTTCTGGGTTCAAATCCCAAATTTGCCACATTTTGACTGTGGCACATTTCTATACCTCCATTTTAAAAAATCTATAAAATGGGTACTGTCTACTTCCATATGGCTGTGTGAGTCCCCTATGAGATAATGGATGTGGACCTGCCTAGCACAGTGCCTGATAATTTTTAATTGTGTAATCCATAATCCCCTTCAGCAGACCGTGTTGCCATTAGGGATATCAATGCAAGGTCACAGTCACTGTTTGGGTGGACTGGTATTGGTGGTGAGTGCCCTCCACTAGGAGGGAAGTGAAGGGAAGATGGATTCACGATGCTTTGGGAAGCTTGAGCATACCTGGATGGAAGTGCTGTAGTTGAGCTGGAAGAATCTTGGTGGGTTGTCATTGACATCAGCCACTTGGATAGCGATGTCTGTGTCCTCATGCAGTGGGGGCTTCCCACTGTCTGTGGCTCGGAGCCTCAGGGAGTAGCTAGAAATCTACAGCAAGATGCCCAGGGGAGAGTTAGCAACAAGACCACTCAGTTCTGCCCCCTGATTCATGACTAATGTTTTTAGAAAAATAAGATGGAGACACTCCCCTATGCCTGCCCCCATTACTCTCCCATAGCATTTTAGAGCTCAGGTTCTGGAGTCAGGCAGAAGTAGGTTTGACTTCCAGTTTAACCATTTACTAGCTGTGAGACTTTGGGAAGGTGACTAAACTTATGTGAGGACGGTATCAGGACCTACCTCCTAGGATTACTTTAAGGACCAAATGGCGTAATGTATGTACATCACTTAGCAAAGTTCCTGGCACAGAGCAGGTGCTCAATAAGTGATAACTTGTTGTAATGATCTAATGATCCCTGGTTAATAGTGAGAAGCTGGCCTGAGCTCTTTCAGGAAGGTTAAAGGTTACTCAGCCCCTCTCCTGCTGCTGGCCTCACAGGTCACAGGGGACCCACAGAGAAAAGGAGTGGAAGACCCTGAGGGCAGGTCTGGAGAAGTGTCAGGATGGGGTGTTGAACGCAGTTCACCCTCTGGACCTGCAGCAGGGCTATATTCTGCTCTGATAAGCTCAGATTGGGCCCCTCCCACATGACTCACCTGTTCCCAATCCAGGGCCTTGGCCACCTGTAGCTCCCCTTTCTTGGGGTGGATGGCAAAGTGCCCAAGCTGGTTCCCTCCTATGAGGCTGTAGGTGATGGCACTATTTAGGGGTCCATCTTCGTCAGTCGCTGACACCTGCAATAGAGGCGGGTGACAGTTGTGATTGGAGAGGCAAGAAGGAACAGAAAGGAATCTTGGCCCCTGGGAGTGTAGGGGGCACAGATATGTCCCTGCCCCATAGACTGCCCTTGGGCTGGCAATCCCTGGACCATAGTCGTCCTTGCCAAGGGAATCTCCTCATTTACATCCTAGTATGGATGTCAGCATGCATGGTTCATTCATTTATCTATCCATTCATTCATTCATTCATTCACTCATTCACTCATAACTGACAGGGTGCTAGGGTCCTGTGCTAGGAGTTGAGGAATGTGCCAAAATGAATAAGCCCTCAGGAAGCTTAATGTCTAATTTTATGGACAAGTCTAATTTGGGGCAAAGTATGATCAACTTTATGGTGATAAATTTCACCTGGGGAAATTAGACGAGGATTCATGAAGCCTTGAAGGCTTCTGGGAGTGGAGCCAGCATTCCAGGCAGAAGAAACAATATGAGCCCAGAGGTATGAAAGTACAGAGGATGTTTGGGGAAAGGTACCTCTTCCTGTGTGGTTGGAGCATAGGGTGCATGTCAGGGGGTGGAAGGAGATGAGAACCTCGAATGTGGACATACAGAGTTTGGTTTCACTCCATGAAGTGGGGAGCAATTACATGTTTAAATGCAAAGAGGTGTTGTTTGGTGTCCCCTCTCTTCCTCCCCTCCCACGCTGACACTCAGTGTCCCTCTGGCCATCCTCTGGGGCCTCTCCCAGGCCCCATTCTTTCTGTACCTGATCTAGATCTTATTAAATGTGGCTCTGAGAAATTTTATCATGAGAGAGTTTGGTTGAGTGGCTACAAGTCAGAGTCAAGTCTGTAGTGTATTAATTGATAAAATAATCCATGTTCATAGACAACTGGGGGAGGGGGAGATAAGAACCCACGCCAGAGTCCGTGCCCCTCAAAAGTGCAAAATTGCAGATCCTTACCGTGAGCACAACGTCACCCACGATGGCATTCTCTAAGACCCTCGTACTGTACAGATCCTGGGAGAATCTGGGCCGGTGTTCGTTGACATCAGTGATATTGACCACGATTGTGGTCATGTCACTGAGGGAGGAGGAGCCCTTCCGGCTGCACTCGATGGATAGGAAGTACTTGGGGCTTGTCTCAAAGTCCAGGCTCTTATTGACGTACAGGATCCCTGAGGAAACAAGAGGTGATGGGAGCACTGAGGCAGTTGGGACCACAAAGGCAGAGTACTGAGGGGGTCTTGAGCCAAACCCCAGGAGAAGCAGCTCAACTGGGTTGAGAGAGACAGAGCTCCTGCATCACCTCCTCCATCATCTCACCTCCCTCTTCATTTTCTCTCTCCCATAGCCTCCCCCTTCCCCTCCATCTCCTCTCATTTTCCTTATTACCATTCTCAACAGCAGTGTTTCTCTCATTTATTTCTGTATTATTTCATTGAAATCTCATTTAATTCTATAATATTGACTCTATCTCATGTAGATCTCTAATAACCCTATAGAGCAGGAACAAGTGTGATTTCCATTTTCTAGGTAAGTCAGCTGATACTCCTAACATCTACGTGACTTGCCCAAGCTCAGTCAGCTAGTAAATGACAGAACTTAGATTATAGAATTTTATAATACCCAAAGCTGTTTAACAAATTATTAGGGCAGGGATTTATTATTCTGAACACTGGAAAATAAAAGAACAACGATTTATCCTGCCATTCCTGGATAACTGAACAGTTAATGGTAGAAAACTCTTCTTTATAAAATAATTCCAGTTAGTAAATGAATGAGGAATGATAAGGTTAGAAAAATCACCATTTTGCAGCCCCTAATGAAATAATATATCTGGGAAATAATCATTAAAGGCTGTTAAAACCATTAGAAGAAGAGCTGGATGGATCAGGCTGACAACCCCCAAACCCACCATCAATCTTGACCTCAGAAAAAAGAACCAATCAGCCATTATGTGCCTCCTCATGTGGTGCAAAGGAGAGCCCAGCATCATTTATGAAGCTTTGTTGGCAAAAACTTGAGCTTGAAGCGCATCAAGGTCTTTGATCCAAATGTCATTTATAATAAATATAGGGGCTAGAGGGGTATGTTATATGACACCATAAAGATACAACTAGCCAATCCAAAATTATTTTTAAAAATCCTGCCTCACACACGACCCCAATATTTCATTAAGTAAATGGCAGCAGGAAATAAAGAGGGAGAGGAAAACGTTAGAGATTAAAAGAGGCTTAAGATACTGCCTATCAACCAGATACAATATGTGGACATTTGGGGGATGTTGACAAGCAAATCAACTTCTAAAAGACATTTATGAGATAATCTGAAAAATTGTCTGGCTGGGTATTGGACTGTATTAAGGAATTATTATCTTTTGGGTGTGATAATGGTATTATGGTTGTGTTTATACAAGGAGTCCTTATCATTTAGAAAGAGATACACACCAAAGTATTTACAAACCAAATGATATCATGTCTGGGATTTGCTTTAAAATAACTCAGCAGTGGGTGGATATGGGGGGCAAAGATGAAACCAGACTAGACAAATATTGATAATTACTGAAGCTGGGTGATAGGAACATGGGGTCCATTATACTGTTCCCTCTATTTTTTATATGTTTAAAGTCTCTGTAATAAAAACTTAAAAAATACTGCTCAACAGTAAGGCGGCTGCCTTAGGAGGTAGAGCGCGCCGTTGCAGAGGTGTTGTGGTGAGGAATCCACATGGAGCCTGGTCTGACCTGAGCAGCCTCTGAATCCTCCGTTCCATGGGATTCTGGGAGTCTGACTTAGATCCTTCTGTGGCTAGGAGGATAGAAGAAAGCCGGTTTCCTAGTTCTCTCTCTTCATGAGACTAAGGGAAAATTTGGGGGTCCCCGGATGTTTCGGGAAGGCTTTAGGAGGGAAGCAGGCAGCCTTGCCTTGGGCTGCTTAAGCCCCAGATTCTAGCAAGTGCTTCGTGCCTCGGCAACCAAGGATAGAGGGTGGCTTCAGCCTCCCGGGGCTGGGTGTGAGCCAGGACTATGAAGCTGCAAACTGGGAGGAGAGAGTCCTCAACAGAGTCTTTGGTGGGGATGTAGTGGAATGAGGGCTGTTTCCATGTAAGCTGGCCCCATGCTGCAAGAAGGGACTTGGTACCTGGAGAGATGGAGAGTGAAGAAGGGGCTGAAGGATGCTGGGAAGGGACTATGGTATGCGAGGAATCCAGTGTTCCCCAAGACTCTGTGTGTGTGTGTGTGTGTGTGTGTGTGTGTGTGTGTGTGTGTGTGTGTGTAGGGGGGCTGCTTCCTCACCTGTGCGGGCATCCAGGCGGAACCGCCCCTGCTCATTCCCGCTGACCACGCGGTAGCTGGTCTTCTCCGCGCCCAGGCGAGTGAGGGTGGCCAGCCGCAGAACCTCCGTGCCACGCTGGGCGTCCTCGGGCACCTGCACGCTGTGCTCGGTGTTCAGGAACACGGGCAGGTAGTCATCCAGGCCCACCACGGAGATGGTGACGGTGCCCAGCGTGGACAGCGGTATCGGGGTGCCCAGGTCAGAGGCACGGACGGTGAGCTCCAGTGCTGCCTGTGGCCTGACCCGCAGCGGCTTCTCCAGGCGGATCACGCCCGTGGTGGCCTCGATGGAAAAGCGGCCTTCGGCAGAGTCCGTGAGAGAGTAAACCACCTGGGCATTGGTGCCTGGGGGGGCAGACAGAGCGCATGATTCATACAGAGGGACCCTCCTCTGGCCCTGCCTGCAGCAGAGCTTTCAGCCAGAGGAGGGCCTGGCGGGCAGGGTCCCCATAAAGGCTAACATGCTTAGGCTGTTAGCAGTGAGACTCTCTCATGTGAGGGTTCTTGACTAGGATGGGGTTCAAGGCCTCATAGAAAGGTTCTTATGAAGGGGAGGGTTGTTCTGCAAACCCTTAAGGATATCTGAAGCTGTTTATGTGGAGGTTAGGGTCCAGTGTCAGCTCACAAAATAAAAATTGTGCAAGATCAAAAGCACCCATAGTGAGTTCTTTGGTTGTGATAGAACAGTCCTGTATCTTGATTGTGGTGGTGTTTGCGTACATATTCAAATGCGTGCATATAGAAACTGTGAAATCTGAATAAGACTGGAGTCCAATTACCAGTAATGTCCCAGGGCCAGTTTCCTGGCTTTGATATCATACTGCAGATGCTGCCGTTGGGGGAAGCTGGGTGAAGGGTGCTGGGCCTCTCAGTACTATTTTTGCAACTTCCTATGAGTCTATAATTATGTCAAAATAAAACAAAACAAACAAACAAAAAAACACACACCCACGGAAAGTTCTTAGTAAATCAAAGCATGTAGTGTTTTTCCAGCCCTGACTCAGGTGCTATTATTTCCTTTGGTTGTGGACCAGATGAAGCAGTTGGCTCGTGTAGGGACCATAGGGTCTGAAGAACACCAACATTTAGTGCTCAGCCATGAGAGCCTTACCCAGTGGGAAAAGCACAGGCTCTGAGCCTATAGGGATTGAGTCTTATACACACGTGGGGACACACAGCCCTTTCATTGAATTTACATGAAATAAATGTGCATACCATGCACATTCTCCCATGTATGAATTTTCTGGAGAGAGAGAGAGGTGCTGGTCAGGCTACATTTGGAATATTGAGGTGGAATATTTGGGTTAGAATAATAATAACAGCTTTGAAGCGTTAATGGTTAATTGGTGCAAGGCCAGAGGACGAATCCTAGAAGAGAGGTGGGATTGGAAACACGAGATTGAAGAAACTAGGGCCCTTCTACCCAGAAAGGGAACCTTGAGGCTGGAGCAGATAGTCACCTCCTCCTAGTCTCTGAAGGGCTGTCATGGGCGAGGGTCTGGGAGATCTGTGTGCCTGCAGAGGGCAGGACCGTGATTGACAGATGTCTGCTCCAAAAAGGTAACACTTGATAATTATCTGAGGTACCATGGAAGGAAGGGGCTGCCTAGGAAGTAGGGAGCTTCCTGTCCCTGGAGGTGTGCAAGCACTGGCTAATTGAGCGTTTGCAGGGCCTTAGATGTTAGATGCCTTTGCACTGCTATTTGCCCTCCCTAGGACCCCTGCATTCCTCCAAAATCTCTCACCTTCCTCAATGCCAAGCTAAAACTCACTTCCTCTAAGAAGTCTTAAATTTACTCTGTTGGTGTCAAACAAAGCAGGGTGTTTTGATCCCTCTTTTAACACCATCATCATCTTCATCATTGTCATATCCTATGTTCCTCTGGCGACTTTGACCCTGAGGGTATTTTTTACCCCACCTAAATTATAAAATGTAATTCAAGAAAATTGGATGTGTATATATATATACACACACACGTATATGTGTGTATATATATATATATATATGTATATATATACATATATCTATAGATATAGAGATCTCCACAATGAAACACTTCATGATGTCAGAAGCTATAATTGGTATAATATGGAATGAAGACTCCTGGATGAATCCAGTTTGCCTTGTAAATAGTAAAAGGAAAAGAATTAACCCTAATGAAAACAATGTCATTAAAATTAAAATGCAAAATACAATGTAAAATATTCCACTTCATTGACTAGAAAATTGATCCAAGAATTTAATAGACTTAATGGAGTTTGTGCCCTAAGTTTCTTTCTTGTGGCCAATTAATCAGCTGAATAATTCTGATTGGTGTATTTCACATTAAATGTTTGTATTCAAATGTCCTTGAGGTTAAATGGTGGAATTGAAAGGGTTCCAGGTCTAAGTGGCAGTGAGAAACAATGAGGCTGAAATGCCCCATACCAGCTTTGAAACATTGCCAAAATCTTTCATACCTAGCACTTAGGTATGCAGTTTGTGGACATTTTCTACTTGTACGTGTCTGTAGGCTCAGGAGTGAGGTATTGCCAGTCTCAGAGCAACACAGAGAAAGTCAAACCCTCGCCCAGGGTGACCCTGTAAGCAAATGGCCTCCAATCCTTCTCTTTCTCACCTTGGTCTGGGTCCCGGGCCAATACCACTGCAATGGGGGTCTTCACCGTGGTGTTGTCGAAGACCGCCACAGCACAGTGGCTGGGGAAGAACCGGGGGGCGTTGTCATTCACATCCTCCACGTGAAGGGTCACATCTGCCTGGCACGATTGGCCGCCTCCATCCGTCGCCTTGGCAACAAGGCTGTACGCATCCTTCCTCTCTCGGTCTAAGGCTGTGAGTGTGGTCAGCTCCCCTGGCCGGAGAAAGGACAGCAAGTGAGTTTTCTCTGGGGTCCATGACCCCAGCATGTGACTTCCTGATGTCTGTGTGAGACAAACCCAGCCATACGGTGTGCTGTCACAGAGAAAAGGGGTCAGTCCTGTGTACAAATTGTTAGCAAAGAGGTTCAGTCTTGTAGCTTCCCACACCTGCTCGCCTCCCTAGTCACATTCCACCACCACATCCCCAATTTAAGATCCACACCAACAAGCTACAAAGAGGCACAACATTTTAAAAGGCCAGTTAGGCAATTTCTAACAGCGCATAAAATGGGTTTATCCTTTGGCCTGCAGTTTTACTTCTAGGAATGTATCCTATAGAATAATCAACCCAAGGATAAAATATACATATAGAGATATTCTCTGCAGCATTCTTTATAAATAGCAACATACTGAAAATATCCTGTGTCTTTCAAACAGGTACTGGTTAAATGTATTATCATTTAGCCATATAGTAAAATACTATGCAACAGAAAAGCAATTATGATAGAGCTTTATGTACTGCCTTGTTAATAGCACCAAGATATTGCTATGAGAAAAAAGCAAGTCACAAAGTAGTATGCTACATAGAGATTTGGGGGATGCGTGGAAAACCGGTCTGATAGAATATATACCAAGAGTGCTTATCTTTGGGGGAGAGGCTGGTTATCATGAAGACTTTCCAATTTCCGCGTAATACATGCCTACATGGTTTGAGTTTTTGAATAATGAGCATGTATTATTTCCATACTCAGAAAAACCGCCGAGTTTTTTTTTTTTAAGACCCCACCGATCATCCTGCAGCTGGACAAACAGCAACAGAGATTAGGTCACCTACTTGGGGTGACTCAGCATGCCCATGCTGGGGCCAGAAAGGGTAATGCTGTCTCCTTTTTATTTATTTTATTTTATTTATTTATTTATTATCTATTTATTTATGGCTGTGTTGGGTCTCCGTTGCTGTGCGCGGGCTTTCTCTAGTTGCGTCGAGCAGGGGCTACTCTTCATTGCGGTGCGTGGGCTTCTCACTGCAGTGGCTTCTCTTGTTGTGGAGCACAGGCTCTAGGCGCGTGGGCTTCAGTAGTTGAGGCTTGGGGGCTATAGAGCGCAGGCTCAGTAGTTGTGGCGCGTGGGCTTAGTTGCTCCGTGGCATGTGGGATCTTCCCGGACCAGGGCTCGAACCCGTGTCACCTGCATCGGCAGGCGGATTCTTAACCACTGCGCCACCAGGGAAGTCCCAATGCTGTCTCCTCCTATCCAGACAGCTTTCTGGGATACCAGCTCTCACCTGCCACCTCCCTGCTCAGGGATCTCCAAGGCATCCTTTGAGCTACTGATTCCAAGTCAAGTGTCAGCAGCTGGCTCTCTGTCACCTGGGCCTTCTGTGCTGTCCGTCTCCACACCCTTCCTTATAGCAGCAGGACAGGGATCCCTCCTTTTCTAAAGGAAGCAGTCTCTACCCTGTCTTCTCCATCAGATGCTCACAGGCCAACCTCTCCCGAGTATTCGTGGTCCGCTCTGCTGGGCTCTCTGCTTCCCACTCTCCGCTTTGTCCCCTAACTGATAATAATTGACAATGGAAACCATATCTCCTGAATTCGTATTATGTGCCAGACCTGGGCTAGATTTCTGTATACTTTATTTGTTGGGATCCTTGCAACAATGCGATGAGATTTTATCTCAATCTGCAGCATACAATCTTGAGATCATGTCTTTGACCATGACTCTCACCTGCTTGAATCCTTTAATGGCTCTAAAGGTGGGATTTGGCCCCCCTGCTCAGAGGGCCTCATCCTTTGCTCTCTCTCCCTCCCCCCGTTCTGTGCACCAATTTCTGGCTGTCTCTCAGTTCCTCAGATGTGCGTGCCCTTTCCCAAAACAAGGTCCTCGTATAAAATCTCCTTCTGCCTTGAATATCCATCCCTACCACTCCCTTACCCCCTGGCTATATTTCCTCAAAGAAGTTTTACTTAACCCTGATCCCAAATTTAAGTCCTACTGTCAAACCTCCCCTAGCATCCTGCATTTTTTCTTAGCACACGTCAAACCACTGATTCAATGACTGCCTTTCCCACTGGATTGTAAAGACCTAGGTCTTGTCTTATCAGCTTATGTCCATAGCATCTAGTGAATGCTCGACACACAGTGCCAATATATGTTTGCTGAGCGGTTGGATGGATGGATAAGTAAATTCCTGTTTCTTTTCTAAGGAGTCTGGGTACTGGGCACTGGTTATTCAGTGTATAAGTTCTTTGCTTGATCCTGCAGCTCAGGAAACCTACCTGTGTGAGGATCCAGCTTAAATTCATCTGCCCCAGGACCATGCAGTGAATATGTGATCTGAGCATTGGTATCGGAGTCCAAGTCTGTTGCAGAAACTTTCAAAATGAAATGTCCTAGAGGTACATCTTCACTGACTTTGCCAGTGTAGAGAAGCTGGAGATAGAAGACAAAGAAGAGGGGGATTATGGGAGATGCGCTGAGATTCAGAGAGAGGCAGAGTGACAGAGAGGGAGACAAAAGCAGAGAGAGAGATTAGAGAGCAGAGATGGAAGGGGGTAGGGGAGAGAAGCGGAGAGAGGGAGGGAGGAGAACAGAATAAGATGGAACGTGCAAGGAAAATGGAGATTAAAAACAAGGAGAATGATGACAAGAGACATAGTCAGAAAAGCAAAGAATGAGAGAGAATTTCCACCATCTGAAAGCTCACACTCAGGGCTAGAAGGACCTGCCGCAATCTGTTACTCCACAGGGGCCACATTGCAGAAGGGGTGGCACAGGGGAGAGGCTGGAGTTCCCTGAGAACCCAGTGCTCTTCCAGCTGCTGGCTCTGGGCACAGCTTCCAAGCAAACCAGTCCCCCCACTGCATGGTGTGGCTGAGCATGGACACCTGTACGTGCTCCAGGTGGGGGCTTTGTGCCTGGGGGGCTGTGTGGAGACAGACCCCAGGCCTCCTTCCCCTGGCTCTGGTGATGCTATTGACCACCTCTGAGAAGGCCAGGGTGAACTTGGCCCCAGCCTCTTCCAGCATGGGGAGGGTGCAGGCTGGTTGGAAGGATGCTGAGGGGAAAGAGGAGGAAGGTGTGGCTACCATTCTCCCCCAAAAGGCTGCCCTTCTGAGACCACCCAAAAAGTGGTCATCTTGGATCCTGCAAAGACTTTTTCCATGCACCCCACTTGATAACCCAGGTTCTCTTTTTCTACTCTGCTTCTATGAGGTTGGAGCGTGGAAGACAGTGGAAGAAAAGATGATAGGATATATGATTTTTGTGTGTTCCAAGGTGTGTGTCCGTATATATGTGTGTGGACAAATAAAGTATGAAGAATTGAAGTATATATATATTCACATGCATATGTAAGTATGTGTGAGTTATAGATGTACATTTGTGTATATGGATGGGTATACTTATGGATGAATGTTGTGGGTATGTAGGTGTATGCTTATGTGTATCCTTGTGTATATATATATATATATATATATATATAGGTATTTGCATATTTATAGAGAGTTGTACATGATCCTTTGACTAGGCATGTGTGTGAGTACCTACGTATTAGTTTGCATTTATGTATATATACTAAATAGCTGGATTTTATATAAATTTGAATTATGCTAATTTGATGTTATAAAATTTAAATGTTAATAGTTTAACTTTATCTGCAAACTTTGAAGTAATGCAAATCTCCCTAAAGTTAAAAATTATTTACTGTGTTTAAAAAAATGTTTAAAAGAAATGCTACATGACAGTGGTTGTTGATTTATGCCCTCTAAGAATGCAGTTCCTCTCCTTACGCATGTGCACGCGCGTGCGTGCGTGCGCACACACACACACGCACACACCATTCAACATTTTCCTTGGGAAATTTAGTGTTGAATTACATGAAGTCCTCAGGAAAGTCTCCCTTATCAAAAGTGTAACTGCCCTGTCTGCATGTTTGTTTATACATATAACCTGGAGTAGGGTCTCTGTTGGTCTGTATAACCTATCCATATGTAGGGATAGGCCCATATAGGCATGGCGAGTGGTGTGGGGCGTCTCTGGGGCAGGTCTCTTTGGATGTATTTGATAACAATGAGCCATGCTAACAAGCTGAGCAGTGGAGGGGCTTTCCCACTGGGCATAGCAGGCTGTTTGGAGAATGAAGAAGTTACTTTACTTCTGGTTATGTTTTGCAGAGAAAAGGATCTTTTTATGGAGTGTAGGGGAAGAGGTATGGACCATGGGTCCTAAAGAGCTTGGTGACATCCCTTTGGGGCGGGGGGGGTGGGGAGGAATCACCTAGAATCGCCCTTGCCTAGGGCACTAGTCTGAGACTAGCCAAGGAGAAGCAAGGGCAAGTGTGGTCAATGATGTCCAGTCCCAGAGATGGTACCCTGAGTCCTTCTCCTTCCTCTTGCCCTTCACTCCAGCTTCCTTGCCTCTACTCCTCCCCCACCCTCACCAGGCTCTCACCTCTGAGCACTGCGGGCTGTTATCATTGATGTCCAGGACAAAGATCTCCACGAGGACTGAAGCCTGGAACTTGCCATCGGAAGCTGTGATTCGGAGCAAGTACTTGGCCATGTGCTCACGGTCCAGGGTCTTCCTCGAGAAAATCCTCCACTCATCCCCAACTTGGCTGATGCCAAACTGGCCCAGGGGGTCTCCCTCTAAAAAGATGGGACAGAGTTTCCTGAATCCAAGCAACAGGAAAAAACCAGGCTTTGTGCCCTATGTGGCTGCCCACCTGACACATTTTTTTAGGATTGTTGGGAAAGGCAAAAATTCCCTCCCTTAACTAAGGACCCATAATTCTGCAACGAGTCAGTTTATCTGGTGTTATGAAGCCTCTACCAACTTCAAAGACCTCCATTAAATGGAATTATCACTGCAAGAAACACTGCTCCAAAATATGTGGCTGAAGGGTAGGTTTTTTATTTTTGTTCATTGGAAGGCATCGGAGGAAGTTAAAGGGAAGCAGATTGCAATTCTAGAAAAGAACCTTCTAGTATCTAGTATCTGTTCAACAGTGGAGGGGTGGGAAGTGATCAGTAAAAACTCTCTGCGGGGGCTTCCTTGGTGGCGCAGTGGTTAAGAATCCGCTTGCCAATGCAGGGGACACGGGTTCGAGCCCTGGTCCGGGAAGATCCCACATGCTGTGGAGCAACTAAGCCCGTGCACCATAACTACTGAGCCCACGTGCCACAACTACTGAAGCCCGTGCACCACAGCGAAGAGTAGCCCCCACTCGCCGCAACTAGAGAAAGCCCGCACGGAGCAACAAAGACCCAATGCAGCCAAAAATGAAATAAATAAATAAATAAATAAATAAACTCTCTGAGGCTTTATTTTATGACTGAGGACACAGGCTAAGTGGAGGTTCAGATGGATCACTAGATTTACTTCTGAGTTATCTTTCCTTGATACCAATCACTGAGAGGAGAGATGGATTTTTGAGATTCTAAGATTCCAGAGTCCTAAGATTAAACTATTCCAAGAGTTGATGATATATTGACATTTATTATTCTATTATTCAGAGATTTTAAGACTTTTGTGTTTTTAAGAGTCTGATATTATAAGATGACAAGATTCTATTTCACTAAGACTCCATATTTCAAACAGCTCTGATCCAGGATCTGTCTCCAGGAGTCTATGATTCTTGGTTGGAACTTTAGGCTCATTAACTCTCCACCAGACAGATGTGATAGCAGAAGAAACCATGACTATGGGAATGGAACGACACGGTACCTGGGAGATGGGGAAAGGGACACTAAGAAGTAAAGAAACTCTCTTTTAGCCACCGATTGGCTCATTTAGCCACTGGGCAGAGATTGGGGAAATTTAGGTTTACAATAGGTATCCACTGGGGAAAGCAGTTTGTAGGGTATGGTTTTAATCCCAGCCCTGATGCAAGCTTGGAGTGTGACCTTAGTTGAGTTTCTTCCCCTATCTGGGCTTTGGTTCTCCCATGTATGAAATGAGGGGATTGGGCTGGAATCATATCCAAGAAAGTGTTTTTGCTCCAACACTTAGGTCCTGTGGTTGACTAGGCAGCATTTTCTACTATCAACAACTTGCCCTAGGCAGAATACTACTCTACAAGGACAGTCACCTCACAGAGTTTTCATGGACCACACAACTGTTGATTCCCTCTCTGCCTCCCAGAAGCTAACTGAGAACAGTTGCAGAATCTCACTTCTAGTCTATCTACTCCATCTAAGGTAATAAGAAATCCTCTTTACAATGCACTTCGCAATGTATAGGGGGCTCTCAAAGCTTTTTCAAGTTAGATCTTACCAGCATCCCTGTGAGTTGAATGAGAACAGGCATGCCAAGTCTATAGGTGGAGCAGTTGAGGTCTTGGGAGGTTAAGTGATTTACCCAAGGTCACATTGCTAATGAGTGGCAGAGCCATGTCTTAGGGAACCTCTTATTGGACATTTTTCAACACACCCCAGTGCCTCTGTTCCAAGATAGGTGTACTTACCTGTGATATAGCAGGTGACCTGTCTGTTCTGCTCAGAGATATCAGCATCCAAAGTTTTAAGAGTGGCCACAGGTTCACCAGGTTCGCTGTTCTCAACCACAGATCCTCTGTAGTCTTCAGAAGCAAATCGGGGGGCATTGTCATTCTCATCTGTAATGGAGACTTCGACCAGGACCTGAGAAGATAGCTGAATGGTCCGGCCATGGTCATAAGCCACAACATAAAAGTGGTAGATCTGGCTGGTCTCACAGTCAAGCTCCTGGAGTGTGGTGATCCAGCCAGTTTCACTGTCAACGGCGAAGAGCTCATGGATATTGCTGCCAGGGTCCACTGGCAGCCTATAGCTCACCTGGCCATCATTCCCAGTGTCCTGATCATTGGCAGTCACTTGAATGACTGAGGTCCCCACTGGCATATTCTCAGTGAGAACAGCCTTATATGGATCAGCCTCAAATACAGGCCTATTGTCATTGACATCCTTCACTTGGATGTTGACAGAGACCAAGGAACCCAAGTAAGTGTCATTATGGGGGCAATGTGCCATCAAATCAATCTGGTACCATTTGGTGGACTCATAATCCATGGCCTTCCTCACCTTTAGAACCCCTGTGTTTTGGTCCAAGGAAAAGATGCCATCCTTGTTGCTCTCTGGTGTGGTGCCCTGCACTAGACTATAGATGACTGGATCTTGGGCTGCCACTGCTTTAACAGAACCAATTTCAGACCCTTCTGGAAGGTCCTCTGATGCAGAAAAAGTATATAGAGGTTCAGAAAATTTGGGCAAGGATACTTCATTAGGAACCACCTGAAGTCGTAGCAGCATGAGAGAGTTCCAGTGAGGAGGGCCCCCATCTTGGGCTTTGATTTTTAAGTCAAAGGCCCGATTTTCCAATCCCACCAGGCTCTCTTTCACCTTGACAACACCAGTGATTGGGTTGACTTCAATGACCTCTTCTTCCAAGTCCTCCACTGAGTCCACTGAGTAGGTGACATCTGCATTCCGACCTTCGTCTGCATCATAGGCCAGCACCTGGATGACTGGGGAGTCTTTACTGATGTTGGATTGAATGGATACAGTGTACTCAGATGCTTTGAACCGTGGGGGGTTGTCATTTTCATCCGTGAGAATGATCTTCACAGTGCAGAAGGCCACTCGTCCTCCTCCATCCTGAGCCATGACCTTAATAGCAATGACTCTTTCTGTGGAATTTTCCCGATCCAATTTCTGCAGAGTGGTGATCTGGCCACTGGGGTTTATGGAGAACTTCTCACCTGCTAGCTTATTGATGATGGTGTAATCTACAGTGCCATAGGGACCACTATCTTTGTCTATGGCTAACAACTCAATCACCTTGGTTCCCACCTTTGCATTCTCAGCTAATTCTGCCTCATAAACATGCTGCTGGAACTCTGGGCTGTACTTGTTGGCATTTGTAGTATTGATATACACAGGCACAGTTGCTCGGAAGACCCCATCAGAAGCACCTACCCTCAAATTGTAAGAAGAGTACAAGTGCTTTTTGCAAAGGTTGAACATAGAAATTATTCCCGATGAACTGTTGATGGAGAAGTGCCTGTCCTGGTTGCCAGAAAGAATCAGGTACTCCAGACGGGAAGCGTCCCTGCTGTCGGGGTCAAGAGCTTGGACTTTGAGAACCAGGTGTCCACAGGTTGCTAGCTCACTGACATTGGCTTCATAATGAGGTTGCCTGAACTCTGGGGGATTGTCATTGATGTCAGACACATTGACAACCACAAGGGTTTCGCCAGTTAGTGGGGGGTCACCTCTATCCATGGCCCTGACCTTTACATTAAAGTGTTGTTGGGCTTCATAATCCAGCTCTTGAACTGTGGACATCTCCCCCGTGCTCCCATTGATCTGGAAGAATTTGGAAACATCCGAGCCATCGTCTACAATCTGGTAAGACACATCACAGTTCTGCCCTGAATCCTGGTCAGAAGCCAACAGTTGGATCACAGGAGTCTGAGCAGGCAAACCTTCTGAGATTGAAGTGGTGTAGACCAATTGAGAGAAAGTGGGAGGATTATCATTGACGTCCTCCACCAGGACTTCTACCGTGGCTTCGGAAAATGACCCCAGAGCTGTGTCTGTGGCTCTGACTGTGAACACATGTTTGGTCTTAGACTCATAGTCCAAAGGGCCTGTCACTGTTAGGACACCAGTCTTAAAGTCAGTGGTGAACAGCATCAAGGGCTCTTCCTCCACAATGTTGTAGATGAGCCGGAGTCCCTCTGGACTCCGGGCCTGGGTGTGGAGAATTGGGGTATAGAGTGTGATATTTTCAGGCACTCTGACTTTGTAGTAAGGACTCTGAAACAGTGGGTTGGATTTATTTCTCACAATGACAAGTACCTCTTCCTCAGTCTGGAGGGATGGGGTTCCTCCATCTTGAGCAATGACTTTGAGGTGATACTTATTTAGAGCTTGATAATCAAAGGGTTTCTTTAATGATATGTCCCCAAGATAGGGGTCAATTCGAAAATATCTGTAATCTTCTGCAAATGCATATGTGACAGCACCATTCACCCCCAAGTCCTGGTCAGTGGCAGATACCTGAAAGAGGACGTCCCCTGGCTCTGTGCCATCTTGGATGATTGTGTGGTAGGGCAGATGTTTAAATTCAGGGCTATTGTCATTGACATCCTCAACAGAGACTTGGACCAGAGCCTGAGCCACCCGCTGAGGTGTCCGACTGTCCCTCAATTCCACCGCCACCTCATGAGTGTCCTGCTGTTCTCTGTCAAACGCCACACCTCTTGTCTGCAACACGCCTGCTGATTTGACCATATGAAACATATCTGTGCCATTCAAGAGAAAGTAAGATAGGGTGTCATTCAAACAATTGCCCTGGGCACCAAGAATCACCAGTGCCTTTCTGTCCAGCAAATTCTCCTTCACTGTTGCCCTGTAGACATCCTGGTCAAACCGTAAGCTTGTGTTAAGGGCTTGTGTCAAAGAAATTTTTACTAGTGCAGTATCTTGATACAGGCCATCAGAAGCCTTGATGATGAGCTCCCGAGAGAGTTCCAGCAAAGCAGGATTCAACACAGATACACGACCAGTAATGGGATGGATGGCAACAGCTTCATCAGCATTGCCAGTTTTGATGCTATAATTGACTTCTGAGTCATCATCACTGGCCTGCACCATGAGGAGCTCCATACCCCGGTGGATGGGCTTCAGTACTGCTACTTCATATATCTGGTCTGAGAACCTGGGAGGACAGTCATTTATATTTCTGACATTGATTATGACCTGGGCAGCCGTGGGTGCAAATAAGACAGGGCTTCCTTGGTCATGGACAAAGACGTTGAATTGGAAAGAGGGCATGCTCTCGTAATCCAACTCTAATACAGTGGTTAGGGTTCCCATGCTGGGATCGATTTTTAAAAACTTCAGAGCTTCTGGCTCCAAAATTTTATAGACCAACAAGGAATTAGCTTCTTTGTCACTGTCAAAGGCACGGATCACAAGGGGGTTGTTGTTTTCATCCACTATCATGCTGTTCAGTGCAGCTGCTTCACTAATTTGGCCCACAAAAGTCAACTTTGAGAACGTGGGAGCATTGTCATTTTCATCAATGATATAAACAAGAACCATGACATCAGTAAATGCACCTGCCATATTGCTGCCTCGGATTTTCAGCTGGTAGGATGAAATTTTCTCATGGTCCAAGTTCTTCTGGGTAGAAATGAGTCCAGAATATGAGTTCATGGAAAATACACCATTCTTGTTTCCCTCTCTTAACTCATAGGTAACTTCTGAGGAGCTTGTAGCTGAGATAAGGAGGATTGGGGAACCAACAGGGATTGATTCAGGGATCTCTACAAAGTACTCGGAGTTTGAAAAGATGGGGGCACTGCTATCTGAGGGGTAGACATGAATGATCACTGTAGCCAGGTCATGCCATTGTGGGGAGCCTTGATCTTCTGCCTTCACTGTCAGAGTATACTGGGCATGATTTGCCTGATCAAGTGTCTGTGCTAGAGTTATGATGCCTAGTAGGGCATTGATGTTGAAGAAACCTTCGCTGTTCCCTGAAACAAAAGACAAGATAAATTGAAGTTTACCACACCCTCAAGAGGTACCAACTAGGCTTTCTAGATCAGTAAAAGGCAATCGCACAAAAGTTGGACAGGGCAAAATCCACATCCTGCCCCACCCTGGATTTAATTATGATATAATGTGTAGGGTAGATATATACTTTACAAAATTCCTTATGTGGTTTTCATATTAGGTGCTCCATAAACAGAAGCTTCAATGATCACTAAGTGTTTGGGCTGCAACTTAAGCTATAAACCAAAGCAGTAGTAGGTTTTTGGAGCAAAGAAACGAGACATACTTTGTAGGAAAAGCACACTCCACTCTGTATTTCAGTGTTGACTTTTACAGGACAAACTTCAGTTACATTATTTAGAATTTTAACCCATTCTTTAGATAACTTGTAATAGCTTTGATTATATACTTGATAGATGAATATTGTAAATATGGAGTCATAAATTGTCAAAACTGATACGGACTGGAAAAACCACCTTGTCTAGTGCTCGTATAGTCTATTGTGGGAAAGTCCATTGTCAGGCTTGGGAGTGAGTGGCAACGGGTTGAGTGGGGAGGGACTGGGTAGCACACACAGATCTTGAGACTTCTGATCAAATGCCCTTTCCACCACACCTGGATTTCCTAAAATTCAGGCATTCTCACACCACCTTTACAATTTTTTTTAATATTCAGCCACTACCTATACAATAGTATAGTATATGATTTATATCATTATTTAATGGATATTTTACTCTAAATTGGTTTATTTTTTAAATTTAAAATATTTTTAACAGGCAACTTTATATTGGTACTTTAAAAAGAAAACCATTATTGCTTGTCATAAATAAGAGGTTACCGTAAAAACCAGTCAATGGAAAATATTTTCTTAAAATCTATTGCTTGCTAAAAGGGTCTGGGCCTGAGAACTACAGGCTTTCTTTGGCGAAGAGTAGAGAGTAGTAGAGAACTGAAGAGATTCTAGTACCCAAAGGAGTCTTCCTTGACTTATGAGGAAGCCCAAATGAGAATCGAAAATGGAGTAATTTCTCCATGTCTGATTACCTATCATTTTTGTAATCCTTTTTAAATGTAATGTTTATTTAGATAAATACATAGTACCATTTCAAATTTAAGTTTTGAGGAAAGTTGTGATTATGCGACATTACATAGTTCACAAAAGATAATGTTGAAAACTAATCATATTTTCCTAAAAAAAAATTCTCAAAGTTATCACAGTTTTTAGAGTCTGACCTTACTTGGACTGCAACTATCCTTTTTTTCCTTTCCTTTTTTAATACTGTGGTAAGAACAGGTAACATGAGATTTTACCCTCTTGAATTTTTAGAGATTATAGTACAGTATTGTTAACTATAAGCACAATGTCATACAGAGATCTCTAGAACGTATTCAGCTTGCATAACTGGTACTTCTTTCCAGTTTTATTGAGATATAATTGACATATAACATTGCATTAAAGGTGTACAACATAATTTGATATATATATAAGTATATATTGTGAAATGACCACCACAATAAATTTAGTTAACATCCATCACTTGACATAGTTACAAATACATTTTTTTCTTGTGATGAGACCATTACCTGTTTAACACCATGACGTACACCTGAATAATTTTGCTCAGGGGTACAGGTCCTTCACTCAGAGGAGTACTGCTTATTACTATTCTTATTTCATTTATCATATTTTATGATATTTTATTATTTCAGTGGCAAAGTAAATAGCCAGGCTTTACCACAAAACCTTCCATCTTATTCTCCCACTCATGGAAGCCCTTTTCCAGCTGACTAGTGAGGTGATTTCCCAATTTGCCTTTGTGATACAAATCCTACGTTCGGTCAAAGAACATGGTTTTAATGAGTAAACAGCAATTTAAAAGTAGTTCCATTAAAAGTAGCCAAGTAAACTATTTAACATAATCATAATTTTTTATTTTACTGCTGAGAGAAAAAATTAGGGAACAAAATCGTATATTCATTTTGATCTTACCACTGCAGAAAGATGCATAGAATAAAATAAGAGGGAAATACATGAAATTATTTTCTCTAGGTCATGAGAACCATGTCTGAATGTTATTTTCTTCTTCATACATTCCTGGTTTTTCCAGGTTTTAAAGAATCAGCATGTGTTACTTCCATAATCAGAAGAATATTTTAAAACTAACCCTATCTGTAAAATAAAATTAATGATATCAATGAGGTTGTTAGTGAGATAAAAGATGTGATTATACTTCATAAGTCACAAAAAGTAAGCAATTAATGGGTTATAATTTGTATTATTATTCCTCAGGGATGAATAGATTTCTGCCGTATGACAAGGTATGACAACTTCCATTTCTTCAAAAAAAGAAAATGTAAAAAGTTCTGAATCCTTAAAGTATATAAGATACTGACAAGCAATAAATGAACATTATTATGCCCCTTTAGGGCAGAGAGCAAGTCACTCTCATCTTTGATTGTCCGCAGCAGCTAGCTCTATGAAGTATTAATGAATATTAAAGATAACAATAATAATTAAATATCAATTATGAATTATCAGACATTACATAACTGAGAGCAAAATTTAAAGGAATACAGAGTGTTACAATTGTGTGTATTTTTCACTGGCATTCTCTGTCATCGACCTTAATCTAACCGTGATTAATTAGTTGGGTAGTGGATATTATCATTTTTGTCCTATTAACTACTTATAATTAACCCTTATCAATGATAGTAATAACCCCTAGCACTTGTATAATATTTTACAGTTTACAGCATGTGTTAACATACATTTTCTCTTTTAATCTTTACAACGAGTTTCTGGCACAGATAATATTCCTATTTTTAAGGTTAAAAAATATATAATAGATGTGAAATCATGATGTGGCCTTAGAAGAAAATACTCCTAAAACTATGCCGTATATCTTATCAAGTATTTATAGGTCCCTTTTATTGTACATACACAAAGATGTTATCTTTTAAAATGTTGCATGGACTTCATAAGCATCCTTTACATGCGTGGTTGTTGGTGAATATATATGTATTCTCTATGTAAATTCTCCCATAACTTGAGTAATCCTTTGTTACTGTTCTTTCCACCTTTGAAAGTGCATTAACTTAGGTCACTATAGTCCCAGGGAGTGCTTTAGAATGATAATTTGCCAAAGCTTAGCGAGCTTGGCACTTGAATAACTTGCACATCCATGCCTCTGGTGCTTTCCCTTACTGCCAAGGTCCCTCCCCTCATGTCCCGAACTCAGGCCTCTCACCTTTGAGGAGGGAGTAGTGGACCTCAGCATTGGCTCCCCGGTCACCATCCATGGCTCGGATCTGGAGCAGCTCTGTTCCGGGGGCTGTGGTGTCAGAAACACTCATCTCATAGTGGAGCTGGGTGAAGTGAGGAGGGTGGAGGTTTCCATCCTCCACGTGAATGGACACCCACACAAAGTTCCTCTTGATGGGCATCTCCTGGTCGCGAACCTGTGGGTCCAAGGGGTCAATGGGATGAGCAGCAAGTGGAATGGGAGGAGGCACGGTTAGATTAAGGTCGATGACAGAGAATGCCAGTGAAAAAGGCACACAATTGTAACTCTCTGTATTCCTTTAAATTTTGCTCTCAGTTATGTTCTTTTTTCTTCTTAAATAAATTTATCGATTCGTGATTATTAGGCTTAGCTATTTTCCGGGATAATTCCATTTCAGGAGAAAGGCAGAAATAAGCAGAGAAGCAGTATTTTACAAATTGGTTCTCAGAGAATATTAGTTCTTCACGATGTCAACACGTTATTCAGGAAAAAAAAAAAATTCTATGGTCAAATAAATTTAGGGAGCACTGAACTAAAATGAAGTTGAAGTTTTCTTTGCTGCAGGACTTCTCAGAGCCTTTAATATATATTTAAGTGCCCAGAGGATGATAAACTAACACATAAGAACCTTGAGTCGAGAAGGCTTGGCTCTGATTTGGGTTCCATCGTAAAGAACTATATGATGGTGAACAAGTCTCTCTTCCTCTATGGGCCTCAGGTGTAAGATAAGAGAAATGGGTGGGACCAGGGCTGGGACTAGAGTGAGGCAAATGAGGCATGTAGGGCATAAATTTAAGGAAGCTCTCTCAGGGTCATAAAACTGCAGGCACGTGACCCTAAGAGTCAAGTCCTCCTTCATTTGTGCCCTATATACCTGCTTGCTCTGGGTGGGATGGTCTCTGTGTCCCTCCCAGCTCTGACGCTATGTGAGTTTGTGTGATCATGCAGTCATGGCGCAAGGAGAGAATTCTTGGGGGATATTTGGAGTGAGCCCAGAAAAAGCCAAGTTTGCAGGGGGTTCTTTGGCAGCTGTCCCATCTCTTTCCTCACTCCCAGGCATCCGTTATGGAAGGTGCCTCTGGCAGGCTGTGAAATGTCACAGCTCATCTCATGGATTATCATTATGAGCATCAGTACATCTGGCTCAGCAGGAGAAAGGGAACCTTCAGCACTCCTCCAAGCATGTCCACCCCACACATCGCGTGCAAGCACATCCTTACCCAGTTTTTCAGTTAACTCACCATAACTGTCAGTGTGTGCTGGGAAGGCCCCGAGCCCAGGTCCAATTTCCCCACAGTTACCAGGACACCACTACTTGGGTCCAGCTGGAAGAGGCTGGCACTTCCCGGGTCTTGGCTGCCGTGTATGGTGTAGATGAGGCCCTTGCCCTTGTCTTGATCAGTAGCCTGGACTTGGAGGAGCTCAACCCCAGGCAGTGTGTCCTGGGGAACTCTGACCTCATAATGAGGCTTCAAAAACTGGGGCCGATGGTGGTTAACATTGGCAATCATGAAGATGTAGACCTAGGGAGGAGAATGAAAGAGAAGATAGACTGTAAGCTCCAGGGGGTCAGGAAACTTGTCTGTCTGGTTCTCCACCATAACAACTGGGCCTGGCACACAGCAGTCACTTGATAAATATTTGTTGAATGAATGATAGGATTTCAAAATCACAGGGCTTTCAGATGGTATGCAGTTCCGTGGTTTTCAAAAACAATATTCTTGTTAAAGGGCCTTTTCTTCAGATGTAATTTTTTGGGTGAAATTCCAGTATATGAAACAAATAAAACTGGCTGAAACCAGAGTAGAAATCCAGAGCCCCACTTACCATCATTCCTTATGTCTATGGTAGCCCCTGTGGCACTCTACCTTTAATTAGAAACTGCTCATTTAGACAAAACCCCTCATTATATAGAGATCCACAGTGGGAACAAGATTTCTCCCAAGATCACAGACATAGAGAGTGATCAGACAAGACTAGAGCACAGAACCTTGATTCCAAATTCTGTGTTCTTTGAGGTACACCACATGCACAGAGAGCCTTCTGTATCCTCATCCCAACCAAAGAGGTCCCAGTGTGCAATGGTGGCACAGTGGTGAGCACAGCTGCCTTCCAACCAAGGAGGCCTCCCATCTCCTCTCAACTCAGGGTTCCCAGTGAGGCCTCTCACCTGGGTGTCAATGGTGTAGGACCCATCAGTCACCTCCACCGTCAAGTTATAGCTTGACCTCCTCCTTGTATCGAGAGGCTTGGCGATGACAATGCTGCCTGTGGTCTTCTCAATGTCAAAGTCCATGTCCTTGTCCCCACCTGGACGGGTGGTAGGAGGAAAGCACACACGACCTCAGTGATGTAGGCAGTAGTAACACAAGCACTATGGGATGTGGCTGGCAGATCTAGAGGAGGTGGTAGTTGATCCTCTCAACTTATTGTCAAATTATTTTGAAGATCCAAGTGATGATTCAGGAAAAGGTACACTTATAAGGACTGAAGAGTCCCAGAGGAAGACCAAAATTTGCGCTAGAATGTATTCTGCTACCAGCATTGAAACATGCAGGAGTAATGGAGCTCTGCATCATGGCTTACAGGTAGTTTGCATAGTCTAAAGCAGTTTAGACACAGGAAAAAATGGAAGTAACTCTGTTCAACAAGAGGGAATTGTTTTAATAAACTATGAGAATCCAAAATATAGAACTAGCATGCAGCTATTTAAATGTCTGCTCGTAGAAATTTGTTTAGTGACATGGAAATATGTTCATGATATATTATATTTTAAAAGGTTATATGACAATATTTTCATATAACCCTAAGTGTATGGGTGTATAAAGGAAAAGACTAGAGGGAAACATAAAAATGATAACAGGGGATTATCTTCGGATTGGTGGGAGTTAGGTGATTTTTATTCTCTTCTCTGTACTCATTTGTGTTTTCTAAATGTTCTATAAGAAAAAAAGTCAAATACTTAAAAAGAGCAGTGAATCGGAACTGGAAGTAAATCTAGGAGGTCAAAAAGCTTGAGACAGGCTGGTATCCAACCTCTGAAGCAGGCTGGGAATCTCTGTAATAGGACTTCATGGTTCAGGGGGTACTGAAGCTCTTAGATTAGAAATTCTTGACCTGGAATCCCTGGCTGGGTTTCAGAGAATCTATAAAACCCCTAAATGTGCATGCAGGGGTGTGTGTGTGTGTGTGTGTGTGTGTGTGTGTGTGTGCACGCACGCACAATCGCATGCATCTTTCTGAGAAGAGGACCTAAACATTCATCAGGTTCCCAAAGGAATCTATGAACCATGCCCCACCCCAAGATGTTTAACAAAATCTTGATTTAGAAACAGAAAGGAGTTTCAGAGGAGGCCATGAGAGCTTGGACCCAAGTTTCTCCTACTACAAGAATGGACCATTTCCCTGATCTTGAGGATGGAACCTGGGACCAGAACATTAAGCAGGGCCCCAGGGTACAGCTGGCCTCAGGCTCATGGTCAGTGAAGTCAGCTCTACACTGATGTTCACATTGAGGCAGAAGAGGAAACATAAAACTTGTGCTTTCTCTTCTGGGTCTCTCTGGACCACTGTCTTAGGCCCCTCAGGAACTCGGGATAACTGAGGCCCTGTTTGGCTCTGGCTGGGGTTACCAGTGAGACCGTGGAGGTTGCACCTGAGATCACAGCTGGTGTGAAGGAAAGCTTGGCAGAAGCAGTGGTCTGACTACCCACTGCCCCAAAGGACCAGGGAAGAGGCAATCACCACTCATGGCCAAAACAGCAGCTGCCATGGAGCGTGACCTTGAGAGGGCTCAGAAGGATTGTGTCCTAAGGACTAGGGCTGGTCTGCAAGGATGGGACCCTTGGACCCTCACCTGAGATGCTGAACCAGAAGAGACCAGGTCGGCCCTCGACACTGATGACTCCCACCATGTGGTTCACGGGGTCTGTCTCCATGACTGTAAAGCTGTAGTGGGATTCATCAAAGGCCAGTGGGATGGAGGAGGGCCGGGGCTGGGGGATCCACTCAATGTGCAGCCGGACACTGGCCGAGAGCGGTGGCTGCCCACCGTCTGTTGCCTTGACCTGAAAAGAGGCCGGAAGTTGAGACTTTGACTGTAGGGTTGGGGTTAAGAAACAAGAAGACCCAGGTGGCCAGGCCAGGAGACAGAGCACCCTGTGACTGACTGAGCTGGCCTTTCGTCCACTGGTTCATCCATTCGACACACAGCTGAGAGCTTACGTAAACAGGCACCAAGCCAGTTGCAGCAGGCACAGTGGTGAACAGAACATAGAACTGTGCTCCAGAAACTCATAGGCAGTAAAAAATGAATCAAAGCCACTGTTACCTGAAGGCTTTGTGTGCTACTTCCTGAACTGGACTTTCCAGGCATGGGCCCTTTACCCTTCCCAACAGCCATCAACATAACAAACTAGAATTTATTGAGCTCTCCCTATCATCAGGCCCTGCTCTAAAAGCATTGTGTGCAATACCTAATTTAATCCTATTGACAGCCCTCGGAGAGGTACTGTTATCACCTCCCTTTGGCAGGAGGAAACCGGGGCTCACCATGGTGAATTCACCTGCCTGGGATGATGCCTGGCCAGCAGTGAGGCTGGGGTTGGATTCAGGCTACTGACATGAGAGCCCAGGCCCTAGCCACTTGCTCTATTGGCTTTCTATAAGGAAAATGTTCTTATGCCCATCTTACAGATGATGAAACAAAGGCTCACGAGGGTTAAGTGACTTGTCCAAGGCCACAGAGTTGTAAAATGGCAGTGCTAGGATTGGAAGCCAGGCTTATCTTGATTTCAAAGCCCTGCTCCTCTCACCAAAATCTTTATCTCTAAGAATAGGGTGGATTTCCCAGGCAAGGACCTTATTGCCCTCAAAGAGAAAGGCCCAGAATTCTGATCTTTTGGCTGAAGTCGGGATTCCCAGTTTCTTTGGGAGAAAGCCCCGGAGGGGAGTACTGCCTCCATCAGGCCTGAAGGCTGTCTCCCTCCTCCAGTATCCTCAAAGAAAATCCCTGACCAGGTATGCCACTCCCCCTCCACGGCCTCCATCCATCCCTCACCGTTAGGATGTTGTACTCTCCAGCTGGGAAGATGCTGCTGGACGACACCACGCCTGTGACCGGGTCGATACTGAAGCCCCCCTCGTCACTCTCCTCGATACTGTAGGTGACTCTGCCATTGAGACCCACATCCAGGTCTGAAGCCACCAGCCTGTACACAGCCCCAGGGGTCAGTGGGCTGAGCCTCTCTGGAAGGCGGACATTGAAGAGCTTGTGGGAGAAGACAGGGGGGTTGTCGTTGATGTCCAAGATGTGGACCACCACCCTAGAGGTGGACCTTAGGGAGGGCTCCCCGTTGTCCAGCACAGTCACCTGGGGACAGAATCCAGTGTGAGTTGACAAACGCAAGGCAGTGAATATGTATCGCCACCCACCACAGTTCTGCCACTACCCCTGCTTTCAAAAGCCTGGAAATACCAGTCCATCTGTTGTTTGGTATACACTCGTGATTTTTATTATCATAACCTCACCTTCTTGGAACCCAGCTCTCTGGTAACGTCGCCCACAGGAAAGCGAGCAAGAACAGAGAAAGAAACCAGAAAGAACTGGAAGAAGAGTCGCAGAGGCTCTAGACAAAAGCTAGAAATCTTTACTCAGGAGGCAAATGGCCATTTCTCGGAGACCATTTACTTTTTATTTGCTCGTAATTCTGGTAAGCTTTGTTCTCGCTTTCCTTAAGCTACTGGAGGTTAGAAAAAAATAATTGAGGAGATGTTAATGGAGGCGTGGGCGGTACCTTTGGAGTCAGACGTGCCGCCCAATGCATGAAATGATATCAAGAGACAGAGTAAAGGCACGAAAACAATTTCAGAATCGGGCTGTTTCAGGTAGGGGCAAATCATCCCATGCATCAGTATGAGAAGGGACATTTCCACTTTAAATGATTCCGAGTTCTTAATATATTCTGCTGTCTAAAGATAAATGTCTCTACTGAACTATGGAGAATGCCTCAGTCCCTAGAGGGTCATTTGGCTGCTGCTTACTAGTAATGCCTGTTTCATACAAAGGGAACGTCCAGAGCCTGGGAGCATAGAAGGCAAAATTCCTGCTGAGGAATATGTGTCCCTCCCAGCTGACATCTTTAAGACTAGAAGAGATGCCTGTTCATTAGTTGTGGATAGTGCAGGAGGGGGTATAACTAGATTCCTTCTGATTTAATCCCCTCTGGGTCAAGACCGACGCCTCTCATTGGAATGGTCACCAGGGATGCTTATGTGATTTCAGAGATGTCCTAGAAAGAGCACAGAGCTAGAGGACAAAGGTCTGGGTTTTCATCCTGGCTCTGCTACTGACCTAGTGTTTGACCTTGGGTGACTCTCTCTAGAGCGTAGGGATGGACTGGGAAGCAGACCGGACAAGTGCATAGCCCATGTGTACTGCTGCGTCTTCCTGTACTCACTGCAGGCATTGCTAATCCATCAGTGCTTCCTATCCAGCCCTCACATGGTTTCAGATTCCTTCCCTTCACAGTGCTCGAGAGCCAGCGAAGACCCTGAGAGTCTCCACCACCAACCACAGCAAGGCTCAGCTTAAGCAGCAACTCCTCTCTGAGTCAGCACCCTCCTCAGCCGCTGCCTGGAAACGTGCATGTGGCCCCAAGGCGTGGCTTGGCTCCAGCCTGGCCTCCTGCAGGAGGTTTTCAAATCTAGTGAATGGGTTCAGCAGCATCACTCACCTCCAGGATGTGTTCATCCTTGTTCTCTCGGTCCAGCTGCTGGGCAGTGGATAGGAGACCTGGGGGAGAGATGGTTGCAGGGAGACTGGAGCAAAGGGCTCCCAGGGCCATTTTATTTTTATTTATTTATTTATTTATTTAACATCTTTATTGGAGTATAATTGCTTTACAATGGTGTGTTAGTTTCTGCTTTATAACAAAGTGAATCAGCTATACATATACATACATCCCCATATCTCCTCTCTCTTGCGTCTCCCTCCCACCCTCCCTATCCCACCCCTCTAGGTGGTCACAAAGCACCGAGCTGATCTCCCGGTGCTATGCGGCTGCTTCCCACTAGCTATCTATTTTACATTTGGTAGTGTATATATGTCCATGCCACTCTCTCACTTCATTGCAGCTTACCCTTCCCACTCCCCGTGTCCTCAAGTCCATTCTCTACGTCTGCTTCTTTATTCCTGTCCTGCCCCTAGGTTCTTCAGAACTTTTTTTTTTTTTTTAAGATTCCATATATATATGTTACCATACGGTATTTTTCTCTTTCTGACTTACTTCACTCTGTATGACAGACTCTAGGTCCATCCACCTCACTACAAGTAACTCAAATTCGTTTCTTTTTATGGCTGAGTAATATTCCATTGTATATATGTGCCACATCTTCTTTATCCATCCAGCTCTCAATGGACACTTAGGTTGCTTCCATGTCCTGGCTGTTGTAAATAGAGCTGCAATGAACATTGCAGTACATGATTCTTTTTGAATTATGGTTTTCTCAGGGTATATGCCCAGTAGTGGGATTGCTGGGTCCTATGGTAGTTCTATTTTTAGTTTTTTGAGGAACCTCCATACTGTTCTCCATAGTGGCTGTATTAATATACATTCCCACCAACGGTGCAACAGGGTTCCCTTTTCTCCACACCCTCTCCAGCATTTATTGTTTGTAGATTTTTTGATGATGGCCATTCTGACCGGTGTGAGGTGATACCTCATTGTAGTTTTGATTTGCATTTCTCTAATGATTAGTGATGTTGAGCATCCTTTCATGTGTTTGTTGGCTATCTGTATATCTTCTTTGGAGAAATGTCTATTTAGGTCTTCTGCCCAGGGCCATTTTACTGGGATGAATTCAAGGGTTACATTCAAAGCCTAGATCAGAATTCTTCTCGTCTTTGGAGAGCAAGAGCATGAAGGAGAAATGGAACTCTGGAGAGAAAGGAGGGGAAGAGAGGAAGGGGAGAGGACAGCGGAGGTGATGGCATGAGCGGAGGTTCCCACCTACTTCCTGCTTTCACCATGAGGAGGGTGCTGCTGAGCACAGTATATTGCTGAGTGAAAAAGGCAGCTCATCAGGAGTTACAACAGGGATCACGGTCACTGCCTTCAGTTCACGAGAAATCACAAAGGGGTGGCTTTTTACTCCTTTGTTGTAATTCTCTTGTTCATCTGAGACCTAGGACCGGCTCTTCCCATGCCGGGCTGGCACAGATGAGCCAGAGGAGCGCTCCTCTGTAAATTCAGGAAGGTGAACTTAGTGATCTGTAATTCTGGTTTTCATTTTCTAGACACTATGGCTATAAACTGAGGCCATAAAGGCGAGAAGGTGCCAGTTCTCTGCAAGCATCAGGAAAGTCAAGCTCAAGGTTTTCGGGGGCCCGAAGGGACATCCACGCCCATAGACTGAGAGGTCCTAGCTGGGTAGGGAGGTCTCTTTTCGATGAAAGCAGAGCTATTGGTAGGGGGTCAGTGGGTGTTCTAAAAACTTTCAGTAAGTCTCTTGATCTTGTTTAGGCAATTA
The DNA here is from genome assembly GCF_009873245.2 of Balaenoptera musculus. Classification (NCBI taxonomy): domain Eukaryota; kingdom Metazoa; phylum Chordata; class Mammalia; order Artiodactyla; family Balaenopteridae; genus Balaenoptera; species Balaenoptera musculus. Next base: position 126,744,085 of record NC_045787.1, read on the forward strand.
AATGATGGAGTAATGGACTGAAGTGTGGGGATAGGGGCTCCATGAGAGAAACGGGGATCCGGTGTTGGGGATGAGGCGTCCAGTGCTGGAAATGGGAGTGTGGTGTGAGGAGTGACCTCTGTCTGCGCCATGTTCCTGCCTTCGTGTCATCCCGCCTTTTCTTCCCTCAATGAAGGCAGGCACGGGAGGAATCCGAGAAGGCTCCTGGAAAGCCCCACAGCTAGAGAGGAAGATGCATTCCTCTAGGACAGAGTGAATATTGTTTCAGGTGCCCCACCCAGCTTGGCCCCAAGCTGAGGGGCCTCATGGGGAAGGCCCAGCATCCGGGTGCCCCCCAGGAGGAGTGTGGGGATGAGAGGGCCCTGGCTGGGAGCCTTCCTTCCGGCTCAGTCCTGCTCTCCTCCCGCTGCTGGTCTCTCTTCATCCCCTCTCCCCTCTCTCTGTTCATCCCTCACCATCCTCCTTCTCTCTGCCTTCCCAGAGCTTCCTCTCTCCCTCCCCCCTCTTTGCATCTTGGAATCTGTCACTCTTTCTCCATCTCTGGTTTTTCTTTTCTCTCTCTCCCTTCTCTCACCACTGCCTCCCCCTCATCTTCTCAGGGCCAGTGTCCCTGGAATTGCTGCCTGGCCTCCTGGGCCATTGCCCCTGTTCTCAGCCTCATCCCCCCTCTGAGGTTGGTGTCAGGATTCCCAGGGAGTGCCTGTGTAGGATGGGGACATGGCGGAACCACCCCCAAGGGGCTGTGTGAGGGTCCACCGAGGACCCTTCCTGGCACGAGGCGGGCATTCAGCCGATTCAGCTCTTATCTTTCTCTCCTGCAAACAAATGTCCCACTGTCACCCCATCTCAGCCCCTTCCCTCTCCCTCCCTTCCCTCATCCAGTGGTTTTATAACTACTGTTGATTCCACCTCTAATGGATTCTAGATTCTTCTACTGTTTTCACCCTGACCCACCGCCATCTACGTCTTACCCCACCTACCCTGCCAGCTTCCTCTCCCCACTCTGCCCTTCCTCAGAATCATAAGAGCCAGCACTCACTGAGCTCTTACACGTCCAGGTGTTCTTCAAAGCTCCTTATGTATCTCCATCTATTCACCCATTTAATCTTCCCAACCACCAAAGAGGTAGTTATTATTATCTCCATTTTACTGGTGAGCAAACTCAGACACAGAGCAGTTAAGTAACTTCCCCAAGATCTTACATTTGATAAGTGGTGGAAATGGATATGCCTTTAGAAAATGGGCCTACTTGCTCATAAAAGACTAGTAAAGACTGAGGAACGGTCAGACACTGGAGACCAAGGACACGTGAGGACTAGAGGTAGTGTGAGGTCCTGGATGGGAATAAGGATGTTAGCAGAGAAAACCGGGGAAATCTTAGTAAAGTCTGTATTCTCCTTAATAGCCTTGTACCAGTATTCATTCTTAGTTTTGATAAATGTACTAGGTTAACATTAGGGGAAGCTGAGTGATGGGTGTATGAGGACTCTCTTTGCAGCTCTCCTGTAGGTCTACAATTATTTCACCATTAAAAATTTTTTAAAGAAGAAAAAACTAAAAGGAAAAAAAGAAAAAAAGAAAATGGATGTACTTGCTCTGTCTTCAACAAGACCTGGGTCTTCTTCCCTCCTGCTATTTCTCCTGTCACGGTCCTTGCCCAAGTGCCCTGCCAGACTGCTGCTTGTCAAATCCTCCACATCCTTCAGCTCGGCATAGCCACCCACCCCTGTTCCATGAAGCCGTTGCTGGTCTACCACACTGAGCAGCTTCCTCTCTCCTATAAACGGTCACAGCACCACATCTACTCATATTTTAACAATGTGGTACTCTTTTTTTTTATATAATTTTTTTAAAAATTAATCAATTAATTAATTTATTGGGCTGCTTTGGGTCTTCGTTGCTGTGCGCGTGGGCTTTCTCTAGTTGCGGCGAGCGGGGACTACTCTTTGTTGCGGTGCGCGGGCTTCTCATTGCGGTGGCTTCTCTTGTTGCGGAGCACGGGCTCTAGGCACGCAAGCTTCAGTAGTTGTGGCTCGTGGGCTCAGTAGTTGTGGCACATTGGCTTAGTTGCTCTGCGGCATGTGGGATCTTCCTGGACCAGGGCTCGAACCCGTGTCCCTTGCATTGGCAGGCGGATTCTTAACCACTGCGCCACCAGGGAAGTCCCAATGTGGTACTCTTTACACTGGTTCTATAGCTTTTTTTATATCCAGATCTTCATGGTCCTGATGGATTGGATTCCTCAAGGCCTGAAATTATGTTTTATATCTTCCCTTCTCTCTACAGTACGTAATTTAAATGCCTCATCAGGGCAGACACCTTTAAACGTTTGCTGAATAAATGAGTCTTGGGCTTAACAAAAGATTGTGGATGCTGGCAGAGATTCATTCATTCATTTCCCAATTGTTGAGGTCCTACTGTGTGCCAGGACTTTATATTATAGTGGGCCAAAAAAATCAAGGTTCCTTTTCTGGAAAGCCTTTAAAGTCTAGTGAAGGACATGGATAATTAATGGAATAATCACATAAATGAATATAATGTTCTAAGTGATAAGTGTTTTTAAAAAGTAGATGCTTCTGGGAGATGTATTATAGTGTCAGGAAAAACTTTTCTAAGGAAAGAACAGCTGGGCCAAGATCTGAAAGAAGAGCAGGAGTTAGCCTGAAAACGGAGAGAAGAGACTCCTGGCAGAAGGAGTAGCATGTGCAAAGGCCCTGTGCCAGGAGAGGGCATGGACCAAGGCAGGCCATGGGGCTGGATCCAGAGAGTGATAGAGCAAGAGAGGCAAGATGAAGCCAGAAAGGAAAGCAGGAGCCTGGTCAGGCACAAGTCTGTGGGACACGGCAGGGTCTGGCTTTATCTTAAGGGCATAGGGAAGCCATCCAAGGGATCCAAGTATGGAAGTAGGACAGTATAATGTGGATAAGAAAGGTGGGTGGGTGGGTGGGTGGGGGAATCATTGCTGACTTATTATTTTATTTTCAAATGTTCATGCTGATAAAAATTTCTTCTCAACTGTAGGAAGACTCAGAGCTCCCTGCCCTCTGGGGCATTTTGCCAGACCTGGTGTCAGGGAACTGTTGACAGTAAACAGAGCAGGGATTTGGAAGAAGTAGAGAACCTATTGCCTTAGGTGAGAGATCTCTTCCCTCTTCCAAAAAGGGAGGGACAGCGGGGGGCCCAGGCAGAGAGCCAGCTTAGGCTTGTTTTTCAAGAGAAAAGCATCCTCCTTCTAGGAGGACTAATTCACTCCCTGAGGTCAAAGGTTCCAAACAGATGTCACAGAGCAAAGAGGCACTTGTATCGCCCGCCCACTGTCTGCCTCAGGATCCCCAGGCCCATCACTCCTCCTGACTCCCTTTTGCCTTAAGGATCAGGAAGCTGCTGCCAGCACTCTCCCCTTCTCCTTCCTCCAATCTTGCCAGACTTCTGTCCTTCCAGGACAAGAGTCAGTTGGAGCTGGAGAATGGGAAGTTGGGTTCGAAGGAGAGAATGTCAGCCTTCTCTGCAGTAGGGTTGTTGTTCATGGTCAAGAGGGACATGTGGCCTTGGAGCCATACCTGCATCAGGGGGAACTGGCTCTCACCTTCTTCTGGGAGCCAGGCAGGCAGCATAATTGCAGGAAGCAGGCGGGAATAACACAGTCGGGTGTGAGGGGACTGTGGGCACAGAGGACACACCTGCTGTACACGGGGAGCTGCTGTCAGCCCCGGGCAGTGATGGCCCTGCGCGACGTGCGGTCCATGTGGCCAGATCTTCTAGTTATTTTAAGAACAACCAGAAATCTGGAATGTTTTGCGAAATTTCCAAATTTTTAAATGTTGGCAACAACTTGAAAAATCACTGTTTAAAGCTTGTGCAGGCCAAACAGAACACCTTTGTGGGCTACATCTGGTTCACGGCTGCAAGCCAATGACCTCTGGATTCCTCTAAACCATCCAAGATGGGCTTGGACCGAGGATAGACCTTTGTGAGACGGTTGGTTCCTCTGAAGTGGATCTCTATGGCCACCGTGCCGTGAGCAGGCTTGAGATCAGTTTGGGACTAGAGTTAAGAGATTCAACCTGTGGCTCGTGATTCTCAGGAATGGTCAGTTGGGAGCACTTGGAGGTCTGAAATAGTCCCAGCTTGACCACCTAGGGAACCTGCTTAGCTTCCCTAGGCTCCAAGGAAAGAAAACTGACATATTCTTATTCTCCCATAGAGATGGACTTTGTTGAGCAGCACTTCTCGAACTTAGCACACATCAAAATCCTCTGGATGTCATATTAAAATACAGATTTCTGGTCCCCACCCTGAGCTCTGATTCAGTAGGTCTAAGATGGGGCCTGAGAACTTGACTTTCTAACAAGTTCATAGGTGATGCTCATGATGCCATTCTAGGACCAGACTTTGAGAAGCACTGTTGTAGATAATCCTATGCACCCAGATTTCTGAGGTCCTTACCTGTGAGAGGATGAATAACAAAGAATCCCATATGGTTGCCACTGGTGATATTGAAGGTCAGCTTCCCTTTGGAGCTGGAGTCCGGGTCCCAGGCATCCAGCTGAAGCACGGAGGTGTGCAGGGGTGCATCCTCCCGGACGGAGGGGTAGAACACGGGTCTGGACATCTGGGGTGGGTTGTCATTGACATCCAAAACCTCAATGTAGACTTCAGTTACAGAAGAGCGGGGGGTGGAACCCCTATCCACTGCCAGTACCGTCAGCCAGTAGCAGGACATGAATTCTCGGTCCAGGGGTGCGAAAGTCTGAATCATTCCTAGAGATAGTCAATCACCAAACCCAAAATATTTTAGAGCTCAAAGTAGCTTTAGAAAACACTTTACCTAACAATCCTGAAATGGTACTGTGGAAAGGATATTAATAAGTATTCCACGAGAAAAGGGGACTATGGCTGATATGGCATGGGAGCTGCTGAGTTAAACATAGGGAAATTCATATCCTTATTGTAGAACCTCTCAGAGCCTTTATCTGCTAAGATAGGCTCATGACTCGGGCATGTGGGCATATGCAGTGTTTCCAGAAGACCATGGTAGTTGACCTACTTTCTCCTGACTACTTCAAGCCAAGTCCAATTTATTCATTTCACATTCTCTAAGTGGGATTTCCTTACATTTGTCCTTAGACTGGTTCCTTCAAGTTTCAAGTCCTTATAGATACCATTTCAAGGGTAGGGGTTTGATAAATAAATTGCTGTTCCCCTCTCCTCATCTTCATGATTTTAGAGACTTGGCTTCATTCATTGGTTCACTCATCTACAAGTTGCTTATTATGAAATAGCACTGTTCTAGAAGTCGAGGGTCCAAGAGTGAGTAGAAGAGGCTTGTAGCCTAAGTTCTTATGGGTCACACTCAGCTGGAAAGACTCAGATGAGAGGGCAAAATCTGTACTCAGAGCCATAGCATCATAGAGCTGAAGGAACCTTACTCCTTTGACAGATGGGGAAACTGAGGCCCAGAGAAAGAGCATGACTTGACCAAGATCATGTAGCAAGTAAGCAGAAGAGCTGGGTCTAGAATTGACTCTCAATCTAATGCTCTTTCTACCACATCACCCTGCCCTCTACCCCGGAGAGAAATCATCCCATCAAGAAGGACCTACTTTTATTCACCTGGGATCTCTCCCAAGGTGTCTACCTCAGGACCTCACAAGTACAGGGTGCCCAATAAGTGTTTGCTGAATTGCATTTATTTTCTGTGGAGCTTCAGAGGAATAAATAAGTTGGTGCCACCTTTTTGGAGGACAATTTGGAAATATCTAGTAGCATTGATATTAATTATATATCTATGGATGATGGATATATGGATATATGGATATTATATATCTACTAATATTATCTTTTGACCCAAGAGCTCCATTTTTAAGAGTTTTTCCTGTAGAGACTCATTGCATATGAGTAAAAGTATATGAACAAATGCAGCCATTAAAAAAGAATGAAGAAGATTTATATGTACTGACATATAAGATATCCTGGTGACAAAATAAGTTTCAGAATTAGTATCTGTTGTACTATGTTTTCATAATAATAAAATGAAAAGTGATAATATATCAGATGCAATGAGAAAAATTTAGAAGATTATAGGACAAATTGTTAATAGAGATTATATCTGGGGAGATGGGACACAGAGAAACATTCATTTTAAAATTATATATAAAAATTTTATAACTATGATACATTATTTTTATAAGCATATATATGTAATATATGGTTTTGTGTGTGTGTATATGTATACATGTGTGTGTGAGATGGTTGATTCAACTTAAATGGATATACATACATAAACCCTATATATATACATATATATACTATATATATCATATATATATATATATATATATATATATATAAATTAAAAATAAAATAAAAGGGACAGGAAGGAGTGTCCCTATTTATTGTTCTTTTTAGCCTATAGCCTGACTTCTCTCAAGACAGTGCCTGATTCCCTTAGGCCCATCCTCTCCCAGCACCTGGCCCTCCCATCCCATCCCACTCCCAGTACCTGTGTCTTGGTTGATGCTAAAGGCTGCAAGGTCGGTGCCAGCCCGCAGGAAGTACTGGAGCTCCCCGTCCAAGCCACTGTCCTCATCATGGGCAGCCACTGCCATCACTGAGGTTCCCGAGGGGCTGTTCTCCTGCACCTGGCCCTGGTACACAAAGGAGGCAAAGCGGGGAGGGTGGAGGTTCTCATTCACATCCAGGACGATCACCTCCAAGCGGCAGAGGGTCCTTCGGGCCAGGGGCTTCCCACTGTCGCTGGCCCACAGGCTCAGGTTATACCCAGCCCTCCTCTCAAAGTCCAGCTCTTTCTCCAGACTGAGTGCCCCCGTCATGAGATTCACGTGGAAGGTCCCATGGGCATCATCCAACAGGACATATCGTACTTCTCCCGCAGGGCCCAGGTCAGGATCAGAGGCATCCAGAAATGTTAGAATAGTCCCTGGAGGCAGATCCTCTGGGACCTTAAGGCTGCGGAGTTCTGTGATGCACTGGGGAGAGTTGTCATTGGCATCTTCCAATGTGACTATCAGGTCAGTGACAGAGAAGAGCTGATGACCCTTCCTGGGCTGGTCCCTGGCCTCCACCTTGAGTATATATTGAGGTTCTGATTCCCGGTCCAGGTGTCCTGTGACAACCAGTTCCCCAGTGAGGGGATGGAGGGAGAACTTCTCTGTGGGGCTTAGCAGGGTGTAGCGAACCCTCCCATTGTCCTCCGAGTCGGCATCTTTTGCTTTCAGCTCTGTAATTGTGGTTCCAACTTCTGTGTCCTCTGAGATGGTTACCTGGTACCCACCAGGAGGAAATCTGGGTGCATTATCATTCCAGTCTTCCACATTCACTGTCAGCAGCTTCCAGGAGGACTTCTGGGGAGTGCCCAGGTCATACACCGTTATATTGAGGATGTAGAAACTGGTGGCTTCATAGTCCAAGGGGGCAGCTACAGTGAGCAGCCCTGTTTCCAGCTCAATGTCAAAGCAGCCGTCTTCGTTGCCATCTGCAATCGCATAGACCAGTTTGCCGTTGAAGCCAGTATCAGGGTCGGTGGCTGCCAGGTGGGCCAGGGGGGTGTTGAGAGGAGCACGCTCAAGGATGTCAATGGACTGTGGGAAGTGGTCCTCAAACTGAGGGGTATGATGATTGATCTGATAGGCACTTAAGGAAGTGAAATCCTCATCAGTGGACTGCTGATTCTGATGCCCAACAGAGTGCAGGATGGTCTGTGTGAAATGTGTCAATACCCCTGTTTTATCACACTTTACAGGGACCTCAGAATGAGGGTCCTTCACTACAGTAACATTCAAAGTCATGGGCGAGGCATAGTTTTTCCCATCTGAGGCTGTAATTTTCAGGGAATAGTTGATGGGTTGACCAGTAGTATGGTTCCTAAAGGGGCGTTTGAGGGATATCACTCCAGAGAAATGATTTAGATGAAAATACTCTAGTTCGTTGCCTGACACAAACTCATATTTTAGGTTCTGAAGCTCATCCACATCTATAGCTGACACGGTCATTACTGATTTTCCTACTGGCCAGTCTTCATGGATAGACCCAGTGCAATTGACTTCCTCAAACATAGGCTTGTTGTCATTCAAGTTCTTGAGCCTAAGGGAAACAGACACTTCTTTTTCCTGGCGAAATGGGGATCCGCAATCTGATGCCCATACCTGGAAGGTGTAAATTCTGTTCATGAGCTCGTAATCCATGGGTTTGGAGGTGGAGATGATCCCCAGGTAAGGGTCGATAGAAAAGGGCACAGAGTTTGGGCGAGCGATGGAGTAGGTGACATATCCATTCTCTCCGTGATCCTGGTCTGTGGCCGTAACAGTCAAAATGCTGGTGCCTGGAGGGATGTTCTCATCAAAGGTGCCATAGTAGGAGGACTTGTTGAACATGGGGGCATGGTTGTTACAGTCCATGATGTCAATGACCACAGTGGTGGAGGCCAGGCCCAGTGAGGTTCTGATGTGTAGCTGGTACTGAGCTCGGTCATGGAAGTCCATGAGCTTCGTCGTGGTGATCAGCCCCGTGCGGGCATTCAGTTTAAACGCTGCACTCTCTGAGGATGGCTTTAGAACATACTTCAGGTTGGGGAAGGCGTGGGTTCCTTTCACCATCACCACACGGCTACCAGGAGGGGAAAACTCACTAAGCTGCACTCTGTAAACAGCCTTCTCAAATTTGAGGGAAGCCAGTTTGGAAGGGGGTAGGTGAAAGCCCCTGATCTGGGAATAAGAAGAAGGTCTGCTCCCACCCCTGGCCTGCAGGCTGAGGTTGAATCCATGAGGGTGTTCCATCCAGTTGATGTCTTTGACGGAAACCAAACTGAACTCACCGCTCCGGGCGTAAGACTTGATGGCTTTGAAGTTCTTTCCAGGGTCACCACCAACAATTTCCAGTGAGTCCACATCACCACCTGAGCTCTTTGCATCTACCACCACCGTGGCATAGGTGGCATCGTTACTGCTCTCTGGTGTAGCCAAGACCACTGAGGCAATGGCCGGGAGCTTCCTGAGGGCAGGCTCCACATGGATGACCAGTGCTGCCAAGTTGCCAAATCCGTTGCCCTCTGAGATCTTCCGCATGCGGTCCACAGCCAGCACCTGCAGCTCATACTTCCCTCGCCAGGTGACGTTGAGCTTCCCAGCCAAGGTGACCACCCCGCTGGTGGGATGGATGGCAAACATCTCCGACCTTGTGTTAAAGGTGTAATAGAACTCGGCGTTCTGGCCCAGGTCGGCATCCGTGGCGCTCACCTTGCAGATGGGGCTCTTGAGGGGCATGTCCTCAGAGATGGTGACTCGGTATGAAGGCGGGGAGAAGAGGGGCTTCAGGTCATTCTGGTCCAGGATGTGGACCACCACGCGGGTCAGAGCTTCTAACTCCGAGGTCTTCTCCGTGGCTTGGACGATGAGGGTGTAGCTATCTCGCACCTCCCTGTTCAGAAGGGCTGTGTTGCTGCTCTTTGTCCTTATTCTCAGAAAGCAGAAGTTGCCTGCCACGTACTCCTCTGTTTTAAACACGTTGGCCACATCTCCAGAGATAATCCGGTACCTCACTGCCCACTGGGGGTCTGTGAGATAGATGCCCATTTTCTCAGGGCTCTCCACGTAGGTCTTGGGAGCAGAGTTTTCATAGATGGTCACATTATAAAGGGGGTGTGTGAAGCGCCAGGCTGAGGAGATGATCCCTTCTAGGGGTTTCTCACAAGTTGTACAATGGAGCAAGAAAATGGCAAACCCCAACAGGGCAATAATCATGATGGAAAACCTCCCGAAACCCTGGGCAGAAAAAGAAAGGGTACAAGTTAGGAAAGAAATGGTTCCTACTGCCGTGGTTCTTAACTGGGGTGGTTTTGCCCCTCAGGGGATATTTGGCAATGTCTGAAGGTATTTTTGTCTACCCCAGCTTGTGTGCAGGAGGTGCTACTGGCATTTAGTAGATAGAGGACGGGGTTGCTGCTAAACATCCTACAACGCACGGGACAGATCCCCACAGCAAAGTCAGTAGGGCTGAGATTGCGAAACCTTGTGTTTGAAGAATAACAGACTAGTTTAAGTGCTTTCTGAAGGGCATCCGGCAGATACAACACTGTCCTTACCACTTCCCTCCTTTTCCCAAAACCTTCATTGGCTCCCCAGTGATGGTGAAATCATTCTGACCAGGTACCCAAGCTTAGCAGTCTGGCCCTAAGTACTTCTGACAAGAACCCTCCATCAGGGCTCAGCTCCAGTTGAACTGAGCTGTGTCTGCATATGTAGGGGCTGCAGAAAAGCAAAGGGACCACGATCACAGGCCTGGCATCAGGCTGCTAGGCTGTCAGGCCTGGCTCCACCACTTACTAACTGGGTGACTTTCTAGGCAGGCAATTTCACCTCTGTGAGACTCGATTTCCTCTTCTGTAGAATAGGAATAAGGATATTAACTACCTCATTGGATTGTTGTGAAAATCAAGTGAAATAACAAAGGTAAATGACCTAGCATAGTGCCTGGCACATAGTAAGTTTTAAGGTAATATTAGCTATTATTAGTCATAGGAATCTAAGTTTCATAAAGCGAAGGGACCTGCCCAGGGCCTTACAGCTAGATAGAAACAAAGCAAGAACTAGACCTGGAGTTCCTTGCATCACAGGCCAGGGCTGCTTCCCCCATCCCAGGCTTACCTACACCTGTCCCACCACAAGTCCCTTTGGACAGAGCCTGATTCTGACTCGCCTTGTAACCCTGAACAGAGAAAACCCCTCCCTTCCTGGAATGTCAGAGCTGAAATGGACCTGAGAGATGATGGAGCTCAGATCCCTCTTCTCATGCATAGATGGGGAAATAGAGCCCCAAGTGGGGGAGGGGTCTTGCCCCAAGTCCCAAGGTGGGTGGCCAGGTAAGAACCAGCCCCTGGAGATTGTTGAACTAACCGTGAGTGAACGCTTCACCCTCTAAGACCTGCTGCTCTTCCTCATCCTCTCCCTTGCCGCTTCCCGAATGCCTCATCCCTGAACTCCAGCCTGGGTCAAAATGTGAGACTCATCAGAGCCAAGGATGGGGAGGGGGGACCGGGGAGGGCAGAGTTTGGTTGCCAAACCGGGTCTTCTAGAAGCAATGTGTGAGGCTGCGTACACCAGGCTGGTGGCCGGCCTGCCCTTGGGAGTCTTGACTCCGTGGAGTTCATGGCTACCAGCCAGATGTGCCGAGCATTCTTGGAGGAAACAGGCAAAACTTGTTTTTCCAGTTGCCTTGGTCTTCAAAGGCAAGGAAGAGTTAAACTTCCAGGGCAAGGGGGAAAGGGAGAGGCTTGGATCCTTGTCTTTCCAGAGTCCTAAGAGAAACAAATGCAGGTTCTTTAAGACCTCGTGGGCTGCATCCCAACATGGGAAGGAGGGTGGAGGCAGAAATGGAAAAGCCAACCTAACTTGGCCTCTGAAAGTCTGTGACAGAGAAGAATTTGAATAGGGCTCCTACTTCCAGCCTCCCTACCACCATCCCTCGCTTGAGATCCTGTTGGTGGCGCCCTAAACCCAGCACCTCAGAAGAGAGGGGGCAGGATGGAGGTAGATTCTATGCTTAGGGTCCTAAAGCCAGGGACAGAAAAAGATGCTGTCTACTCCCCATCCTTACTGCCCCCTTGCTCTCACCCCTTGCTTGCCACCGCAGCCCATGAAGGACCCGGCCACAGGCAAAAGCCACACTCACCCATCCCTGACACAATCCCCTGCAAGCACGAGGGGACCCCTGAATCATTTGGACCCCACCCCTTCCCCCAGGATGGCATTGCTTTTGAAGTTGAAGACCCAGGGGAAATGAGTGCTTACCCCGGTCCCAGGTCCACACTCACTCCTTGGCCCGGCGAGCCCAGGGTGCGTGCAGCCTCCCAGCTCTGCCTGCCCTGCTTTGGGGAAAGCTTCCTGTTCACCAGGTCAGCACCCGTGGAGGGCAGGTCCCAACAAGACACTCCGCTCAGCAGCTGCAGGGGCGCCTTGAGAGCCGGAGTCCTTAAGATGAGCTGCAGGGAAGGGATCAGGGATGGGGTCTCCCTGGGGGGCAATAAGATGCCAAAGGGGGTGCACCCTTGTGTAGGGGTTTGATGCCCATGGCTTTGTTCAAGCCGTGGGACCCACAGACCTGGTGAGTGGTTTGCTGGGGGAAGGGCCTGTGTCTGATATTTGTTTCTGGCACCACACCTGGGCAGGTGAACAGGCTTACAGGGTGCAGGGGCACATGGGCTCCCTGGGCTACCCTCCCACCTCATGGCACCTAGGACCACTATTTTGAAACATCTTGTGAAAACATAGATCAGTTCTTATCACTTCCCTGCTTAAAATTTTCCAGTGGCTTCCCACAGCATTTAGATGAAAATCTGAACTTGTTATCATGGCCTGGAAGACTCCCCACCATCTGGGCCCTGCCTGCATCTCCAGTGATACCTCCAACCACTCTCCCCATTGTTCACCAAGCTGCAGCCATAAGGGCCTTCTTTCTCCTCTGCAAACATACTAAACTGGGATCTGCCTCAGGGCCTTTGCACTTGCTGTTTCCCTCTATTTAAGATTCTCCCATGGCTGGCTTCTTGTTATTATCCATTTCTCACCTCTGATGTCACCGCCTAACCCCCAGTTTGATGTAGCCTCCTTCCTAATGCCCTTCTTTATCACATCACCCCATTTTCTCCATGGCACTTGTCACCTCCCAATATGTTCTTATTTATTTGTTTACTGTCTCCTGCCCTAGATGCTAGGCTCCATGAAGACAGGAGCTTTTTGATCTTATTCATGCACGAATTCCCAGTGCCTAGATCAGTGCCTGGTACATAACAGAGCTCAATAAATACTAATTGAAAAAATGAAAGGATCTGGACTTAGGGAAAACAATGACGGAGTGAAAGCTGAAAGAACCTTTAGCGATCATTCCTTCCTTTTTGATGCTGGAAAATAAAGTCCCCAAAAAAGAAAGGGACTTGCCCAAAGTTACAGGGTGAGAACCAGAGCCAGGTTCTTTCCTCCCAACCATGCTGCCAGAAAGAGAAACTGTGTTCACCTGTAAATCCAACTGTTTGGGTTCGAGCCCAACTCCACCACTTGCTAACTGTATAACCTTGGGGAAGTTAACCTCTCTGAACCTCAGTTTCCTCATCTGTAAGATGGGGCTATTAACAGTACTGCTTTCCTGGGGTTTTATGAAGATGAAATATGATCATGTACATTAATATGCTTAGCATTGGTGCCTGGCCCATAGAAAAGCACTCAATAAATATTAGTCTCAAAGCCAAAGCAGAATCAAAGCCTGAGGTCGGGGTGAGGGTGGGGTAGACTGAACCCCCTGTAGAAGGCCCAGCCTGCGCCCCAGTGGAGCAGGAATCCGCTGGTCCCTGGTCAAGTCTAAGCTTGCTGGCCCAGCCGCAGGCTCTGCTGGGAAGCTGCGAGCAGGCGCTTGTCTGGGGTGGGGCCTCATGCTCTTGGCTCCCCAGACTCAGAGAGAAATCTGCATGTGGGTGAATGTGGACATTTGCAAGAAAGCACACACACACACACACACACACACACACACACTTAGGAGACAATTTTGAATAATTGTGTGGGTACGCTAATTGTGTGCGCCTGCTTGGCAGAATGCGTACTGTGTGAGTAAATAAACTGGTAGCTGTGGGGCTTGCGTGTACACGGGTGTGAGCAAGTGCAGGTGTGGGGTTTCGTGAATGGACCCTTTTAGGACATATGTGTGAATCAAACTCTGTCTCCATGTAACTCCCAACCCCATTTCATGCATGGGGAAGGCAGCAGAAGGTGGTTCACAGCACAAAGCTTCTGGCTGTGTGGCTTTGGGCAAGTGGCTTACCTTCTCTGATTCTTAGTTTCCTGACTTCATAATACCATTTTGAGAATGAAATGAGTTAATGTACATAAATGCTTAACATGGCATGTGACACAATTTTTGACAAATATTATGAAGTACTATTACTTTTTAGCAGCCAGCTCAGACTATTGATTGTTGAGTTTGTGGGTAATGAAAACTCTCAGATGTCTTTTCACGTCATCCCCAATCTTTTCTTGTGCAGGCTGATCTTCTGCAACTAAATGACGTAGGATTTTAATGGGACTGTGATTCATTTCTCCTTGTGTTTCACTCACTGCCCCAGCATCCCAGAATCTTAATTCTAACGTTCAGAGACTTGGTGTTTCTAACATCCGTGTCTTTATCCGAGTCATTGATAAGAGTCTGAACACAACTGGCAGGATAAGTGCTCTGAGATCTATCCTCATTTTCTTGGTTAGTGATCTCAAGTGCAATTCTGGAACGACTCATCTCACAATGTGGAGAGCTCCCCGTCACTGGGGGAATCCAAGCAGATTCTGTGTGGCCACCCGGGAAGGATATGCTACTCTAGCGGGATAGGTGCCCTTGGGGGAAACAAGGAGAGCTCTAAAGTCCTTTCCATCTTATACAGGTATGTTCTTCGGCTTGTGCAGGCCTATGGGATTTCCTCTGGCTGTGGATCAGGAAAATCATTCGCCGATGCCTATTCAGTGGTCAGTGTAGTAAGCTGACCTGGCTCTCAGGAGACCTAGGTCTAAAGTCACTTATTCCCGTGACTGGTCAAATCAGTCACCTAAGCCCTCTGGACCTCCTTCTTCATCTGTAAATGATGTGTGCATGTTGGGGGAAGGGGCGGGAATGGATCTGTGATTTCAGACCCCTCTATTGCTTTCAGGGGCAGAATCTCTTTTTTCCTGCTGAAATTGTACTTGGAAACACAGTCTATAAACAGATAAAAGCAGAGCTGCACTATTGAAGCAGGGCTCGAGGCCTAGGACCCTGCCCCCAGGTTTGTCCCTCACTCCCTCGGGAAGCACAGGTTTGAAAAACTGGACTAAGAGCCCCTCCAGATCTGACAAGCGGGGGCTGTGCTATGCTAACGTCCTGTGTCCTGCCTACATGTTCTAAGCGGTGTGGTTGGATGTTCTGTGATTCTAATGCTCTGTGACCTGTATCCGTAATGGTCCACGTGCAGTGGCTCAGGCATTTTAGTTCTAGGAGCCTGTGACGCTGTCGGTAATTCTATCCCTTCCATGGGGAAGCAGATGTACTTGAAGGAATTCAAAGCCAAATCAAACTTCCACTAAAGAAGCTCTTACCGAATTTGTTCAAAATGCCAGGCTTTGTTTCTTTGTTTCTTTTTTTTTAAAATTTATTTTTGGCTGCGTTGGGTCTTCATTACAGCCCGTGGGCTTTCTCTAGTTGTGGCGAGCAAGGGCTACTCTTCGTTGCGGTGCACGGGCTTCTCATTGCAGTGGCTTTTCTTGTTGCGGAGCACGGGCTCTAGGCACACAGTCTTCAGTAGTTGCAGCATGCGGGCTCAGTAGCTGTGGCACACGGGCTTAGTTGCTCCACGGCATGTGGGATCTTCCCGGACCAGGGCTCGAACCCGTGTCCCCTGCATTGGCAGGTGGATTCTTAACCACTGTGCCACCAGGGAAGTCCCCAGGCTTTGTTTCTGATGATGAAATTCCTCCCATCACCCAGGCACAGATCAGCAATGACATTCTCCCTCGTGACCCAGCACCTTCCCTTTTCTTAGGCATGACACAGACATTAACTAATAGCCACAGAATACTCCTAGGAAACGCATCTGTCCTTTTACTCCCATTTCTCAGGTAAGACAAACTGAGGTTTACCTGGCACACCCAAGGCCACCCAGAAGGGGGTGGCTGTACTGATAACAGAGAGCCGGATATCCTGAAGCTGGGTGCTCTGGATTTCCTAGACTGAGGGGAGAAGCAATGAGGGAAGATATTTTTCAAAGTTTGGAGAGTCTTTCATGAAAGAAGGAGTCACTGGATTCATCCCTCTGGATTGGAGAAGGTCCATACTCTCCCCAAAAAATCTGAATGTGAATTTACCATGGGTTTGGGTGCCCTCAGCATTTATTTTCCGACCTCCCACCCCCATTCCCCATCTCTGTCCCAGGCATCCAGTGTTAGGGCTGGCTCCTATGGCTCTCAAGAAAGAATCCTAAATATATTCTGTTTATGACGAAGGCTGGGAAGTGGGGGAGGGTGGGACCAGGGAGCCGGAATTAGGAGGGATTGTGCCTTTGAACCAGATTAAAACCGTAAGTGAAAGAATGTTGACATTCCAGGTACCTGCTTGTTAGGAAGTCTTTAGCTACTGAAATAATTTTTCTACTTAGTCTTTGGGAGCCATTGAAGGTTTTAGAGAAGAGGCAGGACCAGAGCAGAACTATATGCTAGGAAGAGTAATCTAACATCAGATCAAAAGGGGAATTTTCACATTCAAGATTCCCACTCTAGTGTGGACTGGGCTTGAACACCAGCTCTATTGGTTTAAGCCAACTGGAATTCAGGAATTGGTAGGAGGGACTGATTTACTTCTAAGAAACTTGGATGAACACTTGAGTCATGTGCTAGTTTGTAGGCAGCCGCTGCTGGGTCCTCGTGTAACAAAAACAAATCAAAGAGCTGGGTACGAGCAGGAAAAGGACCAGAGGCTTGAGCCCTGGATGGGCCATGTGACCTTGGGAAGGCCACAGAACTTCTTCTGAGCCTCAATTTACCTGTCTGTAAAATGGAGATAATAATAGCTACTTCTACCTACTTCCCAGGGCTGGAGGAAAGACAGATAATATGATAGGAGAAAGCATAGGGAGGAAAGACGCAGAGTAACACCTTATTAGGACCAATAATGGCTTGGTAAAAGGCAGCTGGAACCACCAGTGGACTGAGAGGCAGTCTCAGGAGAGCTGCTTGTAAAAGCAAGGCCTACCCAAGCCTGGAATTAAGGGGAAGAGAAATGACTGAAAAGGAAGTTCTCGCCTAGGGCATGGGTGAAAGAGAGCTGGGACTTGGGGTCCCCTTTTTTATCAGTATTCTGGTTATTATTATTGATGACAAAAATTATACTGTCTTACATCTGGATGGTAATCTACATGTTTTCAAAACACATCTGCATGCATTTTCTCAGTTGGTCTTTGGGGAGAAGACCCATTATTGGGTAGAATTAATAGTAAGAAAGTGTATCTCTAAAATCGGATACACCTGCTTTCAAATCCTACTCAACAGCTGTGTGACCTTGGGCAGTTATTTAACCTCTCTGATCCCAGAAGAAGGGAAATGAGAGTAGCAGCTATCTCATGGAACTGTTGAGAAGGCTGCAAGAGTCAATGCATGGTACATTCCCAGCACAGGAAACACTCAGTGCCAGTTAGTTATTGTATCAACCTCATCCTTATTGTGACACTTATTATCACTCTCATTTTGTAAATGAGAAACTGAAGCTCAGATAATTGGAAGGCTCTTGCCTGGGTTTACCCATCTAGTAGGTGGTGGATTCAAGTACTGATCCAGAACAGGAATCCATATTCCAAGAAGAGAGACTCAGAGGGGGCTGGAGTGGCTGGGGCTGATTCTCTAGAGCAGCATTCTCCATCAGAACTTTCTACAATGATGGAAATGTTCTATGTCTGAGCTGTCCAGTGTGGGAGCCACTAGCCCATATATTCATCTTTATACCAATGTTGTCCTTAAATATAATTTCTAATTTTTTTCATGGAGGAAGGGGCCCACAAAAGCTAAGGTGACTAGGGCCCTTGAAAGTCAGAATGTGACCCTGGGGAGATAGACATTTAAAGGAAACACAGGGCTTCCAGGCACCTGGGCTTTAAGGAAGAAAAGAGACAAAGTGGGAGATGATGAGAAAGTGTTTTGTTATTGGACTTCCTCTGCCAAAGTCATTTATTCACTCGTTCATTCAGTACTTCTTTTTTGAGGGCCTACCCTGTGAGGGCATTCCAGAACAGAGAATAGGACAGGTGAGGTCCCTGCTCTTGTGGGGATTGGATTCTAGTGGCAGAGAGAGGGAGATGATAAATAAAAAAATATACACTATCATCAGGTGATGAAAAGTGATATGAAGGAAAATCATGCAAGGCAAGGTTAGAGAGTGATGGAGGGGGCGCTGTTTTTGAAAGGGCGGTCAGGGAAATCCTACGTGACAAGGTGACATTTGAGCAGAGGGAGGGCCACAAAGCCCTCTTGAGAAAGAGTTCCAGGCAGAAGAAACAGGCAGTGCAAAGGCCCTGGGGCAGGAGCAAGGAGACCGCAGACAGACTAGAGGGAGCAAGGAGAGAGGGGTACCTGCAAGATCAGGGAGGTGGCCCAGGGCAATTCAGCCCAAAGAAAAGACCTGTAGTGAGGTGGGATCCCATCACAGGATTTACATGATGGTTCTATAAGGAGCAGGAGGAGGGAGGGTCGTGCTGCTGGACATAAAATCTTAGAGCCCTTCAAGACCATCCCCTGTGGCCAAGGGGTGGTATACAAGCTGTCCAGCTGCAATTAGTTTTGTTAGGCCTATAATACATTGTTTTGTTGTTTGACGGTTTTCTACTTAATTAGTTAACATATAAACATTGGGAAGCTTCACCCAAAAATCTAGATTCCAGCTTCTGTTTCCCGAAGTGGAGGGCACTGTCTGTGTGCACCCATGGCACGGTTGGCTGGAGTTGAGTGGTGGCTGCCCCCTTTAGATGGGGCCTGGGCTCTCTAGTCCCCCCTCCCCAAGCTCTCCCAGATGTGGAGGCCATTTCAGCTACCGTTTATCTCCAAGGTAGTTTTCTAATAGAAGAGACACACATCTGTACCTACACCTCTTTCCAAACTGTGAAGAAAATAGAATCCAGGATGGCCTCCTGTCCACGCACTGGGCCTGCTTCACCCCTGAGGCTCCCGCCAGCTGTAGACATTTGAGTTTGGAGCCCCTGACACTCACTGAGCCCCAGAGAGAGCAAGGGATCTCTTCGTCTTGGGGTTGCCTATATGGGTCCATGAGCTTTGCATCTGGAGCTGAAAACTCCCTAAATCAGAGGGCGTCCCAGGATCAGAGGGCTTGGACGGAGGGCGGATCCTGCCCCACTTCTTCCAGGGCTCTCTGTCCAGAGAGGTTTGTGAGATCAAAACCAGCTCCAGTTCAGCAGGGCATTGAACCTATTTATCATTTAGAAGCTCTGGAGACAAAGCAAGGGGAGCAGAGCACCTCCTCTAAGTTCTGCATTTGTGCCTTGGGATCCATCAGGGCACAGTGTGAACTCAGCCCTATGGAAGGCCAGGGGAACCCTGGAGTCTCTCCTCCTGGTGGGGTAGCCTCTGGCCAGGCAGGGACCAGGAGGCTCCCTGTATGGGAGGAGACTGCCCTGAAGGACTGGGTTTGGAGATGGCTCTCTGCAAGCCTGGGAGGTTGTGTTCTGACGTCAAGAGATAGACTCCCCCGGGGGACTGGAAAGCTCCTTTCAGAGGGTAGAAAAGATTGCAGAGACCAGAATGTCCCTGCTGCATGGACTTCATCAGGCGGGGTCCTTCCTCTTCTGCATTCCTTGCAACTCTTTGATCCAATGAAATCCTGTGCCTTTCCAGGAACTATGGATGAGTTTTCAGATATCTAGACATCAAGTTCCAACAGGGTGACTTGGATCACTAACTGAACCTCTGAGCCTCTGTTTTCCTCATCTTTAAAAGAGAGATACTAACTGAACCCACCTCAGATAGTTCTGAAGTTTCGACTAGATGATTCATATTAAACAGTTAACACAGTGCATGATACCTAGCAACTGCTAAATAAATATTGGCTGTTATTTAAAAACGATCGTTATCATTATGGAAACTGGATTGAAACCCAGCTGCTGCCTTGAGCCCCGTGCCCATTCATTCTCCCCTTCTCCTTCTGAGGCAGCCCTGTGAAGTTCCCAAGCCTCCCTAGGGCACAGTTTACAAACTGCTAGGAGTCTGATCTCCATTTTGTAGAGATCGGAAAACTATGCCCCAAGAAGGGAAGTCCCATAGTGCCATGTACTAAGTCACATCACACGTTGGTGGCGCACCTGGAACCAGAACCTGGTCTCCCCATCCTGGGCGCTTTGCACTGGCCAAGTGGCTCCCTGCGACCCGGCTCCTCTCCCAACCTGGGGGTCCTCAGGAACCCACACAGGCAGGGCCTCCTACTCAGGAGAGTGCAGGGAAAGGAGCCAGCCTTCGGGGTCAGACCTGCCCCCCCATCCTGCCTCTGCTTTCGTCTGGGGGCCTGGCTTCCTCTCTCCGAGCCTCCGTTTCCCCATTTGTGAAATGGGGCTAGCAACGGTTACCTGCTTGGAGGATTTAATGAGCTTATGCATGCAAAGCGTTTAGCACTCCTTTGGTGCCGAGGGGCCTCGGTAATATATCAGAGGGCCCGGGAGGGGGACCGAGCCGGAGACCCCTGAGCAAACCCCCCCATTTCATGGGGCCTCCACTTCTCCATCTGGGAATTGGGACTAGTCCCTGCTCTCCTGCCTTCCTGGGTAACCCTCCACTGAGCTGTTGTCAAATGAAGAAGGCGACATTTGGGGGAATAGGAAATGTTTACAGAGGCACAGGCCCTGGTCATAGCTGATGTTTACTGAACATTTACTATGCGCCAGGCCCTGTGGTATGCGCTTGGCATGCATTATCAGTTTGAAGCTGGCTTACAGCAACCCTGTAATTACCCTCATTTTGCAGAAGGGATAAATGAGACTCAGAGAGGTTACCTAAGCTCCAAGTTCACACAGCTAGTTTGCAACCAAAGCAGTATTAAAACTCAGATCACCTGGGTGTCTAACAGTTCCCTGGCCTGCCCCCTGCCGATGCCCACAGCCTGGAAAGAGCTCTTGGGAGGGGGAGAGTTTTATGATCCTTTCCCCACACCAGGGATCATATAACCGTATGTCCTCTCCCACCAGCAAACACAGATTCTCAGCAAAGCCTTCATCTCCAGTTCCATCACTTTCCCTCTGGCTGTCTGTCTCTTTCCCTCAGCCCAGCAGCGCTGTCTGTCCGTCCAAGTCCAGTCCTCTCTGAGCAGAACAGCTGAGGACAAAGCTGGCAAGTAGGCAGGCCTTGGCAGGTGAGGGGCTGGTTCTAGCAGTGGGGCAAGACAGGCAGCTCCCTCCGCTGTTGGCGGTCCTGCTGTGGAGCTGGCTGAACCTGAACCGTAGGGCCAGAGGCAAGAGAGGGGTTAGGGATGATTTGGGAGCATCAAGGTGCATACTAATGAGATGCAAATGAACCTCTGCCGGGGACTCCAGCTCAAGCCCAGCGTCCCACATTCAAGCCCCCTGGGCTCTGTCCACACCGGTTCCTCTTACCCATGGTAACTCTGTGCTCCACCCAGCCACTGGCGGACACAGAACTCACCAGAACTGCTGGGCCTGCTGTGTTCTCATCAGACAGGGCTGGCCATTGAATTGAACCAGGGGCTACATCTTGGGAATTCCTGAAGGGGGTGGGTGTAGGGGTTACAAATACATAGTCCAAGCCCCACCCCAAATCTACTGAATCAAAACCCTTAGGGGTGGGGCTCAGGGATAGATGTTTAACAAGCTCCTGGGGTGATTTTCGTGACTGGTGTTTGGGATCCGCTGAAGGTGGTAATCGCTTTCTTTAGGATCCTGTGTTCTACCATGCCTTGTTGCAAAGTTGATATCCCATATGTGGCCTTCTCCTGGCCCCAGTGGAGAGAGACGGGTGGGGAAGTTAGGAAAAGACTGAAATCTCCATGACTCTTTTAGGCTAGACAAGTGCTTCTCAAATGTCAGTGTGTTAAAAATCACAGCCTCATTCTTAAGAAGTTTGATTTCATAGGGCTGTGGTAAAACTCGGAGGGCATGTTTTCCCCTGTAGATGGGGAACACTGGCTCCCGGGCAAAGCAGCCACAAGGTTATCTCTAAAGTCAAACAGAAGAGCAGACAGGAGAGGGAAACAACAGATCTGATTCCTGCGCTTTCACCTGGAAGTCTCTGAGTCTGCAAATCTCTCCACTCAATAGCATCTCAAACCCCAGAGACAACTGTTTACCTTCTTGCGGACAGGTCTGTCCCAGATAGAGACACAGCCCTGTGAACCATGTTCCCCTTGCAATGAATAGAACTGAACTGAAAATCAAAGGGTTCCAGCCACACACACATACCTCAAGGGCCCAATAATTCCACTCTTAGGCATTTACACAGTGGAAGTGTGTACATATGTTCATGAAAGATTCACACGAGAATGTTCAGAGCAGCACTATTTATAATAGCCCTCTGTTGGAAATAGCCTGAGTGTCCATCAAGAGCAGATGGCTAAGTAAATTGTGGCTTGGTCCTGCAGTGGAATACTATACATCAAAGAAAATGAAAGTATTGCTCTAGGCAACAACAGAGATGAATCCCCCTCACATAATGTGGGGTGAAAACAGCTATATACAAAAGAGTACATACTGTGCTATTCCAACTATATAAAGCTTTAAAACAGGCAAAACTCATCTATGGATTACATTAGGATAAAGTTACCCTTGAGCAGGGGAAGAGGGGTGGTTAGTAACTGGAAGGGACACAAAGAAGGTTTCTGGAATGGTGGTAATGTTCTGTTTCTTTATCTGGGAGCTGGTCAGTTTCTGGAAAGTTCATTGAGCTGCACACTTAGGATTTGTGCATTTTTCTGTATGCATATTATACTTAATTTAAAAATTTTCTAAAAGTACTAGTAAAGGACTTCAAAGAAGACTTTTAATAAAAGGAAAAGCATTTAAATAATAAAAGGGAACTCCAGGTGACTTCTGACTGTGGCAAATTGCATGGGATTTCATGGCTATGGGATCGTGGACTCTTCCTGTCCCAGGAACCAGGAAGGAGACAATTCTCAGAACCCAAGAGCTCGGGCGCCATGCCAGGTCCTACCAGGGCTGTGGAAAACCGATGCCTCAGCAGTTCCTGTCCCCACCCCCCCCCATGGCCCGCCCTCCCCAGAACCGCAAGGACAATGACAGCCCATTTTGCACTGGATTCCCAGGTTCAGCTGAGTTCGCATTCATTGGGGCTTGCTTCATGCAGCATTTTTCTGTCCTCAGAGCAGTTTTCTGGCCCATTTTCTTTTTTGATCCCCTCAAAGACCCTAAATGTAGAGCAAGAAGTATTTCCATTTTCTAGATGGGAAAGTTGAGGGACCGAGATGGGGGTCAAAAGACTTGTCCAAAGCTAGCAAGGGCTAGCAAGCGGCCCAGCCAGGACTCAAACACAAGGCTTCAGATACCAAATCCAACACTCCCTTGGCTACACTGCAGATGGTCTCTTCCCAGTAACAGCAATGCTGATTATAGCACCTATCAATTAGTGAGCACTTTCCCTGGGGATGTCTCAGAGCCTTCAATAACCCAAGGAGGTAGGTACTATCATATCATTTCCATTTTAACAAATGAAAAAACTGAAAAGTCAGAAAGTCCAAGTGCCTTGTCCAAGGTCAGTGCCTAGTAAGTGTGGAGCATGGATTGGAAGAAATGGTCTGAGTTGAGTCGAAGCTCTGAACCGCCAGTCCAGTGGTTCCCAAACCCAGTTGGACCTCACCTGGAGTTCCCTTAGAGCTTGTAAAAATACAGATTCCCTGGCTCCACCGCCAGACCACACATTCCAGTGATGTAGACTCAGGATGGGGCTGAGAAATCTGTATTTTTTAAAAACAGCCCTAGGCATTTGGGATGCTCAGCTCTAAACTGGCTGCCACTGAAATAAGACAGTAAAAGCAAGATAATTTAAAGGTAAAGCTTAATTTAGCAACTTCCAGATTAACTCACTGAGCCTCTGTAATAATTAGAGTCCTCCTAACAATGGTACACAACCCCTCCAGAAGATATTTGAGAACAGCCCGACTGGCTGGATAATAGCTATGCTTAGGGTGGGGGGCAGTGACTGACAAGGGGCATCTGGAGGGCATGTGAGGGGCGCTGGTGCTGGTGATGTCTGCTTTTTGCTCTGGTTCCTGGTTTGCCACCGTTTGCATTCACTTTGTAAAAATTCATCAAGCTATAACTTACAGTTGATACACCCTCTTTTTGAATGTTTACAAAAAGGAAAAAAAAAAAGTCAGGCCAACCATCTGTCAGAGACACTGTAGAAGCAATTTTTACACAGAGTAGAGATTTATACAAGAAATCCAATAGAGTTCTTCTAATTACATGCTTCCAAGAGTTTGAGATTCTAGGATTTGAATTTTCCAAGATGCTGTGATTCTCTGAGTCAATTTCCAAGACTTCAGGAGCCCCCAAATCTGTAATAGTAGCTAACATTTAGTGAGCTCTTGGCATGTGCTGACTGCTATGCTAAGAGCTTAAGAGCTTTGTATGGACCCACTCACAGCAGCTCTGTGAGGTATTGATAGATAACATTATCCAGCCCACAACCCTCAGAGAGGTGAAATGATGTGCCCAAGGTCACAGAGCTGGAAAGCGGCAAAGCCAGGACCAGATCTCCAGCACCCTGGCTCCAGAGCTGGTGTGCCCAACCATGGTGCCATACTGGTATCAAGGTCTGCCGCTTCCCAAGGCTAAGTGTCTAAGCATCTCAGTGATGCATTTTGTGCCGTCTAGCCTTGCATTTGCTGGGAGGACCCAGAGGGAAGGGGATGCTGCAGGGACAGACAGCAGCTCTGACCTGGGACACATGAGCACATGTGGGCCAACAGGCACATACATGCTGACGTTACCCCACAGCTGGCATGTACAATCCTGCTCAGCTGGCACCGAGGCCAACTGCTGTGGGCACTGGAGCTGAACGGGAACTGGGAACTGGAGAGTTCTCTGTTGTGGGCTCCCTGCCCTCAGCCAGGGGGTGGGCAGCTGCCATTTACCTGCCACTCCAGGTCACCTTGCAGTGACCCACAAGTCTCAGGAATGGAGAAAGGCGGACAGGGAAGGCATTTGTCTCTTCTGCAGGCTCCTAACTGGAAAACGCTTATGGCATCACCTCATTCAGGAGGTAGTTTGTCAATCAGTGGGTAATGGTGGACAGTCGGGCACTGTGATTGGCCAAGGGGGAGACAACAGGATATCATCACCTTCTGCTCTGACCCCTCCTTAAATTCTGGCTCCACCCCACAGCCACGCACTGCCAAGACACTCTTTGAATTAAACTTCTTCAACGTGGTCCTCCAATATTTACAAAACAAAAGCCATGCCCCTATGATGATTCCCTGAAATCCTAACGTTTTAAAGATGTATATCGAAATATTTTCAGATGCAATTATGTATATGAGGTTTGTTTCAAAATAATCTGATCAGGGAAGAGTTGGTGGAGGTATAGGGGAAACATAATTATTGAAGCTGAGTGATTTTTTTTTTAATACTCTTCTGCTTCCTTTTGGTATTTCTACAATTTCTCATTAATAAAAAATTATACATAAATTATATATATATATATTTTTTAAAAGTCATACTCCTTGGCCTGGCACACATGGCCTTCAGTGACCTGACCCCATCCTGCCTTTCAGAGCACGTCTCCAAATGTTCCCCACCCAGCTGATAGTTTTCTGCACACACATGCCGTTTTCTTTTAACTGCTGTGCTTTTTCATATGCTACTTTTTCTTTCTGAATTGCCTTTCCCACTTTTCTTTCTTTTTTTAAGCCTCATTCAGTCTTCAAAACTGATGTTCAGTCTCAGATTCTCCTAGAAGCCTTCCTCCACCTTCATAACTGGGCTATCTATGTATGGCTCCTCAGGCCCCACTGCTAGCCCCAGTTTGCCTCTATTTTACCACCTACCTCGAGGTATTAAACCACCCACTTAGCTGCCTCTACCAGCTGTGAGTTTCTGGGGGCCTGACACATCGTAAGTGCTAAGTGTCTATTGAACTAAGGATCTGTTGAGAAAACAGAAGCTGTGCGACTGAAAGGAAGTGGCTTAGCTTTTCTGAGTCTCTATTCATGTCCACACTGAAAACAACAATGGCAACAACAAAAAGAAGTGGTAGAGGATCATGACTGCGGGCCCGCAGGGCGGTTGTGCAGAGTAGAAGAGAAGGTATATGTGACACAGTCTAACCTGGGGACAGGCACATCGAGGGGCTCAGTACATCAGAGTTCTCTTTTCAACCTTTAAATCCCATGTTCAGGGCTGTGCATTGACCCAGGACACCACTGGAAACTGGCTACTGACTTTAGGCAAATAATTCCAAATCTATGATTCCATCTGTAAAATGGAACCAGTAATTCTTGACGGGAGACTTCAGGGAACTCCTGAGCACCTTCCACTTGTACAGTTGCAGATTCTTGCTGACTCTCTGGCAATAGTGAGGGAATGGTGTGCAGGGGTGTGTGTGTGTGTATGTGTGTGTGTGTGTGTGTGTGTATTGATAGGTGTTAGGGGAGGGGTCTGATTGATGAGGTGTATGTCCCCTGTCCCCTGAAAGGCATCTTACAGTTTAGGGATCAATCTTGTTGTTGATCCCAAATTGCCTCCAGGGGGTATGGGGGCCATTCACTGGCCTCTGAGGCTGACCACCCACACAGGGAGCAGGACTGTCTCCTGAGCTGGGCGGGGCAAAGAGAGGAAAAGGAGGGTGAAAAGATCTGCGTTGTGGCCCTGCTTTCCCCACTCACTCACTGTGTGACCGCAGCCAAATTATCAGCCTTCTCTAAGGAGGCCTCCGTGTCTCTACCTGTCTGATTCAATGATCTCTGGGGACCCTTCCACTCTTATCTATGATGGGGTTGGACTAATGCTTAGTTCCTCTGAGCGACAGTTCTCATCTGTGAATTAGAAGTGAAGATTCATTCATTCTCTCAACATATATACAGTGAGTTTCTTTTACGTGCCAGGTGTTGTGCTAGACACGGGTTCCGGAGCAGTGAGCAGCACTTAGTAGGAGAGACCATATCAAACAAAATATACACAAATAACTAATAATTCCAACTGTCATCTGTCTTAGGAAGGAACACTTCAGGGTGCCGTGAGATGATCTCCACCCCAGGGGGAAGCGGAGAGGAGGCAAATAATTGATGACTGTGACCAGCATAAACAAGGCCCTGGCACTACAGGCATTATCTCTTTAATTTTCACATCAATCTCTGAGAAAGGGACTATCGTTCGCCCCATTTTTTCAAATGAGGAGACTGAGGTGTAAAGAAGTTGAGGCCCAGGTCGTACAACCGATAATATCCAGGATTTGGGCCCACACTCTTCATTTTAAACCCGTCTGGAAACCCCTATTGTAAATGTAAGCATTTAGTTCCATTAGTCACAGAAACAGTAACATTGAGCTTCTGAGTTAACTCAGCTTGTGCTGGGGACCCAGGAAGCATGGGAAGCTTTCAGGGGCTCTGCGCACACATTACTGAAGGAACCCAAAAGGCAGGGCCCATCTGGCAGGTACAGGAAGGTCCCCAACTATGCCACCCCATCGTCCCTAGCACACACTGGTTTCCACTAAGGCTGCCCCACGTTCTCGCGTACTTGGCGAGAACAAGAAGGAAAACCGCCAGGCCGAGGTGAGTTCATTCATACCCGGGGAAGAGCGTGCAGGCAGCGGAGCGTGGTGGCCCAGCTCACAGAGGCCTGGGGCAGGGGGGCCTGGCAGCCCCTCCCAGTGGAAAGCACAGGCACAGCTGACATGTAGGGGCTGAAGAGTGTCAGTGTCTTTCTGGGTCTGGTTCTGTGAGTCCTTAAGGAGACCACTAAGAGTCATGGAAACAGGGGAGTTCTAGGGAAACCTTGACTTCCTCCAGTTCCTCCCCACTTTACAGATGAGGAAACTGAGACCCAGTGAGCTTGTGGCTGACGGGGCCTCACTGTTTCTCTCCACCACCCTGGCCAACTCATGGACTCAGCCCCTTCCTGCCAGAAGTGTAAGCTGTCCTCCGTGGAGAGCCCTGGGGCGAACCCGAGCTTGCCTCTTCCTGCACCAGGGTGTTGAGTTCCAAAGCTTCCTCACCTGCAAAATGCAATCATTCCTGCTCTGCCAACCCAGCAGCCTTGTTGGGGTCAATCGATTAAGAATGGATCTTACAGGGAACTCTATTCGGTGCTCTGTAATGACCTATATGGGAACGGAGTCTAGAAGAGAGTGGATATATGTATATGTACGGCTGATGCACTTTGCTGTACAGCAGAAACTAACACAACATTGTAAAGCAACTATACTCCAATAAAAAAATTAATTAAAAAAAAGAACAGATCTTAACAATAATCCAACCACCATTATTGAAAACGTAAGGAAATAGGTAGGCCCAGAGCAGTATGAAACTCTTTCAGGCCACACCGCCTTTGAGTTACAGGGATGTGAATAATGAAATTCTCTTTTCCCCCTGCCTGCTTTGAACACCCAACATTTTCAAATGACCGTGTATCCTCAGCCCCATCCCCAAACACAGGAAGCATCCAGTGGGTATCAGCTGGGATAAAAACTGTTAGTTGATTCTGCGTGGAGGGCACTGCTCACCTGCCCAGGCTCCGCACCCCCATTTTAAAAGGAGCTGAAGGATGGGAAATGCTGCGTTCTGAGCCTGCTTCTCTGCCTCCCTGCTCTCCTGAGCCCAGGCCTTGCCCCTGAGTGCTGTGCGCCTGGGGACAGAGGCAGCCTTTCTGAGCCCTTAGCAAACCTCAGCATGGCCTGCTGCTTCCCACATTGGGGCAAATAGCACCCGCCCCCCCCCCAAGTGGAGGGCTGAAATCTGGCCCGGTGGCTCTGTTCAGTGTTCCACTCTAGCTCTCCTTCCCCCACAGACGTGCGTCAGATTCCTGCTTCCCCCAAGAGCTGCTCCCACTCCCCACACCCACCCCAGGGCTGCCCTTGGCCTCTGAGACTCGCCGCCTTTCGCAGCCCTCGGAGACAGCGAGCACCCCCATCCGATAGCCAGGAAAGCTGAGGTTCTAATCTGGGTGCCTCTAAAGAGTCGCACGAGAGCCAGAGCCAGCCAGGTTGTCTGACTCTCCCTCGGGCCCTCCCACCCTCCCTCCCCCTCACCAGGTGGCTTTGTCTGTTTTAGGGACCCCGTGCCTCCTGGACACACAGGAGAACTCAGCACCTCTCGGTTCCCTGGCCCCAGCCCTTCCTCCTAAAATCAAGGAGGAAATTGTCTCCACATCCCCTTGAAGGCTCAGCCCCAGAAAGCCCGAGCAGGGGATTTCATTCTTCCAAGAAAAGGAGCCCAACTTTCCATACATGCAAATATGACCTGGCTCCTCCCGAAGATCAAAGCCCTAGCCTTGTCCATTCCTGGGCCCCAATCCCCAGCCCCCAGGCTCGGGCTGGCTTCATTCAGTGTACCTAGGTGACCAGGACCCAGGTGTCCTTGTCCTACCCCTGCTGTGCCTGCCCCAGCCATCTCCTGGTTCTGTCGCCACCTTCCAGGAGCCCCTGCTCAGGGGACCAGAATGGATGAACTTTGCAACTCCCAACCCCCTAACTTCCCATCCTCCAGCAGTTCTTACCTGTGCCCTTCAGGTGGGGGAGGGTGCCCCGGGGTGGGCTGCTGGTCTGGAGCCCCTTTCACAAGCCCCAGGCTGACAAGCTCGGGAGGGAGGCGCAGAGCCTCAGAGCAGGAAGGCGCACACTCGAAGAGGCTGCTGAGAAAGTTGGAGTAGGTGTGTCCCAGCCCAGGAGGAGGAGGAGGAAAAAGGAGGTGGGAGAATTGAGGCGGATCATCCCCTCCTGCCAGCTCTGGAGTGGAGGGAGGGAGCCAACTGGGTTGTGGCCCAGAACTCACAGTGGGGAATCAAGTTATGGAAAATGACGGCTGGAGAGTTGCTGAGAAATCGGGACCATCTCCACCTCCCTTCTCGGTTTTACAGAGGGATAAACTGAGGCCCTGGACAGGTTGTACTTGCCTGAGGACACAGAGAGACCATGAGGCACTGGGAAAGGACCCAGGTCGCTCAGCTCTCCGGCCAACGTTCTCTCCTCTCTCCTCCCCACGCTGCAGATCTGGATGAACGACCACAGTCACCCCTCCCCGCAAGGTCTGGTTAATAACTCGCTACCTCCTGAGGTTGTTATGAGGATTAAATGAGATAACGGTTGAGGGAAGGCACTTGGCAGAGAAAGTCCCCCATAAAAGGTAATTCTTCTTCTCATTGTTATTAGCTGTGCCTTCCTCAGTAAGTGACTTAACCTCTCTGAGCTCTGGTTTCCCCAGCTGTGAAATGGGGGTAACAGGAATCCCTACTTCATAAGGTTGGGCAGAATCGTGAGACAGATAATGTGTGTAAAGTGCAAAGCACAGTGCCTGGCATCTCTTTTCCAGGTACTGTACTGGGCACTGGTGACACAGAGGTAAATGAAATAGTTCCTGCCCCACAGAGCTGAAAATGGCTCTGTTACCATCCTGTTCAATCCCCCCGCTCTCCCCCGGCCCCCAGACTTAACAACCCCTCTGCAGCTTCCCTGGCAAATAAATGAGTCTTTGCTTGCGTACCTCTAATTACAGGGAGCTCACTACCTCTTCCAGCAGTCAGTTCTGACTCAGCAGTTCTACCTGATGTTCAGCTGAGCAGCAGCCCTTGAACAAGAAGGTTAATAAACAAGAAGTCTACATATCTTTATTACTACTATTATTATAACTATATGACTCAAGGCAAATGATGTCAGTTTGCTGTCTCTATTTCCTCATTTGTTAAATGGGCTCAAAACTGCTGGGGCCACTCAGAACAGATCTATTTCCTCTGCCATGTGACAAAACCTAAGGCCTGATTCTCTGGCTAGGACTTGGTTTTCTAGAAGTTCAGTCTGGACCCTATGGCTAAGTGGAAGCATTAAGGTTCTGGTCTTGTTTATGGAAGAGTAGTGAGGCTCTTGGTGGTTTCCCAGCCCTCAGGAGATATCCATTCATGGAGTGGCTGCAGCCACTGTGGGCCATGCCCTCAGGGATCTGTCACCGTCGTCAGGGATGACCACAGGTGTCGAGCAGCTTCCACGTGTTGCCCAAGACATCTAGAGGGGCCCCCTAACAGGAAGAGTCTCCCAGGCGTCCCTCCTACAAGCTGCGTGAGAGGCCTAGGGGTTTACAGCATGAGGGCGACTGCTGCGATCAACGCCAATGGGAAGGCTAACCTGGGCAATTATCCACTTGGCTGATTGCCACCCAAGTCTCCGAGTCTGGGCCGATTAGGCATTAACCCGAGGAAGGTGGCTGTGCGGCCCCTTTGGCTAGTCGTGTGTGACTATCTGCCTTTGGGCTCCCCATCCTGGCCAAGGCTGGCCTCCAGCCTGTCCAGTGCAGGGATGTCTGCAGCCTGGGGGTAAGAGGGCGATGAGGATTGAGATGGGTCGCAGAACCGCAGAACGCTGCTGACATCCGTCCCCTCCTCCCCAGTTCCTCCACCACCCCTGCCCCAGGCCCTGATTCCCCACTCTGCGGGTCCCAGGACCTAACTGGGCGGCCTTCTGGCCTCCAGTCCCCCAGGGAAATTGCACTCCTCACTGACCCCCAAGCATGCTTGCAACTTCTCACTCCTGAGCCCCTGCTCACAGCTTCCTGGACATCAAAAATGGTACCTATTCATCTTGGTACAGCCCATATGCCAGCTCCCGTCTGTGACCTCCCCCAGACCATGGCCCTGACCTGAGTGAGAAGTAATAATAATAATAATAGCAGCTAATCTTTATGTCAGGCACTCATCTCAGCACTCTTCGGGGATTATCTCGTTTCTCTGAACGCCACCACAATGGATTAAGCGCTGTTATCATTCTCTAGTTTTCAGATGAAGAAACTGAAGCTCAGAAAAGCTTTAATTACTTGCCCAAGGTCACTGGTCTAGACTAAGCTAAGTTGCAAGCCCTGCTCTGTCTGGACCCTCTTTTTTTTTTTTTTTAATTTATTTATTTAATTTATGTATTTTTGGCTGCGTTGGGTCTTCGTTGCTGTGCGTGTGCTTTCTCTAGTTGCGGCGAGCGGGGGCTACTCGTTGTTGAGGTGCACAGGCTTCTCATTGCAGTGGCTTCTCTTGTTGCGGAGCACAGGCTCTAGGAGTGTGGGCTTCAGTAGCTGTGGCACGTGGGCTTCAGTAGTTGTGGCTCGTGGGCTCTAGAGCACAGGCTCAGTTGTTGTGGCGCATGGGCTTAGTTGCTCCGTGGCATATGGGATCTTCCTGGACCAGGGCTTGAACCCGTGTCCCCTGCATTGGCAGGTGGTTTCTTAACCACTGCGCCACCAGGGAAGCCCTGTCTGGACCCTCTTAACCACCGGGCTGTACTACCCCAGCTCTCCCCTTCCTCCCTGCAAGCCCTCTGGCTGAACCTCCTGTGTGCCCCTCTGCTTTGTTCTACTTTTGTGGGTCCCTCTTTTCACATCACCTCCCGCCCCACTCTGGTTTAAGCTCTTCAGGGATGGATCTCTGTCTAACCCAGGGGTTCTCAACCGAGGCTGCACACTGGCATCACCTGGGAAGCTTCTACAAATCATGGTGCCCAGGCCCCACGCCCCAGACCAATTACATCAAACTCCCTGGGAGTGGGCCCCGGGCATCAGTTTTTCCCAGCAGTGTCAGCCACTTCGTAGGCATTAAAAGAATTACATCTGATTCGGAATCCCCTGCCTGGACCTCAGTTTCCCCGTCTCACTGAAGCAGGTGTTGAACTCTGATCTTTGACATCTAACTCTAGTATTCTAAAGCTCTAACATTCTTGACATCGGATGTTGTAGGCTTCAAGAGAAAGACCTGGCAAATTATCACCGTCCACTCTCCTACTTGCCTGAGGAAAGCTGGACTGGGTGGGCGCTTCCTCCCTCGCTCCTAGGTTTTCCTTCCTAGAGTGATCTGTCCATGTTCACCGTGGGGTGGAGAGTATAAATGAGGGGCCTGAGCAGTGATGAAAATTCTAACCAGATGACAAGTTTCAGGGTGTCCATGGATTCTGGAAGCACAGAGAGTATTATTTTCATTTTTAATAGACTGAACCCCTCTGATTCCTTCCGGGGCAGGCTAAAGGCTCAGGTTAATTCAGTGAAAATCATAGACACGAATCATGAAAGTGCATCACAGATGCATGTGCAGGATTGGCTGACAAACATCCTGGTTGGCACGGGACTGAGGGGCTTCTGGGGATGCAGGACTTTCAGGGAAATGGGAACCGTCCGTCACCCTAATAGAGGGAACTGCTACATCACTGCCCCACAGGAGTCGCATACCCAGCGTAGGTGCGGAGTGAGTGTGACCCACCTTGGAGGACCAGTCTGGAGAAAAGATTCAGCTCATAGGGCCAGTTGGATGATGGACTGGTTACCATGAGACAGCATGTTCATTGAACACGAGACGCAAGCTGTCATATCCAGGGCTGGGGTCCCTTCTGTCATACTTCCCGGGGAGAGTCACATATAGCAGGATGGGAGTGGGTACGGAGCGGAGACCCTGGAGTCTGGTTTGTGGACCTGTGGACAGGAAAGGCTCCAGAGGCCTGGCTGTCCAAGGGACAAGATGCCTTTAAGGAGGATGAAGTCATCAGGGGATGAGGCCACCTGGCTCCGTGAGGGCTGCAGCCTGCAGCCAAGAGGAAGAAGCAGAAGGTGGAAGGCAGGTGGGCTGAGGGGGCCGAGCTGGGGATGTCAGCTGTGTGGCTGACAGACGGGACCCAGCAGGAGTGGGAACCGCCAGCCCTGGTGTTGCCTGGGGTGCCCGGGAATGTAATCAAACACTCAGCAGACCTGCTGGCCATGGGCATCTGGGCACCACCAGGCCTTCCAGCTCATCCTGACCCCCAGCTGGCAGTTCTGACAGGCTCCTGCCAGGAGAAGTGTCCAGCCTGGTTGGTGAGGCTCTAGTAGGAATGAGCTCATCTGCCCAATCCAGCCCTCAGTCAGCCTGCCTCCGCTGGTGCTGGGAGGTGGGGTGGCGCTGAGAGCTCCTAGAGCCCGGCTGGCTGGTTCACTGGCTTTGGTTAGGTCACCCCAACAGGGAGCTGGGAGACGGGGGGCCGCTCTGAGGACGTGAAATGGAACCCCTGATGTAATCCCCACCTTTACCTGCCCCCAGACGGGGGGCTCTGATGTGGCCCTGGCCCCCCCTGAGAACCAGTATCCCTCCCATGTCCCCTTCTCCACAACCACGAACCACTTTTTCCAGCATCATTTCCCATTTCTCCCTCTTGTATAGTAACAACAACAATAACAATTGTGGTGAATATATGAATAACTGATATTTGTTCCAATTTATTAAGTACTAGGCTAAGTAAGCATCATCTCATTTGATCCTCAAAGAGATCCTCCCAGTAAGGTACGACTATTATCATTCTCATTTTGCAGAGGAAGGAACTGAGATTCAGAGTTTAAAGTGACTTGTCCAAGGTCGTCATACCTTTAAATGGCAGAGCCAGGATTTGAACTAAGTTTATCTAGATCTAAAACCTGTGCTCTTAACCTCCGCCCTCTGTTATGCTTCAATCCAATCACAGGATTTGGATCCATGGCCATGCTGCCTATATCTAGATAGGCCCCGTTCTTGATTCAATGCTCTGCTGTCTCTGTCTTACAAATCCCAGTAACTTAAAAAATTTTTTTTTTATTTTATGACTAAGCATTTTATTGGAAGTCTGTTCTGTAAAGAGAACAAATTGAATAGTTTAGAACTGCAAAATATTACCACCTCGTGGAATGTGGTCATAGTTATAGTCTATTGTTAGTGTTGTACACTGTCATGCTACCAATGAAGTATTTCTGTATTACACATAGGGAAAGTAAGGCCAGGGAGGTTGACTTACCTGCTCCGGACCTTATAACCAATGAATGGCAGAACCAAGACCAAAAGTCTGAGCTCTCAAGCTTTTTACTCCACCCATGAAGTGACAACCAAGAAAAAACAATGTCACTTGACCTGCCTTAATGAAAAAATTTCACTTGTGTTCTGCCAGCCTTCTTCCAGTGATATTTTGGTTTCTTAAGAATTAACATAGTAGGGATCACAGTATATGGCAAAGGAAAGTAACAAGGTCTCTGCTTGGTGCTTTAATCCAAAGGCAGACTAGGAAGAAATGGATATGTCCCCGAGAAGCCTGTTTCATTTTGGAACTGATTCCACCTAGTTTCAGGAAAAATCTAAAGTTCATTAACAGATTAAGAAATGAACAAGGAAGACAACACTTAAATAGCTGTTGCTGCCCTGAATCCTGTTCAGAACCCTATTAGCACAACTAATGCCTAATTCTTCCTCATTTGGTTGAGGACTTAACCTAAGACAAACTGAAGAAATAATTCTGAACACAAGTCCATTTAGGCAATAAACAATGGAACTAGAAAACCTTTTACGATCCAATTACCATGTTTAGAGATATACTGAGTGTAGCCACAGACCCTGTCCAGCAGGGAAATTTGACAAGAACTCCTAGTCTCTTCCAATAACAGCTGTCTATGGATGTTATCATGAATAGAAAATGTTCTTATGCTCATTTCCTCATTAAGTAAACTGGACCACACCTGTGGGCCCAAAATACAGAAAGGTCCAAGCACCAAGGCTAAAGACAAAAAAAGTCAAGTTGTGGCACCTACTATGTAAATAGACAAGAGCAACACGATGTCCCCTTACCATACCATTGTATACAGCACTAGTTCCAATCCATCTCTTGATCCCAGCCCTTGCTTTCCCCAAATTCAACATTCCAATTGGTATACCCAGGTCATTATTGGATTCAGCTTTCTGGGTCCTTTAATTGGCTGCATATGCACTCTACACTAAATGTGATTAAGTACAAAAAATAATAATAATAATAATGTCTTCAAGAAACCTTCATAACAAAATAACAGATTCCCTATTAACAATTAGAGGATCAAGTTTAACAAGCCAAAATAGAAGACAAGAAGTCTGTCAGAATGTCTATAGATGGCACAGGACAGCTCTGACCTCAGGCCCCCTGTGCTGAGCAATAACGTCATTGGCAAATCCCCAAGGTGTAAAAGCTGTAAATATCCAGAGTCATGCAGGAAACAAGAATGTTTCTTTCTCATTTAGTCATCCTCTGAATGCTCCGCAGACCTTCCATCTGTAGCCACTTTCCAATTTGTGTGTTTGTTTGTCCTCTCCTGTATTCATCGTTAGCTATACGGATGTGGGCTTTTTTATCTCTCTTTTTCCTTTTGGTTTTCTTTGTGTCTCTTTCCTCACTTTCCTCAGAACTGCTGGATGCAGAATCATCTGACTGGGAAGTGTCACTTTCTGCCTCTAAGGATAAAGCAGATTTCTTGAGAGACTTTTTCCTGGATTTTTTCTTGCGCTTATGTGGTTGTTTCCTTTTCCTGGTACTAAAAGCCCCAGTTTCTTCTGAGAACTCGCTTGAGGAATCTGCTGTTATATCTGTGGCTTCCTTTTCGCTTTTCTTCTGTCTTTTTTTTTTTTTTTTTTTATGGCTGTGTTGGGTCTTCGTTTCTGTGCGAGGGCTTTCTCTAGTTGTGGCAAGTGGGGGCCACTCTTCATCGCGGTGCGCGGGCCTCTCACTATCGCGGCCTCTCTTGTTGCGGAGCACAGGCTCCAGACGCACAGGCTCAGTAATTGTGGCTCACGGGCCCAGTTGCTCCACAGCATGTGGGATCTTCCCAGACCAGGGCTCGAACCCGTGTCCACTGCATTGGCAGGCAGATTCTCAACCACTGCGCCACCAGGGAAGCCCCTCTTCTGTTTTTTGTGTGACATTTTTTTCTGCTTTTTTTTTGTGGAATTTCTTTGACTTCTTGTGTTTGTGAGATTCATGGGTAGATGATTTTTACCTGGGGAGATGTTTTTTTCCCATTGGTAATATCTTGCTGATCACTACTGTTTCAAATTCTTCAGGGTATAATTCTTTATATCCACTGTGACCCCATCTGTCTGGCATGTTAGCTTCATAATCATGTAACTTCTTGTTCCAGGATTTAACCTTAAGAAAATCATCATCCAGTGCCCCAGAAATTTCGTCCTTTGGCCTCCAATAGTCTCTTTTGACTTTCTTCATCAAAACCATCACTACGCATCCGGCTTGAACTGCTGGGTAACATTTTCCTTTTGGTCCCCCGGTACGCATCTTCCATCTGTTTCTCCACTTCTCTTATTTTCCACATATCTGATTCCTCCTGAATCTTACTGTGAGCATCTATGTGCCGGATGACGTCCCTCAGGAGGACTGTCCCCAAGGGAACTCAGGACATTCTTCAATCCCTCGATCCGTGCGCCGCAGCCCCGCCCCCAATAACTTTTGAATGAGGTTCACCCGTGGTCGTTTTGCACTGGGCCAAGCAGATGAGGTACCAGGTTCTGCAGGTCAGCCAGCCTCAGCCCATCACCCTCCACTGGCTCATGCTGGGTGTCTACCTGGATTGCCACCCCGCCCGCACCTACCAGATCCATCACAAGGTTGCCCAATCCAGGAGCGTCTCTTGGCCTCCCTCTCCACACCTCCCCATGAACTGCTGGGGCTTCTGTGCTCTTTGTGGAGCACAGATTGCTGTGTTCTGGTCTGACAGTGAGGTCAGGGCAGGATACCACTGTGTGGTCCTCCTCCCCTTTGCTGTACTTGTGAGGGGAGTGGGGCACAGGGGGCGGTT
This sequence comes from Balaenoptera musculus, assembly GCF_009873245.2. Taxonomy (NCBI): domain Eukaryota; kingdom Metazoa; phylum Chordata; class Mammalia; order Artiodactyla; family Balaenopteridae; genus Balaenoptera; species Balaenoptera musculus. The sequence continues at coordinate 126,781,405 of NC_045787.1, forward strand.
TGAACTTGAGATTAGACACTTGGATTCAAACCCAGCTCTGCCATCTTGCAGCTGTGTGACATTGGACAAGTTACTTAACCTCTCAGGGAAGTAGTTTCCTCATCTGCCAAATGGAGGTGGCAATGGAGGGTGGCCGAATGGGGTTCTTATCTTGCAGGGCTTGTCAGGATTAAATAAGGTAATGAATCAGTAAAACTAAGCAGTGTGCCTGAGGCGAAAAATGGTAGTTTTCTGGGTCAGTTTGGTGTCTAATTCATCTATGAATTTCCAATAGGTCTTCATATAGTGCTAATGAAATCTGGTAGGTGCAGAGGAGGGATAGATGTGAAATTGTTTTGCGAGTGCCAGAATGCCACAGGTGTAGAGGGTAGGACATGATTACGGATGCAGAAACTGAGGCCTGGAGAAATTTCCTGGCCTGCTCAGGGGTCCACCGCCCTCTCTTCCTCGCTTGCTCGGGTGCTCGGGTCCTGCTGGGTCACCTGCAGGCCAGCAAGGCAGGGCCCCTCAGGGACAGGGGTCTGCTCTCTGCTGCCTGAATTCCAGAGGCAGCTCTGGCAGCCCCACCAGCCCCATCTCCCTCGGCAGCCACATTCCAGACATTCTGCCCAGGCGAGGAAGAGGCCAGCCCGAGGGAGGAAATCCGGAACCACTAGACAGGGGATGGCAAGGAGAGAGGTCTCCTGGGGACCAGGCTTGCTGGCGCTCTGGATTCCTCAGCACCGCAAGTGCTCCTCACAGGCCAGACCTCAGGCCGCCCAAGGCCCAAGGCTCCTTTGGGGTGCTAGGGGAGCTGCTCATGAGGAAAAAGACTAGCAGCACAGCGGTTTTCTAACTTAAGACTCTGCAGGCCTCATGGAGGGACAGGTTGTTAAAAAATGCACGTTCCAGGTCCCACCGCCCCCATTATGGAGGGGCCCAGCATTCTGCATTTTTAAATGAGCCTCCAAGAAGTTGCAAAATCAGGTTTGGGAGCCTCTGATTCCGTCCACTGTATAGATGAGAGACAAAGAAGATGCAGTCAACAGAGGGAAGAGAATGGCCCAAGGTTACCTAGCAACCAGGCTGTCCAAACGGGAGCCACTGCCCCTGATGGAAACAAGAGGGCCTCAGAGGCAAGATGCACAAGAGCAGGGAAATCCAGAAAGGAAGAGGAGCTGAGAACAGGGTGGCTCAAGGAAAAGTTAGAAAGATGGACAATAATTCCCCCTCTTTCCCCACCGCCATCCCTGTACCCCTGTCCCTCACAGAGGCTGCTAACAATCCCAGGTCAGTGGTACACCGAGCCCCATCTGCTCACACTCTGCCTGTGGACAACCACGCCCCCCCCCCACCCCATCTCCTCTCTCCTCATGCATTTCCTTCTCATGTCACCATGTGCAAGAGAGTAAGACATCCTGGGCTCAAGTCCCAACTCAGTCACTACCATGCTGTGTGGTCTTAGGCAAATTCCTGACCTTCTCTGACTCTTAGCTTACTCATTTGTACAATGATGGGACTAGACCAGCTTTGCTCAAAGTGCAGTTCATGGATCAGCTCCACAGAAGCACAGAAACTTTGCTAAAATGCAGATTCTCAGACTTCCAACCAGATAAAATGAGTGAAAGTGTTGCATTTACACAAATAATACATGGTATATTTTCCTTCTAAAATAATAGAATGTTACATTTAAGGCTAAAGCCCTCTTTGCCGCCACCACCAATACCTTCTCCAAAGGCAAACAGTATAATCATTTAGGTGTGTAACGTTTCGAGATACTTACATTGACACATAAATATACCAGTAGGGGAACTTCCCTGGTGGCGCAGTGGTTAAGAATCTGCCTGCCAATGCAGGGGACACAGATTCGAGCCCTGGTCTGGGAAGATCCCACATGCCACGGAGTAACTAAGCCCTTGCGCCACAACTACTGAGCCTGCGCTCTAGAGCCCGCGAGCCAAACTACTGAACCTGCGTACCACTACTACTGAAGCCCACATGCCTAGAGCCCGTGCTCTGCAACAAGAGAAGCCACCGCAACGAGAAGCCCGCGCACTGCAACAAAGAGTAGCCCCTGCTCGCCGCAACTAGAGAAAGCCCACGCGCACAGCAACGAAGACCCAATGCAGCCTAAAATAATTAATTAATTAAAAAAAAAACATATATATATATACATACATACCAGTAGGAAATATATAGCATTTGGGTATTTTGCTTGTTTCAAGGGGGTGGGAATGGGGGTTGTTAAAGCAGCATGTTGTGTGTCCTTCTGCAACTTTTTTAGTCAGTGGTGTGTATTGGGGTCTTTTCGTGGAGTACACATAGCTCCACCTCACGCTTGGAGCTCATTCTGGGGCTCACTCAAGTTTGAGAACCTCTGAGCTAGATGAATTCTGACATCACATCTTATGAGTCTAATTTTAGCATAAGGTAGGGGCAGGGAGAGCAGGATATTTCCAGCCATGAGGGAAGGTCCAGCCTAATTAGAGTGTCCTTGGCCCTTGGAGCTGGACTCCATTGCTCAGATATCCCGTATCAAGGGTGTGGTACCCTGGGATCCAGCTAGGGTCCCCTACTTCCCTTCCCTTAGCGCTCTCAGGGCCACTCCCTCCCTCCCTTGCCAGTCCCTGGTCATCCTGATGTCATCTGTGCTGGCAAGGCTGACTCAGGCTCTCCCTGCCACCCGGAAGGCAGCTCCCCATGGCTCTTGATGGAGGCTAACTGGTTTGACTTGGTGAAGCAGCCCAGGGTTTCCCAATACCTCCTCGCTGGGGACCTTCTAGCACATGCCATCTGGCTCAGTGGGGGACCCAGGAGCTGTCTGGGTCTGGAGTAGTGATGTTCTCCTCACTGTCCTCAAGATTCTGCCACAGCTGTGGGACCATGAAGAAGCCCTATCCTTCTCAGGGCTTCCCTGTCCCCATCTGTCCATAAGGTTGTACTCATTAATCTCTATGCCTGGCAAGAGCATCTAGCAAGAAAAATTATGCAAGATTTGTTGAATGAATAATAGTTGAAAAGCCCCTTCCAACTCCCAAGGAGTGCAGATTCCAGCCAACCAGTGTGAACAAAATGCATAGCGTGTGCATAGCCCTAGACTGAGAACTGAGGGGGATGGAACCCTGAAAGACATCGTCCTTGCCCTCGAGTTGCAGACAGCCCAGCTGGGGGTCTAGTCATCGAGTCAATCAGTATTTCCCTGGAGTCTAGCATGGGGAGGAATGGAGCCAGGTCGGGGCAGTCATGGAAGGACAAGGGGTCGGCTCACAAGTGATCAGGGAAGAGTGTGGGTTAGGAGACGGGCAAATGGAGATTGTGGTCACACAGACTAAGGGTCCTGCAAAGAGGTCAGAGGAGAAATCATTCAGAGGGAAAATGAGGTACGTGGAGAGTGAAAGCAGGAGATAGGGAGAGTATGACACATGACAGACTTGATAAATATTTGCAATAAACAGATTGTTATAGATACCAAATTGTGTTAAATGGATAAATATAAATATATGAGTATATTAAATAGATGACAGAAATAAGCAGATGAAAGTAAGTTAGTAATGCATGGTTGGATGGACACGTGGATTGATGGAAACACGGATGGATGGGTGGATGGATGGATGGATGACGGACAAATGGATGAGCAAGCAGAGAGACAGACAGATAATCTTAGTCTAGGCTCACCGGATGTAGGGTCCAATGTCCAAGTTTGGATTTGGGCCCTTCTGCTTACTGGCTCTTATTGGCCACGTGACCATGAGAGTTTTGTGTTGACAACAGGGATTATCAGTCCAACCTGTCACCTTCCCCAGGAAATTATAAGAATTGCCTCAAATAGTAGATGAGAGGGAGAACTGCATAAAGCTGCATGTAAGTGTCAGGGGATTGTGGTTATAAGCAAATCTAAAGGATTTCTCGGTCCTAGATACACAAAGAGGACAATGCAGAACTGGCACATTGAGAGACTGGTGGAGGAATAGATGCAGGAGCTGTAATGTATATTACACAGCTGTAGGACCTACTCTATCACGTATCTGTGGAGCCAACTAAGGGCCTGATGTTTGGGGACTGCTTGAGGTCAGTGTCTGGCTTTACTCACTTTGTCTCACCATCCAAAGCATGCCACTCCTCCCGAACAGAGCACCTTCTGCGGTGACGCTCAACTCTGCTTCCCGATCAGCTCTGTGCTTTGTGACCACCTAGAGGGGTGTGATAGGGAGGGCGGGAGGGAGGGAGATGCAAGAGGGAAGAGATATGGGAACATATGTATATGTATAACTGATTCACTCTGTTATAAAGCAGAAACTAACACACCATTGTAAAGCAATTATACTCCAATAAAGATGTTAAAAAAATAATATATAAATAAATAAAAATTTTAAAAGAACTCTGCTTCCCTCTTCAGAATCACCTGGATTACTCAGCCTCAGGGTCAGTATCCAGAGCCCACCAATATCAGAATCACTTGGATGCCCACTGACAAGTACAGATTCTGGGGTCCCACTTCCATCCTCTACATCAGTGTCCTTTGATGTGCCCGGTGAGGATACCGGCTTGGTGCCTTGCACACAATGATTCTTCAATAAACATCTGTTCATTTTGCAGCTGTTGCTGTTTGCCCAGGTTCACTGGTTGATGTTGAGGATTGAGACTTGAACCCAGCTCTCCTGCTGCCTATTCCAGCCCCCCTGCCAGTGTCTCCTGCAAGGAAGTGGCCCAAATGACCTCTCCATGGCCCTAGGCTCTGAGATTGCGGACTCCTCAGCAGCTCTGAGACACAAGCCTCTCCAACTGCCCGAGGATTTTGAACTAAGCCCTCTGGCTTTCACCAGGCTGCTGCTGGGACCCTTGAAAACCCAGGGATAAGGGAGGCCTGATGGAGATAAGAGGTTCTTGCTTCTCCTGCCATCTGCCTGCTGCCCAGATGGGAGCCACGCTAATGTGCTGCTGAAGTCCCAGGCAAGGAGCCACGGGGACGTTGCAGCGGAGGTAGAGCTGCTAATTACCCACAGAAATCCCAAGTTGTTGAGAGCGGTTGTTCTCAGCCCTTGCTGCCTCCTGGAATCACCTGTGGAACTTTACAAAATATTATGTGGGCCCACCCCAGGGATTCTGAATGTCTGCAAGCCTGGGCGTCGGACTGTTAAGTCTCAGTAGGTGATGCCAATGTGGAGCCAAGGCTGGGAAGCAATGGCTAGAGGTATCCCTCACCCAGGGACTTGCTGTGTTTTCCAGCTGGAGTGCTAAGCATTGAATCCCCATTTTCCAGATGCAGTAAGTGAGACTCAGAAACGTCAGGCAACGTGCCCCAGAGCGCATAGCGTGTTCCTTAAAAGCCACAGAAATCAACCTTGCCTAACTTACGCAGAAGGGGGATTTAATGCACAGTTATGAGCGACACAAAATGAGAGTGTAGGGTTCACAGTTAGACCTCCCAAAAGACAGGAGCCAGGGGTGGATGGGCAACCCACTCAGGCCGTCGCCACCAGAAGGATGCCCCTCCTCTCCGTGAGCTGGTCTTCTCAAGATCCAGATTGCTGCCGGTGGGTTGGGCTGGCTGAGCTTGGGTCCCTTGCAGGGCTGGGATGAGGGTGAGGCTGATCCTGCACTTGTGTGACCCTGAGAGTGAGTGCCTCCTTAAATTTTGCACCCGGGGGGCCTTAGACACCTGACTCCCCTCACCCTAGTGCTGGTCCTACACCTTGGCCCAGGGAGGAGGGTACCTGGAGTGACAGCCCGCTAAGACTGCATCACATAGCCCCTGGATGCCTCCCCAAGGGATAACTGTGGCGCTGTTACCAAAAGGAGAGGAATGGACGCTGAGTGGGTGAAAATACAGGTGCCCACTCCCAGGTTTAAGAGCAGAGCAATTAAAAATATGACTCCGGAGTTGGATGAATCTAGATTTAAACCCAGGGTCTCTCCTTAATATCTACCTGACCTCGGACAAATCAGCCTACTTCTCTGACTGAGCCTTAGTGCAAGAGGATGCTAATAATGGTACCATCTGTTGACCTCTGTCTTCTGGCTCTTCATTCCATGCTCTTGCCCCTATATTTGTTCTCAAATTTTCCAGTGGGGGCACCTAACTGCAAAGGAGAGAGGGCTTGGGCCCCTGAGGGCATGGGGGCAGAGTCTGAAATCACTCACAGCAAGCACATCTTTCCTTTGAGACACACATCAGCCAGACTGCCAGGAAGTCCCCTTTGGGCACATACCCCAGGAAAGTGAGTGCTTATGTCCACAAGGAGACACACACAGGGATGGTCATAGCGATGTCATTCATAGAATCCAAAAACTGGAGACAAGCCAAATGTCCATTAACAGTAAAATCAGTAAACTAAGCAATAGTACATGAACACAAAAACTAGCAGACCACTGCTACACGTAGTAACGTGGATGAATCTCAGACAACACATTGAGAGAAGCAAGCCAGACCCCAAGTAGCATATGCTATATGACTCCATGTACATGAAGTTCAGGAACAGGCAAAACGAATTCACTGAGCTGTACTTATTAAGATAAGTGAACTTTATTGTATGTAATACCAATTTTTTAAAAATGTTTTAATTAAAAAAAAAGAAAAAACATGTAATTTTTGCAATCTATCCAAATATGTTTGCACTTTAACAATGATTTCCTCCAGAATGTTTCAGGAAAGTGGACTCTTCAGGAGTATAGGCCTTGTTTATCCAGTGGACTTCAGTTCCCTCTCCTTGGAGGCACACTCCCAAGTTAAGAAGCTTTCCCCCTCACTCCAGTTTGAATGATCTCCATAAACATCCAAAGCCGAGAGTCACAAACTAATGGTTCCTGAGCCACAATCACCCCTCCTCACATTCTGTTTAACCCACTCCAGGTTTTTTTCATTTTTATCAATGAGTTTTTTTAAATCCAGGCTTCTCCTGAAATGTTGGTTGATCTGAAAAATGGGCATGTCGGCAGCAAAGGACTGGAGCTCAGATGCTGCAGATTTTCGATGGGACACAGGTACGTGAGTTCCTCCAGTCCCTCCCGGCTGGCCTCTCTCATGCCCTAGGTCTCCCTGGCCTCTGCTAGCATCTGAGCGTGTGCCCTGCTAGCTCACCTTGGACTTGAACCGCCACTGCTCTCCTAGCCAACTCCTTCCCTGGCTTCTAGGTCCCTCCTCCAGAAAGCCCCCCCAGATAGGCCACCTAACCCTGTCCTCTCCCTTCTAGGTCAAGGGCAAGTAAACTATGGCTCATGGGCCAGTGCAGCCCATTGTACTGCCCGCAAGCTAAGAGTGGGTGTTAGATTTGTAAATAATTGAAAAAAATCAAATCAAGCATAATATTCTGTGATACGTGAAAATTAAAAGAAATTCAAATCTCAGTGTCCATACCTAGCTTTATGGGAACACAGCCATGCTCACTCATTTAGGTACCGTCTATGGCTGCTTTCATGATACAATGGCAGAGTTGAGGAGTTACGTCAGAGACAGTATGGCCCACAGAGCCTAAAATATCAATATTTACTGTCCAGCTCTTTGCAGAAAAAGTGTGCCAGCCTGTGCTCTAGGTCCCCCCAGTCCACGGGATTGTTGCTGTATCACCTTTACAGGCTGTGCTGTCTGGATAATGAGATAATTTGCCCTGTCTATACTCTTTAATGAGACAGTGTCATATGCCACCTTTGTACCACTCCTTCCACAGTCTTACCTCCGGTGGGGCAGATAGTTCTCTGCCTTAGGGATTGGGAGAGGAGGAACAGCCTGAAACCCCGGGAATGGATTTGGGAAGACTCTGAGGAGGACATCCAAGCTAAGACACCAAAGGAGACAAAGACCTGGATACCTACTTCCTCTTTTAATTGCCCATGCTTACAGGAACCCTAGAACCCTAAGTCTCGAGGCCTGGCAGGAACTTCTGAGAGCCTTTCATCCATCCATCCATCCATCCATCCACTCACCCAACACTGTTAGCTCCCCTGTATGTTTAGTACTGTGCTAGGTTAGACTGGAAACTAAAACTTGGTCTCTGCCCCAAGGAACATAGAGCTTAGTGGGTGAGACAGATGTCTGGAGACAAGATTATACTTCAATGTGAAAATCATTATAGAGAGATGTGAGCACACAGCTGAAAGAGTTGCTAACTCTAATTCTTTAATTTTGCAATTGAAGAAAAGGAGGTTAACCAGTGAGGCTATGAAACTTGCCCAAGGTCCCACTGCAAGTTAGTGATGGACGTGGAACTAGAATCCTTTCCCAACTCCCACTTCTTTGCACTTTGCTCTCCCCATTCCTTCCTCCTGCCGTTCACTTAACACGTATTGTGGAGCCCCTACCAGTTGCCAATCACTGCTCTAGGTGCTGGGCCTGCAGTAAGTGAGTGAGATAGACACGTTTCCTGCCTGCCAGGAGCTTCCACTGCAAGAGAAGACAGAATTAACACATTAGCAAATCAATCAATTGGATGATGGGAGCTAACTGTGAGCGCTCAAGAAAATAAAGCAGAGGAAGGGCCAGAGTGGCTCGGCATCACGCCGGTGGGGTGGCCGGCAAAGGCCGCTCTGAACAGATGACCCCTGAGGGGACCCAGAGTGATGAGAAGCCAGCCACACAGGTCAGAGAGGAACATTCCAGGCGGAAGGAAAAGCAGCAGCCAGGCCTTGTTTTGTGCTTCCTCCAAGACTCAACTCCTTCCTCCACTCTGAACAGGAGAACCGTACGCTAGAAGGTAGCTTGAGACTATTTATTGCTTGGGGTTTTGCTCTGGTTTTTGCTTGTTTGGTGCGATTTGCTGCGCTAGCTGGAAGCGCCAGGAGAGGAGGTGTCGGGGGGCGGGGGGGGAGTTGCCGTGAATTGAAGGGGAAGGTGGTTGGGAGGAAATTCTGATGGAGATGTGGAAAGCGAGAGGGTTTCTCTCTGCGTACTCAACTGACAGTAAATGAGACCCTGCAAGATGCCCGACGGTTCCCAAAAGGTAACAAAACCTCCGTCTCAGCCCCGTCATTGCGGCACTTAATTCTTTAAAGGGTTATCCCTGAGACTGGGGGAGGGGAGGGAGCCCAACCTGGGAGTTCTGGCAGCCACACAACCTCCTGGGAGACCTGGGGACCCCAACTGCCTCAGCAACAACTGGGTCGGGAGCCAGGAAGCCAGGGTTGTAGCCCTATCTCTGCCCCAAGTGACCGTGTGAACTTGCGTGGGTATCCTGCCCTCTCTGGGCCTCAGGTGTCTCATCTGTGCAATTAACGAGGATGTGGTAAGAAGCATAGTTTCAAATTTTGCTTCAAGGAGCCCTCGGGTCCCAAAGAGAGGTTTTTAGGGCTGCCTTGGGGGCAGGGGCAGCAGAAGATAGGACGGATAGAAGTGGGGCCCTCACTCTTTTCAACCAGAACCGCCTACTTTAATCTGTTTCACACTCTGGGTTTCCTCATGAGGAAGTATGTGTAGTAATAATGAAAATAAACACTGAACCCTCCCACGATGTTGGTTGATTACGTGTGCTAATGTGTGCAAAGTGCTTACTGCAGTTACCCTGCATGGTATTTGTATCATGAGCATATATATTTTATAGATGAGGAAACGGAGACTCTGGGCTGTTAAGTACCGTCTAGGATCTGAGCTAGGAGGCAAAGGCTTGTGGTCAGGCCCCTTTTAACCGGCCCCCGATTCAGAGTACAGGTGTTTTGTATTAAACTAATAGGCTCTTGAGTTGAGGACTCTGCTTCTTACTAACAGGCCTTGAGTACCCTGAGGGTTGTTGAAAGAGGTAACGCACCTGAGATGCTTCACGTGGAACTTGGCTTATGGTAAAGGCTCGATAATCGTTAGCTACTATCGTGGTTATTAGTGTTTTAATTTCATGTGAAGACTGATTCCACTTCTAAAACATGTTTGGAAAGGACTGGAGTAAATGACCCCTAAAGATCTTCCAGCCCTGGCAGTCTCCTTCTCCAAGAGAGGGATGCAGCTGTGGGTGAGAGCACCCAGCTGCCTGGGGGGTCGGGGGAGATGCTGGCTGGTAAAGAGGCGTTCGTTAGTTTTTACAAAATGAGAAGAAGAAGGATAAGCCAGTGAGATTTTCAGAAATTTTACTTTATTTCATTTAAAGGACTGTACTTGAATCAGAGATGAAAACCTATCTAAGAACAAAAACGCCTGGTGATTGTTGAGCACTGGCTGTGTCCTGGACATTTTACACAAATGTTCTTGTTTAATCCTCACCACGCCCCCCCATATAATTGAGAAAGTTGAGGCTTAGCACAGTCAACTAATTTCTCTGCGGTCCCACAGCTGAAAAGTGGCAGAGCTGAGACACGCTGAGGCCCTTGGGACACAGAGCTCTGCCCTCTTAACCAATATGCCATCAGTCCTAGGGCCGACTTTTATGTTCAATGGCTTTATTGAGATGCAATTTACATGCCATAAAATTCACCCATTTAAAGTGTACCAATCAATGGCTTTTTGTTTATTTACAGCGTTATGCAACGATTGCCCTAATATAATTTGAGAACCTTTTCATCACCCCCACCCCCAAATTTCATACCCATTAGTAGTCACTCCCCAATCCCCATACCTCACCTCCAGCCCCTGCCAACCTCTAATCTATTTTCTGCCTCTATAGATTTGCCTAATCCGGACATTTCAAATAAATGGAATCATATGTGTTCTTTTGTTCCTGGCTTCTTTCACTGAGCATAATGGTTTTGAGGTTCATTCATGTGGTAGCATGTATTAGTACTTCATTCCTTTCTGTGGCTAAATAAAATTCCATTGTATGGGTGTACCCCACTTTGTTTATCCCTTCACCAGTTGATGGACATTTGGGCTTTTTCTACTTTTTTTTAGGAATTAGGAATAATGCTGCTATGCACATATGTATATGGGGTGGGGTTTTCTTTTTTGACATATGTTTTCATTTCTCTTGGGTAGAATGGCTGGATCATATGGTAACTCTATCCTTAGCATTTTGCAGAACTGCCAAACTGTTTCCCAAAGCGGCCATTTTGCATTCCCACCAGCAGTGTATAAAGTTTCCAGTTTCTCTACATCCTTGCCAACACTTGCTATTATTTGCCTTCTTGATTATAGCCAACCTAGTAGGTGTGAAATGGTATCGCCCTGGAGTTTTGATTTGCATTTCCCTAATGACTAAGGATGTTGAGCACCTTTTCATATGCCTATTGACCATTTGTGTATCTTTTTTGGAGAAATGTCTATTCAAATCCTTTACCCATTTTAGAATTAGGTTGTTTGTCTTTATGTTGTTGAGTTGTAAGAGTTCTTTATATATTCTGGATAAAAGTCCCTTATTGGATATACAATTTACAAATATTTTTTTCCCATTTTGTGAGTTGTCCTTTCACTTGTTTGATGGTGTCATTTAAAACACAAAAGTTTTAAATTTTGATCTCCAATTTATCAGTTTTTTTCTTTTATTGCTTATGCTTTAGGTGTTATATCTAGTAAATCATTGCCTAATCCAGAGTTGCAAAGATTCACACCTGTATTTTCTAAGAGTTTATAGCGCTTTAATTTAGGTCTATGGTCCATGTTGAGCTGTTTCCTATATGATGATATATAAGGTTCCAGATTCATTCTTTTGCGTTGTGTATCCAATTATACCAGCACCATTTGCTGAAAAGACTATTATGTCCATATTGAATTGTCTCAGTGCCCTTATCAAAATCAGTTGACCATAAATGTAAGGGTTTATCTCTGGGCTCTCAGTTTTCTTCCATTGACCTATATGCCTGTCCTTCTGCCTGTACCACATAGTCTTGATTACTATGGTTTTGTAGTAAGTTTTGAAATGGAGAAGTATGAGTCCTTCAACTTTGCTCTTCTTTTTCAAGATTGTTTTGGCTTTTCTGAGTCCCTGGCATTTCCATATAAATTCTGGAATTAGTTTGTCAAATTCTACCCAAAAAAGGTCTCATTTTTAGAAGTGTTCTTTCTTTTATGAAATAAAGTGATAGAAGACAGTAATTTTTAAAGACCTTATTTAGCCAAAAATAAAAAAAAAGAAAAGAAAAGAAATCCTGTACTGGGCCCGCAAAATTGTGGGGAATTTTATCAATCTGTGAGATCCAAAAGTGACTTGGAAAGTTCTGGAGAGTGGATCAGATTTAGAGGTAGGGCAGAGAGTGTGCACTCCTGGGGAGGAAAATGGAAGACAGAGAGGGCATCAAGTGGGGCCTTGGTGTAACAGGTACGTCTTAGAGTGTCTGAAGGGCTGAGAGGTGGGATCTGGAAGACCCTGTTTGCAGGAAAGGCCCAAGAGACTCCTGGGAAAAAAGTCACCCTCCACTAGGGGAACCAGATCTTGGCCCCAAGAAGGCACCAGTGTCAAGATGAGGGAAAGCAGTGATGCGGGGGTACTGCCCAATGTCTGATGTTCAGAAGTAGCTAATATTGACTGAGTACTTACCCTGAACTAAGCACTTTAAATGAATCTCATTTAATGCTCACCACAATCTTGTCAGTTTATGTCACATTGCTTAATTGCCTAACACAGCACTGTCCAATAGAAATACCATGTGAGGGCTTCCCGGGTGGCACAGTGGTTAAGAATCCGCCTGCCAATGCAGGGAACACGGGTTCGAGCCGTGATCTGGGAAGATCCCACATGCCGTGGAGCGACTAAGCCCATGCGCCACAACTACTGAGCCTGCGCTCTAGAGCCCGCGAGCCACAACTACTGAGCCCGCGTGCCACAACTACTGAAGCCCGCGCACCTAGAGCCCGTGCTCCGCAACCAGAGAAACCACCACAATGAGAAGCCCGCGCACCACAACGAAGAATAGCCCCCCCTCGCCACAACTAGAGAAAGTCCACGAACACCAACGAAGACCTGAGGCAGCCCAAAAGTAAATAAATAAAATTTGTTTTTAAAAAAAGAGAAATACCATGTGAGCTGCATATGTGATGTAAAATTTCCAGGAGCCACATTAAAAAGGTAAAAAGAAGCAGATGAAGTTCATTTTGGTAATATACTTTTATTTAACTCAATATATCACAAATGCTATCCTCTCCAACATTAATCAACATTTAAACATTTACTAGTGGGATATTTTTCCATTCTTTTTTTCCTTACTAACACTTTAAAATCCAATGTGTTCTTATAGCTGTCCAGCACATCTTGATTCAAATGCTAAATTTTCATCAGCACTGTTTGAGCTGTGTTTAGATTTCACAAAATTTACATTTGAAAAAGTAGCTTCACATTCCTGAGTTATATCAAACATACTTAAAAGTGAACCAAGTATGTGCTTTTAAGTTTAAATTAATAAAAAGTAAATAAAATTTAAAATTCAGTTCCTTAATCTTAGTAAGCAGATTTCAAGTGCTCTACGGCCATGGATGGTTAGTGGCTATTGTGTTGGACACACAGGCCAACACTCCTGTCACACTGTCATGAGGGCAGTGACAGAGTCAGCTTGTTGACCACTGCATCACTTGCATTGAGTGGGCACATAGTAGGCATTCAATAAACATTTATTGAAGAATGCGTGCATGGATGCATCGACAAGCAAATTGAGCTACTGGACAAATGAAATAAGTAGTAAACAGACAACTAAACTAGGCCAAATGCCTACCGCTAATAAGTGGCAAGAAGAGAGAATTCAAAGCCAGGTCTGACTCATTCCAAAATCTATTGGCTACAAAAAACATATGTGGGTATAGGAAAAAAAGACGGAAGCCTGGCCATCAAGCCAAGGACCATCAGGGTGTCCGCAGTGCCCTGCCAGCCCTCTGTAGGATCCCTCTTGCCCACCTACCCTCCCTTACCTGCTGTGCCACCTTCCCCCTGGCCAAGTTCCAGGGATGCTCCAGGATCCCTGAGGATGAAAGGCTGGTAGGAGCAGGTGACGCCATGGACGTGATGACAGCCGGCTGCACAAAGCACAAGAGCAAAACCCTGGGCACAGGAAATGGGCACCAGCTGCGCCGACTGAGCCCTCATTTGTCTTGAAATCTGCAAGACTGACCTCATATCTGGTCACAAGTCCTGGGGCTGGCCCAAAACAGGAATGAGAAGCCAAGAGAAGACTTTAGTTTCAGTCACAGGACTTCAGAGCTGGAAAGGGTTGGAGGGATCGCCTCAACCAAAACATTCATCTGATCGATCAGGGGACTGAGGTCTAAGGAAGGCAAGGTCCCACGGACGGTTACACAATGGTCTCTTTAAAAGGAAAGGTCACATCTTAGTTTTTCTATTGCTGATGATAATACTACTTTTTTCTAAAACGCTACGAGGTTCGGGTTCTCTTCCAGCCCCTGTTAATCATTCTGCTACCCCCTTAATGCTGGACCCCAGTGTCCTTAGGGGAGTAGCCACATTGCCGGGCATTTCAGCTGGTTCTGCCTTGAGCTTTTGCTGACCATTCTCTCTGCCTGAAATACCTTTCCTCCCTTGCTCTTTTCTACTCCACCCCTCAGTCTCAGCCTGGCTAGCTAGATAGCTACCCTTCAAGGCCAGCGTCAAATATCACTGTTTCAATGAAGTTTCCCCCTATGCCATTGAACTTGTGCACCTTTTCTCTCATGAGGGTCTCCATGGTAGCTATTGGACAATGGAGAAAACCAGGGGGCTTCAGGGAACCATGGGAGGGGCCCCATGGCTGAGACCCAAGGTTGAGGGGAGATTGTGGAAATTAAGATTGGAAAGAGAGGTTGGGACCAGATGGGAGAATGGGGCAGGTTGTAAACAGTCGAGAAGTGAGGAAATGGAGGCCCTGATGTGTCTGCGTGGAATGGAAGCCAGGAGATCTGATCCTATAACAGGGACATTTCTCTGGGGATCTCATTTGATCCCATTTTCACAAGGAGATGGAAAACAACATCATTGAAGACATGATCCCTGGCTCCCAGAGCTTCTAATCCAATAAAGGGGAATCATTCATTCAACAAGTGCTCACTGAGAATTTTACCTTGTCCCAGGCACTGTCATAGACACTGAGGATACAAGCAGGTCTGCGTGTGTGCGTGTGTGTGTTTGTTTGCAGAGGGGAAAGGGTAGGCATATTGCTCTAATTCTTTCAATGTGCTAAGCACTGTTCTATATGTTAGGGATACAGCTGTGCAGAGGACAAGTGTGTTCCTGCCTCAGGAAGTTCCTGTTCTGGTGAGAGAAGACAGACATTCAGTAAGTCATGACAAGTTTGACAGGTGCAGTGCATTTTGTGAAAGGAGAGTAAGAAGCTCTAGGGGAACATGCGGCAGGGCAGCCTGTCTCGATCCGGTGCCTCCATGACGAGACGACATTTCATCCACTCCTCAAAGATGAAATACAAAGAATTCCAAGATGAAAGGTGAAACGCGAAGTGCAGGTGCTTTGGGAGCATGGCAGGAGGGCACTAGACGTTGACAGGGTTGAAAGGAAGGCCTTAGAGGAAGTGACATCTAACGTCACCTGCATAGATATATGATTATAGATGGGAATAGATCCAAAGAACAAGGAGAACCTATAACAGAGGGTCTGAACTTTCCTGAGGAAGGTTACTTGATCTAAAACCTGAAACCTAAGTGGAAGTTAACTGGTAAGAAGTGGAAGACAACAAGTGTTCTCAGCAAAGGAATGAACATGTGCAAAGGCCCTGGGGTGGGGAGTATGATTCTCTGAGAACCACTTTCCTCTCTGAGCCCTTTGATGAGGCTCTGCAGTTTCAAACCATCCGTTAGAGCAGAGAGCTGGTGCTGGAGAACGTCCTGTGTGCTTGCTGTTCTCTGTCAGTGGGGCGTTCAGGGCACTGAGACGCATCTCCCTGGGGCCTAATCCTGAACTAAGAGCGTCTGAAGGAACTTTAAAGATCATTGAATTTAGCATCATCAACCCCTCCCCCTTTCCTGAAAGAGAACTGAGACTCAGAGAAAGCAAGGGACTTATCAAGGTCACAGATGGTCATGCTAATCAGTCAGCACGAGGTAGAGACAATTATTGGTTTCACGTGACAAAGAAGGAAACTGAGGCTCGTGGAGGGGATCTTGACTGGGGTCACCCAGCTAGACATCCCCAGAGTAGCTGACCCCAGAGCCTCTACTCCTATCCAGTGGAACACTTAGGCAGAACTTGGCCAGAACCCAGGTTCTCTGACATTCAGCTTCATGCTTCTTGCTTCTAGAATAGAAATTCAGCCTGGTGTACCCCTTCTGGGAGGCCTCCACATCCCTGAACCAGGAGCGACCAACTTCAGGTGCACCCTTAATAGTGTGGAGCGACAAGCAAGAGTCCAAATGCAAGGCCCCATGGCTCCAGCCCACCTGCCTTCCCTTCTTACCTGTTCCCTCCGAACAAGGAAGATGCTTACACCTCCCAGCCCAAGGTCCACCCACACCACCCTAACTCCTGCCCAGCAAACAGCACCAACGTGGCCCCTGCTTAGATCTCCCTAGGGATGCACTGCCAGCCCTTGGAGGAAGGCACCTGGCAGAGGCCTGACGCAGAGGGAACTGGGCGGGAGGGGTCACAGGCTTGGGGTGAGCCATCCCCTTGGCCCCGCAGACTCTTGGCCCCAAGCGAAGAATGCCACTGGACGAGGGGCAGGGCAGGGTCCCGTAGCTCCAGCGTGAGGGGTATCCTAACTGCAAATGATCCTGGGGTTACTGCTAGGTCCCCCTCCCTGCCCCATTAGCCGGCTTTCCAGCAGGACTGATTGGTACCCACGCCTTGTACTCCCTGTGAGCACACAGCCCACACCCTTACCTCCTCCTGGGCCCTTACCTAATAATGACCCCCAACCCCCGCCAAGATCACCCCATCCCCACCTTGGGTTGTGCCCTGACTTGAGCAAACCACAGGCCTGTGTACTGTGCTAAGGCAGGATGAGTCAGGGGCAGAAGTCGAGGTGCTGAGAGCCCTGGGGAGCGGCTGTGAGCAGGCAAGAGGAAGCTCTGCGGCCCGAGAGGAGTGAATCAGGCAGGAGTGGCTCGGATCTTGGTTTCCAGCCTCTACTCAGCAAATACCTGTAGCAGCCAGGGAGGTGGGGGGGGATGGAGAACCAAGCACCCCTGGTGTTGGGTCAGGCAGCATTGAAGAAGTCTGTTTTTTCCAGGAAAATATGTAGATGTCATCTCTCGAGTTGCTGCAGTATGCTTATGGGGGAATGAGAAGGCTCTGTGTGTGTGTTCATGTGTGTACATGTGTGCATGTGTCTGCGTGTGATAGGTTCGTGTGTGTCTCTGGGCACACCTGTCTATACACCCATCTATGTGTTTGTGTCTCTGTGTGCAGTGTCTACGTCTGTGTGTGAACGTGTAGGTCACTCTGCACCTGTGCCAGTGTGTCTCTGTTGTGTGGATCTACATGTCTGTCTTTCCCTCTGTGACCTGTCTTAGTGCAGCAAGCAAGAGACCCCAAGCTTGGCTCCTGCCATATGATCCCACAACCGGTAATCTCAACCACCGCATTTGACTGTTAGCCCCTTGAGGACAGGCACCACTTCCTGTTTTTCTCACTGTTGTGGGAACATAATAGATACTCAATACCATTTGTTGAATTAATATCTCAGAGAGGCTCCCACCTGGCCCAGCTCCCTGAGAAGCTCCAGAAGTCCCAAACAGGGGGATGCGAGAGGGACTTCAGCCAGGTTGATCCCATTCCTAGCTCAGGACACAAGTGTCAGCTGACCTCTCCAACCCTCAGACTTTTGTCCATTGTCCCCTTCTGCCCTGGTCAAAAGTCATGAAACAAAGCTCTGAGCTCTGCTATAACCTTGCTGTGTGACCTTGAGTAAGTCTCTTTCCCTCTCTGGACCTCAGTTGCCCTGTTAAAAGAGCAAGTTGGACTTAACGGACATCAGAGGCCACATCCAGTCTCAGCATGGTGTGGTGTTTGTTTGTTTGTTTGTTTTTTGGCAGTGCCGCGCCCCCTGCAGTGGAAGCACGGAGTCTTAACCACTGGACGGCCAGGGAAGTCCAGCATGGTGTGGTTTTTACCTTCAACACCTTTGCTCAGTGACCCCTGTCTATCCTGACATTGGATTGATTTAATTGCCTCTCTCAGATCCTTCTCCCACTCCTTGTACAACTTCCCCTGATCCCAGCTCAGGCTGTGAACCGAGGTCCCAACCAAGTCCTGCTCTTTGAGTCTTCACGCTGTTGCTGTGTTCTCTGCTGTGAGTGCCCATTGGTAATCCCCAGGCATTATAATTAAGATCCCCTTTGCTAGAAGCCCACTGGTTGACATTTATAGGCTTGGGAAGGGAACATTTTGGGAAAATGGTGATGAAAAATGCAGTCCTCTACCACCTTGGCCTCTGGGCCTCTGGGGTTGGAAGCATTCTGTGAGTTGATTTTTCCAGGGAGAGTTGGGGTGGGGGGGGGCGAGGGGAAAGGTATTGCTGATTAACATGCTACAACCTTCATTTAAGTATTTCAGGTGGGAACCTTCCCTAGTTGTACAGTATTACTGCTTCCCTGCCTTCCCAAACAAGAGGCTAAACGTGACTTCATCTTTACTTGATGACTCAGGGCCATTATAAAACATTAATGATTGAATTGAGTGTTAATGCTGGAATGTCTTCAAGGGCTGGGAAGGTATGTTAGGCTATTTGCCCCTGCATTGCAAGAGCCAGGCTTTTCTTCTTTTTTTTTTAATTTGTTTTTGGCTGCGTTGGGTCATGGTTGCTGTGTGTGGGCTTTCTCTAGTTGCGGTGAGCAGGGGCTACTCTTCATTGCAGTGCACGGGCTTCTCATTGTGGTGGCTTCTCTTGTTGCAGAGCATGGTCTCTAAGTACACAGGCTCAGTAGTTGCAGCACATGGGCTCAGTAGTTGTGGTGTGTGGGCTTCAGTAGTTGTGGTGCATGGGCTGAGTAGTTGTGGCTTGCAGGCTCTAGAGCGCAGGCTCAGTAGTTGTGCCACACGGGCTTAGTTGCTCTGCGGCATGTGAGATCTTCCCGGACCAGGGCTCGAACCTGTGTCCCCTGCATTGGCAGGCTGATTCTTAACCACTGCACCACCAGGGAAGTTCCCAGGCTTTTCTTTTTCATATTTTTTCTTTGTTCATTGCAGAAGTATCAGCTGACACTTATTTTAGGGGACCTTCTCGCTCTATTTACAACAGTGAATCTGTTTGATAACTGCACATCTACGTTGTGTAGAAAATGAGAACATATATTGTCTAAGCAGGGGGCTCTCCTAAGAGTGAAATACATGGTAGAATTTATTGTGGCTACTCAGAAGCCGTTTTTTTCCAGCATGTATTAGCCATGTGAGCCTAAAAAGATATTTCTACAGCTCTGATCTATAAAATGGGATGAATAATAGTATCTGCCTTGTAAGGTTACTGCAACTAAATGTAAAGTTATATGCAATAAAAGCACTTTATACACTGCCTGGCAATAGTAGCTACTCAATAAGGGTTATTTGTTTTATTCTTAACTAGTATTCCTGTCTGAGTTTTGGGTCAGTGACATTGCTGGGTAGCTGCTTGAGTTCTGCATGACTAAGATGACTCGTTCCTATGCTTCAAGCTGCAAGTAACAGAAAATTCAACTAACAGTATCCTAAACAAATAGGTCTTTGTTTTTATTACAAGAAAAACACAGGTAGAGAGTTCTTGGCATTAGTTCAGTGGCTCAATTATGTCAGGACTGGTGTCATTGCAGTTCTTTTGGCCTCTGCCTCATGGTCACAATGCAGCTGCTGCAATTCCAGCCATCACATCCTCTTTCAAGTCAGGAAGAGGGAGATAGAGTGATGCTGGCTATGTCTGTTTTCCCTGTGTTTCCTTTCCCAGCAGATTTCTCCTTGTTTCATGGTCTAGAACTGGGTCACGTGACCACTGTCAGTACAAGGGATTCTGAAAAACATGAAACAGGGGTGTCATGATTAGCTTAGACCAAACATCACTCCTGGGACTTACCACGCCATCTCTCCCTGTTCCCAACCTCTATCCAGGGTTCTGTTAGTGAAGAAGAGGGAAAAATAGATATTGGGTCAGCAGCTAACATTGTTTATCCCAGTAACTATCATCATTCTTTTTTTGGTCTCAATTAGGAAATTTTGATTGAAAATGACAGAAACCAAAATTAGACTGGCTTAAGCAAAAATCAAGAAATGGATAGATAGAAAAATTAATAGAAAGAAAAAGGAAAGAAAGAAGGAAGGGAAATAATAAAAGAAATTAATTGACTCATTTTCCTGAGAAGCCCAGGAATAGTTTGGCTTTCGGTAAGTCTGGGGCCAAATGTGCAAACAGCATTAGCAGAAGACTGCCCTTCTCCACTTTCTGTGTTTTTTTTTTCTTTTGTATTTGCTTAATAATCAGGTAAATTCTCCTCACCTGATGGTGCCTGGGAGCTCCAAGCTCTCATTCACCCCACCTCTGGTCTAGCAGAAAAGAGAGTGAGTCATTTCTCCCTGTCACTACAAGCAGAAGTTCCAGGGTGAAAGTTGGTTGGCTGTGATTGGGTCACAGGCCCATTCCCGAGCCAATCATGGTGACCATAGGGAATTCAGGGCTCTGATTGGCAAGGCCATGTCTCAGCCCCAACCCTGGAGCAAAGGTTGGGTCATCTGCCCCAAAACCACTGGTTAAAATTGAAGGTTAGAGTCGACTGGACCCTTCATGAAAATCAGATGTGGAACCAGAGGAAGGGGGAATGAATGCAGAGCAGGCCTAAAGCTTTGCAGTTTTACCATAGACCTATGAATTAGGAAATGCAGGGATTCTTGTCCCATTTTGCAGCGGGCATAACTATCTGAGAGAGCCATTTAACTCACAGGTGATTAGGATGAATCCCAGTGCATCTGGCTTCCTGGTGTTTCCCCTACACCACCTCCTGAGCCGACTGACAACTGGTCAACCCAGCGATTGTCCAGAGCCATGGGACAATCTAGCCAGAGGGACCACCAAGAGAGACCACTGGTTGCATATTGTCCTTATAAAGCTTCTTTATCTCCATTGTCTTATTAGAGCTTCACACTATCCTGTGAGGAGGGCAGGACCAGAAATAGGTCCATTCTAGAGAAGAGAAGGAAGCTGAGGAGTGATAGTAACCGCTGTGATTTCTCCAGCACTTACTTTATGCCCGGCCCTACATTATCTTGTTCATTTCTCATCAATGCTATGAAGAAAGAACTATTAGCACCACCATTTTTCAGACAGGTAGCTCAGGGTCAGAAGAGTTAAACAACTTGCCCAGGGTCACACAGCTAATAAGAAGAGAAGCTGGGGCTTGAGGCAGGGGTCTGTTTACAAAACTGGGCTGTAAACAAAGGAACCTCCATCCAAACCGGGTTCTTAGTAAAAACACACCTGTATACTGCAATCTGAGGATTGGAGGGGTAGACATTTGGGGTGCCTGGAGCAACCTGGTAGAGGCAGGGATAAGTGTCAAGAAGGCAGCTCCAAGAAGCATCAACAAAGAGTCAGGCCCTTTTTCCTGCTTTCATGACACCTGGAATCATGCCCCCTCTGCTTTCCTTCTGCCTGCCCCCCCACCCCGACATGACCTATTCATGACACCTTCAGCCCCAAAGACTGTCACCAAACTCCAGAAATGAGCCCAGTGGCTTGGGAGTCTGGGAACCTGCATTTGAGTCTGTCCCTCACTCTCTAGGTGAACCTAAGAAAAGTCCCCCTCTCTGGGCCTCAGTTTCCCCATCTGCAAAAGGAGTTAGTTGGACTCAATCTCTAAAGCCACTTCTGGCTCCAGCTGGAATCACTATCTCAGGTTCCAAGATTTCTCCACCCCTTGAGGTAGCTTCAGATTTCTTGCCTGGGGGAAGAGCTAGGGCAAGTTGCTACAGTTCAGCTCTCTCACACAGCAGAGAGGCAGAGGGGCATGGCTCCTGGCCCAGCAGGAAGGCTTACCTAACCTCAGCAAGCTGAGCAAATCCCTGAGAACAAAAAGAGGGGAGGACCTGAAGAGGGAGGGGATTGAGTGAGTCTTTCCCTGCCTGGCTGAACCAACTTTAACCCCTTCCATGCCTCCCCAAGCAGCAGGAGGGCAAGCAGGGTTGCACAGCAGGGCATGCTTGGGCATCTAGGAATTGCTCTGCCTCCAAAGCCAACTTTCCATAAGGGAGGCCTCCCAGAGAGCAGCTGCAGCTGGAAATGCCATTTGTCCTTCACAGACCCAGACACAGGGCATCAGAGCTGGGAAGAGTCCCACACTATCATCTGCAAGTCAGGAGGCCAAGGCCCAGAGATGGGGAGGAACTTGCCCAAGATCACACAGCTTTAGACTCATAGGAAGGAGCTTGGAGTAGCACAATACCAGACACATAGATTAATCAAATTTGTGAACAGTAGGAACCTAGGCCTCCTTGTCTATACCATATTGCCTCTTGGGATTCTTGAATCAAAGAATTTCCATCCCCAAATTAGAAGCAGATTGTTGAGGCCTGTCCATAAATTCCTTACCTGAACTTGCAGTGACTAATTCTCCCAGGAGTATGGGATCAAACCCACTGTGGCTATTAAAAATTTAATACAAAGCCCCAGTGCCTTGGGGCTGTGCTTTCTTATTAGCCCTGGAACAGGGCGAAGCCTGCATAGTCAGGCTGAGCCAAGAATGCAAGGGTTGGAGTTTCTTCCCTGAGAAGCTCTCTGGGGCAGCCCTCTCCCCCCTCTGGAGGTATCTTGGGGGGACCTTCAGAAAAAGGAGTATATTTTTCCTGTACCAGCCCCAGTCATAGACAAAGTGGGGTGCTCCTTAGCCAAAAGAAGCCTGGATTAATACAGATCACCCCTTCCCCAAAGTACCCCTGCCCCTAACATTTCCCCCATACAGTTGAAATTCCACCCTTAGTATGAAACAGACTCCCGGATCTCTCAAAGGCCTCTGTGAATGTGTATGTGACGCACAGGGGAAGAAGGAAGTTGGGGGTCCAGGCTATTGGTGACTTTTAAGCAGTGGGCATATTTTTGAGCTGGGAAAGTAGCCAGATTGCATCAAAATTGGGAGCCTGGGACAGGAAGAGGGCTCTGGGTGATCTGTGTTTGGCAGTGGTTATGTGGCAGGGTTGCCTCGCCTGCTGGAATTGGTTAATCAAGGGACCGATAGGACTATGAGGTATCATGTGGCTTGTGAGCCCAGGAATGCCTTCTTGGCCCAGGCTCCCTGTGAAGTCGCTGGAAGATAGACGCTCCAGGGGCTATTTGTAACTATTATAAGTGCCATTCTGTGCCTGACATTGTGCTAGGCACCCCGGGTAAAGCAACAAAACCCACATGGTTCCTGCCCTCGAGGACAATGACAAGTGGGAAATACAAAGATCACTCTGTCATTTTAGATGTGCCTAAACCCCAATGAGGTGAGTTTGTCTCTGGCAAACTTGCATCCCGGAGGGATCACAGAGCTATGTTTATTATTCATCAGACATGTGTTAACTGTATCCCACATGCCTCTCCCTTTCTCACGAGCATATCCAGTCCATCAGTGAGCACTCCCAGCTCTACCTCCAAAACACACACCCCAAATTTGACCAGCCTCTCTGTCCTTGACCCAGATGTTGATGCTGCCTTTTTTTTTTTTTTTTTTTTTGGCCGTGTGCTTGTGGGATCTTAGTTCCCTGACCAGGGATTGAACCCGCGCCCCCTGCATTGGAAGTGTGGAGTCTTAACCACTGGACCACCAGGGAGTTCCGTTGTTGCTTCCTTTTATCCCCTAGATGGCCGTTCCCCCCCCTCCACTCTTGCCTCCCTGCTGTAGTCTGTTCTCAGAGGAGCAGTCAGAATGATTTGCTGTAAGGTGTAAGTCACTCTTCTCCCAAAATCCTCCACGGACATCCCATGGCCCTTAGCATGAAACGCATAGAGGTGCAGAGGCACCACGGCCCCTAGACAAAACCTTCATACTCTGTCTCCTACCTACTGGTCATCTTCCCTGCTTCTTCCTACTCCTAGAAGATGACACTTTGTTCCTTTCTCTGGGTCCCTGAAATTACTGCTCCTTCTTGGAATGTTCATCCCAGCTCAACTGGGAGTTGTCTAGGTCGCAACTCAAAAGTCACCACCTCAAAGAGGCCCTCCTTGACTACTTTTTTTTTTTTTTGACTACTTTAACTGAAGCCCACCCCCATCACTCATTCTCCATCACATTCTTTTATTTTTATTGTCACAGCACTTACAATAACTGAAGTTATCTTATTTATCTGTTTCTATGTTTATGGTCTGTCAATCTCTTCCCACTAGAACGTATGCCCCTTTAGGGCAGGATTTCTATCTTCTTTTTTCACCACTATCTACCTAACCCCTAGAACCCAGTACACAGTAAAGTCTCCAAAAATTTTTGTGGCCTCATTAGATGACTAGCACAGCGCTCAGACATGTGTTTTAGAGAGGAACATAGACCTTGACTCCATCTACCCATTTATCAGATGGGGAAATGGAGATTCAGAGAGAGACCAGGACTTGCCCAAAGTCATCCAATCATTCATATAAGCTGATACACAGATAAGAAGAGGTAGCCATGTGAGGATATGGGAAAACAGCTAGTGCAAAGGGCCTGAGGCAGGACCTGTACAGGAGAGGAAGTAGGAGTTGAATGTGGAGGAGAGACTTGTGAGGTGAGGTGGCCAGGCAAGCAGAAGCCAGGCCATGCATACGCAGCTTGGGTTTTATTCCCCCTGAAGCAGGGATGTGAATTACTCTGCCGACTTGGGTAGGATGCTCAGAGAGCATGGAATCTGAGCAACCAATCAGACCCCCGTGAGAAGCCCAGAGTAAAGGTGCTGGGGTTGAGCAAGTCCTGCCAAGTGTGTTTGCCAGGACATCAAAGGTGCTGTGGGCAGCGGTAGCCGCCCGTCTGAACTCCATTACTGCACGAGGAGCACCCAGAGCCTGGTTAGTGCAAGTGCAGCCCTCACTGTGCGATCACACCACCGCTGCCGGCTCACCGCATGCCAAATTGCTGCACACTTAGTTACTCCTGCCACAGGCTTTGGATCAATTAAGTGAGCAAAGAGGGTGGTTAACAAGGAGTAAACAACCCAAATACCCATAATTACGCTGAGGATTTGCTCTAATACATCTAAGCCAAGAGGTGGGAGTCGGAGCAGGAGGGAACATGGGGCCTCCTCTTTACTCTATTTGGTCTGCCCCACTGGAGTCTCTTCCACCCAGCCCACCCTGTCTCGTACCCTGATATGGCTGTCTGCTGATTTTTCTTCTTCTTCTTTTTTTTTTTTTTTTTTGGTGGAGGAGGGCATGCATGCTAGGTTCTAACCTTTAGGGTTATAGCAAACAAAGCAAAGCCCCTGTTCTCATCGAACTGACATTTCAGTCAGATAATCAACAGGTAAACAACTATAAACTGCACACATGTTCTGAAGAACATGGATGTGGTGTAAGGGGAATAACATCCAACTCCTGGGGGTTGGATGTTAGTTTGTGTAGTGTGTCCAGAGAAGACCTTTCTGATAAGGTGACATCCGAGCAGAGACCTAAAGGAAATCAGGGAGTCGGGCACGCAGTACCTGAGGGAAGAGCATTCCATGCAAAGGGCATGGCAGCTACGAGGGTCCTGAGACAGACTTGCAGGGCAGGGCAGCATGACTGGACCAGAGCAAGCCGTAGCTTAGGAGCAGCTACAGAGCGGGGTTGGGGCTGGTTCCAGGTAAGAATGGCATGTGCGAAGGCCTCAGGAGAGAGACAAGAGCTTTCTGTTTTTCAAAGTGTTTTACCTCATTTGATCCTTAGAACAAAGCTGTAAGGCTAAGAAGCGTCGATGTCTTTTTCCGTTTGACAGTTGAGGAGCTGAAGCTCTAGAATGTCTAACAGTTCAGCCGGGATCACACAGGAATATCCTGATTCAGGAGCTGAAATCTGTGGTCTGCACTATTTTTTTCAGGTCAGATCTGAAGCTCATTCCTTTGACACCGTGCCGTGGTAAGCTTCCAAAACAAGATCAGCTCTTAGGCAAGCCTCTGAATGAGTTACAAAGTTCCGAGCAGAGCCAGGTGAAGCCAAGTTGCCAGGCATGATATAGAATGCTCTGTGGTGAGTCTGTATAGAGACTTAACACACCCTGTACAAGTGTAGTAATTTAACCAGTGTGGCTGAAAAACTTAGCTCTCGTCTTTTGAAGAAACCTTTATAGAAACACTGTAAGTTAGAATCATGTTCGTGTCAGATCGTAACTTAGTATCTCTGGAATGAAATTCTTTTCAAATATACGTCCTTTGGAATTCCTCCAAGAAGCTTCCTGCAGAGTTCCAGGTAGAGAGAATAATCTAAAAGATAATATCAAGATTGTCATCCAGAAGACCAGACTCCCCCACAAGGGACACTTACACGGATTTTGTGAAAGTTTTCACAGAATTCTCTTCAGATCTGCCATGGTTTGGCATTTGTCTCCATGCCATTAATGTTCACTGAATTCCTGGTATTATTGTTGTTATCATTTTTATTATTCAGTTTTGATTTGTCACCTTATCAAGTGAAAGCAACTAGATGGATGGTCACCAAATTTAGTGGGAATGTTTGTGAGCATCTTGTGTAAAATATAAGCTGTGTAGGAAACAAAATTTATTTTGCAAGGCTCAGGTGGGGGGCATCTCAAAGAGTAGGGAAGTCATCTTAGACCCTGGATGGGTGGTTGATCAAGAGAGACAAGCCATAGCCCTGAGGAAGCTGTAGAAAGAGAAACACAAAGAGGGTTTTAAAATTTAACTCCCATATTGCAAGTCACAAGGGCAGACGCTCTGAATCACAGGCATTGATTTGGGATGGGGCTGGTTCTCACACAGGCCACACCATGTCACATGATCCAGGGATCTGTCTCTTAATAATGCTAATGATATTGGCAAGCAGCACTGGGACCACACCTCCAACAAGCCTCTTAGAGCATTAGTCTCATGTTACAATGATTGGGGAGCATTTCTGTTTAGTGTAGCACAATGGTTCTCAAGCTTTTTGGTCTCTGGACCCCTTTACACTCTTAGTTTATTAGAAATTAAAACTGAGAAGAATATTCTAAATCTTTATGGGGTAATTTATTTATTTATTTATTATTTATTATTATTTTTTAATACAGCAGGTTCTTATTAGTTATCCATTTTATACATATTAGTGTGTATACGTCAATCCCAATCTCCCAATTCATCCCACCACCCCCCCTAACTTTCCCCCCTTTGTGTCCATACATCTTTGTTCCCTACATCTGTGTCTCTATTTCTGCCCTGCAAACCGGTTCATCTGTACCATTATTCTAGATTCCACATATATGCGTTAATATGTGATATTTGTTTTTCTTTTTCTGACTTACTTCACTCTGTATGACACTCTAGATCCATCCACGTCTCTACAAATAACCCAATTTCGTTCCTTTCTGTGGCTGAGTAATATTCCATTGTATATATGTACCACATCTTCTTTATCCATTTGTCTGTCGATGGGCATTTAGGTTGCTTCCATGACCTGGCTATTGTAAATGGTGCTGCAGTGAACATTGGGGTGCATGTGTATTTTTGAATTATGGTTTTCTCAGGATATATGCCCAGTAGTGGGATTGCTGGGTCATATGGTAGTTCTATTTTTAGTTTTTTGAGGAACCTCCATAGTGGCTGTGTCAATTTACATTCCCACCAACAGTGCAAGAGGGTTCCCTTTTCTCCACACCCTCTCCAGCATTTGTTGTTTGTAGATTTTCTGATGATGCCCATTCTAACTGGTGTGAGGTGATACCTCATTGTAGTTTTGATTTGCATTTCTCTAATAATTAGTGATGTTGAGCAGCTTTTCATGTGCTTCTTGCCCATCTGTATGTCCTCTTTGGAGAAATGTCTATTTAAGGCTTCTGTCCATTTTTTGATTGGGTTGTTTGTTTTTTTAATATTGAGCTGCATGAGCTGTTTATATATTTTATAGATTAATCCTTTGTCCATTGATTAATTTGCAAATATTTTTTCCCATTCTGAGGGTTGTCTTTTCGTCTTGTTTGTAGTTTCCTTTGCTTTGCAAAAGCTTTTAAGTTTCATTAGGTCCCGTTTGTTTATTTTTGTTTTTATTTCCATTACTCTAGGAGGTGGATCAAAAAAGATCTTGCCGTGATTTATGTCAAAGAGTGTTCTTCCTATGTTTTCCTCTAAGAGTTTTATAGTGTCCCGTCTCACATTTAGGTCTCTAATCCATTTTGAGTTTATTTTTGTGAATGGTGTTAGGGAATGTTCTAATTTCATTCTTTTACATGTAGCTGTCCAGTTTTCCCAGCACCACTTATTGAAGAGACTGTCTTTTCACCATTGTATATCCTTGCCTCCTTTGTCATAGATTAGTTGACCATAGGTGCGTGGGTTTCTATCCTGTTCCATTGATCTATATTTCTGTTTTTGTGCCAGTACCATACTGTCTTGATTACTGTAGCTTTGTAGTATAGTCTGAATTCAGGGAGTCTGGTTCCTCCAGCTCCATTTTTTTCCCTCAAGACTGCTTTGGCTATTCGGGGTCTTCTGTGTCTCCATACAAATTTAAAGATTCTTTGTTCTAGTTCTGTAAAAAATGCCACTGGTAATTTGATAGGGATTGCATTGAATCTGTAGATTGCTTTGGGTAGTATAATCATTTTCACAATATTAATTCTTCCAATCTGGAGTAATTTATTTTAAAAATAACAATGAACCCATCACATATTCACAAAAAGTATCCTTATGAAAAATGTTTTCAAGATAAAACATTAGTGGACTTCCCTGGTGGTGCAGTGGTTAAGAATCCGCCTGCCAATGCAAGGAACATGGGTTCGGGCCCTGGTTGGGGAAGGTCCCACATGCTGTGGAGCAACTAAGCCCGTACACCACAACTACTGAGCCTGCAAGCCACAGCTACTGAGCCTGCGTGCCACAACTACTGAAGCCCACATGCCTAGATCCCATGCTCCGCAACAAGAGAAGCCACCACAATGAGAAGCCCGCGCACCACAACGAAGAGTAGCCCCCACTCGCTGCAACTAGAGAAAGCCCGTGCGCAGCAACAAAGACCCGACACAGCCAAAAATAAAAAACAAATAAATAAATAAATTTATTAAATAAATAAATTTATTAAATAAATAAATAAAAAAGTAGTGAGGAGAGTGGCATTGTTCTACATTTTTGCACATCTCTGCAGAAGATACCGGGATTCTACCAGCTGCTTGCTGTGATATCATAAGTCATGTAGATTCTGGAAAACTCCATTGTGCCCTCATGAGAAAATGAGAGTTAAAAAGGCAACCAAGTTCTTACTAATAAAGAAAATTATTTTGACCTTTTGGACCATGAACAAAGGTCTCTGGGACC
The DNA here is from genome assembly GCF_009873245.2 of Balaenoptera musculus. Classification (NCBI taxonomy): domain Eukaryota; kingdom Metazoa; phylum Chordata; class Mammalia; order Artiodactyla; family Balaenopteridae; genus Balaenoptera; species Balaenoptera musculus. The sequence continues at coordinate 126,810,561 of NC_045787.1, forward strand.
CTCAGGGTTCCCCAGGCCACTCCATGAGAATCACTGGTGTAGTGATTACGGCCAAACTCTTGGGAACGATGGACAAGTCAGTCAGCCTCTCTGTGCCTCAATTTCCATGCTCATAAAATATGGGACAGTAATAACTGTTGCCATAAGAGTCTTATGACAATAAAATGACTTAATATGGGTAAAGTGCCTGAAACATAATAACAGCTCAATAAATCCTGGCTGTTAAGATGAGCCTCTCAAGAGCCCATGGGTTCATCTTCCTCTTGTACAGAGCATGGAGTAGGTAGGCACTCAAGGAATCTTTTACGAATAAATGAAGGTACACGTGAATAATTCCCTCATGTCAGAGGACTCTGCAGACCCTCCTGGGACCGAGGGAAGTCAGTTTTCTTGCTCCTATTACATAAGCTAAGCAGATCAGAGAGGCCGGGTGATTCATCACAGTCACTTAGCAGACCCCGTTCGCACCAGCAGTCCTACTGAGCACGGCCCTCCTCCATCCCCACACTCGCTACACCTACAGGCACCTGGGCACACTTGGAATGGGGATCCTCCACTGTCTGATTTTGTCCCGATGTGAAATGCACCCCATCTGCAGTCTCATGGGCCAAACCACATCTACATAAGACCTCAGTCTAAGATACCTGAGCTCTCCCCTGCCTCTGCTGTGTCATCCAGAGAGCACTTCCAGGTTATAATTACATATGGACTTATTTCATTATTCATTGCCTCCCCACCTAGGTCAGGGACCCGCTTGGTCTTTTTTGCTCTGTTGGCTGCAGCACCTGGGATGTGGTAGGGGCTCTTATTAGGGGATGTTTATTGAAGAAAAGAAGAAATAGGATAATGTCTTTTCATTGACCAACCAAAACAAGACAAGTTGGACAGTTTTTCTAGATGATTAGATGTTAGGGATAGAGGAGAGAGGAGGAGAGAATGGTAAAATGTTAAAACAGAAAGTCAAGCAAAGGACCTCCCTGGTGGCACAGTGGTGAAGAATCTGCCTGCCAATGCAGGGGACACGGGTTCGAGCCCTGGTCCGGGAAGATCCCACATGCCTCGGAGCAACTAAGCCCGTGAGCCACGACTACTGAGCCTGCGCTCTAGAGCCCGCAGGCCACAACTACTGAACCCACGTGCCACAACTACTGAAGCCTGCACGCCTAGAGCCCGTGCTCAAAAACAAGAGAAGCCACCGCAGTAAGAAGCCCGCGCACCGCAACGAAGCGTAGCCCCCGCTCGCCGCAACTAGAGAAAGCCCACACACAGCAACGAAGACCCAATGCTGCCAAAGATAAATGAATAAATATTTTAAATTAAAAAAAATAATAAAATAAAATGCCAGACACTGAGCTAAATTCTTTTCATGTAATATTTAATCTCCTCAAAAACCCTGGGAAGTTGCCAATTATTATCCCCATTTTGTTGACATGAAACCAGAGTCACAGAAAGGTTAAGTGACTCTGAGTCACAAAGCCGGTCAGTGGCAGAACTGGGATTTGTGTGACTACATCTGTGTGACTCCAGAGCCCAAGCTCTAAATCATCATTTTATATTTATATATTACGTATATATTTTATTTATTAATTATATATATATATATATTAAATCATAAGTTCCTCCAAAGGGAGTTAAAAGTAGTTAATGAACATATATATGGAGAAAGGATTTCCCCCTTTATAAATGAGGAAATCAAGGCCCAGAGAGGTTAAGTTACTTGCCCAAGGTCACCCAGCCAAAGTATGGCTGACCACCTCAATAAGCTAGAGGTGAGAGGCTGTAATTTCCACATTTATAAAGGCAGGGAGCATCTGTGTCCATTGTGTTGGCTGTGCAGTAAATGGAGCCAGTGGATATAAGCGAGAAGCTCAAAAGGAGGCAGCTGAGATGGAAATGAAAAGCCAGTGGATTATAATCAGAACACCTGGGTTCAAGTCTCAGCTCTGCCTCTTACTAGCTGTGTGGTGTGGGCAAGTCACTTTACCTATTTGACCCTCAGTGTCTTAATCTATAAGAGGATTATCGTGGGACCCAAGTGAGAATGCGTAAGTAAGCATGCAGCAAAATAAATAAAGCAAACCATTAATATGGGGAGTTATTAAGGGCACACAATAATGCTGGTGATAAACAGTGCATGCTGGACAACTTGCTTGTCACCAACAGCTATGCTTTTAATTCCGAATGTAGTGTGGAGTTGAATCCACGTAGATCTCCTTTACTTATTAAAGGAGAATTGACTGTCCCATCTCCTTGTGAGGCTTTTGCTGAGGACCTCTCTTTCCCCAGGGCAGCACTTACAACATTCCTTGCTTAGTTATCTGCCTTCTGACTTACAGCTAATTGACGGCAGTGTCCAAGCAGTATTTATTAAATACTTAATCTTTAAGCATAGGACACGGAGTGATGGATGGATGGATGGATGGATGAATGGATGGGTGGGTGGATGGATGGATAAATGGATGGATGGTCAGTTGAATATTTTCAGAACCCAGAGGGAAGTTAATTCTGATTATAATACTTCTTAGAGTCTTTAAGGATGGGTAAGATTTCAGCAGGGTAAGAACAAGAGGTTAGAAAGGAGAAAGGAAGGTCTCTCAAATAGTTTCTGGGACCCAAAGCATCCCACAAAAAACTATGCTTTCAGCTTACTCTGGTCTCCAGAATTTTTTAAGCTGAATATAGGGAACAAACTGTTCATAGCTCCTTTCTTAAGTAATGTAGGAGGCAAGACAAAAAAAAAGAAAGGAGAAAGGTGTTTGGGGAGCTGAGAACAAACTGAGATAAGGCAGGAGACAGGAGAGTTCAAGGTGATTGGTGATAGTTGTAAGTGGTCTGGGGGTGATAGAGTGCAAAGAAAGCTGTGGCCTGAGATGCAGCTGGAAAAGTAGAACCTGGTTATGGCCGACCTTGGAAGGTGGGCAGAAGTGTCTGGACTCTTCCATCCTGCAGGCTGTGGGGCATCCTGGAAGGTTCTGTAAGGGAGGAGAGACCTGCTATGCCCTGTGCTCACCGGCAACAAGTGAAAGGATGGGCACCAGGCCAGGGGCCGGCTCTGGGAGGAGGCCTGACCACTTCCTGCTGTCTGCTGGGTCTTCCAGAAGAGCTGCCAGGATGGGCTAAGAAGGGTTCCCCGTCAGGCTGCACAGCTGCACACGGGCACCTCTGCCTCCCAGCTGTGCTCTGGGGCCAAATACAGGAGGCTGTGGATCCTCCTGCAGAGAAGGCCTCCCCCCTATGGCAGGGGTCCCCAACCCCCAGGCCGTGGACTGCTACGGGTCCGCGGCCTGGTAGGAACTGGGCCGCACGGCAGGAGGTGAGCGGGGGTCGCGAAGCTTCATCTGCCGCTGCCCATCGCTCGCATTACCGCCTGAACCACCCCCTCTCCCCCCACCCCCAGTCCATGGAAAAATCGTCTTCCACGAAACCAGTCCCTGGTGCCAAAGAGGTTGGGGGCCGCTGCCCTGAGGAATGGCTGGAGTGGACACCAAGCCTCCGAGGTCTGCCTCCAGGGCAGACACCCCTGCAAGACTTAACCCTCCCCGTTCCCCAAAACACACCGAAAGGACCGCCCTGACTGCCAGGAAAGGCCTTGGCTCTGGGTTCAAGGGCTGGCTCTTCTAGTCCGGGTGCCTTGGGCTAGTCCCTGCCTCTCCCTCACAGGCCCTGTGTCGCACAGCTCCAGGGAGTAGCGTGCACATGGAAGACAGTGAAACGATGCCCCTGGAGTTGTGCAACCCAGCGGCCTTGCCTCCCATCTCAGCTTCCTCAGCTCTACGAAAAGTGAGGACGAGGGGGGTTGGTGTGGATCATCTCTGAGGGCGATTCCCAGTCTCACCTGGCAGCAGTGTGAGCAGGGTGTGGGGCTTTGGGGAGGGAGAAGGGATAGAGCCTTTGCCCAGGGCCAGGCATAGCGATAGAGACGGTCTAGAGGTTGAAGGATAGCCAATCCCCAATAGCAACGGTGACCCCTCCTCCCAGAGCCAGACCTGGATTTGCATCCCTGACCCCATCCCTACTGCTCTTTCCAGTTGTGTGTAATCTAATCTCTCTAGCCAGTTTTTCCACAAGAATAAACCAGGGAGAAGAAAATATATACCTCATAGGGCCGTTGTGAGCATTAAAAGAAGTGATGCATTTCAAACACTTAGCAGAGTGCCTAGCCCAACATAACAGCTCGATAAACATTAAGTTCATCACTATTTTTGTTTTATTTTATAAAACAACTTAAATGGATCTGCCCTCAGACATTCTTACTTTGACCAACCTCAAGATCACAATAAGCCCCATCCAGGGATGGCCCCAGAGCAGAACACAGATGTTCGCTGAAAATATGCATGAAAAGGGTTCTGGGGAGTGAGAAAAAGAAGAGCAGGATACCTCCTCTCCCCACAAACAGAGTGACCCCCATCTTCTGATGAACTCTAGAGGTGGACCTGGCTACCGGAGGAATTTGGCCAAAGTTTAAGTTAAAGGAATGAAGCATTAACTGTGAAATTTCAGGTAAAACGAAGCACAGGTGGTTTATCTTCCTGATCCCCCAAAGCCAGGTTCTGTGAGCGGCGCATATTGTACAACATCCAGCCCATGGGCTAGCCCCAGCCCAACTTTCCATGGGGGGATGAGAAGGAACCATCAGGGAAGGTTCAGGGCCTGAGTGTTTTACTGATGGTCAGCTGGAAGCCACTAACACCCTGCTGAGGAGTGGAGTCCAGCCCTGCCCTGCCCCGCCCAACCCTGCCCAGCCCTGCCCTGCCCAGCCCTGCCCAGCCCTGCCCTGCCCAGCCCTGCCCTGCCCAGGCTGCTGGATGAAGGAAGGGCCAGGTGTGGGACCCAAATGCAGAGAGGAATGCTCCACCTGGAATCTGGAGATTCTTAGAGCAAGAAAGCCATCAAGCAAATCCATCTGATATGGCCTCTCAGACTTTTCCATATTTTATATTTCCTACATAATGAGAAAAAAATAACATATATCAAACACCAATATTGGGGGAATTCCCTGGCGGTCCAGTGGTTAGGAACCCATGCTTTCACTGCCAAGAGTGCAGGTTCAATCCCTGGTTGGGGAACTAAGGTCCCGCAAGCCGTGAGGCCTGGCCAAGAAAGTAATAATAATAATAAACACCAATATTGGCCTAGTCTGAAAGTCACAACACATAGTCTCTAATCCTGACCCTGCCACTAGGGGGCATCTATGGAATGTTGAGCAAGTCACTCCCCACCTCTGAGCCTCAGTTTCCCCAGCAGTACAGCGAGTAGGGATTCCCTTCTATTCTAACAGCCTGTATTTGTTGAATAAGTGCCAACATTAGGGTAGTGGGATTGTAGAGGTCTGGCTACTTGCGTGTCATTTCCCTATTTTCCATACTTACAAGTTTTCTGTTACTTTAAATTTGGGAGAAAGGCAACCACTGGAAAATCACCACTTCTCCTCTCATCCTCCCCAGCAGGAAGCAAACCCCACGCCCCAGGTGATCTGGTGAAAATGGGAAGGTTAAGATAGAGGGACCCCATACCCATCAGTCACCTGGTGGGTCACCTGGGTAATCCTGTGATTCTATCAGTACAAACCCAGAGCCTTAAGTTTCCAGAAAGCCAGAGCTGATCTGTCTCACAAAGACCATCTGGTATCCAGTTTCACCCCTACAAAGTAGAACATTAGGACCAAAGAGACAGGAAGCTGCCCAAGATCACATTGTTCCCCGGCGCCAGAATGGAAACATCTGAAACTCAGGCAGGTCTCAGACACCATTATGTTCTGTGATTTTGGTGTTATAATTTTAAACTTACTTGACAAAAAGTTGAAAGAATAGTGCAGGGAACTCCCAGAAACCCTTCACTCGGATTCACCATTTGTTTATATCTTGCCCCATTTTCTTTACCATTCTCTTGCTCCGTAAACACACACACACACACACACACACACACACACACACACACACACACACACACACACACATATACACACACACACACACACCCCGATTTTTATCTGAACCATTTGAGGTCAAGTCAAATACAGTATCCCTCAGTGCATTAGTGAATATTTCCCTTTCAGAACCACAGTATAATGATCAAAATCGAGAAATTTACCTTGGATACAGTGTCATTATTTAATATACTGTCCATATTCAAATGTCCTCAGTCGTGCCCCCAGCCCCACCTCAGAACTGGCGATTATTTTTACTCATTACCCCTGTGCCCCTCCCTTTCACCTGGGGAACCTGACTCAGGCCTTTAATCCTTTCTTTCTCACCCTCTGCCTCCTGCTCAGGGCCCCTTTCCCCTGCCCGCTCCGCTGAGGCCTGCCCAGGCCAGACAGAACAGGAGGTGCCGCCACGAGGAGAGCTTTCGTGCTCTCTGACCTGGGAGCACAGGACGCCTAAGCCTCTGCCTCCAGTGCCCCCAGGGAGGGTAGGTATCTGGAGGTCCCAGGGGGCACACCCACAGTCGTCAGTAGTGCCCACCGGCCTGCCCTGTCCCAAAGGGCCAGAGGGGAGCCCAGCCCAGGAGGGGCTGTGCCGAGGAGCTCAAGTTCTGTCTAGTTCTAGAGACAAAACTCACTCCCGTGAAAAAATCCACGTACTCCAAAAGGGGTTTCCGTTCAGAGGGTTCTGTGTGACTGGGAAAGGGCAGGAAGGAACTTTCTGGGGTTCCAGACATGTTCAGTATGTGAGTGGTGGTTACGGGGGTGCATGCTTGTGGAAAAGTCCATCGAGCTGCGCTCCTGAGGTGTCGACCCCTCACTCTATGTACATGTCCATAAACAATCATATCTGTATAAACATTTGTGTGTGTGTGTGTGTGTGTGTGTGTGTGTGTGCGGTCATGCATCCGTGAGGTGAAACAAAGTGCGGGGAGCAATGCCATGAGCTCCAAGAGGAAGAGACAGCTTCTGGTTTTGTCCAACCCACCTGGAATAGCTCACACCTGTCACTTTCTAGACACTGAATCAACTGTTGAATAAACAAATGAATTAATTTGATGCTGTGACCGTAATTCTCAGCGTGGAAAGATGGTCATGATATCTTGCTAAATGGAATAAACAGGTTATAGAATAGTATGTGGGAATGATCCCAGTTTTGTACATATTTATGTTTGTATATTTTTTATATCTAATCTAGATAACATACCAACTTCCTAATAAGGGTTCTCTCTGAGTGAAAAGATATGGACAATTTCTCTTTTATTCTTTTTTTTTCAGCTTTGTTTATACTTAAGAACGTTTTTTATAGCAAATATGAACTGTGTGGTTAAAAAAGCAAATATTTTGAAAAAATTATTCATAAAAAAGCACACCAGGAGGGACTTCCCTGGCGGTCCAGTGGTTAAGATTCCGAGCTTCCACTGCAAGGGGCACGGGTTTGATCCCTGGTCGGAGAACTAAAATCCCACATGCCATGCGGTGTGGCCAAAAGAAAAAAGAAAAAAAAAAAGATACTAAGAAAGCACCAGGGGGCTTCCCTGGTGGCGCAGTGGTTGAGAATCTGCCTGCTAATGCAGGGGACACGGGTTCGAGCCCTGGTCTGGGAGGATCCCACATGCCGCGGAGCAACTAGGCCCATGAGCCACAACTGCTGAGCCTGCGCGTCTGGAGCCTGTGCTCCGCAACATGAGAGGCCGCGGTGGTGAGAGGCCCGCGCACCGCGATGAAGAGTGGCCCCCGCTTGCCGCAACTGGAGAAAGCCCTCGCACAGAAACGAAGACCCAACACAGCCAAAAATAAATAAATAGATAGATAGATAGATAGATAGATAGATAGATAGATAGATAGATAGATAGATAGATAGATAGATAGAAAGAAGTACCTTTGAGGGCAGAGAGCTCCCTCTGAGCTCCTTTAAAAAAAAAAAAAAGCACCAGGAAGCAGTGCAGGTCCTGAGCATTCTGGGGCTCATTTGTGACTTCTAAAGAAGGGTTATACACTTTGCTGTACACCTGAAACTGAAACTAATACAACATTATAAATCAACTCTACTCCAATTAAAATTATTAAAAAAAAAAAAAGAAGGGTTATAGTTTGTAGTGTGTCCCAAATTTATCAGACCAAACACCCTTTGGAGAAATGCTGCTCTAAAGAGAAAAAGGTAGAAGGATTCTGGCTCGCTGGTAATTGCATGGCGTCGTCACATCAACCCAGAACTGATTGTGTCCATACTTCTTCTGTACCTAAGAAAAACAAAACTTTTATGTGTAAACTATGGTTATTTGGCTTTTTTGCTATGCTGAATTCTAGTTGATACCAGAGTTTGCACAGTGCCAGACAATTTGGAAGTGGTCAAAGACTGTTAATGCTGTTATTTTCAGCTCTCCTGGGAGGGCTGGGATCTTATCGCCGAGACAAGCTACTCTCCCAAGCCTTTCACACATGATTCCTGAGGTGGTTACTGAATACAGATCAGTTCCTCTGCTCGCTAAGCTGCAGCTGAACAAGTTGGAGATGGAGTCAAGTTCTGGAGCTGCAAGTGTAAAGCCTGGAAGTAATCCCAGGCCAGGAGTGTCAGAACCAAATATGTGTGGACTCAGTGGATCCTGGAGGGTTTCTGAAACCACAGAGGCCCAACTCACATGGGGAAGGCTCCCCTCAGCGATGAGAACCACTGGCTCTTGGAACAAGAAGAACCCTTAAAAGGTGACCACACCAACCTCCTATTTAAAATACATCCCCTCCATGGCATCCCCTCCAAGTGGTCCTCCGCTCTGAGTACCTCAGTGATGGATGGTCACCACCTCCGAAGGCAGCCTGGCCCTTCTTCCAAGACTCCAGACAAAGTTCTTCCTTGTGTTGAACTATGGCTTCCACTCTTTGGCCCTGGTTCTGCCCTCCAGGACCGCACAAAGCAAGTTGTCCCCTGAAAATCTTTCATGTGTTGAAGGTGTTTCTCCTTAATTAAAATAATAATAACAGGTACCATTGATGTGGAATTTACTGTGGCTGGACGCTCTGCTGTGCACGTTACATGCCTGATCTCTTTCACTCCTCACAGTGGTCGCACGAGGTAGGGATGACTGTTGTCCGTATTTGGTAGATGAGGAGTCCGAGTCTCAGGGGAGATGAAGAACTTTGTGTGAGGTTGCTCAGCCAGTAAGTAGCAGAGCTGAGATAAGGAACCCAGACTTTTCAGAACTTAACCACTGCACTCTGCTACCTCCTGTGTGTGTACACACACACACACACACACACACACACACACACACGCACCCCCGAATCTTCTCTTCCAGCACTATCACACTGACAACTCTGTGACGTAGCAACAAAATTCCCATGTGGTTCTGAAGGATCCAGAACCTTCCAGGCAATTCTATCGTCCCCTCCCCTGGTTCACTCACCTCTCTGCTATGGTCAGCACCTCCTAATCCAGCCCTTGGTTTCAGCTCCTCACATCACTTTCCAAATACTCCCAAATGTAGGGCATATGTGTTATTTTTTAGTTTGTCCAGCAGGCCTTCCTCTCTCCATTGTAAGTGACTCAGAGGGCCCATTGCTCAGTGTCCCCACCCAGGCAGGTAACCCAGGCTGGGCGGACCTTCTCACTCCCCTGTTCTGGCACCAGTGATTGGTACGACAACAGGCAGCCCCATGACCTGACTGTGACCAAAGAGAATCTTCCTCTGGGAGTCCTGTGGGGACTTTGGGAGAAAGAAACTTCCCCGCCCCCATGGACTGACTACTGGATCCATATGTGAGAAGATAAAAACCTGGGGAAGTAAGCCCATTGTGTCAGTTTCCTATTACTGTGGTAACAAATTACCACAAACTTAGTGGCTCAAAAGAACATAAATTTATTATCTTGTAGGACTTTCCCGGTGGTCCAGTGGCTAAGACTCCGCACTCCCAATGCAGGGGGCCCGGGTTTGAACCCTGGTCAGGGAACTAGATCCCACATGCCACAACTAAAGATCCCATGTGCCACAACTAAGACCCGGCGCAGCCAAATAAATAAGTATATATTTTTAAAATTTATTATCTTATAGTTCTGGAGCTCAGAAGTCCTAAAATCAAGTTGTCAGCTGGGTCACATTCCTTCTGGATGCTCTAGGGGAGACTACAAGACTCCTTGACTTTTTGCAGGTTCTGGCGGCCATCTCCATTCCTAGGTTTATGACTCCTTCCTGCTTCTTCAAAGCTCTTTCTTTCTCTCTCTCTCTCTCTAACCTCTGCTGTCATCACATCTCCTTCTACTCTGACCCTCCTGCTCCCTTTTATAAGGATCCTTGTGATTACACTGGGCTCACCTGGATAATCCATGATACCCTCCCCATCACAAGATCCTTAACTTAATCACACATTGCTTTTTACCACGTAAGGTAACATATTCACAAGTCGGGTATTAGGACATAGACATCTTCGGGGCCTATTATTCAGCTCACACACCCATTCATGTAGAGGAAGCTCAACAGCAGCAAAAGAGAGAAGCCAACAGGCAGAGAGAGCAGAACTGAGAGATGGAGAGAAAAGAGCCCTGGATCCAGCCATGCCTGAAGTCTCAACTTATGTGTTGCATGAACTAATAACTTATCTTTCTACTTAAACTCATTTAATCTCAGTTTCTGTCACTTGCAACCTAATTGGTTCTGATGGCTACACATGCCTACCTTAAAAAATTACCAGCCAACTCAGCTCTTCAAAGGGGCAGGCTCTCTGAGTTCCTGCTTGTTTCACAAACCCAGAATTGACACCCACAGTACTACAAGTACAAATACATGTTTGGGGAGCAAATAAAACAGAGTAGAAAAATTGAGATTGTCCTGGGAACTCAAGTGGAATAGCTCAAAGAGCACTGCACTGGTGGCCAGGAGACTTGGAGTTAATCCAAGCTCTGGTGAGAGAGAGCCCGGGAGACCGCACAGCTGCTCTGGTCTCCCCATCATCATCCATACAAAGGATCACATGGTCGACACTAAGGCTGCATCTCACTCCAACCTTCTGTGTTTTCTAGTACATGGTCCTGTTTATAGAGACCTTAGTGCTGAGAATACCCTTCTTGCTCTGTGTTTCTATCACACACAAAGGCACGACACCAGAAGTGAATGAGAAGCTGGGCTTTTGTGGTACATAGCCAGTGGCAATCACTCTACCCTTTCCCATCTCCTCCTCATCCAGCTTTTGGCAGCAAAACAGTGACTTTGAGAGAAAGCCAAGGAGGAGGGAAGAAAAAGAGGCAGCTCTCTCCTCTAGCTGTTAAAAAAATCACACACATATAAAACCTATTGGCCACACAGCCACCTGTACTCCTGACTAATTTACAGTCCAGGCAAGGGAATATTCTACGTTGGCTTGGTATATTTCTCTATTTTTAGAATTTTAAAAATAATAACCACCCACTAATTTAGAGAATTTTAAAAATAAGATTTCATGGGTTTTTTCTTTTTCTTTTTTAAGCAAACCATATGATGATTGGTTCTCTGAGGGTCCTTCTGGCACAATCTTGTTAAGAGCTTCTTGGGAGCATGTGGTCAGGTGAGAGTTCTGTATGAAACCCTGGGAATGGCCAGGATGTAAAAATCATCCCCGCAAAGGGCAGATGCGGACCATGCCCTGAGTTCGGCATACTCAGGCAGAGGGCATTAGGTACCCAGCGTGTTGTGTTCTGTACGTGCTTGTGCCTGCAGCCCAGAGAGATATGTTCTGTGTGGGAGTCATTGCATCTCCAAGACTATAAACTAGTAGCAGCGCCTTGAACTTTGTCACTTTGGGACAGCCATTTTCCCTGTTGGGCCTTAATTTTCTCCTTTACGAAATGAAAATATTGGACCAGAATTCAGTGTCATTCCAGGCAACGTGAGGGGGCTTCTGGAGGCTGGCGATGTTCTGTTTCTTGAACTGGGCACTGGTTACACGGATGTGTACAATTTGTGAAAATCCATTGAGTTGTACATTTACAATGTGGGCACTTTTCTGGATATATATCTTGCTTCAATAAACGTTTACATAAAGTATAAAAGAGATAGGAGAGGGAATGGGTGAATCGAGATGAAACAAATTGGATGTGAATTGCTGAAGCTAGGGGATGGGTCTCTGGGGTTCATTATGCCATATTATATACCTTTGTATCTGTTTGAAATTTTGCATAATGAAAGTTATAGGGACTTCCCTGGTGGTGCAATGGTTAACAATCTGCCTGCCAGTGCAGGGGACATGGGTTCGAGCCCTGGTCCGGGAAGATCCCACATGCCACAGAGCAAGTAAGCCCGTGTGCCACAACTACTGAGCCTGTGCTCTAGAGCCCGCGAGCCGCAACTACTGAGCCCACGAGCCACAACTACTGAAGCCCGCGCACCTAGAGCCCGTGCTCCTCAACAAGAGAAGCCATTGCAATAAGAAGCCCGTGCACCACAATGAAGAGTAGCCCCCGCTCGCCACAACTAGAGAAAGCCTGCGCGCAGCAACAAAGACCCAACGCAGCCAAAAAATATAAATAAATAAAAAAAATTATTTTTAAAAAATTATAATAACAGCTCTTCTTTCTCTAAAATGCTGTCATTTGAGGAGCTCCCACTATTGTGTAAGAATGCAGAAGAAAGGATAAAAGCCAGTCACAGCTCTCCACCTTCTGGAGTCAGAGAAGAGAAGGATTCCTACCCAACACGGCCACAACAGGTTTACTGTAACAGAAGTGAGGTATACTGTGCCTCTTGGGCAGAATTATTTGTTTTGTTTCATCCTAGCTTCAGATATTGTTTGACATATTCATGTGTGATAGAGCAAATTAACAGTGCTCTGAGACATGGCTGTTTATTTAAGTCACCCGTAAGAATGCTAGTGAGGTGTGGCGCAGGCTAGATTGTGGGTTGTCACAGCCCACGCTAGGTTGCTGCCTTGCCCTGGCACCAGCTGTGCCAGTTCAGCTGGTGGCAGGAAGCAGGTGAAAGGGCAAGTCCCACAAGGACCCTCGGGGGTTTGGCTTGACCTTCAAACAGCAATTGCAGTGTCACCCTCACCCTTAAAGGGGTTGTGACTAAAACACCGTTGCAAAGTGGCTGGGGGTCCCTCTGTCTCTGTAGATATGTACTCAGCCCCTGCTCCATGCCAGGAGCAGTTCTGGAGTGAAGAGTACAGCAGTGCACAGAACAGACTAAAATCCCTGCCCTCGGGAAACGTCCATGATTTGCTAAATCACATAAGAGCTTTAAAGACTTCTTCAAAAAATTTTTTTCATTGTGGTAAAATGTACATAACATTAAATTTACCATTCTGACCATTTTTGAGAGTATAGTTCAGTGGTGCTAATTTACTTCATTGTGCAGCTAATCTCCAGAACTTCTTCATTTTACAGAACGGACATTCTATACCCATTAAACAACTCCCCTTTGTCCACCTCCACCCCAGGCCCCTGGCAACCACCATTCTACTTTATCTATCAATTTGACTTCTCTAAGTATCTCATATAAATAGAATCATACAGCCTTTGTCTTTTTGTGACTGGCCTATTTCACTTAGCATAATGTCTTCAAGGTTTGTCCATGCTGTTGTGTATATCAGAATTCCCTCCTTTTTGGCTGAATAATATTCCCTTGTGTTATATACCACATTCTCTTCATCCATTCATCCGCAGATGGACATTTGGGTTTCTTCCACCTTTTGGCTATTATGAATAGTGCTACTACATATATGGATGTACAGATGTCTCTTTGAGACCTTGCTCTCAATTGTTTGCAGTGTATACCCAGAAGTGGAATTGATGGATCATATGGTAATTCTAATTTTAATTTTTTGTGGAACCACCATACTGCTTTCCACAGTGTCTGCACTATTTTACATTTCTACCAACAGTGCACAAGGGTTCCAATTTCTCCACATCCTCGCCAACACTTGTTATTTCCTGTTTTGTTTTGCTTTTCTCAGTAACAGCCACCCTAATGGGCGTGAAGCAAAGCCTATTTTTTTAAAACTACTTGTACCAGCTTAATTATAGAACAACGGAGCTAACTTAAGTCTTCTGGAAAGACACATGAAGGAAGGCACAGCTCAAATTCATCATTAACAAATGAGCAAACTGAGGCTGGTGAATAAAGGTCTTGCTCAAAGTCAGGCCTTGAGGAACGGATGGAGGTGGCACAGGATTCTAAACCAGGGGTCGACAAACTTTTGCTGTGAAAGGACAGGTAGTAAATACTTTAGACTCTGGGCCACAGGATCTCTGTCTCAACTCCTCAACTCTGCTGCCATATCAGGAAAGCAGCTATGGAAAACACGTACAAGCGTGGCTGTGTGTCAGTAGAACTTTATTTACAAAAACAGGCAATGGGCTGCAGTGTGCTGGCTCCTGTTCTAAACCAATACGCTAAAATGTGGCAAGCAGGTATAGCAGTGTTCCTCGCCTCCTGCACCCACACTTCCAGTTGCCTGTGTGTGATCTTGTTGGTCAAGGTAACCTGCCCAGCTCGGGCCAAGAGGTGGGCACATGGCCCAAGCTGGACCTTTCTATCTGGCCTTCCTATCCTGAAGCAAGGACAAGGTGTTGAAACTGATCAAACCTGTGGTCGCTTGTGGTGTCTCTGTTACAGGTTCCTCCTACCTGGATCCCCAAAGCTGCCCAGTTCCCAGCCCTTTCCTATCCTGGTGTCTCAGTTCTTCCTTCTATTCTTCGAGTGTCCCCACATCCTTTCAGTAAATTTCCTTTCTCCTGAATTAGCCGGAGTCAGTTTCTGTTGCTCACAACTAGAGAATCTTGACTGATCATTGACTTTTAAGGAACAATATCCTGTATAATTTCTTTAACCACAATGCCCCCAAAGAGCTAAAATAGGATTTGATTTCTTAAAATGCAGTTATCCAAAAGTTGAAGGACATCTCAGATTCATCAGTTGAAATGCTGCCTTCCATGCCTGCCAATGCGGACACACCGCCGGGACCACCATTATCCTTGTTTCTTAGTTCGGCAAATACCCCAGCCCTCCCCAGCTGTCTGTCATGCAAGACCCTTGCCCTCTCTGGGTCTCAGTTTCTCCATCTGTAATATGGAGGGAGTGCACAATCATGGTGACTCAGGTTCCATTCAGCGCCAGGCTTTTATCAGGGTCTCCTACTATGTGCTCAGCACCGTGCCTGCAAGGAGCTTGATGATGAACTGGGGAGAGATGTAAGGCATTGATAAGCAGTGGTGACGCGAGGCTGCCTGTGCAAAGTGCCAGGTGAAGAAAACAGCCATTGGCGCTCAGGGGGAAGAGAGCCGCTATGGGCTGGAAAGGACTTTAACTGAGGCTTTAAGAAGTGATAGCTTTTGAATAGGGAGACAAGAAGGAAAAACTCTATGCACTTTGGAGGCCCACCCAGCAGCCCTCAAACTAAAGTCTGGCAGCAGGTCCTGGCCTCATTTCCCTCCCTGGAGGAGCAGAGGATGAATGGAACAAACCAGGGGATGCTCAGGTCCACTTCCACTGGTGATATTATTTGTTCCATTGAGTTTCTTATAGGTGTTTCTAGCTGTTGACTGCAGGGAGCCGGGTGTGTACAGTTCTGAGCTTTTTAGCTAGAATATCAAAGTCTTGCTGAACTTGCTTGTTTTCTGCCTACTCCAGCTGTCCAAGCAGTTATAGGCAGCCCCCTGCGTCCTCCCCACCCCCACCCTCCAGGAGGGCAGGAATAAAGAGGGGCTCTGATTGTGTGGTCCAGCCCCCCAGGAGGTGCCTCTGATGCAGACTCTTCCCTCACCACAGGGATGCTGGGCAGGGTGGCACAGGGCCGTAGGGGACGACCCTCTCTCCTCCTCAGCTTTCTAAACGCCATCTGTTCCAAAATCCAAACCTTGCTTTCCGCTACACCCAAACCACCCGTGGGACTGGTTATCCTCAGTACAAACACCTCTTTGTTTGCTGCTTGTGTTTGTTTGTCGGCATTTGAACAGTTCTCTGTGGTTCAGCTTTGAGGCCAGCCTGAGGCAAAATGAGATTGGCAGAGGTAGGCGTGGGTGCCACACCTCTCTCCCACTCTCCTGCCCAAGTCTAGACCCCAAGCTCCCCTTTATAACAGACACCACGACCACCACCTTTGGAATTTCCTTCCCCCTCAGGGTCTCATTCTTTGCTTTTTCACATGGCTTATCTCAGAAACAAATCTCTTCTAAGAGATGAAATTTTGAAAAAGTGTTTCTATTTCAATAGGAATCTTCTGGAGACATAATACCCAGGCACTGTGACAGGTTTCTCAGGGCAGATCAGGTTGCCCCTCAAGTATACTTCCCCCTCCGTTCTTTGTCTATGCAATGGACGCTGGGGTGCTGTGGCCCAGCAAGAAGGGGACCTGAGCCCCTAGTCTCAGCTCAGCTATCAATGTTGGTATCTTCTGCCCCTTGGGGAGAGCCTCAGTTTTCCCATCATTATGGCAAAGGGGTTGGATGGAAGGATTACCACCAGCCCCACCATTTACCAGCCTGTGTAAGCGGGGCGCTGGCGAGGGGGAGAAAATGATGGGCTGACCCCCCCACCACCAAAAAAAAGTTCTCTGGGGACTTCCCTGGTGGCGCAGTGGTTAAGAATACGCCTGCCAATGCAGGGGACACGGGTTCGAGCCCTGGTCCGGGAAGATCCCACATGCCAGAGAGCAACTAAGCCTGATGCCACAACTACTGAAGTCCATGCACCTAGAGCCCGTGCTCTGCAACATGAGAAGCCACCACATTGAGAAGCCTGCGCACCGCAACTAGAGAAAGCCCACGTGCAGCAACGAAGGCCCAACGCAGCCAAAAATAAATAAATAAATAAATACATTTATTAAAAAAAAAAAAAAGTTCTCTGCTTTTTAAGAACTGCTCACGAAACTAGGAGATGGTAAGTTTTCTCTAACACTCATTGCTTTTCTGCTGCTTGGGATGGTTTTCACCAAGGTGTAGCACTTTACAGCTTCCAAGGTGCCGTCACTGCCCTGATTCAATTCAATGCTTGTTCTGTAAAAAATTAATAAACAGAAGCCTCAATGAAATAGAATTTGGAGACCTGAAGAGGGAGCTCTCACACCCAGCACCACTAAAGAGCCCAGCAGGAAGAAGAAAGACTCCTCTTCTTTGCTAGCAAGGACTCAGCCAATGAAAAGCCATGGACTCTTGTTTAACTACAACCCTTCCACCTGCCTTTTCCCCTCTATAGAAGAGTTCTTCTCTCCTAGCTGTGCAGGGACTTGCACATAGCTCACCATGGTTGCATTTCCCAAATTGCAATTCTTTGCTGATCCCAAATAAACTCATTTTTGCTGGAGAACTATCCAGCAGTCTATTTGTTGTAGGTCAACAGTTCAACAGATAATTTTGAGCATCTATAAGGTGTCAGGCATTGTCTTGGCTCTATGGATATAAGCATGAGTGAGATAAGTGGTAGGGAAATAATCTGGTAGGGAAAAGGAAAAGCGAATTGAGAATGGATACTTGTGACTCCTTGTGGATAGAACTTTGAATGTAAGATGGGAGTGAATAGAAAGAGCCCATGTCCAAAAGCAAAGTAAGCATTTATTAACAAGAAGCAGCCAAACTTGGGAAGGTCTAGAGGCAGCTTGTGCAAAGGCCCTGAGGCAGGAACTAAGTGGGCCACTGGGCCACCAGGGATCAGAAAGACGGGCAATGTGTTTGGAACTTAGGGAGCCAGGGTGATGGCAGGACATGAGGTTGGAGAGGAAATTGGGGCTGGATGGTGCAGAGAGATGTATGGATTTTGTTTTGAGTATAACAAGAAATCATTAGAGTTCTTTTAACATTAAAAAAGTCACGCTGGCTGCTGTAGTGTTGTCATTAACATCACTTTGTACCTCTCCAGGGCACCATTCACCGTGTAGTTAATGTAAACAGAGCCCCCTGGAGTTGTGCAAGGTGAAGCAGCCCTGACTGCATGAGCAGCTCAATCCGCATGAGCTTTCAGGCTCTTAGGATCCTGATGCTAAGTGACTTAGGAGTAGAAAGTCTTCCTCAGGGGGCTCTGATGATGTCAAGCCTCTGTCATCTTTGAGAAGCCCAAGGGGAACTCTGGCCCCTCTAGGGTGTCTGCACTGATCCCCAAAAACACTCCCTTCTCCCAAACTCTTTCATCTGAGAGGTCGAACCAAGTGGCGGCAGACGCTCCCTCACTCTCTCCTCCCTTCAGGCTGACACTCTCTAAGCCTTTAAGCAGCTCGTAACTCCGTCATCTCAGTGCCCCTTGGAAGGGAGCAGCCGGCAGATTAGGCGATTCTGGGATCCAGGCGCCGAGGAATTCGGGGCCTCTCAGGTTTCTTGGCAGGAGTTACAAGTACATGCAGAGACTCTTCTTCAGAACAAGTGAAAATAATTCCTTCCAGGGGCAGAAAAAGGCATGCTTTTGGCACAGGACTTCATAAGATGTTATCTCAAGAGACCCGCATGGGAGCCCTGGGAGGGAAGGCAGAAGTTGCTGAACCAGGTGGAGAAATGGACAGACAGGCGCGGAGAGACTTACAGGGTTCCTTCCCACAGCAGTTCAGGGACTGGGTCTGCTACCTGGCAGCCTCTTGCATTTTCCACTCTCCTGGGACTGGAGGGAGGGAGGGGAGGGGAGTGGAGAGGAGCAGAGACCTGCTAAAGTTCCAGGTTCCGTCCCACTCCCCAAGCTGGACATCTTGGAGGAAAAAAAAAATCACAGATTTAGAAAGTTAGGACTGCAAGGGACTGTGGGTATCATCCAGTCCAACCTTTATCCCATGGATGAAAAGACTGAGACCCCAAAGGTGAGTACTTCCCCTTGCTGGCCAGCAGGGGAGGTGGCCTTCTATGCCAGAGGAGGAATTGGAATGGATGCATTTTCAAGGACACTTTGGCAACATCTGTCAATGTTTTAAACACACATATATTCTTGGACCCAGAAATTCCACTCTATGAATTCATCCTACAGAAATCCTTGCATGTGTGCACAAAGCTGTATGTACGAGGTTCACTGTAGTGCACACTTTGTCGGTGCAAGAACCCCAGAGACAGCACAGGGTGTGGGTATCAGTAGGTGCAGCATAACCTGTGGGGCATTCGTTTTATGGAATACTGTGCAGGCACTCGGAGGAGGAAGGAGGCAAATATACATCATTGCTATGGGAAGATTACTGGTGATATTTTAAATGAAAAATAAAGCACACAATAAAGCATATGGTATCCAATTTGTGCAACAAAAAGTATATATACATAGGTATGTACACACATATATTCTTGTGTGTTATTATGATATTTCCAGAAAGATATATAAAGAGTATTAACAGCTGAGGAAATGAAATGGGAGCTGAGGAGAAGACCTTTTAATTACATTTTATGTCCTTCTGCACAGTTTGGAGTTTGCTGTTGGGTAGGTTTTTGTTATGTCCATGATACTTCATGACACTTACAGGCACAGGAATGATGACATTATAGGGCTTTGGGATTCTGCTTCTGGAATTCCTTTCCTGGCTGTGCCACTAAGAGTAGACATGGAGCCACTTTCCCTTTTCCTCCCTGAGACTCAGTTTCCCCACCTGTAACATGGTGTGTGTGTGTGGTGTGTGTGTGTCAGGGAGTGTGGTGGAGCAGGTGATCCCTCAGTGTCCTAGGGGCAGACAGGCCAGGCTGCTCCTGGCAAACCTCCAGAGCTGGGGCACACAAGCCTGGGAGTTCCCATTTGTTGTGTCAGGTTTCCCCCTGCTGGCCTCTCAGGAAGTGCTCAGGAAGCTTCCAAGAAAGAGGTTCTCAAGGGTGGTTGTACCGCCCCTTGGGTGTCCTTTGGAGACGTGTGGAGTTGTTTGGGGATATGGCGGTGTCGGGGGGGGGGGCGGCGCAGCTGGCATTTAACGGGCAGGGGCTGAGAGACCCTAGGCATCCTCCAAGGCTTGAGACAGTCCTGCACAGTGAAGAATTGTCTCACATCCTGCATGGCTTTTTTTTTTTTTTTTTATAAATTTATTTATTTATTTATCTTTGGCTGCGTTGGGTCTTTGTTGCTGCGTGCAGGCTTTCTCCAGTTGCAGTGCGCGGGGGCCACTCTTCGTTGCGGTGCGCAGGCTTCTCATTGTGGTGGCTTCTCTTGTTGCAGAGCACAGGCTCTAGGCACGCGGGCTCAGTAGTTGTGGCTCACAGGCTCTAGAGCGCAGGCTCAGTAGCTGTGGTGCACAGGCTTAGTTGCTCCACGGCATGTGGGATCCTCCCGGACCAGGGCTCGAACCCATGTTCCCTGCATTGGCAGGTGGATTCTTAACCACTGCGCCACCAGGGAAGTCCCCTGCATGGCTTTTGAATGAACCAATGAAGAAATCCTGTTCATAATTGTCTGAGCCTGAAACTCACTCTCCTTTACAAACATTAACAAAGTCTTTTGCGTTTTTGTTTGTTGCTGTTCTGTTTTGCACTGTTTTAGGGTCTACTGAATTGCAACCATCCTGTAAATCGATGATGCTTGCTCTTTGCTTTGTCTAGAACTTTACCAAGAGTTGTTCACCATCTCATAAAACCATGTCATCAGGGACACCTATGTGGTCCCCATTTCCACCCACTTGTATCTGCGTGCATTTGTAGCCATATCCCTTGGCAAATCTGTAACCAGAGAGACCTGAGACTTCTTTTAATAGATGGAGAGCTAAATGTTACTAAATTAGCAGAGGTATATGAAATGCAGAGGTTTTATTTTGTTTGTCTTTTATTTTCTAATTTTTTCCAGCTTTATTGAGATATTACAGATATATGACATGTAAGTTTAAGGCGTAAATGTGATGATTTGATATACGTACATATTGCAAAATGCTTACCACACTAAGGTTAGTTAACACCTCCATCCCCTCATAAAATTACCTCTTTTTTTGTGTGTGGTGATAACATTTAAGACGTCTGTTAACAACTTTCAAGTATATAACATGTTTTGATTATATTCACCAGGTTGTAGATTAGATCCCCAGAACTTATTCATCTTATAGCTGGGGGTGTGTACCCTTTGAACATCTCCCCATTTTCCCCAGCCCCTGGCAACCACCATGCTACCCTCTGTAAGTTCAGCTTTTTTAGATTCCAGATAGAAGTGAAAACATACAGTGTTTGTCTTTCTCTGTTAGATTTATTTCACCTAGCATAATGCCCTCAGGGTCCACCCATGTTGTCACAAAAGGCAGGATTTCCTTCTTTTATGGCTGAATAATATTACAGTCTGTGTGTGTGTGTGTGTGTGTGTACACATTTTCTTTTCTTTTTGTTGAAGTATAGTTGATTTACACTATTGTGTTAGTTTCAGGTGTACAGCAAAGTGATTCGGTTATATTTTTTTCAGATTATTTTCCGTTATAGATTATTGCAAGATATTGAATATAGTTCCCTGTATACAGTAAACCCATGTTGCTTCTCTATTTTATGTATAGTAGTTTGTTTCTGTTAATCTCATACTCCTAATTTATTTCCCCTCCTCTAACCCCCTTTGGTAACCATAAATTTGTTTTCTATGTCTGAGTCTATTTCTGTTTTGTATACAGATTAATTTGTATTATTTTTTAGATTCCACATATAAGTGATATCATGTAATATTTGTCTTTCTCTGTCTGACTTACTTCACTTATTATGATATTCTTTGGGTCCATTCATGTTGCTGCAAATGGCAATGTTTTATTCTTTTTTATGGCTGAGTAGTATTCCATTGTATATATATACCACATCTTCTTTATTCATTCATCTGTTGATGGAGATTTAGGTTGCTTCCATGTCTTAGCTATTGTAAATGTGCTTCTGTGAACATTGGGGTGCACATATCTTTTCAAACTAGGGTTTTTGTCTTTTCTGAATATATGTCCAAGAGTGGGATTGCTGGATCATATGGTAACTCTATTTTTAGTTTTTTTTTAAGGAACCTCCATATTATTTTCCATAGTGACTGCACCAACTTACATTCCCACCAACAGTGTAGGAGGGTTCCCTTTTCTCCAAACCCTCTCCAGCATTTATTATTTGTAGACTTTTTGATGATAGCTATTCTGACAGGTGTGGGCTGATACCTCACTGTGGTTTTGATTTACTTTTCTCTAATATAGCTATGTTGTGCATCTTTTCATGTGCCTGTTGGTCATCTGTATGTCTTCTTTGGGGATATGTCTATTTAGGTCTTCTGCCCAATTTTTTATTAGGTTGTTTGTTTTATCTATATTGAGTTGTATGAGCTGTTTGTATATTTTGGATATTAACTCCTTGTCGGTCACATGGTTTGCAAATATTTTCCCCCATTCTGTAGGTTGTCTTATTGTTTTGTTGATAGTTTCCTTTGCTGTGCAAAAGCTTTTAAGTTTGCTTAGTTCACATTTGTTTACTTCTGCTTTTATTTCTTTTACCTTGAAAGACTGATCTAAGAAAATATTGCTACAATTTATGTCAGAGACTGTTTTGCCTACATTTTCTTCAAGGAGTTTTACTGTGTCATGTCTTTTATTTATTTATTTATTTATTTATTTATTTATTTTACTATTTTTTTTGGCTGCATTGGGTCTTTGTTGCTGCGTGTGGGCTTTCTCTAGTTGCGGCGAGCAGGGGCTACTCTTCATTGTGGTGTGCGGGCTTCTCATTGTGGTGCCTTCTCTTGTTGCGGAGCACAGGTTCCAGGTGCGTGGGCTTCAGTAGTTGCAACACGCGGGCTCAGTAGTTGCAACACACAGGCCCTAGAGCATGCAGGCTTCAGTAGTTGTGTCACGTGAGCTCAGTAGTTGCGGCTCACAGGCTCTAGAGTTCAGGCTCAGCAGTTGTGGTACATGGGCTTAGTTGCTCTGTGGCATGTGGGATCTTCCTGGACCAGGGATTGAACCCATGTCACCTGCATTAGCAGATGGATTCTTAACCACTGAGCCACCATGGAAGTCCCATGTCTTATATTTAGATCTTTAAACCATTTTGAGTTTTTTTGGTATTTGGTGTGAGGGAGTATTCTAATATTATTGGTTTACATGTAGCTGTCCAGCTTTCCCAACACCGCTTGCTGAAGAGACTGTCTTTTCTCCATTGTATATTCTTGCCTCTTTTGTCATGGATTGACTGTGGGTGTGTGGATATAGTTTTGGGCTCTCTTCTGTTCCATTGATCTATGTATCTGTTTCTGTGCCAATACCATGCTGTTTTGATTACTGTAGCTTTGTAGTATTGTCTGAAGTCTGAAAGCGTTATGCCTCCAGCTTTGTTCTTTTTCCTCAGGATTACCTTGGCAATTCTGGGTCTTTTGTGGTTCCATATAAATTTTAGTATTATTTGTTCTAGTTCTGTGAAAAATGTCATGGGTATTTTGATAGGGATCACATTAAATCTGTAGATTGCTTGGGTAGTATGGCCATTTTAACAATATTAATTCTTCCCATCCAAGAGTATGGGATATCTTTCCATTTCTTTGAATCATCTTCAGTTTCCTTTATTAACGTTTTATAGTTCTCAGGGTATATGTCTTTCACCTCCTTTGTTAAGTTTGTTCCTAGGTATTTTTTTTTGACACAATTTTAAATGGGATTTTTTTGGGTCACTTTCTGATATTTCATTGCTAACGTAAAGAAATGCAATATATTTCTGTTTATTAATCTTGTATCCTGCTCCCTTGCTGAATTCATTTATCAGTTCTAATAGTTTTTGTGTGGGGTGTTTAGGATTTTCTATATAGAGTATCATGTCATCTGCATATAATGACAGTTTTACCTCTTCCCTTCCAATCTCATACATTTTATTTCCTTTTCTTGTCTGGTCATTGTGGCTAGGATTTCCAATACTATGTTGAATAGAAGTGGTGAGAGTGGGCGTTCTTGTCTTGTTCCTGAATTTAGCGGGAAGGCTTTCAGCTTTTCATCACTGAGTATTAAGTTGGCTGTGCATTTGTCATAAATGACTTTTGTTATATTGAGATATGTTCCCTCTATATCCACTTTGGTGAGAGTTTTTATCATGAATGGATGTTGAATTTTATCAAATGCTTTTTCTGCATCTATTGAAATGATCATGTGGCTTTTGTCCTTTCTTTTGTTAATATGGTGTATCACATTGATTGATTTGTGTTATGTTGAACCATCCTTGCATCCTGGGAATGAATCCAACTTGATCATTGTGTATGATCCTTTTTATGTATTGTTAGATTTGGTTTGTTAATATTTTGTTGAGGATTTTTACGTCTATATTCACCAAACTTATTGGCCTGTTATTTTCCTTTTTTGTAGTGTCTTTTTCTGATTTTGGTATTAGGGTGATGGTGGCTTCATAAAATGAATTTGGGAGTGTTCCCTCCTCTTCAGTCTTTTGGAATAGTTTGAGAAGGATAGGTATAAGTTCTTCTTTGTATGTTTGGTAGAATTCCCCAATAAGCTGTCCAGTCCTGGACTTTTGTTTGCAGGGAGTATTTTTGTTTGTTTTTTGGTTTTTTTAAATTACACATTCTATTTCACTTCTAGTGATTAATCTGTTCAAATTATCTGTTTCTTTGTGACTCAATTTTCATAGGCTCTATGTTTCTAGAAACTTGTCCATTTCTTATAGGTTGTCAAATTTGTTGGCATATAACTGTTCATAGTATTCTCTTAATGATTTTCTGTATTTCTGCAGTACTGGTTGGTATTTCTTCTCTTTCATTTCTTGTTTTGTTTATTTGGGTCCTCTCTCTTTTCTTCTTGGTGAGCCTGACTAGAGGTTTGTCAGTTTTGTTTATCTTTTCAAAAAACCCACTCTTGTTTTTGTTGATCTTTTCTATTGTTTTTTTTAATCTCTATTTTATTTCCTCTCTAATCTTTATTTTTTTCTTCCTTCTGTTGACTTTGAGTTTTGTTTGTTCTTCTTTTTCTGATTCTTTTAGGTTAGGTTATTTATTTGAGATTTTCCTATTTCTTGAGGAAGGCCTATATTGCTATGAACTTCCCTCTTAGAACTGCTTTTGCTGCATCCCTTAGATTTTGTAAGGTTGTGTTTTCATTGTCTCAGGTATTTTCTGATTTCCTTTTTTAAAAAATTTTATTTATTTATTTATTAATGGCTGTGTTGGGTCTTCGTTTCTGTGCGAGGGCTTTCTCTAGTTGCAGCGAGGGGGGGCCACTCTTCATCGCGGTGCGCGGTCCTCTCACTATTGTGACCTCTCTTGTTGCAGAGCACAGGCTCCAGACGCGCAGGATCAGTAATTGTGGCTCACGGGCCCACTTGCTCTGCGGCATGTGGGATCTTCCCAGACCAGGGCTTGAACCCGTGTCCCTTGCATTGGCAGGCAGATTCTCAGCCACTGCGCCAACAGGTAAGCCCTGATTTCCTTTTTGATTTCATTGTTGACCCACTGGTTTTTCAGTAGCATGTTGTTTAGTTTCTATGTGATCATTTTTTTCTACATTTTCTTTATCCATTCATCCATTCGTGAACATTTAGGTTGTTTCCATGTCTTGACTATTGTTAATAATGCTGCAGTGAGCATGGGGATGGAGATACCTCTTTGAAATAGTGTTTTCATTTCCTTCAGATATATACCCAGAAGTGGGATTACTGGATAGTATGGAAGCTCTATTTTTAGTTTTTTGAGGAACTTCCATACTGTTTTTCATAGTGGCTGCACCAATTTACATTCCCACCAACAGTGTAGGAGGGTTCCCTTTTCCCATACCCTCACCAGTACTCATTACCCTTGTGTTTTTACTGACAGCCATTCTAATAGACATGAGGTGATATATCATTGTGGTTTTGATTTGCATTTCCCTGATGATAAATGATGCTCAGCACCTTTTCATGTACCTGTTGGTCATTTGAATATCTTTTTTGGGAAAATGTCTATTCAGGCTCTCTGCCCATATTTTAATCAGATTGTTTGGTATTTTGCTGTTGAGTTGTATGAGTTCCCGGTATATTTTAGATATTAATCTTTTATCAGATAGATGGTTTGCAAACATTTTCTCCCATTCTGTAAGTTGCCTTTTTATATTGTTGATTGTTTCTTTCACTGTGCAGAGGCTTTTGAGTTTGATGCAGTCCCACTTGTATATTTTTGCTTTGGTTGCTTGCACTTTTAGTGTCATACTTAAAAATTTTTGCCAAGACCAACGTCAAGGAATTTTTCCCTGTTTTCTCAGACCCAGTGTCCACCTGCCCTTTTTCTTGGTTACAAGGCTTTTCCTACTCTGACCTTGCCCCACCTCTCATTAATTAATTAATTAATTAATTAATTAATTATCATAACAAATAGTCACTGAAATCTTAATATGTTCCAAGAAATGTGCTCAGGGTTAGGGGCACTGCAGTGAACAAAAGAGATCATGTCCCTGTTTTCATGGACCTTACATTTTCATTGGGAGAGGGGTGTCAGGTAACAAAAGTTAATAAACAAGATAATAATTATAAATTGTGATTATTGATATGAAGGAGAGGAAATGAGAGTGAGAGGGGTAGACCTGAAAGGTCTCTCTGAGGAGGTGACATTTGAATTGAGTCCTGACAGTGGTGAAGAGGCAATATTTTCATTACTAATGAAAAGCTACTAATGAAACTGTTTTAATGTGCCTACTAATGAAAAGCTGGGGAAAGAGTGTAGTTCCAACGACAGGGACAGCAAGTGCAAAGGCCCTGAGGCAGGGCAGACCTCGGCTGTTTCAGGAACACAAAGGAGGCCATTGTGGCTCCAGTATAGTGGCTGACAGGTGTGTGCTAGGAGACAAGGCTAGAGGGGTCATTAGACACCATCTGTAAACAAGACACAACCCTGTCTCCTGGCACTTACTTTCCCATCTGCTCAGACTGCTTGCTTCCTGACCATGATACTTCCCTCTACTTCTCTGAATCTTTTTTTTTTTTTTTTTCTTTTTTTTTTTTTTCCCTGTGGTAACTTTTCTGACACCTCCTGCTTAAAACCCCAAAGGTCAGAAGGATCGTGAGGCCCCGCTTTCACGGTCTGTATTCGTACTGAAAATCAAGATCAAGCGAGCTTTTGCCCTTCTGCTCCACGGGAGTACTTCTCTGAATCTTATCCACCTTTCAAGACCAGCTCCTATCCATCTCCTCCCAGAAACTCCCCTGGTTCTCCCAGCTCTTAGACATGGGTGATGGGGGGGGACACCTAGTATGTGTTGAAGCAGGCGGCTCTGTTCACTCTCTTGCCCATGTTTCTCAAGGTCTTATGGTTTCTTATGGTCTTCAGACCACCTGTATCACAGTCCCCTAAAATGTTCCTAAGTTTTGAAAGTGTTTTTAGTGAAATGTTTACGTTATAGCAAATAGAATTACGTATATTTATATGCTCACTATCTGCTTTTAAGAACTTTACCATTCGTCCATATTTGCTACAGTTCTGTTTTTGTTTCTTAAGAAATAAAACATGTTACAAATACAGGTGAAGCCTGAGTGTTTGTCGAAGTGCAGATTCCAAGGCCCTAGCCTGGGTCTACTCACTCAGAATCTCTGGAAGTAGAGCTGGCAATGTGCATTTTTAACAATCCATCCTCCCTCCTCCTCTCTCACCCACCACGATTCCTATGCATAGTGAAGTTTGACAATTATTGATACATGCTAGTTAAAATCTGCCCCATCAAGCAGTTGCCTGTTCTTCCTTATAGCCAACTCAGGAGGTCTTAATCTTTGCTATGCATCAGGGTCACCTGGGGAACTTTTAGAAATGCAGATGCCCAGTCTCCTCCCTAACCTTGTAAATCAGATTGGAGCAGGGATGTCAGGCAGCTCTATGACCCAAACCTCAAAAAGGTGGATTTTTGATGGTTGCCAGGGGTGGGGAGGAGAGGGGCATGGAGTGAGGAGGACCCATCTCCCTTGTTCTGTTTGAAACACTGCTAGGATCATCAAAGTCATGTTCAGATATCCTTCCACTTGCTCTCCCCCAGAATAATGTCAACAAGTATTTTCCATGCGCCTGAGTGGTGGGCAGAGCTGCTAGCAAAAGACATTGGTCAGGTATTTGTGGGGAAGAAGACCTGACCCATATCTGGGCTGCAGTCCCAGCTCAGACATTAACTCAGTGGGTAGACTGGAGGTTGAGTTGCCAGATTTAGCAAAGAAAATGACAGTACACCTGGTTAAACTTGAATTTCAGATAGCTAATGCATAATTTTCTAATAGAAGCATGTTCTAAACATTGCATGGATCATACACCAAAAAAAAAAAAAATTGTTGTTTATCTGAAATTCAAGTTTAACTGGAAGTCCTGTGTTTTATCTGGCATTCCTACCTGAGGGGGTATCTTCCACTCCTGCAAACCTCAGTTTCCCCGTTTGGAAGATGAGGGGGCCTGGGCTAGATGACTTCTGTGGGTTCTTATGGCTTGGATGCTTGTAGCAGTCAGTTTAGATGCATCCCACTGTTCTGGGAGCCCTTCTCCCCTGCCTCACCAGAGGGCGCCCTGGCTCAGCTCAGCGGGCTCCAGGCCTATGGCTCAGGGAGCAGACTGCTCGGTCCCTCTGGCTCTGGGGGGCCATCTGGAAACCGGGTTGCTAGGCTTCGATGGCCCCAGGTCCTTACTCATCCCTAGGATAACTTATTCAGAAGGAGAGATGGGGAGATCTCATAGAGTCTCTGAAGATGAGACCATCTCACCCAGCTCCCCCTCTACCATTATATAGAAGGGGAGACTGACCCTGGAGGGGAAGGCACTTGTCCAGGCTCACACCCTTGTCCTGGAAACCAGACTTCTGATTCCCTATCCAGAGCCTCTTCACCTCCTTAGGGTGCCCTTATTTCTGCTTCCTGCTGGACATATTTTAGCCCTTGCAGTCTTAAAGCCAAAACCAACGCAGACGCCAGGCAGCCCAGCACAGCCTAACAACTGTGACATGCCTGAGTCCCTTCTCAAAGGGGATGTGGTCTTGAAACCTTACAAGTGAGAGAGGACCCAGGGATAAAGGACCAGTCCAGGCAGTGGGGAAAGAGCAGGCCCCTCACATTTAAGTTGGGAATATCATCATCATCATCCTCCTCCTCCTGACCATTATCATCAGGATTTTACAGGTGAGGAAAACAAGCTCAGTGTTTGCTCATTGGACTAAATGGGGCTCAATCCAGTTCTGCAGCAGATGTTGGGAGCGAGGGAGGGAGGGAGGCAATCTTCTGTTACCAGGATCTAGACGATCTCCAAGGGACCCATACCCGCTTCAAGGAAAAGAGGAATTGCTCAAAGGGAGAGATACCCACCACTTCGGAGCAGGAGATGATTTTAGGAGACTTACAGATTTGGCATGAATGAACATTGAATTAAGTGTAATTCAGTTCTCTTCTGGACCATTTGATTATCAAAGAGAAAGTCTCTTAGATTTCTTCTTTTGACAAGAAACAGAGCATCCCTCAAGCACAGGGGACATTCATAATTGGGTGACATTTTTTTCCACTGTATTTTTAAAAATTTATCTTTAAGGTTTATCTCTATTTATGGTAAATGATACTGGTTTCCCACCCAAGGTAATGAGATAATTTCCTTTAAATGGTAAGTTTTTGTTTTGTTTTGTCTTTTGTTTGTTTTTAAGAGATTTGACTTAAAGGGAGGAGAAGCACAGATAGAAGGAGAATGTGAAAACACTGCCTTTGAGGATTCTGAGGGCCCCTCTCACCTCAGCTGATCAGTGTTGCTGCAGCCAGAGGGCAGTGAAGCCCCACCCTCTCCTCCCAGGGCCCCAGGCTGATTCATGCTCCTTGCCTCTCTGATGCTGCCTTTCCCTTGAAAACTCTGTGAAACTCCCTAGAGGGAGGCATCCAGATATGGGGGAGAAAGCTCTGGATTCCAGTTCCCCCCATTTTTCATTGCCTCGTCACATGGTCAAGTCACTCAATCTCCCTGAACCTCAGTTTCCTCATCTGTGAGTAAGTTGGTGGCAGAGCTGTTGTGATAGTGGGTGCTGTGTGTTGCACGGGTGATCTGCCCCAGGCTGACCAAGGCACAAGGACTGCATCCTACAGTCTCAGGGAAAATGTCACATCACATCTCCCTCCTGACCCAAAGGAACAACCCATCCAAGCCATGTTCCATCAGAGGTCTTTGCTTTATTTCCCTTACAGCACATGTTTCTACCCAAAATGGTCTGACTTGTGCATTGTCTGCTTAGCCAGGATGAAAGCTCCAGGGCAGCAGGGGCCATGCCCGAGCTTACTCATGAGAACATAGAACATGCCTAGCGTAGTGCAGGCATCTGGTAAACATCCTCGAATGAACGAATGAGCCGTTACCAAAATTTACCCTATCAGTCTCTGCCTAGATTCCCAGAGATTATGAGACTAGTGCTGGTCTTGAGTTCCTCAAATGGCCAGAACCAAACTGGCCAGTCTCTCCTCCTTCTGGTGTGA
The DNA here is from genome assembly GCF_009873245.2 of Balaenoptera musculus. Lineage (NCBI taxonomy): Eukaryota > Metazoa > Chordata > Mammalia > Artiodactyla > Balaenopteridae > Balaenoptera > Balaenoptera musculus. The sequence continues at coordinate 126,840,749 of NC_045787.1, forward strand.
AAACAGAACACCAGAATACAAGTTTATGAGACGAGTTTTATGATTTTTTTAATGAGTTTGTATTATGTTAGTAGTTTGAAAATAATTTAAAATAAGTGAGGAATAAACCAGCTCTCGGCTTGGCATCTGAAGACCTAGCTCTGTGGTCCATTGCAACGGAGCACACTTCCTGGAACTGTTTCTCTGTCTCGAAGGGGTGCCTCAGAACACCAGCCTGAAATATCACACCAGCGTGGTGGGCACTCAAGAGCTTCGAAATGTGCTCTGTGGACTTAGGATGCCGTTATCTTTCCAGAACCAGAGTGTTATTTTTAAAGCCATTCTAATCTTGTCTCTCTCTTTCTCTGGTTTAAAACCCTCCAACAATTTCCCATTGCAAACAAAACAATAAAACCCAAACTCCATATCATGGCCTACCAGACTGCAGGGTCTGGTCTCTGCCCACCTCTTCAGCTTCATCCAGTATAAGCCCTCGTTTTGCACACCAGCCACACTGGCGTGGGACTCATAATGCTCCCCATCCCCTCAAGACCTTTGCCTGGGCTGTTCCCCCTGCCTGGAATGCCCTTTCCCCAACCTCTCCCCTCTCTCACCTCTGCCCCTCCAAACACTTCATTCCTTCTCTTCCTCTGTGACTCAGCTCAAGTTTTCTCAAGGAAGCCCTAGAACAGCCTTGTCCAATAGAACCTTCTGTATTGATGAAAATGTTCTGGATCTACCTGTTCAGTAGGGTAACCATTAGCCACGTATTGCTATTAAGCACTTGAAAAGTTTCTAGAGTGACTGAGGGACTCAATTTTAAATTTTAATTAACTTAAATTTAAATCTCAATAGCCATGCATGGGTCGTAGCTACCATATGGGATAGTGGGACTCTAGAATAATCCTGTGTCCTCCTGTGACACACACTCCTGGTTTCTTATACTCTCCCTTCAGTGTACCTATCACATCTTGTAATTTATATTTATTTGTACATTTTTAAATCCATTCCATATTAGACTGTAAAAGCCAGAAGAACAAATGCTTTGTCTGCTTTGCCACATTTGTGCCTATAGCACCTGGAATGGGATCTGTCCAGAGTAGGTATGTCATAAACATTTACTGAACGGATGGATGGTTGAATGAGTGAGTGGTTAGTGAAGGGAGAGAGTTGCTTAGCCTGGTGCTCTGATAATGAAGTGCAGTCATGAAAAAGGTCAGCCCCCAGGTCATAAAATTAAAAGTAAGCTAAATCTGTGCTTATAAGCACCATACCTTCCCTGTGTATAAGCAAGCCTGTGTGTGTGTGTGCACGTGTGTGTACAAAAGCATAAAAGTGTGTTTGCAAAACTTTGCATTTGTACAGTTGTGTATGGACACGTATGTCCATGTGTTGGCGTGTCAGGGAAATGAGGTCACTAAGACACATGCAAAACCACTCAGGAAGGCAGTTTCTAAGTCAGTACTTTTTATTTTGAAAGATTTGTCAAACTCTTCACATCGTGGTGAGAGTTTACATGATTAATAAGAAGCAGCTTTTTCATGAAATGCTTGGAGGTGAACGAGTTCTCAGCCTGTGAGATCCGACCATCCCATTGACTTTGAAGTTTCTTTTGATTAATAGAAAGAAAAGAGAGGGGTGGGGGAGAAGAGGAGCAACATGCTAGCAACCAAAGGAAAGATCCCTCATGACAGCCATCCAGATGTGAAAAAAGAGGAAAAAACCAAAAAAAACCCTAAACAAAACCGATTCACCAACTGCACTTTTTCTGTTTTACAACATTCTGAGCCTCACTTCTTGATTTTGGCCTTTCTGGCTGAAACACCCTCCCACTCCTGCATCTCCCAAAGACAGTTCGGAGGGGAGCAGCCCTGTACAATGTGGTGATCTGCCCCCCAGAGGTGTGGTGGATTCTAGAGAACTGATGGTCCACGGCTCTGAAAAGTTTGAACAAACAGCCTCATATGAAAAGAAACAGCACTGAAAAGTGAGGGGGTCGGGGAATGGTGAGGAACCGGGTTTATGTGAGAGTTTATGTATTCCCAGAACACAGTCTTGCATTCTTTCTCTCAGTTACAGCCCCGGGCAAACAAGATTTGTTATCTGCGGTTCTGGCTGGTGGGTTCTGCAGGTTTTCCCCACCACTGATCCTCTAGCCCCAGAAACATCCTTGCCAACGTCACATGTCTATTACTTCCCTTTGCCCACCTTCAGACCGCGTAGGGATGACCCCCTGGCAGCCAATACCCTGAAATAAAATTAACACAAAGTCTGATTCGGTGAGTATTAGTTTCAAACAGAAAAGTAGAAAATCTAAAGATGCAACGTGTGCTGAAGGCAGACTTGAACAGATCAAAATTTCCACCTATATGCCACTAAGACGATGGGCAGAGGTGCAAATGTTAAGACAAAAGTGGGACCGTTAGTAGATGAGCAAGAGGCCGTGATAGCTGAGTTACAGCTAAGAATGGCATGACTTGGGTTAAAATTTCCATGTTTAGCACCGTTAATGTACTCATTTAAGTCTATATTAGCACCTTGACCCCAGGCAGAACAACAAACCATCCAAACATTTTAAACATTGGGGAAAACAGGAGGGGGAAGGTCAAAGAGAAAGAATCTGGTTCTGCAGGTGGAGACGTGGATTTAGATCACGAGATCCTTGTCGATGTCCCCTGTAAAGCAAGAAGAAGCAGCATTAGACTTGGAGGTCGGTGTTGATGAAGATGTGCTTCCCAAGGAGTTGGCGGATCCCACCCATCCCCGGGACCAGGGGCCAGGTGACCAGTCCAAGGTCACCCAGGGAGCCTATGACTGAGAACTTTGGTCTCCCCCTCCCTGGCCGGTCCTTGTCACTTAACACCCACTGCCAAGTTACACTCCCTGTCTCGTCTCCAGGTGCCTGCCACTTCCCAGAGGAGTGCTAGACACAGAATGCGTGCTGATGCTCGAGGAAGGGAGAGAGAAAGAGACACCCGATGGATGGACAGAGAAGGATCAGGAAGCCGCCTGAGAGAGCGAGGCCCACCCAGGCGGGGAGAGCAGACAGAAGTTAATGAGGCACAGAGAGCAGAGATAGACGGCAGAGAGGGCAGCGAAGGGGGAGGGAGAGGACGGTGGCCCCTTTGCTCAGACACTCACGCTCCTTGATGCCGAAGCAGCCAGCCCACTCGTCCAGGGCGATGTATTTGTCCTTGTCCAGGTCACAGGTCTCGAAAAAGCGGGTGGTGCAGTGCTCCATGGGGATGAGGGGCGCACGCAGTGGGGCTAGCTCGGTGTGAGACAGGTACCTGCAGGGGATGAGGTGGGGGAGAGCCTGAGAGCCTGAGAAAGCCCCACACCCATGCATGGGGAGACGGGAGCCTGCCCCTCGGGGCCGAAGGAAAGGATGTTCAATGCAAGACGAGAAGCCAGAATCCTGGGTCTCCTCCCCAGCTCTGCCACTGACCTGCTGTGTTTCTGAGAGCACAGCCCTGCCCCACCCTGAGCCTCGGTTTGCCCCTCCATCAAAGGGGGTGGAGTTGACCATAATGTCTAAGGGCCCTTCCAGCTCTGATGTCCGTGGGTTCATAACACAGGTCTCTTGGTGCATTTGTTTCCTAATTGGCTAAGATTTGAGGGCACAGAAACTTAAACTGAAAATATTCAGCATTTCTGCTATTGGTAGATCAAGATCTGGTATGGAACAACAATGCATGTTTTCTGTGGACACACATTTACACAGCTGCAAATGCACGTTAAAGAGGCTAAAAAGAGATGCATCAAAATGAAGAAAGCGCTGACTTCTGGGGAGGAGCGTGGGAAGAGACTGGGATTGGCAGGGAGGGTCGATAGAACTTTATCATTTGTATACTGTGTCATGTGTGAGAAGGAGGCCTTTTGATTTCTCTCCCACTGTCCTCCATTCCTGTCCTTCCAGCTGGCCTGGACTCCAGAGCACATGTATGATTTTTTTCCTTGTTCCCCAGAGCCCTCAATTAGTTGTCCTCAAAACACTTCCCCAAGGGACTACAACTTGACTCCAATTTTCTCTCTGACCCCCAGGCCCTCCTGCCCCACCCAACTCGTGGAAGGAATCACACACTGTTTGAACTGAACCCTCCCCCCTTCATTATATACCAGTGAGAAAACTGAGCCCCAAAAAGGGGCGGGGACTCCAGCAAGGTCACCAGGCAGCTCTGGGACACGGAGAGGGGAAGGATGGATCCCCTGACCCAGGCTGAAGCGCTTTCCCAGACTCACAGTCCTTGCAGCTCCATCCAGAAGCCTCCCTCCTGGCCCCTTCCTTGCTCAGCCTGAGCTCCAGATGTTCCCCTGACTTCTCCCCTCCCCTCCCCTCCCCTCCACAGTATGACTCAGATGGATCCCAGCCACGGAAAGAGCCTGGGAGAGAAGCAGCAGGGAGTTTCCCAGTGCTCAGGAGACCCCAGGCCCCCCAGGTCACCCACAGGGTGGGCAGATTCCAGGCACAGGGGCTGGACCAGGAGGGAGCGGTGAGCTTGCCCGAGGGGAGCATCCCTGGGCACAGCGTGCGAGCAGGGTGGCCTTCCTTTCCGTGCTGCTTCAGGAACACACAGCAAAAGAAGGCCAGCAGGCGGTAGTGAGGGTGACCACCCCTGCTCAGCTGCAGGTGCGCCAGCTTCCACCTGCAACTTCCAGGAGCCTTCTTTACTTTTTCCTTCGATTGTGAAAAACTGATCATCACCCAGAGTGTGAGCTCCATGGGGGCAAGGGCCATGTCAGTTCTGATTACTATTCAATCCCCTGCCTAGAATCGTGCTGGGCGTGTAATAGACACTCAGTAAGTGTTTGTTCACTGACCAACTCCCTGCCTATCCTGCAGGGCAGTTACACAGCACTTCCTAACTCATTTCGACAAGGGGCAAGAGCGATCAAACCAAGGGCCTGCCTTGGGGATGGGGCTGGCTCTGTGAATTCCTTAAGCACTTCCAGGGCCTGTTTGCCTTGTTAGGGCTGGGTCTCAGGGTCTTGCTGAAGGACCGTGAGCACACAGGCTGCCCCACCTTGGCTCTGCCACCTCCGAGGAGTCTGGCGTTCCTTCCTAGCTCACTCTCCCTCTGTGAATGGATACCCCAGGCCTACACTCACCGGGTTAAGGAGGGGTTTTCAGTTCCAGTGGCTTCTGCCTCTTCTGGCAGGAGGGAGTGTCTCATGGCCTTCTTCCCCCCCCCCCCGGTCCTGCATCCTTTCTCCTACACCTCTCCCTTCCTGCCACAGCCCTTAGGCAAACTGTGGGCTCTAGGGCTGGGAGCAGCAGAGGCCCCTGGGAGGTTTTCTGACCACATCTAGTGCACCTAGCAGCGCTGACCCACGACTGTCCACTCCAGGGCCAAGCCAGAGCAGCTCCCCGGGATCCGGGGGGCCTGGGGTCTTACCCATCGATGGGGTGCTGGTCCAGCTGCCCGAACTGCCAGTGCACAGGGAAGATGTACATGTTGTAGTTCTTCTCGAAGTCCCGGGCCAGCAGCTCCACAGGGTGGTCTCCGGCTTCCAGGCGCTTCTCATTCTCGTGGATCTTCTTCACCTGTGGGAGCAGAGACGCGTGTGACAAAGAGTCCGGGGAGGCTGTCCAGAACAGTCAAGGCCCCGGCCCCCTCTGACAGGAGGCCAGAGCTGGCAGAGACCAGCCAAGGCCAAGGTTCAGAATGAGGAAAGGATGTGGCATAGATGGGTACCAGCATCTCGTCCACAAAAATGAAGGCCTGGGGCGATCTCAAAGGGCTCCCCATAGGGCTGCCACATCAGAATGACTGGGGAATATGTGCAGATGCAGCTTCCTGGGGCTTGCTTCACAGAGACACTGATTCAGTGGGCCTGAGGCGGGGCCCGGGAAGCTGCATTTATCAGTACTCCTAGTGCTTGGTATGTCCATTAAAGTTTAAGATCCACAGACTCAGAAGGAAAAAGGAATAGAGTTATTTATGTCCCTTATGGAGACAAACAAAGTGAGCAGGTCTTTTTGTTACAGGACGTCTCAGAGCCTTTAAGATGTGAACGTACTCTAGGAGCCTTCAAAGGCAGCAAGGAGGGGTCTGTGTCCTAGTGCCCAGAATACAGGCACTCGTTGGAGTGGGAATGTGGGCTTACGCTTGGGGCTCTAGATCTAGGAATGGGACTGTGGATCCCAGCCAGCCTGGGGCCAGGAGGCGTCCCGCTCAGGCGCCCTGGGACAGGATGAAAAGACACCACTCACTCGCAGCTTCTGCTTCTCGGTCAGAAGGTTGTTGTCCTCATCCCTCTCATACAGCGTGACCAGGACGTTCTTGAGCCAGTCCCGCATGCGCAGGGGGAACTCAGTCAGCTCCGAGTCCAGGCAGGGAGCGATGTCTAGGGCCCAACACACAAGGATGGTCAGCAGAGACCCTGATTCTCCCTGCCTGAGGGCCAACCTACTGGCTGGGCGGCTCTCCCCGCCCCACGCCCTCCTCCAGCAAGAAGCTTCAATCAGCGACCTTGATTGAAGCACAGGGCTCAGCCTCTCTGGGCCACAGTGTCTTCACACCTTTTGAGCAAAAGAGACTGTGTGGGGGGAAGAATACTCTGCAAGTGGACAAGTGCAAAGGCACGTCTGCTGTCCCCTTGGCCTTCATCTGATCTGCGGAGGGAAATGGTTCCCTCCAATGGCTCTTGCATTTTTCTGGGTGTTGCGCCCTGAAAACAGAGGCCAGGACCCACGATGATGATGTTGACTCTTGAGGGGTGTTTGAAGCTGGGATACTGAGGAATAGCATCCACCCATAGGCCCCGCTTAGCTGGGGTGGGGGTTCAGGTATGCTTAATCACCAGAACATTCTTAGCGATACGATTCCATCCTGGTCTTTGGAACTTAGCATCCCAGAATGTCAGACCTGGAGATTTCATCCAAGTCCACCCTCTTGTTGGACATATTAGAGGTCAGTGTGGAGAGAAGGGGCTCGATTAAGGCCACCCTGTCAGAGCCTCATCCAGCACCAGAGCATGTGGGTGCCTGAGGGCCTAAGGGTCCATCCCTCCCTCATCCTTTCACCTATGGAAAGCCCCCTCTGTGATTAGGACCACAACCTTCTTCACCAGCAGCTGGGGAAAGGAAGAGAAGATCTGGGTTGGAAATGCTAGGAGTTGGAGGGAGTGAGTGATACGCCCCAGAGGACGGGAGAGCCGCTCAGCACGTGTGTCAGTCTCACTGCCCAGGAATTCCTACCAGCATTCCTCCCACTGCCCTCCTTCTCCAGGCTGTGCCTTCTCATTTCACACCCTTGGCCCCGTAACTGGGAGAGCAGGGCTGACCACAGGAGAATCTGGTTCCCCCTCCTCCACCTTTCTGCACGCTGCACACCTGAGGCAGGTGAGGGGCCCTCCCCAGTGTCATCTGGTGCCAGGATGTACCAGACACACCGCGTGGATGTTGTCTTGGAGGGGAGCAGAGGTGGCCTTGGGTGTTTCCGATGATAGGGAGGCAGCCACGCTGAAGCAGGAGCCTGGGCCAGCTGAGACTGCACCTGGGATCACTAACAAAGGGCCAGACGACACCCTGGCATCCCTTCCGCCAAACACCTGGATCCCAGGTTTCTAGAAGAAGGTGGTGAATCATATGTCTTATGCGGGCAGACAGGAATGTAATGGAGTAAAATGGCCAAGGTATGACAATATTGAGTGACAGGGCCTAAGGGGAACTGACAGCCTTGCCCCAATTTTAAAGCATTCAAATTCAAGTATTTTTAAAACCCTTTATAGGCCTAGGTAGAACATCACTTTTGCTTCACAATGTTGAAGCAGGAAAGATTGTGGTTAGCCCTATAGAAGAACTTCCTCACCTTTACAGAAAAGAAATGAGCTGTCTTGGATGCTAGTGAGAGGCTCCAGAAATCCTCCCTAATCTTGTGCTCCCACAACTGCTCAGTTCTTCCCTGGACATGTCCTGAATGCAGATACCTACTCGTAGACAATCATCTCATTTTATAAATGGGAACCCTGAGGCTCAGGGAGGGGAAGAGATTTGCCCAAGATCACACAGCACAGGAGTGGCAGAGCCAGCCTCAGTGCCAGTTCAGTGCCTTCTCCCTGAGATGGGAGGCTTGGCAGGGTCCGAGGAGAGACTCACATTTGCAAGGCCCGATGTAGTCCAGGTGGAGTTTGTGGCCCTTCTTGGTGCCCTCCAGTGTGCACTTGGTGGCAAAGAAGTGGCAGGAAGAGTCGAAGGTCTTGTTGTCATTGCTGCACACCTGGCGGCAAAGCATAGAGGACCTCACCCTCATTCCCAGAGCCCTTCGCTAGTACCGCCATCCTTGCCCATTTCAGAGATGGGGACACTGAGGGCCAGGCAAGGAACGTGATTAGCCCAGGGTCATACAGTGAGTTAGTGGTGGGGCCCAGACAAGAATCTACTCTTTGGGCTCCCAGGCCAATGTTCAGCCCATGCTGAGAGCCACTGCTTGTCTCTGAGCAGTGGTATGACTGAGTCAGGGCTGAGACATGGGAAAGCAAACCTGGGAGATATGGAAAGGATGAATTGAAGGTGAGGATGGGTAAAGGGCAGGGTGTGCAGAAGAGTTAATACAGCAGGCCTGGGATTGTTACCCTTAGAAAGGCATGCTTATGATGTTGGCCCTTGGCTGGAGTCTGAAAACGTGGCTGGTAAACAGTTCCCTGAACTGTTAGAAAACTGTCCACAATGATGAAAGTGGCTCACTGTGCCTAGATTGCTTGTACAAACAATATGGTTCATGCTGAACATCTGTTTTCCTGCTTGGAGTCTGGACTTTGGGTGCATGCTAGGGAGGGGATGTCTGTGTGACCAGCCCTCAATTAAACGTTGGGTGCTAAGTCTCTAAAGGGCTTCTTCCTTGGGCAGAAGCCTTGCTCACATGTGGCTACATCTCATCTCTGTAGCTGGGGAAAGAGTGGGTTCTGTGAGACCCCTCATGGCAGGGGGAGAGTAAGCAAGACTGTGCATGGATTCCTCCACACTCTGCCTGTATCTTGTTCCCTTTTCATCCAGCTACATACCCTTAAGTCTTAGCGGTGAGTGCAACTGTATGCTGAGTTATGTTGGTCCTCCTAGCGAGTCTCTGCATGAAGGGGTGGCCGAGCAGAGATGCCGTGGGCTGAACAAAGGCAGTGGCAGAGTAAGTGGCTGTGTCAGGAGGAGGGGAGCCTTGCGTTGAACATCCTGCACACGCTTATTGCTTATATATCACTGCAGAGGGAGAACTGATGGGCATTGGTGACCAGTGTGGTAGGGGGTGAAGGGGTGACGAGGAGGGAAGAGTTGACAAAGATGCTAAAATTTGGAGCCCAGAGGATAAGTTGTACTGGGGAGAGATTGAAGATGGAGAAGCCAGGTGGGAGGTTGTGGGAATGGTACTGGTACTCGATTTGTTGCCCTGAGCTAGGTTACCACTAGCACAATGGTTGCCATGCATGGGTACTCAATAAGTATTTACTTGGATGGATGGATGGATGGATGCATGGATGGATGGATGGATGGTTGAGTCCTACTGGAGGTATAATGAACAGGTTTGAAAGATTTTTTAAAATAGCACATATTGAGAACTTACTAAGTACCAGACATTATCTGACAAATCCCCACAATAGCCCTATGAGATAAAGTCTATTTCTGTGCCATTTTTAGAGGTGAGAAAACTTGGAGAGGAACATAGCTAAGATCCCACACTAACAACTGGTGGAGATGGGGTTTGATGTAAACCTTCTGTCTGACCCAGAATGCACATTTTTGGACCTGATGCTTTGCCAAGCTGCTCCCACATATAGAAAGCCCCTCTCCCGGTGCCTGGTGGTGTTGATGTATTCCCTTTGGAGTCTGAGTAGAGTTGGAAGCTGGTGGCGCCACGTAAATTCTTGCTGGTTGCTGGAGTCCACTGACGGGAAGAGCCTCCCCTCCGACTCGCTTGCTTGCTGTGACTACACCTAGCGAGGGGACTTCTGAGACTGGAGCTGCCCCGTGGGACCACCAAGCAGCAGTGTTCTGGGCAGATGCTCTGTGTTGTGAAGACCCCAGCCCCCCGCCCTGCCCCTGTCCCTCAGGCTCACCTTCTCAAACTCGCCAATGGGGGCAGGGCAGCTGGTGGGGTCCTGGCACACGCACATGGGGGTGTTGTTCTCGTCCAGCTCGCACACCTTGCCATGTTTGCAGTGGTGGTTCTGGCAGGGGTCTGGTGGAGCGCAAGGGCACCCGGTTAGCACGTCCACCCCACCCCACACGGATCCTTGGACAGAAGTCCTAGGCTGTGGCCCCCACTCGGGCTTTGAGCAGCCCTGCGTCCTCCCTTCTCTTCTGCTGAACCCAGCAATCGGCATGTAGGGGAGCAGCTGGCTCAGCCTGGGGATTAGAGATTCAGCCTGAGGTCAGGGCCAGGCACACTTGGGGGGCTGGGGGCTCAGTCTGGGACCCAGGAGCGCCAGGTGCCATATAGCTCCCCCAAGGATGGAAGCAACCATTGTGTCCTCAGCTGTCGGTGGATCAATCATCGCAAGGCATTTTGGGATTTTAGAATAGACTTTCTAAAATGACTTGGAAAGCCAGCTGTTGTCACGGAGTCAGGGAGCTGTGAGGCCCAACAAAACAGACTTGAGTGGCTGTAGCGGAAAAGGGAGCAGAGCCCCAAGGCCCACACTGAACAATAGAGCCTGCCTGTGTCTGGTAAACACTGGATGAGGGGCGTGGAGGGGAAGGAACATGACTCAGTAGACGCCCCTCTGGTCCAACGAATATTCTGTGCCCTCAGGATGCGAGCCCGTCTAGCCTTTTCCTCCTGGTGCTTGTCTGGGGGTATCAGAGTCATCCTTTGTTGGATGCCTGCCCTGCCAGGCCCTGGGCCAAGGGTGCTTCTGCTTTATCTCATAATCCTCTGACAGCCCTGGGGCAAGGATCTTCCATCTTCACCCTTCCCCAAGTAAGACATGAGGAAGCTGGGCTCAGAGAAGCTTCACAGGCTGTCGGAGGGCATCGCAGAAAGAGGCGACAGTTTGGAGGCAAGCCTTGTTTGGTTCGCCTCCAGAGTGTGTGCTATTAGCCCCTGGGGTACGAAGCGTCTCCACTGTGTGGGATGGGAATGCTGGCACTGTGGGTGGGAGACAGAGGCCCTGGGTCATTGCGGTTGCTCTGGCGCTAACTCCACGGGTAGCCTTATGTGAGTTGTGTCAGGTTTCCAGGCCTTATTTCCTCACGGCTGTGTGAAAATCAAATAAGCTCATGAGTGTGAAAGCTTCTGGGGCCATCGAGTGACCAGATGGGACTGGGGACCTCAGTGGGAATGTGAAACCCAACTTTGGAATTACAGTAAAGAGCTATAAGGGGAGAAGGCCATTTGCAGCTTGAGAACTTCCCTTCCTGACACTCACGGCCTGGCTATAAATAGGTCTTTCCAGATTCCAGAAAATAATCCCAACCTTTCAGTCAAGGCAGTTTCTCCTCCATGGCCCATCCTGCAGAGAGGACCGCACCCTGCATTTCCTTGGGAAGGAACTTCATGCACGCTGGGCCCACGCTTTAGGCCCAGGTGGCAGAGGGCAGAGGCTTCATGTGACAAGACACGGGGAAGGGACCTACTTTCAGCCACCACCTCCTCCTCGGCTTCCTCAGCACCTTCATCAAACTCTCCTACTTCCACCTGGACGGGGTTGGTTCCCACAGGTACCTGGGGTGGAGGGAGAAGAATGAGTCAAACGGCCCTACCCCCATCCCAGACCTGGAAGAAAGGGGCAAAGGCTGGAGGGGGCTTGCCTGGAGCCTCAGGTACCCACAAAGGGATGGGGAGAGACAAGCTGGAGAAGGGCACTGGGACCAGGTCACAGAGAGCGCAACTGCCAGGTCCAGAAGTGAGACTGAATCTTACAGGCCGCTGTGACTCTAGGGCCCCAGAGCTCTATGGAGATGCCTCAGAGGCCACCGGGGGGGTCAGGGCAAGAGGGGGTGCCAAGCTCTCCACCCTTCCGGCCACACCGGAGCAGCTCCGCTTTCATCTGTTTGACATATGGGGAAGACCGTGGGTGATCATCTGCGAAAAAATGTCCCACAGCTTAAAAAGTAAACAAAATTCAAAATCATAGCTCCCAACTGTTAGGTTCCATGGAAGGTTTGGGGAGCATTCAGGAGTGTGTCAGGATTGGGGGATACACAGGATTTACATCTGTGCCGTGCCCGTTCCAGCAGGAGACCCACAGCACCTGTTTGGCTTTCTCAGGGAGCAGATGTGGGCAAAGAGGGGCCGCAGGTCTGGGGTCCCTCCCCACCTACCTCGGACACCTCAGCCACGGTTTCCTCGACCACCTCCGTCTCATCAGGCAGGGCTTCCTGTTGCTGTTGGGAAGTGAAAATAGGGTTTGGAGAGGTCAGGGCCAAGGCCAGCTTGACTGCTCAAGTGCCTCGGCCTGGACCTCTAAAGCTGGGGAGTTAGGAGAGCGGCTCGTTGGAGACCCCCAAGGCTGTGCACTTGGGGGTCTCCAACGAGCAGAGCCCCTCAGGGACTTCTGTGAGTAGGGATGAAGGCACAGGAGAAGCCAAACACGGGGGCCCTGTGGGGCTCTGGAGCACCTCCCTTTATATTTATATCTGGAGCTTCTATCTAAGATTTGGCTTGGAAAAGCATTTCCGTTGCTTAGGCTCCTATAAAGTCTGAAAAGCGCTAATGCAGACCAACTCCCTTCATCTTACAGATGGGAAAACTGAGACCCAGAGGGGATGAACACTGAATTTTAACAGAGGTCATTATCTTCCCCACAAGCGTGATATCATCATCATCATTATTATTTTTTTTTGGCGATTCCTTCTTGGAGTCAACCTGTAGTTAGAAGAAGCAAGATAGCATATGACTTTGAGGTGCCTGGCTGCCTGGGGCTTCTTCTAAAAGTCATGCTAACTTGCCAAATCTTTTGCCAAAATCTCACTGCCTGATCAGGATTGCCAGCATCTACCATCATCACACCTTCTAGTGAAGAGAGGGTGAGGGAATCATAGGTGAAAGAAACTTTTCTTTGCCCGCTTCACGTATCTCCCTCTGTCTTCTGGTCACAGCTTCCAGCGTAGCATTGAATGACCACTGCTGGCCCTCTCCACGCGATTCTTGGAGGGCCTGTCAGTCAGGGTGCCTCACAATCCCTTGGCCAAGAAGCAGGCCCAGGACCCAAACTCAACTAGATTGGCTCTCCTTGAATTTTTTTAATCTTCTTGACACATTTTCTCAAGATGTGAAAACTGTCGGAGTAGAGACATTCAAATGGCAACACCTCCATGACCGTCCATTAGATCTTACCTCCCAGATCCCAGAGCTGCCCTTTTCTAGTTCTCCCCAAGGCCTTGAATTTTATAATCTACCCCTATATCCTTTTCCCTCCTAATTTAGTCAGATTGGAGTCTGTTGCTTGCAACCAAGTAGCCCTCACTGATTCAGAAACTAACGCCGCCCTCGCTCTGTGGCTTGAATCCGTTCTACCATCATCCCCATCAGCATCCCCCCCCTCTGCTAGAATTCCTCATATGACAAACAGGTCACTTCCTTCTAAAGCAATTCTAGTCCCTTTCTGGGAAGCTCTGATTGCTAAAAAGTGCATCTTCATGTTACATGGAAATCTCTCTTCTCTGAAATCTCCACCCAGTGGTCCTCATTCACTTTTTCTTCTGAGCTTATTAAAGAAAACAAAAATTTTGGGGGGGGGCTTCCCTGGTGGCACAGTGGTTGAGAATCTGCCTGCCAATGCAGGGGACACGGGTTCGAGCCCTGGTCTGGGAAGATCCCACATGCCGTGGAGCAACTAGGCCCATGAGCCACAATTGCTGAGCCTGCGCGTCTGGAGCCTGTGCGCTGCAACAAGAGAGGCCGCGATAGTGAGAGGCCCGCGCACCGCGATGAAGAGTGGCCCCCGCTTGCCACAACTAGAGAAAGCCCTTGCACAGAAACGAAGACCCAACACAGCCATAAATTAATTAATTAATTTAAAAAAAATTTTTTTTAATTAGACAGTTAACTCAAGATGGGGAAGTCTCTGTCCCTTCTGAGCATCTAGGGCTGGCAGATTCGATGCCCCTGGGCTGGTGGTGGGAGGTAAGACCACCTTTAGGTACCTTTAGGTACCTAAGATGTGACCTTTAGGTACTTACAGGGGCTGCCAAGGCCCACCCGGCCAGGCAAAGGAGGAAGAAGATCCAGGCCCTCATGGTGCTAGGAACCCTGTGGGGAGGAGAGAGATGGAGAGTTCAGTGAGGGGGAGGTTCCTTTTTGTTTGGGATCTTAGTTCCCTGACCAGGGGTCGAACCCGCACCCCCTGCATTGGATGTGCGGAGTCTTGACCACTGGACCGCCAGGGAAGTCCCCAAGGGGGAGGTTTCTTGATGGAGAGTCCTTGACGCTGAGTTCCTGTGATATGCAAGGTAATTTTAGATGGTCCATGTTAAAGGATAGTGAAAGACACGGGAGTAAGTTGCTTCTACTCATTTCTCTTTCAATCCTGATTATATGAGAGAGTCTTAGTTTGGTGCTAATGTGTCTTTAACACCTAACACTCATCCCTTTTGAACCGAGAGTACGCCTCTGGCTCAGAGTCTCCACAGGAAACTACATCCAGCTGGAATTCAGTAAATTTGTTTTGTCTCCTTTGTGTTTAGTTTTACAGTTTCCTTCTATTTATGACAAAGGTACACAGATTTTTCCATTTATGGTAGTGATCTTAAGTCTCCTTTCTCAATACATTTATTTAAGTTTTTAAAAAGTGATTCGACAAAGGTGATTGGCTAATTAGTCAAGTCTTGGCAATGCTGAACCAGATCATGTTCAAGGGTCCCTTCAATCCCTGGTGTTCTAGGATTCTTTTCTTCCTATACCCCGAACTCTCCTCCCCTCCTCCTCCACCTCGTCCTTTTCCTCCTCCTCCTCCTCCCCCTCCTCTTCCTTCTGCTTCCTACCCATCTCTAATAAGAGAAGCTAATGGGCAGCAACCTCTTGCCAATTTGAGACAATGAGATCTACATTCTAAACAAAGAACAATAGTTTTTGAGTGTGGCCAGTGGAAACTTGTGGCCATATTTTCCTCCATTTACCCAGGAGGATGGCACTTCTCTGGATCCTGTGTGGGAACTATCCAAATGCTTACATATGTTGCATGTTACCTTCCCTTTCCCCTTCACAGTTAAAGGATGTTAGCTGAGATCTAGAAAATTCTCCCGCCCTGGTCACTGCTGTGACCTTCCTCTAGATGCTGAGCTCTCGACTCTAACAATCTCATGACTGGAAGGCATCTTGGAACAGAATCTCCTCTGATGGTTCACTGCCAAAATGCCATCCCTAACTGAGGAACTATGGTGGGGACATTTCGTTTCTTGTTCTAACTGAATGGACTTCCGTTTCCAAATGGCTTTAGAAAATTCTTCCTTATACTGTTCAGTCTGGCTCCCTCAAGCGTCTCCTGGTCTACTCTGATGGTCCTTCTGTGGCCACACAGAGCAAGCATGCTCCCTCCGCCCTCAAGCAGCTTTTAGTCAAGGTGAGCAACAACCATATCTTCCCTCGTTTGTCCCCCCAAAACTACCATATCAGTCCCATTATCCCTAGTTCCTCCCCAGACTTCTCAACTGACCAAGCACCTTGGTGGGAGGTACCCTGGCATCGTGGAAGAAACACTCGGCTTGGAACTAAATGACAGGGATTCTGGTTCTGTCGAAATACTAACTTGGTGTATTGGTTCAATCCTTCATCCTCTCTAGACCTTGGTTCCCCCTTCTATTGAGAGGGTTAGACTAGGTGAACATTGAGGTGGTAGCCTGGGCCCTTAAGATGCCCTTAAACTGTCACAGCACATGCTGGTCTAGGCATACATCCTCCCCTCTGATATCCTCCGTTTTAACTTGGATTATGGTATTTGGGGAAACAGACAGGGGAAGAGCAGACTTCATAAGGATCCTTTATTGTATTGAAATAGACACTAAACCTCATTATTTCATAGAGTATACAAGAAATAAAACCAACAGAAATGTAAAGAAATCAACCTGGGAGCTTGGCTTTGCTTCACGATGTCCCCAACTCCCAGAGGAATCCAGTCTCCCCTTTCCAGGCAGTTTTGGGAATGTTCCTCCCCTCACACAGCTGTATGCTTTCCTTCCCCCCTCTCCCCGCAAGCCTTGAGGTGGAAAAAATCTCCCTTCCTCCTTCCCCATTTGGAAGATACAAGCAAAACAACTCCCGCATGTGGCTTTGGACGAAGGGAACAGGAGAGAAAGCATGAATGAAGGGCTTGTCTGAGATTGTTTGAAGTTGAAGGGTCAAAGTGAGACTCGTAGCAGGAACAAAAAAAGTCATCTCGTCTGGGCTCCAATTGCAGAGAAGACATATCGTTAGAGAAACAGCCCAACTAGGACTGGAAATGCAATAAGCTTCAGGTTGGAGAGCCAGGAAGACTGATGTCTCCAGATCCTGTGTCCTTTGTATGAGCAGAGGAACTGCCCCTTCTCTTTGACCAGGGAAAGGTTTGTGGGTCGGCTCTTCTGTCTGTCCTGCCTCACCACCTGCGCTATTTCCCAGTGGCACACTGACCCTTTCTGCCACCCCCATCCTAGGTGCTGCAGCCGGAAGAGAAAAATAATTCTACATCTTACAGTACGTTATAGTTTCTAAAGGCCTCACATATAGTACTCTGTCCCCTTGGAGCCTCTGACACACTGGCAGGCAGGCATGGGAGGGCTCTGAGTCCTGCTGTCACGATGAGGAGTCTGAGGTTGAGAGGGAGAAAGTCACGCAACATTCAGGCCCCTTCCAAGCTGACAAACTCCCTTCTCATAGCGTTGGTTTGGGCCTCATAAGGGTCATGCTCGGAGACGGGAGTGGGGTGGGAGAGAGAAGCGGAAAGTGAGAGTGTTAAGGACACAAAATCTTGGAGGAGGAGTTATTTTCCAAATTTGAGGTTTTGCCCAGTGCCCAGTGCTACCTTACCAGTCCCAGAACCCTCTCCCTCCAGATGATGGGATGGGAGGGAAGGGGGGCAGCTGGACTGTTCTTGGATGCACGACCATACTCCCTGCATACCTGTGAGCTCCCTCTTGGAGGTTCTGTAAACCATCACTGGCCGAAGAGGCAAGGCACCCATCCTGAAAAGCTAAAGGGGTGCATCAGTAACGCCAGCAAGGTCAGAACACAGGGTCAAACCCCAGCATCCAGAAATTATCAGCTGTGCACCCATCCTTTGCCAATCAAACCTAGGTCTGGCGTGCCCAGGGAAAATAAAAATACTTCTGTATAAATGAGCAATTTTAAATGAAAACTCCCTTCTTTATATCTCTTTAGTTTGTAATGATAGCTGTGTTTATCCTTTTCAAAGTGTCTTCATAATCCGACATCCCACTGGGGGCTGAAGGCATGTCTTTCTGCCTTATAGTACAGGAGAGAAGGCTGAGGCTCGGAGCGTGGAAAAAACCTGCCCAGAGCCCCAGGGTGCCAGCGGCAGGGCTGAATGAGGACCCAGGCTGCCCCCCTCTGCCACTGGCATGCCCTCCACCTCACAAGCTGTTTCCCTTTGTGTCAGCTCCCTCCCTAGGTGCTCACCTGAAGGGGGCCCAGTTGGGCTGCGAACTGGTCCAAGGTACAGGGAAGGAAATGATCCTGGGAGGTGGGGGGATGAGGGGGGCAGGAGGTGTGTTTCCCTTGGCTCAGTGGTCATCAGATGCAGACACCGCTCACTCCCACCCCGCCGCCTGTCCTGCCTCCTGTTCCGTACGTCCAGTCCCTTCCTTTTGCCTTTATTTGCTCTGGAGATGGCTGAAAACCCATCCTTGGCTGCCAGCAGGACCCGAAGCTAAGGTCACTTCTCTGGGGATGGAAAAGTACAGCCAGCGCCCCCAGTTCATCTCCCTCAAAATATAACGGGCCTCCTTTGGGCTCTCGCTGGACACTGAAAAGTCCCTGAACATCAGAACTGGGGGAAATCTGAGAATCATAAAATTTTAGATCGTGGGTCTTGGAATCATAGACCCCTAAGAACATGAAACACAGCATCTGAGATGCAGTCATCAAATCTGATTTGAGTAGAAGAGTTTATGGAGCAATGCAGTCTAATAGAACTTTCTGAGATGATGAAAATATTCTATATCTGCATTGTCCAACATGGTAGCTACTGGCCACCAGTGGTTATTGAACACTTGAAATGTTGCTAGTGCAAATGAAGGGCTGAAGTTTTCACTGTGTTTCATTTTAATTAAATCTGTGTAGCCATATGTGGCTAGTGGCTACCATATTAGACAGGGTGGTGATCAACTTTTATAGAGGCAGTATGGCAGAAAGGTAAGCCCAGGGGCTCTGGAGACAGAATATACAGATTCAAATCCTGGCTCTGCCACTTAGCATTTGTGTGACCTTCAGAAAGTGACTTTCCCTCTCTGGCCATCTGTAAAATGCAAATAACACACCTACCTTGAAAGGCTCATGGGTGATTTGCCCGAGAGAATACAAGAGGTTAGCAATGGAAGAGCATCTTAAAATCCAAAGATTCCAGAATCTCTATCCCCCTTGAAAATCCAGGGCAAGAATACCAGCTCTTTGTCTGTGGCCCAGGGAGAAAAGGTGTTGGGGTGGAGAAAGGAGACATTGCTCCTCTTGGTCTCAGGCACACCAGCCCAGCCCCCAGTGGGCACAGTGACAGAGCCGGCCCCAGGCTGCCCTCTCAGTTGAGCTGCTGACGCAAACCAGGCGTCTTGCTTCCACTGTTTGGCTTGCAAAAAAGGGTTCCAAAAAACACATGTTCCTGGTAAACAAGCCCAAAGAGAGGAAAACAAGTCTAGAGGCTAATAAAAGAAGCCGTGAGTGAGCCAGGCCCGCCAGGGAGCTGGGACTCAGAAGGAGGGCTGAGCCAGGCCAGAGAGGCACCATCACGGCCAGTGTGGCCACATGGGCACTCACACCCCAGGGGAGCAGACGCAGCCAGTCAGAGGTGCCGTGGAAGTCGGGTCCTGGGTTCGAGTTTTGGCCATGTTGCTCCCAGCTCACCACGCAGATGAGGGTAGCCTCCTCTACTCCCTGGACCTCACCTAGCACCACTCATCTGCACAATGAGGGGGATCTTTTAGACCAGTGTGTTCAACATACAAGCCAGGAGCTCTTTCTCTCAATGAAGTCTTCCACAAAAGTCCAAATTTGAAACAGCTAAGAGCCTCTTGCATTTGTTGAACATGTGAATGTGCTATTATCTATTCAATGAATTAGCTTGAAATTTAAAAAAAACAAAAGCAGGTGAAAGCGGTGTTGAGTTGGGGGCTGGAAATCCTGTACACTTGGACACCCCCTGAGACACCTTGGAATGCCTCTAGATTCTTTCATGAACAGAGTTTGAAGACCTTGAGGCCAGGGGGTCCCTAAGGTTCCTTTCAGCCCTGACATTCTGAGTCAACTGAGGCAGAAATCTTTCAGAATACCACCTTTCCCAACTTGCCCCTTGACTCCCTGCTTCCACTTCTAACATTTCTTGCTGGAAGGGAAGAAGCTAAGGGAAACTTTTAGGGTATTATGGGTGCTCAAGCCTAGCTTTGAAAAGGTTCAGAGGCAACTCAGAAGTAGCCCCAGAGTGTGAGACTAGAATCAATCTGACTGAGGTTCTATAAACACATCTGAGATGCCACGTTTCACCGTGGTTAGGAGAGGCCCCAGGGTGGAGCTTCAGGCTCTCCTTCTTGGCTCCCCCTAGGGGTCATTGCTGCCTCTGGGTGACCACAATGAAGGGGATGAAAAATAACATCAAAGTGTCCAAGCTGTCACATCCTAAAGATAGCAAATCTGTGGCATAGATGCCTCCACCTGCCCCTCCTGTGCATGTGGCAGACATTACTAATCAATCATATGACCTTTTCCTCTAAAGTCCAGAGTGGCATTCAAATCCTGAACACAGTTCTTCTGGCAGCTGCTACCAATGGATTGGCATTGTCAAGCCATGGGAAATCTCTTTGCCATGCTTCTGATTTTAGAGATAGGGAAACTGAGGATCAGAAAGGGAAAATAATTCACTCGAGGTCATATGGCAAGCTAAACTTCCAGATGTTCAGAAACATCCAGATGTTTGCGTTTTTATTTTTTCATCTGATCAAGTCAGGATCCTAAGGCTATGACTAACACAAGATGGTCCAGAAGGATCCACAGATGAGATAGGTTAATACCAAGTTTCTGAAAGAACCCAGCTCTGGAGAGAGTTGCTATTTCCATTTGTATTTTCCCTATAGATATCAAGCTCTATAGCTTGATGAGTGAGGGCAGAGTTAATTTCCTGTCTAAGACATCTTCTGGGTGAGAAGGAGGCTCTTTTTCTAAATAATTCTGTCAAGTCACTGGTTGCTGGCCTTGGGCCTGCACAGCCCAGCTGTCCCTGAGTTCAGGGTTGGGGTCAGGACCCAGTCTCTGTGCTGTAGAGAAAAGGTAATTTCTTTCATCCCCAGGGTTGGCTGAAAACTCAGCTCCAGCCTTCCCTTTCCTCCTTTAAAGGAGGTTCGGGAGGGAGCCAGCAGGAAGCAAATGAGCAGCTGCCTCTTAGCCACATCCTGCTGCCCTAATGACAAAGCCATGCGGGCTGGGTTAGGCCATGGCAGGCCAGCAAAGGAGAGAAAGAAGTCCTGCTCATCACTTATTATTCACAGGGCTCATTGCCTCTAGAGAGAGGAGTGTATGGAGGATGCCAAACTGCTCAGATGAAACAAACAAAAAACACATTGAACATCTGGATGTTTCCAAGCATCTGAAAGTGTGGCTCAGGCATCAGTTTGCTGTGTGACTTTAAGTGAGTTATTCTCCCTTCCTGAGTCTCAATTTCTGTCTGTAGTATGTAACAGGTGGTCAGGAGTCTGTCTCCCTGCCATGGCCTATAGTTAGATCTGGCTGTGCACATCCGTGTGTGGCTACGAACAGCAGTTGTGTATCTGTATGAGTGACCTAGGGACCTGAGGACCTCTGTGTGAAGCTGTGTGTGCGACTCTGTGCATGTCTACCTGACTCGGCATCTGTCGGTTTCAGCCTATGTAGGTGAGGGTCAGAGTTTGCGTATGCATCAAAATGGACCCCTGGGACTTGTCTGTGAGTCAGGGTATCGTTCAGGGAGAGCTTTGAGTGCATGACCTTCTGTGTCTGCTCATGTATTGAGACATTTATCTTTAGCTGTGCCAGTGGGTGCCTGCTGGTGAAATCAATGTTTATATATTTGGCATCCTCGTGGGTTTTTTATCTCTGCACACATAGCTACCTATCTAAATAACCTCAAAAATAACATATTTTCCTGTTTACCTCACATCCTCAGCTCTTTCCTTTCCTCCACCATCCTTTTCTATTTATAGCTTATTTTCAGCAAGGAAGACTGCTCTTGTGAATAGCAAACCCCAGCCATGCTATTGGTTGACAAGTCTCTACGGCTGTATAAAGATTTTAGCAGGACTGTTATGTAACCCAAGACCCCCTAGCCCCTCCTCTCTTGTTTCCTTTTCAACTAGGGGGCCAGGAGGTGTTAAAAATGTAGCCCAACTATTCCCTCTAATGAAAGCAGCACCTGGCATTTAGGTTCACAGGACTTCAGAGCTGGAAGGGTACCTGGAGACCATCTAGGTTACATTCCCCATTTAATAGATTGGGAAACTGAGGTCCAGAGAGGGGAAGTTTCTTTCCAAATGTCACTCACTGTGAATTAGGATCCACCTCTGCCATTGCCTTGGCCAATGCTCTTTCCACACTGGAGGGTACAACACTCTTGGGAAATACTCAAGAAGATGCCCAAATCAAAAGACTTTGAACAATATTTATTTTGTTTAAATGTGCCTGTCAGCACTTTTAGGAAAGGGAAGTTATATCCAAACCCCAAGATGATGAAGCTGCCAGACAAAAAAGCTGGGGATGATTTCACCAGCTCTTTGGATGCCATAAATTCATCAGTTCTAAAAGCCCATCTGATTAAGTGGGAAGGCCACAGTGTAGCAAGTGCTTCTCTGTGCATCGCCCTGTTTTGTCCACACAGTATCCCTTTGAGGTGGTGCTGTTATTGCTTTGTAACCAAAGAGGAACCTGGGGCTCAGAAAGGAGAAGCCATTAGTTCAAGGTCAAATGGCACCTTTGAGGCAGAGGTGGAATTAAAACTCAGGTCTTCAAGTTGCCTGTCTAGGAAGCGGGAAGCATATCACAGCCTCACAGCTGCCCTGGGGTGCTGGGAGATCAGAAGGGCAGGACCTAGAGTTTGCTGTCCTGGTGTTTGGGGACAGAGTGGAGTGGGGGACATTCAGACTGAGCCTGATGTTCTAAGTGTTTCTAGAGTCCCCAGCCAGCAGGCAGAGACCCTGAAAAAAAGGTTGCCGTGGCAACTCGCATTCCTCATAGAGTGAGTCATAGCAAAGAAGAGCCTTTTGGTGGGTGGGACTTGGAAAAAGTTTCAAAAGTTGATTCCTCCCCCAGGCACTGCCCCCTTCCTCCCCACCCTCCCTCCCTCCGCTCCAGGCTTTGTCGATGTG
Source organism: Balaenoptera musculus (assembly GCF_009873245.2). NCBI lineage: Eukaryota > Metazoa > Chordata > Mammalia > Artiodactyla > Balaenopteridae > Balaenoptera > Balaenoptera musculus. The sequence goes on from NC_045787.1 coordinate 126,863,193, forward strand.
GCAGCTGATGGCTGAGTTAACTCTCTCTTCCCCCAACCACTCCCATTTCAAAGTTTTTCATCCTCCTGCAAATATACCTTTGTTTCCAGTCCCCACCCACTCCATCTTCCACATCATGCCCTCCGGCTACCTGGAGGGTCAGCATCCATTTGAGAATATGTTAAAACCAAAGGCTGTGAACACCCTCTTGTATACACTGCTGCTGTCTCTGCCTCTTTCTGTCTCTGTCTGTCTGTCTCTCTCACACACACATTACTGTATATACAAATTTAAGGGGTTTGCAGGTGCCTTTAAGCCTATGCAAAAGCTAGTCTGTGGATTCTGGTTTAAGAGACCGTCCTTTGAAAGTTGCAGAGGACGTCGGGCACCCCAAAGACCATCAATCAAGTCCACCCCTCCTACTTTACAGACAGGGAGACTAAGTCCAGAGGAGACACTTACCTAAGATTACACATAAAATGTGTGCCTTCGGTCTGCCACCTTGCTTCTGATGTGCTTCTCCCCCTACTGTCAGCACTTGGGGTGTATAGAAATTTAACCCCACAGAAAACAGTTTCTCTATGTGTTCTGCATAGAATAGAATTTTCTGGAGGAAAATGTGTGCCTCTCTGTTCCTTTTGGGGAAGACTGGGCTTCCTAGAAGACATGCCTCCCCCAATGCCCCCTTTTCTCTTGGTGTCCTCAGGGACTCAAGGAAGTCCACTTCTCAACCAGCCAGTGGAGCCATAGACTGAAGAAGACCTAACACCAGCCTGTGTAGAGTTTGAGCTTCTCATAGCAAGGTGTGAGAAGGTTGCCCTGGAACCCTCTCCATCTTTCCTCCTCCCTTCCACTCTTTACAGCACATCCCCCCACCCAGCCTCCCATCAGACCCAGTGCCTCAGCTGGACCATATCGGATGTCTGGCGTCTTCAGATCTAGATACACAGAGGGCTACTGCTGGCCATGTCCTGTGCTTACACCCCAGGGAACCCAGGATAGGAACAATGCCTAACCCAAGACTGACTGTCTGATAGTGCTGTTTCAGGGTGAATGGCACCGGAATCAGTGTGTGTGTGTGTGTGTGATAGTGCTATTTCAGGGTGAATGGCACTGGAATCAGTGTGTGTGTGTGTGTGTGTGTGTGTGTGTGTGTGTGTGTGTGTGTGTGTGTGTGTGTGTGTGTGTGTGTGTCGGAGGATGGGGTTTGAGAGGGGAGAAATTCCAGGGAAACAGGAGCCTTCCCAGAGGTGCTGATTAAAGATGAAGACTCCCCCTTTGCCTTCCAGAGATCAATGTATCATTCAGGCAAAGTCTCTCTTGGAAAACAGAGCCCCTGACCAAGAACCAAGTATAGGAAGTTTCTTCTTCTGGAATGGGAAGCAGGGCAGACTCTGGCCGCCGGCCGGTCCCTCTTGCAGCTGTGCCCAGATCGGATTCCCAGGAAGGGAAGAGGCTGCCACATTTGTAAAGGCAGCCTCTGAAACCAGAGAGACGGACACAGAGAGAGACAGAGAGAAAATACTCCCTCAGTATCAGACAGTCTGATTATTTTCTGCGAACCTAAAAGGGAGACCAAGTTATCCTGAAAAGCAACAGGCAGCAAGTCCGTGGTCCCTTAAGGGGAGCAATGATGGAGCCCAAAGGACATGCACATCCCTGTCTCTGATCCAAGAGACCTCCCAGCATAGCTTCCCCTCCCTTGTACACAAAGTTGAGGAGTGAACCAGAGTGCAGGGGTTATGGGACTAGAGAAGGGACAGGCAGGGCAGGGGTCATGCATACCTCAGTGGCAGGCAGGCAGACAGCAGGCAGCAGGCGAGAGCTCTGGGCAGTCTGAAGGTCTGCAGGAATGTGAGGGGTTTAGAGCCTGGTAACAGGAAACCACTCAGAGCTCTGGGCTGGGTCTCCCCCTCCACCCCGCGGTCCCTCCTCCTCCTGTGTCTCCTCCTTCCCCTCCCTCCCCCTCCCCTTCTCCCCACAGCCAAAGCTGTCTCTGTCTTCCATTTCTTTCTTCCTCTCCTTGCGTTGGGCTGTCCTGACCCGCCTCCCCTACCCGCGCCTGCCACACGGGTTCTGGAGCTGTTGCCTAAACAGACTGACGGAGCGGTGCGCCAGGGCTAGAAGGGGCTGCAGAAATCACCTAGAACAGCCTTCTCCTTGTTCAGAGGGGGAACTGAGGCCTGGAGAGGCAAGGGATCACCCAAGGTTCCCAGGGGCAGAGCCAGGCCCAAGGGTCTTGATTGTATGACCAGTGATCTTTACAAGAGCCTCCCTAACATTAGTCAGTGCTGAGGAGGGCAGAGTAATTAGAGGGGGTTGTATCTGTGACAAAGGCAAGGCTAGGACTAGCCTCTATACAGACTAAAGAAGCTGCCATTGATGCGTCATCGCTGATGATTCGGGATATGGTCTAAAAATAGCCACTCAAACTCTAGCTGCACCAGCTAATGGACACAGAAGGGGTTAGCTTTCTAGCTGGGGGATCTATGTCATCAGTATAGAACCGATAAGGTAATTGATGATATTGATTACAATCACAGAGGTAACAATGGCCAAGGTTTACTGAGGACTTAGAATTTTCATAGATATTGTTATTATGCCTATTTTACTAATCAGGAAACAGAGGTGCAAAGAGACTGAGTTACTTGCTCAAGATCACGTGGCTAGAAGTGGGGTAGGCAGGCTGAGTCTACATTCAGCTTGGTTCACTCTTAGGCTGTATGAGCTTCTTGGTGCAACAGGTCTCAGTTGAATATTTATGAGAATATTGATGAGTGTATGAATATTTATGAGTGCAGGCCTAGTACTTTGAGAAGTATAAGAATTAATATCTGGTCCTTGTCCTCAAGGAGCTTTGAATCTTGCTGAGAGGGCATGCCTTAGGCATCCACCCACTCACATGAGTGGTACAGACTCTGAGGTTTATCCCCAGGGGTTCAGAGTGGCAGGATCTCTGAGTTGGAGCAGGCGGAGAAGGCTTCCTGGAATAGGTGGCTCTCAAAGCATGAACTGGGTTTGAATAACATGGAAAGGGAGAAGGCAGAGAACATTCTCATAAACTTCTATACAGTATGGCCTCCACCGCCTTGGCCATCCTCTCCTGCTGCCACTCTCTTCCTTTTTTACTCTACTCCAGCCACACTGGCTTCCTTTCATTTCCTCAACAACCACAACGTTATTCCCACCCCAGGATCTTTGCACTTGCTCTTACCTCCGCCGGGAACTTTCCTCCATCTGATTTTGTGTACCTGGAGTTTTTTCACCCTTCAGGTCTCTGTTCTAATGTCATCTCCTAAGAGAGGCCCTTCCTGACCCCCTCTCTCACAGGCATAGTTCAACACCTTACACTGTTTTGTTTCCTTCCTGGCACATGTCACGATCAGGAGCTATTTGTCAACTGTACTAGACAGACACTCCATGAGGATAGGGGCTTCTCGTGTCTTAGTTGCTGCAGTGCTCCAAGTGTCTAGAGCAGTGGCCAACATGAAGCTGGCTGTCAATCAGTATGGGAGTTGTCTTTTACCTAGGGTTACCCTGCAATAGTGCCCAACACTGGTCTTCACTGGTCTTCAAGTGAAGTAAGTCAGAGAAAGACAAATATCATATGATATCACTTATATGTGGAGTCTTAAAAAAAAAAAAGATACAAATGAACTTATCTACAAAACAGAAACAGACTCACAGACTTAGAGAAGGAATTTATGGTTTCCAGGGGGGAAGGGTTGGGGGGAGGGATAAATTTGGAATTTAGGATTGACATATACACACTACTAAATATAAAATGGATAACCAACAAGGACCTACTGTATAGCACAGGGAACACTGCTCAATATTCTGTAACAACCTAAATGGGAAAAGAATTTGAAAAGAATAGATACGTGTATGTGTATAACTGAATCACTTTGCTGTACACCTGAAACTAGCACAACATTGTTAATCAACTATACTCCACTATAAAATAAAAAGTTAAAAAAAAAAAGAGAGAGAGAGATCCTCAAACCTGCAAAAGTCTGGGCGTCTGTGCATTTTTCTTCAGAGAAGGTCCATGGCTTCCTTCAGGTTTCCAAAGGGACTGGTCAGGAATCTATGAAAGTTTCTCTGTTCCAACTGACCCCCAAGACCCCTGCCTGGTCCAGAGGCCAAAAGTGCGTTCTCTGCCTCGGCTTTTCACTACAGGGTGCTGGCAGACTCCTCGGGTACCTGTTTGCAGTCTGGACAGATGTATGTTTTTTGGGTTTTTTAAAAATTTATTTATTTATTTTTATATTTATTTATTTTTTTGGCTGTGTTGGGTCTTCGTCTCTGTGCGAGGGCTTTCTCTAGTTGCAGCAAGTGGGGGCCACTCTTCATCGCAGTGCGGGGGCCTCTCACTGTCGCAGCCTCTCTTGTTGCGGAGCACAGGCTTCAGACGCGCAGGCTCAGTAGTTGTGGCTCACGGGCCCAGTTGCTCCACGGCATGTGGGATCTTCTCAGACCAGGGCTCGAACCCGCGTCCCCAGCACTGGCAGGCAGATTCTCAACCACTGCGCCACCAGGGAAGCCTCCAGATGTATGTTTTTATAGGATCGGTTGCTATAGCTCCCAGGGATCGCGGGGGCTAAAATTAACTTAAACTTCGTGTTTTCCTTCATGAACTAAGATAATGACGCTGATGAGAATGAGCTGATGGAACCATTCCCAGTGTTTGGCTGGAGCTCCCATATGGCCTTCGGTTCAGGAACTGGAAAGCCGGTTGGGTCCAGGCTAAAGCTCTGGGACAGAGATCCTGTTTGGGGGCCATTCCCAAGCCCCTGTGGGGGAACCCTGAGCCCAGATCCCTCAGAGGAAAACTTGGTAGGCTTTCTCTCTAGGGGTGAGAGCACCCTGGGAAGACAGGAGCCTCTGAAGCAAGATGACTTTGACCTAGGGAGTGAGACCATTAGGACTAAGGCTGGTCCTCCTGCCACCAGCAAGGGCACCACCAAGAGAGGGGAGAGACGTGCAGCTGGGCCAGATGTGCTAGATCTGGGTGCCAGTCCCCACTCTGCCACTGAGTCACCAAGTGACACAGGGCTCATCCCCGTTCCCGTCTGAGCTACACTTTTTCCATCGGTAAGTAGATTGGACAGCATAACAGTAGTAATGAGAGCCAGCATTTATTAAACACCTACTATGTGCCGAGCACTGAGCTAGGTGATTGGCACGTATTTTCTGACCTAACCTTTATAAAATAGGAACTATTATTATCCCCATTTTAGAGACGTGGAAAGTGAATTTCAGATCAATAATTTGCCCAAGCTCATGCACCGAATACATGGTCAAATCAGAGATTCAAATCCAGGTTTAAGGGATACCAGAGCCCAAATCCTTAACCACTACACTGTACCCTCTCCTAAGTTCTCCTCCAGCTCTGCTATCTGTGGACTCTGGACTACACAGCCACTTGGTGCCCATCTCCCTAGCTGAGTATGTTGCTGGCCCAGCATCAGATTGGATCAGCTTTTCAGCTTGCAGAATGAGAAGTCAGCGCCTTGGGGTCCCTGCCAGCTGCCCACCACCCCTTCCACCCTCTCACCAGCAGTGTTCCTTTAGGTACCACCCCCGCTACCTTGATCCCGCCCTTCCTGACTTAGCACCCAGCACAGCTTTAGAACGCCAGGGCAGTACCCACAGGTGCATGGCGTCCAGGCTCCCCACACCTCCCAGGACATCAGCTGGCCTCCATCACTCATTCGTGGACTCCACTGCACGAGGCCATAGCAATAAGTAGGACAAAGGCTGTCCTCATGCCTTTTACATTCTCACAGCCGGAGGCAGGTGATAAACGAGTTTCAGGTTGTCATCAATTCTATAATGAACTAAACAAGATGACTTGAGAAAGTAGTGGGGGGACTATTTAGATAGGGTAGTCGGGGTAAGCCTTTGGAGGAGGCCAATTCTGAGAAGAAAAAAGTTGAATCATGAGTCAGTGAGAAGGGCTAGGGGAGGAGTATTCCAGGCAAGGGGTGAATAAGCGCCAAGACTCTGGGCGGGGAGAGCTTGACTTCTTCAAGTGACTGAAAGTGTAGCTAGAATTACCGATCAGAGATTTCCCTTCTCCTCCTGGCCTTCGTCTTCCTTCTCTCCATCCTCTTCCTCTGCTTCATGCCTATTATTTTTACACCCTTTCGGCCACTCCAAAGTACTTCTTCGTCTCCTTTCTCAGTGAATGACAGAGCCGTCCTGTGAGGGAGTCAGGCTAGGGCTTAGAACCTATGTTGTAGATACAGGGAAACTGAGGCCCGAATCACCCAGTGGAGCTGGGGCTCAAAACCAGGTCTCCTGCGCCCTGGCTCAGAGGCAGAATCTCAACCCCTCTGAGAACCTGCTTGTCTTTCTGCTCGTAACTCCAGAGTCTGTGTCACCTGCACCACCTGATGGACCATCTCTGGGAGCTGGACTGGGGCCAGGTGGGCAACCAGTGTTCCCATGTACAGGCAGAAATACCAGGACAGGGAGAGAGAGGTCTGATCTCTGGAATAGATCAGGGAGGCTCTTGTGGATTTAACTTCTCTCAGGAAGGAAGGCCACCAAGCAGAAAGTTAAATAAATAAAAGCAGTGCCAGGAAACATCCCCTAAGGCCTCACAGCGGAAACAGTGTCAGGATCTCAGTGGTTCAGATCTCCAGGCTGTAAATCCTAAAGGGGCTTGCAGGTAAAAAACTTATTGAGTTTTGCATGTGGGAACTTGAGGGCCTATGGGGGGACCATGTCCCGTTGGAACAATTATGAGTAAACTGGGAAGAGAGAGAATAATATCCAATATTTCTCAGCAGACACTGGGGAAGACACTTATGTCCATCCTCTCATTTAATCTTCACTTAATATACACACTTAGGTAGGATGTTAGTTTTCCATTATTGCTATAAGAAATTACCACAAACTTGGTGACTTAAAACACACATTTATTACTTTACATTTCTGGAGGTCAGAAGTCCTAAAATCAAGGTGTCGGCAGGGCTGGGTTCCTTCCGGAGGCTTGAGGGGAGAATCTGCTTCCTTGTCTTTTTCAGCTTCTAGAGGCCACCCGCATTCCTTGGCTTGTGGCCCATTCTCCATCCCTCCAAGCACATCATTCCAACCTCTGCTTCCATTGTTGCATCTCCTTTTTCTGGCTTTGACCCTCTTGCCTCCCTCCTATAGAGACTCTTGTGATTACATTGGGCCCACCCGGATAATCTAGGATAATTTTCCCATCTCCAAAGCCTTAACTTCACCTGCAAAGTTGGTCCCTTTAGCCATATTTATAGTTACAGGAATAAGAAATGGACATCTTTGGCGGGGCGGTGGGGGGGGCATGATTTAGTCTACCCTAGGTAGGTACAATGACCATTTCCATTCCAAAGATGAGGAAACCAAGGTTCAGGGAACTACATAACTTGTTCCAAGTCCCACAGTGGTAAAGCCAGGAATCCACACAAGTAGATTAACTCCAGACCTCAACTCCCCATAGCTTCCCTAATCAGAGCTCTGCCTATGCCGTGCTCTTGGTGAGGCTGCCTCCCTTCCCCCATCTGCCCCAAACCCACCCATCCTTTGAGCTCAGGCTGACTCTCTCCTAGTCTTTCAAAGTTTAGAGCTGATAAGGCCCTTCAGCCCTATCCAAACCTACACCTCCTTGTATGGCTGGGGAAATTGGCGATCGTAGAGCCCAAGGTCACAGTGTAGACAGCTAGGCCTAGAGCCCTGGTCTCCCAACTCCAGGCCCAGGCGGAGGCCAGCTCTGGCTGCTCCAAGTCTCTGGAGTCAGGGACTGGACCAGCTGATCCTTTGGGCTGAAGATTATGTATCAAAACTCTGAAACGCACCCTTTGTGCATCTGGCTGAAGGTCAAGGCTGCCAAGCTAAGACGGCCTGGGCACATGGAGACTGACTCAGCCTGTCGTCCTGCTACTGTATCTTTTCCTGGGCCAGCCCTCCTATTGGCTGAAGGGCACAAAGACCCCATTGTCATCTGGCCCTTGGTCCCCTGGGCAAAGTGGCCACTGACCAGGGCAAGGCCAAAGGGAGAGGAGGATGAAGTTTCATGTCAGCACCCCTCCCCACTTGCACACTCCCACTGGGCAAATTCAGATTTTCCCTCAGCTTTTTGCTATTCACAAAGGACTCTTATTCCCATTGTCTTACGGAGCGGCACAGTCAGTCTCTCAGGTAGAAAAGTCAGAATTTACTAAGCACATTCGGGGCTTGAGCAGACAGGATGTCCTGCTCATGGTCACCCTGGTGGCCCATGTGTTGCTGAAATGACAATTCCAAACTTAACCCTTGGTCCGAGGCTCTTTCCACTAACCAGCTGCCTCCACCCGGGGTCCAGGGAGAGCTTACCGAGCCAACTCCTTCTTCGTTGAGGTGACAAACGGTTCACGATGTGTTGGCTGCACTTCCTCGCGTTGACACAAACCCACCCAAGGAGAAGTGATTGAGTTTCAGTTAGGTTCTGCCCTTAGTAGGACCTGTGCCCTGTGGCCCTGCCTGTAGTCTGTCCTTGAGTGGCCCATCTTTCCTCTCCACCTCGGTTTCTTTTTCTTTTTTAAAATTTATTTATTTTATTTATTTTATTTTTGGCTGCACTGGGTCTTTGTTGCTGCACGTGGGCTTTCTCTAGTTGCAGCGAGCAGGGGCTACTCTTCGTTGCGGTGTGCGGGCTTCTCAGAGCAGTGGCTTCTCTTGTTGCGGAGCACGGGCTCTAGGCGCCCGGGCTTCAGTAGTTGTGGCACGTGGGCTCAGTAGCTGTGGCTCATGGTCTCTAGAGCGCAGGCTCAGTAGTTGTGGTGCACGGGCTTAGTTGCCCTGCAGCATGAGGGATCTTCCCGGACCAGGGCTCGAACCTGTGCCCCCTGCATTGGCAGGCGGATTCTTAAGCACTGCGCCACCAGGGAAGCCCCGACCTCAGTTTTCTTGTCTGTTAAGTGAGCATAATTATCTGACCCTCCTGGGTGCAAAGTCAGTGTAAGATTCAAGCGAGCGTGGGTTTCAGACAGTCAGTTAGCAAGAGCAAAGTCAAAAGTCCCGGCCTTGGAGTCAGATCGCTGGGCCTGGATCCTGTAGCAAGTGACTTAACTCTAAAACTGGGGGCATGTTATTTCACCTCCACGTTCAGTTTTCTCAAGTGTAACGTGTAACTCTCCCCTTTACCTTGTGAGGATTAAATGAGATCATATAGGTAACGTGTTTGGCTCACTGTTCATATCCTACACTATCAATAAATGTGAGCTATCTTACCATTAGATCATTAAACATTTCCCAAAGCATGTCCACAAACTATTAGTCCTCAGATAAAAAGGGGGACCCTGGGTTCAAGCGAGTTTGGGAAATGTGGCATCTGCCACCTTCCTCATAGCTATTCCTCAGGCACATGAGAGCATTAAAGCCTCTGAAAAGTTCTGCAGAAAAGAAACCTGTTAACTCCATCTAACATTTACACATCTCTGTTTTCCATGAACTTCTGAATGCGTCCCACAGAACTCGTGTTGTCCATGAAAATACCTTTGGGGGATGCCTATTTGATCCAATGCCCCTGTCCAAAGAGAAAATAAAGTCCAGGAAGGTGAAGTGACTTGTCCTGGGTCACGTGGCCAGTAAATGGCAGAGCTTGGGACTTGACCCAAGCTAAAGAATCTTTGGCTATTGCTCTGTTAAAGCACGCTGAGAAAACACCTTCTGTTGTTGGTGTGGACAAGCACTCTCTAAATGTCAATGATTTGTATACCGGTTTCATAGCCTTTTATTCTTTCTCTAAGGTTCTGTATCCATGACTGAGGATGCCAGGCTCTCTCTGGCCTGAGCTGTCTCCCCGCAGCCCTGGGTGGGGTTGGAGGAGCTCGACGATGGATTAGTTCTGCCTCCTCCCACCCCTGGCTCTGTACCATTGCAGCTGCTGGTCCAGGTCCAGGGAACACTCCCACGCAGGCACCAATTTTCTTCAGAAACCCCACACGCCTGGAAATCTTTTCTGAAGGAGGTGGAAAGCCCAATAACCCAACCCAACAACGTGGCAGCTCTTACATGTTCCCTGACGTGGCCCGCAAACCAAGCCTCTCTTCAGTTTTAGCAGCTGTAGATCCAGGAGTAATGACAGCCCCGCCAGCCCAGCAACGTGGCAGCCGGTGCTGTGACTCAGCCGACCTGGGGGGCAGCCTGGAGCCTCCATTGGTCTTTTCCGGGTCCCAGGGCTGGGCAGATAGGGGACATGGAAGGGAGATCTGGATGAACCGGTAGAACCTCTACCCCCATCTCCAACACAAGTCTCTTTTTTCCCCACCATTGCCTGGATAAGGCAGGTCGCATCACTCTCTTCTGAGACTGATCTAACACCGCCCCAATATGTCACCTCTCCCCACTTCTGCCTTCTGTTCTCAGACAGCAACTTCTTGTAATGAATCTTCGAGACTTTCCAAGCCAGTGGTGTTCAAACTGCCTTCTATAAGAGTTTCATGCAAGAGTCTTAAGAGGACGGAAAGAAGGCCAAAGGGGCAGGTCTCTAGGTCCCAGTGCATCCCTGCCTTCAACCAGAGCAGAACTACTTTTTTTTTTGGAGTAGAGTTGATTTACAATGTTGTGTTAGTGTCAGGTGCACAGCAAAGTGAATCAGTTATACATATACATACATCCACTCTTTTTTTTTTTTTGTAGATTCTTTTCCCATATAGGCCATTACAGAATATTGAGTAGAGTTCCCTGTGCTATACAGCAGGTTCTTATTAGTTATCTAGAGCAGAACTACTTTTATCTGTCTGACACATCAGACTTTTGCCTAAGATTTCATTTCCTAGAATGGGTTCGCTGCTTAAAAAAAAAAAAAATTGAAATGTACAAATTTATTTTTAGTCCACTGGCTTTATGGGTGAAGAAAAAATGAAGAGAGAGAAAGAGGGTAATCTGTCCCAGACACGGAGTATCACAAACTCACAAACTATACCAGGCCCCGTGGGAAAGGGGAGGTCTCCAGGAGCCACGCATGAGCCCTGGAGGATGTCAGACCCACTCCCCGGAAGCTTGCAGTCCGCTCACCCCAGGTAGGCAGCCATGAGGAAGGGGCTCCATCCACCAGCCCGGTACATCCCTGGAGGAGAAACAAGGGTTACCAGGGAGGTAAATTTATCATCTTCAGGGGCAGGCAGATGATGGATGTGAGCAGCCCCTCTAAGGATTGGCTGGGCCTTGAGCAACCTGGAGAGAACATGCCCTGCCCAGAGGCTCTCAGATCCCTTCCGCCCTTTTAATTAATTAATTAATTAATTATTTAAAGTCTTTATTGAATTTGTTACATTATTGGTTCTATTTTATGTTTTGGATTTTTGGCTGCGAGGCATGGGGGATCTTAGTTCCCCGACCAGGGATCGGACTCACACCCCCTGCATTGGAAGGTGAAGTCTTCACCACTGGACCACCAGGGAAGTCCCCCTTCTGCCCTTTTTAAAAATGTTTTGCCCTCCAAACAAAACTCAACTTCAGGAGGAATCTCTCCATTGGCCACCAGTTTGGCACCTTTACTGATAGGGGCTGGTTCACCTTTCTTTAGGGGAATGGACCATCCCTCTTCTGTATTCTTCTGGGAGAAGGGCCAATGTCTTACTTTCTGGTTTTGAAAACTTTCAAGAGACATAGCCTCTTGCTTCCTTCTCTCCGCTAATCTGTTCCTCTTCTCCTCCATTTTCTCATTTTTCTTCTTCCTTTTCGCCTGGGCCCCTCCTCTTTCTGTCCTTCCCATCTTTTTTTTTTTTTAAGTTTTTTTTTTTAATTAATTAATTTATTTATTTTTGGCTGTGTTGGGTCTTTGTTTCTGTGCGAGGGCTTTCTCCAGTTGCGGCAAGCGGGGGCCACTCTTCATCGCGGTGCGCGGGGCCTCTCACTATCGCGGCCTCTCTTGTTGCGGAGCACAGGCTCCAGACGCGCAGGCTCAGTAGTTGTGGCTCACGGGCCTAGCCGCTCCGCGGCATGTGGGATCTTCCCGGACCGGGGCACGAACCCGTGTCCCCTGCATTGGCAGGCGGATTCTTAATCACTGTGCCACCAGGGAAGCCCCTTTCCCATCTTTTTGAAAAAAGCAGTGGACCAAGAATCAAGGGGCCTGAGTTCCTAACTCTGTAAATGACTTGGGCAAGTCATCTCCCCTCTCTGGGCAGTTAGCTCACTTGTAAAATGAGGCTGTCGGGTTAGATCGTAATTTCCAAACAGCAGAGGATGAGGACCAAGATGAGGGCACTCAGGTTCCCTCCTTAGACCCCCCAGAGGCAGCTGTTTGGCTATTTTAATCAGGTTCTGCAGCTAAATAACTCTTGAAAATCACAAGTCATTTAACTCAAGGCCTTCCAGCCTTTCAGTTCAGTGTTTCCTCTTCTTTTTCTATTCTGGCTCCTGCTTCTCTCCCTCCTTCAGGTCCTCAGGTTTGCTAGTGGAGACTTACGATCCTCCAGGGTGGCAACCCTAAGTCTGTCCCGCTGTCTCTCGAGAGACCCAGCTGTGCGCCCTCACTTGCAATGTGGGAGGAGAAATGGTTTCTTTCCTGAAATCCCAGGGCCGTGAGGAATTGTAGCCAGCCACCCATCTTGGCCCCTGGTTGCAGCACTGAGATCTCCACCCCCTGCCCTCCCCCACTAAACGGCCCGCTTCCCAGCCGTATCCCAAGTTGGATTATTCTCCTGATTCAGACATTTTTGTGGTGTGAAATCATCTCTGCCCCAGCCGGCTGAAGCCAGGAGCTTGCTACAGCCCACGACAGCTCTCCCTTCTCCTGCCACGTCCCACACCCTCAGCTCCTTTCCTCCAAGTGCTCAGAATTTCCATTTGATGTCCTTCCAAGGCTAAAAAGAAATTCAGACAGAGTGGCAGGGGCATGTCAGCTCTGGGGTTCAGCTCTGGCCTTTCCCTGTAGCTCCTGTGTGGGTCCTGGCACATGGCTGACTCCCAGGTAAAGGTGACTAAAATGAGTTTGTGAAATCAAGACAGAGGAACACAGTCAAAGCGAGAAAGGGAGACAGGCTCGGACAGAGGAAGAGAGAGACACCGGCAGAGTCTGTCATGATCAAGAGAGAGACAGAGGTGAGGAGAGAGGGGAAGAGGCAGACACAGAGAAACAAATGTGGAGAAAACGACTCAAAAGTTAGCAATAAGACAAAAGGGTGACTGCATATCCTCTTTTTTTTTTTTTTTAATAAATGAATGTACTAAGCTAAGAGGTCTTTTATCTTTTTTATTTAAAAAAAAATTTTTTGGGCTGTGCTGCGTGGCTTGTTCCCCAACCAGGGATCGAACCCGCACCCCCTGCAGTGGAAACACAGAGTGTTAACTACTGGAACCACCAGGGAAGTCCCTGCGTATCCTCTTGACGTTAGACTGAAGCTTGGTTAACACGCCTGTCCAAAGATCTGCTTCTCTAGGGGATATATTGTTGTTTGACTTGCTGTTTACTATTGATTAGGGGTTTGGCTCTGAAGTTACATATTAACTCATAGATTTCTGTCCAGTTAAAGAAAGAAGCCCAGAGGTTACAGTTTTAATGCCTTGTAGGACATTAACCAGTTTTGTATATGACCTAGCAGACTTTTTCCAGCCTTCCTTCAGTGCCTGTGTAGACATGATCTCTCTTTGAACTCTCCTTGAATCAGCTTTACCACCCTGCTTATTCCCTCATTAACAGGTTAAATAAATCACTGACATGTGCCCATTTTTTATTTTTATGCAAGTTGTGTTTTTAACTTTAAAAAAAACTATATTTTTAACAAGAGAAGCAAAAATAGAATGAGGCAGATGAAGAGTGAGAGTGAGACGCAGAGACAGAGAGAGAAAGGGAAAGAGAGAGAGACACAGGCAGACTGGCAGGAGAAAGCAACACAGAGAAACAGAACGAGACCAAGGCAGAGATGGGAATTCCCTGGCGGTCCAGTGGTTAGGACTCGGCGCTTTCAGTGCCGGAGCCTGGATTCAATCCCTGGTCGGGGAATTAAGATCCCTCAAGTCATGGTGCAGCCAAAAGAAAAAAAAAAAAGAGAGATAAAGGCAGAGAGACTGAGACCCAGTCAAACCCATACAGAGAGTCAGAGAGAGAGGAAAAAAAACAAAAGAGACAGAAACACAGAGAGACACAGACAGAGATAAAGGCAGAGGGACTGAGACCCAGTCAAACCCATACACAAAGTCAGAGAGAGAGAGAAAGAGAGACATAAGGGCTAAAAGCAGAATGCAGTGTTGGCCATGCATCACACGAAACCATAAATAGTGGTGGCTTCTGGAGAGGGGGTGGATTGGAGTGGAAAATGGAGGTGAAAGGGACTTTATGCTTACTTCTTAATACTTCTGTATTGCATTTTTTATGGACATGTAATCGCCTGTTATTTTATGCTTTTATTTTTTTTATTTTATTTTTTTTTAAATTTTATTTATTTAATTAATTTATTTTTGGCTGCGTTGGGTCTTCGTTGCTGTGCGTGGGCTTCCTCTAGTTGCGGCGAGCGGGGGCTACTCTTTGTTGAGGTGCACAGGCTTCTCATTGTGGTGGCTTCTCTTGTTGCGGAACACAGGCTCTAGGTGCACAGGCTTCAGTAGCTGTGGCACGTGGGTTCAGTAGTTGTGGCTTGTGGGCTCTAGAGCACAGGCTCAGTAGTTGTGGTGCATGGGCTTAGTTGCTCCGTGGCATATGGGATCTTCCGGGACCAGGGCTTGAACCCGTGTCCCCTGCATTGGCAGGCGGATTCTTAACCACTGCGCCACCAGGGAAGCCCATTTTATGCTTTTAAAAGAGGGAATCAGACATAGAGGGAAAGGCAAAGAGAGACTGTGAGAGGAAGAAACCACCAAAGAGAGACAGACGGCATCAAGAGTGGCACAAGTAGGGAAAGCGACGACGTTTGAAGGAAGGCCCTTGAGGCAGGACCGAGAGTGGTGCACGCCTGTTCCTTGTCCTCACTGAGCCCGGAGGCTGGCACGGGCTGGGCGTGGTGCTCTTGGAAGTCTGGCTGGGAGGCTGGGAGGGAGCCGGAGAAAGCAGAGAAGAGGCAGACGTGGAGGAGACAGATGGAGCAGGAACAGGCAGATCCGGGGCAGGTGGAGGGGCACACAGGAGCCAGGGCCGGGCCTCCTCCCTCCTTCCGGAACCTGGGCGCCAAGGCCTGAAGGCAGGTGCCTTTCAGAGCTGTGGGGTTAAGGAGATAAAGGACAGGAGAGCCTCCCAGAGATGCTTCTCCAGGGCATGGAATCTGCCCTGAGAACTGCCAGGCCCACAGGCAACCACCTCTGGTACGTCAGCCTCCTAAGGGGAAGGGGACTGAGTGCTTGTCACGTCCAACCCAATTTAAGAAACGAGGTAACTCAGGCCCAGGCAGGAGGAGAGACTTGTTCAAGGTCACATGGTTAATTTGAATATCATCAAGGCCAGGAACTGAGTCTGCAACTCCCTCTTTGATATTCTTTCCACTCTTGCCCCTTCCACCCAGCAACTAGAATGACTCCTTTTTTTTTTAAATAAATTTATTTATTTATTTATTTATCTATCTATTTTTGGCTGTGTTGGGTCTTCGTTTCTGTGTGAGGGCTTTCTCTAGTTGCGGCAAGCGGGGCCACTCTTCATCGCGGTGTGCGGGCCTCTCACTATCGCGGCCTCTCTTGTTGCGGAGCACAGGCTGCAGACGCGCAGGCTCAGTAATTGTGGCTCACGGGCCTAGTTGCTCCGCAGCATGTGGGATCCTCCCAGACCAGGGCTCGAACCCGTGTCCCCTGCATTGGCAGGCAGATTCTCAACCACTGCGCCACCAGGGAAGCCCCTAGAATGACTCCTTTAAAATGCACATCACTTCGTGTCCCTGCCTTGCTTGAAACCCTTGCAGAATTCTCTCCCGCAGTATTCATTTTCTAGCCAATGAGATGTATGGAGTTTCTGAGAAGGATCCTTTCAGGAATTTGACTCAGCTGGGAAGTCCATCTCTTTCTTTTTAAAAAAATCAAATTATTTATATAGATAGGGGCTGTAACCCACCCCCCAAAATTTGGCCAAGGCCATGTACACCCTAGAGGCAGCTCTGCTTGTGGCTAAACCCAAATGTCTTATGTATCGTGTCCTCAATAGACTCTTGACATGGACTCTCCTCCTCAGGTCCTTCAGTGATATTGTAACATCTTTTTTTTTTAATTTGGCCATGCTGCACGGCTTGTGGGATCTCAGTTCCCTGATCAGGGATTGAACCCGGGCCCTCGGCAGTGAAAGTGTAGAGTCCTAACCACTGGACCTCCAGGGAATTCCCCTCAGATCCTTCAAATGCTCACTCTTGGCAGGCAGAACAGACTGAGCTGGTCCTCTTCATCCCTTCTCCTTCCCAAGGTGGTGAAGTTCTATCATGTGTAGACACTCATTTCTGGTGGGATGAAAAAGGACTCCAAAGGACAGAGTTGTTATTTCCAGCAATACTTTGATCTAGCGATTGGAAATCTATCCCTTTGGCCTTTCTTTCCTCCCTTCTTCCTGCTGCCTGGAATGCAGACATAATGGCTGGAGTGCCAGCAGCTATATTGGAGCACAAAATGACCTTAAGAATGGAAGCCATTAGCTCAGATAGAAAGAGCCTGGGCCCTGATGACCAAGGAGCTGCCATATCAACCGTGGAATTTTACCTGATAGAGAAATCATTTCTATCTTGTTTAAGGCACTGTTATTTTGGGGTTTCCCATTATATGCAGCCAAACTTAATTCTAATTGATTCACCCTTAATGTTTCCTAAACATTTGTTTTAATCCAAATTCTTTTTCTTGGCCCCCAAAGCCCTATGTAATCTAGTCCCAGCTATCAGCCTCCAGCTCAAACTACTCACTCCCTTACTTTATACTCATTACCTGCACTGGTCTTCTCTCTGTGAAGCAGATCCTTGTTCTACCTTAGGGACCTGGCACTTGCTGTTCCCATCCGGAATGTTCTAACTCCAGGAATTCACAGACATGCTACCCTCCAGCCATCTGATCTCAGCTCAACTAATTCCTGAGAGAAGGCTTCACTAACGACCTAATCTCAAAAAGATTCATGACCCACCCCCTAATCTCCAGTCACTCTGCCATACCACCCTGGGGGAATTTTCTTTATAGCACTTATCACAAGATAAATTTACCTTGTGTGTTTATTCATGGGCTTGTTCTCTATCTCCCTCTCCCCAGAATCTAAGTGTCCCATGAGCAGGGACCTTGCATGTCTTGATCACCAGTACAGCCCTGGGGCCTCACACAATGCCTACATTTGCTTGACAGTGATGATTTTTCCATTTTCAAGAACTCCCCATATGAATGTTATGTTTGTTCTATCACAGTTTTTAAAAAATCAGTCTTACTAGGTGCAAAGATTAGAAAGCTTAAGGAATAACGATATAATTATTTTTAAGAAATTAACACTAATGAATGTTAAGGTTAACTAGAATTTGATTTGGGTTTTTTAGTGTATTTTTAAAATTGAAGTATATGTTGTGTTAGTTTCAAGTGTACAGCAAAGTGATTCAGATATATATATGTGTATATATATATATATATATATATATATATATATATATATATATATATAAATTCTTTTTCAGAGTCTTTTCCATTATAGGTTATTAAAAGATATTGAGTATAGTTCCCTGTGCTATACAGTAGGTCCTTGTTGTTTACCTGTTTTACATATAGTAGTGTGTATAATAGTTTGTTAATTCTAAACTCCTAATTTATCACTTCTCCCCCCACCTCCCCTGACCTGATTTGGTTTCTGTTTTTTGTTTTTTTTTAAATTTTATTTATTTATTTTATTATTTATTTTATTTTTGGCTGTGTTGGGTCTTCGTTTCTGTGCGAGGGCTTTCTCTAGTTGCTGCGAGCGGGGGCCACTCTTCATCGCGGTGCGCGGGCCTCTCACTATCGCGGCCTCTCTTGTTGCGGAGCACAAGCTCCAGACGCGCAGGCTCAGTAGTTGTGGCTCACGGGCCTAGTTGCTCCGCAGCATGTGCGATCTTCCCAGACCAGGGCCCGTGTCCCCTGCGTTGGCAGGCAGATTCTGAACAACTGCGCCACCAGGGAAGCCCCTGATTTGGTTTTTAACTACTGGCAAAGTCACACAATGTAATCTTTTCTAAAGACTCTACATTTTTTTTTTGAATGTATATTTTCCCCCTTATTCACAATAAAAATGATTTCACAGAAAAATGAATTCACCATATGCCAGGCATGTGCTATTAGCAGTAAAGGCATGAATCAGACATGAATTGTGCTCATAGGTGGCTGATGGCTTTGGGAGTGAAAAAGCACACGTACACATAGCTGAGAGACACTATAGTCAGCAGCCCAGAGAAATCTTGAAAACAGTATGCTAAGTGACAGAAGCAGTCACAAAAGACCATACATATATCGCATGATACCATTTATATAAAATGTCCAGAATAGGCAAATCTATAGAGACAGTAAGATGGTTAATAGTTACCTAGAGCTGGGGGGTGGGGTTTGGCGGTAGTGGGGGGGTCCTAGGGAGAATGGATGCTAATGAGGTTTCTTTTTGGTGTGATGAAAAGATTCTAAAATTGATTGTGGTGATCTGCACAACTGCACAACTCTGTGGATATACTACAAACCATTGAACTATATACCTTAAATAGGTGAATTGCACAGTGTATTAGTTACTAGGGCTGCCATAACAAAGTACCACATACTGGGTGACTTAAACAACAGAAATTTGTTTTCTCACAATTGTGGAGGCTAGATGTCTGAGATGAAGGTGTCATCAGGGTTGGTTTCTTCCAAGGCCTCTCCTCTTGGGTTGTAAATAGCTGTCTTCTCCCTGTGTCTTTACATGGTCTTCCCTCGGTGTGTGTCTGTGTCCAAACTTCCTCTTCTTATAAGGACACCAGTCATATGGGATTAGGGCCCACCCTAATGACCTCATTTTAACTTAAGCACATATTTAAGGCCCTATCTCCAAATAAGAGCACATTCTGAGGTACTGGGGAGAGAGAGGGAGGGAAGGAAGGAGGGAGGGAGGGGTTCACCTAGAGCAGAAGCACAGCATGCTGGGGGATTCAGGAGGAGAACTTGCTGTTGCAGGGATCCAGGGAATGACAGTGAGGATGGAAATGTCAAGGCACTTTTGAGGGCCACCTCTAGGGTAGCATGAAGAGTCTCTTGAACACAAATCTGGTGTCACTCCCCTGCCTAAACACTTCATTCCCCGCAGAATACCCTTCCAGCTCCTTAAGGCAGCTGAGTTCCTGCATAGCCTGGCCCCTGCTTACCCTCCAGCCTCATCCCTCAACACCTCCCATCCCTTGCCCAACACCCCCCCCACACACACATTCTAATAAACTGACCCACTTGTAATTGCTCTATGACACCAGGATCTCTTGAACGTGCAGCTACCTTTGTGTATCCTAGTATCCCTGCTTAGGAAAATTTCCCTATGGACTTGCTCATTCCTACCATCCTTCAGTGCTCGGCCTAGACATCACTTCCTTTGGAAAGCTTCTCTGATTCCCACGGACTGGGTTAGGTACCTTCCCTACAGGCTCTGTAACTGTTTACTCATCTCTCCTCCACACTATACTGTGAGTTTCATGCCGGGGGAAGGGGGCCGGGGCGGGGGTGGTGTGCGTGGTGGAAATGATACCTTGTTCTCCATTGTGTCCCTAGCGTTTGCACAGTGCCGGGCCCAGAGGAAGGGCTCAATCGCTCATTTGAGTAAATGAGATTATACCTAGTGGTGGAAGGCAAAGAAAAGGCAGGAAGTCTCCCTCCTTTTAGAATGGTCTCTTTTATCCCTCCCACCCTGGAATCATACAGCTTTCTGGCTCCCCCATCCTTGGAGAGATCTTCTCTGAGGTCCTCACTTAGCCCTCAGGCCATGGCGGCTGTGAGCCAGGGCCAGGTGGGGCTTGCACTGAATACAGGCAGGGGATCCTCCACCTCTTTAAGTCCTTCTCTGGTTTCCAGCCCAGGGTGTCAGCCCCAAGGACAGGCAGCGTCCACCTTCACTCAGTGGCTCAGCTGATCCGGGAATAAGAAAGAGGGCCCTGTGCTCCCCGGAAGAGCAGCCAGGGGAGCGGGTTTGGGGTGCGGGGAGCAGGCAGTGGAAGGCCCAGGGGAGCACAGATCCATTTCAGGGGCTCTCAGAGTCCTTCACCCAGTGACCTCCCAGGGCCTCTCCTCTCTTTCCAATGAAAAATATCATTTCCCTAATGTTTCTCAGCAGCTCTCAGAGGTCCAGAGGAAAGGCAGCCTGGGGTGGGGGGGGGAGCCAGGAGAGAGAGGAGGCTATCTCCTAAAATACAAGGACCCAGTGTGTCCTCCTGAGAGGGGCTTCTCAGATTCAGTCATCGGGCACCACCCTCACCATCTCTGCCGTGTCCTCCTAACACCTATCATGTTATTTCAGCTTATTTTTTAAAACCAAAATAAGTGAAAAAGTGTCTCACTAACTGTGCCTGGGATCCACTCTCCGCCCCTCCCCCTCTGCACAGAGGTTAGTCTTTTTTTTTTTTTTTAAACAATAGACTTTAATTTATTTATTTATTTATTTTTGTCTTTTTAAAAATTTTTAAATTTTTTTAACATCTTTATTGGAGTATAATTGCTTTACATTGTTGTGTTAGTTTCTGCTTTATAACAAAGTGAATCGGCTATACATATACATATATCCCCATATCTCCTCCCTCTTGCGTCTCCCTCCCACCCTCCCTATCCCACCCCTCTAGGTGGTCACAAAGCACCGAGCTGATCTCCCTGTGCTATGCGGCTGCTTCCCACTAGCTCTGTGTTTAACATTTGGTAGTGTATATATGTCCATGCCACTCTCTCACTTCATCCCAGCTTACCCTTCCCCCCTCCCCGTGTCCTCAAGTCCATTCTCTATGTCTGCGTCTTTATTCCTGTCCTGCCCCTAGGTTCTTTTTTTTTTTTTAATTTTTTTTCTAAGACTTTTTTTAATTGATTGATTGATTGATTGATCGCTATGTTGGGTCTTCGTTTCTGTGCTAGGGCTTTCTCTAGTTGTGGCAAGTGGGGGCCACTCTTCATCGCGGTGCGCGGGCCTCTCACTATCGCGGCCTCTCTTGTTGCGGAGCACAGGCTCCAGACACGCAGGCTCAGCAGTTGTGGCTCACGGGCCTAGTTGCTCCGCGGCATGTGGGATCTTCCCAGACTAGGGCCCGAACCCGTGTCCCCTGCATTAGCAGGCAGATTCTCAACCACTGCGCCACCAGGGAAGCCCCCCTAGGTTCTTCATAACCTTTTTTTGTTTGCTTTTTTTAGATTCCATATATATGTGTTAGCATACTGTATTTGTTTTTCTCTTTCTGACTTCCTTCACTCTGTATGACAGACTCTAGGTCCATCCACAGAGGTTGGTCTTAAACCCACCTCAGTGGGTGCCCATGGCCTGTTTCCATTTGGGATGGGCCAGTGGGGAGCACAGTAGGAGACTGGGAAGAGGAGAAAGAAGAGTGAGGTTGGCTGGCGTATCAGTTCCCCTGGCTCCTGCCCTGGGGTTTCACCGCAGACGGACGGTGTCCCTCAGCCCAGAGGCCCAGCTCCCATCCAAGGCCCCTCTCTTGTTCCTGTAACCACCTCTCCCCTTGCCCCTCAGGCCCCATGCTGTTGCTGGCCCTGGGGACCTGTGCCATCCCTGTGGTTGACCTGCATGGGACCACATTTTGAAAGTGCCGTCTGTTTCCTGCCAGGAACCTGACTGATAAACTTGTCATAAATAGAAAGTAATTGACACAGTGCTAATAAAATGATGGTATTAAATTCTAACTCAGTGTAAAAGAGAACGAGGGGAAATTTCTTTTTTTTTAAATTTTTTTTTATTGGAGTATAGTTGCTTTACAGTGTTGTGTTAGTTTCTACTGTACAGCATAGTGAATCAGTTATACATATACATATATCCACTCTTTTTTGGATTTCCTTCCCATTTAGGTCACCACAGAGCACTGAGTAGAGTTCCCTGTGCTATACAGTAGGTTCTCATTAGTTATCTATTTTATATATAGTAGTGTATGTATATCAATTCCAATCTCCCAGTTCATCCCACCCCCCTCCTCCCTTGGTAATCATAAGTTTATTTTCTAATCTTTGACTCTATTTCTGCTTTGCAAATAATTTCATCTGAGCCATTTTTCTAGATTCCACATACAACCGATATTATATGCTATTTGTCTTTCTCTTGCTGACTTACTTCACTCTGTATGACAATCTCTAGGTCCAGGAAATTTCTATATAATGCTATAAAATGATCTCCAGGACATATTAGGTAAAAAACAAATAAGCAACAACAAAAACACAAGGTGCCGAACAGTGTTTAGAGTACAAGGGAGAGACAAACAAAAATCTGTATAGGTGTTTGCTTATATTTTCAAAGAGAAACAAAAGACAAACCAAAAATTAATAGAAGTGTTTACCTTAGGGAGAGAGAAAAAGATTATTGATAAAAGCTAGCTTTCTGAATATACCTTGTTATATAATTCTAACTTTGGAACTATTAAATGTTTTACATAATTTAAAATGCTAAATTATATCAAAGGGATAAAGTAAATACTAAAAATAAAAACATACAGGAGCAAAAGAGCCTCATTGTGTATCACATTGGTGGCATAACCATCCTGAGAACCATTATTTCAAGTAAATTTAATAGTATTTTGGCTGTTCATCCTTAAGGAGATATATACTTTGGAAAAAAAGTATTTCCATAGACTTATTTTTAGTATTAATATTAGTATCTGGATATGATAGGATAAAGAAATAAATTACATAGGTGGTAGAGGAAATAACTTGTACTGATATCATTAGCAACTAACATTTAGAGCCTAAGAGATACATTTTTAAAATAAAACAATTAAACAAAATGCTTGTAATCACTTGAACTGGGAATTTAAAGCCCTGAGCTCGTCATTTTCTTTCCTTGCCTCTGGCAGCACCCTTAGAGGCAAACAACCAGCTACATCACCTTCCTTAATTTCACTAAGATGTTCTATGACGGCGAATATTTGGTCACTTAGGGTCTTGGCTTCTACAGGTACTTCGTTATGGGAATCTGTAGCTAATAGTGTGAGTAACTGTTGTACCACCACCTGCCATAGACTGCACGTGTCCCCTTTAGCCCTGAAAACAAGGTCATTAGTGCCTTTAAACCTAGTCAGACTAGAGAACCAATTCGGAAAACTCATCTTAAGATTCTGTTTCTCAGGAACCACTTTCAGTATCAATCTGAATCTTCATCTAACTACCAGTTTACAGGAAACAAAGGGATAGAGGAACATATTCAGAAACACTGCAAGAATCCAACCAGCCGAATCCAGAATGTGAGAAATTCTGCAGGACAAATAAGATGGTTTGCTCAATAAATGGTGTGAAAAAAGGTGGGGCATGGGGAGGAACTCCAATAAATTGAATGGGACATAAAAGTAGTGTAGGGTATGGGTTTCTTTGTATCTTGATTCAAATCAGCCAAATAGAAATATTTTTGAGATAATTTGGAAAATTTGAACACAGACTGGTTACTGGATGACACTAAAGAATTACTTTTAATTGTGTTAGGTGAGATGATGGAATTGTGGCTCCACTGAAAAGAAAGTTGTTATCTGTTAGCTTTACATACTGAAATATTTATGAGTGTGATGATATAATGTATAAGATTTGTTTTGAAATACTTCTGCAAAAAAGTGTGTGATGGCGCTGGGTGTGTAAACCAGCTTGATAAAATCTTGAGAGTAATTAGAGCTGGGTGCTGGTACATAGGAGGTTAATAATATTATTCTCTTTGCTTTGAATTATGCTTGAAAATTTCCACAAAACATTAAGATAACAATATTAAACTAAATTACTTCTGTTTCTTGTGAAGGCTCTGAGCCTAACATGGACTCCACTGTTGTTAAAAAAAGAAAGATTAGCAAGTGAGGGGTGTTAGCAATTTAATAGCTTCAAACCAAGACTCTCTCCTCCATGTAATCAGAAGGCTTGGAAAAATATTTAAAAGCAAATAATTTACTGAATCTGTGGATTCAGTGTAATTTCATGCAAAAAATAATCTTCAGAACAAAAAGTGGTCAGCGTCCCATCTTGAGAGGCTCCGGTATTATAAAGTGAGCCCAGGACTGCGGGCAGGAGGTCTGGGATCAAATTCTCACTCAGTGCTGTCTCATGGGAAGTCCCCTCACCTTGGTTTCTTCCTCTGTAAAATGGGAGAAATCAGGCTAAAAGATCTCTAGGATCCCTCCAATTATGTCAAGCTGTGATTCAGTGAATGATCAATGTGTCTAACAACTCATTCAGTCATTCAACAATCAATTTATTCAACACCTACTATTGACGGTGCTAGATGCTGGGATGTGCCTGCACACAGAGCTTAGGGTCTAGCTGTAATCTGCCGTTTCCAAGAGAATGTTAGTTATTCTGAAAAATAGACACTGGTGTAGTGGTACATTTTGGAAGGGGTATGAAGCAGTTTTCTCCCAGATCTCCTGCCTACTCAAATCCTGACTTTTCCTCCCCAGACCACCTGTATTTCAGAATAGCTGTTGCCTCCCTGGGGCCAGGGGATGCGATGCCCTGAGTAGCTAGGCAGGGGGGGGGCATTCTTATCCTGAAGCAGGGGTAGAGTCTTCCCATCCCACACAGGTGCTGAGAGTGGGAGGAGGAATGGTCCAGGGGAAAACTCAGGTGCTGTAACTGGAGAAAGGGTCAGTGGATGCTGAGGGACAAAATGTACCAGCCCACTGCCTCTCTTATCTCACTGCAAGTGCTAGAATAAATATAACACACTTCCCCATTCCTCTGTGGGGAGATAACATAAAGAAATGTCACTATACTACTTTTTAAAATAATTAAATAATTAATTAATTAATTTTGGCTGCGTTGGGTCTTTGTTGCTGTGCGCGGGCTTTCTCTAGTTGCGGTGAGCGGGGGCTGCTCTTTGTTGCAGTGTGCGGGCTTCTCATTGTGGTGGCTTTTCTTGTTGTGGAGCATGGGCTCTAGGCACGCAGGCTTTAGTAGTTGTGGTGAATGGGCTCAGTAGTTGTGGTTCGCGGGCTCTAGAGTGCAGGTTCAGTAGTTGTGGCACACAAGCTTAGTTGCTCCGCAGCATGTGGGATCTTCCCAGACCAGGGATTGAACCCGTGTCCCCTGCAATGGCAGGCAGATTCTTAATCCCTGTGCCACCAGGGAGGTCCCACTATACTACTTCTTAACTAACCCCGTCAATAGGAATCAGTCCAAAGAACTGTCTCTATCTCAGTTTTCTCGTCTGTGGAATAGGGATAATGGTATCTATCCCCATAAAGCAATGAAGAAGATTCAGGCAGATACTTCATATAAACGGCTCAGCACAATGCCTGGAACATAAAAAAAAAAAAAAAAAAAAGCTTAATAAATATCAGGTCTTTCAACATTAAATGCAACAACATTCGCATTATAGGTGTCCCAGAAGGAGAAGAGAGAAAGGACCCAAGAAAATATTTGAAGAGATTATAGTTGAAAACTTCCCTAACATGGGAAAGGAAATAGCCACCCAAGTCCAGGAAGCACAGAGAGTCCCAGGCAGAATAAACCCAAGGAGAAACACGCCGAGACACATAGTAATCAAATTGATGAAAATTAAAGACAAGAAAAATTATTGAAAGCAACAAGGGAAAAACAACAAAAAACATACAAGGGAACTCCCATAAGGTTAACAGCTGATTTCTCAGCAGAAAACTCTACAAGCCAGAAGGGAGTGGCACGATATATTTAAAGTGATGAAAGGGAAGAACCTATAACCAAGATTACTCTACCTGGCAAGGATCTCATTCAGATTCGATGGAGAAATCAAAAGCTTTACAGACAAGCAAAACCTAAGAGAATTCAGCACCACCAAACCAGGTATACAACAAATGCTAAAGGAACTTCTCTAAGTGGGAAACACAAGAGAAGAAAAGGACCTACAAAATCAAACCCATAACAATTAAGAAAATGGTAATAGGAACATGCATATCGATATTTACCTTAAACGTGAATGGATTAAATGTTCTAACCAAAAGAAACAGGCTCGCTGAATGGATACAAAAACAAGACCCATATATATGCTGTCTACAAGAGACCCGCTTAAGACCTCGGGACACATACAGACTGAAAGTGAGGGGATGGAAAAAGATATTCCATGCAAATGGAAATCAAAAGAAAGCTGGAGTAGCAATTTTTTTTTTTAATTTCAGCTAATTTTTTTTTAATGATTATTCTATGTTTATTTATTTATTTTTTAAATTTATGGCTCTGTTGGATCTTCGTTTCTGTCCGAGGGCTTTCTCTAGTTGTGGCAAGCAGGGGCCACTCTTCATCACGGTGCGTGGGCCTCTCACTATCGTGGCCTCTCTTGTAGCGGAGCACAGGCTCCAGATGCGCAGGCTCAGTAATTGTGGCTCATGGGCCCAGCCGCTCCGCGGCATGTGGGATCTTCCCAGACCAGGGCTCGAACCCGTGTCCCCTGCATTGGCAGGCAGATTCTCAACCACTGGAGTAGAAATTCTTATATCAGACAAAATAGACTTCAAAATAAAGACTATTACAAGAGACAAAGAAGGATGCTACATAATGATCAAGGGATCAATCCAAGAAGAAGATATAACAATTGTAAATATTTATGCACCCAACATAGGAGCACCTCAATACATAAGGCAAATGCTAACAGCCATAAAAGGGGAAATTGACAGTAATACAATCATAGTCGGGGACTTTAACACCCCACTTTCACCAATGGACAGATCATCCAAAATGAAAATAAATAAGGAAACACAACCTTTAAATGATACATTAAACAAGATGGACTTAATTGATATTTATAGGACATTCCATCCAAAAACAACAGAATACACTTTCTTCTCAAGTATACATGGAACATTCTCCAGGATATAGATCACATCTTGGGTCACAAATCAAGCCTCAGTAAATTTAAGAAAATTGAAATCATATCAAGCATCTTTTCCAACCACAACGCTATGAGATTAGAAATCAATTACACGGAAAAAAACGTAAAAAACACAAACACATGTAGGCTAAACAATACGTTACACAATAACTAAGAGATCACTGAAGAAATCAAAAAATACCTAGACAGTTTATGAAAATTCATTCAGCTTGTAATATTCATTGTAGACTTGTAATATGGGTGCATTACTGTGTCTATACACAAAGTTTTTTTAACTTGATTAAAATAATTACTTTCAAGTTGCCAAAAAAAACCTAGAGACAAATTACAACAAAAACACGATGATCCAAAACCTATGGGATGCAGCAAAAGCAGTTCTAAGAGGGAAGTTTATAGCAATACAAGCCTACCACGAGAAACAAGAAACATCTCAAATAAACAAGTTAACCTTACACCTAAAGGAACTAGAGAAGGAAGAACAAACAAAACCCAAAGTTAGTAGAAGGAAAGAAATCATAAACATCAGAGCAGAAATAAATGAAATAGAAACAAGACAATAGAAAGATCAATAGAACTAAAAGTTGGTTCTTTGAGAAGTTAAACAAAATTGATAAACCTTTAGCCAGACTTATCAAGAAAAAGAGGGAGAGGACTCAAATCAATAAAATTAGAAATGAAAAAGGAGAAGTTACAATGGACACCGCAGAAATACGAAGCATCATAAGAGACTACTACAAGCAACTCTATGCCAATAAAATGGACAACCTGGAAGAAATGGACAAATTCTTAGAAAGGATAACCTTCCAAGACTGAACCAGAAAGAAATAGAAAATATCAACAGACCAATCACAAGTAATGAAATTGAAACTGTGATTAAAAATCTTTCAACAAACAAAAGTCCAGGACCAGATGCCTTCACAGGTGAATTCTATCAAACATTTAGAGGGCTTCCCTGGTGGCACAGTGGTTAAGAATCCACCTGCCAATGCAGGGGACATGGGTTCGAGCCCTAGTCTGGAAGATCCCACATGCTGTGGAGCAACTAAGCCCGTGCACCACAACTACTGAGCCTGTGTTCTAGAGCCCACGAGCCACAACTACTGAAGCCCATGGGCCTAGAGCCCGCGCTCTGCAACAAGAGAAGCCACCACAGTGAGAAGCCTGCGCACCACAAGGAAGAGTAATCCCCGCTCACCGCAACTAGAGAAAGCCCATGTGCAGCAACGAAGACCCAATGCAGCCAAAAATAAAAATAAATTTATATAAAAAAAAAGAAACACATTTAGAGAAGAGCTAACACCCATCCTTCTCAAACTCTTCTAAAAATTACCAGAGGAAGGAACACTCCCAAACTCATTCTGTGAGGCCACCATCACCCTGATACCAAAACCAAAGATACTACAGATAAAGAAAATTACAGAGCAATATCACTGATGAATATAGATGCAAAAATCCTCAACAAAATACTAGCAAACAGAATCCAACAACACATTAAGAGGATCATACACCATGATCAAGTGGGATTTATCCCAGGGATGCAATGATTCTTCAATATATGCAAATCTATCAATGTTATACACCATATTAACAAGTTGAAGAATAAAAACCATATGATCATCTCAATAGATGCAGAAAAAGCTTTTGACAAAATTCAACACCCATTTATGATAAAAACTCTCCAGAAAGTGGGCACAGAGGGAACCTACCTCAACATAATAAAGGCCACATGGGACAAACCCACAGCAAACATCATTCTCAATGGTGAAAAACTGAAAGCATTTCCTCTAAGATCAGGAACAAGACAAGGATGTCCACTCTTGCCACTATTATTCAACATAGTTTTGGAAGTCCTAGCCACGGCAATCAGAGAATAAAAAGAAATAAAAAGAATCCAAATTGGAAAAGAAGAAGTAAAACTGTCCCTGTTTGCAGATGACATGATACTATACATAGAGAATCCTAAATATGCCACCAGAAAACTACTAGAGCTAATCAATGAATTTGGTAAAGTTGCAGGATACAAAATTAATGCACAGAAATCTCTTGCATTCCTATACACTAATGACGAAAGATCAGAAAGAGAAATTAAGGAAACAATCCCATTCACCATTGCAACAAAAAGAATAAAATACCTAGGAATAAACCTACCTAAGGAGGTAAAAGACCTGTACTCAGAAAACTATAAGACACTGATGAAAGAAATCAAAGATGACACAAACAGATGGAGAGATATACCATGTTCTTGGATTGGAAGAATCAATATTGTGAAAATGACTATACTACCCAAAGCAATCTACAGATTTAATGCAATCCCTATCAAATTACCAGTGGCATTTTTTACAAAACTAGAACAAAAAAATCTTAAAATTTGTATGGAAACACAAAAGAACCTGAAAAGCCAAAGGAGTCTTGAGGGAAAAAAATGGAGCTGGAGGAATCAGACTCCCTGACTTCAGACTGTACTACAAAGCTACAGTAATCAAGACAATATGGTACTGGTACAAAAACAGAAATATAGATTAATGGAACAGGATAGAAAGCCCAGAGCTAAACCCACGCACCTATGGTCAACTAATCTATGACAAAGGAGGCAAGGATATACAGTGGAGAAAAGATAGTCTCTTCAATAAGTGGTGCTGGGAAAACTGGACAGCTACATGTAAAAGAATGAAATTAGAATACTCCCTAACACCATACACAAAAATAAACTCAAAATGGATTAGAGACCTAAATGTAAGACCGGATACTATAAAACTCTTAGAGGAAAACATAGGAAGAACATTCTTTGACATAAATCACAGCAAGATCGTTTTTGATCCACCTCCTAGAGTAATGGAAGTAAAAACAAAAATAAAGAAATGGGACCTAATGAAACTTGAAACTTTTGCAAAGCAAAGGAAACTACAAACAAGGCGAAAAGACAACCCTCAGAATGGGAGAAAATATTTGCAAATGAATCAATGGACAAAAGATTAATCTCCAAAATTTACAAGCAGCTCATGCAGCTCAATATCAAAAAAACAAACAACCCAATCAAAAATGGGCAGAAGACCTAAATAGACATTTCTCCAAAGAAGACATACAGATGGCCAAGAAGCACATGAAAAGCTGCTCAACATCACTAATTATTAGAGAAATGCAAATCAAAACTACAATGATGTATCACCTTACACCAGTTAGAATGGGCATCATTAGAAAATCTACAAACAACAAATGCTGGAGAGGGTGTGGAGAAAAGGGAACCCTCTTGTGCTGTTGGTGGGAATGTAAATTGATAGAGCCACTATGGAGAACAGTATGGAGGTTCCTCAAAAAACTAAAAATAGAACTACCATACGCTCCAACAACCCCACTACTGGGCATATACCCTGAGAAAACCATGATTCAAAAAGAGTCATGTACCACAATGTTCATTGCAGCTCTGTTTACAATAGCCAGGTCATGGAAGCAACCTAAAGGCCCATCGACAGACGAATGGATAAAGAAGATGTGGTACATATATACAATGGAATATTACTCAATGGAATAAAAAGGAGCAAAATTGGGTCATTTGTAGAGACATGGATGGATCTAGAGACTGTCATACAGAGTGAAGTCAGAAAGAGAAAAACAAATACTGTACATTAACGCATATATGGGGAACCTAGAAAAACGGTACAGATGAACCGGTTTGCAGGGTAGAAATAGAGACACAGATGTAGAGAACAAACGTATGGACACCAAGGGGGGAAAGCGGCGGTGGGGTGGGGGTGGTGGTGTGATGAACTGGGAGATTGGGATTGACATGTATACACTAATATGTATAAAATAGATAACTAATAAGAACCTGCTGCATAAAAAATAAATAAAATAAAATTCAAAAAAAAATGTTTTAATTCTGGAAAAAAAAAAATGGCAGGTCTTTCACTACTTCTTGTCCACTCAGTCCATTCACCAGACCCAGAAAGCAACTCCCTCGCTTGCCCAGGCTTCCTGAAATGTAACCTTCTTGCTGATTATCTGTGACACTTGCTCTCAGCCACCCATAGGACCCAGCAAACCCAACCTCGGCCCTAGTCATTCAATTTATGGCCCCTGAGTCATTCTCTAGGTTGAATGGCCCAAGCAGGTATGCTTGGAATTCTCAGGAAACCAATCAAATTCCTGTTTATGAGTGTTCATGACCATAAAAAACAGCCGAGAGGCTAGGATAGACCTGACCCATTTTTTTTTCCAGAAGACTTTCCCAAATTCCTTTGGCAGACACACCCAGTCCTTCTCCCTATTAATACTAACCCCAGGCCATCCTATTTGCCTTGTTTTAACCTGCCTAGTCTCATCTCCAGAATAGATTATTTTACCCTTGGTTTTAAAGAAGCACTTCCTAAGACCTCCCTAACAATCCTAAACCCCTTAAAATTTAACATCCAGTGGATTGCCATCTCCCACATGGTCAAGGCCAGAATTCTCAGCTCACCTTCAAGATTCTCCAACATCTGACCTCAACGTGTACCATGATCTTTTATGCAACTTCTACTTACTTCATACTTGAGTGATTATTCTCTATAACAGTGCTCACCCACCTTCTTGGTTTTTCCCAAGTTCGACAAATACTTGTTGGACTTTAGACAAGACCTTTCCCTCTCTGTATAATCTGGTAGAAATTTCAGGTGCCTTGAGGCAGAGGTTAAGATTTGGTTAAATAGCCCAGTTTAACACAAGAGAGTGGGATGGAGCCTTAGTGAACTGGACAGTATCTGGCCTGTATAAAGACATTCAAATTTAAAATGCTTATGAACGAAGTGGTAGCCAGACAGAAAACACCTGTAGGCCTGGCACTTTCAGAAAATCTTTGCTATCAATTCTTTAATAATACAACCCCAATTCCAAATGAAATTGTACACACACTTCCAATATATTAATAAATAATAGTAGTGTCTTATCAATATAAGTTTATTTTCTGATTTTAAACATCATTTTGGGAATTCCCTGGCAGGCCAGTGGTTAGGACTATGGGCTTTCACTGCCGAGGGCCCAGGTTCAATCCCTGGTTCAGGGGCTAAGATCCTGCAAGCTACTTGGTGTGGCCAAAATAAATAAATAAATAAACATTGTTTCATGTGTTTGTTAAAACCAGTCAATGAGAAGAATAGGCATTGATGATCACAAAAACTTGAAACTGAAACTGGAGTTTGGATGACAATTGCAGACTTGAATCAGCCTCAGCAGCCAATCCATTGAACAATATATATTTTTTATGCCATAATATTGAGAAAATACCAATTTACAGATATGTAGTTGAAACTAGGCGCAATTTTTAAACAGCTCTCTTTGAAACACAGAGTATTTTGCAGTTAACCAGAGAATAAAGGAGAAGTTTGATTCCAAGGTCTACACACAAAAAAAAGTTAACCTGATAGTTGACCACTGATATTTATAGACTTTTCTTTCTCAGAAATAGAAACTCTGATTTTTAACTGGGTGTGTGACAAACAGAATTTTAAAAACTGAATTTCCCAGACTCCTTTGCAGGTAGTTGTGGCCATATAACTAAGTTCTGACCAAAAGAATATACATAGTAGTGTCATATGCAATTTCTGGGAACTGTCTTGCTGACAGAATGCAGTTGGGGTGGGTGGAGCTTAAGCAGCCATTTTGGAACATGAGGTTTAAAGCCAATGTTGAGTGTGGCAGAGCAGCAAAATAGAGTGAATCCAGGTCTTTCATGATCATGAAGCCAAAATCCCAGCCCTTGATAACTTGCCTCCAAATTTTGTTTATATAAGAGCAAAACAAATTTCTGCATTGTTTAAGGCATTGCTGTTTTTGGTTTGGTTTTCTGATACTTACAGCTGAAACTGTGATATGGAAAACTAAACTGGTGATGGCCTTGAATGGGTTAAAATTTGTTACCTAACACTTATAAGTGTGCCTGTTGTTCCTTAAGATTTTCAAGTGAGCCTAATATCTAAAACAGCTGAAAGGTAGCAGAATATGCCACTCCAAAATATGCCAACATGGCATGGGTGGCATATTCGGCTGCCCTTCACGATGATTCTCAAACTTTTGGTCTCAGGACCCCATTATTGTCTTAAAAATTGTTGTGAGGGGGACTTCCCTGGTGGCGCAGTGGTTAAGAATCCGCCTGCCAGTGCAGGGGACATGGGTACGATCCCTGGTCCAGGAAGATCCCACATGCCGCAGAGCAACCACATGTCCGTGTGCTACAACTACTCAGCTTGCACTCTAGAGCCTGTGAGCCACAACTACTGAGCCCACGTGCCACAGCTACTGAAGCCCGCATGCCTAGAGCCCGTGCTCTGCAACAAGAGAAGCCACTGCGATGAGAAGCCCACGCACCGCAATGAAGAGTAGCCCTCACTCTCAGCAACTAGAGAAAGCCTGCACGCAGCAAGGAAGACCCAACGCAGCCAAAAGTAAATTAATTAATTAAATTATTTAAAAAAAAATTGTTGTGAGAGAGTTCCCTGGTGGCCTATTAGTTAGGATTCTGGGCTCTCACTGCTGCAGCTCAATTTCAATCCCTGGTCAGGGAACTAAGATCCCCCAAGCTGCACAGCACGGCCAAAAAATTAAAAAAAAGTGTTGTGACTTCAAAGAATTTTTATTTAGTCAGTTATATCTATCAATATTCACTGTGTTAGAAATTAACACTAAGATCTTTTTAAAACACAAGAATATACAAACACACAACCCATTAGGTATCAGGGCAATGACAACATCATATGTCATGTAGCCACATGTCATGTAACCTCTGAAAAAACTCCACTGGATGCTTGGGAGAGAATGCGAGTAAAAAAGGCAAATAACGTCTTAGTGTATTATGAACCTATAGTTTGGAACTTGCGGACCTTAAAGGGACCCCCAGGACCCTGGGGCCACACTTTGAGAACCAGTGATCTAAAACATGAAATTTTAATCAAATATTTGGGGCGGCTGGACACACCTTCAGTGATTTCAGAATCTCGGAACACAATGATGCCTAAGATTCAGCAGTAGATATTCGTTGGGGTTTTGGGGGGCCACCAGCACCCATTTCCCCTTCTTTGGGAACCATGTCTTGATTTCCCTCTCAGGCAATAATACCCTGCACGCTCAGCCCCGCTTAGAAAAAGAGCCTGTGACTAGGCTAAGCCATCCCATGCTCCATGGCCACAGTGACCCTTTCAAGGAGGAACATGAGGTGGAAGGCAGGCCTGCAGCAAAGGATCTGGCCTTTCCTCCTGGGCTGGACTAGGAGTGGATGGGAGATCCAGAGTAGCAGCAGCCTTCCTGAGATCACATGGGGAGGCCTGTGTGAGCATGAAGCCAACATGAGAGAGACAGAGACAGAGACGGAGACCGGTCCTGGGACGTTGGTCGGAGCCCCTAAACCAGCCCGAGGCAGGCACTGCTATTTGTCTGCTCTTCTGCTTAATCTGCAGACCCTCTGTTTTGCTCAGGGAGCTCTCTGTCCACGTCCAGCCAACATACTGAGCTTCCTAGACCTCCTTGCTGTGCAGGGAGGCCGTGTGACATGTTTCTGGTCAATAACTTGTAGGCCGAAGTCCATGCCTGGAAGCTTCTGAGGAAGCTTGTGAAAGGAAGGAGACTTTGCCCTTTGTCCTTTTCTTCTCAGATTGCAGGCATGAGACTAAAAGGAGGGCAGCAGGGGAGTGAAAGGCACCAGGAAGGCTGACGGGAGGAACAGGTTGCTTTGCAGAGAGAGATCAATGTGTTTGGAATCAAAGCTTCTGTGACACACAGCAGCCTGCACTCCCTATGTGATATATAGCCCTGCCCCTGGCCTTTTAGTTTACAGGAGCCAATCAAGTCCCTTTGGGGCTTATGCTGCTTTGGGTTAGGTATTGTCACTTTCTTTCTTTCTTTTTTTTTTTTTTTAATTAATTTTTATTGGAGTACAGTTGCTTTACAAAGTTGTGTTAGTTTCTGCTGTACAGCAAAGTGAATCAGCTATACGTATACATATATCCCCTGTTTTTTGGATTTCTTTCCCATTTAGGTCACCACGGAGCACTGAGTAGAGTTCCCTGTGCTATATAGTAGGTTCTCATTAGTTATCTATTTTATGGGTGTTCTGTCACTTTCAAGAGAAGAATTCAGATTTCTAGCTCTGAGGAGATCTTGTGTTCACTCAAGCAGGCGGCTAACCTTTTCTCACGTCTCTGAGACAAGGTGAGCCCCAGTCACAGCTTTAAGAGAAAGGAGATGAAATTCATTACATGGCAGAGGAGAATCACCCTACGGCTTCAGAGAAACAGCGAAGCAGGATGAGAAAGGAAGAAAGTCACAGGAGAGGGCAAAGAGGAGCCTTAAGGAGAGCAGAAAACGTGTTCTGGCTTTAGAAAGGAGCCGAAAGAGTGTCTGGGGCCACTGTCTGGGTCACACGCGTAATTCTGATGACTCTACAGCCAAGCTATGTAGGGGAGGCTCCTCCAATTTTTAGCAAACTGCAGTTGGCCCTTATGCTTCTGAGGCATGTGGAGAACTGCATTCTTTCGGGGGCTGGGCCTCTCTCTTCTGGATTTTTCCTCTCTCCTGGGGAGGGTCAGGGAGAAGATGGAGGGAGAATATGAATTCATGTGAGCACAAACTTTAGAGTCAGAAAATCTGAATCGAAGTCCTAAGTCTGCACCAAATTGCTGGGGATCTTGAGGAATGTATTTCATTTCTCTGGGACTCAGTTTCTTCCCATGTAAAACGGTCATGGTAATAGTCATCTCATAGAGTTGTTGCAAGGATTAGATGAGCTAGTAAAATGTAATGTGAAAGAATTACATAAGGAGTAGCCATTGGGGGAAACCAGGTAGAGGGTACGTGGGATCTCTGCGTACTTTTGCTACTACCTCTTCAGCTTCTTGTGAATCTATGATGATTTCAAAATTAAAAGTTCTAAAAAAAATTTTTTTTTAATTAATAGGAAGGAAGGAAAAGACGAAAATCTACCAGTCCTGGGTGTCAGGTTTTGTAGAGTTTCCTAACGGTTGGGCAGTAGCAGCGAGGAGATGAGAGAATTTGATGGGGACGGGAATGGATTAATTCATTAGCTTAATTAATTAGATCCCTTATAATGCTCCTAGAGATATAAAAGTAAAGATTATAGAGCTTTTAAATGACTGGTGACGGTGGGACTTTGTTTTCTTCGATTGTGGCTCTGCCCAGACTGGGCTGCGCGAAGCTTTGGGATTTTCCGGGGTTATGCTCTCACAGAGGCAGGTCAGCTATGTTGATCCCCTTTCACTGCTCTGGCCCTGCTACCCTCGCAAAAGGCTGCCCAGCAGTCCCACCCCTCACAGCATTCCTCTCAGAAATGTGGTCAGAATCAGGACAAAAACAATACCTTGGCCCCTGAGTCTTTCTAGAACCTTCTCTAAGATACCAAGTCTCTCAGGCTCATGACCTCACCCCATCTCTCCTCCGTCTCTGGAATAGATTAAAAGCCTCTGGTGCTGGAGGACATTACATTAGCATGTAATGTGCTTAGCTCAGAGCCTAGCACATAGAAAGTGTACGTTAAACTCAAGCTATTACAGTTAATGGAAAGCATCAGGACAAGTCAGTACATGGCCCAGCCCTGCTGTAAGTTGCTGGTGACTTCCAATAAATCTCTCCGCCTCTCTGGATCAGTTCTTCCTCCTCTGAAAAAATGAAAGAGTTGAACCAAAGATAGCCCCCTCTACTCTAAAGATCACTGAAACCCTTGAGGGAAAGTCTAAGCCACTCCCTGCTAAGAAGCTGCCACGGCTTCGTTAACACTGAGTTATCAATGCCTCAGTAAACTATACCTCCTCTAGGGAACACCCAGCCCAAGAGGGAAGGCTGCTGAATGACAGAGAGCTTTTCAAGATATTTGGCTGGGGCTGTGCTGACTCAGAAGAAACAAACAGTACAATTCTCAGTCCTGAAGGTAACAAGAAGTCCCCTGCCAGTCCCCAGAGAGAAAGCCCGCTGTAAGCTCATGAAACAGGGCAGGGCCTTCATAGATTTCTAGAATGTCAATACTGGAAAATCTCTTAGGGAGTTTCTAGTTCAGGGGTTTTCAAACCACATTCTGTGAGTGCTTCTGCAGTTCCACAAACTATTAATATTCATCTCCTCTTGTATACCTCAAGCTGTATGTAAAACTGTGACCAAAAAAACAGCAAAGACACCAATATCAGTCGTATCAGTCACCCATTAGATTTCAACACATCAGAACTGAAAATCCATTAGAATGTTGTGCCAGATTCTGTTCGTTGTCCCCTAAATCTACCCTTCCGTTTTCTCTTTGTGGTGGAAACTACAGTTGGGTGGGTCCATGGCCACCCAGATTAAAGACTACATTTCCCAGCCTCCCTTGCAGCTAGGTAAGGCCATGTAATGAAGTTTTGGTCAGTGGGATGCAAGTAATGGTTGTGAGAGCTACTTCTGGGTGTTTTTTTAGAGTGAAAAGGTATGCTTTTCTTCTTCCCTCTTCTCACTGGCTCTGATTTGGACATGATGGTGGAACTCAGTCGGCCACCTTGGACTTTGAATTGGAAGTCTCATGTTGAAGATGGTGGGCAAAAATAGAGAAGGAATCTTGCGTCTTTGATGATCACTGTATTCTTACTTACTTACATTAAGTGCCTGGACTGTTTACTCCCACACTTCATTTACATGAAAGAGACATAAACCTCTGTCATATTTAAGTCACTTTTATGTTGGAGTTTCTGCCTTTTGCAGCTAAACCTAAT
The DNA here is from genome assembly GCF_009873245.2 of Balaenoptera musculus. Classification (NCBI taxonomy): domain Eukaryota; kingdom Metazoa; phylum Chordata; class Mammalia; order Artiodactyla; family Balaenopteridae; genus Balaenoptera; species Balaenoptera musculus. Next base: position 126,900,792 of record NC_045787.1, read on the forward strand.
TCACACATTTGTGTTCTCAGCGATTGACTTTACAATGCATTAGTAATACAATATTTGTATAGTTTACTTAATGATTCTAAGGAAAGCACCAGTTGTAACTATCACTCATGTCAAGAAACAGAATTTTGCAGCCACACAGAAGACCTCCGTGTGCCCTGACTCAATCACAACTACCTCTTTGCTCCTAAAAGCGCCTCTATCCTGACTTTTATAGTAAACACTTCCATGTTGTAATGATGTAATATTACCTTAAAAACATTTTGGTTAAAAACCACTTTTATCTGTAGTATATGGGATAAAGTTTAAGACTTTGTTTGACCAAAGTCTTCCTCTGGTCAAAAGTTAGAAAATAACTGAAAGGGGCTTCCCTGGTGGCGCAGTGGTTAAGAATCTGCCTGCCAGTGCAGGGGACATGGGTTCGAGCCCTGGTCCAGGAAGATCCCACATGTAGCGGAGCAACTAAGCCCGTGTACCACAACTACTGAGCCTGTGCTCTAGAGCCTGCGAGCCACAACTACTGAAGCCCACATGACACAACTACTGAAGCCCGTGCACCTAGAGCCTGTGCTCCACAACAAGAGAAGCCACCGCAAGGAGAAGCCTGCGCACCACAACGAAGAGTAGCCCCCGCTCGCCGCAACTAGAGAAAACCCATGCACAGCAATGAAGACCCAACGCAGCCAAAAAATAAATCAATAAACAAGCAAACAAATAAATAAATTAAATAAATCTATAAAAAAAAAAAAAGAAAAAGAAAATAACTGAAAGAGTTTGACCACCTCATTTTCCAGAGGGAGAATGCGAGGCTTCTCGGGAAAGGACTTTCTAGTATCAATCAGCAAATCAGTGGCAGGGTGAACTAAGACCCGGGTTTTGCTGAAGCCCTACCATTTCATTTTTCCAGTTCTTTCTAGGGGAAGGGACCCTCGATACAAGGTACCAGCCTTACCTAATTACTCAAGGATGGAAAAGATTTGCAAATACGGCCTGTCTAGTACAGGGCATTTCATCATCCACCTGCACCAAACTTGGGTCTTTCCACAGAGATCTCAGGGTAGAGAGGCTGCCAGTGTTTCTTCCCAGATGGCTATGCATTGTAACCTAAAAGGATGCATCAGCAAAGAGGGAGTCATAGACACAGAGCCACACAACGGGGATGCTAATTGGATGAAGTGATCTTCTCAGCATTTCTCAGAACCCAGTGTGGGGCATCTCTCCTGTGGTGCCGTGTGCACCCACCCTGATACACAGAGGCCCTCAGACAGCACTGTGGTTAAGTATGAGGCTGAGTCTCTGAGACCAAGAGAAGTGAGATGCAGACATGCAGGCTGGAGCAAACCTGAGCTCTTCTGCCATATTCACTCAACTGTTATGACCTGCATGGGGCTACTCCCAAGTCAGAATTCCAGGAGAATCCCTCATGCTCATGAAGGCCAATTATGTTATATTGTGAAAGGTGCCCATTGGGCTTTCATGTAGGACCTGGCAGCGTCCAAGATCTCACATTGGCCAGATTCCACAGCCCTCTCTCTCCTAGATTCTTGGACGTTTAAGGGTAGGCCTGTTGGCTTCTGCCTTATCCTATGGATTAAAATTAGCAATCAACATTTAGCAAAGTTGTTATTATATATTCCGTGATTGGGGTAGGGTTGTGTTCTGAGGACTCAAAGTTTGGGAAACAATGCACACTTTCTCCACTTTTGGAAAATTCATGAAGTATGGTATTAGCATACTGAAGGCTCTGTGAATTCCCACAGTAGAGAATTTTGCTTGATTTTGACTGACCTAGCATTTCCCAAACTTTTTCAACTTTTGGATCTTGTGTTTCACTAACACCATTCTGCCTAGAACAGTTTGGCAAGTGATGCTGAGACCCTTTGGTGGGTAAAGGATGCATTAACACACATGTATCACATATACAACATGGCTGGAAAACCACCTTTCTGGCCCAGGTAGCCCATCTTTCTGGAAAAGTACTGAATTATCCCATACTCTGTAAAAACCCATTCCTAATAGACCCAAGAAGCAGTTGTGGAACTGACCTAAACCTGCCCAGTCTGGGGTGGGTTCCCGGGGGAAAGCTGCCTTGGCCGCAGAGCCTGGCACCTGGCTTGTGGTACCAAGATCCCTGGCCAGCCGGCAGCCACCCAGTGTGTGTCTGGGCTTTTTTTTCCTTCCTCTCCCTGCTCTTCTTAGAACACGGCTGAATGGCTCCAGTCTCTCGGCCCTTCTCCCAGCCCACACTGGCTGGCCAACTCCTCTCCCACCGCCTTGATACACACCCCCTCCAAGCTGGGAACCACAGCACTGGGCTGTTTTTCTCCCTCCTGCACCCCAGGAAGCCTCCCCTTTGCCTGGGCTTCCTTCCAGGGGCCTTGGCTGCCAACCCATTTTAAACTCATCCTCAGCCCAGTCACCTGAAGAAAAAGAGGCTCACAGGAGACCCAAGATGAAAGAGTGTTTAATCCTGTGGCTTTTTGAGTTTTGTTTTTAGCGGGAAACTTTATTTTCAAAACAGATTATTGTGAAGAATTTACCAGTTTATAGAACAGATAAATAAGGACATTTGTGGCAGACTTGTTTATTCCGGCAAAACACGGGAAAGAAATGAAATGACCATTGGTAGGGAATGGGTTTAATAAGATTATGGTGAAGTCATACAATGGAATATTATGCAGCCACCTAACAGCATGAGGCAATTCCCAGCAATAATCACAAAAGTCCTAGGAAAATCCTTACTTTATATGGAAACTATTTGGTTAATAACTTAATTTTAGGGCAAAAATGAAGATTACTACTCACATTGTTATAAGGCACCAACTCCTATTCAAACTTGTCTGATATTTTTATGGTACTTAAATATGATGACCAAACATCCCAGTTCACCCAGAACTGAGGGGTTTCCCAGGACACCGGACTTTAAGCGGTAAAACTGAAAAAAAATCTCAGGCAAGGAGGTGAGTTGTTCACCTTATACTTAGCACAAATTAAGACTATTTTCGAAAGAATAAGATGATTACGAATTTTAGCCCCCAGTATATTCACAAATGAAATTGAACCAGTATTTGCACTATAAATAGGAGGACAAAACTATGTGGATTGATATGAAACATGCAATCATTTCAAGATGTTGTGAAATGTATGAAAAAAAAAAAGAGCCGAAGTACAAAATACACCGTTCTAAGTATGTTCCCATGTTGTATGTGTTCTCTCTGTTGTTTTTCCTAAAGGTCAGGGTAGGAGAGCAGTAAGGGGCGTGTCCGTATAATATAAAAATGAAGTTTGTGACTTCTTGTCTATTTGTGTACCCCATTGCAAGAAAATGGCTGGACTGATTCATACCAAATTTTGAGAATATATTTGGGATGGTCTGACTTAAAATATAGTTTGTTTGGCATATGAAAATTTTATTCTAGGGGTCCTGGGGAGATAAGCAGTCATTCTCCAGAGAAGCCGACTCTAGTTAAATAAGAGAGGCCCACATAGTCACCAACTGGAAAAGATGCACCAGATGGGTTTGGGTCCACTGACAGAGAAAACAAAGAGTGGTTTCCAGTGAATGTCCAAAATAAAGGGTCACAAGGTAGACTCTTCAAATGGAAGGCCTCGGTGTACAAGCTGCTTTCCACATGGGGGATGGAATCAGGTGTCCATGTGTGTAAGGACGGTTAACGATTCTTCTGAGCGGAGCCGCTCTTTTGGATCTTAAAGCTTACATTTGCAGACTATTTCCAAAAGATGATTATGAAATTGATAATAATCAGTGTCCCTGAGGAGAACCACAGATCTAAGATAAACTGGATGTTTATTTTTCATTGTGTATCCTTTTGAACTGTTGGCAGTATTTTCCATGTTTGTATATCAAATCTTTTTTCTTTTAATTTATGAGATACTTCAAGCATACAAAGAAGGTATAGAGGATATTAAAGTTAGTATCTTTGTATGTAACTGCTGGCTTTGACGAATCTTGATGTTTTGCCATATATGGTTGTATTGAGAAACCTACAGCTCTCGTCCTATGTCTTTCTCCTTTACTGTCACACAGAACACTCTGACACTTCTGGTCACCAAAAGTGTACGTGTTTTCCCCACAGCAAGCAATTCTGTGACACCGGCTGGGTGTCCTACAATTTAATTCAATTCTGACACTCCCTACATGGAGATAGCATCAGATCCCACAGGTTAAGGACTCAGTCCCAAGACACTCCCCCTACTCAGATGTCAGTTGCAAGTAGTAAGTCCCCAGGTCACACCCAACTTCTGACTTGGCTACAAATAGGAGGTTCCCATGACCTCCTCCCATTTGGATTTGATTATTTGATAAAACAGCTCACAGAACTCAAGGGCACCCTTACTTACGTTTACCAGTTTACTAAAGGAAATGGTAAAAGATACATTTGAACAGCCAGATGAAGAGATACATAGGGGTGAGGTCTGGGAGGGTTCCAGGTGCAAGAGCAAGGTTCTGTCCCCATGGAATTGGGGTGTAGCACCTTCCTGGTACATGGATGTGTTTATCAACCTGAAATCTCTTTGAACCCCAATTCTTTTGGATTTTCTACATAGACAATCATGTCATCTGCAAACAAAGAGTGTTGTTTTTTTTTTAAACAAAGACAGTTTTATTTCTTCCTTCACAATCTGTATACCTTTTATTTCCTTTTCTTGCCTTATTGTATTACAAGAACTTCCAGTAAAATGTTGAAAAGCAGTGGTGAGAGGGGACATCCTTGCCTTGTGCCCGATCTTAGTGAGACAGCGTTGAGTTTCTCACTATTAAGTATGATGTTAGCTCTACGTTTTTTTGTAGATATTCTTTATCAAGTGAGGATACTGAGAGTTTTTAGTCATGAATGACTGTTGGATTTTGTCAAATGTTTTTTGTGCATCTATTGCTATGATCAAGTGAGTTTTCTTTTTTAGCCTATTGATGTGAAAGATTACATTAATTGATTTTCGAATGTTGAACCAGCCTTGCATACCTATAATGGTATAAAATTCTTTTTACACATTGTTGGATTTGATCTCCTAATATTTTGTTGAGGATTTTATGTCTATGTTCATAAGGTCTATGGTTTTGTTTTCTTGCAGAGTCTTTGTCTGGTTTTGGTATTAGGGTAATGCTGGCCTCATAGTATGAGTTAGGAAATATTTCTTCTGTTTCTATCCCCTGAGCGAGATTGCAGAGAATTGGTATATTTTCTTCCTTACGTTTGGTAGAACACGTAGTTAATCTTAACAAATAAGAGGATCAGTCTTGATAGAAAGGTGCTAGGGGCCTGGAGCCCTACCATCTACTCCTCTTTCCCCTGACATACCTGTAGGAACCTTAGGTTTCCATAGAATACAGTTTGAAATCACTGATCTAGACTATGGATTGATAAAATTTCTCTATAAAGGGCAAGATAGCAAACACTTTAGGCTTCACGGGCCATATGGTCCCTGTTGCAACTATTCAACTCAGCCACTGTAGTGCAGAAGCAACCACAGATAATACATACATTTGAGATGAAAATGTGTCTATGAACTATTTAGTGAAAGAAGCAGGTTACAAAACATCAATACTAGTAAACTGGTTAAACCGCGTATTGAGTGCTTACTACACATCAGCCACTGTGCTAAATGATTTATGTGGATTACCTTGTTTAATTCTCAGAACTACCCTACAATATAAAGGCAACGATCTCCAATTCACTGATGGGGAAACAGAGATCTAGGTGGGTTAAATAACTTGCCAGTAACATATGGAGCGGGGATTTAAACCCACGCAGTCTAACTCCAGAGCCTGAGCTTTGAAATGCTACAGTATATTGCCTTTTATGTTTACTTACATATATTTACATAAGCCTAAAAAGGATCCGGAAGGAAATACACCAGAACGTTAAGTGGACTCTCTTTGTCATGTAGAGATTATAATGGGGGGAGTGATTTATACATAAGATGGTTTCACTTTTTTCTAATTATTCTGTATCATCATCATAAGTTAGATATTTCCACTAGTAATATAACAATACCGCCAAATGAGGCAGAAGGACTTTTTCTTTCTAAAGATCCGTCCAGTTCTAACATTCTGGAATTCCTCGAGGCCTCTGCCATCTCCAGAGTTTGGTCGGAGGAAGAGGCACAGGCCTGGGGTGATAGTGGGAAGGTCTGGAGAGCTTGTCTCTCTGCCCTGGAGGGCGCTCGAAGCTCTTAGAGATTCCAGGCTGCTCCACCAGCCTCTAGCCTTCCACCTCTCCCTCTAGCCCTTCCTACCATCTCAATGGCTTTTCTGGTCTCTCTAATTACCAGGAACATGGAGGGAACCACAGCTTCTGTTTAGACCAAGAAAAGGAGTTAGATACTCACAAACGGCTGCCTCAGAGAGGATGATTTCCAAATTGGACCCTGGGAGGGGCAGTGACTGAGCAGGATAGGGGCCAGGTCTGATTTGGGGGTGCGGCCTGACCAGGCGGCCTCAGTCTCCTTTTATGGAGCCATCGGATTCAGGGACACGCTCCCCAAAGTGTAAAAGTGAGTGCCAGCACTGACCCGGCACGTGCCACACGCACACGCGCACGCTAGGTGCTTTATGGGCCTTACCTGTGAAGAAGGTGCCATCCAGGGCGGAGCCACAGTTCCCCGATGAGGACAGATTGCAGCGTAACCTGCCCAGGTTCCCCTGTGTGAGGACCTCGTGCTCTCCGGACTCAGTCCAGCTCCTTCCGCGCTGCGCAGGGAACCGTGTGAACGGGCCTAGGAGTGGTGGGAGCCCAGGGCTGCCTGGCCTTATGGTGTTTTCTCGGCTTCCACTATCAAAAGGGCATCAACTTCCCTGGCGGTCCCGTGGTTAAGACTCCGCGCTTCCACTGCAGGGGGAGCTAGTTCCATCCCTGGTTGGGGGACTAAGATCCTGCATGCCGTGAGGTACGACCAAAAAAAAGAGGGAGGAGGGGCATCAACGAAGAGGCTAGTGACCAGGTGGTCTGATAACTCCAGCTCCGTCCCTGGGGAAGTGGTGGGCCAGGGAGGGGGGTAGGGATGGGAAGGGGAGAGCGAGTTCTACCTCTGAGGAGCCATCATGGGGAGGGGCTGGACTGATGCCCCGAGTGTCAGGATGAACCCAGCCCCAGTCGTGAGAAGTGCCAGGGAGGTGAGGGTGGGCTCAACGCCGGAACTTTCCCCCAGAGAGCTGTCCAGAGCGGAGCCAGCTGCTTGTGGCGTTCCCTCGCAGGGGTAGTGTGCAGGCCAAGGCTTGGGGCCCCACTGTCGGGTGTAGGGGGGCGTGGATGTGGACATTGGGCTGGATGACCAGCCAGGCCTTCTTTTCAGAGATCCTGCAATGATAGCAGCAGCCAAGCTGAGCGCTCGCTGTGTGCGTATATCACTCTGAGAAGAAGGCATAGTTATTATTCTTATTTTACAGATGAGAAAACTGAGATCCTGGACAGTTAAGCGACTGGCCCAAATTCACGCAGCTGGGAAACAGCCAGCCAGGCTGGCACTGAACCCATCCGTTTGTCTGCACAGCCTGCATTCTTATCTGAGATCCAGCTGGCTTCTAGCTGTCTGGGGATGTGTGGTCCTAAAAGGATTAGGATACTAGGAGGCCCTGATGAGCAGACCGATGGGGGATAGCATCCTTATTTCCAGAGGCTTTGATATTTTCTTTCAAGGCTCCAACTGGCAGTCGTGAGATTTGCAGACCTTCCCCTTCTTGGGAAGCAGATTAGGAGACTCGCCTCGTCCACTTAAACTAAGTGGCCACAGCCCCTAAAGACATGGAAATCTAAAAGCAGCTCTGCCGGGCACTCCCCAGAAATTACAGACTCGCGTTTTGAAGAGACTGTCCCTAATTAAAGGAGGCTGCCACAGAGAGGGCTGTGACCTGAACAACCACTGCTCTCCTCCCACGCAGCACAGCGCTTGAGGGTCCATTTTCCTTCTCAGAGTCTGCAGGGTTGAAAGGACCTAGATCCGAAGACTTTCAAATTCCAGTTTTCAAACTTCAAATTGTATAATTGTGAAACTTTTTGTTCAAAAAGCTTGATTTGTGGAACGCCACCATCAAGCATTAGGCATGTGATGATCTTAAGTCCCACCATAGCCACCTGAGGTAGGTATATTATGATCCCCATTTTACATATGCGGAAACTGAGTTGCACAAAAGAATCAGTTACTTTCCCAAGGTCATGCAGTTATTAAGTGGTGGAGATGGAATTTGAATCCAGATCTGCTCAAGTCCAGAGCGTGGCTGAATATCTCTGGCTGTAAGTGGAGGCTCAGTAGGTAAAGCCATATGTTGAGCTGCCTTGGTTTGGCATCTGAGACTGTCCCCTCTGCCCTGTGGAGCCCTTGGGGAACCTGGCCAGCACCAGACAGCAGTTTGAAAAACTGGAAACAAGTCCAGTGTCCATCAACAGTTGAATGAATAACACGTTGTGGTATGGCCATGCAATGGAATACTACTCAGTGATAGGAAGTGAGTACCTATCGCTGATACCTCAATAACATGGGTGAATTTCAAAGTCACGGTGCTGAGTGGAAAAAGCCAGACAAAAATGAGTGCATTCTGTATGATTGTTATTTATATAAAAGTCTAGGAACTGCAAACTAATTGATAGTAGCAGAAAGCAGATGGTGGTTGCTTGAGGGGGGAGGGAGGGGTGGAAGGATTTCCAGGGGGCCTGAGGGGACTTTCCCAGGTGATAAATGTCATCACTCTCTTGATTGTGGTTATGGTTTCATGAGCCTGTATGTGTATCTTTAAAAATTACATATAGGCTTAAATTGTGTACAGTTTATTGAATGAAATTATACCTCATTAAAGCTGTTAAAAACAAAAACACTTAAAAGTCAAAAACTTGTACTTAACAGGAGGCAGGGACAGGAGATGACTTGCTCAAGCTCACTCAGAGCAGACGGGCTCCCTCTGCGGCCCACCCGGTCACGGTCACGGGCGATGGACCCTCTCCCGAGTTCGTGGGGGCTGTGCGGCTTCTCTCCAGCCCTGGGAATGTCAGCACTGGACACGGTAAGGCTTTGGCCACAGGGTGGGGTGGTCGACCGAGGCCAAGGAGCCGGGAACAGTGAGCCCCAGGGGTGGCTCCAGGCTGCTGTACTCACACCAGGGACCTTTGACAAAAACATAACCCTGCTAAAAGGATCAGACCAGGTGATCTCCACCTCTGTGAGATTAACTCAACAAGGGCCTCCTGCACACCTACCACATGTCTGGGTCTGTCCTGGTCCGCTGGCTTCCAGGGACCAGATGAAGATGAATGACATGAACGCAAGGGCAGGACGCACAATAAATGCCCCCCAGGTGGCAGCCATTATACATCCATCAAATATCCCCTCAGTGCCTGTTCTGTGCGCTGAGGGAATAGATACGTGGCCTGATTCTTGAGGACAGGAAAGACACGTGGACAAAAAGCTTTGCCTCAGCCCCGAAGCTAGTGGGATAAATGCCGTGAGGGCCAAGAGGAGAAATAAATTACTTCCAGTTGTGGAGAGGTTTCATGCAGGCTGTGGTATGCAAGGGAAGAAAAGGAATTTGTACACGGAGACAGGCAGAGATCATGCCATTTCGGGGCAGCATAAACAAACGCAAGGCATGTGGGAGACACAGGAGGCGCGGCTGGCTGCAGGGGGGGCTGGAAAGGCTGGGCAGGTGGGCTGGGGTCAGGTGCTGGGGAGAACACCTGGGTGACACGTGGACACATCTGCTCCCCCCCCGCCACACCCTGCCGTGTGATCTCATTTGCTCCAGCTGCTTGGGGCCTTGGCCTCAGCTGGAAACCTGGATTCCGGCAGGGGGGAGGGGGTAAGAGAAGAGCCAAAGGAAAGGAACTCCTCCAATGACCACTCGGCCCAAGACACCAGTGTCTTTATCCTTGGGCATTCCCAGTGGGCCAGCCAGCCTGAACCAGGTCTCCTGGGAAGCTGTGAAAATGGAAAAACTCAAGTTTGTACTCCCAGCGCCCACAGAAACTGTCTTCAGTGTCTCCGTGGATGGTCAGAGCCAAAGGACACTGCCATCTTGTGGCCAAGGACCCTAGATACCATGAGGGCAAGGAGAGTCCCTGTGCCCCCAAGGGACCACAAAGGCAGAAATGGCCGAGACTTGTTTTAGTACTCTCATAATGGGACCCAAATTATGCTAGCACACAGTTCAGAGTTGGCAAAGTCTTACGGAAGGCCCCTGAGGTACAGATATGGTGCGTTGTGCAGGTGAGGAAACTGCCTCTGGGAGAGATGAGGTGACTGGTCCGAGGTCACAGGTGGCCAAAGGCAGCGCTGGTCCCCAGTCACTGCCCAGTAGATGGTCAAAGCAGTGATTCTCAATGTGTGGTCCCCAAGACCTTTCAGAAGGAACACAAGGTCAAAACTATTCACACAAGATGCCTTTTTCTCTTTTTCTTACAATCATGCAGTGAAGTTTCCAGAAACTAAATGCTGTGCAATGACCTTATCTCACCTGATGGCTAATAGGATATATGCTTGTGTATTCTTGTGTTTCAAAAATTCCTGTTTTAATTTCTAATACGGCATAACCCACATAACCATAAGGTCTTTGAGATACCCAGTAATTTTTAAGAGTGTAAAATGGTGCTGGGATGAAACAGTTTGAGAGCTGCTGGCTTAAAGAAATATTTTAAAAAAATAAGTAAAGCTGTACAAACTAAAACATTCCCTTTGTTTTGATATAATTGCATCAACTCTGTAAGGCACTAACTTTTAGGCTGACTGGAATTCTAATTGCCATTTCTACAAATCTTTGATTAATTAAATACCCACAAAAAATGTACGTGAATAGAGAATGTTCACTGAGTGATTACTGACAAGCACTATCTAAGCGACTTACATGAGTCCCCTCATTTAATCCCCACAACCACCATTTGCAGGAGATGCTGTTACCACATTTTATGCCTGTGGACACCAAGAGGTTACGTGGCCCAGCTGGGAGGTGTGGAGCTTGGACTCTATCCCAGGCAGTCTGTCTTCGCTGCCTCTTCCCGTTATTCTAACTGCCATACAATTTTACCTCCCTTAAATGCGATTCACTTGACAGACAAAAGTTTTTCACAATACGGAGTCTAAGAAAGTAGTGAAAAGAAAAAGGATCACCCACCTGACCCAACACCTTCACTTATAGATGAGGAAAAGTGAGGCCCAGAGAGGGGAAGTGACTTGCAAAAGCTCACACAGCAAAGACTCAGAATCCATCGGACCTCTTTCGCCCAGTTGGGAGCTCTTAGAACTCCAACCCAAGCAAGCACTGCAGTTATCTCCTTCAGAGCAACATGGGAGCAGCACAGCACAGCACATAAGCAAGTGACATCAAGACCAGGCAAGAGACAATATCTCCAGCAAAATCGACTTGACTTTATTGCAAGGAAGCTACAGAGGAGCAGGGCAAGTGAGGGTCTCCGCAGGAACTACCATCGCTGAGCAGGATTGTCAGGTTCTAGATCTGTCTGGAAGGCAGGAGCTGGCTCAGCATCCTGGAAGAGATGAGAAGTGAGGTGGAACACAGGTGCCATCTGCTGGGCACATGGAGACATTACAAAAGCAGTAAAGGTTCACTAAGAGGCAGTTGTACGGGGTGAGGTGGGAAACCCAGGTGCTGGAGCAGGACTAGAACCCCATGTCCAGCCCTGCACGCTGCTTCTACCAAGACTGCCTCTTGGCAGTCTTGACCAGAACCCATTGATCTTGCTAAGCCGATCACCGCCAAGGCCCTCTACTGGGGAACTCCCAGGGCTGCTGGGGCACCTTCCCTGTCCTGTTTCAACTTATACCAGGAGGGCAACAAAAAAAATCACGAGCAAACAAATCTGCCGAGAGCCAGACGATCAAGGAAACTTCAGAACCAATAAACATTCTATCTCTGGTTCCTGAACCTGGCTTCAAATCAGTCATTGGGCAGCCTCTTAAAACAAACTCAGAGACAGATGCTGCCTGGTGTGTGGGATAAAAGCTTACCTGATCAGTGATTCTCACCCAGTGCCGTGCATATGAATCTCCAGGAGCCTTTTCATACTACACATGGTTACTGACAGATGTGCAGATGAAATTATATGATGCCTGAATTTGCTGTGAATATGGGGGTGGAGAGAGCGGGCCATGGATGAAATGATGGCAATGACTTGATAATCGTTGGATCTGGGTGATGGGTACGTGGAGATTCATTTTACTATCCTACTTGCATAGGTTCGACACTTCCTATAATAAAAAAGCTAAAATTAATTAATTAAAACTACTATGAGAACTATCCAGCCATAGAAAGGAATGAAGTACTGATACATGCTAAGCCTGGGTGAATCCTGAAAACATTATGCTAAGTGAAAGAAGCCAGACACAAAAGGTCACATAACGTATGATTCCTTTTATATGAAATATCCAGAATAGGTGAGTCCAGGGGGCAGAAAGCGGATTAGTGGTTGCCAGGGGACGGAGAGAGGAGGCAGTGGGGACAGCCTAAATGGGTACAGGGAGTTTCTCTAGGGTGATGAAAAGTTTTGAAACTGGAGAGAGGTGGTGGATGTACAACATTGTGAATACACTAAAGGCCAATGAATGGTACACTTTAAAATGGTTAATTGCATGTTACGTGAATTTCATCTCAATAAAAAAAAAAAGAGCCTACTATGAGAAAAACACACATTAAGCTACACATGGTTTACAACAGGCAGGTATTGCTTTTTTAGTCAAACAAAATTCACATGCTCACGTCGGGAGTTTCCAATTCAAAGTGTCTACACTGGGGCTCCCCAACGTGTGTAGCCAGCTGAGGAAGTTTTTTTCTCTTCCCTCCCTCCACCCCTCCTTGTCACAGAGACTTTTATAAACACAGTCTTACACGGAGGCCCAATATAAAACAGGGCTACTTGGGATACATGGAGGGGCCTAGGGTCCCACCCACCCACCCTCCCCACAAAACCCTGGGGATGCAGGAACCACGTGATGAACACTGGTATGGTGGAAACATTACCCTCCCTTTAAGGATCATCCTTCATATTCAGAGGGATTTCACAGTAACCTCCACAAGGCAGGAAAGCAGGGTAGAGGTTATAGCCCCATTTTACAGGAGGGAGGACTAAGTCTCAGGAATGAAAGAGAAGTGTCCAAAGTCAGAGTGTGAAATGAGGGCAGAGCTAAACACTAGACTCCTAGAATACTGATTATTCATCCTGGGCTCATTCCTGAACATGGTTCATCCATGGGCAGAAAGGGGATGACGAAGACAGACACATCTGACAGCTCATGATTTGCACGTGATGTCACCAGATACACAGGACACTGCCACGGCTCAGATTCCAACGCACACCTTTAGGAAGGAGGCTGCAGCTGAAGGTCACTGCCATGGCCCACCAGTCAGTTGTAGTTGGATGCCTGATTCTCAGCCTGCCCCTGGCACTCACCTGTGTGGGGCTTTGGTCAAGTCACTTCCCCTTTCCAGGCCTCATTTTTCTTAATTACAGTGAGAGCACTGACCGACATCAGGGATGTGGCGATTGTTGTAATACACGCGTGGAAGGCACTACAGGGGCAGTGACTGCTAGGAGGGCTGTGGTGTGAAGGATTCTGAGACTGTGGCTAGGCACGGAGGGCAGGAATGCTGGATGGATGACTAAAGTCTGCCCTGGTTCCACAGTGAAGGGTGCTGGCACAGTGCCACTAACCTCCTTTCTGGATTATGTAAAATCAAAGGGAACATCCAGCTTAAACACGCTGCTGTTTTTTGTTTGTTTGTGTTGTGTTTTTCACCTTTAACAGCTTTATTGGGGGTGTAACTGACATGCTATACGTAGACATATTTTAAGTGCACAATGTGATAATCTGTAACTTATCAATTGAATACACCCACATATCCTCACCACACTCAAGATAATGAACATTTCCAACCCCAAAGTCTCCTCCTGCCTCTCCTTGCCACCCCACATCATCAAGCAATCACGGATCTGCTTTGGTCGCTATAGGTTCGTTTGCATTTTTTAGAACTTTATATAAATGAAATCATACAGTATGTGAGATTCATTGAAGTTGTTGCATGGACAACAGTATTCAATCGTATGGCTATACCACAATTTGTTTATCTATTCACCTAGTGATGGACGTTGGGTTGTTTCCAGCTTTTGGCTATTACAAGTAAAGCTGCTCTCAATATTTACAAGTCTTCATATGGACAGTGCTTTCCATTCCTCTTGGGTAAATACCTGGCAAAGGAATGGCTGGGTCATATGGTAGGTTTTAAGAAACTACCAGATTGACCACAGTATTGTTTTTGCACCAGTCTGGGCAGCGGGCATGCTCAGGAAGCTGACAACAGTTCCAAGTGGGGACAGAGGCCAAGGTGAACTAACTCACCTGGTCAGTGCACAGGACCACAAGGCTCAGGGCGTAGGTGTCACCTCTGATGGGACCGTTGAGTTATCAAAGCAAAAGACACACTGCTCAGGGCCATATGCTTAAACTTAAACCCTGCTGATCATGAAACGTACCCCGAAGTCATAGAGGGGACCCTGGGAGACATCACGTAGTGCTCTGTCTACTCACAGGGGGCTGGAAGGAGTCCCTGAGCTTGTGATTTGCATTCGGTAGACACATATTTTGTTGCAGTGTCGGGGCCTCACCCACCTGCCCACTTTGGTCCATCCTGCAGGCTGGGGGCCCAGGCCCTCGCTACTTGGGGCCGAGGTAGGAAACGGCCTTTCCTGTTTTCCCCAGGGTCTCCAGCAGAGTGTCCACGCTGTGCTCAGAGTCGACACAGACCTTCTTGTTGGGCAGGTCAATGTCAAATTGAACTCCTGCAGGAAGGGGGGTGAGGGGGGACAGAGACGTTCCCAGTCAGGCTCCTGAATTACTGACCACCACCCTTCCCCTCTCCTCTAGACCCAGGGTCGGCACACTTCTCCTAAAAAGGGCCAGAGAGCACATGTTTTAGGAACTGTGGGCTGCATAGTCTTCTGTATATTGTTTTTACAACCCTGTAAAAATGTAAAAACCATTGTCAGCTGTGCAAAAACAGGCTGTGGGCTGGATTGGGCCCAGGGGCTGTAGTTTGCCCATCCCTGCTCTAGATGGGGGCTTTAAAATTTTTTTTTTCTTAATTGCAAAAGTAATACAGACACTCTTTTTTTTTTTTTTGGCCATGTCACACGGCATGTGGGATCTTAATTTCCTTACCAGGGATTGAACCCGTGCCCCCCCTGCAGTGGAAGCACGGAGTCTTAACCACTGGACTGCCAGGGAAGTCCCCAGATACACCATTTAAAAAGAAAAAAGGCAAGCATTTCTAAATAAAATTTGAAACTGTAAGGCCCCTACTATTTCCTACCTCTAAGGATCACTGAACAATAGGGCCCCTATCCAGTGTTTCTCCCTGATGGACAAATGAAAAGTAATTCCCCAAAGTGGCATCATACTCTGTAAACAGGTCTTGCTATTTGTCACTTTCCAATGTCCAGGATATCTTGCCATCTCAGTGCATACAGACTTACTTCATTCTTTTTTAACAGCTACACCATATCCCATAGTGTGGATGTACCATCCATCTACTCAGTCCCCCTCTGAAGGACACTGAGGTTGCCTCCAATCTCTCACTATGATCACAACAATGTAAACATACTTGAAGGTATCTTATAAAACTTGTGAAAATATTTCTATACCATGAATTCATAGAATGGAAATTGTGGGGCAACAGACTGGCACACTTTATTTTATTTTTTTCATTAGCATTTCATGATGTATTTCGTTGAACATTAAGACTCCTATGCACAGGGACCCATAAGTCCTGACAACTGCTTTCTAGAATCCGAACCACTCTGATAAAAAAAGCCCTGGTGTGTTTAAAATTCAGATTGTTGGGCCCCATTCCAACATTTTGATTATGACCAGAATGGTTTGGTCTGAGATGAGGAAGCCAGGTGGCAGAACCTTAGATTGAGGAAGTAAGTTCCAAAGAACCACTTCTACCCCATCACTGACCCGTCTTTCCAACATGACTCAGCAAAACCTTGTAAAGATCATGAGTTTTCCCCCCTTGAGTCCCATGGAACAGTTAAGGGCACATTCTCCCACTCATTTATAAATTCAGAGCATACAATGGCAATAGGCCTTTCAACGATATGTCCATTATCAACAGGTAGCATTCTCACTTTCACAGTGAGAAGCCTCAAATTAGGTAACCAGCCAAGGCCTTATTCTAAGTGTTGGTGCCATCTCTTCCATACTTTGAGGGGAGCTGGCAAAGGAGCCCAGGTCTTCATTCCCTAACTAACTCCTAGAACCCGTTAGGTGGGTTTCGGTACAGGTAGGGAGGTAGAAATGCCAAAGAACCTACACTCAGACCAGACAAGGAAAGCACTTGTTATCCTTTAATGCAGCGGTCCCCAACCTTTTTGGCACCAGGGACCGGTTTTATGCAAGACAATTTTTCGGCCGCGGGGAGGGTGATGGGGGCGGGATGGCTCAGGCAGTAACGCAAGCAAGCGATGGGGAGCGGCAGATGAAGCTTCACTCACTCGCCCGCCGCTCACCTCCTGCTCTGTGGGCTGGGGTGGGAGGGGGTGGTGTCGGGGACCCCTGATTTAATGAATCTCCCACCATGTGGCTTCAAGCTACCAGGACACAAGCCCCACCCACATCCTTAAGCTCCTCAACTCTTCTGCTGAAGAATTTGGCCTTCAGGATGACAGGCTGCTTTGGGAGCCTCCCCTTCCCCAGAACTTTGCAGTAACCCCATCGCACCACATCAGTGACAGGAGCAGCTCCAGTCTTGTTCTTGGCAGCATTTACCCGTGTCTGCTCACTGACCAAGGTCCACAATTTATCAAGGTTGATGGTTGGGCAGAAACTCTAGTTCCTCTTTAAGGGGTAATGCCTCATACCAACTTTCCCAAAGTATCCCGGGTGATATTTGTCAAAGTTGATCCTGTGGTGATGCATGCCACCAGCATTACCGCGGCCTCCCGGGTGCTTCCAGTGTTTGCTGATGCAGCCGTGGCCGTGGCTCAGGTGGCCCCTAAGTTTCCGGGTCTTCCTTAGTCCGGATGGCGTGTCGGCGGCCGAGACGAAAGAGGAAGGCCTCTGCAAAGTCTCGCGGGCTACTGAGCACAGGGGCCTAGCACACTTTAAATGTTCATAGGTTTTGCAAAACTGCCCTCCTAAAGGGCTGTGCCCATTTGAAGCCCCTCGGTGGCATAGGGGAATAGGTACAAAAGGGTCTTCTTGAAACAACAGAGGGAGAATCCCAGGCCTGGCTTCACCACCGACTGGCTGGGTCCTGCCCATCACAGGCCTCAGGTTCCCCATCGGTACATGAAGCAGTTGGGGTCAGCCAGCCCCTGTGGGCTCTCCAGTTCAAGTATGCCACTGGTCTGCGATTCCTCAGGCCCAGCACTGCTCATCTGTGGCCCCGACTAACTCAGAAAACCCTTCTGACCCTTCTTAAGAGGCCACCCCAAGTGGGGATAGTAGTGAAAGAGGGAGAGATACCTGCCCAAGCTCAAAGGCAGATCCCCAGGCACCAGTGAAGGGGCCTGAAAAAGCACACGGCACGGGATCTAGTCCTAACCTCTGACTCTGTACCTAATGGATACCAGGGAGAGGGCAATGTACCCTGGCTGCGCTCCGGGTTTTGTCTTTTGGTTCAGAAGTGTCTCCCTCCTCTTTGGAGCAAATATTCTGGTGGCATCATAGAGCTGGAAGACACTCTGGCGTCATCTGACCCAGTGGATTTCAAGCTGCGTTTCTGGCAGCCCAGGTCCCTGGACAGGTGTCCTGGAGCCAGCAAGAGCGAAAGCAGGCCCTCCCTCACTTCATGCAGAGCTGGTGCTTGTATAGAGGGGCTTGTGAGCAGAGTTACACGGTTAAAGCATCCACAGCAAGGCTGAGAGGCTGACCTTCCCATACGGTAGCTGGGGAAAGCCAGGCCCCGGGAGAGGAGGCCAAGGTCACATGGCAAGTCAGCAGCCAGGTTCTTTTCACTGTTTCAGATTCTTTTACAGTTCAGATTCCAGTTTACAGTCTAGAAACCAGCCACGGACTCACTGTGGGACACTGGGCAAGTCACTTCCCCTCCTGGGGCCTGGTGTCAACATCCCCATTCCACAGACGGAAAGTACAGCTCAGAGGACGGTGTTTAGTGCTAACGAGATGACATCCACATGAAAGCCCTTTGAAAACTGGATGTTACTATTGTCCAGGGTTAAAAGACTGACTGCCCCAGCACTACCAGAACTATGATCACAGCTCTGTCATTACTTCATGGAGCCCCAGGACCAGACCCCAGCCCTCTCTGGGCCTCAGTTTCCCCAGATGAGAATTGAGGGGACTGGAGGAGATTAATGGTTTTCTAAATACACCCAAAAGAGGTGCTTTAGGAGTTCTGCACAGGACTGATGCAAAGTTTATTTCTTAAAATGTTACTGCTTCTAAAAATCTTAATAGAAAATGACACTCAAATGTGTCACATAACAAAAGTTATCACACTGGAGATGAATGTAATTACCAACATACTAAGTAGTACTGCCAGGGCTCCACGTGGCCAAATCCCAGCTCTGCCACTACTGGCTGTGTGATCCCAACAGGTTACTTAACCTCTCTGAACTTCAGTTCCCTCCTGCTTGGAGATGGTCAAAGAAGCTACCTGAAATGGTCAGGGTGTGGGGCTTCCCTGGTGGTGCAGTGGTTAAGAATCCGTCTGCCAATGCAGGGGACATGGGTTCGAGCCCTTGTCCGGGAAGATCCCACATGCCACGGAGCAACTAAGCCCGTGTGCCACAACTACTGAGCCTGCACTCGAGAGTCCATGAGCCACAACTACTGAGCCCGCGTGCCTAGAGCCCGTACTGTGCAACAAGAGAAGCCACCACAATGAGAAGCCCATGCACCACAACGAAGAGTAGCCCCGGCTCACCACAACTAGAGAAAGCCCGCGCGCAGCAATGAAGACCCAACGCAGCCAAAAATAAATAAATAAATAAAAGAAATTAAAAAAAAAAAAAAAGAAATGGTCAGGGTGAGGATTAAATGATGTGATCCACGGAAGCCACGAAGCAGAGTACTTGGCATATGCTAAGTACTCAATACGTTTTGGTTTTACTGTTATCAGCTTAAACTCAAGCTTCTCCTGCTCCACGCCTACATGCATTTAATATAAGTGTATCAGTCTCCCCACCCCACCCCCATCCGAGGGCCACACACTCACCTCCCAGCTTGTTGAGGACCCGAGTGACTGCATTAGAGCAGCCTTCACAGGTCATGTCCACGGAGAACTCGTGCTTCTGAAACAAAGGGGACCATAAGCCAAGTCCTGCAGAGGGGCCCCAGCGGCCCCATGCCCCACTAGCATGCAGGCCCACTCGGGGGCCAAGACACAGGGCAGAGAGAAAGGCAAGATCTGGCTTTCATCAGGCTCCCCAGTAGCCTGTTTCTGAGCCCCACTCTCTTAAACTGTACAGTAACTAAGGGTTTCTATATCTCACAGGTGGTTGTGTTAAAGGAGAGAATCCCTCGAAACCCTTTAGCAGCGTCTGGGACACGCGAGAAGAATCACCTGGGAAGGTAGTTTAAGATGTTGGTCTCTAGTCGCACCTTCAAAATCCTGATTCTTCAGCTATGGGGTTGTCTCAGGATCACTAATAACTCTAATGTGGGTGGGCCCCATGCTCTGAGCAGTGCTGATCTGGTGGTCTTAATTATGCATTAAAAGATCACTCTCTGCATTAGACTCACCTGGCAGCTTACAAAAACTATAGGTTCCAAGGGGAGAAAGTGGGAGGTGGCGAGCGTGGGATGAACTGGGAGATTGGGATTGACATATGTACACTAATATGTATAAAATGGATAACCAATAAGAACCTGCTGTATAAAAACAAACAAACAAACAAAAACTATAGGTTCTGGTCAGCAAGCCAGAGGGCTGAGGCATCTATTATGGTCAATAAGCTTCCCTGGTGATTCTGAAATACGGAGACCACTGCTGCCATCCAAGTGCTTCAGAGGCAGCACCTGAATGCTGGGAAGGGAGAGAATTTGCCTGGGCTCCCAGTGAGCTGAAGCTGGGCCAGTAAGGGAACCCAGGCTCCTGAACTCTCCATGAGGGCTCAACATTCTACAGTCTCCAGGATATCTAACAAACCACGGGCCTGAAGGCAAGCTCCCAGAAGATGAGGCTTTGTTCAGTTCACTGCTGCATCCCCAATACTTGGAACAGTGAGTGCCTGGCACAGAGTAGGGGCTTAACACATTTTGCTGAGTGAACAGATGATTGACACAGCTGGTTGAACAACCCTGGGTCCTTCCTTTGCTTTCAAACAAAGGTTACTTATACCAATACTTCCTTTATTTTAAATCTCTGGAAATGAGACCTGGCTTCAGATCCCAGCTCTGGCACTTAGTAGCTGTGTGGCCATGAGTAAGTTACTTAACTCCTTTGTGCCTTGGTTTCTATATCTGCAAAATGGGGATGAAAGTCCCTCTCCAGGCTGGTGAATGGGATGAACACAAGATTTTAAGTGTGGTAGCCCAGCATGCAAGATGGCCCAGTGATCTCTGCCTCCTGGTATTTATGCCCTTGAGTAGTCCTATCCCACAATGTCTCAGGGTTGGCCTGTGTGTCCAGTAGAATATGGCTGAAGTGACGTTAGGTGGCCTTGGAGGCTAACGCATAAAAGACACTGTGGTTTCTGCCTTACTCTCTCTGGGATCCTTCACTCTGGAGGAAGCTGGCTGCCATGTCCTAAGGACCCTCTGGCAACCCTATGGAGAGGTGCACATGGTGAGGAGCTGAGCCCTCCGGCCAGCAGCCGTGTGAGGGAGCCAGCTTGGAAGCAGATCCTCCTTCAGAGGACCACAGCCCCGGACAACATCTTCACTGCAGCTTCCATGAGAGACCCTGAGCCAGAAATACCAGCTAAGCTGCTTCCAGATTCCTGACTCTCAGAAACTATAAGTTAATAAATATTTGTTGTCTCGAACTACTAAGTTTTGGGGGTAATTACTCAGAAGCAATAGTTAATTCATATGTTAGGTAAAGAGATTGGAGCCTAGTAGTAGGTTCCACTGGGCTAAAAAGTTGGCTATCGGGGGAATTCCCTGGTGGTCCAGTGGTTAGGACTCTGTGCCCTCACTGCTGAGAGCCCAGGCTCAATCCCTGGCCGGGGAACTAAGGGGAACTAAAATGCCACAAGCCGCTCGGCGTGGCAAAAAAAATTTTTGAAAAAGTTAGCTATCGGATTATTAGTATTACTTTGTTCCACTTCCGTTTTTTCTGTCCCTTTAAAAAACTATGGCTACGTTTTCCATGGAGCTGTTCAAATCTATTATCTCAATTGGAATTCTGGGCACAGCACTGTATCTTGCTGGAAGACCTCAGGCAAAATCCCTGCCCTTAGGGGCCCCAGTCCCCTTATCTATACCAAAAGGGCATTAGCCAATTCAGTTTCCTCAACTGAATTGTATAGAAGAATCACAGGGGTACTTGGTGACTGGGCAGCTCTGCAGGCAGCTGCCTCAGTGAGCTCTGTAGCTCTGGGTGGGCCCTGTGACTCTCCATTTGTAACCCACTGAGGAGAAACAGAGGGGTAAGACCACACACCTGAGAAACATCGGTCTAAATGGCTTCTCAGGCTCTTTCCAAGTCTCAAACCACCTTTGGGTCTGGCTTACCATCATGCCGTACAGGGGAAACTGAGGCCAAGAGTTAAGCAGTTTGATTTTTTGGTGCTGAATTACATAACCATCATTACAAAGATCATGACACAACCAGGAGACCACTATTTTATCGAGGCCAAATCTGCAAAACCTGCCTTAAAGAAAACGGTTAGTCTTCCTTTTTTTCTAAACACCTCTAATCCCTTCAGCTCGTTTTGTGACTATTCGACAACCACCACAGCAAATTCTGGAAATAAGGATTTCTAGTGAGGATTCCATAATCTTGTCTTTAATGAGTGGTTCTCAGAACAATGGTACCAGCATCACCCAGGAGCTTGCCAGACTGCAGACTCTCAGGTCCCACCCCAGGCCTCCTGAATCAGAATCCTTTTTTTTCTTTTTTTTTTCCAGAATCCTCATTTTTAATAAGACACCCAGCGCATTCCTGCCCACATTATAGTTTGAGATGCTGCTCTAGCACACAAACTGGCAAACTATAGCTTGCCTGCCACCTGGTTTTATGAAGTTTTACTGGAACACAGCTAAGCTCATTCATTTACTTTCACACTAGAATGGCAGAGTTGAGGAGTTATAACAGACAACATGGTTCATGGAGCCTTAGGTATTCACTATCTCGCCCTTTAAGAAAAAGTTTGCTGACTCCTGCTCTAGAATAACTGGTAATCAAGATTCATCAGTGGTTGGTACCTGTACACCCATCCAAAGCTTTAATGGGTTTGTAAGACCAACATAAAACCCAAATCTATTGAGTGCCCACTATATGAAATGCTCTTCATATAGTATCTCAGTCCTTACCCAGCCTGGAAAGGGAGCTAGTCACCGTACTATACTTAGGAGAAAACTTGAGGTTCCAGGGGTTAACTAAGCCACCCACAGTCCTGTGGTGGGTATGCGCTGAGGCTGGGATGTGAACCCAGGCTTTCCTGGCTCCAGGGACACCTTGCTGGTTCTGGACCAGCAAATGGGGCTGCCACCCCCCACAATGATGACTCTTAGCAGGAGACCTGAGATGGGGACACCTTGTGAAGGAGCCCAAGTTTTTGCTGCCCGAGGACCTGAAGTCAACACATCTCTAAAGCTTTCTGTTGTTGGCTACAGAGAGCGGGTCTCCTTCCATCCTGCACGGTACAGAGGTCAGAAGCCAGCAGACGGCTTCCGTTGGGCAATCATTACAATTCAGTCCTCTCCTTCTCCACCTCTGAGTTGCAAAAGTAAATGTGGGGTTGTGGAAAGTCTCCTTCCTGCGCAGAGTAATCCTGTCTTTACAGAGAATCCCAAGGCCGGCCCCACCACCGAATGCTTGACTTTGCACAGTCCCAACCCCTCAGAGCCTCTGCTCTGTCACCTACAAAACGGGTCCTGTAACGTCGAGGAAAAAGCCCAGTCATCTGTGCAATGCTTTAACAGAATCTCAGAACTGGAAGGGTGGGAATGGAACGGGGTCATACTATCCAGAGACGAAATGCTTTCTCAAATATCCGGAGCATTCAGTTTTTGAACACCCTGATGGTTGGGAATTTACTATTATTAGAGTGCCTACTATGTGCCAGGCACTGTCCATGCATGTCCTCGTTTAATCATCACAACAACACCATGAGGTAGGCATTATTATTATCCCTTCTTGACAGATGAGGTTAGGTCACTCACTCAGAGTGACACAGCTAGTGAATAGCAGGGCCTAGACCTACCCAAGCCTAAACTTTTAGCCACTGTGGTCCTTGTTAACATAGGGTTGAAACCTGCCTGCCTATAGTTCTACCGATTTGTCCTAGGTCTACACAAGACCTACCATTTCTTCGGGACTATGTCAGTGGCTGAGCTACATATTTTACTGGCATTTTTCCAGTTACTGCTAATGACAGCCCTGTGAGGTCAGTTTTTACCCCCATTTTACACTGAGGAAATCAAGGCACAAAGAGGTAAAACAGCTTGCCTGAGGTCACGCAGCTGGCAAGGGGGGTGGGGTAGGGCACAGACTTTTCAAAGAGGTTTCTGAGATTCCAAGTGTTTTGTTCGAGAAACCTCTCAGGTGACACATTAATCCCTTTCCAGTTTTGGTGTGAGTCTCCTTCAGCTGTTCATCTCGTGGTATACGGCCAAGTGCCCTCTTCATTCGGATCATCCACTCTGGTGGGTCTTTTGTTTGTCAGAATTCCCAGAAGTGAACATAGAATAGAGCCATCCTCAAGCTGGCCTTTCCCTCACTGCCATCCCCCACAAAAGGCCGGTAGCCTCCGCCATCCCAGTCCCAGAGTGATTAATGCTGTCCTCTGACATTGCCACAGGCAGATTTGCTCAACTGGGAGGGCTGATTCTGTCAGGTTCTTTGTGCATACTTTGTGTTGTCTGAGGATTTGTCTCAAGGCACCTGGCAAGACCCAAGGGAAATGACACCTGAGATGTTTGTGGCCTGGCCCAGGGGGCCTCTGGCTCACCTGTCAGCTGCCCAAAGCTAGGCTGCTAAGACACAGGGCATCTGTGGGACACCTCTGGGTACCCACTTGGTGCAAGGCCAGAAAACCAGGCACCCTGGGGGAAAGTGCTAAACACCACGACTCCAGCCAGTAGCCCCGGGATGCAACTGGAATCAGAGCTTCCTCCCAAGCCGGTATGACTACTTTTGTTGGACATGTATCATGTGGTGAGGTCAGGAGAGACTGGGCTCCTGAAGATAAGGGGCTTAATCCTGGCTGCACCCATCTCCCAACACCACCTTGAATAAATTACTGGGATTTTAATGTTTGTTTGTTTTTATCTGCAAAAGGCCTTAATCTTTTACCTACAAAATGAGGCCATGAGTCTTATCATGTATATTGGATGATAAGACTGAGTGAGCGGCTCATCCCGCCCCAGACTCTGCCACTGAGCAACTGGCGACTTTGGGCAGGTCCCTGAACCTCTCTGGAGCTCACAGGTTCAGGTTCATAAAGTGACCTGTAGGAAAGGTTAAAAGCACTGTCTCCATTCAGTGTGGCCCAGCGCTGACCTGAAACTCAGACACAGTGGGCAGAGGAAGGGAAGACAAACACGGATCTCTGAACTCCTGCCCTGTCCGGGAGGTAACAGTCACCCCCAGCCCCTCTCTCAGGCCAGCTCCGCAGGAAGGGGCATCCACGTGGGAGATGCAGGGACTAGCCATCCCAGTTCCGGATCGCCACCGACTCCCTGTGTGACCTCCAGCGACTCTCTGCCCCTCGCTGGGTCTCAGTTTCCCCTTCTTTGCAGGGAAGCTTTAGGCTTGTAATCGCTTGGAGGCCTTGCAGCTTCGATGTTCTGAAGCCTGACTGCCAGATAAAACTCCCTTGGGATCCGATTTTCGGGAGGGTCGCAGAAGCTGGAGGCTGGGTGGGGAGGGGTGAGAAGAGGGGCGACAGCTCCGGCCACGGCCTGAGCCCTTCAAGAGGGACCTCTGGCCAAAAGGCGGTGCAGCCGAGGCGCAAACCGGAGGCCGCGGGTCTGCGCGGGGCGGGGACGGCGCGACAACTTACCGGCATGACTGAGGAGCTGGCTGCAGGGACGGCGGCGGCGGCGGCGCTGCTTCCCCCGGCTCTGAGCGCTGACGCCGGTGCGCTTCCGGGTGTGCACGCGGGCGGGAGCCGCCCTCTGGCCCCGGCCCCGCCCACTCCGGTCCCGCGGGCTGGCAGCTGCCTGAAGACCGTAGGCCTCCCCGCCTCCTTCCGGCCGGGACGGGGCCACTGGAGCCCCGCCACGACTACTCCAGGCGGTGGGCGGGATATTAGGCGAGCCTGCCTCGCTTGTTAGCCATTTTTAGAACTCCTGCTCCGCGTCAGCCTTGTATTAGGGGGCTGGGAATACTGCCCCCCCCCCCGCTGTGAACAGGACAAACTCCACCCCCCACCCCCATCCCTCCCTCCCTAGAGGGACAATCTCAGTTACTCCCTCAGTCAGTATTTGTTGAGTGCCAACCATGGGCCAGGCACTGTGCTAGGCATCCAAGATGCAGTAGGGGAAAAGACACAGCCTAGTAGGGAGCCAGAGAAGCAGGCGATGATAATGCAAGATAATGCAAGTGTTAAAGGAACTGTGTCTTTGGAGCGAAGAAAGGATCTCTAACTCAGACTGGAGTGGGTGGGGCGGTTCGTGAAGAGAGGAGGCTTCCAGAGGAGGAAGTTTTCGTTCATCTGAAGATGGAAGATGGGCCAATTGGGAAGGAAAGAGACAGAACAGCATGTAAAAGTTGAAAGACATTAGAGGGCATGCCTTGGGAGGCAGAGATATTCAGACTGAGGGGCAGGCACAGAGAGAGATGGAGAAACGAAGCTGCAAAGACAGGAGACCCACAGATGCTCTAGGACACTTACAAAGAGGTGTACCAAGACCCAGAACTTCAGACACACACACGCGTGCACACACACGCGTGCGCACACACACACACACACACACACACACACAGTACCAGGCTGGTTCTGTCCTTGTAATATCCAAGGGGCTCCCTCCAAGTTAATAGCTTCAAAGATCTCTCATCACTAGAACTGCTTGGAGACCTTATTAAAAACTCAGATTTCTAGTCCTTTCATTAGATACACTGTCCCTTAATTTCCAGGTGTATTTTTAGTCTGCGTCCTCCTTCTGGTTTGGGGAACCACGTTGAGGAAAACTATAGTCTTTTTTTTTTTTTGGCCAAGCAGTGCGGCATGCAGGATCTTAGTTCCAGGGATCAAACCCGTGCCCCCTGCAGTGGAAGCGCAGATTCTTAACCACTGGACGGCCAGGGAAGTCCCAAACTATAGTCTTAACACATACATGAAACCTTTTTGAGAAAGTGTGCTGATTGTTGATTTATTGTCTCTTAGCTCCAATTCATCCTTTTTTTTTTTTAAAGAGCTCATTCATGTAATTTTATTTTTTTAAATTTTATTTTATTTTTTATACAGCAGTTTCTTATTAGTTATCTATTTTATATATATTAGTGTGTATACGTCAATCAAAATCTCCCAATTCATCCCACACCACCACCACCGCCCCCAGCCACTTTCCCCCCTTGGTGTCCATACGTTTGTTCTCTACATCTGTGTCTCTATTTCTGCCCTGCAAACCTGTTCATCTGTACCATTTTTCTAGGTTCCACATATATGCGTTAATATACGATATTTGTTTTTCTCTTTCTGACTTACTTCACTCTGTATGACAGTCTCTAGATCCATCCACATCTCTACAAATGACCCAATCTCGTTTCTTTTTATGGCTGGGTAATATTCCATTGTATATGTGTACCACATCTTCTTTATCCATTTGTCTGTCGATGGGCATTTAGGTTGCTTCCATGACCTGGCTATTGTAAATAGTGCTGAAATGAACATTGGGGTGCATGTGTCTTTTTGTCCAATTCATCCTTTTTGCCTGCTTGTGAAAATCTGGGCCCATTAAACATTGTTTTTTCATTGCCTGATGGCAGGATGTTAAGCTTTGCCGGTAAAGGCTCTGGAGAGACACTAGAGGAGAAAAGCTTTTCCTTTCTGATTCCAGTGTGCTCACTCTCCAGACTCTCGCAGTATGTGTGATTGGCCTCTGCCTAGCTTCTGAGGATGGCTTCCCCAGCACCAGGCTCCTGCTGTGTACAGGGACCAGCAGTACCTAGCAGCCAGCAGCTTCTCCCATTACCTGCCCTGCTTATGCACTTTCATAGTGTAACTACAGTGAGATGATTCTCTGTGAACAGCTTTCTCCAGCATCCTAGAGGGCAGTTTTCCAGCTCAGAGGGTGCATTTCTAGCAAGTTCCACCAGCATGGTACCATAGCCACTCCTCTGCCATTCACAAGGGTTGGATTTCAGCCTGGGTGTGTGGGGTGCAGGATTCTTCTTTGGGCACTCCACTTAACTATTTTAGCCCTATGGGCAGTGGCTTCTCCCTGAATCTGCTACTCCTATATTCTTTAGAGTTCTGTTTACTTCTTACTAGCCAATCCTTCATTACTCTAGCTCCATTATAATCTTTAAACTCTTCTATTTCTAATTATGGTGTGGTTTCCCTCTCCTGATTGAACCCAGACTGATTCAGGGAGTGACAACTTGCCTACTTCAGTTTAGGAAAGAGGATAATGGTTCCACCCTTAGTCTAAGTTCAAGGAAAACAGGACATCCCTGGTGGTCCAGTGATGAAGACTCTGCCCTTCTGTGGTTAAGAATCCGCCTGCCAATGCTGGGGACACGGGTTCGATCCCTGGTCTGGGAAGATCCCACATGCCGCAGAGCAGCTAAGCCCGTGCACCACAACTACTGAGCCTGCACTCCAGAGCCCGCAAGCCACGACTACTGAGCCTGCGTGCCACAACTACTGAAGCCCATATGCCTAGAGCCCTTGCTCTGCAACAAGAGAAGAGACGACAATGAGAAGACCACACACTGCAACGAAGAGTAGCCCCAGCTCGCTGCAACTAGAGAAAGCCCACGCACAGCAACAAAGACCCAACGCAGCCAAAAATAAATAAATAAATTTTTTTTTAATTAAAAAAAAAAAAAAGACTCTGCCCTTCCACTGCAGAGGGCACGGATTTGATCCCTGGTCCGGGAATTAAGATCCCACATGCCACACGGCCAAAAAAAAAAAACACTTCATTTTTACGTTCAAGGAAAACAGAAGGGGTAAGTCTAAACCAGGACCAGTCGCTGACTCACACTGACCCTAGATGACTAGGCCCACCAGCATGGTGAGTAAAAGGGGCATGGATATTAGAGCCCGTCCTAATCTGCTCAGGCTGCTGTGAGAAAATACTCTATCACAGACTGGATGGCTTAAGCAACAAAAAGTTATTTCTCACATTTCTCACAGTTCTAGAAGCTGGGAAGTCCAAGATCAAGATGCCAGCCCATTTGGTTTCTGGTGAGAGCTCCCTTCTTGGCTTGCAGACAGCTGCCTTCTTGCTATGTCCTCACAGGGTCCAACTAGCTAGCTCTGGTGTCTCCTTCTCCTCTTACAAGTGCACCAGCTCTACTGAATTAGGGCCCCCCTCTTTTAACCTTTATCACCTCCTCACAGGCCCTGTCTCCAAATACACTCACATTGTGTGTGTGTTGTGGGGGGCCTTAGGGCATCAACTATGAACTTTGGGGGAACACATTTCAGTCCATAGCAAAGCCATGTATACCAGAGTTTGAATCTTAGCCCTATCATTTACCAGCTGTCTATCCTTGGACAGATTGCTTTACCTCTCTAAGACTCAGTATCCTCACTTATAAAAGGGAGCAGTTTGGGACTTCCCTGGCGGTCCAGTGGTTAGGACTCCGCGCTTCCAGTGTGGGGAACACGGGTTCCATCCCTGGTCAGAGAACTAAGATCCCGCGTGCCATGCGGCATGGCCAAAAAAATAAAAATAAAGTGTTTAAATAAAAGGGAGTAGTTAAGATAACTATATACTTTTTTATCCAAAACTCTAGCTGGTGAAAGGGGATACCGTTAATAATGTTGTCAGGACAACAGGCATATACCATGACTGTTCCAGGGCATATGGTTCCCTCAAATAAACCTACACTGAAGTATTGTTTGGAGGAATATATATGGTAATGTATGCATATTGTCTAGCACATTGCTTGGCACAGGGTAGGCATCAAAAAATATTGGAACCTAGTGGCAAAATGGTCACCTGTTAACCCTCCACCCCCTCCCTACCTGCCAGGTGTTTCCTAAAGGAGGGAGGGAGGGAGGGAGGAAGGGAAGGAGGGAGACCAGTGAAGGTAGCACTGGGGACAACTGTTGTTTTTTGTTGGTTTTTTTTTTTAATTAATTTATTTTTGGTTGCGTTGGTTCTTTGTTGCTGCGTGTGGGCTTTCTCTAGTTGCAGAGAGCGGGGGCTACTCTTCGTTGCGGTGCGCAGGCTTCTCATTGTGGTGGCTTCTCTTGTTGCAGAGCATGGGCTGTACGTGCACAGGCTTCAGTAGTTGTGGCCCGCAGGTTCTAGAGCGCAGGCTCAGTAATTGTGGCGCACGGGCTTAGTTGCTCCGCGGCACGTGGGATCTTCCCAGACCAGGGCTCGAACCCATGTCCCCTGCGTTGGCAGGCAGATTCTTAACCACTGTGCCACCAGGGACGTCCGACAACTGTTTACTGAGACTGGGGAAAGCTAGATCACTGTAGGAGGCAGAGGAGGGAGTAAAGGAAAGGCAGAGGAAGAGTGAATAGCTCAGAGAATTGGGGAGGAGTGGGTTAAGCAGAGAAAGTGCAATTTAATGATAAGCAGCATTATGAAAACTCACTAGAGATAGCAAATGAAGACCTGTCAAAGAGGAGAGGAAAATGTACAGAATTATAGTTCCTATATATGAATGTATACATAAATTCCATTTATTTACATGAAAATAAGCCTGAAATGAACTACAGCAAATGTTACTAGAAGTTATCTAGGATGGGTGCAGGATTACAGGCAAAATCCCAATGTACATATTATTTTTAAAATTTCAAATAATACAAAAAGATACAGAGGGAAAAGTCAGTCTCTGTCCTACCCTAATCCCCTCTTTTAAACAAAAGGCATACTATATACAGTTTTGCCCCTTGCTTTTCTCACTTTACAAAATATCTTAGAGATTGTTCTTTACTAGTACATGTCAATTCCCTTCATTCCTTTTAGCACTACATGTTGTTCTTCTATTCAGTTGTATCATAATTTATTTAGCCAGTCCCTATGGCAGAAACCTTTGGTTGGTTAATCCAGCACTCATTCCTAGTCGTTTTAGTCTAGCTACTGTAGAGGCTGGAATCCCTAAACACTTGCTTTCCCATCCTCTCTTGCAGCCAAGTGCGCCCACATGATATGACTTAGGCCAGTGAGTCAAAAGCAGACTGCTGGGAGGCTTCTGGGAAAGCTCTTGCTTTCCTCACAAAGGGAACAGATACCACTCCTTTCCCTTTCCTTCCTAGAATGCTGATAAGATATCTAGAGCACAAGTGCACCATCTTGCAACCATGAGGGAAATGTCAAGAGAATCTAGTTCTGACTGTGTGGTCACTGAACTGATGCCAGCTGCAGCTTGGGCCTCCAGACTTGTTATGTCAAAAATGTAAGCCCACCTTTATTTTTAGCTACTAGTACTAAGACTTCCCGCTGACACATTCCAGATACAGTCCCTTACCATTGGACATATAGGTTGCTTCCAATCTTTTATTGCTAATAACAGTGATGTAATGACTATCCATGTATACACATCTTTGCTTAAAATTTTGTATAGAATTCCTAGATGTGAAATTGCTATTCATTTTTAATTTTGATATAGCCAGATTGCCTCTCAAAGTTTTATTAACTACATTTTTCCCATCTCCAGATCTCTGTGTATTATTCTTACCCTTTCCAATATTATAGATCATTTTTATTTCCTTTTAAAAACTTTGTCATATTTTCAAGAGTGAATGTGTATTAAAAGAAACACAGGGGAAAATATTTTTAAAAAGCAGAGTTCAGGAATTCTGAGTTCCAGACTGCCCAGCAGCAGTCTCATTACTAGCCTTGTCAACTTGGGTAAGTCATTTCATCACTAAGTCAGTGGGCCTGGGAAAGACTATGGTCATGTGTAGTGGTGGGTTCTCAGACAGTGATTGGAGCCTTCTTCCAGGGATACCCTACCTCTACACTCCACCTACTGGAGTGACCCTTTGGTGGATGCTGGTGGATGCTTTCCAGTTAAGCTTTGGAAAGAGAGGCCTTTATAGCTGCTGCCTACTCCCTCCAGGAGAACAAGTGTTTATTTTCTGTGTTATAATACAGGTATGCACTAGCTGCTTCACTGCTTTATCCACTAAGGAACCCTTAACCTAAGATCAAAGGTTCTGATCTGAAAGGGCCTGCAGAGAAGCCCAGGCATGAGAAGAGACGGGCTACAAAGCCAAGGGAGCTTGGGCTGCAGGCTTGGGAGAGGGAGCATAGCATCTGGCAGAGTTGCAAACTGGCTCAATCTGGCCTGTAGACATATTTTATTCAGTTCCTAAAGTATTCAAAATATTTTTAGAGTAGTTAACATTTAAGAACATTGAGTGTGGTTGCACAACATTGTGAGTGTACTACATGCCATTGAATTGTACACTTAGAAATGGTTAGATTGGTAAATTTTATGTTCTGTATATTTTACCACAATTAAAAACAAATCTACTTGTAGAATGGCATGTGAAATTAGTTGCTTCTTTATTACAAGAACTAAGAAAAGCATTTAAAAAATTAAAATTCCAAATAATGTTTAAAAAAAGAATGAATTTAGTTATAGTACTCTTAGAAAGAATATTTCATTGCATTTTTTAAAGTGAGAGCAAAACATTTTTATACCATTGATAAAATGTTAAGAAAAAAAAGAATGCTGAGTGATGTCACGTGATGATCCAGATTTTTAGTATCTCCTGAAAAACTGGAAGATCTGGAAACCTATCTATAATAGGCAGGATAGGTCAGGTAATGCTGTGGTAACAAACAGTCCCCAAACCTCAATGGCTTGAAACAACAGATTTATTTCTTGCTCATGCCATATGCCCACTGCAGGTTGGGCACCTTGGAGGAATGGCTCTGCGCAAATTGTTTTTGCCCAGGGATCCACGTTGAGAGAGACTATTCATATGGGACAACATTGAATATTGGGGTGGGGTGGGGAGGGAAGACCTTGGCAAAATAATCACCAGCTCCAAAGACTGCCTGGAAGAGATCTGTGTCACTTCTGCTCACATTGTTTTGGTCAAAGCAGAGCACATGGTCATGCCTATTTTTTTTTTTAATTATTATTATTTTTTTGGCCACGCTGCTCAGCTTGTGGGATCTTGGTTCCCTGACCAGGGATTGAACCCACACACCCGGCAATGAAAGTGTGGAGTCCTAACCACTGGACCGCCAGGGAATTCCCATTCATGCCTGTCTTTAAAGGCGACAGGAAAGTATAATCTTGCCAGGCACCTGGAAGGAGGAGAAACAGCATTGTCAGAAAACAACACTAATGACTGCTAGGGACTGTTTAGACAAGACACGAACTCTTTGGGTCACCACAGTCCCCAGCATGCCTTAGTGGACTCCCAGCACTACAGCCAAAGGTCAGAGGACATTTGTCACACCGTCCTTTTGTTCCTTTATTTTCTGCCAAACTACTCTAGACTTCCAGGATTTAAAGCTGTGTTCAGTGAGATAATCCAGACAAAGCTGTGTTCAATTCCTGGCTGTTTTGGACAATTAACCTCTTCAAACCTCAGTTTATTTCCCTGTAAGATAAAGATAATAATTAGACCTATCTTCTTCATAGTGCAGTTGTGAAAAATAAGACAATGCTCACAAAATACTCAGTTCACTGCCTGGTACACAAAAGCACTCAGAAGCTACTCTTAGGGTTATGACAAGTTATTTTTTAAATTACACAATATATGAAAAGTTTCTTAATGTAAAAGAATTTAAAAATAATACAGATAAAGTAAAAGTCTCCTTCAAACTCTTAGGTCACTGTCTTCCATAGAGGTAGTAACTATTATCAGATTGCTCTACATCTTTCCAGATATTTACCTATGCATTTACCAACACTGACAAACACATGCAAATAATAGTTGGGATTTTTTAAGCATATGTGACATACTGTACATAATTCGTAAGATGCTCTTTTTAATGAATATGCTCTGGAGATTTATGCTATATAATATTGCAATATATACTTAAAATATCAATCTCTATGTGTATAAACACACATATATACACATATTATAAACCAGCTCAATCTTTAAAATTACTG
Organism: Balaenoptera musculus; assembly: GCF_009873245.2. Lineage (NCBI taxonomy): Eukaryota > Metazoa > Chordata > Mammalia > Artiodactyla > Balaenopteridae > Balaenoptera > Balaenoptera musculus. Next base: position 126,934,156 of record NC_045787.1, read on the forward strand.
CATAGAATTCTCTAGTATGGATTTATTATTGTAAATTTAGATATTCCCTTATTGAGAGATGTTTGGATTATTTTTCAATATTACAAACAACGCTATAATGAACATCTTTGCTCACTGTATACATGTGGGAGTGTTTCTTCAGAAGGGATATAAAAAAGCATAATCTCTGGGTCATAGAGTGTATGGATTTTAATTTTAACGGGTACATTCAAATAGCGCTTGGAATGGTTATGCTAATTTATACTTTCTACTAGTAGTATATGAGAATAACTACTTTTCCACACTCTTGTCAACATTTGATTTTAGCAAATTATCATTTTCTCAATTTGACGAGTGAACAGTTATTCAATTTCTTTTTGCCTTGGTTTCCCCCTGTGTTAAAGTGAGCAGTTTGCGGATTAGATGAGCTATTGTATGTATTTTATTATTGTTCCCTTTTTCCTTATTGGGCTTTGGATTTAGAGTGCTATTATCCTGAATTTGAATACCAGCTCTGCCACTTCCAAGCTATGTGACCTTGGGCGAGTCATTTAACCTTTCTGAGCCATAGTTTCTACTGCTGTAAAGTGGAGTTAATATTTTATGAAGTTATTGAAGAGTTTTTGTGAGGAGGGACTCAAACATGGTGCCTAGAGCACCATGCCTATCATATAGTAGGTGCTTGATACATGCTACGTTATTTAGACTTCAAGTTTTTGTCCCTCTTCTAAGCCACAGGAAGTGAGGACACCTAGGTCTGTAGATGGTACTGGAGTGTGCGCTTTTGCAAAGAGCTTTGGCTGCAGATTACCAGGATTTGCCATGGATTCAGTTCTCAAACCACCTGGAAAGCTGTCTCTGCAGCAATACCTGGTGCCGTGCCTGAGAGAATGAAAGAAAATCCCAGCCTCTCAGGGGTTTCTGAGGAGGTCCTGCCCCTTTTCTCTACTTGGGGCTGTCTTATCCTGCCCTGGGCAGTACTGACAAGTGGGTAAAAGAACATGGACTTGAAGTCAGAGAGTCCTACTTTCTAGCTCTCGCTGTGTGACCTTGGGCAAGTTGCTTACTCCCTCTGAGCCTGTTTCTGAGAAATGGGAAATAGGGTTGTTGTGACTATTAAATGAAATGATCTTTGTAGAGAACATTAGCAGGGTGCCTGGCTGAGGCACTGGTCAGAGTTTGAGGAGGTGATGTGTTTGCAGACAGTCAATGCCAAAGGAGAGAGGGATCCAATTAGGCATGCATTTCTAAGCCAGTAAAGGGTCTCTTTGGATCTTTGTATGATTTTTGTAAGGTAAGGAGAAAAAGGAAAAGAGGTTAGCAGTCTGGGAGGGAGGCAGATTAAAACTTTAATGCCTCATATCCAAAAGCCCTCATATACCTAAAGGGGTAATGTAGTATTCCATCTGTTTGTTTTAAAGATCAAAGTTTTCATATGTGTAGTTCCTCATATCACTATTAAAATCTATACTTAACATTGAATTTTTGAAAAATACATGCACATGTTTAAAAAAATTATAAAGTACCAAAAGGTACTTTCAATGAATGAAAACTAAGCCTTTCTCCAACCCAGGTCCAATTCATCTCCCTGTTAGCAATCATTGACAATTTCTTATGACTCCTTCCAGGTATTACCTGTGCATGTACAGCAAAACCATAAAGGATTGTGCATGGATAACTGTAGCAATACAGAGTATCATTAGAAATAATTGCCCCATTAATAATGGCCCCCTCCCCTGTTTTCTTTTCTTCCTATCTTCATTTATTGATATCTCTTGGAGATCTTTATAACCATACACATAGATCTGCCTCATTTTCTCTATGTTTGCATGACAGTCCACTGTAAGAGTGAAACAGGAGGGAAGGGGGCAGGGCACAACCTTCAGAAGAATGACATAGCCCAAGGACATGACATAAACTGATTAGAACCAAATAGGTCCAAGATGGCGGACAAGCCGACTTTCCACTAGACCTTGAGCCTCAGTATATGCTCATTGTAATACATCAGCAAGCTAAATGACACACCCACAGGTGCCATGACAGTTCCAAGGCTGACCCTAAAGGTCGAAAAGTGGGTGGTGGCCCAACTTCTGGAAATCCCCACCCCTTCCTCAAAATAGCTGGAATAATCCTCCCACTCATTAGCCTATGAAATTACCCACCCCTATAAAAACTGACAACCGCATACCTTGGTGCCTTTCTCACCTTCTGAGATGGCCCACGCTCTGTGGAGTGTTTCTCTCTAAATAAATCCACTTCTTACCTATCACTTTGTCTCTCACTGAACTCTTTCTGTGACGAGACATGGAGAACCTGAGTTTCATTAAGTCCTGAGAACAGGTGTGTGATCTCAGTTAAAAGACCATGGGTTCAAGTCCCAATCTGAGTTGCACGGTTTCAAGAGTGCACTGTATTGTTGTATTGTAACTACCCAGTCCCATATAGCTCGACATTTGGGTTGTTTCCTGTCTCTACTGCAAGCAGTGCTTCAGTGAATAATATTACACTGGGTCTTTGTTCATAGGTAGAAGTTTAACACTGAAAGGTACATACAGGCACATATTTTTAATCACCCTTCCTGAGTGATTAGCTTTGTTTGGGAAATACTGATTCAGGTGATATTCTTAGGAGCATTCCTTACCTAATACACCACCCATCCATTCTCTCCACAAAAGTGTATTTTCTGGGGTCTTGCCCGTGCTTTTTTCTGTTACTAAACACAAGTTTGTGTGCCAAATGCACTGTGAGGCTAAACAAACTGAAACGTCGGAGTTTGGAGCAGAGAAAGGTTTATTGCAGGGTCATGCAAGGAGAATGGGTGACTCAGGCTCAAAAACCACCGAACTCCTGACAGTTTTCAGGGAGAAATTTTTATAGGCAAAATTTGGGTTGAGGGCTGTAGAGTGTGTGACTTTCTTCTGATTGGCTTGGTGGTGAGGTATCGGGAGCGTTTGTTCTTACTTAGTTGAGGCATGCATCCTTACGGTGCCTGGGCGTGCCTGGGCTCTTCGTTGTGGCGTGCAGGTTTCTTCTCTCTCTAGTTGTGATGTGCGGGCTCCAGGGCGCATGCGCTCTGTAGTTTGCGGCATGTGGGCTCTCTCACTGAGGCGTACAAGCTCAATAGTTGTGGCTCTCGGGCTTAGTTGCCCCGCAGCATGTGGGATCTCAATTCCCCGACCAGGGATTGAACCGCATTCCCTGCACTGGAAGATGGATTCTTTACCACTGGACCACCAGGGAAGTCCCGGTTCCAGGAATCTTGTGCTCAGCCTGAAGTTATCATCCTCCACCTGGGCGGGGGCCTTAGTTCCTGCAGAAGAACTCAAAGATATTGTTATGTATCTTCCTTCAGGAAGAACTAAGACCCTGCCCCAAGGCTGCACTATTGTTTCTTGACTTCTCCTCCTTTGTCTCTGCATTCCCTCCCTTCCCTGACTAGCAACTGTTTGAACCTCCCCTTTGGAACTCAAGGAAGGTCAAGGAGGCCGAAGTCTTTTTCCAGCAAATAAGAAACGGGACATGGAAAGGATTTGTACCAGGAAGGGCCCCACAGAGTCTCGCTCCGTTTCATTTCCACCCCCATTCTCAGAGCTTTGTGGAGAATTGGCAGAAACAAAAGGGTGAAGTTGTGTTCTGGAGGGGTTTGCAGAATTTGTTTGCCAGTAGAAAGACTAGTAGGAGGCCGGGTACTCTCCCTTAGGTGACTACATCAGGGTTCTCACCGCTGGCACTATTAATTTGGCCCCCTTCATCATGGGGGCTCTCCTGGGCTTCCCAGGCCTCCATCCATTAGATGCATTCCATTAGAACTAGCCTCTCTACCTAGTTGTGAAAAGATCATATGTCTCCTGGGGGCAAAATCTCCTCCATCTTGAGAAAAAGCGCTTCAGACACATCCATGGTGGTAAATTACTCACTGAACATTTACTAAGTATCCAGCATCTGGATCCTGAGGTAAATGACCACAGGAAGATGCCAACTTGTTCTCTCCTGTGGAAGACAGTCACAGCCACCGGAAGGGTCTTGTCCACATTCTCACTCTGGTAATCCATTTCCTCTTCCTTTCTTCCTACCCACTATTAGACAGCAAAACCATACAGGATTGTGCATGGATAACTATAGCAACACAGAGACAACACAGTACATGAACACAGTCTCACTGTAAAACTTTGCAATAATATATTATCCTTGTTGCTCCCACCCTAGGGGAATCCCTAGGGGGAATGGCTTGTTTTAAATTTAGAATTCTTACCAGGTGCACTTACATACCTATTTTAACATACAGAAATCAGGCGTTTTCGTTTTTTGTTTTTAACATAAATGGGAATTCACTGTATGTTTTGTTGAACTTGATTTTTGTCAGTTAACAATCCAATTAACAACTGGAGACAGGCTCATATCAGTATAGTTCGACCTCATTCTCTTTTAAACTGCTGCATAGTAGTCTATACTATGGGCATATTACCGGTTAATCAGTTTGCAAATTGATGAGCAATTAGGTTTTGTTTTTAAATATCATAACAAAGCTGACAGTGCTGTAATGAACGCGTAGTACATGTCTCTTGGTAAAAAAAAACAACACATGGCTATCAAGCAAGAAGGGAGATATACACAATTTTAACAGACTGCCAAACAGCCCTACAAAAAGAGCTGTTATCACTTAAAATTCCCTCCAAATGTGATTAAGAATAGCCTTGACCCCCATCACAGGCCACCTGGGTTAAATTACCAATCTGTGAATTTGAAGGGTTGCCAATCCGCTCTCCTTAGCGTTTCAATTTGTAAAGTCGTGTTGTAAAATGCAAATTTCTTAGTTCACCCTTTAAGAAACCTTTCAGGGGCTCTCCAACGCCCTCAGAATAAAGTCCAAATTCCTTAGCAAGGCTAACGTGATCCTGGAGGTTCCTTACTCCAGAAAACCTCTAGCAGCTTCTCTCCTCTGAGCCGAGTTCCCTCCGGTGCCCCCATAGCCCCACACGCCCGTTCCCCAGTTTTGGGAGCTCCCGGCACGGCGCAGAGGCACGGTTTGTTGACTGGGTGACAGCGGGCAGGGACAGCATCTTGGTCATCTCTGACCCCAGTCCCTGCAGCTCAATAAATGCTTACTGAGCGAGGCCAGTGCGGGAGAGGGGCTTGGGGGGCCAGAGGGACGCTCCCACTTCGCTCCTGGAGCCGCACCTCCGACCCCACCAGGCTGCTGCCTGCGCCCCTTCGTCCCCAACAGAGAGGCCTCACGTGCTTCATTTCCAAATTTGCAAAACAACGAGAGCCCCTTCCGCAGGGTCACATGCCTGGAAGGAGAACCGACAGAGGCGGTCTCTGTATTTCCATATAAAATGCTCATGTGATCAACAGAAGGCCCAACAAAACAGTAAGAGTCGTGGACAGGACCCGGCTGGAGTGCCACTTAGCCCCTGAAGTGTTTCGGGAAAGCTTCGGGGTGTCCATATAGGAGTTTTTTTTTTTTTTTAATATAAATTTATTTATTTTTATTTTTGGCTGCGTTGGGTTTTTGTTGCGGTGCGCGGGCTTCTCATTGCGGTGGCTTCTCTTGTTAGGCAGCACAGGCTCTAGGCACGTGGGCTCAGTAGCTGTGGCACACGGGCTTAGTTGCTCCGCAGCATGTGGGATCTTCCCGGACCAGGGCTCGAACCCGTGTCTTAACCACTGAGCCAACAAGTCAGTCCCCACATAAGAAGAGTCTGACAAGCTACCTTTTAAAGACGCAACGACCTGAAGAAATAAGCCCTCACATCCAAAGCAACTGTAAATCTGAATGACAATGGTGGTGACGCCCAGGATATTGCTGGAAGGCCCAAGCCCACAGGAGAATTTACAAACTCCCATTCCTCGGTACACCCACCAGCCGACAAGCCGCAGCACTTGCCGAGAACAGCAGGGTAGAAATTGGTGTCCTCAAACTCAACGGTTTTCACCTGCGACCTTTTTACAGGATCTTAGGTACACAACGGGAGTTACTTTCTCCTCTGGCTTTCCTTGAACAGTTGTTCCACAAGAGTGCTGACTAATGGTGGGAGCCAGCAAGTGCCCTTAGGCGGCCTCATGGAAATAAAAAAGTTGGTATAAGAAAGAAAAACAAAACAAAACAACCAAACAACGGGAAACTTTACCACCTGGCTCCCCTGGTACCAAACTATGAGGAAAAGGCGGGAGAGAGGGGCCTCAGGGACCGCACCCAAGAAGTGAAGAAAGAAAAAAGGACAGAAACCGGAGCCCAGAGAGCCTCAGAACCGCCCCAGAGGGCACGGCGTACCCGGGGCTAGGTCTCCTCGGTGCGGTCCAACCCCTGCGTCAATCAGCTCCTTCCCGCGCTGTGATTGGTGGGCTTCCTTGGCCACCCTGGCGCCCACCTCCTAGTTGCTTGGGGTTTACTTCCCCAAAGTACACGGGCCCCACCTTGTGGAGCAACCGCTCCTGCATGGAAAGCGGATCTCCGCCCTGGGGAAGACTTTGTAACGAATGGGAGCACCCTCACATATTTATTGGCTACCGTCGATATCGGTCAAAGAACTTCCCACCCGCCTTCCCACCATACCTTTCAGTTATTGGTCTCTCTTAGTGCCAATCCGTTACTAGGGAAACGAGCTCCTCACAGTTTCATAGGCATGAGTCAAAGCCAATCAAGAGCCACGCCTTCATCCTGAGTCAGTACCCAATTGCTGTTCGAAGAGCCCAGGGTGCGCAGTCGGGATTGGCCACCAGAGTGCCCGACCTGGCCGCAACAAGTTAGGCTGAATCGCCCTTATATAGCCCGGCGACGGAACACGCGTGTGTGCGGACGCAGTTGCGTGAGGGGTTTTTTTGCTTTTTGCTGTGCTGTGGAGCAGAGCTTGTTCCTCTCCCGCTCAGCCGTGCAGGTACGCCGAGGTGTGGGCGGGGCTGGGCGGCCCCGGGAGGACGAGGACGAGCTGGGGCTGTGGTGAGAAGGAGAAGTCCTAACGGCGACCGCGCGAGGCGCGCCTCCCGCCCCCCCCGCCGCAACGGCCGCAGGCGCGCGGCGGACGCACGGGCGCGCGGAGGCTCTTCGCCCCCCGCCCCCACCGGCCCGGCGCGCGTGGCCGTGTCCGCGTCCGCCGCTTGCGCGTGCCGCGCCCAAAGGCCACGGCGAGCGAGAGCGAGCCGCGGCCGCCGCCCGGGGCCCCAGGGTGATCTCGGGGGCCTGGGGCCCCGCGCGGCCGGCTCGGTAGCTTTTCCCGCCTGCCCCCCCGCGCCTCTCCGCGCGCCAGCCGAGTCCTTCCTCCCCTGGCGGGGTCTCCAGCTTAACCCAGACCAGAGGAGGCTTTTCTTTGGGTGGGGGACACGAAAGTGCGATGAGAATTTCTCGTCTCGAGAAGCAGAAGTGCTGCTCCTAGGTTTTACAAGGAGTAAGGGGGGAGCAGCGAGTTCATGGGTATTGAGTGATGATAATAGTTAACATTTTTCCAAGCCCTCGCTGTGTGCCAGGCAGTGTGCGGAGCAACTTGTGTGTCTCTTCTTTACTCCCGAAATGCCCCAATGAAGTATGTACGATGCTTTCCCTCTTTTTACAGCGGACTCGAAGGCCCAGAGGCGGAGTGACACGGTCAAAGGCACACAGACCGTAAGGGGCAGGTATTTGTTTGAACCTAGGCGGTCTGACTCCCAGTCACCGAACCTGTTTTATTCTTTGTCCCAGCGCCCTGTGCGGCTCTAGGGCATCTTTGCCCCCAGAACGCTAGTCCCTGGGGTCAGCATCAGCCTCGGAAGGCCGACTGCAGCGGCATTTGTACTTGGGCCAGTTGAGGGCTTCCAGGGAGACGAGGGTTGGACGTGGGATTATGACAAAGGAAAAGAAAGGGTTTTTTGGGCTTCTTTTGTACAGATATTCCTACAGGTAGCTGATGGATGTGCTGCCCTAAAAGCTTCTGGGAAAAGCGTAGAATAAAATGAATAAGCCCAATGATCCTGGACAGTGTTCCTCGTCAGATTTGAAACTTACAGCCTGATGATGGGAAGTTCCCGCCAGCAGGAAGTTAGGCTCTGATAGTAGATCTTGAATCTTCTTTCTTCATTTTTTAATTGGAGCAGGCTTTTGAGAAAGACCCTCGAGAAGACAGTTGGACTTCCTTATTTTATGTAGTTGAAGAAAATGAGGTTGCAGAGCGATTAGTTTCAGATCTGGCCGTGACGTATAAGTGAAAATTTGAAATTGGAGTGGAAAGCTTGGAGCCCAGTTACAGTACAAATTTGACCTCTGTGGAGCCTCAGCTAGGTGAACTAGGGGTGACTGAGAGGTGTTGGAAATCTTACCCTTATGGCAGTTGGGAACTTCCGTGGATGAAAACTTGTCTACGTACATTTATTTAGCGTTGTGTGTATGCTCCTGTTATATGCAAACGTAGAAGACACCTTCAAAGACTTGAGTGTAAATTTTTCTAGTAGAGTTATATCTGAGATTTTTTTAAAGCCAGTTTATTCCTTGACTTAATGAAATAATAAATGTTCCTGTGTTGCAGGTCCGAATCATTACTTTGCATCACAAATGTCTCTACTTGAGCTAAAGCCACATTAAAAGTTTTGGAGCTAGCTCTTCTGAATTAATTTTGATTGGAATGGCTGTCGACCATTTTTCTTTATCTCTCTTTTTTTTTTTAAAGAAGTTTATCTATTTTGTTTGTGCAGACACTTTTTAGAATTGGTCTTTGTATAAGAAGTTGCTGCCAGAGGGAACACATAATTTACATCTTTGTAAGTAAATTAAAAAGCTATGAGGAAACAAACATTTGTGTTTCCATTTACCCAGTAATTTCCATATTTCTTAACAGAAAGTAGCAGTAGATACAGGATCAAAATAGCTTGTGGACAGGTTCCAGCACCTTTGTTGGTGTTGCCATGAATGACAGATAGCTTTAGAGTATAACATTGTTTTCTTTGGAACTTGCCTTCTTGTAGCAATTCCAGTTACCTGCATTTATACACCAGTTAGCTATTGAATTAGCATTTTAAGTTATCAAATGTTAAAACACTAATGACCTACATTTAAACTGTTAATGAGTCCACTGATTATTCCTTGAGGTGAAATATATCAGAATGAAAGTTCTTTGTGTATTAATTGAGGGAAATTTTTGTTAGTTTCCCCTTTAGATATTTAAAAAAAATACTGTTCTTGGCTTCAGGCAAATGGTTATCGGTTGGGTAGGAATATGAAAGCTGGTATTTCACAGATCGGTAGCCCAGTTGATCGCTTGTGTATTCATTGATCAAGAACAAATGAATTGAAGCAAATTGTGATAATACGAGACTTGTCTGCCTGTCTTCAATCCAAGCTAGAGGTTACTTTTGCTGTTAAATCCTTTGAATTTAAGCTTTTGTATCTCTTCTAACTGGTAGAAAAGTAGGTAGTTCTTTGTTCTTTTATTTAACTCACTTTAGTTTGCTGTTCTCAGCTGACAGTCTGCTAAGGGAACATCAGGAGATTTGGTAATGTTTCTTGGTGACCTACTTCACAGCAGTTTTTGGTAATTTACATTTTTTTTAACTTGTTTCAGTACTTTGCCTAGAAAGTAAAGAGCAGAAGTTTGTTTTAAATTTTTATAGGTTTGTGAATTGTATATGGTTCTTAGGACGGATGGGGCAGTGTTAAAAAATGAAATTTGTTATAAAGCCTGAATGTGTGACCTAAACCAGTTTTTCTTTTTGCCAGTTTACTAACATTACCCACTTGATCTTTCAACATTTTGCAGTTAGATTTGTTTCTTAAAATACTTCAAAATTCAAATATTTATTGTATATTCATTTAATTGCGCTTTAAGACTTCCTTGGACAAAATTTACTGACTTTAAAGAGGGAGATAATTGTTAAAGTAGGTAGCTAAGAACCAACCCCCCCCCCCCCACCAGTAATCAGTTTTTAACATCTAGTGGGACCTTTAGTACAGTACTATCCTTCCAGCCATGGAGTTAAATTTAAGATTCAGCAACTGTAATCACACTTGTAGTTGGTGATCACGCTGTGGTGAACAACTAAGTTTGTTTTTAAATCTCAAAAGTCAGCTTTCTGTTTGTTTATTTATTTATTTATAGTATTCTTGGTCACCCTATCTGGCTTTGGTTGGGAAAGCTTAATTGCAAGCCTGATGATACGGTGAAGAGTTAGGAAAAATCTGCACATGAAGAGTGGGAAGAGGGGGCTTAACAAAGCAGAAAGTTATTAAAAGTTCTCTTGTAGGCTGTGGCCTTTGTAAATAAAATCAGGTCTTTAGATTTTAAGTGATAGATTTCCACTTCTGCCTGCTGGCCAATCTGTTATGTCATATTGCTTGGCTGTTTAGCCTGGGTGCTGTATTTCAGGTATTTAATAAAAAGTAAATATTAGAGATGGTTAGAGATGGTTCAGAGAAAAAAAGCTGGCTTCCTAGATGGGACACACTTCAGCTTAGTAGGAATGTCATCCTTGGTGGCTGTTAAGTGGCTTTGTGGCAGCATCATTGCTTATTTGTATAGCTGTTTATGTATTTTTAAAGTGCATTCACGCATCTTAGGTATTCTCATGTTTTTGCTTATAAGACCTGGAGCTCTGTAACCTAAATAGTTGTCTAAACTATTTTGTAAAGCAAGTGGTGTAACTGGTAAGGATATGTGCTAGATATATTTCCTTGTTCAGAAACTTTGAAGGTTTTAGAATTCCTTATTCAAAAAATCTTTGAAGGTTTTAGAAGGCATCAGTGGCACCTACCTGCCTTTCCAGGGTTTTTTGTTTGTTTGTTTGTTTTAACAGCTGCGCCTCAAGTATATCCCATGTTTATGGACTATCTTGAGCTTACGCCTAGGGATTCCTGGCATACATCCACCTATGCTTTATGAGATCTAAAGCATAGGAAATTCATGTTTTTAAGGAATTTCGTAGATGAAGCATTAGTATATAGTTAACGGTATTTTTTCATCTTGGTGAGAAAGGACAGATTGTTGCTTAATTATAAACCTAGCTGACTAGCTTTTAATGCTGGATTGGGGAAGGGATGTTAAAAATCAAGAAAAGTTAGTGAATTAAGTTTCTCAGTTCTTGAATTTTTTTCTCTTGAGGAAACGTGTTTTTTGAGGTAATTTTGGATTTACAGACAAGTTGCAATACAGCCATGTCTTGTATACCCCTTACCCAACTTCACTAATGTTAACATCTCACCTAATCATGGTACATTTTTCAAAAATAAATTGACATTGATAAAGTATTATTAACAAAGGATTGACCTTATATGGATTTCCTTAGTTTTTCCACTAATGTCCTTTTTTTCTGTTCTAGGATCCAATCCAGGATACCACATTGCAGTTAGTCCTCATGTCTCCTTGGTTTCTCTTCTCTGATCTGTGACAGTTTCTTGTATTTTCTTTCTCTTTAATGACCTTGACACTTGATCTCAGTTTGGTTATACTTGGTGTTGAGTAGACTGAGGTTATGGATTTTGGGAAGAATACCACAGAGGTGACTTAGCCTTCTTACCGCATCACGGGGCACGTAATACCATTCCTGGTTGAATTTAACCTTGATCACTTGATTAAAGTGGTGTGTACCAGGTTAGTATTTTTTTCCTTTCCATATTCTTTTCATTAGAAGCTAGTCACTAAAGGAGGAAAATCTTTGAATTTGTAGACATATATTAAAGCTACCGCTGTAGTTACTAAACATTTTGGGGGAAACACTTTGAACTTACGCAGATATTCTGTTTCTCTAGTTTCCCCGCTTAATGTTAGCATTCATTAGTGGATCTTGCCTGCAGCTCTTATGGTGGTGTTCTCATGGTGATTCTTTATTTCCCTTGTTTCTTCTCCATCATTTGAAATTCTTAGGTAGGAAAGATTTGTCTCTTCTCCCCTTTTTTTTTTTTTTTTTTTTTTTATTTTTATTTTATTTTATTTTAAATTTTTTTTTTTTGTTTTCTGTGAGAGTGATTCTTTTTACTTTTTTTAAAAAATTTAATTAATTAATTAATTTATTTTTGGCTGTGTTGGGTCCTCGCCTCCGTGCGAGGGCCCTCCCCAGCCGCGGCAAGCGGGGGCCACTCTTCATCGCGGTGCGCGGGCCCCCCACCGTCGCGGCCCCTCCCGTTGCGGGGCACAGGATCCAGACGCGCAGGCTCAGTAGTTGTGGCTCACGGGCCTAGTAGCTCCGCGGCATGTGGGATCTTCCCAGACCAGGGCTCGAACCCGTGTCCCCTGCACCGGCAGGCAGACTCTCAACCACTGCGCCACCAGGGAAGCCCTCCCCATTTTTTTAATTCTTCATTTTCCCATTTTTTAACACTACTTACCCATTAATTTTTAAATTTTTAGTTATGTCAGTATAGGCTCATGGATATTCTTTGGGGTTGTAATCCAGTGTTTTCCTAACTTATTTTTGGTTTTTTACTTATTACTTTATTTTTTGAATTGTTCCAGTTTTGACTCTTGTATTCTTTTGATGTTCCCCTATTTTTTTTTTTTTTTTTTTTTTTTTAAGCATTTTCTTTCTTTATCAGGTACTTTCAGGCTCATGTTGTATTTTGCCTGTCCTGTGTCTGCAAGGAGTTGTCAGGAAGAATTTTGAAGGAGAGTGACAGGTGGTAAATGTCAAGAGTTTGGAAAATAGATTGAACAGTAGTAGATGTAGTGATAGTTCATGCCACTCTTGCTCTGAGCAGAAGCGGCTTGGTTTCTGTAGTTTCTTCTCTGGTCTGGGAAAGCATTTTTATTTCTCATAACTAAGCCAAATTTCAAATGTTGGAATACATAGCATAACTTTGCAACAAAATTTACAACATATTCATGTTAGTACACAGAAACCCTCGCTGTTTATTTTTCCGTAGTGTTTTAGATAGGTTATTACAATAGAGTAAAAAGATCCCTTAAATGTCATTGTACTCAGAATTGACAGTTAACATTTTGAGTTACTCTTTTAAATTTGCTTTTTTTTCTGGTACAGGTTCCCATTCTGCTCTCTTCCCCTGAGACGACCTTTTGTCTTTCCAAGCTATTATATTGATGGGTTAAAAAACAGCTTTATTGAGGTATAATTGACATACAATAAACTGCACATATTTCAAGTGTAGAATCTGATAGCTTTTGGCATTGTTTATACCTATGAAACCACCACAATCAAGATAGTGAAAATAGCTATCATCCCCAAAAGTTTTCTCATGCTCCTTTGCATTCCGTCTTTCCTATCCACTCTCCCTCCTCTTCTGCCCCCAGGGATCCCTTATCTGCTTTCTGTCACTGAAGATCAGTTTATACTTTCTAGAATTTTTATGTAAATGGAATCATACAATATGTGCTTTTTAAAAAAAAATTGCTGAGTAATACTGTTTGTTCTATTCTGTAAATATACCACAATTTGTTTATCCATTCACCTGTTGATGGACATTGGTTTGTTTCCAGCCTTTAGCTATTACAAATAAAACTTCTTAAGAAACTGCCTAACTTTTACAACGTGGTTGTACCATTTTACATTCCCGCCAGCAATGTTTGAGGGTTCCATTTCCTCGATACCCTGGCCAACGCTGTATTATCAGCCTTTTAAGTTGTCATTCTGACAGGTGTGTAGTGGTACTTTACTGTGGTTTTAATTTGCATTTCTATAATTACTAACGGTGTTGATGTTCAGCATTTTTCGTGTGCTTATTTGACATTCGAATAATTTCTTTGTTGAATTGTCTCCTCAGATTTTTCGCTCATATTTTTTAGTTGTTTTTCAGTTTTGAGAGTTCTTTAATATATTCTGTATACAAGTTGCATTGCAAATAGTTACCTCAAGCCTGCTTTGCCTTTTCATTCTCTTGATAGTGTCTTTGCAAAGTGAAAGTTTTTATTTATTTGTTTATTTTGGCTATGCTGTGCGGCATACGAGATCCTACTTCCCTGACCAGGGATCAAACCTGCTACCCCTGCAGTAGAAGCGCGGAGTCTTAACCACTGGACCGCCAGGGAAGTCCCTGGAAGGTTTTAATTTTGATGGAGTTCACATTATCAATCTGTGCTCTTATAGATCACGTTTTTAGTGTTGTATGCAAAAATGACTCACTGTCATTCAGATTTTCTTTAGAAGTTTTCTAGTTTTAGGTAAAACCTAAAACTATTAAGTAAATTTTAATATTCTGTGAGTCTTGAATTGAGGTTCTCTTTATTTCTATATATGGATGTGCAGTTGTTCCAGCACCATTTGTTGAAAAGAGTATCCTTTTTCTACTGAATTGTCTGCACTTTTGGAAATCAATTGTCCATTTATGTGTGAATATATTTCTTTATCCTGTTTCATGGATCTATTTGTCTATTTTTACATCCAGACTGTTTTAAAAATAAATTTACTGATGTATCTATGAACAATACTGCTATTGTTTTGTGTATACTAAAAACACTTAAACATTTCAAGGCTATCATACAGTACTTATTTGGCAAGTGACTTTTTGTTTCTTTTTTTTAATTCCAAGCTGATGTATTTATTTTTTAAAAAATTATTTATTTATTTATTTTTGGCTGCGTAGGGTCTTCGTTGCTGCGCGCGGGCTTTCTCTAGTTGCAGAGAGCAGGGCTACTCTTCGTTGAGGTGCGCAGGCTTCTCATTGCGGTGGCTTCCCTTGTTGTGGAGCACGGGCTGTAGGCGCGCAGGCTTCAGTAGTTGTGGCTCGCAGGCTCTAGAGCATAGACTCAGTAGCTGTGGCGCATGGGCTTAGTTGCTCCGCGGCATGTGGGATCTTCCCGGACCAGGGCTCGAATCCGTGGTCCTCTGCATTGGCAGGCGGATTCTTTTTTTTTTTTTTTTTTAAATTAATTAATTTATTTTTATTTTATGGGTGTGTTGGATCTTCGTTTCTGTGCGAGGGCTTTCTCTAGTTGTGGCGAGCGGGGGCCACTCTTCATTGTGGTGCGCGGGCCTCTCGCTGTCGCGGCCTCTCTTGTTGCAGAGCACAGGCTCCAGACGCGCAGGCTCAGTAGTTGTGGCTCACAGGCCTAGTTGCTCCGCGGCATGTGGGATCTTCCCAGACCAGGGCTCGAACCCGTGTCCCCTGCATTGGCAGGCAGATTCTCAACCACTGCGCCACCAGGGAAGCCCTGGCAGGCGGATTCTTAACCACTGCGCCACCAGGCAAGCCCGACTTTTTTTGTTTCTGAGATCTAGTTCATGCTGACTTTATGACTGCTATAAATAGGGTGACTTTATATCTCGGTTTCCCAGGAACACTCCTAATTCACTCCAGTTAAACTGGCGTAATTATCAATTGTATCACTTTTTAATCTTTTAAGTGCCCATATGATTATCTTACATACGGGCCTCTCCATGATGTGAATAAACTACAACTTAATCCATTACCCCTTTGACGTATATGTGAATTGTTATCTGTCTTATGTTTCAGAAATAGGGTGGCATTTAATTTCTCTGTTTATATCTTGTGCAAATGGGTGAGTTTCTCTTGTTTATATATCAATCTACAAGAGAATTGCTGGATTCATCAGATTGGTTTTAATTTTGTTAGACAATTGCAGAGTTGTTCTCCACCGTGGTTGTACCAGTTGACACTCAGCAGTTTTGCAGGTTCTTTTTTCATTACTTGCTTTCCAGTGTTTGATACTGAGTGATATTTTAATACTTTGGAGGATCTCCTGTGAGAAGTGATAAGTTTTAATATGCATTTTACTAGTTACTTACTTTATCTTTTGTTGTTGCCCGTTTACTTTCCTGAGAGTTGCCTGTTCCATTTCTTTGCTTGTTTTTCTCTCAGGTTATTCTTTGTTTTAATGATCTGTGTGGGAGTTCTATATCCATTCTGCATATTCATCTCTTAGAGTATGATGCTGTGCTTTTTCTTAACTTACAGTGGGCACTTACAGATCTTGAGTTATTAAGACATTTTGCTTTTTTGCTATTATTAGAAAGAGTAAGCTCTACTATTTAAAAATTCATGTGGATTATAGTTGGTCTTAATGCTTCCCTGTTCTTGGAACATAAATTCTCACAGCTCTATTAGACTCAGTTAAAAGAAGCACCTTTAACATTTCTCTGAATTTCAACAAAATTGATGTGGAATTTCTTTAAAGTTGCCATGCAGTCTAGTTAAATTGGGCTAAGTGAGTCTTTTGAAAGTTAGAGAAGTATTGAATATTTCACAAATCAGGGTCAACTAGTAAAAACAAATCAGTGATTATGTTAGTATGTGAGGTATTGACATTTCCGTGTGTGTGTGTGTTTTTTAGAATAGCACTCATTGATGTTGCATGCTTTACAAATAAGGTAAGAAAAGTATAAAAATTATATTCTTCACTCCTTGTAGGTAACTAATATCAACTCTGTTGCCTCAAACTTTTTTTGTAAACTACCTTAGTCATGCTTTTATTGTTTGCTTTGATGGATCCTAAGGCCAACACGAAGTGATGCTATTGGAAAAATTATACTATTAGAAGCCAGAAGCGAATCTTTCCTAAAACTGGAAAACTTATCAGAAAATATTCTGATATAATCCTTTAAAAAAGCAAAGTACATAGATATCATAAGACAAATTTAGAGATGAAACCAAGAGCTTTTTAGGAGATTGCTCTGCTCTAAGACCTTAATCCTGAAAGTTGGGAGAAAGTAACCAGATAGAAACTTCCTGCATCATGAAGAAGTTTAAATTGGACCATCTCTACTTGCTGCTAATAAATACAGAGAGATGTTCTGTGGTCCTCAGATCTGTTAAAGTATCCCACTTGGACTAATTAAAATCACACAGTGTGGAGTTAGTTTATGGAATTGTGAACTTAAAGGGATTTTTTTTTTCTTTTAAATTTATTTTATTTATTTATTTTTGGCTGCTTTGGGCCTTTTTTGCTGCACGTGGGCTTTCTGTAGTTGGCGGCGAGCGGGGGCTACTCTTTCTTGTGGTGCGTGGGGTTCTCATTGCTTTGGCTTCTCATTGCAGAGCACAGGGCTCTAGGTGCGCGGGCATCAGTAGCTGTGGCTCGCGGACCCTAGAGCGCAGGCTCAGTAGTTGTGACCCACAGGCTTAGTTGCTCTGCGGCATGTGGGATCTTCCCGGACCAAGGATCGAACCTGTGTCCCCTGCATTGGCAGGCGGATTCTTAACCACTGCGCCACCAGGGAAGTCCCTTACAGGGATTTTTAAAGATCATTTTGTTTTAAGAGCTAGAATATGTAAGATAACAGGTCATAAATTATTGGATGTTGGTACCCTTTGTTGCGTTTTTCTTTTTCTTTTATTCTGAAAGTAATTCATGTTCATCCCAGGACATTCCAGCAATTCAGAGGTCTATGAATTTTATTCTTTTTAACAGGTACATAGTATTCCTTTAAAAATGTTTTATATATATTATATGGAACAAAATATAATTTTCTATAACACAGGTAATGAAACGGTGAATACCTTTAAACCTTATGTTGTATGTATTTACACCTTGTGTTTTTTATATAGTACTTTTTGTATGGATTATTTCATAATATAAACACTCCCCTCCCCCCCCCCCCCAAAAAAAGAAGTGGTCAGTATTCTCAGTTTTTAGGTTGCTAATGTGAGATAAACATTTTGATTCATATTTTCTTGTAGTTTTTCTCAGGGGAAATATTCTTTATGACTGCAATGAATAAAAATTGTTTTAGAAATACTTCAGCAAACTTATTTTCCTAGCCTAAGAATAAAATAAATTTTTAGCAGTGTTCAACAGAAAAGTAAAACTTAATGCTTTATATATGTTTTTTTAAAGAGAGCAGAAATTTTTATATCTAACATAGCATAAACGTACCTAAAATTATTGTAGCTTCGTGATGCATGTTTTAAAAGTTAAGATATTAAGATGTGCACGTCATTTGGTTTTACAGTTTAATTGGGCCAGTAACATTCTGTGGGCACACAGGTGACTCTGTGGCATTCATGAGTAGACCACTGCAGTCATCAAGTCAACCTAGAAGTTCACTAAAAAGTAGTTTTACATTAAGTGCTTGGGCTTCCGTAGTCCAAGGTACTCTAGAAAAATTCTTATTCTCTCAGGAGATAATCCTCTTTTTATTTTGCTAGCAAAATAGTTAAATAATCTTCTGGGTGACAGAAAATGGTGGGATGTAGAAATGTTTTCTTTCACTATAGTTAATAGTTATAATAGTAAAAGTAATAGTAACAGCTAACATTTATTGCTTACTACCAGACACTTAATTCTTGCAGTTATGATTTTAATTTTAAAGATGAAAGAACTGAGGGCACCAGAGATTGTTACTAGCTCAGGAGCACAACTAGTGTTAGAATTTTGCCCAGTGAGAATTGGTCAGAGAAAATTTGAAGGTTTCCTTTTGTTGCATCTCAAATACTCATTCACTGTTTTAAAGTAGAGCACTCGGTTTCACTGTTCATTTGTTGTATCTTACTGGTCTTAGATTTACCAGTTCAGTTAGAACTGGTAAACTGAAGGTATTGTTTACTATCTTTGCTTCCTTAAGTATTTCTAAGTGGCCAAGTTTTTCTTTACTTCTTGAGGTCAAGAACTGTTCTGTTCTTCCCCTTTCCCTAAACTAGGACTTTTTCAGTATTTCTTGAAAAAAATTTTAAGGGAAAGTATAATTTTTAAAATGTATTTTTCTTGTCCCCTTTGTAGAGTACAATTTTGGCATATTATGACATTCACAATATTACAAACTTAGATATAAAATTAATGGAAAGTAAACTTTAGTGGAAGTGAGTGATTTGCTTCTTCCCCCTTTATTCTTCCTAGGTCCTGTTTCTTTCATCACTGATCTTTCTAGACCACAATGATTTTATTTTATATCATTTTTAGGAATATTACTTTTGAGTGATTTGTAATATATACCCCAAAAGGTTTATCCTGTAGATCTGAAAGCAGTGTTGCAAGGGAGTGATCTCCAATTTGGAATTACTTGGAATGTTCAATGAACTTACTTTGTCTTGGGAGAGTGGCATGTATCTTTTAGGAAGTCTTCCAGTCTTCACATCAGCACGGGGAAGGGGGAATTGCTGTTGATAATTAAAATAATAAGACTATCTAGTTTGTCTCTTATTTCTGATTTTGGTACATGCTTCATAGTCCAACCAATAATGTATTCATTGGCATATGCTGTTATATAAGGAACAGCCAGAATCCATAGTATTATAAATTTGTAAAACCTCTTCTAAAAGGACACAGTGTTTCAGGAGTATTAATAAATGAGGGAGGATCTCATGTATTTTTAGCATGTATTTTCATTGGTATGCATAGTTTCTAATTGTCACAGTGGATCAGTAACTGGTAAAACATCAGCTTTTCTGAGATGATGCCATTTGATTTTGTTTACTTTCATTATTTTAGATTTGACAGAATTGAGAGTTCTAATGAACGAGGGTGAGATTAAAGACTTTATTTTCAGGAGGGTATGATGTTAGTTTACATATTTCTCATAGCTTCTGTTTTATGTTTGGACCAGAAATAAAGGTGGAGATTTCAGGGTGGTGATTTACCAAATAAAATTTTTCTAATGAGAATTGATTGAGTCTATTTGTATAGACTAAATCTTTTGGGCTCAAATTGCCAAAATTTTCTGCATTTTTTTTTTTTTTACTGAGAATGATGATCAAATAGACAAGGTTATTCACAAAACTTTCAGTGGATGGTCTTAGATTACTGAAGAACTTCCCTAAACATTTTGTAGTCACTGGTGCTATTGGGTGGTTCAGTACTCTTAATTATTCTAAAACTTTTTATGATGTCTTCAGGATTTTTTTTAATGTGGAAGCATTTTTATTTAGATTTTTTGAGGCATAATTTACAAACCACAAAATTAATAGAATTTAAGGGTTTAGTTTGAAAAGTTTTTTTAGTTGTATACAGGTAGCCATCACCCAAATGCATACAGTCCTCTCACCCCAGCCAGTTCCCCTCCAGTCCTTCCCAGTCTGTTCCGTCTCAGGCAGCTTTTGTTTTTTTAGCACCGTAGCTTAGTTTTCTCTTTGGCCTTTTCTTAATCATTGAAAAAAAAATGTATCTGCGGTCATAATCTGAATTCTGGACAACCTGATAGTTCAGTCTGACAAATGGATGATCAGAAGTCTGTTTTGCTTTTATAAAATTCTAATCTCCACTTGTGTTGAGAATGATGAATGAAAGAAAGCTTTTTATTCCTGAGTGTGTCAGACACTCTTAAGTTTTAGGGCTAGAAAGTTGCATAAGAAATGGTCTCTACTCTTAAGAAACTTTATGACTTCAAAGAAGCTTGCAGCCTTCTTTCAAAATGTTGTTTTTATCTGACCATGACTTACGTAGAATTCTTGATGCTTTCGGCTATTTTAAGAATCATTCCTTTTTTTTTTTTTTAAATATTGAAGCAATATAGTTTCTTTTCACTAAAATGCTATGTGTATTTACGCACATGGAATATTATTTATTTCTTTTTTTCTCAATTATTGAGATATAATTGACAGAAAGATTATTTTTAAATACTGCTACCATTTCCCTCGAGCTGATTGGTTGATATTTATTATAGAAGAGCTTAAAGGAGAGACTTGAGCTGGAGTTTCCACCTTAATGGAACCATAGTGTGAATATAAGCCTTGGGAGTATGCAAGGCTATTTGAGGTAACCCTGGAATAAAGTACCATCTGTTTGGAACATTTTAAAATGCTAATTGAGAACCTAGTTTGCAAAATATTCAGTTATATTAAACTGTTAAACTAATAAAGAAACTCGGTGAATGATACGGATTTCTCTGACAAGCTTCAGAAGTATAACAGTTAAAGAAAAATTCACAAATGAGGTAAAGATCAATTTACTGTATAAATATGTTAACTTTCTTGGCTTTATGGCAATGACCTGAAATAAAACACTGATGATAATGGTAATCAAACTGAGTTTTTTTTTTTAATTTGAATTATCTAGATAATCTCACAGGGAAAGGAGAAGTTCCAGATGTGGTCTATAAGTTTTTATTTTTCTTACCTTTCATATATAACCTGGAGGATTTTCATCATTTTTCATGGGAAGATTGGATGTGGGAAGCAATATTTGATAAAATATTATTTAGAAATTTATACTATAATGAGACTACTTGGCAGTATCAAAGGGTGCAATTAGGTTGATGTTATTAGTCTAGTTTCTTAGATCTTGGTGAAACAAGTAATAAATGGTCTAGGTATTCAGGAATAATGCAGTCATGCACTAGATGAGGATAAACATCTCCACAGATTGCTTGTACAGGAATTGACCAACCAAACTCGATCCATTTTGCCCATTCTTTAGGAAAACTGAAATACAATTTCTCTCATTGTTCCTTTATACTGTAGTTAATTATACGTACATCTGTTTGCCTTTATGTTTATCAAGTTCGGGATGATTTTATCTCCTCAAATGAAAACTTGGATTATCTCATGCCAAATTTTTTTTTTTTTTAATTATTAGCACCTTTAATTATTATTTATTTATTTATTTATTTTTTTGGCTGTGTTGGGTCTTCATTTCTGTGCGAGGGCTTCCTCTAGCTGCGGCAAGCGGGGGCCATTCCTCATCGCGGTGCGCGGGCCTCTCACCATCGTGGCCTCTCCCTTTGCGGAGCACAGGCTCCAGACGCGCAGGCTCAGCAGTTGTGGCTCACGGGCGTAGCCGCTCCGCGGCATGCGGGATCCTCCCAGACCAGGGCTCGAACCCGTGTCCCCTGCATTAGCAGGCAGACTCAACCACTGCGCCACCAGGGAAGCCCCAAATATTTTTTTGAAAGGGTTTTTAAAAAAATAATAACACGCAGTAATTGAGAACTTACTGTGTGCCAGGTGCCTTTCTTAACACTCCAGCATACTTTAAGTCATAATTTTGAGGTGGTAGAGATTATTTTGTTGAGTAAAAACATCATTTGTTACTTTCTGCCTATTTTTTTTCATTTTAGATTTTTTTTCATTTTTAAAGGTAGTAAAAATTTATCTGATTTAGTTTGACTAAAAATGTGATAGTATGTGTCTATATTGTCAAATATATATTTATCACCCTTGAACCTAATATTGCCATAGTAATATGTTGTAATATTACAAGTGGAACACTCTTAATTGATTTTATTGGCTTGGGAAAGTTATGATAGGATGCATGTTGGCAATATGTACCTTTGAAGTTCTTATATTAAGTTTAAGGAAATTGAATATTGGGAATAATGATGCATTAATTCTTAGTAGTGATTTTTTTCCCTCATAGCATTCATCTGATTACAGTAAATTTGAATATATAAAACCTCACTGGTCTGTGGGTTTTGTTTGTTTCTTATAGTGTTTATTCCTTTTAAAAACCAAGAATTGCTGAAGTGATCCTGTTGGTCTATGAGTCGGTCTCAGCTAAATGATTCAGTCTGCTCCCCTGACCCTTTCTCCCCTTGTACTTGATCTTTCAGGTTGAACATACTTGACTTTTTTTTTCCAGGTTGAATTGACCAAAGCAATGGTTATGGAGAAGCCTAGTCCCCTGCTGGTCGGGCGGGAATTTGTGAGACAGTATTACACACTGCTGAACCAGGCCCCAGACATGCTACACAGGTAAGACCTTTTTTTCCCTGAGCATCATCTAATGCTGTGTTTTAGTGTGTGGGTACTTATCCTTAAGATTCTCTTATTCATCATGCACCGTCTAGGGTTACTGCATAAAATTGCTTTGTAAGTACCAAAAAGTGATGGTTGTTCAAATTATGTAATAGTAGAATATACAAATATTATTTAAAAATTAGTCTAAGTTGCCTATACATTATCAGAAAAGTAATGCTTGATAATGTAAACGTATAATTTTTGTGCTTTTGATTTTGTTTTCCGTTTTGCTGTTTTTGGTGAATCATGAATTACTTAGTAAGAATGTATTGAAGAAGATGCAAGAGTGTTCCTTTAATCACATACTTTTGTGTTGGTATGCTAATGATTTTTCTATGTAGGTGCAAATTTTTTTATTATACTGTGTTTTAGCTTTTTTATTTGATAATCTGTGATCATCTTACAAGGGTAGTACATGTATCACATTTATTTTGTTACCCACAAGGTTTTCATTTTCCAGAGGTGTAACATATGTTTTAATCCCCTAATGATGAATATGTAAGTTGCTTCCATTATTTCCTCTTACAAACAATGCTGCATTATACAAAGCTCTTAAGTTTGTTTATGTGGACCTATTAGAATATTTTTTAGAAATTCTAAAATGTGTATTTGTTGGACCAGAACTATTTTTTCTTCTGTATCTTGCCAGTTTGCATATTGGATACCACATGATTATTAGGTGTAAAGGAATGTTTTTAAATTCGTTTTGAGTCCTTGTTCTGAAAATGGAAAGTATCACTTGTGTGTTTTTTTTTTTTTTTAAATTATTAGTACCTTTAATTATTATTTATTTATTTATCTATTTTGGCTGTGTTGGGTCTTCGCCTCCGTGCGAGGGCCCCCTCCAGCTGCGGCAAGCGGGGGCCACTCTTCATCGCGGTGCGCGGCCCTCTCACTATCGCGGCCTCTCTTGTTGCGGAGCACAGGCTCCAGACGCGCAGGCTCAGCAGTTGTGGCTCACGGGCCCAGCTGCTCCGCGGCATGTGGGATCCTCCCAGACCAGGGCTCGAACCCGTGTTCCCCGCACTGGCAGGCAGACTCCCAACCACTGCGCCACCAGGGAAGCCCGTGTTTTTTTTTTTAAGGCTTTATCATTTCCAAAACACTTTTACCTTTCTCTTGATCTTTATAAAAACCTCTTAGTAAGGCATTGTAGGATAGTTAACTTCATTTTACAGATAAAGACACTAAGGGGTTAAAAATTTGCCGGTACTCACAAACCTATTAAGTGATAGAACAAGCCCTAAACCTTTCTTTCCCCCCTTTTTGTTGTTTTTTTGGTCAATTGTATTCTGTGCCTTTAGAAGTTAGATACATTTGGAATTTAAAGTGGAGCAGGAGTTGAAACAAACTAACCAAATACATTTCTTGTCAATATTGTTATTTACTGGTTCTAACACATCTGTTTTTCACATTTCATCTCTGAGGTGCATTTTAGATGCAATGAAAAGTGGATTAGCCAGCAGTGAACTGATTGACTGGCTGATGTGCAGCCTTTTAATAACTTTGAAAGTTGAAAGGTACTTTTGGGATCCTTAAGGCCCCAGATCTGTCCCTTTTTTGGAGGAAAAAACAATCAGGATGTAGAATGACATGTATGGGCTTATTTGTGAAAAATTGTTAATTTGGAGTATAAGTGTCAAGAAATCCTAAAAGTGATTATCCCCAAGTTAGGGTATTTTCTGTGTGTCAGTGTGTGTGTTGGGGCGGGGTGTTGTTGGCGCTTCCCTAATTCAGTATTGTTGTAATGAAAACAAGA
Organism: Balaenoptera musculus; assembly: GCF_009873245.2. Taxonomy (NCBI): domain Eukaryota; kingdom Metazoa; phylum Chordata; class Mammalia; order Artiodactyla; family Balaenopteridae; genus Balaenoptera; species Balaenoptera musculus. The sequence continues at coordinate 126,958,428 of NC_045787.1, forward strand.
CAATTTTGAGGATATAGGTGAATTAAAGCTATGAAGATTTACGTCTGAAGCTCTTAATGCATCAGCAAAAATTGTTAAACTACTCCTAAAACCCATCTGCCTGAGTTACTGGGTTTTTAATGGGAACTCATCACATGCATTCCCAGATATAAAAGGACTCTCTAAGTCGGTAGAGAGTATAGATGTCCTCATCTATATCAAGACTACCTGTGGTCTCCTTGAGTGAAAACAGGAACTTTTATTTTAAGTGGCCTTCCTGACATGAACTACAAGATCCTTCCCAACATGATCATCCTTTCCTGAGACCTGAAACTTGTGACGTGTAAAAATTCCTTGACCAGATTCATTCCCATTCAGCAAATGTTGTGACATGTAGGTGATGCATATATGATTGCATACAAAGATGAAAAAGAAAACACATTGCTGCCTCCAAGAATGTACTAGTGAGACAGATGGGCTCAAACATGAACAGTAAATACCTGGTCTTAGGATACTTGAAGATGACAAGTATCTTTCTGTTTTACAGATTTTATGGAAAGAACTCTTCTTATGTCCATGGGGGATTGGATTCAAATGGAAAGCCAGCAGATGCGGTCTATGGACAGAAAGTAAGCATAACACGCTTCGTGTAGGCTGTTGAGCAGCTAGAAAATAACCCATAGAATTGAGGTGGATACACGCTTGATACGTTTGTTGATATTTAAAGATCAAATTTCTCAACTTCTGTTTAGAAATTTAGGTATTCAGTAACTACTTGGTTTATATGATAATCATTGAAAAGCTTATAATGTCACTTTTGTTCATTTTGTATGATATATTCTGAAGTTTTTTTATGTTAGAAGATAATAGGTTTTAGCATGGGGATCATCTATTGTGAACATTTTAGTTATGTTAGTTAAGGACAATAATTTTAATAATTAAGGTTAAGGTGTCATTGGGAATATACTGTACTAAGACAAATTACAGTGGGGTCTGTGTAGTTTGTAATTTAAATGTGCACAGGTAAATGCTCTATCTTTGTTGTGTTAGAAAGTTTTTTGTTGTTCTTGGAGATTCTGCATTCTCTTCCCTCGATTCCTTAGGAAATCCATAGGAAAGTGATGTCACAAAATTTCACCAATTGCCACACTAAGATCCGTCATGTTGATGCTCATGCCACCCTGAATGACGGTGTGGTGGTCCAGGTGATGGGCTTGCTCTCTAATAACAACCAGGCTTTGAGGAGATTCATGCAGACCTTTGTCCTTGCTCCTGAGGTATGAAAAAAAAATAACAATGAAAGATTGTACATGTCTTTTTAAAAACTGTTCATTTTGAAATTTTAAATATACAGAAAAGTTGAAATAATAGTGCAGAAGTACTCTTACATATATCTTACCTAGAGCCACATTTGCCCACACATTTATAATTCTTTTTCTATTTACCTATCATTTTTAATTCTAAACTATTTTAAAAGTAAATTGGAGGACTTCCCTGGTGGCACAGTGGTTAAGAATCCACCTGCCAATGCAGGGGACATGGGTTCGATCCCTGGTCTGGGAAGATCCCACATGCCGCGGAGCAACTAAGCCCGTGCACCACAACTACTGAGCCTGCACTCTAGAGACCGCGAGTCACAACTACTGAGCCCTCACGCCACAACTACTGAAGCCTGCACACCTAGAGCCCATGCTCCACAACAAGAGAAGCCACCTCAATGAGAAGCCCGCACACCACCATGAAGAGTAGTCCCCACTCACCGCAACTAGAGAAAGCCCATGTGCCGCAACGAAGACCCAGCACAGCCAAAATTAGATAAATAAATAAAATTTTAAAAAAGAAAAAAAAATTGGAGATATTATGCCCAGTCATCCTCCAGTACTTAAGTGAGCACTTCTTAAGAATAAGGATTTCTCTTTCATAACCAAAGTACAGTTATCAAATTTAAGAAGTATTTGTAATACAATTATCCATCTATAGTCCATATTTAAATTTTGGTTATTGTCCCAATAATACAAAGAATAGTAATTTCTTTTTCCTTGTCCAAGATTCAGTTCAGAATTACACATTGCATATAGCTGTCATGTCTCTTTAGGCTCCTTTAATCTGCTATAATTCATTAATATTTTGTTTTTCAAGACATTGATGTTGTTAAAGAGGACAATCAAATTACCGTGTAGAATGCGTCAGTTTGAATTGTCTGATATTTCCTTATAATTAGTTTTAGGTTATACGTGTCTTTCAGTGCCTCACATTAGGTAGCACTTGATGTCATTTAGTCCCATTATTAGTATTACTTAGTTAAGGTGATGGTCACCAGGTTTTGCCACTGTAAAGTTAGTGCTTTTACTTTTCTCATTAGTAAGTAAATTGTGGGTGCTTCTTTGAGACTGTGCGTGTACTTTGTTCTTCATCAAACTTTTAGGCACTAGTTTTAGCATTCATTGATTCTTGCCAGAATCAGTTGCTACTCTGATGGCTACAAATGGTGATCATCTAATTCTTTATTAGTTGGCATTCTACTGTAAAGAACTTTGCCTTTTCTTCTGTCTGTCTTGGGGTCTTTGTTTATTTAATGGATTTAGTTAATTTTTTATTGATTTCTGAAGTGTCCTAGGATCTGCTAAGTGTGAACCCCTTCAAGCGGGTTTCTGTTTTTTTTTGTTTGTTTGTTTGTTTTGGGGGGTTTTTTTCGGGGGGGGCAGTTTGTGGCACAGATGTTTCAGGCTCACCTTGCACTCTCCCTGCTCCAGCCACAACCCCAGTTCTGTAGTTAGCTGTTTCTTCAAGGAGCCCTGTTTTTTTTTTTAGTTATCATGCTTATGAAAGGACTACAGGTTTATGTTGATTAATTGCATTTGTACTGCCTTCTCGACTGGTCCACAATGAACAAAGTCAGGAATCCTATCTGTGTGAGCATGTGGAAGGGGCTCCAAGAGGACCAGCTGACTAAAAGTTTTCTCTAGCATTATTCGTCAGATAATTTTCTGTTGAAGGGTAGTGAATCTAAAATCCCCATCATTTTACTCTTTGAATATAAAATAACTCAGTTGTCTATTTGAAAAATTACATGAAGTCGTTTTAGTCATGATTTTTAGAGGAAGGCTTAGATTATCTATAGTGTTAAAATTGTTGATGGACTTCTAAATATTCAAGGAATCATGGGATGATTATTATTCTAAATTTAGTTCTTTTTTGCCTTTAGAGAGGAAGATCCTAACATTACCATAGTATAATGGATTGTTACATAAACTGTCTCATTTAATATTCAAAGCTCTAAAGTGTACAAGTTGGTATCCTTCATTTTGCAGATGAAGAAACAGCCTTAGAAATTGAATGACTAGTAAATGACATAGTTGGATTTCAACGTAGGTGTTTCATACCTAGGGTAGGCAAACCTTTTTAGCTACACGTTTGAGTGTGTCAATATTCTTGGATAGAGATTTAGCGAATTTTAAAATATCTGTTGCAGTTGGTAATATGTATTTATTGTTCAAGAAATGATTTGAAGTCTGGGCTTTGGCACCTTAAATACTTAGAGTTTGTCAGTTTTTGGATATTCACCTGGTGGTATTTTAAGCACACAGTATGTAATGGAAAGCAGGGATCCTTTCAGCCTTGACCTTATTGGCATTTGGGGCTGGGTGACTGCTTGCTGTGGGGCCGTCCTGTGCGGCGTAGGGTGTCTGGCAGCGTCCCTGCCCTCTCCTTAGTAGTTGTCAGCTCTCCTCCCCGATGGGAAACCTGAAATGTCTCCCGAAGTTGCCAAATGTCTCCTGGGGTGGGCAGTATTGCCTTTAGTTGAGAACGATGGTGTGTAGGGTGATGTGGAATTTTAAAAGTTTGCTGAATAAATGAAAACTTTCTGTTGGCATTGCAGGGCTCTGTTGCAAATAAGTTCTATGTTCATAATGATATCTTCAGATACCAAGATGAGGTCTTTGGTGGCTTTGTCACTGAGCCTCAGGAAGGTAAGTTACTTGTCTAAATTTTTTTGGATGGCATCAGATTGACCTGAAGAGAGTGTAGGTTCCTTGAATGTTTTCATAATTCTCTGTATCTTTCATTAGTAACTTTTAATTGTCAAGGCATAAGAAGGGTTGGAGATTTTAACCTACTTGAGGCTGATAGGTTAGTCTACTTCACTGATATTGGTAGAAGACATCAAACTCCTAAATCAGAAGTAGACAGGTTATTACAGCAACAATAGTAGCATCTTGGCCATAGTTTCAGTAGGACACTGCAGAAGTTTAGATGATACCTGCAGTGCAGTGGGGTGCATTACTAGAGTGGAACCTAAGTTTCAGCAACCAAAACCTTATAATGGGGTAGCAAACACGCCTGCCCGTTGCTCTGCAGAGAGACACTGTTTTCCGAGAGTGTTGCTGTATAAATATTCTTAAAAGGTAGTCTGGAACAGAGGTTAGCCATTGCCTCAGCAACACAAGCGACCCATGGAGAATTGTCTCTAAATGCTAAGCATGGTTAGTATTTTAGTGTTTTCTGTATGACTCAGAATTCTAAGTGCTTTGTATTTATTGTATAATACAACAGCCTTACAGATAAGTATTTTAGGAACTATTGTTCCCTTTTAATAAATTAGGGCACTGAAATGCACAGAGGTCATATAGCTAGTTAGGTGGTAGAACCTTCGTTGGATTGCTGGCAATATGACCTCAGACTCCATGCTTATAACCCAAACTGTACGATGGCCTTAATTCTGTCCTTAAAGCCTACGTCATGATTTTACCCAATTTTCTTTACCTTTTTATGTATGTGTACTTTTCTTATTTCATTGCCTTTTTTATCACGATGAACATTGTGCAAGTGAATATATTTGTGAGTTAAGTGAGCACAAGTATGTTAAGTTTCTTTTCTCATTTAGAATCTGAAGAAGAAGTAGAGGAACCTGAAGAAAGACAGCAGACACCTGAGGTGGTTCCTGATGATTCTGGAACTTTCTATGATCAAACTGTCAGGTAAGGAAAACTTTGTTCATCTGTCCAGAGCTGCATGAGAATTTGAGTTGTTTAGTCTTTCTGTTTGTTGGAGGGCAGCCATAATTCTCAGAAAATAGTGATAATTTCCCAGAAGAAAGGTTTTGCTTTTGGTATGTAACATAAATATATAACTTGTTTAATATAGATTGCAGTCTGAGGACTGCTTAAATAGTATCTATCAGTTGCTATTTGGTTTGGTTTTATCAAGTATTTAATACATCAAGGCATAGCTTTAAGTGCTTTTGAGATGGAAGGTGTGCAAGGACTTAGACATAAATTGACAGAAATTCAGACATGAGTTAAGTAGCAATAAAGAACTTCATTTATTAGCTCAGACAAATGTGTGACTGTATCTTAGGTTTTTTTTAATCTGCAACTGGAACAGAAATATGTTGGATAGCAATATAAATTAATATTTACTTGTTGCCCTGTGATACCCTTAATGTTAATATTCAGTGCTTAAAGGATACTTTCAAATGTGTCTCAAGGTGTGGTGATGGGACTGACTTGACTCATCTGGGTTGCTGGTTGAAAATGAAGATTTGTTGTCCTACCACAAACCTACCAAATTAGAATTTCCGGGGGGGAAAGCATCTGCAGTTTGTTAAAGTGACTTATGTGGAAGTTTAAGAACTATTCTGAATCACAACTGATGGTTTTTTTTCCTCCAAAATTCCTTGTGTGTTTTTATTATGAGAAAAAGTTTTGATACTAAAAACCACATAACATAAAATTTACCTTCTTAACCATTTTTAAGTGTACTTTATAGTAGTGTTAAGTATATGCACATGATTGTGCAGTAGATGTCTAGAAATTTTTATCTTGAAAAAACTGAAACTGTACCTTTCCATCTCCCCATAGCCTATTAGAGTTTTGTGATATGTGATAGGTAAATTGTAATAATTTTGGGATTCGGAGAAACACTGCTCTGGTTCATTTTGATCTGTTTGATGCATTTGCTTAATCAGAATTTAGCAAATCTGACTGTAGTTAAGATTTGCTCACTGAGGGCTTTTCTAAAAAGTTGTCTTGTTTTAATACGCAAATACATAATTCTTAGATCTTTTTGGGGAGGAGGGAGCTATGTTTTTTAGGTTCAGGTCTCTAGGAATTTCTTGCTAAATCAACGGAAGCAGAATGATATTTCTCAAATTTTACTATGAAAGCAATGACTTAGAAGAACATTTAGAAGAACCTGTTGCTGAACCAGAGCCTGATCCTGAACCAGAGCCAGAGCAAGAACCTGTGTCTGAAGTCCAAGAGGAAAAGTCTGAGCCAGTATTGGAAGAACCTGCTCCTGAGGATGCTCAGAAGAGTTCTTCTCCAGCGCCTGCAGACATAGCCCAGACAGTGCAGGAGGACTTGAGAGTATGCAATGTGTCTTCATTTTTATTCCATTTCTATTTTTAAAAATCTCTCTTCTTCTTTATTGTGCTTGGTTGACTTTTGTAGGTGCATTTTCATATTGGTTGTTTAGGGAAGTTTCTTCCATATTGAGCCATACCTCAGATAAGAAGTAAGATACATATTGGTTTATAAAATCAAAAGTAGTTTTTCCCCTCCTCCAAGGAAACTTGAATACTTTTTAGGCCAGAAATTTCAGGTGCTGTTTTATCACTGCATCAACAAACCTTCTTTTTAATATTACATCTTTCAAATTGCAGATTATTGTGTGCTTGTTAAACAAGTGATAGTCTATCTTTAAAAAATAACATGGCACGGGCTTCCCTGGTGGCGCAGTGGTTGAGAGTCTGCCTGCCAATGCAGGGGACACGGGTTTGAGCCCTGGTCTGGGAAGATCCCATATGCCGCGGAGCAGCTGGGCCCGCGAGCCACAATTACTGAGCCTGCGCGTCTGGAGCCTGTGCTCCGCAACAAGAGAGGCCACGATAGTGAGAGGCCCGCGCACCGCGATGAAGAGTGGCCCCCACTTGCCACCGCTAGAGAAAGCCCTCGTACAGAAACGAAGACCCAACACAGCCATAAATAATAAGTAAATTAAAAAAATAAAAAAAGACAAAAATAAAAAAAACAACATGGCACAACAGACTTTTCCTGCCCTTTTCTATGAAATCTAATTGAGGACAACTTTACAGTAGAAGTAGAAACAAATTGCTCAAGTATAACTACTTTTCTAATTAGAATACCTGATTAGAAAAGTTTGAAGATTTTCAGTTACTGTCCCTGAGTCACATCAAGATGATAACAACTGAATTAACAGAACCTCTACAGTTGATGCTCTTTGAAGGAATATGTTTTAGTGCTGTATTTATGGGGCCAGGGTTCTTGTAATGCCGTTTGTCTGACAGTTATTTCAAGTGTCTTTGCGTTAGGCATTGTTCTAGGTGTGGGAACTGTCAGTAAAGTAGGTAGAGTTCTTGGTCTCTGGAAGCTTCTGGGTGAGTAGGAAAGAGAAATGGTGAAATGACTTTAGCTTGCAGGTGGAAAGTAGGTTGGCTGGATTGAGAATGGGTGACAAGTTAGGTGGCTTAATTATAGTAGTTCTGGAGAGAGGTAATGACATCTTGGATTAGGGTCATGGCAGTGGAGATGGAGAAGAGATTTAAGAGGTAAATAACAGGATTTGGTGATTTTGGTATTGATTGAAATAACTCAAGAAGATTCTAAAGTTGGTGTAATTGGGTTATAGATTGAGAGAATCATAGGAGGAAGAGCTGGTTTTGCAAGGAGAATTTTCTTTGATTCACAAACTTGAAATTATGTGAAAGTAGCCTCTCATACTTTGCTGATACTTGATTGATTAGTCCTAAGGAATTTTAGTACTAAATTTTAAGTAGTGGGGAAAAGGAATCTCAAGTTACTTATAAATTCCATCTTGCCTCTGAAAATGAGATGCACATGTAATAATACAAGAAATCAAAAGCTAATACCTTTTTTTAAAAATAAATTTATTTATTTAATTTTGGCTGTGTTGGGTCTTCGTTGTGTGTGGTCTTTCTCTAGTTGCGGCGAGCGGGGGCTACTCTTGGTTGTGGTGCGTGGGCTTCTCTTATTGCGGAGCACGAGCTCTGCATGCCCAAGCTTCAGTAGGTGTGGCTCGCAGGCTCTAGAGCACAGGCTCATTAGTTGTGGCACGTGGGCTTAGTTGCTCCGTGGCATGTGGGATCTTCCCGGCCCAGGGCTTGAACCCGTGTACCCTGCATTGGCAGGCAGATTCTTAACCACTGCACCACCAGGGAAGCCCAAAAACTAATACCTTTTATATTGTTGTGATAAGTAGTGTAATCAACTGATGTTGGTGTGTCCCCTTAGACCTTTTCTTGGGCATCTGTGACCAGTAAGAACCTTCCACCCAGTGGAGCTGTTCCAGTTACTGGGATACCACCTCATGTTGTTAAAGTACCAGCTTCACAGGTGAGTTTTTAATTAAGCTTGTGTATTAGGCAAATTTACTTGTATTTTCGTGTAATGTGATTTCACAGAGGTTTAATGAATAAGGCAGACGAGAAGGGTACAAGGTGATTTTTTTTTAAATTTTTTGAATTTTATTTTATTTTTTATACAGCAGGTTCTTATTAGTCATCAATTTTATACACATCAGTGTATACATGTCAATCCCAATCACCCAATTCATCACACCACCAGCCCCCGCCCCCCCACCCCCGCCGCTTTCCCCCCTTGGTGTCCATACGTTTGTCCTCTACATCTGTGTTACAAGGTGATTTTTAATGTTTTTTTTTTTTTTTTTTTTTTTGTGAGAGAACGAGGGAATTGTCATTTTCTAGTTTAAACCTTATTGTTAGCTAGGATACTTCACAAGAAAAAAAGGTAAACTTGCTTTGTTCTTACACAAAAGTTAACGTTATACATTTTTTAGCCTCGGCCGGAGTCTAAGCCTGAATCTCAGATTCCACCGCAGAGGCCTCAGAGAGATCAAAGGGTGCGAGAACAGCGAATAAATGTTCCTCCCCAGAGGGGACCTAGACCAGGTGAGAGCTCAGAAGGGTGGCTTCTTTAGTCTGAGCCTGTTGAGGTTGAGAGCTTGTTTTGGGAGGGTAGTTGATGTTTGTGTGTACTTAGATTTAAAAAAATATGTTGTGGAGTTAATGGAATAATTGCCTGTATTTAGGGGTAGAGAGAATTGTTGAATGGAACAGTCACTGAAAGGTGTCTTCTTTCTCATTCCTTGCTGCTTTTGTTTCCTCTTCAGTCCGTGAGGCTGGTGAGCAAGGTGACGTTGAACCCCGAAGAATCGTGAGACACCCTGACAGTCACCAACTCTTTATCGGCAACCTGCCTCATGAGGTGGACAAATCAGAGCTTAAAGATTTTTTTCAAAGTAGGTTATTGAGTTTTAAATACTAGATTCATTTAATACAGTGCTATCCAATAGAAATAGAAGATGAGCCACATGTATAATTTTAAGTTTTGTAGTAACATTTTAAAAGGCAAAAAGAACCTGGATAATTTAATTTTAATAATATTTTATTTAACCCAGTGTATCTAAGACATCATCTTAATATGTACAAACATGAGATACTGTCCATCAGCCTATCCTAAGTCTTTGAAATCCAGTGTGTATGTTGCACGTAGGGCACATCTTATTTTGGAGTAGCCACAGTTCACATGCTTTGTAACCATGTGTTACTAGTGGCTGTCATTGGACAGTGCGCGTGTAATACTTAAAGGAAATGTTCTAAGTTATTTGAGAATCTGTGTTCCACTTGCAGATTATGGGAATGTGGTGGAGCTGCGTATTAACAGCGGTGGGAAATTACCCAATTTTGGGTTCGTTGTGTTTGATGATTCTGAGCCTGTTCAGAAGGTGCTTAGCAACAGGGTAAGCAGTTTTTCCTCTTGATTTTCTGTATCTTTGGTCTTTTAATGTATTCATCCTTAAAACTATGTCTTATATGTAAAGCGCAGTTTATTCCAACATGTCTGGGTAATATTTTCCATCATGTTTAACCATCATTAAAAGAACTGCCTGGGAGTTAGAAAAACAAAACTGCCATCTAAATAACGTACTTTTTGAATACGTGCATGATGGAGAATGAAATAACTATGGTAACCAATGCACTGAGATTTATGCAGTTCCTTTCTTTGGTAGTGGCTTCTGGTGTAAGTGATGAATTAAATATTATGTTATTTTTAGCTAAGATAACTTAGAATCAGTTTGTTTACCAGGTATATTTGTAGTCTTCTTATATAACTGTTTGGGTATAACTATGAGGAGCTCCTTTGTTCTATAAGTTGTCTGGGTTTGGAGTCACCCTACCTTAAGGCACTTTTATTAACAGTACTTTCTCTAATAATAGAGGGATTTGTAGAATCAGAATCTTATTTCTGTGTTCTTAAAGAGCCCTTTCCTTCCCCCACGTCTTTCATTAGCAAAAAACACTTTCTCTAGTAGTAGAGAAGAGCAAAGGTGTAAATACTGTTAATTTACTGAGATGGGTGTGGGAGTTTTAAGACCTCACTTTTTTTTTCAATTGAGGTGAAATTCACATAACAAAATTAACCATTTTAAAGTGTACAGTTCAAGACTTCCCTGTTGGCGCAGTGATTAAGGATCTGCCTGCCAATGCAGGGGACATGGGTTTGAGCCCTGGTCTGGGAAGATCCCACACGCCGCGGAGCAGCTAAGCCCGTGTGCCACAACTACTGAGTCTGTGCTCTAGGGCCCGCGAGCCACAACCACTGAGCCTGTGCACCACAACTACTGAGGCCTGTGCACCCTAGAGCCTGCGTGCTGCAGCAACTGAGCCCATGTACCACAACTACTGAAGCCCGTGTGCTCTAGGGCCCATGTGCCGCAACTACTGAGCCTGCATGCTGCAACTACTGAAGCCCATGCGCCTAGAGCCTGTGCTCCACAGCAAGAGAACCCACTGGAATGAGAAGCCCGCACACCACAACGGAGAGTAGTCCCTGCTCGCTGCAACTAGAGAAAGCCTGCACACAGCCATGAAGATCCAGCGTGGCCAAAAACAAATTAACAAAACAAAACAAAAAAGTTCATTAAAAAATAATACAGTGTGCAATTCAGTGGCATTTAATACACATTGTTGTGCAACCATCACCTATCTAGTTGCAAAACATTTTCATCAAAAGTAAGTCCCTTACCCATTAAGCAGTCTTTCCCCATATCCTCTCTCCCCAGCCCCTGGCAACCACTAATCTGCTTTCAGTTTCTGCCAGTTAAAACTTACACATTTTATTAACCACGTTAGTTAGAAATGTTGTAGATCATTATTTCCCAGAGGTTCTCCAGAACCTCTCATGTTCTGCAGAATGTTAATGGGTATATTACGAAGTTTAATATTGTGGTCATAACATTAAGTTAGCCTTAATCTGAAATGTACATTATCTATCAAACTGTTGGACCACTATTTTTGTGAAGCATCTCCTGCAAAACCCTGAGAAGTGTGGAGGGAATAATGGCTTATGTCACCCAGGACACAGAATACTGAACCCAGAGATGTCCAGTAGGCTTTGTTGATAAATCCACCACGGAGCATGCAATAGATCCAGGGGCCACACTTTTTGGTGCAGCCTTGACTTTGTATTTTCTTAGATGGTATGATACTCCAGTGGGGCCAAACAAGGTCAGGCCTGATAGCTTGCTTCCAGTTAATTATCCAAGATGAGGGCTTTGGTGTTTCATTTAACCCCTGTGGGTAAGGCATGGCATCGTTATGCATAGGAATTGTTGAGGTAAATTTCCTCAGAAAGTAGCTGTATGTCTGCTACCTTTTTTCATTCAGATTGCTTCTATCCTTGTGATACCTCCTTAGAGATATATTCCATAACTACCTTTTAAAATATCCGCAGTCCTAACCTCTGCTTATCTTTCAGACTTTAAATGATTTTATTTTTCCCATTGTATCTAGAACATTATTACCAGGAACAGCACTTCACATTAATGTGTGTGATTTATATGCTGTGTATATAAAATGTATATATATATATATATATATATATATATAAATATTGGTAAATTTGTGTTAAAATACTTATAAATGTACAAATATAAGTATATATTTAATCAGAATTTAAAATTCACTTTAGAATCAGAGCTCAAAAGAGGCTCCCCCGCCCCACCCCCATGCAGGTTTCCTCACATGCACTTTCAGATCATTCCTGTGTACTCTGGTGACTTCAGATGTAGCTTGCCTTTCCCTCACCTCACTGTATTGGTAGAAGTCTACCGTACTCCCTTCAGGAATTTTTTTAGACTTCTTTTTTTTGTTTTGGTTTGTTCTTAATTTTTTAATGTTTATTTATTTGGTTGCACCGGGTCTTAGTTGCGGCAGGCGGGCTCCTTAGTTGTGGCTGTCCGGCTCCTTAGTTGTAGCGTGCAAACTCTTGGTTGCAGCACGCGTGTGGGATCTAGTTCCCTGACCAGGGATCGAACCCGGGCCCCCTGCATTGGGAGCGCAGAGTCTTAACCGCTGTGCTACCAGGGAAGCCCCCTTCAGTAATTTTCTATGAGTACAGAAATAGCTTGTAGAATATGACCGTGGTGTCTGACCATGCTGTGTCGGTTCAAAGCTTATGCTTTCCTGTCAGGATGCCTTGGTTTACATTGCTCTTCTGTCTCTCACTAGCCTTGTGACCCGTGCAGTCTTGTTCCTTAACCTCCCTGGCGCATAGTTTGCTGGTCTTTATAAAATAGGTGTGCTAACAACCTTGAAAGGGTTGTTGTGAAGATTAAATGAGATAATAAAAGTGAAGTATATAGAATACTTCTCTGCATAGTAAGTACTGTTAGATATTTATTTTAAAAAATATTACAGTAGAAAACCACTGAGTACCAGCAAGGAGCATAAATTGAGTTCATTGGAATCTTGAGTAACCCTTTGTTTTCTGTACTTCTCTTGGCAAAAAAAAAAAAGCCCAAGACTTAGTGGGAAGTAACTTTTTTTTCCTGCACTAAGATCTGGTATCTTTATTATCTTCAGTATTTTCCCAAATTCTGTTCAGGCAAATAGCATGTTAAGATTATATTTAGATGAAATTCATGATGTTTTTGAGACGTATACGTACTTTGCATAAACATGTGCAGCAAAGTCTTTCCACATTAGGTGATGATGATGGGATTTTATTCTAAGCCTCCCAATCCATGGAGTAAGTGGCAATTTTTATTTATATTCTGTTTATATAATTCTGTGGGAATATAAGATGTACTTTAATAAGTACAAAGAGTTACTCTGCTACACTGTTTAAATTGACTTTTTGACTTTTGAACTAGGTTGCATACCTAACTGCTTTTCCATGTATCTGTTAATGGGAAAATTATGTGTTCTGAGTTTGAGACAAAAACTGCACTGTGAGAACGTAGCTGATTTGTAAGCTGCTGGTTCCTTGTTTTGTCTTTGTTTATAGCTTTGTTTTGTCTTTGGTAGTCAGTAGCCCATAAGCACTCTGTGTAAGTCTGTTCACCTTGGTTCTTACAGCCCATCATGTTCAGAGGTGAGGTCCGTCTGAATGTGGAAGAGAAGAAGACTCGAGCCGCCCGGGAAGGGGACCGCCGAGATAACCGCCTTCGGGGACCTGGAGGCCCTCGAGGTGGGCTGGGTGGTGGGATGAGAGGCCCACCCCGTGGAGGCATGGTGCAGAAACCAGGATTTGGAGTGGGAAGGGGCATTGCTCCAAGGCAGTGAATTGCTCTTCACCGATCTTCAGGCAGCAGTACAAACCCTAGCTCCCACAGAATGGTGAATTTCTTCAGCCAGCCTTTGGTATCTCGGAATCTGATCCTAGTCTATGATAAACTGCTTAAGTTTGTACAATTCTACTTTTTGTGTTACTGGTGTGTGCTCCTTCCCCTCTCACCCCCACCCCCCCCCACCTTTTAGTCCTTCACTTCCAGTTTTGTGGAATGATATTTTAGGGAAAACAGATTTTTAAAGAAGAAAAAAAAAAAGACTGCATTTCCTTGCTTTCTTTGCATATACAGACTGGATTTTTTTTTAACAGTTTCCCCAAAGGAATGTGTCTTGCTTATTACTGACATTTGGTATGTTTCATTCATTGGAATATTTCTTACTTATTTTCTACATGTTTCAAAAGCCTGTGAGAATTACAGGATTTGATAAACATTTTGAAGGCAGGAAGACCCCAAATTGTCTCTTCTTTGAGAGTCATGACTACCTTCTGGTGTGGAAAAATTGCCATTGGAAAAATCGACAATTTAGATTCTCTCTGGTATGGTTAAAAACTGAATAAAAGATGTTAGTAGAGTTTTTCTTTGGATACGTGGTCGCAAAACAGTTCCAAAACCTACTGTTTTTACCATTGAAATTTAAACTGTGAGATAGGTTTTAAATGTCTAGAATGCAACTGATAAGCTTTTCTTGAACTGTTAGATTTTTTTTTTGAAGTAGAGTTTTTTCATGTTTAATTTGTATTTGTAAAAAAAAAAAACAAACCAAAAAAACCCAAAAAAATTTCAAAAATCTGAATAACACAAAACCAGAGCAAAACTGTTGTGCCTTCTATTTATCTTTGATTCCAGTCTTGGCAATTGTTTAAAGAAAAATAATAAAAAAAGTAAACTTAGATTTGTTCTATTAGGTTCAGAGTATGTTGGGAATTATAGAATCCCTCTTTCACCCTGAATATCTTGTGTTCATTTGTTATGCCTTATTCTGAAATTGAGTCTCAAACTGGAATGCTTTTGAGGTCAGATGCTTCTGTAGAGTTCCTTTGACCTGAGTAGTTCAGCGTTTGTATTAAGTTTTATTTCAGTGTCTCTTCAGAATCCTAATCATGGCCCTTAAGAAAGAATGTGACTTTAATATTGGACTTTGTTGGTGTGCTTGAGTGTGCACTAGTTTTTTTTCTTAAATCATAGCCGTATGGTAAATTTTCTATTTTGTTATGGTTCCCTTTTATTGGTGGGCATGCAGTGGGTGTTTCTTGGAAATGGCCAATTTGTATTAAAATGTTTCTGGAAGAAAATTTAATCTGGCAATATAGACTAATACTCGTTTTGCATAGTATGTTACTGTTGAGTGCTCTTTGGGAGATGGGTGAAGGTTTTGTTTACACGTTTGTGAAGCAAGCCTTTGCGTGATAACTTGTCATTAATTGAAGGGCAATGAGGTAGTCAAATTTAACTTATTTGTTTTCTTAACAGTATTCATCTTTAGGACTATTGTTTGAGGATAGAATATTAGTAGGAATAGGAATGTTTGTTTTGCTGTTACTGGGAATCTCTATGTTTGCTGAAGGGTGTAGCCTTAAACTAAAATGAAGTTTGATGTTATCAGTTGACCCTCAGTACCTCAAATATTTGAAAATTGGCAACATTTCTTTAACATAAAGAAACTTATATAACTGAGTCACATGGCTGTGTTTTGGGTCAGTTTAAATAACTAATTGGTAACCACTTCATTTGGCCCAGTCCAGTGATAATTGGAAGAAATTCAGCTTGTACTTTTCGTAGCTTATATTAAGCTTGTGGTAGAAAGAAGAAAATTTAGCCTGAGTTATTTTTGAGAAAAAAATTAAGTTGCAGTAGATGTTTGGTGATAAATTATAGATAACCTAGAAACCAATTTTCATAAGTGAATACTAAACCGTACATTTCAAAATGTTTTTCCTCCTTAGAACAGAGAATTAAGGGCACTAACTAGGTGCAGTGTTTCTCAACTTGGGCCTGTTACTGTATCCTAGAGGACATGCAGAAATGTGTGGGATTTTTGGTGGGTTGGGGGTGGAGGGAGATGCATACCCTGCATCTAGGGTTTGCTGGGTGGGGGCCAGTGGTGCCAAGTGCTCTTTGAAAATGAAGCAACCCCATTGAGAGCACAGGTAGTCCCGACTCCTGTAATTCACGGTGGGTGGAATGGTGGACTAGGACAACTGCAGGGAAAGTTGTCCTTCCTTTGAAATAGAGTCTCAGAAGAATAAACAAATTAGCAAGTAAATCTCTCTCAGGAATTATAGGAACAACTACTGTAAGGAATAATCTCAGCTTTCCTTTATCTGTACCAATTGTGTGCTTTTTTTTTAATTTGGAGAGGTAGTAGCAATGTACTAGATGCTGCTTGTAATTTATTGCAGGGGATTACTGCATAATTTCAGAAAAGAAAAGGTTGCTTCAGTAATTTCAAGTTATCATAATTGGGATATTATGGTGTTTTGACTAGCATTGGACTTTATAAATAGGATTTAGCATCATGGTTAACACTATTAAGTATCCAACTATCATTGGTTACATTATTGCTGATGGAATAAACATGTCCCCCTAGATACACATATATTCACATATTTCACAGAAAGTGAAAATAAAATAGATCAGGGCAAGATTTTCTGTAGACAGCATCAACTCGTCACATTCAACATAATTTTTCATCTGTAGGAATGGCCCAACATGCAGTTCTTTCCTGAGTTTAAAACCCTTCACCCATGAATATTTTAGCTAGGTAAGACTAGTTTGGTTCAGTGGATCTCTTTTAAGATCTGTTGAAAATAAATAGATCTTGGCTGAACAAAAATAATTTTGTTTGCTTTTATGCTGAGGTTGGGCTTTACTTGTGTCTCCTGTGTTCTCAACTTTTTGAGCTGTTGCTATGGAGCAGTGAAATGGATAATGCAAAAATAATTATTTGGCTTTGGTTGAGTAGGTTACTATCACAGTGTTAGTTGAATTGCACTTTAGTTTTAGGTTAGACAACTAAATTTTCACAACTATAACCCTGTGGATTAGGTGCGATTTCTCCCAAAGTAATAGATGAAGAAATGACATCAGAGGCCTCAAAGTCATCCATGTAGCTTAGGAGCAGATTGGCTTCCAAAACTCTTGCTTTTTCTCTAGAACCATAATGCCTACCTATTTATATTTGAATGACATTAGGGGCATAGGGCATGAAATAACTACAGTATAGAGACTTGAGTCTGCAAACATTAGGATCAAGGTTAGCATTACTGTTCTCCATTTCCTTTAGGGTAAAGTAGATGCGTAAACATTGATTTTGTAGGGCTTTGCAGACTGTTTGGTAACACAGTAACATTGAGTTACTAGATTATTTTCTCATCTGGTTTGATAATACATTTAGTATAATTTAATCTAGATATGGAAGTAATATTTTTATCATAGCATCATACAGATGAGTTTATAACAGTTGTGTTTTGCTTATAACTGCCATCCTCTGATGCTTTTCTTCATCCCTTTTATATTTGAAAACCTTTGTAGAGTTTAATGATTTAGTGGAAAACGTGGCACTTTATAGAAAACAATTTGTTCGAATCTATATGAAAATTTCTTTCTATGAGGTTTAAATTTGTAGACCATTGTTCATGTTGTGGCTTATTTTAAGTAAATGATTGCATTTGTCAAATCTACTGATCTAAAAATATCTTTTATATTAAAGTTTTATTTTTGTGCTACTTGAAAGAATCTCTGCAGGAACTGCATACAAATTAGATAATTGTTGAACTTTTAGTTTAGCAATTTTGAACCTTGTAAAAGAAGCAAGTTCAGCATTTATTTGAAATTGGGGTTCTAGCTAACTGCCTAATATACCACAGATGGGCAGTGGACAGTTAGAGGTACTCTTTCGCAAATGTTTTAGAAACCTTAAAGAATGTGTTAGCAACTTAGCAATGTCTTGTGTGGGATGGGGTTGTAGGTTAAAGTTGCTCATCAAGTAATGGCCATTTTGTACTAGATAATTAAACAAGGATTTGTGGTTTTAAGGTAGTAATACCTTTTAGAATTTGTGTTTACTGTAATATCGAGGTTCTGGGGACCATAGATAGGCTTGTGAACTCTTGCTAGACTGAATTAAGGAAGAAGTGGTGGCACGTGTGAGATAAAACTTTTATTTTCATTCTTTTTAGTAGATATGTATCTAACTCAGGATGATGCTGAAATTAGACTGCTTTGCTCATGCTTTCATGAAGCAGTCTTTCATAATGGCCTGAGTGAGTTGAGTGAGAAGTTGATTAAAGGTGGCCTACAGCCCTTAACCACTTTTGCTTATGATTATGCTTAGGTATTGGCTTAGAATCAAAGTTGTTTTCCTTTTTTTTTAAACTTATTTTTGGCTGCATTGGGTCTTCGTTGCTGCGGGCGGGCTTTCTCTAGTTGTGGTGAGCGACGGCTGCTCTTTGTTGCGGTGAGTGGGGGCTGCTATTCGTTGCGGTGCGCGGACTTCTCATTGCGGTGGCTTCTCTTGTTGCAGAGCACGGGCTCTATGCACGCGGGCTTCAGTAGTTCCGGCGCACGGGATTCAGCAGTTGTGCCTCGCGGGCTCTAGAGCACAGGCTCAGTAGTTGTGGCTCATGGGCTTAGTTGCTCCGCGGCATGTGGGATCTTCCTGGACTAGGGCTCGAACCCGTGTCCCCTGCATTGGCAGGCAGATTCTTAACCACTGCGCCACCAGGAAAGCCTCTGTTTGTCGTTGATTGCATGACTTTTGAAGTCTCCTCTTTTCCAGTTTCCACTTGAACCTGGTAGCCTTTTTTAGTTCCCAGTGAGAGGAAAATAGTATTGGAAATCATTTCTCCTCTTACTTCCATAAACCATGTGAACTGAACAGTTACAGAAATTCATACATGTTTATTACTTTGAAATGTGTCCAGTGTCACAGATTCCTAAGGGACTTGTATCCATCCACTGTGTCTTTGTTTTTTAAAAAAGTAAGCGATGCTTACCAAAAATTCACTGTTGAATTACTTTAGCAAGTATTTATTTTTCGGAAACCCATTTATGGGAAGTTTGCCTGTATTATTGGTAGTAGTTAGAGGGATGATTATATCATTTAATATGTATATAAACAGTTTTAACTATTGCTATATTAACCACTTTGGTTACTGATAATCTCCCTAAGCTTTGTTGTCACCTGTTTGACTTTGGGTTTGGTTTAAATTCTTAAATGTTTTTATGAGGAGCGTATGTACCCTGATTTGGGCCTTTTAAATGAAGACATAAGGAAGTAGGAAAGAAGAAGGGACTTCCCTTCTTTAAAGATTCAGTGTACACTTTAAATAGATTATGCAGAACACATGATGTTAAAAATAAATTTGTATAGGTAGATGTTGGTTTTGAAGAAGAGTGGGGTGGGCGTGGAACTTAGCTGATGGGATAGGAATCATTTATGGTTTATATAAAAGAAAAAAATCATAATTTTAAGTGAGAAACATCAGAATAGTTCCATGAAGTTTTTCTTCCCATACTGATGGTTACCACAAGAAACAGGAGACCCCTGGAATTCTTAGAATATTAGTGCTGGAAAGGACTAAGGTGATTTGTATAATAACCCCTTCAGTTTTCAAAAGATAGATGGCCCAGATTACTAGTACAGAGTTTCAAGTCAGTTAAAAGCACATTCGGGAATTGCCAATCCTGCCCTATGTTCGCTCTAGTAAGCCAGAGCTGTTAAAGGGTAGGATGTGGGGAGAAAAGGGAAGGAGCCACATTTTATATGCTTACCCCGTTGCTTCATTAGTTCAATTTTCATACCCAAGTTTTCTGTTTTCTTAGAACTGTTTTAATGCCCAATTCTACCAGGGCCTGTTGTCAATAAGGACATTAACTTGTGTTCCCCTCAGGGATGGGTTTACTACTAGCTGTCAGAAAGCTATTGGGTATCCTAATGTGTTAATAGCTGAAACTCAGCTGTAATTTTCTCCTAAATCCTTCAGCATTTTGCATTCTGTACGTTGTGGTGCTCTTTCCACCTTGTATTGTTATAACTGTAAGCTCCTAAGGGGCAGCAATTTGGTCTTAGGCATGTACCCTGTTCAGTGCCTGGCAGCACCATGTTTGAATCAGGGTTCTAATCTTCCTTTCCAGTGATTTTCCCTGTTCTTCACGAAAGGATGCTCCAGCCATGCTGAACTACTTACGGTTCCTCTAACAAGCCAGGTATGGCTGATTCCGTGGCTTCAAGTGCCTTCACTTCCCTGAAGATAGACTTGCATCTGTATTCTCCTTGCCACCCCCATCTCCCCCAAATCTCTTACCATCAAAGCCATTTTTTTCAAGGCCTAGTTCGAGCTTTTTTTTTTTTTCTCCCCTAAGAGAAAAGATGTCTTACGAGAGGGTAGCCCCCCTTTAGGGGTTGATTTGTGCAGAATTTGAAGTGAGGAACAAATTTATTCTCATCTACTTTCCTTACACATTGTCCCTCCTGTTTGAAATTCTGTCCCAACCTTCATTTTAAAATGTGTTCCTAGAATACTTTATCCCTTTCTCTTAACTAATAACTTACCCCTTCAACCTAGAATTAGAACAGACCTACCTTATGAGACCATAATCTCCTGGAGGACAAGGACTTGAGGATTAATCTCTGCATTCCTCCTTCCTCCTGGAGGTACATGAAAGCATCCGTAAATGATGATTCACTCAATTAATAAATTAGTGTATTTCTGTTTTCTTTCTCACAAGGGAGGCATGCCTAGAGATCAGACTTAATTCAGTAAATTATAGGCACTATGCATTTCCTAGTGGAGGGGATTGTTTGGAAATTTTGAGGGATGGGTAGAGGAGGGAGGAAGTCACCAGTCATTTTGAAGTACTTCCATCCCTGGTCTGGGCAATTAGCTATTTCTTTCTGATTGTGCCCAGTATATCCTGGGCATTTTGTGTTTATGCACAAGAATTGTATGCGCCAAGTTTCAATTCCCAAACCTACTCTGTTCTCAGTTTGTCATCACCCATGCCATAAGTCTAAGTCACCTTAGACTTAACGTCTTAGTCATCTTAGACTCAGTCATCTGCTTCTTGTTTCCTTACTCCTCAAATCCAGTGTCCAGCTAAGTCCTGTCAGTTCTACCTCAGCAGTCTTTCACATCTTCCTCCTCACTTAGATAATTTCAGTGGCCTCTCAGCTTCCTTGACCTCTTCTTATTCCCAGCCTACTTTCTACACGATATTAGATACATCTTACTGAAACCTAGCTCTGACCATGTATCCCATGTATGTGTTCTATCCTCCCTACTAGACTGTAAGCTCCTTATGGGCAGGATCTGTGTCTGAGTCATCTTTGTATCTCCCATAGCACCTATAAATAAATATATCTTGAATGAACAGCATAAAGCCTTGTCTTAAGTGAAGTGATGTTTTCCAGATAATATGTAGGTTTCTCTCGGGTAATGGGGAGATTTCAAAAGTTCTCCTAATATAAAGTCGGTTAACTAGTAACAACTATGAGTTAACCACAGGGAAAATTTCAGAAAACTTTAATTTTTTTTCCATTGGAATCAACATGGATATGTGTATATGGATGGTTCAATAAATATATTTTTATATACATGTATCACAGAAATTTTACATTCCATCTTCAAACTGCAGAAATAGATTTTTTTACAAGCCAAAAAATAACTGCCATAACATTTATGACTTCATGCAAAAAATGGGGAAGAATAAGAGACAAAGGGGAATTAACTGGTTGTTCAAGGTTAAGAGTCCAGTGAGAAGTAGAAATGTACAATAGGAAGCGATTGCTTAACATGCTGCTTAAGGTGGTAGCCAAACAAATCCTTAACTGCAGCATTAAGGCCATACCAAGTTTATACATATATACAAAGAAATTTCCATATAAAAGGCATACTGTCACATTTTCTTCCAGGAAAGGATGAGGAACTTTGTGACTAATCCTGACCCAATTTTCCAGGCCAATTAATTGTTTAGGATGTCCCCAGGTTACTTAGAAATGTCTTCTACTTTGGCTAGCTGTCAGTTACTGCTATGTGGGCTTGTGACTTTTCGTAGTCTCTTACAGGGAAGTATGAATCATCTTGAACCTCTTCCATCATGGGTGATCAAGCACTTTGTAGCTTAACTAACACTGCCCAGCCCAGCATAGTTTTTACATCTCCCAAAAGTATTGTAATTTGCATTTGTCTTAGCTGTAACAGACTGTGTAGCCAATGATGGCATTGTGACCTGAAGAACTAAACAGTGCCTTTTTGTTCTTTGGGGTTAAAGTAACTTTTTGAATAGTTAAAGTGTAATGAACCAAAGTGTGAGGTTTCAGGTGACAACCCCAGGAGTTGTTGAAAGTTAATAATCAACTTTTATCCCCGCAGTGTCACACATTTAAGTTGGCAGCTACCTTTTTGGAAACAAGGAAATGTAAAATCACTTGCAGAAATATCGTAACATGGGATTTGCTCTTCTGCCTAAACATCAAGTCAGGCAACTTTTAAGACAAAGGGTAGATTTTTTGTGCAAATATCAAATGAGTGAAATGGGGAAAACACGGGCAAGTCCTTTGGAGATGACTTCCAGTTATGCAGAAGTCATTTGCTTTGGCAAGGTTGGGGGGCAACTCTTGAGATTGGCCCATTTTAGTGGATGAATTGTCCAAAAACAAAAAACAATTAACTAAATCTAAGATAAATTATGAAAATAAAATACAGTGACTGACTTTGAGCCTTTATTTGATGATGTTACCACTCATTTTGGAGTGTTTTAGGTCAGTCTAACACTGCTTTTTCATTAATGTTGTCTTAGCTGTGAATTGGATATCAAGTAGTCATGTTCGTCCCCAATTCTTTATGGGCCAGTTTCCAAGTAGGGCCCAGGGTATTCACAACAACTGTGGCTGCAGGGTAATTCATCTCCTCCCGTGGGTTCCCTGGGTCAGTCAAGTTTGAGAATGAGGTCTCTGGAAATGGCTTGTTCTGGGAGAGGACCAAATAATGTGTGATTTGGGAGCACTTTAGTATGTTTGAACACTTAGAAAGTGAGCAGTCACTATCCTTTCCAACTGCGTTTCACCCAAAATGACACTAGTTATTTACATTGCAGTAATTTGCATCAGTTCTAGATACAGCACTTTTGGACTGATCCAGACAATGAGACATGTGGATCCCCTTTGGCAACCTTGCTGAGAGGCTTAAAAGCATTAAGAGTTTTGTCTTGGACACTTTGTAGTTCATGTTGTACACGTCAAGTGTAATTACAGCAGGGAAGATGTGTATTGTGTCGTTTTTCAAGCTTATTTGGAGGCTGCTGAGGTCCTTGGTATGTTTGTCTTGAAAGTAGAACTTGGCTATTTAACTTGCTTTAAAAAAAATTTTTTTTTAAGAAAGTTGTACTTTTGTTTAATATGTGCAAGAATCACATTGGGTAGGTATTTAATCTGTGTCCAGTATACTAAGTAGCAAGTCGCACCCCTTTGGGATTTAATTCACTCATCTCATTTTAACTGTTGTTTATGCTAAAAATATTATAATGGATCACGTATTGGAAGGTTGAACCATTAAAATGTGAAATAGTCTGAATTTTACATGCTCTGAAATGCATTGTGGGAATGTCCAATTTTTTTGTCTCTTGCATACTATTCTGGCTAAATGGCATGTTGAGCATGGTACAGCTTTAAATGTGGTAGAAATATATATCTAACGTGGAAAAAACTGAGTTTAGCAAATTGATTATTTGATATGTAAGCACCACTTCTAAAAAAGATGTGGGGCAATCTTTCATCTATTACTAGGATAGGTAATACTAACCTTCTGTTTCCCAAAAATATTCTTTCTAAAGAAAGGCAAATTATTCTTTTTACATACTTCCACAAGCAGTGACTTATTAAAAACCAGTTACATTTTGTCTGTTTTTTTTTTTTTTTCGTATTTGACTTTTTTGCGCTCCATGCCCTTTTTACTTTATAGTCATGATTTCGTGCTTTGAATAGATGCTCTTTGGGTTGGGAGAATCATTTTAGTTACAGCTGAAAATAAAAAGGACATGCTAGATTATTCTTTTCTTCTAGGTCATCTCTGTTTAATATTTCAGATCAACAAAATGTAATAGTACTAGGATCACAATCTCTTCTTTACAAATAGCTACATTGTACTAAGAATTGCCTTGGCTTGAGATTTGACAAAAGAAGAAACTCTAGAAGTAACTTTTTTCAGAATCACTGTAGAATAGTGAGCTGAATGTAGAACCATGACTCTACTGTACCTTTATTGTCCCCTTTCTAGTGCCTACCTACCACAAACTAAATGTTTAAAACTTGGCTTGAATTGATGTCCTAGAAGATGTGAATTTCTAGTGGGTATTAACTATATCTGCTGCTGAGATGAAGGGAAAGGCAAGTTCTCTGCAACAAAGTACAGGTAAATTTGAATTAGGCTGGAAGTATCAGTTAATGGAGAGAGGGGATTGAATGAACTGCTTTGCAAACCATGAGGGAATACCCTATTGGTCTGTCTTTGAGAACTGCCATACTCAATAGAGTCCTGACCCTTTATTCTACATTTAAGGTTGTCCTGATGGATTCCAAGTCTGTCTTTCCAAACATGCCTACCATTCATTAGACTTCAGCCAAATGGATAATCACTATGCCTTATATTGTGCCTCTTGTTATTTACCTCCATATTTTTTACTTATGTTCCTTCTGCTGGAATACTCTTACCATCCATCAAAACCTCACATGTTTTTCAAGCTTGCTACTGCTCAAATGGCTCTTAAGCCATGAAACATATCATGTTTTATTTTCTGCATGGTCCATGGTACCCTCCTTTGTCTGTCACATATTTCCTGCATTCCACATTAGTAAGTATTACCAGGTATTGGTAAGTACCAAGTATTTTGGGACTTCTTAGTAAGTACCAAGCTGCTTGCTTATTAGTAAGTACCAAGTATTTTGGTACTTCTGTTAGCCCCTCCTGTGATGTAGGAAAAGAAGCTCTGCTTTATTCTGATGCCCTGCTTTCATGGTACACTGTCTTGCCACAGTAGATTTAATAAAGAGCAGGTAGGTGGAGACAGGCAGGTGTAGGGAGGTTAAAAACAAAGCTGAGAAAACCTGCACAGAATATGTACATTCTAGCCCTGGCTATAGAAAACCTGCACAGAATATGTACATTCTAGCCCTGGCTACGACACTTTCTTTTGAAAACTCCTCCTTGAGCTTCCAGCTCAAACCTTGAAGGGCTAAGCTGCTTTCTCTAGGCTGAGACATTTTGAAAAATCATCCAAAGGCAAGTACTTAACAGTTGCCAGGAGACCTGCTGAACCTGACTTGCGGTCACTAAACAGGGTCCATTCAGAGCACCACTTCGCTCACCCGCATCCAGAGCTGTGCAGAAGGAGCGGCTCTCGTCCTCAGAGCGGTCGCCAAGACCTTTCTGGTGTCACTGCTGGTAGCTGATGGTTCTGTTAGGCCGGACGCCAAACTTGATGCAGCTGAAGAGTCATGGATGAGGCCAAAAGGGACTTCGGCAATGTAGTAAGAAGAAGCCTACCCCTATGAACTGGTCTGGCTAGATTATACACATCAAGTTACCTAGGCGATTGTTAAGTCAGGAACAAAAGGACTTGGAGACAAGCAGTAGCTTATTATATCTTTTTTGAGTGTGTGGGGCAGGGTTATGTCCACATATTTCCCTATGATTTTATTTTCCCACTTAATTTCCAGAGCCTGGATAGGAGTCAAGAGCTGTTAGAAGGCCCTCCTTTACTGGAACATTGGTCAGGCTGCCCCTTGTAATACTCTTGTTTCAGTGGTACCTCATATAAACAGCTGCTCCCTCTTTACCTCCGCAGCTGCTTGGGGGAAGTAGTTACCTTGTGTTTAACACTTTGAAAGGTGGGTGAGACTACAGTTACATAAATCTAAAAAGTAAACTGCTGTGGAAAATAGTTTTTTGTTTAGAGTCTGAGCTCAGATGTCCCATCCTCCAAGAGACCTCTCCTGAATTCTTTCTCTGCCTCATCTGTTATCAGATCTTCTCTTGAATTAGTTATTCATATCCATATCACATCTCACTTCACTAAATATAAGTTCTGTAGTTAGGGATGGTGCTTATCTTTGGTTCCTATGCCTTGTATTGTTTGTAGTAGGTTCTTAGTTGAGTGAATGTTTTAGAGGGATTCTAGACTTAGGAAAGACTTCCAGAAAAGTTCTAGTCTTTACCCATGAGTCCAGCCAAATCCAAGCCATTCCAGGACACAGTGTCCTCTCATGCAGGACTACAGACAAGGTGTTCTCGTGGTCCTCCAAATGCCATTTATTCCAATTCTGCCCTGTTTACTCATTTTGCTCTCTTCCACAATTCCTTTAGCCAGAAAATGGCCCCATATCAATTCCAAATCCTTCATGTACCAAAAACTGGATTAGTAGGCTCTCAATCTTTTAAGGTGGGCTGATTTATATTCATTGTTCATTACCAAGTTCTGAGAAGAGGAAGGCCAAGGATTGTCTTGGTTGGTTCTTGATCTAGAAGATGTTTGATTTCTAGTCTAGTACAAGATAGTATGCCTTGGCACATAACAGATTACAGGAGGTTAAATTTATGTGTATTGGAATGTACCTAGGCAAAAGGAACCATGTGTTTTATCAGTTAGAAGATACATTTGAGTTAAACTAATAAATGTCTCTTCAATATACTTACTGCTTTTTAATGTAAACTAAACTAAATTATTTTAATGTAAAGTAAACTACCACATCAATTACTTGATTTTATACTCAACAATTTGGGAAGATAAGAGCTTTTTACAGGCAGGTGACTAAGGTCACAGAGAGTGAAATAATTTGTTGAAGTCAAAAACAGATGAGTGGAAGAGGTCAACATGTCATGCCTGTTCCAAAACTTGGCTTCCCATCATCTCTATAATGATATGAAACTTCCGCAAGGCTGTGACTTGGGCTAGTAACATAAGCTTTCTGAGCCACAGTTTCCTGATCTATAAAAGGAGAAGTAGGATTAGGGCCATTGTGAGTATTATATAATTTATAAGTTATATAATTTAAAGAGACTGACATACAGTAGATGCTCAACAATATTGCGATATTCAGGGTTTGTTCATAATCTCTTAATGGTCTACGTGTGAGTGACAACTATTCACAGAGCTTAATATGGTGCTTCTATTTAGCTGGTACTCATGGTATCTGTGGGAAAAAGGGAGGCAGGTGCTTGGTAAGTGGAGTCGGTTCTAGAATTTAGATCTCTCAGTGTGTGTACAGGCTCTGAGGCAAGTGTGTAATTCGCCAGTGAGAATCCTTGGGGCTAGTCATGCAATGTCACTGAATCAACTGCTCTGCAGGGCGGGTGGATTTAGCCCTTTGGGAGCCAGCCTCAATTCTGAAAGAAAGATTTCTGGTGACCTCTTCTGGCAAACAGGAAGAAGTGATAAGGAGTTTCAGAGAGATTGAGATAATGAAAATGCTCTACGGTTTACATCAAGGGGGTGGAGTTAGCATTCATTATGTCATTTTTATCGAGACAGTGGGTCTGTGATGTGAACGTTATCCCCAAATACATAAAGAAACTGAGGGTTGGAGAGGTGATGGTCTTGCTCAAGATCACTTGCCTACTTGTGTCTCAGCCTTCTAACTTGAAGCTCGTGGCTTTTCCACTGCACTAGGAGAATCACAAGTGGGTTTAGAGAGGAAAGCTGAGAGGAGAAAAGGGAGAGTGAGATCGCCTTAGAGTCTGGGGAAGTCTTTATGTTTTTTCTGCAACTAAAAGGCAACTGGAGAAGTGGACTTTAAAAAAACAACAAAAACTTTACAGCTGGGAAAACTCGTCAGGCTCAACTAATTCAGTACTTCTGTTTTACAGATAGGAAAACTGAGGGGAAAATAGGAAAGAATTTTACAGTGACTCTCTATATTAACTACCTAGACTATACAACTACCATTTCACTGTATTTGTTTTATCACACATCTATCCATTCTAGAGGTCTTTTTAAATATCCCTGGGTTGAATCTTTCAGGGGCAAAGAAGGAAGTGGCTATATGGTGATGGGGAGCAGGGGTAGGAAACGGTTGGTTTCCTAATGGAAACATTATGGTTTCTATTTTATTATGTGAAATCTATTAATTTATTTTTAACTTTGGAACCAGAAAAAAGTTCAATCTGCAATATTCTCATTAATTTCAGGGCCAGATGAAGGGAGAGTGAAGATCATTTGTCATAATGTCACCCTATAAATATTTTGAAGAGATTCTATTGCTATAAACCATAAACACATCCCTGTTGGGAAAGACAGGAGCAGTGTTTTCTGATTATAAGGAGTGTTTGTTGGAGCTACAGGCGTGTGGAAGCAATTTCAGGAACATCGTTGCGAGGGTGAGGTTTGTTTGGGGGTGGGGGGCGATTGGAGAGAGCTGGCTCAACTCCAGCCATTCTTGCTATAATATTTTTTCTCTTTCTTAGTATAACCTAGTTAGTGGTATGAATTTCGATGAACCTCCCCAATGGTCTGGAGCAGTCCCATTTTTTTTCTGCCTTTAACTGCAGCTAGAGTAACAGAGACAGGAGAAAATATTCCTAAGTCTTGCTGGAATTTTCTTGTTACGATTAAACGGTGTGTGGGGGACAGGCTGGGAGGGGACATGGAGTCACTGCAGTTATTTCCCCAGGGATATTTCATAAGTTCTGCTCTGATGCGTTTCTCTTTGATCCTTCCAGAGTCTCTGGCAGAGAGAATTCAAACAACTGCCATAGGAAATGGGGTACAGCCTTCACAGGACATATATGCTAAAATACAGAGTGGAATGTTGTCCTGATGTTGGATGGGATTCTCAGGTGAGAAGCTAGTTTATCAGTACCGTGAAATACCTAGACTTTCACTGCCAGAAAATTAAGATTGTAATCTTCTTGAGGACCAAGACCCTCATCTTTCTGAATTTCTCCCTACCTGCCTTCTGGGCAGGCCTGGGATGGGGTTCCAAGCCTGACACTGCAATGTGGAAACAGTGAAACCTTCTACAACACACAGTATGCTCTTTTCTTCAACCCATCAAAGTATCCAGAATTTGGCTGTGATAAATCTCCTTCAACTCCCTCTTTTTACAGGGGGGTGATTGGGCCAAGGAAGGTGGAGTAGCTTACCCATGTTTCCATGGTGAGCCTGAGGTAGCGCCAGAATGAGGACCCACTTCCCATTGACCTCTGTCTACTTCAGGAGGCAGGTGTGTTTAAATAGAACGCTGGGTTTCTGAAGTTGCGTAAGAAAACAGTTGAATCTGAAGAAAGGCAGGCCTAAAACAAGGCAATGCGGGGAACTGGGAAGCAGGGCAATTGTGGGAATGGGAGACCCAATCTTGCTTGGAATCTGTATGTCGCCAGCGAATGTCTTTCATCCCCATTATTAGTTAGCTGGTTAATTAGCTGGTATTGGTCTACAGCTGGTTAATGGCCTTACATAGAATATAATTTTCATCACTGGGCTCTCTGAAGGGTATATTTTTGGCTTGCCATTCTCTGTAGTCTGACTTTTCAACCCAATGTTCCAGTGGAAATTTTCCAGAGCATTGAAATTTCAAAATGCAAGAGCAAGAGGAAGAATAGAAATCACAGCCTTAAAACAAATGAGACAGGAGCTACTAGTGCATTCTAGTCCCCATCCCAGCATCCCATTCTCCACCCCCTCAGAAATACATCAGCATATCTGGCAGAGCTGTGTTTCACAAAACAAGATGCACAGCTTGATGAAAGAGGGATGCTGATGGAGGCAGTGAGAGGAGGCAGAGGTGGGGTGGAGAGCGAAGAGGGAGAAGGAGTGGTCTGGACGCTAGCTGAAGAAGCTTTAATGATCCTAAAAAGTATTGGGCAATAATTGCTACCTTGGAACTCACTTTGCTGTTGCAAAGAATGATAAAGCACCTTAATTATTGCTTTAAATAACCACACAGCTCCATCAAAACAGCATGAAATAGCACCCACGTATGAGCAAACTTATCTACTGCCATTGCTGTTTACAGCCTGAGAAATCCTTAAGGGAGCAACAGGGTAATAACTTGGTAGAGACATCATCTAGTCTGGGCCCTCAAGATTCTAGGTTACTCAGGCCTGGGAGAGGTGCTGGCACGTTGCCCTTGTTCTCCTTGACATTCTGAGATCTTTAACTGGGACAGCCAGAAAGAAGTCATTGCTTTCATTCTCTTAACCATTGGGCTGGGGTAGGGAGGGCAGTGTTTCGGGATTTTTTTTAAAGTTCCTTATTACGACAGGGATTTCAACCTATCCACGGAGGTTCTTCCCGTCCATTGGGATTTCAGGATACTCTGAGACCAAAGCCTTTGCAACCTATGCTTTGCCTCCCAGTGCTACGAGTAGTTAAGAGCAGCCCAGCTCAATCAAAACAAAGCGTATGTCTTTTACTCCTTCCTTGGTCAGGATAAGCTCCTGTTCCTGGCTTCCTAGAGGTGCAGGAAAATAGGAGGGTTCTTCATTTAAATTTCAGGAGTTGGTTTTTGAGAGAAGGGACTTAGTGGAAGAAAAAAAAGCTAAATTATATTTTAGCTTTTCCCTGCTAGAGAATTTTTGGTCTGTTCCGTGCTTAGAGAATTTTTGGTCTGGTTGGTTCATTAAAGATACTTTATATCAGGGCGTAGAGATCCAATCTCTCTTTCTCAGCAGACCTTACCAGCCCCTCAGAGTGCAAATCTTTCGGTCAACCTGAGAACCATAGCTCACAGAGGAAACCTGGTCTTGCCTGCCTCTTCAGAGTTAGGGTAGAGGGCAGCCTTCTGAATGTGCAGAAGGAGCTCATTGAATAAATCTGATAGCTTCCAGAGTGGTATTCATCGTCCCCTGGGCTGGGCTTCCAGCCAGACTAGGGAATATCTGCACATCTCAGATCTCCACCCCAGTCCTAAAGCTGATGCAGATTGTACCCGCTGCTTGCCAGCTTCTTCTCCTAAGGAGGCACTTACTGCAGACATGATAACTCCCTTCAATTTTGGTATGTTGCAATTAACTAAGGAATCTAATTTTCATAAGACTGTTATTAGCGATGGTACCAGCTTAGCTGGGGCACCAACCTACTCTGCAATCTAATATCGAGCCTCACAAAACACCATCTCATCTCTTTTTAATGACGTTCATAAAAGCGCATACTTTCAAAGAAAGGAACCATCTCCCGTCATATATATTTTCTCCCCAGTATGGAAAAGAGTAGCCTATGAAAAATATTGGTGAACTTCTTAGAGGGATACATTTCTTATTTATTGACAGCTTAGAAGAAGAAATAATTTGGATCAAATGACCTTTTGTCTTTGTAGACAAACTAAAAATAGAGTTAAGTTCAAGGTATCTCTCTCACATATACACACACACATTTTTTGTTCTATTCATGCCTGTCCTTGGTCACTCCCTGTAGCGTTAGTCAAGAATGGACTCTTGAATATTTGAAAGGACCAGAGGATGGCAGAGCTGAGCCATTTATTTTGGCTGGTCTTGAAAAATGAGACATGTTGTAAGCTAATCGATAAGAAGTTATTGGTATTATTATCTGCTTAATCGCTTTCTCCTAAATTTGGCTCCTAGGAATAGCTGCAGTTTGGGAGGTGGGTGAAATCACCCATTCGTCTATGCCAGTATGCAGTTCTTCCTTCATGCAGAAATACTGATCTATACACGTAAAGGGTTTGAAAACCAGTAAACCACTCATTATACCTAAATCAGTTTTCTCTGTACCATAGCACTTGGCATCTATAGTCCCAAGGCATGATGTCCTCTGTGCACAAACTGAAGAGGAAATTAAGGAACTATTGCCCTTTTTGTTAAAGCCAACTAAAAAAAAAAATTTGGCTTAAATTACCTAGTTTGATTTTCTGTAATGATGAAATCCATGTAACTAGTTGCTAAATCCTTACTACATTATACATTAATGATAATGTGTTCTCCTTGAGCATGCTCCATTCCTCATTCATGATGGGATTTTTGACATTATAATGATTGATGTTCTTTCCCCACCATTGTTCACCTTTGATAAAGTGGAGCGAAAGGAAAAACACATCTGCAAATTGTCCAAAGAAAGGCAACAAGAATTGTGTGTGTCCATATACGTGTGCATAGGTACATTCATAGCCACCCGGAGAGTTCAGAAATCAAAGTGACATTAAACTTTCTGTTGTGTGAACTTCCTATAGACCAGTTCAAGCACATAGAGCAGTCAGTGCCAGGAGGGAGGTGGAAATCACCTGTACCACTCTCCCCATTATGTATTTAGAGAAACCAGAGCTTAGTGGTTTACCCAAGGTCACCCAGCATATTAGTGGCAGGACTAAAATTCACATGCTTCTTTTCACTGCTGTCATGCATCCGCTCACATTTACTTTCTATGAGAGATGCTGTGTTTGGAATAGTCTGAGAGAAGATTTCATCCCCTCTGTGTCTCAGAGAGATGATTCTGTTGTCTGTTGGATACTATCAACTAGACCTGGCAGCACCCAGTGGACACAGAGGTTGACTATTGTGGCAGAAGTTCAGGGATCCAGCAGAGGTTGGGCAAATGGCCCAGTGATTTCTCTGTCTCGAGGAGATTCCAGACACCTCATACAAGGAGTATAGTGTGATTTTGCAGTTTGAGTGGAGGAAAAATGTCTTAGAACAATTGGTACTGTCTTTAGTTCCTGATAGTGGCCTAGCGCATTTGTTGCCTGATTCACCTAGACTTCAGACATTCTGAATTTAGTCTAATAATGAGTAAAGTAGAGAGAAGGGGTTCTTTAATTTTTTTTCATTAAAAAATGATTTGCCCCCTAAATTGAATAAAGTGCTAGTGAAAGGGGATGATAGCCTTTCCAGAGACCCATGCACCACTTGAGATTTGAGGGTTTTTTCCCCTCTCCCTTAAATAAAGTGAATATAGTGCTCATGAAAGGTGCTAATAGCAGTTCAAAGGCTGATATTCTAGTCTTGAACTGGTAGTATTTGTTCAAGTCCCTCTATTTAACTTTTCCTCCTTCAGACACATGTTAGTGGTGGGGAAAAGGATGGTCTTACATGAGAGACTCCTACTCACTTGGCTCCCATCCCTCAATGCTTCTTAGAAAAAAGGATTCCAGGTTCCATCCCACATCCTCCAAGGCTAGAGTACAGTTTAGTTTTCTGGTCTACACAGGCCAAGAGAAGGGAAGGCAATGATTGATTAACCTTCGAGCTTGGATGTAAACAGCTTTTTCATTAAAGCCACAAAGCCAAATCCTTTTTTGGCTGCATAGTGCATTTTCTTTACCTAAATCACTTCTGGATCTTGTCTTAACCTGCTTCTTTGGGCTTCTATGGGCATTAGTTATGGGCATAGGGAATGGGAGAAATTTCCCCTGGGAAAGGTGCTTTCGGGAGGAGGTAGGTTCCCAGTGTCTCATCTCTGTCCTGCCCTAAGTTGGGGATACTCTAAAGGCACAAGTGAACCCCAAGGCTCAGTACAACTGACTGTCAGCTGTGTCTCACCAGCTACCTACCACTTTGATCCACTAAAGTGCAAAGAAAGAAATGTAACCCCAGTATTCTGGTCACGGGCCATAGCAGGGAGGATGCCACAAGCCACAGTGCAGTCATTTCAGGTGCAGTGGTGTTGACAGAGGGTGGGCCAGAGGCTGCTGGACAGAGCTCCCCTCTAATTCTGCGGCCCACCTTGAAGACCTCCCATCTGTGAACATCTGTGTCCTTGAGCGGGCTCCCCCACTCCCCGCAGTTCACTTCGCAGGCTCTCTCCTTTTTCCGCAGAACTATCCCAAGATATCCCTAGCTATCTTGGATAGTTCTGGCACTTCAGAGTTAGAAGGAGAGAGAAATGTTTGTCTAACTTTCTGAAATGTTAAAGCCAAACAAAGCACCAAAAAGGAAAACAAAAAAAAAAAGACTTATAAAAATATAATGGGGTCTTCCCCGCCAAGCTTCCCACATTCTTTGTGGTATATGAAATGTCAGAATATAATGAACAGACTTTATAAACATTACTGTCTTTCCACCCGTATACACACATCTACGTGGCAGCAGCCTCACTGCTACCCTTTCACCTCGCAAAACTTCACTCTGTATAACCACGATATAATGCATCTGTTTCATCCTATGGACCCCACCTTCCCAAACATACACCCACTTGCAATTCCAGAGACTCTCCCCAAAAATAGACATCTGAAAAAAGTGCATCTGTTTATACTCAGTCTATCTGCATATTATTTCTTGAGATTATTACGTTTTTTTTTTAACCATAAAAAAGATTGCATATTGGCAATACGATGAGAAAAACCACGGCGGCCATCTCTGGGTGGTGGTGGAGGGTAAGTGGGGTGGGTGGTGAAGCAAATAAGCGTGAGGGCTCAGAGAGGGGCAGCTCAAAGAGAGGTCCTCAGCCTGGAGACGTGAGGATGGGTTCTCATTCTTCGGGCCTCGGAAATGTCCCATCTCTTTAGTCACTCCCTTCTCTTCTCTCCACTTTTCCCCATTTCCACTACCCATGCCTGGGCCGCACGACCCTCTTGAAGCAGAGGCGGAATGGCTTTTTGGCATGAGTCCACCTGGGCCAGTTTGAAGATAGGCATGGCGTTTGGAGGGGTGTGATGTGGGACACACACCAGAGCAAGCTTATTTGTGACTGTTTCCACTCTGGGAAAAATTGTCCATCACTTCTGTGACTTTAAAAATTTAAGCAGTTACTAGGCTGATAGGTTAAGAAAGAAATCTTTTGTTCTTGTGGTTTTGGATTAATATTAAGCATGAATATATATCCTATATTATATTGCTTCCCTTCTGCTCTGGGGCAGACTGCACGCTCCTTCCAAACAGGAAAACTGCACAGCCCACGGACTCAAATTTTTGAAAGCTGTTTTCTCCCACTCCCCCGGACCCACCCCGAACCCTCCCCTTCCTCCCTGGCCCCTCAGTTCCTGTATTAGAAAAGCCCCTCCCTCCCCGCTCCCACCAGCCACCCGAGGTTAAATAGATAGTGCCACATTCTAAGAGTCATGCATCGCCGCATTTGGGATTGCACACATTGCAGAGAAGGAGACGGTTGTGTGTGCGCCCCCTCCCTCTCGTCCCCTCCTCTTCGGCCCTCAGATTCCTGTGCTCTTCCCACTCTGCCCTCTCCCAGCCTCCCCCCATCCCAGACCCGTCACTGGTTATGGACATCCTCCCTGCGGACGATCTTGTAGATGATCCAGTAGAACATGTTGAAGATGAGGAAGGCCATGGGGAAGCCGATGCGGGAGATTTTGTCAATCTTCTTGGCCCTCTGGATGAAGAGTTTTCGCATCTCCTCCGGGGACTTAGATGGCGCAGGAGGTGGGTTGGTGGTGGTGTTGTTGTTGGCGCCCTTGACCGAGATGCCATCCTTGGCCTGAAGGCAGGCCGGGCCCATCCCATAGGCAGAGAAGTTGAAGCGGCCCTCTCCGGCCTCATCCTCCTGAAACAGATTCAACATGGGGCTCTACTTAAAATAAGATAGGGGCTGGGCACCCTCCCTGCAAGGCACTCCCCCGGGGGGGGGGCCAGGCCACGCCCATCTGGCTTTCCCTGCCTCCCGGACGGCACCATTCCAGGCTCCTGAAGGCTCTTTGGCTGGCTGGGGAGTTATGCCTTATAGAGGGGCGCCACTCACGTGCCGAAGCAGATGCAAACCAGGGGATAGGAGTGCGGCGTGGAGTCTGGAGACCTGTGTTCAGGTCTCTGCTCCATCACTTGCTGGCTGTGTGACCTTACGCAAGTCACTTCCTTGGAAGACTTCCTTCTGTGACTCTCAAAGAGTTTTTTAATTTCGTTTTTTCCTTTAAGTGGGGATAAGATTCACTCCACTATTTCAAGGTGTTTTTCGACCATCAGAGGTTATAGGTGAGCGGATACTCTGAATGCTGTTTTGTTAGAAATCCAGGGGACAGTTTGGAGAGATCCCCTGCTTTGCCTCTGTTGCCTCCTTGCCCTCTTCCCCCCACCCCATTCCCCAGTTAATGTCTTCTGTGCGTAGGTTGGGGGAGGGAGTGAACGGCCCAGGAGGGAGCAAGGGCTGTGGGCCTCACCTCCACTCACAAGCCAGGGCACCACAGCTGCTTCTTACCTCCATGTTCCTGTATCCCTGGCAGGTGTGACCTCAGACATACCTCTGGATTTTTATCAAGTTATCATTCAAGCCCTTCATCATTTGGCTCCGACTTACCTTTGCAGATTTCCCCCTCTCCCCCACCCTATGCTCTGCACCCCTGCCTGTTGTGTTGCATGTTCCCCCCTCCCTGCCTCATGCTCACTACCCAAATGTCTGCTTCCCTCACCCGCCTCGCTTTTTCTTTTCCTCATCTGGATCGTGGAGACACTCTTGTCTGCTCTCATCATGTCCGGCTTTGTGGTCCTTCCTTGTGAGTTCTGAGGCACGCTGAGAGTCTCAGCTGGGCTGCTGGTTCAGTGTGTGGCTCTGGGGGGTTTTATCGGCTCACTCTGCCATCCTAGAGAGCGAGAGCTCTTCGGGTAGCCTCCCTGTCTCCTGCTTGTTCCTGTGAGGGGCAGGGCCAGCAGAGAACAGGAGGCGGAGTCCAGGGGCCCCAGTGCCTGTCCAGCTCTGCTCCTGCCACTCCATCCTGGCTCCCCATCTGGGCTTGTTGTGATGACGTCTAGCCTAGTTTCCCTCCTGCCTCCCATCTCCCCCCGAGCCCCCTCCAACCCATCTGGGTTGTTACGACATAAATCTTATTGGTCATCTTTTGCTTAGAACTTTTTAATAGGCTGCCACTGACTTGAAGATAATTAAAACTTTTACATGGTGACAAAGCCTTAGATGATTTGGGCAGTCCTGTCTGCGTATCTCCGTCTGGCATTCTGTGCTCCAGCCACCCTGTGATATTTCCATCTGTTGGAAAGTGCTGCACTCCTCTTTCACTCTGGCCTCTGGGAAGGCGGGTCTCTCTGCTGGAACACTCTCCCAGCCGCACCCCTGCTTCCATCTCCTTCTCTTTCCCTGAACTAATTCCTACTCAGAGGCCTTCCCTGAGGATAGGCTAGGTGTGCCTGCTGTGTGCTCCATAAGCTCCCTCTACATCCCTCCTTCTTTTTCCTTTTTTGTATTTTAAAGCCCTTATCCCATTGTTTTCCTTGATTAATGTCTGTCTCTTCCATTAGACTGTAAACTCCATGAAGTCAGAGGCAAAGTCTGTCATGAATATATTTCCTGGGCAGAAGTTCAAAACTCTGCAAATGTTTGTTGACTAAACGTTTACTTGTATATCCTCTCCAATCCCAGCTTCCCCACCCCCAACCTTTTTTTAAAATTTAAATGCGGTTGTATTCCTAGCACCAGGAGGATTTTTTTTTTTTAATTGGAGTATAGTTGCTTTACAATGTTGTGTTAGTTTCTGCTGTACAGCAAAGTGAATCAGCTATACAAATACATATATCCCCTCTTTTTTGGATTTCCTTCCCATTCAGGTCACCACAGAGCATAGAGCAGAGTTCCCTGTACTGTACAGTAGGTTCTCATTAGCTATCTATTTTATACATAGTAGTGTGTGTAAGTCAATCCCAATCTCCCAATTCATCCCACTCCCAACCTTCCCCCCTTGGTATCCATACGTTTGCTAGCACCAGGGGGATTTGACACATATGATGAATGCTCAAGAAATCTTTTGCAAATGACTGAATCTGGTCCAACACCCATGTTGCAGAAGTGAGGGAAAGAAGATGGGCTCCAGTGCCTGGCAGATCGGCGCTCAACAAATATTTGTCTATGGGCAGGACAACTAGAGGGTTTGTGCCAGAGCCGAGGAGAGGAGTTGGGGGAGGCTGGCCAAGTCACTGGACCCTGTGCCTGGAAGTGGGCTG
This sequence comes from Balaenoptera musculus, assembly GCF_009873245.2. Lineage (NCBI taxonomy): Eukaryota > Metazoa > Chordata > Mammalia > Artiodactyla > Balaenopteridae > Balaenoptera > Balaenoptera musculus. The sequence continues at coordinate 126,995,882 of NC_045787.1, forward strand.
GCTCCGACTCTGTTGCTTATCAGTATAAATCGGCCCCCCCCGCTGTGGTGGGGTGGGTGGGAGTGGGTGCTTGAAAATGTTTTCTCGCAGGGCTCCAGTTATGCAGGGGGAGGCCCAAGTTAACTCTCTGTATAGCTTTGGGAAATTATTCTCTGCCTTCTTCATCTATTAAGCATGAGAGGGGATGGGATGGAGGTGTGGAGGCCTCATCTGGTGAGAAGATGATCAATTTCACATTGTATCCAGGAGAAAGGAAATTCCCTAGAAGTGACTGGACAAAAGCTTGCTATTCCTATTTGAGCCAGCAGATGGCAGGAAATGAATGCCCAACTGCACCTGGAGCTGCGTGGGCCTGGAGCAGGGGAAATCTGATAGTTACTCTAGAGCCCAGGGAGGTTGGTAGTGTGCCTGCCCAGTGAGGCTCACAGAGGTTTCCTAATAATCTGACTAATGAGGCTGGCCAGGAAATTCGAGGACCAGATGCTTTCTGCCCAGCAAATGAGGTAACATGGGAGGATGGTGGGAGTTGAGGAGCCTGGCCAAGAGCACAGGCTCCGAGAAACTCGGGCATATAGCTAGTTCCTCTTCACTCACCATATAGGGCTTAAAACCCCCTGGGGCCCTGCGGTCCTAGCTTGTACACTGCCAGTGTACAAGCCGCATCCAGAGGGCCTTACTCCAAGGAACCTCTTCTTTATGGTGAGCCCGATTCTGCGTCCTTGTAGTTTCTGACATTTGTGCCAAATTCAGAGCCCATGGGCACAAGGAAGGTCACGCTAATTCAGATGCACACCAGGGGCCAGGCAGGAGAAATGAGTGATGAAGTGAGCCTGGGGCTGTGGAATGCATTCCCTACCTAAAGGCATTTGCAGTGCACTTGTACCACGTGGGATTGTGAATCCAGCGGGACCAGAGGCTGCCATGTTTTGAGTGAAACTAGAAGTGTGACTTTTGAATGCTGGCACGCACTTCCAGATTTTTAAGACACTGCTTAAAAACTTAAAGATATTTGCGTGGCAAATTTGACCTTCTAGCTACCAGTTTTTGACCACCGCCTTGGGCTAAATCTTAGTTCCTATTTAAGATCTAATAAATGCAGGACTATTTTTATCTGCTTCAGGATGGAAACATTGATGAACAGATAAGCAGCAGCTGGTGGTATATGGTCAGTGTTTTGAGAATAGCCATGGGTCTTGGAAGGCCGCCTTGCCTTTGCCATCAGTGTCTCCAGGATCCTGGTAACTTGCCCCTTCTCTCTGTTGTCACCTCACAGGAGGAGTGGATGGGATGCTCTCTGAGAGCTCTTCCAGCACCAACGTGCTGTGAGAGAATGAGGAAGGAACCGAGCAGAGGAATCTGATCAAATCTGCATAGTGGCCTTAGGCACACTTTACCTGGCCAGAGGTAAAACAAAGCTTTTGTTTTCCTCTAGTGTATAAAACTGGTAGGCATTTGGCAAGGGTGAAGGCAGCCTTTGGAAGTACTGTAGGTCCTGCATATTACATATCTGCAAGGAGCTTCATTCACATTTTCATCTCTGTAAATGCTGCCCCCTGGAGTTGTGCAGGGCACAGTCTAGTGGGCTGGTGCCAGTCAAATATTTTGGACGTAGTCTTCCCAAATAACTCTCTCTGCAACAAATTTTTGAACTTCTTTTAGCAGAGGGAAATGCAGAAAACGCTAGCCTATGGGGGAGAAAGGGAAAATAAAAAGTAAATCCCAGAGATAGTTGTGTTTGGTCAGTTCCTTGTTTAGACTATGTTAAGAGACAGAGGCTAGGTATCTGGTGGACAGTAATGGAAGGACTAAAACTAGGGTCTTTCAAGAAGTCCTGTCTGGCTCGCTGCACCCAAGATGGTTTCCTCTTCCAGCGCAGGTTATATCCTAACTCCCATGGGCATCTTCTGTCTCGGAACGTCTGCCTGCCGCCTGCGGTTAACTGCTAGAAGTTAATTGAATCAGATTGCTGGTGTTTAAGAAACATACTAAGGGAAATTTGTGCCTATGGAATCATTTTAATCCCTGGCACTTGTGTGGCAGGAACAAAACTTAAAGCTACTTTGGCATCTGATTTCATCTTCACCACAGTCCCCCATTATACCCACTTAGTCCATTTTACAGATGGAGAAGCCGGGCCCCAAAAGAGGCTAGCTGAAAATCACATACCAAAGAGGCAGAGTCCTTTGTCACAGCACCTTGTAACTCGGTAGACAGCTGTTTTCAGTAGGTCAACCTAAAGCAGCTAGGGCCTTGGTGTGTGGCAGGTATGTGGTGTGGCCTGACAGGTCAGAGTGTATGAGCCCCTGGTTTTCCTTAACCATTGATGGAAACACTTCCAGGTAACCTCTGTGACTGGCAGGTCTCTTTTTTCATTAGGTTTTTTATCCCTTTGTCCATTTGTTCAACAAAAGCCTATTGCATGTTCACTGTCTATCAGGCCTTGTGTTAAGCACCAGGGATGTAGCACTGAGCAAGAGGAGACAGGGTCTCTGCCCTGAGGGAGCTTATCATTCAGTGGACGATGCGCAGTAAACAATCACATGATTGAATGCATAATTATAACCCAAGATAAATGTTCAGAAGGAAAGAAACTGAGTTCAGCTAGAGTATGGTCTTCGCTGGCATAAACGGTGTCTTTGTGCAAATTAGAAGAAAGGCATCCGCCTCTTGGGGTGTATGAATCGAGATCCCTTCCTCTGGCTGATAGAGTCCACGCCGGGGCAGGATTTAGAGAAGAGCACCTCCTTGGCTGGGGGCCCTTGTAGGATACAACCTGCACGACCATACTTAACAGCCTGACATACGCACCTCAGTACAGGACCTAACCTTGACTAGGATATCAAGGAAAGATGCCTCAGCCGAGAACTGGAAAATGAGTGGGTTCATAGCAGGCAAAGTGCACCGGAAGAGCAACCCAGGAGGAGAGAACCAGACGCCTAACGTCCTGTGCGTGTGCTTGAGGAACTATGAAAAAAGCCAGTGTAGATGGTGCTCAGAGAGCAAAGGAGGAAGTGATGTGAAGGTGAGGCTGGAGAGAAAAGCAGCTTCTCTGATCCGCAGGAGAAAGGTCTCCTGGGGAAGCAGTTATGGACCAGGATGTGGAGCCAGTTTTCTCCCACAGGCTGCATGCTCCCCAGTGGCGCTTGTTGGTTGGGACACACACAGCCTCTGAGTTAACAGAGGTTGGTGACTTTTCAGAGGTGGTGTGCCAAGTATTTCTTTATTCAATTCCTCATAAGGTGAGAGGATCCACTCTGGGGGAGAATCTTGCTGGATGCCCTTTTCTTGGAAGTAGGAATCAAAGGCCTGGAAACTGGACATTCTGCTCTTAAGATCTCACCTTTTGTGGTGCAAATCCCTTCTGGAATCAGGCCCATTGAAATAATTGAAATGTTTTCCACCCTGTAGAAAACACCAACAGACACCCCCTCTGCCTGCCATGCTTTGGGTTTACAGCTAGTTTCTATCTTGACACGGTCAGTGTTTGCTCCATCAGTTCTGTCTTCGGGTGTAACCTGATAATTAGTGTTACTATCTGCCTATAGACCCAATCAGGGCATTGTTTATGGGAGGGGAAGCTAGGACTTCCAGAACTTTGACCCCTATTTTGTGCCTGCTTTACCCACTGAGAAGGATGGTCCAGTGAAACAAGTATCACAAGACAGAGCTGCCTGGCACTCTTCCGTTTGCTGCCAGCAGCGAGCCAAAGGCCTACCTTGTGATGTCTTCGCTTCCTCCTGAATCGGAGCAGCTCTTTGTGCTGCCGAGACACAAAGTTGACAGCGGCGTACTCGAGCAGGGCTGAGAACACGAAGAGCAGGCACACGGCCATCCAAATGTCAATGGCTTTCACATAGGACACCTGGGGCGGAGGTGGGGGAAGAGCACAGGGAAGTGAGGAGAGAGCAGAGGGAAGTCTTGAGTACCGAGGAATGTTTTCTGCTCCTTAGGACCCCCTCCCCCATCACTCACTCACTGCTGTCCCCTCTCAGCTGGGATATTAAGGTGGAGGGTGCAGAGGGAAACAGAAGAGAAATGCATCAAGAAGACAGGACAGAATATTGGGGAAAAAAGAACATGGTGCCTAGAAGAGCCCTAAAGAGAGGGGGACGGTGTGTCTAGCATTATTGTTAAGTGGAACAGAATGTGGTATTTAGACTAAAGCTCTAAATAGGAACAGAATTTGTACCTAGGGTTAAAACTAAGTGGAGGATGTCAGTGCGAATGGCAGAGTAAGATCTTCAAAAACTCTCTCTCCCCATAAAAGCAACTATCAAAAACGGTCAGAACCAGCTTTTTTTCAGAACTCTGTTAAGTAATCAAAGTCTAACAGCAATCCTGTAAGCATTTATTTAAGAAAATCAGCTGGATCTCAGTAAGAACATCAAGCTTCATGGCATTAAAAAACCCCCAGCTTTATTGAGATATAATTCACATATCATACACATTTAAAGTGTACAATTCAACGGTTTTATACATTCACAGATATGTGCAATCATCATCACAGTCAATTTTAGAACGTCTTCATCACCTCAAAAAGAAACCTGCTATCTTTTAGCTATCATTTCCTTATTCCCCCAGTTGTCTTCCTCCAGTCCTGGACATTTCATATGAATGGAATCATACAATTTGTGGCCTTTTATGACTGGGTTCTTTCACTTAGCATAATGTTTTCAAGACTCATCCATCTGGTAGCATGTGTCAGTATTTTATTCTTTTTTATGGCCAAATAATATTCCATTGTATGGATATAACACATATTGTTGATCCATTTATCAGTTGATGGACAGTTTAGGCTGTTTCTACCTTTTGGTTATTATGAGTAAAGCTGCTGTGAACATCAGTGTGTAAGCTTTTGTGCGGATGTACGTTTTTATTTCCCTTGGGGCTTTGTGGTGTTCTAAGTTGCCCTATTCCCATTCTCTCATCCCCAGCTCTGTGCTAGCTTTGAAATCCAACAGCCTGCAAGCATGGTGAACACGAGTATCCTGATAGCCACTGCATGGGGCAGAACAGAGTAGGAGCTTCTTTAAAGCTGCATTCTCAGGGAATTGTTATTTGACCAGTTTTGTGGTTCTCTGAGAGATCCCACTCACAAGGCTGTTTTTATTTGACCTGACTTGGAGCTGGTCCAGTGTGAACAGCTTTTTCCTTGAGGGCATTTGTTGAAAACAATCATTGGCAAGTGTTGAACATTACATCAGCCCCAGGCAGTTGGTAACAGTTGAGGCAAACAATAGGTTGATCAAAAAGTATAAAAGGAAAATCTGGGGAATGAGCTGTCCATAGAGGGCTTTAGGAAGCTATGATATATTCCTGGGAATCTATGCACATTCTTAGGCCTGTGTGTATGCTCAGGGAAGAGCCGAGAAGGCTCTTAGCACTCAACTCTGAATAAACAGGAAGGCTAAGGCAAAGTTGTAAACTGCTTGGCTGAGTGTTGAAAGTATATCCTAACACACACAGAGCCCCTAGGCAAAGGCTGGGAGATTTATTGGGTGCAGGCATTTAAGGAAATCTCTTAAGTTCTTAGCTAACCACTAAGCTAACTGTAGAGACTTCAGTGGTCCCACACAGCAAAGAATACAGACATTACAGAATTAGTTCTGTAAAGTTATTAAACAAACAAACAACAACAAATCCTGAGGAGGGAGGAGAATCTGATTTCCAGAGATGCCACATTGTATAATGTAAAATGTGTAATTTTCAACAACAAATCTAAGACATACAAAGAAACAAGAAAATACAGTGAATGCAATGGACTGAATGTTTGTGTCCTCCCAACATTCATATGTTGAAATCCTAATCCCAATGCGATGGTATTTGACGATGAAGCCATTGGGAAGTAATTAGGTCATGAGAGTGGAGCCCTCATGAATGGGATTAGTGCCTTTATAAAAAGAGTCCAGAGAGCTAGCATACTCTCTTTCTGCCATGTGAGGATACAACAATACGTCAGCAGTTTGCAACTGGAAGAGGATACTCACCAGAACCAGACTATGCTGACACTCTGATCTCAGACTTCAAGCCTCCAGAACTGTGAGAAATAAATTTATGTCGTTTATGAGCCACCCAGTCTATGGTACTTTGTTATAGAAGCCTGGACTGACTAAGTCAGGCCCATACATAGGAAAAAAAGCAGTCAAAAGAAGCTGTGCCTGGACTTCCCTGGTGGCGCAGTGGTTGAGAATCTGCCTGCCAATGTAGGGGACATGGGTTCGAGCCCTGGTCTGGGAGGATCCCACATGCCACGGAGCAGCTAGGCCCGTGAGCCACAACTACTGAGCCTGCGTGTCTGGAGCCTGTGCTCTGCAACAAGAGAGGCCGCGATAGTGAGAGGACCGCGCACCGCGATGAAGAGTGGCCCCTGCTTGCCGCAACTAGAGAAAGCCCTCGCACAGAAACGAGACCCAACACAGCCAAAAAAAAAAAAAAAAAAAAAAAAAAAGAAGCTGTGCCTGAGGAAACCCAGATGTTGGACTTAACAGACAAAGACTTTAAATCAGTTACATTTTTAATATGTTCAAACAACTGAAAGAAACCTTGTCTACACAACTAAAGTATGAGAGGGAATTCCCTGGCCGTCCAGTGGTTAGGACTCTGCGTTTCCATTGCAGGGGCCACGGGTTCAATCCCTAGTCAAGGAACTAAGATCCCACAAGCTGGGCAGCCTGGCCGAAAAAAAAAAAAAAAAAAGTGTGACAACAAAGTCTCACCAAGTAGAGCATGAAATAGAAGTTACAAAAAAGAACCAAATAGAAGTTCTGGGGTTAAAAAGTAAAATAACTGAACTGAAAATTTTACTAGAGAGGATAACAGCATATCTGAGTAGACAGAAGAAAGAATGAATGAATTGGAAGAAGAATCAATGAACTTGAGGTTATCCTGTTTGAGGAACAGAATGAAGAAAAATGAACAGAGCCTCAGAGACATGTGGGGAACCATCAAGTGCACTAACGTATGTTTGATGGGTATTTCTGAAGAAGAGGAGAAAGAGGCAGAATATTTGAAGAAATAATGGCAAATATTTCACCAAATTTGATGAAAAACACTAATGTACACATCTAAGAAACACAATATACTCCAAGCAAGATAAACTCAAAGAGATCCACACCTAGACATACCATAATCAAACTGTCAGAAGCCAAAGAAAAAGAATCTTGAAAGCAGAAAGAGAGAAGCAACTCATCATGTACAAGGTATCCTCAATAAGATTAACAGCTGATTTCTCTTTAGAAACAATGGGGTCTAGAAAGCAGTGGGATGAAATTAAAGATGACCTAAATGAATGGGAAGACATCCTGTGTTCATGGGTTGAAAGACTTAATATTATTAAGATGGCAATACTCCCCAAATTCCTATATAGACTCAATGCATTTTTAACTAAAATTCCTTTTTACTGTTGTTGCAGAAATTGACAAGCTGATCTTAAAATTTATATTCATGTTCATATGGAAATGCAAGTGACCCAGAATAGCCAAAACAATCTTTAAAAAGAGCAAAGTTGGAGGACTCACACTCCCCAACTTCAAAACTCACTATAAAGCTATGGTAATCAAGAGAGTGATACTGACATAAAGATAAATATACTGGGGCTTCCCTGGTGGCGCAGTGGTTGAGAGTCTGCCTGCTGGTGCAGGGGACACGGGTTTGAGCCCTGGTCTGGGAAGATCCCACATGCCGCGGAGCAACTAGGCCCGTGAGCCGCAACTACTGAGCCTGCGCATCTGGAGCCTGTGCTCCACAACAAGAGAGGCTGCGATAGTGAGAGGCCCGCGCACCGCGATGAAGAGTGGCTCCCGCTTGCTGCAACTGGGAGAGCCCTAGCACAGAAACGAAGACCCAACATAACAATCAATCAATCAATCAATCAATCAATCTTTAAAAAACAAAAAAGAGAAGGGGAGAAACAAATTACTCAATAAAGAAGTTACTCTGTGTAAATGTGCTGAAAAAAAAAAAAAAGATAAATATACTTATCAATGGAATAGAATTGAGAGTCCGGAAATAAATCCATACATCTATGGACAATTGATTTTTGAGAAGAATATAAATTCAGTGGAGGGAAAGACTAGTCTTTTCAACAAATGGTGCTGGGATAACTGGATATCCACATGCAAAGGAATGATATCCCTCCATATACCATATACAAAAATAAACAAAAATGGATCAAAACCCTATATTTAGAGCTAAACTATAAAACTCTTAGAAAAAAATGTATGTGTAAATCTTCATGATTTTGGATTAGGTATTAGTTTCTTAAGTACGATGCCAAAAGCACAAGCAACAACAGAAAATATAAATTAGACTTCATCAAAATTATAAATTTTTGTGCATAAAGAACATTATCAATTAAGTAAAAAGACAACCCATAGAATGGGAGAAAATATATGCAAATCACATATCTCATAAGGGTTTTAAATCCACAATACACAAAGAGCTATTACAACGCAACAATAAAAAGGGAAATACCCCAATTAAAAAGTGGGGCAAGAGATTTGAATAGATTCTCCAAAGAAGATACAGAAATGGTCAATAAGCACATGAAAAGATGCTCAACATTATTAGTTATTCAGAAAATGCAAATCAAAACCACGGTGAGATACCACTTCTATTAAGATACTTATAATCAAAGAGATAGAATAATAAGCGTTAACGAGAATGTGGAGAAATTGGAACTTTGGCAGGATTGGCAGGATTATAAAATGGTGTAGCCACTCTGGAAAATAGTTTGGCAGTTCCTCAAAAACTTTAGCATATAATTACATATGACCCAACAATTCCACTCTTAGGTATATACTTATAAGGGTTGAAAACATATGTCCACACAAAGACTTGTACACAGATGCTCATAGCAGCATTATTTAAAATAGGCAAAAAGTGGCACAACCCAAATGTCCATCAACTGATGAATAGATAAACAAAATGTGAAATATCCATACAATAGAATATTATTCAGCCATAAAAAGAAATGAAGTAGTGATACATTCTACAACATAAATGAACCTTGATAATATTATGCTAAATGAAAGAAGTCAGTCATAAAAGTGCACATGTTGTGTGATTCCCCTTAGCTGAAATGTCTAGGATAGGCAAATTCATAGAGGTAGAAAGTGGATTAGTGGTTGCCAGGGGCTGGTGGGAGCAGGGAACAAGGAGTGACTGTTGATGAATATGGGGGTTTCTTTGTGGGGTGATGAAAATGTTCTGGAATTAGCACTGAGGGTGTACAACTTTGTGAATATATTAAATGCCACTGAATTTTGTGCTTTAAAAAAAGCGAAGGGGGGGCTTCCCTGGTGGCGCAGTGGTTGAGAATCCGCCTGCCAATGCAGGGGACACGGGTTCAAGCCCTGGTCTGGGAAGATCCCACATGCCACGGAGCAACTAAGCCCGTGAGCCACAGCTACTGAGCCTGCGCGTCTGGAGCTTGTGCGCCGCAACAAGAGAGGCCGCGATAGTGCGAGGCCCGCGCACCGCGATGAAGAGTGGCCCCCGCTCTCCGCAACTGGAGAAAGCCCTCGCACAGAAACGAAGACCCAACACAGCCAAAAATAAATAAATAAATTTATTAAAAAAAAAAAAGCGAAGGGGGAAGAATGTCATGTTGAGTGTAATAGCAAACGAAGCCAAGTATCAAGTCTAGTGTTAACAATGAGTGGAGTAGAATGTTGAGTCTAGTGAGGGGGAATGTGGCGTCAACTATTAATAGAGAGTGGAGCAGTATGTTGAGCCTAACATAAGGAACAGGAAGCAGAATATTACTCCTGCTGTTGCAAATGAACAGAGCAGAAAGTGTTGTCAGTTGGTAACAGTAAACAGAATTTGGTTTCAAGCTTTTACAGTAAATGTAGCAGAATGCAAAGTCTAGCGTTAATAGTGCAAAGGGCAGATTGTTGAGTTTTCTTGTGAGGATGAATAGAGGAGAGAGTGGTGTCTAGTGTAGATGGCAAGTGGAGTAGAATGTCATGTCTCACATTAAAAGTTAATGGTAGAGGGACTTTCCTGGTGGTGCAGTGGTTAAGAATCCGCCTGCCAATGCAGGGGACACAGGCTCGAGCCCTGGTCCGGGAAGATCCCACATGCCGTGGGGCAACTAAACCCGTGCACCACAACTACTAAGCCTGCACTCTAGAGCCCACAAGCCACAAGTACTGAGCCCGTGTGCCACAACTATTGAAGCCCACACGCCTAGAGCCCATGCTCTGCAACAAAGAGAAGCCACCGCAAAGAGAAGCCGGTGCACTGCAAGAAGAGTAGACCCCACTCACCGCAACCAGAGAAAGCCCATGAGCAGCAACAAAGACCCAATGCAGCCAAAAAAAAAAAGTTAATGGAAGAGTCATGTCATGAAAAACAAAAAACAGTGGGGAGACTGTTCTAGATTAAAAGAGCAACTGTATGCAGTATGAATGTTTATTGGATCCATGTCCATTGATGACAGTTTTTGGACAATTGGGAAAATTTAAAGGTTCTATATTAGATGAAATTATGGAATTATTTCTAATTCATTAATACTTATTCAATTAATATTAATTTTTTTAGATGTGATAATATCATTGTGATCCTTATTCCTTATTTATTTATTTATTTATTTATTTATTTATTTATTTAATTTATTTATGGCTGTGTTGGGTCTTCGTTTCTGTGCTAGGGCTTTCTCTAGTTGTGGCAAGCGGGGGCCACTCTTCATCGCGGTGCGCGGGCCTCTCACTATCGCGGCCTCTCTTGTTGCGGAGCACAGGCTCCAGATGCGCAGGCTCAGTAATTGTGGCTCACGGGCCCAGTTGCTCCGCGGCATGTGGGATCCTCCCAGACCAGGGCTCGAACCCGTGTCCCCTGCATTGGCAGGCAGATTCTCAACCACTGCGCCACCAGGGAAGCCCCTTATTCCTTATTTAGAGGTGAATTGTCATGTCTGTAACCTTCAAATGATGCAGCAAAAGTTGCATCTATCTACTTACCTACCTACCTACCTACCTACCTATAAATAGAGATAAAGTAAATGTGGCAAAATGATAACAATTGGCATCGAGGTGAAGGCTTTTAGGGTGTTTGTTGTATATTCTTTCAACTTTTTCTATATCAAAACAATGTTAAAAAAAAAATGTTAAGTGCAGTACTGCATTGGAAATGGTGCAGAATGTTGCACTTAACATGAGGCTGAAGGGAGCAGAGTATGGCATCTGGTATTAACAGTAGAGCAGAATGTTGTGTCTGGTGATGAGTGAGTAATGGGGAATGTGGCTCCAGCAACTATAGTGAATGTAGTGGAACACAGCACCTAGCATTAAAGGAGAGTAAAGCAGAATGAGGCATCAAGCGTTCATATGACAGAAATCTCTTGAATTGAATTCCTATACACTAATGATGAAAAATCTGAAAGAAAAATTAAGGAAACACTCCCATTTCCTATTGCAACAAAAAGAATAAAATACCTAGGAATAAACCTACCTAAGGAGACAAAAGACCTATATGCAAAAAACTATAAGACACTGATCAAAGAAATTAAAGATGATACAAACAAATGGAGAGATATACCATGTTCTTGGATTGGAAGAATCAACATTGTGAAAATGACTGTACTACCCAAAGCAATCTACAGATTCAATGCAATCCCTATCAAACTACCAATGGCATTTTTCACAGAACTAGAACAAAAAATTTCACAATTTGTATGGAAACACAAAAGACCCCGAACAGCCAAAGCAATTTTGAGAAAGAAAAACAGAGCTGGAGGAATCAGGCTCCTGGACTTCAGACTACACTACAAAACTACAGTAATCAAGACAGTATGGTACTGGCACAAAAACAGAAATATAGATCAGTGGAACAGAGTAGAAAGCCCAGAGATAAATCCACGCACATATGGTTACCTTATCTTTGATAAAAGAGGCAACGATATACAGTGGAGAAAAGACAGCCTCTTCAATAAGTGGTGCTGGGAAAACTGGACCAGCTACATGTAAAAGAATGAAATTAGAACACTCCCTAACATCATACACAAAAATAAATTCAAAATGGATTAAAGGCCTAAATGTAAGGCCAGACATTATAAAACTCTTAGAGGAAAACTAGGTAGAACACTCCATGACATAAATCACAAGCAAGACCCTTTTTGACCCACCTCCTAGAGAAATGGAAATAAAAACAAAAATAAACAAATGGGACCTAATGAAACTTAACAGCTTTTGCACAGCAAAGGAAACTATAAAAAGACGAAAAGACAACGCTCAGAATGGGAGAAGATATTTACAAACGAAGCAACTGACAAAGGATTAATCTCTAAAATGTACAAGCAGCTCATGTAGCTCAATATCAAAAAGCAAACAACCTAATCCAAAAATGGGCAGAAGACCAAAGTAGACATTTCTCCAAAGAAGATATACAGATTGCCAACAAACACACGAAAGGATGCTCAACATCACTAATCATTAGAGAAATGCAAATCAAAACTACAATGAGGTATCACCTCACACCAGTCAGAATGGCCATCATCAAAAAATCTACAAACAATAAACGCTGGAGAGGGTGTGGAGAAAAGGGAACCCTCTTGCACTGTTGGTGGGAGTGTAAATTGATACAGCCACTATGGAGAACAGTATGGAGGTTCCTCAAAAAACTAAAAATAGAACTACCATACGATCCAGCAATCCCACCTCTGGACATATACCCGTAGAAAACCATAATTCAAAGAGTCATGTACCACAATGTTCATTGCAGCTCTATTTACAATAGCCAGGACATGGACACAATCTAAGTGTCCATCAACAGATGAATGGATAAAGAAGACATGGCACATATATACAATGGAATATTACTCAGCCATAAAAAGAAATGAAATTGAGTTATTTGTAGTCAGGTGGATGGACCTAGAGACTGTCATACAGAGTGAAGTAAGTCAGGAAGAGAAAAACAAATACCGTATGCTAACACATATATATGGAATCTAAAAAAAAAAAAACCATGGTTCTGAAGGACCTAGGGGCAGGACAGGAATAAAGACACAGACATAGAGAATGGACTTGAGGACACGGGGAGGGGGAAGGGTAAGCTGGGACGAAGTGAGAGAGTGGCATGGACATATATACACTACCCAATGTAAAATAGATAGCTAGTGGGAAGCAGCCGCATAGCACAGGGAGATCAGCTCCGTGCTTTGTGTCCACCTAGAGGGGTGGGATAGGGAGGGTGGGAGGGAGGCTCAAGAGGGAGGAGATATGGGGATATCTGTATACATATAGCTGATTCACTTGGTTGTACAGCAGAAACTAGCACAGCATTGTAAAGCAATTATACTCCAATAAAGATGTTAAAAAAAAAGAAATAGTGACTAATTCCTTGTGCTCGCCTTATCTCAGGCAGGGAAGGGAGAGGTGTGTCCTCCTTACCTGTCCTGGTGTTCCGTGCTCTTGGGCGGTAGGACTTACCTTGGGCAGGGATGCTCGGGAGCCTGAGCTCTGGGTGGTCATGGTGAGCACGGTGGTGATGCCCAGGCCCACGCGGGCTGGGGCGGCATCCATGTTGATCCAGAAGGAAATCCACGAGAGGATGACAATGAGCAGGCTGGGAATGTACATCTGGATCAGGTAGTAGCCCATCTGTCGCTCCAGGTGGAACCGGGCCTCGATGCAGGTGAATTTGCCTGCAAGAAATGATAGTGGGAAGGCCAGGTAGCCTTGGATAGGAACAAGGCTTTGAGGTCAGAGCAACCTCGACCAGAGTCCTGGTTCAGCCTCACACTAGCTGTGTCCTTAGGTGAGTGTTTGCATCTTTCTGTGTCTCAGTTTCCTCATCTTTGGTAAATTGGGGATAAGGATAATGATGATAATAGTAATGATAATAATAATACCAACCTCATATGGTCACTCATGGTTACTGTGATGGTAAAATAAGATGATGCCTATAAAGAACTTAGCACAGTCCTCACAAACCATTAATGCTCAGCATGTCATTTGCCGTCATCCCCGTCAACACTATTTTGTTGCTAAGAGTGGGCCCAAGTGGATCATTCTCTATCCTTCTGCCAGTTATGTTCCCCAGAAGTGACTCATTTCTGTTACTTCCTCTTGTAGAACCTTTCTCTCCTTCCACCTCTACCCATACAAGAAAGTCCCCATTACCTACAGGGAAAAGTTCAAACTCTTTAGTCTGCCCTTCACGGTCGAGCTCTAGCCTGTTTCCACCCCATTTCCCTTGTTTCTTTACTCTACTCATGACCCCCTACACTCCATCCCTTGCCTTGATCATCCTCTGTATCTTCACACTTCTGAGTTTTTGAGCCTGATAATCCCTCTGCCCGGAAGGCCCTTCTTCCGCCCCACAACCAGCCAAAGAAATCCTCCCTCTCCTTTTTGGCAGTTTAACTGTGAAGTCTCCCCTAGGCGGAGTGCTCTGTTTTTCCTGTGTCCCTTCAGCTCTCTTCACGTGATCATCAGAGCCTTTAGGGCATAGTACACTGAGTTAGTAGGCAAGTTGATCTCACTCTCTCTCTCTCTGTCCTCTGCACCAGACTGTGGACAGCTCTTCTCCTCCCAATCTGTGAATCCCTGGAACTGGGCTGGGCCATCCCATGGTGGCATCTTAGCTCCAGTCCACTGATGCACAGTTACCAGGGGATTTTCTACAGCTCCCTGGACAGCACCTTCCATGTGGACAGGGCCTTGCCAGTCTTCTCTCCTTGAATCCACAGAGCTAGCCCAGAACTCAGCTCTCACTTAAATGTGAATAGTGAAGGGCAACTGAGATGATGTATGAGAAAACGCTGTGTAAACAGTAAAGGGCCGTGGTATGTGAGAGTCTGTTGTGATTATTTGATTCATGGGGACTCACTGCTAATCAGAGTACAGTTGGCCCTCCGTATCTGTGGGCCCTGCATCCTTCAGTGAGGAGGGCCAACTATGGTCTTGAGCATCCCTGGAATTCGGTAATTTGGCGGGTCCTGGAACCAGTTCCCCTTGGATATTGTCTCTGAGTCTCAGCTTGCCCAGGGATGAAGAGAGTATTTTTGAAGGTTCTAAGATATCTCCGAGGTCACTGGAAAGAGACAGCTGTCCTAAACAGACCGGCACCCAGGCTGCCTGCTTTTTTTCTGGGCCTTTTACTTGCATCAGAACCCACAGTGGTTTCTCTGAACCCCTCGCCTTCACCTCCTCTTCTCCTGGGCCCCTGTCCCAGCCTGTCATGTGCCTCCACTCCACTCAGCTGTGTTCAGACAGCAGCCCCCCGCCCAGCTCCCCAGCGTGGCATACTAACTGACTGCCTTTTGTCCTCAATGTTCCATGAGCTCCTTCCCAGCCTGAAACAGGGCAGGCAAAGCCAGTCTTGATCCGACCCCACTTCATCCCTGTGTTCAACCTTCCAACAAATGCTGGGCTAGGCATAGGAGATAGAGAGCTGAGCTAAAAAGTGGGGTTCCCTCCTCATAGCTCAGTCCAGGGGACCCTTTCCAACTTCACTGTTTACTAATCCTCAGTGCCAGCTCCCAGCTCCCCACTGAGGTCTAATGTGAACATTCTCTGTGCTTTTGCCCTCTCAGAAATGCCAGTCCCGGGACTTCCCCAGCGGTCCAGTGGTTAAGACTTCACCTTCCAATGCAGGGAGTACAGGTTCGATCCCTGCTCGGGGAGCTAAAATCCCACATGCCTCGTGGCCAAAAAAAACCAAAACCAGAAGCAATATTGTAACAAATTCAGTAAAGACTTTAAAATGGTCCACATCAAAAAAAAAAAAAAATCTTAACAAAAAAAATAGAAATGCCAGTCCCTCTGTGATAGACACTGCTAGATGTCCTCCCACTGTCAGCTCTCCCTTCTGCCTTAGGGACAGGGTCCGTCCTGAGCTGGACATACTGCTACCTGGAAAAGAGACTGTATCTCCCAGCTCCCCTTGTAATGAGATGTGGCCCAAGCTCAAGTTACTTGTCCCAGGACTCACAGGAAGAAAGTGTGGGAGCCACTGTTTGGTTTTAAGGGACATTCTCTTAACCACTAGGTAATAAATACGGAGATAGATCCACCACGGGTACCTCGGAAGATCCGTTGGATCAGTGACTGAATGAATGTTTGCAATGACCTCTGGCCCTGGCTGGGTTGAGGTGGGCCCTCGCACGTACCTGTGTTGTAATGCTTGGTGCAGTATCTCAAGTCCTTCTCCTCCTTCAGGATAAACTGGGGCAGAGTCAGTCCATCTGCCACCTGCACAGCCCCCTGCTCCTGCCACTCAAAGATGAGGTCATTCATGGTGTATCCAACTGGGATGGGATCAGAAGAAGGAGCAGTCACCGCCCGGAAGCTCTTATCTGAAGCATGTCAGGGGTGCTTCAGGAAGGGCGTCTAGCATGAAGCACGTTAGAAGCAGAGAGGCATCAGACACTCAGTGGAACTCATGAGACTATGTTGCTGCTGCTGTTTTTTTCTCCCCACAGGAGAGGTTAAAGCTGGTTTCGCTGTTGACATCTACCCCACAGCCCTTCCACCTCTCTTACCGCCCCCCTCCAAGCCTCCCACCTTAGCTTGTCCTCTTGCCCTCACGCCTCAGTCCCATGGTCAGATTCAGCTGCCCTCCGCTATTTTTGCCTGTGCACCATCCTTGCAAGCCCCCTCTTGTGCCCCCAGCAGATTTCCCTCTGGGGAATGACTGTATGGTATGCTGTCCTGGCGGGGCTATCAGTTGGGGGCCAAGGTGTGAGATGGTGACTCAACTAGGCCAATCAGACTCTCTGCCCCAGGACTTTGTTGAGTAAAGTGACAAAGGGTTCGGAGTTGGCTGGTGCAGACTCTCCTCAGACGTGGTGCTCCAAGGGGGTGGTCTGTTAGTTGCCTAAATGCTCTGGCCTGGTTCTTGTACTTTAACTTTTCCTTCAAGTCCATGTGGAACCCCTATGTCCTTCCACTTAGTTCTATTCTTTACATGAGCCAGATTGGTTTCTGTGTTTGCAATCAAAGAAGTGAGCTACCCCATCTGTTAAAATCTTGGTTCACCTGTGATCTCCTCCATAAAGCCTTCCCCATACCCTGTCTCCTTCCCAGTCAGAAGGAAGTGCACTTTCTGCCTTGAGGCCACAGCATTTTGTACGTCTAACCACACACTTACCACTTGCTGCCTGCCTTAGAGTTATTTGTGCGGAAGACCTCTCTCTCCCCTGCTGGAGTGAGCATCCCTGTGAGTTCAAGGACCATGACTTATTCAAGCTATTGCTCCTCCATTCCTGGCGAGCATGTTCCCGGGGGACATGGAACAGTGCCTCTTTGGAGAATGCTGCTGGCTCCAGAGCTGAACTTCAGTCAGACAGTGTTAGGGACGTTATATTTCTAATGCGTTTTCTAAGAGCAAAGCCCCTCATCTGGTATTTTGGGCTATTACAGTTATCTCCTGGGGTTCAGTGGTTAGGAGCAGCTGTGTGGGAATTTCTGCTGGTCCCATGGGGATAGGAGAGTCTGGTTCTTTTAGAGGCCTCATGCAAGGGACTCACAGCTTTCCAGTTGCATAATGCACGTCTGGACGTCCATGGGGAAATTCTTCAAGTCCATGGGGCAGGCCAGTGTCAGGGTGATTCTGGGAAGAGAAAGGAGTCGTATGATGCTGGATCCACAAACCAGAGAAGCTGTGCCTCCGTTCCAGTTACTACTGGAAAATCAGTTATCTAGGAAAGGCCAAGGAGGCTAGGGAACCAGTGTTTATTGAAATAATATATGTATATTTCCACATCAGAGAGATAAAATTGGTTGCCTAAAGTCACACAGAGTCAGTGGAACTTCTGGGCTTCTTTGGCGTCTGTCTGGCTTCTAGAAACTTGCCTTTAGCAAGTTGCCTGAAGGCCTGTAGGCCATGGGCTACCTCCATCCCTTCTCTTCTGTAGAGCCCTCAGGTAGGGCAGAGCCTGAATTTTAAATTGAGCACCACCAGGCCTCAGGTATCCCCAGGTGCACCTGAATGTAGCAGGTGCGCAGGTGGTTCTTGGCTTCTCCCTTCACACACTGGGCTCATCAAAAGTGATTTCCAAGAGGCTCCCTGCATGTTGGGTGTCCAACACAGCTGACTCGCGTCTACGGGCTCCTGCTGGGGTCAGTTGGGGAGTGGTGGTTGCTCCAGGCGTCTGGGCTAGCTGTTTATTTTGGGTTGTTCAGCCCTGGCCGAGACTGCAGCCTCAGAACCAGAGGGAGTCCCCTTAACAGAATCCAAGGTCTGCAGCTCAGCTGCGATGCAAGGCTTCAGCTTGAAAGGCTTTGCCAGCATCTGAGCCCCTGCTGCAGGGAACAGAGAAGAAAGGCTCATGGAGGCCAAAGAGACTTAGATCATCAGGCCAACTCCTGCACCGGACAGGTGAGAAAACTGGGATGCAGAGAAGGTTAGGCGGAGAGGCATGTCAGGTCACACAGCCAGCTGATGGCTCAGCCAGGGTTCAAAACCACGTCTCCTGGCCTTTGGATTTTGAGCTCGTGTGTTTGCTGGCGGGCTTTCTAGCCCTGCTATCCTGAAAAGCCAACCTCAATACCCGAAGACCCCTAACTGGTGGTCTTGTGGGGCTTAGCTGCTGGCACCTCGGCCCCACGTGGTGAGGCCCACGGCCTGGCGCGAGCTTCCCCCTCCAGCTCTCACCCACGGCTGTGGATTCGGGCCCTTTAAGCACAAGGCAGAAGCAGGGAGGGAAAGGGCAGGGAGAGGGAGGGGAAGAAGAGGGGAAAGAGGGAGCGGGAGAAGGAGGGGGAAGGGAAGGGAAAGTGCACGCAGTTGAATTTCTAGAGATAAAAGCTCCAAAGTGGGGCAGCCGTCACACTGGGTGAATTTCCTGAAGTTGAATGACCTTGGAACATCACTTTCTGCTGATTTGTCCTTCTGTCATGCTGCACTGGGGCTTAGCTTCCTGGAGATATGAAACTGAGCCTGGCTGCAGCAGAATCCAAGCCAGCCAGGGCCTCGGTGGCCATCCTGAGCCCGGCACCCTTCCAGTCTGGATGCGCGCTGGGTGGGGCGGGCAATGGGTGAGCAAGGCCATGTTGGCCTCGGATTCCTCCCAGTCTGCCTTTCCATGGTGCCTCCTTTACCTGCTGAGGTCCCTGAGTCCCCTCTCCCACCCAGCCTGCTCTCAGGGGAGACTCTGAATCCAGTCACCTTTGGGGATTAGGATCTGTGCGGCCTCTCCAATGGGCTTGGACACGTAAAGCTCATGTCCTAATGGAAATAAAAAGATATATTCCCCTGAGGGACTGGAGGGGCAGGAGAGTCATTTAGGACCAGTGTCCCCCCCTTTTTTTTTTTTAAACTTTTTATTTTATATTGGCGTATAGCCGATGAACAATGTTGTGATAGTTTCAGGTGCACAGCAAAGCGACTCAGCCATACATATACACGTATCCATTCTCCCCCAAACTACCCTTCCATCCAGGCTCCCACATAACATTGAGCTGAGTTCCCTGTGCTACACAGTAGTAGTAGGACCAGTGTCCCTTTAAGCTCTTTGAAATAAAAACATATTCATTCATTCATCAAATATCTGAGTGCCTATTTAATGCTCTGCACTGTTCTTCTAGGCTCTGAGTGGGCATTAGGTGCACACTAACAGATTAGAATCTTGGTTCTGCTACTATGTAGCTGTGGGAACTCTGGCAAGTTGCTTAAACTTTCAGATCCTCACTTGTCTAATCTGCAAAGTGGGCATATTAAAGCCTACTTCATAGGGTTGTTAGGAGTATAAATAATACATATAAAGTCTGAGCCTAGTAGGTAAATTCCCAGTGAATGGTACATAGTAAGGATATAACATGGACATTGGTCCTTCTCTCCATGCCTTGGGGGAGGAGACTGAGAATTAGGTGGGTTGGGAGGGGTGCAGAGTGTGGCAGGAAGCTCTGAAAGTTTGCCCATAACCAGTGTATGCAGGATATCCCCCAACTGGGGAAGGGAGTCCCAGCAGACTCAGTGCAAGGAGTAGAGGATAGAAAGGCTTTATAGAAGGGAAGGAGCAGCCCTGGCTTATACCTGTGAGCAGCACCGTCCACCTGGCAGGCCATTTATGTTGAAGTTGCTGTGATTTTTCACACTTTGCGCCTTTGCTCGGCTATTTTTAAAAATTATGATAAAAACGTTTAACATGAGATCCACCCTCTTAATAAGTGTTTAAATGTACAGTAGAGTATTGTTAACTGTAGAGCAGCTCTCTGGAATTTATTCATCTTGAGTAACCGAACGTTCCTGGGGTCAGCATTGTCTTTGAATATTCTTTTCCCATCTTGTTTTATTGAAATTCTGGGTAAGCTTGGGGGCCTAACTTTAACTTTCCCTCTCTAGGATGCTTCCTTGGTACCCCCCCCACCGGTTATAATGAACTACTCGCTTCTAGGAGTTCCCGTGGTATTTTATTCTTACTTGCTGAGTGTAAGCTGCAGAGCTGGCTCTGCCTATTCTGTAAAGATGCTCGGTTGTCAGGGCCTGTTCACCTCTGTCTGGCCCTCCTCTGAGTGTCTGCTCCCACAAGGTGTGTCC
This sequence comes from Balaenoptera musculus, assembly GCF_009873245.2. Taxonomy (NCBI): domain Eukaryota; kingdom Metazoa; phylum Chordata; class Mammalia; order Artiodactyla; family Balaenopteridae; genus Balaenoptera; species Balaenoptera musculus. Next base: position 127,016,366 of record NC_045787.1, read on the forward strand.
TGAGGATGGAGGGGACGAGCCTGTACAGAACTCACCTGATGCTGTAGAGGACATTCCCATTCCGGGAGATCCTCAGCAGTTTGTTGTCCGTGGTGATCTCGTGGAAGTGGGCCCCCTTCTCATTGGCAAAGAACAGGTCAGGTTTCCAGATGGAGTCCAACATGGATGGGTCCAGGTCCAGAGAGTCATCCGGGTATTCGTTGTAGGCCAGCCGGGGGTCGTTCCACTGCTGCCGTAGGAAGATGTTGACCCTATAGTCCTACAGCCAGGAGATAAGGAGGTGGACTCAGAGTTAGGCCCTGGGATGTCACATCTTGGAGGGCCCAGGTGCTTTCGGTCAGCGCTTCCCAAAGCCCCTTCTGGGGGATGCTATCAGAGTGTGGTTGCATCTTACATGGGGATGAGACGTAAAGTCTGTGCATCAGGCAAAAATCAGGGCAGTCATAATTATCCCTGAAAATTCTCTAGATGCCCTATTAAGTATATTCAACTTTGAACTGAGATTATTTAAATGTTATTCTTTCTTCTGAAAAATTTTAAAAATGAAGTTCATACTGATGTAATAAACACCTGTTTATCATCCTGTTAACATTTTGTTGTGTTTGCTTCAGTTTTTATTAGATAAGAGAAATAATACATCACAGATAAAGCTGAAGTCCCCCTTTTATTATCAACCCCATCAGTGCAGTAATTCTTATGCCCACTAAGGTTTGAGAGTCACTATTCTAGACAGATTGAAGGAACAAAAGAAAAGTCTAAAAGCTGATGCCTGAGCATTCACACTATTTTGCCCAATTCCCAAGCAGTGAAGGAAAGTTGGGTGGAAGGATTTTATAGTGTTCTGCTGGTCTTAGGGTTCACACCACTCTGTTTTAATACTGGCCTTCTGTTACCTTCTATAACGTGTTGATTTGTTTGTTTGGGGAGGACTAATAGATGCCACATCTTACTGGAACCCAGCGCTAAGTTAAATGCTCTCTGATGGGACAAAAAAAGTCACGATCAAACCAAGGAGGGAAATGTTTGATTAAACCAAATGTATCAGATTTCTTTATGGCAGGACTTCTCAGAGACCTTAATATGCTAAGGAGTTGTGTGCATCTCCAAGAGGGGAATAGACTATGCAACATTTCCTTGATTTATTTTGGCCATAGAACTCTTTTACTTTGTGCATGCGGCTCATCTTCTACAGAATGTGGGTTAGAAATTGCTGTCCTAGTCAAAACCACCCCTTCCCCACCTTTTTTTTTTTCCAGATGAGGAAACTGAAATCTAGAGAGAGTTGAGACTGGCCGTGTCTCTCTGAAAAGGCAGAGCAGAGTTGATTTTGAAGCCCAGGTGCCTTGACTCCTAGCTGAGGATTTGTTCATTGGGTCTTAGAGGGACTTAAAGAATCCATTTAGTTCCCATTCACAACCTGAGATGCAATTTGTGGTAGGTCTCCACGGTGGGAAACTGGGTAATGAAGTTAAGAAATATTTCCACTAAGAAAAGTTTTAAATTTTGTTAGAGAGACATTGTAAACTTGGGGCCTGTGAATATTCCATTGCAAGTAGAATTTGGGGTGTATTTGTGTTTTCCTATGAAGAAGGGTATAGCTCTCTCTGTTGGATTCCCAAGAGGGTTTATAGTTCCCTAGAAGATTAATAACCTCAGTTGAAGTCCAACTTTAAATGTTCTCCTTCAGGGAATAATCTCTGCTCGGAAGCACCTGCTGCTGCTTTTTCTCTGAAGGTGCAGGATAAAGGAGGTTATGCTATATTTTCTTTTGGGGTGCTGCCCCTAAATCCTGATCACCCTCGATCTGTCATCAGCAAGAATGGACTGAAGCAAACAGCCCTTCTGCCCCCCACGCTCCCCGCCCTGCCACTTCCTCCCACATTCTGTTTGCCTACAGGAATATTAGTAGCTTCCTGAAATGTTCCAAGACGTCTTATGGGACTGTTCTATAACTTAGTTGAAGCCTCTCCCTCCAGCCCCATAGAAAATGACATTTGGTCTCGTAATCAGGAATAAAGACTCAGACGTAGAGAATGGACTTGAGGACACGGGGAGGGGGAAGGGTAAGCTGGGACAAAGTGAAAGAGTGGCATGGACATATATACACCACCAAATGTAAAATAGATAGCTAGTGGGAAGCAGCCGCATAGCACAGGGAGATCAGGTCGGTGCTTTGTGACCACCTAGAGGGGTGGAATAGGGAGGAGATATGGGGATATATGTATATGTATAGCTGATTCACTTTGTTATACAACAGAAACTAAGACAACATTGTAAAGCAATTATGCTCCAATAGAGATGTTAAAAAAAAATTTCCTATCTTACAAGTCCCACGGTGGACGGAAAACTTCAGGCCAGACTGGAGGTTGATTCTTTGTTTTTCCTGTTGATTGTAATAGCTCCCAACCTGGCCCCATCTCATCAGGGATTAGAAACAGCCTCTGTTTGTCCTGTGGATTTTACATGAAGTGCATGTGTTTGTGTGTGTGTGTGTGTGTGTGAGAGAGAGAGAGAGAGAGAGAGAGGGAGGGAGGGAGGGAGGGAGGGAGAGATGAGGCACTGGGAGTCATGTCAGAGTAAACAGACTATGAATGGTTGGACAGAAAAAGCCTTCAGTCCCCAAACCCCAGCTGTACTTCTGATGTTCTTGCCAGCAACATGTCAAGCCAGTTTATGTGGCTGGAAAGAAGAAAAGAAAGTGGCATTTCTTAAAATGGCCTGTTAGGCACCAGGCACTGTTCTAGATACTGTCACATACATTTAATCCTTACAAAACCCCTGCAAGCTAGACATTCAGATTCTCATAGTGAGGTTAAGGAAACTGAGGTTTGGAAAGGTTGAGCTAGTAAGCAGCAGAGCTGGAATCTGAATCCACATCAGCCCAACCTTCTAGTGAGCACTTGTTGATTACGTCCCCTGGCTGTGGATGGCCGGTTCCGTGCTGGGGAGCCTCTTCTCTCACCCCCACTGCCTGCTTGGTTTAAGCTTTATCTCCTGCAGGAGGCTTGATGCCCCCAGGCTTCCCTGATTTCTTCCTTTTCTGATCTCCTAGCAAAACGGAATCGCCAGAAACGTTTAATTTAGCACTACCTCGCTGTGTGTGTCTTATCTCCTCAGCTTGACGGACAACAATTTGAGAGGATAAACCTGACCTTATATTTCTCTTGCACCATCCTACCTACTCACCCAGTCCGTGTACCTGGAGCTACCCAACACCCAGGAGAAGGAGGAGGAGGAGCAGGGGGAGGCAGAGCCGGAAGAAGTTGGAGTAGGAAGAGCTTTCCCCATTTTATAGCTGGAGAGACTGAGGATCAGAGAGAGGAGGCATTGTCCAAGGTCACATAGCAATTCAGAAAAGACCTGGGATTAAAATCTGGATTTACTTCTCCGGGCCCCACTGTTAGAAGGAGGAGTGAGGCTAGATGGTCTCTAAGAACCCTTCCAAATCTAATAGGTGATCGTTATTAGTTTTATGTTTTCCAGCGACATTTAATGGAGCATCTAAGTGCCAGGCACTGTTCTCGGCACTGGAGAACACACTGAGAACAAGAAAGACATGTTTATGCTGTCACAGAGCCTACAGTGGTGTAGCGCTTACACCACACAGAGATTGGGCTCTGCTGGGGATTAGGTACAGGGCACTCGGGAGATACAGAAGTCAGGCTCCCCATCTGGACTTGGAGGTGGCGGTCAGGGAAGGTGCCAGGAAGACGGGATATTTAAGGTGAGACCAAATATGGCAGAGCCAAAAAGGAAAAGCATTTTGGGCAGTTGGAACTGCACCTGTGAAGGCCTAGAGACAAAGCAAGAGCACGGTGCTTTGGACAGAACAGCAAGTAGATGAGTGAGGGCAGGAGGGGGGGGAAGTATGCAGCGCCGAGCAAGCTGTCCTGGGGAATGCGGACTCCATCCTGGGACTAATGTGGAGTCTTCGAAGAATTTTAAGTAGGGAAGGACATTGTTACAGTTGCATTTTACTACTGATATTTAAAAATACTTTATTTTTCTTATCACAGAAGTAATGCATGTCGATTATAAAAAAATAGAAACATACGTCACCTGAAAGGAGAAAAACAAAATGAAAACCATAGGGTCTCGCTTTGGAGCGATTCATGAGAAGTGAGGGTAAGAGCTGTGGAGACTGTGTCTGGTGTCCTCAGGCAACTTGTCCCCTTCTCCCAGGGCCCCCTTCTCCCCTCAGCACCCGCTCCCCAGACGACCTGCTGCATCGATTTTCTCCTCCCCGGTTGGTAAACAGCAGCGGGAAATGCCGTTTGGAAGGGACCAATGTAACTGTTGTAACAGGCTGAAAGCTAAATGCCGTTTTGCTTACTTGGCTCTACAGTCACTCTGGTCAGTGTTCGACCTGCTGGGGGTCCATGTTCAGGTTCAAAGGCTGGAAGAGCAGCCCTGGAGTTCTCCAGCTGAGAACCTCAGGTCCCACCTCTGGTAGCTGGCTTCCAGGCCTTGACCCTCAAGGTGGCCCATCTTCTAAGTCCGAGGGGGTGGGACTGGCAGAGCTCTGGCTCAGCAGGCTCTAGCACCCACTCTCTACTCTTGCCTCTGAGATTCCCTGATGGCTTGATTTCTGGAAACTGGGCAACTTCCCTGCTTGCGAGACCAAGGTAGAGTATTAACTCATTCATTCGTTCGTTCTATCATTCAACAAACATGTATGGAAGGCTTCCTGTGTGCACCGCCCCCCCCGTCCCCGCCCCCATTATGTCTAATTTCAGACTCTAACCTCTCCCAGCAAACTCCTCTAAACTCAGTATTGTGGTGAAATAGGAAGCATGAGGTGCTTTAGTAGGAAAGAGCTAAGAGCTTGGTGGGTGTGTTGGTGGGAAGAGGACGTGGAGGGCAAGATGTGTGCCCACAGCAGTCAGAACCAAGAGCCATCACCCAAGAGGAGGATGAAGAATCAGATTCTTATACCTTCCTAAGTCTCAGCCTTCCAGCCGTTAAAGGGATGTTTCTTCTCTAAATTTGATTCAACTCTATAAACACTTATGAGGCCCAGTGGGAGAACGGTGAGAGCAGAGGCTCAGGTCTTGGCTTCTACCTTCACAGAGCTCAGATTATCTAGCAAGCAAGGCAAGGTATGGACACAAATCTAACATACAAAACTGAAAGTGATAAGGGTCAGAAGCGGTTCTAACAAGTTGCTATTAGATATTGCTTTCAAGTCGTTGAGATTACTTCCAGGCAGGTTGGGTGAATCTGGAAGTGATTTTGGGGAGAAGGTGGCATTTGAAATGGCCCCTATCAGGTTGTTTCATCCTCCTGAAGTTAGCATCTCTAGATCTGGTGTTGTTCTGAAATATGAATAATATCTAATTTTGGCTGGAAAGGAGGCCAGTGATGTGTGAGGAGGAAGGACAGAGGTGAGGAATACAGGTGTGGAGCAGGACAGGACATGAGGACCAGGGCTTCGGCCTTGGTGTATTTAGGATTAGGATTTGTGGAGTTGGCGGGGGGCGGGGGGCAGGTTGTCAAAGGAATTTCATGTGGAAGGAATAGCACAAGCAAAGGTGTATAGGCAGGGGCACTCAAAACAGTTCAGTTTAGCTCAACCATCAGCTGCATAAGTAATAAAAGTCCCTCTTACTGAGGACCTACTAAGTACCAGGCATTGTGCTAAGCATGCCACAAACTTCCGCTCATTTTATGTTTAAAACAATCCTATGATTATAGGTAGTTTCACCTTAATTTTATAGATGAAGAAGGCTCAGGGAGATTAAGTAATTAGTCCAAATTCACACAGTAAATAATGGGCTTGGAATTCAAATCTGGTTTGTCTAATTACATAAAGCGCGTGCTCTTAACCACTCTGCTGGGATGAGGCTGTAGAATGGATGGATTTGAAACTGGGGGTATCCTCAACTGCCAACCCAAGGTGTTTGGATCTTATTCTGTAGCCAGTTGGGCACCACTGAAGTCTTAAGCAGTGGAGCAATATCCCAGTTTGACTTCAGGAAGATCAGCGTGGGAGGCGTGACCATGAAATGCTGAAGTGAGAGAAAATGGGACCAGGGAGACTTATTTTGAGGCCACTGTGACAGTTCAGTGAAAGATAAGGAGGAGCTAAACTAAGATAGTAGGGATGGAGAGTGGGGCAGAGGAGAGAATCATTGTTCTTTGTCATCATCATCTTATTCTTCATCATTTTCGTCACCAATATTACAGGTAGACGTCTGTCTCAACTCCTTCCTTTTACACACAGCCCAGAGAGGGAAAGAGACTTTTCTCAGGCCACACAGCAATTCAGTGACTAAGGTGGGACTTGCATACAGAAATCTTGACCCCTTTCCCACTACTTTTCCTAATCACTTGTACACCTTTAAGCGCAGGAGGAGGAGAACCTAGCTGACTCTGCCATCAGGCAGGCTCTGCTCTCCTTGGAGAAACTCTAACTTAGCTCTGACAGGATTTGGGATTAAGATGTGTGAGAGCTGGAGCAGTCTGCTGAGAGCCAGGGACCAGGGGGCATTCAGAGTGGAGGGTCCCAGGCTTGGTTTATGAGCTGCTGTTGCTTCTCAAGCACTTTCCCAGACCTCTGAGAAGCACTGTGGAATCAGAGTCAAAGGTGTTGCCTTCAAATGTGAGAAGAGTCAGCCCCAGTCTCCTCACTGTCCTGCGAGAGTATGGACCTGGCTCACCCGCACATGGAGAGTTTACTGAATCTTGACTGAGTGCCAGGCGCAGTGCTAAGTGCTTTAATGATCCCTCTCCCCAGCTTCTCACAGGGATACCATTTTATGGATCAACTGAGCCTGGGGATACTTAATGCTTTTTCTAAAGTTAGTGACAGAGCTGAGGCTCGAATCCATGACTGGCTGACTCCAAAGTCCTGTGCCTTTAAGTAGTACACTGCATTCGCTTCTTTCTTTCTTTCTTTTTTTTTTTTTTCTCTTTTGTGTCAGTTCCTTTTATTAATAATGTCTCATACTTATTAACTGCTTTTTACTTTACAAAGCACCCTCACATTAGTTTTGTTCTATGAAGTTTGGCGTGAAAAGGCAGATTCTTATCTCCGTTGGATAGACGCGGACACTAAAGCCCTAAAAGCTCAAGTTCCCAGCACTAGTTACTGGCAGACGCAGAATTGATAATAACAAAGCATATAATACATTGAGATGTTACCACATGCAAGGGATGATGCTAAGTTCTTTATGTGCGTTATTTTATATTCACAATAATCCTGTGATGTAGGTTCTATTGTTCTCATTTTACAGTTAGGCAAATTAAGGCATGCAGAAGTTAAAGTACTGTTCCTGACGTCACACAGCTAGTAAGTGGCAAAGCTGGGATTTGAACCCAAGATGTTAATGCCAGAGCCCAAGCATTTAGCTACTAGACTACACCATCCAGAATCTCCCAGATTTGTACTGAGTGACAGTTTTGTGATACCTCAGTGCCATCAGCTACTGCCTCTGGCTGCTGTTATGTTCCTGTGGGTTTGTAGATACCCACAATTAGCGGGAAGTATTAAAAAAGGGCAAAGGAGGGGGGTGGGATGAATTGGGAGACTGGGCTGGACATATATACACTATTGATACTATGTATAAAATAGATAACTAATGAGAACCTACTATATAGCACAGGAAACTCTACTCAATGCTCTGTGGTGACCTAAATGGGAAGGAAATCCAAAAAAGAGGGGATATATGTATACGTATAGCTGATTCACTTTGCTGTACAGTGGAGACTAATACAACATTGTAAAGCAACTATACTCCAATAAAAATTAAAAAAAAATAAAAAATAAAAACGGGCAAAGGACAAAAGGCTTCTGCCCCAGGTCCAGCAGTCTACTAGTGCTCCTACATTGTTCCTGATTTGCCCCTTGAATTTTTTTTTTTTTTTTTGGTCACGTCGCACAGCATGTGAGATCTTAGTTCCCTGACCAGGGATTGAACCTGCACCCCTTGCATTGGAAGCACAGAGTCTTAACCACTGGACCACCAGGGAAGTCCCTGCCCCTCAGATTTGACCCATTGTCTGCTCTACACTCAAGTACAGAGCTGGCAGACTCCCTGGATCCTGACCATTGCCTCCTTGGCTCCAGTTGCCTGCTCCATGCCTTCAACCTCTCCTAAGTCGCCACCCTGCCTGTTGCATTCTCATTTGGATCGCACATAATCAGGGCTACATTTGTTGTGAAGAACTGCTGATGGTTTGGACCAGTGGAGCGGAGCCTCTTTGTTTATCTTCAGGGGATCACTAAAGCCCAGCGTGAGTTTAATAATTACGTAAAAATGCTAATTGCAGCCACTTTTGTTGGATGTCTAACATTTGCTAGAATTTTATATGCATTGTATCTCTAAACTTTTCATCAACCTAGCACACTGAATATTATTATACTCATTTTACAGGAGAGGAAACTGAAATTCAGAGAGGTTAAGCAGAGGTTAAGTGTCTTGCCCAGAGTCCCATAGCTAGTAGGTGCTAGAGCAGGAATATGAATCCACGACTGTCTGGCTCCCAATTTCACATTCTTTTGACAATTGCATGCTGCCTATTTCCTTTTTTTTTTTTTTTTTTTTTTTTTTGGCCACGCTGTGAGGCATGAGGGATCTTAGTTCCCCAACTGGGAATTGAACCCATGTCCCCTGCAGTGGAAGTGCGGAGTCCTAACCACTGGACCACCAGGGAATTCCCTCTGTTTCCTTTTTTTGAAAACCAAGTTCCTAGATGGGTAGGTGAAAGAAACATAGTAGACATAGTATACTGGGATCTCACTGAGCCCGTGTGACAGGTTGGCTCATACATATCCTCGTAGTCAGTGTCAGATGGAGAACTTTGTATTGTGATGCTGAACTGAGGTGGATTTGTAACTGGTTGCCAAAGGATGCAAATTGAAGCATGCATATTAACCTGAAAAGAGGAAAGAGGACAGTATTGGCAGTACAGGGCATAAAAGTGAGACATGCCACTAGCGAACTTGGAAATATGGAAAATAAGTTTGACCTCTGTGAGTTAAACTAACAGATGAACATGCAGCAGAGAAATTTGGCAAGGCTCAGCATCAATCACAATGACCCATGTGTAATCTCAATGATTTAGAACAGGCCTGTGCTTGTAATTTATTAAGTGGAACCCTAATTTATTGTATTATGTCTTTTTTTTTTTTAAGGATTTTTGCTTCTTTGGAGCTTTGTTTTTTTTAAAAAAATTATTTATTTATTTATTTTGGTTGCCCTGGGTCTTAGTTGCGGCAGGCAGCCTCCTTAGTTGCGACTTGAGGGCTCCTTAGTTGTGGCTCGTGGGTTTCTTTGTTCTGGGTGGCCGGCTCCTTAGTTGTGGCATGTGAACTCTTAGTTGTGGCATGCACGTGGGATCTAGTTCCCTGACTAGGGATCGAACCCGGGCCCCCTGCATTGGGAGCGTGGAGTCTTAACCACTGCGCCACCAGGGAAGTCCTTATTGTGTCTTGTTTAGAGAACTATTTTATAAACATATTGGAGACGTTCATTCGGTAGTATAAGAAAGCACAGTTTGATGAGCAGGAATTTGGCAATTGGTAGTCTAGCATCATCTGAAGGATAGGGTCACACTGCTTGGGGGAACACCAACTTTTTTTGTGTCTGAAAAGAGGATTTCTGTGTGGTGAGGCAGGGATGGTTTCTTAGACCTCTCTCCGGCCTGGATGAGATTTTCCTCAAGACTGTCTACCTTCTTTTCCTCCAATTTGGTATGTCAAAAGCAACTTTTGATTTGCTTCCCTGGTATTCGGCGGATGGCAAGGGAGTGCTTTCATGGAGGACACAAGCATGCTGTTATTGGAATGGAAAGCCCCATTATAAATTAAAATAACTTGACGGTCTTATTTACCCACTTCAGTCTTTTGGGGCTTTGATTGTCATTAGTCAGCCTTCCTGAATCTGATCTGATGGAGAGCCAACCCTGGGATGCCATAAATTCACGACTGTGATGCTTCCCATGGTGGTGTTTTGGAGAGAGTCATCCAGCAGACGATACCAAGACTGCCTATAACCCCATTTTCTGCCTCTTAACAGACACTATAGCATGTGTGAGGGCTCTCTCCTTGGCTTCCTCTCGGTCTTCAGTTTACCAAGGCTTTGTGGAGTGTCGAGATATGTCTAACTGGATGGCACTTAATAGACTTTTTCTTGGATTTCCCAAATCCCAGAGTGTAAATGGCCTATCATTAGCTGTGTACACAGACTGAACGTGTAATGGAAAAAGCAACAACAAACAAAGATCTCATCCACAATACTAACCAACCTCACACAATATTCAGTAATAAACCTAATGAGAAATGTGTGACTTGTGTGTGTGTGTGTGTATATATATATATATATATATACACACACACACACACATACACACACAACGAAATGATTCTAAAGCTTTACTGAAAGGCATAAAGGAATACCTATATAAATGGAGAGACATACCACATTTACATAATATTGTTAAGATGTCAGTTCTCTACAAGTGAATCTATAAATTCAATGCAACCTCAGTCAAAATCTGAGGCAATTTTTATAGGCATCAACAAGCTGATTCTACAGTTTGTATGGAAGAGAAAATGGACTGGAAATGACAAGAAAACCTTATTAAAGAAGAAAACAGAGGACTTTCTCTACCAGATATAGGAATACAGTGTTAAGCCATAGTAATTAAAATAGAATGGAAACAGATAATAGAGCAATGGGACAATAAACTGAGACTAGTAAAAGATATGTGTATATATGTGTGTGGATATATATATAGATAGATTTAGTTTATGAGAAAGGTAGCATTTCTAATCAGTGGAGAAATAATGGCTACTTAAGAATAATGCTAGAAAATTACTATCTAATCAGAGAAAAATAGAGTTAAACCATCACCAAATACTTTACAGCAAACTAAACTCCAAATGGATTATGGAGGTATATGTAAAAGAAGAAACTTATAATATTATTCAAAATGCCCATTATGCAAAAAAAGAAAGAAAAAAAGCAAAGATACTCAAATTCACTAGGAATCCGGAGTGAAAATTAAAAGTGACAATGAAGTACCATTTAAAAAATCCCATTTGGTAAAATTAAAAAACTTGATAATATCTTGAGTTGGCAAGGATAAAAACGCTGTTGTGGGAACAATTACTGAAGCTTCTTTGGGAGCAAGTTGGGCAATAATATTTGTCAAAATAGTGCAGGTCCTTTGATAAAGTAATTCCACTTCTGTAATATATCCTAAGGAAGCGCACAAAGAGTCATGTCCAAGACTATTCATTGTGGCACTTGTTTGTAATAGTGAAAGCTGCATAAACCTACAGGCCCATCAGGAGACAAGTGGTTAAATACCATGAAGTGATGTTATGTCTAGAGCATGGAATTTTACAGGCGGGCCGTAAATCTGGAAATACTGATTAAAATCATTTTGTCACATACTGAATGTAATAATAATAAGCCATTGTTATGTTTCCAAATTTGAGGGTGTGTAGAACGTTGAGAATGAGGTAGACCTGTATGTAGTGATGTGGAAAGATTCCAAGACACGGTGAAGTGAAAAAAGCAAATTGTATTGCACAATCCTATTTAGACAAAGATGTGTAATAACGAAGGGATGTACCGCTACATTCAAGGAAAGAAGACCAGTAAGACATACACTAAAGTGTTTTCTGCAGTGGTTCACTCAGATGGGCCAGGGGGAGAGGGCGAAGCAGGGGCGTTCCTGTTTCTCTCTCTCTCCTCTTTTTTACTGGACTTACTACAAAACTTGTTTTCATCTGTTGCTCATATACTTTAAAAAAAGTTCCAGAGTTTTGCTGTCCATGAGCATAGTGTCAGTCAACATTGTGACTTGTTACCTAAACTGTCTTTTTTTTTTTTTTTTTTTTTTGGCTGCACCTAGTTCCCTGACCAGGGATCGAACCCATGCCCTCGGCAGTGGAAGCTCAGATTCTTAACCACTGGATTGCCAGGGAAGTCACTAAACTGAAATGTCTTTGAGGTGGTGTGTGTAGAAATGATTTTAGGGTTCTGACGAGGTCCCCAGAGCTACCTTGGGGAGGCCGATTGAGGAAAAGGCCAAGGCATTGAGATTCCTGGCTTCTGTTCCACTTCCTCCAGAACAGCCCATTTTCAAAAATCAGTGTGTTAAAGTGCTGCATAAGATTCACCTTAAAAATGGACTGTGATGGTGGGCTGCTGTTAAAAACAATGCTTTGAAGCCCACTAACCCAGAGTAAGGATGAGCATGGCCCTGGTGCGCTCCGCTCTAAGCACTCCTGAGGGTCTGGGTTCATTGCTTGGCCTTTCAGCTCAAGGTGGAAATTGACATGCTGGCTTTACTCGGAGAGCACCCTGGATGGGAAAGGGACTGAGAACCGGGGAGAATGGCCAAGGGAGCCAGGCATGGCCAGGGAGCGAGAGGACTGACCTCAGTTATTGAAAGGGCTGTCAGGTGCAGAGATTGGTTCTCTGTGGCCCCAGGATCAGAATGAAATCCATGAGCAAATGGAGATGTCAGAGGTGTCCCAAGATGAAGTGGGCTGCCTGGGGAGGTGCAGGGGTACCCATCACTGGAGGTGTGCAAGCAGAAACTACAACATTTGTGGCAGAGGTTCTGACAACAGATGGGGTTCAAACTGGAGAACCTCCAATGTTAATCCTCTCTACAAATATTGATTGAGCTCCTATGTCCAGGCAAAGTACTGGGCACTGGAAATATAGGGATGATTGAGAGAGACAGGGTCCCCATTCTCAATAAAAAAGCAAACAAAACAACAAACTAACAAGCAATACCTTTTACTTTTTAGGTATTACTCCGAAGATAATAGTACATGATGCGACAGTGACTGTAAGGGGGGACATTTTTAGATAGGGAGTCGGGGAAGGACCTTCTGAAGAAATATCTGAGCTGAGACCTGAAGGATGAGAAGGAGCCATTCATGCAAAGATTTTTCTGGGCAGAAGGAGCTGAGCGTAGTAAAAGGATTAAGCAGCTGTTGCAGGATTTGAAGCAGGGGAATGCTGTGATGTGATTTAGGGTTTAAAAGGCACTATGGGAAGTGGTGGAGAAGGGGAGGAAGGGAGGCGGGGAGGCCAGTTAGGAGGCTGTTTCAGTCAAGCAGGATAGAGATGGTGCCAAGTTGAACTAGAGTTGACAGCAGCAGAGTTGGAAAGAAGTAGATGGATTTAAGTTTTATCTTCTATGATTCAAAATCAATTCATTCAATCAACTGATCCCAATTCATTCAATCAGTTGATTCGATTTAGTCAATCGATCCCAGAAGTAGGCTGGCCTTCAGAAGTGACTGCTTCCTAAACAATGTGTTAACTTTTATGGTTGGACATAAGGGGCATTTAACCTCCTCGCATGGTAGCTGTTTTCATAGATCTTGAGGTCTTATTTGCAAATATCCACAGGGATGGATAGCCAACGGCTACTCTCAATACCAGTTTTGATAGAATTGCCCAGATCCTACTTGTTAGCCGAACCAGGGTGCAGGAGACCAGGATGAAGTCCTGTCCTCCCGTGACCCTGACATCCCCTTGGCTCTGCAGCCTCTCCTCTTGCCCCACACTCAGCAGGTGGCCTAGGCCAAGAGCAGGGCACCAGGTTTCAGGCAGCCTGAGGGTAATAACTGGTGATGGTGTTTATTGGCTGGAAAAGCTTGGGTGAATTAAGCCTCTCTGAGCTTCAGTTTCCTCATCTATAAAATGGGATTGTTGTGTTATATGAAATGATCCCCGTACTTTGCTAACCACGGATGCCTGGTGTTTAGAACAGTGCTCAATAAATGACAAATGACGCCACCACCACCTCACCTTCTCTTTATAGCAGAGCTTTGTGAAAGAATTATCTTCCCACTGTCTTCACTTCCTTTTGTCTTGTGCTTTCGTCGTGCCCCTGAATCGCATTCCCTAATTTCATACACGCTCCCCTCCCCCATCCTCCATTGCCAAACCCATTGGATGCGATTCCCTTTTCTTACTTGACTTGTCTCCTCTTTTACTGCTGTTGAACACACACCAGCTTTTAAAACCCCTCTCCTCTCTGGGTCATTCTACAACGGCATTCTCTCCTGGAAGGTTTTATTTTATTTATTTATTTATTTTTAACATCTTTATTGGAGTATAATTGCTTTACAATGGTGTGTTAGTCTCTGCTGTATAACAAAGTAAATCAGCTATACATATACATATATCCCCATATCTCTTCCTTCTTGCGTCTCCCTCCCACCCTCCCTATCCCACCCCTCTAGGTGGTCACAAAGCACCGAGCTGATCTCCCTGTGCTATGCAGCTGCTTCCCACTAGCTCTGTGTTTAACATTTGGTAGTGTATATATGTCCCTGCCACTCTCTCACTTCGTCCCAGCTTACCCTTCCCCCTCCCCGTGTCCTCAAGTCCATTCTCTACGTCTGCGTCTTTATTCCTGTCCTGCCCCTAGGTTCTTCAGAACCTTTTTTTTTTTTTTTTTAGATTCCATATATATGTGTTAGCATATGGTATTTGTTTTTCTCTTTCTGACTTACTTTACTCTCTATGACAGACTCCTGGAAGGTTTTAACATGCAGAGAACCATGATCAGATTTCTATTTCAGAAAAATTACTCAAAACCACACAACAGCATTTTCACAGCACCTGGCACATAATACATGTTCAGTAAGTGTTGCCTAATATTGCTGCTGGTCGCTGTTATTCTCTGTGTTCCATGGCATCCTGTGCATACCTCTGTAATCTCACTCATCATATTGTGGTATTCTCTTTGGTTTCCTTGTCCACCTTCTCCAATAGACTCCTTGAAAGCAGAGACCTACCTGGCTCCTATTTACTTCTGGGGACATGGGAGGATTTTACTTGTCTTCAGGTAGGGCCATGTGGCTTCCTTTGGATAGTGAAATGTGAGCAGAAGTGGTATATGTCACTTCTGGGTGGAAAGCACTTACTTGCCAGTGTGCCCCCCTTTAGTGCCTTCTTCCTCTCATGGCAAATGTGAAATCGCATGTTGATGTGGAAATGCAAGGCTCAGCCACGATGTGGAGGACAGTAGTCCTGGGGAGTCCCCCAGATCTGTAGCAGACTTTAGGTGAGTGATACATCAGTCTTTGCTGTTCTAAGACCCTGGGGTTTCAGGGGTTGTTTGTTGCTGCAGGAAAGCCTAGCCTAATATGAGTAAAACTGATCTATATCCTTACAGCCTATTCAGCACATACAGTATAGGACCTTAAAAACGGAGGTGGAAACAATAAATGAATAAATAGGGAACAGGAGGAAAAAAAAAAACTAGAAAGACATTTCCTTAGGCTTATGTGTTGGAGTCCTTGGCTGATTAGTTCAATAGTTAATAATCCTTTACATTTCTGTAGCATTCATAAAGAGCTCTCATACCCACTTCTTGTGTATTTCTACACACCATTCTTAGAGCCAGGTGCCAAGGAGGACCTGAGTCTCAGTGGTATTAAACAGTGGCAGAGCTAGAGCTCAAACCTTGGTCTCTTGTTTCCTGGTTCAGGGCTCTGTCCATTGCCCCCCTAATATCGACAAATAAGGCCAAACGTGTGGACGGTAGTTGCATAGGCCATTGCCAATCGCCAGGGGCCCTGGCCACAGTGTGCCTGTCTCTGTGCCAGGCTAGCCCAGCCCTTGGCAAGAGAGGCTGGAGCACATGTCCTCATAATGGAAATGCTGAGATTCATGCCCAAAGGATGTCAGAACCCACACACACAGACACTCACACACACATGCACACACTCTGTCTCTGTCTCACATCTGTTGACATTTAGTTCCACATGAATTCCAGCTGTGTGCATGTCCCCACGTGTGCACACTCACATGTACACCTGCACACATGTATCGACATACTCGTACACACATACTGTTACACATTAAATATTCTTTCACTTATTCACGTGTTTTTGTATTTACGCACATTCACATGCACATGCATACAGACATATGGCTGGCTCAGATGCTGCTACATACTTAAACATGTGCTTCACAGATATCCACACACAATTACCTATGTGAAAATAATACCCTTCATGTGTTCTCACTCTTAAGCACTTTCACGTATTCTTACATATGTACGCAGATACATGCACATCCTCACTACATGTATTCACATGTGCATTTATAACCACAGAAGTACACATACTTATGTTCATACCTGTACATGGTCAGATACATCTCTCTCTGAGGTTACCTGTCTAAATCTGTTCAAACACATATACACAGGCCGACGTGTACATTTGCACAAACACATGGTCCCACAATATACACATGCACACACATGCTCCATGACGTATAGATGCTGCAGAGCACACACTTAGGCACACTCGTAAGCACACGTGTCCAGACAAGCTGGATGGTTCCCTCTAGGTCCTAGCTCCAGATCTTTCTCTTGTAGAGTGCCGAAGGTGCTGCTCTAGGCCAGGACTCCCTTCCCTCTTCTCCCTCGTGCATTCCTGTCCCTGCTTCTACCTTCGTCTCACTGCATAGACTCAAAGAGAGTCGCTGGAAAGGTCAGATGAAGGCCAGCCAGCCTCAGCCCTCCCCTCATCAGGAACGGATGGAGACCCCTGCTGCTTTGCTGGCTGCCTTCTCTGCTCTCAGCTCTGGTGAATAAAGCCAGGCTCTGGGAGGCAGACAGTCAGGCCTGGGGACTCCAGCTGTTTACAGAGTGACTCTGCACTCTTGTTACTCTTAGAGAACAGACACAGCCTGGAAAGTTTCTGACATTGGGACTATGTCCATATTACCATGGACCCAGGGTGCACGACCAGCTCTTTGCGTGGCTGGTGAGGCAGAGCCCTAGGATGAAAGTCTGGGGGCCTGAGCATGTCTGTTCAATGAAGTTCCCCTTTAGCTCTAACTTCTTTATGATGAAAAGAAACAAGCAAGGGCTGGGTAATCCCAAACATCCGGAAATTAAATGTTTATATTTGGCTCAGGAGAACGTGGGGTTTGGGGTGGTATAGATCTGAATTCAATTCCCACTTCTGCTACTGATTAGCCGCATGTCCTTATGCAAGTGACCTAAACTTTCTGAGCCTCAGTTTACTTATCTGTAAAATGGGGATAACATGTCCTGGCTCATGGGGGTTGTTGTGAGGTCTAAATGAGATGAAACACGTGGAAGTGCTCTGCATACTGCCTACCACACAGTAGCATTTAATGTGTGGTTGTTGCCCTTGTTACTACATTAATACGAGTCCACTCTTGCTCTCTAAGCGTATTCTGAGTGACAAGGAAACAGGCTTGAATGGGAAAGTGGTCCAGAGGGTTTGGTTGGTGGGATTTAGGGGAGAAGGAAGCTGAGGAGGAGGGGAACTTTGGCCACTGCAAAGAGCACTGGACCTGGGTTTCTGTCACACCTGTTCCATGCTGTGTGACCTTGCTCAGGCGACGTCACCTCTCTAGCCACCAGATTCCCTCTTAGTAAGGTAAAGGCTGACTTAGATAGTTTCTTAAGGTTTTTTCTAGCTCTGAGATTTTAGTTTTTTCCCCTAAATCGTCTGCAATGTAAATTAAACACATATAGATAATTAAGAACCCAGTAGAAAAAAATCACATATTATGGAATATGGAAGCAGGAAAATGACAACTCCTACTTTTGATTAACTTTAGTTAATAAGGACAAAACTGTGTCAGCTGTGGACCATTCCCAAAGAAGCACCTCATCGCCAATCCTTTATGTTCTGTCTAAACATTATTGATCTCCACTCCAGGGGGCCATCT
Source organism: Balaenoptera musculus (assembly GCF_009873245.2). Taxonomy (NCBI): domain Eukaryota; kingdom Metazoa; phylum Chordata; class Mammalia; order Artiodactyla; family Balaenopteridae; genus Balaenoptera; species Balaenoptera musculus. Next base: position 127,034,065 of record NC_045787.1, read on the forward strand.
CTCTGCGCTCCCCTTGTTGGTTATCTCCATTTTCATTACTTACTATTTTCTCCTGAGGCATGCTGAGCCTAGCATGATTTGAGGTTGGATTTCCACTTTTGATAAGGCTTAGGTTGTTGCTTAAGTGTGCTTTGTGGGCCTGGGGTCCCTCAATTTCCCCTGTCTGTGCTCTTCAATGTTCTGGCAGTTGCAAGGATTGGATCTTAATTCCTGCTCGGTCAATAACTAGTTCTGGGATGTGATGTCACCAAATCTCGGTTTCCTCAGCTGTAAATTGGGGAACATTGTGTCTGCCATGTCTACTTTGTAGAGTGGTCGTTACAGTAAGTATTTGGTGAAGGAATCAAGTGAGAGAATGAGTGTGAAAATGTGTTGAAAATTACAAGCGGCATTTAATAATAATAACTGACATTCATTGTGTGTGTACTATGTGTCAGACCCTGCACTTAGCACTTCTGTGCCTTATCTCCTAATCCTCACAACAGGTCACAAGGTGGATGCTGTTGGTCCCCTGCTTCTGCAGATGAGGAGGCTAACTTAGGCTACCTTGTCCAAAGCCACAGAGCTGAGCCTCAGATTTTGTCTGGGCATGGAAGACTGTGTCCTAATCGCTATACTGTCTCTGTAGAAAGCAGTATGCAGCAGGAATGAAGTCTGGAAAGGTAGACAAAGAGATACCAGAGAAGGGTAAGGCTCAGAGAAGTCTAGAAATTGCTCAGGATCACACAGCTAATCAGTGGTGGCTTCGGGGCTTCAGTGCCCAGAGCCTCCATCATCGCCACCATCATCACCATCATCATCGAAAACATTAAGAGCACTTAACGAAGCATTTACTGTGATAAACACTTCCCTGCACATAATTTCCATCCATAATAACTTGAGGAGGTAAAAAAAAACAAAAACTTGGTGAAGTAGTATGATGTTAATCACCCCTGGGATTTTACATACAATGAAGCTGAGGCTTAAAGATACGAACCAAATCAGCTTCTTACATATAGTGAGTGAACCCAGGTCTACGTCACTTCAGAGTCTCGGCTTTTAACCACCACACAAAAAAGGGGCCAACCACTACACCGTTAGTAATCTGTAACAAGGAAATAGATCTCTGTGTGACCATTACAGGGAAACAGGTGGGGGTGGTGTTGGAGTGCAGATATGTACACCTGTCCTCAGATAACCAAGTTCTTAACATAACCGGGTGGCGCCTGACTTGGTGTGATAACTCTTTACTGTTTCAGAAGAAGAGAGGAAGTGTCAACACCTACCGCACAGAGACCATGAATAATGCAGATGTCAGTGCACTTCTGATTTAGGAGGGAGAAGAAGAAAAGCAGAGAAGTTCATTAGAAGCTCTAATAAGATATCCATTCACAGAGTGGAAAGACTTGGCTTTCGAACCTGGAGGCCCAGTGAAAAGCAGCCATGCTGGTTCCTAGCCGAAAGGTAGGACCATCTCCATATGGAGATAAAAGGCCTATGAGTTTTAAGGATTTGATCGCTTTTCCTGTGGATGTGGGCAGGGTCTCTTGACCATATTAAGACAGGCCTCTCTGCAGGAGAATAGATTTTGGACCATTTGCCCCATGACATACAGAGCCCAGTGATTTTTGCCAGTCTGGGACTAGAAGGTTAGATCTAATCTCCATAAATGTTTAGGACCAAATAATGGTTTGAATCAACAGACAATATATCTGATTTGGCTTATTTATTTTAGAAAATGACTGAGACCTGTTATTAGATCACTGTGCCAGCTGCTGAGGTTACCACAGGAAATGAGACAAGATTCTGGCCCCCAGAGAACTGACATTATAGTGAGAGGAGGGACACATGAGCAGACTGTGAGAGTGTAAGTGCAGGTGGTCAGTGCTGTTATGGGAATTGTAGCACGTGTCACGAGAATGGGTAGAAGGGACCCATCGCAGGCTTAGGTCAAGCGCACACATGAACTCACACGCGTGTACACACGTGTTAGAGTGTGAAGGCTTCCTGGGGAGGTCATTCTTTTTTTTTTTTTTTTTTTTTAAAGAGTAGCTTTATTGCTTTGTCAGGCAAAGGGGGACACAGAGGGCTCCTGCCCTTGAAAACTAGATGTCCCCCTGTGGAGGTCATTCTAAGCAGAGAGTTAAGGGAGCCTGGAGGTTGGCAATGGAAAGGAGGCTGGAGTGGGTGCTCTGGGTAGAGACCTCAGCAGCATCAAGAGAAGGCTGAAAACCAGAGGGCGAGCACGGCCCATGTGGAGAACGCCGGACAATTCCACTTATCCAGAATGGGAAGCGAGAGGGAAGAGATGCAGCCGAGCAGAATCAGAGGGGCCTTCCAAGCTTAATGCTGAAGGGGAGGGGGGTCCACAGGGAGGCGTTAATGCAGGGGACTGGCGTAGTTAGGTTTGTATCTTAGAAAGACCACGGTGTGAGGAAGAATGGATGGGAGGCGGGCAAGATGCAAGTCTTGGGACGCTTTGCAGTAATGTGGGCCAGGCACCATGGAAGCCTGAGCTGGACCAGGGTCAGGTGGACATTTGGGGATGGGTGGTTTAGAGGATTTCAAGGCAGTAACATCTACAGGGCTTGGTGATTGACTGGCTGCTTCTGCCTCTGCTCATGAAGAGATGATTGAAACCTGCCTCAATTATTTTCTCACAAGCTAGATTGCTCCCTTCAAAACAAGTATAATTGATTTTTTGTTTTCAAGGATTGAGAAAAAGGAATTGAAAGTAGCATTACATTTATTTATAATTAGTAATGTATGATTTACTCTTTGTAGAGATTAGAGAAACATAGAAATACTGAAGGATGTGAAATCATGCATAAGTCTACGATCCAGGGATAACTGCCGTTAACATTTTGGTATTTTTCCTTCTAGTCTTTTTTTCTAGAGTAACTGATTTACTTTAAACTTTTTACTATGGGAATTTAAAAATACATACAAAAGTAGAGAGAAGAATCAGTATACCCATTTCAGCTTCTGTAACCAGTCTTCTGCTATTCCGCAGTTGAGTTTTAAACTTAAAAGCAGGTCTTTACATTTGCTTTAATCTAAAACTTTCACCTGTTGATAGAATTTTGCTTTTGTAATCCTGAGTGTTGAGCATGTGCTATCCCTGCTAGCTCTTTGGCCATTTTCAGATGTATGTCTTCACCCAAAACATTGACTAGGACAGTAAAAATGTCCAAATCCCATAGTATACCACTGAAGAGCTGAAAAAACACCTGATTTTCCACTTCCCTTGGGAAGACCAGCGCAGAGGGTAGATATTTCAGGGAGAGAGATATCCCGAGCAGGAAATAGCAGCTTGTGTTTTGACTCACTCACCATAGTTGTCTCCGCAATGGAACCGAAGCTGTTGATGAAAATGTTGCAGCTCACGTTCACTGGGGGACCTGCCAATCAAGAGAGATTCCTGCTTAGTTCCAAGGCCACAAAGAAATCCCCAGGATAGGACCAGTTTGTGGGATTTTGACTTCAGGGATGGAACCCCCTTGGTGGAGGAGACCCTTGCTTGCCCTGCACCCCACCCCCGAGCAGCGGGGACTCCCAGCCACATTGCTGTGCCAGATTCCCTGGTCCCCAAGTGAGCACCAGTTATAGAACACCAGAGGCTGAGCCGGGATGTACTTTCATTAACAGGATAATTCATCATCCTGCCATATGGTTGAAATCCCTTCCCCAAACCCCATCGGCTGCCTTCTAATTTGTGGCCGAAAGGTTACAGCTACAACATTTGGAGGCCATCTTGGGAATCGCAAGGAACAGCAAGTTCCTTGCCTTGAACTTATGAACCAAGAATGGGCATTGATGGGAATTACCAGCTGAGGCATCCAGAGGGAACCTCAGAGGAAGTCCATAAGTCTTTGTTAAATACTTTCCAGGCAAGCTTTTTGAATACTACTGCAAGGGCAGGAAGGAAGTGGAGGAATATTTGCTCTTCGGAATCTCACTGCTAGAGGGACCTCTGTCCAATTGACCTCTGTCCAGTCTCTTCATTTTATACTATTAATCACAGCAGCTACCATTTACTGAGCAAGTTTTGCTGTTGTGCTGAGAGTATTACTAACATTATCTCATTCTATCCTCTCAACAACTCCATGAGAAGACATGGTTATTCCCTCTATTTTACAGATGAGGACACAGAGGCTCAGAGAGGTTATTTGTCCACGGCTACACAGCTAGTAAATGGTCAAGCTTGAGCTCAGATTGATCTAATTCCAAAGCTAGTGGTCTTAATGGCTATACTTTTTGAAAGAGTTTCAGAGAAAGGAAGGGGTTATGCTCAAGGTCACAGAGTGGCAGGATCCAGGATTTTAAGCACTAGGCTTCCACATGTGCAGATAAGAGGACTGGCATAAAATAACCAGGGAGGAATGTGAGACCGTGGGTAAGGGTCATAGAAGCAGTAGGAGTCCAGATGTGAGAGAGGTTCTGAAGAGTGAGGCATTAGGGAAGACGTCATGAAGGTGATGACCTTGAGCTGACCTTGAAGGTGGGTAGGACTTGGATAATAGGTCATAATCCTTCACTTGAAGATTGTGACATGCCATTTGTGAATTTTTTCAGGTCCACTTTCTTGTTGATCCGCATGAGGTCCTGAGGTTGGCAGGGCAAAGTTACTGTCCCAGCTTCGTAAGTGGAGCACAGAGAGTTTTAGTAACTCACCTGGGCTTATTTACCCAGCAAGTGGTGGAGCCAGGACTCAAACCCAAGTTTTCTGATACCCACTCCTCTCTGTTCCTCTTGAAAAAGTAGCCCAAGCATTTCACCCAAACTCAGCCAAGACTTCCTTCTTTTCAGAAATCCTGGTGTATAGAAAGGGACTCAATCCTGCTGTGAGAATCCAGGTTTTCCTTCCAAGGGATTGCGAGGATTCCTGGGTTTTAGACATAGCCCCAAGCTCTCCCTGGCTGTTTGCCCTGAGACACGCCCCTTCCCTTTTCTGGGTTGCAATTTCCCCAACAATTTGGTAGAGTAGATCTTGATCTGGGCAGTCATTCTCAGCTCCATGGGGTTGGAATTCCCTTATGGAAGCTACCCATTTGAATTATGATGTTACTGTATAGAATTTCAGGGCTGGAAGGTCTCTCTCTCTTTCTTTTTTCTTTTTTTAACATCTTTATTGGAGTATAATTGCTTTACAATGGTGTGTTAGTTTCTGCTTTATAACAAAGTGAATCAGCTATACCTATACATATATCCACATATCTCTTCCCTCTTGCGTCACCCCTCTAGGTGGTCACTCGGTGCTTTGGAAGGTCTCTTAAAAGTCACCTAATCTATTGCTTTCCAAACTGAGGTGCAGACGGGATTATCTGCTGTAGCATCATCTGGGAAACTTGTTAAACTACAGATTCCTCAGCCCAGACCCAGACCCAGTGAACCCAAACCTGTGAGGATTAGCCCAGAGTTTATTGTTTAACGAGCGACCTGGGTGATCCTCATGCAGAGCCAGGTTTAGGAACTGCTGCTACCCATTCAAGGCTTAGCGCTTGATCACCTCCAGCAGTGGGGGACTCATTTCGTCTCGAGCAGCCCTTTCCATAGTCGGATGGCTCTGCTTGCTAAAAACTTTGTCTTTATGCTGAGCGGGAATCTGCCTCCTTGGTCACTTTCACCCAAACAAAGGCCCACTAGGGTTTTTTTCCCCTCATTTAGACTCAGATCCAGGTTTTTCTTTTCATTTAGCTTCATACCATTAAGATGCCCCAAAGAGTTACTGCCTGTGCCTTGAAATGACGTGCACAGAGTTCCCACCCAGGCCCTGCGAGTGTCTGGTGCTGTGACTCCCATATAAATTAGATCCTGATTTATGTGTGCGAGAGGACGCCAGCCAAAATGATCCCATGGGGAGGTGTGGTTCATTGAAATAAATCTGAAATTAAATTATCCTCAAGAAAATTACAGTCTGGCTGCCTTTGGCAGCAGCATAATGTATATATTTCATTAAATATTAAAGTTTAATTTTGCTTTTGTGTATATGTTTACATTGGGCTGTGCCCCTGATCCTGGGAGCCATTGTGATATGCAAAGTCTTAGCGAAGATATAGAATACCGAGGCTGACAGGGCCTGGTCCTACTGGACCATTGTACAGGTGCAGAAACAGAGGCCCAGATGTGTCAAGTGATTTACTCTGGGTCACAGATATCAGGTAAATAGTGGGAGGGTTAGAATCCAATTTTCGAGCTCTTTGCTTCAGTATTACGAGTTGCATTGCCACTATGTTCTGCAAACCGAGGCTGCTCTCCCCGGCACCCCTATCTTCAAGAGAGTCAGGAGCAGGCACAATTTCCAGTGCTTGAAGGAACCTGCTGTGTGATTAATCACTCTGAGGAGTTTTCAAAGCAGGCAGGCATCTTCCTGTTGTGTCGGGGTCACTGGGCCTACTTGGCCTGGCCTTTTCAGGAGCTCTGTAGTTTGCGGGGGGCTTTTGGGAATCTCACGTGTGCCTGGGTGGAAGCGTGAATGAGGCCATGGGGCTCAGGGGCAGGGGATCCCCTGCAACCAATGTTTCAGCCCTCACCGCAGGGAGAGTAGAGAAATCTTGCTCCCTGTCTCCTGGGGTGAGGTTCCAAGAAGCTGCATTTGTTGCACAAAGCCCACATCGTCGAGGGGATTGTAGGGGTTAGAGACAGCGCAGGGTTGCGAGAGGCCTAAGAGATTATCTAGTCCTGTATATTTTGGGCCCACGTGCTTGGAATAAGGTTTTCAAAGCGAGGAGGGGAAGGGCCCCGATTCAACGGTCTTACAGTCTGGGTGAAATTTTATTTCTTAAACATGTTCACTGCTAAGTAAGTAAGTAAATAAATAAATGACTCAGGAGATAAGCAAATAAATAAATCACTAGCATTGGACAGAGAATTGAGTCAGAGCAGCTAGCTGGGTTAAAGTCCCCAGTCTTGGCAGTGTGACTTGGGAAAGTCACTTAACAGCTCTACTTAGCATATTTGTGGGGTCATTCGTTCATTCATTGATTTATGACAGGCTTATTGAGGGCCTTCTTTGTGCCAAACACAGTGGTATGCACAAAGGATAACTAACACATGAACCCTGGATGCACCCACGTTCAGCAAACCAGCAAGACCAAGGCACTTCTACTCAGGCTGGAGTTCCAAGAGATCCCACCAGGGGGCGCAGTGGGATGGAATTCCTGAAAACTGCTGCGGATGCAACCTGGTGGTCAGTTCTCTGATGTGTTCGATTTGGCCAATGGTGTTTCAAAGGTGTGATTTAGCTGCGAACTTGGAAGATTTCACATAAATCCCCAGACTTAAGTCTTATCTTGGAAGGTCCGATGCCCAGGGCCTGCATTCCTATCTGGCAGCTCTGGGCAGGAGCTGAGAAGTGGCAGCCCTTAGAGGGGCCTGTGCTTTCTGGTTTTCTCTGCTTATCCGCAACCCGCTTCAATCATGTACCATATCTGCCGGGCCCCTCTGGGTGTTTGGGGTGTTTGAGATTGTGACCCTGGTGAAGGGCTTGGGTGCCGACTTACCTGTCCTTGAGGGGCCCTATGCTAACGATCCTGGAGGATAACAGCCTCAGGAGCAAGGCACCTTGAGGTAAACAGGGGTGGGAGGTGGGCCCCCAAACAAACCTCAGCTCATTTCCCAGACTGTTTTCTGTTTGCAGAGTGCTCTGAGAAGGGGACTTAGAAGGTGGGGGACAGAGTGAGCAGATACTAGGAAGCCGTTACCAGCTGTCGCAGCCCTTGTTTGGTCTTGGACTTGAGCCAAAAGGAACAGTGAGGAAGGGCATCTGGAATCAAGAATTGATTAGGAGGTTGGCTGTGGGTCTTTGAAATAAGATTTTTGCAGGGGTGCTGGGAGGAAGGTCAAGGTCACAGACTCCCAAGGAGGTCCTTAAGACTGTGCCTGCAGAAAACCTGGCCAGCAGTTAGAGATGGTTAGAGCGTCCTAAGGCATCAGTGGACAAAGGGAACTGGTCCACTCTTGATGTAAGACATTAAGATCTCATAGGATTGTGAGCTGAAAGAAACTTCTCAAATCACTTCAGTTATGGTTTGTAAACTGGCTACCCACAGGGCATATCTGGCTCCCAAACGTGTTTTGTTTGAATGTACATGTTTTAGGATTCAAGAAGTTTCACGTAAATCTTGATTTCTGGCTCTCCTTGGACTTTTGGATGGTCTGACAGCACGAGACCCACATTCCTGTAGGGTAACTACACGCTGGGGCTCAGGAGGGGCCGCCCACTTTCGAGGGGACTGCTCCTCTACTTCTCCATAGTCTCTCCCTATCGCCTTATTAGGCATTTGAGATTGAGACTCTAATTAGGCAAGAGAGTTCCAAAATTATTTGTTAATCCAGGGGAAGCTTTCAGTGGATGAATGGTAGTTGGAAGCTTCTCATGTAAGACGAATACAAGTGCAGCTGCTTGGGGGAGAAGCAAGGGTGGGCTTGCTCATCCCGTCCTCTGTTTCTCCCTTTTGGGACACAGGGTAAAAGCCCCAGAACTCCATGAAGCATAGTTTAAAAACCACAGAGACAGCCAACTCCATGCCTGCAGAGAAGAGGAGACTGAGGCCCGGCGAAAGCAAGAGGCTTATCTAAGCTCAGAGAGTAATTTTGTGCCTGAAGAAAAACTTGAACCCATTTTTCCACATTCCACATTAATCTTTTGTCCATTATACCGGAGCTAAGCAAGTAAGTTTAATTCACGTACTGACTCTGGTAACCAGAGATACTGTTGAGTTGGGCTCTCCGAGCCTTTGTTTGGTCTCTGTGAATTGACTAACAGTATCTGCCTCGGGTAGAGGAAAGAGTCATGGAATTCATACCCTGCATATACCATCTGCATACAATTCCATGCGGCTCGCTGCCACAATCTAGGAAAGCAGATCCCTGGGGCTCTGAAAGGCAAGTTTATCTACCTTTAAAATTGGGCCTGATCCTGGCATCGTATCCAGAGGTCCTCCCCATTAGCTTATCCAGGAAATCCGAGGGTGACATAGGCTTGGATGCAGAACGGGCAGCTTCGGCCTCCTTAGAAGCAGCAAGGCTAAGAAAGGAGAGAAAAAGCAGAGGGTTAATGACGGCCCTTTCTCACACCGTGATCAGATCCCAGTCTTGCTCAGCCCCTGTCGCTTACCCAACCATAAGAGCCGCTAGAGAAATAGGTAATAGGAGTCCTTAAGGAGGTAAGGCCCTCGCTACCTTGTTTACCCAGCCTAAGTATTAGCCAGCGTGGGATCCTGGCAGGCAGCCGAGTGTCTGATTGATGCTGAGAAGCTGCTGACTCTTTTAAGGCTGCATCTCTAAGGTTTAGGGCAGTCACACTTGGCTGCCGGTTTCCCTGGGAGAGGAGATTGAAGGGTTAACCTCCCACTAGGCCCAGCCCTGTGCTTTGGGTGCCTGCACTTTCATAGGGCCGTGGAACAGTGCAGCCAGGAAGAATGTTAGAGATCAAATAGTCCAGCCTTTCCCCAAAGTTTCTCTTCAGAATCAGTTACTAATTTTCTAAAAAAAGATGCCAAAATCAAATGCATTTGGGAACACGAATTGAATCAGGCGTCTTTACCTCAGGTGTTCTCAGAACCTGCAACAAGCCTAGATCCTGTACTTATGGGACTATCTCATATACTTTCAAAAATGCTCAGTTGGGAAAACTGAGGCACAGCTAGTGAGGGAACTGACATAGGTCCCAGAGTCAATCAGTGGCAGCTTGCCTCAGTGTATCAAGAGTTGGGGGATTTGAAATCCGACTGCTGGGGATGCTACACATTGTTTCTGTCACCCCTCCCCGCCCCCCCACTCCCCCCAACAAAGTAGTTTTAGGTCTTCATTCGTGCCACAGTAAGAAGTACTGATGTCTGAGAACAGCGGCCCTTCCCCTGCCACACTCAGAGGCATGCAGATTCTTAGAACCGTCAAGACTGGAAGCTTAAGGGTTGAGGATCAATTATTTCTGTTGCTTTGGGCAACTGAGCTTCCCTGTCCTGAAATTATACCCAGGAGAGAGCTGGAAGCTAGTGCAGCCCCGCTGTGCGTGCTGTAGGGCTGGTACGTTGGAGGAAGTGCATGTATAGAGAGATGCCTGTGTGTGTCGCATAAAATGAGAGCTTCTGTCACCTAGCCAAGCAGGACGTCGTGTCCCCCAAGGGTTTGTACTGCCTCTCTTGTTCTTTGCCTCGGTTCCTTTTCTGATATCAGAGTTGTAACTGTTTAAGTGATCCCCCCTAATGGGTGGCTCTCAAATCTCTCCACCCTGGCCTCTCCCTTAAGCCCCCTTTCTTCATTTGCAAACGCCCGGGGGTGGGGCGTGTCCATCTCGATGTCCTGCCAGGCCTCAAGTTCATTCCAAACCAAATGCCGCAGCTTCCTTCCCAAACTTGTTTCTCCAGACCACAGATGCCCAGGTGGCACCGACGTCGTCTTCCCATTCTCTAGGACTAGACGCTTCAGAGCCGTCTAGTCTCTGTGTCCCCTCTCCTCTCGTGTCCCCTCACTCAAGGGGGCCTTTCCTGTCTTGCACATGTCATGGCCATGCTACCTCGTCAGGTAGTTACTTGTGTTTGTGTTCCGAGACCAGCAATCATGGTGGTTGTATTTATTGTTTGTTTATTTAATCTCCTACTGTGTCTACCACAGTGTGTCTCCCACATAATGTGCTCAGTAATTGCACAGTGAATGAACAAATGAATAATAGGCTACTTTAATTAATCAAATGTCCTGGTTAGTAGAAGTATTCATAAATATACATGCATGGACTAACAATTTTAAAATAATTAGACCATTATACCCACTAATGAAAAATAGTGAAAATAATCTGTTATTCCTTTGAAGGTTCAGAGGTATTCCAGGATGATTTAGACACTCACGCTTAGTAATCTGAACATTCCTTATTTACATCCTGAAGGGCTCGTTTTGATGAACAGAATGAGGGACAAATGCATTATCCTGTTTTTGTAGGTGTGAATATGGATATTTGTGAGTTTGTGTGATGTGGGTAGGTTTCTAGGTGTGATGTGTATGCATGTTATGTGAATAAATGGATGGATGTGTATGGATGTGTGTGGGGACTAGAGCATGCATGGGGGCATCTGTGGATGTACAGTGGATTGTGTTACAGAGATTCAGATATGCAAAAATGTGAAGATCTGTGTTCCTGTCAAAATGTGTTGTTAAGCATGGTATTTAGTGTGGGCATTTTTGTGTGTATATGTGGCATGTATGTGGACATGGGGTATAGAGTGTGAAAGTGTCAAATGCTTTCGTGGCTGTATGTATGCGGTGGGTATATTACGTGTGTGTTACTGAAACGTACTGTCACATGTAATGGAGAATACTTCAAAAAGAGTGGAAAGAACAGGTGATTTGGAATCAATCCTGTCTCAGTCATTTACTAGCTGTGTGACCATGGGAAAATTACCTAACCTCTCTGAACTTGAGTTGCCTGATATGTCAAAGAAGTTTTGCACAAGTAGTAACTGAGATAGCACAGGTAACAAACGCCAAGGATGGTTCGCCGTGTGTGTGTGTGTGTGTGTGTGTAGCAGTTGAGATTCAGGCTGGAGGTTCTTCTGGTCTCACTGCTGCTTTCAGCTGCACCATGGTCCCCACATGACGGGGAAGTCCTGCCAGATGCCTTCCATGGCCCACGGTTGGTACCACAGTCCCAGCCTTTTCTCCATTCAGCACCACACCCATGGCCGCTGTGTGGCTCTGGTGTGGCAAAGGGGACCACAGGCATGCAACTGGTGATTTATGACTTTGCTGCTGCTATGATTCACTTCTCAAACCACTCTGGAGTGGCAGTTATGAAGCTTTCATAAGCTCTTGTTCTCTCTAAGCCCCTCCTCTCAGATAATAAGATTTGGGAACGTGGTACTCCCTCCCAGCAATTACTACAGCACAGCCATCTCTGGCCCTTAGGCCTCTTTAATAAGCCTGAATCCCATTAGGCAGTACAGTGAGAGAATGAATTCACCCCAAATTATCTGCTGCCCTTTGCTATTAGCAAAATATGCCATTTAATATCTGAATACTCCACAAAGCTGAAGCGTCCTCTGGTTATTCTAGCTCACACATCTGCAGCAAGGTGTTTACAGTCTGATCACCTGGCCATTGCCTCACTAACAACCCTTGCATGGGGATCTGAATTGGTGGGAATGGAGACTCCGAGAGGTTAAGTAACTGGCCTCAGATCACACAGCACTTTAATGAAAGGATTAGAACTCAAATTTTCACGTCCTGCCTCATCCAAATGCTACAATGTATAGGAAAAAACTTTTATAACTTGAGAAGGGTATAGGTCATGATAGTAGCTATTATTGCTACTTGTTTGTGAAGCTCGTCCTATTGTTATCCAAGAAAATCAAAACATGTATCCGACTGCCGGCAATCCCGACATACACAACTCTGAATCTACCACATTTAAAAATGGGGAAGAAGTAGTTGAAGAAGAAGTCGAATGGTCCTCTGTTTTGTCAGGTGATTCACAGCAGAATTCTTGGAAATTTTGAGATTCTCTAGTCTAGCCTCTCCCACGTAACATGGACCAGTTGTTTCTTGGATATCACGTTCACAATTTTCGCCCTGTTTCTTGTACCACTTCTACTATTAGTCACTTAAAAGTTTTCATTGAATTGTCTCACTTCTTTAAAAAAAAGAAACTTACTTCACTCTTCACAAACGAAAAACCAGTATTACTTGCCATAATAGAGGACAGCCATAACAGTGAGTACAGTGAAAACCAAACAGAAAGAGAAGTGTTTAAAAATCCTAGTTATATCCTGTTTCTGGCTGAAGTCCCGAGCCTGAGGCCTCCCCTCAGTTCCAAAGGAAGATCAGCTACTGTAGGAAAGGTGTTAGAGACATAGTAACACCTAACTGAGACTTTTCTTCCCGAGATAATGAGAAGGACTGAAATAATCGTTCTATGTTATTATGTGTTGAACGACCTAAAATCATCCCCCCATCCCTTACTGCCCTAGTCCAAAATTTCTCTAATTCTTTTTCAGATAAATCCTCCATTTGAATGTCAAAATAGCCATGCCTTTCTACTTGATGATCATTGTACATTTCTGGCTATATTTAGACAGCACATTTTGCACAGAATTATTTCTAGGGCCCTCTCAAGTAAATCTGTGCTTTGCACCTTTGTGCAGAGAAAATATGCATCCAGGGGCCCTTCATGCACATTTGGAGCCACTGCCTCTGGTGAGCTGAAGACTTTGCTTATACACAGTAAGGTACTGGGCACAGAAGCTGGGAATGAGTCCGAGAAATGAAATGCGTGATTGTTAGAATTTGCTGACCCTATAAAAGTATTTGGAAATGATGCAAATTGTTTCAGGGATTACTGAAATGTAATGTGGTGAATCAGACTTGATTTAGACAGATTTGATTACTAGTTATTTTCAGAAGGACCGTAAGGTCTCCCGGGACCAAGCATTGTGTCCCTCGCTGAGAGGGCTTATGGCAATGGCTGCACTGACTGGACAGAGCCTTGAACTGTCTGTCGCCTTTTAGTGGGGGCATTTGTCACACTAGGAGACTTTGGCACTTAAAGGACCATCAGCTTTCACTCCTAATGACAAGAGACTGTGGAAAAGTCCAGGGGCCGGTTCCACAGTGGCACTGGAGGCAAGGTGACAGGGTGCAGTGGGAGCTTCGAGACCTTTGGTGAATCACTTCCCTTTTCAGCTTTCAGTTTCCCAAGCTCTGAAATGAGGGGATTAGAATAATCTCTAAGAGTCCTTCTGGCTCTACACCATCATTCTAGTAACCGTTAATATTCCCTCTCTTGTTTTTTTTTCTTCTTTACGCATCTGGTCTTGGGACTTGAATTTGTCTGGACCCCTTTGGCGGAGTATGATTGTGTTCATGTCTTGCTTCCTCCCCACGCAGTCTCCACATTTCTCTCCAGTGGGACAGCTCATTTCTCAGGGATTTGCTGGAAGACCGGCCAGATCAATGCTCAGATTCTCATTCTCTAGTTGCAGCATCGTTTGGAAATAGGGAATCAATATGCAGCTGTCAATCTGAATTTCAAATGAGCTGGGGTTGGCAGTGAGGCTGGGGAGAAACAGTTTCAGTTAGACCCTTCGTGGCACCACGCACCCGAGGACCACTCTGGGTTAGCAATGGGGGTCCCCCCAGCAGACTCCATCTCCTGAGTTCACCATGGGCAGAGAAGTCAGGAGGTCAGGGGTGGGAACAAGGGAGGAAGGACGAAGTGAGGGGCAGAAGAGGGACTCCGAGGCTGAGGATAGCCAAGGGAGGGATGCATAGGGCTGGGGGAGGGAGTCGGAGGTGCAGAGAGAGAAGCGAAGGGAGGTGGGAAGGAGAGAGGAAGAGGCAAGTGGAGGTGTCTGAGGTGTGGCCAGTACTATAACCGAGGAAGTCTGTGAGCACAGAGGACCGGCACCCAACTGCACTTGGCGGGAGTGGGGTGGTTTCCAAGAAGCTTTGTGGAGAAAGTGGCTTTTACAATAAAACTTGAAGGTTGCCTATGGAATTGGCCTGGAAGAAATAGGGAAGGAGAGTGTTTTGAGTAGAAGGAACAGCATGTGTAAAGTCTAGAGGTGAGTGAGGACTTGGAGAATTAAGAGGAGTTTAGTGTGCGTGTGAGGAAGTGAAGGGGGAGTGAAGGAGAGCGAGAAAAAGGGAGAGAAGGAGAGAGAGAGAAAGGACAAAGATGAGAGATGAGGATGGAACACTGAGTCTGCAAGGTTGGGAGTAGCCAGGGTTTGACCCTCTGTTCTATGTCCATATGGTGCATCTGAAAGTTAATGAAGATTGTCCCTCCTCAGTGCCTTTACAGGAAGAATAATCCATCTGGATTTCTCAGCTGTTCTCTGGTTACATTGACTTGTGGCCTGGCCAAGCTTGGGAAATGCACTCTCCAAAGACACCTCCAAATGGTGGGTGTCCAACTTGGTTTCCAGGCAGTGTGTCCTCTGACTTGGGCTAGAACATCCCCTTTGCCTTGGCAGGGAGGTAATCTAATGAGCTGGTATTTATTCTGTGCAGAAAGTATTGTACCAAGTCAACTAGTTGGATGTTGTCTGAAGGTCTATTCTTCCATGAGCATTTACTTAAGACACAATTATAAAGGTCACTGTGGAATAGAGGGAAAAACATGAAGGTTGGGCTGGGAAATCGGGATATAGTCTCGGCTCTGTATCTAACTTTCTCTCTGGTCATGGGCTAATTCTTTTTCTTTTCTTAGATGGTTCCCAGTTTCTTCATCTGTGAAATGGAAGTTTTGGATTAGATCAGGCATGGTAAACAGTTTTACTTTAAGTGATTGCTCAGAGATGTGTTCTGGGGCCTGACCCAGCTGGGAAGGGTAGCAGGATGGATTATCAGTCTCTTTCAAGGGACTAGATTGTGGAGTAGGGGGCTCCTCTGATTTCTAGGGGTCCTCTTGCTCTACAGTCCTCTCATCCTTTTAATTTATTACACACCCACTATCTGAATAAGGCACGGTGGAGGAGAGGCAGATCAATATGTCACTGCCCACAGACAAGGCCCTCCATGTGGACTGGGTTTGTGTCTGTCTCATTCAGTGCCTGGCAGGTAGTAGCAATCAATGATCATATCTTCTTTTCTTCTTGCCCGTGCAGTGAGGCTTGTGGCATTTTAGTTCCCCGACGAGGGACTGAACCCAGGCCCTCAGCAGTGAAAGCACGGAGTCCTAACCACTGGACCGCTAGGGAATACCCAATGATCATTTGTTGATGAATAGCTTTTGTCCTCTTGTTGTTTATAGTTCAGCAGATAGACTAGGCTAGGTACGTATAAACAATCATAAGAGGTTGCCACCTAGCCTAGGGGCATAATTGGAGTGCCATAGTGCTTCAGAGGAGGAAGGCAGTATTTGGGGGCAGGTGGGGACAGGAATCAAAATTTTTCTGAGTTTTATGAATTTTTGCCTCTGTGCACTGTTGGAAAGACCTGACATTTGTCAATGTCCACTTTGTGTATTTTGGGGGAGAAAGCTTTCTTCTGCCTGTAGGCTGTCCTTGGAAAGGAATGGAGAGATGGTGGGAGGGCTGGGTGTCCTAGACTCCTGGGAAGGAGTGGGGCTGAGTGAGGCTGGCGCTCTCTGGCCTTATGGGCTGAACCAGTTTCCTGTCCGTGGCTCTGACACCGGGGGCTTGGGCCTTGCTGGTCACCGTCAGCTTTGCCTGGGTTGCGTCCTCAGGTCAACAGCTGGCTTCCCCTGGCCAGCTGTGCAATTCTGATTTTATTTGATTGCAGTAAGGGGCTTAGGCTGGCCCGGGAGTGCTTGACATTTTATTAGTCTCACTTCATGATCTGCTAAGCACCCCTGGGAGCAGAATGACACAGTTGGCATGCCCTGAGCCCACTTCTCCCCAAGGTCTTGTGGAACAAGACACCCTTCTCCCTTCCTGTCCCACCTCCTACAGCTGTATCTGCCTCTTTTAAGGAACCATTATCTGGGTAAGAAGCACAAGTATTTGAACATGATTCTCTCTGCAGTAAGATAAAATCTTGGATCTTTGGAGCTGAAAGGAACCTTGAGATTCCATCTGGTTCTTCCCCTGCCCCTAGGGAAGTCTGATTCTCTAGGGATGTCTCTTATTCCTTATCATTGTTTCCAGTGTGTTCTTCTCCATAGCCTTCCCTCCACAAACTCTTCTGCTTTATTTAAGTATCCCCACGAACCAGGGTGAGACGAATGAGGCTCCTGGCAAAATTTAAGGAGGCGCTCACTCTCAGGGTTGTGTACGTTCCAACCCTGCACTTGCGGAGACCTGAGGGTGAGCGCCTCCTTAAACTTTGTGCCCTGAGTGACTCACTTGCTTCACCCCAGTCCTGGTCCTCCTAGAGCATCATAGCTCCTTAAACCCAGTCTATCTAGGGTAGCGTTTCCTGTAGATAATCAAGTGTGTTCTGGAGAGGGAGTGTCTACCGCTCACAGCATCTCATTTTATTTTCAGAAAGCTTCGTTTTAATTTTTCTTGTCCGGTGGCAAAAAACAACATTACATATTTTATCACAGTTTATCCTTTCAACAACCTGAGAGGTAGGGATGTCTGTCTCCATTGAAAATTAAGGCTTAAGGAACATGTGGCTTGATTGTCTAACTCTGGCGTACCGCACTGCATTTGCTTAAACTATGTCGATGTTTTCTCTTTTCTCACTTCCCTTCTTCTTACCCCCTGTGCATGTTTCAAGGCTGGAATCATGGCAGCCCTTGGTGTATTCTGGTTCAAGCTCAACCTTCAGCTCTCTAACCTTCCTTTCCCCCAAATTGGGGCAATCAGGTGTTATGTAGACAAGACCCCGAGAGCATGACTTAGGCAAGCTTCTTCCGTGTGGTTTTCATGAAGTACAGAGCCTGGCACATGGTCAGGGCTCAGTAAATATTTGTTAAATGGATGATTATACACCTGGCACTTCAGAGGAAGTGGAATTTAGCTGTGCGGGTACTTGGGATCAATGATGTGATTTGACTGGAGTCAAAAAGCCCTGAAATCTTTAATCAGTCCCTGGGGAAAACCCTGATGTCCTCTGGGAAAATCCAAGGCAAGAAAATAGAAGAAGCCATCCCATTTTCTTTTAGGAACATCTACAGCCCTCCCACAGAATGACTCAGATCAGTGTCCAAGGTCAAACCTATGTCTGCGCATATCTTCTCCCTTAGGTCACTAATTATAATTCTACAACAACCATCTCACTTTGCCCTGACTGTCCCTGTGTATCTCACTTAGGGAAGTTTTCCTGTGCCTCTGACCTTCAGTGTCATTCTGCAATCTGGTTCCATGGTTAAAGAATTCTTGGCTTAGGGCTGTGGGCATAAAGTAGCCTCCCAGATGAGTTACAATGAGAGGAATTCGGGGCTTGGGGGGTGGATTCTTCAGAGGCTTGAGTGCTGAAGAACAGGCCTGTGGGGCTTACTCTGCCTGAGTCTAAGCTCTTATCAGGCCTTGGGTAATCAGCATGTATCCCACATTTCGGACAGGAGAGCAAATGGCTCTCATTACCTTCAATGCAGTTTTTTTTAATCAGATAAATCTCCCTGGAAAAGTATGTCATTGCAGAGAATGGAGCTCAGGGATTCTAGACAAAAAGTTTTGGGAAAAAAGATTGCATTGATCAGCAGGTAATGGTCATTTGATGTTGCAAAGACCCAGGAGTATAAATATTGAGGAGAAATAGTAATATGATAAAAACAGATAAAGACATGATATTAGCTAAAGATAGTAATAGCTACTACTCACTAAGTACTTACTATGTGCTGGGTCCTTTACATATGTTACCGTATTTAATCTTCTCAACAGTCCTATGATGATGACGGCATTACCTCCTTTTTGTGGATGGGGAAACTGATGCTTGCATTTTCAGAAATTTAGCAGAGGTCGTATAGCTTATAAGTGTCAGAGCCCAACAGTCTGCTGGTCTCTAAAGCCCACACTACTCTGTTGACTCTCCCAAATGATAGAGATTTGCAGAGTCCCTCTGAGGAACTGCTCTTGTTTATAATAGAAATGTTTGTATGATTCTTTGGAACTATGAGTGAGAATTCATGGAGCCCTGGGAATTGGAAATTATGGATTGAGAAGAATATGTTATTTGTGTGAAAGTGTGATCACTTTCATACAAATAACACTTTCGGTTTACTTGGCACTTCCAATTCATTTGATGCCACCCCCATGACAGCATCTCCATGTACAGGTGATGACATTGAGGATCAACCGAAAGGTTAAGAGACCTTCTCAGAGTCTCAGATGGCAGAGACCTAACAGGACCAGGGTCTGGGGCATCTTCTGCTTGACTATTTGGCCAGTCCCAAAAGATGGGAAGGGGATGGATAAACCCTTCTTGACGATTTATTAAATTGTCACTCAGAATTTCTCTGTAGTCAACTTGTCTTTCATTTTATTTTTCTCTGTCTCAGTTTCACCCATCTTTAAAATACCACCTGCCTTTATCAACTGCAGGTGTCATTTGAATGGCAAAAGGCCATGGTGCTTAAAGATGCTGTGGACATAAACTCTTTCCCTTCTTAGGTCAGTGAACTTTTTTCATTCACTAGGTACTTTGAGATAATCATCTCCTTTGAGATGGCATTAATTTATTACTTCACTTATTTATTTATTTATCTAAAATAATTAGGAAGTGCCTACTGTATGTCAGAGACTGTGCTAGGTGACTGAGCAGAATATAAATAATAAAAATATAACAGCCCTTATTGAGTGGTTATAAAGTACCAGGCCTTACACAAAGAGCTTTGTCTGCAATATTTAATCCTGAATATAATCCTTTGGGTTGGATATCATTACCCCCATTTTACTCATGAGGAAATTGAGGTTGATAGAGGTTAAATAACTTACCTAGATACACCTGACCCTGGAGTCTTCTCTTAAAAGTATCTCAGTAATAGATATGCCATAGCCCTTGTTTTCCAAGAACTCCCAAATTAATAGAGTGTGAAGACAAATAAGTACTTGAATATCTGAGCCTATTAGAAAAATATATCACTTCTCCCTCCGAGATCTATACTAGTTCAAACTTATAGCGGAAAATAAGCCAAGGTGCAATGAACCCATAGGAAATGCATCAGCAAAAGGGATCTGTTTGTCCCAGAGAAAAATGAGGTTTTCGTAAGAGTGAAGCTTGGACGTGTGTGGTCTTCAAGCATCCAAGAGACTGTGATTCAAAGGAGGATGTTGAGAAAATAGTAAATAATCTTCACTGGGCACTGAGGAAGAAATGACCTTATATTGTAGAAAAACCAACTTGGATTAAAATCTGCATCTGCCTTTAATAAACTGAGTGACTGGTCTTCAGAAAGTGAATACTTTACTGTGAGTTGAGAGGATTTAGTTGAAGTGGGTATTTGTATGTAAATACAGAGTTTTACAGAAGCTCCCGGGCTCTAATAATGCTCTAAATAGCCCTCCTTGATTCCCCTGTATCCTCTAAGATAGAGAGCTGCAGCTATGCTCAGCGGGGTGGAACTTCTTTGTCTCACTCAGCAGGTTCCAACATCTTGGGGAAGAAGTGGGAAGAAGAGTCATAGAATTATGGGACCGGGACATCTTGTGCATTAAGAAAAGATGTTTTTTGAGTACCTGCTATAAATTAACGACTGTATATTAAGGCTCTGCAATGTCAGTAGGGATGATCATCTTCGTTTATAGGTGAGGAAATTGACTCAGAGATTAACTAACAATGATAGCAATGGCTACCAATGATCAAATGCTTTCTGGGTGCCATGCACAGTGCTAAGAACTTTCCCATACATGCTTTCTAATCCACCCAACCACTCTATGAGGTGGAAACCATTTTCTTCTCTAGTTTTCACTTGAGGAAACCGAGGCTTGGAAAGTTTAAATGACGTAATCAAGGTAATTTTGTGGCTGAGTTGATATACGAATCTAATTGAGGTGGAATTTTGCCATATGTTTTGGAGCAGCTGTTCAAATGTGCTAATACAGCTCACTCAACTTTAATATATGCATTGTTTTAAGTTCCCTCTCCTCTGTGGTTTAGTATAAGCTTCTATAAGGAATATTTACTGAGGAGTGTTGAGGAGAAGACGTGTCAGTGAAGCCTGTGGGACTCAATGAGCTGAAAGCAAGGAGGTGGACGATGAGGGAAGGACAAGGTGCCGTGGCTAGGGTCCCTTCTTGATTTTAGGAGGAAGGAGGACTAATGGTGAAAGGATGGCAAGGGTCATTACTGAGACTTCTTTTCCTTCTGGGATTTCCTTCCTTTCTACCCTGTACCTTCAGGATCCTCCAGCAGGGTCACCTCCCTGTAGCTCATAGGAGGACAAAACCGGGGCCCCAAATTCCACTGCCCTCTGTTTCTTGTTGCACGGCTCAGAGGCAAATGGGACAAGCTGTGTCTGTAGAGTCAGAAGTCCTAGGTTTGGCTACTACCTGTTTCGATTCTTTCTTCTGTGATTGTGAGCATGTCCTTTAGTATATTGAAGCATCACTTTCCTCATCCATAGAATGTAGATCCCTCCTATCCGAACTTATAAATCACTATTTGAAATCATGTGGGACTTCCCTGGTGGTCCAGTGGTTAAGAATCCACACTTGCACTGCAGAGGGTGCGGGTTCGATCCCTGGTTGGGGAACTAAGATCCCACATGATGTGCGATATGGCCAAGGGAAAAAACAAAAGAAATCATGTTGAAGAGAGCATAAGATCCTACACAAATAAGAAATCATTTCTGGATTGAAACAGGAGCATGGTCCAGGGTTAAGCACACGAATTCTGCCAGGCTCTGCTGTTTACTAGCTGTGTGGCTTCGGACAAGTTACTTATCCTGTCCGTCTTTGTTTCTGCATCTGTAAAATGGGTAATAGTTGTTGCTGCTCACAGGGTTGTGGTAAAGAATAAATAATTCTTCTGCAGTGTTTCTTTGGTGCCTGGAACATTGTAAATGTTCAATACAATCTTTATTGATTCAGATTTTCATTGGTTGATCTAAGCTCTATGACAAGGAATGAATACATGAACTTCCAGAGGCTTCTTTGCATTTTATGCTTGAATCTACAAGGACCACCCACACTCACACCTAGAGGAGTACCACAGCACTTTCTGGTAATTCTCCTGCTCTGTTCTTAGTAATTTATCTCTTAAGTAGTAAATTAATAGAATTACTTTGACATTTCAATCAATAGGATTAAGATGATCTGATGATAACGGAGTAGTAATTGCTGCTGCACAGATGGAAACTGTCCAGTGACAAAAACTGTTCTTCACAAGCTGGCTGGCAGACCAGATTCTTTCAATCCTTTAAAAAATAACATTTTCCTCTGATGATAAAAGCAATGAACACACATTGGAAAAAATACAATGCGGTTCAAAGAAAAAAAATAAAACCCACCTGGAAATCCCATTATCTAGAAACCTACTGTTAACATATTAGTAAATTTCCTCTAGGTTTTTTTTTTTCTCTATAGATTATAATCAGTTCTGTTTCCTGGTTTTTTACTGAAGATTCTAAGGAGAATTTTATTTTCTCTTGTTATTAAACCTTTAGAAACACAATTTTAAATGACTGCATATGCCAGTGTGTGGCTGTATTAGCATTCATTTAGCCATCCCTCTTTGATGGCCATTTATATTATTTCCAATTTTAAGCTGTTATAATCTATGCTGTGAAAAACCCCCTTGGTCACAAACCTCTGTCCATGCCCTGGAAGCAAAATTGCTGAGTCAAAGGGTATGAATATTTCTAAGGCAGAAAGACTCTACCAGTGTAAAGGGGCCCCTCCCCACCGCAGGACCAGCAGCTTGGCTCCTTTTTGAAAATGAATTCTTCACCAGGCGGAGTCTGCTAGGGGCCAGGGCTGAAGGCAGTGGTGAGTAAGTGAAAGCTGAAGAAGAGAGAAGACCGCTTCTTTTTCTTTTTTCTCCTTTAACTCACATTGCCCAAGAAGCCATAGACACTGGAATGTGCTGGAGGGGAGAAGGAGAGATCTTTGTGACAGTGTAGTTCAGAAGTCCAATGTAGCTTGGTGCCATACATTTCCTTTTCTATTAAATTGCCCTGCCTATGTCTTCTCCCTGTGTCATATTCTTTTCATCCCTGAAAGTGCATGTATATAGTAAGTATCCCATAAACGCTTGAAACGGGAGGTAGGATAGATTGGTGAACTTAAATCTGATTCTGCCACATAGCTGTGTGATCTTGGGCAAGTCACTTAACCTCTTCACATCTGTTTTATTAATTTTTTATCAGTAAAATAAGGGTAATGATAGTGCTCTTAGGATTGCTGGAGTTAAAGGAGAAAATCAAGTGTTGATGCAGTGATAGATAGAAACCACTTAGTATCTTAGCCATTATTACAAATAAAAATAAAAATAAAAATTTCTGTTCATAAGATTCAAATATTCTTCACTAAAATTTTACGCCAGTCTACATTATACCTGATGATTCTGAAGAACTTCAGAAAAACCTGAAGACTAAAAGAAGCAGGTATGGCAGGAAATACTGGATATGGTCTGTACTTCAAATCTTGGCTAATTTATTACTTTCCATCATAGGTTCTGCATCTTAAGAGGGACATTAATAGGTTGGAGCAGGTCCAGAAAGGAACAGCTAGGCTGGTAAACAAACTTGAAATTGACCTGTAAGGAATAATTTGGCTCAGAGAAAACATAGACAGATCATTTTTAACAAATCTCTGTAGGCTATCATGGGAAGAGGGACCCAAATTAGTAAAATAATATTCTTGAATATTTACTATTTGCCAGGCACTGAACTAAGCCCTTTGCAAATACTATTTATTTCTTCTTCTCCAAAAGACTATGCGAGGTACATATTTGTGTTAGTATTGTCCAGCTGAAGCAAATAAGGCACAGATGGTGGAAGTTACATGGCTAGTAGGTGGTAGGGGAGGAATAGAATGAGATCTTTCTGATTCCACAGTTTAGGTACCTTCTATAGCCCACTCACTTGTTCCAAGTGACCAGGGAAGGCACACGTATCCCTCTCATATAGGGAGGTGGCTGCCTGATACAGGTGAGGAAAGAATATTTTACCCATTAGAGCTACCCGGTAATAGGAGAGGCTGCCTAAGGAGATGGTGAGTTTCTTGTCTCTGGAAGTGTTCACATACAGGCTGAACTCTCAGTGTCATATTGTAAGGACGAATCACCTGAGGAGTAGATTAGAATCATGAATTTGCTACTTACTTGTATGACCTTGAAAGTTGCTTAACCTCTCTGAGCCTCAGTTTCTTCATCTGTAAACTAGGAACACTTAATTCTAATTTTAGGTCTGTTGGAGGAGTAAAAGATTCAGATAAATTGCTTAGCCAAGAACCTGGTATACAGAAGTTGCTCATTATATGTTAAGTGAACAATTATCTCTGGTCTTTTCAATTTATGTGTACCTGTGCTTCTCATTTTATAGGGTGGTCCTATCTATTTATTTCTGCCTTGAGGTCAGTCCCGAATTTGGAGATGTCACCTGCAGAGTGGGTATTCTAGCTCACTTCTGCAGAGGCGGGTATCTGCCAGGCTCTGTCCCCTCAGGCAAATGACAGGTTGGACTTTGGAACAGGGGCAGTGGAGTAAGCAAAAGGAAGGATGTTTGGACTGTAATGTTAAGCAACAGAATAGATATTATTGAGAGAGCGAGAAATTAGAACCATTTTATTCTATTATCAATTATCAGATGGGTGTGAAAAGCCCACTGTGTGCCCAGCACCTGCCACGTGGATTAAGGGTATATTCAATCCGTTGGAAGCATTCTCTTTGTCTTCAAGGGCCTCAATGCCTGGGATGCCTCAGACAACTATGAAAAGATTAGAGAATAGGACTGAGTGTCATTCTGTGCTAAGTCCTTTGGCACAGGGCAGTTAGGGAAGGGCTGCTTAGAGGCAGGAGGTTGGAAAGAAATGACCTTGGAAGATTTCTTTCTGGCCTGGGGGATTTTCTCAGTTTTATGGTTCTCAGGATTGCATCCTCGCAGGCACAGTGTGGTAATGTTGCAGTCGTAGCTCCCTTGGGCATATTTTCTAGTCATTTCCCTAGGACATCTCCCAGAACCTGGGAACATGCTAATCATTTTTGCCCATTGTCAGGAAGGGGCTGTCTTCTTTCTCAGGCCAGAGAACAAGGCAACATCCTCCCTCCTTCCACAGTTCCCTTCAGGCCCCTGTTCCTTAGACATCAGCCATGCCCCCAACCAACATCAGCCATGCCCCCAGCCAACATCAGCCATGCCTCTCACCAACATCAACCATGGCCCCCATGAATATCAGCCATGGCCCTCACCAGCATCAGCCATGGCCCCCCACAAACATCAACCATGACCCCCCACCAGCATCAGCCATGGTCCCCACCAGCATTGGCCATGGCCCCTACCAACATCAGTCATGGCCCTCACCAATATCAACCATGGCCCTCACCAATATCAGCCATGGCCCCCACCAACATCGGCCATGGCCCTCACCAACATCGGCCATGGCCCTCACCAATATCAGCCACGGCCCTCACCAATATCAGCCATGGCCCTCACCAACATCGGCCATGGCCCTCACCAATATCAGCCACGACCCTCACCAATATCAGTTATGCTCCCCACCAACATCGGCCATGACCCTCACCAATATCAGCCATGGCTCTCACCAACATCAGCCATGGCCCCCACCAACATCAGCCATGACCCTCACTAATATCAGCCATGGCCCTCACCAATATCAGCCATGGCCCCCACAAACATCAGCCATGGCCCTCACCAAAATCAGCCATGGCCCCCACCAGCATTGGCCATGGCCCCCAGCAACATCAGCCATGGCCCTCACCAACATCAGCCATGGCCCTCACCAATATCAGCCATTGCCCCCACCAACATCAGCCGTGGCCCTCACCAAAATCAGCCATGGCTCTCACTGATGAGACATGGAGTTGGCTGCCTGAGAATAAAGCTTTTATTGTTGTAATTTTTGATGTGAAAGTCCTTCCTTCTCCTCTTTCAACAAAATAAGCGGATTCCACCTGCTTTGGGAGATGCCTTCCTTTTTCCTCCTCCTTTCATTATTCCTCCTTAACATTTGCTTCTTCCCACCAACATTTTTCTCCCCTTCTGGTCCTCTACCTTCTTCCTTTCCCTTCATTTGTTTCTGAATCCTAGAATGATGGAGTTGAGAGAGATCTTAAAAGTCATCTAGTACAGTCTACCCATCCATTTTACAGATGAGAATACTGTGGTCCAAGGAGGGAAAGAGACTCCCACAGTGAGTTCTTGGCTGAACCCAGAGTAGACCTGTGTTGAGTGGTCTTTCCTCTTTATTATTCTGCATGTCTCCCTCTTTTCTCCCCCTTCTTGTCTTTTCCCCCCTTTTATTTCTTGCCCAGTATTATTTCTTATTTTCTTTAGTGTCTTCATAAACCCCATGGTGATAGATGGAAAGGAAATCAGGACCTTGGGTAGCAGAACTGAGGGGAAGTGTGTTGTCAGGTTCTCCTCACCTCTCTCACTGGGAAAGGCTGTGGTTTGGAGTGAGCCTCTCAGTTTTCTTCCTCAAAGACTCTATTCCCTCTACCCTGCCCCGCCACATCTTTGGAGAGGTTTGTACAATGTCTTTCTGCATATGAAGACTTTGAGCTGGATTGGCAGGGTGGCCTACAGGCATCCCAGATTGGGAAGATCCCTACCTCAGTTTCCTCATCCACAAAAGGGGTATGATAACAGTGCCTACTTCATAGCGTTGCTAAAAAGATTAAATAGTTAATGCATATGGCACTTTTAGAGAAGTTCCTGGCAACCTATTGGTAGGTTCTAAATACATGTTATGTATAATATTGTTAATTTTAAATATTATTATTTAGAGGAATTCCTGTCTGTCAGGCACAGGGTTGGGAGTCACAGATGTCATTCTCACATGAAAAGGGAATGGAGGGGACTTCTCTGGCAGTCCAGTGGTTAGGAATCCGTGTTCTGAGCCCACTGCAAGGGGCACGGATTCGATCCCTGGTGGGGGAACGAAGATCCCGCATGCCACGCGGTGTGGCCAAAAAAAAAAAAAAAAAAGAAGGGAATGGAAAACTATGAATGTAGCTTAAATAGACACTCGTTGGTGACCTTGTCCCTGCTGTGCTCTGCCTCCAAGTTTGATTTTGTGCCCATGCTTTCTGATATCCTCTTTTTGTTTTTGAAAAAAAAAACCCAAAACTACTTTCCAGCTTTCAAAAGTAATATACATTGTTGTAAAACATCCAAGCATTACTAAAATATGTAATGTAGGAAATAAAAAGTCCCCCATAGTCTCATTCTCAAGAGATAATAACAACTATAAACAGTTTTGGGTCCATTTCTCTAGACTTTTTTCCCCATATGAGAACAATAAAACATCAAAAAAATAAAAACAGGATCCTACTATACATACTATTTTGCTACTTGCTTTTTTCCCCTATTTAATCTTTCATCCTCAGTATTTTTGACTTTTCTGCATGGAATGAGGTCATCTGCCTTTGGCACTTACTGGCTGTGAGACTTTAGATGAATCACTGCTCCTCTCAGAGTTTCAGTTTCCTCATCGGTAAAAGGAAACAGTCCTTTCCCAGCTGCTCACCTCCATGTGATATAAGCTTTCAGGGAGATAGTGGGCATGTGTGAAAGTGCAGGCATCCTGTGATGGAGTCCAGGGAACCATTCTCTGTCCCATACTCCTGTTTTGCTGGGTTTGGAGCACTGACCATGGCCTGAAATTCTGTAGTTTCCCAAGTTGTTTCTTTGTTTGTCCCCACCTGTAGAAGTTAAGCTGTGTGAGAGCAAGGACCGCATCTCTTCTGCTCGTCGCTGTATCTGTCCCCAGAATGTGGAAAGATTACTGGCTTATAGTAGGAAGTCAATAAATATTTTTTCGATAGTGAATAAATTATCCACTCTTAGCCGGGCTTCCAGTTGATAAAAGACCCATTGGGAGAGAACAAGGCTGAGCAGGACTGGGCTGAGCCTAGGCAATGGTGGACAGCTGGCCCATCAGTGTCCTTGAACTCCACATCATCCAGCTTGCCTGTTCTGTAAGCCCTTTTCCTTTGCCTGCATCATCCTCTCTTGGCACTCTTTGCCACCTGGTGAATTAGTCATTCTTTATGGCCCAGTTTAAGTGTCCTGACTCCTATTAAAATTGTCTTCAACTTTGTACTGTCCCCCCACCTCCAGGCAGAGTTAGTCAGACTCTTCTTTATGCTCCCACAATGCTTTGTACCTATCCCTTTTTAATAATAGTAATCATGGTTTTCCCGCTTTGCACAATTGCTATGTGCCATAAGCAGTGCTAACACTCTACATGCCTTCTCATATTGAATTCTTAGGGTGATTTGTCAGGGAAGGGTGATTTGTCAGGGAAGGATAATTATTATTGCCATTTTATTTATTTTTATTTTTATTTGTTTAAATAAATTTATTTATTTATTTTTGGCTGCGTTGGGTCTTTGTTGCTGCGCGTGGGCTTTCTCTAGTTGTGGTGAGCAGGGGCTACTCTTCATGGTGGTGCGCGGGCTTCTCATTGCGGTGGCTCCTCTTTGTTGCGGAGAACGGGCTCTAGGCGCACGGGCTTCAGTAGTTGTGGCAAGTTGTGGCTCGCAGGCTCAGTAGTTGTGGCACGTGGGCTCAGTAGTTGTGGCACGTGGGCTCAGTATTTGTGGCGCATGGGCTTAGTTGCTCCGCGGCATGTGGGATCTTCCTGGACCAGGGCTCGAACCCGTGTCCCCTGCATTGGCAGGTGGATTCTTAACCACTGCACCACCAGGGAAGTCCCTATTGCCATTTTAAAGACGAGGAAAATTGAGGCTTAGAAATCTTAAAAACAATCTTGCTCCAAGGCATAAAGCAGTATACCATAGCAAGTGGTATTACCAGGATTCCAGAACATATTTGACAGATTCCCAAGCCAGAGTTTTTAACTTCTGGGTCTTCTATGAGCCAACTTAATTTAAGAATTATGCAATGACAGCTGGAAAGACGTGGAGTCTTTATGTAGTCCAATATTATTTTAGGGATGGAAAAACTGTGACTCAGTTACAAAGTCAGAGCAGCCCTTGCAAGGAGAGGAAGATCTTTTCTAATCTCTAGGCTGTCCAATTTTGAGGTAGAATGGGGATTGACTCTTTTACTAAACCTTGTTGCCTTCTTTGTCAGGAAGTGTAGCTTTTCATATTTCAAGGCATTTTCAATGAATTCCTCCAAGCCCCTTCTCTCTGGGCATGATGCAGTCTTTTCTTGGCTCCTGTGAAGAGTTTTTCTTTTCTACTAGATGTTTTAGGTCACATCAAGAAAACTATCTCCAAAGAGGTCCATGTTTTCTGCACAACTGAAAACCATTTTAGAAAGTTTGCCTTGTCCTATAGAAGGGGCCTCTCTGCAGACCCAGGTCATAGTGGGAAGCAGCCTTATCTGCAATGGCTTAGATGTTTTGAGAGGCCCAGAGTTTGGACATGCTCGGCCAAACAGCAAGGATAAGGCTGAACAACTCACTGCAACAGCTCCTGAGCCAGGGCTGAGCTGCATGTCTAGCTCACTCTCACTGTAGCTCATTTCTTGGAGCAAAAAGGGGTCATGGTGAGACATAGCAGTGCTTTGGGTTGGCTGGTTGGAAGCCTCCAGTCCTGGGCCTCTGCAGAGTCAATAAAAGAAGGATGGGAGCAGGCATATTGGGGCAAAACAATTCAATTAAATAAGCACTGAATATCTAACATACAGTACATGAACCACTGGGGTGATACTATCTATGAGGGGAAATGGAGCAAGTTGAAAACTCTGGGATGCACCAGGGGATGTGTCCCTTGTCTTTGTGTTGGCCTTTCACATGAACCAAGAAATCCATTAAGTTCCTAGCCTTTGAAGGGCTTACAATCCAGCAGGAAGGTTAGAAGGGCACCCAAATGTATGTAAGGCCACATTGAGCAAACTGACTGCTGAGGGTTAATGCCTACATCTCCCAGGGGATTTAGGAAGGCGAATCCATGCCCAGTTGGGGGTAGTGATGGTGGCAGTCTGGGGTTGCCTCGTGGAGGAAGTGTTGCTAGCAGGGGCTCTTGAGGCGTGGATGGGATCTCAGAGAAGTGGAGAGGGAATTCACTCAGGGCTTGTGCTTTGCTCAGAAAAAGGGCTTAAAGGTGACTGCATTTATCTATCGGTAAAGGTGTTATCTCCATTTTTTAAGATGAGGAACTTGAGGCTCAGAAAGTTTGAGCAAACTGTCAAGATAATACAGCAAGGAAGTGACAGAGGTAGGATTCAAAAATCACCTGAGCTTGAATCCAGAGTTGGTGGGTGTGCCTTTCAGGGCAGAAATGAGGGGAGGGGTTTTTCTAGATACGTGGAGGGAGAGGGACCAGTGTGAGAAAAGTACAGAGCTGAGCACAATGGGCATGTAGCAGACCAATAAGAAATTCATCTGAGGTGGAATTTGGTTTGTGTGAAGGGAAGGAGCTGGAGGTGGAGGTGGGGTTACATTGTGGCAAAGCTGAGAGCGAGAGCCCACTAAAGCCCCGTGTTCTCAGCGAAGGGCCGCACAGACGAACGAGATCCATCTGTACGTGCACTGACACAGTATTGCTGAGGGGAAAAAAGGGACGCCACAGAGCTTGGTGTTTAGTATAACCCCATTTTTGTAAAATAGGAACAGCTTACGCCTGCAGCACAGCAGTTAAAGACTCTCTGAAGCCGGACTGCTTGGATTTCTATCTGGCACTGCCATTTCCAAGCTGGCAACCCTAGGAAAACTATTTAACTTCTCTGTTTCCTCATCTGTAGCCTCATCTATACAATGGGATGAATAATAGTATATCCTTGCAGGATTGTTCTGAAGATTACATGGGTTAACACATATTCAACTTTGAGAAAGGGGTCAGGCACACAGTAAGCATTCTTGCCATTATTATGTTATTAAAATTATTTGGAAAGATGAATATTGAATTGTTAAGTGATTTCCCTTAGGGAGTAGGATTTCTGTGCCTTTTGGTTTTAAACATATCTCCCTACGTGGTTTAAATATTTTATGGTGAATGAATAATGTTTATAATGCAAACAAACAAACCAGCAAGTTTATTTCAAAAGTTGACATTAGGAGACTTTATTTCTACTGTATCTTTTCTCCTACTAGCAACAGGCCTGCTAGCGACACATTCAGAAATGTCTCCGGTGTCACTCACCGGAGTTATTGGAAACAGCTATTGGAAACAGGTGTCGGAGACAGTGTTGTTTAGGTTCCCCACAAGCCTTGTCTGGAGTGATGCTCCTGATTATAAAGGAGAACTAGCCCAGTCCTTGCTGCCTCTCCGCATGCTGCTCCCCTGCCCTCATATGGACTGGGTATGTTTTCCTGGCCTAGAGATGTTCTGAGAAGTCCTTTAGGTCTGCTTTGGGAGCAGCAATTCTAGAGCTTGTGGTGAGATCTCCGACGCTGGAGATCGGGCTGCCTCTCCAATCTCCCATACAGAAGATGAAGGGAAACTGGGTACCCTCAGTCCTGTGTGTCTGGGGGTTAGAGCATGAGGCTTGAGAAGGTCTTTGGTCTGAGTACTAGGGATCCGCAATGAAAAACAATTTAAAAACGGGCCAGAGATTATGCTGCTTTTCTTCCTTGCATCCCCACTCAATCAGACATTCTCTCCCATAATCCCCGATAGCTCTTTCGATGGAGTGATTTGGGGATGAAGAAGAAAGGATGTGCTGCAGGGACCTGTCTCTACCCTGAGACAGAGCTCTAACCACATACTCTCTTCCAGGGGTGGAAGGTAGTGCAATTTCCCTCCTCTGTGAAGGATGGAGATTAGAAACTCACATCTGTTTATGGATGTGTGTTAACTTTACTATTATCTAGAACCACCTGCAGGAGATGAGTCCTTGGTTTTTTGAAGAGGCAAACTCCTCCCTTTTTTTGCCTCCATCTTCCTCATCCAGTTCAGTGTCCTCCCTCCTCCTCCTCCTGGGTTCATTCTTGGAGTAATAGTGGCAGTACAATGGTTAAAAGAATGTTTGGGCTTCCCTGGTGGCGCAGTGGTTGAGAGTCTGCCTGCCAATGCAGGGGACACGGGTTCGAGCCCTGGTCTGGGAAGATCCCACATGCCGCAGAGTGGCTAGGCCCGTGAGCCACGACTACTGAGCCTGCGCGTCTGGAGCCCTTGCTCCGCAACAAGAGAGGCCGCGACAGTGAGAGGCCCACGCACCGCGATGAAGAGTGGACCCCGCTCGCTGGAAGTGGAGAAAGCCCTCGCACAGAAACGAAGACCCAACACACCCAAAAATAAATAAATAAATAAATTCAAAGGAAAGGAGGGGGGAAATTGATAAATGAAGATTAGTGTTACTATAAAAAAGAAAAAAAAGAATGTTTTCTGCAGTCAGACTTATTTTTGAATCATGGCTCTGCCTCTTATGAGTTGTCTTACCTTGGGCAAACTATATAACCTATTAATGCCTCGGTTTTTCCACCTGTAAAATGGAATTATAATAGTACTTTTGTCTAAGGGTTTATGACATGAGGTATGTGATGTTAGCACAGTACCTAGCATTCAATAAACACTCAATAAATAGTAACGATTATTGTTGAGCTGTTGCAGTCAAGGCTGAGATGGAGAATTATAAGGGAAGGAGGAAAGGCATGTCTGCCTGCAGTGTCTGTTAACATAGAAGCTGCGCATGCTCTGTGACCCAGCTAGTCCATTTCTGTTCCTGTTATCTGCCTGGAAAAATGTCTTGTGTTCGTTCACAAAGATGTAGGTACACTGTGGTTATTGCAGCACTGATTTCAGTGGAAAAATCAGAAACAAGTAGAAATGCCCATCAATACAGGAATGGCTGGAAAACAACAGGATATCCATAACATAAAATGTATTGCCGTAGTTAAAAGAATGAGGTGGAGATGTATGCCTCGACAGATAAAGCTTTCCAAGACATGTTGATATGCGAACAGAATAAGTTGCAGAATCACATGGGCAATTTGACTCCATGAAATGATAGTATATATATTTCAATAGTATATATAGTTCAATAGATTTCAATATTTATTTCAACATATGTGTGTATAACTATTGAAATATACATACTATCATTTGATATGTGCATATATATATCAATAAAAATGATCAAGTAGGATACCCCTTAAAGAAATAAAAGCAGGGAGGGACCTGGAGATCATCATCAAAGGGGATTTTAGGTTTAAGTCTAGTATCAGAGTTTTTTAAAAAGAGAATGTATGCATATATTGTACAATTAAAAGCGATCAAGAAGAGAGAAGGAAATACCTATCTGGCTAAGAATTGGAAGACTATGACTTTGTCAAACCAAAACCCGGATGGGAAATTCCCAGCTCATAGGCTTTTTTCTACCCCCGTGGCCCACTGGTAGAGGGTGAGGGCTATTAGCCGGATATCTACATCAGCTCACAGTGGTTGCAGCTTTGAGAAGAATATATAAAAGAGGAATACCTATATCTATCTATCTATATCTATGTCTATATCTATCTATCTATCTATCTATCTATCTATCTATCTATCTATCTATCAATCATCTATATATTTAGGGATGTATATATTCCAGCTGTAGCTTAGGAATATAGATATATGCCAGCTTTAAAAGGAAAGAGGCAGTGTGGTGAGCTAGGAGGAAGGAGATTTGTATTTGAATCTTGACTTTACCCTGAGATTAACAGCATTGTCTTAGGGAAGTCACTTTTCTTCTCCAAGTCTCAGTTTTCTCAACTCTAAAATGGGGATAGTAACCACTGCCTTGTATCTATTTTTTAAGGTGATTGGGAAGCTCATATGAGATTGCGGCTGTGAAATACTCTATAAACTGTAAAGTGCTCTTGTAAGAGAATTCTGCAAGTCTGCCTGGCAACCGGGGTTGCAGCAACCTTGCTGCATTCCTCTGGAGCTGGGGACTGTTGTAGAACTGAGTGCACAGCAATAAACACGGAGCTCTCAAAGGCTGAAGATCATGACAGTCACTCTATTTGATGTATAAGATACTAATATACTTTCTGGAAAGAATGACAGGTCAGAGGGGGAGAGAGGAAGGAAGGACATGGTTCTGAGGTCAGACAGATGGCAGAATGGGGCGGCATTCTCTGAACATGAGAGTCCTAAGTAAGCCTCCAGTTATGCAGAGTTGATAGTACAATGTGCACAGGAAGACTGGTCAGTGAGATCATCCTTGGAGAAAGAAACCACAGATTCTGCTGTGTCCCAGGGCCCCTTGGTGCCAGGATTCAAAGCCAGTTCCTCAGTTGCCCCTTCTCTTTATCCAGATGTCACACAATGTAGTTTCCAGCTGTGTGAATGAGAACTTTTTAGTGCACCAAGACTCCCCTCAGTGTGGGGATGGGGATAGCTCCCTGAGGAACCCTTCTTGAGGTGCGTGTTTATGTTTATGAGGGAGCACAGTGTGTGAAAGGGCTGAAGGAAGGAAAGCACAGTGGCAGAGTTCAGGGCACGTGGGCTGTAGGGGAATAAGTCTGGGGGATGAGCACAATTGCGTAGGGCTTTGGGAGCGCTGACATTCACTCTGTAATCTTGAGGAAGTCATTTCTCCTCTCCTGATCTGCAAAATAAAAGGGTTGATCTATGTCCGGGGTCCCCAGTCAGAATGATTCAGAACCCTGGTACTCAAACATTTGGTCCACAGAAGTATCAGCATCACGTGGCGGCTGCTAGAAATGCAGACTCTCAGGCCCCACCCCAGACCTACTGAGTCTGAATTAGCATCTTAATGAGATCCTCAGGTGATTCATGCACACACTGAAGTTTGAAAAGCACTGACTTAGAGACTCTTGTTACCTCTAGAGGTTTCTGGGTCCCCATCCTGAAAGATTCTGTTTCAGTAGTCTAGTATGATGGTGGGAAGCTGTACGTTTGATAAGCCCCTCACAGCTAGATTTGAGAGCTGTTGAATTATAGAACTGCCCTAAGTCTCCGTGATTCTGTTGGTACTTAAGACCCCCTGAAAGAAAGTGCGATTCTCTGTGGGTGAATGCGTGGGAGATGGAGAAAGGACCTTGCGAGCAAGGAGACTTGTTCTCTAGGTGCCTGGGGCTGCCCAGTGTATGAGGCAAGAGAGAACGCCACCCATTTCACAGCTGGGATTAATGACTGTCAGCAGCTCCCCTTTAAGACGGTAAACTCGGTTTAGCAACGGACACTGAAAAACAGCTGAATTCAAAGGCAGAGAGTGGTAATCTAATTGCACTGAATTAGCCTTGGGAGACTCGGACAATATCAACTTCAGAAAACCACAAAGGGATCCTTTATAAGGAGTTTCAAAAGCGTTGGGGCCTCAGCACCCCTCATTAGGGCTTGCATTACAAAGCGTAGGCACTGTGCCCATAAGCCCCTCTCCTCAGCATCTCAGAGCACTGGTCCCTCCTAATGTGCTTTCTGAATGAATTTCCTGGCTGGCCCGATGGTGTTTTCAGTTGTGTGTCAGGCTTAACAGGGAGTTTGTTCAGGAGAGACAGCTGGAGTTCAGGGCTGAGAGGCCTTTAGCCATACAGGCCATCAGCCCTGTGAACACCATCTGTGCCTGAGGACTTGTCTGTGGACCAGTGCATTTTCTGGTGGTCTTTCTGGTTCTGATGTTTTCTTATTCTGAGGTCCTTCTCATTTCTTAAGACCAGATTCTTACATCACCAAGGTGATTTCCTTTTAATAATCCTTTGTCGCATCGTGAGTTTGTGTGTTTGCGTGCGTGTTCATTGCCCAATTTATTTATTATCCAATCCATTTTAGAGAAGGAAAAGGCGTGAGTGAGTGTGTGTTTATGGCATGACTCAGAGAGCTTATGAAGATCAGATGGGTAATTTGGGGATCAGGAAAGGGGGGGAGCATAAGTATCGTGAAGATTTGTCTCTGACCTGCATTTCATTTACTTTTCTGCTGCAAGTTGCAAATCTCAATGCACAAAAGTAGCTTGAATTCCTTCTGCATCCCTCCTGGGAGGTGGATTTCCAGTCTCTGCTTGCACACCTCCACTGACAGGGACCCTCACTGCCACTGAGGCAGCTGGTGCACATTTGACAGATCTATCAGAAGGTTCCGAATTACATTAAAACAGAATTTGTGTGTGCACATTAAAAATATATTTATCAATTTATCTGCCGTTCTTCTCTTGGAGCCATATAGAATAAATCAAATCTAATGTTTCCCAAATGGGGTCCCTGGGTACCTAGGGAGTTCATGAAATAGTAGTGAGGACTCAGAATCCATTTTAAACATTTCAGAGGCTAACAAATTGCATGTTTATTTCTGACAAGGCTCTATGGGCTAACAAAAAAGCATTACACCTTTTCTTTTGTTCTTTCTTAGGTTAGCTCAGCGTGGTGACATTGCTTATCCCATGATGTTCAGTATTTCTGGCAGTTATGTATGCCTTTGGTTGATAAAGATGGGGAAAACAAGTTAATGGGGAATGGGGTTTGGTAAACAAAATTTTAAAAACATAGCCTTATAGGGGAGGAAAAAACCAAACAGAGTCACTGATAAAAGTATAGAAACCTTTGGTCTTTTTCTCAGGCCCCTCTTCAGATCTATGAGGATATTGACCAGACATCATGTTTTCTCATCATACAAAGCATTTCCTGGGGAAACTGACATATTTATGGGATCTGTCAGTAATTGTGTCCAGATTGGGATAAATCTCCAGGGAGTGAAATTGTTTATTGAGGCCCTCAATTCTTTTAGATCTTTGAGCCTGAAT
Source organism: Balaenoptera musculus (assembly GCF_009873245.2). Lineage (NCBI taxonomy): Eukaryota > Metazoa > Chordata > Mammalia > Artiodactyla > Balaenopteridae > Balaenoptera > Balaenoptera musculus. The sequence goes on from NC_045787.1 coordinate 127,070,222, forward strand.
ATAATTCTTGTAATAATTGAAATATACTGCAATAGCTGTAACCAAAACTGTTCTATCATGAAGGAGATTGGGAGGTAATAATCCTTGACTGGCAGAGGTAAAAATGATTTTAGGGACAGTGATTTGTCAATTCTCTTTATGTTATAGCTGAGGAAACTGAGGCCAGAAAGGTCATGAAACCCTCTCAAGGGCATGCCACTAGCTAAATTCTGGATCCTAGGTCTTGTGCCCTTGGTGCCAAGGCCACTTTGCCTAAAGCAGCAGAAAACCTGCAGAACAGCGTCAAGATGGCCAGGCAGGAGACAGTGCCATCCATCTTAAAAATCATTCTGGCTTCTGCCAGCTGATGAAGGAAATAAAGTTAATGACGCCCACATAAATGTGATGCTGTCGCAGGCCGTGCTCACTGTCTGGAGGGGAGCTCTGCGGGCCCTCTGAAGAAGGAAAAAGGTTTTTTTTTTTTTTTTTTAGGAAAAAGGTTTTTAATGTAGCTTTAAAGGGAGCAGTGTCTCCCCTTTCTGCAAGGACAGGGACTGTGGCATCTGTTACCTCTGTCTCCCCTGCAGAGTGCCTAGTTTTGGACTGGACACGTGAACACATGATAAATAAATGCGTGGTGTAGAAATGAAGGCAATATCAGCACTGATGTCAATTCAGCCTGAGCCTTCATGGGTATGGGCCTCTGTCTTTCATGAACACCTTATCTGAGACTGGGGGGAACTTAGGGGTGTTGGAGTCAGTTATTTGAGTTGATTGGAAAGAAAACTGAGTCCCCATGAAGGAAAGAGATTCGCCAAAGCTGTGCTGCAGGGTAAGAGCAGAGCTGACTCTACAAGGAAGGCTCTCAAGTCATAGCCTAACTGCTCTTTCCACGGCACTGCTTGGTTGCAACCTCTTTCATAAAGTGGTCTCAAAAATAAATTCCCTACATTTCCCTTGATAGTTCATTACCAGTTTTGCAAATATGCAGAAGTTATGTGCTGATTCATAACTCCATTTACCAGCCTAAGGTTCTTGTCCAAGATGTCCCTCGGGAACAAAAACATGACATTTTCTTTTCTCTGTCTCAAGTTTCCTAAGCCCCCCAAAGAGGGTAGACTTGACATTTTGATTGGCCCTAATGTGAACTTGCCCAAGGGGCATCTTTCCTTAGGAAAAAGTCCTTGGCCCACTCCAGAAGCTCCTAGACACTTTCTGCAGTGCCCAAAATGCAACGGGTAAGATTTGAGGAAGAATACAGGTATGCTACCAGGAGGAAAAGATCCAGGCGGTCATTTGCTCCTCTTGGCAAGCTTGGAGAATGGGAAGCCAGAAGGGCAACCTCAGAAGAAAGCTCATTTACCTTTCAGCTGGGTGGTTTTTCAGGACTGAGATATGAAGCAATCTACTTGCCATGCTCCTTTTGACCCTAATGTGGGTAGAGACATCTTTCCTTCAAGGTTTTGATGACCTTTCTTAACAAGTGAGTACCATGTTCAGTACAAAACCCTGTTCAAGGAAACATCTACTGGGTTGGCAGATGGAAATGACACCAAAAGAAAAGCACATAAAGATCATCTTTTGGAAAACCACCCGTGGGTTAGACTTGGTTTATCTCCTCTGCCTTTATTCCCTTCTCACGCACAAGCTAGGTCTCTGTTTGCTTCACTCTGGTGCTTTGTGTGTTCCATGGGGGCATTTCCTCAAGGAAACTAGACTTTCCTCCTCATTACAATTGGTTCATCAGAGCCCCGGGTTAAATATTTGGTCATTCTATACCAGTGGTTCCCAACTGTGGGCAATTTTGTGCCCCACCAACCCCATCCCAGATTTCTGGCAGCGTTTGGAGACATTTTTGACTGTCATGACTGAGGGGGGCGGTTATTGGTGCCAAGGATTCTGATAAACATCTTAAAATGCACAGTTCAGCCCTCATAACACAGAATTTTCCAAAATGTTCAAAATGTCAGTAGTGCCAAGATTGAGAAACATGGTTATATACCATGGGTCTATCTGAGTTACTCAGAAGGTGAGAAAATTTGGGGGTCACCCTGAACCCTTCCCAGCCATAAGCCAGTGTAAGGGCTCTGGGAATCAAATCAAGTTCCCTTTGACTTGAAAGGAGGTTTGAAAAGAATATGCTTCCCTAAAAAACCATATCTTTGCCTATTATTTTTTAACCGGTCTGGATATAAAGCCCCATCCCCAATTGAAAACAAAGAGACAAAATTTAGTTTATTGAATACTTGAATATCACTCATAGAATTTTAGAACCACAGGCTTTTAAAATATCAGAGCAAGAACTTCAGCCAAATCACCTCATTTTACTTATGGGGGACACAGTTGGTGAGCACTGCAGTGCTGTTTGTCCCCCAGTACCCTCTTTCTCTCTCCCCCTCAGTGCTTCCTAAGGCCTCAATTCATTCTCTTTGTTGGCACTGTACGAGATTTCTCCCTTACTCACTTCAATGGTTGTTTTGTTTGCTTTGCTGTCATTATTGCCATTTTGCTGGTTATGTGCTGATGCAGCAGCACTTCTGTTATCGAGAGCCTTTCCCTTTTTAGCCCCCAGATTTCCCCAACAAGGTGAGCAGCTGGCATCATTTAATCTAAGGAGTACCTGGGTGCCTGAGACGATTGGATTGGCTCGTTCCAACACGGTGCCTGTCCCTTGGGGGAGAAGGGGTTATTCACATGGAACCTGCTAGGGAGCCAGTCTCCATTTACCCCTACATACACTCTATTGAGCCCCCAGATTTTAATGCTTCTGTATTTTCACCTAAACTTAAAAAAATGAGAGCGTTAGTAATGAAAATGCCAATTAGACAAAGACAATACTTTCCCTCTTTGTGACCTTTTTTTTTCTCGTCTCTCTGAAAAATTGCTGAGGGTATTTCCCTAGTTCAATTCTTTTTATTATTTTATGTTTCATGTTCTAAAACAACATTGATTCCCCAAATGATGTAGCCATTTCTACATTTTTGAAAGTGCAACAGTACCATCCCCTTTCCAGGTCTCCATAGTCATGACTCTTCTTATAAACTCATGGCATTATATCCCATATCCATTGTAGCTCATGTCTGCCTTGACGTATGTAGGGGAAGGAGATGTGGAGTGATGCTTCCTGATAGGCCACCACCAGTAACTTAAAGAATTAACACGGTGGATTCATAACCTTATCAAAATGACTACGATGCAAACCTTTTAGACTGTCTCCCTGTTGCGAAAGGCAATGTCTGGGAGAAGAAAATCAAGCATTACATACTGTTCATCAAGAAAAAAGGAGTTGGGGGGGAGGATGTGCTTGGTCCTATTAATTTGCTCTTTAATCTCTCTGGTTCAGTTCTGTCTCAGAAAGCCAAAGCCAAACAGAGAATCAACTTGCATACAAATGTTACTAAGAATCCCACCTCCACAGCATTTTACAGTTCTACTATGTATGTAGAGGAGAAATGATTTGATATTGTTAAGAGGATACTTCCCGCCCTCTTGCCAATAAAGTAGCTATATTTCACAAGGCCCTGGATTGTTGCACTTTTTTTGTTCTATCTGACTCCTTGGCTATTTGTATTCTGAGTAGTGGGCAGGACTATGGCCTATCAAAGAATTATTTGAACTGGAGATTAGAAGCTTTAGCATTGGGTATCTCAGAGAAGGAGAGAGGTCTTGTCTTCATCTCAAGAGAAAGACATGAAGAGAGGCTCACATATAGACCCTTACGATCTGGAGAGAGTTGTCATTCATTTAACTAAACCAACCACTGGATTAGTCAAACCAATAATTCATATGCAGAGTTCTCTATAATGTAAAAAAGAAAACAACAACAACAACAAGAATTGTTTGCTGGTTTATGATGGGAGAGACTAATATTTGTTGGTTACTTATTTTTAAAAACAACCTAGAGTGGGTTTTTCAAATGACTGTTAATCCAATGCCATGGTAAAACATGAGAGTCAGACATCTAAAATGAAGAAGATTAATGATCCCTGCAGGTCATAGAAGAAGACTAATTTTTTTCAATTCATATAAATGGAATTTATCATAACAATCTCTGAAGATGGCATGATTCACCCACTTACAGAAAGACTGTATATTTCAGTGCTTCCTGAAGAGGTGATTTTTCACTTGTGCTGTCATAAGAATGCTAAGCTTATAGGCAGAAAAATTTAACCTGGGAGACCATGGGTGGGGGAACTCAGCTACTGAGTTGCAGATAGACATAAATTAAAAAAACAAAGCAAACGAGACTTGTCCATCAGTTCAGGATCTGCAGCTAGCAAGTAGAGTTTGGAAAGGTGAATGGGGGAGAGGAGGGAGTCAAAGTTTCAAAAGAGAAATGTTTCCCGGAATCTGTTCCTGAGTAGATCCACTCTGCCCGCAAGTTCCGGGCTTTCCAGCCTGAGGTCATAACGCTGTTGTTTCCAAGCACTGAGCCTCAGCAACACTCCCACCCCCACCCCGCAGGGAAAGAAAACAACAAAAAAGGAGAGAAAATGATTTTTCTGTGTCCAGCGAGTTCGAGTGCAACCTTCCCCGTCACCGCTAGTTGTCACTTGGCTCCCAGACGGGAGAGCTGAGGTTTTCGGCACTGCGGTTAGAGAGAATGCAGTCCTAATTAAACTGAGTAACTCCTAAAGCTTCCCCTTAAAGTCCTCAGCCGAGCGAGAGCCGATATGCAGGGGGGTTGGGGGCCAGTGATGGGGCGGGGGTATAGCAGGCAGAAGGACAAACAAATCACAAGAAACAGGCAAACAGCTGCCAGGGTAGCGACTGTCTCAGACCTCCACGCACAAGCCAGACACCCTGCGGGCGGGGGGGGGGGGGGGGGGGGGGGGGTGGGGGGGGGGGGGGGGGGGAACGGGGATGGAAGGACCCGATTGCAGCGGTATACAGCACCCTCCTCCCCCGAAAAGAGGGGACCACGGACAGATTCAGCCTCCGTGCTCCTTTTCCCCATTTCCATCAGAGCGATGTGGTCAGTAGAAAATTGCATACCTGAAGAATACAATGGTCTCCCAAAGGTAGAGGCGAAGAGTATCGAAGCTGTACATTTTTCAGGTCCTTGTGCTTTGTAGTCCACGAGTTATGGGGGCAAAAATGTTTCAAATTGGCACTTACAAAACAGTGACCGCTGTTGAAAAAAATAATCCAAATCCTAAGGGGAGGTGGGGAACAGGGGCGCGGAGGGAGAGCCCCAGGGGAAATTGGAGCGAGGGGGCTCTAGGTACCACGGGCAGAGACAGCCTCGAAGCGTTTCAGCACCACGGAGAGAGTCCAGCCCTGCTTTTCAGGAGCGCGAAGAGTATTGCTGTTTGTGAAACTCCAGCGTGTCTGTTGACTCCCTGCGGCGCTGGGGAGGCACGTCTGGGGGCGGGTATATTTTCTTTTTTACCCCTGTTTTTCTGCTTAAACGGCCAGCCCCGTAAAGGGAAAAAAAGAGAAAAATCTGTGGAGATCAGAGCGCTGGCCTCGGACCGTTAGATTGGGCGAGCATCCTGGGTAGGGACAGCAGGGCTTTATGCCCCTGGGCTGGCCTGAGGGGTTTACGGGCGAGGGGAAGCGATGGATGGTGCTGCCTTCAGTTAAATCCCAGAGAATGTGCCAGGCTGGCGCATCGCGACAGAGTCCCGGAATCTCATTCCCCTGCCTGCGTACCCGTCTGCTGTTGCCTCGCGATCCCTGTTCTCTGGTCCTCGCCGAATAAGTTATGATCGCTGCAGGAAAGGTGTCCCATTGCTCGGGGCTGCAGGCGTGAGAGAGCTCAGGGCAAGTTTCAGGGGCTGCCGGGGTCCATGGCAACCCCACGGGGCTCAGGAGCCCAAGGCTTCAGATGCATCTCGGTTTTCTGAGCTCGCCCATTTTCCTTTGGCCAGGACTCCCTTAGATCTTCAGACTTTCTTACTGCATTAATTTAACAAACTGGTGGCAAGGGGGATTGGGGGGGGGCGGGCGATGGACGACGGGAGGGGGTGGAGAGGAAAAAAAGGGGGGAAAAACTCCTTAGTATCTTCAAACCCTCCCACTCGAGGTGTTCATTGGCCCGCGGCTGCGAAAACCAGATCTTTTCCCGGTGTTCGGCCAATCGAGTGTTAGACTCTGGGTTGAGTTTAACGCTTAGAGCGCTGGAGGAGATCCGTGTCTCCCCTCTCCACTGCAGGCTGGCGGTGGAGTGGAGGAGGTTATGGAGTTAATCTCCCGAGGTCTCTCAAACTATTGCCTTTATTTTTAAAGAATGTAGTTGTATGTGAGTAAAACAAACACCACGGGTCCCAGTTCAGACGTGCTTTTTGGCTCAGTGTATCATCTTAAAAGGGAAGCATTGAACCAGATGCCTGAATTTCTTTAGAGCTCTGAAGTAGTAATATTTGGCTCCAGAAAAAATACGGAGAGGTTTCAAAAAGAAGTCTGATCTGTAAAGGAAGATCTCCCCTCTCCCTCCCCAGGGACGCAGCGGCAGGAAAATACAGGAGAAATTCCTTGAGCAGTTTTCAGGGTCAAGAGAGAGCAGCCCTGGCCTCACTGTTGGCACTCTTTGGGGAGATAAGGAAGATATGCCCTCTTTTAACTGGACAGGAGACAGTTTTATTTACATTCACAGGTTTGGGAAACAGAGCCTCAGAGAGCTGTGGCTTGCTACAAAATAATGGTAGTGCCAACCTGTACATACAGGTATCCAGTACTTACCAACTCCCCTCTGTTTTTTCTTCCTCCTGCTTCTCTGTTTTCCCAGCTTATTTGAATCTCAGAAAACAACTATACGTTTCACTCTAGAGCCCAGCTGGGGAGGTGGAGTTAATCAGATTTTCTCCAAGCTACTGGACTTTAGTGGATTAATAGCCTCTGCAGGATTTTCTGGCTGATTTGAACTGACTGGGACAGTGGGGTCTCTCTCTCCCAGCCTACTGAAAGGGGATAACCCCTCCCTCTCACCCAGTAGCTTTACGAATTCCTTCTTTTGAGTTTTTGGAGTCTGGTTCTCCCTAGAATAGTTCTTGACAGCTCAATTCTCTCCAAGCCCAGGCTTTCTTCCCAGGAAAGAAGTCTGGAAATCTTTGTTCACTAGCCTCCTATCAGCATAGATTCACCCCCTACCCACTACACTGTTACAGCACACCCTACATTACTTCCTTTTTCGTTGGTTCCCACACACCAGAACAGTGAGAGGTTGCTTAGAATTTCCATGAGATTCTGAGTAGTGACTGAGAAGGAAATTTTGCTTTGAAGGTGAATATTCACACGAGTTTGATACAAATTTATATTGTCAATCTATTATCTATCTATCATCTATCTATCTATCTATCTATCTATCTATCTATCTATCTATCTATCTATCTATCTATCTATCACTAACCCTTATTAACATGTCTTCAATGTACCAGGCACTATTGTGCACTTCCTATAATCTCATTTACTTCTTATAGTCATACCTTGAGGTAAATATTATCTTTGTGAATGTGTTTGTATACTTATGTATGTGCACATTTGTGAGTTTGCTCGGGAGAGACAAACACACATATTTCTGTGTATATAAATTCACTTGCCACACATGACTAATTCTGAAGTGAATGTGAAGTACATATGTGTATTTGTACATTTGGGGTTGTAAATGGGTTTCTGCCCACATAGGCATATATGTATGCATCTATGTGTGTTATTGATGTGCCCCTAGAGGTATTGAAGTAAACTGCGAGCTGACAACTTTGTTTTTCCTCCTCACCTGGCTAGGAAGCACCTGTGTACGTGGGTGTGGATGCAGTGTGTAGAGTTGGGTTTTCTTCTCCTTTAAGAGATGCTGTGTATGTGTGTGCGTGCGCATGTGTGTATATGTGTGGTGTTGCTGTTTGTGGGTGTGAATGGCTCTAAGGCTGTGGCCTGTGCAGGAGATGAGACTAATTATTACCCGTTTTCTAGTAGGCGTTTAATCTGAGGGTGCTACTTTTATTTAGCCGGCACACATGAACTGAGCATGTGCCAAGCGTTGGGGATATGACAATACGTAAGATAAACAATAACTTGAACCTCTGGAACATGCGATCACTTTAGAGGTTCAGTGGGAAAAGTTCCTCATGTTTTACCTTGTACCTCACATATCTCTTATGCCTATAAACAGTATACCCAGATCTTCCTGTCTTGTATAGGTCACTTTTGAAAATAGACAACCATAGACTTGGAGGTCAGGGATTTATGTTCTTATTTTCTCTCTGCCTCAAAAAGCCTGGCTGACATTGGATAAATGACCAAACCTCTCTGGCCTAAGTCAAACTAAGATAGTCACGCCCACTCTTCTCCCCACGAGAAGCTGTAGAGAAGCAATGGCATTCAGGTCTAATCTTAGGGTGACTACTATGCTATGAAACAGAACTCTTAATGGAGTGGAATGGATTGGCTTCCTCTGATGGTCCATTTCTAGTGGTAAGCAATCTTTGTAGCCTAATTCCAATACTTGATTGGTCCCTTATAGGCCCCAGTAGCCAGATTTGAATCCTCCTAAGTATGACTAAATTTTGACATGCACTGATAGTTATTTTATTACTAGAGGAGACTCATTCTTTCATTAACTCAGCAAACATTTATTGAACATTTACTATGTGTCAGGCGCTGCTCTAGGCACTGGGGATATAGCAGAGAACAAAACAGGTAAAGATCCCTCTTCTATTGAAGTATATCTTCTAGCAGATGGAGGCAGAAGATGAACAAATTATGATGTATTAGGCAATCATAAGGATTAAAAAGAAAAAAGCAGGGTAAACCTGGGTAAAAGGCAGAGACTAACACAGATGCTAGTTTATACAGGGTGGTCAGATCAGGGACTGCTTTCTGAAAAGGAGACATTTGAAAAAATGACTGAAGGAAGTGAGGGAATGAGCCTTGTGAGCCTCAGGGAGGGGAGGAAGAGCTTTCCAGGCAGTAGAAAAGAAAATGCAAAGGCCCTGAGCGGGGAGTATGCTTAAAGTGTGCAAGAAACAGCAAGGAGACCAGTGTGCCTGGATGGAGTGAGTTAAGGAGAGGGTGCCAGGAAAGAGGTTAGGAAGTAGTTAGGGGCTAGATCGTGTTCTACCTCCAAGGCATAGCAAGGACTTTGGGTCGTATGTTGAATGAGACCTACTGGAAGGTTTTGAGCAAAGCATTAACGGTATCTGACAACATTTTAACAAGATTAGTCTGGCTACTGTGTTTAGAATAAATGTATGGGGAGGAGAGGGGCAAAATGAAAGCTGGAGACTAGTTAGGAGCTAACTGAAAAAAAAAATCTATGTGACATTCTTAGAGGCTGCTCTTGTTCCACTCCAGAGAGGTTAAACAACTTACCCCTTAAACTAGTAGCAGACTTGGGATAAGAATACAGGTACTGTAATTATGGCTAAAGGATCTTTCCACTGTTTTTTGCTCCAACTAAGATAAAGTTTAAGGAAATCTACAAGGGAAGAACTTTACCTGGCTTGTTTCTGATATATACCTAGCACTTGGCACGTCTAGTGCCTGGCATATAGCAGGTGCTCAGTAACTTTCTTGCAGGGATAAATGAGTGAATAAATGAAAGCATAACAAAAAAATTCAGGCAGAGGGCCTGAAAGGGAGGAAAAGAAAAGGAAGGAATAGTGTTAATCAGGTGAGATTATGTTGTCTTGAGCCAGCTAATGTAATTAACACAATGGCAAGCCTCTGTCCGAAATGACATTCACAGAGGAGAGTGCTTGAGGCTTCAACACTGCTTTGACAGGCTCCAGTGATACTTTGTAAAGAGAGATGGATATTTGGAGCAACTAAGCAGCTTGCCTAATTGTGCTGAAGTATTATGATGAATATGGGTCTGAAAATGGGACTCTGGAAGAGCCTTTCCTCCAAGGAGCTGATGACTTCCTGCCAGCCTTTCCTAACCCAACTTAGAAAATGAACTTGCTTTTCTTAAAATTTTAATTGCAAACCAATAGTCTGTTCTTTGTGCTTTAAAGAAGGGAACTCAGAGCTACTTAGGAAATCTCAGTGGCACCAGAGAATTTTTAGTCATAAGGAGTAGATGATAAAATACTGAGAGACCGTTCCTCCCATTTTACAGACTAGTCACCCAGGGGCCAGGAAAGTGATGTGACTGGCTTAATGTATCACCACAAAGTTGAATCTAGAACTCAAGATTCCTATCTTTCAAGTTGTAGCTCCCAACTCCTTCACTCAGAGACCTAAAATAAAAGAAGAGAAGGTAAGATGAGAGAGGACAAAAGCTTCATATCACGGCTGATCAGACCCTGGATTTCTGCCTGAAGACTCCTGGATTTTCTTTCTCTGCCACGTCTGTACTTGTACCCTGTGTTCTAGTAGCTTGACATCCATGTGAGACATTTTATAACCTCCTAGTGCTTCATTTTCTTCTTTCTTTCCCTCAAGCCATCTCTGCCTCTTTTTTTCCTGCTTTCTGCTCAGTCTGCCCTTAACTCTGATTTCATGTTTCTTCAGTCTGTTCCTCTTATTGCGTCTCTCATCTTCTACTGCCTCTGAAAGGACTTTTGGCATCAAGAAGGTTCGGCAGAGGATACACAATTTTTTCTGAGTTTTCACTCAGTGGTTCATTCATTTGTTTAAAAAGGACATGTATTTTGAATACTGGCTGTGTGTCTGACACGGTGCTGAGGTTTTACATGTCTAGCAAAAGATTTGTTCATTCAGTTTATTTTTTAATTTTTTTATATATATACATTTTAACATCTTTATTGGAGTATAATTGCTTTACAGTGGTGTGTTAGTTTCTGCTTTATTTATTTATTTATTTTTGAATTTAATTTAATTTATTTTTTTATACAGCAGGTTCTTATTAGTCATCCATTTTATACACATCAGTGTATACATGTCAATCCCAATCTCCCAGTTCATCACACCACCAGCCCCACACCCCCGCCACTTTCCCCCCTTGGTGTCCATACGTTTGTTCTCTACATCTGTGTCTCAATTTCTGCCCTGCAAACTGGTTCATCTGTACCATTTTTCTAGGTTCCACATATATGCGTTAATATACAATATTTGTTTTTCTCTTTCTGACTTACTTCACTCTGTATGACAGTCACTAGATCCATCCACGTCTCTACAAATGACCCAATTTCATTCCCTTTTATGGCTGAGTAATATTCCATTGTATATATGTACCACATCTTCTTTATCCATTCATCTGTCGATGGGCATTTAGGTTGCTTCCACGACCTGGCTGTTGTAAATAGTGCTGCAATGAACACTGGGGTGCATGTGTCTTTTTGAATTATGGTTTTCTCTGGGTATATGCCCAGTAGTGGGATTGCTGGGTCATATGGTAATTCTATTTTTAGTTTTTTAAGGAACCTCCATACTGTTCTCCATAGTGGCTGTATCAGTTTACATTCCCATCAACAGTGCAAGAGGGTTCCCTTTTCCCCACACCCTCACCAGCATTTGTTGTTTGTAGATTTTCTGATGATGCCCATTTTAACTGGTGTGAGGTGATACCTCATTGTAGTTTTGATATGCATTTCTCTAATAATTAGTGATGTTGAGCATCTTTTCATGTGCTTCTTGGCCATCTGTATGTCTTCTTTGGAGAAATGTCTATTTAGGTCTTCTGCCCATTTTTGGATTGGGTTGTTTGTTTTTTTGATATTGAGCTGCATGAGCTGCTTGTAAATTTTGGAGATTAATCCTTTTTCAGTTGCTTCATTTGCAAATATTTTCTCCCATTCTGAGGGTTGTCTTTTCGTCTTGTTTATGGTTTCCTTTGATGTGCAAAAGCTTTTAAGTTTCATTAGGTCCCATTTGTTTATTTTTGTTTTTATTTCCATTTCTCTAGGAGGTGGGTCAAAAAGGATCTTGCTGTGATTTATGTCATAGAGTGTTCTGCCTATGTTTTCCTCTAAGAGTTTGATAGTGTCTGGCCTTACATTTAGGTCTTTAATCCATTTTGAGTTTATTTTTGTGTATGGTGTTAGGGAATGTTCTAATTTCATTCTTTTACATGTAGCTGTCAAGTTTTCCCAGCACCACTTATTGAAGAGGCTGTCTTTGCTCCATTGTATATTCTTGCCTCCTTTATCAAAAGTAAGGTGACCTTGGGACTTCCCTGGTGGTCCAGTGGCTAAGACTCCATGCTCCCAATGCAGGGGGGCCAGGGTTCAATCCCTGGTCAGGGAACTAGATCCCACATGCCACAACTAACAGTTCGCATGCCTCAACTAAAGATCCCGCATGCTGCAACGAAGATCTCACATGCAGCAACTAAGACCTGACACAGCCAAATAAATAAATAAATAAAAACTTAAAAAAAAAAAAAAAAAAAGTAAGGTGACCATATGTGCGTGGGTTTATCTCTGGGCTTTCTATCCTGTTCCACTGATCTATATTTCTGTTTTTGTGCCAGTACCATGCTGTCTTGATTACTGTAGCTTTGTACTATAGTCTGAAGTCAGGGAGCGTGATTCCTCCAGCTCCGTTTTTCTTTCTCAAGATTGCCTTGGCTATTCGGGGTCTTTTGTGTCTCCATACAAATTTTAAGATGATTTGTTCTAGCTCCGTAAAAAATGCCATTGGTAGTTTGATAGGGGTTGCATTGAATCTGTAGATTGCTTTGGGTAGTGTAGTCATTTTCACAACGTTGTTTCTTCCAATCCAAGAACATGGTATATCTCTCCATCTATTTGTATCATCTTTAATTTCTTTCATCAGTGTCTTATAGTTTTCTGCATACAGGTCTTTTGTCTCCCTAGGTAGGTTTATTCCTAGGTATTTTATTCTTTTTGTTGCAGTGGTAAATGGGAGTGTTTCCTGAATTTCACTTTCAGATTTTTCATCATTAGTGTATAGGAATGCAAGAGATTTCTGTGCATTAATTTTGTATCCTGCTCCTTTACCAAATTCATTGATTAGCTCTAGTAGTTTTCTGGCAGCATCTTTAGGATTCTCTATGTATAGTATCATGTCATCTGCAAACAGTGACAGCTTTACTTCTTCTTTTCCGATTTGGATTCCTTTTATTTCTTTTTCTTCTCTGATTGCTGTGGCTAACACTTCCAAAACGATGTTGAATAATAGTGGTGAGAGTGGGCAACCTTGTCTTTTTCCTGATCTTAGTGGAAGTGGTTTCAGTTGTTCACCATTGAGGACGATGTTGGCTGTGTGTTTGTCATATATGGCCTTTATTATGTTTAGGTAAGTTCCCTCTATACCTACTTTCTGGAGGGTTTTTATCATAAATGGGTGTTGAATTTTGTCAAAAGCTTTTTCTGCATCTATTGAGATGATCATATGGTTTTTATTCTTTAATTTGTTAATATGGTGTATCACATTGACTGATTTGCATATATTGAAGAATCCTTGCATTCCTGGGACAAACCCCACTTGATCATGATGTATGATCCTTTTAATGTGCTGTTGGATTCTGTTTGCTAGTATTTTGTTGAGGATTTGTGCATCTATATTCATCAGTGATATTGGCCTGTAGTTTTCTTTCTTTGTGACATCTTTGTCTGGTTTTGGTATCAGCGTGATGGTGGCCTCGTAGAATGAGTTTGGGAGTGTTCCTCCGTCTGCTATATTTTCAAAGAGTTTGAGAAGGATAGATGTTAGCTCTTCTCTAAATGTTTGATAGAATTCGCCTGTGAAGCCATGTGGTCCTGGGCTGTTGTTTGTTGGAAGATTTTTAATCACAGTTTCAATTTCATTACTTGTGATTGGTCTGTTCATATTTTCTGTTTCTTTTCTAAGAATTTGCCCATTTCTTTCAGGTTGTCCATTTTATTGGCATAGAGTTGCTTGTAGTAATCTCTCATGATCCTCTGTATTTCTGCAGTGTCAGTTGTTACTTCTCCTTTTTCATTTCTAATTCTGTTCCTTTTGAGTCTTCTCTCTTTTTTTCTTGCTGAGTCTGGCTAATGGTTTATCAATTTTGTTTATCTCCTCAAAGAACCAGCTTTTAGTTTTATTGATCTTTGTTACTGTTTCCTTCATTCCTTTTTCATTTATTTTTGATCTGATCTTTATGATTTCTTTCCTTCTGCTAACTTTGGGGGTTTTTTGTTCTTCTTTCTCTAATTGCTTTAGGTGTCAGGTTAGGTTGTTTATTTGAGATGTTTCTTGTTTCTTGAGGTAGGATTGTATTGCTTTAAACTTACCTCTTAGAACTGCTTTTGCTGCATCCCATAGGTTTTGGGTCATCGTGTTTCCATTGTTATTTGTTTCTAGGTATTTTTTGATTTCCTCTTTGATTTCTTCAGTTATCTCTTGGTTATTAAGTAGTGTATTGTTTAGCCTCCATGTGTTTGTATTTTTTACTGATTTTTTCCTGTAATTGATATCTAGTCTCATAGCATTGTGGTTGGAAAAGATACTTGATACAATTTCAATTTTCTTGACTTTACCAAGGCTTGATTTGTGACCCAAGATATGATCTATCCTAGAGAGTGTTCCATGAGCACTTGAGAAGAAAGTGTATTCTCTTGTTTTTGGATGGAATGTCCTAAAAATATCAATTAAGTCCATCTTGTTTAATGTATCATTTAAAGCTTGTGTTTCCTTATTTATTTTCATTTTGGATGATCTGTCCCTTGGTGAAAGTGGGGTGTTAAGGTCCCCTACTATGATTGCGTTACTGTTGATTTCCCCCTTTAGGGCCGTTAGCATCTGCCCCATGTATTGAGGTGCTCCCACGTTGGGTGCATAAATATTTACAATTGTTATATCTACTTCTTGGATTTATTCCTCGATCACTATGCACTATCCTTCCCTGTCTCTTGTAATACTCTTTATTTTAAGGTCTATTTTGTCTGACATGAGAACTGCTACTCCAACTCTCGTTTGACTTCCACCTGCATGGAACATCCCCTTCCATCCCCTCACTTTCAGTCTGAATGTGTCCCTAGGTCTGAAGCGGGTCTCCCATAGACAGCACATATATGGGTCTTGTTTTTGTATCCATTCAGCCAGTCTGTGTCTTTTGGTTGGCACATTTAATCCATTTACATTTAAGGTAATTATCGATATGTATGTTCCCATTACCATCCTGCCAATTATTTGGGGTTTGTTACTGTAGGTCTTTTCCCTCTCCCGTGATTCCTGCCTAGAGAAGTTCCTTTAGCATTTGTTGTAAAGCTGGTTTGGTGGTGCTGAATTCTCTTAGCTTTTGCCTGTTTGTAAAGGTTTTAATTTCTCCATCGAATGTGAATGAGATCCTTGCTGGGTAGAGTAATGTTGCCTGTAGGTTTTTCCCTTTCATCACTTTAAATATGTCCTGCCAGTCCCTTCTGGCTTGCAGGGTTTCTGCTGAAAGATCAGCTGTTAACCTTATGGGGATTCTCTTGTATGTTATTTGTTGTTTTTCCCTTGCTGCTTTTAATATTTTTTCTTTGTATTTCATTTCTGTTAGTTTGATTAATATGTGTCTTGGCGTGTTTCTCTTTAGATTTATCCTGTATGGGACTCTCTGCGATTCCTGGACTTGATTAACTATTTCCTTTCCCATATTAGGGAAGCCTTCATCTCTAATCGCTTCAAATATCTTCTCAGTCCCTTTCTTTTTCTCTTCATCTTCTGGGACCCCTATAATTCGAAGGTTGATGCATTTAATGTTGTCCCAGAGGTCTCTGAGAATGTCCTCAATTCTTCTCATTCTCTTTTCTTTATTCTGCTCTGCAGTAGTTATTTCCACTATTTTATCTTCCAGGTCACTTATCCGTTCCTCTGCCCCAGCTATTCTGCCATTGATTCCTTCTAGAGAATTTTTAATTCCATTTATTGTGTTGTTCATCATTGTTTGTTTGCTCTTCAGTTCTAGGTCCTTGTTAAACATTTCTTGTTTTTTCTCCTTTCTGTTTCCAAGGTTTTGGATCATCTTTACTATCATTACTGTGAATTCTTTTTAAGGTAGACTGCCTATTTCCTCTTAATTTGTTTGGTGTGGTGGGTTTTTACCTTGCTCCTTCATCTGCTGTGTGTTTCTCTGTCTTCTCATTCTGCTTAACTTATTGTGTTTGGGTCTCCTTTTTGCAGGCTGCAGGTTCATAGCTCCCATTGTTTTTGGTGTCTGCCCCCAGTGGCTAAAGTTGGTTCAGTGGGTTGTGTAGACTTCCTGGTGGAGAGGACTGGTACCTGTGTTTTGGAGGATGAGGCTGGATCTTGTCTTTCTGGTGGGCAGGACTGCATCCGGTGGTGTGTTTTGGGGTGTCTGTGACCTTATTATGATTTTAGGCAGCCTCTCTGCTAATGGGTGGGATTGTGTTCCTGTCTTGTTAGTTGTTTGGCATAGGGTGTCCAGCACTGTAGCTTGCTGGTTGTTGAGTGGAGCTGGGTCTTAGTGTTGAGATGGAGATCTCTGGGAGAACTTTTGCCATTTGATATTACGTAGAGCTGGGAGATCTCTGGTGCACCAATGTCCTGAGCTAGGTTCTCTCACCTCAGAGGTACAGGCCTGATACCCGGCCGGAGCACCAACACCCTGTCAGCCACACGGCTCAGAAGAAAAGGGAGAAAAGAAAGAAAGAAAGAAAGAAAAATAAAATAAAATAAAATAAAATAAAAAGTTATGAAAATAAAAAATAATTATTAAAAATAAAAAATTAAAAAGTAAGAAAAAAAGAAAGAAAAAGAAAGAAAGAAAGAAAAGAGCAACCAAACCAAAAAACAAATCCACCAATGATCACAAGCACTAAAAACAAACAAACAAACAGAGAAAACACACAGACAGAACCCTAGGACAAATGGTAAAAGCAAAGCTATACAGACAAAATCACACAAAGAAGCATACATATACACACTCACAAAAAGAGTAAAAGGAAAAAAATATATATATCGTTGTTCCCAAAGTCCACTGCCTCAATTTTGGGATGATTCGTTGTCTATTCAGGTATTCCACAGATGCAGGGTACATCAAGTTCATTGTGGAGATTTAATCTGCTGCTCCTGAGGCTGCTGGGAGAGATTTCCCTTTCTCTTCTTTGTTCGCACAGCTCCTGGGGTTCAGCTTTGGATTTGGCCCTGCCTCTGCCTGTAGGTCGCCTGAGGGCATCTGTTCTTCGCTCAGGCAGGATGGGGTTAGAGGAGCAGCTGATTAGGGGGCCCTGGCTCACTCAGGCCGGGGGGAGGGAGGGGTACGGAATGCGGGGCGAGCCTGCGGCGGCAGAGGCCGGTGTGATGTTGCAACAGCCTGAGGCACGCCGTGTGTTCTTCCGGGCAAGTTGTCCCTGGATCACGGGACCCTGGCAGTGGCAGGCTGTACAGGCTCACGGGAGGGGCGGTGTGGATAGTGACCTGTGCTCGCACACAGGCTTTTTGGTGGCTTCAGCAGCAGCCTTAGCGTTTCATTCCCTTCTCTGGGGTCCGCGCTGATAGCCGTGGCCCGTGCCCGTCTGTGGAGCTCATTTAGGTGGTGCTCTGAATCCCCTCTCATCATGCACCCGGAAACAATGGTCTCTTGCCCCTTAGGCAGTTCTAGACTTTTTCCCGGACTCCCTCCCGGCTAACTGTGGCGCACTAGCCCCTTTAGGCTGTGTTCACGCAGCCAACCCCAGTCCTCTCCCTGGGGCCCAACCTCCAAAGCCCGAGCCTCAGTGCCCAGCCCCCGCCTGTCCCAGCAGGTGAACAGACAAGTCTCTTGGGCTGGTGAGTGCTGGTCGGCACTGATCCTCTGTGCGATCCTCTGTGCGGGAGGAGTCTCTCTGCTTTGCCCTCCACACCCCTGTTGCTGCACTCTCCTCCGTGGCTCCAAAGCTTCCCCCCTGCCCACCCCCCATCTCCGCCAGTGAAGGGGCTGCCTAGTGTGTGGAAACTTTTCCTCCTTCACCTCCCAGAGGTGCAGGTCCCATCCCTATTCTTCTGTCTCTGTTTTTTCTTTTTTCTTTTTCCCTACCCAGGTACGTGGGGAGTTTCTTGCCATTTGGGAACTCTGAAGTCTTCTGCCAGCGTTCACTAGGTGTTCTGTAGGAGTTGTTCCATGTGTAGATGTATTTCTGATGTATTTGTGGGGAGGAAGGTGATCTCCACGTCTTACTCTTCTGCCATCTTGAAGGTCTCTCTGTTCAGCTTTTAACAAACATTTAAGTACCTTCTCAGTGCTAGGAACTATGACAAATGGTAAAACAAGAATAGCCTAAACAGTGTTGCTTGAAGGGAGGAAGTGATGAAAAGAGATTCTTGTACTGCATATTTAAAAACCATTTAATATGGAAATACACATATATAAAGTGCATAAATTATTTCCAAAATGGAAGTTATCTGTATCATGACAGAGAACATTACCAGCCCTTTAGAAGCCTGCCTCATATCCCCTCCCAGTCATTATCTGCCAAAGGGATCTACTATTCCACATTCTATTACTTCTGATTTGCTTGTTTATGTCTGATTATAATCGTCTTTGTTCACAATAGGGATTGACTTGTAACTTTCCTTTTTAAAAATGTCTTCAGGTTTTGGTATAAAGATTGTGGTGACTTCATCAACAAGCTGTGAATATTTCCTCCTTTCTCTTCTTTAGAAATGTTTTTATAAGATTGGTGTTATTTCTCTTTAAAAGTGTTTGGAAGTGTTCATTGGTGAAGCCATTTGGGCCTGGTGGTTTCTTAGTGGAAGGTTTTAATTTACACATTTAGTAGATGTAAGACTGTTAAGACTGTATATTTCCTCTTGTGTCTATTTTAATAAGTTGTATTTTCCTAGGCATTTGTCCATTTTAGATAAATTTTCACATTTAATTGCATAAAATTTCTATCACCCTCTTGTTAGTCTATAGAATCTGTAGTGATGTCTTTTTTTGTTGTTGTTATATTGGTAATTTGTGCTTTCTCTCTTTTTTCTTGATTATTCTTTCTAGGGGATTAGCCATTTTATTTGTTCCTTCAAATAACCAGCTTTAATTTTTTTCTGTATTATAAATTTGTTTTCTATTTCGTTTTTTTCCCCTCTCAACTTATGCATTTTTTGGGGGGGGCGTTAATTTGCTTGTTTTTCTGGCTTCTTAAAAATGGATGCTTAGATAATTATTTTTAACTTTTCTTATTTTATATACATATAACTTTGTATTTTCTCCTGAGCTTTACTTTAGGTACATCTCACAAATTGTTATATTTTCAATATTATTCAGTTCAAAATATTTTCTAGTTAAAATATTAAATCCTTAGAGGTATTTGGAAGTGTACTGTTCAATGATATAATTCCATTTTTTTTCTGCCTTACATCGTGTGTTTGGAAAGTCAGCTAAAAGTCTTATTTTTGATTTTTTAAAGATAATGCATCATTTTTTCCTGGTGATTTTTAATATTTTACTGTCTTTGGTTTTTATCAGTTTTTTTAAAATTGAGGTATAGTTGATGTACAATATTATATAAGTTTCAAGTGTACAACATAGTGATTCATAATTTTTAAATGTTATACTCCATTTATAGTTATTATAAAATATTTGCTATATTCCCTGTATTGTACAATATACAGCTTACTTTTAGCTTATTTATACACAATAGTTTGTACCTCTTAATCTCCTACTCCTATCTTGCCCCTCCACCCTTTCCTCTCCTTCCTGGTAACCACTAGTTTATTTTCTATATCTGTGAGTCTGTTTCTTTTTTATTATATTCATTAGTTTGTTTTTAGATTCCACATATAAGTGATATCATACAGTATTTGTCTTTCTCTGTCTGACTTATTTCACTTAGCATAATACCCTCCAAGTCCATCCATGTTGTTGCATGTGGCAAAATTTCATTCTTTTTTATGGCTAAGTAATACTCAATTGAATATATACACCACATCTTATTTATCCATTCATCTGTTGATGGACACTTAGGTTGATACCATATCTTTGCAATTGTAAATAATGCTACTATAAACATTGGGGTACATGTAACTTTTTGAGTTAGTGTTTTCACTTTTTTTTCAGATATATACCCAGGAGTAGAATTGCTGGGTCATATAGTAGTTCTATTTTTAGTTCTTTGAGAAACTCCATACTGTTTTCCACAGTGGCTGCATCAAATTACATTCCTACCAACAGTGTACAAGGGTTCTCTTTTCTCCATATCCTCACTAGCATTTATTATTTGTAGTCTTTTTGATGATGGCCATCCTGACAGGTGTGAGGTGATACCTCTTTGTGGTTTTGCTTTACATTTCTCTGATGATTAGCAATGTTGAGCATCTTTTCATGTGCCTGTTAGCCATCTGTGTGTCTTCTTTGGAAAAATGTCTGTTCAGGTCTTCTGCTCATTTTAAAACTGGGTTGTTTTTTTGAGGTTGAGTTGTATGAGCTGTTTATATATTTTGGGTATTAACCCCTATGGGTTATATCATTTGCAAATATTTTCTTCTATCAGGAGGTTGTCTTTTCATTTTGTCGATGGTTCCTTTGCTGTGCAAAAGCTTTTAAGTTTAATTAGGTCCCATTTATTTATTTTTGCTTTTGTTTCCCTTGCTTGAGGAGACAGATCTGAAAATATATTGCTAAGACAATATATCACAGAGTGTACTGCCTGTATTTTCTTCTAGGAGTTTTAGGGTTTCAGGTCTTACATTTAGGTCTTTAATCCATTTTTAGTTTATTTTTGTTTATGGTGTTAGAGAATGTTCTAATCTCATTGTTTTAAATGTAGCTGTCTAGTTTTCCCAGCACCACTTATTGAAGAGACTGTCTTCTCTCCATTGTATATTTTGTCTCCTTTGTTGTAGATTAATTGACCATAAGTGTGTAGGTTTATTTCTGGGCTCTCTATTCTGTTCTACTGATCTATGTGTCTGTTTTTGTTCCAGTACCATACTGTTTTGATGACTGTAGCTTTGTAGTATAGTCTGAAGTCAGCAGCATGATTCCTCCAGTTTTTATTAGTTTCATATGCCATGCCTACATTTGGTTTTCTTTTTCTTTTTCCTGAGGAGTCAAACACAATTTATTTTAGAACTAAATAGAACAGATTGAATAAACAAAAGTTTTATCCTAAAATTTCCCAATAGACATTTTCTCACCAGGCTGCAAGTTATTGATTGTATCAGTCCCAGCAGTGCCCATCATAATATTCACAAAGATGTACAAATTGTATCAGTTGGTTGAAGAGTCAAGTTTGAAAATAACAGTCTTTTTATTCTTTGTGCTTTAGAATAATTTTCAAAACACATCTATCATGCTCTTAGCCCATACTTGTTCAATTAAATTTTTCTTCTAAAAATAACTTAGAGCAAGAGAATAATTTATTCATACTGAAAAACAGAACTCATCCATTTTCTCCAGTGCTCCATGGAGGAAAAAACTAGTCCAAACACATAGATGTAGCAATAACCATGTTTCCTATTTTGGCTTCTTTGTTTTAATAACCAGAGAAAATCCTTTGTTGTTCTTATCTTAGTTTGAACACAGTGGTATCAACATCCTTTTCTTCCTCTGAATCTTGATTTGGCATCCAAAATTGATCTTTTACATTTGAAAAATGGGTATTTCAAAGTTTTGCAGTTTCCTTCCTTCAAACAAGGTACTTCCCAAGTACTTCTCAGTGTACTTCCTTTCCTTGAGCACACAGTGCAACTGAAGCAGACATGTGCCTAGATCATTTATCATGCCTGTGTGTGAGCTGCTCACACTTTTAATACTTTTAATACTGGGACGGCATCTCCCTCTGCTGCAGCCTCAATCTGCTTCAGTCCACAATGACTGCCTAGGTTTTGTTTTCTTTCTTTCTTTCTTTCTTTCTTTCTTTCTTTCTTTCTTTCTTTCTTTCTTTCTTTCTTTCTTTCTTTCTTTCTTTCTTTCTTTCTTTCTTCCTTCCTTCCTTCCTTCCTTCCTTCCTTCCTTCCTTCCTTTCCTTTCCTTTCCTTCCTTCCTTCCTTCCTTCCTTCCTTCCTTCCTTCCTTCCTTCCTTCCTTCCTTTCTTTCTCTCTTCTTTCTTTCGTTGAATTATAATTGATTTACAATGTTGTGTTAGTTTCTGGTATACAGCAAATTGATTCAGTTTTATATATATAATATATAATATATATATACATATTATATATAAATATATATAATATATATATATAATTATATATATATTCTTTTTCATATTCTTTTCCATTATGGTTTATCACGAGATATTGAATATAGTTCCCTGTGCTTATATGACCTGTTGTTTATCTGTTTTATATATAGCAGTTTGTATCTGCTAATGCCAAACTCCTAATATATCCCTCCCCCTGCTTCCCCCCTTGGTAACCATAAGTTTCTTTCCTATGTCTGTGAGTCTGTCTGTTTTGTAAATAAGTTCATATCTGTGTCATATTTTAGATTCCTCATATAAGTGATATCACATGGTATTTGTCTTTCTCTTTCTAACTTATTTCACTTAGTATGATAAGCTCTAGGTCCATCCATGTTGCTGTAAATGGCATTATTTCATTCTTTTTTATGGCTGAGTAATATTCCATTGTATATATGTTCCATATCTTCTTTATCCATTCTTCTGCCGATGGACATTTAGGTTGTTCCATGTCTTGGCTATTGTAAATAGTGCTGCTATGAACATAGGGTTGCATGTATCTTTTCGAATCACAGTTTTCTTTGGGTATATGCCCAGGAGTGGGATTGCTGGATCATATGAAAACTCCATTTTTAGTTTTTTAAAGAACATCCATACTGTTTTCCATAGTGGCTGCACCAATTTACATTTCCACCAACAGTGTAGGAGGGTTCTCTTTTCTCCACACCCTCTCCAGGTTTTCTTTATGAATACACTGCTTGGAGCTCAGAGCCTTCTGAATTTGTGTCTTGATGTGTTTCATCAATAGTCAGTATTTCTTTAATTATTGCTTCTTTAGTCTCTCCTTTCCATCTAGAATCTCAATTTCACACGTTAGACCTTTTCATTATGTGCCTTATGTTGCTTATGTTTATTTCCACATTTTCTATTCTTTTTCCCTCTCTCTCTGCATCAATCTGGATCTTTTCTACTTTTTTGATTAATCTTCTCATTGTTGTGTTTAATCTGGTTTTTCACTTATCTATTGAATTAATTTAAATTGTTTTAATATTCAGGTTGGCATTTCCACTTGCTTCTTTTTTTTTTTTTTTAAAATAGACTCCAGTTCTCAGAAGAAATTCTCCATCTTTTCATCTATTTTCTGGAACATACTAATCATAATTATTTTTTACAGTTCCTGTCTGATAATTCTAGAATCTGGGTTTTCTATTGCTTGATATTTAAAAAATTGGATTTAGGTCATTTGTGCCTGTATACTGTCATGCCTGGTATTTTTGCAGTGAACACCTTAAATTGTCTAAAAATTTAAAAATTATAGTGGCTTTGAATCATGTTATCTTCTAGAAAGGATTAAATTTCCTTGTGGCTGGCAGAGTTTGGACAGCTCACCTTGATCCAACCATGGGTTGAGATGATTTGAAGCTGTGTTTCAGGCTTTGTGAGGGGTGTCTATTTCTGATTCCCTTTATCCTTGGGCATAGCCTGTCAGGGTCTCAACTGAAAACCAGTACCTTCTCTTTGGTGGGCCCTAAACTCCAACTTTTGTTTCCCCAAATCTATGGGATTGCTAACATTATTGCTTAGCTTTTTTTTTAACCTCTTTGCAGCTGCTTTTTCAAAAACGATCTTTTAATTTTATTTTGTAATGAAGCCTTCCCTGACCATCCTCCCTAAAGTATCCCCCATCACTATCATTCATTTTGTTTTATGTTTAGATTTACAGAAATTCCCATATACCCTTCACTCAGTTTTCCCTAATGTTAACATTTTACATATCATGGTACATTTGTCAGAACTAAGGAATAAATATTGGTACATTACTATTAACTAAACTATAGACTTTATTTGGATTTCTCCATTTTTTTTTTTTTCCTGATCGTCCATTTACTGTCCCAGGATCCAATCCAGGATACCACATCACATTTAGTCATCACGTCTCTTTAGTTTCCTGTGAGTTGTGACAGATTCTCAGTCTTTCCTTGTTTTTCCTGACCTTAACAGTTTTGAAGAATCTTGGTCAGGTATTTTGGAGAATGTCACTCAATTTGAATTTGACTGAATTTTTTCCTCATGTTTAGACTGAGGTTATGAGTTTTTGGAAGAATATCAGAGTGGTAAAACGCCTTTCCTGTCACATGATATCAGCAGGTCCATGATATCACCATGACTTATCACTGTGGGTGTTAACCTTGAGCATTTGGGTAAGGTACTGTCTGGCAGTTTCCTCCACTGTAGAGTTACTCTTTTTCCATTCCCATTCTCTGTTCTTCGGAAGTAAGTCATTAAGTCCATCTCTTACTCAAGGATTGGGAAATGAGCTCCACCTCCTAGAAGAGGTTATCAGTTAGGTTTGTTTGGCGTCTCAGACTCTCAACACATACATGTGCATCTGAGAATTTGGCAAGTGCCCGGAGAAACTTCATGCAAAATATTAAGCTCACTTTTCTGTCGTTCCTTTTTCTCTAGGATATTGGCTCTTCAATTTCTGGCTGCTTGTAACTCATTTTTTTGTCCTTCCAGCCCAGTGGAACTGCTAGGCCCCTGTTTTTTGTTTTGCTTTTTTGTCCTGCAATGAGAATCAGAAAATACCTCGAGTGGAGAAAGCACCAATTTAGGACCAACTTCAGTATGTTTTCCTTTCCTCCGGCCCTTCAATTCACAGCTGTCTTGTTGCTCCCCATTGCCTTCAGGCTCCTGATTTTATTTTTGATCCAGTTTTTATAGTTGTTCTCAGTAGGAGGGTCTGTCAGATACAGATTACTGCTTCATAGCCAGGAGGCAATAGGGAGCCACTGACGGCTTCCCACAACTACTCTGCATTATGTGCATGGCTTCCCTCAACTGGCTCGCTTTTGGCCCATCTTTCTGTCTTTCTCACCTGATGCTTTCCTTAGGGATCAGCTGTAACTTTTCTACTTCTTTTCTTCCCTCAAGCAGTTTTTCTTTACTAGCTCTTATTTCTACTCTTACACCCAACTCATAGTCCATTGTTTACACAGTAGCGGAGTAATCTTTAAAATATTAAATCTTTGCATTGAATCCCATTTGCTCTTAGAATGAAACACAGTTCCTCACCATGGACTTACATGATCAGCCCTGATCTCCCTCTCCGATCACACCTCATGCCTCTCTCCCCTTATCTCAGCAAGCTACAGATGTTTTTTCCACTTGTCTTTGAGCTCAGACCTTCACACAATTAGTTGTTTCATCATTCATGTTTCATTTAAAATGTTACCTTCTCAATAAAGCCTTCCCTAACCATCCTCTCTGAAGTCCCTCTCCCCCCATCATTATCATTCATTGTTTTCTTCATAGTTATTATCCTCATCTAAAATTTTTTTACTCATTTACATATTTACTTTTTCATTTTAAAATATAAGCAGCACAATAATAGGAACTTTCTTCTCCACTGTATTGCCAGTGCCTACAGTAACTCTTGGCACATAGTAAGCATTAAATGAATGAATGAAATCCTATAAGATTTCTTTATTATATGACACACACTGTATTTGTTCTCCTGATGAACTCTGTCATTAAATTATCACAATAACCCTATAAAGTCTATTATTGCCCTCATTTTACAGAGGAATAATGTTTAAGGCACAGAGAGATCAAGTGTTTTGTTCAGTTATAGCAGGTACTGGTGGTACTGGGATTTGGTCCCAAGCCTGCACTTTTTAAAAAAAATTTATTTATCTTTGGCTGCATTGGGTCTTTGTTGCTGTGCGCGGGCTTTCTCTAGTTGCGGCGAGCAGGGTCTACTCTTCGTTGCGGTGCGCGGGCTTCTCATTGCGGTGGCTTCTCTTGTTGTGAAGTACGGGCTCTAGGCACGTGGGCTTCAGTGGTTGTGGCACGTGGGCTCAGTAGTTGTGGCACACGGGCTTAGTTGCTCTGCAGCATGTGAGATCTTCCCGGACCAGGGCTCAAACCCGTGTCCCCTGCATTGGTAGGCAGATTCTTAACCACTGTGCCACCAGGGAAGTCCCCCAAGCCTGCACTTTTAACCCCTAACTTCATTTTTTAGACTTATGATCTGTACTGTATACTTCAGGTTATTTGTTATAATCAATTAGGTTTTCTATTAATTTTACGTGTGGCAACTTCCTCTCAACTAAATAATAGTTTCCTTGATGACAAAAATGTGGTTGTGTTGTGGATTTGCACCAGAGGAGTTTTGAGACTATGTATCTGCTGTTTTTGCCCAACCAGCATCCATCTGTCGCTCTTCTGGTAACAGCACCTGGATTTTCCTTGAGGAACTCCCCTCACCTCACCCACTGTCACTCCAGATGGTTTGGGTGGAGTTAGCCCAAGATGCAGGGATGGGAGGGCCTGACACAGGACTACGTAATCAATATACTCCAGCCCCTGAACAGTGACTTGCTCAGGAATAAACAAATGACCCAAATCTATCCAATTACAATGAATTAAACTTAGTGCTTTGAGGATGTAAATAGTAGAGCCCACTCCCCTCACCAGCCCCCTCCACCCCCATTAAAAAGAAACAAAAAAGATGAAGCCAGTACTGAGTGGCGAGTTGGAGGGAAACTGGATTCCCAATGATATTGTTTGAGCACCTGCATCTAGCCAGCCTCAAACCGTGATCTCCTCTGGCCTTTTTAGTTAAATGGATCAATCCATTTATTTTGTGCTTAAGCCAGTTTTAGTTGGATTTCTCTTCCCTTTACACCTGAAAGAGCCCTGATTCATATAGTTCTCCATAAATGCCTATTGATGGTTGATTGGCTATGTGGACATGCAACTTGTACCTAACCCAAGAGTGCATCCATGTAGCCTGACTAGAGGCAGAAGGGTATCTTGAGTGACCTTGCAGAAAATCTCACCACGCACCTTCCTCTGCTCTCTCCTTGACTCTGTGTGAGGGCGGGCTCTCTTTTCTCAGGTGGTGGTAATAGTGAGTCAGATGGAGCAGTTGCTGATGCTTGGATATCAATTAGTGAAACTCTAACTGCCTGAAAACCTCTCAGACATGTCCTGAGTGTCTTAATCTCTCAGTAGGCCTTCTCCTCTAAAGGCTTAGGTGGCTGATAATATGTTTGAGCTGTTGATCCTTTCTTTGATCACCCTTATAGGATTATTCTGCAATGAGATGGAACAGCCGAGGAACTGGGGCTGTTATTTGGTTGTCTTGCTTACGATTAGGCCATGTTGCTTCACTCTGGCATTTCTGTTTTCTTTCTCCTCCTTTTGTTGGTGCTGGAATAGAAACCCTTCAATGGCATTCTCACCAAAGCTTGTGTCTTCCGATTCCTCCAGCTCTCACCAAGTTGTAGAAAGGTCAGAGGAATCCTCAAATAGGAAAATAGGGTTTATCAATTCCTTGAACACCCAAGGCAGTTTCCCCTCATTATCATCTTATTTCAAAACCCTGGTACCTGATCCTTAAGGCAATGTGGGGACAGTCAGGGCAGGTGTTATTCGTTCCAATTTACAGATGAGGAAAAGAAGGTGCAGAGAGATACAGCTACAGGGCAGCAGATCCATTCCAAGACCAGTGCTCTCATTCTTACACCACGCCAGGACACTCTGACCACCCAGGTCTTTGCAACAGCAGACGGTTGGTAATACTTGTCATTCTTCAAGACCAGGCTCCAATGACATCTCTTCTAGGCTGTCTTCACATATGACCCAGCTGGAAAAGATCTCTTGTCGGAACCTGTAAGGGACTCTACCAGGTATTCCTATGGTTTTGTAACTTTTTACATTGTAATATAATCATTTGTGTATCTTTTCATCTTCTTTCTGAGAATTTAAGCTCCGCTGTCCCCTCAGCACATAGATAGCAGAGTGTTTGATCTGTAGTAGGTATTCAGGCAATGTTTATTGAGAGTGTGAACAAGTAAATAAATGCCTTAATTTTTTTTTTTTGTTTGCAGGGGTGGCAGGTGGGAGGGTGGTATATCTGAAGGGACCAGAATTGTTTCCAAAGTACCCGGAGGACTGTTAGGTGGAAGAAGGGTTGAATTTGTTCTGTGCCATCCCAAAGGGCAGAAGTAAGCCCAGTGGGTAGACATTTCAGGGGACATAGGATGTCCCTATGTTCAGCTCAATATAGTATTTCCTATAGCCAAACTCTTGAAAGGTGATGGGTCTGTCTTATAAGGTAGTTAATGCGTGTGTCATTGAAAGTATGAAAGCAGGTATTGGATGATGACAAGGATAGTGCAGAGGACATTCCAGCATCTTAGGAGGGACTGGGCTTCTAGGCTCCCTTCCTGCTCACACAGTAGTATTCAAGAGATCTTCAGTGTGGTTTGTTGTGGAATGCTCTTGGGAGAAAAACTTATACTCAAAAGGTAAATCCTCACTCATTTTATATACATGTAGATGGTGGTCACAATGACTAGGAATGTGGGCTTTGGGGCTTAAGTTCTGGCTTTGCTACTTGCTAACGTGTGACCTTGGCAAAGCTACTTAACAGCTCTGAACCTCAGTTTCCTGATCTGTAAAATGGTGATGATAACAATACCCACCTCACTGGGATATTGTGTAGTCATGCAGAAAAAAACAGCCTGGCACAGAGAAAGTGCCCAATTATTATTATCGTTATTATTACCACCACTCTCCCTCTCCCGCCATGATCCCTAGCCTGTGAGTGTGTCCTGAACTTCCTGGTGGCTGTGTCCATCCTTCCTCCTGGTAGCACCTCAGGCTTCAGGCAGAAGAGGTCCAGGCAGGGCCCCCAGAAGTCCCAGAGCTTGTGCCTCTGAGCAGTCAGTTGACAGCTGACTGTGAGACTGGGGATCTGAGTCTTTGAGGCCTCCAGCCACTTTCCAAAGCCAACAATGCAAGATAAAAACACAGTATCATTTCTCTACTCTCTCCTGGGATCCTGGTTGCCATCACTAATTAAAGGCAGTTTTTTCCTGAATTTCAGAAGCAAGGGGTCCTTTTTTGTTTTAAAAGCTTTGCATCTAACATTGGGTTCCCAAAAGGCTGATGACGGTTTCTTCAGTTTCCCTCCAAATCCCTGACCTGAATTTCCAGTGCCTGGGTTATTAGTGCATCAACAAAACATGTACTCTGGGATTAGAAAATCCATACTTGTCCTTTGGTCATTTAGAAAGTGGCAAGAGGAGATCTCAAGTCCCCAGCTCATCCTTTGGTTGAGAGCAAAGTTGCTCCCAGAGTAATTCTCTGTCCTGAGCGGTTTGAGATTTAATAAGTAAGGGTGGAACAAAATTGACTCAAAGACTCTCTTATATAGTTCTTCTTTTATATAAGCTCCTTGATAAGAAATTATTACATATGGTAGGTGCTTAATAAATGTTTTATCTACATAATATCATCTCCATTTTAAAGAAGAGGAATGAGGTAGTGTTTTCACTTCTGCTTTAAACATAAAGAAACACAGAGGCACAGTAACTCATCCCACCCAGTTAGTAAGGGATAGAGTTGAGACTACAATCTGGCCCCCAAAACTTGGATCATTTATGGTGAATCATGTTGTCTTCTGTTAGGAGGGCTATAGGGGATGACTTATTATTTATATAATAAATTTAGCAAATTAACAAAACAGTTGTAGAAACGTCAGACACGATAACATATACATGCAATGAGCTGACATATACATGTTCATGTTTACCACTCAGGCCAACCCTGCGATGTCGATGTTCCTATCCTTGATTTATAGGTAGAAAAAAACAGACTCCAGGAAGTGAAGGAGTTTTCTCAAGCTAGCAAAATAGCCCAAAGAAGCAAAGCAGGATGCAAAAACTGCTTCCTAAACCATTGGGTGGTGCATTTTCCATCACATCACAGTTGTAGCCCTCCAACAAATAACTTTTTAAAAATCACCCTCAGAATATACCTTCTTTAACTTTTTCAAAGCACTTTAAGGGATCTTTGTGGAGTCTCTCCATGATCCACCAAGTTTGGCAGAACAGGATTTCAATACCCCGTTTTAGTAATGACAGGTTTGCCTCATGTCAGACAAGGAGACTGATGGGCAGGTGGGAACCAGCTCTTCTGATGTACGCAAAGCTCAGCTCTGGTTCTCCTCTGCTTCATATTTTGTTTTGCTCAATTTCCCAATCCCTTGAGTCATTAAATTTCTTTTGCCCACTCAGGGTCTCCAGTCTGGTGCTTCCTTGGGCCTCCCCTTCCCAGTCATTCATTCGGTCCACACATTGTACGCCAGGTAGCTGCTGAGAGAAGAGTTTACCTGAAAACCAGTTATTCTGCTCTACCCCTCACTTCCCCACTCCTTATCTCTCTCCCAAACCTATTTACTGGAACCTATCCTACCCCTCAGGGACCTCAGAGCTCATAAACACATCTGGTTTTATAGATACACATTTAAGTTTTGATAACCTAAAGTGTTATCCCTGTGTAACAGAGGTCACTGTGAGGATGGGAAAAAGTCAACAACAAGTTCTTAGAGACAAAGGAGAGACCTTGAGATTGAGGTTATGAGATCAGTCTTTGGAGTCAGATAATGTGTGTTCGAGTGTCTGTGTGGCCCCTTGTTAGCTGTGTGACTGTAGCAAGTTAGTTAAGTCTTTCCAGCCTTGTTTCCTAATCTAGTAAATGTGTCCAATTTATAGGGTTATTGTGAAGATCACAGGAGGTAATTAATATAAACTGTTTAGCACAGGCATGCATTCTTTTGTTACTATAGTAAGTGCTAAATAAATGGCAGCACCATTAATTGGGTAGATAAGACTTACTAGAATAATTCAGATACAAAGCAGGGACTCTATTTCAACAACTATAGAATCTCCAGTGCCTTCTTCAGGAACTGGCTTAAAGTTGAGGTTCTAGGTCTGTATCTGTGGGTATCATCTTAAATGATTTTCTTGCTCCAGGCATGTGCTAAGAGTTTAGTGTGTATTATGTCATTTAATCCTCCCAGTACCCCTAAGGAGGGTATTCTGGCTCTCTTACAGATGTTACAGATGATGAAGTGAGGTTTGGAGAGTTTAAGTGAGTCATTCATGGTCACATGGGCTACTCTAAAGCCTATGGACCAGCAGAGTCAAGGTTTGAAGCCAGTGATATCTGCTTCCCAAGCCTGTGTTCACTCTCTAATTTGAGGAGTGATTTATTCAGTCAAGCAGCATTTCCACTGGGAGAGATACTGGATCTAGTGCTGGGAATGCAGTGGCAAAGATGGCACAGTTGCTGCCCATAAGGAATTCATCATCTGGGAAGTGGACTCCTATAACATGGGGAGGGAGGATGAGGGCCAGGAAGTGGGCAGCGTGGGAGCTGTGAGCACGCTCCAGAGGGACTTGTTGTCTCCTGGAGGAGGTGGAATTCAGACTTTGGAGATGGGTAAATGGTAGATCAATGAGAGGAGGGCATTCTAGAGAGTAAGCTTAGCTGGGGCCAGCGGTGGGGGCAGAACTCCCTTAGGAGATGGCCTGTGGGTCTCAGCAGAGGGTTTGGAGGAGAGCAGCGGGGAATAAAGCTGAAGAGCAAAGTGAAGACCAAGCTGCAAAAATGCGGAAGAGCAGCTTAAGGAGGGCGAAGGTAAGCTAGGCAAAGCTGAGTTAGAAATTAACACAGACTTGGGAATGTGGGAGCTTGCATACACAGAAAGTGTTTGCTAGAACGTGGGAAGGCAATGATGAATTTGAACCAGTTTTGATTCTTTTGAGACGATCTTCCTTGCCAGAGGGGAGGCTCTGAATGTCAGGTAGGTGAGCAGGGTCGGGAGAGATCATTTTAGGGAGTGGGAGTTCGGGGTCGTCTCCCATCAGACACTGGATCTCAGCTGTCTTGCCCCACTTCTCTCCCAGGAGATTGTGAGCATGGAATGAGATATGGTAAGCCCTCCACAAGCCTCAAAGCCCTGTGTGCACTGCGGGGTGACTACGTCTAAGGGGGCACAGGATGGGCCGTGTATCTCTGACGATTCTGCCGAGGGCCAGTCCTGCTGCTTCCATAGGAGCTCCTGGGAGAGGCCCTGCTGGGCATTTTCTGCAGCTGCATTGCAGCCACATTGCTTTACACTGTTATTCCACTGGCCAATTATGAGGTTATCGAGTTATCGAACACTCCGGGAGCCCTGCAGGTGGGAGGCAGCTCCTGCAAACTGCATTTGCTTCTCTGTGATTACATTGCAGTCTATAAAGGAGAACAGTTCCCATATTTATGTATGGGTTTCCAAATGAAAGTGAGAGCAAGCAATTGAGCATTTGATGCTCTCTTCTTTCTTTCTCTTTAAAAATTACCATCCGTGCTGCTCCATTCTCGTGCCACTCCTGTGCGGTGTAATACATTTGGTGGCCCTGGAGAGCTGGCCCTGAATCCATATTCTGTGTGTGGGTTCAGAGCAGGGTAGTGGGGTCCAGCGTTGAGAGCACTTAATTTGGAGCCAGACAGAGTTCCTCACTACAGTCACCCAAATGAGACCACCTCAACTAATTCCCTGGTCAGAGCTCCTCCTTCAGTTTGGCTGGAATTTGAGCAACTCAGTATGGTCAATACCAGTCTCTCACGGTAACTGGCAAGAATGTATGTCATTGGTTAAGCAAATAGAAGGACAATCACTGAGACTTAAATCATGCAGGACTTAAATCACTGAGCTATTTTGAAGCCAGGAATGCACGAGGGTAAATGACAAATGGGTCTTCAGTGGTACAAAAGTCCAGAGCCTCCAGTCCTAATTTTTCTCTCTGTCCCCAAGGGCCTTCTCTAGAGACCCTGGTCCACATCTCTTTATCTCCTTCTCAGAGAAGAACCTAAAAGTATAGCCTTGAGCATCCACTGACTTGGGGAACATTGAGAAAACAACAAGGTTTGTATCCACAGCCCTCAGCGTGCTATTCCAGGCCATTCGCAACTTAGAAACCACACCTCTTTTTCGTCCCATCTCCATTCACTCCTTTTCTCAGTCAGTCTGGAATACTCTTCCTGAATTTTATGTCTAATGAAATGCTAGACATTATTCAAAGTCCTGCTGAAAAAGGCCACATCCTTTCTACAGTTTTTCCTGCCCTCCGTCTGGTTGGTTCTCTCTTGTTTGTACAAACCTAGGGCACTTGGTTTGTGTGACAGCAGTTTCCAGAATGTGGACCTGTGGGCCTGGTGTCTGGGAAGTCGTGGACAAAGTCATGGACAAAGATGTGGAAGTGAGGTACATGGTGAGGAAGTTGTTTCCTCTTCAGTATTTCTGACTATACCAAGAAGAAGGTCTCCTGTTGGTGCCGCTATGACTTTTAACACTTTTTTGCCACTTGCCAGTTTCTTTTTTTCAAATAAGGGCAGAGGACAGAGCAGGCCTCAGTCCCAGAGTGATTGTAGATAGCTAGAATTTAATAGCACTCATTTAATTTTATGGTTTTTGATTAGGTTCATCTTATACTTTTGGCTAGTAATACGGATTTTCTGTTTATAAAAGTGTTATAACATTAAAAAAGAAACTCATGGAAGTAAGAAAAATGAGTTGATGGAGAAAAAAAGGATTAAATAATAGAAGTTTCCTGCAGATGAGGCAAGTATTGTGGAAGTTGTACCACAGTGAGTGAAATTTAACTGAAACTAATTCTGTAGGAGTAGAATTGGTTATGCCTCCTCTTCTCTCAAGTCTCGGAGGGTAAGGGGTTATGCCTCATTCATCACTAAGATATTCTAGGACAGGAATTGGCAAGCTACCATCCCTAGGCCAAATCTGGTCCACTGCCTGCTTTTGTGTGGCCCACCAGCTAAGAATGGTTCTTACATTTTTTTCAAAGGTTGGAAAAAAAATCAAAAGAATAATATTTCATGACACATGAAAGTTATGTGAAATTTATATTTCAGTTCTGTTGTAAACACAGCCACTCCTGTTTGTTTATGTAAGTCTACGGCTGCTTTCATGCCACAAGGGCAGAACTGAGCAGCTGTGACAAAGATGGCACAGCCCACATGCCTAAAGTGTTTACTGTCTGGCCTTTTGCAGAAAAAGTTTGCAGACCCTTGTTCTAGAGGGTCACTGGGCTTGGAGTCAGGAGGCCTGGCGTGGACCCCTGGAACTTCTACTTAGTTACCAGGTGACCTTGGGCAAATCAAGCCCATTCTCCCACCTTCAGTTTTTCCATTTATAAATGGCGTTATTGATAGTACCTACCTCCTAGGGCCATTGTGATGACTGGATGCATGTGAACCTACTTTATAAACATGAAAGCATTATAAAAACAAGGTATTTTGATTTCCCTCAATAGTCCTAACTTTTGTGAAAGACAGTGTATACTCATAAATACCTGCTTCAGATTCCTCATACTTTCTTTTTTTTTTTTTAAAGGAATTCCTTTATTTTTTTATTATTTATTTACTTTTGGCTGTGTTGGGTCTTCGTTTCTGTGCGAGGGCTTTCTCTAGTTGCGGCAAGTGGGGTCCACTCTTCATCGCGGTGTGCGGGCCTCTCATTATTGTGGCCTCTCTTGTTGCGGAGCACAGGCTCCAGATGCGCAGGCTCAGTAATTGTGGCTCATGGGCCTAGTTGCTCCGCGGCATGTGGGATCTTCCCAGACCAGGGCTTGAACCCGTGTCCCCTGCATTGGCAGGCAGATTCTCAACCACTGCGCCACCAGGGAAGCCCAGTTCCTCATACTTTCTAATGGAATCTGGAGGTCTTCTATCTTTAAGCTAAGGAGAGATATTTTCTCTCTTTTTTTCTGCTTCTAACATTTATTATCTCACTATATTACACTATTTCAGGTTTTCTATTTTTCTCTCACTGGTAATTAAGAAGCACTTCCTCCCCCCTTTTTCTTTTGAACTTCCTCATATTGACCATGGTAATCAACTCTGTCCCTAACTCAGGATTGTTTCCAGACTAAATTGTGCTTAAGGAAAATACTATCAGATCTGAAGCAAGAAAGTATTTCTCCTTGGTATCGTCCTAGATCTGCTGTGTTCTCTAAGAACATCCTTAACTTCTCTTTGCCTTTTCATATAGAATTTGCTCAGGCAGGGATATTTGCATGAAATTGTGTGCGTGTGTATGTGTGTGTGTAAGAGATAGTATTTGGATGAAAGATGCTGAAAGAAATTATTTGGCATTTATTAAGCATTTACTACGTGCTGGGCACTGTGCTAAAGGATTTTGCGTTCATTGTCTCATTTAATCCTCTCAATAGCATTAAGAGGAAGATAACATTATTATCCCTACTTAATAGACTGGGAAACTGGAACTGAGGTTGAAGTGACTTGCCCATGATCTCCTAGCAGGAAAGGGATGGTGCTGGGACTTGTGTCCATGTCTGATTACACTAGAACTGGTAGGCTTAACAGTAACAATATACAGTTGACCCTTGAACATGGGGGTTAGGGGAGCTGACCCTCTACACAGTTGAAATTCTGTGTATAAATTATATACAGCTGTTCATCTACCAGTTTCCTCTGTATCCACAGTTCCATATTGGTGGATTCAACCAATCCTGGATTGTGTAGTACTGTAGTATTTACTATTGAAAAAAATCTGCAAACAAGGGGACCCATGCAGTTCAAACCCATGTTATTCAAGGGTCAACTGTACAGCTACCCTTGCCCAGCAAGTTCTCCCTGACCCCCTATTGGTCCTCTGAGTGTCATGTGGTTCCCCCATCCCAGTCTTTGTGGCCCTGCATTGCAGTTGCCTGTGTAGTTTGTCAGTCTCCCCAGCTAGCCTAGAAGCCTGAGGAAGGCAGAGACCTGGTCTTTCCTGTTCTTTGCTGTATTGGGCGCAGGACTGATAGGGAGTGGGTATCTGCAAATGTTTATCAAATGGATGAATAAATAAATGAGTATAATGAGCATTTATATAGCTCAAAGCATTCACCTAGAGTCTAAGGGAAAGGAAGATGATACAGTCATATTTCATGCAAAGTCCTCTGCTGCTAAGGAAGCCTTGGGAAAACAAAGGAAAAAGGAAGTGGAAGAGCCCCAGTTTTCATTTCAGCTGGAAAAACAAGGCAACAAAATATATTGTTTAATTTGAGAAAGGAGGAAAAAAAGTTGTACTCCATGTGTTTCTTTCCCATTAATCCAATATTTCTTCAATTTTAGTGTTTTGTATTCTAGCTTTATGCTTGTTGCCATATCTGGGAACCAACTACATTATTTACTTAATATTTAAAAAAAAATCAGTCCCCTTTAAAAATATACATATATTTATTTTAAAAGGATCTTTATAACACTACAATAAATGGGAAGCCATTATCACTTGCTTCAAAAAGTAGGTAATGTGAAAGTAAATATAACAAAAATAGAAAAAGTAATTACATTCTTGCAGATATTGTTGCCTAAGGGACCTTGGCCAGGGCCTGCTTTTTTTGTTGAAAAGGATAATTAAGAAGTGGTAGAAGAGTGTTAAAGACACACTAGTACCAAACAGAGGCTTTCTTCTTCAAAATGAGAAGGTTTTAGGGAGAGTTGGAGAGGAAATAACTTCCTCACGAAGTGACTCAATGTGATTTAATGTTGTGTCTGAGTCTTACCTAAAATCATATCCTGTACCGCAGGAAGCGAGTGTTGCATTGATTGGAAAATGCTGAATCAGTGGAATTAGGCCTTCTCTCTCCTCGGGTGTGATATCTTAGACAATCCTGCTAAAGGCTATCTTCCTTCTGAAAAGAAACAAAATGGTTTATTTCTTACTGTCTCCACTTACAGCTCTGTTCCCAAGAGAGGGGAGGGGACAGGGGACAAGCTGCCAATGGTCAGGACCCTTCCATCCAGGGTCACTTATGCTCCAAGTCTTCAGGGCTCACCCCAGGCCATGCTGGATGGCCTGGAGGTGGGTGGCAATCCCAGGAAATCAAGGGGGTCTGGGAACCTCTGCAAACAAAGCAGATCTACTTCAAGTCACCTCTTCAGCAAGAACATTTTATTCTAGTGAAATCTCTCTCCTGCCCCAATTCACTCATTGCAAAAACCAACATAATTTATCTTCTGGAGGGAAGGGTACAGAATTCAGCCTGGTTTTTTTTTTTTTTTTAAGGCTCAAGTAACAGCTCAGGCTAAAGTCACTTGAAGAAAAAGAGGGAAAAAAAAAGCTTAGAGCAGGTTGCCAAGTTGAAAGTTTGGAAATAAAAATCAACATGGGCATTATCTCAAAGGTTGGGGAGAAGATCGCCTCAGTGCTCTTGAGAGACAGGAAAGGAGGTTCCATATCAATGTTTTGTTTGTCCTATTTCTGTTGGAATCAGACTTGAAAAAATTTTATGAGTCTTAGGATCAGGCGATCTTGGAATTCTGTGTGCTCCCTTAGAGGGAGGGAGGGAACTAATACTTGCTGAGGACCAATGTGCCTGCAGGGTGCAGGTCACACCCCCCCCCCCATTTTCACCCCCACTGATAACCCAAAGAGAAGAGGAAGGGTCAGCCACAGTTTACAGATCAGAAACACTTCCCCCAAGGTCATACAGCCTCTAAGTAGCAGAGCCGGTACTGAACTGCATTGTCCTGATTGTAAAATCTGTGCTATTTGAACTGCTGCCCTCCAAGAATCATGGGAACAGAACCCAAGATCTGGAAGGGCCTTCAAGGCCTCTACTTAATTCTACCCACAAAGGATCTGCTACAGCAGCAGTCCCCAACCTTTTTGGCACCAGGGACCGGTTTTGTGGAAGACAATTTTTCCATGGACCGGGGGGCTGGGGGGATGGTTTCGGGATGATTCGAGAGCATTACATTTATTGTGCACTTTATTTCTATTATTATTACATTGTAATATATAATGAAATAATTATGCAACTCACCAAAATGCCGACAGGAGGCGGCACTCAAGCGGTAATGTGAGCGATGGGGAGCGGCTGTAAGTAGAGATAAAACTTTGCTCACTCACCTGTTGCTCACCTCCTGCTGTGCGGCCCAGTTCCTAACAGGCCATGGACTGGTACTGGTCTGTGGCCCGGGGGTTGGGGACACCTGTGCTACAGGGTCCCCAACAGATTCAGCCTCCCTTTGACTGCTTGTCCTGTGGAGCCAAGCCATTCCATTGACAAAGGACATTAATTGTTAGTGGGCTTTCACTGATGTGAGAATTGCCTTCCTTCTCTGCTTTCCTCAATGCCTTCCTTATCCCCCCTGCACATCTCAACACAGACTCTTGGAGTGGGGTTACCATCCCTAGCTTCCACAGCAAAGGGACTCCAGGAGATTGGGCATTTCAAAATTTTGTTTTGTATTTATTTAGGCTGTGCAGGGGCTAAAAGTCTGTGTTAGGTTAGCCCAAGGGTGCTCACTTGCTGGGACCGGCAAACAGTGCAACCAAGACACCAAGAAACCACAGGCCTCTCATTAAGGCTCTGTGCAGATGGTGGCACCCAACCTTCTTGCACATAGTGTGTTTGTCTGCAGAGGCTGGAGACATGCCGGGGCAGAAGCCAGATGGTTGGGATTTCCCAGCTGCCTGTCCAATGAGTGATGGTCCCCTGTCTGGGCCTGTTGGGTGCTGCAGGGGACGTGTCTGTCTGGTCAAGAGAGAATAAAGGGAGAAGCCCTGGGTTTCGTTCTTTGTGCTAATTTACTCTCTTGTCTTGGTCCAGCCCTTCCTCTCTCTGAGCCTTAGTTTAATTTCCTCTAAGAAGGTGATGACACTGCTGACTTTTGTAGATCATATAGTCCCTGAAAAAGAGAAACACACACGCACTGAGTCTCCATCCTTCACTGGATATATAGAGTGTACAGCCTTGGGCTAAGCACAGCAGCCTCACGACCTCTACCGGAGGGAACAGAATTGTCAGCATTTGCTCCCTGGGACCTGTCACCTCCTCTTCCCTGGATCCTGAATATTGTCTGTGGCCACACCTTGGTCTCCTCCCTGATCCCTGGTAATGTCTCATAACTATGGATCTTTGGTACCAGCTGTGCCACCTCTGGGAGACATTCCGGTGTTGGTTGCAAGACTTAATTACAAGCCTGGTGCTGGGGGTGTGGGTGGGGGTCCGTGAGACCTGGATCCCCAGAATGATCATGCACCGAGTGTGCTCCTTTGGCAAGTTTCCTAACTGAACAGCTTTGATGCCCTCTTTTAAGATCCCTCTCTTTTTACACTTGAAGTTTGTTATGAGCCTGAACATGAGATGAAAAATGAGGAGGCTATTTGTAAAGAAGCATGGAAACATGAGGCAGTGCAGGGGGGTGGTTAGGGATGAAGGCTCTGGCTGGGACAGACCTGCCTGGGTTTGAATTCTGTCCCTGTGGCTTCTGAGCTTGTGACCTGGGACAAGTTACCTAACTTTACTGCTGGAGGAAGAAGGTCACAGCACTCACCTCACAGGGCTGTTGTAAGGATTAGGCATTGAGAACAGAGCTTGACATAGAATTAGAATTCAGTCAAAACTATTACTGCTGTGACTTGTATTCATATTTTTATTACTGGTAATGTGGGCTGCAAACTGTGTAGAGGGGAAACTTCAAGGGCTGGCAGAGAGGGATTGATCAGCAAGACTTCCTGGAGGAGGAAGGCTTTAACTGGTCCTTAGAGCCTGGCTAGGGATGGGGAAATTCTAGGCAAAGGGAAGAATGCAGGCAAGTGCTAAAAACAGATGTTGGAAAGAGTAAGGTAACTTAGGGGGAAATCTACTTCTGAAATGCTGAGTTGTTGAATGTATCTTTTTTTTCTGGATCCCACATGTGTGTGTGGCGGGTGCTTTTTTGTTCTTCTCAGTCAGGGCCAGGCTCTCCCTGAGCGCATTCTGGGGGAAAGGTGGAAAAGGAAGAGAGCAAGGTCTTCTCATTGAGACAGGCCTGGGTTTGAATCCTAGCTTTGATCCACACAGAGGGACTTGGGGCTAAATTATTCAACCCCCTTGAGTTTCACTTTTCTCACTTGTAGGCATATTGAGAAATGATTTAAAGGAAGAGATATCTTTTTCTCTCCCTCCATCCCCCTGCCTCTCTCCCTCCTGCCCCCTGCCCCTCCTTCTCCTCACCTCTCTCTGCTCGCTCTTTGGGAGGAGGAATCTCTTGCCTGGCTCCAGTGCTGCTTCCCATGAGTGCATCTTGCTGCCAACTCTGGTAGGGCACCAAGGAGATGGTGCCATAGGAGAAAATTGTAGATACTGTTGAAAGAATGTGAAGGAGAATTCCATAGAATTGGAAAGGTCCTAAGTAGCTCTTTAATGTGGGTTACAAACAAGTAGACTTGTGAGAGTTTTGTTTTGCTGTGTTTTTTGTTATACCCTTCCAGGGTTTTAGTCAGGTGACAGTGACCTACAGCTAAGCAGCTTAGCACCATTGCCATCTGCCCACTCATTTTAGATATTTATATATACATGTAAACTGCCTCCCCCCAATCACTTAAATTTGTGCACCCTGATCTAGCTCACCCTTTTCTCCTTAGAGACGAGGAAGCTGAGGTCAAGAGGGCAGAAGTGACTTGCCCAAGGTCACACAGTGGCCGGGCTAGACCACTTGGGTCTCAAAACTGAGCTCTCCTTTTGGCACAGAGAATGGTGTCTAAAGCAGAAGGACAGGGTTGGGACAGGAGGAGACACTTTGCAGGAAAAAGGGAATTTGTCTCCTGGGTGAGGTCGAGCTTTCTTAGATTGTTTTGTTTAGTCCAGAATGAGGATTCCTCCTTGGATCCTGCTCCCAGCATCCTGCGGATTGGATGTTTCTCACCGTCCTTTTAGGCCTGGTGAAAAAGAAAAAAAAAAAAAAAGATCACAGCCCTGAATTTCCCTGAGAACCTGGGGCTTCGGTTCCCCTGCTTCCTTTCAGGGCCCCTCCTGTGGGCAGGGTTTTACACATGATGAATTGTTGTGGTCAGCGCGGCAGCACGCTGTGCCCAGGGGAACCCGTGCTCAGCTCCGTGGCCAGTCTGCATCTCTCCAGCAGGACAGCCAGCTGCATGCGTCCCCGCGTAGACACCGTCGCCGCTGCTGCATTCCCTCCGTCCCAGTGGAGGCATCGCAAATCATCGGGAGGGAAGTGTCCACCCCCTGGCCTGGCAGAGCGGAGAGAGAAGGTGGGTGTTGCAGAGTCGGGAGAAATTGCTTCTGGTCACCTGGGGCTTGAATCACCCCACTGGACTCATTAGGTTTCGCAATGTTTCTTTTACGAATGGACTCGGCTGGAGGCTGTGCCATGGACACGCCTGGGGCCCTGGTCACTCTGTCCCATAGACACAGCGGATGCTTTGCTATTCACTTAGGTCTTTCAGGAAGCATTTGTTGAACCTCTAATGCCCTGCTGCATGCAATGGGGGATATGGAATTGAAAGACCAGTTTGACCTTCCATTCTTGCATTCTGGTTGAGGTGCATTTTCACAAGTCAGTAAGTCAATAGGCCTGTGGGAGAAACGGCACCAGGGAGCATATTAATACATAGGGTAAATGTTCATTGGCTGCCTACTGTATGCCAGGCATTGGTTTATTATGGTTGAAGTTCACTGGTCAGTGAGCTCGAGGGGTCTGGAAGAAGGAAAAATGTCAGCGGGCTGCCAAATTTCATCATCCCAATAGCCACTTATATTTATTCAACACCTGCATGGGGTTAAACCCATGATGTGGAAACCTCGTTATCACCCTGTGAAGGAGGGACAGTCATCATCCCACTTCACGCATGGACCCCAGAGAGGCTCAGAGAGTCTAAGAACCCTCCCTGCCAGGTCACCAGCTGCTAAGTGGTGGGCGGAGCTAAGACCAAGCCCCATGTCTGTTTGACTCCAAGGCCTCAATCCCCAAAGACTTGACTCTTCTGGTTGGAACTGAATGTGAAGAGTAGGCAGAGTCAAGGAGGAAACAGTATCATGGGTTGAGCCTCTCCAGAAGTTTGCACTTTCCTAAATGTGTCAAACTTGCTTCCTATTCCGGAGACAAAAGAAGACTCGTAACAATATAACCTTCTAAATGCCCCCTGGGCCTTCTAGGCTGCCCAGTTGTTCAAAGCAAGGACATTAACTTCTCCATTATTAAACTTGTTTCTGAGAGGAACAAGCAAGAAATGGTTCCATCTTCCCAAGCACATTTTCTCCCTCTGCCCTATGATGGCCCAGCTCCCTGGCCCCCCGCCCAACTCACAACCTGCATGACTCCAGGTGAGTTACCTGAATTTATTGAGACTCAATTTCTTTTTAAATAGGGGTAATAGTAGCTACCTTTGAAGGTGCTGTGAGATTAAATAACATAATATTAAGTGCACAGTTCCTAGAGTAAGAGCTCAATCAAGTTAGCTTTTCTTAATTATTATTCTGTATTTTCTATTTTGCCTTAATTTTGGTCACCGTACTAGACGCTAATCCCCCCCACGGTACTTTTCACCTCACAGGATTGAAATATCAGTCTGGAAGTACAGTTTGTGGCAAAAATGAATGGATGTCTAAAGAGATATTTTCATTGTTTATATCCGGCAACGGCGAACAGGAGCTCAGTGAGCCCCTCATGCTTTAATCAATTATATTTTTGCTTGTTTGTTTTTTCACTCTTACCCACCCAC
This sequence comes from Balaenoptera musculus, assembly GCF_009873245.2. NCBI lineage: Eukaryota > Metazoa > Chordata > Mammalia > Artiodactyla > Balaenopteridae > Balaenoptera > Balaenoptera musculus. Next base: position 127,112,507 of record NC_045787.1, read on the forward strand.
TCACCATTTCCTACTAGGACTCATTTCCTACTAGGGATGAGTAATAGTGCCAGGAATTAAAGTTTGTTTGTTTGTTTGTTTGTTTGTTTTGCAGTGGAGCTGTTTAAAAGTACAAAAAATAGTAGAGAATGATATAACAAACTTATCACCCAGTTTTAGCAGTTATTGTCATTTTCCTAATCTTGTTTTAACTATCCCTCCACTTTTTTTTTTAAACTGGAGCATTTTAAAGTAAATGCAGAATCATGTCATTTTAGCTGTAACTACTTCCTAACTAGCTTAACTGATAAAGACTTAAAAATTATTGTGTCTAGCAATATTTATCATAACCCTTTAATATCATCTGTTACCCGTCATGTTTAAATTTCCCAGGTTGTTTCAAAAACTGCCTTTTAATAGTTGATTTGTTGATATCAGAATTTAAGCAAGGTTCCCACATTATGTTTGGTAATTATGTCTTTTAAGTCTATATTTCATTCTCCCCACCTTTTAATACCACTGACCTGTTTGAGAAATTGGGTTCTTTTGTTGATGATCACACATTACGGATTTAGTTGATTACTTCTTCCTGGTGTTATTTTAGTTGTTCTTCTATCCCCAGTATTTCCTGTAAAGTGGTATTAGGTCTAGAATGTGATTATATTCAGTGTCAGTATTTTTGGCTAGATGACATTGTAGGCAGGTATGGTGAGTGGTTTCTTCCTTTTCTACCACATCCTGGGCATGTAATGTCAGGCTATCCTAAGTTTCATGATGTCAGCCTGGTCTCACCATGACAAAGTTCTCCATCAACTTTTTACCTAATGGGTTTAGCATCCACTGATTTTGTCCAGATCATCTTCTCCTTAGTGGTTGCAAGATGGTGATTTTCTAATTCTTTCATTCTTTCCAGGCCCTGTTTTTTATGCTTTTCCTACCCTAATCTTTTTTTTTTTTAAAAATAGTATCCAGCAACCTTCAAATGTGAACATATATGGGGGTTCCAATAGTTTGGAGTTGGGCTGGCTATGTAAAAATCAATGGAGATCTTTATAAAAATACAGATCCCAGGGTTCCACTCTTGGGGTTTCAGACTTAAGAGGTCAGGAGAAGGATCAGGAAGTGTTCTTAGTTTTTAAATCAAGTTGCTAAAATGTAGCCAGTCCAGGGAAGTGGAGCTTTTAAATCCATCACTGCTTACCATTGCAAAGGACAAAGTTTGCCACCATGTGTGCATGTCCTTGTTTGATGGGACACCAGACTGGGGACAGCAAGGGTGAGAGAAGCTGAAATGAACTTGGAATGTTCCAGGGTTATTGTGGCTCCCCCATGCTGCCCCTCACTTGGACTTTGTGGCTGTGCTTTCTTTTGCTGCTCCTGGTCTCCCTCATTGCATGAACCTCAGAAACTTCAAATTTCATTAATATATGATTCCTTTGTGCCTCTCCCCAGTCTAGATCTAATTACTCTGAGCTGTTGGGACTTGAGCACGATGACAGAGGATTTTCTAAGATTATTCTCAACATGTGACATTCAATTACCACTCCCTAGGAGGGCAGGGGTTAGCCAGGCAAGGAGCTGGTAGAGATGGATAGGATTTCCAGATAAGAATGGCAAGAGGCTCAATTTCTGGATGGATTCTAGAGTTGTGCTGCCTAAACTTTAGTGCATGCTTGTTAAAAAATACCATTCTGGGATCCCACGCCCGACAGTAGGTTTTAGTAGGTTTGGGGTGGAAACCATCAGTTAGCATTTCTAATAAGCTCCCAGCTGATTTTGGTGTATGAAGGTCATGGACCTTAGAGAGTCACTGTAATGGGCCCTCAAAAGCCTTGGGAGATGGGAGACTCAAAGGCATCTAGAAAAGCAGACAGTAGTATGGAGCAGGTACCGACCTGGAGATTAAGAGACTGAGTTCTAACCCAGCTCTGTCATTGACCCCTGAGGGATCCTCGGCAAGCCCTTCTCCTTCTCAGCCCTTACTTGCCCTTGTGTAAAATAACAGCGTTGATTGGATCTGTGATCTAATTTTTTAAAGCAGAGTCTCTTTTTGCACTCTCGATATTTAAATGGATTAAATGGGGGCTGTTCTGGTAGAAACAGGGATATGGGGTCAGCACTCTCGGCATAACCACTTGCTTCTCTCATCAGATTTTGGGACTCCTGCCGCTGACATCCACACACAGCCTGAGGTCTTTGCAGAGCTGGTTTGAAAACCACTGATAGCTAGAGTTTCTTCCCACCCTAACGTTCAGTGATTCTGGGTTTGATCCTTCTGTACATGACCACGGACTCTCAAATCCTGGCAGCACTCCTCTTATAAACTTAATGAGAGAGTGAGAATGCTGTAAGGCCACTTATCCCAGCTAGTAGGAATCTAAACTAAATGCACGTCTGCTGCTGCTGATAGGTAGGGCGAGGCAGGCTTTCTGAGTTCCTACTCTGAACAACACGTAGGCTACCAGGCATCATGGAGTCAGGCAGACATAGCTCCTTTTTTTCAAGGACTTACCTTTTATTTGGGGAGGTTCTTTTTTTGAAAACTTGAAATATATTAGACATATAAAGGATTTAAGGTGTACAGGACTTTGATTTGTTACATTTATATGTGGTAATATGATTGCCATTGTAGCGATAGTTAGCACCTTTATCACATCACATAATGATCATTTGTTCTTAATGGTTGGAATAAATAGGATCTAGTCTTTTAGTAAGTTTGATGATTATCATACAGTATTGCTGCCTATATTCACTCTACTCTGCATTAAATCTCTAGAACTTTTTTTTTTATGACTCATTGCAAGTTTGTACCCTTAAACAACATCTCCCCAATTCCCCTGCCCCCAGCTCCTGGTAATCATCATTTTACTCTCTGTTTTTATGAGTTTGGCTTTTTTAGATTCCACATATAGGTGATAGCATACAGTATTTGTCTTTCTGTGTCTGACTTATCTCACTTAACATAATGTCTGCAAGGTCCATCCGTGTTGTCGCAAATGGCAGATGTCTGTCTGTCTTATGGCTGAATAATGTCCCATTATGTTTATGTATGTATATATCTATATATACACACATACACATACACACCACATCTTCTTTACCTATTCGTCCTTTGACACACACTTAGGTTGTTTCCATAATTTGGCTATTGTAATAATGCTGCAATAGACATGGGAGAGCATAAGAACTCTTCAATATTCTGTTGTCATTTCCTTTAGGTATATATCCAGAAGTGGAATTGCTAGATCATAGGGTAGATTTATTTTTAATTTTTTGAGGCACCTACGTATCATTTTCCATAGTGGCTGCACCAATTTACATTCCCACTAACAGTGTACAAGAATTCCCTTTTTTTCCACATCCTTGCCCAAACTTATCTTTTGTCTTTTTTTTTTTTTTTTTTTTTTTTTTTTAATTTTATAGCTACTTTTATTTTATTTATTTATTTATTTTTGGCTGTGCTGGGTCTTCGGTTCGTGCGAGGGCTTTCTCTAGTTGCGGCAAGTGGGGGCCACTCTTCGTCGCGGTGCGGGGACCGCTCTTCATCGCGGTGCGCGGGCCTTTCACTATCGCGGCCCCTCCCGTTGCGGGGCACAGGCTCCAGACGCGCAGGCTCAGCAGTTGTGGCTCACGGGCCCAGCCGCTCCGCGGCATGTGGGATCCTCCCAGACCAGGGCCCGAACCCGCGTCCCCTGCATTAGCAGGCAGACTCTCAACCACCGCGCCACCAGGGAAGCCCTCTTTTGTCTTTTTGATGATAGCCATTGTAACAGGTATGAGGTGATATCTCATTGTGGTTTTCATTTGTATTTCTCTTATAATTAGTGATGTTGAACATCTTTTCATGCACTTTTTGGCCGTTTGGATGTCTTCTTTGGAGAAATGTTTATTTAGTTCCTCTGTTTTTAAATTGAATTGACATATGAAAAACGAACTAATTAACAATATGTGGGAATATGGAGTACAAAATTGGTGCTATAAAGTGAGAGAAGAGAGCTTTGAGGAATACACTGAGACCTTCAAGAATGATTGGGGTTATTTACCATTGTTCACAAAAAGTGTTACACACCCACATGTAGTTGCTAATTAGCAAACACACGTGTTAGGTCTGTTATAGAAATCCAATTCAATGAGTTTAAGAAGGGATCTGTTAGATCACAAGATTAGGAATTTTAGGATCACTCCAGCTTCAGGCATGACTGGATCCAGGATCTCAATGATTTGGGCTCTTTCTCCATTTTTTGGCTCTATTTTCCATGCTGTTTCGCCTTCATTCTAAGGCAGGATTTCTCTATGTAGGGGAAGCAACATAATAAATCTCCCAACGATTCTTGGCTTATTATGATCTTTTCAGCTTGAAATTCCAGAGGAAGAGCAAGGCGCTCTCTCTGGCAACATTCAGATATTAAGTTTTAGAGGCTCAGACGGGGCCGGGGCTCTCTCGGAACCATCTACTCTGCGCAGAGGAGCAGAGAACTTTGCCTGGCTAGCCTGAGGCATGTGCCAGTCTCTGGGGTGAGTGACAGTGAGGGAGGCAGGGACAGGAGCACTATGGCTGTCCTGCCACAGCAGTGTGGGTAAGATGGGTGTTCCCCAAAGGAGAAGTAGAATGTGAGTGTGCCAAAGTCAACAGCTGTCCACCAAAAATATGGAAGTAAGAAAGAGCAAAATCACTAGTAATCTAACGCGGAAGTTCACGCGCACACGTGTGCAGAAAGACGTTTATGCTACTTTAAGTAAAAAACAAAAGACCATGCTAGAACACAGTTCATACAATAACATCTTATTTTTAATTTTTAAATGTCTATTCTATTCGTAGATGCACAAATATATATGCTTTGAAAGCATAAAAATGAAATGTGCTATTTTCTTGGTACAGGGTTTTTCCACTTGACAATCATGAACATTATTCCTTGCTGTTAAGTATCATCCTACACTATCCTTCTCGGGACTGTATTTTGTTATGTGGTTGTAGGATGATTCAGCTGATACCTGAGTTCCCTTAGGAGCGGGGAACAGCACTGACTGAACTGGCATTGGGGTCTGTGGTCCCAGCTGCTCCTGTTAACTTGTGTTTCAGAGTAGACAGTGTCTGCCTTGCATTTCCTTTTTGGGTCCTTTTTAATGGGACCCAGTCACTCAGGTCCGCAGCAGGCTTGGGGAGTTGAGTGAGACCTTTAAGCAGGAATGTATCGACTGCTTCTGAAATAGGAATGCCAGGGCCCTGGCATTTATATATAGCCTTTATCTCAGCAGCCTTGTGCAGAGCTGGCGTTTTTGGGGTCAAGGCAGAAAAGATCAGGGACAAGTGAAAGCTGCAGGAATTGGTTGGTGGAAAGTAGGTTCTTCCAAAGCTGAGGTTGGGTTTCGGGCTTGATGATAACCTAGTGAAACTCCAGAGAAGTTGTGTGCACACCAAGGATGCAGCTGTCTTGTGCACCTTGCAGAACTGCTGCAGATGAAAGAGCCGCAGGTGAAATGGGGGAGGGGAGGGAAACACGGAGTTGGCTGCAGTAACTTCCCTGTGCTTTGGGCTCTGAGGAGCCCTGAATGGACTTGCTGGTGGCCTCAGTGATAGTGGGAGACCTGTCAGGTCATTAGTCTGCGTCAGGCCGGTGGAGGACACAGTTTTGCTGAGACCCTCACCTGGCGGCCATGCAAAAGGCCATCCACTTCACTTCCGGGAAAAGGTTGACCCGTTTGCTGACTCACCCACCTAAGACACAAGGTGAGGAGCTTGGGGAGAAAAGAAGCCAAGGTGTTGATTCTCCATCTCAGAGCAGGGCCTTCTGGACTGAAAAAAAAAAAAAAAAGAGAGACAGAAAAGAAATGATAGGTGGGCTGAGGGTCCCTTTCTTCCTAAAGAATTGTGCTTAGGTGGGAGAACATGGGGGTTGCCAGTATAGGCCCTGAGGATGTGACTCTGGCTCTACTTCTTGCTGGCTGTATGGCTTTGAGCAAGTTACTTAATTAACTGCCAGTTTCCTCATGTCTAAAATGGGAATAAAAATAACAGCTACCTTACAGGCTCATTGGGAGTATTAAATGAGATCATGATGCACAGGAAAATGCTTAGCATGGTGCCTGATAGATAGTGCTCAATAAATATTAGCTGATGCTATTAACAGGCATGAAGATTGGCTTTGATCGAAGCCAAGGTATGAGAGGTTACCTTCTAGAACACTATATTTTATATCATGCATGTATAGTTACACAGAGACAAAAGGCTGAGCGTCCCAGTGTGTTGTAGTAGAAAGTGCCCTCAACTAGAACCTGGGAGTCCTGAATGCTAGCCGGGATTCTGGCCTAAACTCACTTTGAGACTTGGAGTTACTTCGTTCCTCTGGGCCTCAGTTTCCTCATTTGTAAAATGGGCTCTTAGGTGGATGGTCTTTGGACTGTTCCCTGGTACACCCAGGTTTCAAAGAGGTCTGGTGATTGCTCTGTGCCCCTGATTCTATGACAACCAGGACAGTAGCTGGGATTTGATCAGTTTGGTGTGTTGGGATACTACACAAGATTCCTTTTGAGAATAGGGTCTGCTACTTATAACCTGCTCTGCTAGTTGCTTTCTAAGGATTCTTGCAACTCTCGCACTTTACAGCATGGGATTAGAAATCCAGGGGGCAGTTCTGTGTTCTTGTCACAGCATCATTACGATGACAGCTCACACAGTGTCCTCATTTTAAAGATGAGTAAAGTGAGGGGAAGGAGGGGAGGGATAAATTAGGAGTTTGGGATTAACATGTACAAACTACTATATATAAAGCAGAGAACCAACAAGGACCTACTGTGCAGCACAGGGAAATCTACTCAATATTTTATAATAACCTATAAGGGAAAAGAATCTGTAAAGAATATATATGAATATGAAGGTGAATATATATATTAATATAAATATAGATAAATGAGTCACTTTGCTGTACACCTGAAATTTACACAATATTGTAAATCAATTAGAATTCAATTAAAAAAAAAATGACCCCCCCCCCAAAAAAAAAAAGATGAGCAAAATGAGACTCAAAGCAAAGGGCTCGAGCAGCAAAGTCCAAAGACCAGCAGCTGATGCCAAGACTCAACTTGTGTCCTGGGTTCCCTGCCTTCCAGGACTCCACTGCTTTCACTCCATTGTTCTGCCTTTTGAAACTCCTGGACACTGCATTTTATAAAATGGGGCTGCCACAGGCTGGGTGAATACAGTGTTCCCAATACGCTACTCATCTTAAAATATCACCATCTTCCTGTGCTCACATCTCAGACACATTTATCATGAAAGAAGGGCAGATAGACATCCAGCCTTCACTTGACCTTTAAATTACCTCCCTCTCATCGGCCATGGCTGATCAGCTGCTCTTTTGGAGAACAGGTGGGTCAACATGAGATTGGCTGGTTTTCTCTGCAGGGGATGTGGCTTGGCCCTCTCCAACCCTCTGACCTGCAGAGGTCCTCTGAGCTCTGGGAGCCTCAGCCAGAAACAAGAGCATGGATTAGCAAGGCAGGAGGAGGGGTCCTCTGTGCCTGGGTCTAGGACCAGGAGAGAATAGCTTCTGAAGACTCAGAAAGAAGGCCAGTATTTGGGACCTTGGACAAGTCCCTTGGTCTGTCCCTCCCTGGGATCCTAGGATGTTTTTGATAATCAATGAATGTCACTCACCATCTGGCTCTAAAAGGATCAAGTCACTGACCACTGCACTTGCTGACGTTTAACACACCCTGAAAGGAGTTCAGGCAAGAGATCAGGAATGAGGCACTCTGCGCTCTGGGAAAACTGGCAGAACAGGTCTTCAGATAGTTAGATATTTTCAAGAGAAAATTTTATGAACCCAATTTCTTGCATCTTCCCATACTTAGAAAGGCACTAAAATCATCAACTGAGATACCTGTTCATCATGACTAGCAGTAACCTCCTACCAAGGTGTGTGCTTGATCGCACGTACCCCTTCTCCAAAATCACATCTATGCTGACCTCCCTCCTTACCTCTTTGGAACAGTTCCTCAGGGCTATCTGAGAGACTGTCTCCCAGGCTATAGTCCTCAGTAAGTCCCCAGAGAAAACCGAAACTCACAGTTCTCGTGTTGTGTGTTTTTATTTCAGTCAACAGAAATTGGGTAAGTAGATAGAAACTCAGCAGCCCAGGATGCACCAATGCACCAGTGACTCAGAAGCCATTGTGCTGTGGTAGAAAAAGTATAAGCTTTGGATCTAGCAGACCTGGATTTGAATCTCAGACCTGGTGCTTATAGGGAAGAAACTGTTGAGGTAGTTGTGAAACCTTGGGCTGGTTACTAAACTCCTCTATACCTCAGTTTCTTCATCTAGAAAAAGGAAATAATAATGCCAACTTGCAGGATTATCATAAGGGTTAGGATCATCTATTTGCCTGGTGCCTGTCTTATAATAGGTGCTCAAAATAATAGTTTGTTATTATTTTTTTTAAAAAATTAATTAATTAATTAAATTTATTTATGGCTGCATTGGGTCTTCGTTGCTGCGCTTGGCCTTTCTCTAGTTGTGGTGAGCGGGGGCTGCTCTTCATTGTGGTGCGTGGGCTTCTCATTGCAGTGGCTTCTCTTATTGCAGAGCACGGGTGCTAGGTGCGCGGGCTTCAGTAGTTGTGGCACGCAGGCTCAGTAGTTGTGGCGCACGGGCTTAGTTGCTCTGTGGCACGTGGGATCTTCCCAGACCAGGGCTTGAACCCATTTCCCTTGCAGTGGCAGGCAGATTCTTAACCACTGCACCACCAAGGAAGTCCTACTTTGTGTTATTGATAGGAGAATGTTTTATGAAATAAAGACCTAAGGGATTATGAGAGATGATGATTATTTTATTGGCTAACAGGATGTCTCTTCCTATTGGACCAACTGATAACAATTAGTTACCTCACAAAGAAAGAAGAATTTGGAATGGGACAGAACACATAAGTTTCCTTGGGTTTTGTCTGCGGGTTCTGTTTGGTTGCATTCGGCCATGAAACAACCAATTGTTGAACAGTGGAGCTGAGTTACACGCTGGCTAAAGAAGTCCACTTTGAAAAAAACTTAGAGAGGTCTTAGTTTTCTGGGAGCAAGCCCATCAGAAGCCAATGTGTGACCGGGCTGCCAATACAGATAATGGGCTCTTGGAGTGCATTAAGAGAAGTAGCAAGCCTACAGTGAAGGAGAAGATGGCTGGGATACACTTAGAAATCTGGGTTCCGTTCTCTAAGAGTCTCATTGTCAAACTTAAGTGTGTCCTGAAGACGGTGATTAAGATAGGAAGGGTCTAGAGACCTTGCCAAATGGGGAACAAGGACAAGGATGGGAGATTTTTTATCCTGGAGAAGACAAGTGTCAGCGTGATCCATTTAAATCCCTGAAGGGCTGCCTTGGGGAAGAGGGAGATGTTTGGTTCTGTGGGACACCAGGGTCACAGGGTTGGGGGGTGGGGAAAAGGCAGAGTCAGTGCTTTTTGCACAAAGTTTTCAAGAAGGCATATTCAGTTCAATTTAAAAAGATACCTTGTAGCGAAAAGACACCTTGTAGCAAAAAGACATCTACCATGGAATTGGGCCACATTCTGAGGTAGCGTGTACCAGAGGCCGGTCAGAGTGACGCAGGATGATGTGGAGGTCGTGAGGACAAGATTTGATGTCAGATCTGGGTTCAGATCCTGACACTGTCATTTACTGTGTGGGCAAGGAAGCGAACCTCTCTAGATGTAGTTTCCTTAGCAATAAAATGGAGATAGTGTCTAAATTCCTGGGTTGTGAGGATTAAATGAGCTAATATATGGAAAACCCTTAACAGTTGCTATTCCTATTATTTTGGTTACTTATGGAGGATGTTCTGCTGGCCGGGTTTCCTTCCCGCTCCTCATTCTTGGGATTCTATGAGTAAACAGACCACTGCTTTTTCTCCTTCATTGTTCTCCTTTGTTCTCCACTTGCAACCAGTTGCTGTTTCACTGTGTTGTGTTAATAACATAATTTTAGAGAAAGCTGGCCTGACGTGATTGTTTTTTAGTGCATCTTCCTCATTAATTTGTATCTTTTTCCCCAGCTGATGAGCATTTTTTGCTTAGTAGAAGTTCACTACTTCTCCTCTCCCCCTGCTCATTCCAGCAACGCAATTTAAACAACATTAATCCGGTATTTAGCGAGAAAATGGGGTTTTATAATGGGAAACACTCAGTTTGAGAGGTAATCTTCTTTTTCTCTTTTTTTTTTAATTTTTATTTTTTGGCCACGCTGCGCGGCATGTGGGATCTTAGCTCCCCAACCAGGGATCCAACCCGCACCCCCTGCGTTGGAAGCGGGGAGTCTTAACCACTGGACTACCAGGGAAGTCCTTTCTTTTTTTCTTCTTAAATAACATTAAAAAAAAATCTTAAGGTAATGACGAATCACCACCACTTGTCTTGGAGGAAGGTTGCAGAGGGGATAACAGGTGAGGGTTCTGGAATTTTAGAGCCAGACATACTCTCCTCTAGCCCCCTCATCTTATATGAGGAACTCGGGCCTCAGGGAGGTTGAATTATGGGCTCCTGGCCACCAAAGGGTAAATAGCAGAGATGCTGGGGTGTGAATCTCTTCCCAGTGTACCGAGCTGCGTTTCCTTTGCTGCAGTGGCTGCAGGTTTGAATCCTGTTCTTCTGCTGTGTAGCCTGCCCTGGCAAGTATTTGAACTTCACTGAAGCTCAGTTTTTTAAACTTATAAACTGTCCATGTGCTAATAGTTTCTTCCTTGTAAGTATTATGGGTAGGATGATCTAAGTAAAGCCATTACACCATTGCTGGTAACTAGAAGGTATGGAAAGAGTATTTCTTAAATGAAGTGATAACAAGTTCAGGTTGTTACTGTTGATAGTGGTTATTTACCTGAGTGCTTCCCGGATGCCAGGCCTTTGCTGAGTCCTCCATAAAACCCTGGGAGGTAGGTATTATAATATGTGTCTACTGTCAGGAGAGCTCTGCAACTTGTGTTATTTCCCGATACCTGTCTTGTTTGTTGCTTTCCACACCCATCCATTCCTATCGGATTAAACAGTGACACCCTTAAAATGGAAAGTTATTAGGGATCTGTTTCAGAACAGCAGAGGCGGTTCCTGGGGAGTTGCCTCTTATTCCACACAGTCAGGGGCAGAGGCATCTCATAATACAGGGTGGGACTTGGCAGCTGTGAGAACCAAAGGTTGGTGTTCCATGTTCTGTTCTCTAATGAGAGTTCCATCCGCCGTGTTCCATGTTCTGTTCTATAATGAGAGTTCCATCTGCTGTGTCCCATGTTCCGTTCCTCAATGAGAGTTCCAACCGCCATGTTCCATGTTCCATTCCACAATGAGAGTTCCAACCACCGTGTTCCATGTTCTCTTCTACAATGAGAGTTCTACCCGCCGTGTTCCATGTTCTCTTCTACGAGAGTTCCACCGGCCGTGTTCCATGTTCCGTTCCACAATGAGAGTTCCATCCGCCGTGTTCCATGTTCTGTTCCACAATGAGAGTTCCATCTGCCATGTTGCACGTTCCATTGCATAATGAGAGTTCCATCCGCCGTGTTCCATGTTCCGTTCCACAATGAGAGTTCCATCCGCCGTGTTCCATGTTCTGTTCCACAATGAGAGTTCCATCCGCCGTGTTCATGTTCCGTTCTATTATGGGAGTTTCACCCCCCGTATTCCATGTTCCGTTCTATTATAGGAGTTTCACCAACCTTTTTCCATGTTCCGTTCGACAATGAGAGTTCCATCCGCCGTGTGTGTTCCATGTTCCTTTTCACAATGGGAGTTCCATCCACAGTGTTCCATGTTCCGTTCCACAATGGGAGTGCCACCCGCCGTGTTCCATGTTCTGTTCTGTAAAGGGAGTTCCACCCGCTGTGTTCCAGGTTTCGTTCTATTATGGGAGCTCCCCCCGCCATGTTGCATATTCCGTTCTATGATAGGAGATTCACCAACCTTGTTCCATGTTCCGTTCCACAATGAGAATTCCACCCACCGTGTTCCATGTTCCGTTCCACAAGGTGAGTTCCATCTGCTGTGTTCCATGTTCCGTTTCGCAATGGGAGTTCCATCCGCCGTGTTCCATGTTCCGTTCCACAATGGGAGTGCCACCCGCCGTGTTCCATGTTCCGTTCCATAAAGGGAGTTCCACCCGCTGTGTTCCAGGTTTTGTTCTATTATGGGAGTTCCCCCCGCCATGTTGCATATTCCATTCTATGATAGGAGATTCACCAACCTTGTTCCATGTTCCGTTCCACAATGAGAATTCCACCCACCGTGTTCCATGTTCCGTTCCACAAGGTGAGTTCCATCTGCTGTGTTCCATGTTCCGTTTTGCAATGGGAGTTCCATCCGCCGTGTTCCATGTTCCGTTCCACAATGGGAGTTCCACCCGCCGTGTCCATGTTCCGTTTTAATATGGGATTTCCAGCTGCCGAGTTGCATGTTCCGTTCTATTATAGGAAATTCACTCAGCTTGTTTCATGTTCCCTTCCACAATGAGAGTTCCACCCGCTGTGTTCCATGTTTCCTTCCAAAATGAGAGTTCCGCCCACTGTGTTCCTTGTTACGTTCCACAATGGGAGTACCATCCACCGTGTTCCATGTTCCGTTCCACAATGGGAGTTCCATCCGCTGTGTTACATATTCCGTTCCACAGTGGGAGTTCCCCCCGCCATGTTCCATGTTCCGTTCCACAGTGGGAGTTCCCCCCGCCGTGTTCCATGTTCCGTTCCACAGTGGGAGTTCCCCCCGCCGTGTTCCATGTTCCATTCCACAATGTGAATTCCATCCACCGTGCTCCATGTTCCGTTTCACAATGAGAGTTCCATCTGCCGTGTTCCATGTTCCGTTCCGCAATGGGAGTTCCACCTGCTGTGTTCCATGTTCCGTTCTATTATGGGAGTTCCACCCGCAGTGTTCCATGTTCCATTTCACAATGAGAGTTCCATCCACCGTGTGCCATGTTCCGTTCCACAAAGAGAGTTCCATCCGCCGTGTGTGTTCCATGTTCCGTTCCTCAATGAGAGTTCCATCCACCGTGTTCCCTGTTCCGATCCACAATGAGAGTTCCCCCAGCCGTGTTCCATGTACCATACCACAATGAGAGTTCCTTACGCTGTGTTCCATGTTCCGTTCCACAATGAGACTTCCAACCGCCGTGTTCCATGTTCCATTCTGCAATGAGAGTCCCACCCGCCGTGTGCCATGTTCGGTTCTATTATGGGAGTTCCACCCACCGTGTTCTATGTTCCGTTCCACAATGAGAGTTCCACCCACCCTGTTCCATGTTCCGTTCCACAATGAGACTTCCATCCGCCGTGTGTGTTCCATGTTCCGTTCCACAATGGGAGTTCCATCTGCCGTGTTCCACGTTCCGTTTCACAATGGGAGTTCCATCCACAGTGTTCCATGTTCCGTTCCACAATGGGAGTGCCACCTGCCGTGTTCCATGTTCCGTTCCGTAAAGGGAGTTCCACCCGCCGTGTTCCATGTTCCATTCTATTATGGGAGTTCCCCCCGCCATGTTGCATATTGCGTTCTATGTTAGGAGATTCACCCACCTTGTTCTATGTTCCGTTCCACAATGAGAATTCCACCCACCGTGTTCCATTTTCCGTTCCACAATGAGAGTTCCACCCGCCGTGTTCTATTTACAATTCCACAATGAGAGTTCCACCCACCTTGTTCCATTTTCCATTCCACAATGAGAGTACCACGCGCTGTCTTACATATTGCGTTCCACAATGAGAGTTCCACCCGCCGTGTTCCATGTTCCGTTACACAATGAGAGTTCCACCCACCGTGTTGCATGTTCCGTTCCACGATGTGTGTTCCATCCGCTGTGTTCCATGTTCTGTTCCATGGTGGGAGTTCCCCCCACCGTTTCCCATGTTCCGTTCCATATTAGGAGTTTCCCCTGCTGTGTTCCATATTCTTTTCCATTATTGGTGTTCCACCCGCCGTGTTCCTTGTTATGTTCCACAATGAGAGTTCCATTCAATGTGTTTGATGTTCCGTTCCACAATGAGTGTTCCATCCACCGTGTGTGCTCCATATTCCGTTCCACAATAAGGGTTTCATCCCACGTGCTCCATGTTCCGTTCCACCATGAGAGTTCCATCCGCTCTGTGTGTCCCATGTTCCATTCCACAATGGGAGTTCCACCCACCGTGTTCTATGTTCCGTTCCACAATGAGAGTTCCACCCACCCTGTTCCATGTTCCGTTCCACAATGGGAGTTCCATCCGCCGTGTTCTATGTTCCGTTCCACAGTGGGAGTTCCCCCCACCGTGTTCCATGTTCCATTCCATAATAGAAGTTCCCCCTCCCGTGTTCCATGTTCTGTTCCAGTATGTGATTTCCACCCGCCGTGTTCCATGTTTCTTTCTATTATGGGAGTTCCACCCACTGTATTCCATGTTACGTTCTATTATAGGGGTTTCACCAACCTTGTTCCATGTTCTGTTCCACAATGAGAATTCCACTCTCCGTGTTCCATGTTCCGTTCCACAATGAGAGTTCCACCTATCGTGTTCCATGTTCCGTTCTACAATGAGAGTTCCCCTCGCCGTGTTCCATGTTCCGTTCCACAAGGAGAGTACCACCCGCCGTGTTCCATGTTGCGTTCCACAATGAGAGTTCCATCTGCCGTGTTCCATGTTCGGTTCCACAATGAGAGTTCCACCCGCCATGTTCCATGTTCCGTTCCACAATGAGAGCTCCACCCGCCGTGTTCCATGTTCCGTTCCACAATCGGTGTTCCATCCATTGTGTTCCATATTTCATTCCCCAATAGGAGTTCCATCTGCTGTGTTCCATGTTCCATTCCATAATGGGAGTTTCACCCGCCGTGTTGTATGATTCGTTCTAGTACAGGAAATTCACCCAGCTTGTTCCATGTTCCGTTCCACAATGAGAGTACCACCTGCCGTGTTCCATATTGCGTTGCACAATGAGAGTTCCACCCGCCGTTTTCCATGTTCCATTTCACAATGAGAGTTCCACCCGCCGTGTTCCATGTTCCATTCCACAATGGGAGTTCCATCCGCCGTGTTCCATGTTTCCTTCCATAACGGGAATTCCACCCACTGTTTTCCATGTTCCGTTCTATTATGGGAGTTCCACCCCCCGTGTTCCATGTTGCGTGCCACAATGAGAGTACCACCCGCTGTGTTCCATATTGCATTGCACAATGCGAGTTCCACCCGCCGTGTTCCATGTTCCATTCCACAATGAGAGTTCCACCCGCCGTGTTCCATGTTCTGCTCCACAATGGGTGTTCCATCCGCCATGTTCCATGTTCCGTTCCACAATGAGAATTTCACCGTCTGTGTTCCATGTTCCGTTCCACAATGAGAGTACCACCCGCGGTGTTCCATTTTGCGTTCCACAATGAGAGTTCCACCAGCCATGTTCCATTTTCCGTTCCACAATGAGAATTCCACCCGCCGTGTTCCATGTTCCATTCCACAATGAGAGTTCCACCTGCCGTGTTCCATGTTCCGTTCCACAATGAGAGTTCCCCTCGCTGTGTTCCATGTTCTGTTCCACAATGAGAGTACCACCCACAGTGTTCCATGTTGCATTCCGCAATGAGAGTTCCATCCGCCGTGTTCCATGTTTGGTTCCACAATGAGAGTTCCATCCCCCGTGTTCCATGTTCCGTTCCACAATGAGAGTTCCATCCCCCGTGTTCCATGTTCCATTCCACAATGAGAGTTCCACCCGCCGTGTTCCATGTTCCGTTCCACAATGTGAGTTCCTTCTGCCGTGTTTCATGTTCTGTTCCACAATGAGAATTCCATCCGCCATGTGTGTTCCATGTTCCGTTCCCCAACGAGAGTTCCATCGGCCATGTGTGTTCCATATTCCATTCCAAAATGAGAGTTCCAGCTGTCGTGTTCCATATTCCGTTCCACAATGAGAGTTCCATCCACCGTGTTCCATGTTCCGTTCCACAATGAGAGTTCCATTCGCTGTGTGTGTTCCATGTTCCTTTCCACAATGACAGTTCCATCCGCCGTGTGTGTTCCATATTCCGTTCCACAATGGGAGTTCCATCCACCGTGTGTGTTCCATGTTTCGTTCCACAATGAGAGTTCCATCTGCCGTGTGTGTGCCATGTTCCATTCCACAATGAGACTTCCATCCGCCGTGTGAGTTCCATGTTCCGATCCACAATGAGAGTGCCATCGGCCATGTTCCATTCCACAATGAGAGTTCCATCCACCGTGTGTGTTCCATTTTGCTTTCCACAATGAGAGTTCCATCTGCTGTGTTCCATGTTCCGTTCCAAAATGAGAGTTCCATCTACCGTGTGTGTTCTATGTTCTGTGTCACAATGATAGTTCCATCCACTCTGTTCCATGTTCCGTTCCACAATGAGAGCTCCATCCACCGTGTGTGTTCCACATTCCGTTCCACGATAAGAGTTCCATCTGCCGTGTTCCATGTTCCATTCCACAATTGGAGTTCCACCCTCTGTGTTCCGTGTTCCGTTTTATCATGGGATTTCCACCCACCATGTTCCATGTTCTGTTCTATATTGGGAGTTCCACCCGCTGTGTTCCATGTTCCGTTCCACAATGAGAGTTCCATCTGCCGTATGAGTTCCATATTCCGATCCACAATGAGAGTGCCATTGGCCATGTTCCATGTTCCGTTCCACAATGAGAGTTCCATCCGCCGTGTGTGTTCCATTTTGCTTTCCACAATGAGAGTTCCATCTGCTGTGTTCCATGTTCTGTTCCACAATGAGAGTTCCATCGCTGTGTGTGTTCCATGTTCCGTTCCACAATGAGAGCTCCATCCACCGTGTATGTTCCACATTCCATTCCATGATAAGAGTTCCATCCACCGTGTTCCATGTTCCGTTCCACAATGAGAGTTCCATCCGCATTGTTCCGTGTTCCGTTCCACTATGAGAGTTCCATGTGCCGTTTTCCATGTTCCGTTCCACAATTGGAGTTCCACCCGCCATGTTCCATGTTCCGTTCCACAATGGGAGTTCCACCTGCCGTGTTCCATGTTCTGTCCAACAGTGGGAATTCCATCCGCCATGTTCCATGTTCCGTTCCACAATGGGAGTTCCATCCGCCATTTTCCATGTTATGTTCCACAATGGGAGTTCCCTCCGCTGTGTTCCATGTTCCATTCCACAAGGGGAGTTCCATCCACCATGTTCTATGTTATGTTCCACAATGGGAGTTCCATCCGCTGTGTTCCATGTTCCGTTCCACAATTGGTGTTCCACCTGCCATAGTCCATGTTCCGTTGCATAATGGGAGTTCCACCCGCCGTGTTCCGTGTTCCATTTTATTATGGGATTTCCACCCACCATGTTCCATGTTCTGTTCTATATTGGGAGTTCCATCCGCTGTGTTCCATGTTCCATTCCACAATGAGAGTTCCATCTGCCGTGAGAAACCGGGGTGCATCACCTTGGGCCCAGGAGGAGGAATCTGACTAATCATCCCTTACACCAGTGGGTCTCAACCGGGGACAGTCCCTCCCACCCCGCCCAGGTGACATTTGGCAATGGCCTTAGACTTTTTGTTGTCACAGCTGGCAAAGGGGAATGGTATGAGTGTGCTACTGGTATCTCGTGGGGAGAGACGAGGGATGCTGCTAAATACCATAAAGAGCACAGGGCAGCCTCCACAGCAAAGAATGATCCAGCCCCAAATGCCACTAAGGCGAAGGTTGAGCTCCACTGCCCATACCCATCTGGTGATTTGATCTTTGTAACACATCGTGAAGCTGGATGAAAGGGAGCTGATACTTAATCAGGGTAAAAGGACCTCTTTTGTCCCAGGCATTGAATTAGGCTAGAGTTGGGATAATAGATTTTAATCTGCGTGCCAACTTGATCAATTGGTAGGGGCTTCTTGGATCACTCTAGGGACAAGCATTCTGAGGCTCAGCAGGAATGCTCCCAGCTTTGCCACTTTTCAGCCATGTAGCACTGGGCAGTTACTTAACTTTTTTGTGCCTTAGTTTTCATATTTATAAAATGCCAATGATAATAGTATCTACCTCACTGGGTTGTCAGAGGATTAAATTAATATTCCTAATATACAACAGTGCCTCGCACACTGTTATCATCATCATCACCATCATCACCTTCACTATCAGGGACATAATCTTGCCATATATTTACCATCCTTGTTGTACTCAAATTATATACAATCTCTTAAGTAGGCAAGACTTGTATAATTGGTCCCATTTTTTAGGATGAGAAAATTGCATTGCAAGCTGGTTAGAGCATTCAGAGAGATGATTCCGAGTGTTAAAATATAGAGGAGAGCCTTTACAGAGAGTGCCATCTTAATTCATGAAGAGTTTTGTCAACCAGCGTTATCCCTTGCCCAACTCTGAAATGTCTGTACAGATCCTCAGGGGCTGATCTTTACTGCATGTTTGTACTGTTCAGGTTGGTCTGAGCTGTGTTCCTGTCGTTAGGTAATAAAGGGCACTTTGGTGCTTACTGATCTGACCTGCCTGTGGGGCTTCCAGAGCAAGAGCAAAGTGGAATCACTGAGACCATAGGTGATAGGGGCACCTCTGGCTCACATATGGGCAGCCCACATATGGCATTATTTTGCTTGTTTCTCTCCATTTATTCTTAAATTTAAAACTTCGAATTTTCTTTGTTTTCAAAAACGAATTGACAATGGAAATTTTTTTTTTAACATCTTTATTGGAGTATAATTGCTTTATAATGGTGTGTTAGTTTCTGCTTTGTAACTAAGTGAATCAGCTATACATATACGTATATCCCCATATCTCTTCCCTCTTGCGTCTCCCTTCCTCCCACCCTCCCTACCCCACCCCTTTAGGTGGTCACAAAGCACCGAGCTGATCTCCCTGTGCTATGCAGTTGCTTCCCACTAGCTATCTATTTTACGTTTAGTAGTGTATATATGTCCATGCCACCCGCATGACGGGAATAAAGACACAGACCTACTAGAGAATGGACTTGAGGAAATGTCTTTTTAAAAAAAACTTTTAGCCCACCGCTGCCACTACTGTAGCACTCAGGGCCCCTCAACACAGGCGGCAGAGGCGGAGGCCTTGGCAGCGGGATGGCCGACGTGACAAGCCCAAGGTGCTTAGGGCCGCTGGCGACGACAGCCCGCATCCACAGCCCGTGGAGCCACCGGGGGAAACCTCACCCAGCCGCGCAGGAGAAGCAGCCGCCGCAGCACAACGGCAGCTCCAATGGCGTTAAAATGGAGAATGGTGAATCAAAGAAGAGAAACCTGAATTAAAAGAAAAATCTGTAGGAAATAAGAGGGCCAATGGATTTCATCCTCATTCAAAAGACAAGAATTTAGGCACTGGAGAAAAGAAGGGTCCAAATCGTAACAGAGTTTTTATTAGCAACATCCCATATGACATGAAATGGCAAACCATTGAAGATCTAATGAGAGGAAAAGTTGGGTCAGGTTACATATGTGGAGCTCTTTAAGGATGCGGAAGGAAAATCAAGGGGTTGTGGTGTGGTTGAATTCAAAGATGAAGAATTTGTCAAGAAAGCACTAGAAACTATGAACAAATATGATCTTAGTGGAAGACCCTTGAATATCAAAGAGGATCCTGATGGAGAAAATGCTCGTAGGACATTGCAACCAACAGGAGGATCATTTCCAGGAGGACAGGTACCCGACGTGGAATCGGGATTGATGAATTTACCACCTTCCATTCTCAATAATCCAAACGTTCCTCCTGAGGTTATCAGTAATTTGCAGGCTGATAGACTTGGTTCCACAATTTTTGTTGCTAATCGTGACTTCAAAGTTGGTTGGGAGGAGCCAAAGGAAGTGTTCGGCGTAGCTGGAACTGTAAATCGGGCAGATATTAAAGAAGACAAAGATGGCAAAAGCAGAGTAATGGGCACAGTCACTTTTGAACAGGCAATTGAAGCAGTTCAAGCAATTTCTATGTTCAAGGGGCAGGTTTTCTTTGATAGACCTATGCATGTGAAAATGGATGACGAGTCTGTCCCTCATGAAGACTACCATTCACATGATAGTAAAACACCACAATTACCACGTGGTCTTGCAGGCATTGGAATGGGACTTGGTCCATGTGGACAGCCTATTAGTGCCAGCCAGTTGAACATAGGTGGTGGAATGGGAAATTTAGGTCCAAGTGGTATGGGAATGGATGGTCCAGGTTTTGGAGCAATGAATAGAATTGGAGGAGGAATTGGGTTTGGTGGTCTGGAAGCAATGAATAACATGGGAGGATTTGGAGGAGTTGGTCAAATGAGAGAGCTATACTGTGGTGCGATGACTAGTAGCATGGAGAGAGATTTTGGACATGGTGATATTGGAATAAATCGAGGCTTTGGAGATTCCTTTGGTAGACTTGGTGGTGGAATGGGTGGCATGAACAGCGTGACTGGAGGAATGGGGATGGGACTGGATTGGATGAGTTCCAGCTTTGATAGAATGGGACCAGGTATAGGAGCTATCCTGGAAAGGACTATCAATATGGATCGAGGATTTTTATCAGGTCTGATGGGAAGTGGAATGAGAGACAGAATAGGCTCCAAAGGCAACCAGATATTTGTCAGAAATGTCATGTAATGTTTGCAGAAATAAAAATGGAGAATGGAAAGTCAAAAGGCTGTGGAACAGTCAGATCTGATTCCCCAGGATCAGCTGAAAAAGGCTGCAGAATAATGAATGACATAAAAATCACTGGCAGAGAAATTGATGTTCGCTTGTATCATAATGCATAATTTGAAACCACAGTTGGAACATTCTTACGTCTGTTTTGCTGAATCTCCTAGTAAAAGTCATTTTTTAAAGTAATACTGTATGCTTACAAAAGTTGTAAAAATGTACTTTAAAAACTCCCACCAGCTTTTAACAGTATAGTGTTAAATATACTCTGATTTTTGTTAATCTCAGGTTTGGATTTTTAAAGACAGCAAGTCTGGTCATTCAGTTTAAATGAATGGTTATGCTGTTTTTAATGAAATAAGCCATTTTCATGTTGTTTTCAGTTCTACGTAGTGGGATTTGTTTGTTCAAGTGTCCCCAGCTTTTATCAACATATTGTAAGGTAAAACATAGATGGTTTTTTCAAAACTTCTGTTTAATATATGTAATTGTCCTTGAAAAGAAAGGGCTCAGACAAATTAGGATATGATTTTGGTTGCTTTTAAATTACTTTTTTGTTGGTGATAAAGAATTATTGTAAGTTTTAGATTCTAAAGTTCAGAATATTTTTTATTTGACTTAAATGAAGAAATGGAGTTTTCCTTCTCTGCCCTTCCCCATCATTCACATTTTCCACATAACACTATTAACATTAACCTCCACAGCCCCTTATTTTATTATTTCCAATAATTCCAAGTTCATATAGAACTGATAATGTTGCAATCCCCAAGTATAATAATAGGCAGACTACTCCCAACTTTCTGTCTAGTTTCCAGCCATTAAGGTGAACTGCTAAGAAAAGAAAAATAATTGAAATGTTGAGAAAGATGGTTATGTAAGTTCGTCCTCTACTGTTCACTTCTACAGGAGTGGATGCATTTATAAATGCAGTTTTAATAAACCATGGGACACCTAGGCACAGCATATGGAACACGTTGGATCCCACAATGTTAGACATAGCCATATCTCCTTTGCCTGCAAAAAAAGCATGTTGTTAAAATATGCATACCAATACTGTACTTTATTATTTATAAGCTTCATAAGAGAAAACACTGGATACTTCCTCTGTTTGTTTTGGAAAATTGTTGTATTAGAGCAAAAGTTACTAAATTTGTATTTTTGAATTTTGGGGGGGGGGGGTTAGTGTTTGAAGTCTTAACATTTATTTATCCAATAATTATTTATTAAACCATTTTTCAGTAAAGTATGTAGATTACTTGTTGCTTTTCATCATAACATGGTTAATTATGATTTACTGCACATTTCAGATGAATATTATTTGGGGGTTTAGATTCAGTGAAATTAATCTGCTATTAAATAGTAAATCCTTCCTCTTGAGTCACTCCTTTTTTTTTCTTCAAAGTATGTTACTGAGGAAATAAATATTTTAAAGGTACCTTTGCTCAGTGTATTTCAGCCAGGCTTTTAAGAATGGGCATTGCAGCTTGACGGACCTACTTCTTACCTTTTCTTAGAACAAACACACTTGCGATCATGTCTGGTATGCTTGTTCCTGCTGCTAATAAAGTAAGACCCATTACTGTATCTGGAATTTCTAATGTTTCCCCTGTAATAAACATAGATACTACAAGTTCCAAATCTTATAGATTCACTAACTGTTCTCTGCAGATATTTCAGATATTTCTTTCCTGAAAAAGAAAATAGGCATATTTAGATTTCAGAACCAATAAGTACTTACTTAGATTTTAGCTAGCAAAATATTTGAATAATATTGGTGAATTGGTAACCCAAGTAGCACAGATTTTTAATGGCAGATATTGTTATTTGATACACAAAATTCTACCAAGGAGTAATTTCCCTACCTGCTGTGCTTACAGAAGTTTTGGATGTCCACTGTTATCAAGGCTGTTGCTTAAAATACGCTAATGAGATTGGTCATTTTCTCTTTTACTTTTTAAAAATATTTCCTAAAGAGGTCAGATTTAAGCAAATTATTTATAGCTGTTTTTAAGCTGTAAATGTGTTAACATGGTATGCATTTTTAAAGTCCCACTTTAGTGACAGACCTTAGTTTAGTGTTTTCTTTGGGAAATCATAAATCTGAGGAAAACAAAATAGGATTCTGCTTGAGTCTTTCTAACTTTATGGTCCCAGTTTAATACTTCTGTTAAATCTGATGTCAGTTCAACATTTTTCATAAACATATTCATTTTGGGAAACAGAAATAGAGGGAAGTTTAAAAATAAAAGTAAATGTAACTGCTCTTAATATTGTAATTGAAAACTTACTTTAGAATTTTTTTCTTAAAATGTTAATTAAAAGAACTTAAAGTAGCATGTTTATTGCATGCTTATATGTTGATATTGGAATTGCAGTTGGTTGTTAATTTTGTTACTGGTTTGCCAGAGTTCATATGTACATAAATAACACTAATATTTATCAAAAAAATTTTTTTATTTTATATTGGAGTTTAGTTGATTAGCTGTTGTGTTAGTTTCAGGTGTACAGCAAAGTGATTCAGTTATACATATACATGTATCTATTCTTTTTCAAATTCTTTTCCCATTTAGGTTATTACAGAATATTGAACAGAGTTCCCTGTAATATACAGTAGGTCCTTGTTGGTTATCTATTTTATATAAGTAGTGTGTATATGTCAATCCCAAACTCCCAATATATCCCTCCCCCCCAGCTTTCCCCTTTGGTAACCATAAGTTTGTTTTCTAAGTCTGTGAGTGTGTGTCAGTTTTGTAAATAAGTTCATTTGTATCATTTTTTTGAGATTCTGCATATAAGCGATATCATATGATACTTGTCTTTCTCTGTCTGACTTACTTCACTTTAGTATGATAATCTCCATGTCTATCCATGTTGCTGCAAATAACATTATTTCATTCTTTTTAATGGCTGAGTAGTATTCCATTGTATATATGTACCACATCATCTTTATCCATCTATCTGTCAGGGGACATTTAGGTTGCTTCCATGTCTTGGCTATTGTGAATAGTGCTGCTATGAACATTGGGGTGCATGTATCCTTTCGAACCATGTTTTTCTCTGGATATATGCCCAGGAGTAAGATTGCTGGATCATATGGTAGCTCTATTTTTAGTTTTTTAAGGAACCTCCATACTATTCTCCATAGTGGCTGTACCAATTTACATTCCCACCAACAGTGTAAGAGGGTTTCCTTTTCTCTACACCCTCTCCAGCATTTATTGCTTGTAGATTTTTTGTCTCGTGTGAGGTGATATCTCATTGTAGTTTTGATTTGCATTTCTCTAATAATTAGCTATGTTAAACATCTTTTCATGTTGCTGTTGGCCATGTGTATGCCTTCTTTAGAGAAATGTCTATTTAGGACCTCTGTCCATTTTTTTTTTTTAAATACTACTCTTTATTTATTTATTTATTTTTGGCTGCGTTTGGGTCTTTGTTGCTGCGTGCAAGCTTTCTCTAGTTGCCGTGAGCGGGGGCTACTCTTCGTTGTGGTGTGTGGGCTTCTCATTGTGGTGGCTTCTCTTGTTGTGGAACACGGGCTCTAGGCACACGGGCTTCAGTAGTTGCAGCATGCAGGCCCTAGAGCGCAGGCTCAGTAGTTGTGGTGCATGGGCTTAGTTGCTCTGCGGCATGTGGGATCTTCCTGGACCAGGGATCGAACCCGTGTCCCCTGCATTGGCAGGCAGATTCTTAACCACTGTGCCACCAGGGAAGTCCCCTGTCCATTTTTTTGATTGGGTTGTTTGTTGTCTCTCTCAATTTTTAAAATTTGAATTTGTGGTCAACATTTAAAAATCAAGATAGCTAATAAAAATGTAAAGTTCCAGTGTCTTTGAAAATGAGAATATCTGGTTATACTCAGCCCACATTACTGCATGGTAAAAATTGGCTGGGGTAGCCTCTCTCCTCCCTTCAGTTGCCAGACTTGCTAGTTTTCCCCACTCCCCACCAGGCCTCAGTCAGTTCCTCAACACTGAGACTGAGTGGCAGCTGCTATCTGTTCACTCACACTTGGTCTGCTTTACTTGTTTCCATTGCCTACCTGGTCCTGCAGACATTGGAATTTGCAGCTGTTTGCACAGAGCTGATTATAGTTATACTCCTTACATTCAAAGGATGTGTTGACCTTTGCTACCTGTGAGGAAGTCAGGGCAGGGATTATTGTGCCCATTTTCCAGATTGGGAAACTGAGGCCCAAAGTAAAACAAGTTGCCCAGGATCACATAGCAACTTTAGCGCTGAGATGGGAGTAGTTTTATGGATTCTCAAGCTTTGCATTTGGTTTGTAATCTTTGACTATGAGAACATGGAGACATTTAATTTTTTCCCACTGGTCCCACAACTATAAAAAGAGAATACTGGTTTAGATTGGTAATTTCCAGACTTCATGGATTTCTGAAATTCCCCAAAAATTGGGGTACCCAAACACAGGGTTGTCAACATTGGTGTCGACTTACAAAACAAAACCCCAAACCAAGTACCATTTGCTACCACTACTATTTCATAAAAGAAGGGATAAATAATAACTATAAAAGAAGGAAGAACATAGTCTCAGAATAAAGGAGGTTTCTTTCAGGAAAGTGTCTGTACATATGTACAAATATTATTAAACATTTCCTTAATTTTTTATTTCACCATGGCAAATAGAGGCACTAGTTTTGGGGGAGTCGCTGGCTTGGGAGATCTTTACGGTTATGTCTAGCTTACTCATTCTAGATCTTTCTTTTTTCCAGTGCTGTAGTGAGAGCCAGTTCACCAAGCCAGCCCCCAAATAAACATCAGAATATCTACAGTGTCCTGGGCAGTTATTTGGGCACCCACCCTTCTGGTTTCTGTTGTGCTCCTGTTTCCAGATCCTTTGGCCTTCATGAGTAGAAAGAAATCACCTGGTCCTTATGAAAAGATTATTCAAGAGTTGGGAGTTAGTTTCTGGTCACAGATGGAGCTTTCACTGAATAGAACCATACTAAGGGCTCTCTGAGGGGGTGACAAAAAAGAAGCTGGACACAGGGCCTGCCTGATCTCAGAAAGCACCAATTCTGAGAAAACAGTCTTAGAAAACTGGAGAAAAATAAGCTTTACAGGAGAGGTCGAGAGAGAAGTGGTTGAGTTCCAATTCTGCTACCAATTTACTGTGCAGCCTTGGACAATCCACCCCTACTCTGTGCCTGAGTTTCCTTCTCCATAAAGCAGAGGGATTGGATTGGATGCTTTAAGTTTTCTTTTAGTTCCCATATGCTATGATGCAATGTAATTCAGTTCATAAAATCAAAATATAAATGAGGAAGGCCCTTCCAGGTCATCTAGTAGAAGTACCCTTCTGTCTATTTAACTACATGCAAATGAAACCTCTCAGCCACAGCTTCAAGGGACCCCAGATGTCCCTTCCATCCCTCAGAGCAGTGCTTTGCTCTGAGAGAGGCAGGGAGGTGGAGTGGTGGAATTACCCAGTGCGCCTTTCGTGGGTTAAGAAAGGGCCTTCTTGTTTCATTAAGAGCCCAACTTTCCTGTCCCTGGGCTACAGGGCTCTTAGGAGGAGCAATCTTCCTGTTCTGCTGTGTTTGTTGACTCCAGTTTACCTTTTCTTTTTATTTTCAGTTAGGAGCAAATTATGACCACCTCTGTGGGTTTACTTACTTGCTGACATTTTTTCTTTGGATCCTCAGGGAATGTGGGGTAGAAGGGGTGGGTGGGACTCACAGGTCCTTAGAATACCAGGGCTGGAGAGACACACAGAGAGGATCCAGTTTGGATCCCCAGCTGAAGTGTGAGTCACTCCAGTTACCTTCCTATCAAATGGTTATCCAGCCTTTCCTTGACTACCAAAGAGAAGCGCTCTGTATTTTGGCGTAACACTGAGTGATGCTCCTTTTACTGAGCTGAAATCTCCTTTCTGTGATTTTTTACCAGTTTTTTCTGGCTCTGTCCTCTGCAGCCACTCAGGAGAAATCTGTTTCCTTTTTCAGTTCTGAGGTCAGACCTGTAGACTTTTCTTGCAGCTGAGCATTTCCTGCACCCTCACCCATTTCTCTTTTGATATAATTTGTAGACTTCCTCCTTGGGCCTCACCCTGATTTGCTTATTCAGTTTCTTTCAACAAGTGAGTAATTTGTATCATACAACAAATGAGTAATGTTTACTAAGTGCCTACCGTATGCTAGGTATTTGTGCTGGGTGTTGGTGATGGAGTGGAGATTAAAACCCGCTTCCTGGCTTCTGGGATGTGGTGGGAAGAACATGCGTTGAGTGAGGAATTCGAAGTTAGGGTGGTTGGGTTTGAACTCCAGCTCTACCGCTTACCATTTCGTGCCATTGGACAAGTTGTTCAACCTCTCGGGTCCGCAGTTTCCCCATCTGTTGAATGGAGGGACATAATAATGACTACTTCATTAGGGTTGTTATTAGTAGTTAATAAATAAAAAGTGCTTATCTATTTTGATGATCTATCCCTCTGTTTCTAAATACTGAAGGATAAAATAATTCAATTTGCAAAAAAAAAAAAGTGCTTAAAGTCAAGCTTGGCACATTCTAAACACTGAAAAAATGTTAGCTCTCGTTACTCTGATGGAGCAGAAGACACTGAGGTGTATAGACTGAGGAATTCACTAAGCTACTTCACTAAGGAAGTAGCTTTTAAGCTGAGGTTTTGCAGGGCGGGCAAGAGCTGGTTAGGTGTCAAGGGAGAGGAGAGCAGTTCAGACAGAGGAAACAGCATGTGCAAAGGTCCTGAGGAGAAGATCTTGGCATGTGGCAGGAGGTGAAAGCAAGCCAACGTGGATGGCGCTTTGTTAGTGAGAGAGGGAGAGCAGTGGGGGACATGGGGCTGGAGTGGTGACTAGGGCTGTGTGATGCAGGACTGCATATGTCATTTGAAGGACTTAGGTATTCTAAGAGCAATGGCCAGTCAAAGGGCTTTAAGTGGTGGAGAAGCATGACAAAGATTTGCTTTTTAAGATCACTCTGGCTGCCCCATGGATTCTGAATACATGGAATTCTTTGGAATCCATGTCTTTTAATTTGTACCCTCTTATTAGTGCAACCAAGGATCATATTTGTTCTTTAGGCGGTCTTAAAAAAACAGTGGCTCATATCCAGGGTCTCATTACAGAGGCCTTGCTTTCACTTACTAGTCTTCAAACTCCCCAAAGAATTACGTGATAAAGGCTTAAAGTATTATCCTATATAGAAAAGTGAAAATCGTTTAGGTTGGAAATCTTTAGATTACGGGAGCACAAATCCCAACTGTATGGGTTCAGGCGTTGTAACCGGTGGTGGCGAGGAAGATCTTCAGATAGTCCTGAAATCCCGAGGTGGTCTGAGCCCTCTGCTCTCCAGGCTTGGGTGCCTTTGACTGTGCACCATTTTGAGATGCCCATGGAGTTGAGTGAGGCCTTTGAACCAAGTCTTGGGAGGAGAGACAATTCTTTTATGAGCTACACCATGCCCCCACTCCTTTCTGGTCAATGGAACTAAAATAATAGGGCAAGAGTTAGGTGGATTGTAAGTGACCCATTGACATCAGAATGACAGATCAAATAATTTATTTTCTTCTAAATCTGGATTATGCTGCTATAACTCCCAGGAACTATTTTTAGCATCCATCACTCTTGTTCTACTTGTGAGCATTTGTTGAGGTGTGCACACACACACACATACACACTGCTTAAAGAGACACACACACTCACACATCCTCAAACGGAAGCAGGTGTGAGCATGTATACACGAGTGACGTTGATCACAAGAGCACGTCCAGCCTCCCAACTCACAGGGTCTCCCCTTGACCTACAGACTCACACATCCCTGAAAGCACATCCCACACAGGCCTGCCATTAGATCTGCAGAGGTCGTTTGGCCATCTCCTGCTTCCTCTCGGGTCCTGGTTAACTGCCTGAGAAGTGGTTAGGATCTTGCTGCTCAGAGTGATGTTGGTGGACCAGCAGCGTTGGCTGGCATCACCTGGGGGCTGTTAAAAAGGCAGACTCTCAGGCGCTACCCCCAGGCCTCCTGAGTCAGAATCTGTCTTTTCACAAGATCCCCAGGTGATTTGTATGCATGCTGAAGTCTGAGAAGCCCTGAGCTAAAATATTTGCCTTCTTTGGCAAACACAGCTGCAGCTCCAACCAGAGGAACTCTGCTTTTATGTTCTACGCCAATGGCTTCCACGGAGGATTTTGCTGGAAGAGGGCTCTCCTGCTAGGGTGAGTGTGAAACTGCCGCACCACACTGTGGGCTCTCAGGCTTGGAGGATCTGGTCTCCTCTCAGAGCTGCCTCTGTGGCTGCATTTTTCTATCTGGGACCTTCTCATAAACTTTTCCTGGTTGCTGGAACTTTCTCTCTCGCCTCCTCTCCCTTTGCATGGCTAAATCCCATGCAAGAGCAGATCTCTCAGTTTCAATTTAGCCATTTCATAGGCTCCCAGTTCACTGTGTGTCTCTTTCCTAATACTGAGCACACTTGGAATTATGTGCTCAAGTCCACCTCTCCAAGAGATTACAAACTCCATCAGGTGAGGAATTACATCTGTCTTGTTATCTGTATAGGCACACAATAAATATGCATTCAAAGAATGAATGATAAAGGTAGCTTATTCTAAGAGGAGTACGAGTAAAAGTCATTCATTCATTCATGCAGAAAACATTTCTTGAGCATCTACTGTGTACCAAGCAGTGTATGGAGTCCTGGGGACATACATAGCTCAGGTCTGAGTCCTGACCGTTGCTCATAGTAGGTGGAGATGGACGTGTAAACCCCTAGGTACAGGTGGAAGCCCATATCGGTTACCATGAGACACAAAGGAAGGAGGGGCTGATTGTATCTTGTCCCTGAGATGGTTTGTTAATATCTCAGCCAGGCTTTGAGCTGCTCTGTTTCTCTCTTAGTGAGGAACTGGCTATTCCAAGGAGCTTTCTCAGAAGGAACCCTTGGCTTAGAGGACATTCTAAATCTTGATTCTGAATTTTTCTTAATTTCCATGGGTAAATTTCTCAAGCATAAATATTGACTTTTAAAGAATAAATCTCTGACTTCTCTTTTTTTTAAAGCAGTGCTCTTCTATTTCAGTTTGCTGGGGGTGGTTCCCTATCCTTCCTTTCTCCCCAGAGGTCAGATATAGAATCAACCCAAATATAAAGACAAAGCAAAGGCCTGAATAAGGAAAATCTTGGAGAGCTTAGGCAATTTCTTCTTTCTTTCCTGCTGTCTCTCTTTCCATCCCTCCATCCTTCTTTCTCCTTTCTTATGTTCTTAGGATTCAGTATCATTCACCTCCACACATGGCTTATCATCTTAGCGGAGCAAGGAGATAAATAAGCAGTGTAGCTAAGTGTGCCATATGTTCTGATGGGAAGAGCAAGTTGCTCTGAGGGCACACAACAGAAGTATCTGTCCTAGTCTAGAGTCAGGCTCCTGGAGGAAGCGACATTTCAGTTGAGAACTGGGGGATGAATAAGTGTTAGGGGAAGTGTCAGAGGTTGAGGTCAGTGTGAGGGCAGGGGGGCAGTCAGAGTGGTGGGAGTGTTGCAGGTAGCACAAAGCATGTGCAAAGGCCCAGAAGCAAGAGGGAGCACAAAATGTTGGGGGAGCTGAGAGAGGAGCAGCAGTGGCTGGGACGTAGGAGCTTGGAGGGAAGGAGTTTGGGGGTGATGGGGAGGCAGTGGCCTCATGGTGCAGGACTCAGCAAGCCACTTGCAGTTGTTTGGACTTGGTCCTGGGCAAATGGGGAGCTAATGAAGGGTTTTAGACTGAGGAGTGGTATGACCAGATTTGAGTATTGGTAAGATTGCTAGTATGGAGAACATATTCATGGGATAAGTCGGAAGGTAGGGCAGCTAGACAAGGGTCTGTTGTAGTTGCTCCGGATGAGCAAAGTAGTGAGTGTGCTCCTGGAGACGGGGCTTAACGGCACTAAAGGCCACCTTGACCCTGACCACCACTCAGGGAGCCCTTATCTTCTGCCACGTTTGTGCTAAGTGCTTTGTAATTTGGCTTCATTCAACCCTTGTGTAATACTGCCCAGCATTTTTACCTCCATCTATGAAAGGGACAAAGATCCATGCCTTGTGTTTCTTGGCCGGGGGGCGGCGGGGAGAGGGGAGAGTTGGGTGGTGGTTTGGCAACTACCAAAATAAGATGCCTTTTAGGAAAGTGTTTTAAAAAATGTAAGCTGCACTCATAAGGATGATTCTTTTTTTTTTTTTTTTTTTAACATCTTTATTGGAGTATAATTGCTTTACAGTGGTGTGTTAGTTTCTGCTTTATAACAAAGTGAATCAGCTATACGTATACATATATCCCCATATCTCCTCCCTGTTGCGTCTCCCTCCCACCCTCCCTATCCCACCCCTCTAGGTGGTCACAAAGCACTGAGCTGATCTCCCTGTGCTATGCGGCTGCTTCCCTAGTAAAAATTTAAAAAAGAAAAAGAAAAAAATATACATGACTGGTTATCGATTATAGAAACGTGGGTAACTAATATAATCGAAAATTATGGCATTGTTGCTTATTTTAAAAATCACAATTGCTTATATAATTTAACCGCATTTCTTCTATGAACTTTTAACTAGTCTTAATAAATGTTAAATTATAAATTAAGGTACTAGATTTTCTTAAAAATGTTAATCCTTAATACTAAGGAATCACTTAGGTTTTACAGTTTTAGTCAACTCTTAAGTAAATAAGTATTACTTATTTAACTTAATTTTCTATAGCTATAATTTTTTTTTTTTTTTTTTTTTTATTCACACACACACACACTGTATTTTATTTTTACAAGACATAAATAGACTGACACCAAGCATTGTACATGGATGACCACAACAAAAGCAACAATGATTGCAATTACCAAACATGAAACACACTCATACTATGTCATAATATTGACATTCAGTCCAGTAATCCTCCACTGTAACAGCTCCTTTACTTTGCAGTGAAAATTGATTTGTATATTCTTTGCCTCTGAGTCCTTGTGGGATTTTTTTTTTTTTTTTAAATTCAGACAGAAAGTCACAAAAATTATACTCATCCTCATCAGTTCACTCAGTCCCATGTAATTAATTTTTTTTTCATCTTGATCTTTTGTTAGCACTTTTATGAGTTCATCAGTTTTTCATTAGAGTTCTGAAAATGCTTATTCATTCAGTTCAGCAGTACAGTCAGTTACCAGAAACCTGTACTTGTCAGAGTCTTTTCCATGAATTTCTTGAAGATGAAACCCTTTTATAGGAACATATTTGCAAAATCATCAGAGTACACCCAGGACTGTCTGTAAATGACAAAAGACTTAAAAATGACCACGGTTAAAGATTTGATGAAAGTTCATAATAATGCAGTTGACAAGAAAATTAGTTATTTCTGAGATATACATTTTAAAGTAATAACTAGGATTATTACTTATAACATTATACCAGAACATATAAGATTTTTAGAAATTTCATGTAATGTCTGAAACATTTATATTAACATATTTCCATACATATTTCCATACAAATACAAATATAAGATTTTTAGAAATTTCATGTAATGTCTGAAACATTTATATTAACATATTTCCATACATATTTCCATACAAATACAAATATAAGATTTTTAGAAATTTCATGTAATGTCTGAAACATTTATATTAACATATTTCCATACAAATAACCCAATGAAAGTTTAGTATTAGTTGTTTTGTTTGTTTTTTTATACTGCAGGTTCTTATTAGGCATCAGTTTCATACACATCAGTGTAT
Organism: Balaenoptera musculus; assembly: GCF_009873245.2. Classification (NCBI taxonomy): domain Eukaryota; kingdom Metazoa; phylum Chordata; class Mammalia; order Artiodactyla; family Balaenopteridae; genus Balaenoptera; species Balaenoptera musculus. The sequence goes on from NC_045787.1 coordinate 127,144,825, forward strand.
ACATGTCAATCCCAATTGCCCAATCCAGCACACCACCATCCCCACCTCACCGCAGTTTTCCCCCCTTGGTGTCCATATGACCATTCTCTACATTTGTGTCTCAACTTCTGCCCTGCAAACTGGCTCATCTGTACCATTTTTCTAGGTTCCGCATACATGCATTAATATACGATATTTGTTTTTCTCTTTCTGACTTACTTCACTCTGTATGACAGTCTCTAGATCCATCCATGTCTCAACAAATGACTCAATTTCGTTCCTTTTTATGGCTGAGTAATATTCCATTGTATATATGTACCAGAACTTCTTTATCCATTCGTCTGTTGATGGGCATTTAGGTTGCTTCCATGACCTGGCTATTGTAAATAGTGCTGCAATGAACATTCGGGTGCATGTGTCTTTTTGAATTACGGTTTTCTCTGGGTATATGCCCAGTAGTGGGATTGCTGGGTCATATGGTAATTCTATTTTTAGTTTTTTAAGGAACCTCCATACTGCTCTCCATAGTGGCTGTATCAATTTACATTCCCACCAACAGTGCAAGAGGGTTCCCTTTTCTCCACACCCTCTCCAGCATTTGTTGTTTGTAGATTTTCTGATGATGCCCATTCTAACAGGAGTGAGGTGATACCTCATTGTAGTTTTGATTTGCATTTCTCTAATAATTAGTGATGTTGAGCATCTTTTCATGTGCTTCGTGGCCATCTGTATGTCTTCTTTGGAGAAATGTCTATTTAGGTCTTCTGCCCATTTTTGGATTGGGGTGTTTGTTTCTTTGATATTGAGCTGAATGAGCTGTTTATATATTTTGGAGATTAATCCTTTGTCCGTTGATTCATTTGCAAATATTTTCTCCCATTCTGAGGGTTGTCTTTTCGTCTTGTTTATGGTTTCCTTTGCTGTGCAAAAGCTTTGAAGTTTCATTAGGTCCCATTTGTTTATTTTTGTTTTTATTTCCATTACTCTAGGAGGTGGATCAAAAAAGATCTTGCTGTGATTTATGTCAAAGAGTGTTCTTCCTATGTTTTCCTCTAAGAGTTTTATAGTGTCCAGTCTTATATTTAGGTCTCTAATCCATTTTGAGTTTATTTTTGTGTATGGTGTTAGGGAGTATTCTAATTTCATTCTTTTACATGTAGCTGTCCAGTTTTCCCAGCACCACTTATTGAAGAGACTGTCTTTTCTCCATTGTATATCTTTGCCTCCTTTGTCATAGATTAGTTGACCATAGGTGCGTGGGTTAATCTCTGGGCTTTCTATCTTGTTCCATTGATCTATGGTTCTGTTTTTGTGCCAGTACCATACTGTCTTGATTACTGTAGCTTTGTAGTATAGTCTGAAGTCTGGGAGTCTGATTCCTCCAGCTCCATTTTTTTCCCTCAAGACTGCTTTGGCTATTCGGGGTCTTTTGTGTCTCCATACAAATTTTAAGATGATTTGTTCTAGCTCCGTAAAAAATGCCATTGGTAATTTGATAGGGATTGCATTGAATCTGTAGATTGCTTTGGGTAGTATACTCATTTTCACAATGTTGATTCTTCCAATCCAAGAACATGGTATATCTCTCCATCTGTTGGTATCATCTTTAATTTCTTTCATCAGTGTCTTATAGTTTTCTGCATACAGGTCTTTCGTCTCCCTAGGTAGGTTTATTCCTAGGTATTTTATTCTTTTTGTTGCAATGGTAAATGGGAGTGTTTCCATAATTTCTCTTTCAGATTTTTCATCATTAGTGTATAGGAATGCAAGAGATTTCTGTGCATTAATTTTGTATCCTGCAACTTTACCATATTCATTAATCAGCTCTAGCAGTTTTCTGGTGGCAGTTTTAGGATTCTCTATGTATAGTATCATGTCATCCGCAAACAGTGACAGTTTTACTTCTTCTTTTCCAATTTGTATTCCTTTTATTTCTTTTTCTTCTCTGATTGCCGTGGCTAGGACTTCCAGAACTATGTTGAATAATAGTGGTGAGAGTGGACATCCTTGTCTCGTTCCTGATCTTAGAGGAAATGCTTTCAGTTTTTCACCATTGAGAATGATGTTTGCTGTGGGTTTGTCATATATGGCCTTTATTATGTTGAGGTAGGTTCCCTCTATGCCCACTTTCTGGAGAGTTTTTATCAGAAATGGGTGTTGAATTTTGTCAAAAGCTTTTTCTGCATCTATTGAGATGATCATATGGTTTTTATTCTTCAATTTGTTAATATGGTGTATCACATTGATTGATTTGCGTATATTGAAGAATCCTTGCATCCCTGGGATAAATCCCACTTGATCGTGGTGTATGATCCTTTTAATGTGTTGCTGGATTCTGTTTGCTAGTATTTTGTTGAGGATTTTTGCATCTATATTCATCAGTGATATTGGTCTGTAATTTTCTTTTTTTGTAGTGTCTTTGTCTGGTTTTGGTATCAGGGTGATGGTGGCCTCATAGAATGAGTTTGGGAGTGTTCCTTCCTCTGCAATTTTTTGGAAGAGTTTGAGAAGGATGGGTGTTAGCTCTTCTCTAAATGTTTGATAGAATTCACCTGTGAAGCCATCTGGTCCTGGACTTTTGTTTGTTGGAAGATTTTTAATCACAGTTTCAATTTCATTACTTGTGATTGGTCTGTTCATATTTTCTGTTTCTTCCTGATTCAGTCTGGGAAGGTTATACCTTTCTAAGAATTTGTCCATTTCTTCCAGGTTGTCCATTTTATTGGCATAAAGTTGCTTGTAGTAGTCTCTTAGGATGCTTTGTATTTCTGTGGTGTCTGTTGTAACTTCTCCTTTTTCATTTCTGATTTTATTGATTTGAGTCCTCTCCCTCTTTTTCTTGATGAGTCTGGCTAATGGCTTATCAATTTTGTTTATCTTCTCAAAGAACCAACTTTTAGTTTTATGATCTTTGCTATTGTTTTCTTTGTTTCTATTTCATTTATTTCTGCTCTGATCTTTATGATTTCTTTCCTTCTGCTAACTTTGGGTTTTGTTTGTTCTTCTTTCTCTAGTTTCTTTAGGTGTAAGGTTAGATTGTTTACTTGAGATTTTTCTTGTTTCTTTAGGTAGGCTTGTATAGCTATAAACTTCCCTCTTAGAACCGCTTTTGCTGCATCCCATAGGTTTTGGGTCGTCGTGTTTTCATTGTCATTTGTCTCTAGGTATTTTTTGATTTCCTCTTTGATTTCTTCAGTGATCTCTTGGTTATTTAGTAACGTATTGTTTAGCCTCCATGTGTTTGTCCTTTTTACGTTTTTTCCCCTGTAATTCATTTCTAATCTCATAGCGTTGTGGTCAGAAAAGATGCTTGATATGATTTCAATTTTCTTAAATTTACTGAGGCTTGATTTGTGACCCAAGATGTGATCTATCCTGGAGAATGTTCCGTGCGCACTTGAGAAGAACGTGTAATCTGCTGTTTTTGGATGGAATGTCCTATATATATCAATTAAATCTATCTGGTCTATTGTGTCATTTAAAGCTTCTGTTTCCTTATTTATTTTCATTTTGGATGATCTGTCCATTGGTGTAAGTGAGGTGTTAAAGTCCCCCACTATTATTGTGTTACTGTCGATTTCCTCTTTTATAGCTGTTAGCAGTTGCCTTATGTATTGAGGTGCTCCTATGTTGGGTGCATATATATTTATAATTGTTATATCTTCTTCTTGGATTGATCCCTGGATCATTATGTAGTGTCCTTCCTTGTCTCTTGTAACATTCTTTATTTTAAAGTCTATTTTATCTGATATGAGTATAGCTACTCCAGCTTTCTTTTGATTTCCATTTGCATGGAATATCTTTTTCCATCCCCTCACTTTCAGTCTGTATGTGTCCCTAGGTCTAAAGTGGGTCTCTTGTAGACAGCATATATATGGGTCTTGTTTTTGTATCCATTCAGCCAGTCTATGTCTTTTGGTTGGGGCATTTAATCCATTCACGTTTAAGGTAATTATCGATATGTATGTTCCTATGACCATTTTCTTAATTGTTTTGGGTTTGTCTTTGTAGGTCCTTTTCTTCTCTTGTGTTTCCCACTTAGAGAAGTTCCTTTAGCATTTGTTGTAGAGCTGGTTTGGTGGTGCTGAATTCTCTTAGCTTTTGCTTGTCTGCAAAGCTTTTGATTTCTCCATCAAATCTAAATGAGATCCTTGCCGGGTAGAGTAATCTTGGTTGTAGGTTCTTCCCTTTCATCACTTTAAGTATATCATGCCACTCCCTTCTGGCTTGCAGAGTTTCTGCTGAGAAATCAGCTGTTAACCTTATGGGAGTTCCTTTGTATGTTATTTGTCGTTTTTCCCTTGCTGCTTTCAATAATTTTTCTTTGTCTTTAATTTTTGCCACTTTGATTACTATGTGTCTCGGCGTGTTTCTCCTTGGGTTTATTCTGTATGGGACTCTCTGTGCTTCCTGGACTTGGGTGGCTATTTCCTTTCCCATGTTAGGGAAGTTTTCGACTATAATCTCTTCAAATATTTTCTCTGGTCCTTTCTCTCTCTCTTCTCCTTCTGGGACCCCTATAATGCGAATGTTGTTGCGTTTAATGTTGTCCCAGAGGTCTCTTAGGCTGTCTTCATTTCTTTTCATTCTTTTTTCTTTAGTCTGTTCTGCAGCAGTGAATTCCACCATTCTGTCTTCCAGGTCACTTATCCGTTCTTCTGCCTCAGTTATTCTGCTATTGATTCCTTCTAGTGTAGTTTTCATTTCAGTTATTGTATTGGTGATCTCTGTTTGTTTGTTCTTTAATTCTTCTAGGTCTTTGTTAATCATTTCTTGCATCTTCTCAATCTTTGCCTCCATTCTTATTCGGAGGTCCTGGATCATCTTCACTATCATTATTCTGAATTCTTTTTCTGGAAGGTTGCCTATCTCCACTTCATTTAGTTGTTTTTCTGGGGTTTTTTCTTGTTCCTTCATCTGGTGCATAGCCCTCTGCCTTTTCATCTTCTCTATCTTTCTGTAACTGTGGTTTTTGGTCCACAGGCTGCAGGATCATAGTTTTTCTTGCTTCTGTTGTCTGCCCTCTGGTGGTTGAGGCTATCTAAGAGGCTTGATGGGAGGCTCTGGTGGTGGGTAGAGCTGACTGTTGCTGTGGCGGTCAGAGCTCAGTAAAACCTTAATCCACTTGACTGTTGATGGGTGGGGCTGGGTTCCCTCCCTGTTGCTGTGGCGGTCAGAGCTCAGTAAAACCTTAATCCACTTGACTGTTGATGGGTGGGGCTGGGTTCCCTCCCTGTTGGTTGTTTTGCCTGAGGCAACCCAACACTGGAGCCTACCGGTGCTCTTTGGTGGGGTCAATGGCAGACTCTGGGAGGGCTCACGCCAAGGAGAACTTCCCAGAGCCTCTGCTGCCAGTGTCCTTATCCCCACGGTGAAACAGAGCCACCACTCGCCTCTGCAGGAGACCCCCCAACACCAGCAGGTAGGTCCGGTTCAGTCTCCCCCAGGGTCACTGCTCCTTCCCCTGGGTCCCGATGCACACATTACTTTGTGTGTGCCCTCCAAGAGTGGGGTCTCTGTTTCCCCCAGTCCTGTCAAAGTCCTGCAATCAATTCCCTCTAGGCTTCAAAGTCTGATTCTCTAGGAATTCCTCCTCCCGTTGCCGGACCCCCAGGTTGGGAAGCCTGACGTGGGGCTCAGAACCTTCACTCCAGTGGGTGGAATTCTGTGGTATAAGTGTTCGCCAGTCTGTGAGTCACCCACCCAGCAGTTATGGGATTTGATTTTACTCTGATTGCGCCCCTCCTACCGTCTCACTGTGGTTTCTCCTCTGTCCTTGGACGCGGGGTATCCTCCTTGGTGAAGTCCAGGGTCTTCCTGTCAATGATTGTCCAGCAGCCAGTGGTGATTCTGGTGCTCTCGCAAGAGGGAGTGAGAGCACGTCCTTCTACTCCGCCATCTTGGTTAATCTCCACCCCATAAGGATGATTCTAACTGGGAAGTGAATTAATGATTTCCTATGACTCCAGGCCACCCTGGAAGAGGTCCCCAAATGGGCAAATAGGGGGTGAGTTATGTGGAGGGATTTCAGAGACCTCCAAAGTCCCTCTGCCCTGTACCACTTTCCCTCACATCCTGTAGGTGTCTAAATTCTATCACTGACACCTTGGCTAACACACAAATCCAAATGGACCTGTACTATTAAGTTAAGGTGTAACAAATGTATTTATGTTGCAGAAAAACACTTTTTGTGCCTGCATGGATTTGGTCCTGAGTTCTTTCCCTTGCCTAAAATTCTCTGTCTGGAAATAATGGATTTTCATGTATTTTCTCCCATTGATCTGCAGTCCTCATAAAATCCATAAGAGGTGGGTGGAGAGGTCTGGGATTATTATTCCCATTTAACAGATGAGGAAGTGGAGGAAGTCTCCGGAAAGAAACTGAATTGCCCAAGGTTAATGGCAGAGTTAAGACTAGAGCCTGGGGCCTTCCTCCTGCAATGGCCTCCTCCCTACTCCAGACACAAGTCCAAGTGCAGAGTTAGCTGACCCAACCTGAAACTGGAGGAAGGGGCGAGCAGAGGGCTGGGGAGAGGAGAAGGGTGCAGGCATCCATCTGGTGGGAGCCCACCTGCCCGAGACTTTCTGGCGGTTCCTTTCCCTGCAATCTCTTTGGGCAATCTCCCAACCCAGGGACCTTCCTGTGGGCTCATTCATCCTATTTGCTTTCTGCTCTGCCAGTGGGATGGGAGAGTCAAAAAGCATTTGCTATAGGCTTTTATTTCACTTATTTACTTCTTAGATGAGTGAGGAATGGAAATGGATCAAGGGGGGAAATGTCAGGCCAGAAGAGGGGAGACAGGGAACATCGCTGATAAAATATTAGCAGACCCTCTGCACGAGGCCTGTTAAAGGAGGAATAATGACATTAAATATCTTTGTGTCAGCAAAGTTCTTTATGGCTCAGAAAACGCTTCCATCTCCATCTTCTCACTCAACCCCTTTCTAGTACTTTCCTGGTAGGTTTGTTGAAGGGAAGAAATGAGATAGTGTCATAAAGTATGTAGTAGAAGTGCCCAAGTATCACGAACACCTCGTCTTGCTCCTTCATCCCTCCGTTGCACTGGGTACAATTTCAGTGATAACATTCAAAATTGCTTGCATTTATCGAGCACTTACTATAAGCCAGACACTATGCTAAGCTCCTTGCAGGCCTTATCCCATTTAATCTTCATAACAGTCTTCTAAGGAAGGGAATATGACACTTCTTTTAGAGATGAGAACACGGAGGCCAGAGAAGTAAGCCTGCTAGATAAATCAGCACAGCTATATTGTGGAAGAGCTAGATTTTGCATCCAGGCTGTCTTCAAGCTCCTTGCTGCCTCTCAGTCAAAAGTATTGTCTCCTTTCTCCTCCTCAAATCTGTCTGAGCTCCCGCTACCAGCATCTTTGCCCTTAAAACAGTGGTTGTCAACCTTGGCTGCACATTGGAATCACCGGCAGAGATTTAAAAAACACTGATGCCTGGGTCCCACCCCAGATACCCTGATGTAAGTGGTCTGGGGTGTGGCCTGGGCCTTGGCATCTTAAAAGCTCCCTGGGTGAGTCCGTTTTGTACAGCCAGGGTTGAGACACAGCTGTAAAGTGTTTGTAATGGCATTTGCCTCTCCCACTTTTCACAGGTTGACTATGTTTTTGCCTTCTCATGGGACCTTAGATACCTACAGGGATCAGGCAGGTAGAAAGTTTAGTTGGTAGGCTTTTTTTTTTTTTTTAAACAACAAAGTGAAAGTGTGATAATAAAGACAATTGGGAGGACGTTAGGGAGTAGTGGGGATAGTGGTAAACTTAAGAGCCCTTACCCACGTAAGGAGGAACCACGCTACTCCAATCAGTTACTGCCATCTGGGCCCAGAGTGGCCAAGTCTTATTTTTCTCAAGAGAAGATGAAAGTCACTATTTATTATGGGAAATCTCCCGATTTTTAAATGTTGACAATCCCTTTTAAATTTTTTAAAAATATTTATTTATTTACTTTTAGTTTTGGATGTGTTGGGTCTTCGTTTCTGTGCGAGGGCTTTCTCTAGTTGCGGCAAGCGGGGGCCACTCTTCATCGCGGTGCGTAGGCCTCTCACTATTGCGGCCTCTCTTGTTGCGGAGCACAGGCTCCAGACGCGCAGGCTCAGTAGTTGTGGCTCACGGGCCTAATTGCTCTGTGGCACGTGGGATCTTCCCAGACCAGGGCTCGAACCCGTGTCCCCTGCATTGGCAGGCAGATTCTCAACCACTGCGGCCACCAGGGAAGCCTGACAATCCCTTTTAAAATATTAAAACACCGTCTGGGACTTCCCTGGTGGCTCAGTGGTTAAGAATCCGCCTGCCAATGCAGGGGACATGGGTTCGAGCCCTGATTCAGGAAGATCCCACATGCCGCGGAGCAACTAAGCCCACGCGCCACAACTACTGAACCTGTGCTCTAGAGCCTGCGAACCACAACTACTGAAGCCCGCGTGCCACAACTACTGAAGTCTGCACGCCTAGAGCCCGTGCTCTGCAACAAGAGAAGCCACCGCAATGAGAAGCCTGTGCACTGCAACGAAGAGTAGCCCCCGCTCACTGCAACTGGAGAAAGCCCATGCACAGCAACGAAGACCAAACGCAGCTATAACTAACTAACTAACTAACAAAAAAACCCATAACACCATCTAGATTAAAGATGTTTAGTTTTCAGATGTACCTTGTGGGCCCCAGTTCATGTTCTCTCTCTTAATATTTTTACTCTACAAACTACTCAGAACCCTGGTCCTTAGGGTTTATTTATCTGACCACAAATCACCTTGTGTTGTTAATTTACGTTAAATAGCTTATGATTTTTAAATTGATAAATGTAATACATGTATTCATTATAGAAAGTACAAAACATACACATAAAGGACAAATAAAAATCATCTATGTTCTTTCTACCCAGAAATAAACATGTTGTGAATACGTTCAGTCTTTACTTCTCTATCACATACAGATCATTAGATATGGAGCATGGTAAAAATACAGATTCCTGGGTTCTGCTCTTGGGCCCATTCAGTAGTCCTGGGGGAGGCCCGGGAATCTGAATGTATTACATGTTTTGAGTTGATTATGATGTACAGCTGGCATTGCGATGCTCTTTTCTTAAAAAATAGACTTTCAAAAAAATGCTTTTCTTATGTCATTTAGTATTCTGTGTAATTAATGCTTATGTAACATTTTATCATTTGCATATATCACAAGCTATTCTTTATCATTGGACATTTACAGTATAAACAATATTTTATATATTGAATAATGGTGAAATGAACATCTCTCTAAATAAATTATCTTATATACCTGTTTCATTAGGATAAATTCCTACAAGTAGAATCATTGGATCAATAAATATGTATATATTCAGGCTTCTGATACAAATGGCCAAATTGTCTTCTGCAAAGAGTTAAAAAAATTAAACAGTTTACATGTTTGTCTTCTGTAGAGAGCAGAGAATCAGTTTCTCTAAGTCTCTGTTAAAACTGGGAATTAACATTTAAAACTAATTCAGTAGAAGCAAATGCAGCTTATTTTTATTTGAATTTGCTTGTTGCATGCTAGAGAGGTTCAACATTTTTTTCTTTTTCTTTTTGCCATTTATATCTCTGTTAATGATTGTCCCTTTCCTACTTATTCTTGTTTATATTAAGGGTTTTATATCTTTTTCTGTCATGTATGTGAAACCCCTTTTTCCAATTTTAAAATTTGCCTTTTGATATTAAAAAGTATTTTTCATTCTGAAATTCTAATTCAGAATAGTCAAATCTGTAGATGTTTTTTCTTTATATATTTTTTTCTTTATGTGCGTGAGTATTTATATAATCTCAAGTTTAAAAAACTCACATACATTTTCTTCTGCTTAAGAACTACATTTTAAATTTCATTCTTAAACCCATTGCAAATTATTTTTGGCATATAATGCAAGATGCCATTCAAATTTTTATTTCAATTTCTTCCTTTGCTATTAAAATAGTCAAGTTTATTTTTTAATGTCTTTTTGAGTGAATTTTGTTGATTTATCTTTTCCTAGAAAATAATCTATTTCAATGAGATTTTAAAAATTTATTAGGGTTCTTTATATTGAAAAAGAAAATCTTTCTCATTTCTAATATTTTACATTTGCTTTAGATTTCTTCTCAGATTTATAGAAGTATTTATTAAAATTGGATTGTCCCTTGGATAATCTATTCAAGTCAACTTATCAATCAATTAAATTCATTACTTTTTGCTGTTGGATTTATTATTTTTGCTTACCTTAGTTTATTATTTTTCTAATGTCTTATTTTCAATGCTTAATCCATTTATTTCCACTTTTTCTTGTTGAATAATGACACATGTGAAGTTATAAATTTTAATACATGTACAGCTTTGGCTACATCTCATATACTTCGATATGTAGAAGTCTCAAACTTTATTATTCTTGAAATAATTGGTAATAATGATTTTCATTTTCAGTCTCACTCAACAGCTAGTATTTAGGAGAGTATTAATAATTTCTAAGTTGTTATTTTAAAAACTTGAATCTAATTTCTAGGTTTATTGCATTATGATCTGAAATGTGATCTATACATATGTTTTTGCAGCTTATTGAGGTGTTTGTTGTGGCTTAATAAATGATCATTTTTTTATGACTCTTTCATAAGTGCTAGAAGGAAGCTGCATCCCATTATTTTAGGGAAGCCCACTTTGTTAAATCATAATTAATTTACGTTATTTATGTCCTTGTCTTAATTTTTGTTCACTTTTCCAGTCAAAGATTTAGGTGTATTTAATGATCTCAGTACTAATTTTTCTCCTTAATATCTATATAATGTTATTTATTTCAAAGAAATTTCTTGGTGCATAAAAATCTGATATTTTTCACTATGCGTTTTATTCTTTCTAACATATCTGTTTTATTTTCTTTAAGGCTTCTTTTTTTGAACACTGAACTCAACTTTTCTGGTAACAATATTGTGATCCCAGTTTTTTTGTTAAGTTGCCTATCATGTCTTTCTCCATTTCTTTAGTTTTAAAACTTCTTTTCGGTGTATATTAGTAGGTTTTAGAGATGCTTTTCAACAAGATGGAATTTAGTTGTGTGTATGGTGAGTGTTTACTCACTTTGAGAGTTGTTAGTTAAGAGAGTTGGTAAACCCATTTGTATTTATTTTTAATGTCTATTATACAGTCTTTTATTTTATGTTATTTTATACTTCATTGTTTTATTCTCTATGTTTTATGGAGTATATGTTGCTATTTTTTTCCTAGTGTTTTTGAATAGTTATATCCTATTTGTGATTACTTAAAATGTTTGTGAGAACAATATATAATCCATATTTATCTAATTTCGTCAAGAGCAAAACTGTATTTACTTTAAAACATTTATTACGTGTTTAGTAAACTTCTGATCTCCTACATGCACATCTCACTCTTTGTTAATATCTTGGGATTTAGATCTAGAGTATTCATGCTAAATTAGTAATTTTTATATTCTACTTCAATAATAATTTTCACATTATTTGTTCTAGAGTTGTAGTTATGGAGATTCATCTCACTATTTGATTTTAGTGTTTACTGTTCATCTTTTTATACCATCAATCCTCTATTTCTGAAGTCTTCCTTTTTTTTTTTTTCCTCCTTTCTTTGCTCTTTGGGGTATACCTTTAAATAATTTTCTAAAAGAAGTGAACGCAGCATGTTTTTCTGAGCCCTAGCCTACCAAGTACTAATTGGCTGAGAGTGATTCTTAGGTTATAATTCATTCCAGAGTAGAAATATGAGAACTACCTGATTTTTTGTTCCTTCATAGAAATCCCATTTTTTTCTTTTTAAAATCACTGCATACATATAGTATTATTCCCTTTATTCATATAATTTCTAAAAAGATGATGGCACTTTTTTATATGAGGGTGCCTTTTAATTGATCAGAAAACCAGTGGACCTTCTCAGTATGTATATTCATGAGTCTTTTCTATCTGAGCACATTTCATTTTTGTGTTATCTTTGGTTATTGCCAATATTTCTTTTTTTCTAATGGGATTTTCAGAAATGCTAACTATCCACATATTAGCTTTTTATTTTCTTTCTTCCAATTTTCTCATGGTTTTTATCTTTTGCCCTTTCTCTTTGCAGTCGTGGGAGAGCATCTCACATTACTGTTATGATTTTCTACTTTATCAATTATGCTTATTTACTGCCTCTCCTGTGTAGTTTGATTCTGTGATTATATTTTTAGTTTTTGTTAAAACTTTCTAAAAATCTCATCCATTTTTACTTCATTCTATCCTTTTACCTTATTGGGTCATATCGTATTTATTACTTTTTCATATTGGCCATCTGTCCTCATGGCTTTCTGCTTACTTCATGAATGCTATATCTTTGTGTTCTCCGTTGAGAATATAAAAGTTTTCTCAAATTTTCTTCTGTATCTTGCAGTAGATTATTTCTGGGGTCTTTAGGATAATCTTCCTTTTCCTTTGTTCTGCATTTTTTCCCCCATGAAGTCTGTAACTTTTTTTCACACTAGTTATCCTTCTAAGTATCTCAAAACCTTCAGTTTGTCAACATTCAAGGATATAGCCTTCCCCTGGCTCTCATCCAAGTGTATTTCTGTGGTGATGGGTCAGCTTTACAGCTAGAGGGCAATGTGATGTGAATAGCTCACCATATGATTTCTAGTTTCTTAAATATTCATCTATGACAGTGGTCCTCAACTGAGGGAGATTTTGTCCCTCAAGGGGCATTTGATAATGTCTGGAGACACTTTTGGTTGTTACAAATTGGGGAGGAATGTGTATCTAGTGAATGGAGGCCAGGGATGCTGTTGAACACCCTATAATGTATAAGATACTCCCCACAAAATAAGAATTATGTGACCCTAAGAGTTCATAGTGTCAAAATTGAGAAACTCTGATCTATGACAGATCTATGATCTGTTCTGCTAAGGTGGCATTTCATCCTAGTCCCTCTATCTTTCTTTCTGATACTCTAAATCAATGGAACACATGTAAAATCCAATTTTCAGTGTCTATTGCTTCCCCAAATCCTTTTTTTTTCTTTTCCAGATTGAATAACTTTATATATACAAATGACATGTTCCAGGATGCAGTTTACCATTCCCAGCTCTCCCTGCTTCATGCCCCCAGAAGTGCTGTCTCTCAAAGGGTATAGAATTAGGGCGTTAGGAGTAGCAGTATGAGAATGGGTGGATCAGGGAAGGGCTTCTTCATTCATTTAGCCATTTAGCAGATATCAAATTAGTGTGCACTGTGTATCAAGCACTGTGTTATGGCCTCCTCAAAAGACAGCATCCATGTACTATCGAGATGGCTGTTTGGTGATTTGCTCGAGTCTCTGGGTAGGGCAGAGAGTAGGGAGATATGTTTTTAGGGTTTCAGGAGATGAAACCTGGTATCTTGAGGCAATACTTTGCTAAATTTTTCTCTAGCAAAATCAGTTGCCTCACCATTAGTAAACATTCCTACGAGAGTCTGTTTTTTTTTTTTTATTTTTATGTGTTTTCCTCTATTGTCCGGATATTTTAGTGGGAAGTTGACAAAGACTGCATCAGGGGCTAATAAGCAGAAACATTTTAGAGTTCTGTTTGATTTTTTAATAAGTACATATTATGTCTCCCCTACCAAACTCTTCCCTCCTTGTAAGAATGAGCTACATTTTGTCTGTCTTTGTAACCCTCATGGAATCCTGTGTAATGATATTTGGCAACTACTTGTTCAGTGATAAGGTTTTATCTGCATTCATAACATGAGGACCAGAGAGAATTTACCGCATACATCTTTGGACTATATAGTGTGGCTGAAGTATGGGTTAGTGATTTGGCTCTAGAGACAGGGTTTGTAGAGAATCTGGACAATGCCACCTGTAGCTCTGATGTGGACATTTTGACTGTCATCTCTGCGGAAGATTTTAAGCTGCTTTCCCTATCATCTGCAGCAAAGCCCGTATGTGGCCCAGCAGCAGCAGCAGTTATAGCTGCTTCCTTTTTGTATTTTATTGGTTAGAAATACATTAACTGCAGAACCATCTGGCCAGTAAGAAGAGGCCAAGGCAGGCATCATAAATATGGGGATAGATCATCTGTGGTAGCCACAGAGTAACCTTTTTCTTTTGCTCTTAGCCATGTCTGAAACTCCCTCCCTTTCCGGGTGAGCCCTGCAGCAATTATATCAATGACATGAACATCTGGAGCCCCTCAGGGAAGCATGACATGGAGATATTATATAATTCAATGGGCTAGACAGTCTTTAGGACATGTCTGCAAAGCACTTGGGCACGGAAGCTGAAGAAAGACAGGAAGGAGGATAAAGGGCAAATAAATATCTCTCACCCAGATGAAGGCAAGAGTGCACACCTGGTTATTCCAAACACCATTTTCCTGTGCATTTCCCAGTAAGAGGACTTGTTTTAGGGTCGAGGGTCACGTCCCTGTGCCATAATTTCCATTTATAAGTACCTGGCCTAGTGGCTATGACCTTGGACTTGGGTTTGGAAATCCTGGTTATAGTCCTGACTGCCCCTCATCAGCTGTGTGACCTTGGGTAAGCTCCTTTCCCTCTCTGGGCCTCAACTGCCTTATGTGTAAGTAAAGGGATTGGATAGAGAATCCACAAACTTCTGATTCTGTGACATGGAGAGGCATTTCCTATCATTGTATAGGAATGAGTTTTTGGTCAGCAGCTTTGGCAGGGCTATTGAGAGTTTTGTCACACGGGTAAGCAGATGCAAGCAGAGGGTCACACCAGCTGAAGAATCTATGTATGAGAACAAAGCTGCTTCTTTTACTTTCTCTCTTTTCAAACCCCTTCCTTCCTTCTACCCCCAGCACATTGAACAAGTGACTGATTCCACCCACTGCCTCTTAAGCATTGACCTGCAAGTCACTGAAAATCCAGTCTGCCTCAGTACCAACCCTGTCACTTGATTTTTAAGGACCACAGTCATCCTTACATGGTGGGGTGTCGGGGCTAGTCACCATTATAAAGATAATACTATAAGGATGACACTATTATATATTTGGACTTTATAGTAAAGACCATCATTTATTGAATACTTATATGTATCACGAATGGTACCAAGGGGTTTACTTAAATAACCACACTAATAATAGCTAATACTTATTCAGGCTTATTAGGTACCAGTGCCAGCCAGGTACCCTTGTAAATACTTTACATATATATTTAATCACTGAATCCTTATAACGATCAATTGCAGTAGGCACTGTTATTATTAGCATTTTACAGATGATAAAACTGAAGCACAGAGAGGTTAAGTGATTTTTCCAATGTCACACAGCTAGTAAAGAGTAGAGCTGGGCTTGAACCCATATAATCTGATGACAGAGTCCATGCTTTTAACCACTACATTATATAGGCTCCACTGTCTTTTTTTAGTTCTCTCAACCCTGTGAAGTATTGAAAATATAATTGCCCTGGTATTACAGATATACAAGCTGGGCCTTAGAGAAAGTAGGTAACTTGCTTTAGGTCACACAGCTAGAGCTAGGATTTAAACTCAGGGATGAGTGACTTGAAGCCCAGGTTTCTAATCACTGAAGCTTGTCAACAAATTCTTCACTGATGAAACAGCCCCATGAGCTAGCTCTGTCTGATCTTACCCTGGCCACCCATCAGATGAGAGAGTGGAGGCTCAGAGAAGTGAAATATTCTTACTCGGGGTCCCACCGGACTCTATACTTCCTTCTTCAGTCCCTGGTCATTCATCCATACCTATCCTATGGCCCCAAAGAATGACCACGTTCCATTCGTCACTGAGAGATGAGGCTGGACATGAAGATATTTATAGCAGAGAAAATATGGTGACTGACATTCTCACTTTGCTGGAAAGGACAGATATGAGATGCCTTTTCTGAAAGCAGTCTTTGATAAAGGGAGAGGAAGACAACATGAAGACATCAAGTCCCTGGGTGGGAGGAGAAGACATGATGGATTGCAGAGAGTTTGCACCGAAGGCGGAGGCTCTGGGGGGTTGACGTCAAATCTGCGGCTGCACAATTTTAACTGGGAACGCGTTTCATTTAAGGTTGCACACCTTTTTCTGCATTGAATCACTTTTCTCTCTGTAAAGTTGGGTTTCCTGCGGCACAGATACTTTTCCAACCCAGCCTCATTGCCAAGAGTCCAGTTTCCATCCAGAGAAGAGGGAGGGGGTTGGATCTCCATCCATCTCGCCGAGGGCTATTGAGCAGCCCCAGCTCCAAGGGGAGTCAGCCGCGCAAGTGCGCGCCGGAGAGGACGCATGGGTTGGGTGGCGGCGGGGATGTCGCAGGTGGAGGTCGCTGGGCTGCATTTGGGGTCGAGCGGAGAGCTGAGTCCCCTCACCCCCGTCTGGCAGCCCTGCAGCCCTTGGTTGAGACAGAAGAGAGTGTTTGGTTCTTCTGCTCCCAACGATGCGTGGTTTGGGAGACGGCGAGAGAGGACCGTCGCAATGCAGAGGCGGCTAAGGCAGTCCCCTGGGCTCTCATGCTGGAGGTGGAGCCAGGCAGAACAGAGAGGGTGGGTGACCTTTCAGGAGCTGGACAACTGGTCAGCAAGTGTGATCATTCAACCCATTTTCTTTTATGGGGTAGGAGGCAGGTGGGGGTGGGACAGAGCATTATTCCCGTAGATCTGGGATGATTCAGAATGAGGCAGAGGTCAAGGATCAAGCAAGAGCTGAGGACGTCAGCAATGGGTGACCTCCATGACTTGGGTTATTAGGGCATTTTCTAGTCGCCATAGAGACCCTCAGATATTTTGGATTGAAGGGTGGTGACGGGGAGGGGCAAGCATCCTTTATGTTTGGCGTCTGGGAAAGTAAAATAAGTGCCTTAAGAACTAAATTTGGAGTTAAGAGAATGAGGTTTGCCTTCTTGCCACTGCACTAATTTGCTCTGTGACCTGAGTGAATCATGTCACATCCCTGAGCCATCTGCGATCGGGATATTAGCTGCGCTGCTTCCTTCGCAGGGCTGACACAAAGATCAAGGCAAAGCACATCTCAAACAGAGATTTGGTATAACATCGTGAACGTGGCAAATCCCACACCTTGTTCTTTGTGGAAAACTGTAAAGTGACTAACAGAGAGGGCTGGGATCAGAGAAATGTCACACCTCCCCAAACTTGGGATTCACCTGTGCCCCTCATGAGGCATTGCATTGGTGGTGGGGTCTTATACAGGTAATGACAGAGCCAGAATGAATTGGCCAGGTCCCACTTTGTGATGGGCAGTGCCCAGAATCCCAACCTCCAGTCCTTGGCAATGGGGCTCTACCCGATAGGTAATATTGTCATCCTAAGCTCTTGAATAATGGTGAGCTTTTCTGCACCAGGGCAAAAATTTCCTTGCTGCCCCTGGCACAGACAGTTGTTTGCCCTGGACAGCAGTCTGAGCAAGTGACTGATTCTCAATGACATGATGCTGATCCACAACTGACAAACATGACTGACCAGAAAATGGGCAATAGACCCGGGGAAGAGCGGGGTTGGAGGGGACTTATGGGTCACCTAGCCCAGCTCTCTCATTTTATTGTAAGGCTGGTTTCGGTGTATTCATCACTTACTATGTGCACGTGATGCTTGTGTTCTTCCCTTGCATTATCTCATGTAATTCTGTGAAGTCAGGACCTTTACTCCGTCCTCTACAGATGAGGGACTTGAGTCATAAAGAGGTGAAGTAAGATCTGAGGTCACACAGCCAGAAGTGGAAGAGACAAAATTTGAGCCCAGGTAGGGTGTGCTGTTGGCTAAGTGTATCCAGCCAGTGACAGAGCTGGGTCAGAAGCACAGAATTTCAGAGCTAGCAAGAAATTTAGGGCTCCTCAGCATTCATTTCCTCCTTGTGTAGGTGAAGATACCGGGATGTAGAAAGGGTAAGGCTGTTCTGAGGTCCGTCCCCCAGTGAGTCACTGGCAGAACTAGGTTGTGAACTCACGTCTCCTAAAGATCCACCAATGCTTTCTTTCACTTAGGCTCCCCAAGTCCAGATAATTCCAGACTCAGTGACTTCCTTACTCATTCACCTCCCTAAGAAACGAGAGAGCAAAAGAGAAGTGACCAATTCTCTCTTCTAAGGTCACATATGAGACAGCTAATAAAGGGGACTTTTAAAAACAGGTGAGTCTTTGAGCCAATCATTATGTGGGCAGAAACCTATTGATACAATCCACTCTCTCAATGTGGAATTGCATCAGAGATCCATCTTGCAAACTGAGAAACATGCTTAGCCAAAACAAAGCAAAATAGCCCAAACGACAGTCACAACAACAATAGAGGCATACATGAGAAAACAGCAATTTCAATAGTCAAGGCAACCTGACTACCATTCCCTCCTATGATGGAATGCTCCAGAGTACACATGAGATGGGAGATGTGAGAGACACGGGTTCAGCCGGTCTTGATTTCTACAGTTTCTCTTAGTGTAAACTTTGCCACACTAAGCGATATGCCAGTGGTTAAAGATTTGAATTTTTACATATAGCATGGTTGTTGCCTATACACATTATCATCCAGTGTTGATATAAAAGATCACATTTGCTATATTATATTTAAAGAGAGATTTATGGGGTTTTCAAAGATAATTTTGATTAATCATTGTTTTCACTCTTTTCTCTAACTTCAGAAATTAACTCCATCTGTGAGTATCCCAGAAAGACTTTCTTTGCTGCCCAAATGGCTCCTAAGCCAGACTACCCTGGTGTCTGATATTCCATTGCTATTCCCTTGTTTAAGGCAACAAAGACTCATGTGAAGAAAACCCTCGGGACGTCATTAATACTCTAGTATGGACTGATTTTCAAAAGAACTTGAAGCCTGAGGGCATGAGATGTGGTACAGATATATTTTTGATTATGGAGGATAAATGAAGAAAGGGATAAACAATATGGAAGACTAGATTAGGGATATCAAGCTAAAAGGGGAGATGGGAGAAGGCAAAACTCATATCCCCCATCTCATAGGTTGCTTCAGGGCAGCCCTACCAATGTCCCCTCCCCCAAATACTTTCTTTTATTTGGTTTTCCCGCTGTCCCGGAAATTGGCACCTGTTATTTGAGTCCAACTTCTTTCTGCCATTCCTTGTGCTTTAGGAAGTGAATTATTCCCTGTCACAGGCAATGATTCTTCACTTTCATTATCTACTCCCTTGAGTTTGTAATGAAAACTGTGGAATCTCTTCTGGGAAGTATGCACATATCTCTGAAGTTTACCTAGATATACAGAGGGTCCTTTGGCCCTTAGAAGCCTCTAGTTCATCTCGTGGAATGTATAATGAATGTAGAGTTAGGTGGTTAGGTCCTAGCCCTGGTTTTTACCAATTACCCACTATGTGTATTTGAGGAAATCCCTTCTCTGAGCATGAATTTTTCTATTTTTAGAATCAGGGGATGACTCAAGATGATGTGGATAGTGCAGTTCAAACCCTAGGCTTCAGAGAAGCCCTGGGAGAAGGAATTGGGGCAGGGGGAGGCTGTGGGTAGGGCTCCTTGCTCTCCATTCTTGAATCTGAGCAATCTCTGCCCATTGGAGTTCTGTCTGGTTACTGCTGGCAGTCAGAAGGGCTCAGTGTTATCTGGCTGGCCCTCTTAGCCCTTTGTGCGGTGGGAGGGGGTAGTCAGGCTTCCCTTTAGGGTAAGTGACTCTCAGTGCCCCTGGCCACGCTTGAATATTCATGGGCTTTCTTTTGCCCACTGCACTGTTCAGTCTTCCCAGCTGGCTTGTCTCCTGGGGCTGAGCCCCTGGCTCCTTTAGGAGAAGGTCAGGCTCTATTACTGCTGGGTGGAAAAGCTTGATTGTGTTTAATTGCTCCAGAAGAATGGGGCCCAGGTTGAAGAGGCAGGAGGTGGGGAGAGACTGGGGGATAGGTGCCCTAGCTCAGCTGTGGCCCTTTTGAGAGATGAAAGGAAGATTTATGATGCCATTCGTCACCTGAAAGATGGATGGAGGGACCCAGACTGTGAGCTCGTGTTTGAAACAGGAGGTTATGGTAATAAATGGGGCCCCTGGAGATATAGCTGTTGGCGGTGGGGCTCACCTCTCTTAACAGGGATGATTCCCAAGCCCCCTCCTTTCTCTCTCTCCCCTAATGGGCATTCTTTGTTCCTCTGCTGAGTCTGTCACTCTTTGAGCACAGCCAACTACTGATTGATTATCTGTGTTCATAAAGGGGAGTGCCATCATGCTGAGAAGAAATCTTTCATGTTAGTGTCCTGGAAAAATGGAACAATGAAAAATGCAAAAGCAGTTTATTCTTGGGTTCAGAATCCTCATGCTTTGAACTATTGGGAACAGCCTGTATGCACATGATTGCCCCTTATTTTATGTCCACCTCTGATCTCCCTCCATTTAGCACTATCCAGTCAGGAGCTAGAGGATAAAGAGGACCTGGAAATGCTCTCAAAGAATGCCCCTAGAATGTTCAATGGGACGATACTCCTGGGAAAAGGTCTCTGAAAACATGGACACCAGGATCAAATACTCTTGGGAACCACTGTATACACATCATGGCCTTACAGAGTTAAAACCCACTCTGGCATATGAAAAGGTTGGGAAAGTCCTGTAGTGGAGAATACTGAGAATACAGTTTGAAAGTTTCCCATCCTTTTGATTACAGATCTTTTTTTTTTTTTTGCATGACACTTACTAACCACCTGCAGGTTTAGTCTTATTCAAACCTTACTTTGGAAAGTGTTAATGTTAATAAGAAGAATTGGCAATAGCTAATATCCAAACCAATCCAGTCCTCCAAGTGGAGTGTGGATTAGATGTTTTCCAGCTTGGCATTGGTGTAGACTTGATGTATGGCTTTTGCAAACTTGCCATAACTCATTTTTAAAATAATCCTAATATGTGGCATTTATCCTGTTTAGAACGAGCCCTTACTGGACTGTGGTTATGAGTGGATTTGTTGTGGTAACACTTTTGTTTAAAACCTGAAGTATAATTGATATATAATAAACTATGTATTTTAAGTGTATAATTTGATATATTTTGCCATATGTACACATCTATAAAACCATTACCTCAGTCAAGGTACAAGGTGAACATATGTATCACCCAAAAAGTTTCCTCATGCCCCTTTTTATTATTTTTTATTTTTATTTTTTGGGTGTGTTAGTTTCTGCTTTATAAAAAGGGAATCAGCTATACATATACATATATCCCCATATCTCTTCCCTCTTGCGTCTCCCTCCCTCCCACCCTCCCTATTCCCACCCTTCTAGCTGGTCACAAAGCACTGAGCTAATCTCTGTGTGCTATGCAGCTGCTTCCCCCTAGCTATCGGTTTTACATTTGGTAGTGTTTATATGTCCATATATACACTACCACTCTCTCACTTTGTCCCAGCTTACCCTCCCCCTTCCCCGTGTCCTCAAGTCCATTCTCTAGGAGGTCTGCGTCTTTATTCCCGTGTTGCCCCAGGTTCTTCATGACCTTTTTTTTTTTTAGATGTCATATATATGTGTTAGCATATGGTATTTGTTTTTCTCTTTCTGACTTACTTCACTCTGTATGACTGACTCTAGGTCCATCCACCTCACTATAAATAACTCAATTTCGTTTCTTTTTGTGACTGAGTAATATTCCATTGTATATATGTGCCACATCTTCTATATCCATTCATCTATTGATGGACACTTAGGTTGCTTCCATGTCCTGGCTATTGTAAATAGAGCTGCAATGAACATTGTGGTACATGACTCTTTTTGAATTATGGTTTTCTCAGGGTATATTCCCAGTAGTGGGATTGCTGGGTCGTATGGTAGTTCTATTTTTAGTTTTTTAAGGAACCTCCATATGTTCTCCATAGTGGCTGTATCTATTTACATTCCCACCAACAGTGTATGAGGGTTCCCTTTTCTCCACACCCTCTCCAGCATTTATTGTTTCTAGATTTTTTGATGATGGCCATTCTGACCGGTGTGAGATGATACCTCATTGTGGTTTTCATTTGCATTTCTCTAATGATTAGTGATGTTGAGCATCTTTTCATGTTTGTTAGCAATCTGTATGTCTTCTTCGGGGAAATGTCTGTTTAGGTCTTCTGCTCATTTTTGGATTGGGTTTTTTGTTTTTTTGATATTGAGCTGCAGGAGCTGCTTGTTATTTTGGAGATTAATCTTTTGTCTCTTTCTTCATTTGCAAATATTTTCTCCCATTCTGAGGGTTGTCTTTTTATCTTGTTTATGGTTTCCTTTGCTGTGCAAAAGCTTTTGAGTTTTTTAAGTCCCATTTGTTTATTTTTGTTTTTATTTCCATTTCTTTAGGAAGTGGGTCAAAAAAGATCTTGCTGTGATTTATGGCATAGAGTGTTCTGCTTATGTTTTCCTCCAAGAGTTTGATAGTGTCTGGCCTTACATTTAGGTCTTTAATTCATTTTGAGTTTATTTTTGTGTATGGTATTAGGGAGTGTTCTAATTTCATTCTTTTACATGTAGCTGTCCAGTTTTCCCAGCACCACTTATTGAAGAGGTTGTCTTTTCTCCATTGTGTATTCTTGCCTCCTTTGTCATAAATAAGGTGACCATATGTGTGTGAGTTTAATCTCTGAGCTTTCTATCCTGTTCCATTGATCTATATTTCTGTTTTTGTGCCAGTACCATACTGTCTTGATTACTGTAGCTTTATAGTATAGTCTGAAATCCGGGAGCCTGATTCCTCTGGCTCCGATTTTATTTCTCAATATTGTTTTTGCTATTCAGGGACTTTTGTGTTTCCATACAAATTGTAAATTTTTTTGTTCTAGTTCTGTAAAAAATGCCATTGGTAATTTGATAGGGATTGCACTGAATCTTCGATTGCTCTGGGTAGTATAGTCATTTACACAATGTTGATTCTTCCAATCCAAGAACATGGTATGTCTTTCCATCTGTTTGTATCATCTTTGATTTCTTTCATCAGTGTCTTACAGTTTTCTACATGCAGGTATTTTGCCTCCTTAGGTAGGTTTATTCCTAGGTATTTTATTCTTTTTGCCACACAGACCATTTTGGAATCCCACTATTATGTTCTATGCATACAGCACATTTCTTCAGTGAAGGATCAGATAGGGTCATCTGCACAGTGCAGTGCCGTGTAAGAACAGAAATTTCAACACCACTAATAGCAGAATAACCCTGCATAGAGCTTACCCTCTACCTCTACCTTGAGTAAAGAAATTCATTACATGTCAGAGTTGGAGAAATTTTAGAAAAGAAATTTTAGACTTTAAGTCTGTGGGCCACATATTCATAGACATTTTTGTTTTGTTTGTAGAGTATTTTAAAATATTTAAGTTGGTTGTTAATATTTTTAAATTGGGAGATGCTACACAAAAATGCAGATTTCCAGCCTCTCTTGCAGGAACAAAACAAAACAAATAGAACTGGAAACATTTCATTAGAAGTAAGGAGCAGCTGCCTCTTTTGAGTGGGTTAGGTGGGGCCTCGTCTTCAGTTTGGTCTTGCCAACATTGAGGTTGAGTGGCAGTGACATTTATCATTTTGCATGTGCTTTTTTTGTAGTAGAGTTAAAAAGAATATAGCTATTATATATATTTCTTTATCACAGTGGGAAAGTGAATGATGGATTGAGAGGGGCTAATTTTCAAGAAAAATGGGAGAACATAGATTATTTATGGAAATAAAGAGCAAATATTTAATTTGTGTGATAAATTATGAGTTAAGATGCTACTGCAGTAAAACTCAGTTACCTCATCCATGTACACTGCTTAGGCATTTGAGTTTGTACCATGCTCTTTAGAGGTCCACTAAGAGCTGGGACTAGGGATGAGATATGGACCTTTAAAACTTCTAAGTATATTTAGTATTTGTAGAATATCATGTTTCAAATATTTGCAATATAAACATTTCTTAGAAGTTGTGACACCCCACCTTGTATATCGCAGAGTGGTATTAACATAATAGTTTATAAAAAAGGCAGGAATAGAAGCTGTTTTCTCACCAAGGACTAATATACCAATGTTCCTTGCTGGTCTATACTTCTACTCAGGCAGTGTCTCTGTGAATTTAAGTTGTACTTCACTGGAAGTGCTGGGCAACATGTTCAGTGCTATGGGAATATAAAGCTTAAGACCTGGTCTCTTCTTTTGGGAACTTATATCTTGTTGAGAAGACAAAGTATATGATAAGTGTACAATAAGTAGAACTGACATCATTCATTGCACTGAGTGGAGAACATCAGTGAGCTTAAGTGGTTTGCCAAGCCTTCCTGTAGCAAGAGGTAGGACTAGACCAGTATAGGATTTGTATGGACAGAAGATAGTCACATGAATAAATTATGGGAGGAAATTTGAGGGATAGTGAAATGATCTCAGATATAACCTAGTTTAATATGTTCAATTTAGAGATAAATCAAGGCCCAGAGAAAGTTAAGTGTTTCTCATGGATGAACAGTAAGTTTTTCCTAGAAGCGAGGTCTCCGAATTCCTGCTTCACAACATAGCCATGTATCACCCCCATCATAGGCCTTGCCAGTCTATGCTTTGCTTTTTATTATTGTCCTTTTCATTTTCTAATTCATCATGCATACTCTTTGAGAGAAGTGACCTTGTCTATCTTGGTTACTACTGTATTCCCAGTACCTAAAATACAGTCCCATCCCCGGCCCCAACACAAAGACACTTCCCAAGCCTTAAAGGAAAAATCCAGAGAATTAAGTTCTCACTTGATAAATTCTGAAATTCGTATGTGAAAAGGTTTAGATGTGGACAAAAATTTTAGGGAGCGGAGAACAAGTCTTAGACTTTAAGTCACAGTAATGCAACTCAATTATAGCCAATAAATATTCAGTCAAGTTGTTCTTTGGGTATACATCAAGCAATCTCATTACCTTACGTATGTAAGAATGAAAGGAAACAAGATTTGTAAGTACTGGTTGGGAAAAAAAAAATCTAGCCCATGAAATGATGAATCAAAAGAAGAGAATTGGCTATAGAGAAGCCCTGGTTAAATGACAGGTGGTGAGCATAAATATAGAAAGAAGACTAAGTAACTGGAAATTGTGATTATAAATTGCAATAGAAATGCTACACACATTGACAATGTGAAATAATGAAACTACAAAAAACTAGAATGTGGAAGGGGACAATAAAGCGTAAGAGTGTGAATTCTGACATTTTTATCATAGAGACTCAGATGACACTATCCAAAATTAAAACGTGGTTGTAAAAAAAAAAAAGATCATAACTTCGAAATGATCTTTCATACTTTCCCAATTAAGAAAGATATTTTAAGAGATACCATTTCTTGGAGTAAAAAAATCTGTTTTCTATGGTTTAATAGTTCCTCATAATTGCTTAATTATTTCTGTTAAATTCTAGTATAATTATACTTACTACACTTCATTTTAAACATAGGTCTATATTATAATCATTTTTATTGTTATGTTCTATGCATATTATATTTACACACACACACAGAAAATCATATACATATAGAAATATCTGGAATTATGTTCATCTAATGTTAATGATAATATATAGTAATAGTGGAGTTTAGGTAGCTATTTTTTCTCTAATTTGTTTTTACTATACACCTTGAATTTTTCATCATAATAATTACTAAATACAAAATTATTTTTTAAAACCACAACCCAGGGAAAATCAGAGTGTGTTTCCTTCCATTATCTTTTACATTCATAAACATATATTTTTACGCATTTTGAACCTTATCATATATATTTATATACCCACATTTGTTGTACCCTCATTTTTTTTAAAAAATAAATTTATTTATTTATTTATTTATTTTTAAATTTTTGGCTGTGATGGGTCTTCGTTTCTGTGAGAGGGCTTTCTCTAGTTGCGGCAAGTGCGGGCCACTCTTCATCGCAGTGCGCGGGCCTCTCACTATCTCGGCCTCTCTCGTTGTGGAGCATAGGCTCCAGACGCACAGTCTCGGTAGTTGTGGCTCACGGACCCAGTTGCTCCGCGGCATGTGGGATCTTCCCAGACCAGGGCTCAAACCCGTGTCCCCTGCATTGGCAGGTGGACCCTCAACCACTGCACCACCAGGGAAGACCCCTTCATTGTTTTGGATATTATTCTATTATATTCGTGTTCTGATATCACAGCCAATTTTCAAAATATTAACATTCCTTTTATATATCATAATTTAATCATTTCTTTAGGGACATTTATATTGCTTGTAAAATTTTGCAAATGTAGTTACAAATACTATAATAAGCATACATATTTGCCTATATCTCAGATGATTTTTTTGACACATATCTGGAAGAGAATTTATTGGATCAAAATATATGAAGATATTTAAAGCCATTGAAATATAGTATTGAATTGGTTATAATGGTAATCTACAGGAAGGGTTTGGAAATGTAGATAAGAGCCATTTGGGGAAAGATGAATTAGATGAGTCATATCATGGGAGTGGAAAAGAATAGGCCTTACATGGGAATCAATTCTGTAGGTCATTTTGTATATTTTGGGAAATGAAATTTTGGTAGCAGAATGGAGACGTGTTCTTGAGGGACAAGTCAAAATATCTTGCCAGCTGCAAAGGCAAGTCAAATGATAATGTCTAAGGTTGCTTATTTGTTCTTAACCTGAGTGAAGACAGTTAGTCAGTCAGTCAACAAATGTGTATTAAATTCAGCTCTCTCAGAACTTTGTGGACCTTGCTGAAGTATCTTCTGACTTTGGATGGTTCATTAGTCTTATTGGGCCTCAATTCATGTCATTGGTGGCTGGATTTAAACTTACATTATTTTTTTTTTAAGAAGGGCGTGCAGGTTTTGTACTCTCTGAATTCTTCCATGTTAAAAACAATTGCCTTTATACTTGAGGGATGTGTTGGTAGGATATAGTATTCTTCAGTCCTGATTTTTTTTTTTTTTAGAACTTTGTATATACCCATTTATTAGCTTCTGGCAATGGATGTTGCTGGCTCCCCAGCAACTGTTAAATGAGCTTGACTTTTTTTTTTTTGTCTCATAGAAGAAAAAAAGTAGAAAGTACATTACATGTATTACATAACATTACATGTAATTTTATGTAATATATATTTTACATAATATATATATGCATATACACATATACATTAACACCTGGGTTTTGATACGTATGCATCAATTTTTGTTTTACTCTTGTGTGTTTTTTCAGTATACAGATTTACTTCATCATTTAAGGAATAATTTTTGATTTTATGGTATTTTCAATGGTTGAATATCTTTTCAGGGATACTAGTTAGCCCCAAGTTAGATCACCTTTGTCCTCCATGTTGATTATCTTGTAATTGTTTTGATTTTGTTCTTTTTTCATTCATTGTGGTTACATTAAGCCTTTGTTTCATGTCAGTAATTCATTTTATAGCTGCGTTTATCTGCTTTCTTTTGTTTCTAGTTTACTTAACAGTTTTTTAAATAATGGCATCTTGGCTCTTAATTTGTTTCCATAGCTATATAAACAGCCATTTAGTCTCATTCTGTTTTTTCATCATTTGGCATCTGAGTTCTTATTTTAAGTCTTATTCAAATTTTAAATCACGTGAAGCACTTGTGGGCAATTTTCCTGTTTCATAGAGCATGTTTTCTTCCAGATGGGGTTCTTCAACTGTCTTTTGTATACCACCGTCCATTCTTTTAATATTTTACTATAGCATATTTGTACATTTGCCATACTCTTTTGTTATTTTTAAAAATGTTGCTTATACTTAATGGGAGAAGTTCTAGTTAGTCTTCTAGTTGCTTGATATAACATGAATGAATTTTCCATGTGGAATATATTTTCCACAAATATAATCTATTTGTCCTTTTTGAAGGGTGGTGGGTCCAGTAATTTTTTTTTAAACATCTTTATTGGAGTATAATTGCTTTACATTGTTGTGTTAGTTGCTGCTATATAACAAAGTGAATCAGCTATACATATACATATATCCCCATATCTCCTCCCTCTTGCGTCTCCTTCCCACACTCCCTATCCCACCGCTCTAGGTGGTCACAAAGCACCAAGCAGATCTCCCTGTGCTATGTGTCTTCTTCCCACTAGCTATCGGTTTTACATTTGGTAGTGTATATATGTCCAGCCCACCCTCTCACCTTGTCCCAGCTTACCCTTCCCCCTCCTCATGTCCTCAAGTCCATTCTCTAGTAGGTCTGCGTCTTAATTCCCATCCTGCCTCTAGGTTCTTCATGACCATTTTTTTTCTTAGAATCCATATATATATGTGTTAGCATACGGTATTTGTTTTTCTCTTTCTGACTTATTTCACTCTGTATGACAGACTCTAGGTACATCCACCTCACTACAAATAACTCAATTTCGTTTCCTTTTATGGCTGAGTAATATTCCATTGTATATATGTGCCACATCTTCTTTATCCATTCATCTGTTGATGGATGCTTAGGTTGTTTCCATATCTTGGCTATTGTAAACAGTGCTGCTGTGAAGATAGGTTTGTGTGTATCTTTTCAAATTATAGTTTTGTCTGGGTGTATGCCCAGGAGTGGGAATGCTGGATCATATGGTAAGTGTATTTTTAGTTTTTTGAGGAACCTCCACACTATTTTCCACAGTGTCCACATCAATTTACCTTCTCACCAACAGTGTACAAGGGTCCTCTTTTCTCCACACCCTCTCCAGAATTTATTTGTAGAGTTTTAAATGATGGCCAGATAGCAGAATGTACTCTTGGAACTGGAATTGTTTCTCAATTTTCTCATGGTAACTTGAATCTTTTCTTCTGAAAAAGGAAGTTAACTCAGTTTTCAACCTCACTTTCCATCAGTCATTTACATCAGTCCCCTCCATATTCTTTAAATCAGAAGGAGGAAAATAAGAAAAACTCTTTCACAGGATGGCAGGGAGGTTATAGAACTTTTTCCCCTTCCTACCACCTCACAGGCCTGGATGATACTCGTACCTTTTACATGTTTATTGATTTTTACAATTTTGGGGTACTTTCTAAGTATTAGAGGAATACTTTTTCTGCCATATCCACTTAGACTTCTTGGCTGTTTTATTTATGAATAATTTAAACATTAAAAAAACATTCGTATGTGTCCAGGTGTTTCAAGATAAGCTTGTATTACTTTAATGAATTAATTTTTTAAATTGAAGTATAATTGATATATAACATTATATTAGTTTCAGGTTTATAACATAATAATTCAGTATTTGTATATATTTTAAAATGATCACCACAGTAAGTTTAGTTAACATGTCACCATATATAGCTACAAAAATTTTTTTTCTTGTGATTAGGACTTTCAAGAACTACTCTCTTAGCAAGTGTCAAATATGCAATACAGTATTATTAACTATAGTCACCATGCTGTAAATTACATCCCTATGAGTTATTTATTTTATAACTTAGAGTTTGTACCTTTTGATGCCCTTTACCCATTTCATTCATACTCTAACCCCTTGCCTCTGGCAACCACCAATCTTTTCTCTGTATCTATAATCTTGTTTTTTTTTTTCCTTTTTAGATTCCACATATTAGTAAGGTCCTATAGTATTTGTCTTTTTCTGTTTGACTTGTTTCACTTAACATTATGCCCTGAAGGTCCAGCCATGTTGCAAATGGCAAGATTTTCTTCTTTTTTTTATGGCTGAATAATATTTCATTTTGTGTGTGTGTGTGTGTGTGTGTGTGTGTATGTACCACATTTTCTTTATCCATCAATAGATGCTCAGATTGTTTCCACATCTTGACTATTATAAGTAATGCTTACAAAGAACATGGGGATGCAAATATCTTTTTGAGTTAGTGTTTTTGGTTTCTTTGGATAAATACCCAGAAATGATATTTATAATTTTTTCAATTTTTTGAGGCACCTTCACACTGTTTTCTAATTAGTGGCTGCACTACTTTATATTCCCACCAACAGTACACAAGTGTTCTCTTTTTCCACATCCTCACCAATGCTTGTTATTTCTTGTCTTTTTGATAGTAGACATTCTAACAGATGTGAGGTTATATCTCATTGTGGTTTTGATTTGCATTTCCCAAATGATTAGTGACATTGAGCATATTATTATGTATCTGTTGGCTATCTGTATGTCTTCTTTGGAAAAATGTTTTTCAGATCTTCTTCCCATTTTTAAATCAGGTTATTTTTATTTATTTATTTTTTTGCTGTTGAGTTGTATGAGTTCTTCATATATTTTGGATATTAACTCCTTATCAGATATATTATTTACAAATATTTTCTCTCATTCAGTAGGTTGCCTTTTCATTTTGTTGATGATTTCCTTTGCCATGTATATCACTTTTATAAGTAAAAAGACATTTCACATATTTTATTTTCTGTCTCTTCTTCAAGGTCTACTTCAATTGCTATTCCTTTCAAAAAACCTTCTCTGATATCCCTCACAAAAATAACTTCTCTTTTCATTGAGTTTTCACATCATCTTTCTATTCATTTAAAATATATTTTATTAACTGCTATCATGGGCTGGGCACACTTTTAGGTGCTTGGAATATAATATGTAAAACATAATTTCTGTCTTCATGATACTAACATTTCAGTGATTGGAGGCTGGGGAGGGAGCTTAGCCTATCATCTTTTTTAACTCTTTGGTTCTATACGTTTTAGCTTTCTGAAGTTAGAGTATTTTATTCACTGATGTATCCCCCACACAATCTCATACAACGTACAGCACACAGTAGGAACTGATAGATATCTGTTGAATTAACAAGCTCGAAACGAATGTCTTATTAGCTGGGATGTGGGAAGGCAGTGTTTCAGAGACAGAGGCAGGTAAGATTTTAGGCCTATTTGGCTAAGAAGATGCTTTCGTGGGCAACTTTAATAACCTCTCAGTGGTACAGGCATGTAAAAAATAATGCGAAGCTCAAGTGAGTGGTCAAGGCTAATAAATGATGGGTGCAGGGACTATTAATGATTCTAGGAGCAGAAGGAGCCAGGCCAGGTAGCCCTGAGAGAGTCCCTGGAGTAGGAAGTTTAAGCCATATTTCAATGTTCTACCCCCTCTCCAGGCTGTAAATTTTTGTCCACATTACCCAGCACAGAAAGTGCAAAATCATTTATAACTAACTCTCAGGGGGAAAGGCATGAGTGCACAGAGACTTAGAAAGAGTTGAATTCTCACAGTTAATTTCATTCTGGAAAAGCTAAGCTGGGAACTTTTCCCTTTTTTTATTATAAGGCTGCCATGTGGCTAGCTTTTGGCAAGATAGGGTTGACATTTTTCCAAAATAAGGATCTTCACAGCCTTCTCATTTAGAGCATTAAGTAATGAAACATCATTCTTTGTTATTATGTGGCCAAGAGCAAAAAGGAACCAGGCATGGGAACTAAAGAAACCCACAAGGCTGGGCTAATGTAAGTCTTCCCTTATATTTTGCTTTTAAAAAAATTAATATCTAGGCTTCATGTAAAGCACTCTGTATAAGGCCTACTATATAGTTAGTGTTCAATAAAGGTTATAATTTTTTTATTCTAAAGGGAACTGAATATTTTACCATTGGGGATTTGTCAATATAGACAGCAAGAGAAAGTTTTAGGGAAGAAGAAAAGGACATGAGGAAGACCTTGAAATAAATGGGGAAAATGGACTCAGACCTCTGGAATGAATGCAGTTTTGAATAAGCTAATACATTTTGAAGACTATTTGACCATAGAGTTGAAAGGGTCATCTAGTCCAGTGTTTTGAGGAATGTGGTGATTTTAGTTAGTCTACAGTTGAATATCACTTTAATGATTGTGCATATACTTTGGAGTGTATTAGGGGAAAATCAACTCCAAATTCATTTATATGAAAAAGCAGTCTAATTTAAAGGAAATATTGAGTAAATAACAGTACTGGCAAAATTTAAAAGTGGAGGTTATAGCTTCCAGAATAAAAGTGGAGGTTATGGCTTCCAGCAGCCTAGTGCTCTATAGAATGTCTCCAAAGGATATTAAATTAATCAGCCAAGGATTATTGTACATTTTCCTGAACATCTTTGAGCCTTTCTCTAGGGTGTTTGGATGGAGTTTCTATGATGAAATTGTAGCAGGCAAAGCACTGTTACTGTCATACAGATGGCAAGTGGAGAGACTCCAGATGGGCAGCATGGACTCAGCATCCAGAAGTCCAGTGGATTCTCTGGGAATATGAATACACGCTGGCCTGAGGATGGGGAGCTGTGCTCTATGCTCTGTTTAGAGAAGGCTTAAGTTGGTAGGAATGAAAAATCTGTTTTTTCTATTGTACTCTTTCAGAATCAAATGGCAGCCAAAAATCCCAGAATTAAAAAATGAGACCTCTCTTTAGAAGGATAATTGAGCAGGAGGAGAGCAGACCGAAAAGATATGGCAAGCGTACATAGTTACCAAGAAGGTGAGGGATTCATCCCAAATTAAAGTTCATATTAGATGATGAAGATCACACACACACAAAGTGGGTCTTGAGTTAAGTGTGAGAAATGTAATCTAGACCAAAATCATGTTCGGTGTAGGAAGATAGTAAGCAAAGAATGAGGTGGGGTGGATGGATAGGAGATACCTCCTCACAGCATACATCTCTTCAGTATTAGACAACTCCAGTCCTTGTTAGAGTATCTGAGCTGTGTTGTTTTTCCCTTTAGGTCAAACATTCCTAATTCTCATTATTATTTCTGATTTGACATTGTCTTTATTGCCTTTACTCTGGATGATATCTAGTGATATTATCATAGAAAGATAATGACAGAAGGAAACTTAGGCATCACCTGATCTGGTGTTTATCAGACTAATAGCAGCAGAACCCCCTTCCTTATCTTTCTCCTCTTTTCAAAAGAAATTCTTTGTAGGACTGCAATTATAAGAGATAAGAAAGGAGCTTCCCTGGCTGAAGTGGGTGACGAGGAAAGCATAGAGCCTGACAGGCCAATCTGTTCCCCAGCAGGGGTTTTTTGTTTGTTTCTTTGTTTGTTTGTTTTTGAATTCCACTGTTCTATGAAACACAGTCTGAAAAACATTAGTTTCCATTACATATTGCTTGTTGTTTTTGATTGATACATAAGCGATCCAATTTTTAGTGGCTTCAAGAATAATTTATTATTATTTCTCATGTTTTGTATGTTGACTAGGGTCAGCTGAGTATTTCTTTGTTGAGGTCTCTCATAAAGTTGCATTCAGATGGCATCTGTAGCTAGAGTCATTGGGAGACTTTTTCATTTTTATATCTCTGGCTTGAGCTGGGATGGCTAAAGGAGCTAAGGGTTGATTGGGTAGCTCTCTTTTAACCTGGCCTCTCCATATGACTAGACTGGGCTTCCTCACAACATGTTGGTCTCATCTTGCATGGTGGCTGGACCCCCAGAGTGAACATTTCAAGAGACCCAGACAGAAGCTGCAAGGTTTCTAGTGACCTGTCTTTGGAAATTACACAATATCAATTTCACCATTTTTATTTGTCAAAGAAATAATAGAACAGTCCAAATACAAGGGGGTGAGGGAATAAATTCTATCTTTCAATGGGGAAATAACTTGTGTATAGGGAGGGAAGATATTAATGGTAGCCATTTTAAGACAACCTACCATGGGTAATATTAAGCCCAGAGAAGGCAAAGGCTTAGCCACAGAGCCAGTAATGGCAGAGCCGGGATTAGAACAAAAATCATAAAAGATGAAATCCACCTTCCATCACAGTCTCAGTTCCAAATCCTTTCACCTGATACTAAAAATTAAAAATCTTCCCTTGCTGATTGTAGATGAGGGGAACTTTGTATTAAAGATGTCATTATAATTTGCATGAATTTGGAATAAAAAATTTACAAGATACAAAAATTGATAGGTAAAGAGAAGAAACCATTTATAATTGTATTAAAGAATATCAAGGGCTTAGAAACAAATCTAACAAAATATGTGAAAGGCTTATAAAGAGAAAATATAAAACTTATTAAAGACATATTAAAGAATACCTTAATAAATGAGATATTTATTTAGGAGAGATATACCACATTCATGGATAGGAATTCTTAATATCATAGAGTCAATTCTCCTAAACTTGTTCTACAGCTTCAATGGATTTCCAATGAAAATTACAGCGGGTTTTTTTTTTTTTCCCTCACAAAGCTTGATTAAGATAATTCTAAATTTTATATGAAACAGTAAAGGGCTGACAATAGCCAGGACACTTCTGTAGAAGAAGAACAGAACGAAATGTAAAACAGTGTTCACAGCAGCACTGCTCATAATGGCAAGAAGCTGGAAATGGCCCAAATGGCCATTTGAGGGAGTGTGTATGAATAAATGGTGTTATATTCACAGAGTTGAACCTTATACAATAGTCAAAGCAATGAAGTACAGGGACATGAAACAGTGTGGATGAATCTTAGCAACTTAATATAAAGGATTTGAAAAGCAAGTACTCACATTTTCATGCAACTTGATAATCATTTTATAAAATAAAAGTAACTATAATAAAATACTTTTAAAGAATTCATGTAGATATTAAAAAACTGTGTAAAAAAGAAAGCAAGCGGCTTATGAACACAAGATTTAGGGTGATGCTTATCTCAGATAGGAGAAGAGAAGCAGGATAAGATGGGGTTCATGTGATTAGATGTAAGTTATATAAAATGTGTATTTTTTATTTTGAGTGATGGTTTGGAGATACTAAATACATTAAAAATATATTACAAATAACCAAATGCATGTCCTTTGGTCATTTTTTAAAATGGATTATTTGTGGGGTTTTTTTTTTTTTTGCTATGGTGTTTGTGAGTTCCTTATATATTTTGGATATTAACCCCTTATCAGATATATGGTTTGCAAATATCTTCACCTGAGTAAACATTTTTCTGAAGAAGACATACAAGTGGCCAGTAGGTATATGAAAAGGCACTCAAATCACTAACCATTAGGGAAATGCAAAATCAAAACCACAATGAACCACTTCATACCTATTAGAATGGCTATTATGAAAAAGATAAGAGACAATAGGTGTTGGTGAGGATGTGGAGAAGAGGGAACACTTGTACACTGTTGGAGGGAATGTAAATTGGTGCAGCTACTATGAAAAACGGTATGGAGGTCCCTAAAAAAATTAAAAATAGAACTACCATATGATCTAGCATTTCCACTTCTGTGTATGTATCCAAAGGAAACAAAATCAGTATATCAAAGACATATCTGTACTCATGTTCACTGCAGCGTTATTCACAATAGCCAAGATATGGAAACAATCTAAGTGTCTGTTGATAGATAAATGGATAAAAAAATGTGGTATGTATATACAGTGGAATATTACTCAGTTATAAAAAAAGAAGGAAATCCTGCCATTTACAACAACATGGATGAACGTGGAAGATATTATCCTAAGTGAAATAAGTCTGACAGAGAAAGATAAATACTGCATTGTATCACTTATATGTGGAATCTGGGGGAAAAAAATCCGATTTCATAGAAATAGAGAGTAGAATGGTGGTTGCTGGGGGGCTGGGGGAAGGGGAAAATGAGAAGTTGTAGGTCCAAGGGTACAAAATTTCAGTGATAAGCAGAATAAAATCTGAGGATCTAATGTAGAGCGTGGTGACTATAGTTAATGATATGATATTGTACACTTGAAGTTTGCTGAGAGGATCACACACATACACACGCACAGAGTTAACTATACAATGTGATGGATGTATTGATTGAGGTAATTATTTCATAATATAATGACTATGTATATAAAATCATCTTCTTTTTATTTAAACTATATATACAGTTACATTTGTCAATCATTCTTCAATAAAGCTTGAAAAAATTACCAAATACATAGAAGCAGACCATGTTAGGGCCAATGATGAGACCAGGAATTATGATTAATCTCATTCTGTGCATTTAAGGTCTAACCAACCAACCAACCAACCCAACCTTGATAAGTATTGTTCAACCTAGGTAATCTGCCCCTCGATTGAAGAAGGTAAGCTGGCCTCTGGCAGAGTTATGAGATTGGGTAGCTTTGTCTTTGCTGCCTGCCCACTGGCAGAGCTTGTGCCTCTTTATTTCTATCTCATGGGGTGTAGAATGATTGACATTTGGAGTTGGAAAGGTCCTAATATTCCAAATACTCTCCCTGTTCTTTTTTTTTTTTTTTTAAACTTTGGTGTTTTAAATTTATTTATGGCTGTGTTGGGTCTTCGTTTCTGTGCGAGGGCTTTCTCTAGTTGCGGCAAGTGGGGGTCACTCTTCATCGCGGTGCACGGGCCTCTCATTATCGCGGCCTCTCTTGTTGCGGAGCACAGGCTCCAGACGCGCAGGCTCAGTAATTGTGGCTCACGGGCCCAGTTGCTCCGCGGCATGTGGGATCTTCCCAGACCAGGGCTCGAACCCATGTCCCCTGCATTGGCAGGCAGATTCTCAACCACTGCACCACCAGGGAAGCCCACTCTCCCTGTTCTTAAGAGGAGGAAACCAAGGATAAGAGAGGTTATGTGGCAGTAAAATACAGTCAAGCCACGACAATAATATAAATTATATTACTTCTTGTCTGACTTCATATTTTTTTATTAATCAAGTTTTAAATCATTGATGTGCCATTAATAGGTTTGTACAAGGAACTGAGTGCCAGAAAAGGACAGATCACTCATTCTGTATACATATATCAGAATGATTACCTCCATTAGATTGGTAGGAGAGAAGTAAGTCAGGTTTACATTTATTAAAAGGAACCTGAGAAATAATTTTCTCATTTTGTAACTGAGGAAGGCCGCAGAGGGAGGAGGTATTTTGGGGATAGTCTGGAGATAGCTCTAATTAATTATGAGAAGATGATGGACCGACTTGCTGTGACAACTTGGC
The DNA here is from genome assembly GCF_009873245.2 of Balaenoptera musculus. NCBI lineage: Eukaryota > Metazoa > Chordata > Mammalia > Artiodactyla > Balaenopteridae > Balaenoptera > Balaenoptera musculus. The sequence continues at coordinate 127,181,531 of NC_045787.1, forward strand.
TAGGCTAAATATTCAGCTATTTAGTCAAATACTAATCTAGGTATTTGAAGGTATATTTGAAGGTATTTTATAGATGTGGTTAACATCTACTATCAGTTGACTTTAAGGAAAGGAGGTTACCTTTGGCAATGTGGATGGGCTTCACCCAACAAGTGGAAGGCCTTCAGAGCAAAAACACATTTCCAGAGCAAAAACACAGAGGATGAAACTCTGTCTCAAGACTGCAACTCAACTCCTGCTTGAGTTTCCAGCCTGCTGGCCTGCCCTACGGATGTAGGACCTACTAGTCTCAGTGACTGTGTGAGCCAAATCCTTAAAATAAATCTTTTTATGCACACACACAGGCCCCATTGATTCGTTTCTCTGGAGAAGCCTGACTGATACCCTTGCCTAGCAAGGAACAAGAGTACTGGAAACTGGAGTTCTTGTCTTGACTTTGCCATTAACCAGTTAGGTGAACTTGGTCAGTCTCTAGACTCCTTGAGGGCAGGGACTGCCTTTCCCCACTGATGTTTCCCTGGCACTTATGTAGTACTTGGCATACAGTGGTGCTCAGTTAAGTATTTGGTGGGTGAATGAATGATCTGTCTTTTTCTGGGTCTCAGTTTTGATTTCTGTAAGATGAGGATGTTGGTCTAACTAGATTCTCTGAGGCTCTTCCAGAAGTGTAGAGTGGCAATTAAGAGACTGGAGTCTGGATTTAGGCATAGTGGGTTGGGATCCTAGCCTTACCACTTAATGACCTTGAGTGAGCTACTTTAACTCGTCTGGGTCTCAAGTTCATCACCTGCAAAATGGGAGTTTTAGCAATGCCTTTATCATTAGACTTGTGGTGAGGATTAAATGAGGTGGTGCTTAGTGCTGAGTGCTGTGCTGGCCCAGAAGACATATCACTAGGTATTAGCTACTGTCACCACCACCACCAGTGCCATCATCATCATCATCTACCCTTGTGATTCACTCTCTCTTAGGCATCTTTCTCTAGGGTTCTGATTCTCTGGAGAATGTTCTGACTGGGGAACAGGGATAGAAGAGGTATATATACAACTACCAAAAGTTAGAAGTTGAATCAGAGGGCCAATATGAAGGCTGAGAAGGATACAGCAGCCCAAGAAAGTTGGCATTCAGTGTCTCAGAAATTCATAGGTAAATTCTGGTAGTGTTGGATGTTTTATTAACTTCCTCCTATAGAGGGAATTCAAATCACTGTGTCATTAGCCCTGAGCCTGCAAGTACATGAATGCTTGGATCATGAGGATTCAGAGTGATCTTGCAGCAGAGATTGGTGTGGTTGAATTGAATTTACAGAGCATGTACAACTAGATCTCATAGTCTTGGGGCAAGTCTCACCATGGTCCCTTGCCATTTCTACAGGAAGTAGAGAACCTGAGTATAGAGCAGCATCATTTCCTGACTCAAGTTACCTAGCAAGTTGATGGAACAGCGAGAACTTGACCTTGCAGACTCTGATTGCTTTGTCCAATCTGTGCTGCTAGAGCCAGGACCTGCAAGACTGGGCCCTCTCTCTCTTTGTGGATAAGCCCTAGGAAGGCAGCATGACATGTAGGATCCAGGAGCTGGTGGTTCTCTTTCTGACTATATGGTAAGGCCACTCAAGATGGCTGTTCTCGTGGTCTCTGTACAGCCCCTGCCCGACCGGGGCCTGCTGTACCTCTGCCCTACGCGCATGACTGACCTTCTTACATACTTGCCCCAGGCCCCAGCTAGTGATTGTTCTTATCAAAGGGGTGGTGAGGGGTGTGCCCCTCTGCTAGTTTCCCTGGTAACCGATGAGCCAACCTGACTTCAATTCCCCCTATAAATGGCACCCCCCACCCCCAGCAAAGACTGCCACCATGTCCTGTTTGCTGTCTGCCACACACGGTGGGGTGTTTCTCTAGGACCTTTCTTCAGACATGTAAGCTCCCTATCCATTAAACCATTGATGTCTCTGTTGTTAACTCCAGGCTCTTTCTTCGGTCTTGAAGCTGGGCAAGCACAGGCCTTGTAGGCCTGCAGGGTACAACCCAACACTGACTCTCCCACTGGCTAATCCCTTCCCATCTCTGGGTCTCAGGTTCCCTACCTGTTTAGTGAGGACATGGGAGTAAATGATGTGTGTATTTCCTTCTAGCTTCAAAAGTCTAAGCTCTTCTTGAGTGACACATGTGCCCTGACACTCTAAGTGCTTTAGATATGTTATTTTATTCCATTCTCACAATAGATTTGACAGGTATATGTATTATTCCTATTGCATAGGTGACGAATTGAGGCTTAAAGAATTAAATGAATGGCCTAAGGTCACACGGCTGATAAGTGGCAGTGCTGGGTTTCAAACCCAAATTTGTATGATGTCCAAATCCATGTTTATAAATATAGTCTCTCCAAAAGATTTGTCTAACGAAGATGTGAAGAACTCTGGATCAGGCTTGCTTGTGATGTTCATGGGTGAAACACTATTATTTCTGTTTATTCTCCCTGGAGCATATCCTGCTCTGTCCCAGTACACTCAACCCTTCTTTTCTGGGCAAGGCAGATGGAGGGGCAGGAGCACGTGAGAGTCTTTTCAACACAGCAGAGACATCAGTGCTTCCTCCTGTTTTCCTTGCTGGTCTGGGTCACAGCCAAGTGTGCTGCCAGAGACATTTGGCAGACTAACCTCAGGTTCAGTTAGGTGTGTAAAGAATAAGTAAATAGATCAATGGGCAACATAACAAGGTCAAACATGTGAACTCAGCCCTCATATGTATTACACCCTGAGCAATGGGATTTGGTGTTAAATGGAGTTGGGGACATGCTGGGTCACAAGTAGGAGCTGGAACTCAAGCTTCGTTTCTCATCTCTGAAATGAATCAGGTTGGGTACCAGGGTCATAGGGATTTCCCATGAGGAGACACTGAACACTATTCCACGGGGAGAAACATAAAAAATCTGTGTAGATTTGATACTAAGTCAGAAACCAGAGTGGGAACCAGGCATCTAAAATTCTCCCAAAAGTCTGCTGCTGTCTCAACCAGCTGCATACTCTGTATCACGTTGTCCTATGTTATTGTCTTCACATCACCTAACATCACCTGACATTATTTTGTCCATTTATTCATTTGCGTATTTTTTGTCTGTCTCTCTGACCAGAATATAAGCATTTCAGAGCAAGAACCTTATCTATTTTGTTCACTGTTGGATCATCAGCTTCTAGAATAGTTGGTTCAATCCTTTCTCTAGGGGACACCTGAAAGGCACCAGGCAACTGGTAGAGATGTAGATTAGTTTTGTTCTTTTTCTTGGCCACTGACCAAACACCTTTCAAGATCATGAGATTATAGGGGAAAGGAAAAGTCTGGATAAAAATTGCTATAGTCCCTCTCTGATCTAAGCTTCAATACACTACGATTTATCTTCTAAAAACTCCCTTCTAGTGCTAGTCAATGATTTTTTATGCTTAAAGTTACAAGTTTATGGAATTAATAGAGAGTAACCAGGGAAAAGAAGGTTACATTTTATTTTTTTTTAACATCTTTATTGTAGTATAATTCTTTTACATTGTTGTGTTAGTTGCTGCTGTATAACAAAGTGAATCAGCTATACATATACATATATCCCCATATCTCCTCCATCTTGCGTGTCCCTCCCACCCTCCCTATCCCACCCCTCTAGGTGGTCACAAAGCACTGAGGTGATCTCCCTGTGCTATGCAGCTTCTTCCCACTAGCTATCTATTTTACGTTTGGTAGTGTATGTATGTCAATGCCACTCTCTCACATTGTCTCAGCTTCCCCTTCCCCTTCCCTGTGTCCTCAAGTCCATTCTCTACATCTGTGTCTTTATTTCTGTCCTGCCCCTAGGTTCCTCAGAACCTTGTTTTTTGTTTTTGTTTTTTTAGATTCCATATATATGTGTTAGCATACAGTATTTGTTTTTCTCCTTCTAACTTGTTTCACTATGTATGGCAAACTCTAGGTCCATCCACCTCACTACAAATAACTTAGTTTCGTTTCTTTTTATGGCTGAGTAATATTCCATTGTATATATGTGCCACATCTTCTTTATCCATTCATCTGTCGATGGACACTTAGGTTGCTTCCATGTCCTGCCTATTGTAAATAGTGCTGCAATGAACATTGTGGTACATGACTCTTTTTGAATTATGGTTTTCTCAGGGTATATGCCCAGCAGTGGAATTGCTGGGTCATATGGTAGTTCTATTTGTAGTTTTTTAAGGAACCTCCATACTGTTCTCCATAGTGGCTGTATCAATTTACATTCCCACCCACAGTGCAAGAGGGTTCCCTTTTCTCCACACCCTCTCCAGCATTTATTGTTTGCAGATTTTTTGATGATGGCCATTCTGATGACTGTGAAGTGATACCTCGTTGTGGTTTTGATTTGCATTTTTCTAACAATTAGTGATGTTGAGCATCCTTTCATGTGTTGGTTGACAATCTGTATATCTTTGGAGAAATGTCTATTTAGGTCCTCCGCCCATTTTTGGATTGGGTTGTTTGTTTTTTTTGATATTGAGCTGCATGAGCTGCTTGTATATTTTAGAGATGAATCCTTTGTCAGTTGCTTCGTTTGCAAATATTTTCTCCCATCCTGAGGGTTGTCTTTTCATCTTGTTTATGTTTTCCTTTGCTGTGCAAAAGCTTTTAAATTTCATTAGGTCCCATTTGTTTATTTTTGTTTTTATTTCCATTTCTCTAGGAGGTGGGTCAAAAGGATCTTGCTGTGATTTATGTAATAGAGTGTTCTTCCTATGTTTTCCTCTAAGAGTTTTATAGTGTCAGGCCTTACATTTAGGTCTTTAATCTATTTTGAGTTTATTTCTGTGTATGGTGTTAGGGAGTGTTCTAATTTCATTCTTTTACATGTAGCTGTCCAGTTTCCCCAGTATCACTTATTGAAGAGACTGTCTTTTCTCCATTGTATATCCTTTGTCATAGATTAGTTGACCATAGGTGTGTGGGTTTATCTCTGGGCTTTCTATCTTGTTCCATTGATCTATATATCTGTTTTTGTGCCAGTACCATATTTTCTTGATTACTGTAGCTTTATAGTATAGTCTGAAGTCAGGGAGTGTGATTCCTCCAGCTCCATTTTTTTCCCTCAAGACTGCTTTGACTATTCGGGGTCTTTTGTGTCTCCATACAAATTTTAAGATGATTTGTTCTAGTTCCGTAAAAAATGCCATTGGTAATTTGATAGGGATTGCATTGAATCTGTAGATTGCTTTGGGTAGTATAGTCATTTTCACAATATTGATTCTTCCAATCCAAGAACATGGTATATCTCTCCATCTGTTGGTATCAACTTTAATTTCTTTCATCAGTGTCTTATTGTTTTCTGCATACAGGTCTTTTGTCTCCCTAGGTAGATTTATTCCTAGGTATTTTATTCTTTTTGTTGCAATGGGAAATGGGAGTGTTTCCTTAATTTCTCTTCCAGATGTTTTATCATTAGTGTATAGTAATGCAAGAGATTTCTGTGCATTAATTCTGTATCCTGCAACTTTACCAAATTCATTGATTAGCTCTAGTAGTTTTGGTGGCATCTTTAGGATTCTCTATGTATGGTATCATATCATCTGCAAACAGTGACAGTTTTACTTCTTCTTTTCCAATTTTTATTCCTTTTATTTCTTTTCCTTCTCTGATTGCTGTGGCTAGGCCTTCAAAACCTATGTTGAATAATAGTGTCAAGAGTGGACATCCTCGTCTTGTTCCTGATCTTAGAGGAAATGCTTTCAGTTTTTCACCATTGAGAATAAGGTTTGCTGTGGGTATGTCGTATATGGTGTTTATTATGTTGAGGTAGGTTCCCTCTATGCCCCCTTTCTGGAGAGTGTTTATCATAAATGGGTGTTGAATTTTGTCAAAAGCTTTTTCTACATCGATTGAGATGATCATGTAGTTTTTATTCTTCAATTTGTTAATACGGTGTATCACATTGATTGATTTGCATGTATTGAAGAATCCTTGCATCCCTGGGATAAATCCCACTTGGTCATGGTGCATGATCCTTTTAATATGTTGTTGGATTCTGTTTGCTAGTATTTTGTTGAGGATTTTTGCGTCTATATTCATCAGTGATATTGGTCTGTAATTTTCTCTTTTTGCAGTATCTTTGTCTGGTTTTGGTATTAGGGTGATGGTGACCTCATAGAATGAGTTTGGGAGTGTTCCTTCCTCTGCAATTTTTTGGAAGAGTTTGAGAAGGATGGGTGTTAGCTCTTCTCTAAATGTTTGATAGAATTCAACTGTGAAGGCATCTGGTCCTGGACTTCTGTTTGTTGGAAGATTTTTAATCACAGTTTCAATTTCATTAGTTGAGATTGGTCTGTTCATATTTTCTATTTCTTCCTGGTTCAGTCTTGGAAGGTTATACCTTTCTAAGAATTTGTCCATTTCTTCCAGGTCGTCCATTTTATTGGCATAGAGTTGCTTGTAGTAGTCTCTTAGGATGCTTTGTATTTCTGCGGTGTCTGTTGTAACTTCTCCTTTTTCATTTCTAGTTTTATTGATTTGAGTCCTCTCCCTCTTTTTCTTGATGAGTCTGGCTAATGGTTTATCAATTATTTATCTACTCAAAGAACCAGGTTTTAGTTTTATTGATCTTTGTTATTGTTTTCTTTGTTTCTATTTCATTTATTTCTGCTCTGATCTTTATGATTTCTTTCCTTCTGCTAACTTTGGGTTTTGTTTGTTCTTCTTTCTCTAGGTCCTTTAGGTGTAAGGTTAGATTGTTTACTTGAGATTTTTCTTGTTTCTTGAGGTAGGCTTGTATAGCTATAAACTTCCCTCTTAGAACTGCTTTTGCTGCATCCCATAGGTTTTGGATCGTCGTGTTTTCTTTGTCATTTGTCTCTAGGTATTTTTTTGATATCCTCTTTGATTTCTTCAGTGATCTCTTGGTTATTTAGTAATGTATTGTTTAGCCTGCATGTGTTTGTGTTTGTTACATTTTTTTCCCTGTAATTCATTTCTAATCTCATAGCATTGTGGTCAGAAAAGTTGCTTGATATGATTTCAATTTTCCTAAATTTACTGAGGCTTGATTTGTGACCCAAGATGTGATCTATCCTGGAGAATGTTCTGTGCGCACTTGAGAAGAAAGTGTAATCTGCTGTTTCTGGATGGAATGTCCTATAAATATCAATTAAATCTATCTAGTGTATTGTGTCATTTAAAGCTTCTGTTTCCTTATTTATTTTCATTTTGGATGATCTGTCCATTGGTGTAAGTGAGTGTTAAGGTCCCCCACTATTATTGTGTTACTGTCGATTTCCTCTTTTATAGCTGTTAGTAGTTGCCTTATGTATTGAGGTGCTCCTATGTTGGGTGCATATATATTTATAATTGTTATATCTTCTTCTTGGATTGATCCCCTGATCATTATGTAGTGTCCTTCCTTGTCTCTTGTAACATTCTTTATTTTAAGGTCTATTTTATCTGATATGAGTATTGCTACTCCAGCTTTCTTTTGATTTCCATTTGCATGGAATATCTTTTTCCATCCCCTCACTTTCAGTCTGAATGTGTCCCTGGGTCTGAAGTGGGTCTCTTGTAGACAGCATATATATGGGTCTTGTTTTTGTATCCATTCAGCAAGCCTGTGTCTTTTGGTTGGAGCATTGAATCCATTCACGTTTAGGGTAATTATTGATATGTATGTTCCTATTACCATTTTCTCAATTGTTTTGGTTTGTTATTGTAAGTCTTTTCCTTCTATTGTGTTTCTTGCCTAGAGAAGTTCCTTTAGTATTTGTTGTAAAGCTGGGTTGGTTGTGCTGAATTCTCTTAGCTTTTGCTTGTCTGTAAACATTTTAATTTCTCCATTGAATCTGAATGAGATCCTTGCTGGGTAGAGTAATGGTGGTTGTAGGTTTTTCCCTTTCATCACTTTAAATATGTCCTGCCACTCCCTTCTCGCTTAACGAATTTCTGCCGGAAGATCAGCTCTTAACCTTATAGGGATTCCCTTGTATGTTATTTGTTGCTTTTCCTTTGCTGCTTTTAATATTTTTTCTTTGTATTTAACTTTTGATAGTTTGATTAATATGTGTCTTGGCATGTTTCTCCTTGGATTTATCCTGTATGGGACTCTGTGCTTCCTGGACTTGATTGACTATTTCCTTTCCCATATTAGGGAAGTTTTCAACTATAATCTCTTCAAATATTTTCTCAGTCCCTTTCTTTTTCTCTTCTTCTTCTGGGACCCCTATAATTCGAATGTTGTTGCATTTAATGTTGTCCCAGAGGTCTTGAGACTGTCCTCAACTCTTTTCATTCTTTTTTTCTTTATTCTTCTCTGCTGTAGTTATTTCCACTATTTTATCTTCCTGCACACTTATCCATTCTTCTGCCTCAGTTATTCTGCTATTGATTCCTTCTGAGAATTTTTAATTTCACTTATTGTGTTTTTCATGATTGTTTGTTTGCCCTTTCGTTCTTCTAGGTCCTTGTTAAACGGTTCTTGTATTTTCTCCATTCTATTTCCAAGTTTGGATTATCTTTACTATCATTACTGTGAATTCTTTTTCAGGTAGACTGCCTATTTCCTCTTCATTTGTTTGACGTGGTGGGTTTTTACCTTGTTCCTTCATCTGCTGCATATTTCTCTGTCTTCTCATTTTGGTTAAGTTAATGTGTTGGGGTCTCCTTTTTGCAGGCTGCAGGTTTGTAGTTCCTGTTGTTTTTGGTGTGTGCCCCTAGTGGGTAAGGTTTGTTTAGTGGGTTGTGTAGGCTTCCTTATGGAGGGGACTGGTGCCTATGTTCTAGTTGATGAGGCTGGATCTTGTCTTTCTGGTGGGCAAGACCGCATCCAGTAGTGTGTTTTGGGGTGTCTGTGAACTTCGTATGATTTTAGGCAGCCTCTCTGCTAATGGGTGTGGTTGTGTTCCAGTCTTGCTAGTTATTTGTCATGGAATGTCAAGCAGTGGAACTTGCTGGCCATTGAGTGGAGCTGGGTCTTAGTGTTGAGACAGAGATCTCTGGGAGTGCTCCCGCCAATTGATATTACGTGGGGCCAGGAGTTCTCTGGTGATCCAATGTCCTGAACTTGGCTCTCTCACTTCAGAGGCTCAGGCCTGACACCTGACTGGAGCACCAAGACCCTGTCAGCCACATGGCTCAGAAGAAAAGGGAGAAAAAAAAATTAAAAAAATATTATTAAAATAAAAAAATAAAATTAAAAAGAAAAAAGAAAAAAAGAATAGAGCAACCAAACCAATAAACAAATCTACCAATGATAACAAGCGCTAATAACTCAACAAAGATAACCATATAAATCAGAAAGTAGTCAGTCTCATACAGCAAACCCCACGTCTACAGTTGCTCCCCAAGTCCACCGCCTCAATTTTGGGGTGATTCATTGTTTAATCAGGTATTCCACAGATGCAGGGTACAAGGAAGGTTACATTTAAAAAATGAGTGTGTATGGTTTTATTCAGGCTATCCTTTCCTCTTCCTACAATAGCTGGGACAGAAAACAACCAGCCTTTAGTTTAGGGTTCAGAAATCTCTGCTCTAACCTTTTTTATGTCACTAGCTCTCTGGGTGAGATTGGGAAGCTTACTGTGCCTTTCTGGATCTTGGTTAATATTCACCCCATAAATTTATGTTGTGCCCTTACTGGATGGTGTGTGTCAATCTGGATGAAGGGGATACATCTATGGTGAGGGGGGGAACCCAGTCTTTACCCTCATGGAGTTTACCTGGCCAGAGTTGGGTGGGGGGGTGGAATAGACAGTAGAAATGTAAAGAAATAAGAACATTTAAGGTAGTGATAAATGCTACAGAATAAAAATATGGATAGATCATAGATAGGTAGGTAGATAGAGAGAGAGAGAGATAGATGGATGGATAGATAGAAAGGGAAGGAGGAGGAGGGAGGGAAAGCAGGGAGAGAGGAAGGAAAGAAGGGAGGGAGAAGGAGAAAGTGAAGGAGAGAAAGAAAGAAAAGCAAACCAAGATAAAAGATTACGTGGACTGAATAGGTAGTAGGAGAGAGAATGCCTCTTCATGGAAGCAACATAAGAGCTCTGAGAATTAAGTGACAAGAAGAAGTCAGCCAGAAAGCCTGGAAGAAGGTCTTCCCAGACAAGTCCAAAGCTTTTTTTTTTTTTTTTTAATTAATTAATTTATTTTTGGCTGAGTTGGGTCTTCATTCCTGCACACAAGCTTTCTCTAGTTGTGGTGAGTGGGGCCTACTCTTTGTTGTAGTGTGCAGGCTTCTCATTGTGGTGGCTTCTCTTGTTGTGGAGCACGGGCTCTAGGTGCGTGGCCTTCAGTAGTTGCAGCATGTGGGCTCAGTAGTTGTGGCTCATGGGCTCCAGAGCACAGGTTCAGTAGTTGTGGTGCATGAGCTTAGTTGCTCCACGGCATGTGGGATCTTCCCGGACCAGGGCTCAAACCTGTGTCCCCTGCATTGGCAGACAGATTTTTAACCACTGTGCCACCAGGGAAGTCCCAAGTCCAAAGCTTTGAAGGAAGAATAAGTTCTACTTGTTTTAGTGACAAAATGATGTCCAGTGTGGCATAGTGAGTAGGGGGGAAGGCAGGGTATAAAGTCGGAGAGAAAGACAGGGTTAGATCACCTAAGGCCTCTAGATAAGGTGTTTCCATTTTTTTCTAGCTCCATGGTAAGTGACCCATTTTATATCTGATTGGTTTCTCTTTTTCCTTTACATCTTTTAACTACAGAGTATCCCAGGGCCCAGTCTGTGGACCTCTCTCTCCTTTTCCTATCCTGGCTCTCCCCCCAGGAGGTCTCATCCAGTTCCCTAACTTTAAGTACCATCCATATTATCTTTTTATCCCTGATTTTATAGCTGCAGAGCAGACCTGTCTCCTGCGTTACAGACTTGTATATACAATTGACTACTCAATGCCTCCACTTCAATGTCTAAAAGGAAACTTAAACTTAACATGCAAGTCTGAATTCCTGATCATCTCCTACTGTCCCACAGTCGGCTTCACCCCACCACCTTCCCTGTGTCTGGGAAGGGTGAATCCACTTGTCCAGTTTCTTGGATATCCTTGATGTCTCAATCCCCAGACATGCACTCTGTTAGCAAACTCTGTTGGTTCTGCCTTCACATTCTATCTAGGATCTGACTCCTCAGCACTACACACATTACTTCCCCTTAGTTCAAGCCCCTTCATCCATCTCTTTCACTAACCTCTTACCTGATCTTCCCGCTTTACCCTTCTTCACTGTATTCTCAACATAGCAACCAGAGTGTACTTTAAAAATGTAAATTAGGTCATATTGCTCTTAATCAGTATCCTCCAAGGTCTCCCCACCTCACTCAGGGGAAAGGTCAGAGTCCTCAGCATGGCGTACATGGTCCTATATGACTGGGCCTCCCGTTCCCTTCCTGAGCTCCCCTCCCACTGCTCTCTTCCTGCTCACTCTGCTCCAGCCATGTTGGCTTCTCCTTCCTGCTTCTGGAACATGCCAGGCCTGCTCCTGCTTCCAGACGTGTTGCCTCCATCTGGAAAGCTTTCTCCAGATGTCCACATGGCTTACTCTGTCACTTGCCCAGTTCTTTGCTCAGATGCTACCTTCCCCTTGAGGCTGTTCCCAGCTGTCCATATGAAAATTGCACCCCCAGCCCTCCCCATGATTTGTATATTTTCTGCCTCTCTAACTAGGATGTGAGCTCCCAAGGGCGGGCATGTCTGTTCAGTTTGTTCACTATTACTGTATATTCCTAACAGCTCAGACAGGACACCATGAATGCTGACTGTTGGATGAATGAGAGGATTTTGAGCAGGGGAGTGAAGTGATGTATTTTACAAAGATTGATTGGTTGTTGTATGACAAGTGGACTGTAGGGGAGAGTGGGAGGAAGCTGGGACATCCCTTAGTGGCTACTGAAGTAATGAAGGAGCGAGATGACGATAGTAGCTTATTCTACGATGCTTCAGGGGAAACTGCCAAGAAATGGACAGGTTTGGGATATATTTTGGAAGAGCTGGTAGGATTTTCTGATGAACTGATTGTAGATTGATGATGTAGAAGCAAGGACAACTCTTAGGTTTTTTACCTAAACAACTGGAGAGACAGTGGTACCATTATCCAAGATGAGGAAGATTGAAGGGAGGGCTGGCTTTTATTCATGATTTATTTATTTGAGGGTGGATTAAGAGTTCTTTTGGAGGCATATTCAAAGTCCCTTTATTTATTTATTTGGATTCAACACCTGTATGAATCTAGAGCTCATGGGTGAGAGCTAGGCTGGAGATATAAATTTGGAAGCGTTAGCATGTATAAAACAAAGGAAATTGGATGAATATGTCATCCCCTACTCTGGAAGAGTGCTTTGGGGAGAGGCTAGAGGGGTGGGGAGAAAGTACATCCAAGTAAAAAGTAAAGCAAGTAACAGAGAAATGGTACTGTCAGTCAGTCATCGAGGGACTTTTCTATGGAGCACCTGTAATGCACCATGCACTCTGTCCAGTGCTGGTATTCCTGGGGTAAATGAAATGGACGTGATCTCTGCCTTCAGGGACTTACGGGCTATAAATTCATCTGCTTACTCCTAGCTCAAGAAACATCAGGGCATAAGGGACAAGAAGATTCTATCATTTACTTTGATAGAATGAATGGATTTTCTTCCCACCCTGCTAGGTTAGAGAATTCTGATAATTAAGTTTGATGCATGTCCAAAATTTATCTCGGCATAGATGCATGTGGCTATGCAATGATTCTAGCCAGGTGAATGTTGCACTCAAGTAATGGGATGATATCCCTGGGCTACCCGGGTCTCTCTTAGGTCAAGGCCATGGTACAAAGTAATTGTCCTTTATTTCTAATTCTCTATGATAAAGGGGAACAAACATTTATTGAACCCTTAGTGTGTGTTATGTACTTAATACCATTTACCTACATTATTTAACCCTCCCTGTAATGTATGAAGTAGGTGGCATTATCCCCATTTTGCAGCCCAGGAAACTGAGACTGAGATGCTTAGTAAATCTTCCAACATCAAAGAGTGAGGCATTGGTGGATTCAGTACCTTCCCTGAAATCTGACAGGAAACACTGTGTTCTTTCAACTCAAAAGCCCACAGGAACACACAATAAACTTTGTATTCCTTTCAAATTATAACAAATATTTAAATTCAGTTTACTTTTCCTTCCCCAGATGCCTTTCCTTGGGCTAAACATCTTCAGTTCTTTCAACGAATCTGTGAGTGACTTGTTAACTGTTAAAGTACTTGGCAAAGTGCCTGGCACGTAGTAAGTGCTTAACAACTGCTAGTTAATGTGATTATGCCACTTGAAATAGAAGGGAATAGAGCTGTTTGAAATGGCTAAGGAAAGAGAGTCTTAGAGAAGGAAAGGGACTTGCCCAGTGCGCCACACTTAATTGCCTGCTCCACTTCTAAGTCCTAGGCACAGCCTACCTTTATCAGTGTTTATTTCTGATATGCAGTCTAACTAGAATAAAGCCATTCCTCTCTCCTCCCTTATTCAGACCTCTATACTTCTTTTAATGTGGTCCTGAAATGTCTCAGATTTCTTTGGTTTAGTGCAGCAGTTTATTTATTCATTCACTTTCTGAAACTGGAGCTGGCTGGCTGGCAGAATTTAATCAGAAGATTGTGTAAGCATGGTAAGAGGCTGCCCAAATCCATAAGTATAATGAGAGAATGGGTGACAGGAGAATTGAGTTAAAAGGCAGCTTGCTTTGCAAAGGGGAAACTCCAACTCCCCCTCCTCTTCACTTCTCACTATTCACCTGTGAGAAGAAGAACCGAAACTGAAGGTGAAAATGTGGAGGGAGATGAGTCCTGAGTGACCCCAGGGAATTTCTAAAGCGAGGGGGTTAATTAGACATGTGGAGTAGTCTTGAATGATGGAAGAAATGAGATGGGTATCACAATCAGCTTACAGAGAAGTGGAATCAAAAATGGGTTATGTCCAAGACTCCCTGAGAAGAACCCTGATTCCTCACTGCATTTTCCCACCTATTCTGGTGCCAGAGATTTATCCACTTGGCAGTCACTGCTTTAGCTTAACAACCACAGCAATATACATGCAACACTTAGGAATGCGAAGTGCTATTTCATACCTGTCTTCTTATTTGAATCTCATAGAAATGTGAGGGGCACAGGGCAAGAAGAGTTGATCCAGTGCAGGAGATCTGAGCAAAAGTTTGGAGTCGAGAGGACCAAATTGTTATGGGGACCTTGCCATGGTATTAAATCTCTCCAACTTTTGGTTTTCTCACTGTAAAGTAGGTATAATAATACATATAGCTTGGGGGTTTGGTGAGGATTAAATAACATAATACAAGTAATAGTGCCTGGCATATACTAAGTACTCAGTTCATGTTTGCTATTATTATTATCCCCATTTGATGGGTGAGAAAACTGACAATTAGGTTTAGAAAGTGACTTGCCCGAGGCTGCCAGAGCTGGATGGGAGCCCACGTCTCCTGACTTCCAGCCAGCTCTGTCTGCTCCAGCCTTAATTCATCTCCCTTCACAGCAAGGACAGTGCCATCAGGGTGAGGATGCTGTCAGGTTAGAAGGGGAAACACTTTCTGTTTCTTCCTAAACCAGATTTTACTTCAGGGTCATTAAAATGCTGCTATGGTTTGTAGGATTCGTTGCAGTTTCTAAGTATCTTTTAATTGCTAAGCACTGCTTGAAGCTTCAGGGCAAAGGTGTTTGGGTTTCTTTGTTTGTTTTAAACAAGATGAACAAACAAACCAGGAGGAACAAGATGTTCCGAAGAGGTTGGGCTGGCTGGGTGCTGAGGTCCTCTGAGCACTGACATCCTGGGCATCTTACTGCTCATCTGTCACTTCCCAGCATAAACCTGGTGGGGAATCAGTAAGTGCCCAAGGCCACACCTTCTAACTTTGTGTACCCAAACCACCCAGGGAAGAAAGCTAATCTCGGGGCCAGGTAGTGATTTGGTGTTTGGACTGTGCTCACTTCTCAGTAGGGTCCTTTAAGAGGATGGAGACAACCTGGAGTGGTTTGACCAAGATCACAGAGTGAAAGTTACAGAGGCAAGGCTAGAACTCAGGTCTTGGGTTTCTCAGGATAGTGTGCTATCCGCTGCACCACGTAAATGCCCCAAGAGCCCTCAGAAATGCTGAGTGTGTACGTGAATAGGTGTGTGTGTGTCAGGGGGTATTGCTGGAGGACTGGGAGAATAATGTCACACTGTGTGCCCTCTCCTGTTCTCCTCTCTAACATGTGTATGTTCCAGGAAATGCACTATTTGGTAGCATTGATGGCAGCCTTGGGACAGGATCCTTGTCCCTGAGAGGCGGGCTGCAGTCTGAGGCTTGCACATTCAGAGGTGAGGCATCTCCATCGCGTCACCTAGGAACTTATCCCCCAAGGTGTGGTCCCTGGACCGACAGCAGTGGCAACACCTGGGAACTTGGTAGAAATGCGGCATCTTGGGCCCCAGTCTGGACCTACTGACTAAGAATGCACATTTAAAAAAGATGCCAAGGTGATTCCTAGGCATGTTAAAGTTTGAGAAGCACAGACTAGGAGATGGTAGGGACTCACAAGTTGGCCATGTACGTACAGGCTGTAGTTTGCCAACTTCTGGTCTAGATGGGTGAAAACAATGTGTTTGTTTCATGCATAGCTTTGAGTTAAAATTTTCTTGGAGCCCCATGTTGAGAAGTATTAATGGACTTGTCATGATCAATTAGTGACTTCTGCCATAGGTGTGGGACGGGGAATTGGGTCCTGTGGGCTAGGTACTAGCCATCACTGAACTAGACTACATCAGAAGGCTCTTTTGTCTCTGACATTCTCTAACTTTAATACTGGCAAACCACTCTTGGGACCGGAGACTGGGCAATGTCTTCTGGAAGTCACAGAGGTTCTGATAGTTAGCTCTATGACCTTGGGGAAGTCACATACACACCTGGAGCCTCAAATTCCACATTTGCCCCTGCCAAACTCTAGATTCACTGGAAAGCTTAAATGAGATAGAGAATACCAATAAGCTTGTGAATCAAAATGTGCTGTAAAAATAACAGGTATTTTTATAATGATGATGAGAATAATGAAGACAAAAAAATCCCAGAAAGTATCAGTGGTTATTTCCCAAACACAGGGAGTTAACTGCCAAGTCAGAGCCAGAATTCAAGTCTCCTGATTCCCAGCTATACTGACTGCCTCTTGGGATCAGTCCTAGGTTCCATTACTAAACCTTTGAACAAAGAAATCATACAGATGAACACATTCAGATTTAGTGGTGGTGATGGTGATGTGGTAACTGCTAGTATTTATTGGGTGTGTGTTTTATACTAGACACTCTGATAAGTCTACTACACATATTATCTCTTTTAGTTCTTCCATCAACTCTTTGAAGCGGGTGTTTTGCATACCCCCCACTCTACACGAAGAAACTAAGGTTAAGTGTGTTACTTTTCATGAATGTTTTGCTTTTTAATGGGAGATTATGCTTTAAGTCAAAGGGATACATTTATTTAATGGTGGCGGTTCAGGCCCCGTGATAGATCCAGTTGGGGGTGGGAGGAGAAGTATGTTTTGGGTACCAGTCGGGATATTCCAGTGCTCCTGAAATTGCACCACAGAAGTGGTAGCTGGCACTGCCAAGACAGCTTGGCAAGAGTTGCATTTGTCACCTTGTAGCAGTGCAAGCTTTCCTGCCCCTCTCAGCCTGAAGACAATGTAGCTGGCAGTCCTTGGGCAGGGAGGTGCCCAGCCAAGTTGGAAGGCAAGACTTCAAGATGAGATGACTGGCCAAGGTGGGGCACAGAGCTGGGCACGACTAGGCTGCTGTGCTACGTGTTCACAGCATAAATCCCATCTCCAAATTAAATCTCCTGGACTTCTCACTTGGGGAGAGGTGAGGGAGAGCAAATCAGCAGAACAGAGGTGAGAGAACAGGAACCATCTTTCCATCCTCGAGAGCTGGAAGCCCAAGTAATCCTGAGAAGAGTGCGTTAGTTCTGAGTTTAAATCTAATAAATAGGGTCCATAAATGGATTTTCTCCCACCATTAAGCAAAGTAGCATAGTGGGTAAGTGTTTGGGTCCTGAATCGTCGACCCAGGTTCACGTCCTCTCCCGTCATTTGCTACTTCTGTGATAATGGGCATGTTTATTATTCGCTACACCTCAGCTTTCTCATCTGTGATGTAGAGATAACAACAGAACCTGCCTCATAGGTGTGTCAGGAAGATTCAGTAAGACAGTTGGTTTAAATTCATCACAGTACTTGACACAGCAAATATTCAAAACAGGGTAGCTTAAAAATATTGCTACTGTTAGGGTCATTACCATCATCATGATTGTTGGGGTATATCCAAGGGGGTCCAATAAGTAGTGGTCCTTTTCCCTGCGTGTTCTGCATCAGTAATGAAATAAGACAAAGGAGTCAATCAGATGGGAAGCCAAAACACCACCTTTATAACTGGAGAGCTGACACTGGACGATGTGGCTTGTGCACAGAATTACAGAGCCTGACTCCCCCATCCTGGCCAGCATTCTCCCACATCTTAGGGGAACCCACTCCTGTATGATCCACTGTCCAGAGGATGGGGACGAGCTCCCTGCAGGTCACCTGGCTCTCAACAAGGGAGAGAGGAAAGTTAGAGATTCCTATACCTTTCCCTCAAATTGCTATTCAGATAAACCACTCCTCCTGCTGGAGGTGAGGATTGGGATGGAGAAAAAGGAGTGAGGAAAAGGATTTTACAATAATGAAAGCTGCTCCAAGTGGAATGAATATCACGAGTGGATAAGAGTGTGTCCCCAACCTTCACCATGTTAAAAAAAATAACTGTGGTGTCCTGAGCACATTTGACCTTTGGAGAAGATCACTTAAAGCCTCCTCCACCGTTAGACAACAGAATTACTTTCAGTAGTAACTATGTAATGATCAGGAATAATCATTGTTTTCTTGGCTCAATCTTTCGTTTTAAAACAACTGACACACAAAACAGAAGAGTTTTATTTTTAATGGTATTACTCAAACTCGGTAAAATATTTCACACCTCAACTATACTTTTCAGTTACCAAACAAAGATATTGCACTTTGCATTTTTCACTATTTTAAATTTTAAACTCCAATAAAAACTTCAAGTGGTTACCTAGGATGACAAAACTGAATGATCTGAAGTTCTGTTTTTCCTTCTTTTCATTCATTGTGTATTTCAAATCTACTGCTTAAACACAGGAATATAGTACAATAGGGGTTAGAGACAGAGTCTGTGGCTGTAGCCAGCTCAAGTGATTTCAAATTGTCACAGACTTATTACTCTTGAAATTAGTGTGGAAAGCTGAGCCCATGTGTTTCAAATTACTTATATATTATCAAAATTTGGCAATGACCTCAGCATTGTTTATAACTTAGACAATCCAAATTTTTTTTGGGGGGGAGATGTGTATTTTATCACTGGCATTGTTCAGAGTTTGAAGCACATGACAATGATAAGAAGTGAACTGATTTCTGGTCACTTTAAAAATTACTGTTTTAAATTCTCTACAGACAGTGCACGTCCTTACTGCCCATGCCTGGGACCGATTGCTCCCACTTTCTGGCCCTTGTTACACCACTGAGTAAGAACTACACTGGGTTGGGATTGGGAGTTAGAATTTCTGGGTGTTAGTCTTATCTCTGCCTGCAAGTGGCAATTCTCAGTTCCTAACTGGGAAATTCTCTTTTCCTCTTTGGGCCTCAGTTTCCCTAACTGTAAATTAAGGGGGCCGGACCGGGACGTCTCTCCAAGTTCCTTCCTGCTCCAGACTCTGGTTTGAGAAGTCATCTTTCACCAGGTAGAGGGAGACTGGGGAACACATTTGGAATGTAAATTTGTCTCTGTTCAGGGAGCTGTGCTGATTTACCGAGAAGAGCCAGTGAAAGGAGATCATCTGCCTTTGATTTACGTCAGAAGCATGAATGCTCTGGCTGCCGAAGCTCTTGTGCAGCTGAGAATGAAGTAGAGGGAGTTTCAGGGTTGGCTGTGAGAGGGAGGAAGAGGAGGAAGCTATGATCTGCTGAGGGTGGCAATGATGGTGCCTGCAAACATTTATTGAGTGCTTATTATATGCTAGGCATGGGATCATCATGACATAAGTATGATGAAGCTACTACTATTTATCCCTGCTTTACTGATGAAGAAATTAAAGTTGTTCTCAAGGTCATAGAATTGGTAAATAGCGATCATGGGATATGAACCCAGGTTGTCTGGCTTTAGACTCCATCTTTTAATTGCTATGGTAGAGGATAGGGGTGTGAGTTGCTGTTCTTTCCTAGACTTTGTATCTGTGCTTGAGGCTGGTCATGTCTCTTCCGGCTCCTGGAGTCATAGACAGACACAGTCCCTGCCTTCACGGAGCTGATAGTCCAGTGAGGGGAAGATGTTAAATAAGCCACAAAATAGTTATTTAATTACACTTGTCATTATTTAACTTATATGAGCATGCAAGGGTATGGAGATTGTTTTCCTAATTATTATGGGTAGTCCAAAAAGAACTATGAACTCTTTTCTGACCATAGACTTTCCCTGAAATTTTATATTTCAATTTTATGATATCTCACTTTGTTTAAAAAATGTGGCACATTTTACAGTACATTGTCAAAAATGTCACATTGTTCTTTATCCAAAACAAATGAAATTTACCTTGTAACCAAGTCTCTCTTTCTGAAATAGCTATAGATCTGAGCAGAAAACAATAGAAGGTAATATATCTTCTTCTGTGATGCCTTAACATTCATCACCTTTCTTCAATTTTTTTTATTAAAAACTAAAGGTAAGAAAGTCCATTTTGTTTGCATTTCAGTCAAAGTTTGTTGAGGATTGCAACTGGCCGGGGGTTCCCTACATCTACATGTAATCAGTTATAATGCCTGGTAAATGTCATGGAGCTTTTTATTTTCTCTCTGGATGTTTCAGTTGTGGGACACCAATTTTCTAATTCAGCTTCATAGTACAGTACAGTAACCCCATTTTACACAGTGAAACAAGTGAGGTGATGTTTCTCATATAACACAACTAAGAAAAGAACTGCTGACTCTTAAGTTGGGGAATCTTCTCACAGGCGATATTTATTCTTCTGAAACCTAGACAGACCTGAGCGAGAATCCCAGCATCTCCACTGTTATCCATCCATTCATCCAACGCATATTTATTGAACATCTTCCATAAGCCTGGCATCTTACTAGATGCTGAGAATATATAAAACAGATCAAGTCTCAGCTCTCCTGGAGCTTATATTTTAGTTGGGTTGACTACTATAAAAAAGTAAATAAATAAACATGGTAACTTGAAACTGTGATAGGGACAGTGAAATAAAAGGCCAAGGTTGTGGGAATAAGATGAAATTGGTGGTGGTGGTGGTGAGGGTCACAGCTTTCTTGAGGAAATGACACTTGAGTCTCAAAGGAAAAGAAGAAACCAGCCAGGTGAGGACTGGAGTGAGAGCACTAGAGCACATGCAAAGGCTCTGAGGTTGGAAATGGCTTGGTACATTTGAAAAACTGGAGGAAAATCAGGGGACATGGAGTCCGAAGAGCAGAGGTGGTGGTGGGGAGAGTGATGGGATGTGAGCGTGGAAAGGAAGCAGGTCACATCATCTGGGGTCTTTAGGGCGAGCAAGGGAGCTTGGACTTTATTCTAAGTATAGTTGGGAAACCAAGGCAAGTTTAAGGCAGCGATGATTGCATTTTAGGAAGTTCATTCTATGAGACAATTTAAGGGGAATAGAACTGAAATAAGGGAGGCTGTCACAGTGGTCCAGGTAAGAGATGATAGTGGCCTGGCCTAAGATGGTCAAATGGAAATGGAGAGATGGAAAGTTTCAAGATAAATTAAGAAGTGGGGCAAGGGAAAGAGAATTAAGGCTGTCTCCCTGACGTCTGGCATGGGCAGTTTATTAGTTGTATGCTTTGGGGAAAGATTCTTATCTTTTCTGAGCCTGAGGATTGGCTGGGCATGGCATGAGACCCTGGGCAGAGACTGAAGGCCTAGGTGAGATAAGCCCAGGTGGCAGTGAAGGAAAGACCAGGAATGGTGTGATTATCTGTGGAGTGGACTGGATCACTCCCTTCACCAATAATCATAAAATATCACTACCTGAAGAAACCTCAAAATACCAATAGCATCAGTTACTCAAGGAAAATGACTATAACATATATTGCTTCTGCTTATACCTACAATACCTAGTTAATAGAAATTAATAAAGACTTGTTTTCTGACTAAAATATGTATTATTCAACTTTTTGGATTACACATGAAAGGAATGCACTTGAGCTCATCAAAGCAAAAAGAAAATTTGATGGCCAACATAATGAGAAGACAAGGGGGTGGAGCGGAACTTCAGGCCTGGTGCGATCTAGGTGTTCATGTATTGTTATCAGTCATCTGCTTTTCTCTGAGGGCAGGATCTTCCTTCTTTTGTGTTGGCGTCTTTCTCGGGCAAGTTTCCTGAAGGAGTAGAAAAGCTGTCAACTCCTACTTCCAGGTTTGTATCTTAGCAGCTCCAACAGGAAGTAAGCACCTGTTTCCCAGTAGTTAGAACACAGTCTGGGTGTATGTTCTCTTTGACCTGGCTTGGATTACATGTTCGTCCCTGAAACAATCTCAGTGGCCAGAAGGCATAGTATGTAGATGGGCCAAGGTCTGGCTTGTGAGTGGGGTCACCCTCATCTGAACTATTTGGACAGAAAGTGGATGATTCCCAAAGAGAAACTGGGCTCCTGTTG
Source organism: Balaenoptera musculus (assembly GCF_009873245.2). Classification (NCBI taxonomy): domain Eukaryota; kingdom Metazoa; phylum Chordata; class Mammalia; order Artiodactyla; family Balaenopteridae; genus Balaenoptera; species Balaenoptera musculus. Next base: position 127,203,246 of record NC_045787.1, read on the forward strand.
CTGGAAGATGTCATCCATGCTAGAAAGGCAAAAACGACAGAACAATAAGAGTCCCCATGAAATCCAAGTAAGCATCTCACCTGCCCAACCCTCATGTCTCCATCCACCTACTGATATCCTTGGAGGTGCTCAGAATGGGGGAAACATACAGTCTTACAACTCTCAGAAGGCAGAAGCAGTGCTTTTCATGTTACCCATGGTTCCAGACCAGCAGGAAAGGTAGGGGGATACTTTGGACATCAAGCCCGGTACAGAAACCTTTGGAATCAAGAGTTGGGTAGCTCAGCTTTTTTTGGTGTGTGGAAGAAGGCCATGGTGAATGGCACTGAGGCAATTTTACTCAGCTCTCCTCCAAAGACAACATTTCTTAAATCTTCCAAATGCTTGTCAGCTTCCTTAGAAAGCGTTTTATCACAGTATCATAGACTGTCAGAGCTGGAAGACAACTTAGAAATCTTTCAGTCCAAACTGGTCTCTATTTAGATAAGAAAACTGAGGCTGAAAGCACTGAATCTGGAGAAAGATTGTGAATCCAGGCTTTGCGGTTTTATTCCTGTGAATAGCGTATGGAGTTTCTTATTGCTTCCCTTGGTGAATTTGCACTTATCATCTATCTTTTCTCCTTTTTCCTATAAAGAGAGTCTGTTTCGTTTCCCATGGGAAATAATCTTGGCCCGGGTTTCACTAGGTTTTCTAATTCTTGAGTTTAAAAATCCCTCTGAGAACCAAGGTCTTTGGAAGATGATGGGTGAGTGACGTAAGTCACTTGTGAGACACTTTGAGCCCAAAGAACATAAGATCATGGACAGCCCTCTTGGTTCAGTGACAAACTCCATCCCTTCTTGACTCCTTGGGCACCCAGAACTCATTTACATCTGATGCTCATCTGCTGCTGAATGAGGACTTGCTGGGCTGGATGAGGAATGTGAATAGGTGTCCTGATTAAAATCTTGAATGCTAGACCCAAATAGCCTTGCATATGAGTCCAGGCTCTAACATTTATACCTTGTGTGAGCTTGACCAAATTGCTAAACTTTGCTGAGCCTCAGTTTCTTTACATTTAAAATGAACAGATTCATACAAGCCTACCTCATTAGGCTGTTGAGAGGGTGAAATGAAACTAATGGATAAAAGCACTCAGCACACTGCCTGGGAGATTCTAAGCACTCAATGTATATGTGAGCTGGGGTTGTTGTTGCTGCCATTATTATTATTATTATTCCAGGTAACATTGGGTGAGGGTTTGAAATACTGTATAACTCATTCAAGATCAGTGGTGGTTCAGAGTAAAGTATGTGTAGTGTGGATTTATTGGAAGATTAACTCTACTTGGTCCAACACCCACACTGTCCATCTCTCTTTGGAGTCCCTAAATGTAGACATTCTACAGTTTCTGCCAGAACACCCCTTTATTTTATCACATAGTCTTGGTGACTTGTACATGATCCCCTGAATTCACTAATTCTGATACCTTCCTCTCCTTCAAGTCAATAGATTCTTCCTTGGCTTAATACCTCTCACTCCACAAGGACTCAATGAAATAATACAGGTAAAACACTTAGCCCATGTGGATGGCACACAGTAACTAATTATTAAATGTTAGCTACCAATGTTACTCTTCTGACCACTCCTGGAATGATTGTCAGCACCAGGCACAGGGATAGCAATGAGAGTGAGAATGACAATGAGGGATACCTGGGGCCACCAGGATGCACTTCCTGTCTTTTTTTTTTTTTTTTAATATTTTATTTATTTATTTATTTATTTATGGCTGTGTTGGGTCTTCGTTTCCGTGTGAGGGCTTTCTCCAGCTGCGGCAAGTGGGGGCCACTCCTCATCGCAGTGCGCGGGCCTCCCACTATCGCGGCCTCTCCTGCCGCGGAGCACAGGCTCCAGACGCGCAGGCTCAGCAATCGTGGCCCACGGGCCCAGTTGCTCCGCGGCATGTGGGATCCTCCCAGACCAGGGCTCGAACCCGTGTCCCCTGCATTGGCAGGCAGACTCCCAACCACTGCGCCACCAGGGAAGCCCACTTCCTGTCTTTTTGAAAACGCTACGCCTGGTTCACATTCATCACCCTATTATTTTTTTTTTCTGGCAGGAGAAATAATTGATTAGATCAACTTCTTCTCATCCCTCTTTTTAAGGTCAGTTAATGTCAATTAAAAAAAAATCCTTTATCATAGATCCCATTCATTACCTATTGTTCCCAATCATTTCCTCTTCACTAATCTGGCTTGGTGCCTGAAACAGATCTTAGAGGCCAAAAGTCACCCATTAGAGAGGCAAGATTTCCCACATACAAGTTTGATTTCTTCATCATTGTCAGTTTTCAGGGTACTTTATCAAATATCTTATCATTTAATCCTCAGAATAACCAAGGGCGTAAGCATCCTGTTCTATAGAATGGTGTCAGGGAGGAATTAAGTAACTTGTTCAGTGCTCAAGAGAAGTAAATGTTTAATCTTTTTGGATCAAAATTTGTTCTGCCACATCACAGGGGCCCTCGTGGGGTTTGGTGTAAGTTGTCAGCATGGGCGTGAAGTCATTACATCCATTCTTCATACTGGCCTAGACACTAACGTGGGGAGAAAACAGGGCATCTCAGAGACACTGACATTCACCAGAGGCTGAGCATGTGGGCTGGACCATTAGCTGTAGGAGTTTAGTTGGCATCTTTTACTGTTACCCTCAAGGGTCCTTCCACTGGCTAAACTCACTGCCTTGTATTCATCAGGTTCAGTACTAATTGTACCTCTGTGTCACACCTGTGGTGGGTAAAGTAAGGACAAATCATGACGAGTATTTTTGAAATCAGATATATCTAGGCTTGAAACCAGCCATGTACGAGCTATGTGACACTGGGCAAAGAAAATATTTTCTAAGCCTCAATTTCCCCATCTGCAAAGTGAAAACAAGAATGCTTGGGCATATTTTCTATGTTATAGGGAAGAGTAGGTTAAATTATCTGATTTATGTAAAGTGCCCGGGAAATAGTAAGTCTGAATAAGTTCAGCTGACCATCATCACTGCCTTTAATATTTTATTTTAATATTTTAAAAAGGAGAGCCCTTGAAGCATGAGAGCTGAACAGGGAAATGTTAAGTTCTGCAAGCCCAATCATAGGCCCTTACATCTCACTTCTCGTGTGATCTTGTCATTGCCCTCAGGTTCAATTACTCACTTTACACTAATAATGTCTAAATGTATATTTTGAGCCCCAGATATGCATATACAGCTACCTGATTAACGTTTCTTCCTCAATGCTTCAAATCCACTGCAAATTCAATATGTCTAAAACAGAACTCGTAATCTGCTCCCAAACCTGATCTTCTTTAGGTTTTCCTTTCTTGGTGAATGGCCCCTCTAGCTGGTTTTGCAGGCCAGAAGCCCCAGGCTGTCCTTGAAACACCCTTCCCAATCCATGCATCAGAAAGTCCTGGCTATTCTGCTTCCTCCATAAACATTGAATCTATTTCTTGCTGTGCTCAGTACCATCCTGGTCGAATGTACCATCATCTCTTGCCTGGACCCCTACAAAAGCCTCCCAGTTGGTTGCCCTGCATCTACTCTAGCCTCTTCCAGGCCAGCCAGAGTGATTTTTGGGACAGCAATGATCCCATGTCCTCCCCCATCCCACCGTACCCCAAACACCTCTTTTGTAGTTTCACGTTGATTTTAGGGTAAAACATGCTCAAAGACCTGGCCTATAAGGTCTGTCATGATCTGCATCCTGGCTATCTTTTGGGTTCATTTTCCATCACGTTTTCTTTGTGTTTTCTCTGCTTAGACTGATCTGCCGCCTGGCCATGCTTCCCACTTACTGTGTTTCTAAAACAAGTGCTTTGCCCATGGTTGTCCTTCCTGGAGTATATTTCTATCCTATTTTCACCTAAACTGTATCCATTCCTAATTTAGTTCTCAGACCCTTGTAACTAGTTCAAACCCCCCCCTTTCATAGGCTTCTCTGTTATCCTGAATCTCTCTTTCATAGCACTTAGCAGAGTTGCAATTTCACTTTTGATTGCATGATTTTTGTTTCATATCTGTCTGTCCAGACTAGATTAGAGTCTTCACCAATTTTGCTCATCACCATTTTCCAGTACCCAGTGCAGTGCCTGGCACGGGTAGTCAATGACTATTTGTCCCATGAGTGAGAATCACCAAGGAGGATTTCTGTTTCTGAACCATGAATCCAGAACCGTTGTTCTGGTTCATGGACCTCTAAGCAGCAGTTTATATATCATTAGCTAACATGCCCAGTGCTTCACTGCTAGTAAGTGTCACAGCTGGTATTTGAAACCAGGTCTTCTGTATGAAAAGCAAGCATCTAAGAGTCTAACATGAGGTCTTACTCTTCCCTCTCGAATTCCGTCCAAGAGAAGAAGGGGTAGGGTGGGCTGAGGCCTTGCCCTGGGAGCAGTTCTGCTCCAAAGTCAGTGATCTAGAACTGGAGGTTTAAAGATGTGAATGAGTAAATGGTTCATTGGGAAATGACTCAGAGCCTTCTGAAGACCTTAGGAAACATTCTTCTTACTTCTGGCTGGTCATGTATAGGACTTAGGAACAAATGGAATGATAATGGAATATATTTTCTACCCTTGTTTGTCATCAACTGAGTTTCGGTAAAATCTGCTGTTCTATAAAGGGAGGAAGTACAATTTATAGAGCCAGGGCAAAGTCGTATCTTCTCTCGTCCTCTCTACCGTCCCAGATTTATGTCCCTAACTGCTTACTCACTTTCCATGAGCAATGTTCTGGGTAGAAGCTGCATCCATATGCTTCTCTGATTTCTCTCTTCTACTGCATTCTTCCTGCCACCCTCACAAGATCCTCATCACCTCAAGCACTGGTCCTGGTTTGAATGTTGATAATGTTGGGGCTCAAGCATCAGGTTCTCTCTTAGCTGATCTATTTCCTACCTTAAGTGGATTAATATTTCTTATGCAGATAAACTCAAGAACCTACAGTGGCACCCTGTGACCTGCAACAACACCACGGAGCTCTTCTCCTTGGTCTTCAAGGGACTTCTTATTATTATTCAATTGTCCTCTCTCCTATTTCTCCTTGTCATGTGCCATGAGGATGTTTTTTTTCCCCATTGCCTATCATTACTTAACTCACATATTTTTAAAAAAATGCTTACTGAGCTCCTACTATGTGCTAGGCACTGTATCACACATTGGGGTAAAGCAGTAGTAAGATATCAGTCATGGCACCTTCCCTTTCTTCATGGTTCCATATGAAGAGACAGACATTTAAATAACTCCATTCACCATTGCTTGTCTAATCAGAATGGTAACAAGTGCTGCAAAGAAGGAAGAGGTGCTAAAAGTGTGTTAGAAGAGACCCTCATTTAGGAAGGAGAATCAGGGAAGGTTTCTTTGGGAGAAATGGTACTGTTTAATCTTTTATACCTAGCTCTGTGTTTTTCTTCCCCCTAGGAAAAATATCCTTTCTTCCCTCTCTCTACCCAAAAGTTCTCCATTCCTTTCGAGTGACTTGTTAGGTGAGTTGGCTGAAAAACATGGTAGTTAAGAGCTCAGATGCTCCAATCACACAGAGCTGAAGTCACCTCCCAGCTCCATTATTTATATGCAAATTATTCACTTTGTGTAATATTTGCTCAACTGTCAGATGAGGATTACAGTGCATTCCTCTCAGGATTATTCTGGGTATGAAGTGCTTAGCCCAGTGCTGGCACTTACTAAATGCTCAGTTAATGATGGCCCAGGTTATTATAATGATTGACTTGTGGGTTGGTGGCCAGTACCCATTTCCTCCTCTCTTTTCCTTTCAGTCATTCTATAAATATTAGCCAAGTATTGTACCAGATATGAGGGATACATCAATAATTAAGACAGCCCTGCCCTCAACCCTGAAAGACCCCCTTTGATCTCTGCTCCACCCCCATCCTCAGGGCTGAGCCCACTCTCAGGTTCCGGTGGAAGAGCAGCCCGGGGCCCACAGTGGTGTGACTCAGCACCTAGTCCCCCACCTGCTCTAGAGTTTGGTTGTGAAAACTGACACTCTGCCTGGTGCCCTGTGCCTGGATCCCTTCCAGGTTTCTCCCAGCCCTGGCAGCAGCCTTTTCCTTCCTGGCACCTCCTCATATCTGTCCCCACTCTGCCCCAACACATAGCTGGGATCATAGAAGGTGTCCAGGAAAGGCTGGTTCACTGGCTGTGCTGAGAACCAAGACTGACATCTGTTCTTAGCCACTATTCCCTTCTTGAAGGATCCCTCTGGTGCCTGGGGTTTTCACCAAGCAGCTCCTGTTGACATTGTAGCTTCATTCCCCAGGTCCAGAACCACCAAGTGGATGTTACCAGTGCTGGCTTCTTCGTTAGGCAAAACACACAAACTATTCTGCTGTCTCCAGCTCAGTCCCACCACTCATGTCCCTGGGTCTCCTGGTCATTCACTGATGAGAATTAACTCTGAGCAGAGCAGATAGACCTGAATCTTCCTTTTTGGGGGCAGCGCCCGCATGCCCTGACTTGGATATCCGTAGGGTAGGGGGTGATGGATTCTGCATGAGAACCAGCTTGGGGGTAGGGCAGCAGTATTTAAGTCTTACTGAAGAACAGAACCCTTTCTTTATAATGAACTCTTGGTTAGTGAGTCAAACTATACAACAGATAAAAGGACTCTGTTCTGATTGAAGGAGGGCGGACTGGGATGCCTGGAATACAGCTCCCTTCCCAACCTTAGGCTGGATTTGGGACCCATCTTTGTTATATGCTAACTTAGGAGCTGGGGCAAACATTCCCCATCGCTTGACTTCAGGTTCCTCATCTGTGATGTGGGGATTCATTCACTCATCCAGCAGAGCTCTTAACACCTGATACGCACCAGGCACTGTGCTCGGGCTGGAAGCACTGTGGTATGCAAAACAGACATGTTCCTTCCCCTCACAGGGCTTCCTTGGGGGAGGGGGAGGAAGATGCAGATGAAGATGTGAAAATGGAACGCATGACAGAAGCAGTGAAGGAAGGTTTTGCTGCCCTGGGGGAGGTGTGGTGTGGCAGGGGCTGGGCTGGGGCGTGGGGCAAAGCAGGCCCTGGAGGCCAAGGAACAGAGTTCTTTGATACTTGCCCTTCCACCTTACAGGAATCATGTGGCTAAATGAGATGGTTTGGTAACTCTTTAGCTTCACACACATGTAAAAACTGCTTCTCAGCTCAAGACCATCTCCTCTGACAGCTGTCCCTCATCCTCTACAGTCTAATGGAACCTCACGCCATTGGCTCTCATGAAATCCCTCTCTTCCTTTATAGCCTTAATTGCAATAATTAATTATTTACTTAGCATCTGCTTCCTCTCCTAGGCCAGAAGGACAGGCATCGTGTCAGTCTTCATCTGTCAAACCCCAGCCCTAAATATATCTGAGTAGAGGCTCAATAAATATCTACTGAATAAATCAATAAAATGATTAGAGGTGACGCTGAGCTCTAGTGTGTGAAAATCATAGTATTCTGCAGATTTGTGAAACGTCTCAATTAGGGGTTTAGAGACCGTTAGACCGATCTCATCTTATGGATGGGAAAACAAGGCCCAGAGAGGGGAAGTGACCTTAGCCGAGACACATAGCAAATTACTAGTTGCGTCCAGGTTGTGGTTCTCTTGGTTTGGGTTCTTATTCCTGTAGCTATGGCTGTTTCAGGTGAAGCAAGATAAGCTCTTAGAAGCAGTGTCTCATTTTTAAAAAAAATTAATTAATTCATTTTATTTATTTATTTTTGGCTGCATTGGGTCTTTTTTGCTGTGCCCAGGCTTTCTTTAGTTGTGGCGAGCCGGGACTACTCTTTGTTGTGGCGCGCGGGCTTCTCATTGCGGTGGCTCCTCTTGTTGCGGAGCACGGGCTCTAGGCGCGCAGGCTTCAGTAGTTGTGGCACGCGGGCTCAGTAGCTGTGGCTTGCGGGCTCTAGAGTGCAGGCTCAGTAGTCGTGGTGCACGGGCTTAGTTGCTCCGCAGCATGTGGGATCTTCCAGGACCAGGGATCTAACCCGTGTCCCTTGCGTTGGCAGGCATATTCTTAACCACTGTGCCACCAGGGAAGTCCCTAGAAGCAGTGTCTCTTGAGGTATAGGTCTTTGCGTCTGTATTAGGACTCAAAGCAAACAGAGAAGCTACCTTGGATAGCCCTCTCCACCAGAGGGCTCTCCACTGCTTCTGCTGCCTGGAACACTGCCATTAAGGATTCATCACATTGCGTGCAGTCGTGCACTCTACAAGTGCCTGTCTGAGAAGGCGTGTGTGATTGGGAGATGTGGCCAGAACCTCATTTGGCAAAACATGTATCTAAGTGATTTGCTGCTTGGAATGCAGAATTAATATTAATGTGAATGTTTATTTCAAGAATGCAAGCACTGTAAATAGAGCAGCGTACAGAAGTGATAACTGATGGGCAGGGAGGAGGCTCAGGGTACGTGAACTCAGTGGGATGCAGGGGGGCGCCAAACACACTCCAAGAACCAAAGGAAGATGTTTGTAGAAATGCAACCTTGGCATGAACGTGGGCTGCTTCAAGTTGAAGGAGCTGCACAGTGTGGAGGAAAAGGAGGGTGCTGACGAATCAGAGGCCACGCAGTCATGTCATGTTTACATTCTCCAAACTGTTGTTGACTGCTGTGAGGGGCCCAAGCCTTGTGCTAACTGCCGGGAGTGTGGGGAGAGCCAAGAGGGATGGCCCCTCCTCCTGGTGCTTGTGGAGTAGAGAGCGAGACAGATCTTAAGCAAATGATCATTCTAATGGATGAATAAATAGAAACCGAGGTAACCGTGTGAAGGAATGGGATCTGTGCGAGCAAGTGATAGGGACATACCCAGACTGGGGTGGGGGAGATGGAGGGGTGTGTGTGTGTGTGTGTGTGTGTGCGTGCGCATAGGGGGTGGTGGTCAGAGCAGGCTTTCCTGAAGACATAAATGTGAGCTCAAACCTGAAGGATGAATGGAAACTAACTAAATGGATGGGGCATGAGGAAAAGGGAGCGTTCCAACTGGAGGGAATAGTGTGTTAACAAGCCACGAGGCATAAGAAAGCAGGTAGCAGGTACCAGAGGTAGGTGAGTACAACAGCTGTAAAAGGAGAGAGGAGCCGACTCCTGTGGGATTGAGGCTGGAGACGTCAGGGCTCAGGGGAGGAGGGAGGGTAGATCTGGCTGAGTCTAGGTGCCCAGCGCTACTCAGCGTGGTCTATGCACCAGGACTGCAGCCAAACTCTCATTTACAGATCTATGACAAGACAGGCACAGAATAGAGAGTGAGCTTTCCTTGCAATCTGCTAGTGATTTTATGTCTGTTAAATCTTGTATTTTTAATGTCTGTTTATTCACTTTTCAAGCAATTCATTTTTATATTATTCAGGTTTTTCAATGGGATGGTATGGGGGAGCCATCCTTGTTCACGGTGGGATTGCGGTCTTTATCCGAAAGCCACTGAACGATTTTGACTAGGAGTGTGACAAAATCAGAGTTCAGTTCTGCAAAGATAGCTCTGGCTGCCATGGGAGTTTGGAGTGGAGAGGGGCACGGGAGGAGGCTGGGAGGCAGTGAGGGCGCTGACCCAGGGGCTCAGGAGACTGGCTCAGGCCAGTGAGGTGGCTGTGAGGATGGATTTGGGACTGAGCAGGACTTGAAGCCAAGGCAAATTTGTTGGCAGGGGTTTTTGTCAAGGCAGACAAAAGAGAACAGGGAAGAGGGCTTTGTTTGGAGAGAGTTTGGTGCTTTGGTGGCAGGAGGTATCCTTGCTGGGAGTGCAGAGGGACCTAAGTTCCCCAGGAAGAAAGGCCCTAGTTCCTGACCTAACCGGGGGGCTGAGAGAACTTGTCTGTGCAGGCGGCCGCTGTGCATGGGCTGCCCACCTTGGGCCCGTCTGGCTGTGTGCTGGGCCAGAGACAGGCACCAGGGAGGGTGTGACCCTTGACAGTGCTCACGAGCTCTCCACAGCCCTGCAGCTTCATTTCTTAACGAACTTCCAGCTTCCTAAGGCAAGTGGGTGAGTGGAGCACTCAGCAGACTGGGCTGTGGTCGAGGAAGACCAGGTTCCAAAGACTGAGTTGCTTTGGGTGAAGGAGGCACTCGATTCAAACCTTGACTGCAAAGCACCATCACTGAGACCCTTATCTTTGCATCCCGGGTGCCGTCTAGCCTGTTCTAACCATGGTATCAGGAGCAGTAGGGCAGAGGAGAGGCATGAATGGTGTGTGTACCTGAGTGAGTTTCACTGGCCTGATCTGCACTCCCATAAAATGTTCCAGGAGGGACTTCCCTGGTGGCACAGTGTTTAAGAATCCGCCTGCCAATGCAGGGGACACGGGTTCGAGCCTTGGTCCAGGAAGATCCCACATGCCGCAGAGTAACTAAGCCCATGCACCACAACTACTGAGCCTGTGCTCTAGAGCCCACGAGCCACAACTACTGAAGCCCACGTGCCACAACTACTGAAGCCCGTGCGCCTAGAGCCCGTGCTCTGCAACAAGAGAAGCCACTGCAATGAGAAGCCCGCGCGCTGCAATGAAGAGCAGCCCCCGCTCGCTGCAACTAGAGAAAGCCCACGCACAGCAACGAAGACCCAACACAGCCAAAAATAAATAAATAAAATAAAATAAAATAAAATAAAAAACCAAAAATAAACCAATCTTGTGATAGTTTCAAAAAACAAAACGGCTCCAGGAGAGTGGCTTCTCTGAACCCTTCTCAGGGAAGCCTCAGCACTTCTGTGGCTTCCACTCCACTCAGGGTTTTTGCTTTGTCAACGATTACACTGCTGTAAATCAAGGTCACTTCCAGTCATAACCCTCAGGTAGTGCCAGTTGGGAAACCCATTCAGGTCTTTGACAGTTTGATCTCAGATCAGACCCGGTGAAGGCAAAGCTAAGAGGGTGACAGACCCCAGGCTGTCTCCGGAGCAGAGGGGGGCTGGTGTTATCCAGGGGGAGTTGGAGGCAGTGGTTTGGGGGAAGACATGGTGCTCTCCCCACATTTCCCCTTTCACAACGCTTTTACTCCTGGTAGGCTATATGGATTTAGGGTTATAGAATCGTACATTATCTGAGCATAAAGATATCATAATGATTATCTAGCTAGAAGATGGCAAAACCAAGGTCACTACACCCTTCTCTCTGTAGGAAAGACATCAGGAGTTAATCCCTGTATCCTATGCAGCCTCAGAAGCCTCCTCAACACACCCCTCCAAGAAGATACTGCCAATAAGTTGGAGTTAGCATGCAGTTTGAGGAGATGTGTATTAGCTTCTTAAGGCTGCCATTACAAAGCAGCACAAACCAGGTGGCTTAAAACAATAAAACTTTCTTTTCACAGTTGTGGAGACTGGAAGTTCAACACCAAGGTGTCAGTAGGGCTGTGTTCTCTCTGACAGCCCTAGCGAAGAATCCTTCCTTGCCTCTTCCTGCTTCTGTTGGTTTCTGGCCATCCTTGGTGTTCTTTGGCTTGCAGATGAATCATGTGATCTGTGTCTCTCTCTTCACATGGCTTCTTCCCTATGTGTCTGCCTCTTTTTATAAGGATACCAGCCACTGGATTAGGGCCCACTCTCATCTCGATTGATTATCAAGATGATCTTAACTTGATTATATCTACAAAAATCCCATTTCCAAATAAGGTGACATTCACAGGTTCCAAGTGAACACGAATTTTTTGTGGAGAGGCACTAATCTACCCACTTCAAGACTTAATGCTATCCAGAGCATTAAGGAGTCTATCTTCCTATGTTGTAGATGAGAAACCTGAGGTCCAGAGAGGAGAAGGGACTTGCTGCAAGTCACATGGCTATTAACAATTGGTCCAAGATGAGAACCCAGGATTCCACACTGCCAGTCCAGTGCTTTCTGTTATATATTTGAATGAAGCATTAAAATCAATATGTTTCCTCTTCTGTGGGAAAGGCTTACATAATCTAGTTTCATGGCTTGTTTCTGTGAATCCTTAGCCAAAGGGTAAGCCAGCTGTGTGTGTAGAGTTGGTGATTCTTTGCTTTCTAGTTAAGATGCCTTCCATGAGGTCGAGTCTTAAAGGAATTGCTATGCGTCGAAGTCCCATGTGCTAAAATGACCCTAGCCTGGATCCCAGCACCACTCTGGACACACGAGAATAGATGCTCAATAATAGGTATTTGGTGAATTTGATGTGTAACAAATGTTTGATAAATGAGCAATCCATGCATTTGTTGCTTTTGTCTGTTTTGGATACAAGTAGAATCTTGGAATGAGAAAGCTGGTTCAAGAAAGGTGGAGAGAGCTGAAAGTCTCTCTAAACAGGGTTGAAGATGCAGATCAGGGAGAAATGTGAAGTGGCAAAACTGGGGACTGCTTCTACCTATTCGTTAATGACACGCTCATTAAGACTCCCGTTTCCATTGAAGGAGACAAGAGAGCAAGCACAGAACACTTTCTGTGGTGCTTTTGGGCTTTGTGTAAGGCGTAGTGTTTAGACGCTTTATAAATATCGCTTACCTAATTTTCTCAATTCAGTGAGGTAGATGTTATTATGCCCACTTTATAGGCTAGGAAAAAATAATTAGGAAATTCCCTGGCAAGCCAGTGGTTAGGACTGTGCACTGTCACTCCTGAGGGCCCAGGTTCAATCCCTGGTTGGGGAACTAAGATCCCACAAGCCTCGTGGCATGGCCAAAAAAAAAAAAATTAATTTGTTCAAAGTCACGTAGCTAATAAATTTTGGGGCCTGGATTGAAACCAATTCTTTCTGACTCAAACCTATTTTATTTTAAAAATTTACACCCAAGTGGAATGTGGGTCTTACTTCCATTTCAGAAGCAAGATATGAGGAGCTCTAACTGTGCAACAAAATTTGGTTTGTATGAAGCTGTTTCTTTTGGCCGCCTGTAGAAATATCAAGTATCATCTGAATATGTTTAAGAAATTTTTTATTTCCCTGTGTCCCTTAGAAATTCTCATAAGAGTGCTATCATACAGCTTTCACCTTCATTAGATAGTGTGATCTTCAAAATTACGTGGTGGGGCAGCAGAATGGGGGGGGGGCGTCCCCATTTATTGGTGAGACAATTGAAACTCAGAGAATGAAAATGACTTGGATGAGGGCACACTTGGAGATAGTGGAGAAAGTGGGCACTTGACCAGGTCATCGGATCGCCAGTCCAGTGCTCTCTCGTGTAATCATTGATGCCCCCTATGCTTAGGTGTGTGCAATGGAATTATAGTCCGCTGACCCCATTAGTCTTGCAAAGGAAACAGTGGGACTCACATTCACGTTTTGGAGTAAATGACTCCATCCTTTTTTTCTTTTATGCATTTGTTTAGCCATCCATTCATTTCTCTAACCATCATTCATGGTATTTCATCTCCCATTACTCACTCAGTCATCCATCCAATTCATCTGTCCATCTATCTATCTTCCTTTCACTCATCCTTCGTCAAACCAACTGTTGATCCCTCTAAGCATCCTTACCCACTGTTCTCATAGTTTATAACAACATGTACAGTCTGACCTGTAATCTGTGGAATGAACCAAGGTACACATAAACAAAGGATGTCAAGGGAAGACACGTTCCTGACTTTCCAGATGTTAGTAGAGGATAGATATCTGTCTACAGCAGTCTGTACTACAAGGCAGACTAAGTTTACTTAGAGAGTTACCATGAGGTTTAGAGAAGGGAGTGCTTACTTATGGCTGGCAGGGCTTCAGAGAGGAGGGGCCATTTGATCTGAATCTCCATGCAGATAAGTGTTTCCGAGAGTGAGTTCCCCAGACATTGGAATCCCATGGGCTGATTATTTTAAAAAAGCAGATTTTTTCTTCTACTTTTACTGAATCAGAATTTCTAGGGGTAGGAAATGGAAAAATGCATTTCTAATACATGTCCCTTGGGTAACTTAAAAAAAGCTTTATTGAGGTATAATTTACATATTGTAAAACTCACTCATTTTTAGTGAACAATTCAATGATTATTATGATATTTACAAAGTTGTAGAGCCATCACCACAGTCTAATTCCCTAGTGACTTGTAGTTTGCACACTGAATGGATCAATTATCCAAGAGGATAGGAGGGGTCATTCCAGTCCAAGGAACAACTTAAGTAAAGGTGTAGAGGGAGGTTGTAGAGATAGTTTGGGGAGGAGTGGATAACCCCATCTGGCTGGGTGTAAAATGGATAAAAAGAGGAAAAAACATTAGAAAGAGGTGACGGCAACGATCAGATCACTTCCAGACAGCTAGTTTGGTGGGGGGAGGGGACTGGGTACCTATTGTCTAAGGTGAAGGTAGAGGGGAGAGAGAAGGGATGGTTAGAGACACAATTCTTGGCTGCTCACTGTATTGCAGGAGGGACCCCCACAAGACCCCCAGACCAGTTGGATGAAAACCATTTTGTTGAATGATCGATTTACCAGATGAAGAGTTCATCGTTGAGCTGAGGATATTTTATCTTGGCTTGCTTGGGGCTTTATCTGTGAATGGGTAGACTTTCTCTGATGAGAACTTCACTGACTCACTTGTCACTTATTCCCCAATCCTGCTCCCTATCCTCTGCCCATGTCTGGGCTCCTGCTTGTCCCCATGTATCTGCTCCTTCTGCCCACACCCTGGAGGTAAAATGGCAGTGGCTAATTCTCCTAGAGTGAGCTTCAGTCTTTGTCTGACAGCTTTGTGTGAATCAGTCCTTTGCTGAATTGATTTGCAGTGTATTGGCTTTTGCCTATCTGCTCTCGAGCCCAGACGGTTGGCTTTGATAACTACTTCGCTGCTCTGTGATTTCCACATTGACCTCTCAGTGCTTCCCTTTCCCCTGCGTGTAACGAGAAAGCCCTCAGCCATCCTCAGCTGGTCCCAGGCCTCGAGAAGGAAGAATTGTAATAACAATTGTGAACCTCTTTGGCCTCCTTGAAAGGAAAGAGTGAGGTAAATGGAAGGCGTTGCTATAATTATTATGTGATAGCACGTATATTGGTTTTTCTCTCCAAATCATTGTCTGGGGCTCTGTTTTGAAGTTGGTTTTTACCCTGCTCGCTCTTATTGCAGCCTCCCATGCTCCCGTTCCATATTTAACTTTTCTGCAATTCAGCACCTGCTCTGTTAGTACACCTCCCTTGCAGGTTTTTAGGGTGAGGTACCTGCATTTAGATCAGCCTAAGCTGTGGGATGGTGTGGGTGCCTTCACAGCCAGGCCTTCTAGACCTTCCCTTCACTTTAAGGAATAGAGGCTAAGGTACCTGGACCCCAGAAAGACCACTCCTCCCATCCTATTTCATGTAGTGATTAAGAGCCTGGACTCTGGAACCAGACTCCTGGTTTGAATCCTAGCTCTGCTACTTACCTGCTGTGTGACCTCAGACAAGTACCTTAACCTCTCTGTGCCTCTGTTCCCTCATCTGTAAAATGGGGACCACACTAGTAGTAACCTCACAGGATTGCAAGAAGGACTAAGTGTGTGAAAAGCACCTAGGATATTGTCTGGCATGTAGCTAGCACCGTGGAAGTGTTAGTTAATGTTGTTTCCTAGCTGTTTAGTTTTATTTCCTTTTTGGTGTGTCAGGCTGGTGTTAAGGAGCCTAACTCTGTTCCAGGCACAGTTGCTAAGTTGCTGTGTGAGTCGGGTGTGTCATTTCTCCAAAATTCAGCTTCCTCCTCAATTAAATGAGACTCATAGTCTCTGCCTGGGGTTACTCTGAGGATGAAATGACATAATGGGCATGAATGGCTTTTGTGAATATTAACACTTTGCCTGCTTGAATGGCGACAGGATGCTAGATGTTCTGTGAAGGGTCGACTGTGTTAAGATCATTTCTTGGAAGGGGCAGCTTGCTCTCCGGGAATAAGAGTCCAGCATGGAAACAGTGAGATCCTGATTATTCCAAGCCCCAGTTGGTTTAGTCCTTACATGTGGCACCATTTTGAGATGTTCTCTTCCTGGTGTCTCCTGGGAGAACAGTGGTTACACTACATGTCGGCATCAGGGTTCTTGGTTGCAAACAACAGAAACCAACACTTGCTTGTTTAGACAGTAAAGGGAGTTATTAAACAGTTTTGGGGTAGCTCACCGAGTGTTCAGAGCACCAGAAGACCAGGAGGCTGTGCAGCCAAGATCAATGTCCAAAGTCACACAGCAGAACTGATCCGGAAGGATGTTGTGGAAGCCACCGCTGCTCACACACACATAGGGCAGGGCTATAGAACGCGGCACCTGGAACCAGGAGCTCACTATGGCTTCGAAATCTCTTATCACTGCTGCTCCCTGCAGCGTGGCTTCATTCTCTCCAACCCCTGACTAGCTTTTCTCTTGGTCAGGGATCGTGGCCACAAAGAGCTCTGCACCCACCCATCTCTTTCAAGCTCCACCATCTTCTTTTGGTTCCCAATGAAGAAGGCATTCCAGGAAAAGGATTGGCTGAGCTTTGGGTCATTGTCCATTCTTGGACCAATCATGATAGGCCTTGGTGGTGGGGTACCATTAATTGGGCAGCTTGACTCCCATGACCACCCTTGGGAAGAAAACCATCATTGGCAGCCCTCAATGGGTGTGAATGGTTGGAATGGTGTGAGGAGGAGGGTGGATTTCTCAGAGGCAGGGACAGGGGATGAGAAGGAGTAGTCTAGGTAATGCTTTCACCTTCCAGTGCTACTGGGAGATTTGGGTTCTGACTCCTCGGCTCTTTCTGTCCTCACTGTGCTATTGCACTAGACCAGGCCTTCATAACTCCATGCTAGGATTATCTCCTTTTCTCCACCAGGCTGTCTGATCACATCTTTCCCAGCATAGAAACTTTCATTGCTTTCAGACTAGAGTCCAACTTCATACTATAATATTTAAAGGTTCAATTATTCTTTTAAAAAACTTTTTTGGTAATGATAGATTTCAAATGTAAATATGATAATGTATTATGAACATTCATGTACCCATAATCCAACTTTAACAGATTTTAATATTTTGCCTTCTTCAGTTTTTTTTAAAAAAAGAGTAAAAAATTACAAATAGATTTAAACTACTCCAGGAACCTCTTTTTAATCTTGTTTCCCCTTTCTCTTCTCTGAAGTTTACCACCATCTTAAATAGAGTGACTATCATTTTCAAGCACGACTTTATGAATTTTCTACACGTTCGATTCCCTGTAAAGTGTCTGGCATTGCCTTGTATGTTTTAGAACTGTATAGAAATATTCGTACTGTGCATATTCTTTTGCAGTTTGCTTTTTTCGCTGAATGTATTTTTGAGATTTATTCACATTGGTATATATAGTTCTAGTGTATTCGTTTTAACTGTGGTATACTGTTTTATTTCTCTATCTCCTATTGACAGATTTTACTTTTTGCTTTGTTTTTTTTTTTTGCCACTATGAGCCGTACTGCAGTGAGCATTCTTGTGTAAACACTGGGGGGTGTACCTAGGAGCAGAATCACACTAGGGGAGAAGGACAGGGAAAAACAAAGTCATAGCCCAGCAACTTCCCCACTGTCCAGAGCTAGCAGGTGATTAAGCCCAGGAAATCCCTGGCAAGGCTGTTCAAATAGGATTTAGCAGCTTGTGAAATGGGACTTTATTTCTTTAACTAATCCCTTGCTGGGGAGAGGTCTGGGGTCTGATATCAGTTTGTTCTGGACTGGGAGGGGCAGGCAAGGCTAGACAATTGAAAATATTTGCTGATTATAGGACTGGGCCTTTTGAACAACAGGAGATTGGCAAAGTGTATCTTTGCTCCCCCTTCTTTCCTGGGAGTCAAGCCCCGAGTGGCGTTTACCTTGCTTGGGATAAATGCAGTGGTGAGGAAAAGCATAGAATTTGGAGACAGAGCACACCAAGTTTGCATCCTTGGTTCTGCCACTTATCAGCTGTGTGACTGTGTTCATGACTTTTATTCTCTGAACCTCAAATTCCCTGTCTGTAGAATGAAGCTCAGTGATGTCCTCTGCTTTCAGACTCAGAGTAACCACCATCCTGAATTGTCGGGGTTGCACTGTAGCCAGAAACTTTGGGCCCACGATGCCATGATTCCTTGAGTCAGATCTCGTTGGCAATAGACCCTTGTGTGACCTCTGAATCCAATATTCCCTCTTCACCCAGGACTCACCCCATCTGCCAGGACCTGAGTCTTTCCTTGGGAATCTATGCATGACTGGATACCCATCTAGTATTTGCCAGGCCTTTCCTTGGTGAGATTGGACCCCAATTCTTACAGAGCCCTTCCCTCTGGCCCCCACTTTTGGACTTGGGGCTGTTAGGAACCCATATCCCATCCTCACCATCATGACCCAAATATTGGCAGCTACTCATGTGAAGCCCTTGCTCTAAACCTGGCAGTGAACCAAGCCCTGTATTTGTGTTTCCACGAAGGTTGTATAGGAAGGCTTTGAGAGCACACATTTGGAGCCAGATAGAGTCAGGTTCAGAGTCCCAGTTTCCTCAACTTTAGAAAGGTGAAAATAACAACACGTCTCTCCTGGGATTATTATAAAGAGTATAAATATAAGAGTAAAGTTTTCAGCATAGTGCCCAAGTCATAGTCAGCACTCAGTAAGTTATAAGTAAACGTGCTGTAAGATGTTGAATGCTCAAGGTAGAAGCAAGAGAGCAAAAGCGATCAGGGACATGGGCTCTGCCATCAGATGGCCTGAGTTTAAGTTCTGGATCCTCCACTTTTGTGTTGTAACCTTGGGCTAGGAATCAAGTTATCTAACCTCTCTGTGCTTAGTTTACCCATCCAAAGAGGACAATAATATTGAACCCATATGCCTATTATTGTGAGAGATAAAAGATGTAATCTCTATAAAGCCATGAGAACAGTCCTGGCACACGGAAGCACTCAATAAATGTAGTTGCTACATTATGTCAGTTATTATTATTATTACTTTTAATATATATGTATGTATATAAATATATAGGTATATATGCCATGGACTCAGGTTATCAAAACATAACTTTATTTTCCCAAAACTGAATCTACTTTCCTTCTTGAGCTCCATTCTGTCAGAAGGCAGATTATATATTCTTGTCACTTCCAGCAGAACTCAGTCATTTTAGTTATTTGGGTCTTACGGGGGTAAACTCAGGAAACCTCAGGATTTCCCCCTCTCCTTCCTTTCCCTTGGAATTGAGGCTGCGAGGTGGCTTAGAGAGGGACACTCGTCCTGACCTGGGCTTTGGTCCCCAGCACCAGTGTTGCTTGGCTGATAGCACTGCACTGGGCCATCACTTGGTCCTCTCTGTCCTTGACCCTATGGGGCCCTCTTGTTTCTCTACTCGCAGAATGGCATAGGGTTTGATAGGATGGGTTGCCATATTCCCAGAACCCCAGAAGAAATTGGAAAGTGGGATGAGGATGGTCATGTTGGGGCACAGGGCCTGTTATTAGTGTCTGAGATTTCTCATTTTTCCTTCAACTGTTTGTTCTCTTCCCACTAAGGGTGGAGAATTCTATAACATAGTGGTAGAGTGGAAGAATGGGTGTGTGTGTGTGTGTGTGTGTGTGTGTGTGTGTGTGTGTGTGTGTTGACTTTCTTCCTAGCCTTTCCTGTATTATACTTGAAACAAAGTCCAAAGTGAGAAATTTTGCTCTCTTTGTCCTTGAGTTCTTTTGTGAAACTTCTCATTCTTGGGATAGTCTTGACCTAATTGTTCCGACCCACTCAGTGGATAAGGGAGGATCTTGGACTTAGAAGGATGAAGGGGAAAAATCACATCATTTAGTATTTCACACACCATCCCACCATGAAGACAGTTTCACAACAAGCTGGTTAACTAAGTACTGTTACTGTTTATCCCATTTTCCAGATGAGGAAATAAACTCAGAGAAGCTAATTAACTTGCTTAAAGTCATGCAGGTAGAAAGAAGTGGACTTAAAGCCAGGCGTGGGCTCCAACTCATGTCACAGTCTTTCTACTTTGCAGTGAGTCATCTGGAAGAAGAGCATCGCTTCTCCCTGACTGTGGGCACTGCCACTCTCCTGAGCCTTCCTTGGCCATGACCTGCTAGGTGGCCCACATCACTCCCCATCAGGGACTGGCTGAGCCATCCCTGAAATTGCGTGATGTGCTGGTCACTGAACATTGGACTGTGCAACTGCCTTGTTGCAGAATAACATCAATAACGATGTGAATTTTCTCTTCTCTTGTCTCATTCAGTCTCAGATTTGCCCATTTCCTGCTTATTCAAGATACTGTCATGTCAAGCACATGGAAGCATTCGAATTTTGTAAATCACTGTTAATCATGGATGAATGTGTATCAAAGGGCCTTCATCCTCTGGGGTCTGTGGTACAATGGGGGTCCTTAGTTCCTGGCACCCCAGCTGTCAGAATCATGGTCAGGGACCTCTCCAGTGATCTCGGCCACACTTGCTGCCCCTTCTGTGTGACCCAGAACAGAGCTCAGAGTCAGGTTGTATTGATTTCATAGGAAGCCAGGCCTGCATTTTATTTTCCTTTTGCTCCAGGTTTGTTGGCTCCTGCCTGCGAGATGGCTGAAGGCCATCATTTCCGTGTGGAGGATTAATTAGAATAGATTTCTTTGACTCAGGCTGCCAATAAGACCTGTGGTCCTCAGCTATGGATTTAGGAAGCTGAGCAGGAAATGATGGGTCCCCTAACAGGCCCCAAGAAAGCTGTGATGACAGGCATTTGATGCCCAGGGGGTTCATTGTGGCAAACAGAAGAGAATATGAATGTGGGAGGAGATTTGGGGGGTAGGGTGGGGAAGGGAGATGGTACAAGGGCTACTGTGTTGCAATGAATGAGGGGAGAATCTCATTTCCTATGAACGACGTGGCTGAGAAATTGAAAGGGACATTTGTGAACTTTGGAGACCGAGATGATTGTGAGCAAATTAATAGCTAGATACCAGAGATGTTTATTCTTATGCAGATAATTGAGTTCTGAAGAGAGAGGTCACTGGTCCTTCAACTTCCCTGTCGTCTCAGAGTCCAAATCATGATAAAGTTCTAGCTCTTTCCCCCGAGATGACCTCTCAATTTAATTCAATTCAACAAACATTTATCAGCACCTGCTGTGATGGTGGAGGGCTAGGGCATGAAGGGTATACAGGAGCAGAAGGCATGCCTCATTCTCTTAAGGGGCTTATCATGCACAAGCAGACATTTAAAAAAAATAGACTATGTTTTAGAGCAGTTAGGTTCACAGCAAAATTGAGGGGAGGTACAGAGAGTTCCCATATCCCCCCTTCCCCACACGTGCACAGCCTCCCTCACTATCACCATCGTCCACCAGAGGGGTACGTTTGTTACAACTGATGAACCTGTACGGACATGTCAGCATCACCCAAAGTCCATAGTTTACAATGGGGTTCACGCTTGGTGTTGTACAGTCTTCAGTTTTGGACAAATGTGTAATGCCATATATCCACCATTATAAATATCACAAAGAGTAGCTTCATGGCCCTAAAAATCTTCTATGTTCTGCCTATTCATCCCTCCCCACTAACCCCTGCCAACCGCTGATCTTTTTACTGTCTCCATAGTTTTACCTTTTCCAGAGTGTCACGTAGTCGGACTCATACGGTACGTAGCCTTTTTTTTTTTTTTAAACATCTTTATTGGAGTATAATTGCTTTACAATGGTGTGTTAGTTTCTGCTTTATAACAAAGTGAATCAGCTATACATATACATATGTTCCCATATCTCCTCCCTCTTGCGTCTCCCTCCCACCCTCCCTATCCCACCCCTCTAGGTGGTCACAAAGCACCGAGCTGATCTCCCTGTGCTATGCGGCTGCTTCCCACTAGCTATCTATTTTACATTTGGTAGTGTATATATGTCCATGACACTCTCTCACCCTGTCACGTCTCACCCCTCCCCCTCCCCATATCCTCAAGTCCATTCTCTAGTAGGTCTGTGTCTTTATTCCCGTCTTGCCACTAGGTTCTTCATGACCTTTTTTTTTTTTCCCTTAGATTCCATATATATGTGTTAGCATACTGTATTTGTTTTTCTCTTTCTGACTTACTTCACTCTGTATGACAGACTCTAACTCCATCCACCTCATTACAAATACCTCCATTTCATTTCTTTTTATGGCTGAGTAATATTCCATTGTATATATGTGCCACATCTTCTTTATCCATTCATCCAATGATGGACACTTAGGTTGCTTCCATGTCCTGGCTATTGTAAATAGAGCTGCAATGAACATTTTGGTACATGACTCTTTTTGAATTATGGTTTTCTCAGGGTATATGCCCAGTAGTGGGATTGCTGGGCCATATGGTAGTTCTATTTTTAGTTTTTTAAGGAACCTCCATACTGTTCTCCATAGTGGCTGTATCAATTTACATTCCCACCAACAGTGCAAGAGTGTTCCCTTTTCTCCACACCCTCTCCAGCATTTATTGTTTTTAGATTTTTTGATGATGGCCATTCTGACTGGTGTGAGGTGATACCTCATTGTAGTTTTGACTTGCATTTCTCTAATGATTAGTGATGTTGAGCATCCTTTCATGTGTTTGTTGGCAATCTGTATATCTTCTTTGGAGAAATGTCTATTTAGGTCTTCTGCCCATTTTTGGATTGGGTTGTTTGTCTTTTTGATATTGAGCTGCATGAGCTGCTTGTAAATCTTGGAGATTAATCCTTTGTCAGTTGCTTCATTTGCAAATATTTTCTCCCATTCTGAGGGTTGTCTTTTGGTCTTGTTTATGGTTTCCTTTGCTGTGCAAAAGCTTTTAAGTTTCATTAGGTGCCATTTGTTTATTTGTGTTTTTATTTCCATTTCTCTAGGGGCTGGGTCAAAAAGGATCTTGCTGTGATTTATGTCATAGAGTGTTCTGCCTATGTTTTCCTCTAAGAGTTGGATAGTGTCTGGCCTTACACTTAGGTCTTTAATCCATTTTGAGTTTATTTTTGTGTATGGTGTCAGGGAGTGTTCTAATTTCATACTTTTACATGTACCTGTCCAATTTTCCCAGCACCACTTATTGAAGAGGCTGTCTTTTCTCCACTGTACATGCTTGCCTCCTTTATCAAAGATAAGGTGACCATATGTGCGTGGGTTTATCTCTGGGCTTTCTATCCTGTTCCATTGATCTATATTTCTGTTTTTGTGCCAGTACCAAACTGTCTTGATTACTGTAGCTTTGTAATATAGTCTGAAGTCAGGGAGCCTGATTCCTCCAGCTCCATTTTTCGTTCTCAAGATTGCTTTGGCTATTCGGGGTCTTTTGTGTTTCCATACAAATTGTGAAATTTTTTGTTCTAGTTCTGTGAAAAATGCCTGTGGTAGTTTGATAGGGATTGCATTGAATCTGTAGATTGCTTTGTGTAGTAGAGTCATTTTCTCAATGTTGATTCTTCGAATCCAGGAACATGGTATATCTCTCCATCTATTTGTATCATCTTTAATTTCTTTCATCAGTGTCTTATAATTTTCTGCATACAGGTCTTTTGTCTCCTTAGGTAGGTTTATTCCTAGATATTTTATTCTTGTTGTTGCAATGGTAAACGGGAGTGTTTTCTTAATTTCACTTTCAGATTTTTTGTCATTAGTGTATAGAAATGCAAGAGACTTCTGTGCATTAATTTTGTATCCTGCTACTTTACCAAATTCATTGATTAGCTCTGTAGTTTTCTGGTAGCATCTTTAGGATTCTCTATGTATAGTATCATGTCATCTGCAAACAGTGACAGCTTTACTTCTTCTTTTCTGATTTGGATTCCTTTTATTTCTTTTTCTTCTCTGATTGCTGTGGCTAACACTTCCAAAACTATGTTGAATAATAGTGGTGAGAGTGGGCAACCTTGTCTTGTTCCTGATCTTAGTGGAAATGGTTTCAGTTTTTCACCATTGAGGACAACGTTGGCTGTGGGTTTGTCATATGTGGCCTTTATTATGTTGAGGAAAGTTCCCTCTATGCCTACTTTCTGCAGGGCTTTTATCATAAATGGGTGTTGAATTTTGTCGAAAGCTTTCTCTGCATCTATTGAGATGATCATAGGTTTTTCTCCTTCAATTTGTTAATATGATGTATCACGTTGATTGATTTGCGTATATTGAAGAATCCTTGCATGCCTGGAATAAACCCCACTTGATCATGGTGTATAATCCTTTTAATGTGCTGTTGGATTCTGTTTGCTAGTATTTTGTTGAGGATTTTTGCATCTATGTTCATCAGTGATATTGGCCTGTAGTTTTCTTTCTTTGTGACATCTTTGTCTGGTTTTGGTATCAGGGTGATGGTGGCCTCGTAGAATGAGTTTGGGAGTGTTCCTCCCTCTGCAATATTTTGGAAGAGTTTGAGAAGGATAGGTGTTAGCTCTTCTCTAAATGTTTGATAGAATTTGCCTGTGAAGCCATCTGGTCCTGGGCTTTTGTTTGTTGGAAGATTTTTAATCACAGTTTCAATTTCAGTGCTTGTGATTGGTCTGTTCATATTTTCTATTTCTTCTTGGTTCAGTCTCGGCAGGTTGTGCACTTCTAAGAATTTGTCCATTTCTTCCAGGTTGTCCATTTTATTGGCATAGAGTTGCTTGTAGTAATCTCTCATGATCGTTTGTATTTCTGCAGTGTCAGTGGTTACTTCTCCTTTTTCATTTCTAATTCTATTGATTTGAGTCTTCTCTCTTTTTCTCTTGATGAGTCTGGCGAATGGTTTATCAATTTTGTTTATCTTCTTGAAGAACCAGCTTTTAGTTTCATTGATTTTTGCTATTGTTTCCTTCATTTCTTTCTCATTTATTTCTGATCTGATCTTTATGATTTCTTTCCTTCTGCTAGCTTTGGGGGTTTTTTGCTCTTCTTTCTCTAATTGCTTTAGGTGCAAGGTTAGGTTGTTTATTTGAGATGTTTCCTGTTTCTTGATGTAGGCTTGTATTGCTATAAACTTCCCTCTTAGCACTGCTTTTGCTGTGTCCCATAGGTTTTGGGTCGTCGTATCTCCATTGTCATTTGTTTCTAGGTATTTTTTGATTTCCCCTTTGATTTCTTCAGTGATCACTTCATTATTAAGTAGTGTATTGTGTAGCCTCCATGTGTTTGTATTTTTTACAGATATTTTCCTGTAATTGATATCTAGTCTCATAGCGTTGTGGTCGGAAAAGATACTTGATACGATTTCAATTTTCTTAAATTTACCAAGGCTTGATTTGTGACCCAAGATATGATCTATCCTGGAGAATGTTCCATGAGCACTTGAGAAAAATGTGTATTCTGTTGTTTTTGGGTGGAATGTCCTATAAATATCAATTAAGTCCATCTTGTTTAATGTATCATTTAAAGCTTGTGTTTCCTTATTTATTTTCATTTTGGATGATCTGTCCATTGGTGAAAGTGGGGTGTTAAAGTCCCCTACTATGATTGTGTTACTGTCGATTTCCCCTTTTATGGCTGTTAGTATTTACCTTATGTATTGAGGTGCTCCTATGTTGGGTGCATAAATATTTACAATTGTTATACCTTCCTCTTGGATCTATCCCTTGATCATTATATAGTGTCCTTCTGTGTCTCTTGTAATAGTCTTTATTTTAAAGTCTATTTTGTCTGATATGAGAATTGCTACTCCAGCTTTCTTTTGATTTCCATTTGCATGGAATACCTTTTTCCATCCCCTCACTTTCAGTCTGTATGTATCTCTAGGTCTGAAGTGGGTCTCTTGTAGACAGCATATATATGGGTCTTGTTTTTGTATCCATTCAGCCAATCTGTGTCTTTTGGTGGGAGCATTTAATCCATTTACACTTAAGGTAATTATCGATATGTATGTTCCTATTCCCATTTTCTTAAATATTTTGGGTTTGTTACTGTAGGTGTTTTCCTTCTCTTGTGTTTCTTGCCTAGAGAAGTTCCTTTAGCATTTGTTGTAAAGCTGGTTTGGTGGTGCTGAACTCTCTCAGCTTTTGCTTGTCTGTAAAGGTTTTAATTTCTCCATCAAATCTGAATGAGATCCTTGCTGGGTAGAGTAACCTTGGTTGTAGGTTTTTCTCCTTCATGACTTTAAGTAAATCCTGCCACTCCCTTCTGGCTTGCAGAGTTTCTGCTGAAAGATCAGCTGTTAACCTTATGGGGATTCCCTTGTGTGTTATTTGTTGTTTTTCCCTTGCTGCTTTTAATATGTTTTCTTTATATTTAACTTTTGATAGTTTGATTAATATGTGTCTTGGCATGTTTCTCCTTGGATTTATCCTGTATGGGACTCTCTGTGCTTCCTGGACTTGATTAACTATTTCCTTTCCCATATTAGGGAAGTTTTCAACTATAATCTCTTCAAATATTTTCTCAGTCCCTTTCTTTTTCTCTTCTTCTTCTGGGACCCCTATAATTTGAATGTTGGTGCGTTTAATGTTGTCCCAGAGGTCTCTGAGACTGTCCTCAGTTCTTTTCATTCTTTTTTCTTTATTCTGCTCTGCAGTAGTTATTTCCACTATTTTATCTTCCAGGTCACTTATCCGTTTTTCTGCCTCAGTTATTCTGTTATTGATCCCATCTAGAGTATTTTAAATTTCATTTATTGTATTTTTCATCGTTGCTTGGTTCCTCTTTAGTTCTTCTACGTCCTTGTTAAATGTTTCTTGCATTTTGTCTATTCTATTTCCAAGATTTTGGATCATCCTTACTATCATTATTCTGAATTCTTTTTCAGGTAGACTGCCTATTTCCTCTTCATTTGTTAGGTCTGGTGTGTTTTGACCCTGCTCCTTCATCTGCTGTGTGTTTTTTTGTCTTCTCATTTTGCTTATCTTACTGTGTTTGGGGTCTCCTTTCCACAGGCTGCAGGTTCGTAGTTCCCGTTGTTTTTGGTATCTGTCCCCAGTGGCTATGTTTGGTTCAGTGGGTTGTGTAGGCTTCCTGGTGGAGGGGACTAGTGCCTGTGTTCTGGTGGATGAGGTTGGATCTCGTCTTTCAAGTGGGCACGTCCACGTCTGGTGGTGTGTTTTGGGGTGTCTGTGGCCTTATTATGATTTTAGGCAGCCTCTCTGCTAATGGATGGGGCTGTGTTCCTGTCTTGCTATTTGTTTCGCATAGGGTGTCCAGCACTGTAGCTTGCTGGTCGTTGAATGAAGCTGGGTCTTGATGTTGAGATGGAGATCTCTGAGAGATTTTCACCATTTGGTATTACGTGGAGCTGGAAGGTCTCTTGTGGACCAGTGTTCTGAAGTTGGCTCTCCCACCTCAGAGGCACAGCCCTGATGCCTGGCTGGAGCACCAAGAGCCTTTCATCCACATGGCTCAGAATAAAAGGGAGAAAAAAATAGAAAGAAAGAAAGAAAGAGGATAAAATAAAATAAAATAAAACTATTATAATAAAAAATAAGAAAAAAAATAAGAATAAATTTATTAAGAAAAATTTTTTTAATTTTTAAAAATAGATTTATTAATTTTTTATAATAAAAAATAAGAAAAAAATTAAGAAAAAATTTATTAAGAAAACAATTTTTTTTAATTTTAAAAAAATATGAAAAAACTTATTAAAAAGTTTTTTTAATTTCTAAAAATAGGAAATAAGGAAAAAATTATTAAGAAAACATTTATTAGGAAAAAAAAATTTTTAAGTAAAAATAGAAAAAACAAAAACAAAAACAAAAAAAACGGACGGACCTAACCCTAGGACTAATGGTGAAAGCAAAGCTATACAGACAAAATCTCACCCAGAAGCATACACATATACACTCACAAAAAAAAGGAAAAGGGGAAAAATTAATATATCCTGCTCCCAAAGTCCACCTCCTGAATTTGGGATGATTCGTTGTCTATTCAGGTATTCAACAGATGCAGGCACATCAAGTTGTTTGTGGAGCTTTAATCCGCTGCTTCTGAGGCTGCTGGGAGAGATTTCCCTTTCTCTTCTTTGTTCATACAGCTCCCAGGGTTCAGCTTTGGATTTGGACCCGCCTCTGCATGTAGGTCGCCTGAGGGCGTCTGTTCCCCGCCCAGACAGAACGGGGTTAAAGGAGCAGCTGCTTCGGGGGCTCTGGCTCACCCAGGCCGGGGGAGGGAGGGGTACGGAGGAGGCGGGGCGAGCCTGCGGCGGCAGAGGCCGGCGTGACGTTGCAGCAGCCTGAGGTGCGCTGTGCGTTCTCCCGGGGAAGTTGTCCCTGGATCACGGGAGCCCGGCAGTGGCGGGCTGCACCGGCTCCCGGGAGGGGCGGTGTGGAGAGTGACCTGTGCTCGCACACAGGCTTCCTGGTGGCGGCAGCGGCAGCCCTAGCGTCTCCTGCCCGTCTCTGGGGTCCGTGCTGATGGCCGCGGCTCGCGCCTGCCTCTGGGGTCCGCGCTGATAGCCACGGCTCGCCCCGGTCTCTGGAGTTCGTTTAGGCGGCGCTCTGAATCCCCTCTCCTTGTGTGCCGTGAAACAAAGAGGCAAGAAAAAGTCTCTTGCCTCTTCGGCAGCTGCAGACTTTTTCCCGGACTCCCTCCCGGCTAGCACCGAAGCCCGAGCCTCAGCTCCCAGCCCCCGCCCGCCCCGCCGGGTGAGCAGACAAGCCTCTCGGGCTGGTGAGTGCTGGTCGGCACCGATACTCCGTGTGGGAATCTCTCCACTTTGCCCTCCGCACCCCTGTGGCTGCGCTCTCCTCCGTGGCTCCGAAGCTTCCCCCCTCTGCCACCCGCAGTCTGTGCCCGCGAAGGGGCTTCCTAGTGTGTGGAAACCTTTCCTGCTTCACAGCTCCCTCCCACTGGTGCAGGTCCCATCCCTATTCTTTTGTCTCTGTTATTTCTTTTTTCTTTTGCCCTACCCAAGTACGTGGGGATTTTCTTGCCTTTTGGGAGGTCTGACGTCTTCTGCCAGCGTTCAGTGGGTGTTCTGTAGGAGCGGTCCCACGTGTAGATGTATTTCTACTGTATCTGTGGGAAGGAAGGTGATCTCTGCGTCTTACTCTTCCGCCATCTTGCCTCGTCCTCCTCCATAGCCTTTTAATATTGGCTTCTTTTACTTAGGTTCCTCCATGTATTTTCATGGCTTGGTAGCTTATTTCTTTTTAGCATTGAATAATATTCCACTGTCTGGCCGTACCACAGTTTATTTATTCATCACCTACTGAGGGACATCTTGGTTGCTTCCAACTTTTGGCAATTATAAATAAAGCTGCTATAAACATGGGTGTGAAGATTTTTGTGTGGACGTAACTTTTTAACTCCTTTGGGTAAATACCAAGGAGTGGAATTGCTTGATCGTATGGTAAGAGCAGGTTTACTTTTGCCGGACACCATGGGACAGACATTGTCAAACATATTTAGAATACAGAATATAATACTAGTGGGTGATGGGGGTAGCATAGAGATTGAGACCAAGAGGGCAGGGGGAGAAGTTTCCATGATGGGTGGCATCTGAGTACAGCCTTAAATAGGCAAAGGGTTCCAGCAGAGAAATCATCATGAGAAGTATGTACATAGAACTTTCTTGGGTTCTTTTTCTGGAGTACTACTGTGACTGGAGCTTATATATAAGTAGTAAAGATAAGGCTGAAAATGTGGTTTGTGGCCAAATCATGGGGGGAATGAAGAGCAGGTTGGGATTTGTCTTTGTAAGTAGCTGGGAGCTATTGCAAGTCTTTGAGGAGGAGGGGGCCATGATCAGAAGTGATCCAGGAAGCATAGCCCTGCATCCCATGCAGACAGAATTGGAGCAGCAAGGGAGGGGGAAGAAAAGATGCCGGTAAAGAGGTTATCCTAACAGTCAGGAGAGAAAAGGATATAGGTGTGATAGGGGAGGCAGGACAGTGAGGAGACCACTCAACCTCATCAGCAAAATGGGAATCTATTATTATTGTCTCTAGGGTTTGAGGACTGGTAGGCTTAGGACATTGAAGGAAGGGGTGCATCAGAGATGTCTGTTAGTTTTGCATCCTGAGCATCATCTTTCTTTCTTAATTCCCTTCTCTCTCTGGCCCTTTCTTTCCCTAGGGAGTTGGTGGCTGTGAGTAGAATGTATCTGAGACCTCAGGGTGCATGGCTGAGTGGACAATTTGCAGGCAGGGGATTATCCAAATACTACTTTTCTGCCTAGGTAACTAGGCTAGGAGCTGCAGGAGAGCCAGGCAGTGTGGGGACAGGAAGAGGACATGTGGGCAGAGTACCAAGAGGCTCTGCCGCTGATTGCTAGGTGACCGTGGACAAGTCATCCTCCTCCTTGACCTTCTGTCTCCAACGTGTCATTTAGGGATAACTTCCTGGCCTCAGGAGACTTCTGTAAGGATAAAAACAGGTCTTGTTCTTTTTTTTTAGCATATAGAATGCTAAAAATGCTTAAATTGCAAGGGGTCATTACAACCCTTTTGGGAGGCAGCGTGATGTAGACAGAGAGCCTGGGTTTGAGTCTTGGATCTATTACCAGCTTTGTGATGATGGAGAGTCCAACTTCTCCATTCCTTAATCTTCTTCGTAGTGACATGGGCCTAATAATGGTCACGTCTGATAGGTCTGTTGTAAGGTGGACTGAAATAATTCACAATGTAGTTGCTGGTGGAATGTTTGCAATGGTGATGACGATGCCATCACAGATGCCACTGCACTGCCAATGCCGGGCTCTCCGAATACTCCTAGCATATCTTTTGGCACCAGATAAGCCCAGCAAACCTGTGCTACTCCCTGTTCTGCTCTTAGCTCCTGCCCAAATTCATGTTCAAGCTTGGAGGCTCATTGCATCACAGAATGTCACAGCAGTTCAGCAAGGAAGGACTTCTGGGGACATCTAATCCAACATTTCAACTGTTCCTTGAACTACTGACCAGAAGTAACCTTACCTCCTGATTACAGGGAATGCTGTAGACAGCCCAGACTCTCTAGACAACCCAGTTCATGTGTAGATACGTTTGATGATTTGGAGTCTAGGTCTATTTATTATTCTTTGTGTGTGTGTGTGTGTGTGTGTGTGTGTGTGTGTGTGCGCACAAGCGCACATGCTAGACGCACCAAAAAGAATAACTTCTAGGGCTGTTTCATTGGTATTTTCACTAATATAGGAAGTGAGTCCTTAATGAAACATAGACTGTTGACAGGAGAATAGTGATAGAAAAAAAAATAGTAGGACAAATATTCAAGATTTGGAAATGTAGATGAAGAAGGAAAATCAATTGTGAACAGCTACATCCATAATGAAGTACTTCTTTTTTTTTTTTTCTCCTTAGCTGAGGGATCTTCCAAATTCAGTCGGAGAAAACGAGCTTCATGCAGCAGAAAGGATTTGGATTAGACAGTCAAGGACCTTTTCCCTGGGAAGCGGTCAGAGGAAGGTGAGGCTTCTCTTGATGGCTCCCATGTTCTCTTATGTGGGCCAGGCTCTCTCTGGTCTGGAGACAGAGGTGAATGAAAGAAACCTGGGAGGTGCTTTCATCCCAGGAATTTGCTAACTGGCAGAAGGGGAGGAAGGAAGGAGGAGAGGAAGAGTCTATTAAAATCCACTCTGTTACGGACAGGTTCAATAGAGAGGCTGGCCTGTGGTCTCAGAATGACTCATGCCCCACCTGACGTCCTGACAGCTAGAGGGGCTTAGCTGGCTTGGGCTTCCCTGCTCGCATTGGCTCAGGAGGCTCTCAGAGGGGGGCCTCTGGACAGCTTCCAGGTGGACCTGGTTAGCACCAATATCCCCTACTATGGGCTGTGAGAGCGCTTTGGAAATAGAAATAATAGCAATATGTAAAAATCTTGGCTATCTAAAATGCCTCAGGAAATGAAGCATTTTGGATAGTGGAATTTTCCATAAAGCTGAAGATTTTTCTATATAAGTAGAGACTCTTATTTTTGTGTGTGTGTTTTTTTTAATAGATCGATTGAATCAATATACCATTTCTGGTTTACTTGGAGACAACAAGTGAATGATAGTTGTTCTATGCCATTAATATAGTCATTCCCTAGGGGGTTAATGAACTACACTGTTTGCTCCAAAACTAAATGCTGACACCTTTGTGCTTATTGAGCTCTTCTGTCTGCTTTTCCGTTTTTCTGACCCTCCTTGCTTCAAGGTATCTTCGCCTCTCATTTCTTGTCAATATCAGTGCATCTGATTCTAGTGGTCTCATTTTTTCCTTTGCATTTGTCTCTTTTCTTTCCACTTGTAGATCATAAGCTACTGTTGATCTTACCTAACTTTGCCCAGTAACTGGTATCAGACCAAAGTAGAGGCTCAATATTTATATTAATTTATTTGTTCAATAAACAGGTATTGAGCATTTACTCTGTAGTAGGCAACATGGTAAGTGCTGAGGATCCGATGACGAAAAACTCAGATGAACCGGCTGGCTTACTGTCATGATTTGGGAATTCACTTCTAAAGGAGGCTTTGGCTCAGCCCTTCCTGCAAGTCCGCTCTTCTCTCACCATCCTCCAGCCTCGTGGCTCTCACACTGCATGTGCCTCGGAATCACCTGGAGGGCTTGTTAAACACACATGGCTGGGCTGCACTCCCGGAGTTTCTGACTCTTGCGTGAGACCCAAGAACGTTCCCTTCTCAGAAGTTCCCACGGGATGCTGATGTAGCTGGTCTGGGGCCGTCGCACCTGAAGCACCACTTTAGCCACATGACCTTCACTCTGCCGCTCAAATGCTCAGTCTTGCTTCCACCCCCAGGCACTTGCCTTTCCTGTGCCCTCCATCCGATCTTGGCCCTGGCGGCCTCCTTTCATCCCCTCCTCAGAGAGGCCTTGCTCCAACACCCAAGTGAATGTTGTTTTCCCTTTCCCAGGCCCTCGGTGTCACATTTCTCTGTTTCGTTTCCTCCTTAGACTTCTGTCACTCTCTGAAATTACCTTTGTATGGTTGTCTCAAGGATGACTGTGACTGATAAGAGATACTAACACACCTGGGCAAAGGACGCACGTTTCTTTAATATAATTAAAAGACATAAGAGTTTCAGTGCGTGAAGACAGCTACACAAAGCTGGGGAGGGAGCAGTGGTTTTCTGTTAGAAGTCACAGCCCTTCAAGTCCCTGTGGCTGGTGTGTCAGCTGGTTGAGGTGAGGATCCCCTCTGTCCTCAGGGAGCTCCGACTCATCCGTTCTTAGGGTCCCGTCACTCTCCAGACTCCTGTTTACTGATCTGCAGACTCAGAGTGTTTCCTGCAAGCTCGCTTTCCCAGGTGAAACATCTTCTAGGCAGGATGGAATTTCAGACTTGCCTGCATCTATTCCTGCGATCTTATATTTTTGGGGTTTTTTTCTGTCTTATCTATCTTATTTATTTGTTTATCTGTCTCTCTCCTCACTAGTGTATAAGTACCATGGGGTGGGGGGCATTGGCTTTCTTCTTTACTAGTGTTTTCTCAGCACCCAGAGCATAGCCTGGCAGGGAAGCGACATTTACTACCTATAAGCTCCCTCCTCCTCTCCTTCACCTAATAGGGAGCTAAGTATGTGCCTCTTGAATGTAATTTAATTCTTTCAGGGATCCGAACAGACACACTCCCGAAGACAGCCTCTTCTGTTACCCTGCAGCTTATTTCAGAGAGCGCCACAGAAGGAGAAAGGTAAATATGAGCGAGAGGATACCGTCCTCCCTCTGTATCTTCATGTAGCAAGAGCTCTCAGGCAAGAGCCTTCTGTTCACATCCAGCTTTTTCTCTTCCTCTCATTTCCCCTGTTCTCATGTGTCGCTCTGACTTCGGAGCTATAATAACAAACCCATTACTGAAATAAGGCGCCAGAAGGGGAAAATGAGACCAAGTTACCGAGGAAGAAAGAGACGCGGCACCAGCCCCGAGCCTAGCCGTAGAGCCTGCGGGCTGTTGAATAAGGGATGTCTGTTCAATTGCAGCTTTTCCCCCTTGGTATGGTCGAGATGCATCTGTTCTTTCCCTCTCTGTGTTCTCTATTAGGTTCACACATTATTTTGCCATAAGATGTTAATGGTGCCTGCAAAGATGAAGCGTAATTTTGGAGTTGCTATTCTTGTGCGTTCCTCCCGCAGCCCTAGTAGCTCCTCATTTTAAAGGTTTCTCTAGCCGGATGAGAAGCTTTTTGAAGACAGGGACCACATCTTGCTGTGGGTTACCTGATGATTCTGTGTTCCTCTCAGAAGCATGTACAGGGTTGGCACATCAAACACATCTGCAAATTCCCGTGGAAGCATGTTGCCCATTTCTTCTCCTAGTCCCTTTTCTTTTGTCTTTGTTGCTTGACTCAACTGAGGGAGGTGATGAGTGAATGCTGACTTCCCTTCCTTGCTTTTCCCGAGGAGGGCTGTTGAGTAAGTGGTGATTCATTCATTTACTCAAATATATTTACTGGAAACCCTGCTAGGCATCAGGCTGTGTGCCAGGCATGGGGAAGATAATGGTGATGAAGACAGAGTCAGTGCTCACTGTCTTGGTGCTTACATTCTAATAGGGGAAGCAGACAAAAACAGGTTGACTAATAAGTAGTTATAAACTCGGTAAAAGCTGTGAATGAAAACCAAGGTGAAAAAGATAATGGATAGTGAGAGAGGTGACCTCCTTTCCATGAGGTGGTTAGGAAAGGACTCTCTGAGAGTTAATCTGGGACCTAAAAATGGAGAATCAGCAAGCTGTGTTGAAGAATGAGGGGATAAGCACATGCAAGTGTCCTGAGGTAAGCAATGTCCTGTTGGAAGAACTAAAAGAAGGCCCCTGTGCAAGGGGTAGAAAATGGCATAAATCTAAGTTAGAGGGGCAGGCAGGGGCTAGATCATGGGTTGTATGTTCATTTTGCTTAAACCCAGTATTCTGCTCTACTTCCTGTCATTTAGATCCTGAAGAAGCCATAGATTAATTCTTAAACTTGAGTGTGTAACAGACTCTCCCAGGGAGCTTGTAAAACTGAAACACTTGCTTAGAGCTTCTGTTATAGTATGCAGACTAATTAGGGCTCATTCTGTTACAAGTAATAGAAAGCTAACTCAAACCAACTTAAGTAGAAACTAAACAACTGTTAATGGCTTTCCTACTTGGGAAATCAAAGGGGTGTGTTGGCTTCAGGCATGGCTGGATCTAGCAGTTAAATTATGTCATTAAAGCTCCCTCTCTCTTTTTTAAAGTTCTTCTTATTTATATATTGGCTTCATCCTTAGGGAGGCTTTCTCCACATGGTGGTAAAAATAGGGATAGGAACTCTAGGCTTGTATCATTGATACAAGATATTGATCACAAATGTTGATCCCAGAGGAAAGAGTGCCAGAGCTTCTCTTTCAGTTTCATGTCAACTCCTAAATGGACTCTGACTAACCTTGCTTGGGTCACATGCTCACAAGAGGTGTCCAAAGAGATGGGGTACACAAGTTGGCCATCTGAGTAGTAGAGAAAGCAAGATCACTTGAGTGATTAGCATCACCAGAATCACTTGGGGGATGGGGAAGGAAAGTGTCCGTGAAGAAGAAATACAGAAGTCAAGAAGACTGAATGTGGCAGATATTCACCACAGAAGATCTGGGCAGGGCAGGATTCTGATTTCCTAACACTAACCCCAGCTGGTGTTTTGAAACAGACATTGTAAAACATTGCCAGAGATTGCTTTGCAGATTGAGAACCTGAGGCTATAGAGAATGGGGGTGTCACAACAATGACAGATGTGGATGCTATGAAAATTGCCAAAAGCCTTACAAGAGTATCATAGTCATTGCCCTGGTCTCTAGGTCTCCTTTCTTAAATTTTAGTAATGTAATTCATGTTAGTTATTTTACCCTTAGCTATAGGAAACAGAAACCAACTTGCTTGTTTTTATAAAGGGAGGAAGATTCATTTGAAGGATATGATTTGTCAAATTTCTTAGAAAATTCTCCTGGAATTTTAATTAGAATTACACAGAGTTAATAGATAAATAAGGGGAAAATTAACATCATTACAAATGTGAAGTAATTGCATCCATGAACATAACTCTCTCTTTCTTCAATTCTTTTTTTATGCCATTAAATATATTTTAAAATAATAGTGGTATACATTCTTCCTTTATTGCTCTTAGCTATTTTATCATTTTTGTTCCTGATGTAAATAAATTTCTGTTTTCTATTGGTTATTGCTGGTGTAGACACATGCTATTGCATTTTATAAATTTATCTTAAATCTGGCAATTTTACCAAATTCTATTATTAGTTCTTTTAGTTTGTTTCTTGATTATGTCAGTTTTTAAAATACAGATGATTATATCATCTGCTAATAATGACAGTTTTGTCTCTTTCCTTCCAATATTATGCTTTTATCTCTCTTTTTTAATATAAATTTATGTATTTATTTTATTTTTGGCTGCTTTTGGTTCTTCGTTGCTGTGTGTGGCTTTCTCTAGCTGCAGCGAGCGGGGGCTACTCTTCGTTGCGGTGTGTGGGCTTCTCATTGAGGTGGCTTCTCTTGTTGCGGAGCACGGGCTCTAGGCACGCGGGCTTCAGTAGTTGTGGCACGTGGGCTCAGTAGTTGTGGCTCATGGGCTCTAGAGTGCAGGCTCAGTAGTTGTGGCACACGGGCTTAGTTGCCCAGCAGCATGTGGGATCTTCCCAGACCTGGGCTCGAACCTTTGTCCCTTGCATTGGCAGGCAGATTCTTAACCACTGTGCCACCAGGGAAACCCCTATCTTTCTTGTCTTATTGAATTGGGCAAGGTTTCCAGTATTATTTTGAATGGTACTGGTGATAGTTGAAACCTTAGCTTATTCTTGATTTAAAGAAGATTTGAAAATTTTAGAAGAATATATCTAAAGGGTTTTCATTAAATTGAATATTCGATGTAGGTCTATGGAATATAGCTTTTATCAACTTAAGGAAAGTTCTTTCAACTCCTAGTTTTCTGAGCGTTTTTCATAATTAAATAAGTATTGAAATTTACAAAATGCCTTTTCTATAACTATTGAGATAAGAATGTGGCTTTTTCTCCTTTTGTGCATGATTATAGAAAATGATATTGATGATTTTTTTCTTATGTTTAACCATATTTGCTTTTCTTGAATAAATCCTACTTGGTCATGAGAGATTTTTTCCAAAAAATTAAAAGCTAACATTTTACTCAAAATTTTCATATATATGATTAAATGAATAGTCATATAATTTTTCTTATAATTTTCTTTCCTAGCTTTTGGTAAAGTTTTATAAGCCTCATAAAAATAGATTGAAAATCTCTCTCTTTCTCTCTCTCTCTCTTTTTAAAAAACAATTTGTATAAATGAGGGATTGTTACCTCTTCCTCAAAAGTTTGTTAGAAGTCTTCTATCAAATCATCTAATCCTCGTGCTTTTTTTTGGAGAGAAGGAAGGACTTTTATTATCTTCTTAATTTCTTTAATGACTAATTAGATTACTTAAATTTTATATTTATTTTTGCACCAATTTTGTTAATTACGTATAGTTTAAGAAATTTACATATTTCTTTTAGATTTTCTTGTTTTATTCACATATAGTTTATAATTTAAAAATAAAAAAAATTATATTTAATATCATTCTGTGGTTTTAAAACTTTGCATGGTATCTTTTAAACTTTTAAATCAGTCATTCCAGAGTTTGCCCACATTATTACTATTTTTCAAGCCCCATTTTGGATTTTTTTCATTTTCGTTATTATTTTTTATTTTTATATTAATTTGTTTCTATATTTTTCTTTTTTTACATTAAACATTTTTTTAATTGGGGTTTAGTTGCTTTACAATGTTGTGTTAGTTTCTGCTGTACAATGAAGTGAATCAGCTATATGTATACATATATCACCTCCCTCCCATTCCCCCATCCCACCCATCTAGGTCACCCCAGAACTCCCTGTGCTATACAACAGGTTCCCACTGGCTATCTGTTTTACACATAGTAGTGTATAAATGTCAATCCCAATCTCTCAATTCATCACACCCCCTCTCCCCTCCCCCATGTCTGCACATCCATTCTCTACATCGGCATCTCTATTCCTGCCCTGCAAATAGGTTCATCTGTACCATTTTTCTAGATTCCACATATATGCGTTAATATATGATATTTGTTTTTCTCTTTCTGACTTACTTCACTCTGTATGACAGATTCTAGGTCCACCTGCATCTCTACAAGTGACCCAATTTCATTCCTTTTTATGGCTGAGTAATATTCCATTGTATATACGAACCACATCTTCTTTATCCATTCATCTGTTGATGGACATTTAGGTTGTTCCGTGTCCTGGCTATTGTAAATAGTGCTACAATGAACACTGGGGTGCATGTGTCTTTTTGAATTATGGTTTTCTCAAGGTATATGCCCAGTAGTGGGATTGCTGGGTCATATGGTAGTTCTATTTTTAGTTTTTTAGGGAACCTCCATACTCTTCTCCATTTTTCTTTAATTCACTGTATCTTTTGGTGTATCTTATGCTCTTTTATTTTGTTGAGTTGAACACTTAGCTTGCTCCTTCAATTTTTTTTTATTGTTTTTGTTAATTATATTTAAAGCTAGAATTTTTCTTTTAGTACTGCTTTGCCATTTTCTACAAGTTTCGATATGCATTGATTTCCTTGTTTTTTGATTAGAAGAGTTTTATAATTTCATTCTTGGCTTTCTCTTTAACCCACGGATTATTCAGCAGCAATATTTTTGTTTTAGTTTGCAGATATATTGAATTTTTAAGCTGTCATTAAAATTGTTAATTTTATTCTGCTGTGATCAAAGAACAGATTCCACATGATGTTGATTCTTTGGGATATTTGGAACCTTCCTTTGTGTCCTTTATTTTTGTAAAAGTTACAGTAAGTGCTAGAAAGCGTTGGTGTTCTTCATTTGATGGGTGCCAAGTTTCATATATTTTACTAGGTCTAGGTTATTCATTGCATCAAGAATATCTTCTATATCTGTATTTTTTGTTTACTTGATCTATCAGTTTTGAGAGGGGTGTGTAAAATCTCTCATATTTCTCTATATAGTTCTGCATGATCCAACAGTGAAATATAAAGTCCACTTTTTGAACATTTTTTTTTTAAAACCACTAGAGCCCTTTGTCGCATGAACTCCTGTATGGAAACCCAGTTTAAAGATGCATAAAAGCAGAGGCACCCGGGTTGGAGGGGTGACACTGTGGGGGACTATAGTCAATCCTTATCATCTTCCTCATTCTGTAGGGGTTCCCCCCAAACTCTGCAAAGCTCCAGCACCACAGGGAACTGGCTTTTAAAGCCACTGGGGAAGAGAAGGGAGAACAGACTTGAACTCAACCCCTCTTCTGTTTTTAATTAGTTTCATCCTCTTAACCAAATTATTTTTCCTCTCCTTAAAAATGAGACAGTTGAGACAGGTGTTTTCTGAAGGTAAGATATAAAGTTCTCTCATTCTAAATAGTTAATGATCATCTACTGAGTGCCCAGCACTATAATCATATTTGCTTATGTGTTAGCACTAATAATGTCTACACTTTGTCAAGGGGCTTTTCTTCCATTATCTCATTGAATCCTCACATCAGCCGTATGGGATACACTGGAGATACAACAGGGAGTAAGATGGGTGGTCCCTATCCAGAGCTCTCTGTCTCCAATCCATTTGGAATGCCTATCAGAAGAGAGAGGAAAAACTTGGCAGTTAAGACTATGGGGTTTGGAATCAGGGCTCAAATTCCATCCCTGCTACTTATTAACTGTGTGTCCTTGGGCAAACTACTTAACCACTCTGAGGTTGGGATTTATTTTCCTCATCTGCAAGATGGTGATAATAATGGTGTCTAGCACTGTGCTTGACAAAGGGTAGATGGTCAATAAATATTAAGGAGTAATCCCATAAGACGTAGAGATTCTAGGGAATTCCCTGGCGGTCCAGTTGTTAGGGCTCTGTGCTTCCACTGCAGTGGGCACGGGTTTGATCCCTGGTCGGGGAACTAAGATCCCACATGCCACGTGGTGCGGCTTAAAAAAAGAAAAAAAAAGAAAAAGAAGAAGTAGAGATTCTAGCTTGGGAGAAAGAAACAACAGATGGGAAACACACTGTGGAAGATTGCTGTGCTCAAGCATCAGGAGAAACGGGAGCTGGGCTACCTGATGTCTAGGCTAGATGTGTAAGTCTCAGATGCATTTCCCTGGCACCTCTGGCCTTTGTGTGTATGAACCACCCTCAGCTCTGAGGCCTGAGTTTCGATGGGCG
The DNA here is from genome assembly GCF_009873245.2 of Balaenoptera musculus. Taxonomy (NCBI): domain Eukaryota; kingdom Metazoa; phylum Chordata; class Mammalia; order Artiodactyla; family Balaenopteridae; genus Balaenoptera; species Balaenoptera musculus. Next base: position 127,243,183 of record NC_045787.1, read on the forward strand.
AGAGAATGGCACAGAAACTCCAGAGGCTCTGGCTTCTGGTCTGTCTGTGTGTCTGCTCACGGCACACCCTGCCCAGGTTCATTATGCAGTAATGAGGAGACCCCGGTAATGAGCTGACCTTGTTAGAATTAATGGATAGTGGGGTAATGGGTCTATGTGACTCATTAGATATAGAAGAGGGATCCAGCTTTCCTACATTTAATTTAATTGAAACTCTAAAACATTTATTACTTTGGGCACATGATAGTAACTTGTGTTTTTAAATATCAAAGTGATAATTTCAGCTGTTTCCAAAAGGGAAAATGGGGCCGGAGGGGGCAAAGCAAGAAAAAAGGGGCTCTGGGGAAGAAGTTGTTGCCCAGAGAATGGGAAATGGGAGGCTTGGGGTCTGTTTTGATTGAGTTTTGGTGAGGGACTTGGACAAGTCTCTTTACCTCTTAAGGCCACAATTTACTCACGGTGAGACAGAGACTCTTGGAAAGGCCACCATCATTACCACTGCCTCTCCAGTTCATAGGTGCTGAGAACATGTTAGGTATAGCCAGCCCATGGCTTTATTTATGTATAGTGTAGGTACTCTGCTTACTGCCAATTTACTGAGGAAGAAATAGAGGCTGAGAGGGGTTAAATCACCTGCCTGAGGCCACCAGAGGGTGTAGAGTGCAGGTAGGATTTGAAGGATGGTTGGCCTTAGTCCACAACTCTTGCACCTTCCCCCATGCCGTGTACCACCGTCCCCTCTAAGGCCTCTTCCTTCTTCAGTGTTCCATGAGTTCTGTGGGCAGAGGGCTATTCTGGGCCCCCTGTTTTAAGAAACTGTCATCTGCTTATTCCCTGAAAGTTTATATACCTTGGAATTTATTGAACCCCATTAAGGAGTTGAGATTTAGGTGTAGGAAGAAGGTATTAGCTAACATTTTGTGAGAATTTCTTCTAGGCGCCTTCTCACTCCCCCATCCCTCATTTTTTTTGGACCGCAGTTGAAAGTATATGTATATGATCTTGTATCCTTTTTCCCTTCCTAATTTAAGAACATTAGCATTTCCAAAAGTTATTAAAATTCCTCAGGATTATCATTTTTAATTTCTGCCAAGTGCTGCCTCATAAGGAGGCATTGTCATTTACCTAATCAATCCCTTATTTTTGAACATGGAAGTTATTTCCAGTTTGTCGTGATTATAAATGATAATATGAACATCGTTGGGCATAAAGCGTTTAAAAATTTTAGGTTATTTCTTTAAAATTGACATCTATATTTTAAAATATTTTTTCTTGGTTATAAATATAATACAAAGGTATTTTAGAAGGTTTAAGAAGCAAGGGAAATTTAAAGAGGGAAGGAATAACAGTTATTATTATTAGCTAATACTTATACAGGGCTTTCTAGGTACCTGGAACTATTCTAAGCACTTTACATAAATTAACTTATTAATTGCCACAACAACCATTTGAGATACATACATAAACATTTTTGCTATTTCTTGATTATTTCCTTAGGAAAGCAAATTTCTTTAAAATATAGAAACATTTTTAAGATCCTTCAGCTGTATTACCAAGCTGATTTTCAGAGATATGGTAGCTGTTTATCCTCAAACCAATAGGATGTGAGTGTGCCCTTCTCTCTGCACTTTCACCAGCACAGTGTTTTATCATTTTAAAGGGTGTTTGAGTCTTGAGTGTTTTCTACTGCATCATTCTACCTCGAAGGACCTTTGAAGCTTTGGACTGATGCATCATAGATCTCCAGCTGATAAAAGCTCAAGAGCTGCTTGTGGTGGCTACTAAGATATTTGTATACTTTGCTGGTATGGAATCTGAGAGCTGAGTTGAGGACAGGGTGGGATCCAGGAAGCAATGTGTGTGTGCACATCTCTGGTGTCATGCTGGCCAAGGATGCAGAATACAGGATCCTCCTGTGTCTATTCCTCTAGGGGAAAACTCCAAAGAGCTCTAGGGGGATGAGAAGCTCACGTATCAGACAGAGAAAGGTAAATATGGTAGGCAAATGAGTTTTACATTTGTGATTCAAGGGAGATGCCATAGACATTCAATTTGGAAAATAAAAGTTCATCCTGAATTGTAGCAACAAAGAGAGTCTTCTCTCTGGACCCCCTGGAACCTGGCAGACTCTGAAGGAGGAGGGAACAGGTAATTCAGAGTCATGATCTATTAGATCAATGTCATGCCTAAAATTCCTGATATCCATACAGAACCAGGCATGATCCTGGAAGCTGTGTAGACATATAAGGCTTCCATCTACTTTGGTCAAAGATCACAGACCTCTCTTTATCTTTTTTTTTTTTCCCCCTTTCTTCTCCCCTTTTCTCCCTACCTCTGTCTACTCCTTCCCTCCCTCCCTTCCTTCAGCATTACTGGATTTTTCACATTATAAAAGTAATGCATATTTATTTTTATCATATTAAACAATTCAGAGGTGCATGAGGGTAACAGTAATAATCTTCCTCTTTATTCCCATCCTTTCCAGATAACCAATGCTAATAGTTCGGTCTGTATTTTTCCACACATTTTTAAAATGCTGCTACAACTATACAAATTTCTTCCCCTTTTTCTTTTTTAAAATAAAATAACTAAACCCAAACTCTATACATTATTTGCTTTTTTGACTTAAAGACATATCAGAGAAAATGCTCTAGGTCAGGATATAAGTCTCACTCAAATAATAATAGCTTCATTTAAGCACCATTGATGACTATCAAAATGAGTAAGCCACATGAGGCTACTCAAAGGAAAAAAAGTATAAACACTTTATGAATAGAATCATAAAAATAAATAATAGCTTCATAATATTTCATCATATGGATACACCATAAAATTATTTGGCCAGTCCCCTACTGAAGAGCATTCAAATAATTTTCAAACTCATTCTCCTTTTCCTTTCCTCTGTCCCTTCCTGTACCAGCTGATCTGTAATAAACATCCTCATATATAACTCCTTTCATACAGATGCTTATATTTTTATAGGATAGAGTCCCAAAATATGGGATTATTAGGACAAAGGAAACATTAAACTTTAACCTTCAATAACTTGTCTTGCCTCTTTTAGTTACTTATTTTTTGTTGAGCCCTTTCACCTATATTATTTAACTTGATGTTTATGGTACCTTCATGCAGTAGGCAAGGTGAAGGGCATTGTTTTTACCTTGCAGGTGAGCCTCAGTGAGATTAAGTGACTTGTCCAAGGTCACACAGCCAGCAAATGGCTGAGACTGTCTTAGAGCTCTTCTGTCTCTGAGACTTGTGCTTGATCCATTAAATATTTCTTCTCTACTCCTCCTTGGTTATATTTTTCAAGATTCCCTAGGAAAAGGAAAGGAGGCTCCATCAGAAAGATGGCCCCATTTATTTAAAGAGAAGGATGCTGCTGATGAAGAAGATATTGGCCTATAATTAAACATTTGTCAAAGGAGAGAGAGAAGAGGTTTCCTCAAAGTTTGGTTTTGGGTTTTCAAGAGTAGTTTTTAAGTTTTAAGAATTTTCAGTGGCCCTGCACTGTGCAGGTGATTCCCTGCCTCTGGTCTTCTTAGCCTAAATACTCAGCAGAATGAAGAGACAAAAGCTGGCCTCTGGCCTCCTCCGTCTTCTGTCTCTGAGTCCATCTCCCTCCTGATGCCTCCCCTGTGTCTAGTTTCTCATATTCAAGAGGCTCTTGATGAGCACCTGATGCTCTCTTATGGGCTGAAGCCTCCTGGGGATGCTCAGTTTCTAAGCAAAGAGTAATATGAGGCTCTCAGGGGAATCAAGCCGTGATGTAACCTTGAGAAAAACCATACAGAACATGCCTCCAACCTCACTGCTCTGCTTCCCCCACTAGATGTGGCCCAATTTCTTTCCCTGCCTTTTGTGCCTTGGGACCTCGTCCTCTTCTCTCTGTGAAAATCTGCCTGCAAAAGAGGATCTTTTCATAGTCTTTATTCTTGAGCATGACTACCAGCCTGTGGTTCTTTCTCCCTGAAGGATTTGCATTTTCAGACTCACATCTTTTGGGGAAAATATTCGTTGTTAAAGAATTAATAGATGAGGAAGGGATTTGGGGAACAGGAAGCCTTTTCAGTGTTCCTGAAATAGTTATCAGGATAACTAGCATTTACTGAGCACTTACATTGTGCCAGGAACTATTTCATCTTCACATCTACTCTATGAAGCATTTAATATCCCAGTTTTACCAATGAGGAAACTGAGGCACACCCTGGTTAAGTGACTAGTACAAAGTCATACACAATGCTTTACCAATTTGGTAAGTAATTAATGGTGGCATTAATTGTAAGATTCACCATTATTTTATTTACACTAAGAAAATAAATCCTGCCAGTTAAACTAAGAAATGACTTTAGGAAATGATAAATGTGAAAAAATACATCTTAGAATCAATGGCTCTATGTGACAGAGCTGGGATTTGAAGCCCAACAGATCAACTGCAGTATTTAATAGCTTTTCTACCATGTTACTCATGCCACAGGCAGAGTCTTTTCTTTTTTTTTTTTGGTCTGTGCCGTGAGGCATGCAGGATCTTAGTGAAGCGTGGAGTCTTAACCACTGAACCACCAGGGAAGTCTGGGTAGAGTAATTTTTGACTACTGTTTTACCAAGTCAGCATTCCTCAAAATGTTTTGAAAGAGTACTGGATATAATGGTGGAAAATGTGGGCCAAGTGTGTTTGGGAAAGGCTGCATTAAATAGATTTTTCTACTGTAGGACTCCTTCAAGGACTTTAGTATCAACATGTGTTTTGTACTTTTACGGGAGGGAGATAGAATATGCATCATTTCCCAAACATTTTTTTGGTGGTGGAGCATTTTATGGAACCTCTGTCCTTTGGGACACATTTTGGAGTACTTAGTGGTAGGTCATGTCTCTAATCTGGCAACAAATGTGTACAGAAGTTCAAGTTTTGTTTTGCTTAATGAATCCAGTCTTTGTGGGCAGTTATTGTATATCAGGCATGGTGGGTCTATAATGACAAGTTTGAAACTAAGCCGACATATCTAGGCAGTTTTCCTCACATCTGGTCCACATCTTTCACTCAATATTAATTTAAGAAACATGTTTTAAATACCTAATATAGTGTTTTTCAAAGCATTGGTTATTTATGGCAATGGACTCCAAACTTTTAAAATAAGGCATCCCCACCAGAAAACAGAAACTTGTTTTAAGCCAACATCATGGTTACTCTGGGCCTGACTGAATGTACTGATGAATGTAAAGGTCTCCTTTGCGGAGTGGAAGGCACCAATTTCCATTGCTTGATTAAAAGAAAAATGTTTTGCAGAAACTTTTTGTATAGGTTACAATTGCTTTTAGTTATAAATAACAATAGCATCTACCTGATGCTTAATCTAATGATGTTTAAGCAATAAAGATATTTGGTTGATTAAATTCCTAAAAGAGGAAGAAGTTCAGAGGTAGCTGGTCCAGGGTTCAGACATGTCACGAGTGACCTAGACTTTTCTTCTTTCATCCCCTGCCCCCTGCAACCCTGCAGTGCTGTCTTGATGCCTCATGGGCATAGGATGTGTGCTGCAGTCCCAGGCATCACCTCTCTGTCCAAAGCAGAAAAAGGGCTAGGGTGGCACTAACCATACTTTTCCTTTTTATTAAGAAAGCAAAATGTTCCTGGAAGTCCCCAGCAGCTGTCTCCTAATATCTTACTTGCAGAACTGCTGATATCCATGACCATACCTGGCTGCAAGGGAGCTGTAGACCAGGACTGTCATGATTAGTTTTGGCCAAGTGATTCTCCAAGAGAGGTCTTTGGACCAATAGCATCACCATCACCCGGGAACTTGCTACACATGCTAATTCTTAGGCCTCACCCCAGACCTACTGAATCCGAGCCGCTTGGAGTAGGGGCAGTGACGTTTGCGTGTGTTATTGAAGTATAGTTGATTTACAGTACTATATTAGTTTCAGGTGTACTGCATAGTGATTCAATATTTTTATAGATTATACTCCATTTAAAGTTATTATAAAATATTGGCTATATTTCCCTGTGATATACAATATAACCTTGTTGCTTATTTATTTTATATAGTGGTTTGTATCTCTTAATCCTGTACCCCTGTATTGCCCCTCCTCCACCCCCCTCCCCACTGGTAATCAGTACTTTGTTCTCTATATCTGTGAGACTGTTTCTATTTTGTTATATTCAGTCATTTGTTTGATTTTTTAGATTCCACATATAAGTGATAACATAGTATTTGTCTTTCTGTGTCTGACTTATTGCACTAAGCAGAGGTTAGTAGACCCTCTAGGTCTACTTATGTTGTTGCAAATGGCAAGATTTCACTCTCTTTTGTGGCTGAGTAATATTCCGTTGTGCGTGTATGTGTGTATTTCTACCACATCTTCTTTATCCATTCATCTATTGATGGACATTTAGATTGCTTCCACGTCTTGGCTATTTTAAATAGTGCTGTAAAGAACATTAGGATACACATATCTTTGAATTAGCGTTTTCATTTTCTTCAGATATATACCCTGGAGTAGGATTGCTGGATCATATGGTAGTCCTATTTTTAGGTTTTTGAGGAACCTCCATACTGTTTTACATAGTGGTTGGGAGAGGGGGTGAACAGGGTGTTGTGAGCAAGGCACACAGAGCACGCAGAGCTCCTAGAACAGAAAACTCCTAGAAGAGAAAACTCCTAGAAGAGAACGTAGGCAGAACACTCTTTGACTTAAGTCATAGCAATATTTTTTGGGGATTTGTCTCCTCAGATAAAGGAAACAAACTAAAAATAAATGAATTGGACCTAACTAAACTTAAAGGCTTTTGCACAGCAAAGGAAACCATTAACAAGATGAAAAGAAAACCCACTGAATGGGAGAAAATATTTGCAAAGGGTATGTCCAATAAGCGATTTGTATTTTAACAAACTCTCTGGATAATTCTGATATGCTCAGTTTTGAGAACCACCGGCTCAGATCAATTATTTATCATCTATGATTGGGCTTGTTGTTGCCCTGAACAGAACGGAGATTCCGTTTGTAACATGAAATTTAGGGTTGGATACTGGGCAGGTGTCTAAGTGTCTAACAAGGTATATTAACTTTTGGCTGTCATATATGTTGCAAACAGGGATGATTATTATTAATGTGAAAGGCTTGCATAGGAAGTCAGCATCCGTAGGCTTGAGAACTGGTGCTTTATATCTGTTTGCTCTGTGATCTTGGGCAAATCACTGAACCTTTCTGAGTTGGCTTCCTGCTCTTTTAAGGAGAGATATCCTTGCAGGGCTCCTATAAGAATTAGTTAATACAATGAATATAGAAGGATCCTGAAAAACCCTAAGGCTTCATGTGCTGCCTGTTCCCATGTGTGGGCAGATCACTGTCTTTCTGCTCCATAAGCATCTGGTTCAGCTCTCTCAGCCTGACCCAGACAGGCCCTGAGCAATACTAATAGGGGCCCTGTAGGCACAGCATACCAGGTTCCATCAACGAAGTCCAGATCTCCCACTTGCTCGAGGCAGGGGGTAATGTCTTGGGGAGAGAGGTGGAAAAGGAGAGGGAACATTTCTGTAATGTGCCAGGGTAAGCCTGTGTTTATTGTTGCTTCGATTGTTTTTCTCGCTGCTGCTTTTTTTTTTTTTTAAGGGACATTTAATAGTAATATATATATATATATATATATATTTTATTTTTGACTGTGTTGGGTCTTCGTTTCTGTGCGAGCGCTTCCTCTAGTTGTGGCAAGCGGGGGCCGCTCTTCATCGCGGTGCACGGGCCTCTCACTATCGCGGCCTCTCTTGTTGCGGAGCACAGGTTCCAGACGAGCAGGCTCAGTAGTTGTGGCTCACGGGCCCAGCCGCTCCGCGGCATGTGGGTTCTTCCCAGACCAGGGCTCGAACCCGTGCCCTCTGCATTGGCAGGCGGATTCTCAACCACTGCGCCACCAGGGAAGCCCTCTCGCTGCTTCTTACATGAGTTTCTTGAATTTAACAAACTGGGGTCTTTCAAAACAGCTTGCCAAATAGCTCACAGACAAACAATGACAATAAAGAAGTTCAAGATAGGGTACTGATAGTGGACATGGGTAGATACTTCTCTCCCACCTTCCAGTGCCCTGGCACTTGCATGGCAAGAGGAGGCGGAATGGGATTTCTTTAGGATGTGCTAAATATTTTAAACGGCTAGAAGCTGTTTCTCCCAGTCTGCATGCATATAACATTACCCACTGTACTGTAATCTCAAGCATATTTACAAGCTCTGAAAGTATTATAACCATAAAGACCACCTGAGCATAGCTCTTCACAGTTCAATCAATTCACTGGCAAGGATTTGTGTAGTGCCTGGGAGAGGGCACACACTGGCATTCAGGCCAAAAAGGGCACAGCGGATGATTATTTTGATATGTTAGCTGGTTGCTGATACCTCAGTGGTCGCCTCCCTACTGGTTGTAAGAGCCATCCTTGCCTACCAGCCACGAGTGGCAGGCAGTAGAAGAGAGAATGGCAGAGCCCAGAGAGCCGGGGACTCCACTGTACAAAAAGCCTTTGAAATACAAGGTGTCAATTTGAGACAAGGATGATCTTGTCAGGCTAAGATGTGATGTTGTTTTGGAAAGCAGTTTGGTGAGTCCAATTCTTACAGCAGACAGAAACCCCATGAAGCTCCCTCTCAAGAGGGAGTCAGAAATTATGAGCCAAGGACCATGATCATAAATGTTTTATGATTCTGGAATTCTTACAAGTTTTGTTAATTCCTGCATGTGTCCACATAGCAATTAGCAGTCATCCTTATGGAGAAAGGCTTTTGGGTTTTTGTTTTTGTTTTTTCTAGTAGGAAAAGCTGGGGGACCAGCAAGGAATTAGGCAGAGGGTGGATTGAGGAGTTAGTGGTAGCTACTGGCAGAGAATCAGCTGGGAAAGACTGGAGGAGGGTATCAGGAACTAGTTTGCACTTGAAAAAGATTCTTGAGTGTGAGCTGTAGAAATTCCCGGTGGAATCCCCTGACAATGAGATTACTCATTTTACCCTCAGGCTTCAGTGGAGTCAGTGTCACTTTCCTTTCATGATACTATAGCAGATAAGGTTTGGAAACTTGTCTTATACCATTTACCAAACCTTGGACCAATAATTCATTTATTCAGTATATATTTCATGTTTATTGAGTACCTACAGGTGCTGAGTGCCGTATGTAGTGTTGTTACACAATGATGAAAAAAACCTACAAAATTTATGCCTCATGGAGGTTATATTCTAATAAGGAAGACACACAAAAACTCCACAAATAAATAATTATAACTCAACAGAAGTCACATGAAAGAAATAGACCAATGAGTGAGAGGGTTACCAGTGAGGCCATGTTGAACAGGGTGGTCATTGAGCCCCTTTTGAAGATACACATTTGCACTGAAAGTTGAAGGATGAGAATGAGCCAGCCATATAAGGAGTTATCAGGAGAGTATTCCCAACAGGGAAGCAACCAACACAAAGGCCTGGAGGTGGGGGAGAGCTTGGCAGATTCTAGGAGTAGAAAGAAGGCCACCATGTCTGAAGCATGGTGAGCAAAGGCAGGGTGGGGAGAATGCTGTGAAAAAGGGTGGAGAGTTGAGGAGGGTCCAGGTCATGAAGGACTTTGTCGGGCATGGTAAGGAGTTAGGAGTTTAATCTATGGGCAATGGGATTTTTTTTTTTTATTATTGAAGTGTAGTTGATTTACAATGTTGTGTTAGTCTCTGGTGTACAGCAAAGTGATTCAGATATATATATATATATATATATATATATATATATATATATATATATATATATATACATGCACACACACACACACATATATGTATATATATATATATATACACACACACATATGTATTCTTTTTCAGATTCTTTTCCCTTATAGGTTATTACAAAATATTGAGTATAGTTCCCTGTGCTATACTGTAGGTCCTTGTTGGTTATCTATTTTATATATAATAGTGTATATATGTTAATCCCAAACTCTTCATTGATCCCTCCCTCACCTTTCCCTTTGGTAACCATAAGTTTGTTTTCTGTGTCTGCGGATCTACTCCTGTTTTGTAAGTAAGTTCATTTGTATCATTTTTTAAGATTCCACATATAAGTGGTATCATATGATATTTGTCTTTCTCTGTCTGTCTTACTTCAGTTAGAATGGTAATCTCTAGGTCCATTCTTGTTGCTGCAAATGGCATTATTTCATTCTTTTTTACGGCTGAGTAGTATTCCATTGTATATATGTACCACATCTTCTTTATCTATTCACCTGTCGATGGACATTTAAGTTGCTTCCATGTCTTGGCTATTATAAATAGTGCTGCTATGAACATAGGGGTGCATGTATCTTTTTGAATTAGAGTTTTCTCCAGTATATGCCCAGGAATGAGATTGCTGGATCATATGGTAGTTCTATTTTTAGTTCTTTAAGGAACCTCCATACTGTTTCCCATAGTGGCTGCACCAATTTACATTCCCACCAACAGTGTAGGAAGGTTCCTTTTTTTCCACACCCTTTCCAGCATTGATTGTTTATAGACTTTTTGATGATGGCCAGCAATGAGAAATTATTAAAGAGTTTTGAGCAGTGATTTGATAAAGACCATTGATAAGAGGTATTCTGGCTGCCAAGTGAAGAATGGATTAAAAGGGTCTAAACAAAGGAGAGAAACAAATCAAGAGTTGTTGTCATAGTGCTGTGAGAAGGTATGGTGGTTCAGAATGGGTGGGACAGTGAAGGAGGAGAGACATCGCTGGATATGAGAGGCTATGCAGGTAGAATGACAGGTGCCCTGTAAAGAGTTAAGCAGGAGGTGAGAACTACTGACAGAGAGTCTTGGAGAGGGGACCATTAGGGAAGACCTGAAAGGAGATATGAGGAAGTGTCCGTACTTAAGAAGGGTTTGTGAGACTGAGCCCTAAATGGTCCAGGGTAGAATCCCTTGGCAGTGAATTTCACACCATCTCTCACCCTCAAGTTTCACCTGTGTCATATGTCACTGTGGACTCAGGGATGGATTGGCTATAGAGAGATAATAGCCAGTAATATTAAGAGTAATAACTGTGAATTTACTGCGCCCAACATTGTGCTAAATTCCTAAATTCTCACATTAAAATGTCTGTTATTGAGTCCAATTTTTCAGTTGTAGAAACAGGCTCAATGGTTAAGAAACTTGTTCCAAGTCATACAGGTAGGAGGTGGTGGAGTCAAGAATTGAACCCAGGTGTATCCAACTATAAGTTCATGCTTTTATTACTTTCCTCTCAGTTTTATATGCTGTACTTGTCATAAAATTAATCAAATAAGTGTTTCCTGTGGATACCCTGCCATGTGTTGTGTCTAAGTGAGAGAAGGGACTTGAGTGCGATGCGGTTCCTGTTTTAGACTTGTTGCTAGAGCAGAGGGATAAAGTGTGACCGCAGATGACTCCCCCCCTCCCCCCAAATTAAAAAGTGATGTGTAACACACAAGAGGAAGAAACAAAGGACTTTTAGGATTCAAAGAAGGAAGAGAATTTTCCCAGCATGTGGGTAGGGAGATGCAGAATCAGAGACTGTGTCATAAGAAGGCAACAGTTAGGATGGGCCTGGCCACATATATCCAGAGAAAACTCTAGTTCAAAAAAGATACATGCACCCCTATGTTCATAGCTGCACTATTCACAATAACCAAGACGTGGAAACAACCCACATGTCCATGGAAAGATGAATGGATAAAGAAGATGTGGCACATATATACAATGGAATATTACTCAGCCATAAAAAGAAATGAAATTGAGTTATTTGTAGTGAGGTGGATGGACCTAGAGTCTGTCCTACAGAGTGAAGTAAGTCAGAAAGAGAAAAACAAATACAGTATGCTAACACATATATATGGAATCTAAGGAAAAAAAAAAAGGTCATGAAGAACCTAGTGGCAAGACAGGAATAAAGACACAGACCTACTAGAGAACGGACTTGAGGATATGAGGAGGGGGAAGGGTAAGATGTGACAAAGTGAGAGAGTGGCATGGACATATATACACTACCAAATGTAAAATAGATAGCTACTGAGAAGCAGCTGCATAGCACAGGGAGATCAGCTCAGTGCTCTGTGACCACCTAGAGGGGTGGGATAGGGAGGGTGGGAGGGAGGGAGACGCAAGAGGGAAGAGATACGGGAACATATGTATATGTATAACTGATTCACTTTTTTATAAAGCAGAAACTAACACACCATTGTAAAGCAATTATACTCCAATAAAGATGTTAAAAAAAAAAGATGTGGTGTATATATATATATATATATATATATATATATATATATATATATATATATATATATATATACACACACACACACACACACACACACATACACACACACACACACACACAGACACACAATGGAATACTACTCAGCCATAAAAAGGACTGAAATAATGCCATTTGTAGCAACACGGATAGACCTAGAGATTATTACAGTAAGTGAAATAAGTCAGAGAAAGACAAATACCATATGATATCACTTATATGTGGAATCTAAAATATGGCACAAATGAATTTATCTCCAAAACAGAAAGCGACTCATAGAGAACAGACTTGTGGTTGCCAAGGGAGAGGTGGGTGGTGGAGGGATGAATTGGGAATTTGGATGCAAACTATTATATTGGTATATAGAATGGATAAACAACAAGATCCTACTGTATAACACAAGGAACTGTATTCAGTATTCTGTGATAAACCATAATGGAAAAGAATATGAAAAAGAATGTATATATATCTATAAATATCTATAAATAAATATGAATCACTTTGCTGTACAGTACAAATTAACACAACATTGTAAATCAACTATATTTCAATAAAATAAGTTAAAAAAAAAAAAAAAAGATGGGCCTGACTAGAAGCTCAGAGAGAAGGCCACGGCACAGCAGGAAAGTACACAGCTATGTGTTATGTGATTGGTTTAGGGCAGAAATTCTCAAAGTATAGTCTGGGGACACTTTGATGTGGGAAGCAAAACTATTTTCATTATTTACCTTTTTCAATCTCATTCCCTCATGGGAGTACAGTTGAGTTTTCCAGAGGCAGTATGACTTATGATATTGCAACAGACTGAATACAGAAGCAGAAATAAGAATCCAGCTGTCTTCTACTAAGCCAAACATTAAAGAGATTTGCAAAAAAGTAAAACAATCCTGTGCTTCCCAGTATTTTTGTGTGTGCACGCTTTGGGAAACACAGTTACTTTTTGTAAAAATATGTTATTTTTGTTAATAGGTTTATTGTTAGGTTGTATTACAATAAACATTTTTTTTTAGTTCTCAATTGGAATCTCTAACTCAGTAAATATTGATAGATATAACCTACATAAACCAAAACTCTTTCCGATCTTCAATGATTTCAGGGAGTGTAAAGGAGTCCTGGGACCAAAAAGTTTGCAATCTGCTGGTCTGATATAACAGTAGGCACTAGCATGTGTTGGCTTCAGTGCTTCCAGGCGTGGGGAGAGCCAGGCTCGTCTCTGGCCCTTGGTGGGACTGTAGGACTTGGTAGGTTTACATGCATCATAGTGTGGTGGGATTCGCTTGTTTAGCTCCAGACAGGCTTCTCTGCCACTGTCTCCTCCACGGTGGTGAGTCCTGAAGGGGGGGCGGCTCCAGGCAAGAACCAGTTGGAAACTTCAGACCGTACCTCCAGGCCTGGGGAGGGTTGCAGAGTGAACTGCTCTCACTGCCTTTCTCACTTTGCTATCTGGGCTGTCTTAAAGCAGAGGCTTCTTGTATACCTTAGTTGAAATCCTTAGTTGGAGTCCTTCACAAGAGAGGAGCGCTAAGTTCTCTTAGTCATTGGGATAAGGCACTGCACTGTGATTAAGCACATGAGCTTTTGTATTAACCATCCTGGCTTTTAATCCATACACTTCGATTTATTGTCTTCTTGTGCTAGTTATTTAACCTCCCTGTTCTTTCTTCATTAGTCAGTAGAGATGATATCTACCTCATAGGTTTGTTGAAGATATTAAATGAGAGAAGCTATGTAAAGTGTGTAGCTTAGTGCCAGGCACATAGCAAGGTCTCAGATGGCAGCTGTTAGGGTAGAATTAGGACTAGCGGGTTGAAACCATAGGCAGGCAGATTTCAGCTCCATGAGAGAATGCACGTTAAGACATTAGTACAGTGCTTGGCATCTAATGATCACTTGACAAGTGGTAATTGCTGTTACTGATATAATTATTTAAAATGTGAGTTTAAAAGTTGTATGATATAGAACTTCCTTTTGCTCAGAGCTATCCCTGAATAAATTTGGATGTATTATATTGGATCGTTTGGTTGGTTGTTTGTTTGTTCATTTGATAAACATATTGAGTGACTTAACAGGTACTACATGCTGGGATTAAAAATTGATTAAAAGAATTGGAAGAATATAAGTAAAGAGTGGGCAATGAGTCATGGGATACTGTAGAGGAGACTCATGCATTGGGTAAGCCAGGGTAGGACTCAGGGACTTTGGAGCAACTCCCCTGCCTCTTGACTTACAAAACTGTACTCTGGTATGACATTAACATTGCAGTGTCAGAGCTGATATTCTACAATGACATTCAGGCTCTAGAGATCACTTAGGCTGAGCTGTTCCTTGCACATATGGAGAAATTGAGGTACTATCTCCCAGTCCAGTTCCTGATAATATTCTCTTTAATGCTCACCATCCCCAAATGGTTTAGATGGAAGGGTATGAGAAAAGGGAAGGATGATGAACTTTGGGCAGCTTTACGATAGCCAAATTAATCACTCAGTGAGTGGAAGTGTGTTGGGCTCAAAGTATCCAACATAGCCTTGTGTGCCACTAAGGAGGCAGTGAAGCCACATGGTTAAGAATGCCTGGTAACACTCTCAGGTCTTATATTTACTAAATGTGTGACCTTGGGCAGTCTTTTTAGTTCTCTGGGGTGAAATTTTCTCAACTGGAAAATGGGGTGTGTAGTTAGAAATTACATTCAGCTGGTAGAAAGAAGAAAATCCCGCAAACGATGACAGCAACAAATTAGGGTTTTATTTTTCTCACTTAAAGAGGTCAGCGAATAGGCAGACCAAGACTTGTAATGGCAGTTACACAATCTAACAGTGACCCAGTATCCTTCTCCCTTTCTTCTTTGCCTTCCTTAGTGCATGGTTACTTTCTTCATTCTTAAGGCATGGTCACAACATGGCTGCTTCAGCTCCAACTATCACATCCAGGTTTTTTGTGCGAATATAGAGGAAACATGGAAGGGAAAGAGGTCAGTTCTCTTTTAAAGAATGTTTCTCAGAAACCCTGCTCACAAACTTCTTATGTCTCATGGCCAGAAGTTGGCTATGTGACCATCCCTACGTGCAAGAGATGTTGAGAGATAGAAGTTTTGTCTGGGTCCTTTGCAGCTCTGAATAAAACTGGAGTTGACTTAGTAAGGAAGAAAAGGATAATGGATATTGAACAGGTGACTAGCAGTCTTTGCTATAGAAGCCAGATAATATTACCTATCCTCTTAGGTTTTGTGAAGATTAAATGAGATGATACATGTAAAGCACTTAGCTCAGTGCCCAGGCATATAGATAGGGTTTATCCAAGAGAAGGTAATCATCCCTATCGTCAATAAATTTTTCCTTCTACTGGGGAGAGAGACAGAGATGATGAAATAATGACACGGTAATTTACTATAAGACAAATGTAAAATTCAGTCACTTCACGGGATCACCTTGAGCACTTCTCATTGAGATTCTTTCTTCTTTCTTTACATGCATGATCTCATTTGCCTTCAAGGCAACCCAGTGTGGGCGGGTGATGGGAAGTAGGTACTTTGATGGGGAAACTGAGGTTCTATGAGATAAATGACTCGCTCGAGTCACACACTTATTAGAGGCTAGCTGGGAGAGGAATCCAGGTCTGTGGGACTATGAATCCGGTGCCATGCACTAGCCCAGGCTCTGCTATCCCCATCCCTGGGTCCTCAGACAAGTCCTGTGCCCTCTCTGAGCCTTAGTTTCCTTTTCAATAAAACACATTGAGCTAGATGAGCTTACAGGTAGTTTCTGGGACTCTCTCCTATGAACTATTAAAAGAAAATTAAAAATAAAAGATAAAATCATGATTCTTGTACAGGTATAAAGATAAACTCGTGTTAAAGATTTTAGTTAACTCCTTTAATGAGGAAATAGCTGTAATATTACAACCAGTTCAGAGGAGAATCCAAAGAACAGGAGCATTTAGAAATCAGAAATATTGAAATGAATTTGCAAATGGAGACAAAACTAGTTTTTTCCCCCCACAGGGTGGGGATGCTTCTTCCCCGACTAGAGAGAATTCATTTGCATGTCTATAGGCAAGAATTATTTGGCACTGTTATCAGTTATCTACAATGAAAAAAAAATTCCCAGAGTCTGATCAGATAAGGCGGAAGGGGGTGCTATGGACGATGCCTCATTTTCTGTTGAAACGCACATTTTCCCCCGCAGAACCTTCAGTAGAAAACGTCTAGTCCAGTCAGGCTGATCCTGTTTCTGCCTCCCTCAAACATGTACCATCCTCGTCTCCCTGCTGCTTCATAGACACCTGTGTCTACAATGTTGTGTTAGTTGCAGGTGCACAGTAAAGTGACTCAGTTATACGTATATATGTATAAATATATACTTTTTAAAACATTCTCTTCCATTATAGGTTATTTATTTATTTATTTTTAAACATCTTTATTGGAGTATAATTGCTTTACAATGGTGTGTTAATTTCTGCTGTATAACAAAGTGAATCAGCTATACATATACATATATCCCCATATCTCCTCCCTCTTGCGTCTCCCTCCCACCCTCCCTATCCCACCCCTCTAGGTGGTCACAAAGCACCGAGCTGATCTCCCTCTGCTATGCGGCTGCTTCCCACTAGCTATCTACTTTTTATTTGGTAGTGTATATATGTCCATGCCACTCTCTCACTTCATCCCAGCTTACCCTTCCCCCTCCCTGTGTTCTCAAGTCCATTCTCTACATCTGAATCTTTATTCCTGTCCTGTCCCTAGGTTCGTCAGAACCATTTTTTTTTTTTTTATATTCCACATGTGTTAGCATACGGTATTTGTTTTCCTCATTCTGACTTACTTCACTCTGTAGGACAGACTCCAGGTCCATCCACCTCGCTACAAATAACTCAATTTCACTTCTTTTTATAGCTGAGTAATATTCCATTGTATATATGTGCCACAACTTCTTTATGCATTCATCTGTTGATAGACACTTCGGTTGCTTCCATGTCCTGGCTACTGTAAATAGTGCTGCAGTGAACATTGTGGTACATGACTCTTTTTGAATTATGGTTTTCTCAGGGTATATGCCCAGTAGTGGGATTGCTGGGTCATATGGTAGTTCTATTTTTAGTTTTTAAGGAACCTCCGTACTGTTCTCCATAGTGGCTGTATCAATTTACATTCCCACCAACAGTGCAAGAGGGTTCCCTTTTCTCCACACCCTCTCCAGCATTTATTGTTTGTAGATGTTTTGATGATGGCCATCCTGACCGGTGAGAGCTGATGCCTCATTGTAGTTTTGATTTGCATTTCTCTAATGATTAGTGATGTTGAGCATCCTTTCCATTACAGGTTATTAAAAGATACTGAGTATAGTTCCCTGTGCTCTACAGTAGGTCCTTGTTGGTTATCTATTTTATATATAGTAGTGTGTATATTTTAATCCCAAACTCCTAATTTATTCCTCTCCCTCCCCCCTACCCTCTGCTTTGGTAACCATATATTTGTTTTATATGGCCTGCAGTTTTGTTGCTTCCAGAAAGTCTTCATTGATTGGTCCTACTCTCTTTGAATGGATCAGGAAAGCCAGCTGGAGGGCAGGGCAGTGGCAGGGATCACACTTGTGGAGTGATCGAACCAGGAGGCCACACAACAGGAAGCTTCTCCATCTAGTCTGCTTCCAGGGCCTGGCTCCCTTAGTGGCTCAGTCGCCAACTGGTTAAGTAACCTTGGGCAAATACTTGACTTTGAGTTTATCTGGAACATTCCAGAACTCCCCACATAGACTGAGTTGTCTTTGAGAGCTGGGAAAAGGTTTTTTCCTCTCTTTCAGAGAGACATTTGGGAGGCCACATGATACAGTTGAAGTGTCCTGAGTTTAGTGTTAAGGTTTGATTTCCACGTAGTCTCTGTTACTAGCTATGTGACCATGGATTAGTCTTCTCACCTCAGTTTGCTTATCTGCAAAATGGCAGTTATCATCCGTGTCTGTGGTAGGCTGAAAAATGTCCCCACTAGAAGACATTCTCATCCAATCCTTGGAATCTATGAATGTTACCT
Source organism: Balaenoptera musculus (assembly GCF_009873245.2). Taxonomy (NCBI): domain Eukaryota; kingdom Metazoa; phylum Chordata; class Mammalia; order Artiodactyla; family Balaenopteridae; genus Balaenoptera; species Balaenoptera musculus. The sequence continues at coordinate 127,261,478 of NC_045787.1, forward strand.
TATTTGGAAAAAGGGTCTTTGCGGATGTAATTAAGGATCTTTAGAAGAGGAGATTATGCTGGATTATCCAAGGGATGCTAAATGCAATCACAAATGTCCTTATAGAAGAAAGGCAGAGGGAGATTGAACACACAGAGAAGGCAGTGAGCTGAAGATAGAGGTGAGATTGGAGTCCTGCACCTAGCAGCTCAGGAATGCCAGCAGCCACCAGAAGCTGAAAGAGTCAAGGAAAAAACGTGTTCCTAGAGCCCCCAAAGGGAGCATGGCCCTGAGGGGTTTCAGACTGATGGCCTCCAGAACTGTCAGAAAATACACTTCTTTTGTTTCTAAGGCACCAAGTTTGTGGTCATTTGTTACAGCAGCCCCAGGAAATTAATACGATGTACCACTGGCCTTACAGGATTGCTGTGAAGCTCAAAGGGGAAAGAATCCAATAGTGCTTTAGAAATGGTTAAATTCAAACCACGGTTAACGTAGACAAATAATTGGTAAGTAATATGTAGATATCCATTCATAGTTTGCATATTCATACAGAACTTTGATCAGTGACAATGAAAATTGCATGAAAAAATAAATGAAATAACTTGTCAAGTAAAAATAGTATTTCAAGCAGATATTCCCCATTGACCTCACTTTATGTTGGCCTCCTATTGTCAGGGTAAAGGACAGAGATCATGGTCTCTCCCTTTCAGCTGCCCTGTCCCTGGGGTTATGGGATAGGCTGTCAGAGGATGGATCAGTGCCTCCCAAGCACCACTGGCTACACTGAAATAGTGTTGTTACTACCAGGAGGCTTCGAGTGACAGCGAGAACAAGTGGCTATTGTTTGGTGGGTCCCATCTCAGGGTGAAAACTGACACAGCAGAGAGACAGTTGGATGGAGATGCCTTTGCCCTGCCAGGACTCAGCGCAGCAGACCACAGCAGCTGCGGTGCAGCACCATGGGGCTGAAATGCAATGGTGAGGCACGGCTTGCCCACGCCGACTGCATTCCAGCGGTGCAGACGCCAATCTGAGGCGGGTACAGTGCCAGAAGCAGGTGGAAGAACTCAGCTTTGCCAGAACAGAACTGTGTCCACGCTCCACTCCCAACACACACACACACGCACACGCACACACACACACACTCTCTCTCTCTCTCTCTCTCTCTCTCTCCCTCCCCCTCTCTCTCCCTCTCTCCCTCCCTCCCTCCCTCCCTCTCTCTCTCTCTCTCTCTCTCTCTCTCTCTCTCCAACCAAGGTGCTCTGCAAAGGGCACTGGTCCAGCTTTGCCAATGCACCTCATGGACCTTTCTGGGATTGTGTCTTGCTCTTGTTTTTTCCTCAGTACTTAAACCAAGACACTCTACTTGCAACGCCTCTTCTTTGTCCCCTAGACCAGTCCTATATTCCATTTCTTCTCTCTGGCCTGTTCCCAGCTATATGCTCTGGGAACTACAATGATCACACCAGTATTTAGTTGTTAATTAGTTAATTAACTGCTTACTGGGCATTGACTGCCTACTATAAGTCAGGCAGAGACATGCTGGTCATATGGTCGACAAAGCAGACCTCCAGGGAGTATGTGAGCAGGGGACAGTCTTTAAGAAAACGATCACATAGGGAACTCAATAATTGTAAACTATGAGGTACTATGGAGAGAAATATAGGGTCCTAAAAGAGAATTTTTCAGTTTGGAAGAATGGGGAAGGCCTCTCCGAGGAAGGGATTTTTATCTAGATGTTTCATAGATGAGTAGGAATTCATCTGGTATGCAATTTGGGTTTGGGGGTGTGTGTATGTGTGTGTATGGGGATGTGTGCTTCCAGGAAGAATGAACAATGGGGACAAAAGCTGACCTGCATCTGAGGGACTGGAAGGAGGTGAAGTGGCTTCCTTGGAGTGAGTGAGGGGACAAAAGGTTGGAGACAGGGGCAGAGGCGATTTTAAGCATCTTTGTCTTTATTCAAACTATGAAGGCATCTGCAGAGGGATTTGAAGCAGGAAAGTGACATGACCTGGTTTGGCTGCCGGAAGAAGAATAGGCTGGAGAGGGCACAGTGACGCTGAGACAATTAGGAGGCTATCCCGACAGAGAAAGACCCTAGGAGCCGCTGCGTCCAACCTTTCCCTTCACGGATGGAGTTGAAGTGGTGGCCAAACTCCCCTAGTGAGTTGGCAGATGAGGCAGGACTTGAACCCTGGTTTAGTGACTTCTAGGCCAATATACTTGACACTGCACCACACTACATTTAAGTAAATGATTTCCTTTTCATAGGGATAGCAGTAATGGATGTCTGTCCTTCAGTGGCAGCTTAAGACATTTTGTGGTCTTATTACAGGTATTTCATGGAGAGTGATAAAGGAAAATTCAGCACTTAAGTTTTTATTAACTCGTAACCTGACCACATGGATGACCACTTTAGGTTCCCCATCATGTTCAAGGCAGGAAAATATGGTGGGTATAAGACTTAGGATCTCAAAGCCAGAAAGACATGGGTTCAAACCCCAGTCCACCATTTATTAAGCTCTGCCCCCTTAGCAAGTTGCGTTACCACTCTGAGACTGAGTTTCTTCAACTAAAATTGGGTGTAATAATGGTAGTTTCATATCATGTTGTTTTATTAAAAGCAAATACGTGTCTGGCATATAATAAGTGCACGATAAATGCTGGTTATTAGCATGGTGAGGATGATAATGTTGATCTACTTAGTCAAAGACAGAGTGTGTCCTTTCTAGAGTACTTTTAGAAAAGAGTTATTTAATTTCACTTTTAATTGATCAGTTCTATAAAACTTATGGTCTATTATATACAAGGGTCTGTCCTAGGCATGGTTCACATCCCCAAGGTGATTAAATGGAGGGATGAGACAAGTCTACAAATAATTCTAATAACGTTTCCTATTAGAAATCCTAAGTGAAATGGAGGTTCAGTGACAGAGGTGTGCCCTCCAACTGGCGGAATTCTGAAAGTCTTTGGGAGAAGATGTTTCCTGAAATGTTGTTTGGAGGATGAGCAGAATTTTATTCTTTTGAAGATGGGGTAGTTACCATTTTGGATATTTTCCTTTGTACTGCAAAAGTTACACTTGATCTCTTTAGAAAATTTAGAGAAAAGTCAGTAAACAAAAGGAAGAAAAATCAAAATTCCCCCGTGATTCCACCAGCTGAGTTACCATTGGGTTGTATAATTTTAAAACATATTATTATGCAATATATATGCACACAGTTATACAAATGGGATTGTGCTAGTCTAGAGCCAGTTTTTTCTTTTTACTTCAAAACACATTTTAAAATAATTTTTCATTCCACTGAATGTTCTGTTTTGTATTCTTTTACAAGGTGGTCAGTCAGGTGTGGCCACAAGAGGGGACACAGAGAGGTGCAGAAAAACAAAGTTTATCATATTCACAAGTCCTGGAGAGTCACTGCGTGCCATGAGGGTGAGGATAATGCATGGGGGAAATGCCAGGGGATGGGGCTCCACCAAACAAGTAAGGAGTCAAGAAAGAGCAAGGAGCCATGAGCAAGCATCTTTACTGGGGATCAGGATGGAGAATCCAAGCAAAAGGCATGGGGGGATTTCATGGGTGTGTTTGAATGCTACTAGGTCAGTCAGGAGAGGACAAAAAGTGACCAGTGGCAGGGGTCAGTTTTCTCATACTTGTGCACTTGGTGGCCTGGCCACTGTACTTCCAGCCTGTTTGTGGGGATGTTGAGGCAGCAGGAAAATATATTTTAAAATTTGCAACACATGGTCTTAGACTTTTTAATGGTTACATGGTATTTGACTCTTGGAGATCCTATGGTATATTTAGCCAAGCTTCTATAGTTGAACATCTAAGCTGTTTCCTGGTTGGTTTTTTGGTTTGTTTATTTGTCATGTGTACAAACACTAGAACAAACACAGTTGTAGCTAAATAATGCAATCACACATGATTTATTTCCTCAGGCTAATTTTTTAGCAGTAATATTCCTGGGCCCAAAGGGAATGCCCTTTTTAAAAAATTATTTTATTCTCTAAGTTCTGGAAATGGTGAGTAGGCATGCACTTTAAAAAGGCACTTTATTTGTGTTTGTTATTTAAATTTTTATTAACCTCAGAATATTATATTAGTAATAATTCCTTACATTTTTGTATCATCTTCTAATTTTGAAAGCGTGTTAATATACTTTCAATTTGATTTGATTCTAGCAGCAACTTTGGAGGTAGGCAGGTAGACACTATTAGTCCTCATTTTTCAGATGAGGAAAACAGGTCTCAGAGAATGAAGTAATCTGTTTAGGGTAACAGACTAGTTACCCTAGTAACTAGTAAATGACAGAGCCTTCTGACATGGAACCCTGATGCCCGTTTGCATTATACAAGGCTGCCGGCCTCACTTCCTCCCCAGTGACTATTTTATCTCTCATAATAATAGCCTGAGAGAGATTATTAGACCTATCATGCCCACTAGACTTGTTTTTTGAAGTTTTATACCACTTTACTCATATTATTTTTTAAAAATGCGACCATGAGACATTTTTCTTGGCATTGTACTGCATTCTCAGGTTATGAATGGGTAGGCTTTTAATAGGCAGTGGAGAAGGGGAGACTATTTTATTCAGTAAGAGTAAAGTAGTAAAGGAATAAAGACATTAGATCAAAGGCTTAGAACTAGTCTCTGTCAGGCTAAATTTGGCCCAAAGAAATATGTTGTTTAGTCTGTAGCATGTTTAAAAAATTATTACTTATATTTGATTATGAGGATTTTTCATATCCTCAATTCTCTTTATTCAGAAGCTCTGGTAATCCTGAGCCTGCCTTCAAGCTGAGCTGTGATTGTTTTTTCCAGATTTATTGAAATATAATTGACATATAACATGGTGTAAGTTTAAGGCATGCAATGTGTTGATGTGATATATTTATACATTGCAAATGATTACCACAACAGCATTAGTTAACACCTGTATCGCCTCACATGATTGCCACTTCTTTTTTGTGGTGAGAATATTTAAGGCCAACTTTCTTAGCAACTTTCAAGTATATAATAGAGTGTTATTAACTATACTAATCACTATGTTGTATATTTGGTCCCCAGAACTTATTTATGTTATAACTGATAGTTTGTACTCTTTGACCAACATCTTCCTTTTCACCCACTCCCAGCCTCGGTAACCACCATTCTAGTCTCTGTTCCTATAAGTTTGGCTTTTTTAAGATTCCACATATAAGTGAAATCATACAGTATTTGTTTTACTCTGACTTATTTCATTTAGTATAATACCCTCAAGGTCCATCTGTGTTGTTGAAAATGGCAGAATGTCCTCTTTTCTCAAGGCTGTATATATACACCATATATTCTTTATTCATTCATCTCTTGATGGATACTTAGGTTGTTTCTATATCTTGGCTATTGCGAATAATGCTGCACTGAATGTGGGAATGCAGATACCTCTTCAAGATCTTGTTTTCATTTCCTTTGGATATGTATCCAGAAGTAAGATTGTTGGATCACATGGTAGTTCTGTTTTTAACTTTTTGGGGAACTTCCATACTGTTTTCCATACTGGCTGCACCAATTTACATTCCCACCAACAGTGCACAGGGTCCCCTTTTCTCTACTTCCTCCCCAACACTTACTTATCTTTTGTCTTTTATGACAGTCATTCTAAAAGGTGTGAGGTGATACATCATTGTGGTTTTGATTTACACTTTCCTGATGATTAGTGACATTGAGCACTTTTCCATGTACCTGCTGGCCGTCTGTGTGTCTTCTTTGTAAAAATGTCTATTTATTTCCCCTGCCCATTTTAAAATCAGATTGTTTATTTGCTATTGAGTTGTATGAGTTCCTTTTATATTTTGGATATTAATCCCTTATCACATATATGATTTACAAATATTTCCCCCTAATCTGTATGTTGCCTTTTCATTTTGTTGATTGTCTTTTGCTGTGCAGAAGCTTTTTAGTTTGTTGTAGTTTCATTTGCTTATATTTGCTTTTGTTGACTTTGAGTTTGGGGGTCACATACAAAAAATTGTCACCAATACCAATGTCAAGGTGCTTACCCACTCTGTTCTAGGAGTTTCATGGTTTCGGGTCTTACATTCAAGTCTTTAAACCATTTTGAGGTGATTTTTGTGTATGGTATAAGTTAAGGGTCCAGTTTCTTTCTTTCTTTTTTTCTTTTTGCATGAGGTTATCCAGTTTTCCCAAAACCATTTATGGAAGAGACTATCCTTTCCCCATTGTATGTTCTTGGCTCCTTTGTCAAAATTAATTGACCATATATGTATGGGTTTATTTCTGGGGTGGCTATTTTGTTCCATTGATCTATGTGTCTGTTTTTATGCCAACACCATACTGTTTTGATTACTACAGCTTTATTTAATACAGTTTGAAATCAGGAATTGTGATGCCTCTTTGTCCTTTCTCAAGATTTCTTTGACTATACAGGGTCTCTTGTAGTTACATACATATTTTAGGATTGTTTTTTCTCTTTCTGTGAAAAATGCCATTGGAATTTTGATAGGAATTACATTGACTCTATAGATTGCTTTGAGTAGTGTGCACATTTAAACAGTATCAATTCTAATCAATGAATATGAAATACCTTTTCATTTATTTATGTCTTCACTTTCTTTCATCAATGTCAGATCTTTTACCTCCTTGGTTAAATTTATTCCTAAAAATTTTATCCTTTTTTAAAAAAAATTTTATTCTTTTTTTTTTTTTTTTTAAGTGATTATTTATTTGAAATACCTATCCATAATTGTTACTTACTCAATTTTTTTGGCTACAACTTGGGAAAGTCAGGGATCACAAATAATATATTTGAAGGTTATGCCTATGATGCTTAAACATGTGGTCCTCTAATTTGGGCAATTAAGATAATAATATTAGCTTCTACAGTTATGTGAGCAGAATAGCTTAGTCAGAATTCAGCTTAGATTCAGTCTACACAAATATTAGGCTTTGTGTGTTTCAGAAAGATCAGAGATAGAAAAGGCTTACTGAGCCTTTACAATATTTGAATGCTAGTGCTTTCCTAAAATCATTTCATGGTGATATGTAATTTTTGTTTAAAGATAATTTGTGACATGTTTTTTTAAAAAACTGGTTTATATATATTTCCAAAATATATTTTTCTTTTATGAATTTTCTCTTGATTTAATTAAAATTCCTATATATGCATTAAAGATCTCCTATTATATTATTCTTTCAAAATGTTTGTTTTGTTCAAGATGCACCAAAATGTTATGGCTTTATAATATTTTTATTAGTAACTTAATTTGAGTTTGTATACCTGACATGCAATATCTGTTTTATTAATACAGCTTTCTGCTGGAAAAGTGAAATTAAAATTACTGAAGGAGCAGCTTCAAGGTAAACAGTTTACCATTATATTATTAGATGCTGAAGGTATAATTTCTTTTTTTTCACATTTGAATTACATAGAAAATTTAAGTGCTAGAACTGTTCATGCAGCATAAAGATTCTAAACCCAAAAATGGTGACTCTTTTTCTTTGATACTCAAAATATATTTTATCTGTATTTTGGGGAGGGGTGCTTATTTTATGTCACAAATCAACTTAGGATATGATCATAATAATAGTATTTTTGAAAAGTGAGAACTTTCATAGCATTGTTCCTTAAACTCTAGGAAGAAAATTTTAGCAGTATAAAATTATAGATTGAAATTTTACTCTGGGAAATTAAAAGAATATTGAAAACTGCTTTATATTTTAATACAGTATTTGAAAATAGCAAAAACCAAAAATAAAATTTGAATTTACAGTAATTCTAAAAGAAATAAGATTTTTAAAATAGAGGATAAACATTTAATTTGGATAGTTAAGATAATTTGATAGAACAAATTATAAAAATATATATAACATTTATTATAGAAGTTGTTCTGTGTGGGCTTTAGTTTGATCCAGAGATGGGGCAGAATGCTATGGGAATTCTATCCAAAGCATAGTTTTTAACATTCTGTAATTTTACATGTCCAGTTCACCTGAGTTTTTGATGCTATTGTTAAGTGGGATTTTTTTTCTAAATTTCTCTTTTTGATGGTTTGTTGTTAGTATGTAGAAATGCAACTGAATTTTATATATTGATTTTGTATCCTGAAAACTTTACTGAAATTGTTTATTAGTTAGTTATAACAATTGTTTTGGTGGAATCTTTAGGGTCTTTTATATATAATATCATGTTATCTACAAATAGAGACAATTTTATTCCTTTCCAATTTGGATGCCTTTTATTTCTTTTTCTTGCCTAGTTGCTCTGGCTACAACTTCTAGTACTCTGTTGAATAAAAGTGGTAAGAGTGGGCATCCTGGTTCCTGATCTTAGAAGAAAAGCTTTCAGCTTTTCTCTGTGAGTATGATGTTAGCTGTGTGCTTGTCATATATGGCCTTTATTATGTTGAGGCACATTCACTCTATACCCAATTTGTTCAGAGTTTTTTTTTTTTTTTAATTTTATTTATTTATTTATTTATTTTTGGCTGTGTTGGGTCTTCGTTTCTGTGCGAGGGCTTTCTCTAGTTGAGGCAAGTGGCGGCCACTCTTCATCGCGGTGCGGGGGCCACTCTTCATCGCGGTGCACAGGACTTTCACTATCGCGGCCTCTCTTGTTGCGGAGCACAGGCTCCAGACGCGCAGGCTCAGTAATTGTGGCTCACGGGCCTAGTTGCTCCGCGGCATGTGGGATCTTCCCAGACCAGGGCTTGAACCCGTGTCCCCTGCATTGGCAGGCAGATTCTCAACCACTGCACCACCAGGGAAGCCCCAGAGTTTTTATTATGAAAGGATGTAGAGTTTTTATTATGAAAGGATGTTGAGTTTTGTCAAATGCTTTTTCTGCATCTATTAAGATCATCAAATAATTTTATCTTTTATTTTGTTGAAGTGGTGTATCACATTTATTGATTTGTGAATGTTGAACCATCCTTGCATCCCTGGAATAAATCTCACTTGATCATGTTGCATGATCCTTTTAATGTACTATTGAATTCAGTTTCCTAGTATTTTCATGAGGATTTTTGCATACATGTTCATTGGGGATATTGGCCTGTAATTTCCTTTTCTTGTTTGGTTTTGGTATCTTGGTAATGCTGGACTCAAAAAATGTGTTTGGAAATATTCCCTTTTTTTGTATTTTTTGGAAGAGTTTGAGAAGGATTGGTAATTATTCTTTAAATATTTGATTGACTTTACCAGTGAAGCCATCTGGTTCTAGTCTTTGTTTTGTTGGGAGGTTTTTGATTACTGATCCAATCTCCTTACTAGTAATTCATCTATTCAGATTTTGTATTTCTTCGTGATTCAGTCTTGGTAAGTTGTATGTTTATAGGAATTTATCTATTTCTTCTTGGTTGTCCAATTTGTTGGCATATAATTGTTTGTAGTATTCTCTTATGATCCTTTGTATTTGTATTGTATCAGATATTTCTAATTTTATTTATTTGAGTCATCTTTCTTGGTAGCTATAAAGGTTTATCTAGTTTATTTTTCAAAAAACCAGCTCTTAGTTTCATTGACCTTTTCTAGTGCTTTGTTTGTCTGTCTTTCATTTATTTCCTCTCTTTATCTTTGTAACTTCCTTCCTTCTGCTAACTCTTAGCTTAGTTTGTTCTTTGTTTTTATTCCTTGAGGTGTAAAGTTAGGTATAAGCTGGGCCTTGATTGGCTAGAGCTGGGAAATTTCTGCCTCCATTAGGGCAGAAATGTTCTAGTTTGCCTCAGGCCTCATCACTCTACTGTTTTTCTAAAGGTCAGTAGTCATTAAAAATATGCCTGGCAAATTGCTTTACTTACTCCCAGCTGGTTCTAATCCATCACTTTTCTGGCTGGATCTTTTAGGCATCTGAATATGAACCCCTTGGCTTAGAGTATGTACAGGGAATAGGTGCTCATTTTGATTGGAGGCTAGAAGACATGCAGGAGAGTACTGGGAAAGAAAACTGGAAAGGCAGCTTATGATTGAGAAAGGGAGAGTCTTGAAACCAGTGGTAGCACCTGGACTTTATTTTTTAAACATAAGGAAGCCACTAAGGGATCTGAAACTCTTAACTGACATCCTAGCGTCCTGTCCTAGAACAGCTGTCTCCTGTTCATTTAAATGTTCTTTCCTTTCGCTTCATTTTCTCTTTGCCATCTCTGTTCCCAACGGGGAGTGTTTTCAAAAGGCTAGACAGCTGTTTACATCTCCTTTTTAATGAAGGCATTGTGGTTCTTCCCTCCCTCTAAGGGCATCTTGTAAATCGCTCTCTCTTTGTGAGAAGAGCCGCCCTTGCTTCTCTGCCTGCTCTACCTCCCTGGGTGGAGGCTGGGGCACATAGAACAGAAACACTTCACTCCACTGGTGTCCTGATTGATTTGCCAGGACTTGGGGAAAAAAGGAAGGCTTTTGTTAGCTGTTGTCAAGCAATTCCTGATTGAAATCCATTTGAGGAGTGACTGGCTTGTGGGAAATCTTTTCTCGTTCCTAGGTGAGGTACTTGGATGTAACCTGGATGTGATGGAGAGAAATGCTGGTAAAGAATCTTCTAGCCCTGTCTGAGTTGCTCATAAGCTGTCTGACCCTGTTCACCTTCATCCTGCTGAGCCCTCCTTCCCTCATCTATAAGATTAGACTAATCCCTGACTCGTCTCCGTCACAGGACCGACTCGAGGACTGAGTGGGAGAACATACAAGAAAAACCCTAGGGGTTGCAAAAAGACTCCCATGAAGGTGGGAGAATTGTTTCTGTGGAAGGAAATGGATCCTGGTTGAGCACCTTAATTCAAGGGGCTGAGATAATTCAAGCAGATGATTTCGAGGGGCTAGAAAAGCACTTTTGGGCATTATATCCTGCTCATTCAAAATTCGGTGGTCCTGGTTAAACTGCAAACCTATAACAAGGTGCGTGGGCTCTGGCCAATTGCTTTACTTTTGGATCACACTCTTTTTGTGTGACAATAAACCTTCTTTTTCTGATTTGCAAAGCAAACACCTTTACAGCATCTATGTCATGGATTTTTTTGTGAGAGTTAAAGAAGGCAGTACAGTTCAAGCCCTTAGCAAGGCGTGCCTGGCCTATTATAGATGTTAAATAAAACCTGGTATTGTGAGTCATTTTCAGCTGCCGTGGCTCCCTTTGGAGGAGAGTGAAGGAGTGCAGGCCTGCTGGGGAGCAGACTTGGAGAAGCAGAGACCCTGACCTGGGTGAGGGCATATAATGGAGGAGGCCCTGGGAGTGGGGGGAAGGGCACAGCTCTGGGAGATTGATGGTAGGGAATTCAGATGTCACCATCTCCAGGGTATTGTCCTGGAAACCTGGTAGAGGTGACAGGCCAGTGCAGTTTAACTCTTTCCCTCCCGTCTCAGCAGGTGCATTCTACCCTTGGTGGTGGTGAGGAGGAGGAAGATAGTCAGATTCTGGCTTGGGACCAGGCATCAGTCTGTGGGGAGCCCGTGAAGAGGGATGCAGGAGGCAGGCCGTGCGGGCGAGTCGAGTCAAGCTGGTTGTGGCAGGCGCTGGTGTTTTATGATTGTGTTGGCTCAGGCTTGCTAGTGGCTGTTTGTGGAAAGCGTTATCGCTTGCTTTTTATGACCAGCCTCCCAGACATTCGGTCTACAGATCTTGTCCCTTTGCCCAAATTCTCCGTCCCTTCTACCCTGGTTTATCAGAAACATACAGACATCAGTTGAAGTGTAGAAACCAACAAAAACATGACACACACTACACACATGTGCACGTGTAACCCTGTGACCCACGTCCTCCTGTACTTCTAGAACCCCCATGCGTGGAGGACAGGGGAGTGGGCCCTGATGGGACATGAGGAAGGCTCAGTTTCAGCATGCCTGGCACAACTCAGCCTCTCCCTGACCACTGGTCTCCCCCTCTCCCTTTCCTCCAAAGAGCTGCTAAAAATGCAGACACAGAAATGAATAGTCAGCTTCTCTAAGTCATCAATCGACACATATATAGTCTGCATCTACAAATACCAGGCCCAGCATTCTCATCACCAAGAGCAGTACAGGTTAGTCTAATCAGAGATGTGGGACCTGCACAGGGACAGGGGAGGGCCATGTGCTAGACAAGAGCCTGGTCCTCGTTCTGCTATATCCTCAGCTGTGTGACCATACTTCTATCCTTGCCTGTTTCTGGGTTTTTGTTTGCCCATCTAAACAATAAAGATTTCATACTCCGTTGTCTCTGTGTTCCTGTCCCTCCCTCATATTCTGTGATTCTGCTGAATTTGTCCTCTTGGTTTCCCCAAACTCCTTCACTCCCTCTTCAGAATGAAGCGCTATTGGTAACAGCCCATATTGCAGTGCCTTTCATCCGCACCTGCTAATGCAGTGCCTTCAGCTCCCAGCAAGGTCCTTCAAGCTATTTCACAGGGTCCCCAGGGAGAGTCCCATATGTGCTAACAAATAAATCTGGTCAGCTACTACCTGGCATCTGCCATCTCCCCCTTTCAGATGCCCTTTGTGATGTTTATAGCTGATGCTCTGCTGTATTCACTGGTCGGGGGTAGTTGCTCCCCCCAGTGCCCAGAGGCAGGCACCCCTGTCAAGCCCTGAAATTTTCTCAGATCCCCGTGGCCTCCATGGGAGCTCTTTGGTGTCACTGCTCTCACCAGCCCCATCAGACCCCGGGACCACTGTAGGAATCAGTTCTCACTTCTGTTAGTAGATTCTGCTTTATTAGTAGATTTGTCTGCCAGCGTAGTGAAGGTACTAGGGTACAGAGGGCTGTCCTTGTATGGGACTCAAGGGCAAAGTGGGGAAGAATGCATCTCTTTTTCTTTAGGTTTCTGTTAGGATTTGTATTGCTTTGCCTCTCAATGGCTCATGGAGCTTTTCATGAGAATTCTTTCTGTGTTTGTTTGCCCTCTAGATAGAAACTTGTGAGAAGCTGGGCTGAGGAAAAACTGGAGTGTGAGATATTGCAGTGGAGTCAGAATTATTCTACCTCCCAATAATAAAGGCTTAGAATTACTTTACCTTCCAGTAATAAAGCTTTCGGTTAAGAAAGAACATAGGGGCCTCCCTGGTGGCACAGTGGTTAAGAATCTGCCTGCCAGTGCAGGGGACATGGGTTCAAGCCCTGGTCCGGGAAGATCCCACATGCCAAGGAGCAACTAAGCCCTTATGCCACAACTACTGAAGCCCGCACGCCTAGAGCCTGTGCTCCACAACAAGACAAGCCACAGCAATGAGAAGCCCGCGCACCGCAACAAAGGGTAGTCCCCCGCTTGCCACAACTAGAGAAAGCCCGCGTGCAGCAATGAAGACCCAATGCAGCCAAAAATAAATAAATAAAATAAATAAATTAAAAAAAAAAAGAAAGAACCTAGATTTGGAATATTCTCTCACGGAATTTGCTTAGGAGACTTCTGAACCATATCCTTCATTCCTCAAGGCTCCCAAGGGTGTTATGGTTACAGGGGACTGTGGTAAGTAGAAAGCAGGTGTCATTTTGCCCCGATGCAGAACATTATTAGCAAAGTGAGCTAGAATACCCAGCCGGAGTCTGAGATCTAAAGGGAACTTTTACTTCCTCCTCTTCCAGACCTGACTCTTGAGATCACTCTATCTGCATGGGTCAGGAGAGTGAGGTGATAGACCTCGTCCTGAGCACTTACGATAGTGCTTGGCATGAAGGAGGCAGACAATCAGTACATAACGGTTGATTGAGTGAGGAACTAAAAATAGGAAAGAAGAGAGAGACAGAGATCAAGAGACCCGGGCTGAAGACAGATCAAGTCTGTCCTCTTGTCAGACTGATGAGAACCACTCATTCTTTTCTCTTAGACTGTCTCTAATTCCAGACTTTCCTTTGTAAGTGACTGATTTTCAGCATATTACACACAAGGCATGTTCCTTCCACCCCCAGTGGTTGCAGTGGGACTGCTTACTCTCGGCTTCTTCTGGAAACCAGGCTTAAGAACTGTGCTGATGATTTTACTAAATGACACCACCTACTTGCAAATCCTGTTAGTTTGTCATGTACAGCTAAAGCTTCTATGTCCTTTAAGATGAGAGGGTAATTGGGCAGAAGCCACAGAAAGACAGAATTCCATTCAAACCTAAAGAAGTGATTTTTAAGATAAAGTAGGTGGTCCTTGGGGTAGTGAGTTCCCCCTTACAGGAAGTATTTAATCAGAGGCTGGATGACTACTTGGTGAGAATGTTATATGGGAGAGTCAAGCACCAAAAGGGAGTTAAACTGAACTCTAATGTCTTTTCTAAATGTGGGAGTCTATATGTTTCTTAGTTTCTTACATACTGTTCTCATGATAAGTATATAAGGGGATATCATTCAAACTCATGGCTTAGACTTCTTCCTTAAGTTTGATACAAGGATGGGAAGAATGAAGAAACCCTTCATGGCCAGCAAGCCATCTAATATCGTCAAAAATGGTGTAAGGGAATTTTAGACCATCAATTTCATCTCACAGTCCCAGTTGATGTATACTTTTTCTTATTGATGTCAACTTTCCAGTGGAAACCCTCTCTTTGTCTTAATGACCCCTTCATTGATGACCTATCATCAGTAAGATGGACTTTCTTCACGTTAGACTGAAAGGTTCACAGTAGCAGATTCCATGTCTGTTTGATATATGGGTGCATGTTCCTAGCACGGGGCTTGGCATGTGGTAGATAGATAACGAGTTGACTGAATCAACATATTGGTTGATTGAATACTAAATTTCTCCATTTAAGTCACAGTGTACTGAATATATGAATTCAAGGACAGATTTCCTCAGACCAATACCAGAGATAAGAGAAATACATCTCACTGCATTTTAGTCCTTGACTAGAACATCAGCTTCATTTTAAGACTGCTTGAGGGCTAAGTTTTTTTTTTTAACATCTTTATTGGAGTATAATTGCTTTACAATGGTGTGTTAGTTTCTGCTGTATAACAAAGTGAATCAGCTATACATATACATATATCCCCCTATCTCTTCCCTCTTGCGTCTCCCTCCCACCCTCCCTATTCCACCCTTCTAGGTGGTGGCAAAGCACAAAACTGATCTCCCTGTGCTATGCAGCTGCTTCCCACTAGCTATCTATTTTACATTTGGTAGTGTATATATGTCCATGCCACTCTCGCACTTTGTCCCAGCTTACCCTTCCCCCTCCCCACGTCCTCAAGTCCATTCTCTACGTCTGTGTCTTTATTTCTGTCCTGCCCCTATGTTCTGCATAAACACTTTTTTTTTTTAGATTCCATATATATGTGTTAGCATATGGTATTTGTTTTTCTCTTTCTGACTTAACTTCACTCTGTATGACAGACTCTAGGTCCATCCACCTCACTACAAATAACTCAATTTCGTTTCTTTTAATGGCTTAGTAATATTCCATTGTATACATGTGTCGCATCTGCTTTATCCATTCATCTCTCTGATGGACAGTTAGGTTGCTTCCATGTCCTGGCTATTGTAAATAGAGCTGCAATGAATATTGTGGTACATGACTCTTTTTCAATTATGGTTTTCTCAGGGTATATGCCCAGTATTGGGATTGTTGGGTCATATGGTAGTTCTATTTTTAGTTTTTTAAGGAACCTCTGTACTATTCTCCAGAGTGGCTGTATCAATTTACATTCCCACCAACAGTGCAAGAGGGTTCCCTTTTCTCCACACCCTCTCCAGCATTTATTTTTGTAGAGTTTTTGATGATGGCCATTGTGACTGGTGTGAGGTGATACCTCACTGTAGTTTTGATTTGCATTTATCTAATGAATAGTGATGTTGAGCATCCTTTCACGTGTTTGTTGGCAATCTGTATATCTTCTTCGGAGAAATGTCTATTTAGGTCTTCTGCCTATTTCTGGATTGGGTTGTTTGTTTTTTTGATATTGAGCTGCATGAGCTGCTTGTATATTTTGGAGATTAATCCTTTTTCAGTTGCTTCATTTGCAAATATTTTCTCTCATTCTGAGGGTTGTCTTTTCGTCTTGTTTATGGTGTCCTTTGCTGTGCAAAAGCTTTTAAGTTTCATTAGGTCCCATTTGTTTATTTTTGTTTTTATTTCCATTTCTCTAGGAGGTGGGTCAAAAAGGATCTTGCTGTGATTTATGTCACAGAGTGTTCTGCCTATGTTTTCCTCTAAGAGTTTGATAGTGTCCAGTCTTACATTTAGGTCTCTAATCCATTTTGAGTTTATTTTTGTGTATGGTGTTAGGAAGTTCTCAAATTTCATTCTTTTACATGTAGCTGTCCAGTTTTCCCAGCACCAATTATAGAAGAGGCTGTCTTTTCTCCATTGTATATTCTTGCCTCCTTTATCAAAAATAAGGTGACCATATGTGTGTGGGTTTATCTCTGGGCTTTCTACCCTGTTCCATTGATCTATATTTCTGTTTTTGTGCCAGTACCATACTGTCTTGATTACTGTAGCTTTGTAGTATAGTCTGAAGTCTGGGAGCCTGATTCCTCCAGCTCCGTTTTTCTTTCTCAAGCTTGCTTTGGCTATTCAGGGTCTTTTGTGTTTCCATACAAATTGTGAAATTTTTTGATCCACTTCTGTGAAAAATGCCATTAGTAGTTTGATAGGGATTGCATTGAATCTGTAGATTGCTTTGGGTAGTATAGTCATTTTCACAATGTTGATTCTTCCAATCCAACAGCATGGTATATCTCTCCATCTATTTGTATCATCTTTAATTTCTTTCATCAGTGTCTTATAGTTTTCTGCATACAGGTCTTTTGTCTCCTTTGGAAGGTTTTTTCCTAGGTATTTTATTCTTTTTGTTGCAATGGTAAATGGGAGTGTTTCCTTAATTTCCCCTTCAGATTTTTCATCATTAGTGTATAGGAATGCAAGAGATTTCTGTGCATTAATTTTGTATCCTGCTACTTTACCAAATTCATTGATTAGCTCTTGTAGTTTTCTGGTAACTTCTTTAGGATTCTCTAAGTATAGCATCATGTCATCTACAAACAGTGACAGCTTTACTTCTTCTTTTCCGATTTGGATTCTTTTTATTTCTTTTTCTCTTCTGATTGCTGTGGCTAAAACTTCCAAAACTATTTTGAATAATAGTGGTGAGAGTGGACAACCTTTTCTTGTTCCTGATCTTAGAGGAAATGGTTTCAGTTTTTCACCATTGAGGACAATGTTGGCTGTGGGTTTGTCATATATGGCCTTTATTATGTTGAGGTAAGTTCCCTCTATGCCTACTTTCTGGAGACTTTTTATCATAAATGAGTGTTGAATTTTGTTGGAAGCTTTTTCTGCATCTATTGAGATGATCATATGGATTTTCTCCTTCAATTTGTTAATATGGTTTATAACATTGATTGATTTGCATATATTGAAGAATCCTTGCATTCCTGGGATAAACCCCACTTGATCATGGTGTATGATCCTTTTAATGTGTTGTTGGATTCTGTTTGCTAGTATTTTGTTGAGGATTTTTGCATCTATGTTCATCAATGATATTGGCCTATAGTTTTCTTTCTTTGTGACATCTTTGTCTGGTTTTGGTATCAGGGTGATGGTGGCCTTGTTGAAAGAGTTTTGGAGTGTTCCAACTTCTGCTATATTTTGGAAGAGTTTGAGATGGATAGGTGTTAGCTCTTCTCTAAATGTTTGATAGAATTTGCCTGTGAAGACATCTGGTCCTGGCTTTTGTTTGTTGGAAGATTTTTAATCACAGTCTCAATTTCAGTGCTTGTGATTGGTCTGTTTATATTTACTATTTCTTCCTGGTTCAGTCTCGGAAGATTGTGCTTTTCTAGTAATTTGTCCATTTCTTCCAGGTTGTCCATTATATTGGCATATAGTTGCTTGTAGTAATCTCTCATGATCCTTTGTATTTCTGCAGTGTCAGTTGTTACTTATTCTTTTTCATTTCTAATTCTATTGATTTGAGTCTTCTCCCCTTTTTTTTTTGATGAGTCTGGCTAATGGTTTATCAATTTTATTTATCTACTCAAAGAACCAGCTTTTAGTTTTATTGATCTTTGCTATTGTTTCCTTCATTTCTTTTTCATTTATTTCTGATCTGATCTTTATGATTTCTTTCCTTCTGCTAAATTTGGGGTTTCTTTGTTCTTCTTTCTCTAACTGCTTTAGGTGTAAGGTTAGCTTGTTTATTTGAGATGTTTCTTGTTTTTTTAGGTAGGAATGCATTGCTATAAACTTCCCTCTTAGAACTTCTTTTGCTGCATCCCATAGGTTTTGGGCCATTGTGTTTTCATTGCCATTTGTTTCTAGGTATTTTTTTATTTCCTCTTTGATTTCTTCAGTGACCTCTTGGTTATTTAATAGCGTATTGTTTAGCCTCCATGTGTTTGTATTTTTTACAGTTTTTTTCCTGTGATTGATATCTAGTCTCATAGTGTTGTGGTCAGAAAAGATATTTGGTAAGATTTCAGTTTTCTTAAATTTACCAAGGCTTGATTTGTGACCCATGATATGGTCTCTCCTGGAGAATGTTCCATGAGCACTTGAGAAAAAAGTGTATTCTGTTGTTTTTGGATGGAATTTTCTATAGATATCCATTAAGTCCAACTTGTTTAATGTATCATTTAAAGCTTGTGTTTCCTTATTTATTTTCATTTTGGATAATCTGTCCATTGGTGAAAGTGGGGTGTTAAAATCCCCTACTGTTATTGTGTTACTGTTGTTTTCCCGTTTTATGGCTGTTAACATTTGCCTTATGTGTTGAGGTGCTCCTATGTGGGGTGCATAAATATTTACAATTGTTTTATCTTCTTCTTGGATTAATCCCTTGATCGTTATGTAGTGTCCTTCTTTGTTTCTTGTAATAGTCTTTACTTGAAACTCTATTTTTTCTGAGATGAGTATTACTACTCTAGCTTCCTTTTGAATTCCATTTGCATGGAATATCTTTTTCCATCCCCTTACTTTCAATCTGTAAGTGTCTCTAGGTCTGAAGTGAGTCTCTTGTAGACAGCATATATGGGTCTTGCTTTTGTATCCATTCAGCCACTCTATGTCTTTTGGTTGGAGCATTTAATCCATTCACGTTTAAGGTAATTATCGATATGTATGTTCCTATTACCATTTTCTTAATTGCTTTGGGTTTGTTATTGTAGGTCTTTTCCTTGTCTTGTGTTTCCTGTCTAGAGAAGTTCCTTTAGCACTTGTTGTAAAGCTGGTTTGGTGTTGCTGAATTCTCTTAACTTTTGCCTGTCTGTAAAATTTTAATTTCTCCGTCGAATCTGAATGAGATCCTTGCTGGGTAGAGTAATCTTGTTGTAGGTTTTTCCGTTTCATCACTTTAAATATGTCCTGCCACTCCCTTCTGGCTTGCATAGTTTCTGCTGAAAGATCAACTGTTAACCTTTTGGGGTTTCACTTGTATATTATTTGTTGCTTTTCCCTTGCTGCTTTTAGTAGTTTTTCTTTGTATTTAATTTTTGATAGTTTGATTAATATGTGTCTTGACGTGTTTCTCCTTGGATTTATCCTGTATTGGGCTCTTTGTGCTTCCTGCACTTGATTGACTATTTACTTTCCCATGTTAGGGAAGTTTTGAACTATAATCTCTTCAGATTTTTTCTCAGACCCTTTTTTCTTCTTTTCTTTTGGGACCCCTATAATTCGAAGGTTGGTGCATTTAATGTTGTCCCAGAGGCCTCTGAGACTGTTCTCAATTCTTTTCATTCTTTTTTCTGTTCTGTGGTAGTTTTTTTCCACTGTTTTATCTTCCAGGTCACTTCTCTGTTCTTCTGCTTCACTGATTCTGCAATTGATTCCTTCTAGAGAATTTTAAATTTCATTTATTGTGTTGTTCATCATTATTTTTTTGCTCTTTAGTTCTTCTAGGTCCTTGTTAAACATTTCTTGTATTTTCTCCATTCTATTTCCAAGATTTTGGATCACCTTTACTATCATTACTCTGATTTCTTTTTCAGGTAAACTGCGCATTTCCTTTTCATTTGTTTGGTCTGTTGGGTTTTTACCCTGCTCCTTCATCTGCTGCATATTTCTCTGTTTTCTCATTTTGTTTATCTTACTGTGTTTGGGGTCTCCTTTTCACAGGCTGCTGGTTTATATTTCCCATTATTTTTGGTGTCTGCTCCCAGTGGGTGAGTTTGGCTCAGTGGCTTTTGTAGGCTTCCTGGTGGAGGGTACTGATGCCTGTGTTCTGGTGGATGAGGCTGGATTTTGTCCTACTGGTGGGCAAGCCCGCCTCTAGTCGTGTGTTTTGGAGTGTTTGTGAACTTAGTAATACTTTAGGCAGACTCTCTGCTAATGGGTGGGGTTGTGTTCCTGTCTTGCTAGTTGTTTGTCATGGGGTGTCCAGCACTGGAGCTTGCTGGCCGTTGGGTGGAGCTGGGTCTTAGTGTTGAGACGAAGATCTCTAGGGGAGCTATCACCAATTGATATTACGTGGAGCTGGGAGGTTTCTGGTGGTCCAATGTCCTGGACTCAACCGTCCCACCTCAGAGGCTTAAGCCTGATACCTGGCTGGAGCACCAAGACCCTGCCAGCCACACAGCTCAGAAGAAAATGAAGAAAGTAAAAACAAACAAACAAACAAAACCCACAAAAACAAACAAACAAAAAACCAAAAAAAAACGAACAGACAGAATCCTAGGACAAAGGGTAAAAGCAACCTATACAGGCAAAATCACACCAAGAAACATACACATACACGCTCACCCAAGAGAAAAAGGAGAGAGAAAATATATATATAAAAAAGGAAGAGAGCAACCAAACGATAAACAAATCCACCAATGATAATAAGCGCTAAATACTAAACTATGATAAACATAGTTTATGTTTCTGGTTATGTTTTCTGTTTTCTGATAAACATAGAACCAGAAACAAATTAGGTGCAGAAAGTGAACCTCAAGTCTACAGTTGCTCCGAACGTCCACTGCCTCAATTTTGGGAACATTCATTGTCTATTCATGTATTCTTCAGATGCAGGGTTTATCAAGTTGATGGTGGGGATTTAATCTGCTGCTCCTGAGGTTGCACGGAGAAATTTCCCTTTCTCTTCTTTGTTCGCACAGCTCCTGGGGTTCAGATTTCATTTTGGCCCCACTTCTGTGTGTAGGTTGCCCTCAGGAGTCTGTTCCCTGCCCAGAGAGGAGGGGGTTAAAGCAGCAGCTGATTAGGAGTCTCTTGCTCATTCAGGCCAGGGAGAAGGAGGGGTGCAGTAGTCATGATTGGAATTTGGGGCGACCCTGAGGCGCAGAGGCCAATGTGATGTTGCAACAGCCTGAGACGCTCCATGTGTTCTCCCGGGGAAGTTGTCCCTGGATCAGGGGACCCTGGCAGTGGTGGGCTGCACTGGCTCCTGGGGGGGGGTGTGGATAGTGACCTGCACTTGCACACAGGATTCTTGGTGGCAGCGGTAGCAGCCTTAGTGGTTCATGCCCATCTCTGGGGTCCGAGCTGATAGCTGCAGCTCACACCCGTCTCTGGAGCTCACTTAGGTGGTGCTCTGCCTTCTGTGGGCACACTGGGAAGGAATCCCCTCTCCTTGCACACCCCGAAACAAAGGTCTCTTGCCTCTCTGGCAGGTCCAGACTTTTTCCCTGACTCCCTCCTGGCTAGTTGTGGCACACTAGCCCCCCTCAGGCTTCTTCACACAGCCAGCTGCAGTTCTCTCCCTCCTGTCTGACCTCCGAAGCCTGAGCCTCAGCTCCCATTCCCCACCCGCCCTGGTGGGTGAGCAGACAAGCCTCTCAGGCTGGTGAGTGCTGGTCCGCCCTGATCCTCTGTGTGGGAATCTCCCCGCTTTGCCCTCTCCACCCCTGTTGCTTTGCTCTCCTTTGTGGCTCTGAAGCTTCCCCCCTCCCACCCCGCGTCCCTGCCAGTGAAGGGGCTTCCTAGTGTGTGGAAACTTTTCCTCCTTCACAGCTCCCTCCCCAAGGTGCAGCTCCCATCCCTATTCTTTTGTCTCTGTTTTTTCTTTTTTTCTTTTGCCCTACCCAGGTACATGGGGGTTTCTTGCCTTTTGGGAAGTCTGAGGTCTTCTGCCAGCGTTCAGTAGGTGCTCTGTAGGAGTTGTTCCACATGTAGATGTATTTTTGATGTATTTATGGGGAGGAAGGTGATCTCTACATCTCACTCCTCTGCCATCTTGAAGGTCTCTCCAGATTCACTTTCTGGAGATTTATCTTGTTCCTTTGTTTGAAACATCTTTGCCTGATTATTCATTTTCTTTAACTCTCTGTGTTGGTGTATGTACATTAGACAATGTGGGCACCTCTCACATTCTTCACTGTCTGTTTACAGGAGAAGAGCCCCACCAGTCAGCCCAGCTAGAGGTTCTCGGAATCTCTAGAAACTCTTTCCCTCCCCAGGAAGAAGCAGATAGCTGTGGTCTTTATGTGCTCAGTTGGGGGTAGGGGGGACTATGGCATCTACTAGCCCAATCCTCTGCCTCTTTTCTCCCTTAGAAAACTAAACTGTGTTAGACCCATCAGAGCTCCAGGACTGATAAGACATTTGCTAGTTCTTGGGCAGTCTTGAAGGAGTTGTGGTGCTGATGTATAGATCAACTCTTTCCCTCCCCAGGAGGAAGACGAGAGCTGGGATTTTTCATCCACTCTGTGCTGAGTGGGGGTGAGGTGAGAGAAGGGAATAAATGACATCTACCAGCCCAAACTACATCCTTTGTTCTCCCCCAGGCAGCTAAACTGTGCCTGTCAGAGCTCTAAAACTGCTAAGCCACACGCCAGTCCTCTGGGGAAGCTTCCTTGCAAAATTTGGAGTGCTGGACACATAAACCAATCACTTCCCTCTCCTGGGTAAAGCTGGGAGCTCAGGGGTCTCTTCCTGATTGTATGTCACTGTGCTGGGAGCAGGGTCTTCAGCAAGAGAAAGTTCTGAATTTTTTCTCCTGGGCCTGGTGAGTCTGGCTTCACATTCTCCCAGGGTGCAGAAGCCTTTCAATTAGTTTCTGATTTCTCACAAAGGGATTTATCCATGAATTGTTGCTGAATTGGTATGTTTGTGGTAATAGGGGGAGGAGGGCTTCCCACTCCACCATTTTATTGATGTCACTCTCTACCTGCCTGTTCTTCTTGCTACCTCGGGCTCCTACTCCCCTAACTAGTTGAGATCCTTCTCCTCTAAGTTTATACTCCACTCACATACACACTATGATCACAGCGCACAATACACTGTAGTTTCTGACTTACTTATTGGTCTCCCCAATCAGACTGTGAACTTATTAGAAACAGAGACAATGCTTACTTAATTTCTTCTTCCATGCCTGATGTTCAACCACAAAGAAGCCACTAAATAAATGCTTATTTAATGAGCAGTAAGGGGACTTCCCCGGCAGTCCAGTGATTAAGACATCACCTTCCAATGCAGGGGCTGTGGGTTTGATCCCTGGTCGGGGAGCTAGTATCCCACATGCCTCATGGCCAAAAAACAAAACATAAAACAGAAGCAGTATTGTAACAAATTCAATAAAGACTTTAAAAATGGTCCACATCAAAAAAAATCTTTAAAAAAATGAGCAGTAAGTCTTAAATATAATTTTCAAAAGCAGAATGGTGAATTATTTGTTTTAACTAATGGCAAAGAGGGGAGTTTTAGACTTAGAATCAGATACCTAGGATCCCATTCCAGCCTACCACCAAACAGTGATATATGGTTGTGTAACTCACTTAGCTTCATTTAATCTCACTTTCCTCATCTCTAAAGTTGGAGATAATACAGAGTACCTTCTGAGGAAGATCACATAAAATAAATAATATGAAAGGGGCTATATAAGTGTAAGGAATTGTCATTAATTTTTCATCATTTGAAGGTTAGAATGTTATCTAAATATTCTGTATAGGGTAAAGGAGTTGTGAACACTGTTCACATTCTCTTCAAATTTTCTACACCTTGGTATTGTTCAAAGCCACCTCTATGACTTTTGTGTTCTAGAATTAAAGAATAGACAGGCTAAGTATCTTGGCAGAAAAATAGCCTCTGACATGCTGTTATTCTCCAGAAACCACAGTGGAGGAAAAGGTTCATTCATTCTATTAATCTTTATCGAGAAACTATATAGAATCAGACACTGATCTGGGTACACGAGGGATATGGAGAATGAATGGACATGAACTGTACGTTCAAAAAATTTCAGTCTTGGAAGGAGCTGATACACATCACTTTCTACTTTTCATTGTCAGTATTTATGCCTAAATCATAAAAGAGATATAGATCAAAGGCTAGAGAAGGGATCCTGGGAAGACTCCAGAGAGGAGATGACATTGGCCTTAAGGTATGGACGTGATGTGGAAATACAGGGTGGGCAATGGGAATGAACCCCGACAAATTGCATCAACTCCACTTGTGCAATTTCAAGAGTAGGTCAAATTGACTTAAATGAAGGTAGTCAGAGAGGCGTATGGAAAACAAATAGGAATAGTAAATTGGATCTTTAAGGCTTAGACATGGGTAAAATAGATATAGTAGAGGGTATGGTCTTGTAGTTCTTAGTTGTTGGAATTTTCCTGTTTAGGAGAATGAGACTGGGAAACACCTGAGAGGGGAGCCTGATATTTGTGCTCCCAACTTTTGCTAGTGTCGTTCTGAACCCTTTTTATTTGACCTAACATTGTTTCATACTACCCATGGTTGAACTGCTGGATGAATTTAATAATACTTACCTTACTTCTCAGGGGTGTCATGGAGTATAAATGAATACATCCTAGGCAAAGCATTAATTGGGTGTTTCAGGTAAAATGTGCTCAGTAAGTGAAAATGCTAATGCTGTTATGAGTTTCCCCTCTTCTCGGTCATCCTGGGAAGCAGATATGATGTTTACATAGCAATGCAAAACCATCTTCTTCAGCGCTCTACCCTTATGGGAGGATAAAAATATGCACAGTAATAGCAATCAAGCTTAGTTTGAAGCATTGAGATAGAGACCCTGCCCACTGGATGGTTCCCTGGGGCAGGTCACTTGTAAACCCTCTTTTAATCTTCATCAACAGAGGAAAGAGTTCTTTAAAAGATCAGTATTAAAAGGTAGTAAAGTGTCTGTTCTTGCAGATTGACAACATCATGGACAAGCCTGTAGCACTGATTTTGTTTGTTTCTTGGTAGTTTACAGTTAACCACAGGAGACACAGCATCTTTTTATTTGGCGCTTATGTGGTCCTGCTAAAGTCTACCTACCTGGTTATTTTCCTGTGGAAGCTCTCCAGTCAAATACAGAGATATGAAACATTCATTTCCACCGGGAAAGACTGTTAGAATATAATTCTCCATGTGTTTCTTGCATTTCTGCCTGTCTTTTAAGTGAGAGACATCCACACCTTTGTTCAGGACTACCTTTTCAAGGATGTTTGTATAACAAACAGCCTTGGAAAACAGAGATAACATCTCCTTTGAGGGCAGAGAAAAGATTTCTTTCCTGACCAGGAAAATGAAGATAACATCTCACTCTGGGTCAAAGATTGGGCAGGTTTGCTAATACCCCCTTATGAAATTTGGAGGTTTCTTAAGTTTTGGGTTCCTCAGCTATATCATAAACACATTGTGTTGGCTGCATTCACCGGGGTCCATCTCTGTATTGCCCCATAGACTTGAGGGGTAAGGGAAACTGAGGCAAACATGAAGCTCATGCTGTCTACTGCACTTTGAGTAACAAAGTCTTTTGTCTCTGACCCAAGAGTCTCCTGTCTTCTGCCAGCATCTATGAAGTTGTGGCAGCCTCAATTATTATTTTACACGATCTCATACTCCTCCCAGTTCTTGATGACATATTTCTTATCCAAATAAAGAATTTAAAATGCTCTCACATCTATTTTCTTTCTTTTCTTTTTTTCTTATAACCACAGGAGCTATGTGCTGCCTTAAATCAGTGCCTTGTTACAGCACCTGGGAGAGGGAATGCAGTACCTCCTTACTACTTTCTTGCCTCTGGTCTCTCTCCACTCTTCATTCATATTCTCCACGGTTGCCAGACGAGAGTCCCTAAAGCACAGCTTTGATCACACCACTCCCTCACTCCACAGTAGCTAATGGCTCCCCATTGCCAGAATGAATTATAAACCCCTTAGACAAAATAAATGCTATCTAAAGTCAGGCTTCAGTGTCTGTCTCTGATCCTGAAGTTTCACTCTTCCTCCTCTTTTATTGCTCCATCCTCTAACCAAGCCAACCACCCATGGCAATCCCAGTCTGCCATTTTCTGCTTCATATCTTTGTTCATATTTCTTTTGTCTGAAATACTCATTTTACTCTTCAGGCCTGCCCTCACAATTCTCTCTCTTTTTCATCCATGCTTAAATGCTAACTTCCTCAAAATGCCCTCTCATTTTCTACCCTGACCAAAACTATAATTTTCTCATGACACTTTTCTCAGTAGATTCTGTGTCACAATCACCAGTATTTGTCTTATCTTGAGTTGAGGGCAAGATCCCATTGTCCTCTTCTTTGTATAACTTTGTCTTGCTTATTAGTGTCTTTTAAATAGACACTCAAAAAAGGTTCGTTGAGTTATAGCAAGTTCATAGATGACTCCATATATGGAGTCCAGACAGGTGAGGAGGTTTGTTTAAGGCCACATGGCAAGTAAGGGAGAAAATGCTTGGACCAGGATCTCTGTCTTCTGATTTTAAGCCAAGGGTGTTATGCTAGGAATGTTTCATTTCATGGGAAGCCTGATTTTGGCATTCTATGCCTTAAGGAGTTGACAATTATGTATTCGAGGGAGAGATGGTAGATCAGACACTAAAATCTAATCAAGAATTTTGCTTCATAGCAAAACTATCATTTAGTTTTGATTATTTATTTTGGTTCTACCTATAAATTAACAAACGAAAACCAGTGGTGGGGACATTAGGTATGGACAAGTGTTACAGGAGGAGTGGCTTTCCAAAGATCCCTGCAACCCAGCTCCAGAGGTGGCTGCTTCAGCCCAGCCCATCGCTGGTAGCCAGACTCTTGGAAAAGTCACACCCTTGACTCTGCCTTACTTGCCTATTGGGAAGCGGGATAAGGCAGCTGAAAAAAACTGCCCCGGGGCAAATCTGCTGGCATCCCAGGCCCTTTAGGAGCAGGGGAAGGAGGTTGATTTCATCATGTTGTTCTGCAGGAAGAGAGACGTATGGTCTTTCCTTGGGCTGTGTCTTCCCTGGGAGATGAAGACTGCCTGGCTTGTGATCAGTCCTTCACTGTTGGGTGTCCCCAGTGGAGAGGTGAACAGATAATTCTTCCAAGGTGTAACGTTCCTGACCATCAGCATCTTTTACAGTTGATTAAACAGCGAGCTGGTTCTCTGATGGTAACAGTCACTGGATGTTTGCCATAAGCCCATCCACAGACTGTTAGAATGGCAAGAAACCTTGGGGCTTGTCTAGCCCAACCTCCATCTTTACTAATAAAGAAACTGAGCCCCAGAGAGGTCTCTTGACTCTCGTATCTTCTCCATTCCCATCCCAAGGCCATAGTCTTCAAGGTAATCTTGAAAAGAGAAGGTGACATTGATTTGGGCCATCATGGATAGAGAAACACTACAAAAATACTCCAGGAATCCAGAGGGTGTGTGCTGTGGCTGGGCATGCCTCTTGTTAAAAGAAATGGACTGCATTCCCAGAAGAGAAAAGACAAAGACACAGATCTTAAAACAGAGGTAATTCATAGAACCTGTAACCCAGATAGGAGAGCATTTTCTAAAGAACAAATTACGGAGCATTTCTTGCTCTCTGCACACAAAGCTGTAAAGGGGTGACAGGGTGAACATGAAGAACTGACTTTGCAGACTTATAAAAATTTCAGCACTACTCTGTGCTGTTTTAGCTTTACTAGGGAGTGTTGGGGAGATTTTGTCTGTGCCCTGAATCACAATGGGAGCAGTGGAATGTCTGTCATTAAAATTTGAAGGTAGATAAACAATAAATATTTCCAGGGATAATTACTTAGAGCTGGGCAAAGTGTTGGAAGTTCCAGCACCTGTTGGATCAGCACCATAGATCCGGAGGTATTTATCTAAAGCTTATCCCAATCATCTGAGCAGCAGAGGTAGGTGCGATTTGGCAGGCCCTCTTCACACGGTTGTGTTTGAGAGGTTTAATAATAACAGCTTTAAAAAAACCTTTCCTAAGGAGACATTTATTATTTCTACAATGTCACCACTGGCAGAATCACTCTTCCCTCCTCCCTTTGGCTCTCCCCTTCTACCCCATCAGCCCTCATTTACAAATGACTACAAAATCAGCAAAGCCTGGTTTGCAAGATGAAGGTTTTTCCTGGAATTTGTTTTTTGGAAGATTCTGTATCCACTGGAAATTTTCAGCAACTGAACCAGGGTCATGCCTGTTTGTTCTTGAGTGTTTGAAATTGGAGTTGTGTTTATTAAATGCTCTTATATTCTTACCATATAGAAAAATATAGGAAAAAGAAAGATCTCTACCAACCAAGAGACTCTGAGTTCACACCCCACCTCTGCCATCATCATCTGGGGGTTTCACCTTGAGCAAGTCACTTTAAAACCCGAGTCTGAGCTTTGTCACCTACAAAATAAGAGGACAGATCAGATGATCATTAAGATATTTTCCGGTACTAAAATATACGCAGCCACTGCCAGAGCTGGAATGGATGTTAGTTGTTTTGCAGTTTACTTTGCAGATAGGGCAGTGGATTGATTGGGACAGTCACCTTGCCTCTTTGGATGTCAAGCTTATCAAAGTGAGAAGAAATCTACACAGGAGGTGGTTATATTACCACTCAGAACAATAAATTGTGCACTTTGTAGATGTGTGGTCCAGAAGCAAAATAGCATTTTAGGGTTAGACATTTCTGGAAGGCTCCATGAAAGAGAAATGAGACTTGCTAGGAGAAAGGGAAGGATGGTGGGGCTGGACAGCATCAGCAAAGGCACAGAGATGGGGATGTGGCAGGCTTGTGTGAGCCAGATGTACATCAAGGCAGTGTGTCCCAAAGAACAGGCTGTGTGTCCCTGCTGGTACTTCAACCATGGTTTTAAGTGGCACATCAACTGGGTCTTCAGTAATGTAGAAATGTGTTGTGAGAGTTGCTTTCTTTTCATTTCTCCTTAATTCATCTGATCATGTCAGAGAGAAAGACTCATGTGTGTGCTAATATATTTTTAAGACCCTCAATAATTCCTTCCTACCTTTTTTTAAATTAAAGAAAAATCAAGCCTTAGGCTCAGAAACATCATCAAGCACCAGTGTCTTTTAAATTTAATAACTTTGTCTTGTTCTTCTTGTATTTATTTTGAAGTTTCTATTGATGGCAAGCAATATAGTTTTTCCATTCATTTAGTGATGTTAAGCTTCCTTTTAAAATGATTTTAAATGGAAATGTTGTCATTTTGAATTAAAATACTAAGTAAATAACAATGCAGGTGGTATAAGGGTCTAGCAAAATCCAGAATGTGACATGGGAGTGATGTCATTTGGGAAACCTCCAAGGTGCTTGTGAAAGAGCCTGGGCTCCTGGAACAAGTCAGGCCTGGGTTCTAACCCTGCCTCTGCTGTTTACTAGCTGTGTCACCTTGAGCCTGATTTTGAGGGTTACATGGAGGAAGAAGAATGAAGAAGGACGATGACGGCTCTCCAGGAAAGCATTTGCTGGGTTATCATGATGTGAACACAGCCTTCTTCATGCCTGTCCTTGCCATAAGCTCTGCCCCTTTGGAGACAGATTCTTTCCCATAGCCCCTGGCCCACCCACCTTCAGGTCTGGGCTGTTTTTATTCCCATTTCTTGTAGTGCTGTTAGTCTTCAGTGAGCCCCCTGCATTCTATGGAGGGAAAGCTGTCTTAGCACGGGGGAAGGAACTTTGGACCTGAACCCAAGAGACCAAGCTTTGAACACAGGCTCTACCACTTACTGACTACTGACGTTTTGGAAAAAGGTATTTAGCCTCTCTAACTTTTAACGTTAATATTAATAAAATGGAGATGATTATATCACTACCCAGGATTATTGTGAGAATGGATATCAGTGCACAGGACATTCCTGGCACACAGTAGGTCTTTAATAAATGGCTGTCACCTCTCCTCAAGCATATATCATGTAGAACCTATCAACATATCTCGTTGGAGTATTCGTCTATTTCATTAATACTATGATACCACAAGAGGTGCAAACTTCTCTATAGGCAGCTAAATGTCTCAGGAACAAACTGCAGACTGTTAAAAATGCTCAGCACGACTGACCAAAAGGGCATTTCAACAAATAGTTCTGCAACCTAGTCTAGCAGATTCTTGATATTGTCATGATCTTGACTCTACAAATTTCCTCTTCTGACTCCTGACCTATAGGAGAAAGAAAAAAACCTATAGAGACATCTAAATCTAAAGCTTTGTATTATGTGCTATATGTAGCAATCTCACTTTCTAGATAGATTGCATAGTCTCAGGTCTTTTTCAGTTACAAGTGATAGAAATGGAATGCAGTAAGATTAATGGAGACAGGGAACTTTTCAACCCATGTAAATTAAAAAGAGGAGATGACTGATTCATGTAACTGGAAAATCTGGGGATTTTTGGCTTCAGGCATGGCTAGATCCAGGTGCTCAATGATATTATGAGGACTGATGAGTAATGCTAAAGTGATCTTACCCTTGATCATCTAAGCGGAGTAAAAAAATGCTGCAGTATACATATGAGATATTAGAGCGTTGGCAACTCTTCGGTGATTGCCCACTGGGTGTCGTCATCATTCCTAATGGATGGCATTGGCTGGACCCTCACCATGTCAAGAGCTAATGAAATGAACATGGTTAGAGATGCTAGATGGTTTATACTGTGAAGGAAAAGCTTAAAATCTAAAATCTCACAGAAATATCAAAATACCAAGGTGCATGCCCATGTTTATAAGAACCATAAAATGCTATGATATTAGGGCTCAAAATGCCAAAGGGAACCAAGATTTCTCCTTGATTTTATAGGAGATAAAATTGAGGCTCAGAGAAGCTAAGTGACTTTCCCAAAATTATACAGAAATTCAAAGATGTATCTGGACACTCAGATTTCCTGGGTCGCAGTTGAATATACTTTTTCTTCTATATTTTGCTACACTTCTGGGTGATTTAGCCTACAGCTTGCTGAATCTGGCTGTCCCTCTCGTTTAAACTAAATGTATCTGCTAAGGACTTAGGCTCCTCTGAAAACTTCCAGCCTGGCCCCAAGTGGACACAAGCCAAGGCAAGACGTGAGGAGTCAGCTAAGTGGAGCTGTGCTGACAGGACATGCCCAGGCACAGGGGGAGCTGTAGGGTGCAAGGCGCTCTCCAAGGTCCTGAGACTTCTGTCTTCTCCAAGCTAGAGGCTGTGTGAACTGGTTTGCTGAGATGATCCTGGCTTATGCACATTGTGCTTGCTTAAAGTATTATTCTTCTTGCTTATACTCTCAAAAGTGTCCCCCATTAAATGGTAACCCTATAACAAGCCCATTTACTATGACTCTTGAACATCTGGACCCTGGCTCTGCTTTGCAAAACTCATAGTAGTCCAGACTCCCAGAGGTTTGCCTCTGTATCCTTTTTGACTCCCAGCATCAGGATTTGGAAGTTGATCTTTCAGGGAGAACTTGTACATTCTTTTCAATTATAACTGAGGAAACTAAGGCTCAGAGACATTAAGTAACTTGCTCAAGATCATCGTTGATAAGGGATAGGCCTTCAATCATTCATTCAGTAATCTTTCTACTTGATCCTGCTGCCTGTGTTTGTACCTTGGACCTTGCTGACTTCTTCTGTCTAATCTTGGGCCTGCCTCATATTTTGCTGTTTTCCAGGTAGTGCCTGGAGAGGACCACCTGACTATGTGTCCATTGTTGCTCTCGGTCAGCACTGTAATTCCTACGTTTCTGGATCTCTGGCTACCTGATAACACATGGCTGCTATTTTGGAAGCAATGCCAGGAGACTCAGATATTCCAGTGGGTAATGCAGGGGCAAGGACATGCATTCAATTTACAGTGGAGTCACACCATGGGCGTGGTTAAGCTTAAAAGTCAACATGGAAGTAGAAAATTCTGTGTAATAAAAATTACCCTAGAAAATACTTTAAGTTGTCTATAAAGTTCAAAATAATTCCATCTCTTCCTGTGTCTGACACAGCCAGCTTGTCCTTGAGCATTGGAACAGATGCGTATTTCTTTGGCTGAGCCTCAAGCAAAATGGTTGCCTTGTGTTTAGAAACCAATTAATACCAAAATAATACTGTGTCTTTAAGCAAAACAACCACAGTCATCTTGCTAAATGCCCATGCTCAGAGAAGGATGCAGGGAGAGATGCTGCTTTGGGGACCAGCAGATTAATGTCTCTCATCTCATGCTCACGCAGGGGCACGTTCTTGCTAAGCGGAATGGCAAGGACACCTCTCAAGTATTTCAGTTCTCTTTCTTTCTCTGCTGAATACATGCCAAGGAATTAATGTATATTAATTATGCATGTTACATAAATCTACTGTACAAGATAGGTAATATGAGAAATCAGAGCCATCCAGGAGCCCATAACACTTTTGATGTTTGAGGTTAAAGCCTGAGAAGATACCCACTACCCTCAAGGATCCTTCCTTAGCTCTGTGTGTACCGTACTGCTCTCTGCACTCTTTCTTTTCCCGTCTGTTTAGCTTATCTTTCTGTAGTGGACAGCAAACCCCTTGTGCTTGGACTTGTGTCCAAAGTACCTCTCTTCTCTCCATACATGTGTCATAAAGCTGAACCCACAGTGCACATTCAGTACATCCTTATACTATGATAGCCTTGTTGAAGGAATTGTGGTAAAGTGGACGGACAGTGGGCTTTAGATTCAGGAAGCCCTGGTTCCAGATGCCAGCCTCTCCACTCTTCTAGCTGTATGATCAACTCTCTAAGGTTTTATTTGTTCAGGTGAATAGATTAGATAACCATACCTAGTTTTAAAGTTCTGTGAGCACTTAGACATGCCGTGTCAGGATGCTTGGCATATGGTGGGGTTAAATAATTGGTGGACGCTCAGATTATTATTGCTAATTTTATTGGAAGAGCATGGTCTCTCCTGGTTTTCTCTTAGACAGTTTCTTAAGCATCTGAACTAGAACCCTGAGACTTTGTGATTCTGGTCATCATTTTGTCACTTATTACTGTTAGTAACTAAAGCCTAACTAGCTTAGGTCCCTCAGCGAACTCATTTGGCTTCTTGGGGCCTCTGTTTCATCCCTTATCAACAAATGCTGATAATTATTCCTCTTTCTCCCTGCCCGGGTTTTTGTTAGATGTTTCACACATGAGAAAACACACATGCAAAAGTGTCTTACGAATGGGAAGATGTGGGTCCACGGAAAGGTCTGGGTTTGAGGTCCAGCACCCTGACCAGCCTGCTGAGAGACCTCCAGCAACTGAGCCTCTTTCCTCACCCCCACCCACCCCTGCAGGTTATTTTGAAACACAAAAGAGACGATGAATGTGAAAGTAGGTTATAACCTCTAAAATAGTATATTCATGTAAGGAACAATTATGTCATTATTAATAAAAACATTAAATGCTCTCAAATACCAGGGACATTAGCAACATCGTCCCTCAAAGGAAATATGACATCATGAAACTCACGGAACTGTTCAAAGATCCATTTGGACTAATTTTGTCCTGGGAGGAGAGGGGGCTTTAGGAAGATCTCACTTTGGCTCCATTGAGTCTCTCTGGGTTAGGAGTGATGTTTTCATTTTTGTTTGGTTTTGTTTTCTGAGGAGTCGGCAGCAGGTCTAATTAATGCCATCAAAAGCCTGACATTTAATTAACTAAATCACATGTTGAGCCTAATGAGAACATATTTTAGCACCCGGTGGGCGGTGATGGTCTCTTGGGCCATTTCTAAGGAGGCCTGTGATTTGATAAAGAGAAACCCTTCTCAGCTAAATCAGAGATCCCTGAGAGTAGGCAGAGAAGGCGCAGCACGAGTGTGGGCTGGACACGTTCTCCTATCTCCTTGACCGGCTTGGAGAGACCCAGGAACAAAGAGGAGAAATGGCAGAGAGGAATGCGGCTGCTGAACGGCCTCTTTGTCTTTTAAAAGAGTTGGTTGGAAATCCAGAGGCACAGAGGAACAAACGTAAGTTTCTCAGTTGCCTATCCCATGGCCTGGTTATTCCAGTTCCCACTGACAAACGGAGCAGGGAAAACAAAGCAAGACAGACAAGGTCCTCGCAGGGGAGGGTTGCCAAGTTAACAGTCCCTCCAAGCAGCCAAGTATGTGGACGTGGATGCCCTCTGCTGGACACCGGAGAATCTACAGTGTTGCCTACATGGGCGCTCACCCAGGGGCGAGGAGCCTTTCTGTCTGGAGTTGAACCTTTAGAGTAGAATTCTCAGGGTCTAATCAGTCACAGTAGAGCCCACCAAGCTGTCCCAAAGAAATAGATTTTTAGGTCATTCTATGTCTTTGTTTATGCAGCTCTCTCTGATTGCTACCCTATTTCCATTATGTTCACCGAGACATTCATATCCCTTTAAACTCCACCATGCAGTCCTTTTTCTCTTTTGGCTCCTTTGAAATACATTTGGGTGAAATGACTTGTATGTGGCATCCCAAACTGCATCAAGCTGGGTCATCTGATTTAAACGCTAATTTTAGAGAAGAGGCAAAAAGAGGCTTGGAGAGGTGACCTGTCCAAAGTGACCCAGTGCATCAGTGACAAGACTGCCTGACTTCCATCTCATCCCCTTTTCCTTGATATGCTGTCTCCTACTCTGGACCTCAAGGTGTAGGGGGTGTTGGAGATTTCCACTTGCACAGAACCTCAGAGGAGGATAGCGTATCCTAGAGGTGAGGTCGTAGGCTCCTGAGACAGAGGTCCTGGGTTTGAATCCTTGCTTTACCTTGTCTTAGCTGTGTGACATCGGGTGGGGTACTTGACCTCTTTGTGCCTCAGTGTTTTCATCTAACAGAGTGGTTGTAAGGGTTGAATAACATAAAGCAGGCAAAGCACTCAGTACAGTGCTTGGCACATAGCAGGTACTCAATAAATGATATTTATCATTACTTTTGCTAAGACTGCATGGTAGTATTGGTTGGAAGAGATTATCAGTGGTTTTATAAGAGAACTACTATTCCAGGTACCAAGGAATTGCCTAAATTGTTTTTTTACAAGCACCGTGAAAACCTGCCTTCCTCCAAATGGAGGGACATTCTTGGCAGAGTTTTGGGAAAATATCTGTGTGACTGAGGTTCCTTGAAGGAACGGTGTTGTTGAGGATGAGACTGGAAAAGCTGGTTGATACTAAAATGTTGGTGGCCTCCAGTACCGGGAGCTTGGCTTTCTCCTGCAGTGGTGGGGAGACGTGGCTGATTCTGGAGTAGGGCAGTTCTCCATTTCTCTTGAATGACTTGTTTTTCCTGCTCCTCTGATGTGAGGGCTGTCACGAGCCCGAATGATGGCCTCCCCCATCACGTGTGCATGTGCACACGCCCAGGAACACACCTGCCACTGTGGGGTATTCAGTATTTCAATTAACTGGAGGTTGTCGTCAAGGAGGCTGGTGTCTCTGGCAGCCATGTCAGAATGAAGAACGAGCCGGGATGTCACGGTCGGCCGGTAGCAGGGGCTTGTCAGTTCTAGATTGACGGGCTGTTCCCTGGTATGGAAATCTCTAATGTGGGTGCAAAGATGCTGAGGATGCTGGCAGAGGGGAAGGAAAGGGGGCAAGATGCTGCTTGTAGGCAGAGAGAGGAGAGAGCCCCCTTCCTGCGACTACTTTAGGACTCGTCCCCAGGAAAGGGGCAGACGGGCATTTTAGCAAAGTTTGCTTCTACCTTCTCACTTCACCTCCTGTTGCTGATTTCAGATGACTAGAGTCCACGCCTCTCTCCTTCGCTTGCTTAGGACTTTATTTACTGTATTTTGCCAATTCTTCTTTGCTGGGGTGAGCAGAGATGTGGCGGAGAGAAAGGAAACAGGGAGGATTCTGATGGATGGTTGCAAATGAAAGCTCCGGGGAATTTGGTCTTTGGGTGATGCAGTTCCTGTCACCTCCATCAGGGACTCAGTGGTATGTGTCCCTGGTGACCCTCTTGGTTAGAGGTGGCAAACTGGCAGTCCTGCAGGCTACTCGGTGGTGGTTTTGGCTTCCACCGGAGTGGATTTTTTTCAATATTGGAATGAGATGGCAAGATTTTAAAATTGAATTTTTTGATATAAAAATAGGGATTCTGGCTTCTCTTGAAAACCAGGCCATTTGGTGACACTGGTCTGCATTTACCCTTGGCAGCAACCTGTAAGTGATAGATAGACTCTGCCCTGCTCTAAATAGGGCAAGAATTCTTGAGTTCCCCACTGTCCCCACCTGGTCCCTTGACCCATTAACTTGACTGGCCTGGCCCTGTCAACATGAGTTTGTGAGCCCCGATTTGGGCTGACCTCTTCGTTTTAAAAGTGAAAGCACTGAGGTTCAGAGAGGGACTGTGATTTACCCAAGGTCACACAGCCTGCCCTGTGAGCAGAGTAGGCTCCCTTTGCATGATATGATTTGAGGGGCGGTAGAAAAGATTGACTTTTTCCCCAACTCTCCTGTGAAAAATTGACCTCCCATCCTTGCCATCTGCTCCATAAAAGCCTGCAGTGGGTCCAGGAAAGAAATATTCGGCCATATTACATATCTGGCCTCCTTTACGTCATACGCCATATCTTTTGCTGCTGCTACTTGCTTACACAGTCAGCCTCATTGTGCCTCTCAGGCTCAGGTAGACTGAACGGTATCACATCTGGGAGCTGAGTAGTGGAGCCAGAGGCCTGGAATATTCAGCTGTAGCCCAAGCCAGAGTCTCCTCATCTGGCGAGGGAGGTCATAACCTCAGGAGCTTGTTGTGAAAATGAAAACAAAGTGTAGGATGTGCCCTGCATTGTAGTGGTCACACTAGCAAAAAATGGTAACTCAACATTAGCACTTATTATTCTAGACAGACTCAGAGCTGCAGGTGCCCCCAAGAGATCATATTGTCCAGCTGGCTCATTTTTACACTTAGAACCATAACACGTGCTCATGGTAAAATGAAAGGGTCAAGAAGAATGTAAAGTACAATGTAAAAGGCTTTCTGTCTCTCATCACCTCCGTCTCAGTCTCATTTCCCCAGAGGCAAGCACTGTTAAGTTTCCTGTGTACCCTTCCAGAAATTTTATTTGCATATACATCATAAATAAGTTGCCTTCTATATTTTGACACAAATGTAATCAGATGACTCATGCTGTTCTGATATCTGCATTTTTATTTAACAATATGTAGTAGATCTCTTTTCATGTGAGTGCATGTGGATCTCTCTTTCTTTTTTTTTTTCATTTTCAATGGCTGCTTTTTCACAGGGCAATTATACAATAGCTCACGGGTCAAGAAACATTCTGTAAAGAGCCAATATTTTAGGCTTTGTGGGTCATAGGGTCTCGGTACCATATCCTCTTCCTCCTGATTCTTTTAACAATGCTTTAAAAACATAAGACCATTCTTAGCTCACAAGCCATACAAAAACAGGCTGTAGCCAGATTCGGTCCATGGCTGTAGCTCATTTACGCAGTCCCTTGGGTGGCCAGTTAGGTTGTTACTATCAACAAGGCTGCAATGGATATCTTTGTGTTGCATCTTTCAGTGTTTTTTGAGTTTATGTGGCGGATAAATTCATAGCCATGAAATCTGTGGGATGTACTTTTGAGTCATGACAGATAATGTCCCAGCCTCCTCATTTTAAAGATAGTTCAAGAAATCCAGTGAAGAGTCCGGAGTCCCCCAGCTTGTCAATGGCAGAAGATGGACTTGAAATTACTTTCCCAGCACTTAACCAGGGTGCTTTCCACCATAGTGCTGGCTCCATCCCTGGTTGAGGACTCACATGGAACTTGTTTGGGACATCGAGTTGGAAAGACCCAAGTTCCCTCAAGCCACAGAGCAAGGTTACAGCAACTAGGAGCCTGAGCGCTCTCAGATCCCTTCTCCTTTCTGCCTCTTATTTCTGCTTTTTATAGGCATACTCATTCCTGCTTTAGATCCACTGTTTTCCATGATCAGGGGCTGTGATCACAGCTGTGCCGTGATGACCGCCAGCAGCTCCAAAGTCAGTTTGTAGCATTTCCATGGCCAAAAGGAAAGAGGCATGTATCACAAAGAGGGCTTTGGGCTGCAAGTAACAGAAAACTCAGGCCCCAAATAATTCGATTAAAAAGGGAATTTATTATATCACATAATTGGAAGTCTAGTCAACATACAGTCAGTGGTGTGGTGAGTGCTCATGTACCCTGCGTCTTTCCATTTCCTGCTTTTATTCTCTGTGTTGGCTTCATCTTTTAAAAAAAAATTGAAATATATTTGCTCTACAATGTTATACAAGTTACAGGTATATAGTATAGTGGTTCACAATTTTTAAAGGTTTTATTCCATTTCTAGTTATTATAAAATATTGGCTATATTCCCTGTGTTGTACACTATATCCTTGTAGCTTATTTTATGCCTAATAGTTTGTATCTCTTACTCCCCTACCCCTATTTTACCCCTCTCCCCTTCCCTCTCCCCAGTGGTAACCACTAGTTTGTTCTCTATATCTGTGAGTCTGCTTCTTTTTTGTTATAGTCACTAGTGTGTTGTATTTTTTAGATTACATATATAAGTGATATCATATAGTATTTGTCTTTCTCTGTCTGACTTAGTTCACTTAGCATAATGTCCTCCAAGTCAATCCATGTTGTTGCAGATGGCAAAATTTCATTTTTTAATGGTTAATATTACATTGTGTGTGTGTGTATATATATATATATATATGTATATATATATATATATATATATACACACCACATCTTCTTTATTCACTCATCTGTTTTATGGACACTTGGATTGCTTCCATATCTTGGCAGTTGTAAACAATGCTGCTATGAACATTGGGATGCATGTATCTTTTTGAATTAGTGTTTTTGTTTTTTCAGATATATACCGAGGAGTAGAATTGCTGGGTCATATGGTAGTTCTATTTTTAGGTTTTTGAGAAACCTCCATACTATTTTCCACAGCAGTTACACCAATTTATATTCCCACCAACAGTGTATGAGGGTTCAGTGTTGGCTTCATCTTTAAACCATTGGTAGGGTGGTTGGATGAGTTCCCAGTGTCACATACAGACCCAACCACAATCTGTGACTTCCTAGACATATACTTAACTCACTTCCTCTCATTGGCCAGAATTGGGTCACATGGCACATGTTAACTCAATTACTGATAAGAGGGATGAGAGTACCATCACTGGCTTAGAAAAATTATCTGCGGTTGAATGGATTGGGGACATTTACCACCCTATCTATTATACTTATCTCTCAAATTAGGTCTAGAAAATTGCAGAGAAGGATTTGGGTTGGCTTGTCTTGGATCATATGTCTACCTCTTGATCCAATCCCTGTGGTCAATAAGATGGGGCTTTAGAGTTGCCAAGCTTGGATGAGGCAGCTACTCCTTGACCAGTTGCTATGGTATAAGAATGGTGCACGTTTTGAGAATGGATGGAGGATAAGGAGAATCTGCTTCCTTAAAATAAAGGCACTCTGTTGTGTCCACCACACCCTTCAGGAGATCCCAGGTCTTAGGAGGCAGCCTAAGGAGAGGAGGAGCACTGGAACTTGAGTCAGACTTCTTGGATGAACATTGGGACTGTGCAGACCACTGGGCTTGATTTACTGTTTCTGTGCTTGAGTCTGTCTAATGGGGGGTCATCGTGCCTAGGCAGCCTGTTCACAGGTGCCTTGCAAGGATCAATGAGAACATGGTGAAAAGAA
Organism: Balaenoptera musculus; assembly: GCF_009873245.2. Classification (NCBI taxonomy): domain Eukaryota; kingdom Metazoa; phylum Chordata; class Mammalia; order Artiodactyla; family Balaenopteridae; genus Balaenoptera; species Balaenoptera musculus. Next base: position 127,301,144 of record NC_045787.1, read on the forward strand.
AGCAAGGGAGCCTTCAGACATTATAATTTAAGTGAGGGATCCTGGTTGATCCCACGGTGTCTCTGGGCAGCAGGAGCAAGGGCTTTTTCTCTCCTGGTTCTGTATACTTATAAACCAATGCTGTGGGACAGGAGTAGACTTGGAGGAAGGGGGCTGGAGGGAAAGAGGGATGGCAGAGGCGCTGATGCAGAGATAGAGCTTCAGAGGGAGGCTTCCCTGAGTCTCTGTTGCCCCCTGCTCCCCTCTCCAGAGGCCCTGCAGAGCTGCTCCTGCCATATTTCTTTATTTTTTTTTTCTCCTTCTGACATTTCTTTATTTGGGTACCTGAGTGACTAGACTGCCAGTTCCTAATAGATTTCTTTCTTGTCCTTCCTTTTTAATGATTGCTTTGTTAGAATTGAAAAGATTTATTCAACCAAACTTTGCTTTTGACCTTCTGGCTTTCTGCTAATAATTTGTTTTTTAAGCTTAAAAGGTTCCTTCTCTTTTGCATCTTTGGAATACATTTGGAACATAACTGCAGATTTCAAACAGTTCTACTGTGCATTCATCCTATTCATTCATTCAGCAAATATTTATGATGATCTGTGCCAGGTTTTAGGCATAGAAGAGGGAGAAAACAGACATGGTTCCTACCATGTAAAGCTTATGTCCTAGTGATACAGTGAGCACAAGGCCACTGCTATTCCTCTTCTCCCTGACAAGGTACTCATTGCCTTGCCTGGAGACATGGGCATGGCTTTTGGAGCCAGTCTCCAAGAAAGGGCAGGTGAGAAAATATTAAGGACTAAGAAAACAACTTAGAGAAATGTGGTTCCTTTCCCACAAAGGTTTCAAGTGAAATGGCAGCCATCTTATATCTACAACCTGCTAGCTATGTTACCCTGAGTAAGACACTTACCCTCCCTTAGACTCAGTTTAGCCATCTACAAAATGGAGACAACAGGACTTTCTCATAAGGTCACCTTGAAGATTAAATTAGATCATCCAAGGGAGGCTATACATTGCATAGGTAAAGGCCATAGGCTCTGGGGTTAAACTGACTCATTCACATCCTGGCTCTGTCTCTCTCTAGCAATGTGACCCTGAGCAATTTAGTTTAACCTCCCTGTGCCTCAGTTTCCTGATCTGCAAAATGGGAATAGCAATTATTTCTACCTCATAGGATTGTTGTAAGGACTGAGTAAACCATGTCAAGTCTTTGGTCCACACCCAGCATGTAGCAGTGCTTAACAGCACTTATTATACCTACCTAAAAGTCTTTTTCCCCCAAATAATACTACTTTATAACTTGTAAGGCATTCTAATGGCATCTATTTATTTTGCTTTTTAGAAAAGGAGCATCAGTAGAAGGTCATCACTCTTAGCTGAGCCTTTTCAAGCCCTGCCTCAGGACACAGATATGCTGTCACTCTGTGCTCATCATTCACTGGTCATGTTATAATCGAGCCTGCAGTTCTCACATTGAGTGTGATCAGTGCAGGCAGAGACACATGATCAATGCTAGGCAGAGCAAGATGTGGGAAATGGCTCTCAAAGAGCTTGCTTGGAGAAAAAACACATGCACATGTAACTAAAAACAACAACAAAAGCCACCTTGGAGTGGCCAGGTGGCGGGTAACAAAGGGCTCTTGAGAACGGAAAGAAATCCATGATGTCATGTCATCCTTAGCAGTATTAACTGGTGGAGTGACTTTGGGCAAATTGCTAGACCTTTCTGTGCCTCTGCTCTCTCATGTGTTGAGAGAGAGAGAGAGAGAATGAATCGTATTTTATTAGAGAGCCCAAATTGGTTTCCACAGAAGGGCTTTGTTTGGCTGATAGAGGTTTTACAGTTTCGACTTAGTTATCAAGACTTAAAACTTCAGAAACTTTATAGGAAACTAGATATCGGAGCAGCTGGCACTAGGTAGATGGAGTTGAGTAGCCACTTCCCACCTTTAGGTGGGGAATGTGTTTTCCAGGGCCCTTCACTCCCAATAGACTGTTTCCACCCACCCACTTGTCTCATTAAGGTTTGCTGCCTGGATCTTGTCAACATAGGAGCTTGTGACACGTTGAACAGGTGATCTCCGTAGCATCTTTTTATTTTCTCATGAGATTACTAAGTAGGGCAAAGGTTACTGTACCTTTTTACCCGGAGAGGAAATAGTGAGTGTCAGAGAGATTGCCATTTGAACAAGCAAGGAGATGGAGAGCATTGGTGGGATTTGAAAATAGGTCTCACCTCCTCATTTATTACTTTCCTCTCCACTGTTTGATCCCTTCTCTTGGACCCATGCCATTCCATTCACTCTTCTGATGATGATGATAATGATGATGTTAATAATAATAATAGCTATTGTTCAGTGAGTATTTAGTGTGTCTTAGTTACCTTCTATCACTTAATTATTTTGAGCTGTTGGTCTCAATATCCCCATATTTGTAGAAGAGGAGATAGAGGTTCAAAGAAGCCAGTAATTTGTCTGTGGCAACACATTTATGAAGAGTGGAGCCAATATTTGAACTCAGGTCTATCTGACACTAAATCCCCAGTTTTGAACCTTAAGAGTCACACACACTTGCAAAGAGAGGGCCAACCACTTGTCCCATTAAATAACAGTGTTATGTGAATTTTAGAAGGATTCAGTTTTCACCCCAAATGGATGCTCGTTTCCCATGCTTTTAGCGTGAGATCCTCTGAATACACAAATCATCAAGTGTGATGCTGTTAGCAATATACTCACCAAAGAGGAGCGAGAACCCTCCAGAGAGTTCAGGGGGTATCACTGTTATGAGAAAGGAGGCTCCAGCTGTCACGCTGGATGTGGCAGTGTAGTAACATCACTCCCAGTATCAGGGAGAGGTGAAGGCATAGCCTGGCTGAGCTTCATTCCCAGAGTCCTGAGGCTGTGCTCCTGGCACAGTTGGACTCAGCGATCTCCTGTGAGATCACCTGGCCTGGTTTGTCATAACATCGCACATTTATAGGATCTTAGGTTGGAAGACACTATAGAGGTCACCTGGACCATTTTTCTGCTGGGATCTTTGTTATAAACCCCCATCAAGCACCTTCTACGCTATGCTGAAAGAAGTCTGGTGATGGCAAACTCAGAGCTCTATAAAGCAGTCCTTTCCACATTGGTTAAAAGTTCCTTTATTATAGTAGGTTCAAGCCTGCATACCTGTTTGACCCACTCTTTATTGTTTTGTCCACTGATGCACTGTCTCCTCTCTGCTGGATACATCAACCCTTCAAGTTGTACTGTGGTAAATTTGTTCCTAGCAGGTGGTCACTCCTGGTTTATAAATATCCACATTTGCCTAAACTGTCCTACATAGAATAGAAGTGTTCCCAGATTCCTTACCACCTGTGCTGGTTGTTTTCTGTTTGCCCCTCCTCTCTGTATCCATTTCCAGTGTTTTCTGGCTTGCTCCCTGCCTCGGGAGATTGACACTTTCTGGGCTGCTTCACCTGGGCTCCTTTTGCTGACTTGCACCACATTGGGTTAGAAGTAGAACTGAGTGATTAGAAGGCATGAGGAGAGAGAGGACTGGGTACTTTCCCTGCTTCCACAAGGCTCTCTGGTTGGGGCTGCGTCCCTCCATCTCTGTAGTGCCTGCTGGTGGTCTCTCCTGCGTGGATCTGGGTCTTTCTGCAATCTGACAACACTGCTCCCTACCCTTGCCCTTTCAGCCTTACAGAGTCAATGAGTGTCCCCTGTTGCTAGTCTGCAGGTGCCTCAGCATCCCTCGTTTGTCGCTTAACTCTACCTGTGCTTCTAGCTGTAGCCCCTTCATCGACATCTCCTTTGTGGGGAATTCTGTCTCCTCCTCTGACCCTGAACTGATGCACTGTCTTGTTGCCCACTGTAAAATTTGCTCATGTGCACTGTGTATTTTTGTTGTTGTTGTTGTTGATTTCTCAAATGATCAGGCCCAGTACCATTGCCAAGGTTGCATGTGCTATTAGCCACTGGCACACACTGTCACACACTGTCAGCCCACCCTGTGGTTACTTACAATTGTTAGGACTTTTTGGTGGGATCAGGTGTCAAGCCCATCTTTGGAGGCAGGTTATCTGGGTTCAAATCTTGGTGCTATTTTATTTTTATTTGTTTATTTTTATAGTTGATTAACAATGTTGTATTAACTTCAGGTGTATAGCAAAGTGATTCAGTTACACACATATCTATTCTTTTTATATATATTTTTTCAGACTCAAATAATGTGTACCTTCCTCTCTATTCCACAATATTTTCTTCTGTCAAATGGGATGATAGTAGTATTCATCTCAAAAAAATTGTTTGAGGATTAAGTAATTTATTACACATTAATCACTTAGAACAGGGCCTGATACATGGTAAGCTTTGAATAAATGTTACTTTCATCACCACAATCACCATTTTTTACATATATAATGGAACATTTTTTTGAATTTTTGAATTTTATTTTTTATACACAGGTTCTTATTAGTTATCCATTTTATACATATTAGCGTAAATATGTCAATCCCAATTTCCCAGTTTGTCACACCATCAACACCCCCTGCCACTTTGCCTCCTTGATGTCCATACGTTTGTTCTCTACATCTGTGTGTCTATTTCTGCCCTGCAAACCGGTTCATCTGTACCATTTTTCTAGGTTCCACATATATGCATTAATATACGATATTTGTTTTTCTCTTTCTGACTTACTTCATTCTGTATGACAGTCTCTAGATCCATCCACGTCTCTACAAATGACCCAATTTCATTCCTTTTTATGGCTGAGTAATATTCCATTGTATATATGTACCACATCTTCTTTATCCATTCATCTGTCAGTGGGCATTTAGGTTGCTTCCATGACCTGGCTACTGTAAATAGTGCTGCAATGAACATTGGGGGTGCATGTGTCTTTTTGAATGATGGTTTTCTCTGGGTATATGCCCAGTAGTGGGATTGCTGGGTCATACAGTAATTCTATGTTTAGTTTTCTAAGGAACCTCCATACTGTTTTCCATAGAGAGAACAGGGGTCTTTTGTGTCTCCATACAAATTTTAGGATTTTTTGTTCTAGTTATGTAAAATATGCAATTGGTAATTTGATAGGGATTGCATTGAATCTGTAGATTGCTTTGGGTAGTATAGTCATTTTCACAATATTGATTCTTCCAATCCAAGAACATGGTATATCTCTCCATCTGTTTATATCATCTTTAATTTCTTTCATCAGTGTCATAGTTTTCTGCATACAGGTCTTTTGTCTCCCTAGGTAGGTTTATTCCTAAGTATTTTATTCTTTTTGTTGCAGTGGTAAATGGGAGTGTTTCCTTAATTCCTCTTTCAGATTTTTCATCATTAGTGTATAAGAATGCAAGAGATTTCTGTGCATTAATTTTGTATCCTGCTACTTTACCAAATTCATTGATTAGCTCTAGTAGTTTTCTGGTGTCATCTTTAGGATTCTCTATGTATAGTATCATGTCATCTGCAAACAGTGACAATTTTACTTCTTCTTTTCCAATTTGTATTCCTTTTATATCTTTTTCTTCTCTGATTGCCATGGCTAGGACTTCCAAAACTATGTTGAATAATAGTAGCGAGAGTGGACATCCTTGTCTTGTTCCTGATCTTAGAGGAAATGCTTTCAGTTTTTAACCATTGAGAATGATGTTGGCTCTGGGTTTGTCATATATGGCCTTTATAATGTTGAGGCAGGTTCCCTCTATGCCCACTTTCTGAAGAGTTTTTATCATAAATGGGTGTTGAATTTTGTCGAAAACTTTTTCTGCATCTATTGAGATGATCATATGGTTTTTATTCTTCAATTTGTTAATACGGTGTATCACATTGATTGATTTGCATGTATTGAAGAATCCTTGCATCCCTGGGATAAATCCGACTTGGTCATGGTGCATGATCTTTTTAATATGTTGTTGGATTCTGTTTGCTAGTGTTTTGTTGAGGATTTTTACATCTATATTCATCAGTGATATTGGTCTGTGATTTTCTTTTTTTGTAGTATCTTTGTCTGGTTTTGGTATCAGGGTGATGGTGGCCTCATAGAATGAGTTTGGGAGTGTTCCTTCCTCTGCAATTTTTTGGAAGAGTTTGAGAAGGATGGGTGTTACCTTTTCTCTAAACGTTTGATAGAATTCACCTGTGGAGCCATCTGGTCCTGGACTTTTGTTTGTTGGAAGATTTTTAATCACAGTTTCAATTCATTACTTGTGATTGGTCTGTTCATATTTTCTATATATTCCTGGTTCAGTCTTGGCAGTTTGTGCATTTCTAAGAATCTGTCCATTTCTTCCAGGTTGTCCATTTTATTGGCATATAGTTGCTTGTAGTAATCTCTCATGATCCTTTGTATTTCTGCAGTGTTAGTTGTTACTTCTCCTTTTTCGTTTCTAATTCTGTTCACTTGAGTCTTCTCCCTTTTTTTCTTGAGGAGTCTGGCTAATGGTTTATCAATTTTGTTTATCTTCTCAAAGAAGCAGCTTTTAGTTTTATTGAACTTTGCTATTTTTTTCTTTGCTTCTATTTCATTTATTTCTGCTCTGATCTTTATGATTTCTTTCCTTCTACTAACTTTGGGTTTTGTTTGTTCTTCTTTCTCTAGTTCCTTTAGGTGTAAGGTTAGATTGTTTATTGAGATTTTTCTTGATTCTTGAGGTAGGCTTGTATTGCTATAAACGTCCCTCTTAGAACTGCTTTTGCTGCATCCCATAGGTTTTGGATCGTCGTGTTTTCATTGTAATTTGTCTCTAGGTATTTTTTGTTTTCCTCTGATTTCTTCAGTGATCTCTTGGTTATTTAGTAACATATTGTTTAGCCTGCATGTGTTTGTGTTTGTTACGTTTTTTCCCTTGTAATTGATTTCTAATCTCATAACATTGTGGTCAGAAAAGATGCTTGATATGATTTCAATTTTCTTAAATTTACTGAGGCTTGATTTGTGACCTAAGATGTAATCTATCCTGGAGAATGTTCTGTGTCCACTTGAGAAGAAAGTGTAATCTGCTGCTTTTGGATGCAATGCCCTATAAATATCAGTGAAATCTATCTGGTCTATTGTGTCATTAAAAGCTTGTGTTTCCTTATTAATTTTCAGTTTGGATGATCTGTCCATTGGTGTAAGTGAGGTGTTAAAGTCCCCCACTATTATTGTGTTACTGTCGATTTTCTCTTTTATAGCGGTTAGCAGTTACCTTATGTATTGAGGTGCGCCTATGTTGGGAGCATATATATTTATAATTGTTATATCTTCTTCTTGGATTGATCCCTTGATCATTATGTAGTGTCCTTCCTTGTCTCTTGTAACATTCTTTATTTTAAAGTCTATTTTATCTAATATGAGTATTGCTACTCCAGCTTTCTTTTGATTTCCATTTGCATGGAATATCTTTTTCCATCCCCTCACTTTCAGTCTGTATGTGTCCCTAGGTCTGAAGTGGGTCTCTTGTAGACAGCATATGTATGGGTCTTGTTTTTGTATCTATTTAGCCTGTCTCTGTCTTTTGGCTGGAGCATTTAATCCATTCACATTTAAGGTAATTATTGATCTGTATGTTCCTATCACCAGTTTCTCAGTTGTTTTGGGTTTGTTCTTGTAGGTCCTTTTCTTCTCTTGTGTTTCCCACTTAGAGAAGTTCCTTTAGTGTTTGTTGTAGAGCTGGTTTTGTGGTGTTGAATTCTCTTAGCTTTTGCTTGTCTGTAAAGCTTTTGACTTCTCCGTCAAATCTGAATGAGATCCTTGATGGGTAGAGTAATCTTGGTTGTAGGTTGTTCCCTTTCATCACTTTAAATATATCATGCCACTCCCTTCTGGCTTTTAGAGTTTCTGCTGAGAAATCAGCTGTTAACCTTATGGGTGTTCCCTTGTATGTTATTTGTCATTTTTCTCTTCTTGCTTTCAATAATTTTTTTTTTGTCTTTAATTTTTGTCCATTTGATTACTATGTATCTTGGTGTGTTTCTCCTTGGGTTTATCCTGTATGGGACTCTCTGTGCTTCCTGGACTTGGATGGCTATTTCCTTTCCCATGTTAGGGAAGTTTTCGACTATAATCTCTTAAAATATTTTCTTGGGTCCTTTCTCTCTCTCTTCTCCTTCTGGGACCCCTATAATGAGAACGTTGTTGTGTTTAATGTTATCCCAGAAGTCTCTTAGGCTGTCTTCATTTCTTTTCATTCGTTTTTCTTTATTCTGTTCTGTGGCAGTGAATTCCACCATTCTGTCTTCCAAGTCACTTATCCGTTCTTCTGCCTCAGTTATCCTGCTATTGATTCCTTCTAGTGTAGTTTTCATTTCAGTTATTGTATTGGTCATCTCTGTTTGTTTGTTCTTTAATTTTTCTAGGTCTTTGTTAATCATTTCTTGCATCTTCTCAATCTTTGCCTCCATTCTTATTCCAAGGTCCTGGATCATCTTCACTATCATTATTCTGAATTCTTTTTCTGGAAGGTTGCCTATCTCCACTTCATTTAGTTGTTTTTCTGGGGTTTTTTCTTGTTCCTTCATCTGGTATATAGCCCTCTGCCTTTTCACCTTGTCTATCTTTCTGTAAATGTGGTTTTTGTTCCACAGGCTGCAGGATTGTAGTTCTTCTTGCTTCTGTTGTCTGCCCTCTGGTGGATGAGGCTGTCTAAGAGGCCTGTGCAAGTTTCCTGATGGGAGGGACTGGTGGTGGGTAGAGCTGGCTGTTGCTATAGTGGGCAGAGCTCAGTAAAACTTTAATCTGCTTGTCTGCTGATGGGTGGGGCTGGGTTCCCTCCCTGTTGGTTGTTTGGCATGAGGCGACCCAACACTGGAACCTACCCCAGCTCTTTGATGGGGCTAATGGCAGACTCTGGGAGAGCTATCACCAAGGAATACTTCCCAGAACTTCTGCTGCCAGAGTCCTTGTCCTCATGGTGAGACACAGCCACCCCCTGCGTCTGCAGGAGACCCTCCAACACTAGCAGGTAGGTCTGGTTCAGTCTCCCATGGGGTCACTGCTCCTTCCCCTGGGTCCCGATGCACACACTACTTTGTGTGTGCCCTCCAAGAGTGGAGTCTCTCTTTCCCCCAGTTCTGTCAAAGGCCTGCAATCAAATCCCGCTAGCCTTCAAAGTCTGATTCTCTAGAAATTCCTCCTCCCATTGCCAGACCCCCAGGTTGGGAAGCCTGATGTGGGGCTCAGTACCTTCATTCCAGTGGGTGTACTTCTGTGGTATACGTGTTCTCCAGTATGTGCGTCACCCACCCAGCAGTTATGGGATTTGATTTTATTGTGATTGTGCCCCTCCTACCATCTCATTGTGGCTTCTCCTTTGTCTTTGGATGTGGGCTGTCTTTTTTGGTGAGTTCCAGTGTCTTTCTGCCAATGATTGCTCAGCAGTTATTTGTGATTCTGTTGCTCTCACAAGAGGGAGTGAGCCCACGTCCTTCTACTCCTCCATCTCAAACCAGTCTCTTATAATTGAACATTTTTTAAAACCTTCCTTTACCAGTACTTAATTCTGAATGCCATTGGTATTGTATTGTTGATACTGTTCCCTAAAACTTTGTTACTCAAAGTGTGGGCTAGAGGGGTGAGATAGGGAGGGTGGGAGGGAAGCTCAAGAGGGAGGAGATATGTGGATATATGTATGCATATGGCTGATTCACTTTGTTGTACACCAGAAACTAACACAGCATTGTGAAGCAATTACACTCCAATAAAGATGTATTAAAAAAAAAAAAAGTGTGGGCTACAGACCAGCAGCATAAACATCACTTGATGGGTGGTTAGAAATTAGAAATCTCAGACCCCACCCTAGATCTACTGAATCAGAATCTGCTTGTTAGCAAGGTCGCAGGTGATTATTGTGTTCATTAAATTTGAGAAGCTCTGTTCTAGCCCATCTATTGATTCTGGATCAATGTTCTCATCTGGGATGGAGAATGTCTCCCACCTCTGACAGGGAAGATACTCCATTCTCCACTCTTAAGATCACCATATACACTGGTGCTGTAGACCAACCAAGCCAGGCAATGCTTCCAGGAGTCAAATGTACTGGGAGGAGATTTGAAGTCAAGTTTTCACTGCTCGAATTTGGAGTCGGATTGAGCAGCTTTTGAATTTTACTCTACCACTTAATAAATGTATGTGTGTGTGTGTGTGTGTGCACATAAATGCCTACATGACAAACTACTCACCTTGAAGGTTTGTTGTGAAGATGAAGTGAGGTGACCCTGTGAAGCATGGGTCACAGACTGGCTTGCTTTCTCCTTTCAATGAGTCATATGATTCATGTCCAAAAGGTAATCCATTCGTTGAAGGAAAAACTCTCTTTGACCTAACAGGAAAACTTGCTTCAAACAGATTGGGAAGATTGGGTTCTCTTGAAAGCTGCAGCAAATGCCTCACATCAGTGACATCAGTGCCACTACTCATTTCTCTGGCCATGTGTTTCTGAATATAAATTGTATTTGACTGTAAATGGAAGCATAGTGTAACTAAGAAGTAAAGAAAAGATTACTGGTGTATAATTTTGAATTAAACACCATCAGCATACACTGTATACATACAAGTATTTGTATTGTGGCTGAAGTCCAAAAGAAGATAATGTTGAGGTTCCTGATTAATTTTGACACTAATTAAAATGCACCAATAATAGAGGAAGTGAGATGGCTTTTTCTGATCAATAGCTGAAAAATGTTAAACTTGGGCTCACCCCAAGGCAGCTCAGAGGATGTTATAAAGCTGGCCTTTCTTTTCTCTAAAGCAGTGTAGTGGTTCAGAGCATGGCTCTGAAGTCAAGCTGCCTGGGGTCAAATGCCATCTTCTGCCACTTAGCACTGTGACTCTGGACAAGTTACCCACATTTCTTATAGGCCTCAGTTTCCTTAATTGTAAAATGTGGAAGATAATAATAATTTTATCTTGGGAGCCTCTGATTTACAGCCAGTGAGAAGTACAGGTAACAACCTGAACTTGAGATTGCCATCTTGAGTTGGAGGGAGTTGTTGGAACCTCCCGTTTGTAGCCAGTAGGTCAGAAGTACAGGTAAGAACCTGGGCTTGCGGCTGGAGTCTGAAGGCAGTGGGCAGTCTTGTAGGACTGAACTGTTAACCTGTGGAATCTGATTCTATCTCTGGGTAGATAATGTCAGAATTGGATTGTATTCTCAGACACTCTGCTGCTGGTGGTGGGGGAAACACCCCCAAAACACACATTGGAATTGGGTGCTCAGAAAAGAGGAAGACTGTCTTCGAGGTAAACTGGTACAACTGTCATTTGAAGCTTTAAGAAAGAGTATAAAAAAAAAAAAAAAAAAAAAAGAAAGAGTATAAGCATCGTTTAAAAATCTTTCAGTTCATAAACTTTAAAATTATGCGATATTTGACCAACATGGGAGGAGTGAAAATTGACATTATATTGCATTCTGTGCATAAAGTGGGATTTTATCGTTTTATCACAGTATTTCAAATTTGTCTAAAATTTGGCTGTCCTCTACTGAACTTGTGGGGTTGTAAGAAGTAAGTGACATCGTGCAAATGAAATACTTTGCATGGTGTCTTGCCCATAATCTTAGCAACTACTTATTGACTGTTAAGTGCCAGGCCCTAAATGCGTCAGATCTATCATCTCCTTTATTTTTCACCACTACCTAATGAGATGGGTGTATTATTTATTACTGTGTAACAAATTACCCCCAAACTTAGATTTTATTCTCTCTTACAGTTTCTGAAGTTCAGGAAATCAGGAGGGCTTTGCTGGGTGGTCCTGACTGAGGGTCTCTCACAGGGTTGTGGGTAAGCTGTTGACTGGGGCTACAGTCATCATCTTTAGACTCAATTGGGGCTCAGGAATCTACTTCCAAGATGCTCGGGTGGTTTTTGGCCTCAGTCTTCACTGGCTGTTGACAGGAGGCTGTAGTTTCTCACCAAATGGACCTTTCTGTATGGCTGCTCACAAAATGGCAGTTGGCTTCTTCCAGATCAAAAACTCTGAGAGAGAGGAGGTGAGAGGGAACGTCCAAAATGGAGTCCATGGTCTTTTATACCCAAGTCTCTGAAGTGAATCCCACCACGTCTGCTGTATGTTAGTGGTCACAGAGACCAACGCTGGTACAATGTGTAAGGTGACTCTACAAGGGTGTGAATGCTAGGAGTCAGGTTGTCTTAGTCTGTTTGGGCTGCTATAATTAAAAACACTGTAAGCCTGGTGCTTAAAACAACAGACATTTATTTCTTATAGTTCTAGAGGCTGGGAATTCCAAGATCAAGGTACCAGCAGATTCAGTGTCTGGTAAGGGCCCACTTCCTGGTTCAGAGACAGCTGTCTTATACAGATGGCCAAGAAACACCAGAAAAGATGCTCAACATCACTAATTATTAGGGAAATGAAAATCAAAACTACAATGAAGTATCACCTCACACCAATCAGAATGTCCATCATCAAAAATCTACAAACAGTAAATGCTGGAGAGGGTGTGGAGAAAAGGGAACCCTCCTACACTGAAGGTGGGAATATAAATTGATACAACCACTATGGAAAACAGTATGGAGGTTCCTTAAAAAACTAAAAATAGAACTACCATATGACTCAGCAATCCCACTACTGGGCATGTACCCTGAGAAAACCACATTCAAATAGAGACATGTACCACAATGTTCATTGCAGCCCTGTTTACAATAGCCAGGACATGGAAGCAACCTAAGTGTCCATCGACAGGTGAATGGATAAAGAAGATGTTGCACTTATATGCAATGGAATATTACTCAGCCATAAAAAGAAATGAAACTGAGTTATTTGTAGTGAGATGGATGGACCTAGAGTCTGTCATACAGAGTGAAGTAAGTCAGAAAGAGAAAAACAAATACCATATGCTAACACATAAATATGGAATCTACAAAAAAAAAAAAAGGTTCTGATGAACCTAGGGGCAGGACAACAATGAAGACGCAGATGTAGAGGATGGACTTGAGGACAGGGGAGGGGGAAGGGTAAGCTGGGACAAAGTGGGAGAGTATCATTGACATATGTACACTGCCAAATGTAAAATAAATAGCTAGTGGGAAGCAGCTGCATAGCACAGGGAGATCAGCTTGGTGCTTTGTGAGCACCTAGATGGGTGGGATAAGGACGGTGGGGGGGAGATGCAAGAGAGAGGGGATTTGGGGATATATATACATATATGTAGCTGATTCCCTTTGTTGTTTACCGGAAACTAGCACAACGCTCTAAAGCAATTATACTCCAGTAAAGATGTTAAAAAAAAAAAAAAAGCTGTCTTCTCGCTGTGTCCCTCACATGGCAGAAGGGCAGGGGAGCTCTCTGGGGTCTCTTTTATAAGGACATCAATCTGATTTATGAGGGCTCCACCCTCATGACATCATCAACTGTTGAAGGCTTATATCCTAATAGTGTCACATTGGGGATTAAGCCTCAACATACAAATTGTAGGTAGACACAAGCATTCAGTCCATAGCACAGCTATTAGGGAGCCTACTTGGTGGATGGTTTCCATTAGTGGATACTGTTATTATCCCCCTTTCACAGTGAGAAAACTGAGGCATAGAAGGCTTTTGCAAGTAATCCAAGGTAGCATATTAATATGTTAAGAAAAAACCCAAGTTTCAAATTTAGGCAGTTCAGTGGTAGCTCCCGCATTTTAACCATGGCACTATTCTGTCTACAGGGTAAGTAACATATCAACATGAGCCATAATTGCCATTTCACTTCCAAGAAGCAGTCTACAAACACATGACTCTAGGCTTGGACTGCACTTGCCATTACTCCTTCTGTTTAAAGACAAGAGCTCTGTAGTGAGCTTCTTTCTTCCCTCAGCCTGGTGGTCTTCGGATATACAGTATACAGAGAAGCAGAAAATGCGACTCTTCTCTGTATAAAGCATACGGCCTTGCTGGGGTGATAATACCAGCAGAAATGTTTGACCTCTGAACTTCTATAGCACTTGTTGCCTTTACAATTATTATTATTGTTAATGACACTTCATGTATACTCCTGTCCTGTCATTTACTTTTCCCACCTGTGCTTTTGCCTCCAAATTAGGTTGGAACTTCTCTTGGCTTGATCTCTGCCCTATACTTCATTGAATCCCACCTAGTGTCAGGTAGAGTTAGTTTTCACATAATGGAAATCCTCAACCAGTGTTTACTAGTGAAGATTATGTAAGGTTATTGGAGAACCCCAGGCAATGTGAGATGAAATGGCAAAGCACATAGCAGAGACTATGACTTCCCTTTCATGTCAAAAAAAGGTAGACTTTAGATTTTCTTCTTGAAATACATTCCTTTATTTGATGTACCATCTCTGAGCTGTCTCTGAAGTATGCCCTTCTTTTATCTACAACATAATACACTCTTCTCTGAAAAAATCCCAGTCCCTGACCTACCCATACCTCTCATTCCCACAATAGCCTGGGTACTCTTGAGTGTCTGTTCCATCCACATAAAGGTCTTTGAAAGGGGTCTCTCCATATTTTTCCAAAGAATAACCTTCTAGTTTTGAAATCTGAAGTGTCATTGAAGATCCTTTATCCATTGCTTTCCCTCGAGGTACATGAGTGTCCACATCAAGGAACAAAGGATGTTGATTCTATTTGCATGTTTCACCACGGATTTAAAGATTTTATCCTTTCTTTCTCTCCCTCATTTCAAAGTGAAATCACCCTCAGGGTCTTCTTTCTCTGATTTGCCTTTGCTTCAGCATAATGTTCCAAAAGCTGACCATTGCTTGCAGAGTCTTGGAAACCAATGCAAGTCTTATTTCTTTTTTTCCAGTCTTTTATTTTCCCTTAGCTTAGCAAAATTGCACCATTTCAAAGGCCACTTTCACGTTTTTTCCCTCTAATGCTTTCAGAGGGTCACCACTTGCTATCAAATCACTCCCCAAAGTTGGTTTTTTTGTTTTGTTTTATTTTGTTGTGTTTGTATCTGTTGTCTTCCCTCCAGAAGCAGATACTCCTGCAACGCAAAATGAACAAGGACCCCAGTGATAGTTCCTTGGTGTGGCTTCTCTTTTCCCTCATCTGTCAAATCTTAATGTCTTGTCCTGACATTTCAAGTGGAAGAGTGGTTTCCTTGAGTATTTCAGTCCCACTGTCTCAGTTCAGAGAATGTGACACATCAGAGGTGGGAGGGAGGTGATTGCAGCCCACAGCT
Organism: Balaenoptera musculus; assembly: GCF_009873245.2. Classification (NCBI taxonomy): domain Eukaryota; kingdom Metazoa; phylum Chordata; class Mammalia; order Artiodactyla; family Balaenopteridae; genus Balaenoptera; species Balaenoptera musculus. The sequence continues at coordinate 127,316,263 of NC_045787.1, forward strand.
CTGTGCTGCTCAGCCTGGTGAGGGTGAGATTATTAGTACTACTCAAGGGACCTAGACCTTAGTCTTTCCAAAATGCTCACTTTCAAAAAGCTGGTGGTGTAATAGGATGGGAACTCTATTGAGACTCCATAGTCCTGTGCTCTGTTCTGGTTCAGCAAGCTGTGACCCTCTCTAGCTTCATTTGCCACATCCATAAAATGGGCAGATCCATTGGTAGCGTGAACAAAATCAAGGCATGGTGTTAGGAGCTGCAGTCTGCTTTCTGATGTCCTCTCCATCCTCATGCTCCTGGACTTCTCTGCTCATACTCTCTGTTCCATTCAGAATGTCAGGTCCTCAAGATGTCCGTGTCGTTCCTCCTGTCTCCAGGCCTTTGTACTCTTTCTTACTAACCCTTCAGGTTTTCTAAGCTCAGATATTACTTGGCCCTGAAAGCCTTTCCTTACTCCTAGGTTTGGATTAAGGATCCATGGGTACTCCACTGTACTCTATATTTGGGTATTTCCTTTGCATCATTTACACTTTTTGTAATCAGTTTTTTCTTGTCTGTCTCCCTTATTACACTGAAGGTTCTTGGAGTGGAGATCTCAGCTCTAACAACAATAATAATAATTATAACTAATATTGATATTTATATATTACTTATCCTTTGTTATGTTTTTGAGCATTTCATATCTATGACCTCAACTAGAACTCAACCCTTTGAAGTAGGAACTACTTTTACTTCATTTTACAGGTCAAAGATTGAGGCTCAGTGAAGTTATATTGCTTGTTATGGGTCACTCAGCTGGAAAGAGATGGACTGAGAATTCACACCCAATGGTCTGGCACCAGAGTCTCTGCAATACAGCTTAGATATAATATGGTAAGATGCTGAATGAATGAATGTTTCAGTCAGCCTCAGGGGTGAAATAGCAATGAATTCTGTGCCAGAAATATATGATTTAATTGGTATGTGAGACATGAACACACGTAATCTCAGTGTCATGAAAGGGTCTACCTATCCTTAGAGTTTGCAGCCCAGCCTAGTGTCTCCTGTTCTGGTGTCTTGTCAGGGGTGATCCCCCGCCACCAACTACTGTCCTGGCTGTGTTTTCCATGACCATATCCTGTTCTTCTCTGGGTGCTCAAAAGAGCGGGCTGTCTGAGCCCAGCCCATCAGGAAACAAGAATGGTCAGGCAAGGGCAGAGGAGAAACTCACCTGTCCTGAGCATCCACTGGGCAAGTCTCTTTGTGTGTACTCTCTTTTACTCTTTCCAGTGGCCCTAGGAGCAGTTGATATTATGTCGATTTTAGAGACAAGGAGCTTGAAGCTTATAAAAGAAAACTAACTTGTCTAAGATCTCACAGCTAGTGAAGGGAAGGTCTGACCTCAGATTTATGGTCCTCTAATTGCAAAGTAGATTTCTATGGGTGGGGGTGGGATGGGTAGAGATGTAATGGCAAGAAAAGACTACTACAACCTAATTCTCCCTTCCATCCCCACTCTTGCCATCCACACTACCTGAAATTCTCACCATTAATTACTGGTTTGGATTTGGGGATGTCTTTTTTTTTAAGTTACTATTCCTTGCATATGAAGCTAAAAATCCAGCAGTTTGTCAACAGAATTGGATTATAATGGGTAGTGACTTGGAGCAGATATGTAGATGTGAGAAAGACCTGTTTGGGTCTTTAGGGAAACCCTTGCACAAATGAGGACAGGCATTCCATCCGACTGTCTTCCAAACCTGTTTCAATGGTTTGGCTAATTCTCTGAGATGAGAAGTCATACCCACTACTCTCTCCCAGCCTTTCCCCTCCTCCATCCCTGCTCTGTAACTCTCCTTCTCCACCCCACCCCCAAACTTCCTCTGTGGATATCTAGTAGCCTGAATCTGACAAGGAAACCTAACTGTTATGGAGTTGGATATTGCTTAAGGTTCAGATCTGTGGTCTGCTTTTTGACATAATGTAGCCCCAAAGCAATTAGGTTCAATAGTAAAAGTCCTGACTCTCAGGCTTCTGGGCCCCTCTCCCAGCCACGTGATAGGGAAAGGATAGGCAGGTGGAAAGGGAAGAAAAAGACTGTTTCTTCCCTGCTTCCTGCTTGTTTTAATTACTACTGTAAAGTTACAAATGGAAAAAGTGATTCCCAGCTACCCAGCTATGAATTGATTTTCTGCCTCTCCAGCAAGCACACATCCCCTAAGCCTTGGATGAGACCGGTGGGCAAGGGGAATGCTTGGCTGGGACCAGCTGTGTGTGTCCATCATAATCCCCTTTGGTCGAAACATAATCTGGAAGTGGCAGCTCGAAGCTAGTAGTCTTGGCAGCTCTTGAAGTCGGAAGTGGGGAGAGAACAAAAGAAGAGACTCAGGGCTTCCCTGGTGGCGCAGTGGTTGGGAATCTGCCTGCTAATGCAGGGGACATGGGTTCGGGCCCTGGTCTGGGAGGATCCCACATGCCGTGGAGCGGCTAGGCCCGTGAGCCACAGCTACTGAGCCTGCGCATCTGGAGCCTGTGCTCTGCAACAAGAGAGGCCACGATAGTGAGAGGTCCACGCACCGCGATGAAGAGTGGCCCCCTCTTGCCACAACTAGAGAAAGCCCTCACACAGAAGCGAAGACCCAACACAGCCAAAAATAAATAAATTAATTAATTAAAAAAAAAGAAGAGACTCAGTAGTAGCAACAGTGAAAAATTAAAAAAGGAAATGTAGAAAAATAATCCTTAGAATGAATTTTTTAAAGCCTGTAATCTAGGGACTCTTAATTTGCAGCCCATGGGTGGGCCTCAAGGATTCTACAAGCCTCTTGAAATCATATGCAAAACTTGGTGTATATGGGCATTTTTCTGAGGAGGGGATCTGTGGTTTTCATCAGAGTCTCAAAATGCTTCATGATCCCACAAAGTTAAAGTCCAGCAGTGTAATCGACTTACCATTCTTTATAGGTGAAGAAACTAAGGCTAAGGAGGACTTTATAAGATGTCCAAGGTCATACTCTAACTTAATGGTGGATCAGAATTTGGACTAATATCTCCAAACACTTGATCTTGTACATTTCCCACTCCACCACGCATCCCCTTTGTCCTGGGTTTATGTTTAGAACTTGAGTGGTATGTTTGGTGGACGTTTGAGGACATAGCTAGTTCCAAAAATATAGTACATTTTTTTTCATTGGTCTGTGATGTCTGACCATGTCTCCTCTCCACCACCCACCCCTTTGAGGGTCTTACTCTCCATTGGAACCCTTTTCTATTATTTCACTTTCCAACACATGATGTCTATGAAGACCCCATCATATCACTTGATCTACCTGAAGATATGGTCCTTCTAAGATTGTGTCTGCAGCAGCACATAAATTGGCTATCAATAGTGGGGTAAAATCAGAGCAACCCTTTTCATCTGGAGTAATCTTCCCTTTTGCTTCTATCTTTGGGTAAGCCCAATATCTTCATCAACTTTGGTTTCTTTGATTATTTTTTTCCTTGATTATTTTTTATTTACTTTTTGTTGAGATACAACTTACACATATTAAAATGTATAAATTGTAAGTGTAGAGCTTGATGGATTTTTACATATGTATACATCTGTGTGACCACCATCCAGATCAAGGTATAGCACATTTATAGCAGCCCAGAAGCTTCCCTCATGCCCCTTTCCAATTAATATAAACCTCTCTTCTGGGGAGATCAGCTCTGTGCTTTGTGACCACCTAGAGGGGTGGGAGGGAGACGCAAGAGGGAGGAGATATGGGGATATATGTATATGTATAGCTGATTCACTTTGTTATAAAGCAGAAACTAACACACCATTGTAAAGCAATTATACTCCAATAAAGATGTTAAAAAAATAACAAACAAAACCTCTCTGCTCTAGGTAACCACTATTCTGATCTCTATTATGATAAATTTGTTTTGTCAGTTCTTTAACAACATATAAGTACAACAGAATCATATAGTATGTACTCTTTTATATCTAGCCTCTTTTGCTCAACATAATTATCCATGTTGTAAAGTGTGGCAGCAGGCCATTCTTTCCCACTGCTGTGTAGTATTCTGTCGGGTCCATCTACCGTGTTTTATTTATCCATTTTTGTGCCACAGATTGTTTCCAGCTTTGGGCAGTTATGAAAAAGTTGCTATAGACATTCTTGTACAGTCTTCTGATGGACATAAGCACTCAGTTTCCCTGAGGAATGGAATTGCTGGTTCATTGTATATATGTATGCTTGGATTTAGCAAATACTGACAGTTTTCTAAAGTGGTTGTACCAAACGCCCCCAGTTTTAAGCCAGCCAACCTTAGCACCTACCTCAGACTTGAACAACTTGCCAGTGTCATTATCTGAATTCATCCTTGCCATAGTTTCTGCATTAACCCCTGCCCTAATCCCCAGTTCTCTCACCTTGGCTTTACCGAGTTATAAAAAGCTAGATATAGAACCACAGCAATCGTGTGGTTCAACCTCAATATTTCAGAGGTAGAGAAAGTGAGGTCTGAGTGTAGCTGGGTGAGGAAGCTGTGCAGTGACACCAAACAAGTTCCCAGCTGACCTGAGATGAGAATACACAGACAGTTCTTACTCATTTTGTTGATCTGCCAAGCTTAGGAAAGCACCTGATATGTATCTGAAAGTACTAAAAGAATATTTTCAAAAAAAGAAAAATGAAATGGAAGGATTATTAGAGATCATTGAGTTCACTACTTGTCAGATTGTGAGAATGTGTAAGTCTGGTTTACAAAAAAGATTTTAGGTGGGACCCTGTTGAATAAAAAGTGAATCCGCTGTGAGGAAGGAATTTGCTCCTCAATCCTCCTTTAATCATTGCATTAGCTCAGGGGGAGAATGTCTCAATCTCCTGCTATATGTCACCTCATTAATAAGTGCCAGTCTCTTTTCCAAAAAAAGAGAGAGCAAGAGGCTCTAGCTAGATTTTCATGAGGTTTTGTTTTTTTTGCATTTTTCTTTAACTTTCATGGTGGTTAACTTTTATTTGAAGGAGGAAATAGACATTTTCTCTTCATGGCAGTGGTAGAAAGATTCCTTCTTTTCAAATATATTTTAGCATAAACAAAAAACAAGTGGGTTGACTGAAGAGAAAGGTTAAACAAATAATACTAAATGGGGTATATGGATGTAACAAAAAATCATGTAATGCTAATCAACATTCATCTATTTCACACTTGCTATTGACTAGATGGGGAAACAGAGTCCAGGGAGAAGAGACTTGAATGGTCCTTGGAATTGGCGGCAAGTGTCCTCAGTATAGCACTCTCTATGTACAAATCTGTTCGTAGTACGTGTTACTTTGGGAAGGAGAGACAGAGCTGTAGCCCGAGGTGCCCCATTTACAGTAAAAGAGACTTGAGGGATTATCTGGGGGCATTTTAGAAGCGCTTCCACTGAATAAACTTGCCTTTCATAGAAGCCTCTGTAGCACTTTCTCTTATCTGTGCCAATATACACGTTGCCAAATGCCTCCTTTAAGGTGCAGCTCTGCTTCTGCCTTGCCCCAGCTCACACAGCTTCCATGGCTCCCAACTGACTTCCTTAGCCTGGCATTCAGAGTCCTCGCAGCCAATTTCCCTTTGCAGTTTCATCTCTCATCAGTTTCATCTTCCCTATACTGTCCTACATTCCAGCCTTGCTGAACCACACAACTTCCCTAAGGATGTTTCCTGTTTTCCTTCCCCTGTGCATTCTTTTTTAGTGTTTCTTATATCTGGAATGCCCTTCCTTCATCTCTGACCATCCACGTCCTACTGACTCATTCTTTCAAGAATCCTTTTATGATTCCTCCAACTGGATGTGAATTCTTCTCCCTTTACTGTAAGCAAGATCCATTCTTTGCTGAACAGCCTACCTAAATATAGTTGACAAAGTCCTGTTCAAATGAACTATCTCATTTTGTCATAACAAACCTATGGTCTGGGTATTATTATTAGGATTATCATTTTATAGCTGAGGATATTGAAGCACAGAGAGGTTAAATAATGTGCCCAAAGTCACACTGCTGACAGCAGCAGAGCCAGGGTTTGGACACAGGTCTTTTGGAGTCCAGAGCTCACACTCTTAACCAGGATTCCATCCTGACCACCCTTGCTGCCTGCAGCATTCTTTTTTTCCCCCTCTCTTTTGTATGATTTTTTTTAAATTGAAGTATAGTTGATTTACAGTGTAGATAGGTTCATTCGTGCCATAGTTTAGAGTCCACGTATAAGTGATATCATATGGTATTGTCTTTCTCTTTCTGACTCCACTTAGTATGATAATCTCTAGTTGCATCCACGTTGCTGCAAATGTAGCATTCTGCTTAGAGTTGGTTAAACGAATTATAGAGAGCTCTCTGCTCAACTCTTCCTGGGATGCGGCCGTCATCAGGTGAAGTCTTGAGACGAAGACAGAGATAGTAAATGCCTTTTTATTGCTGTCAGTGATTTGGGAAGCAGGGTCTGGCAAAGATGTCTGCCTTGCACCAGCCTGGGTTGTCCACGGAAACACTGTTTTGGCAGCTGTACAATCCTGGTAAGAAACCCACGGGAGCAGGGGAGGCACCAGGGTGCATTCTTTCTGTTCTGATGTAGGGAGAGCTCCTGGCCCATGGGAGGAATGGTTCCATCTTCAAGGAGAATGAGAGCTTGGCTCCCGTCCCTGAGCTGCTACAGCAGCAGCTTTGCACAGGCTGCTCTTGCCCAGGGACGCCATAAATCGCTGGGCCATGGACTTGACAGCCAGCCGCGATGTGATCAGGAAGCCAACAGGAGCCAATGCCAAGCCTTTGGTGGCTGCTTCCTGCGTGTTCCTCTCATCCATCATGCCAGGAGGAGTAGTCACTGGGCCAGTCACCTTCTTTCCAAATGGGGACTCAGGGGTCAGACAATCAAGTCCCAGGTGGGGAGAGGGCATTAACCCTTTCAAAGCAGTAATCCTTTATTTTTCACATGCATTATCTTAATTCCCATTCATTCATTCATTTATTGAACAAGTAGCTATGACACAACTTTCAGGATCCAGGCATCTTTTTCTGACATCTTCTAAAGAAGAGGGGGAAGAAATGTTCTCATTTTACAGATCAGGGGACTGGGAGGGGAAGCTATGGAAAGCAGTGCATCAGGCAAAGCTTTAAATTTTAGTTCTCAGACTCCTGTTACCATTGGAGAGAAGTTAGGAACATAATTTCCCCTTCTGAATGAGAATTTACTTATTGCTTTTCATGAATTATCTATCTTTAAACTTCATTGTTAAAAAAAAGGTATACTTGCATATGATTGGAATTTAAACTTTCTAAAAGGTATAAGACCAAGCAAAACTCTTCCTCACCTCTCCTCTGGGGCTCTGATTCGTCTCTTCAAAGATGACAACACTTTTTATGGAAAACAGTTTGTGTGTGTGTGTGTGTGTGTGTGTGTGTGTGTGTGTGTGTGCATGAAACAAATGGAAATATACTATGCTGAACCTTGCCTTTTTAACTAAACAGTATGTCTTGGAAATCTTTCCATGTCAGCAAGATAGATCTAACTCATTCTTTTTAAAGGATGCTTATTATTACATTGTAGGGATATACAACAGTTAATGATTTGACCCCTTTGCTATTGATAGATACTTAAGTAGTTTATTTTTTGTTCTTTTATTGTTGCTTTATAAACAATGATGCAATGAATTTCATTGTGCATATATCTTGGCATACATTTTGGTAAATTCCTAGCAAAGAAACTGCTGAGTCAAAAGGTAAGTGAATGTTAATTATTGATAGCTATTGCTGTATTGTCTTCCAAAATTTGCCTTGATTAACATTCCAACCAACAGGGATGTGAGTGCCTATTTCCTAACAACTTTCCCTTTATTGGTCATTTTTTTTGGCCAACCCTATAAAACCTATTTTAAAATAGGTAGGTAGAATCCTAATGCCTCTAAATTCCCCCTCCACGTGAAATTTTTATTGTTGTTACCTTCTATTATATATGCCTATTTATGTTTGGTTTGTTTTCTTTATTCTATATGATGCTAGTGAAAACATAATTGTCCATCTGTATAATAATAAAGATTTATTTATTTTAAAAATTTATCTAACAGTGTAAAAAAAAAAAGACAAGTCCCTAAGTGTCAACTTCTCAGCTGAGGCTGCAGTAGCCAAAATGTGAGGGCAGAAGGGAGAGAGCAGTGCCAGTGTGGCAGGGGTAACAGTTTAGAGTGAGTTCCTGGGGCACTTAATTATTCCACAAGGGTCTGACACATGGGTCTTAGTCTTCTGACTGTAAACTTCTGGAAGCAGTGTTCAAGTCTCCTTCCATGGCGCTTGTCCCTACAGAACTCAGTCCTAAATGACTGAGGCCCAGATGCTGCAGGACTCCTTGGGCAGACATGGCTTATTGTCAGGGTGCTATAAACAAAAACTCTCTAACATTGGAAACTGTTCAAAGATCTGATACTTCCTTCTGTCTATGCCACTAACCCCATGGGTGATCCTGGGCAAGTCTCTTCACTCCTATGGGTCTCAGATAGGTTATCTGTAAAGCAGAGTTAGGGATCAGACTACATCAGTTCTCATTATCGAAGTGCTGTTTGTGACCTGCTAATGGACCAGAATATGATTTTTCTGTTTACTTTTAGTTTTAATATAGTTTTTATTTTTTAATCAAAGTTTCAAGTCAAGTATTTCTGTCAAGGTTATTATGAAAAACACACTACCCTACCTAATAATTGTAAATACTTTTAACTTTAAAAAAATTTTTTTTCACACTCATACTATGTCATAGTATTGACATTCAGTCCAGTAATCCTCCACTGTAACAGCTCCTTTACTTTGCAGTGAAAATGATTTGTATATTTTTTGCCTCTGCGTCCTTGTGGGATTTTTTTTTTTTAATTCAAACAGAAAGTCACAAAAATTATAATCATCCTCATCAGTTCACTCAGTACCACGTAATTAACTTCTGTTTTTCATCTTGATCTTTTGTTAGCACTTTTATGAATTCATCAGTTTTCCATTAGAGTTCTGAAAATGCTTATTCATTCAGTTCAACAGTATAGTCAGTTACCAGAAACCTGTACTTGTCAGAGTCTTTTCCATGAATTCATTGAAGATGAAACCCTTTTATAGGAACATTTTTGCAAAAGCATCAGAGTACACCCAGAACTGTCTGTAATGACAAAAGACTTAAAAATGACCACAGTTAAAGATTTGATGAAAGGTCATAATAATGCAATTGACAAGGAAATTTAGTTACTTCTGAGATATACATTTTAAAGTAATAACTAGAATTATGACTTATAACATTATACCAGAACATATAAGATTTTTAGAAATTTCATGTAATGTCTGAAAATTTATATTAACGTATTTCCATACAAATAACCCAAAGAAAGTTTAGTATTAGTTGTTTTTTTGTTTGTTTGTTTGTTTTTTATACTGCAGGTTCCTATTAGTCATCAGTTTTATACACATCAGTGTATACATGTCAATCCCAATCCCCCAATTCAGCACACCACCATCCCCACCCCACTGCAGTTTTTGTATCTCTAAGGAATATCATATAGGGCCTCTTTGTGATTTTTCAGTTTAGACATATCTCTTTATATCCCACCATGGAAGATAAAAAGTTACCTTTCACCAAGAAGCACCTCCCCCATACACACAAGTACATTTTCTATTCTTCCGCCCTTTCATGTACTTACTGCATTGTTAGTTGCATGAATATTCCATGTTTATATTCTATAAGCACTCTTCACTGCTGAGCTATGTTATGACAATTACTTTTTCTTTCCTCTCTAACTTTCTGTTTTCTGTAGAGCTAATGATTGTCTCTTTTTGATTTGTTTAGTTTTTTTTTTTTTGGACAGGGCTCGTTTTATTTTACTTTTTTAAACATCTTTATTGGAGTATAGTTGCTTTACAAAGTTGTGTTAGTTTCTGCTGTATAACAAAGTGAATCAGCTATATGTGTATATATATATCCTCATATCTCCTCCCTCTTACATCTCCCTCCCACCCTTCCTTTCCCACCTATCTAGGTGGTCACAAAGCACGGAGCTGATCTCCCTGTACTATGTAGCTGCTTCCCACTAGCTATCTATTTTACATTTGGTAGTGTATATATGTCCATGACACTCTCTCACTTCATCTCAGCTTACCCTTCCCCCTCCCCGTGTCCTCAAGTCCATTATCTACATCTGCATCTTTATCCCTGTCCTGCCCCTAGGTTCATCAGACCATTTTTATTTTTTTTTTAGATTCCATATATATATATGTTACCATATGGTATTTGTTTTTCTCTTCCTGACTTACTTCACTCTGTATGACAGACTCTAGGTCCATCCACCTCACTACAGATAACTCAATTTCGTTTCTTTTTCTGGGTGAGTAATATTCCATTGTATATATGTGCCGTATCTTCTTTATCCATTCATCTGTGGATGAACACTTAGGTTATTCCATGTCCTGGCTATTGTAAATAGGGCTGCAGTGAACATTGTGGTACATGACTCTTTTTAAATTATGTTTTTCTCAGAGTTTATACCAGTAGTGGGATTGCTGGGTCATATGGTAGTTCTATGTTTAGTTTTGTAAAGAACCTCTGTACTGTTCTCCATAGTGGTTGTATCAATTTACATTCCCATCAACAGTGCAAGAGGGTTCCCTTTTCTCCACAACCTCTCCAGCATTTATTGTTTGTAGATTTTTTTGATTATGGCCATTCTGACTGGTGTGAGGTGATACCTCATTGTGATTTTGATTTGCATTTCTCTAATGATTTGTGATGTTGAGCATCCTTTCGTGTGTTTGTTGGCAATCTGTATATCTTCTTTGGAGAAATGACTATTTAGGTCTTCTGCCCATTTTTGGATTGGATTTTTTGTTTTTTGATATTGAGCTGCATGATCTACTTGTATATTTTGCAGATTAATCCTTTGTCAGTTGCTTCATTTGCAAATATTTTCTCCCATTCTGAGGGTTGTCTTTTTGTCTTGTTTATGGTTTTCTTTGCTCTGCCAAAGATTTTAAGTTTCATTAGATCCCATTTGTTTATTTTGTTTTTATTGCCATTTCTCTAGGAGTTGGGTCAAAAAGGATCTTGCTGTGATTTATGTCATAGAGGGTTCTGCCTATGTTTTCCTCTAAAAGTTTTATAGTGTCTGGTCTTACATTTAGGTCTTTAATCCATTCTGAGTTTATTTTTGTGTATGGTGTTAGGAAGTGTTCAAATTTCATTCTTTTACATGTAGCTATCCAGTTTTCCCAGCACCACTAATTGAAGAAGCTGTCTTTTCTCCATTGTATATTCTTGCTTCCTTTATCAAAGATAAGGTGAACACATGTGCGTGGGTTTATCTCTGGGCTTTCTACACTGTTCCATTGATGTATATTTCAGTTTTTGTGCCATTACCATACTGTCTTGATTACTGTAACTTTGTAGTAGAGTCTGAAGTCAGGGAGCTTGATTCCTCTAATTCCGTTTTTCTTCCTCAAGCTTGTTTTGGCTATTCGGGATCTTTTGTGTTTCCATACAAATTGTGAAATTTTTTGTTCTAGTTCTGTGAAGAATGCCATTGGTAGTTTGATAGGGATTGAGTTGAATCTGTAGATTGCTTTGGGTAGTATAGTCATTTTCAGTGTTGATTCTTCCAATCCAACAGCATGGTATATCTCTCCATCTGTTTCTATCATCCTTAATTTCTTTCATCAGTGTCTTATAGTTTTCTGCATACAGGTTTTTGTCTCCTTAGGTAGATTTATTCCTAGGTATTTTATTCTTTTTGTTGCAGTGGTAAATGGGAGTGTTTCCTGAATTTCACTTTCAGATTTTTCATCATTAGTGTATAGGAATGCAAGAGATTTCTGTGCATTAATTTTGTATCCTGCTACTTTACCAAATTCATTGATTAGCTCTAGTAGTTTTCTGGTAGCATCATTAGGATTCTCTATGTAGAGTATCATGTCATGTGCAAACAGTGACAGTTTTACTTCTTCTTTTCTGATTTGGATTCCTTTTATTTATTTTTTGTCTCTGATTGCTGTGGCTATAACTTCCAACACTATGTTGAATAATAGCAGTGAGAGTGGGCAACCTTCTCTTGTTCCTGATTTTAAAGGAAATGGTTTCATTTTTCACCATTGAGAATGATGTTTGCTGTGGGTTTGTCATATATGGCCTTTATTATGTTGAGGTAGGTTCCCTCTATGCCTACTTTCAGGAGAGTTTTTATCATAAATCGGTGTTGAATTTTTGTCAAAAGCTTTTTCTGCATCTATTGAGTTTATCATATGTTTTTTACCCTTCAGTTTGTTAATATGGTGTCTCACATTGCTTGATTTGCATATACTGAAGAACCCTTGCATTCCTGGGATAAAACCCACTTGATCATGGTGTATGATCCTTTTAATGTGCTGTTGGATTCTGTTTGCTAGTATTTTGTTGAGATTTTTGCATCCATGTTCATCAGTGGTATTGGCTTGTAGTTTTCTTTTTTTTGTGACATTTTTGTCTGCTTTTGGTATCAGGGTGATGGTGGCCTCGTAGAATGAGTTTGGGAGTGTTCCTTCCTCTCCTATATTTTGGAAGAGTTTGAGAAAGACAAACTTAGCTCTTCTCTAATGTTTGATAGAATTCGCCTGTGAAGACATTTGGTCCTGGGCTTTTGTTTGTTGGAAGAGCTTTAATCACAGTTTCAATTTCGGTGCTTGTGATTGGTCTGTTTATATTTTCTATTTCTTCCTGGTTCAGTCTTGGAAGCTTGTGCTTTTCTAAGAATTTGTCCATTTCTTCCAGGTTGTCCATTTTATTGGCATAGAGTGGCTTTTTGTAATCTCTCATGATCCTTTGTATTTCTTCAGTATCAGTTGTTACTTCTCCTTTTTCATTTCTAATTCTGTTGGTTTCTTCACCCTTTTTTTCTTGATGAGTCTGGTTAATGGTTTATCAATTTTGTTTATCTTGTCAAAGAAACAGCTTTTAGTTTTATTGATCTTCATTTTTGTTCCCTTCATTTCTCTTGCATTTATTTCTGATCTGATCTTTATGATTTCTTTCCTTCTGCTAACTTTGGGGTGTTTTTTGTTCTTCTTTCTCTAATTGCTTTATGTGTAAGGTCAGGTTGTTTATTTGAGATTTTTCTTGTTTCTTGAGGTAGAATTGTATTGCTATAAACTTCCCTCTTAGAACTGCTTTTGCTGCATCCCATAGCTTTTGGGTCATCATATTTTCATTGTCATTTGTTTCTAGGTATTTTTTGATTTTCTCTTTAATTTCTTCAGTGATCTCTTGGTCATTTAGTAGCATATTGTTTAGCCTCCATGTGTTTGTATATTTTACAGTTTTTTCCTGTAATTGATATCTAGTCTTACAGTGTTGTGGTTGGAAAAGATGCTTGATATGATTTCAATTTTCTTAAATTTACTGAGGTTTGATTTGTCACCCAAGATGTGATCTATCCTGGAGAATGTTCCATGGGCACTTGAGAAGAAAGTGTATTCTGTTGTTTTTGGATGGAATGTCCTATAAATATCAATTAAGTCCATCTTTTTTAATGTGTCATTTAAAGTTTGTGTTTCCTTATTTATTTTCTGTTTGGATTATTTGTCCTTTGGTGAAAGTGGGGTGTTAAAGTCCCCTACTATGATTGTGTTACTGTCAGTTTCCCCTTTTATGGCTGTTAGCTTTTGCCTTCTGTATTAAGGTGCTCCTATGTTGGGTGCATAAATATTTACAATTGTTATGTCTTCTTGTTGGATTGATTCCTTGATCATTATGTAGTGTCCTTCTTTGTCTCTTGTAATAGTCTTTATTTTAAAGTCAATTTTGTGTGATATGAGAATTGCTACTCCAGCTTTCTTTTGATTTCCATTTGCGTGGAATATCTTTTTCTATCCCCTCACTTTCAGTCTGTGTGAGTCCTTAGGTCTGAAGTGGGTCTCTTGTAGACAGCATATACATGGGTCTTGTTTTTGTATCCATTCAGCCAGTCTCTGTCTTTTGGTTGGAACATTTAATCCATACTCATTTAAGGTAATTATCAGTATGTATGTTCCTATTACCATTTTCTTAATTGTTTTGGGTTTGTTTTTGGAGGTCTTTTCATTCTCCTGTGTTTCCTGGCAAGAGAAGTTTCCTTAGCATTTGTTGTAAAGCTGGTTTGGTGGTGCTGAATTCTCTTAACTTTTGCTTGTCTGTAAAGATTTTAATTTCTCCATTGAATCTGAACGAGATCCTTGCTGGGTAGAGTAATCTTGTTGTAGGTTTTTCCCTTTCATCACTTTAAATATGTCCTGCCACTCCTTTCTGTCTTGCAGAGTTTCTGCTGAAAGATCAGCTGTTAACCTTATGGGGTTTCCCTTGTATGATATTTGTTGCTTTTCCCTTGCTGCTTTTAATATTTTTTCTTTGTAATTAATTTTTGATAGTTTGATTAATATGTGTCTTAGCATGTTTCTCCTTGGATTTATCCTGTATGGACACTCTGCACTTCCTGGAATTGATTGAATGTTTCCTTTTCCATGTTAGGGAAGTTTTCAACTATAATCTCTTCAAATATTTTCTCAGACCCTTTCTTTTTCTCTTCTTCTTCTGGGAACCCTGTAATTCGAATGTTGGTGCATTTAATGTTTTCCCAGAGGTTTCTGATACTGCCTGAATTATTTTCATTCTTTTTTATTTATTCTGCTCTGTCATAGTTATTTCCACTATTTTATCTTCCAGGTCACTTATCTGTTCTTCTACCTCAGTGATTTTGCTATTGATTCCTTTTAGAGCATTTTTAATTTCATTTATTGTGTTGTTCATCATTGTTTGTTTGCTCTTTCGTTCTTCTATATCCTTGTTAAACGGTTTCTTTTATTTTCTCCATTCTATTTCCAAGATTTTGGATCATCTTTACTATCATTACTTTGAATTCTTTTTCTGGTAGATTGCCTATTTCCTCTTAATTTGTTTGGTCTTTTGGGTTTTTACTTTACTCCTTCATCTGCTGCCTATTTCTCTGTCTTCTCATTTTGTTTTACTTACTGTGTTTAGGTCTCCTTTTCATAGTCGGTAGGTTCATAGTTCCCATTGTTTTTGGTAACTTCCCCCAGTGGCTGAGGTTGTGTAGGCTTCCTGGTGGAAGGTACTGGTGCCTGTGTTCTGGTGGGTGGGGCTGGATCTTGTGTTTCTCGTGGGTAGGGCCACGTCCGATGGTTTGATTTGGGGTTTCTGTGAAGTTAGTGTGATTTTAGGCAGCCTGTCTGCTAATGGGTGGGGTTGTGTTCCTGTCTTGCTAGTTGTTTGGCATAGGGCGTCCAGCCCTAGAGCTTGCTGGCTGTTGGGTGGATCTGGGTCTTAGCATTGAGATGGAGATCTTTGGTAGAGCTCTTGCCAATTGATATTACGTGTGGCTGGAAGGTGTCTGGTGTTCCAGTGTTCTGAACTTGGCTTTCCCACCTCAGAAGCTCAGGCCTGACACCAGGCCAGAGCACCAAGGCCCTGTCAGCCACATGGCTCAGAAGAAAAGGGAGAAAAAAAGAAATAAAAATAAATAAATAAATAATAATAAAAGAAATTATTAAAATAAAAAAGTAATAATAAAAATAAAAAAAGAGCAACCAAACCAATAAACAAATCCACCAATGATAACAAGCTCTAAAAACTATACTAAGATAAACATAAGAATCAGAAACCAATCAGTCACAGAGAGCAAATCCGAAGTCTACAGTTGCTACCAAAGTCCACCGCCTCAGTTTTAGATTGATTTTTTGGTTATTCAGGTATTTCACAGATGCAGGGTATATCATGTTGATTGTGGGGATTTAATCCACTGCTCTTGAGGCTGCATGGAGAAATTTCCCTTTCTCTTCTTTGTTCACATGGCTCCTGGGGTTCAGCTTTGGTTTTGGCCGCACCTCTGTGTGTAGGTCACCCTCAGACAACTTTTCCCCACTCAGACAGGAGGGGGTTAAAGCAGCGGCTTATTAGGGGGCTCTTGCTCATTGATGCCGGGTGGAAGGAGGTGTACAGTAGGTATAATTGGAATGAGGTGTGAGCCTGTGGCAGGAGAGGCCGGAGTGACGTTGGAACATCCTGGGATGTGCCACGTGTTCTCCAGGGGAAGTTGTTCCTGGATCTCGGGACCCTGGCAGTGTTGTGCTGCACTGGTTCCTTGTGGGGGTGTGGACAGTGACCTGTGCTTGCACAGAGGATTATTTGTGGCTGCAGTAGCAGCATTAGCATTTCATGCCCGTCAGAGCTGATAGCCGTGGCTCACGCCCATCTCTGAAGCTCGTCTACATGGTGCTCTGAATCCCCTCTCCTCGCACATTCCAAAACAATGGTCTCTTGACTCTTAGGCAGGTCTAGACTTTGTCCCTCGCTCCCTTCTGGCTAGCTGTAGTGCATTATCCCCCTTCAGGCTGTGTTCACACAGCCAACCCCAGTCGTCTCCCTGGCATATGACCTCCTATGCCCAAGTCTCAGTTCCCAGTCCCCACCTGCCCTGGTGGATGAGCAGAGAAGCCTCTTAGGCTTGTGAGTGCTGGTCAGCACCAGTCCTCTGTGCGAGAGTGTCTGCGCTTTGCCCTCTGCACCCCTTTGCTGTGCTCTCCTCTGTGCCTCTGAAGATTCTTCCCCCACCAACCCCTCCCCCACCCGGCCACCCTGTTGTCTCCACCAGTGAAGGGACTTCCTAGTGTGTGGAAACTTTTCCTCCTTCACAGCTCCCTCC
Organism: Balaenoptera musculus; assembly: GCF_009873245.2. NCBI lineage: Eukaryota > Metazoa > Chordata > Mammalia > Artiodactyla > Balaenopteridae > Balaenoptera > Balaenoptera musculus. Next base: position 127,332,939 of record NC_045787.1, read on the forward strand.
CAGACGTGCAAGTCCCTTCCTAGTCTTTTGTCTGTTTTTTCGTTTTTCTTTTGCCCTACTCAGGTATGTGGGGATTTCCTTGCCTTTTGGGAAGTCTGAGGTCTTCTGCCAGAGTTCAGTAGGTGTTCTGTAGGAGTTGTTCCACATGTCTGTTTAGTTTTTTAAAATGTAATTTTCCAAAATGTATCCCCAAGTGGCATACCCCTCCCCCCATACTTATCACAGTCTCCTCTCATTACACTGATTATACATATTATTTATTCTTCTCAATTCTTCTCAATTCAGTATTTTTGGAGACATCACTCTTAGAAACTTCTGACTTGCTTTAATCTGGACATAATGGTCTCTGAGTCTGCTCTCATTCTGGGGTCTCTCTTTTCATCCTGAGTTATTCCTTCTCCTCTTTCTCATCTTGAATCCTGGGTCTGCCTCTTTCTCACTTTACTTCCTCATCTTGATGAAGCACTTCATTCAGTAGTTTTCTTCTAAAACGTGTGCAGGATAAAAATTAAAGTAATTTGCATGTCTGAAAATATCTCTCATTTGTCTCTCTATATTTAATTGACGTTTCAGTTAGGTATAGAATTTTGGATTGGAAATTATTTTCCCTTATGATTTGAAGGCATTTATTCCATTTTCTTCTAGCTTCTAGGGTGCTGTTGATAAACCTGAAGCCTATCTGCTTATTGATTCTTAATACGTAACCTGTTTTTTCTTTTACTCTCTGAAATCTTTTAGATCTTTTCTTTATACCCAGCATTCTGAAATTTTCATTATTGTGCTTTTGCTTAGCTGTATTTTTATCCCTGAGGGTCTTTAGTGAGTTTTTCAGTCTAGAAACTCAGGTTATTTTGGTTATGGGAAATTCATTTGAATTTATTTCTTTGATTATTTTCTCTCCACTATTTCCTCTTTTCTCGGAACTCATCTCATATAGATGTTGCATCTTGTAAAGGGATTCTCTATTTTTATTGCATTTTCTATTTCCTTTTTTTTTGCTCTTCCATTTGGGAGATGTCTTCAGCTTTATCTTTCTATACTTTTTTTAGCTTTTCATTTCTTCTATCATATTTTTAATTTCTAAGAGTTCTTTCATGTTTTCTAATTACTCCTTTAACAGCATTGCATTTTTACGAATGCAGTCTCCCTCCTTCTGTCTCTGAGACTATTAATTGCAGCTTTTTGTTGTTGTTGTTGTTTTTTAAGGTTTTCATCTTCCTGAATAGTCTCTGTTTCACTGAGTTGCTTTTTCCCGTATGTGTTTGCTGTCTCGTTGTCTGTCATTCATTTTAAAGGCTTTCTTCAGATACCTTGTCATCTTTGGCTATCTGTTCATATTTAGGAATGGGAACCAAAAAACTATTTGCAATCTTTGTGTATGTGTGTACTCTTGCATTTTTAGGGTATCAGTTTGGGCTACTTCATAGGAGAAGTTCTGGTGTTGACGTCTTCGAGTTTTTTATTCTTGAGCTGGTTAGATTCCTCACATAAGCTCCTTCCAGTGTCTTGCCTGGAGAATATGGCTGCCATGGTTTTGGTAGTCCAATTGGAGAAAAAACTAGAAGTCTCAGAATTCAGGTTTAACTACTCACTTAGTACCCTTGCTTTGAGTGTAATACCCTCTTTCTCAATTCTTCCTGATGCTTGCATATTCAGAGATCTTGGTTTTATTCATTCTTCAGAGTAAACTTCCAATTTTCTGTCAGGGTCAGTTAGAGGTACTTTCCCAGCTATGCAGATTGGAGGAGGACATCTGGGAGCTAATGTTTTTTTTAACCTTTTATAATGGAAAATTTCAAACATAAACCAAAGTGAGGAGTGTAATCAACTCCCATCTTCCTAACACCCAGATTCAGTACTTACAAATATTGTTTCAATTTCAACTACTTTAAATGTACTTATAACCCATCCTCCTCTATTCAGACCTGCCTTTGCCTCCCTTCCAGTGGTGCTGGTACCACCAATCCTGGAGTTTTTTGGAATTTCTTCAGTGTAAACTGTGTTGCTTTTATTTTTTCCCCTGCACAACCACATTAGACTTCTGCTTTCTTGGTTTTACTAAAGCAATTACCACTTTTCTTTCTGCTTTACTAGGTTTTTATTGTTATTGTCTCTTCTTTCAGTGTCTTTGCTGCACTGAAATTTCAGTTTCCCCACATAGGTCACACTCTCTGATGTCTGAGATTTTAAATAAACTCCACCTAGAACTTTATTTCCCCAGCTCTTTGATGGGTTGCTCCTTTATGTCTCATTTCAGTCTTCACATTCTTCTAGAAATTCTCCCTGACCTCCTGGTTCAGGGCCCCTCCTCTGCCTTCTCATTTCACCCTCTACTTTACCTGACCCAGCACTTCTCTCACTGCATTGTAATTGCTTTTCTCCTTCATTAGACAGTGAATTCTGGTAAGGTAGATATCTATTCCAGCACATATTATACATAGAGCAAAGAGTTGTTAGATATGTACTATGTGCCAGAAATTAAGCGTTTTTCATATACCAACTTATTTATCTTTCAGAATAATCCTCAGATGTTGGCACTGTTATTTTTTTATTGAAGTATAGTTGATTTACAATGTTTCAGGTTACAGCAAAGTGATTCAGTTATGCATGCATATATAAATATATATTCTTTTTCAGATTCTTTTCCATTATAGGTTATTACAAGATACCGAATATAGTTCCCTGTGCTATACAGTAGGTTCTTGTTGTTTACCTGTTTTATCTGTAGTAGTGTGTATCTGTTAATGCAAAATTCCTAGTTTATCTCTCCCCTCCTTTCCCCTTTGGTAACCATAAGTTTGTTTTCAAAGTCTGTGAGTCTATTTCTGTTTTGTAAGTAAGTTCATTTGTATCATTTTTTTTAGATTCCACATATAAGTGATATCATATGGTATTTGTCTTTCTCTATTTGACTTACTTGACTTAGTATCATAATCTCTAGGTCCATCCATGTTGCTGTAAATGGCATTATTTCATTCTTTTTTATGCCTGAGTAATATTCCATCGTATATATGTACCGTATCTTCTTTATCCATTCATCTGTTGATGGACGCTTAGGTTGTTCCCATGTCTTAGCTATTGTAAATAGTGCCACTATGAATATTGGATTGCATGTATCTTTTTGAATTAGAGTTTTCTCTGGATATATGTCCAGGAGTAGGATTGCTGGATCACAGGGTAACTCTGTTTTATGTTTTTTTAAGGAACCTCCATACTTTTCTCCACAGTGGCTGTACCAATTTACATTCCCACCAACAGTGTAGGAGGGTTCCCTTTTCTCCAGCACCCTCTCCAGCATTTATTATTTGTAGACTTTTTGATGATGGCCCTTCTGACTGGTGTGAGGTGATGCCTCATTGTAGTTTTGATTTGCATTTCTCAAATAATTGGTAATGTTGAGCATCTTTTCATGTGCCTGTTGGCCATCTGTATGTCTTCTTCGGAGAAGTATCTATTTAAGTCTTCTGGCCATTTTTCAATTGGGTTGTTTTGTTGTTGTTGTTGTTGAATTGTACATGCTGTCTGTATATATTGGAAATTAGCCATTGTTGGTCACATCATTTGCAAATATTTTCTCCCATTCTGCAGGTTGTCTTTTCATTTTGTTTATGGTTTCCTTTGCTGTGCAAAAGTTTTTAAGTTTAATTAGGTCCCATTTGTTTATGTTTGCTTTTGTTTCCATTACTCTAGGAGAAATGCTGGCACTATTATTATCCCCAACTTGTATATGAGAAAACTGAGGCACTTTTATTCAGTAAGTTGCCCAACTTCACATCACCAGTAAGTAGAAGAGGAGCCAGGAATGGAATTCATGCTCTCTACTTCCAGAACCTGTCAGGTAAAGTGTATTTCAGATCTATTTGTAGAATAAATGAGCTCATGAAGGTGTGATTGAACTGACCAGGCAGGTCCAGAGCACTAATAAGGTTAGGAAGCCCCATCTGACCACTTCACTAAGAGCACTTCTGTCTTACCCCATGACACCGGATATTTCCAGTCTGTGACAAAAAGATTGAAGGTCACTGCTATTCATAATGATAGATATTCATCTGCTGCCTGCTCTCTGGACACCCAGGGAAGAGACTTTCAGAATCTGAAATTCAGAATCAATTCTGAATCAGTGGTCTTACAGAATCTGCTCAAATGTAGAATCTGAATTTAATTCTTATCAGGATTCTATCCTCTCAAGAGTCTAGTGGAGTGCCCAGCATTCAGTAGATTTGCAGTATATGTTAAAAGTTGCAATAAATCAGTCAGATCAATTGCAATAAGTCAGATCAATTGAAAAATCAACCCTCAATCACTGAGTGCCAAGTTAGAAGACATTTTTAGCCCACCTCATACCTGGGAAATAAGCATTAAAAAATTATAAGGTCAGGGTTTGTTTCCACCCTCCTGTTCCCTTTTAGTATCTACTCTTCCTTGTCCTGGTACCAGCCTAAAATATTTAGTGTACAAATGCTGTTCATCTGTGTGCCCTGCACATTTCCCCAAGATACCTGACCTGGAATGTCTTCTCTGCATATCAATCAGCTAGTATTTATTTATTGAAAAAGTGTCTTTAGAGTACCTACTAAATGCCAGGAGTTTAGTGGTGAGAAAAAATACGTGTGATCTGTAGGGATTGTCAAGTCTTTGAATTCCTATTGTGTGCTTTGTCATAGGCTTGGCTTAGTAAGGGATACAATTAGACATGATGATATCTCTGCCCTCCAGGAGCTTACAGTCTGGGTGAGAAAGCAGAACAGAAAATTAGAGCATCATTAAAAACTAAACTGTTGGACACTTTGCATAATGCAGTACGCTCTCCAAAAAGGGACATAGCAGTGTGGGTTAGGGTTTAGCACGTACCACAGGAATGTGAACACAAAGACTAAGGGTGAGGAATCAAAGATTAGAGAGTTTCTTTATAACTGTCTAACTTTTCCGCTAGAATGTCAAGACCTTGTCTACTTTGGTTACCTTGTATCACCAATGTCTAAAACAGTACTTAATAAATGGCTGTTGAATGAATGAATGAATGAATGAATGAATGAGTTTGCCTTAGGGAGGAAGAGGAGATGAAGGAGGCAGATGAGACAGAGCCAGAGCATGGACTGTACTTTTCTCCCCTGAGGATATGGTTCTGATGGTCCAGGTGTTAGTAAGTTATCTCATAAACTAACCTCTAAAAATCCCTTCCTGCCCTGAAAACCTCTGGTTCTGTTGAGTCTAATCCCTATAGAAATGCTAATAGTTGGTAATAGCTTAATGCTGGATTCCTCCTAGAGCTATCTGCATTTTAACACTGGACTCCTGAAGATGCCTTCATCCCTAACTGGAGGAGTTTTAGGTGCTGAGACAGAAACAGATAGGGAGATATTTGTAGGCTTCAAGGGATGAGTCCCTGAGTATTAGCTCACAAGCCTTTCTCTACTCTATCTACCCACAAGGGTGACGCAGGAAGAATGATTTTGGCAGCCATTCTTCTAACTGCAGGGAAAGTGGGAGTTTTAGAGTTTCTTCCAGTTTCTTCCTCCTCTCTCCTCCTCTCCCCTTCCCCCTTTCCCCCATCTTCCCTCTCTCCCTTCCTCCCTCCTCTCCTTCCCCCTCCCTCCCTTTCTTCTCCTCTTACTCCTTTTCTCTGAGTCAACCAATGGGCATCTCACCCCATGGTCCCCTAAATTATGTCCTCATAACTTGTCTGCCAGCTCTAATTTCCATCAGTGATGGGCTTATAAACCTTAACTCCTGGCTGGCAAGTGGTCCCCCAGGCTTATAAGAGAACAATTGGGCAGGTGGTCCTTTGTGAGTGTGTGTGTGTGTGTCTGAAAGAGAGAGCACAAGTACACACAATTGATGGATTGTTGGATTAATGGGTCAGGGTCTTGGGTCCTACTGTATTAATACTTCTTAATGTTTAAAATGACATTGCAGGGCTCACCAGTGTTAGTGTCCATACCCATTGTACCTTCCCATATTTCCTCTTACCATAGTCTCTGAACTGTCTACCATGGTCCTGAATAGGACTCCCACTTTTCCTGCATTTATGCTTTAATTCATGCTGTTCTTCTGATGTGATATGCCCTCTGCCCTGATCTCTATGTTACCAGATCCCCTCTACTATGAGATCCTAGCTCATGAAGCCTTTCCTCAGCCCTTCCTTATTTGAGTAGAAACCTGAATGAACTGAAGAACAATCTGTGCAAGAATCTGAGGGGAGAGGTTCTGGTCAGAGGAAAGATTCAGAGTCTGGAACCTACTCAGTAGATTTATAGACCCACACAGAGATCAGTCAATGTCTGATCCACCTTTGTATTATTGTCAATGATGATAAGATCTCGTGGGAAGAATCAGTGTTATTTCAATGTTTTGAGGGTTAGACTTCTGAGTGGGAAGAGACATTTGTCAGATACTATTGAGGCTTCATATGTTTCACATTCATTTTCTCTTTTATTCTCAAAATAACCCAGTGAGGTGGGTATTATTCCTCCTCTAGTGATGAGATAGCTGAAGCTCAGTGGGCTTTAGTGACTTGCTTGAGGTTACAGAGCCAGAAGATGTTGAGCTGGGATTCTCTCTGGTGGCAGTCAATGCACCTGTCCTCTGTTACATTACTTCCTGCATCAATTACATGTAGACGAGGCTTCCTGGTTCCTCAGCAGCAGAGATGGGTCTCAGTTTATTAATGGAATTCCTAAAATCCATGCCTGCTTCTGTTACTGAAATGCAAGTCCGTGTGTCTGACGCACAGTGAGGGCTAACAATACCAAAACGTTGGAGTTTGGAACGGAGAAAGGCTTCTTGCAGGGCCATGCAAGGAGATGGGTGGCTCATGTCTTAAAACCCCCAAATTCTCCGAAAGCTTTCAGCAAAGCCCTTTTATGGGAAAGGTGAGGGAGGGGCGTGATTAGTTGTTGCAAACTTCTTGGTGTCAGATCCTTTGTTCTTGAGGTCAGGTCATGGTTAGGTAATGATGTTCCTATAAATCTCCACCAAACAAATGTTATTCTCTGTTTGACAAGAAAAAGTAAGTTCCCAAGGCACAGTTTTCAACTTCTGAGGTCCAGGTCCTGGCTAAGAGGAGGAGGACCCTTAAACTCTGACTTTTCGGCATTGTTTGGCTTCACTGTGTGTCGGACACACACACTTGCATTTCGGTAACACTTCAAGCAGATGTCATCTAGATATACAGAAGGTGTCAAGGTGTGGGTGCACCTCTGCCTCTATGCTGCCCTGGCCAAGGGTGAGGAGGAAGGAAGAACACTTAACATGGGGCCGAGAGACTTGGGTTTCAACCCCTGCTCAAAGACTTCTTTTTTGACTGTTCTGAGCCACATAAACTCTCTGGGTCTTAGTTTCCTATCTGCAAAGTGAATGCCCTATTTAGTAATATAATAAAAATATGATAAAAATAACCATAATAATAGCCACAACTGCTATTTATTGAACACTTCACTTACTGTGAAGGTATTATCTCACTAAACCTTTTGACAGTTTTATAAGGTAGGTATGACCAACGTCTACCCCCATTTAACAGATAGAGTGACACTCGTTTTTTTTTTTTTTTTTTTTAATTAATTAATTAATTTATTTATTTATGGCTGTGTTGGGTCTTCGTTTCTGTGCGAGGGCTTTCTCCAGTTGTGGCAAGTGGGGGCCACTCCTCATCGCGGTGCGCGGGCCTCTCACTATCGTGGCCTCTCTTGTTGCGGAGCACAGGCTCCAGACGCGCAGGCTCAGTAATTGTGGCTCACGGGCCCAGCTGCTCTGCGGCATGTGGGATCTTCCCAGACCAGGGCCCGAACCCATGTCCCCTGCATTAGCAGGCAGATTCTCAACCACTGCGCCACCGGGGAAGCCCGACACTCGTTTTTAGTGACTTATTCAAGGTCACACAGGTGGTGACTTTTAGGATAAAGATTGAGATCCTTACCACAGCCTACAAAGTCCTGCATGAATTCCCTTCAAAACACTGCTCTCCCCATCCCATCCCCCACACCTCACTATCTGTGCTCCAGTCTCTTTATTCTCCAATATGCTGTACTTCCTTCTACCACTGGGCCTTTTTTGCCACAGGCTATTCGCTGTAGATGTCATGTCTGCTTTCCCCTTTTGTTTGCTTAATACTACCTATTCATTCTCCGGATATTAGTTCAACTCTCATCTTCTAAGAAGGTCTATGGAGGTTTAAAAATAGCCCATTACTTTGCTTGACATCCTGTCCAATTGAGAGGAGGGGTCTGTATCATTGCTCTTGGATCTGGGCAGTTTTGCTTTGACCAAGAGTATGGTGAAAGTGATGCTGCGTACCTTCTGAGGCTACGTCATAATATACCAGGCAGTTTCCACTTTGTCTGGAATAGTTGTGCTTGAAGCCCTGAGTCATCTCACAAGAACTCCAACTTCCCTTAGACTCTGTGCTGGAGAGGCCACGTATAGGTGCTCTAGTTGACAGCCAACTGACCTCCCAACTGACAGCCAGCATCACCTGCTAGCCTTGTGAGTAACCCGTCTTAAACACCCAACTTAGCCAAGCATTCAGATAACTGCAGCCCCAGTTGATATCTGACTGAAACCTCATTAGAGATCCAGGAGAGAATTCCTAGCTAAGCCTTTCCAGAATATCTAACTCACAAAATAATGACCAAAATACAGTGATTGTTTTAAGCTGTTAAATTTGGGGGCAATTTATTATATGGAAATAAGTAACTTTAACAAAATTTTCCACAGGTACTTCCTTCTCACTTTGTAACCAGCCTAGGTCAGTTTCCTTTTTATATATTCTAATGTAAATAAATTCCTTTCCTTCAGAGTACTTGTCTCAGTTTACAATTATACATCTATTAGTGTAATTATTTTGTTATCTGTCTCCCGCACCAGACTGGAAGCTTCATTAAAAAAAAAAATCCGTGGCTGTTCTTGCTTGATTGTTGTATCATTTAGAAGTGAATTTGGCTGCAAGTAACAGGATTTTAATAGCTGTGGCTTAAGCCTGCGGGGGCTTGTTTTCCTCACAAAACAAAATGTGGAGGTAGGTGGCTATTGGTATTAGTTCAATTGCTCAGTGGTACTTTCAAGGATCCAGGCACTTTCCCTCCCTCTTTGTGACCATACTCAGCATGTTGTATTTTCATCCTCAAGTTTGTCCCCTTGCTGTTACAAGATTGATGCCTCAGCTCTGGGTACTTTATCTTTATTCAGCATCCCAATAAGCAGGAAGTAAAATGATAGGGGAAAAAAAGGGCTTTTTTTCTCATGCAGATTTCTTATTTTCCCAGAAAGTCTCCAGCAGACTTCTTTTTATGTCTCATTGATCAGAATTGAGTCACGTGTTATGCAGAAAAGAGTTAACATAGCAGGACAGAGGCTGCTACTTTTAGAACAGTGGTCCCCAACCTTTTTGGTATGAGGGACCGCTTTCCTGGAAGACAATTTTTCCATGGATGGGGCAGTGGGCAGGATGGTTCAGGCAGTAATGTGAGCGTGAGCAATGGGGAGCAATGGGGAGTGGGAGATGAAGCTTCACTTGCTCACCTGCCACTCACCTCCTGCTGTGTGGCTGGTACCAGTCTGTGGCCCCAGGGTTGGGGACCCCTGTTTTAGAAGAGCCTGCTTGGCTTCCCTGGTGGTTCAGTGGTTAAGAATCCACCTGCCAATGCAAGGGACACGGGTTCGAGCCCTGGTCCGGGAAGATCCCACATGCCGCAGAGCAGCTAAGCCTATGTGCCACAACTACAGGACCCTGTGCTCTAGAGCCCACGAGCCACAGCTACTGAAACCTGCGTGCCTAGAGCCCATGCTCCACAACAAGAGAAGCCACCACAATGAGAAGCCCGCACACCGCAACAAAGGGTAGCCCCCTCTCTCCACAACTAGAGAAAGCCCGTGTGCAGCAATGAAGACCCAACACAGCCAAAACTAAATAAATAAAATAAATTAAAAAAAATAAAAGTACAGTCAAAAAAAAAAAAAAAAAACAAGAGCCTGCTTGCAAGGTTGGCCTTTGGCTGGCATCTGAGGACTTGGTATTTGAAAAATTCCCTAACAGATAAGAGTGGTTTACGGCTCTTCAACTGTTTGTACAAACAATGTAATTTATGCTGAACACCTGCTTTTCTTTTGAGGGTCTGGAATTTTGGTATATGCTGAGCAGAGTGTGTTGATATGACCAAGCCCCAGTAAAAACCTTCAATGCCGAGTTTAAATGGGCTTCCCTAGGCAAAAACATTGCATGTGTTACTGCAGTATTTTTGTTTTTTTTAACTAAGGTATAATGGACATACAATATTATATTAATTTCAGGTATACAACAAAATAATTCAATATTTGTATATATTGCAAAATGATCAATACAATAAGCCTGGTCTAGTGAGATGTACTCTCTTAGTAACTTTCAAATATGCAATACAGTATTATTAAGTATAGTTATCATGCCATACATTACATCCCCATGACTTATCTATTCTATAACTGGAAGTTTCTACTTTTTGATCCCCTTCACCCATTTTGTCCACCTCCTACCCCCCACCTCTGGCAACCACCAATCTATTCTCTGTATCTATGAGACTGGTTTTTTAAATAATTCCACGTGTAAGTGAGATCCTACAGTATTTGTCTTCCTCTGTTTGACTTAATTTCACTTAGCATAATGCCCTCCAGGTCCATCCATGTTGTCACAAATGGCAAGATATTTTCTTTTTTAATGACTGAATAGCATTCTGTTGTATGTATATGCCACATTTTCTTTAGCCATTCATCCATTGGTAGATATTTGTGTTGTTTTCACATCTTGGCCATTTTAAATCACGCTGCAATGAACATAGGGATGCAGATATCTTTTTGAGTTAGTGCTTTCATTTCCTTTGAATAAATACCCAGGAGTAGAATTGCTGTATCATATGGTAGTTCTATTTTTAATTTTTTGAGGAACCTCCATAATGTCTTCCATAGAGGCTGCACCAATTTACATTCCCACCAACAGTGTACAGGTGTTCCCTTTTCTCCACATCCTTGCCAATGGTTGTTATTTCTTGACTTTTTGAAAATAGCCATTCTAACAGGTGTGAGATGATATCTCATTGTGGTTTTGATTTGCATTTCCCTCATGTTTAGTGACATAGAACATCTTTTCAGTACGTATTTGCCATCTGTATGTCTTCTCTGGAAAAATGTCTAGATCCTCTTACCATTTTTAAGTTGGATGTTTTATTTGTTTTTTGCTATTGACTTGTATGAGTTCTTTACATATTTTGGTCATTAACCTGTTATTGGATATAGGCATACCTTGTTTTATTGTGCTTTGCTGTATCACACTCACAGATATTGGTTTTGGTTTTTTTTTTTTTACACAAAGTGAAGGTTTGTGGCAACCCTGTGTCCAGCAGGTCTCTGAGTGCAATTTTTCTCACTTTGTGTGTCTGTATCATATTTTGGTAATTCTTGCAGTATTTTAAACTTTTCCATTATTATTATTATTTTGTCATGGTGCTCTCTGATTAATGATCTCTGATGTTTCTATTTTGACTTGCCGAAGGCTCAGAGGATGGTCAGCATTTCTTAGCAATAAAGTATTTTTAAAATAAGGTACGTATGTTATTTTTTTAAAGCATAATACTTCTGTACACTTAATGGACTAGAGTATAGTGTAAACATAACTTTTATATGCACTAGAAAACCAAAAAATTCATGTGACTTGCTTTATTGCAATATTTGCTTTATTGTGCTAGTCTGGAACTGAACATACAATATCACTGAGGTATGCCTGTATATGATTTGCAAATATTTTCACCCATTCAGTGAGTTACCTTTTCATTTTGTTGATGGTTTCCTTTGCTGTGCAGAAGCTTTAGAGTTTGATATAGTCTCACTGATTTATTTTTGGTTTTGTTGCCTTTGCTTTTGTGTCAAATCCAAAAATATCATCACCAAGACTTATTTTAAGGATCTTACAACCTATGTTCTCTTCTAGGAGTTTTAGGTTTCAGGTTTTACATTCAAGTGTTTAATCCAATTTCAGTTAATTTTTTGGTATAGTGTAAGAGTGTAGTCCAGTTTCTTTCTTTGCATGTGGCTCCCCGGTTTTGCCAACAGCATTTATTGAAGAGACTTTTCTTTACTCATTGTACATTCTTGGCTCCTTGTCATAAATTTATATATACATATAAATTTATACATAATATATTGTTTTATTATATAATATAGACTTTATATATTATATAATATATAAGTATTTATATGTAATATATAAATTATATATATAGATATATGATATAAATGTTGATTTCTAGGTTCTCTATTCTATTCCATTTATCTATGTGTCTGTTTTTGTGCCAATGTCATACTTTTGTTTTTATTACTATAGCCTTGTAATATAGTTTGAAATCAGGGAGCATGAGGCCTCCAGCTTTGTTCTTTTTTCTCAAGATTGCTTTGGCTATTTGGAATGTTTTGTGGTTCCACATAAATTTTAGGGTTGTTTTGTTCTCTTTCTGTAGAATATGCCACTGGAATTTTGATAGGAATTGCATTGAATTTGTAGATTGCTTTAGGTAGTATGAATATTTTAACAATTTTTAATATTTTAATGATACTTCCAATCCATGAATATGGAATATCTTTCCTTTGTGTGTGTGTGTGTGTGTCTTATTCAATTTCTTTTGTTTTTAAAGTTTCAAATACAATAGATGTTTATACTCACCCACATTGTGTTCAATATATGCTTATTCAAAATTTTACACTACTTCCATTCTTTGACTTTTTTTTCTTTTAACACCTTTATTGGAGTATAATTGCTTTACAATGTTCTGTTAGTTTCTGCTGTATAACAAAGTGAATCAGCTATATGTATACCTATGACTCCATATACCCTCCCTCTTGTGTCTCCCTCCCACGCTCCCTATGCCACCCTTCTAGGTGGTCACAAAGCACTGAACTAATCTCCTTGTGCTATGCAGATGCTTCCCACTATCTACTTTACAGTTGGTAGTATATATATGTCAGTGCTACTCTCTCACTTCGTCCCAGCTTACACTTCCCCCTCCTTGTGTCCTCAAGTCCATTCTCTAGGTCTGCGTCTTTATTCCTGTCCTGCACCTAGGTTCATCAGAACAATTTTTTTTTTTTTAGATTAGATTCGATATATATGTGTTAGCATACGGTATTTGTTTTTCTCTTTCTGACTTACTTTACTCTGTATGGCAGTCTCTAGGTCCATCCACCTCACTACAAATAACTCAGTTTCATTTCTTTTTATAGCTGAGTAATATTCAATTGTATATATGTGCCACATCTTCTTTATCCATTCTTCTATCGATGAATACTTAGGTTGCTTCCATGTCCTGCTATTGTAAATAGGGCTGCAATGAATATTGTGGTACATGACACTTTGAATTATGGTTTTCTCAGGGTATATGCCCAGTAGTGGGATTGCTGGGTCATATGGTAGTTCTATTTTTAGGTGTTTAAGGAACCTCCATACTGTTCTCCATAGAGGCTGTATCAATTTACATTCCCACCAACAGTGCAAGAGGGTTCCCTTTTCTCCACACCCTCTCCAGCATTTATTGTTTGTAGGTATTTTGATGATGGCCATTCTGACTGGTGTGAGGTGATACCTCATTGTAGTTTGATTTGCATTTCTTTAATGATCAGTGATGTTGAGCATCCTTTCATGTCTTTGTTGTCAATCTGTATATCTTCTTTGGAGAAATGTCTATTTAGGTCTTCTGCCCATTTTTGGATTGGGTTGTTTGGTTTTTTTATATTGAGCTGCATGAGGTGCTTGTATATTTTGGAGATTAATCCTTTGTCAGTTGCTTCATTTGCAAATATTTTCTCCCATTCTGAGGGCTGTCTTTTCATCTTGTTTATGGTTTCCTTTGCTGTGCAAAAGGTTTTAAATTTCATTAGGTCTCATTTTGTTTATTTTTGTTTTTATTTCCATTTCTCTAGAAGGTGGGTCAAAAAGGATCTTGCTGTGATTTATGTCATAGAGGGTTCTGCCTATGTTTTCCTCTAAGAGTTTTATAGTGTCTGGCCTTACATTTAGGTCTTTAATCCTTTTTGAGTTTTTTCTTGGGTATTGTGTTAGGTAGTGTTCTAATTTCATTCTTTTACACGTAGCTGTCCAGTTTTCCCAGCACCACTTTTTGAAGAGGCTGTCTTTTCTCCATTGTATATTCTTGCCTCTTTTATCAAAGACAAGATGACCATATGTGTGTGGGTTTATCTCTGGGCTTTCTGTCCTGTTCCACTGATCTATATTTCTGTTTTTGTGCCATTACCATACTGTAGCTTTGTAGTATAGTCTGAAGACAGGGAGCCTGATTCCTCCAGGTCCGTTTTTCTTTCTCAGGATTGCTTTGGCTATTCGGGGTCTTTTGTGTTTCTATACAAATTGTGAAATTTTTTGTTCTAGTTCTGTGAAAAATGCCATTGGTAGTTTGATAGGGATTGCATTGAATCTGTAGATTGCTTAGGGTAGTATAGTCATTTTCACAATATTGATTCTTCCAATCCAAGAAAAAGGTATATCTCTCCACCTGTTTGTATCATCTTTAATTTCTTTCATCAGTGTCTTATAGTTTTCTGCATACAGGTCTTTTGTCTCCTTAGGTAAGTTTATTCCTAGATATTTTATACTTTTTGTTGCAATGGTAAATGGGAGTGTTTCCTTAATTTCTCTTTCAGATTTTTCATCATTAGTGTATAGGAATGCAAGAGATTTCTGTGCATTAATTTTGTATCTGCTACTTTACCAAATTCATTGATTAGCTCTAGTAGTTTTCTGGTAGTATCCTTTGGATTCTCTATGTATAGTATCATGTCATCTGCAAGTAGTAACAGTTTTATTTCTTGTTTTCTGATTTGTATTCCTTTTATTTCTTTTTCGTCTCTGATTGCTGTGCCTAAAACTTCCAAAACTATGTTGAATAATAGTGGTGAGAGTTGGTAACCTTGTCTTGTTCCTGATCTTAGAGGAAATGCTTTCAGTTTTTCATCATTGAGAATGATGTTGGCTGTGGGTTTGTCATATATGGCCTTTATAATGTTGAGGCAGGTTCCCTCTATGCCCACTTTCTGGAGGGTTTTTATCATAAATGGGTGTTGAATTTTGTCGAAAGCTTTTTCTGCATCTATTGAGATGATCATATGGTTTTTCCTCTTCAGTTTGTTAAGATGGTGTATCACATTGATTGATTTGCAAATATTGAAGAATCCTTGCATTCCTTGGATAGAACTCCCTTGATCATGGTGTATGATCCTCTTAATGTCCTGTTGGGTTCTCTTTGCTAGTGTTTTGTTGAGGATTTTTGCATCTATGTTCATCAGTGATATTGGCCTCTAGTTTTCTTTTTTTTTTGACATCTTTGTCTGGTTTTGGTATCAGGGTGATGGTGGCCTCATAGGATGAGTTTGGGAGTGTTCCTCCCTCTACTGTGTTTTGGAAGTGTTTGAGAAGGACAGGTGTAACTCTTCTTTCAGTGTTTGATAGAATTCGCCTGTGAAGCCATCTGGTGCTGGGCTTTTATTTGTTGGAAGAATTTTAATCACAGTTTCAATTCCATTGCTTGTGATTGGTCTGTTTTTATTTTCTATTTCTTCCTGGTTTAGTCTCAGAAGGTTGTGCTTTTCTAAGTATGTGTCCATTTCTTCCAGGTTGTCCATTTTATTGGCATAGAGTTGCTTGTAGTAATCTCTCATGATCCTTTGTATTTCTGCATTGTCAGTTGTTACTTCTCCTTTTTCATTTATAATTCTGTTGATTTGAGTCTTCGCCCTTTGTTTCTTGATGAGTGTGGCTAATGGTTTATCTGTTTTGTTTATCTTCTCAAAGAACCAGCTTTTAATTTTATTGATCTGTGCTATTGTTTCCTTCATTTCTTTTTCATTTATTTCTGATCTGATCTTTATGATATCTTTCCTTCTGCTCCCTTTGTTTTTTTCTCGTTTTCCTTTCTCTAATTGCTTTAGGTGTAAGGTTAGGTTGTTTGTTTGAGATGTTTCTTGTTTCTTAAAGTAGGATTGTATTGCTATAAACTTCCCTCCTAGAACTGCTTTTGCTACATCCAATAGGTTTTGGGTCGTCATGTTTTCATTGTCATTTGTTTCTAGGTATATTTGATTTCCTCTTTGATTTCTTCAGTATCTCTTGGTTATTTAGTAGCATAGTGTTTAGCCTCCCTGTGTTTGTATTTTTTAGTTTTCTTTCCTGTAATTTTTTTTTCTTTCCTGTAATTGATACCTACTCTCATAACGTTTTGGTTGGAAAAGATACTTGATACAATTACAATTTTCTTAAATTTACCAAAGCTTGATTTGTGACTCAAGATATGGTCTATCCTGGAGAATGTTCCATGAGCACTTGAGATGAAAGTGTATTCTATTGTGTTTGGATGGAATGTCCTATAAATATCAAGTCCATCTTGTTTAATGTGTCATTTAAAACTTGTGTTTCCTTATTTATTTTTATCTTTGATGATCTATCCATTGGTGTAAGTGAGGTGTTAAGTTGCCTACTATTATTGTGTTACTGTTGATTTCCCCTTCTATGGCTGTTAGCATTTGCCTTATGTATTGAGGTGCTCCTATGTTGGGTGCATAAATATTTACAATTTTTATATCTTCTTCTTGGATTGATCCCTTGATCATTATGTAGTGTCCTTCTTTGTCTCTTTTAATAGTCTTTTTTTAAAGTCTATTTTTTCTGATATTAGAATTGCTACTTCAGCTTTATTTTGACTTCCATATGCGTGGAATATCTTTTTCCATCCTCTCACTTTCAGTCTGTCTGTGTCCCTCAGTCTGAAGTGGGTCTCTTGTAGACAGCATATATATGGTTCTTGTTTTTTTATACATTCAACCAGTCTGTGTCTTTTGGTTGGAGCATTTAATCCATTTACATTTAAGGTAATTATCCATATGTATATTCCTATTAGCATTTTCTTAATTGTTTGGGGTTTGTTATTTTAAGTCTTTTCCTTCTCTTGTGTTTCCTGCCTAGAGAAGTTTCTTTTTCATTTGTTGTAAAGCTGGTTTGGTGGTGCTGAAGTCTCTTAACTTTTTTTGTCTGTAAAGGTTTTAATTTCTTCATCGATTCTGAATGAGATCCTTGCTGGGTAGAGTTATCTTGCTTGTAGGTTTTTCCCTTTTATCACTTCAAATATGTACTGCCATTCCCTTCTGGCCTTCAGAGTTTCTGCTGAAAAATCAGCTGTTTAACCATATGGGGATTCTGTTGTATGTTATTTGTTGCTTTTCCCTTGCTGCTTTTAATGTTTTTTCTTTGTATTTAATTTTTGATAATTTGATTAATATGTGTCTTAGTGTGTTTCTCCTTGGATTTATCCTATATGGGACTCTCTGTGCTTCCTGGACTTGGGTGGCTATTTCCTTTCCCATGTTAAGGAAGTTTTCATCTATAATCTCCTCAAATATTTTCTCAGACCTTTGTTTTTCTCTTTTTCCTCTGGGACCCCTGTGGTTCGAATGTTGGTTCAGTTAATGTTGTCCCAGAAGTCTCTGAGACTGTCCTCAATTCTTTTCATTCTTTTTTCTTTATTCTGCTCTGTGGTAGTTATTTCCAACTATTTTATCTTCCATGTTACTTGTCTGTGCTTCTACTTGAGTTATTCTGCTTTTGATTCCTTCTAGAGAAGTTTTAATTTCATTCATTGTGTTGTTCATCATTGTTTGTTTGCCCTTTAGTTCTGCTAGGTCCTGTTTAAATATTTCTTTTATTTACTCCATTCTATTTCCAAGATTTTGAATCATCTTTACTATCATTACTCTGAATTCTTTTTCAGGTAAGCTGCCTATTACCTCTTCATTTGTTTGGTCTTCTGAGTTTTTACCTTGCTCCTTCATCTGCTGCATATTTCTCTGTCTTCTCATGTTGTTTAACTTACTGTGTTTGGGGTCTCCTTTTCGCAGGCTGCAGGTTCATAGTTCCCATTGTTTTTTGTGTCTTCCCCCAGTGGGTGATGTTGGTTCTTTGGTGTAGGCTTCCTGGTGGAGGGGGCTGGTACCTGTGTTCTCATAGGTTTGGCTGGATCTTGTCTTTCTTGTGGGGAGGGACGCATCCAGCGGTGTGTTTGGGGGTGTCTGTGAAGTCACTATGATTTTAGGCTGCCTCTCTGGTAATGGGTGGGGTTGTGTTCCTGTTTTGCTAATTGTTTGGCATAAGGCATCCAGCACTGGAGCTTGCTGGCCGTTGGATAGAGTTGGGTGTTATCGTTGAGATGGAGATCTCTGGGAGAGCTCTAGCTGATTGATATTACATTGGACCAGGAGGTCTCCGGTGGTCCAGTGTCCTGAACTCAGCTCTCCCACCTCAGAGGCTCAGGCCTGACACCAGGCCAGAGCACCAGACGCTGTCAGCCACATGGCTCAGAAGAAAAGGGAGAAAAAGAGAAAGAAAATAAAATTTAAAAAAAATAAAGATTAAAAAATTATTAAAATAAAAAAATAAAATAATAAGATACTGAAAAAGAAGGAGAGTAACCAACCCAATAAACAAATCCATCAGTGATAACAAGTGCTAAACACTAAACTAAGATAAACATAAAAATCAGAAACAGGGGCTTCCTTGGTGGTGCAGTGGTTGAGAATCTGCCTGCCAATGCAGGGGACAGGGGTTCGAGCCCTGGTCTGGGAAGATCCCACATGCCGCGGAGCACCTAGGCCCGTGAGCCACAATTACTGAACCTGCGCGTCTGGAGCCTGTGCTCCGCAACAAGAGAGGCTGCAGTAATGAGAGGCCCACACACCGTGATGAAGAGTGGCCCCCACTTGCCATAACTAGAGAAAGCCCTCGCACAGAAACGAAGACCCAAGACAGCCATAAATAAATAAATAAATAAATAAAAATTAAACTTAAAAAAAAAATCAGAAACAAATCAGCCGCAGCCAGCAAACCCCAAGTCTACAGTTGCTCCTAAAGTCCACCGCCCCAATTTTGGGATGATTTGTTGTCTGTTCAGATATTCCACAATTGCACGGTACTTCAAGTTGATTGTGAGGATTTAATCTGCTGCTCCTGAGGCTGCTGGGAGAGATTTCCCTTTCTCTTCTTTGTTCACACAGCTCCTGGGGTTTAGCTTTGGATTTGGCCTCACCTCTGCATGTAGGTCACCTTCAGGCATCTGTTCCCCACCTAGACAGGAGGGGATTAAAGCAGCAGCTGATTAGGGAGCTCTCGCTCATTCAGGCCAGGGAGATGGAGGGGTCTGGTAGGTATAATGGAGTGCAGGGTGAGCCTGTGGTGGCAGAAGCCAGCGTTACTTTGCAATAGCCTGGGACGTGCCGTGTGTTCTCCCGGGGAAGTTGTCCCTGGATCACGGGACCCTGGCTGTGTTGTGCTGCACTGGGTCCTGGGAGGGGGGGTTTGGATAGTGACCTGTGCTTGCACAGAGGATTCTCGGTGGCTGCAGCAGCAGTGTTAGCATTTCTTGCCCATCTCTGTGGTCCGAGCTGATAGCCATGGCTCACGCACATCTCTGAAGCTCGTTTAGGTGGTGCTCTGAATCCCCTCTCCTCACGCACCCTGAAACAATGGTCTCTTGACTCTTAGGCAGGTCCAGACTTTTTCCTGGACTCCCTCCTGGCTATCTATGGTTCATTATCCCCCTTCAGGCTGTGTTCACGCAGCCAACCCCAGTCCTCTCCCTGGGATCTGATGTCCGAAGCCCGAGCCTCAGCTCCTAGCCTCCACCCGCCCTGGCAGGTGAGCAGGCAAGCCTCTCAGTCTGGTGAGTGCTGGTCGGCACCAATCCTCTGTGTGGGAATCTCTCTTATTTGCCCTCTGCACCTCTGTTGCTGTGCTCTCCTCTGTGGCTCTGAAGCATCCACCCCCTCCACCCCTGGTGTCCACCAGTGAAAGGGCTTCCTAGTGCGTGGAAACTTTTCCTCCTTCACAGCTCCCTCCCAGAGGTGCAGGTCCCATCCCTATTAGTTTGTCTCTTTTTTTTTTTTTCTTTTTCCCTACCCAGGTACGTTGGTATTTTCTTGCCTTTTGGGAAGTCTGAGGTCTTCTGCCAGCGTTCAGTAGGTGTTCTGTAGAAGTTGTTCCACGTGTAGATGTATTTGTGGGGAGGAAGGTGATCTCCACCTCTTACTCCTCCTCCATCTGGAAGGTCCCCACCTCTTTCACCAGTGTCTTATAGTTTTCAGTGTACAATTCTTTCACCTCCTTGGTAAGATTATTCCTAGTTATTTTATTCTTTTTGATGCAATTATAAATGGAATTGTTTTCTTAATTTCACTTTTTGATAGTTTGTTAGTAGTATATAGAAATCAACAGATTTCTGTATATTGGTTTTGTATTCTGCAACTGTACTGAATTTATTTATTAGGTGCAACATTTTTTTTGGTAGAGTTTAGGGCTTTCTGTATATAATATCATGTCTGCAAATAGTGACAGTTTTACTTTTTCCTTTTCAATTCGGATGGCTTTTATTTCTTTTTCTTGCCTAATTGCTCTACCTAGGACTTCCAGTAGTCTGTTGAATAAAAGGGGTGAGAATGGGCATCTTTGTCACTGCATTTTTTTATTGCTGGCAAAGCAAGCACACTCATGTGTCCCCTCACCAGATGGAGATGGCCTCACAAAGCCTGGGTATGAATTTCTCCAGATTCTGTCTTGTGTTATTTCCCCTTGCTGATCCTATTGTGTGTCCTTTTGCTATAATAAGCTTTAGACATTAGTGCTTTTAGCAGAACATCAAATGTCTGCATGGTCTTTGAGACCCCCTGGCACACATGCTCACTGTGAGACTTATAACAATCAAAGAGGAATTGGAGGAAGTACAATTACTAATGTTGATGAATACACTTCATTCTTTTGGCTTGGGGAGGGACCTGTACCACCACATGAACACATCTGAGGTTCTGGGAGTGATTGGGAGAGGAGGATATGTGTGTATATTGGAGAGTGATATTGAAGTGTAGAACAGTTCCTGGCACATAGGAAGTGTATAGTACACACATCTTGAGAGAGCGAGAAGAAGAATGAACCGAGCAGAGCTAGATTTTGGCTTCAGATATCATTTATTCAAAAGCATAGATCTTAACTATGATGCCATATTGCCACCTCCTTTGCCTTCTTTCCTTATGTACTGTTGGGAGCGTCACATAAAAGGACTTTTAAACAGGACCACATACCATTACAGATGGGAGGTTTCTCTGTCAGTCTACATGCAGTGGCAGAAGGCAAAATTGCTTTATCCATTTGGAAAATGGGTAAAACAGAATCTACTTCTGTTCTGTCTGGTGTTGTATCTAGACTGGGTATTTTGGAAGTGCTGTTGGGTTGATTTGGATAGGAGTTTTAGTCTGTTTTCTTAAATGATTCCTGCAGTAAGCCAAAATAATTTCATTTGAGAATCCTTGCTTTTAGCGGCCTTGTTTTTTAAGTAGATTGTACTTCATGAGGAAAAACTAAAACTTTCAGGCAGTGTTTTCTTTGGGGGTTGTGGGTTGAGATGCCAGAGGAACTGTCCAACAGGTTAGCTAGAGGTGAAGGTAGGGTGCAGTGAGCAGCTTAATTTTGAGAGTGGAGTGGGATCTTGCACAAGTAGGTACTGTCCTTATGTGGTATATAACTGCAATGCAGCAGCACCAAGCACAGCACACAGTGCTCATAGGAGGTTCGCATGGCTCTTCCACTAAATTTGTTGTCACCTCTGTCAACATTATTTTTTTCCTGCTATACATGAAAAAAAAGGTTATATCACTTTTATCTATAGAATACCAATTCCAAGAATGACCTTAGATTTAAACCATCCCAAGACTCTAATTCTGCAGAAAAACTAAGGTTCAGGGAAGGGAAGGGACTTGTCCAATGTCACCAAGGAAATTAGTGTCAAGGTGCAATTAGGAACTGGTTCTGCTGACTCTCAGCTACTGTGCTTTTCTTTATACGTTAGAGACTACCAGTGGCAGAGTGGGTGTTAATATTATTCCTCTAAGTTTGTATAGATCCTTATGAATTTTCAAATCCTTATGATTTTCAGAGGTATACCTGTAAATTAGGAAATGGAGATACAGCATGTTAAATGGAGTTACTCAGATTTGAGCCTAGTTCTTCTAACTCTGAATTTTTGCTTTGTATACTACTCTGGACAGTAGAATTTTAGCAATGATAACAGCAATTATTATGACTGCTCCTCACAGAAGGCTCTTGGATACAATGAACAGAAAATCTACTAAAAGTAGTGTAAGTAATAGAGATTTATTTTCTCATCTAGCAAGAGCAAGCAGGCTGGGAAAAGGGCAGCTCTAGGGTTGTGAAGAATTTGGTGGCTCAGTGACATCATCACAGACCCGGGTTCCTTCCATTTTTTGCTGTGCCATACTCATTCTATCAGCAGGGTCTTTCTTCACGGTCACAGAGTGGTCTAAATTAGCATTATAACCTTAATGACCAAGAGGCTTGCAGATGTCTCTTTTGTTTACTTATTTATTTATTTATTTTTTAGCAAGGAAAACTTCCAAGAAATTACCCAGAAAAAAATCTTCTCAGGTCTCAATGGTCAGGATTGGGTCCCATACCCATTTACACAATCACTGGCAAGCAGAAAAGAATACAGTGCTATATCGACCCATCCAGGTTCACTCCCTGGGATAGTGGGGCAGGGTCAGCTGCTATTGAGAAACATGTGAAATAACATGTCCACGTTTACACAGGTAGAAAAGGGTAGAGAAAGGAATGAAATCTGGATCTACCTGACTCTGCAACTAATGTTCTTAACCACTATGCAAAACCACCTCCCATTCTTATGTTCCCTGCTGTCTCTACCCTTCACAGTACCACTTGCCAAATTCCCAGCCTGCACGCATAAGTCACTTTGGCTGGTGATTGCAAGATCGTCTCCTTGCCAGGTCAATGTCAGCAATCAATCCCCATAGCCTGGGCGTGCAAACCAGGTGATTAGAGCTGTAAGTAGGTGTTTAACAACACGGAGGCAGCTAGAGCATCCGTCAGCAGTTTTTTTCCCCTGGTGGCTGGGCATTAGCAAATCTGCTGAGAGAGGCACCCCTGTTCCACTGCTGCTGGGAGGAGGGAGTCTCACCAGAGTAGATGATTTGAGAAAAGTAGAATGACAGGATGTCAGCTGAAAGGTCCCTTAGACATGATCTAGTCCAGTCCCATCACTGCACTGATGGGAAAACTGGGAAGGATTGCTCAGGATCCCACAGAAAATCATGGTTGGATCCAGCACTAGAACCTGTATTTACCCAATGGTATTTCCAAGGTATTTCAAAGCCTAACTTACACATTGGCTTGCAATTCCCACTCAAGAAATCAGTTTTTAATTGAAATGATATGTGAAAACTGTTGGTGGGAATGTAAATTGATACAGCCACTATGGAGAACAGTATGGAGGTTTCTTAAAAAACTAAAAATAGAGAACTACCATAAGACCCAGCAATCCCACTACTGGGCATATACCCTGAGAAAACCGCAATTCAAAAGGAGTCATGTACCACAGTGTTCACTGCAGCATTATTTACAATAGCCAGGACATGGAAGCAACCTAAGTGTCCATCAACAGATGAATGGATAAAGAAGATGTGGCACATATATACAATGGAATATTACTCAGCCATAAAAAGGAATGAAACTGAGTTATTTGTAGTGAGGTGGATGGACCTAGAGTCTGTCATACAGAGTGAAGAAAGTCAGAAAGAGAAAAACAAATACAGTATGCTAACACATATATATGGAATCTAAAAAAAAAACAAAAGAAAAAGAATGGTCAGAAGAACCTAGGGGCAAGATGGGAATAAAGGTGCAGACCTACTAGAGAATGGACTTGAGGATATGGGGAGGGGGAAGGGTAAGCTAGGACAAAGTGAGAGAGTGGCATGGACATATATACACTACCAAACGTAAGATAGATAGCTAGTGGGAAGCAACCGCATAGCACAGGGAGATCAGCTCGGTGCTTTGTGACCACCTAGAGGGGTGGGATAGGGAGGGTGGGAGAGATGGAGATGCAAGAGGGAAGAGATATGGGAACCTATGTATATGTATAACTGATTCACTTTGTTATAAAGCAGAAACTAACACACCATTGTAAAGCAATTATACTCCAATAAAGATGTTAAAAAAAAAAAAAAGGCATTTTGGATTATATTGTCCAGTCCCAGTCAGGTGTCTCCTGGCCATCTCCTGAGAGAAATAGTCATTAA
This sequence comes from Balaenoptera musculus, assembly GCF_009873245.2. Taxonomy (NCBI): domain Eukaryota; kingdom Metazoa; phylum Chordata; class Mammalia; order Artiodactyla; family Balaenopteridae; genus Balaenoptera; species Balaenoptera musculus. The sequence goes on from NC_045787.1 coordinate 127,357,113, forward strand.
CGTACTTTCACATGGGTTAATTGCTCCAAGCAAAGCCTGTCAGGTTTCTAGTTACAGACAGGGCAGCCACCTGTAGCAAATCCCCGCTCCTTTCCAACTTCCTTCTTCCTTTCCTGGGATGTTAGCCTTTCTGGTTTGATCATGAAGGACAAGTTCTAGCACTGGAAAGTTCTAAAGGCATGTGAACCTTGGAGTCTCAGGTCTAAAAGAGAATGTTCCCAGCTTGAGAAGAAAAAGTTAATCGGCAGGTCAGAGTGCAAGGATTCCTTGTGACATTATGGGATGGCTTGAGATCCCCATATTTCTAATAACTCATATATATATGTGGGTTTGGGGAAGTCCTAAGAATTTAAGCAGTATTTATTGAATGTCAGTAAGAATGATAGTAGTAGCAGCTGCTATTTATTGAGCACTACTCTGTGCCAAGAACTGCCAGGTCCTTCACATGTGTTTTTAACTTGAGTCTTCAAAATTCATGATACTTCTTTGTTTATTGCCTGCCTCTCAAGATTAGAAAGTCTGTTTTATAGTCGAAGGAACTTTTAATTACTGCTATATCCCCAACTCCTAGAACAGTTTCTATTACATAATAGGTGCTCAGTTAATATACAGTGAATTAATGATGTGACAGTAAACTGATGAGATAGGTAAGCTTGTTCTTCCTTATACAGATATGACAACTGAGGCTTAGAGAGATTAACTTGTCCAAGGTAACTATATCAGTTATCTTTTGGCTGCAACTAATGTTGCTTTAAACAAATGGGGGTATTTTTTTTTGTCCTCAGATGAGAATTCTGGTGGTACTGTTAATACTGATTCCACCTCAGTGATGCCATTAAGGACTCAAGTTCTTTCTAACATTCTGCTCTGCCTCCGCTGTCTTCAGTGTGTTGGCTTTTCTTTATGCTTAAATATTCCTGGCCACAAGATGGTTATAACCTAAAGTGCTTGCTTCAGGCAGGAAATCTGTGTTCAAGGAAGCAAGAAGATGTGGGTAGAATTAGCCATGTGTATTTCTTTATATGAAAAATAAAAGTCTTCCCAGAAGCCCCTGACTGATTTCTACTTATGTCTCGTTGGCCAGAGTTATGCCACATGACTACCCCTATATGTAAATGATGCTGGGAAAATGAGTATTTGCCTTTCTCTGGCTTTTTTTTTCACATCTTTATTGAAGTATAATTGCTTTACAATGGTGTGTTAGTTTCTGCTTTATAACAAAGTGAATCAGCTATACATATACATATATCCCCATATCTCCTCTATCTTGCTTCTCCCTCCCACCCTCCCTATCCCACCCCTCTAGATGGTCACAAAGCACCGAGCTGATCTCCCTGTGGTATGCGGCTTCTTCCCACTAGCTTTCTATTTTACATTGGGTAGTGTATAGATATCAATGCTGCTGTCTCACTTCGTCCCAGCTTACCCTTCCCCCTCCCCGTGTCCTCAAGCCCATTCTCTATGTCTGCGTTTTTATTCCTGTCCTGCTTCTAGGTTCTTCATATATATATTAGCATACGGTATTTGTTTTTCTCTTTCTGACTTACTTCACTCTGTATGACAGTCTCTAGGTCCATTCACCTCACTACATATAATTCAATTTTGTTTCATTTTATGGCTGAGTAATATTCCATTGTATATATGTGCCACATCTTCTTTATCCATTCATCTGTTGATGGACACTTAGGTTGCTTCCATATCTTGGCTATTGTAAATAAAGCTGCAGTGAACATTGTGGTACATGACTCTTGTTGAATTGTGGTTTTCTCAGGGTATATGCCCAGTAGTGGGATTGCTGGGTCATATGGTAGTTCTATTTTTAGTTTTTTTGAAGAACTTCCATACTGCTCTCCATAGTGGCTGTATTAATTTACACTCCCACCAACAGTGCAAGAGGGTTCCCTTTTCTCCACACTCTCTCCAGCGTTTATTGTTTGTAGATATTTTGATGATGGCCATTCTGACAGGTGTGAGGGGATACCTCATTGTAGTTTTGATTTGCATTCTCTAATGATTAGTGATGTTGAGCATCCTTTCAAGTACTTGTTGGAAATCTGTATATCTTCTTTAGAGAAATGTCTGTTTAAGTATTCTACCTATTTCTGGGTTGGGTTGTTTGCTTTTGATATTGAGCTGCATGGTCTGCTTGTATATTTTGGAGATAAATCCTTGGTCAGTTGCTTCATTTGCAAGTATTTTCTCCCATTCTGAGGGTTGTCTTTTCATCTGTTTAAGGTTTCCTTTGTTGTGCAAAAGCTTTTAAGTTTCATTAGGTCCCATTTGTTTATTTTTACTTTTATTTCCATTTCTCTAGGAGGTGGGTCAAAAAGGATTTTGCTGTGATTTATGTCATAGACTGTTCTGCCTATGTTTTCCTCTAAGAGTTTTATAGTGTCTGGCCTTACATTTAGGTCTTTAATCCATTTGGAGTTTATTTTTGTGTATGGTGTTAGGGAGTGTACTAATTTCATTCTTTTACATGTAGCTGTCCAGTTTTCCCAGCACCACTTATTGAACAGGCCGTCTTTCCTCCATTGTATATTCTTGCCTCCTTTGCCAAATTTATGGTGGCCATATGTGGGTGGATTTATCTCTGGGCTTTCTATCCTATTCCATTGATCTATATTTCTGTTTTTGTGCCAGGACCATACTGTCTTGATTAGTGTAGGTATGTAGTATAGTCTGAAGACAGGGAGCCTGATTCCCCCAGCTCTGTTTTTCTTTCTCAAGATTGCTTTGGCTCTTCAGGGTCTTTTGTGTTTCCATACAAATTGTGAAATTTTTTGTTCTAGTTTTGTGAAAAATGCCATTGGTAGTTGGTAGAGATTGCACTGAATCTGTAGATGGCTTTGGGTAGTATAGTCATTTTCAAAATGTTGATCTTTCCAATCCAAGAACATAGTATACCTCTCCATCTGTTTGTATCCTCTTTGATTTCTTTTATCAGTGTTTTATAGTTTTCTGCATACAGGTCTTTTGTCTCCTTAGGTAGGTTTATTCCTAGGTATTTTATTCTTTTTGTTGCAATGGTAAATGGGAATGTTTCCTTAATTTCTCTTTCAGATTTATCATCATTAGTGTATAGGAATGCAAGAGACTTCTGTGCATTAATTTTGTATCCTGCTACTTTACCAAATTCATTGATTAGCTGTAGTAGGTTTCTAGTAGCATCTTTAGAATTCTCTATGTATAGTATCATGTCATCTGCCCACAGTGACAGTTTTACTTCTTGTTTTCCGATTTGGATTCCTTTTATTTCTTTTTCTTCTCTAATTATTGTGACTAAAACTTCCAAAACTTTGTTGAATAACAGTGGTGAGAGTGGGCAACCTTATCTTGTTACTGATCTTAGCGGAAATGGTTTCAGTTTTTCACCATTGAGAACGTTGTTGGCTGTGAGTTTGTCATATGTGCCCTTTATTATGTGGAGATAAGTTCCCCCTGTGACTACTTTCTGGAGGGTTTTTATCATAAATCAGTGTTGAATTTTGTCAAAAGATTTTTCTGCATCTATTGAGATTATTATATGGTTTTTATCTTTCAGTTTTTTAATATGGCTTATCACATTGATTGGTTTGCATTTATAGAAGAATCCTTGCATTCCTGGGATAAACCCCATCTGATCATGGTGTATGATCCTTTTAATGTGCTGTTGGATTCTGTTTGCTAATATTTTGTTTAGGACTTTTGGATCTATGTTCATCAGTGATATTGGCCTGTAGTTTTCTTTTTTTGTGACATCTTTGTCTGATTTTGGTATCAGGGTGATGGTGGCCTCGTAGAATGAGTTTGGGAGTGTTGCTCCCTCTGATATATTTTGGAAGAGTTTGAGAAGGATAGGTGTTAGCTCTTCTCTAAATATTTGATAGAATTCGCCTGTGAAACCATCTGGTCCTGGGCTTTTGTTTTTTGGAAGAATATAAATCACAGTGTCAATTTCAGTGCTTGTGTAAGTTCTGCTTATATATTCTATTTCTTCCTGGTTCAGTCACGGAAGGTTGTGCTTTTCTAGTAATTCATCCATTTCTTCCAGGTTCTCCAATTTATTGGCATATAGTTTCTTGTAGTAATCTCTCATGAACCTTTGTATTTCTGCAGTGTCAGTTGTTACTTCTCCTTTTTCATTTCTAATTCTGTTCCTTTTGAGTCTTCTCTCTTTTTTTCTTGATGAGTCTGGCTAATGGTTTATCAATTTTGTTTATCTTCTCAAAGAAGCAGCTTTTAGTTTTATTGATCTTTGCTCTTGTTTCCTTCATTTCTCTTTCATTTATTTCTGATCTGATCTTTATTATTTCTTTCCTTCTGCTAAATTTGAGGGGGTTTTTTTTTGTTCTTCTTTCTCTAATTGCTTTAGGTGTAAGTTTAGGTTGTTTATTTGAGATGATTGTTGTTTCTTGAGGTAGGATTGTATTGCTGTAAACTTCCCTCTTAGAACTGCTTTTGCTGCATCCAATAGGTTTTGGGTCGTCATGTTTTCATTGTCATTTGTTTCTGGGTATTTTTTGAGTTCCTCTTTGATTTCTTCAGTGATCATGTTTACTATCATTACTCTGAATTATTTTTCAGATAGACTGCCTATTTCCTCTTCATTTGTTTGGTCTGGTGTGTTTTTACCTTGCTCCTTCAACTGCTGCATATTTCTCTGTCTTCTCATGTTGTTTAACTTACTGTGCTTGGGGTCTCCTTTTAGCAGCCTGCAGGTTCGTAGTTCTTTTTGTGTGTGTGTGTCTGCCCCCAGTGGTGAGGTTGGTTCATTGGCTTGTTTAGGCTTCCTGGTGGAGGGGACTGGTGCCTGTGTTCTGGTGGATGAGGCTGGATCTTGTCTTTCTGGAGGGCAGGACTGCATCCGGTGGTGTGTTTTGGAGTGTCTGTGACCTTATTATGATTTTAGGCAACCTCTCTGCTAATGGGGGGGTTTGTGTTCCTGTCTTGCTAGTTGTTTGCCATAGGGTGTCCAGCTCTGTAGCTTGCTGGTCGTTGAGTGGAGCTGGGTCTTCGCGTTTAGATGGAGACCTCTGGGAGAGCTTTCATCGTTTGATATTACGTGGGGCCAGGAGATCTCTGGTGGACCAATGTCCTGAACTCGGCTGTCCCACCCCAGAGTCTCATGGTTGATACCCGGCTGGAACACCAAGACCCTCTCAGCCACACAGCTCAGAAGCAAAGGGAGAAGAAAAAGAAAGAAAGTAAAAATAAAATAAAATAAAGTTATTAAAATAAAAAAAATTATTAAAAATAAAAGGAAAAAAAAGGAATAAAAAAAAGAAAGAAGAGAGCAACCAAACAGAAAAACAAATCTGCCAATGATAACAAGTGCTAAAAACTATACTAAAAAACCCCCCAAAAAACAAAAGACCAGACAGACAGAACCCTAGGACAAATGGCAAAGGCAAAGCTATACAGACAAACTCACACAAAGAAGAATACATATGCACACTCACAAAAAGAGAGAAAGGAAAAAAATATATATATATATAAAAGGACGAGAGCAACCAACTCAATAAACAAATCTACCAATGATAATAAGTCCTTGATACTAAACTAAGATAAACATAAAACAGAAACAAATTAGATGCAGAAAGCAAACCCCAAGTCTACAGTTTCTCCCAAAGTCCACCACCTCAATTTTGGGATGATTCGTTGTCTATTCAGGTATTCCACAGATGCAGGGTACATTAAGTTGATTGTGGAGATTTAATCCCCTGCTCCTGAGGCTGCTGGGAGAGATTTCCCTTTCTCTTCTTTGTTCACACAGCTCCTGGGGTTCAGCTTTGGATTTGGCCTGCCTCTGCATGTAGGTCACCTGAGGGTGTCTGTTCCCTTTCCAGACAGGACGGGGTCAAAGTAGCAGCTGATTTGGGGGCTCTGGCTCCCTCAGGCCAGGGAGAGTGAAAGCTATGGAATGCGGGGCGAGACTGCGGTGGCAGAGGCCGGAGTGACATTGCAACAGCCTGAGGCGTGCCATGTGTTCTCCTGGGGAAGTTGTCCCTGGATCACGAGACCCTGGCAGTGGCGGGCTGCACAGGCTCCCGGGAGGGGAGGTGTGGATAGTGACCTGTGCTCGCACACAGGATTCTTGGTGGCTGCAGCAACAGTGTTAGCATTTCATGCCTGTCTCTGTTGTCTGCGCTGATAGCCGTGGCTCGCGCCTGTCTCTGGAGCTCATTTAGGCAGTGCTCTGAATCCCCTCTCCTCGCGCACCCTGAAACAATGATCTCTTGCCTCTTAGGCAGTTCCAGAGCTTTTCCCGGACTCCCTGCCAGCTAGCTGTGGTGCACTAGCTCCCTTCAGGCTGTCTTCACGCAGCCAACCCCAGTCCTCTCCCTGGGATCTGACCTCTGAGCAGACAAGCCTCTTGGGCTGGTGAGTGCTGGTCGGCATTGATCCTCTGTGCAGGAATCTCTCCATTTTTCCCTCTGCAGCCCTGTTGCTGCGCTCTCCTTCATCGCTCCGAAACTTCCCCTCAGCCCACCCCCTGTCTCCACCAGTGAAGGGGCTTCCTAGCGTGTGGAAACTTTTCCTCCTTCACAGCTCCCTCCCAGAGGTGCAGGTGCTGTCCTATTCTTTTGTCTCTGTTTTTCCTTTTATCTTTTGCCCTACGCAGGTACGTCGGTATTTTCTTGCCTTTTGGGAAGTCTGAGGTCTTCTGCCAGCATTCAGTAGGTGTTCTGTAGGGGTTTTTCCACATGTCGATGTAGTTTTGATGTATTTGTGGGGAGGAAGGTGATCTCCACGTCTTACTCCTCTACCATCTTGAAGGTCCCCCTCTCTGGATTTATAGAGGAGGCAGGGCAAAGAGATGGGGATTAGCAATAGATATATGCTAGCCAACAAATGTGTCTGCTGCAGTCAGGCAAATAGTAGTGGTGGAGCCACGATTGGAACATAGGTTTGTTTGCCTCCAACGTCTGTGCTCTTATTGACCAAGCATTAGCTAATCTGACTTTTACTCCTGATCTCCATAAGAAATGACCAACTTGGGAATGTCTTGTTCTGTTCTGAGTCCATGTTCTGTTCTGTGTCACGGTTTTTTCTTCAAAATGAAAGAATAGGTTAAGAGCAGTTTGCATTTTCTGCTGGCTATAGGATCGTATGATTTTATGTCTCAGTCTTGCTGATGGCCACTTTTAAAAGTCTTATTCAAAGCCAAGTCAAAATCAAAGTCACCATCTCGGTGGAGTAATATGTTTCCCAGGATCCAAATGCATAAAGTGGAATTGATTTTTTGGAGTTTGTTTTCATAGATGGTGTTTATACGTGTCCCTTTGAGATATCTGATTCAGTTTTAGATGGTGAATGAAGATTTCTTTTGTCTTTTGCAATCTGTAAAGCCCAATTGTTATTGAGGTTACTGTTTAAACACGTCTTCCTCCATCCTTTCCTTTTTTGGTATCCTGACCAGCCTAGTCTATGGAGTCTATATTTCAGGGTTTGCTTTCATTTACTATTGCATCTTGCTATCAATAATTCCTCTCCTAACATTGAGAACCAGGGGACATGAGTACCAGTCCCAAATCTTTAATCAGCTGTGGGACCCTGAGGAAGCCCCTCTACTTCTCTGTGTCTCTGTTTCCTCATTTATAAAGGACCTGATCATTTATATCTTAGGATACTCCCAGCTCTCCTATTTACATATCTGCAAGGACAAAGCAGGTTCTGATTAATAAGCAGAAGAACATATTAGCATTATTTCTTTCATCTGTACAGTGGCTATAAAGATCAAAAGAAGAAATAGAAAATGTTAAATAGATATGTGAAATATTAATAATTACTAGTTGTATAATCATTGTTAAAATGCCAGGTCAGACTTACTATTATTTTTTTGAAAATTGTGTATTAGGGTGGATTTAGGAAATGCAAGGCGATGTATTGGTAACCTTAGCAAAATATGACACTCTGTGATGTGGAAAGAGCATTGGATGTAGAAGCAGACCAGTCTGGGTTTCCACTGTAACTCTGTCATGTGATAGCTTTGTGATCTGAATCATGTTATTTATATGCATGTTCCCAGAGTTCCTTTTCCACAAAATTAGGATTAAGGGTATTTAAATCACAAGATGCTGGTGAGGATAAAATAAGCAAATGTATGGAAAATACTCATCTGGTGCATCTAGAACCAAACAAAATATTTGTCAATTTTCTGAGCATAAATTTTCAACTCTGGTGGTAGAGCCACATTTAACTGGACTGGGCATGAAGCCCCATGTATCCTTACTATACTGTCCATCTGAAGCTTTGTTGTTTCATATCGAGTGGAATGAGTGAAGTTTTAGCAGTCAGGACTCCTCGTTCTATTCTATTCTCTTTAGCTTATGAGATCTGGGACATGGGGAACTTCATTTAATTTTTCGAGTCTTCAGTTAGCACATGTGCAAAATGTTAACAACTATTTCAGAGCCCTCTAATAATTTCAACAGACTTGGTAATCTCCAGAACATTATGAAAATATAAGATATCACTTCTGTTATTAGTTCACCTAAATATCTTTAAACTGGTCCCCTCTTTACCTGTTCAAAATCTTTCTGAACTTCAAGGTCAAAGTCATCTCACCTATTGTAGGGAATGTTTCTTCTACCCCAACTCTGCATAATCTCCCCCATCATAATTTCTCCTAAGCCTTCACTGGTTAGAATACTCAGTTGGAATTTAGCATAGCTGCCATATAATGTTAATTATTTCTCCCTGTTTGATAAACATTTCTCTCTGACTTGATATTGGTAATGCTTTCTACACACTATTCCAAATCTTTCATAGCCTCTATCTGTGCATCTATCTTAGGGGACAGTTAAAAAAATGTGTGTTGTTTGATTGGTTCTCTATGTTATTATTCCATTGTTCAGGCTTACCAATTTTCATTCAGGAACAACTTATTTTTATTTAAAATTAATTAATTATTTTTTGAGGGGTATGGATATTATATACCCATGGATCAAAATTGAAAAGGTAAAATGCAAAAATGGGTCTCCCCTCCCATTCCGGCTCCCTGGTTTTCCTCCCCCCCCCCCGTTTCCCTCCCCAGAGGCAATCGCTGTTACCAGTCCCTCCACTGTCCTACCCAAAGCTGGTCTGCTCCTTTCCCCTACAATGGCAGGTTTCTCTTATGTACCTTGTGTTTTTAGCTACTCTATCATGGATAAATTAAACCAGATAAATATCTAATATCTTCCTTATCAGTATAAATAGAGCAGTCTCTCTCTCTTTTTTGTATTTTGTAGTTTGTTTAAACAATTACTTTTTTATTGAAAATGTTGAGAGAATTGTAGATTCTCATGCAGTTGTAAGAAATGACATAGATCTTGTATACTATTTATACAATTTCTCTTAACGTCAGCATTTTGCAAAACTGTTAGTACAGTATCGCAGCTAAAATGTTGGTGTTGATACAATCTACTGATCTTATTTAGATTTCTCCAGTTTTACTTATATTTATGTATAAGAGAGAATGTTGGAGTATTTAGTTCTATACAATTTCATCACATGTGTAGTTTGGTGTATCCACTGCTGGTCAAGACACTGAACATTTCCATCACCCTTATAGTCACACCCACCTTCCTCCCACCTCTTCCTGGTCCCTAACTCCTGTCATTCACTAAGCTGTGAATAAATTTTTGTCATTCAAAAAATGTTATATGAATGTTATATGAATCATGCAATGTGTTACCTTTCAGACTGGCTTTTTCTTACTGAACATAATTCCCTGGAGATTCGTCCAAGTTCTGAGTATCCACAGTTTGTTCCTTTTTGTTATTGAGTATAAATTTATGTATCACAGTTCGTTTCATCATTCATCTGCTCAAGGACAGCCACGCTGTTTTCAGATTTTTATTATCATGAATAAAGCTGCTGTGAGTATTTATGTAAGTTTTTGTGTAAACAGTAAATTTTCAATTTTCTTGATAAATGCCCAAGTGTGTGATTGCTGGTTTGTATGGTAATTGCATGTTTAGTTTTAAAAGAAACTGCCAAATTTTTCCAGAGTGGCTATACCGCTTTACATTCCTACCAGCAATGTGTGAGTTTTCCAGTTTTTCTGCATCCATACCAGTGTGTGGTGATGTCACAATTTTTATTTTAGCAATTCTGTTTGGTGTGTAATGATAGCTCATTATGATTTTAATTTGCTTTCTCCTGATGGTTAATGCATTGGACATCTTTTCTTGTGCCTTTATCATCTGTATGTCCTCTTTGTTGAAATGTCTGTTTATGTCTTTTGTCAATTTTCTAATTGGGTTGTTTTATTTTTTTAATGTTGAGGTTGGAGAGTTAAAAAATATATTTTATTTACCAGTTCTTTGTTGGATATGGGGCTTGCAAATATTTTCTTCTTTTTGTAGCTTGTCTTTTGATTCTCTTTCCATGGAGTTTTACAAAGCAAGCGTTTTTAATTTTGATGAGATCTAATTTATTAGTATTTTCCTTTATAGATTGTGATTTGGAGTCAAGTCTGAGAACTCTGTCTAGCCCTAGATCCTGAAGATTTTCTGCTATGTTTTCTTTTAAAGTTTTATAGTTTTACATTGAAGTCCAAAACCCATTTTAAGTTAATTTTTGTATAAGATGTGAGGTTGAGGTTTATTTATTTTTTTTGCCTATTGGTGTTCAATTACTCTAGCACCACTTGTTGAAGAGGTTATCCTTCTTCTAGTGAATTGCTTTTGCATCTTTATCAAAAATCAATAGCACATGTTTGCATGAGTCTATTTGTGTGTTTTCTATTCTGTTCCATGGATCTGTGTCTATCCTTCCACCAGTACCTCACTGTCTTGATTATTGTAACATATAATAAGTCATGAAATCAAATAGACTGATTTCTTCTACTTTACTCTTCTATGTAAGATTGTTTTATCTCTCCTGTGGACTGTGGCTGTCCACATGAATTTCAGAGTAAGCTTGGCTATGCATATAAAATACTTGCTGGACTTTTGTTAGTAATTGCATTATACCTGTAGGTCAATTTAGGAAGAAGTGACATCTTTACTACATTGAGTATTTACTATGCTCTCCATTCACTTAGGTCTTATTTGGTTTATTTCATCAGCATTGTGTAATTTTCAGCAGACAATCTGTACATGTTGTTATCTAAACCTTTCATTTTTTTTGGAGTGGTCGTAAATTGTACTGTGTTTTTTCTAGCTTTTTTGAGATATGATTGACAAATCAACGTTGTATGTATTTAGGTTGTACAACATGATTTTTTAAAAGATGTAAAAGGTGATGATTTAATATACGTATACATTGTGATATTAACACAGTGGTACTATGTTATAATTTCAATTTCTCTAGGTTCATTGTTAGTATATGGAAATGCATTTATTTTTTGTGCTTTGATTTTGCATCCTGCAAACTTGATCAGCTCACTCATTGCTGAAAAATTCCAGAACTTATTTTTTTAAATATTTATTTAGCTGTGCCAGGTCTTAGTTGCCACATGCGGGATCTTCATTGCCCCGTGTGGGATCTTTAGTTGTGGCATGTGGGATCTTTAGTTGTGGCATGTAGGATCTTTTAGTTGCAACATGCAGGCTTTTAGTTGTGGCATGCGGAATCTAGTTCCCTGACCAGGGATTGAACCTGGGCCCCCTACATTGGGAGCATAGAGTCTTAACCACTGGATCACCAGGGAAGTCACCAGAACTTATTTTTAATAGATTTCCTGGTATTTTCTACATTAGATAAGCAGGTCACCTGCACATAGGATCATTTTATTTCTTTTCTTTTTCTTTTTTTTTTTTATTCTGTATGGCTTTTATTTCTTTTTCTTGACTTATTTCAGTATCTAGAACCTCCAGTACTATATTGAATAAGAGTGGTAAGAGTAGACCTCCATGCCTTGTACCTGATCTTAGGCGGAAAGTATTCAGTTTTTCAGGTTTAAGTATGATGTTAGCAGAAGGTGACTTCATTTTTAAAAAGACTACTGAAGAATAGTCCAATGTAAGGCTGTACTATAATTATTTCCCCAGTTCTTTATCAGTGGATTTTTATTGCTTTCAATCTTTTGCATAATAATGCTCCTATGAATGTTCTTACACATATGTCACTTTTCACATACTCATGAATGTATGGGTAGAATAAATTCTTAGAATGTGGCCCTCTTTTCTGTCCTCTCTAGACCTACTCTCTAGAAGATCTTGAGCAATTTTGTGGCCTTAAATACCATATAGTGAGAACTCCCAAATATATATTAACAGATTGACCCCTGCCCTGAATCCAGATCTGTATATTCATTTGCCCACTGACTATCTCTATGTGGATGCCTAAATTGCTTCTCCAAGTCAACAAGTCTAAAACTGAACTCATAATATGCTGAATCCATCCCTCAAAACCTGTTTCTTTTTTTTGTTTTGAAGCTTTCTCCATTTTAGTAAATGGCATTCCAGCCTTCCAGTGTCTCAGGCCAAAAACCTTGTATTCATCCTTGTTGCCTTTCTCTCACTCACATACAAACTAGCAGCCAATCCTGTCCCAGCTATGATCAATTCTTCCCACTCTATGGCTACCACCCTGGTCCAGACTACCATCCTATCCTCCCTGTATTATTGCAGTGGCCTCCTGTCTTGTCTCTCTCCTTCTGCATTGCTCCTCAACAATCTCTTCTCCATACAAGAGGTCACAGTCATTGTCTAAAAGCATTACATTATGCATGCCTCTGCCAGGAATGTCCCAGTGGCTTCCCATCTCTCTTAGAGAAAAATCAAGGTCCTTACTCTGGCCTGGAGGCCTCGTATAATCTGATTTGTGACTTTTTCATGCTTTGGGTCCTGCTGCCTCTGAGTTATCTCACTTTGCTCTGGCCACACTGGCCTCATTTCTGTGCCTTAAAATGTCAAGTGCACTCTGACCTCAGAGCATATAGTGTCACTATGCCTGGAACACTCTTTCCCAAGGTACCCACATAGCTTACCTCTCATTCCCCTCAGTTTTCACTTGATCAGAGAGACATTCCCTGAATACCTTTGTCCCACCTTGGCACTCTCCATTCCCTTTAACCTGACTTATTTGCCTGCTTGCCCTTTATCATCACCTAAAATATGGAATGTTCACTTGTTTGTAGAATGTATCTCTAGCACCTCCAACAATACACAATAAATATTTGTTGAATGAGTTAATGAATTAACTGCTGGGTCAAATGGCATATACATTTAAAATTTGATAAGTATTTTCAAGTTGCTCTATAAAGAGCTTGTACTACTAATATATGAATGTTGCACTCCCACTGATAATATTTGAGCCTGTTCCTTTTTGTATACAAGCCATTAAGAGTTTGTCTCAACTCTTAGTTTTGTACTCCAGCAGAGGCAGACATGATGGATTCAACCTCCTCATATTTATCAGGACTCTAGGACAAATTTCAGAAACATTCCATTTACTTCTGGTTGTTTTAACAGTAGAACAACTTAAATAACTTGGCTCCCAAGGTTTGTGTGTTCATAACATTTCACAGATTAGAAGACTCTGGCAAAATGATCATAGCTTCTGTCTTGTTGACATTGAAATATCAGTAGAACTAATCTTATCTTTCCATTAGACTTCCTCTCGAATCGCAATTCAAAGAGCACAGGAGAACCCTCTTCCTGGTGACTTTTTTTTTTTTTTTTTAATAAATTTATTTATTTATTTATTTTTGGCTGTGCTGGGTCTTCGTTTCTGTGCGAGGGCTTTCTCTAGTTGTGGCAAGCGGGGTCCACTCCTCATCGCAGTGCGCGGGCCTCTCACTATCGTGGCCTCTCTTGTTGCGGAGCACAGGCTCCAGACGCGCAGGCTCAGCAACTGTGGCTCACGGGCCCAGCCGCTCCGCGGCACGTGGGATCCTCCCAGACCAGGGCTCGAACGCGTGCCCCCTGCATTGGCAGGCAGACTCTGAACCACTGCGCCACCAGGGAAGCCCCTTCCTGGTGACATTTTTGTTCGTTAGGGAGAATAGTAGTTCTGTTCTCTCCTCAGCAAACAGCATCTTCTAGGTTCTCTGTACCACGGAGGATGTTTTGGTGGGGGTGGGAGTGGAGATGGCAGGTGTGAAGATTATACCATTCCAAGAATTAGACCAGAGAACAGGGACCTCATTGCCTGCTGTTATATTCCTACTGCTGGACCCTTAGTAGTTGCTAAATAAATAGTTCTGGAGTATTGATTTAACATCTGTGTTATTGACATGACTGCTATAATAACAGTCCTTAATATCAGTATTATGCTTTACAACCCACAGAATGGCTTTATATGATTCCAAAACAGCGCCGCCTTTTTGAAAAGAGTCTCGAGAGGGTGAGTCAGAAAGGATGGAGGCAAAACTTGGCCGTGGACATATCTCCCAAAGTGTGTAACTTCAGTGTTAATATGTTATACAGGTTTCTTAGCAGCAGGGAGTTTTGAAAGCCTCTTCAGAGACTCTTGGTTGTGAATACCTAAGAGGGGAATACAGTGTGTGGTGTTTGCCGACTTATTTGAACCCATCTTTTATTCCCTAAAGTATATTATGGGTTTGGTATTCCAGAGAACAGGTTTTCAGGAAGACCGGCCTAGGGCCCTTTGCTCAGGGTAAGCACTTGGAGACAGATAATCTCTTATTCCAGGCCTGATTCTTTACTGGAGTTTCAGTTCGGAGATTTCATCTAAAGAGAGAATACTGACATTTTGCTTTAATTTTCAGGACAGAGTGCAAAGGACCATCCCTAGAAGGCCCGTGATTTATTTAGAATATCTGTAGCCGTGAAACTTCTCCAGAAGATCTGAGTTACTCAGTTCTGTGGGTTGTTTGATCGTTTCATTATCTGTCCTTAATTCATTTTTCACTGGTTGGCACAGCTGGCCAAGATACATGTTTGGCAGAACCTGTTCAGATGAGATCAGCAGAAAGAAAGAAGGAGCTGGAAGCAGCTCATGAAACCCTGGGATCTTCACTTGACATTTATTTTCCTCTCACCCAACCTTCCTGTCCCAGGTACTGACACCAGAAGAATAATGTAAGTTAACTCAAATGTGGAGCTGCCACTGAGGAGAAAAAAGACTCGGAGAACTGTGCCGACAAAAGGTAGAAATGTTCTGAGGGCAAGGGCTGATTCCCATCCAGCGGAATCAGGGTCTGCTTAAAGGAGAAGGTGGCCACTAATTTAAAATGCCCATCTGGGGAACTTCCCTGGTGGCACAATGGTTAAGAATCCGCCTCCCAGTGCAGGGGACACGGGTTCGATCCTTGGTCCTGGAAGATACCACATGCTGCAGAGCAACTAAGTCCATGTGCCGCAACTACTGAGCCCACATGCCACAACTACTGAAGCCCACGTGCCTAGAGCCTATGCTCTGCAACAAGAGAAGCCACCACAATGAGAAGCCCGTGCACCGCAATGAAGCCTAGCCCCCACTCGCTGCAACTAGAGAAAGCCCGCACACAGCAACGAAGACCCAATGCAGCCAAAAATAAATAAATAAACAAATTTATTTTTTAAAAAATGCCCATTTGGGAAGAGTGAACATTGATTGAAGTTATTGGGGGCACCTTGACTGTCACATTTTATTTTTTAATTTTATCGAAGTATAGTTGATTTACAATGTTTTTTTTTTTTAATTTTTATTTATTTATTTATTTATTTATTTATTTATTTATTTATTTATTTATTTATGGCTGTGTTGGGTCTTCGTTTCTGTGCGAGGGCTTTCTCTAGTTGTGGCAAGCGGGGGCCACTCTTCATTGCAGTGCGCGGGCCTCTCACTATCATGGCCTCTCTTGTTGCGGAGCACAGGCTCCAGACGCACAGGCTCAGTAATTGTGGCTCACGGGCCCAGTTGCTCCGCGGCATGTGGGATCTTCCCAGACCAGGGCTCGAACCCATGTCCCCTGCATTGGCAGGCAGATTCTCAACCACTGCGCCACCAGGGAAGCCGAAAATGTTTTGTTAATTTCTTTTGTACAGCAAAGTGACTCAGTTATATATATATATATATAAAACACTCAGTTTTATATATATATAAAACTGTGTATGTATATATATATATATATGCATACACATACACATTCTTTTTCATATTCTTTTCTATTATGGTTTATCACAGAATATTGAATTTAGTTCCCTTTGCTATTTAGTATGACCTTGTTTTTTATCCTTGACAATCACATTTTACATGTAAATATCCTACTGAATGATTCCATCGAGTCCTATAGCAGCTCCCCTTGTAGGAATTACCATAAAGAAGCCCTCACACCAGAAGTGAAATGTATATTTACCAATGATGAATTATGATCTATCCAAACAGTAGATTACTGTGTAGTTAGGAAGAAGAATGTACTACCTCTATGTGTACTAATGTGAAAATATATCCATTATACTTTCCAAATGAAGACATTGGACGTTTTGTGTCAATACCATTTTTATTAAAATAAAGTAAAAGTTAATAGCTTGTTGTATAGAATATAGACAAGAATAGAGACTTAGAATATAGCTTAAGCGGATAATAGTATTTATTTCAGGCGAGTGGGAAACTAGGGAAAAAATCTCATGCTCTATATTATTATATTTCTATAATACTTTTTTTATTTTTATTTATTGTTTTTGAATACGCTTTATATTTTAGAACTGTTTTAGGTTCACAGCAAAACTGAGGAGAAAGTAGAACAAATTCCCATATACTCTCTGACCATACAAGCACAGCCCCTGCACTGTCAATATCCCCCACTAGAGTAGTATATACATTTGTTACAATTGATGACCCTTCATTGGCATATCATCACTCAAAGCCCATGGTATATATACTAGGGTTCATTCTTGGTGTTGTACATTCTATGGATCTGGACAAATGTTTCACAGCATGTATCCACCATTACAGTATCATATGAAAGAGTTTCACTGCCCTAAAAATCCTCCATACTCTGCTTATTCATCCGTTTTTCTTCTCTAACCCCTGGCAACCACTGGTCTTTTTCTTTATTTAATTCTTATTGAAGTATATTTTATTTTAAAAAAAATTTTAAATATCTTTATTGGAGCATAACTGCTTTACAATGTTGTGCCAGTTTCTGCTGTACAACAAAGTGAGTTAGCTGTATGTATACATATATCCCCATATCCCCTCCCTCTTGAGCTTCACTCCCAACCTCCCTATCCCAACCCTCTAGGTCATCACAAAGCATTGAGCTGATCTCCCTGTGCTATGCAGCAGCTTCCCACTAACTATCCATTTTACATTTGGTAGTGTATATATGTCAGTGTTACTCTCTCACTTTGTCCCAGCTTCCCCTTCCCCTCTCTGTGTCCTCAAGTCCATTCTCTACATCTGCATCTTTATTCCTGTCCTGCCACTAGATTCATCAGTACCATTTTTTTTAGATTCCATATATGTGCATTAACATGTGGTATTTGTTTTTCTCTTTCTGACTTACTTCACTCTGTATGACAGACTATAGGTCCACCCACCTCATTACAAATAACTCAATTTTGTTCTTTCTAATGGCTTAGTAGCATTCCATTGGGTATATGAGCCACATCTCCTTTATCCATTCATTTGTCAGTGGACATTTAGGTTGCTTCCATGTCCTGGCTATTTTAAATAGTGCTGCAATGAACATTGTGGTACATGTATCTTTTTGGATTATGGTTTTCTCAGGGTATACGCCCAGTAGTGGGATTATTGGGTCATATGGTAGTTCTGTTTTTAGTTTTGTAAGGAACCTCCCTATACTCTTCTCCATAGTGGCTGTATCAATTTACATTCCCACCAATAGTGCAGGAGGGTTCCCTTTTCTCCACACCCTCTCTAGCATTTATTGTTTGTAGACTTTTTGATGATGGCCACTCTGACCGGTGTGAGGTGATACCTCATTGTAGTTTTGATTTGCATTTCTCTAATGATTAGTGATGTTGAGCATCCTTTCATGTGCTTTTTCTCAATCTGTATGTCTACTTTGGAGAAATGTCTATTTAGGTCTTCTGCCCATTTTTGGATTGGGCTCTTTGTTTTTTTGATATTGAGCTGCATGCACTGCTTGTATATTTTGGACATTAATACTTTGTCAGTTGCTTCATTTGCAAATATTTTCAACCATTCTGAGGGTTGTCTTTTCTTTTTGTTTATGGTTTCCTTTGCTGTGCAAAAGCTTTTAAGTTTCATTAGGTCCCATTTATTTATTTATTTTTAATATCCCTTACTCTAGGAGGTGGGTCAAAAAAGATCTTGCTGTGATTTATATCTTAGAGTGTTCTGCCTATGTTTTCCTCTAAGAGTTTTATAGTGTCTGGCCTTATATTTAGGTGTTTAATCCATTTTGAGTTTATTTTTGTGTATGGTGTTAGGAAGTGTTCTAATTTCATTCTTTTACATGTAGCTGTCCAGTTTTCCCACCTCCACTTATTGAAGAGGCTGTCTTTTCTCCATTGTATATTCTTGCCTCCTTTGTCAAAGATAAGATGACCATATGTGCATGGATTTATCTCTGGGCTTTCTATCCTGTTCCATTGATCTATATTTATGTTTTTGTGCCATTACCATACTGTCTTGATTACTGTAGCTTTGTAGTATAGTCTGAAGTCAGGGAGCCTGATTCCTCCAGCTCCATTTTTCTTTCTCAAGATTTCTTTGGCTATTTGGGGTCTTTTGTGTTTCCATACAAATTGTGAAATTTTTTGTTCTAGTTCTGTGAAAAATGGCATTGGTAGTTTGATAGGGATTGCATTGAATCTGTAGATTGCTTAGGGTAGTATAGTCATTTTCACAATATTGATTCTTCCAATCCAAGAAAAAGGTATATCTCTCCATCTATTTGTATCATCTTTAATTTCTTTCATCAGTGTCTTATAATTTTCTGCATACAGGTCTTTTGTCTCCTAGGTAGGTTTATTCCTAGGTATTTTATTCTTTTTGTTGCAATGGTAAATGGGAGTGTTTCCTTAATTTCTCTTTCTGATTTATCATTGTTAGTGTATAGGAATACAAGGGATTTCTGTGCATTAATTTTGTATCCTTTTACTTTACCAAATTCATTGATTAGCTCTAGTAGTTTCTGGTGGCATCTTTAGGATTTTCCATGTATAATATCATGTCATCTGCAAACAGTGACAGTTTGTCTTCTTTTCTGATTTGGATTCCTTTTATTTCTTTTTCTTCTCTGATTGCTGTGGCTAAAACTTCCAAAGCTATGTTGAACAATAGTGGTGAGAGTGGGCACCCTTGTCTTTTTCCTGATCTTAGAGGAAATGGTTTCAGTTTTTCCCATTGAGAATGGGGTTGGCTGTGGGTTTGTCATACATGGCTTTTATTATGTTGAGGTAGGTTCCCTCTATGCTCACTTTCTGGAGAGTTTTTATCATAAGTGGGTGTTGAATTTTGTCAAAAACTTTTTTGCATCTATTGAGATGATCATATGGTTTTTTTCCTTCAATTTATTAATATGGTGTATCACATTGATTGATTTGCATATATTGAAGAATCCTTGCATTTCTGGGATAAACCCCACTTGGTCGTGGTGTATGATCCTTTTAATGTGCTGTTGGATTCTGTTTGCTAGTATTTTGTTGAGGATTTTTGCATCTATGTTCATCAGTGTTATTGGCCTGTAATTTTTTTTGTGTGTGTGACATCCTTGTCTGGTTTTGGTATCAGGGTGATGTTGGCCTCATAGAATGAGTTTGGGAGTGTTCCTCCCTCTGCTATATTTTGGAAGAGTTTGAGAAGGACAGGTGTTAGCTCTTCTCTAAATGTTTGATAGAATTTGCCTGTGAAGCTTTTGGCCCTGGGCTTTTGTTTGTTGGAAGATATCTAATCACAGTTTCAGTTTCAGTGCTTGTGATTTGTCTGTTCATGTTTTCTACTTCTTCCTGGTTTAGTCTTGGAAGGTTGTATTTTTCTAAGAATCTGTCCATTTCGTCCAGGTTGTCCATTTTATTGGCATAGTAGTCTCTCATGATCCTTTGTATTTCTGTGGTGTCAGTTGTTACTTCTCCTTTTTCATTTCTAATTCTATTGATTTGAGTCTTCTCCCTTTTTTTTCCTGATGAGTCTGGCTAATGCTTTATCATTTTTTTTATCTTCTCAAGGAACCAGCTTTTAGTTTTTTTAAATCTTTGCTATTGTTTCCTTCATTTCTCTTTCATTTATTTCTGATCTGATCTTTATGATTTCTTTCTTTCTGCTGACTTTGGGTTTTTTTTGTTGTTGTTGTTGTTCTTTTTTCTCTAATTGCTTTAGGTGTAAGGTTAGGTTGTTTATTTGAGATTTTTCTTGTTTCTTGAGGTAAGATTGTATTGCTATAAAATTCCATATTAGAACTGTTTTTGCTCCACCCCATAGGTTTTGGGTTGTCCTGTTTTCATTGTCATTTGTTTCTAGCTATATTTTGATTTCCTCTTTGATTTCTTCAGTGATCTCTTGGTTATTTAATAGAGTATTGTTTAACCTCCTTGTGTTTTTATTTTTTTGCAGTTTTTTCCTGTAATTGATAATCTAGTCTCATATCGTTGTGGTTGGAAAAGATGCTTGATATGATTTCAATTTTCTTAAATTTACTAAGGCTTGATTTGTGATCCAAGATGTGATGTATCCTGGAGAATGTTCCATGAGTACCTGAATGTGTATTCTGATGTTTTTGGATGGAATGTCCTATAAATATCAGTTAAGTCCATCTTGTCTAATGTGTCATTTAAAGCTTGTGTTTTCTTATTTATTTTCATTTTGGATGATCTATCAATTGGTGTAAGTGTGGTGTTAAAGTCACCTACTATGATTGTGTTACTGTCGATTTCCCCTGTTATGGCTGTTAACATTTGTCTTATGTATTGAGGTGTTCCTATGTTGGATGCATAGATATTTACAGTTGTTGTATCTTCTTCTTGGATTGATCCCTTGATCATTATATAGTGCCCTTCTTTGTATCTTGTAATAGTCTTTATTTTAAAGTCTATTTTTTCTGACATGAGTATTGCTACCCCAGTTTTCTTTTCATTTCCATTGGTATAGATTATCTTTTTCCATCCCCTCACTTTCAGTTTGTATGTGTCCCTAGATCTGAAGTGGGTCTCTTGTAGACAGCATATATATGGGTCTTGTTTTTGTATCCATCAGCCAGTCTATGTCTTTTCGTTGGAGCATTTAATTCATTTACATTTAAGGTAATTATCGATATGTATGTTCCTGTTCCCATTTTCTTAATTGTTTTGGGGTTTTTTTTGTAAGTCTTTTCCTTCTCTTGTGTTTCCTGCCTAGAGAATTTGTTTTAACATTTGTTGTAAGCTGGTTTGATAGTGATGAATTCTCTTAGCTTTTGCTTGTCTGTGAAAGTTTTAGTTTCTCCGTAGAATCTGAATGAGATTCTTGCTGGGTAGAGTAATCTTCATTGTAGGTTTTTCCCCTTCATCTCTTTAAGTATACCTTGCCTCACCCTTTTGGCCGGTAGAGTTTCTGCTGAAAGCTCAGCTGTTAACTTATGGGGATTCCCTTGTGGGTT
This sequence comes from Balaenoptera musculus, assembly GCF_009873245.2. Lineage (NCBI taxonomy): Eukaryota > Metazoa > Chordata > Mammalia > Artiodactyla > Balaenopteridae > Balaenoptera > Balaenoptera musculus. The sequence goes on from NC_045787.1 coordinate 127,378,540, forward strand.
ATTTGTTACTTTTCCCTTGCTGCTTTTAATATTTTTTTTGTGTGTTTAATATTTGTTAGTTTGATTAATATGTGTCTCGGCGTGTTTCTCCTTGGGTTTATCCTGTATGGGACCCTCTGCGCTTCCTGGACTTGATTTACTATTTCCTTTCCCATTTTGGGGAAGTTTTCGATTATAATCTCTTCAAATATTTTCTCAGACACTTTCTTTTTTTCTTCTTCTTCTGGGAAGCCTGTTGTGCTTAATGTTGTCTCAGAGGTCTCTGAGACTGTCCTCCATTCTTTTTTCTTTATTCTGCTCTGTGGCAGTTATTTCTACCATTCTCTCTTGTAGCTCATTTATCCGTTCTTCTGCCTCAGTTATTCTGCAATTAATTCCTTCTAGAATATTTTTAACTTCAGTTATTGTGTCATTCATTACTGTTTTTTCTTTAGTTCTTGTAGGTCCTTGTTAAATGTTTCTTTTATTTTCTCTATTTTGTTTCCAAGATTTTTGATCGTCTTTATTATCATTACTCTGAGTTCTTTTTCAGGTAGTGTGCCTACTTCCTGTTCATTTATTTGGTCCTGTGGGTTTTTATCTTGCTCCTTTGCCTGTAAGATATTTCTCTGTCTTCCCATTTTGTCTAATTTACAGTATTTGAGGTCTCCTTTCCCTAGGCTGCTGTGTTGTAGTTCCTCTTCTCTTCTCTGCCCCGGTGGTGAGGTTGTTCCAGTGGCTTGCATAGGTTATTGGAGTATAGTTGATTTACAGTGTTGTGTTAGGTTCAGGTGTACAGCAAAGTGAATCAGTTATACTGGGTGGGCCAAAAAGTGTGTTCGGTTTTTAAAGTAAAAATAAAAGACACACTTTTCACTTTCATCAAGATCTTTATTGGACAGTGTATTCACTCTTTTGTTCCACTATCTTCTACCATTTTCCAGGCAACTTCATAATTCCATCTTCCCAAAACTTTTTATCTTTTTGAGCAAAGAACTCTTCCAGGTGCATATGACAGTCTTCCAGGGAATTGAACTTATGTCCATTAGAGAATTTTGTAAAGACTGAAATAAATGGAAATCTGAAGGCGCAATGTCTGGTGAATATGGGGGATGAATCAGAACTTCCCAGCCAAGCTGTAACAGTTTTTGCCTGGCCATCAAAGAAACAAGCAGTCTTGTGTTATCCTGATGGAAGATTATGCGTTTTCTGTTGACTAATTCTGGACACTTTTCATCGAGTGCTGCCTTCAGTTGGTGTAATTGGGAGCAGTACTTGTTGGAATTAATCATTTGGTTTTCCAGAAGAAGCTCATAATAGAGGACTCCCATCCAATCCTACCATATACACAGCATCACCTTCTTTGGATGAAGACTGGCCTCTGGTGTGGTTGATAGTGGTTCATTTTGCTTGCCCCATGACCTCTTCCATTCCACATTATTGTACAGTATCTACTTTTCATCGCCCTTTGCAATTTGTTTTAAAAACGGAACATTCTCATTATGTTTCAGTAGAAAATCGCATGTGGAAGTATGGTCAAGAAGGTTCTTTTTGCTTAACTTATGTGGAACCCAAACATCAAAGCAATTCACACAACCAAGCTGGTGCAAATGATTTTCAACGTTTGATTTGGATATTTTGAGTATGTTGCCTATCTCCCATGTAGTATAATGTTGATTGTTCTCAATTATTGTTTCGATTCGATCGCTATCAACTTCAACTGCTCTACCCGACTGTGGAGCATCATCCAGCGAGAAATCTCCAGCATGAAACTTTGCAAACCACTTTTGACATGTTCAGTCAGTCACAGCACCTTCTCCATACACTGCACACATCTTTTTGTGCGTTTCAGTTGCATTTTTACCTTTCTTGAAATAATAAAGCATAATATGCTGAAAATGTTCCTTTTTTCCTTCCATCTTCAATATTAAAATGGCTACACAAAAATTCACCAATTTTGATAAGTATTTTTTTAAATGCACGCTGATATGACAGCTGTCACATACAGTCTAACAAAATTGTTTCGAATGAAGTTAAAGACAACTAAGTGCTAGTAAAGTCATCTTATGGGAAAAAACAAATGAACATTTTGGCCCACCCAATACATATACATATATCCACTCTTTTTTTTAGATTGTTTTCCCATATAGGCCATTACAGAGTATTAAGTAGAGTTCCCTGTGCTATACAGCAGGTTCTTATTAGTTATCTATTATATATATAGTAGTGTGTATATGTCAATCCCAATTTATCCCTCCCCCCCATCCCTTGGTAACCGTAAGTTTGTTTTCTACATCTGTGACTCTACTTCTGTTTTGTAGATAAGTTCATTTGTATCCTTTTTTTAGATTCCACATATAAGTGATATCATATGATATTTGTCTTTGTCTGACTTACTTCACTCAGTATGACAATCTGTAGGTCCATCCATGTTGCTGCAAATGGCATTATTTTGTTCTTTTATTTGGCTGGGTAATACTCTGTTGTATATATCTATCACATCTTCTTTATCCATTCCTCTGTTGATGGACATTTAGGTTGCTTCCATGTCTTAGCTATTGTAAATAGTGCTGCAGTGAACATTGGGGTTCATGTATCTTTTCAAATTATGGTTTTCTCTGGGTATATGCCCAGGAATGGGATTGCTGGGTCATATGGTAGTTCTATTTTTAGTTTTTTAAGGAACCTCCATACTATTCTCCATAGTGGCTGAACCAATTTATGTTCCCATCAACAGTGTAGGAGTGTTCCCTTTTCTCCACACCCTCTCCAGTGTTTATTGTTTGTAGATTTTTTGATGATGGCCATTCTGACTGGTGTGAGATGATACCTCATTGTAGTTTTGATTTGCATTTATCTCATAATTAGTGATGTTGAACATCTTCTCGTGTGCTTTTTGGCAATCTGTATGTCTTCTTTGGAGAAATGTCTATTTAGATCTTCTGCCGATTTTTTGATTTTTTTTTTTTTTGATATTGTGCTGCATGAGCTGTTAGTATATTTTGGAGATTAATCCCTTGTCAGTTGCTTTGTTTACAAATATTTTCTCCCATTCTGAGGTTTGTCTTTTTGTTTTGTTTATGGTTTCCTTTGTTGTGCAAAAGCTTTTAAGTTTAATTAGATCCCATTTGTTTATTTTTGTTTTTATTTCCATTACTCTAGGAGGTGGATTGAAAAAGATCTTGCTGAGATTTATGTCAAAGAGTGTTCTCCCTGTTTTCCTCTAAGAGTTTTATAGTGTCTGGCCTTACATGTAGGTCTTTAATCCATTTTTAGTTTATTTTTGTGTATGGTGTTAGGGAGTGTTCTAATTTCATTCTTTTACATGCAGCTGTCCAGTTTTTCCAGCACCATTTATTGACGAGACTGTCCTTTCTCCATTGTATATTCTTGCCTCCTTTGTCATAGATTAGGTGACCATCGGTATGTGGGTTTATCTCTGGACTTTCTATCCTGTTCCATTGATCTATATTTCTGTTTTTTTGCCAATACCATACTGTTCTAAAATAATTTTAAAATTTAAATTATATTTGTTAACTATAAAGATAGAAAATAATGATAGAAGTTTTTAAAAAAATAAATTTATTTATTTTTGACTGCTTTGGGTCTTTGTTGCTGTGTGCGGGCTTTCTCTAGTTGCAGTGAGTGGGGGCTACTCTTCATTGTGGTGCATGGGCTTCTCATTGTGGTGGCTTCTCTTGCTGTGGAGCACAGGCTCTAGGTGTGCAGACTTCAGTAGTTGTGGTGGGTGGGCTCGGTAGTTGTGGCTTGCAGGCTGTAGAGCGCAGGCTCAGTAGTTGTGGCACATGGGCTTAGTTGCTCTGTGGCATGTGGGATCTTCCTGGACCAGGGCTCGAACCCATGTCCCCTGCATTGGCAGGTAGATTCTTAACCACTGTACCACAAGGGAAGCCCTGATAAAGATTTTTTAAAATACATTTCAAGTTTGGTTTGTGTGGCAGTTTCTCTTTTCTCATTACTCAAGAGACTTAGTAAACATGGAAGTTCCAAAACACATAGGAAATGTATAATTTCCCTTTCTTTTTTCTCTTTCTCTTTGCCTACTTCTTCTAGTCCTCACCTCACCTTCTAGAGCCATCATTTCTGCCTCACCAACTTTCTCTCATGGACCTTCTTTGTCCCTTCCAACCGTCTCAAGCTCCCAGTATAGAACCCATCTGTTCTCATGTGATGCTGAGTTTGTTTCTCTGTATCTTTCCCATATAAATGTGCCCATGCTGACCACTGAGGTTTCCAATATTTTCTCCAGCACAGTGGTTAACACACTGCTGTATTTAAAATAGAAAACAAAAAAGGACCTACTGTGTAGCACAGGGAACTCTGCTCAATATTCTGTAATAACCTAATGGGAAAAGAATTTGAAAAATAATAGATACACATATATGTATAACTGAATCACTTTGCTGTACACTTGAAACTAATACAACATTGTTAATCAACTACACTCCAATATAAAATAAAAATTAAAAAAAAGAATAGGCCCTTATGGGTGAACAGAAAGGAAATAATGTCTGGCATAATCTGCTCTACAAATACATCTACTTTGTGCCATGGGCCTCTATTTTTTTTTCCTATCTGTAAAATGATAGAATTACATTAAATCATCTCTAAGGATCTTTCCCAAGCTAATATTCTATCATTACTTAAGAAAATATATTTACTACTTTAAGGTTGTTTGGCTTTGTGCTACTCTTATCTGCTAGAGGAGGGAAAGTTTATTTTTTTGGGCACATTCCTTAAAAACATGCTGACAGACAGCACTGGAAATTCCAAGCTTTGACTTTGCCCCTGCCTTATTTTGTGGCCTTGCTCCATTCACTTTACTTCCCTGGGTCTCAGTTTTCTCAGCCCAACAGTGGGAGTACTTGTCTGTCTATATCTTCCTCATTATTAAGGAGATATTTTGCGATGAATGTGGATATTGACCTGGCTTTCATCTCCAGGGTGTGATAAGAATCAAATGGGCAGATGGATGTGTAAGTGCTTTTATCACTGTAGAGTGGTTTCTCAACCTTGGTACTTTTGTCATTTGGGGCCAGATGGTTCTTTCTTGGAGGCTGTCTTGTGTATTGTAGGATATTCAGCAGCATCCTTAGCCTCTACTTACTAGATGCTAGCAGTCCCTTCTCCCCAACTGAGACAGCTAAAAATGTTTCCAAATGTTGCCAGATGTCCCCCGGGGGACAAATCAACCCTGATTTGAGAACCACTGGTGTATGTCATATATTGACTTCAAGCATTGTTGATTATATAACTACTTTGAGAGGAAGCAAATGAAAAGAAAAAAGTCACGTAAGTGGAATTCCAGAGAGTGCCAGAGATGACTCCAGTGAGGAACAGAAGATAATGCACGAATGAAGATAGTGCCAAATACAGCATCATTTCTGCACAGTCATATTTCCTGTGGGAACAATCTGTACCCTAAGGAAAGATGGAGAGATTAATCTTGTTGAGAAACCCTCCCACAATTGCACAGGAGGGTACGGGTTTATAGTTCTTGCCAACTTCTGGTTATAGATGGTGATGCAAGGGGGTCTCAAAGAAACATGAAGGGCACAGCTCATTCTACAAGGTCAGAGACATACAGGATTTCATGGATATTAGAAAGCAATTAGTCAGATCTCCCATTCAAGTGCTACACTGCTCTGTGGAGTATTCTTAATCCTACTAGCTATTTGACCTTGAGCAACTTATTTACCTTCTCTGAACATTTGTTTCCTCCTTTCCTTTTTGATTCCAGAAGAATGTCCAATTTGTTCAGTTCCTTAATAACATAATAACAGTTGCGAGCAAGATTAATCATTGTATTACACAGGGTTCTACTGCACTTTATATGCGCATTAGGCATATAGCGACCTACATAGCAATATATCTTGTTATTGTCACATTTTGTAGTTGAGGATATTGAGGATGAAGAGAGGCTTTAAACCCAGCTCTCCCTGTCTCCAGAGCTCACTCTCTTGCCTACCACTACAAGTATCACTGCTTCACAGCAAAGGACTTAACATACAACACAAAACCCTAGTTCACTCTTGGTTGTTCATCTCTCTCTGTCATCTGCTAGACTGTGAGGAACTTGAACGATCCCTACACCTGCTCCCAGACTCCAAGGGCTCCAACATGTGCACTGTACTATTCTGCAGCCACTATGCCTTAATCTTAAGGGATAAAGAGCTAATGGTTGAATTTCAAATACCAGGACCCAACTGGGCAGCAAGAGGGCATGTAAAGAGCCCAAATAAATCAGAAATGTCAGTCTCTTCAGGCAGCAAGTGACCAAAAGCTATTCATAGATCTATAAACTAGGATTAAGTAGAAACTGAGAAATCATTTTTCCAGTGCCTTGGATTTTGAAATAAAAAAGCACAGGAAAGTTAAGTACTTGTTTGTGCTCACACAGTGTGTTGGTAGCAAAACAGGATTGAGACTGGGCTCTGGGTCCCTGTCCTGTTTCCTGCCATTATCAGTGGAATGCTGTGTAGGATGATGGAACAGAATGCAGCCTCTGGGAAACATGTTACTTGGGCTGAGAACTGAGATCAGAGCAAAGATACTTAGCCTTTTCTTTATCTGCATGTGGGAATCACAATAGTTCCTACCTCAAAAGGTTGTGGTGAGGATTAAATGAGATAAAGTTCAAAAAACCCTTAGCACAGTGCCTGTCACATGGTAAAGACTCAACAAATGTTACCAATTATTATCATTTTGAAGATTTTTAGATTTCTAGCCCCATGTTTTTATGATTTTTCTTAGAATGCAATATATATTCACTTTTGAAATCTACATATAATACAATTTTTCTCTTTTTGCTTATAGTTCTTGGAGTTTTGGCAAAGTCATACAGTCTCGTAACCACCACTGTAATCAAGACACAAAACAGTTCCATCGCTCCAAGAAATTGCCAGTTTCTCCCTCTCTAGTCAACCCCTGCACCCACTCCGAGACCTGGCAGAAATGAATCTGTTTTCTGTTCCTATAATTGTGTCTTTTTCAGAATGTCATTCAACTGGAACCATATATTATGTAGTCTTTGCCTTCTTTCTCTTAGCATAATTCATGAGATTCATCCATGTTGTGTTATATCTCTATCTCTGTCTCTATCTCTATATCATTTCTTTTCTGTTTATTGCTGCATAATATTCCATTGTGCAGATATACCACAGTTTGTTTTTCGATTCTGTTCACTAGCTGAAAGACATTTGTGTGCTTGTAGTGTGTATGGAGCAAGTATGAATAAAGTTGCTATAAACATTTGTGTACAGGGTTTTAGGTAAATATAAGTTGTCATTTCTTTTGGGTAAATAACTAGGAGTGTGATTGCTGGGTCCTATGATAAATGTGTGTTTATGGGAGACTCAAACTGTTTTCCGAAGTAGCTAACATTTTACATTCCTGTCTGTAAAATATGAGGATTGCAATTTCTCCACTTCCTCCCAGGACTTGGTATGACCAATCTTTTAACTTTTAGGCATTTATATAGGTGTGTCATGTTATTTCATTGTAGTTTGAATTTGAATTTCCCTCATGACAGATGTTGTTGATCATCTTTTCATGTGTTTATCTGCCATCAGCATATCTTTGGTAGAGTATTTTTTCAAATGTTTTGCTCATTTTTTTTAAACTGGGTAATTTGTTTACTTAGCATAAAGGTTTGAGAATTCTTGACCTATCTTGGAGACAACTCTTTTGTCAGATATGTGTTTTGCCAGTATTTTCTCCCAGCTGTGGTTTTTCATTCTTTGAACTGTGTCTTTTGTAAGGTAGAAGTTTTTAGTTTGATCATGTCCAACTCATTGATTTTTCTTTTATAGATCATGCTTTAGGTGTTGTGTTTAAGAAATCTTTGCTTTATCTAATATCACAGAGATTTTCTCATATGTGTTCTTTTAGAAGTTTTATAGTGTTAAGTTTAACATTTAGGTCTATAATCCATGTTGAGTAAACATGGGGTTGAGGGTTTTTTTTGGCATATAAATGTATGTTAATTTCATAATGCTAGTTACATGTAAACAGTGGCTGCTGCTGTGGCTGACACATTGCACATCTGGATCCTAAGAATATTGGTAACTTATATTAACATAATTATGATTATAATTATGATCATCTGTCCATTCATAGTTCTTCCTTCAACAAATGAGTATCTACTATGTAATAGTTATTGTCTTAGGTAAAGATTGTAAATATTACTGACCATGAGGTTGAACAACTCAGGTTCCTTAAAAAGGGAAGTTATGGAGGTGCACAAATTTATAATAATGATGCCAGGTGCCACAGTTATTTGTCAGCATGATGAGGAGTTAATTTCTTGGGTCTGAGAAAGGAGGAAACTTGAAACCTGACAAAGTCAATTCTCTTAATTTCATAGCTTACTTCAGATCCTGGGGACAAAATAATCAGGTTTTAATTGAACCAAAACCATCTCCAGGGACTTAGAAAATGTCTTGTAAACAATTTTGCTAGTGGACCAAGTACCCAGAGGCAGAGAGAGTTCTAGGAAGATATTGTTTGCCCATCTCACTTTTTCTCCCTTCTTAGTAATGCATTATGTTGTCTCTCTGTTTGAACATCTATAAATAGAACTTTCCTGCAGATAATTTAGAAAACCTACCTGAAATCTTCAGGCCTGTGTCACATCAATTTCTTTCCAAGTATGGAATAGTAAGAAGCACATGAGAATGAATCCATGGCCCATCTCTCAGTGGGCAAAACATATGGTACATGACTTTATTTCTCTTTAGCACAGTCTCATATCTGCAAGAATAAAATATTGTACTAACTTTTTAAAATTTACTACTTTCTGGGGTTATCTTCACTGGACAGTGAAGAAATGAAGATGGTGACTCTTTCTACAGTATAATGCTACTCATAAGGTGGGTGGGGTGCTTTCCATGGTATTAATTTATGCAATAACACCACACATGCAGTGAGTAATTTCTATATGCGAGGCATTCTACTAGGCTTTGGAGCTACAGTGGTGAGTTCAAAACAAATATTATCCTTGCTTATGTGGAGCCTGCAGTTTAGTGGTGAGAATGAGACTAAAACAGGTAATCACAGACATAAATGTGTGATTACAAACTGTATTAACTCCTAGGAAGTTGTATAATAAATTATCTATGCTGGAGTGAGTCCCTAGGTCATCTGACATATACCCAGTAAATTTTATGGGTTGTCCTTTCTCTAAATAATTCTGTGCTCCCTAGGAAAGACTTGTTTCTCAACTATTCTCAAAAGGGTCAGAAAATACAGTAAAGTAGCCTCAGTGAATGGTCTTGGGTATAACATGAAAAATCAATGTCATTTTATTACCAAAATCATTAAGTTAATATTTTAGAAATCAAACATAATTTCTGTTTTCATTTCTATATTAAGAATGAAAGAGCAGGAGTTAATTTGTGTTAAAGTCTTCTGGTGACTCAGAATCATCATCATGAACACTGATCTTTTTTTTTTATAGGAAAAATTATTTCCACATTAATTAAATTAGTTGAGCATAATATGGCATCTTCTAATATTTGAAGGAAATGGAATAGTCAAATGGCAGATAAATATATTTAAGTATTTTAATGAGTTAAAGTTCAGTATAAAAGCACTTGGTATAACTCGAGCACACTACACAACATCCTCTATAAATTATACTTTTAAAGGAAAAAATAAACCATATTAATTTCTTCAGACAAGGACTTTACTACTTCTACAAATTGTTTGTAAAAGAAAATTTAAGCAATATTGTCTCCTCCTCTTCCCATTAAACAATTTGGATTTGAATGAAAATATCAAATCACTACTTTTTTCAAATAAAATGGTTTGGCACCATCTTTCATAGTAACACAACATCTCTGTTACTGTTTGATCACATTCGTATTTGTTAAGACTCGCTTTCATTCAGAGTTTGCTTTAGAGAGAAATAAAAAGCCTCAGTTTTGAAGGCATTCAACCATTCACCAAGTACTGTCTCCAGGAGCGGGTACTGCTCTGGGCTTGCCTTCCCCATGCTAGCTCTGGAGACTAGGAAGAACTTGGCAATTAAACATAAATCTTTTTTTTTTTCTTCATTATACTCTTGTGTTCAGAGTTCCAGGCAAAACAATAAAAAATTAGATTTGTTCTATATTTTCATTCTAAGACATAGCCTAACAATTTAGTATAAATATTGAATTTTACCTACATTTCTTTTATTTTTAAAATTTTTTAAATTTTATTTATTTTTTTATACAGCAGGTTCTTATAAGTCATCCATTTTATACACATCAGTGTATACATGTCAATCCAAATCTCCCAATTCATCACACCACCACCCCCACCCCCTGCCGCTTTCCCCCCTTTGTGTCCATACATTTGTTCTCTACATCTGTGTCTCAATTTCTGCCCTGCAGACTGGTTCATCTGTACCATTTTTCTAGGTTCCACATATATGTGTTAATATACGATATTTGTTTTTCTCTTTCGGACTTACTTCACTCTGTATGACAGTCTCTAGATCCATCCACGTCTCAACAAATGACCCAATTTCGTTCCTTTATATGGCTGAGTAATATTCCATTGTATATATGTACCACACCTTCTTTATCGATTCATCTCTAGATGGGCATTTAGGTTGCTTCCATGACCTGGCTATTGTAAATAGTGCTGCAATGAACATTGGGGTGCATGTGTCTTTTTCAACTATGGTTTTCTCTGAGTATATGCCCAGTAGTGGGATTGCTGGATCATATGGTAGTTCTATTTTTAGTTTTTTAAGGAACCTCCATACTGTTCTCCATAGTGGCTGTATCAATTTACATTCCCACCAACAGTGCAAGAGGGTTCCCTTTTCTCCACAGCCTCTCCAGCATTTGTTGTTTGTATATCTTCTGATGGTGCTCATTCTTACTGGTGTGAGGTGATACCTCATTGTAGTTTTGATTTGCATTTCTCTAATGATTAGTGATGTTGAGCAGCTTTTCATGTGCTTCTTGGCCATCTGTATGTCTTCTTTGGAGAAATGTCTATTTAGGTCTTCTGCCCATTTTTCATTGGGTTGTTTGTTTTTTTAACATTGAGCTACATGAGCTGTTTATATATTTTGGAGATTAATCCTTTGTCAGTTTATTCATTTACAAATATTTTCTCCCATTCTGAGGGTTGTCTTTTTGTCTTGTTTATGGTTTCCTTTGCTGTGCAAAAGCTTTTAAGTTTCATTAGGTCCCATTTGTTTATTTTTGTTTTTATTTCCATTACTCTAGGAGGTGGATCAAAAAAGATCTTGCTGTGATTTATGTCAAAGAGTGTTCTGCCTATGTTTTCCTCTAAGAGTTTTATAGTGTCCAGTCTTACATTTAGGTCTCTAATCCATTTTGAGTTTAGTATTAGGGAGTGTTCTAATTTCATTCTTTTACATGTAGCTGTCCAGTTTTCCCAGCACCACTTATTGAAGAGACTGTCTTTTCTCCATTGTATATCCTTGCCTCCTTTGTCATAGATTAGTTGACAGTAGGTGCGTGGGTTTATCTCTGAGCTTTCTATCCTGTTCCATTGATCTATGTTTCTGTTTTTGTGCCAGTACCATATTGTCTTGCTTACTGTAGCTTTATAGTATAGTCTGAAGTCAGGGAGTGTGATTCCTCCAGCTCCGTTTTTTCCCCTCAAGACTGCTTTGGCTATTCGGGGTCTTTTGTGTCTCCATACAAATTTTAAGATTTTTTGTTCTAGTTCTGTAAAAAAATGCCGTTGGTAATTTGATAGGGATTGCATTGAATCTGTAGATTGCTTTGGGTAGTGTAATCATTTTCACAATATTGATTCTTCCAATCCAAGAACATCATATATCTCCCCATCTGTTGGTATCATCTTTAATTTCTTTCATCCATGTCTTATAGTTTTCTGCATACAGGTCTTTTGTCTCCTTAGGTAGGTTTATTCCTAGGTATTTTATTCTTTTTGTTGCAGTGGTAAATGGAAGTGTTTCCTTAATTTCTCTTTCAGATTTTTCATCATTAGTGTATAGGAATGCAAGAGATTTCTGTGCATTCATTTTGTATCCTGCAACTTTACCAAATTCATTTTTAGCTCTAGTAGTTTTCTGCTGGCATCTTTAGGATTCTCTATGTATAGTATCATGTCATCTGCAAACAGTGACAATTTTACTTCTTCTTTTCCAATTTGTGTTCCTTTTATTTCTTTTCCTTCTGATTGCCGTGGCTAGGACTCCCAAAACTATGTTGAATAATAGTGGCGAGAGTGGACAACATTGTCTTGTTCCTGATCTTAGAGGAAATACTTTCAGTTTTCCACCATTGAGAATGATGTTTGCTGTGGGTTTGTCATATATTGCCTTTATTATGTTGAGGTAGGTTTCCTCTATGACCACTTTCTGGAGAGTTTTTATCATAAATGAGTGTTGAATTTTGTCAAAAGCTTTTTCTGCATCTATTGAGATGATCATATGGTTTTTATTCTTCAATTTGTTAATATGGTGTATCACATTGATTGAGTTGCATATATTGAAGAATCCTTGCATCCCTGGGATAAATCCCACTTGATCATGGTGTATGATCCTTTTAATGTGCTGTTGGATTCTGTTTGCTAGTATTTTGTTGAGGATTTTTGCATCTATATTCATCAGTGATATTGGTCTGTAATTTTCTTTTTTTGTAGTATCTTTGTCTGGTTTTGGTATCAGGGTGATGGTGGCCTCATAGAATGATTTTGGGAGTATTCCTTCCTCCACAATTTTTTGGAAGAGTTTCAGAAGGATGGGTGTTAGCTCTTCTCTAAATGTTTGATAGAATTCACCTGTGAAGCAATCTGGTCCTTTACTTCTGTTTGTTGGAAGATTTTTAATCACAGTTTCAATTTCATTAGTTGAGATTTGTCTGTTCATATTTTCTATTCCTTCCTGGTTCAGTGTTGGAAGGTTATACCTTTCTAAGAATTTGTCCATTTCTTCCAGGTGTCCATTTTATTGGCATACAGTTGCTTGTAGTAGTCTCTGAGGATGTTTTATATTTCTGCAGTGTCTGTTGTAACTTCTCCTTTTTTGGTTCTAATTTTATTAATTTGAGTCCTCTCCCTCTTTTTCTTGATGAGTCTGGCTAATGGTTTATGAATTTTGCTTATCTTCTCAAAGAACCAGCTTTTAGTTTTATTGATCTTTGTTATTGCTTTCTTTGTTTCTATTTCATTTATTTCTGCTCTGATCTTTATGATTTCTTTTCTTCTGCTAAATTTGGGTTATGTTTGTTCTTCTTTCTCTAGTTCCTTTAGGTGTAAGGTTAGATTTTTCATTTGAGATTTTTCTTGTTTCTTGAAGTAGGCTTGTATAACTGTAAACGTCCCTCTTAGAACTACTTTTGGTACATCCCATAGATTTTGGATCGTCGTGTTTTCATTGTCATTTGTCTCTAGGTATTTTTTGATTTCCTCTTTGATTTCTTCAGTGATCTCTTGGTTATTTAGTAGCGTATTGTTTAGCCTCCATGTGTTTGGTTTTTTTTTTACGTTTTTTTCCCTGTAATTCGTTTCTAATCTCATAGCGTTATGGTCAGAAAAGATGCTTGATATGATTTCAATTTTCTTAAATTTACTGAGGCTTGATTTGTGACCCAAGATGTGATCTATCCTGGATAATGTTCCGTGCACACTTGAAAAGAAATTGTAACCTGCTGTTTTTGGATGGAATGTCCTGTAAATATCAATTAAATCTATCTGGTCTAGTGTGTCATTTAAAGCTTCTGTTTCCTTATTTATTTTCATTTTGGGTGATCTTTCCATTGGTGTAAGTGAGGTGTTAAAGTCCCCCACTATGATTGTGTTACTGTCAATTTCCTCTTTTATAGCTGTTAGCAGTTGCCTTAAGCATTGAGGTGCTCCTATGTTGGGTGCATATATATTTATAATTCTTATATCTTCTTCTAGGATTGATCCCTTGATCATTATGTAGTGTCCTTCCTTGTCTCTTATAACATTCTTTATTTTAAAGTCTATTTTATCTAATATGAGTATTGCTACTCCAGCTTTCTTTTATTTTCCATTTGCATGGAATATCTTTTTCCATCCCCTCACTTTCAGTCTGTATGTGTCCCTAGATCTGAAGTGGGTCTCTTGTAGACAGCATATATATGGGTCTTGTTTTTGTATCTGTTCAGCAAGCCTGTGTCTTTTGGTTGGAGCATTTAATCCATTCACATTTAAGGTAATTATCGATCTGTATGTTCCTATCACCATTTTCTTAAGTGTTTTGGGTTTGGTTTTGTAACTCCTTTTCGTCTCTTGTGTTTCCCACTTAGAGGAGTTCCTTTAGCATTTGTTGCAGAGCTGGTTTGGTGGTGCTGAATTCTCTTAGCTTTTGCTTGTCTGTAAAGCTTTTGATTTCTCCATCAAATCTGAATGAGATCCTTGCTGGGTAGAGTAATCTTGGTGTAGGTTCTTCCCTTTCATCACTTTAAATATATCCTGCCACTCCCTTCTGTCTTGTAGAGATTCTGCTGAGAAATCAGCTGTTAACCTTATGGGAGTTCCCTTATATGTTATTTGTCATTTTTTCCTTGCTGCTTTCAATAATTCTTCTTTGTCTTTAATTTTTGCCAATTTGATTACTATGTGTCTCAGCGTGTTTCTCCTTGGGTTTATCCTGTATGGGATTCTCTGCACTTCCTGGGCTTGGGTGGCTGTTTCCTTTCCCATGTTAGGGAAGTTTTTGACTATAATCTCTTCAAGTATTTTCTCGGGTCCTTTCTCTCTCTCTTCACCTTCTGGGACCCCTATAAGTTGAATGTTGTTGCGTTTAATGTTGTCCCAGAGGTCTCTTAGGCTGTCTTCATTTCTTTTCATTCTTTTTTCTTTATTCTGTTCCGCAACAGTGAACTCCACCATTCTGTCTTCTAGGTCACTTATCCGTTCTTCTGCCTCAGTTATTCTGCTATTGATTCCTTCTAGTGTAGTTTTCATTTCAGTTTTTGTATTGTTCATCTCTGTTTGTTTGTTCTTTAATTCTTCTAGGTCTTTGTTAAACATTTCTTGCATCTTCTCGATCTTTGGCTCCATATTTTTTCTGAGGTCCTGGATCATCTTCACTATCATTATTCTGAATTCTTTTTCTGGAAGGTTGCCTATCTCCACTTCATTTAGTTGTTTTTCTGGGGTTTTATCTTGTTCCTTCATGTGGTACATAGCCCTCTGCCTTTTCATCTTGTGTATCTTTCTGTGAATGTGGTTTTTGTTCCACAGGCTGCAGGATTGTAGTTCTTCTTGCTTCTGTTGTCTGCCCTCTCGTGAACACTGATCTTTTGCTCCGTAGGACTCATTGGGTAGGAAGGACTATATGCTTCTACTCTGAATGGCCCCTGGCTATACTTTTTTGGGTCCTTATATCTACTTGTATAATGTTGCTATTTTTTTCTATTTTAGTCAGCTGTCATCCTTCCTATCCTCAGTGTGTTTGCTCCTCTAGCCCCCTTTTTTTTTTCTTTTTCTTTTTTGGCTGCATTGGGTCTTCATTGCTGTGCACAGCATTTCTCTAGTTGCAGTGAGCAGGAACTACTCTTCATTGTGGTGCACTGACTTCTCATTGCAGTGGCTTCTCTTGTTTCTGAGCATGGGCTCTAGGTGCGCAGGCTTCATTATTTGTGGCATGCAGGATCAGTAGTTGTGGCACACGGGCTTAGTTGCTCTGCGGTATGTGGGACCTTCCCGGACCAGGGATCGAACCCGTGTCCCCTGCATTGGCAGGCGGATTCTTAACCACTGTGCCACTGGGGTATTCCCACTCCTCTAGCCCTTTTCATTTCTATTTCTAATCTGCTATGGTTTGGGAAACAGTATAACCACATTCATTAGAATTGTTTGTGAATGGAGAACAGTCTCTGAGGAAGATCAGAAACCCTCTTCCTTTAACAGAGTATATCAGCTTTATGCATGAAAGATTTTGTATGTTTGAACATCAGTTTTGGTTAGTAGTAATCGTTCCAGTCATCACAAAGGTGTCTTTAAATAAATGAGGTGATTGATATAAATCAGAGAGAATGGTAGCCAGTTCAAATCTATTACATTTACATGATGCTTTTCACCTTTTAAAGTGCTGTTTTACCTTCTAGCTTACTTCATCTTCACTAAACCAGAGTAAGGAGAGATAAGATGGATATTATAAGGAAACTCATGTGCAGAGATGTGAAGTGATTTATCTCAAGTCACTTGGTAAATTGTTGACACAATTATGGCTAGAACATAGATCACTGGACTCTCAGCCTGAATATTTTAGAAGGGCAGAAAAAAATAAAGAGACTAGAACTCAAGAAGCAGGCGTTTTACATTAACCCATTTTACTGGAGGACATCTTAAGTGTTTGGGGAACAAACTTAACTTCATTTTGGGCAAATATGAGTTTCTAGACATGCTTGAATCACCCGTAAATGAACAGTGCTGACTTTCTTGGCCTCTTGGATATTTTAAAGTTCTGTTTTCTCTGTCAGAGTAAATTCATCATTGACTGCAATGTAGGGAAGTTGTTGAAATGTCAAAGAGATGATGGAGAGTGTGTATGAAAATATGAGC
The DNA here is from genome assembly GCF_009873245.2 of Balaenoptera musculus. Classification (NCBI taxonomy): domain Eukaryota; kingdom Metazoa; phylum Chordata; class Mammalia; order Artiodactyla; family Balaenopteridae; genus Balaenoptera; species Balaenoptera musculus. Next base: position 127,395,070 of record NC_045787.1, read on the forward strand.
TTCAAAATTAGGTTGCCATATCTGATAAAGAGAAATGAAATATGTCATGGTTTTGGCATTCATTTTTTTCCTTTCATTTATTTTATATTTGTTCAACAAATACTTATTTTGTAACAGGTACTACTCTATGCCCTAAGCATGTAAAGATCAACGAAACATGGCACCTCCCTCAAACTGCTTATGTTCTAGGAAGAAGTGTGATGGAAACATTCTAAAATTAGGTTGCGGGGATTGTTCTACAATTCTGTAAATATACTAATATTAATTAAATTGTACACTGAAAATGGGTCAATTTATGGTATGTAAATTATATTCTCAGTAAAGCTGTTTGGAAGGAGGCAAATTAAAGCAAGCATAATTAGTGCCAAGGTAGGGATAAATTCAAGGTACTATGGGAACTCTTAAGAGACACCCAAATTCAAAGAGACAAGAAGGACCTCTAGAAAAAGTGGTATCTAAGCAGAGACCTAAAGAATGAATAAGGGATACCTGGAGAATGAGTGGAGGAAGATAGGACTGAGTGATGGAAACATGACAGAAACAATGTGAGCAAACGGCTGAAGGTAATTGAGAGTGTGCATGGTCTATATTCTGTAAGAGGTCGAGTGGTTTTGCTTTGCGAAAGCTCAGCTTATGAGGGGGAATGACAAGAAGTGACAGGGAGTGCTGGAGAGATAAGCAGGAATTACGCATCATGACTTTCTGTATCATGAAGAGGAATTGGGAATTTATTCTAAAGGTAATATGGAGTCGTTAAAAGTTTCAAGGCATGGAAATGTTGTGAATAAGTTTGTGCTTTGGAAGATCTGTCTTGCTATAGTCAGGACACTTGTTTAGGAGGAGAAAGTCTAGAGATAAGGAGACCAACAATGCAGCTGATTCTATAAACGTGGTGAGTGGATCTGAACTAAGTAGATGAATTTAGTAATAAGGTGCAATCAGAAGGACTTCATGATAAATTTAGGAGGTAAGGAAGGTGAAGATGTTGAGGAAGATTCTAGTGTTTGGGTGACTACATAGCTCAGTGCTGTTCACCAAGAGAATGAATGTTGGGTGTAGATGAAACCTGGAAAAAGGAAAAGGTAGTAAACTGACACTTTAATTTTTTTTATTTTATAATTTTTTATATGTATGCATCTGTGCACTTTTTTAAAAAAAATTATTTATTTATTTTGGCTGTGCTGGGTCTTAGTTGTGGCATGCAGGATCTTTTATTTGCAGCATGCAGACTTCTTAGTTGCGGCATGCGGGCTTAGTTGCGGATTGAACCTGGACCCCCTGCATTGGGAGTGTGGAGTCTTACCCACTGGACCACCAGGGAAGTCCCAAATTGACATTTTTAAATTTAGGTGTTGGGCATTTTAAAATTTAGGTGTTTGTAGGATATTTAAAGGATAAGTAGGTATAGAGAAAAAGAGAGAAGAGAGAGTGTCCGAGCTGGGACAGAGATTTTGATGGTCACCAACTCATATGTGATCATTTAAGTCAAGTTATTGAATGAGGTTTCTTAGAAAGAAAAGAGAATATGTAGCACGAAGAGAAGAGACCAAAGATAAAACCATAATGGATATAAAAATTCACTATGTGGGCAGAGGAAGAGGAGACTTGGAGGCATATTTAGAAGAAATAGCCGGATGGATAAGTGTGAGAAAAATAGGGGTTTATAATGTTGGAGATCTAAAAAGAGCCATTTAAAGGATGATCAAGTGTTCAGTGTTGCAGAGAATTAAGGACTGATCTTAGAAATGGACTAAAACTTGTTCCTTGGATTTACTGACAAAGGTCATTGTTGCCCTTGACAAGAGTAATTTTAATGTAGTAACGGGAGAAGACCATATTACAAGGTGATGAAGAGTGAATGGAAGAGTGAAAGGTAAAAGAATGGAGATAGCTAGTGTAGAAAAATCCTTCAAGAAGCTTGGCTCTGAAGGAGAAAGGAGAAACAAAATGTTGTCTGGTATATGAGGATAGAATTTTTGCTTTTAAAATAAAATTGAAGAGACTTTTACATGTCTAAATGCTGCTGGAATGGATTTAAGAGATAAGCAGGGGTTGATAATGCAGAATAGAGAAGAGTTAATCCATAGGGGTACAAGTGGGAATGGGATGCAAAGCCTTCCTTTGTCTGTCATAGGTGATACAGTTGTTTACTTTGATTTAGAGTCAGGAAGAGTGATGGAGTAGGTGGTTTGGAAGGGCAGAGAACGTTTGCAACATTCTCTGTGTTAAATGGGAAAGAGCACTGAGCAAACATAGGAGGCATAGGGGAATTTCCAGGCAGCACTTGAGACAGTGAATTTGTAGTGATGGTAAACTGGAAATGTTTCCAGTAGACAGAGCTGCCCTGATGTAGAAGAAAGGGAGGCCAACTGTTGGATTAACTCAGGGTTGAGACTTCAGATGAGCAAAGATAAGTTAGAACCTTGATTGAAAATCAAGGTTTAAGTGATGAATCATAGAAGCTTAGTTGGATATCTATGGAAGAGAATATAGGAAGAGACTGACAGAAGGGTCTGGGGGCTAGACATTTCAAAGGAGGAAGAACAGGTATGGAGGGAGTCCTAGAGAACTAAAAGGATGGGTGGACCTAGACATAGTGAAGGGTGTTTGCATTGAATGTCATGAGTGAAACAGTAGTTCTGGGGACAGCCATGGCATAGCCAGGAAGGAGTGAAGGAGTGAAGATAAAAGTCATTGAAGTTAAGGAGATAAACACATTAAGAGGCCAGGTAATTGGATTACAGTCCAAGCTCTTCCCCTTTCTAGCCATGTTACCTAAATCAAGGCAGCTAATCCACAAATATGTCTTGTTTGTCTGCTCTGTGCCAACACTGCAGACACAGCAGTGAACAAGATAGTCAGAAGCTCTGTCCCCAAGGAGTTTACATTCCAGTGAGTCAAAATTTAAACCTATAAGTAAATGATTAAGTGAGGTACTTCAAGTACCACTACGTGTTTCAAAGAAACTAAGATCCGAAAATAATATGGAGAGGTGGTCAGGAAAGTCTTCTCCTACAGAAATATGATGTTGAACCCAAATGTTGAGAAGGTGGCAGTCATGCCAAGAACTGGGAGAAGAGTGTGCCAAGCAGAAGAGCAGTAAGTGCAAAAGGTTTACTATAAGGGTGAGCTCAGTATGTTTAAGTGATAAAAAGAAGGTCAGCATGATTGAACCACAATAAATGGCTGGGAGAGTGTTGGGACTTGATGTCAGAGAGAGGCACATTGGGTCGTTTAGGGCTTTAAATGACCATTCAAAGGATTTTAAAATTTTGTTCTAAGTGTGATAGAAAGCTCAGACAGATTCTAATGGGAGGTGGTGGTATATGTGAACTAATTTATGCTGCTATGTGAAGGATAAAGTCTAGGGGGCTAAGGGTGGAAAGATATTTTCCAAGGCGAGAGATGATGGTGATTTGCTCCAGGTTGTTAGCAGTGGAGATGATGAGAAATGGTGGGATTCAGGATGCATTTTGGAGGTATAATTGATGAAACTTGCTAATGGATAGGATTAGGGGAATGAAGATAAGAGAAGAACAAAGGATGACTCCTAGATTATTGACCTGAGAAATGGATGGACAGTTATATGTGGTGGGGAGCAAAATCCGTAGTTCTGTTTTAGCCATGTTAAATTTGACATGTCTACAACTTCTTTTTAAAAATTTTTTATTAAAGTATAGTTGATATACAATGCTGTGTTTAATTTCTGCTGTATAGCAAAGTGACTCAGTTATACATATATATATTGTTTTCCATTTTCTTTTCCATTATGGTTTATCACAGGATATTGAATATAGTTCCCTGTGCTATACAGTAGGACTTTGTTGTTTATCCATCCTATATATAATAGTTTGCATCTGCTAACCCCAAACTCCCAATCCTTCCCTTCCCAACACCCTCCTCCCCCTTGGCAACCACAAGTGTGTTCTCTATGTCTGTGACTCTGTTCTCTATGTCTGTGAGTCTGTTTCTGTTTCATAGATATGTTCATTTGCATCATATTTTAGATTCTGCATATGAGTGATATCATATGGTATTTGTCTTTCTCTTTCTGACTTACTTTGCTTAGTGTGATCATTTCTAGGTCCATCCATGTTGCTGCAAATGGCATTATTTCATTCTTTTTTATGGCTGAGTATTATTCCATTGTATATATACAGCACATCTTCTTCATCCATTCATCTGTTGGATATATAGATTGTTTCTATGTCTTGGCTATTGTAAATAGTGCTGCTATGAACATTGCAGTGCATGTATCTTTTTGAATTAGCGTTTTCTCTGAATATATGCCCAGAAGTGGGATTGCTGGATCATATGGTAATTCTATTTTTAGTTTTTTGAGGAACCTCCATACTGTTTTCCATAGTGGTTGCACCCATTTACATTCCCACCAACAGTGTAAGACGGCTCCCTTTTCTCCACACCCTCTCCAGCATTTATTATTTGTCTACAGCTTCTTCATGTGAATGTAGAGTAGGTTGTTAGATATTTAAGCCTGGATTACAAGGGAATAGTCAGGAATGGAATTATAGATTTGGGTATCTCAGAACATTAGATAGTATTTAACGTCATGGTACTGGATGAGATCACATAAGGAGTGAGAGTAGGGAGAGATAAAAAGAGGTCTGATAACAGAATCTTGTAGTACTGCAACATTTAGAAACATGGAAGAGAAGGAAGATTGACCAAAGGAGACTCAGAAAGAGCAGCAAGTGCATCTGGAAGAAAAGGAGGAGTGTGTGGTATCCCAGAAGCCCAGGGAAGAAATTGTTTCAAATCAGATGGACTGTTGCTCCTCCCTGGTTGGAAGTAGAGGTACAGGTTGCACAGAAAGTCAAGGAGAGGAGATTTGGGGCTTTCTCCCCTTATATCCCTTGTCTTTTCATTCTCTGTGAACCTGTTGAGCTTAATAGCCAAAGCTGTTAAGGGTAAACCCCCTCTGTGACCTTCACCTTTGAGGAAGGAGAACAGCATTTCTCAAGAAAGTCTTGTATAGACATGAACAGAAATAATTCAAAGTAGAAAGTAATGTGTCATTAAAGAGCTTCAGATGAAATGTCTTGAGGGTTTTTGTATTTTCTTTCTGATGGGAAAGTAGGGAAGCCTTCAATGGTAGAGGTTATGCTCATGTGCATGTACACACACACACACACACACACACAGACACACACACACACACACTCACACAAAAGCAGAGTCTTGAACAGATGGAAATAGGCAAGAAACTTATCTCAACCAGAAGGACTAACATAAGCAGGGCACAGAGGAAGAAACTTGTAGCCTATGTGTGGAGGACCCCAATCATTTAATTTTGTTTGGCTCACAAATAGGTTTGTTGATTGATTCTGTGCTCCACCCACACCCAGGTCTCACGCAAGACACTCCATGCAATGATTCTTTGCCACAGATGAAAATGTAGATAAAGCCAGAAACTCAGAAGATTAGCTCTGGGTTTCTAGACTCCTCCACTAGCACTGTCCCTCTCCAATCTTTAATCCATCTCTGAAACTTCCCTGGTGTCCAAAGAGGAAGGATAGCAATGAGACTGTATTGAAGTCCTAAATCCCCAGTGGCCCAGCTTAATCGAATGGACATATTTCATTAAACAAATGCCTCTGCCATCTGCTCTACTCCAATTAGGAATGCATGAGGAACATATTTCTCAATTATGTTGCAGAAGATGTCTGAGCTCAGAGGCCCTGGCCAACAGCCTTTCCTCAGGCAGTGCTCAGTGGGGAGACCTGCTTCCAGCTTGTAGTGGCCCTCATGTTTTTTTTCATGTCCTCTCTCAACTCCACCACTCACTTTGCATTACTACATTCCCTTTTGGGTTAGGACTAATTGGATCCAACACCCCAAACAAACATGCTCCACCCTGGTTTAAAATCATCGTATTTATTTCAACCACTAACATTTGTTGAAATCTTTGTTATGGCCAAATGCTGGGCTAAGCATTTTGTGTGGCATTTTATCTAAACCTTAAAACTTCTCTATTAAGTAAGTAGGATTCCCCATTTTATAGATGAGGAAATTGAGGCTTAGCAATCTTAAATCATTCAGCCAAGGTCCCACAGATGGTGAGTGATGGAGCTGGGATTTGAACATAGGCATCCTGGCACCAGAGCACATGTTCTGACCCAATGTGCGTTACTAGAAGTACCACACACTGACAATGTGAAGAGTGTGAAGTGGGTGCTATTCTACCTTCAGGGCCTTCACAGTGAGATGTGGAAGAAATAAGGAAATTAATCAGGATATGTGGAGACAAGGAAGTGTTAAGTATAGGTTGGGAATGGAAGAAGTGACTCCCAGGGTTCTGAGTCAAAATATTGGTAGAGTGTACTTGGGTATTTATAATCTATACCAGAAATGTGGACTGCAAAGCAACCCACCACATCTGTTTACCCACCTGTGCCCTCAACTCCCAAACCTTCTTGTTATTTAACAAATCAACTGTGCTAATCCGTATGCCTAGCTCACCCCATCAGGCCTGTGGAGGATGTAGGAGAAAAATCCCACAGCACAATTGTGATTTTTCTTGTTCTGCAAATTCAGGCCCCCATTTCAGATTCCTGTCTCATGCTGCCCACAAGCTTCTCCCTGTCCCTAGTGCCTCATTGCACAGATAAGTTTTTACCAGTCTTCATCACTAAGTTTTTACCAGTCTTCATCACTATCTCCAAGCCTCCATTCCTACCACCCTGCCTTCACTGTTGAAACGTAGCTTATCCATCTCCTTCACAGGGAAAATAGAGGTCATCAAATGGTGACTCCTCTGGCTATCTGCACTTCTTGTTAACTTCTACCCCTAGCTCATTCCCTGCCATCTCAGTAGAATAATGACAGAATTAACCATTGTCATTTATTTAGCCCATTTTATAAATCAGACACTACAGATTGTCTACATGTATTAGCTCATTCAGTCCTCGCAAACACCTTATGTGAGGGGAACTATTTTTAATCCTCATTTTATGGACAAGAAAAATGAGTCTTAGAACGGTAGGAAGCTGTTCCCCAGGATTATGTTCTTATAGCTTTTGCCTTCTCATGATATATGTTGTCCCTAAGAAACTGCATCTTCTTATATGACATCAGTCACTATCTATATATACTCATGGCCAAATCTATATTTCCAGCCTAGAATTCTTTTTGAGCTTCTCTTTATTCAGTTGCCCAATAGATGTCCACTGGCATCTCAGAATTAAACTTGGCCTCCACTCCCATCATAACCCATCACCAGAATTGCTTGTTTTACTACATTTCCTGTGTCCATGCATAATACAACTATTAGAAGTTATAGTGAGACTGAGATAATAATATGGTGATGCTTGCTTATGTGGGAGAAGGAGAAACCTGTCTTCAATCAGCCACTAGTCCCCACAAGATCCTCAGAGGAGACTTATGCAAAACAACGGGAATAAGTTGATTATTAGCTATGGTTTTGGACCCCACACCTGATATAGAACTGAAAGTGAATCAAGTTTGCCTTATGGAGGATTCATGTCTCCATTTGCTGAATTTGAGTGGCCTTGAAACAAGGTAGGTTGAAAGATCTATTCTATTTATAACCCGGTGTCCAAGCTGAATCCCCCCTCTCATACGACAAGCTATATACAGGTGTGTAGAAATTTGAACTCATTTGCCCTAAGCTTTTACAAGCTAGGTCCTAGATGCTCTAGAGACAGAGACCGAAAAATAAACATGGCTGGACTTTCTCGTAGAAGAGCAGTCTCCAGTAGACGTGTCTTTCTCCAGCCTCTTGGGAAAAAGAGGTTTAGCCAGACTCTAGCTGTATGGAATGAGATAGAAAGGGAAAGAGCCCACTGGTTTAAATTGCAGCATCATATCTTTTTGAAATCTTGCTCCCTAAGACTGGAGCACCATACAGTGTCCTGGAATTGAGCAGATCAGCATTCTTCCTTTCTGTGGATGGAATATCCCATCCTTGATCTCAACCCTAGAGAGGAGTAATGAGGGAGCTGATGTAAGGAATAGCAAGAAACTTTGAATTCCTTCTTTTCAAAGTCCTCCCTTTATTAGCTGTGTGACCTGTTTTTTTCAGCCTCCCTGAGCCTCAGTTTCTTTGTCTGTAACATGGGGATAACAACTCTACCTGGCACATAATAAGCCATCAGTAAATGTGATGTATGATGGGGGGGTAATGAGAAGGTTGAGGCACTGGTAGCAAGAGTGGCAACTGCAGTCGTGGTCATGGTGTTGGTAGAAGAGACCAAAGTGGCTGAAGTGGTGACAGTGGTGGTTTTTGTGGTGGTCAGTGATCATCTACTTCTTAGTCAGAATAGAGAACTGTCTGACTTTTCATCCTCCCTGTCACTTATCACGTTTAATCCATCAACATCTATAGATTTTTATTTCATTAATTCATGTCAGGTCTTATAGCCATGATCCTAGTTAGAACTCATGGTATCATTTCTTTTAGCCCAAGAAGTGACTTGACTTTCTCAGGACCACACAGTGAAGATCTAGTGCTGGTCTAGGTCCTCTTATTCCATGTTCTTTCCAACCTACGGGGGACAATAGAGTAGAGTAGCTAGAAGTCAGGATGACTAGGTTCAATTGTGGCTTCCCTCCCCCACTAACTCTATTATCTGGGCAAATTACTTACCCTCTTTTACCTACCAGCAAAGTAGGCAATAACAGTAGTACCCACCACATAGGGTTGTTGGGAGGATTTAATGTGGTAATGGATTTAAAGTATGTATCAATTGCCTAGGGTTGTTGTAACAAAGGACCACAAACTGAGTGGTTTAAAACAAGAGAAATTTATTGTCTCATAATTCCGGAGGCTAGAAGTCCAAAATCAAAGTGCCATGCTCTTTTTGATGGCTCTAGGGGAGAATCTTTTCTTGCCTCTTCTAGCTCCCAGTGTTGCCAGCGATCTTTGATGTTCCTTGGCTTGTTGATGCATTACTCTAGTCACAAAGCTGTCTTCTCCCTGGGTGTCTTTACATCATCTTCCCTCCAGGTGTGTGTCTGTCTCTGTGTCTGAATTCCCCCTTTTATAAGGACACCAGTGATACTGGATTATGGATCATTCTAACTACTCATTTTTAACTGGATTATCTCTGTAAAGACCCTATTTCCAAATAAGCTCATGTTCTGAGGTACTGAGAGTTAGGGCTTCAATATATCTTTTTTGATGGGTACATAATTCAACCAGTAACAAAGAACTTTGCTCAGTGTTGGGTACAGAGTAAATGCTCACTAAATATTTTCCTTCTTCCTTCTTCCTCATCACCTTAGCCTCTGCTGTCAGAGGAGAGCTCAGTGCTGAGGAAGAAGACTGACAGCTTTGCCTCAGCAATTGCTCATATTACACATATATACATTCAGCTCTGGAGGCAGGGGGCCTCTGTGTTCTCAGAGAACATCATCAATATTGTGACACTCTGACATGTGTCAGCCACAGGGTTCTCCAGGGCTTCTTCTCTGGGGATTCTTGTGAAGCTGGAAGATTAGCTTCCAATCCTGGGCAGTCTGAATGATGGCCTGCCCAGAGACGGAAGGAGGAGAGGGTCAGAGTGGCAGAGACCTCAGATTCCACCCCACCCACTTCCCTCATCTTAGAGGTGAAGAGACTGAAGCCCAGCGAGGGAGAGCCACTTCCCTCAGCTCACACAGTAGATGTGGGGGGCAGGGCACAACCAGAGCCCTGGTCTCCTAATTTCCACGTGATGCCCTTTCAACCATATCCCTATCCCACTGCTCGCATTGTTGTTGTTGTTTTGCTGTTTACATTGTACAAAGATGCTCTCTTTGAATTTCTCCACCTGTATAATGGAAGAGTTGCTCTAGGCCAGCACTGTCTGATAGAAATACACCATAAGCCTCACAGATAGTTGTACATTTCCTAATGGCTACATTCAAAAAGTAAAAATCAACAAGTGAAAATAATTTTTAATAATTTATGTCACCCATATGTCCAAAATATGGCTTCAACATGCAATTACTGTAGGAATGTTAGTGAGATATTTTACAATTTTCTTACTGAATCTTTGAGACCTCGTGTATTAATTTCAACTCACCACATTTCAAGTACTCATCAGCCACGAGTAGTCAGTGACTACAGTATTGGACAGTAGAGCTCTAGGGCAGTGGTTTCCAGCGTTGGCCTGCCTACCTGCCTGTGGTGAAACTGTTGGTATAAATTTATCATTTCTTCTCTCTGAGGAAAGACTACCCTTAATTCAAGTTTATCTCCTTTCTCTCCGAAAAGTTTTGGTCAAAATACACCTCCCTTTAAATTAAGTGGTAGTGACACATAGGTGGAACACGTTTGGTTTTGTTTTTAAAGTGTCCTTATTTAACAAAGTAAATTACTGGGAACACTAGATCAGACCCTCACTAAGAGAAAACATATATGTATATGTGAGTGTGTATGTATATATGTGTATATATACATGTATATCTATATGTATATATATAAAACGCTGGTCTGTGAAATTATCATCGTCAGTCATCTAAGAGTCTTTCCTAATCTGATCTTCTGTAATTATCATTAAAAGTCAAATAGAAGTAAAATGTCTCTGTGTCTTAGGGATTGGAAAATGATAGCAAAAAGTACCAAAAAAAAAAAAAAGTACCAACAAAGATCCACTTGGCTCCTTGGCTCTGTGGATTGTGGAGCATTTGGGCTTTGCATCACTGAGTTGGTTGTGAATGAGGACTCTTAATAGGTCAAGCCATTGCGTTGAATACTTTGTTTTCTCTGGCTTTAGGAAAGATAATGAAGGGGTATTTAGAAATTTCTTCTTCTGTATTCTGTCCTCAGGCACATGAGTTCTAGTGCCTTCTGATCACTCTCCATGAAGGGCATTTGAGGTGGGCTCAGGCCCTGTTTCCTCCAGATGTTTCCATATGGGGTGGGCAACCTGATGGGAAGACATAGTCAAGAGTAGGACCAATTTTTTTTACTGTTACCTACTGAGTCTTGCAAACTCTGTGCTCTGCCTGTCAATCACCCCTCCTTACACCTCCACTCTTCTCCATCCATAGAGATGATCTGTTTTCAGTTTCTCAGGTGTTCCACACTTCTTCATGCTTCAGGGTCCTTGGATGTGTTTCTCCCTCTGCCTAGAAAGCTCTTTCCTTCCATCTTACCTTTCAGGGCTCAGCTTAAACATTACTTCCTCAAGGAAGCCATCCTTGATCCTCCAGACTTAGGTCCCCTGTTATAGGCTCTCTTCACTCCTGTGCTTCACAACATCTAGCCCAATTATATTTCAATACTTATTTGTGTGATTGTCTGGTTGATGTCTGCCTCTTCCACTAGAGTGTAAGCTCCAAGAGGGCAGGCACTCACTTGTTCAAAGCCATTTGCCTGTCACCTAACACCATACTTGATTCAATAGACACTCAGTAAATGTTGGTTGAATGTTCTGCCTGCCTACATTATTTCATTCTGGAGTAGTTTCTTCACATACTGAGAAAAGGACAAGTCAAGTCCATTTGATCCTTTTTCCCACTGGACCAATACAGGGTCCTGCGGCATGTGATCCCTTGGTATATGGAAGATCCAGAAGATTCTGTATACTTTCTTCTAGGCATACCTAGCAAAGACGCTGAGTTTGCCATCAGCATTGCATTGAGAATCACGAGGTTGTCCTGGTCACACCCCAACTCCTCATTAGCTAAGAGATCTTGGGAAAGCCACTGAAATGTTAACTCAATGTACTTATCAGTCTCAGGTTATCCTTCCAGCTGGTGGCTTCAGCCTGAAATTGGTTTGTCAAAATCTGTCAAATGGTAGAGGGCTGGATCCGTGATCTCTGGAGGGCTCGTTCAGACTTTGGGCGATGGAGAAATCTTGTCAGAAACTGTGTTGCTTGTGACTCTGGGTTCTGAGAAACAGAAACTTGTCAGAGGAATAAAGCTTACCTGTTTTTCATCCAAGGTCACCAGTGAGTGACAGACTGTGCCTAGAATAGAAATTGGCACAGGAACAGGGTTCCGACCGTTTTTGAACATCACCCAGATATTTGTTAGACAGTGAATACTTTTTCTCTGTTTTAATTAATGTGGACTATGAGTACTGAGGAAACAGGCCCAAATAGTTAGGGAAGAGGAGTCCAAACAAATTGAGACCCTGCCCTAGGAACACGTGCCTGGGTCGCTGGTCCCTCAGCCTGGGGGATCGTGCTGGGATGGAGAGAGCCCTGGACTGGGAGCCAGGAAGCCTGGGCTTTAGTTGTAGCACTAATGCCAACTATATGGGAGGTGTAAGCTTTCTGGATGCCGATCCCCTCTTCTGAAATGGAAAGAGCCAACTTTGACTGCCTCAGTGGAATGTGGTAAAGCTCTAATGAATATTGATTTAAAAGCATTTCATAAACATAAAGCCCTTTACAAACAGAAGAAGTCCAGTTATTGATTTTGTTGCCAGTGAGGATATCCTAGGCATAGATGTAGTCAGTGTACGGTGAGAGCCCTCTGGGCTCAGTCATTCACTGTGAAGAGTGGGTCATTCACATCTCTGGAACTCAACTTTCCTATCTGTGAAATGGGACAAGCAACTCTTTTTCTGTCAGCTCACTGAGTTGCTATGAAGATGAAATAAGAAAAATGATGCCAAAACACTTGGAAAAGTGTAAAACTTTTTTGTCTTGCTTTCTAATACTTTGTCTCCCTCCCTCCTCCCCTTTCCTTCCTTCTTTCCTTCCTCCCTCCCTCCCTTCCTTCCTTCCTTCTTTCCTTCCTTCTTCCTTCCTTCCTTCTTTCCTTCCTTCCTTGCTTCCTCCCTTCCTTCCTTCCTTCCTTCCTTCCTTCCTTCCTTCCTTCCTTCCTTCCTTCCTTCCTTCCTTCCTTCCTTCCTTCCTTCCTTCCTTCCTTCCTTCCTCCTGTCCCTCCTCCCCTTATACCATCTTTCTGGGCATCTGTTATGTGTCAGGTACAGTATTAGTTATGGAGGACACATGTGTGAGATATTTGACCCATGTCATGCCTTCAAGGGATATTAGAATTTATCTGGAAAGATAGATGAAGAAATAAATGAATGTAATACAATGTTTTATAACAACATTGACTGAACACTTACTGTGTGTAAGGCACTATTCTAAGCACTCACATTAACTCATCTAATCCTCATCCTAACCCAGTAGTACCCAAGGGCACTAGTATTTTCCCCAGTTCTGAAGAGGAGGAAACCAAAGCCTAGAGAAGTTCAGTAACTTGCCCAAGGATACAGAGATAGTGACACTGGGTGGTTTGGCTCCAGAGCCAATTCCCTTAGCCATCAAGCACAATATATATAAAGTATAGTAGAAGCAAGAAAGAAGGCTATAGTTGGTTGTAACCTAGGGAGACCAAGGGAAGCTTTCTGGAGGAAATTACAGAAACTGGGAAGGGCATTCCAGGGAGATGGAAGAGCTAGTGCCTGGGAAACCACGAGGCCCTCCATGATTGGGCCCCTGCCAACATTTTTGTTTTTTTTTAATAGTAATCTTTTATTTATTTATTTATTATATTTATTTTTGGTTGTGTTGGGTCTTCGTTTCTGTGCGAGGGCTTCCTCTAGTTGCGGCGAGCCGGGGCCACTCTTCATCGCGGTGCGCGGGCCTCTTCACTATCGCGGCCTCTCTTGTTGCGGAGCACAGGCTCCAGACGCGCAGGCTCAGTAGTTGTGGCTCACGGGCCTAGTTGCTCCGCGGCATGTGGGATCTTCCCAGACCAGGGCTCGAACCCGTGTCCCCTGCATTAGCAGGCAGATTCTAAACCACTGCGCCATCAGGGAAGCCCCCCTGCCAACATTTATGACCTCCTCTCCTTTACTTCTGCCTTGTTTACCCTGCTCTAGCCACACTGTCCTTCCTGCCAGTCCCCAGACGTACCAGGCCGCTCTTGCTTCAGGTCTTTTGTGTTAGTGCTTCCCTCTCTTAGGACTCTCTTCCCCAGTTATTTGCATGGCTGCTTCCCTGACTCAGATGCCACCTCCTTGGAGAGCCCTCCTCTGACACCCATGTCAATGACAATTGTCTCCCCTCCCTCAGCTGGTAACTCACTCTTTTACTTCCCTTATTTTTTCTCTTTATACATGGCACTACCTGAAAGAATATATTTATTAGTTCACTTTATTTTAGGCTGCCTTTCCTGACTTGATTATAATATCCACAGGGCTGGGATCTTGTCTGTCTTGTTCACTGCTATGTCTTCAGCTCTTAGAGTAGTGTCTGGCACATCGGGCTCACCAGGGAGTATTTGTAGAGTGAGTAAGGGTAGGGTGGGAAATAGGGTGTGATGGGATAAGGTTGTTCCTGTGGGCAGGGGCCTTGTAATGAAAATCTTGAAATGACCATAGGCCATTCTTATAACCCTTTTTCTAACAGGGGTTCTTTTTTTCTAATTTTTATTTTATACTGGAATATCGTTGATTAACAATGTTGTGTTAGTTTCAGGTGTACAGAGAAGTGATTCGGATATATATATATATATATATATATATATATATATATATATATATATATATATATATATATATATATATATATTCTTTTTCAAATTCTTTTCCCATTTAGGTTATTACAGAATGTTGAGCAGAGTTCCCTGTGCTATACAGTAGGTCCTTGTTGGTTATCTATTCTAAATATAACAGTGTGTACATGTCAATCCCAAACTCCCAGTCTATCCCTCCCCCGTGACCCTGCCCTTCCCCCTAGTAACCCTAAGTTCATTCTCTAAGTCTGTGAGTCTGTTTCTAACAGGATTCTAAGGCGGTGTTGCCCCTCCCCCCAGGGGACATGTGGAATTGGTGTGGTCATTTGGTTGGTCCCAGTGGAGGGGGAGCACTGCTGATGTTTAGTAGACAGGGATGCCATTTCTCCTGTATTATTCAGAACAATCCTGCCCTACACACCACTAAAAGGTCTCACCCAAAATAACAATAGCACCCCCAAGTCCCCTTAAGAGACACAATGAGTATTTAATGAAAATGACCTTCAAGAGACTGGACAACAGCCTTACTCTAGCCTCAGCCTTTTAGCAAAAAGGAGAGCTTGACACGGAGTTTGGGTTTATTCATCTGTAAAGTATAGGTCTTTTCTTTGCCACTGGGTTACCTGTGCTCATAGAGATTTCTCGTCTATGCTTCAAGAACTGCAGGATGCTTTGATTTTAGTTAGTTAGGGTCTCATATTAGGCATCTCTTCACATGTATGAAACTTATTATTATACTATTTCCATGAAAAACATCTCAGGCATGATTTCATTTGAATCTGACAATTCCCCCTGTGAAGATAAAGGTAAAAACACATGTATCTCTAGGTCTGTCTTCTTTCTTTCTTTTTCCTTCCCTCCCTCCCTCCCTCCCCCCCTTCCTTCCTTCCTTCCTTTTTTCCTTCCTTCCTTCCATTTATCCATCCATCCATCCATCCTAAACTTACCTATGAATTCTATGGTAGGGACAGAATCTCTGTATTCCTGGGCCCGAACACAGTTCTGTCTATAGGAGGTCCTCAGTGTGCTTATTTGGTAAATGAATGAATGAATGAGCAAAAGAGTGAGCCAACAAATGAGTCTCTTCTGGTATCAGTTGCTCATGGTGAAAAAGAGCAAATAGGACCAACTCCCTCAAGCCAGCTGCTGTGCACCAGTCCTGTAACGGCCCTGCCCCTACCTCAGACAAGAGCAAGTATGCTTCTCCGTGACCTGCCTTGTCCCAGGGTGGGCAGAAGTAAATTCTGCCGAGGGTTAAAGCTGGATTAATGGCCTGTGAACGGTTGCTTTCTCTCCTGGCTGAGCACAGTAAATATCGAAGGTAATATAATGTTCTTTCTCGATGTGGGGAGAGTGAGGGAAACAAGAGAGGAGGAATTGACCTTTTAGCTCTGAAAGAAAAGAATATTGGAAAGACAATGTCCCATCAAAATACACATGCACACATACTTACACACACGTGCATGGACACGCTCATGCAGTTGGTAACATTTCTGGGATAATCTTCTCCTGATCAGATATTTTTCACCTTTTCTGGGTTATGGAAATCCTTAGAAGAATCTAATTGAGAACTCTGGACCTTTTCCCAGAAAAACACATATATACACATTCACATTAAGTTTGTCATATGATGTCATGGAACTCAGAGACCCACTGAAAAGTGTCCCTGCTTGTAGTAAGGAAGAGATACAGTCGTTTATATTTTGAATTTAATTTGCAGATGTATCTTGCTTGGCTTAAAGGCAAGTTAAAATTTTATTAAATTAGTTTCTCAAAAACAAAATCAGAAGTTTCCACATAAAAATCCGGGGATCTGGCTTCTTTTAAAAAATTAAAATGTTTGGCATTCTTGGGCTCACATGGCAGCCATCATCTGGGTTGAGCTGTACTTTTTTTTTTTTTTAACATGGAAGAGGCT
The DNA here is from genome assembly GCF_009873245.2 of Balaenoptera musculus. NCBI lineage: Eukaryota > Metazoa > Chordata > Mammalia > Artiodactyla > Balaenopteridae > Balaenoptera > Balaenoptera musculus. Next base: position 127,411,436 of record NC_045787.1, read on the forward strand.
CCTCAGTTGTCGACACTGCACCCCCCATTTTTAAGCCTTTAAATTTTGTCTCCTACCCTCGGAGGGGTTAAGATCAAGAACCCCTGCCCCTCAAAATTTCTTAGTTTGGGTTCTAGGAAGAGAGATCTCAAGGAAACCATGAGGTCTAGTATCCTTGGAGCCTGTCCTCAAAGCAAATGCCACATGCATTCCAGTACATAAAACTAATAAAGGAGAAGGTTCTCTGTTTAAATGGGGCCCATGGGCCTAATATCCCTGCCAGTTAGTTTGGGCTGCCCTAGCCTTGCTTCAGTGGCCATCACGGCACCCCTACGGACTCTACATGGCAAATTTGAAAACTTCTTTGTATCCCTCAGAACGCTTCAGTTGCATGTGACAGAAACCCAGCTTGAGCTCGCTTTAGCTGAAAAGATAATTTGTGGGTTTAGGTAACTCTGGGTATATGTCCTCAGACAGGGCTGGATCCAGGAGCCCAGATGGTGTCATCAGGGATCTCCATCGCTCTTTGTTTTTCTCTGAGTTGGTTTTATTCTCAGGAAGCCTCTTCCCACGTGGGAGACAGATGCCCACCAGGAAGACTGTATCATCTCTATAGCCAGTAATCCTGTTAGGAGAAAAGCTTCTCCTTCCTAATAGTTCCAGCAGAACCAGGGATATGGTTTCCTTGGACCATTTTGGGTCAGTGCTCATCCCTGGGTCAATCACCATGGCCAGGAAAATGGAACCAGCCTTGGCCAGGCCTTGATCATTTGTTCCAGGGATCATGGAGCTCCAGGGAATAAGGTCAGTGCCACATGAACCTCTTGGATGAGGACTAGGTAGGGCTGGCTCCCCAGAGGAGTACTGGAGGGTCATTACCGAAAAGGGAGGCATAGACACTAGAGAGGCATAAATAACAAAGGACTGCTTTACGTTAATTTAACCCAACTTTTCTTTTCACTCGTGAGGATGTGGAGACTCTATAAGGGGAAGGAACTTGCCTAAGGCCACAGACCTGGGGCATGGCAAAGCTGAAGCATAAACCCAGAACTTTTGCCTCTAATCCTGTGCTCCTTTTGTTTTAGGCTCTGGTCCTTCTTTATCGTCTATTTTTCTGTGATCCTGGCAGATAGGTTGTGAGGGAACAGTAATCATACATGACAATAAATCAATCCTTGAACCATCACATTTTAGTGGTAAAAGGGGCCTAAGTGGGCTTATCATTTAAATGAGAATATAGGCCAGGAGAGACTAACTGACTTGTACAAGGTCAACTGACAATTTATATAAGACTATCAAAGTGCCCTCACATCTCTTACTTCATTTGACAGTAAGAGCAATCCTGTGACACATGAAACTTGGGTGGTTTTTTCCAAGTGTTTTCTCATCAGTGAGATCACTTTGTTCCCACAACAGCTCTATAAAATGGGAGAGGATAAGAATCGTTTAACCAGGTTTATGAATACAGGCACAGTGTCAGAGAGGTTAAGATACTTGCCTAAGGACCCACAACATGTAGGGCACAGAACCAGTTCTAGAATTCATCTGTCTGGCTCTGGATACTTTTTTGGTGTCACACTTGAGTCAAATAGTGAATTTAAATGGATGGACCTTCTACCTAAGTAATAATCTAAAGCAATGTGACAGACTGATAACCATTAAGGTTTTCAAATCTTACCATTGTTAAGTTATGTATTATATTTGTCTTATACCACAGTTAAACACAGGGACAATAGAGCTTTAATTCACAAAAATAAAATTTAAGTAACAGGATTTTGGAAAAACAATATAAACAGGGAAGATGAAACTAAAGTTAGAGAATTTTAGTTCTGGAAGGGATTGTAAAATAAAAAAACGAATAGCTCTCTTCCTTTTGGGTAGGGAAACTGAGGTTCAGAAAGTTGACATAATTTGCCTCAGATCCCATTTCTGGCCTATGGTAGAGGCTGGGCAAGAATATAGGTCTTCCAACTTCCTGTCACCCTAAGGCCTTTCATCGTGGTGATTGAGATGACCTTCTAAATAATTCTGTAGTACTTTTGAGAGTGTGAGGCACACCAGCCATGGGTGGTACTCAAAGTGAACTTTGGTGTCTTCGAGACATGAAATTAAGTAACATTGATTCAAATTCTGAGAAGGTAATTCTCTTTAATTCCCTTAAAACTCTTCTGATTGCATTCAAGGGAAAGTCTCTGTTGGATTCGAATCTGACGTTACCACCTGTCTAGCACTTGCCAATTTCCCTTATTTAAGAGAGTGTGCAGGCCTCAGGCTCACAGCATGTGAGCAAGGCAAGAGTGCCTTGTGGTAGGCAAGAGTGCCTGGCCAGAATTTGTTAACACTGTTTTGTTTTCATTGTGTGTATTTGCACACATGACAAATCATATTCATTTTCAATTCACATAATGATCTAACACTTCTTTAAAAATAAGTTCTTTTCAAAATTTATTTAAATAAAAATGAGTTGATTTATTAAAAAATCTTATGCACATCGTAGCGCAGATGATGGTAATAGTACACAGATATGACAAAAATCAAGGCAACAACGATTAGATGAAGTTGGAGAAATACTGCCCCAGGAACTAGGTCCAAGGCCATTGTGTGGGGCATGTTGAAAAGACCTCAGAGAAATGCAGATTCGACTCCTATTCCTGCCACCAAAGTTAGCTGTGTGACCTTGGGCTAGATACTCCATATCTCTGAGTCTCAGAGAGATAGAAATAACTAATAATACTTCCTTTGCGAGGCTGTTGTGATGATTAAGAAATATCTATAACAAGGACCAAGCGCTGTGCCCAGCACTTGGCAGGTACTGAAGAAATGGTAGCTCTGAGGAGAGCTGAGCTTTTGATGCTTACAAATGAGAGAAGAGAAAAATGAAAGGACAGGGAGAGCAATGAAGCATCAAGTGCAGCCTTGACATGAACCTCTCTTCACCTTGCTTCTCCTGAAATGGCCAGGTAAGATCACAGCCGGTTAAGTACATCTTTGCTCCAGGAGGTCTGTTTGTCACTTTCCAAAAACAGTAAACTATAGTCTTTGAGGCTACTTTATTGCTCGAAGACCGACTACAAGTTTGCTTGATGGCAAAGCAGCCTTCAGGGCACGCTGGGAGGTGGATTCATTTGTTATTCCTGCGTAGGAGGCCTTGGCTTCTGGGTTGTTAAAGAACAAACAAAAATATCCCTTAAAAAATAGGCTGTGGTTTGGTGAAGCTTGAAATGCAATCCTTTGGTTCAGCCCTAAGAGAAAACCTTCATTAAGTTTTTCAAGGTTTGCCCTGATGGGCTGTGGTTTGTTCTGTGCGCTGTAGTTTGCTTGTTTGATTTCTTAAAATATTGTGTTAAAATATTATTTATCTTGATTACTGAGTTTTGGGCTCCTCCTTAAATGTTGCACCTGAGGCACATACCGTACCTCACACTAGTCCTAGCCCTGTTCCCTGGTCCACAGGGACCAATGGCAATCCTGCCGTAAGGAAGAGAGGCTATAATAGCACGGCAAGGTCCCTGGTAGGCCTACAGGTCAATATTAGTGAAAGGGATTTTTTTTTTTTTTTTGCTCAACATAAGCTGGACAACAATGAAATACTAGTTTGCTTTATGAAATGATGCTTGCCCTGCCATGGTAAAAGTAAAACCCAGATTACATGACTTCATGCAAGAAGGCTAAGAGAGGTGAGTGTTTATGCACTGAGTGGGAGGTTTGGATGGAAAACCTTCGCTTATAATTGCCTGAATTGAATCCATTCTTTCATGCAGCAAATATCATTTGGAGTGTCAGCGTTATGTTAGACACTGAATGTGAATGCAAATTTCAAGAGATCATGTGGCCATCCTCAGGAGTTCCCATTTCTCAACTGTGAATGTGGCAGGGATAGACAAAGAATGCCAATAAAGTAGCTAGCATTCACTGAATGCTAACTATGTCCAAGGCACTGGGGCTGGGTGCTCTACTACGTGCATTATTTTGTATTTTTATGTAAATAAAAGATACATATAGCGAAATCCCCAAATCTTATGTGTACAATTTGATTTGTTTTTTTTTTAACATCTTTATTGGAGTATAATTGCTTTACAATGGTGTGTTAGTTTGATAAGTTTTTATCTATGTATCTAGCTAGCTAGCTATCTAATCTCCAGGTAACTATGATCCCAATCAAGATACAGAGAGAGAACATTTGCATCACCCCAGTAAGTTCCTGTGTGCCCCATGCTAGTCAATCTCCGTTCCCCTCAGAGGAATTCTCTGCTTTGCTCTCTAATATCATATATTCGTTTTGCCTATTCAAAGACTAAACATATGTGAAATTGTACAGTGTGTTAGAATTTGAGACTGCCTTCCTTAAATCAGCATGTTTTTGAGATTCATCCATATTATTGTAGGTTTTACTAGCTTGTTTCTTATTTCCAAGTAGTATTCTATTGTATGAATGTAACCATATTTTTAAAAAACTATTCACCTGTTAATAGTTGTTTCCAGTTTGGGGGTGTTACAAATTAAGTTGAACATTTTTTTGTATAAGTCTTTTGATTGATATGGGTTTTCTTTTCTGCTGGATCATAAGGTAGGGATATTTTTAACTTTTTAAGAAATTGCCAAATAGTTTTCCAAAGTGGTTGGACCATTTTATATTCCTACCCAACAATACATGAGAGTTCCTGTTGGTCCACATCTTTGCCAATATTTGGTGTTGTTGATATTTTTAATTTTAGCCATTCTAGTAGGTATGCAGTGGTATATAAGTGTGTTTTTCCTTGTTTTAAAAAATTATGTTTTAACTTTACATATAGTAAAATTGACTTTTTCCTGGTGTATAACTCTGTGAGTTTTAACTGTGCATAGATTTGTGTAACTACCCCACTATCAGGATATCAAATAGTTCCATCACCTGAAGAAATTTCCTTGTGCTGCCCTATTACAGCCAAACCGTCTTCTTACTCCAGCCCTGGCAATCACTGATATAGTCTCCCTCCTTATAGTTTTGCCTTTTCCAGAACGTTGTATAAATGGAGTAACATATTTAATTTTTGAGACCAGTTTTCTCATTTAGCAAAATACCTTTGAGAGTCATCCATATTGTTGCATCTATCAGGAGTTTTTCTTATTATGAATGAAGAGCTGCTATAAAGATTTTTGTAGAGGTTTTGTGTCTATATAAATTTTCATTTCTCTGGGGTAAATATCTGAGTGAATTGCTGGAGTCAGATAGTAAGTATATGTGTATGATAAGTTTATGCTTAGCTTTAAAAAAAGCTGCCAAGTTCTGCTGCAAGATGGTTGTACCATTTTGCACTCCTACCAGTAAACTTTGAGAATTGTAGTTGTTCTCTGTTGTGGGTACTCTTTTTCTTTTTTCCTTTTTATGGAGGGGTAGGAATGTCATGCTAATAGATGTGTAGTAGAATTGTATTGTAGTTTTAATTTGCATTTTTCTAATGGCTAATGATGTTGAGTCTCTTTTCATGTGCTTAGTTGCCATCCATATGTCTTTGTCGAAACATCTATTTAAATTTTTTGTCCAATTAAAAAAAATGGCTCATTCACTTTTATTGAGGTTTGAAGGCTCTTTATGTATTCTGGATACAAGTCCTCTGTCAGATATGTGTTTTGCAAATATTTCCTCTAGCCTGTGGCTTGTCTTTTCATTCTCTTAACAGTGTTCTTTGCAGAGCAGAAGTTTTGAATTTTGATGAAATCTAATTTATCATTTTTTTCTTGTATAAACCATGCTTTTCATTTTGTATCTAAGAAATCTTTTCCTAGCTCAAGTTGCAAAGAATTTTTTTCTATATTATAGTTTAAAATTTTAATCCATGATTCATCAATTATCTTTTAAATAAATTAGTAGATAAACATCTAGATTTCATTTTTTATCCACATATTTACCATTTTGGGGATTCTGTATTTCTAGAAATCTAAGGTTTCATTCAGTGTTATCTATCTTCACCCTGAAAAACTTCCTTTGCCACTTCTATGCGCAGATCTACTAACAATTAATTCCCCAACATTTATTTATCTGAAATTTAAAAAAAATTTATCTTTAATTTTAAAGGATATTTTCACTGGATATGGATTTATAGATTGACAATTTTACTTCCCTCAGAACTTTAAAGATGTCATTCCATCGGCTTCTGGTGTATCTAACCTCTGATGAAAAATTAGCCATCATGATATTTTTATCTCCTTTATGTAATGTGCCTTTTGTGTCTGGTAACTTTTAAGATTTTTCTTTTTATCTTTCACTTTTATCAGTTTGATTCTGACATGTGCTTTTCTTTATATTGATCCTGCTTGGGACTTGCAGTAATTTTTTTGATCTCTGATTTGATCTTTTTTCATAGTATTTGAGAAGTTTTCAGCCAGTATTTCTTCAAATATGTTTTCTTCATTTTTCTTTTATCTCCTTATGAGTCTCTAATTATACATGTTAGACTGCTAGATGTTTTCCCACAGGTCACTGAGACTCTGTTCTTATTTTTTCCAGTCGTTTTCTCTCTGTTCTTAAAGTTGGATAATTTCTATTGATCTCCTTTCAACTTCACTAACCCTTTGCCTTTGGTTTCCATTCTGCTGTTAATTCCATTAAATGAATATTTCATATCTAATATTGTCAGTGCTAGAATTATCACTTGGTTCTTTTTTGTAATTTAAATTTTTCTTTTGAGAATCCCCTCTCATTGTTCATTAACACCATTTTTTCCCTTTAAGTTTTGTAACATATTTCTAATATTTACATTAAAGTCCTGGTCTGATAATTGCATCAGGGATATTCTGGGGGTCTATTTCTATTGCTTGCCTTTTCCCTTGACGATGGGTCACATTTTCCTCTTTCTTCTCACATATAATAAAATTGGATATTGTGGAGGATACATTGTATATTCTATATTTAAAAATTTTTCCTTTATCAGGATTTGTTTTACCAGGCAGTTAAGTTACTGAATGATCATGTTAAACTTGTGAGCGATTAAAAAAAATTTTTTTATTGAAATATAGTTGATTTACAATGTCGTGTTAGTTTCAGGTGTACAGCACAGTGATCCTGTTCACACACACACACACACACACACACACACACACACATATATATATATATATTCTTTTTCAGATGTGAGGGGTTGATTTTATACATTTGTAGGGTATGTATGTTTCTGGTTTGCTCCTAATCCTGGAGAGAATCCCTTAATCCTGAGAAATTATCTTTACCCTGTGTTACAGGTTTTCTGGAGCATTAATGGAAAGCCCAAGTCATTTATCAAGCATTTCTAACATGGCATGGTTAAACCTGCAAGTTCTGTTTCCTCTAAAGTGAGCAGAAGCTGAAATATCACTTTAGGCATATTGCCTTCCACTGTTGATTTCTGCTTGAGTTCCTCACAAGTCCTATTCTGGAGCTGGCCAAAGATTTAGGAGGTGTTTATATTCAGGTTTTGGTGCTTCCTCTTACATAAGTTCTTGCTTTCCTGGATTTTCTCCATCAATTTGTAGCCATTCTGGTATCACTGAAATCTTCAGACACCTTTAGAAAATGAGACTGCAGTGTTCTGCTTGACTACTAACCAGTCTGGTCCATGTAGACCAGAGAATGCCCTCAGGAAAAAAGCTAAATGAATATGGATCTTGCCCCATCCTGTTTTCTTCTTTCATGGATAGAGAACACTCCAATTTCTGCCTGCTTTTGATCACTCTCAGTGCCTTAAAACATTTCATTTACAGTTATCATCATCTGTAACTGGGTTAGTGCAATACAAGCTACTCTGTTATTACTGGAATTAGAACTTCTCTTGACTCTATGAGTTATTATATTTTTTCTTAGAATAATATTCTACTCTTATTACATTATATATTTTGTTATATTAATATATTCCAGTTATTGTAACCAGGGTTTTCCTGATGAGCAAAATAAGGCTAAGAGAGATTAATTTACTTTCTTGAAGTTATCCAGCCTGCTTAGTGGTACAGGGTCTGACTTTAAAACCTGTAATTTTACTTGTAAATCTAAAGTCCTTGGCATTATAGTAATTCAAGGTAAAGAATGAAAAAATCATGTGACCTCAGGGCAAAACTCAACATGTTGGTGGTAGGCCCATCCTGTGTTTTTTCAGTCTATACAATAGCCAAAGAGGGAAGTCATTGCAATGACCGAGGTATTTTACTTGTGTCAGTGTTGATAAAACATGTGCACAGCTTGCAGACGAGGTGTCTTCCTGACTTCACCCATTGGGCTGTGTTAAGTCATTGATCCTTCTATCAGAGGTAAGACTGCTTACTAGGCAGATGAGGTAGCGTTAGGTGACTCGTAGTTGGAATGCCATTATATAGTCATCTAACAGAAAAATAAGTCCTGGAAGAATGGAAAAGACCTTCGTTTGTTTAGCTAATGTATTAGTCAGTGTGGGCTGCCATAACAAAATACCATAGAGTGGTTGGTTTATCCAACAGAAATTTATTTTCTCACAGTTCTGGAGACTAGAAGTTTAAGATCAATATTTTAGCCAATTTGGTTTCTGATGAGGTCTCTTTTCCTGGCTTGCAGTTGATTGCCTTCTTGCTACATCCTTATATGGCCTTTCCCTGATGTGTGCATGTCGAGGGAGAGCTGTGGTGTCCCTCCTTCTTTTATAAGGACACCAATCCCACTGGACCAGGGTCCCATCCTCATGACCCCATCTAATCCTAACTTACTTTCAAAGGCCCCATCTGCAAATACCATCACATTAGGGATTAAGACTTTTAACATATAAATTTGGAGGAAGACACAACTCAGTCCATAACAGCTACACACTGGTCTCCAAGTAACATCTAAAATGACCAAGGTCACATAGTTAGAATCAGATCTGAGAGAGCTGCTCATTCATCCTACCTTGTTTTGTGCTTTCCCACTAGTGGGTAGTCCTTTGGCTGAGTTTGTCAAGAAGGGCTCTTTTTTTCTTTACCTATTCAGTAGTCAGGAGGCTTCTGTAAGAATTGTGCTTCCTTACGAGCAAAATAAACAATTACCTACCTAGAATAATTTGGCTTGTCCCAACCAACCCTAAACTATCCTTGACTTTGTTGCCTGAAACTTCTACCATGAAAGAAATTCCACTGGATAAATGCATAGCCTTTAATAGTGTAGAAAGCCTGGTTAGATGTAAGTCATTCAACATTTTAGTGTGAATTAGTTGATATAATCTTTTCTGATAAGAGAGCTTCTATGGATAAATGCTAATAGGAAAACCTTTCTTTTCATTCTGTCATCAACTTGAATCTCAGTTTCCTCATCTGTCAAATGGGGAGAGTGGTAACATGGATAGGGGCATTAAAAATAGACTAGAAAGACCTATAAAATGGGAGAAAATATTTTCAAATCGTATATCTGATAAATGGTTAATGTCCAGAATATATAAAGGACTTCTACAGCTCAACAACAAAAAATAACCCAATTAAAAAATGGGCAAAGGATTTGAATAGATATTTCTTTGAAGAAGATATATAAATGGTCAGTAAACACAGGAAAATATGCTCAACATCATCAGGGAAATGAAAACCAAAACCACAACGAGAGAGCACATCATACCCATTAGGATGGCTATTATGAAACAAAACAAAACAAAAAACTAGAAACTCACAAGTGTTGGTGAGGGTGTGGAGAAATTGGAACCCTCCTGCATTGCTGGTGAGAATGTAAAATGGTTCAACTGCTCAGGAAAACAGTTTAGTGGTTCCTGAAAAAATTACATAGAATTACCATGTGATCCAGTAATTTCACTTCTAGGTAAATACCCAAAAGGATTAAAAACAGATACTGGTACACCAATGTTCATAGCAATATGATTCACAACAGCCAAAAGGTAGAAACAACCCAAGTCTCCATCAACAGATAAATGGATATACAAAATGTGCATACAGTAGAATATTAAGCCATAAAAGGAATGAAATTCTGATACATACTACAACATGCACTTTCTATCCTCCAGCCTTATAAACATCAAACACATTATGCTAAGTGAAATAGGATAGATACTGTAAGATTCTATTCCTATGAAGTACCTAGAATAGGCAAATTCATAAAGACAGAAAACAGATTAGATATTACCAGGGCTGGGGGAGAGATGACGGAGGAGTTATTGTTTGATGGGTACAGAGTTTCTGGATGATGAAAAAGTTTTGTAAATGGATAGTGGTGATGGTTGCACAACATTGTGAATGTGTGTAGTGTCAATGAATTGTATGCTTAAAGGTGGTTAAAATGTTAATTTTTAGTTTATATACATTTTACCACAATAAAAATATTTTAAAATGGATTAGATATATTACATTGATATTTGATCTGCACAGCTTTGTCTAGGAGTGGTATATTAAAACTTTGGATTCCCAGTTACAAGGTGAAATTATAAGAGGCCCAAGAAAGCAAGACAGCATATCAGGGTAACCTAGCAGAGAGGGGGAGACCAGTAGTCAAACTCCATGTCATTGGTATATGCATTGAGTCTTGGTATCTAAGAGGGTGACATTATCAATAAACCAATAAAGCAGATACTTTTTGAGCTCCTACTCTATTCTAAGCTCTGTTCTAGGCATTTCTGGGGGTTGTGTGTAGAAATCTACAGCATAATTCCTAATCTCAAGGATTTATAATCTGGTTGGGAACAACAGCTTAATCACACATAAGGCAACAGGTGAGAAATGCAAGATTGGGTTGGGTGATTTAAAACTGTGAAGTACTAGAGTAGGGGAGATTTAGAAAAAGGGCTAGTGGTGTCTGGGAAGGCTCTGACCTTGAGTGGGGTCTCAGTTTGGGTTAATGTGTTGATGAGCCGGACATGTGCCAGATCTGCTGCATTATTGATGGATCTCCTCATGAATGCTGAGTGGTTCAGGGGCCTGATGTTCCAACAGAGGCTAAAGCATTTATCAAAGCTTGCCATGAAAGCTGTACTAACTGGATTAGCTGCTAACATGGATTGAGGCTTTCAGTGGGATCAACCCCAATTGCAGTGAATTAGTTTCTCTTTTTTATCCTTTTCTTTCCTTTTCTTGTAACTTGGCTGTTTGGCAGAGCCAGGTAGGGCAATGGGTACAATGCCCAGGTTTACTTTTCTGGAGTTAAAGAAATCTGGTGAAGGAATTTTTAAAGTGACTTTTGCCTGTTTTTTATACCCTGGGAGATTCAATTCAGAGGTGAGGAAATCTTACCTCTCAGCCTCTCATCACAAGTCTCTCTATCTTTCAACCTCGTAGGCTCAACTGCTGCTTTAGGATTTCTGAAAATGCGGGGAGGCCTGAGGCCAAAAAGACAACTCCAGATTATCCCAATGTGGAAGTTACAGAATTGGTGTTTGTGAGACCAGTTCAAGGTGGTTTAATCAATGAGCTCCTTTTCTAGAGAGTTTCCCAAGTTCTTGATGATACTATCATGGCTTCATTGATGAAGAATTGTCCGGAAAACCTCATCTTCTTCTCTTGCCTTTTTCTCTTCCTTTATTCCCTCTTATTCTTGTTCCTTCCGTGTTAATTGAATATTGCTAAAAGATTAAAACTAAATTCTGGGTATACAAAAATCAATAAAAAGCTCATAATTGATCCTTAATAAATGTTTTCCACACTGAACTGAATATATAAGCATGTTCCCTTGCTGTTGGGGGCCTCCGCCTGGCATTCAAGTCTGACCATAAAATGGCTCCACTCACTCTTACATGCCTCTGAAGGATCCTCTCATCCAAAGATGTCCATCTCACCTTTTAATCACAGTGTGTGCATTCCAAGCTTGATGTGCTGATTTCTCTACAAGGAATCCCTTTTCTCTATCCCTACGTCTTGACCCTTCAAATCCCATTGCCTTCCTAGATAGTTGTTCACACATTACTCTAGATCCTATAGTTCTCTCCATCCTCTGCCTCCATCTTGTTCTCTGTGCTCCACTAATAATTAACGTGCACATAGCAGACTTTATCGCCGACTCCTGGCAGATGCTACTAAACTAGCGAGTGTCTTCATGTGCATTTGTTTCTATCTGTTTCAATATCATTGGGAAACTTTATTGGCTTTTCTCCACATCACCACACACTGAATGATTGCTTTTGCAGCTTGTCAGGTCTTTATTGGGCACCTAATCCCAGTATTGCCTGGAGTGGTTTTCAGAAGCTCTTTCTATAATTCCTCCAAATTCTCCATTGGCGTAGATACTCAGTCTCAGCTCTGGCTCTGTCTGTGCCTGAGGGTTATGACTCGATCTGTGACTAAGGTCTAGAGTCAATTTATGTTTGGAGTTATATCATCACAGTAAATACATATAAAACTGCAATTGATTGACTTTTCATCTGTGTGACATGGATATTTTGTTATTACCATAGCCCTATTGCCCAGCAGAGAGCCTGACACATATTAGGCACTTTAATAGTTGTTGAATAAAGAATTAATGAATTGCTTCACTCTGTGGTCAGGATCAGAGCCCAGTATTGGTTGGGGTTAAGGCTAATTCTGTGCCCAAGTTTAGCTGGCAGTCTGTAACTAGTTTCAGGAGAAAGTCTGGCTGTTTGTAGGTGAGGTCAGGTTTTACTCTTTTAGTGGGAGCAGGGCACAGTTTGTGGTCATGCTCAGGGCTGAGTGGGAGGTCAGGGTTGAGAGTCAGTGTCCAGCCAAGGGAGACAGTAGGCAAACCGGTTCAAATGGGATCCAATTCTTGATCTCAAGTTTACTGTCACCGAGTGTGAACCCCAGCATTAACTATCCACTGCAAATGGGAAACAGATCTCCCAGAACACACTACCTGATTTCAACCTAGAGCAGTAGACAGACTCTATGACATTTATACCCTCTACTGGCTGGACTTCAAAGATTGTTTTCAACTGAATTTTAAGTAAGGGTATCTTTTGCCTTCATTTATTGAAGGCTTCACTTCATAGTTTGGAAATGAATAGTCTAATTTCAAGTTCTAGATTAAGGATTGCCCTACAGTGAAGTTTGGGCAGTGGTGGAGTTGCTGAATTATGATTTTAAACTGTTCAGTGGTCCCACATGCTCACTTGCTCTCTGTCCTAGTTAAGTGTCAATCCCTGACACCTCTGTTAGGGTGTCTCTCTGCCTCTGCTGCTGTGTCTGTTTTGAGTTCCTCTGGCTGGCTGTCTTGCTGCCCATCTCCAGGTTTCTTTTGTCCTCTTCTGGTTTTTAGCAGTCACTTTATTGGGTTCTTGCTGAAGCAGCACTGCTCCCAGGTGATTAATAACTTGGAAGATGGCTCTGAATATGGTGATGGATTAATCCCAGTGGAGAAAGAATAACTTGGAGACCAGATGCCTTGGAAAGGAAATGACTACTGGAAGCTCTTTATCTAGATCTGGGCAAATTTTCTTCCCCACCTAGGCCACTACTTGGATATACAGAACCTCCTGTTTCACTGCCAGAGCTTCTTATAGCACCTCAGTTTCCGATGTCCTGTTACTATTTCATTATGAAAACTTACCATTTTACGGTCCTACACTCTGTTCTCTCCTTTGAGCTAAAAGACTCAGATTTTGATCTTGGATTTGTCATACATCAGCTGTTTTACTTTGCACAAGCCATTTAATTTTTAGACCTCAGTTTACTCATCTGTAAGATGGAAAGAATAGTCTCTATGAGCATAAAAGGAGGTAATAAATTTGTCAGTTATTTGTAAATTGAAAAGTTTTGTGCAAAAGTAAGGATCAGTTTTATGGGTCTTCCTACATAATTTTTTTCATCTTAGAAGAGGGATTTCGATGTGATAACTTGGAATCATGAATAATATAGATATTGCAGTTATTAGGACAGGTCAGGGACAAACATACCTGGCTGGAATGATGGGAACTTTTCAGGGATCTTTATTGGAAACTGATTTTGTGTAGATATTCACTCTTCTGATTGAAGCACACAGTTATTCACACGCAAATAAAATGTAAACTTATACGTGACAGAGGGAGTAATTTGAGGATAGAACATTTTACCTTTTCTTGTGAATTACCATGATTCTCAATGAGTCACGTTTTATTTACTAGAACTTATATGTTATTATCATTAGTAATATGTGTCATTATTAATTAATAGAAGGAAATACAGATAACATTTTATTCTGCTCTGTCATTATTCTCTTTGGATATAATATGAGAAAGGTGTTTTGCTCATGTTTATGGTTTCACCATCTTGGAGGAGAGGCCCATGCCACTTATGAAGTCTTTCATGTTTGTCATCTATCATCTTGGATGAGGGATCTTTCTTAGAAATCTCATTCAGCTAATGGTTTTGGAGCACCTGCAATATTGCCATTGGGGATCAGCTAGAACAAGATAGACAGGTACTCTGTCCTCATGAAGCTTAAGTCTGCCATTTTATTTGCTAGGTTCTGTTCTAAGCTCTATGAATGGAATGGTAAACAAGATATACAGGGCCCCTGTTCTCATGGAGACAGACAAGACACAAATAAAAATGTATTAGGTTATGTTCCATAAAGAGAATGAGACAGGGTGATTAAGCAGAGAGTGCCTAGTGGGAGACTGTAGATGGTATGGTCAAGAAAGGCCACCTTTGAGCTTATGACCTTTAAGCTGAAGCTTAAATGACAAGAAGGAGTATGCCATGCATAGATTTAGGGCAATGAAAAAACAAAAGAAGGTCGATGTAGCTGGTGCCTTATGGGCAAATGGAAGGGTAGGAGAAGATGAGATTGATGGTGAAAATTGTCTAGGACATTGTGTGTTGTTGATTCTTAGTGCATCAGAAATCCACTCATTTTAAGCAGTAAAGTGATATGTTTAATATGTTTTAAAAAGATCAGTAGCTTATTCTGGCTATTTGTGGACAATGGATTCTAGGACTGAAATGATAGCAAACTCAGGGAGACATACTAGGAGGTATTTCAGTAGTCCAGACAAGGGACAATAGAGATTTGGACTGGGGTATTAATAGTGCAGATGGAGAGAAGAGGAAGAATTCAAGGTATGTGTCAGATTTAGAGGAAAATTGCCTGCTGGAAGTAAGGGAAAAAAACAGGAATTGTCATCACCATATTTTAATATGTTTACTCATGTATCTCTTTTATACACTGTCAGCCCCTTGAGGTCAGAACCTGGTTCTTTAAATATCCCTTGCACATAGCACAATGTTTTGTATAATGGGTATATGCTGAATGAATGAGTAAATGCATGCATACATGTATACAAGAATACAAGTAGAAAAAAATTACCTTAAGTTATTCTTTTCCTACTTAAAATTTAAAAGTCCTATATTTGTATTTGATATGTATTTTTTGTTTACTTTTCCTCTTCATAACTGAGTTTTAATAACACCAGAGCAGCAAGATGATATTTATATTAAAGCCAACTATCTCATGACTGTCCAGTAGTGATTAAACACCTCAAACAGTGGCAACCTTACTTTACCAAGGTAGAGATTCTGTGGACTTCATCTTCCATCTTCCATCTTTTACCTGGTTAAAGCCTCTTTTCTCCCAGCAGCTCTGCTTCTGGGCACAGGTCAGTTGTAGACTAAAATTAACTGCTCATTGAGAAATGAGGGCTAGGTAATCAAGACTGGAAATTCGAGCTGCAAGTTCTGTCAGACTTTCTGCAAGGACTTCTCAGCCTAAGGAGCTAGGCTCATTGAACAGGGACTGGTATGGATGGAGGAAGATTTAAATTGGAGCTGCTTTTCCTTAGCCTTTGGAAAGCTGCTGATTCATCTTCTAAACCAGGCCAGATCAAAGGCAAAGATGAAGAAAAACTTTCTCAGGCATTTGCTCTAGGAAAGGAATGAGAGTTTGACCTTCCACATAGAAATAAAGTGGACTGTAGGTTGTATCATCTCATGGGGACTACAGACATCCTACTGATTGCTGTGGCTCTGCCAGGAATTTTGAAATGCCTATTTCATCCTTGATTTAAAGCACCAGAGGTTCCCTTGCAGATGCTAATGTTATGATAAAGTTGGACTGGATGATCTATTGTCCATGTCAAAGCTGATATTTTAGGATATTACAATTCTTTTTTTTTTTTTTTTTTTAAATATTTTATTTATTTTTTTATTTATGTATTTATGGCTGTGTTGGGTCTTCGTTTCTGTGTGAGGGCTCTCTCCAGTTGCAGCAAGGGGGGGCCATTCTTCATCGCAGTGCGCGGGCCTCTCACTATCGCGGCCTCTCTTGTTGTGGAGCACAGGCTCCAGACGCGCAGGCTCAGTAATTGTGGCTCACGGGCCCAGTCGCTCCGCGGCATGTGGGATCTTCCCAGACCAGGGCTCGAACCCGTGTCCCCTGCATTGGCAGGCAGATTCTCAACCACTGCGCCACCAGGGAAGCCCGGATATTACAATTCTTGATCTCTGAATAGAAGTCCATGGAATTGTAGACATTTCTCCAAGTTAAAGCCAGGCACAGGCTAATAAATCCACTCCAAGTTCTTTCAATCCCAGCCATGGTTCTTCCACTTTCATGGTCCTGAAACAATGGCTCCAGCCAGAGGAAGAAACCTGGTCTTCCTGAGATGTTGGAACTGATAGCACATTGGAGATCAGCTAAGTTTATTCTTTCCTTTTCTTTAGAATTTTATTTTATTTAAAAAAATTTTTTATGTGATTTTTAAAGGCTACTTTCCATTTATAGCTATTACAAAATATTGGCTATATTCCCCGTGTTGTACAGTACATCCATGAACCTATCTTCCCCCAATAGTTTGTGCCTCCCACTTCCCCACTTCCCACCCCTATATTTCCCCTCCCCCTCTCCCTACTGGTAACCACTAGTTTGTTCTCTATATCTGTGAGTCTGCTTCTTTTTTTTTTATATTAACTAGTTTGTTGTATTTTTTAGATTCCACATATAGGTGATATCATACAGTATTTGTCTTTCTCTGTCTGACTTATTTCACTTCGCGTAAGGCCCTCCACATCTGTTCGTGTTGTTGTAAATGGCAAAATTTCACTCTTAGTATTCCATTGTATATATATGTATCACATCTTCTTTATCCATTCATCTGGTGATGGACACTTAAGTTGCTTCCTTCAATTGTAAATAATGCTGCTATGAGCAGAAAATTACCAGTAATGAAATTGAATCAGTAATTTAAAAATGCCCAGCAAACAAAAGTCCAGGACCAGATGGCTTCATAGGTGAATTCTACCAAACATTTAGACAAGCATTAACACCTATCCTTCTGAAACTATTCCAACAAATTGCAGAGGAAGGAACACTTTCGAACTCATTCTATGAGGCCAGAATCACCCTGATACCAAAACCCGACAAATATATCACAAAAAAGTTGATTCTTTATGTGTCCATTCATTCCAGTATTCATTCTCAAAGCATCTATCAAACACCTCAACTCTTCATATGGGAAAATTTAGGCCTAAAGAAAGAAAAAAGACTTGACTGAACTTACCCATTTGGTGGCAGGTCTGAGGTGAGTTAGAAACTAGATATCTTAATTCTTTCTCCCTTTCCTAACACTTAGACTAAGCAAAAAATGCCCTCTTGTTTAATTTACAATTTCATCATGATGTAACCACCTTCGTAATTACAGAACAAGTTGGTGTCAACACTACATTAATGAAAAAGTAGCCATTTTCTAGTCCCCAATCACTGGCTGCATGGGAGCTTGGAGAATTGGAAATGAATCACCTTTATTTACATTTGGTGGGGTCAGAAACATCTGAATAAGAAGCAGTTGAGACTCATGAATCTGGAGTTGGCTAATACAAATTGAGATGCGTTCCATGAACTGTAAAGAAAGAGTTTGCTAAGGCAGTCACCATCATATATCTAATTTCAGGACTGTCCCTTCTCTAAAGCCTTTTAGAGCAATTTCAAACTAAATGAGAAGAGTAGCCCAAATTAGGAAATACAGAGACTTGCAGTTTTCTGTTACTTACCAAAACAAGTCTAAGTAAGCGTTGCCTTGTGCATACCCTCAGTTAATTTCATGGAAGCAACAGATGGGAATGATATAGAATTAACAAATAATTAAGAATATAAGTGCATGGTTCTAATTTGTGTGACAATGTTTGAAAAATTATTTTCTCTAAGGTTCCCTAAACATTTCCTCTGAATATGTTAAAATACATATTTGTTTGACAAAGGAGGCATTTTAGCTTAAGTTAAATTGAAGTCAGAATGATTCTGTTCCAACACTTACCACTGCGTACCCCTAGGAAATTTTATCAATATTTTAGAGGCTTGGTTTTCTCAACAGTAAAATGAGCACAATAATATCAATTTTGTAGGATTGTTGTAAGATTTTAATCTGGCAAAACATGTTCAATGTTTAGTGCAATGCCACTAACATAGGTATGAAATAGTGCTCAATGAATACTAGTATTACTATTGTATTTATTAATAAGAATATTAGACCTTTCAAATATTGGCTTCCCACTTTTAAACTATCACAAATTTTATATTAGCAGAGGATAATGAAAACTAAATAAGAATACTATCACTGTAAATATTGATACTGGTGAGCCTGTTGACCTT
The DNA here is from genome assembly GCF_009873245.2 of Balaenoptera musculus. Lineage (NCBI taxonomy): Eukaryota > Metazoa > Chordata > Mammalia > Artiodactyla > Balaenopteridae > Balaenoptera > Balaenoptera musculus. The sequence continues at coordinate 127,429,872 of NC_045787.1, forward strand.
AGCAGACCCAAATCTGACTCTTTAAGGGAAAGACTGGATACTCATTCCTAACAAAGCCTCCATGAACTTTAAATTATTTAAACTTATTATTATTATTATTATTTGGCTGCATTGGATCTTCACTGCTGCGCACGGGCTTTCTCTCATTGTGGCAAGTAAGGGCTACTCTTCATTGCGGTGCACGGGCTTCTCATTGTGGTGGCTTCTCTTGTTGCAGAACACAGGCTATAGGTCCGTGGGCTTCAGTAGTTGCGGCACACGGGCTCAGTCGTTATGGTTCGCAGGCTCAAGAGAGCAGGCTCAGTAGTTGTGGCACATGGGCTTAGTTTTTCCACGGCATGTGGGATCTTCCCAGGCCAGGGCTCGAACCCATGTCCCCTGCATTGGCAGGTGGATTCTTAACCACTGCACCACCAGGGAGGTCCCAACTTTGAATTATTTAAAACCATCCACTTGAAAGGACACGAATCCTGCACTGACATCTTAGGCCATTATTTTGATATATAGTTTCTTTCAAAGCTCTATCTCAGTATAATCTGTGTCCCAGCCAGGCTGCAGGTTAGTCATACTTTCGCTCTATTGACTTGCCAAGGGGAATTATTTATTTGGCACCAATAATATGCTCTGTACTGTATGGCACTTGGTGATAGTAATAGCTTTGGTTTATTTGGTACCTTTCGCCGAAGGAATTGAGAGGAATTTCAGATACACAGGGACGGGTAAGCTTCCCCATATTGCTCCTCCTAACTTATAGCCCTGGGCCTCTTACAAACCACTTCGGGATGATGATAATGTTGAGATGTATGTTGGAGAAAAGGACAGTGGTAATGGAGTTGAAGAAGAATAGAGGAGGAGGAAGGAAGGAAAAAACTGAGAAGAGGAGCAGAGAAAAGACAAAATGAAAGAGTTCTAATTTCATTGCTGTAGGGAGCAAGAAACATCTTTGAGTAATGTTACAGGGAACCTGCAGAGTAAAAGATTCCTCAAAAATATGTCACTCATTTCCTTTGGGAGTCAAATCCTCACCTTGGCACTCAAAGACAGCCGTAGTTGAGTTCACCCAACCTATATAACTTTCTCTCTTTTGTCCTCAATCTTTCCTGAATTAGACTCTCAGGGCTTAGAATTCCTCATCTTACAAGGAAAACATGAATTAAAATATATTCCAAAATAACCCATCATAATCTCTGATGACAAAGTCTCAGTATTAGAAGGGATGAAAGTGGGTGGCACCAGTCTTGTCACCTCCTCAAACAGTAATCCCTTCTCAAGTAAGTGAGATAGTTGGTTCTCAAACAGCCTTTGTTATGAAAAGCTCCATATCTCACGGGATAAACCATCCCAGGGTTCAGAAGCTCTGGATGTTAAGAAAGGTCTTTCTTAGGTTGACTTGAAGTTTGTTTGTTTTCCACTAATGGCTAGTAATATGCAAGACTTGCTAGCCATTGTTCTGTGTGCTTTATATATATAATTTCCAAGCCTCCCAATAATTTTGAAAGATAGATATTATTATCCTCACATCTTTAAATAGGAGAAAATAAGACTCAGGGGAGTAAATGGCTTGTCTAAGCTCGCACAGCATGTAAGTGCTAGAGCCATATTCAAAGCCAAGTCTATTTGATTCTGTAACCTATTCTCCTTCCACTTCTTAAGTGATTGCATTTCCTTCCCTGTCAAAACCCTACTTGCTTATAAGGTTACCTTAGATCCCAATTCTTCTATGAAACCTTTTTTTGAATACATCTCGAGGTGTTCAATTTTCTGTTATGAGCCATTATAGCAATTTAATTCTATAGAATTCTTATAGCAATTACTCCATTAGATCATGCATCGTGAAATCTCTTCTGCTGTGATCTTAAACTTTATTTAAATATTGTTTGATTCTTTAGAATCATGGAATACCAGAAGTGAAAGTTACATAAGGGGTAATAAAAATGACAATAGTTTGCAGTTTTATGAGTATTTACTAGGAACCATGCATTACTCTAAGTGATTTACTTGCATTAATTCATTTAAAACTTGTGAAGTATGTACATATATTATTTCCATTTTATAAATGAGGAAATGGAAATACCAAGAAATTAGTTAATTTTCCCATGCTTAATATGTACAGGTTCAGTCAGTTAACTTTGAAATGGAAAGTTATTTTTCTAAAAAGCTTATGTGTCAAAAAAACCTGATGTGATTTGAACTGATTTTGTGGTAAAAACTGACATGATCTGACATCAGACTACTCATTAATTATTTATGTCACTTAATGTTAATATTCATATGTTTTGCTGCAGAAATATTTATGTGTTTAATTATTGAGTACTACTCCAGACCTTCTTGGTATAGGGGTATGTTGTGTATTATTTGTATATGACTTTCCTAACTCTGTCTTCTCAGCCCCCATATTTGGAAACACATCTGGCCCTAAAGGCTTTTGCAGAAAGGATTTAGATCTGTACTGAGTGGTAAAAGAACCATGTTTTAAGTCAGGCTATTAGATACCAGAGCCTGGATCCATAATAATGATTCCAGCTTTTTTTTAAAAAAAATTTTATTGAACGATAGATGATTTACAATATCGTGTAAGTTTCAGGTATACAGTTAAGTGATTCAGTTATATAATATATGTATAACCTTTTCAGATTCTTTTCCCTTAGAGGTTATTACATAATATTAGGTATAGTTCCCTGTGCTATACAGTAGGTCTTTGTTGGTTATCTATTTTATATATAGTAGTGTGTGTATGTTAATCTCAGTCTCCTAATGTGCCCCTCTCCCCACCCCACCCCTTTCCTCTTTGGTAACCATAAGTTTGTCTTCTATGTCTGTGAGTCCTTTTCTGTTTTGTAAATTAGTTCATATGTATCATTTTTTAGGTTCCACATATAAGTGATATATGATATTCATCTTTCTCTGTCTGACTTACTTCACTTAGTATGATAAGTGAAGTAAGCATCCATGTTGCTGCAAATGACATTATTTCATTCTTTTTTATGGCTGAGTAATATTCCATTGTATATACGTACCACATATTCTTTATCTATTCCTCTGTTGATGAACATTTAGGTTGCTTCCATGTCTTGGCTGTTGTAAATAGTGCTGCTGTTAACATTGGGGTGCATGCATATTTTTGAATTATGGTTTTCTCTGGATATATGCCCAGGAGTGGGATTGCTGGATCATATGGTAGTTCTATTTTTAGTTTTTTAAGGAACCTCCATACTGTTCTCCATAGTGCCTGCACCAGTTTACATTCCCACCAAGAGTGTAGTAGGGTTCCTTTTTCTCTACACCCTCTCCAGCATTTATTATTTGTAGCCTTTTTGATGATGAATGCCAACTTTTCTAATACTTCCATGCAAAATATAAGAAAACCAGAAGTCAGGGAAGAACAATGACTTGACCAGTGTTGTACAAGTGGTAAAATACACATTTTTCATATATTAGTGACCTTTCAAACAGGACACTTTTCATATTGACCCTTAACTAAACTCTTAGCTCTTTGAGGAGAGAGGCAGTACCTGAGATGCAAGCATTTCCCTCCTGGGCCCACCATGGCACAGTGGTTAAGAGAACCCAAGATTTGTGGTCACAGGGACCTGTGTCTAAATTGTACCTCTATCACCTAATGGTCAGTACGTGGCTATGGGTCATCTCTGTAAGCAAAAAACACAATGAAGACAACACTAAAGGGATGAAAGGGAATGATGGATATAGAATCTGGTACAGAACAAAGGTTAGACAAATGGAAAATTTTCTTCCTAATGGATTTTTGATGATTGAGTTTAACCTAACAAGTTTTGGTATCCCCTTTGCTTGTCTGTCAGTGTTAGGAACAACCTCTGTGCTACAGCCTCTGGGCCTCACCTTTATCACTACAGTAGGAAGGACAAGTCCTTCTGAGAACTCCTCGTTTTGTTGCCAGCCAGCCACTCATGACCGTAATTCAGTGAGGCAAACGTGGAAGTGAAAATGATTTATCTTCCATTCTAAAAAGCATGATGTTTGGAACTTGACTTGAGAAACACCATTTTTGAGCTGTATAAATTGAGAAAAATCTTCACAGAAAAAGCATTCATAGTTACTTTATAGAGAATGAATATTCAGGCATTGATGAACTCTGTCACTATCCAGTTATTTTCAAAAAAGGAATGATATTCACAAGTGCTAATCCTCCCCCAACTTTTTAAGTAGGCCATATCAAGAGTGATTTACACTGAACGTCAACTGGGCTTTTGTTTTCCATTAGATAAAATATACTAGGTATAAACCAAGGATTTGGCTTAACCAAAATGGTGAACACCAGCTGGAAGACTGTCTGCAGTAGAATCACCATGGAAGCTTTTTAAACTACAGATTCTTTGCCACTCCCCCAGAGATTCTGTATTCAGTAGTTCTACTAGGACCCAGGCATTTATACTTTATGTTCCCAAGTGGGTTTTTTTTTGGCTGCACTGAGTGAGGGCTTTCTCTCTATTTGCGGTGAGCGGGGGCTACTCTTCATTGCAGTGCACAGGCTTCTCATTGTGGGGGCTTCTCTTGTTGCAGAGCACGAGCTCTAGACGCGCGGGCTTCAGTAGTTGCGGCACATGGGATCAGTAGTTGTGGCTCATGGGTTCTACAGTGCAGGCTCAGTAGTTGTGGTGCACAGGCTTAGTTGCTCCACGGCATGTGAGATCTTCCCAGACCAGGGCTTGAACCCGTGTCCCCTGCATTGGCAGGCGGATTCTTAACCACTGCATCCCTAGGGAAGTCCCAGTTCCCAAGTGGTTTTGATATGTAATCAGGTTCCCAAACGACTTCTCTAAGCAAAATACTGGTCTAGGAATGGAAGCTCAGTTATTGTTTAGCTTATTAATTTGTTATAGGGACTCATTCAAGTCTTTTGCCAGCACTAGTTCCCAGGTTTCTCATTTGTGAAATGGGAGGTTAGTTAACTTATCTCTAAGTTGTTTCTGGTGCTGATGTTTTATGACTTTATTTCTGAGGGTATAGTAATTGCAATATATGGCTCTAGACTGCTTATAAGGATAGTTTGTTGTTGTTATTGTTGATGTTGTTTGCCAAGATAGGCATTGTTCTGTAACACAAGACATAACAAACTGTGGGTATTGATACCAACAGAACAGCAGTCCAGAGAACCTTTTAAAGATAAATTGTGGGGAAATTCCCTGGCGGTCCAGTGGTTAGGACTCCGTGCTTCCCCTGCCAGGGGGCCCGGGTTCAATCCCTGGTCAGGGAACTAAGATCACTCAATCTGCGTGGCACGGCCAAAAAATATATAGACATATTGTGGTAAAAACACATAACGTGAGATCCACTCTCTTAACAAGTTTTAGAGTGAATACTACAGCAGATGTCTGAACTTCTCCCTGCACGACTGAAACTTTATACCCACGGAACAGCAAGTCCCCATCTCCCCCTCCTCCCAGCCCCTGGGAACCACCACTCTACGTTCTGCTCTGATGAGTATGACTGCTTTACACACCTCATATAAATGAAATCACGCAAGATATGTTCTTCTGACTGGATTATTTCCCTCAGCATAATATCCTCAGGGTCCATCCATGTTGTAGCATGTAGAAGGATTTCCTCCCTTTTTATGGCTGAATAGTATACCATCATATGTATATACCACATTTTCTCTATCCGCTCATCTGTTGATGGATATTTAGGTTGTTTTCACGTCTTGGCTGTTGTGAATAATGCTGCAGTAAACACAGAAGATCAATCAAAATCCTGATTTTAATTCTTTTGGATAAATATTCACAAGTGGTATTGCTGGATCATATGGTAGCTCCATTTTTCATTTTTTGAGGAAGATCCACACTGTTTTCCATAGTGGCTGTACTATTTTACATTCCCACCAACAGTGTACCAGGGTTCCAATTTCTCCATATCCTCACCAACAATGGTTATTTATTTATTTATTTTTGTAATAGCCCTTCTAACAGGTATGCAGGTATGCAGTATTCTAACAGGTATTACTCCTCATTGTGGTTTTGACTTGAATTTCCCTGATGATTAGTGATGTTGAGCACTTTTTCATGTGCCTGTTGGCCATTTGTATATTTTCCTTGGAGAAATATCTATTAATTTCCTTTGCAAATTTTCAATTGGGTTATTTTGGGTAATTAATTTTAATTGGGTTTTTTCACTATTAAGTTGTAGGAGTTCCTCCTATATTTTGGATATTAATCCCTTTTTGGTATATGATTTGCACATATTTTCTCCCATTCCATAGGCTGCCTTTGAGGGATCCATGATTTCAATGCAAGAAAACTTAGATTTTTTTTCTTCATTCTTTCTTTAAAACCTAATGGATAGTAGTCAAGCCCTTAACTTCTGTTGACTCAGTTTCCATATCTGCCAAAAGGGATAATAACACCATTCTTAATTAATTCTTTATCTTGTGAGCACCAGATGACTTAATATTTATTAAGATGCTTTGCATCATACACTTAAGTTATCGTCATTTTACATAACATTATCAAAATCCAACTCACATGTAGCATGTGTTTATAGAAAGCTAGTTCCTCTTAGATTTGTCCATAACAAGAGCCATAGAGATATTTTTGCAGTCTCTATTAGGTGGTAGGGAATGTGGTTGTATGTGACTTTTGAAATGCCTGGTCATCCATCTCTCCAGCTATTCATCTATGTATCCAACTCCAGTTAATAGTATTTATCTTCTCCTAATTATTTCATTCATAATAATTATAATGATATTTAAAATAATTACTATAATATTATACCTTACATGTACATGGTGCTTTACAGTTTACAAAGCACTTTGGTTTGCATACCATAGCAGTCAATTGTTTTTCCCTATTACATGTTTCTCTACTGAAGGTGGTCCATTTAAGAAAAATTTTAGCTGTATTCTTGCTAATGAGAAACAGAGATGGCTGTCTTAAATAATTGTTTATCTCTTTAACACATTGATCACATAACTTGTATCCTCATGTTAATATCATCAAGCTAGTTAGATGAAGTGGCTAATTACTTAGCAGGTACCCAAGGCCCAGAGAAAGTCCATGACTTGACTAAAATTAAATAGAAATTTAACCACAAGGGAAGATCTCTAGTCTGCGTTTCCTGATTTGGTCCAGACTCTGAACACCTGTATACCTGATGAACCCCAGTATCCTCATCACAACAGCCTCCCTGTTTGCCTCATCCCAGAGAGCTACCATCATTGGCTCCATGCCACCTCCTTCTCTGCAGTGCCTCAGATGAAAAAAAAAACCATGTCACTCTTCTCCACGTCCTAACCCCATTCTGTCACTCCTGCCTGTATGCTGGTGAAATATACTTTTGGCTTGGGGAAGAAGATTTGCAAATCGCCAACTCGGAGAAGGTCTTGTTGGGGGCTGGAGTGATGCAGTGACCAGGTTCCAGGGGGAGAAACTGTTCTATGGAGAGGGCTGTCTCCTCTGTGGTCTCTGTACTGAGAAAGGTCACTCTGTTTTCTGTATCAGTTTTCCTAAATTTAGTTTGTAATGGGATATATATAAACATATTATTTATATATACTCCCAGGTGTAAAAACCATAGTGTAATGAGGAGACATTGGAATTCATGAGTACAGCCTTACCATTTTACAGATGGGCAAACTGAGGCCTAATGAGTCTGAAGGATCTTGCCCAGTAAAATTGTCATGCACATGATAGAGTGGCAGAGCCAGCTCAGAACTCAGGGAAGCCTTGCCTGACTCTGCATAGAAAAAGTACAACCACCAAACATTTCCAAATCAACTCATATCTCTCCTTTATAGCACTTGTAAAAATTAAAACTAAATAATTATTTATTTATTTTGTTTACTGTCTTTCTCCTCCACTAGACTGGGAGCTCCTCGGGGGAGGAACTGGGTTTGTCTTGATCACTATCCTATCCTCAGTGTCTCACAGGATGCCTAGCACACAGAGAGTTCTTAATAAATATTTGTTGAGTAAATGAACAAATAGATGAATATATTAATGATAAATTAATAGACAAGCTAGGAATAGAGGCTGAGTTTTAAGATTCCAGAGTAGTAGTCCTCCTGTGGAGCAAACTGTCCCTCCATATTTTATATCTTGTAACATATTTTATATTTAATGATGGCATGAATGCATTTTTCATTCATTTTGTGTGCAAAGGCAAAAGGTCCCCTTGCTTTTAGGATGACAAATACAAAGTGATTTAAAATTATATAGTATATTGAGGACTGGAACAGGACCAAGGATTGGTTCAAAGCTGGTGACAGGATCTGATGGCACAGCTGACTGACCCAGGGAGGCTGGTTGTTCCAAGGATTCTGTTTCCTATACTGCATCCCACCCCATCCTATCTTCACCTTCCATCCCCTACTGCCCTCTTCATCTCACTCCTCACCCACCCATTACAGACCCTTGCCCAGTTTTCCATGCAAAGGACAGGGAAAGCTGATTCCCAGAGCTTGGCTATAATTTGTCACTGGGGGTTGCCTGGGTGTAAGAGCTAATGTTTGCCCAGATGCTCGAGTCAACTGGATCCTTTTTAGAGCATACACTCAAGTCTCTCCCCTTCCTTCTGCCCTCATCCTCAGACGTTTGTGATCAAAGGCAGCCACATGTACTGGTGACACTATTCTCCTGTTTTGGTCACTCCTAGGTCACCAGGTTGAGAGCAGGAGGATCATCCTGCTGCATTATTTAGTCTAGGTAGGCTTCCTGGAGCAGAAGGCCTTCAAAGTGTTTGGATAGCTTGTGAAGGACTGTCTGTCCATTGGCCAAAGTTTATCTTTTCATCTTCTTGCCTGAATCATGGGCCAATAAATTCCTCTGTCTGGTTTTTTTTTTTTTTTTAATTTATTTATTTATTTTTGGCTGTGTTGGGTCTTCGTTGCTGTGCGAGGGCTTTCTCCAGTTGCGGCGAGCGGGGGCCACTCTTCATCACGGTGCGCAGGCCTCTCACTATCGCGGCCTCTCGTTGCGGAGCACAGGCTCCAGACGCGCAGGCTCAGTAGTTGTGGCTCACGGGCCTAGTTGCTCCGCGGCATGTGGGATCTTCCCAGACCAGGGCTCGAACCCGTGTCCCCTGCATTGGCAGGCAGATCCTCAACCGCTGCACCACCAGGGAAGCCCCTCTGTCTGGTTTTGATTCTTGCTTCTCTGAACCATGTGACAGCACTAGCCCTTACCTCAGAGTGTACTGTCTTAAACATTGAGGTTTGAAAATTAGTTAATATCAGTCTGACATGATGTCCTATTTCTGACTTAAGTGTGCTTCCAGTTAGAGAAGTAGCAGATCATGAAGGGAATTTAGGCTTCACCTTCCTTGGGATATTGAAGAGCAAACTGAGTTCCAGAAGAGAAAAATGACTTTTCCAAGTCCCCACAGCAAGTTCCTCTCCAGTTATTCCAATTTGTGATTTTTAAAGCTAGCCATTGTTAGTCACAAATAGACATTTGAGAAGGTGGATAAGAATCACCTAGGGAGCTTGCTAAATATGTTCTCTTTCAGTTGGTCTGTAGTAGGGCCCAGGGATATACACTTTAAACTCCCTTCCCGTGTTCTGCTGTCTGAGGACTACACTTGCCCTGGTGTGGACCCTGAGGACACCCCGATTGGTAAAGTAGGTGCAGCCAGGCAGAAAACTGACTATTGAGAGGGCCCAAGATGATTAAACAGAGGTAGACAAAAGGAGGTTGGAGAAGGTGATAGTAGTGGTGATAGAGGTGGAGGAGGATGCATTAGTGGTACATCTTAAACAGGGTCTTTTGATAGCAAGCAACAGAAATCAGTCAAGCAGCCTATATAATTTTTCTAGAGCTGCCATAATAAAATACCACAGACTGGGGGCTTAATCAATGGAAATTTATTTTTCATAGTTCTGTTGGCTGGAAGTCCAAGTCCAAGGTGTCAGCACAGTTGATTTCATTCTAAGACCTCCCTCCTTGGCTTGCAGATGGCTGCCTTCTCGCTATGTTCTCCATGGTCCTTCCTCTGTGTGCACACATCCCTTGTGTCTCTTTGTATATCTAAATTTCCTCTTGTTAAAAGGACACCAGTCAGATTGGATTAGGGTCCCACCAATGGCTTCATTTAATTGCCTCTTTAAAGACCTTATCTCCAAATACAGTTACATTCTGGAGTACTGGGGTTAGAGCTCCAACATATGAATTTTGAGGGGACATAATTCAGCCCATAACACTGTCCTAGGCTCACAGAGTTGATAGGGCACTGAGAGACCAGGCTTAGTAATGGGTAAATCCAAGTGGTCTAAGTTGAGAGGATGAGGTAAGTGGTCCTGGGGATGAGAGAACAATTTAGCCTGGAAAACCTAATGTTTTTATACTCTCCATTTCCCCTTCCTGGGGGTTATAGGCATACTTTCAATCTTGCTGTGTTTCCATGAGATGATATAGAATTAAATTGTAAGGCTTTCATCCAAGTTCAAAAATATCAACCGCACAGATACACGTTGAAGACATGATTTAGAGTAGTGAATGAAAGATCATGACTGTTACTTAACTTTCTCTGAGGCAGCCATGAATAGAATATAAGGGTGTACACTGAGAAATCTAGATTTAAGTTCCTGCTTCCACTTTTTGATGGAGACGCAGATAAATAGAATACTGACAGTAGAAAACAACCAAAAATTTAAAACTGATAATTCAATAACAGACACTCAAATGTACCAACTATATACCAGGCACAGTTTTAAGAGCTTTACATATATTAACTAATCTTTACAGCAACTTTATGAGATAAGCATTGCTATTATATTCATCGTCCAGATAAGAAAAATTGGTACAAAGTGTAATTTTCCCAGGATCACCCTGTGAGTCATAGAGCTGGAAGTTGAACTCAGGGAGTCTGACTCTAGAGTTCTGTACTATGCTGTCTCTCAATGAAGAGTGCAGAAAATTGGAGATTTTTCTAGAACAATCAGTTTTCAGATGTACTTTAAGTTACCATATGGAAACGTGTTGATTCTGTATGAAGCATCAGAGTAGATCTAGAATCAGTGGCTGGGGAGATACATTGTTCAGCAGTTTCTAACTCAACTGTATAAAGAAATTTGGAATAGTTCAATAAGGGATTGGGCTACTATAGCAGATAGAGTTGATGGCCTATACCTAATAAACATTTTCCCTTTTTCTTTGCTTATAAAACTATTCTTTGTTCCAGAGGGCAGTGGGTACAACTCCAACTGCATTATTCACAATTGGTCAAGGCCAACTCTGTCAATCCTCTACCCCTCTGCCAATGACTGGTTTAGGGATGGGCATGTGATCATGTTCTGACCAATGAGATGCTAGGGAACTCTTAGGGGACTTGGAAAGTTTTTCTACAATAATTATTAAAAGGGAGAGATATATGAGGAGAAAGCCTTTAGTGTGTACCACTTTTCTTCTTGTTTTAATAGTATCAGATGAGAGAAAGAAAATTGAGCCAGTGAGGAAAACCATCACTGATTTCCTATGAAATGGAAAGAGCCTTGGAACTTGGTGACTCTTTTGAGCAACCAAGCAACCCTGATGCCACTTCCCTTCGGACTTCTTGTTAAGTGAGATGTCAAAACTTTGTATGGTTAAATATACTGTTACTGTGGCTCCAATCATCCTGATACAGCTGCCTTGGAAGATAATGAGTTCAATCCTTGGAGGTATGTAAGCAGAACCTGGAGGCCCACTTATCAGGAATGTAATAGCAGGGGCTCAGGCTTTAGATAGGGTTTTACTGGAGAACAATTAAGGTCACTTCTAGTCCTAATAGTCTGTGATTGTCTTCATGCCCCTATACAACCCTGGCACAAGTCACTCTGTGTGACTCCCTATGTCTGCGCGTATTGAGTCAGGCTGGCAGCCACGGTTGACATTCTCTATGAGTCACTTGTAGTGTCAAGCCCTTGTAAAAAGGCAGAGGCTGTGATGTCACAGTTCCTCCAGTGACACAGCATCAGGGGACAGCCAGAAATAGACATGTGGAAGCCCTTGCCACCGGCGCTCTCTTGTACTCTGACACAAGTCACATTTCTCTTAGCTCAGAAGCCAGGCTGCTGGAGAATTGGTGAACCAAAATAGGCAGGACGTCTAGTCACTCTCCTAGAATTCCCCATCTGCTCTGACAAAGTTCTGGGGACACCCAAGGTGAAACTCGCCCAGCAGAACATTGAGAAAGTGACAGAGATTTAGCTGGGCTTTGGTTCCCCATCACAGTGAGACCCTCAGAAAATAAGGCACTGAGAAAACGTCTAGAGTCAGCTTTGTCCTCAACGCATTCTTGAGACCTAAGGTTGGGAAGTGTTGGAGACCATGGTCTGCTTCATCTCTTATGTCCTGGTGCTGCAGGCTGCTGGTTGCTGCTGAATGTAGCAGCCAGACCCTTTAGAGCCATGCCAGCCATCTGATGGGATGCAGAGAAGCCAGAGACCTCTGGCACTTTTGCTTAGAAACAATTTTTACATAATATCGATTATCATAGAAGCAGATAATATTTGTTGGGATTTTAGGGGATCAGTAGAAAATACCTACCTTTTTCCCTAAATCTAAGCCAATTCAGTGATGGATGTAAGAATCAGGAACATGGTTATCAAAGTGTCAACTCTGTTACTGATGAAAGTTAGGTTGGAGCATTTGGCTGAAGGATGAGGAAACAATGGATGTCCTAATACTGCATCTCAGAAAAGAACATTCTCAGACCAGCAGAGCATGTCCAATCACAGGCATCCCCTTAGAGAGTGGGCATCTCCTTTGTTGAACCTAATGCATGGCTGAGAGCAGACCCCAAAGTACCCTTCCAAATGCACACTCGGATAAATCTCCTCTCCCTTGGGAAGTGTGAGTAAAAGTGGGAAGAGAGGCCAGGAATGTTGGTCTAGCTGAAGTCCCTGCACATGGAAATATGATGAGTGAGAAATAAGTGTTTCTCCCAACCATACTGGCTGAGTCCTCAATATTTGCTAGACACTGTGCCAGGTATCTGCATAGACTATACAGTTTAATTCTCTTTTCAACCTTCTGAGGAAAGTCCTAGTATTATCTTCATCCCACAAATGGAGAAACTGAGGCCCAGAAAGATCAAGACCTTTGCTGAGCTGGCACACCCAGTATGTGGTGAGAGGGGATCAGGATGGAGCCGTGTATGAGGCCAGAACCCACCTTGTAGGCGCCATGCCACACCTCCTTGTCATGACTGTGCACTGTGGTTGGGGTACCATGAGGAGATGGGAGAACACAGGGTTCATGATCGGGAGACTTGGGCTCTGACCCAAGTTCAGCCACGTCTTAGCCCCACAACTGTGGTGTCCTCACCTGCAAAATAGGGATTGTGATGCCTTTTCTGAGAAGCTCAGGAAGTCCCTAGAGGGTCAAGTGAGATCATGGGTATTAAAGTGTTTGGTAACTGGCAGGCCCCAGGCACACATGTGCATCTGGGAGTGGGAGAGCTCTGAGTTCCATCCCTACCTCCCCTAAGAACTATCCCAATGATGTGGTCCAGCCTCTTGATTTGCAATACCTCAGTTTCACCACCTGTAAAATGAGTGCACTAGTCCTTGACTTAACTAACCTCTCAGAGGTGTTGAGATAACTCAAAGGGGGTAAGGCTAAGACAGTGCTTTCTTTGTGCACTATTGATATTCAGTATCAATGAATATGAATGAATCATGAATATGATGAGGACTGTTATTTTCTGTGAGATGTGTTGAGGACAGTGACTATTTTTGGTGATAAAATGATTTTTTTATACTTTCATAGACTCACTTATCTGAAGAATTAAAAGGTTGGTAAATTTAGCTTTGCATCTCAGCAATTTTATTATACAAAATAAAATACTAAAAGAAAAATCTTTATCTAATTCAAATGATTCAACTCAGAAACATAAGCAAGTATTAGCTTTGTAGTCAGCCTTATGTGCTAAGGGGCTAAGGGGCATAAAACAAAGATCCAAACATGCATATAGCGCTCACTGTGTGTCTATTATGATTCTAGATACTTTAAATATATTCATTTATTTAATGTTCACAATAACCCTGTGAACAGGCGTATTATTATCTCCATTTTGTAAGTGGGGAGTAGGGGAAACAGAGGCTCAGAGAGGTTAAGTGACATGCCCAGAATCTCACAGAGCATAAGGAGCAGAATCAGGGTTTGAACCCAAGCAGTGCAGCTTCAGAATCTATTGTCTTAACCATTAGAGCAGGACTTGAGAAGCATAGTCTCTGCCTTCAAACAGCTTGCAGAACAGTTTACGAACCAGTTGAGAGGCAAGAATTACATAGGAAATAAATAAATTAGAAAGCCATATAAGACACTACTGTGTTGAACTACATGCCAAATGATGCTGTCTGAACTACAGGATTAAAAGATTCAGAGTAGAGCAAGGTCATGGAAGTGATATGGGAGAGGTGGTACCTGACCTGGGCCTTTTAGGGCAGTAGGATTTGAATAGGTAGGTAAAACAATAAGACCATCCACGTGGTACTTGGCCCAGCCTAATGGACCTCTTAATTGAGAAAGCATTGGCTGAAAAAATACCACTAAATAAGGAAATGTATCATATAAAGAAGACGGCTCTAGGAATAAACAGAGGACAGTATTCCAGACCACTTACTAATCATATGACAATTTGTGCTTCAGTGTCTTCGTCCATAAAATGCAGATAGTAATTCCAACTTTGCCTTCCTTCCAAAGTCAAACTCATTTTGAAAATAACAAAGTACTGTATACATATGCAGTGAAGTAATATTTTTAAAATAATTTATATTTTTAGATAATTTATATTTTTATCTTTTTTCTTCCCAATTACAGGGGCTTTGCCCTAGTTGGCTGAGGAGTCTTTTGCCTAGAAAAAGGAAGGGCAAGATTACGAATGCCAGAGGAGGGATACACACCAAAAGGAACATCCATAAAACCAGGCTGTAGTTTACTTGAGAAGGAGTTGCCTAAATTCCTTTAGCTGCCTGTTTGGCATATATCAAGACCAGGCTTTATCTAAGGGATGTCTGCCCCTGAAGGCCAGGTAGAAGAGCCTGCCCCTTTCTGGCTTCAAAGCTATTAGGAAACAGGGGAGAGAAGGGAGTGAAAGAGCAGAGCAAAGAGACATGGTCCTAATTTTCTCATCCCTGTGTTGGCTTTGGCACAGGAAGCCAGAGGCTCATTAGAGAAATTGGGCCGACATTGACTGAGATTTGCTTCTTCACCAGCCTAGGACACAAGATGGACCTGCCAGTCCCGTGTGGTGTAGCTTGGTCCCAAGAATACTTGAGAGTGTGTTTGGGGTTCTTGCCAGTGTGGGTTATGGTGGTAGGGGCAAGCTGGTCCTGCAGTGAAGACTGAGGGTAGACCTGCCAGGTGGGGAGAGTGGAGTTACAGCCAAACCTCGAAGTCTCTGCTGCTAGCAGTAGGTGGGGTGAAGCGCAGGTGGCCAGGGGCCCCCAGTCTGTATTCTGATTGAAGAAAAAGAGAAAATGAGAAGCAATGTCCTGCCAGCTTCCCTTTCTGCCATGTGGGGCAGAGGGGCAGGTGGATATCAGTTGGACAAGAGATGTGATTTCTGGACCACAGTGGGCAGGAGACCATCCTTCTACCTATATATCACCGTGAACAATTGTAAACCATAACTGTAGACTTCTCCCTTTCTCCACGTTTTCCTTATACACAGAATTCCTCTTGCTGGAGAAGCAGGGAGAGGCTGTTTGAAAGATTAAAACATTTTTATTCTAAGGAGACTGATACTACCTAAAATGACCATTTAGATAATAAGAGCAGACAGGTTTTAAACTAGATTGATCATTTAGTTCATTTTTCTACTAACTGTCAGGTGAGGGTTATAGACAAATGAAAGTTCACTTACAAGCAAGATAAATCCAAGTTGAAGTGGGAACAAAATTGTGTGATTCAATTATGTATAATGGTATTGTTTTTAAACATTTCTGACTGAAAATAAACCATCTAAATATTGAATTTTTAAATATTAAGCAACATTAAACTTTGGCTGAAGCAATATAATATTTGTAAAAGTTCCTGGCACATATTAAGTGCTAGGTGAATATTAATTGTATTCATGTTGTTTGGGGTCAAGGTCAGGAAATAGAACCACTGTGTTCTTTGTATCACAGCTCTTTTAGAGCCTGAATGCTGGGCAAGATGGACCCAGAATAGCATCACTGCTTTTCCTTTGTGTGATGATGTGAGGAAGTGTGGTCCAGAGGAGAGATTCCCAAACCTGGTCCTGCATTAGAATCATCTGGACTGCTTATTTAAGAATATAGATAATTTCTCCTCTGGTTCCCCTTGTGATTATGATTCAGTATTTCTGGGGAGGTGCCAAGGCATCTTTTAAACACCATTAGAAATCTGTTCGGATGGCATTGTAAATACCAAGGGGAACTGTGGTACATCTTCAGTTATTTTTTTCCTTCTTTGATTGTTGTTGACTCTCACAGACTCACGTATGGGTAGACTAGAGAACGTCTGGTTTGATTGTTTTTTTTAGTTTTGTCTGTGTCTAACCAGCTCAGCTTCTGTCAATTCCCTAAATTCCAAAACAAAATAAACATAAAGAATGATGAGATTTTTTGCTGGCCAGGTCAAAGAAAACGGCATCTCCCCTTTACTTCAGAACACAGTCTCCATGCCAAGAGCAACGATTAGGTGTGAGGGGAAATCCTTAACTGGACTGAACCATTTTCTTGTTTTTCTCCTTTTTTCCTCCCTGTTTTCATGTCCCAGAGGTCCATTGTTGTTATCAACTCTCAAAGAGGATTTTTATTGCAGCACAAATTGCTTAGCATGCAAGGTGCATGCTAGAATTCCTATAAGAAAGTCCTCTTTCTTTAGAGTCCTAGCACTTTCTCCCACTTCTGCCACCAGTTTTAGGGTGCCGTTGCCTTACTGTGGCCTCCCCAGCACTTTCTGAGTCATTCTTTTTGGTTGGTCACCTGACCAAAACTGGTGCCCTGGCTGAAGCTGGCAAATGGCCATTGCGCTGAACATAATCGTTCCAGTAAAACATGGCTGATTAGCAAAGAAATCTCCATACGCCTTTCTATTCTAAATTTGCTGTTAGAATTCTGGTCCCTCTCAGAGGTCACGCTAACCTAGTTAAGGCTCTAGGAGAAAATACTGTCGTTCCAGCTCATTGCATTTGCATTAAAATATATTGTCCTTCAGCTGACATGCTAACCAGCAACTCGTCGTCTGCAATTTCTCGCAAAACTTGAACTGCAGGGCACCATCCGTTATTTAAACTGGAATCGGGGAAGCTCAGCGAAAATATATGATGGGCAGCAAGACATGAAGGCCCTTAAAGTTCTAGCTCTGTGCACTTCACTCTGGATAAAGTGAAAAGATTTTGATGTAAAGAAGATTACTGCATAGTAAAGGATGCTAACTGCTGGGGTCCTTCCACTGTCGCATCCTGTAGAGATGATATGGTATTGTGAGAGCATGAATGTCAGAGTCAGACTTCCTCGTTGAGATTCCTGTTCTACTACGGACAAAGTTTGGGGATTTGGGCAGGTTACTTAGCTTTTTTGTGCCACAGTGTATATTTCTATAAAACAGGAGTGATAATAAAATAGTACATATCTCACTGGGTTACCATGAGGCTCAAATGAGATCATTGCTGTAGAGTGACATGTTACATATGCTCAATCGATGTTAGCTATTATTATTATTTTACTGTTAGTATTATGTATGCTCAATCGATGTTAGCGACTTATTTATTTATTTATTTTAACATCTTTATTAGAGTATAATTGCTTTAAAATGGTGTCTTAGTTTCTGCTTTATAACAAAGAGAATCACTTATACATATACATATATCCCCATATCTCCTCCCTCTTGCATCTTCTTCCCACCCTCCCTGTCCCACCCCTATCCCACCCCTCAGCTCGGTCACAAAACATGGAGCTGATCTCCCTGTGCTACGTGGCAGCTTTACACTAGCTATCTGTGTTACATTTGGTAGTGTATATATGCCCATGCCACTCTCTCACTTCATCCCAGCTTACCCTTCCCCCTCCCCGTGTCTTCAAGTCCATTCTCTACATCTGCATCTTTATTCCTGTCCTGCCCCTAGGTTCTTAAGAACCTTTTTTTTTTCTTTAAGATTCTATAGCATATGGTATTTGTATTTCTCTTTCTGACTTACTTCACTCTGTATGACAGTCTCTAGGTCCATCCACCTGACTACAGATAACTCAATTTCGTTTCTTTTTATGGCTGAGTAATATTCCATTGTATATATGTGCCACATCTTCTTTATCCATTCATCTGTCGATAGACACTTAGGTTGCTTCCATGTCCTGGCTATTGTAAATAGAGCTGCAGTGAACATTGTGGCACATGACTCTTTTTGAATTATGGTTTTCTCAGGGTATATGCCCAGTATTGGGATTGTTGGGTCATATGGTAGTTCTATTTTTAGTTTCTTAAGGAACCTCCATACTGTTCTCCATAGTGGCTGTATCAATTTACATTCCCACCAGCAGTGCAAGAGGGTTCCCTTTTCTCCATACCCTCTCCAACATTTATTGTTTCTAGATATTTTGGTGATGGCCATTCCGACTGGTGTGAGGCGAGATGCCTCATTGTAGTTTGATTTGCATTTCTCTAATGATTAGTGATGTTGAGTATTCTTTCATGTGTTTGTTGGCAATCTGTATATCTTCTTTGGAGAAATGTCTATTTAGGTCTTCTGCCCATTTTTGGATTGGGTTGTTTGTTTTTTTGATCCTGAGTGGCATGAGCTGTTTGTAAATTTTGGAGGTTAATCCTTTGTCAGTTGCTTCATTTGCAAATTATTTTTTCCCATTCTGAGGGTTGTCTTTTCGTCTTGCTTATGGTTTCCTTTGATGTGCAAAAGATTTTAAGTTTCATTAGGTCTCATTTGTTTAGTTTTGTTTTTATTTCCATTTCTCTAGGAGGTGGGTCCAAAAGGATCTGGCCGTGATTTATGTCATAGAGTGTTTTGCCTATGTTTTCCTCTAAGAGTTTTACAGTGTCTGGCCTTACATTTAGGTCTTTAATCCATTTTGAGTTTATTTTTGTGTATGGTGTTAGACAGTATGCTAAATTCATTCTTTTACATGTAGCTATCCAGTTTTCCCAATACCACTTATTGAAGAGGCTGTCTTTTCTCCGTTGTATATTCTTGCATCCTTTATCAAAAATAAGGTGACCATATGTGCGTGGGTTTAGCTCTGGGCTTTCTATCCTGTTCCATTGATCTATATTTCTGTTTTTGTGCCAGTACCATACTTTCTTGATTACTGTAGCTATGTAGTATAATCTGAAGTCAGGGAGGCTGATTCCTCCAGCTCCATTTTTCTTTCTCAAGATTGCTTCGGCTATTCGGGATCTTTTGTGTTTCCATACAAATTGTGAAACTTTTTGTTCTAGTTCTGTGAAACATGCCATTGATAGTTTGATAGGGATTGCATTGAATCTGTAGATTGCTTTGGGTAGTATAGTCATTTTCAAAATGTTGATACTTCCAATCCAAGAACATGGTATATCTCTCCATCCATTTGTATCATCTTTAATTTCTTTCATAAGTGTCTTATAGTTTTCTGTATACAGGTCTTTTGTCTCCTTAGATAGGTTTATTCCTAGGTATTTTATTTTTGTTGCAATGGTAAATGGGAGTGTTTCTTTAATTTCTCTTTCAGATTTTTCATCATTAGTGTATAGGAATGCAAGAGATTTCTGTGCTTTAATTTTGTATCCTGCTACAAATTCATTGATTAGTTCTAGTAGTTTTCTGGTAGAGTCTTTAGGACTCTCTATGTATAGTATCATGTCATCTGCAAACAGTGACAGTTTTACTTCTTCTTTTCTGATTTGGATTCCTTTTATTTCTTTTTCTTCTCTGATTACTGTGGCTAAAACTTCCAAAACTTTGTTGAATAATAGTGGAGACAGTGGGCAACCATGTCTTTCTCCTGGTCTTAGAGGAAATGCTTTCAGTTTTTCACCATTGAGAATGATATTTGCTGAGGGTTTGTCATATATGGCCTTTATTATGTTGAGTTAGGTTCTTCATTTATTTCTGATCTGATCTTTATGATCTCTTTCCTTCTGCTAACTTTAGGGTTTTTTTTTTTCTTCTTTAATTGCTTTAGGTGTAAGGTTAGGTTGTTTATTTGAGATGTTTGTTGTTTCTTGAGGTAGGATTGTATTGCTATAAACTTCCCTCTTAGAACTGCTTTTGCTTCATCCCATAGGTTTTGGGTCATCGTGTTTTCATTGTCATTTGTTTCTTGGTATTTTTTGATTTCCACTTTGATTTCTTTAGTGATCTCTCGGTTATTTAGTAGCATATTGGTTATCCTCCATATGCTTGTATTTTTTACAGATGTTTTTCCTGTAATTGATATCTAGTCTCACAGCATTGTGATCGTAAAAGATACTTGATACAATTTCAATTTTCTTAAATATACTAATGCTTGATTTGTGACCCAAATTATGATCTATCCTGGAGAATGTTCCATGAGCACTTGAGAAGAAAGTGTATTCTGTTGTTTTTGGATGGAATGTCCTATAAATATCAATTAAGTCCATCGTGTTTAATGTGTCATTTAAAACTTGTGTTTACTTATGTATTTTCATTTTGGATGATCTGTCCATTGGTGAAAGTGGGGTGTTAAAGTCCCCTACTATGATTGTGTTACTGTCGATTTCCCCTTTTATGGCTGTTAGCATTTGCCTTCTGTATTGAGGTGCTCCTATGTTGGGTGCATAAATATTTACAATTGTTATATCTTCTTCTTGGATTGATCCCTTGATCATTATGTAGTGTCCTTCTTTGTCTCTTGTAATAGTGTTTATTTTAAAGTCTATTTTGTCTGATATGAGAATTGCTACACCAGCTTTATTTATTTTATTTGCATGGAATATCTTTTTCCATCCTCTCACTTTCAGTCTGTATTTGTCCCTCAGTCTGAAGTGGGTCTCTTGTAGACAGCATATATATGGGTCTTGTTTTTGTATCCATTCATCCAGTCTGTGTCTTTTGGTCGGGGCATTTAATCCATTTACATTTAAAGTAATTATCCATAAGTATGTTCCTATTACCATTTTCTTAATTGTTTTGGGCTTGTTATTGTAGTTCTTTTCCTTCTCTTGTGTTTCCTGCCTAGAGAAGTTCCTTTAGCATTTGTTGTAAAGCTGGTTTTGTGGTGCTGAATTCTCTTAGCTTTTGCTTGTCTGTGAAGGTTTTAATTTCTCTGTGAAATCTGAATGAGATTCTTGCTGGGTAGAGTAATCTTGGTTGTAGTTTTTTCCCTTTCATCACTTTAAATATTTCCTGCCAGTCCCTTCTGGCTTGCAGAATTTCTGCTGAAAGATCAGCTGTTAACCTTATGGGGATTCCCTTGTATGTTGTTTTTCCCTTGCTGCTTTTAATATTTTTTCTTTGTATTTAGTTTTTGATAGTTTGATTAATACGTTTTGGTGTGTTTCTCCATGGATCTATCCTTTATGGAACTCTCTGTGCTTCCTGGGCTTGATTGACTCTTTCCTTTCCCATATTAGGGAAATTTGCAACTATAACCTCTTCAAATATTTTCACAGTCCCTTTCTTTTTCTCTTCTTCTTCTGGGACCCCTGTAATTCGAATGTTTGTGCATTTAGTGTTGTCCCAGAAGTGTCTAAAACTGTCTTCAGTTCTTTTCATTCTTTTTTCTTTATTTTTCTCTGCAGTAGTTATTTCCACTATTTTTTCTTCCAGGTCACTTATCCGTTCTTCTGCCTCAGTTATTCTGCCATTGATTCCTTCTAGAGAATTTTTAAGTTCATTTATTGTGTTGTTCGTCTCTGTTTTTTTGCTCTTTAGTTCTTCTAGGTCCTTGTTAAACATTTCTTGTATTTTCTCAATTTTATTTTCAAGATTTTGGATCATCTTTACTATCATTACTCTGAATTCTTTTTCAGGTAGACTGCCTATTTCCTCTTCATTTGTTTGGTCTGGTGGGTTTTTGCCTTGTTCCTTCATCTGCTGTGTGTTTCTCTGTCTTCTCATTTTGCTTAACTTACTGTGTTTAGGGTCTCCTTTTCGCAGGTTGCAGGTTTGTATTTTTGGGTGTCTGCCCCCAGTGGCTAAGGTTAGTTCAGTGGGTTGTGTAGGCTTTCTGGTGGAGGGGAATAGTGCCTGTGTTCTGGTCGATGAGGCTGTATCTTGTCTTTCTTGTGGGCAGGACAGTGTCTGGTGGTTTGTTTTGGGGTGTCTGTGACCCTATTATGATTTTAGGCAACCTCTCTGCTAATGGGTGGGTTTTTGTTCCTGTCTTGCTAGTTGTTTGGTGTAGGGTGTCCAGCACTGTAGCTTCCTGGTCATTGAGTGGAGCTGAGTCTTAGTGTTGAAATGGAGTTCTCTGGGAGAGCCTTCGCCATTTGATATTACATGGAGCCTTGAGGTCTCTGGTGGACCTATGTCCTGAACTCAGCTCTCCCACCTCAGAGGCACAGGCCTGACACCTGGCCAGAGCACCAAGACCCTGTCAGCCACACAGCTGTCCGGCTGTGTCATAGAGCCCCAGGAGGTACTCTTTGCCCCCTACGGTGATGCTAATATGAAGTGGTGTGAGGCTGGGATGATGTGGCCCCCAGCTGCCCACTCCTTTCTCCCAAGTCCTGTAGCCACATTTCCCCTTTGGGGCTTGGGGCAGTAGGGAAGGCGGCTGTAGGAAGGTCAAGGAGGTCAGCCCCGGGTGCCAAGGGGGTCACAACTTTTATTAGTAACCATCACACACGTACAGAACAGTTAATCCTTCATGTGTCTCATTGATATAATTCTTAAAGACCTATTTGAGAAAAGATATCCAGGTGCTGAGACTACAACAGTAAATGAGAAGGGATGGTTTCTCCATCTGCAAAGATTACATTCCAGAGAGACAGCCTGGAAGTTAAGTTACGAATCACTGCAGGTTCAAGAAGAGGGTGGAAGGTCATTTTACAAGAATGTTATAAATTTGTTTTTATTGGTTGGGAGGTTGTAAATTGCTTAGAACAATACCTGATACCATATACTAAGCCTGTAATATTTTTATTTATATTATTATTGTTATATTAATGTAATTTCCACCTGTACTTACTTGTAGTATCTTGTTCAAACTTTATGACAACCTTGTGAGAAAGGTACTATGATTACCATATGTTACTGATGAGGAAATCAAGGCTTAGATAGGTTAAGTAACTTAATGTCACATAACCTTTATGTGACAGAACCACAATTTACACCAGCTACATTGGCTCTTTTGGAATTCTTGTTTGCTTATTTGTCATAACCTGTGTCTCTCAAAGCAATTGCAGAGGTATAAAAAGTCTGTTTTCCGTCTTTTGACTTGTACATTCTAAATCATTCTCTTCTTTTAAGGGGAGAGCTGTCAAATGTTTAGTGATGCATAGTGAGCTTTTGAAGGTCCTTGGCTATAACAAGTTTCAGTGGACTGAATATTTGTGTCCCCCTCAAGTTCATATGTTGCACTCCTAACCTTTAATGTGATGGTGTTTGGAGGTGTAGGTCCTCATGATTAAGTCATGATGGTGGAGCCCTAATGAATGAAGTTTGTGCCCTTATGAAAGAGACCCCAGGGCACTCCCTTGCCCTTTCTGCTATGTGAGGTGAGAAAACAGCCATCTCTGAACCAGGATGTTATTTTCATCAGACACTGAATTTGGTGGTGCCTTGCTTTTGGCCTTCCCAGCCTCCAGAACTGTGAGAGTTAAATGTTTGTTGCTTAAGCAACCCAGTTTATGGATTTTTGTTATAGCAGCTTGAACAGACTGAGACACAGATCTTTGTAGGGAAGGGGGCCACAACATTTGGTCCCTAGGGATTCCCTATGGTTTGAGCTCTCACTCATTATTACATGACCTTGAGAGTTTATCTACCTCACTTCCAGACTTTAGGCAAGACTGTATCTAATCCTTCCTCAAGAAAACATCTAATTTAAAAACATTCTTGCAGACAAGGGGAATCTATACTCTCCCTTTATGAACTTTAAATAAAGTTGGATTAAAAAAAAATCAGAGTTGGAAGAAACTGTAAAGATCATTTAAACCAACTCCTCCAATTTGTATTTGATGTGGAGACCCAGGGAAGGAATGGGAATTGCCCAAGTTTACTTGGTTAACTACTGTACAGCATGGTGGCTGAGCATGTGGACACTGGAGCCAGATGGCCTGGGTTTGACTTCTAGCTCTACTGCCTCCTAGTTGTGAAACCTCTTTGTAAAATGGTGGTAATAATAGTACATACTTAAAAAGGTTGTTGTGAGGATTAAGTGAGTTACTATATGTAAAGCACTTGGAACAGAGGCTGGCTGATAATAAACTATACATAAGTATTTACTATTCTTTTTTGTTGTTGACAGAACTAGGATTTGGGTCCAGATTGCTTAACTCCCTGCTTAGTGCACTTTTTATTTTCTTAAACTCTCTCTGTCATGATCTTCTTTGCATCTAGCTGAGGTTCATCTTAGTTTAGTTTGACCCCTGCCCACTGTTCTGTTCTTAGTCTGGTTATATTTGTAGTCCTTATGGATACTACCTTCACAAATTAGATCATGGGACTCTGAGGTCATATAGACCTAGGACTGAATTCCAACTTTACCACATATAGTTAGTTAGCCTCCTGTACCTCTCATTTTTCATTTGTAGACTGGGGTTAAAGAACAGTACCTACCAAAGCTTCTGCACGACAAAGGAAGCAATTAATAAAATGAAAAGGCAACCTACGGAAGGGGAGAAGATGTTTGCAAACCATGTATTGGATATTATCTAAAATATATAAGAAACTCCTACGACTCAATAGCAAACACACACACGCACACACACACAAAGAATTGAATTTTAAAACGAGCAAAGGAACTGAATAGACATTTCTCCAGAGAAGACATACAAATGGCTAACAGGTACCTGAAAAGATGCTCAAAATCACTAATCATAAGGGAAATGCAGATCAAAACAACAATGAAATCTCACCTCACACCTGTTAGGATGGCTATATACATATACACATATATGTACATATATACATATATATATATATATATATACATATACATACACACACATATATACCTATATGTATATATATGTAGATATGTTGGTGAGGATATAGAGAAAAGGGGACACTTGTACACTGTTGGTGGAAATGTAAATTAGTATAGACACAATTTACAACAAATTTGGAAAACATTATGGAGGTTCCTCAAAAAATTTTTAAAAAAGTACTATATGATCCAGCAATTCCTTTTCTGGGTATATACCCAAAGGAAATGATATCTCTTGAAGAGCTATCTGTGTTCGCATGTCCATCACAGCATTAGTCATAATAGTCAGGAGGTGAAAGCAATGTAAATGTGAATTTACATTTACATTAATTGTGAATGGATTTCTTAGATGTAGTATATACATAAAATGGAATATTGTTTAGCCTTAAAAAAATGGAAATCTTGCCTTTTGCGACAATATGGATGAACCTGGAGGACATCACGTTACGTGAAATAAGCCAGTCACAGAAGTACTAATACTACAGGATGCCGCTTACATGATGAATGTAAAATAGTCAAACTCATAGAAGCAGGGAGTAGAATGGTGGTTGCCAGGGACTGGGGGAGATGAAAATGGGGATGTCTTAGTCATAGGGTACAAAGTTTCAGTTGATGAATAAGTACTGGAGACCTACTCTACAGCATAGTACCTGCCTTAGTCTGTTCGGGCTTCTATAACAAAATGTCACAGACTGGTTAGCTTATAAGCAACAGAAATTTGTTGCTTATAGTTCTGGGAGCGAGAATTCTGAGATCAGGGTGCCAGCATGGTCAAGTAAGGGGCTTTTTCCAGGTTGCAGACTTCTCATTGTATCCTCACATGGCAGAAGTGACTAGGGATCTCTGTGGTATCTATTTTATAAGAGCACTAATCCCATTCATGAGGGCTCCACCCTTATGACCTAATTACCTCCCAAAGGTCCCACCTACTAATACCATCACTTTTGGGGGTTAGGAGTTCACCTTATGAATTTTTGGGGGGACACAAACAATCCGGTCATCACTGTTCCTATAGTTAATGATACTGTATTGTACACTTAATATTTTGCTAAGAGGGTAGATCATATGTTAAGCATTTTTATCACAAAAAATAATGACATGATTAAGAGGGCAGGAGGAAACTTTTGGAGTTGAAATATTTAAGACATAGATTGTGGTGATGATTTCACAGGTGTTGTACTTATCTCCAAATACATCAAGTTATATACATTAAATATGTACAGCTTTTTGTATGTCAATCATATCTCAATAAAGTGGTTAAAAGAAAATTCTTATTAGGGTTGCTGATAGTATTAACTGAACAACTATTCATAAAAGCACTTAGGAGAATGCCTGATGCTTGTTAAGTGCTTGATACATGGCAGCACATTATTATTACTATTGTTACAGCTCCTTGTGGAACAAATCATAGGAGTATTTCCAAGTCATAGGAGTATTTTCCTCATGCAGATTATCTGAATGGGCTGAATCATCAGTGAAAAGAAAGAATGAACATCTCAAAAATAGAACACCTGAGAGAATGGAGCCAATATGACACTTGGGTGAGTTAAACTTATAACCCTCAAGCATCAGACCTTGGACTAGATGATTCAGAATTTTCTGAGGATGTTAAAATATGGATTACTGGGGTCCCATCCCATATTTATTGAATCAGAATATCCTTCAGGAAGCAGGTCCCAGGAATATGTATGTTTTAAAGCTCCTTAGGTATACTTTATGGGCTGTCAGATTTGGGAACCACATGACTAGGCTGCCACCTACATGGAGTGACTTACAGCGAGCCAAAAGATTGTCTTATATTATGATTTGTTTCTCTCTTGACCTTCCATTTATACATCCATTCATCTACCTGTTTACCTATCCATCAGCCAAACATGTGTTAGTGCCCAGGGTTTGTCTTATGACCTGCTACTTCTGTTGTTGATGCAAAGATTAATGATCAATGCTCTTAAAGAGTTGATAGTCTAAGAGATTAGATAAATTAAGTATAAATAATATATGATGAGCTATAAAGTGCTATGGGAGTTCATAAAATGAACACTTATCCAAGTTGTGGTGGAAGAATCAGGAGAGCTTTCATTGTATCCAAGGGAGTCCTCTCCCCTTGGGATCCTTCTTGGATTCAAGCTTCCCCTGCTCCTATCTGTTTGCAATAGTATGGTTTCTATAGCTTTCTGACTTACTCTTCACATATTAGATTAGAGTTACATGGTTTCTTACATGCTTTATTTATGTGCTGAGAGCCCGAAGTGAAGGTTGCATCTTAATCACCATCTTTTCCTCCAGCCTCCTAGCTAGGTGCCTGGCTCTGGTTGAATACCTGCAGGAAGTGCTCAGTAAATATTGAAGAAGTTGGGTTGTTGTAATGGATATGCAAAGAAAGGAAGTAATAGGAGCAAGCCTGGAGAGGCAGGCCTGGGGCCAGGTCATGGAGCACCTGGAATTTGAGTCAGGTTTGGGGTTTAGTTTTTAAGGCAATGAGCCCAAGACCATTTTGGAAGTTACGTCCATTGCCTATAATAAAGGCAGAAAGGGCAAGAACTAAGGCAGTGTATCTCAAAGTGTGGCAAAGTACAGAGATGATTTTAGATATAAACTATGATGAATTACATTGAATTATGTAGTGAGGCTCTTGCCTTTCCAGTTCCATTTCAACTTATCTGATTACTTCAAGGAGACATTCTCAATTGGGTGCTAGTATTTTAACACCTCTCTAAAACTTTCTAATCTACCCTTTGAACAAAGAGAAAACATACTTCGGCTTAGAGCCTTGGCAAGTATATTAGTTATTTATTGCTATTTAATATGTATGCAGAAAACATTCAAAAAAAAAAAAACCCTCTGTGTCTTTCAACAATAAACCTTTATTTAGCTTGAGAGTCAGCCATTAAGGCCAGTGGTTCCTTTGGTCTTGGACTGGATTTGCTCTCAAGTTTTGCATTTAGAATCTCAGCTGACTCTCGCCTGGGGTAACTGGGCTGTACTTCATGCATTTCTCACATCCTTCCATTAGGCTAGCCTGGGCACATCCTCACTGCAGAGGAGCGATCCCAGTCACACAAGAGCTTTCATGCCTCTGTATGTGTCAAATCTGCTAACACAATCTTGGCCAGAGCAAGTTCTATGGCTGAATGTAGAATCAAGGAATGGAGAAATGGACTCTGCCTATTTAGTGAGAAAACTGAAAGTCAAATGGTAAAGTGGCATGGATACAGGAAGGGGTGAAAGAATCATTAATGGTCTCAGTATATCTAGCATAGCAGGCAAGATTGTCTTGCTAGAATTTTGTAGCATGATTTTCATTGTTATTTTTTTCAGCTTTATTGAGGTATAATTGACAAATAAAATTCTGAGATATTTAAAGGGCCCATTGTAGTGATTTGATATATATATACATTGTGAAAGAATTCTGTTTATCTAGTTAACTATCACATCCATCACTTTACATATTTGTCTTTTTTTTTTTTTTTCTATTTCTGGTGAGAACATTAAGTTCTATTCTCTTAGCAAATTTTAATTGTATAATATAGGGTTATATTCACCAGGGTATATATTAGATCCTCAGAATTTATTCATCTTTTTAAAAAAAATTGAAGTATAGCTGATTTACAATATTATATTAGTTTCAGCTCTGCAACATAGTGATTCAATATTTTTATAGATTATACTCCATTTAAAGTTATTACAAAATAATGGCCATATTTCCCTATGCTGTAAAATATATTCTTGTTGCTTACCTATTTAATACATAGTAGTTTGTATCTCTTAATCACATGCTCCTATCTTGCCCCTCCCCACTCTCCTCTCCCCACTGGTAACCACTAGTTTGTTTTCTATATCTGTGAGTCTGTTTCTGTTTCGTTATAAACATTTATTTGTTTTATTTTTTAGATTCCATATATAAGTGATAACATAGAGTATTTTCCTGTGTCTGACCTTATTTCACTAAGCTTAGTACTCATCCACATTGTTGCAAATGTTAGAATTTCATTCTTTTTTATGGATGAGTAATATTCCATTGTGTATATACTACAACTTCTTTATGCATTCATCTGTTAATGGACACCTAGGTTGCTTCTGTATCTTAGCCATTATAAATAATGCTACTATGAACATTGGGGTGCATGTATATATTTGAATTCGTATTTTCATTTTCTTTGGATATATACCCAGGAGTGGAATTGCTGGATCATAAGGTAGTTCTATTTTTAGTTTTTTGAGGAACTTCTGTACTAATTTCCACAGTGGCTGCACCAATGTACATTGCTACCAACAGTGCCCCAGGGTTCCCTTTTCTCCACATTCTTCCCAACATTTGTTATTTATGGTCTCTTTGATGGCAGCCATTCTTAAATATATGAGGTTTGTGGTTTTGATTTGCATTTCTCTGATGACTAGCCATGTTGAGCATCTTTTCATGTGCCTATTGGCCACCTGTATGTCTTTTTTTGAAAAATGTCTATTCAGGTCTTCTGCCCATGTTTTAATTGGGTTATTTTTTTGATATTGAGTTGTATGAGCTATTTATATATTTTGGACATTAACCCCTGTCGGTCATATTATGTACAAATATTTTCTGCCATTCAGTAGGTTGTCTTTTTATTTTGTTGATGGTTTCCCTTACTGTGCAAAAGCTTAGTTTGATTAAGTCCCATTTGTTTGTTTGTTTATTACTGGGGTATAGTTACTTCACAATGTTGTGTTATTTTCTGCTGTACAATGAAGTGAATCAGCTATATGCATACATATATCCCCTCCCTCTTGGACCTCCCTCCGACCCCCCATCCCAGCCATTTGTTTATTTTTGCTTTTATTTCTTTTGTCTTAGGAGACAGATCCAAAAAATACTGCCATGACTTATGTCAGTGTTCTGCCTATGTCTTTTCTAAGAGTTTTAAGTTTCAGACCTTACATTTAAGTATTTAATCCATTTTGAATTTATTTTTGTATATGGTATGAGAAAATGTTCAAATTTCATTCTTTTACGTATAGCTGTCCGGTTTTCACAGCACTACTTGTTGAAGAGACTGTCTTTTCTCCACTGTATATTCTTGTCTCCTTTGTTGTAGATTAATTGACCATAAATGCATAGGTTTTTTTCTGGGCTCTGTATTCTGTTCCCTTGATCTATGTACCTGTTTTTGTGCCAGTACCATGCTGTTTCTATTACTATGGCTTTCTGGTATTGTCTGAAGTCAGGCAGTGTGATATCCTCACTTTTACTTGCTTTTTCTCAAGATAGATTTGGCAGTTCAGGGTCTTTTGTAGTTCCATATAAATTCTAGGATTATTTGTTCTAGTTCTATGAAAATTGTCCTGGGTATTTTGATAGGGATTACATTAAATCTGTAGATTGCTTTAGGTAGTATGGACATTTTAACAATTATTAATTCTTCTATTCCAAACCCACAGCTAACATCATACTCAACAGTGAAAAGCTGAAAGCTTTTCATTCAAAATCAGGAACAAGACAAGGATGCCCACTCTCACCACTTCTACTTAACATAGTATTGAAAGTCCTAGCTACAGCAGTCAGACAAGAAAAATATGTAAAAGACATCCAAATTAGAAGGTAAGAATTAAAACTGTCAGTATTTGCAGATGACATAATAATATATATATAGAAATCCCTAAAGTCTCCACCAGAAAACTATTGGAACTAACAAATGAACTCAGGAAATTTGCAGGATACAAGATTAATATATAAAAATCTGTTGCTTTTCTATACACTGATAATGAACTATCAGAAAGAAAAAGCAAGACAACAATCCTGTTTAAAATTGTATCAAAAATAATAAAATACCTAGGAATAAACTTAATCAAGGAGGTTAAAGACCTATGCTCTGAAAACTATAAAACATTGATGAAGGAATTTGAATAATAAAATAAAAAATAAAAGAAATGGAAAGATATCATTATTATTTTTTAAAACTATCTTTTTGTGGGGAGTGTTACAAGTTATCACTTATGGTAGTAATAAAAAGTTTTCTTTTAAAACAAATTTATTTGAGACAAAGGTAAGTGGGTGTAAAGAAAAAGTATTTTTAAAAAGTAGCCCATGTGGTACACAGGTATGGCAAAAATGATCAGACAAAGAAAATGACAGGTTTGGAAAACTCTGAACCAGGATGATTGCAATTGGGACTCTGAACAGGGAATGTATGAAAGAGGTGTTGCAGACTCAGCGAAATAAGCTTAATAACCACATAGGTTCAGTTGAGTTCGGTTAAATGAACATATATTAAGTGTCAACAGCCTGCCTGACACAGTGGCAGGAGCCAGAGATACAAAGATGAAAAACTAGAAGTCCTTGTCATAAAGCAGTTTATAACCGAGTGGGTGAGAGACACATAGCAGATAACTTGGATCCACTATGGTAAATTCTATATTTAGTGGACGTGCCCTGGGTACCTAAAGAAAGGGTACTAAGCTTAGGCTGGGGAGTGGGCATTGGGAAGGGTGACCAGCAAGTTCCCTGGAGAAGGCTCTGGAAGAATGAATACAGGTTTCTTGGTAAGATGAATGAGCCAAGGCGTGAAGAATGTGTAATATTCTTTGGGAAAGTTCATTCTTATTGAAGTCTGATGTTTGGGGCAGGAGATGAGACTGAGGAATTGAGGACAGCCAGCTAGTAGACAGCTCTGTTTGCTACCCTAGACAGCTTAGAATTTACCCTGTTATGGACAACAGGGAGTCAGTGATGGTTCTCAAGCAGGGAAAAGACATGTATATGTATGTATTTATATTTATAATATATGTATTATAATATATTTTATAAATAAATATATTAAATCACATTATAAATATATATAATATAGATTTATAATATATAAAACACATTTTTTTCTTTTTTTACAAAAATTCCTGCCAGGTGGTTTTGCCACTTTTGTTTTGCAAACCCCCAGTGACCAAGTCTTCATTATCCTACAGTTGAGCCTGCTATAGTCCTGATTATAACCCGATAAAAAAGATAGTCTTGAGGGACACAAAATCGGAAATCAGGACCATGCAGTAATCCAGGTGAGGGACACAAAGGGACTGAAATGAGTAGGGAGAGTCCAGATGTAAAGAGAGAAGAGAACTCTTGGGTTAATGCTAACTGCTGTAAAAATGTGAATTGTGGTTGTGCTTGCTTTAGAGCCCAAACATATTGCATAAACAGCTCCCAAACCACACAAATATCTATTTTTTCTTATAATTGGACAAAGCAATGCTGACACCTAGTGGCTGGTTCAGATTGCCTGCAGCTCCCAGAGAGAGGATCCCAAGGGACAGAGATAGACGTCAGCTTGCCTGACCTGGCCCTCAGAGCATCCCAGAATCCTTCGCTGAAAGGGCAAGTCTAAATTCAGCTAGAAATGGCTGGCCATGTGATATGTTTGGCACCACACAAGGATAGTTCCTTGTGAGTTTAATGCAGACAAAAGAGCTAAATTAAACCTGCAGATGAGAACAGCATTGTATCAAAGTCAGCCCCTTCTAAAGCAGAGGCAAAGCAATTACCCTCAGAGTTCCCTGGAGAGCTCCTATCCAAAGCACCAATAAGAAAATGGAATATCTAAAGATCAGTTTTACAGTCAAATCAACACTCTGTTTGCATGGCTGTATTCCAGACTCCTTGCTTTGGATGGAAGCTACTCAACCCCTATTCCGACAGAGTCAGAATGTGTTAGAGCCACAAGAAACTTGACAGATCAGGGGGTAAAACAGGTCCAGGGAGGGGAGATGAGTTTCCCGAGGTCTCAGAGCAAACTAACGGCAGACTGCGTGGGTTATACAGCAAATATTTATTATAGTTCTGGTGGCTGGAATATCCAAGATCAGGGTGCTGGCAGTGTCTGGTGAAAGTCTACTTCCTGGTTCATTAGGTGGCCCTCTTCTCACTGTGTCCTTACATGGTGGAAAGGGGTGAGGGAGCTCTTTGGGGTTTCTTTTATAAGGGTGACAATCCCATTTATGAGGTCTCCACCCGCATGAACTAATCACCCCCAAAGGCTCCACCTACTAAGACCATCACATAGAGGGTTAGGATTTCAACAAATGAATTTTTTTTTGCGGGGATGTTCAGTCCAGAGCAAAGGCCAAATCTTGTTACCATCTGCATGTTGTTGATGCCCGTCATATACTTGATATCACTATTTGAACATCCCAGAGGAATGTTCAAAGCCAAACTCAAGATCTTCTACCCACAAAGTTGGTTTTCCTATAGTGTCTGCTATCTTAGTAAATGACACTACCATCTACTGCACAAACCAGAAACAGGGGAATTATCCTTGGCTCCTTTTTCCTTATTCCTCTAATTCAAGCATCAGCCTTGAATATATCACTTCCCAGATATCCCTTATATTAATCCATTTCTTAATGTCCTCTGCACCCTTGCTCTTCCCCCTTCCTGCTTTATTTTTCACTATAGCACTTATCACCATCTGACACATGTTTTACTTGTTTGTTTGTTGTCTCTCTCCTCCCTACCAGAATGTCAGCTTCCATGTCTGCCCTGGTTTATATCCCCCTGCCCCATCCCCAAATATACTCTATTATATTATACCCTATTATTTTCTTCTTAGCTCTTATCAGCATCTGAAATTATATTTATTTGTTTAATTATGAGACTAGGAACCTCATTTATCTTGTACTTGGTTGTTGACTATTTTAGCAAGAAAATGTTACTGAATCAAAAGAACCAAACTTGGGTCTGCTTGCCTGCATGCAGCAAAGCCAATCTACTGACACTGGCTTGTGGTGAAGGAAAGTACAGTGTTTATTGCAGGGTACCAAGCAAGGAGTCCAGGGAGCTAGTGCTTAAAAGGCCCAGACTCCCAAAGGCTTTCAGGGAAAGGTTTTTAAAGACAGGGTGAGGGAGGGCTTCCCTGGTGGCGCAGTGGTTGAGAATCTGCCTGCCAATGCAAGGCACACGGGTTCAAGCCCTGGTCTGGGAAGATCCCACATGCCACGGAGCAACTGGGCCCGTGAGCCACAATTACTGAGCCTGCGCGTCTGGAGCCTGTGCTCCGCAACAAGAGAGGCCGCGATGGTGAGAGGCCCGCGCACCGCGATGAAGAGTGGTCCCCACTTGCCGCAACTAGAGAAAACCCTCGCACAGAAGCGAAGACTCAACACAGTCATAAATAAATAAATAAATAAATAAATAAAAGACAGGGTGAGGGAGAGGTTTGCAGGGTGCTTGATCAGCTTGTGAATATTCTTCTGATTGGTTGGTGGTGAGTTAATCAGGAGTCAACACCATCAGCCTTCTGGTTCTAACTGGTCTGGGGTCTACATGCTTATAGACAGCATACAGTTAACTTCTTCCACCTGGTAGAGGTTTCAGTATCTGCAGAACATGTCAAAGGACATGGCTCAGAATATTTTTTATACTTTTTTTTTTAATTGAAGTATAGTTGATTTACACTGTTATGTTAATTTCTGCTGTACAGCAAAGTCACTCAGTTATACATATATATGCATTCTTTTTTATATTCTTTTCCATTATGTTTTATCTCAGGATATTGAATAGAGTTCCCTGTGCTATACAGTAGGACCCTGTTGTTTATCCATCCTATATATAATAGTTTGCATCTACTAACCCCAAACTCCCACTCTAGCCCTCCCCACCCGCCACAACTGCAAGTCTGTTCTCTATGTCTGTGAGTCCGTTTCTGTTTCATAGATAAGTTAATTTGTGTCATATTTTGGATTCCACATATAAGTGATATCATGTGGTATTTGTCTTTCTCTTTCTGACTTCCTTCATTTAGTAGGATAATCTCTAAATCCTTCATTTTAATATCAAAAACATACTGTATATTAAGTGGATAATGCACATTAAATGATACATTTCTATGGCTCTTAGTTATTTTTAGCTAATGTAAATGGTTTTATTAGGCATGACACATGAAGACTAAATTGGATTTCATTCCTTTTTTTTTTGAGGGACACAATGTAAAAAAAAAATTTTATTGGAGTATAGTTGATTTATTCAATACAATGTTGTGTTACTTTCTGCTGTACAGCAAAGAGAATCAGTTATCCATATACATATATCCACTCTTTCTTAGATTATTTTCCCATATATTACCTATAGCCCTTGAGGAGGAACTAAAGGTCCTTGACTTTGTTTAATGGTTAAACTATTATTATTTTGTCTTGCTTGACTGTTTTCCTTTCTTTCTGTATTTTCTCGCTTCTCTGATTAAATTTACTTTTGGAATTCAGGGAAGGCCTAGGAGGCTCAAGATTTTCTACAGGCAGGAGGCAAGCAGAGGACATGGTGTGGGCAGTAGGGGGGTGGTGCCTATTTGGGAAGGCCCCATAGGATCCTGCTCAGTTACAAAAAACTTTATCTGTTTGGTTCACTACTGTATCTCCAGTCTTAGACCAGTGCCCAGTACCAAGCAGGTGCTTGGTCCGTGCTTGTTGAATGAGTGAACATGCACATATATGTGCCTCTGATGGGCCAGTAGTTCTTGGGGGGGGTGGTATCTAGTAGAGGATGAATAGGGTTAGCAACTGCCTAGTTATTGCCTAAAACTCAACTACCTGTGCCTGGTCATTTCAGTGGTTTATAACTATGGAAGCAAATGTTACTGATCTGACAAAGGACTCAAAAGGGCAGGCTGGTCTAATGGAGAAAAAAAACCCGTTATTTTAAACCTGGTTTCTGAAAGGGAGGTAGGACACCTGGAAGATACAGTCTCAGGCTAACCCTGTCTGCTGCTTTTATTTTCTGCTACTTTCTATTACAGCCAGCACCTGCAAGGAAGGTGGTTTGTTATTGGTTCATGCCACAGTTTAGCTGGTCCTTGACTGAGTCCACTTATTTACTTAAAAGAATGACCTGCTCTATTCAAGGTGCTGTGGGGAGACAGATGGAAGGTCTCCTGCTTCCACTGTAGTTCAAACCCTGACCCCACCTTTGCATTCTTCAAGTAGGAGTCAGAATGCTCTTACCCTCTCTCTCTCTCTCTCTCTCTCTCTCTCTCCTTCTCTCCCTCCCTCACTGGCTTAATACATAAAGTTTATTTTTACTCCATAACAACCCAACATTAGTGTTCCTGGCCATCACGAGGACACCTTTGAGATTATCTAGAGACCCAGACACCTTCCGTCCTGTAACTCTGACCTCTTTTAGGGCCTCAGGGACTTCTGCAAAGGGGGAAAGAATGGGGAGGATCATGCATGGGAATTTTTTATGAGGCAAGTGCACGATCTCTTTAAAATATAAGTTGTCCAGGATCTTACCCTGCCTACAACCTTCAGTGTCTTCCCACTTGCCATAGCATAAATTCCAGACTTCTCACTATGGCCCACAAGGCCTTACATCTTTTTTTTTTTTTTTTTAAATTTTATAGCTACTTTTATTTTTATTTATTTATTTATTTTTGGCTGTGCTGGGTCTTCGGTTCGTGCGAGGGCTTTCTCCAGTTGGGGCAAGTGGGGGCCACTCTTCATCGCGGTGCGGGGACCGCTCTTCATCGCGGTGCGCGGGCCCCTCACCATCGCGGCCCCTCCCGCTGCGGGGCACAGGCTCCAGACGCGCAGGCTCAGCAGTTGTGGCTCACGGGCCCAGCTGCTCCGCGGCACGTGGGATCCTCCCAGACCAGGGCCCGAACCCACGTCCCCTGCATTAGCAGGCAGACTCTCAACCACTGCGCCACCAGGGAAGCCCAGGCCTTACATCTTTGATCTCATCTTCCCTTTGTTTTTCCCTCCTCACTCACTCTGCTCCAAGACACACAGCCTTTTTTTCTTGTTTCTTAACATACCAAGCTTTGATTTGTCTCAAGTTCTCTGCGTTTGTTATCCTCTCTGCCTGAATGCCCCAACTCAGCATGGCTGCCTTCTTCCCTTGATTTAGTAGAACTCAGCAGAACTCAACTCAGAGAGGCCCTCTCTACCTGCCCTAATTAACGCCCCTTACCTCTTCCTCAAAGATACTCTATTTTATTGCATTCGTTATTTTCTTCATAGCTCTTATCAGCCTCTGAAAATTACATGTATCTGTTTATTCATGAGAGTAAGGATCTCTGTTGTATGTGACTGTCCATTTCTGTAGTTCAGAAGAGTATCTGGCACCTGGTAAGTGCTTAGGACTGAGTACTGAGTACTTACCTTGTGGCAAACACTCCTTAAACCACTGCATAACATTTAATTCTCACAATGACTCCATAAAGTTCCTACTATTACAATCCCTATTTCATAGAAGAAACTGAAACCCAGAGAGGTTAAGTAACTTGTCTAGGGTTACACAGGTAATAAATTAAAAAGCTGGAATTCTGATTCTATGACCTTGACCACTGTATTGTATCACCCCCACTCAGAATCCTAGTTTTGGAACAGAATTTGGTGTCATTGGATCACCTCACCACCATCAAATGCATAGATATGCTCCATGACATTCCTTCTGAAGTTTCCTAACTTTTCTTGAGCATTCTGGGGCAGGGAACCCACTTCATTATGGAATGTTAATTTCCCCTTCATATTGAGATATATTTGCCTCTTTATCACTTCTCCCCCAAAGTTCAAATTCTACCTGCTCAGCCCTCCGTGCCCTAGGGAAGCCCATCACCAGTGACAGGGTCTTCCTCTTGACACTTCTCTCCTCCCAGGTGAATAGTGCCAGGGTCACCATGGACACGGTTTATCTTCCTTACCTTGCAAGGAAGTGCAAATATCTGTCCAGACTATATACAGGTGAACCCCTTCTTTGTTCCTGTACCTCTTTTGGGAAGCTCTGGACCAGCCATGAGTTAGTGGAGTTTCTAAACCCATCACATCTGATTTCTCTGAATCTCATCTCACAGCCAGGATGGCAGAAAGGCAGTTCCTCTCCGGGACTGTGGGAGCCGTTATCTGCTGCTCCTTGGATGATGTTATTAGCATTACTTACAGCTCCCATTCGTTCCTCCTTCACAGACTGAAATCACTAGTGTGGGGGAGGCTGATAAAGAAACTGGCTTATATATGCCTTTCCTTTCACGGCTGATATGCTTGTCCCTTGCGGGTTTCTTGCAGGATAATGGAATTGTGAAGAGAGGAGAAAAGTTATCATTGGGTAAGGAAGTATGGAGCACCATTGTGAGGGACTGCCTGGGGGTTACTGATTCAGGGGCTGGAGGTGGACAGCGTTTGCAGACAGAATAAAACATTTGCCCAAAGAAGGCCACATCAGCTAGAGGTAAGACTAGCTGGCCTGTGTACAAATGCCACTTTTATTTATTTGTTGTATGACTCAGGAAAGTTACTTTACCTCTCTGAGCCTCTTTAAAATAGAGGAGCAATACTTAGCTGACACAGCTGGCATGAGGTTTAATTATGCTTTTCTGTTTTGCGTGGCACGGGTCCTCCAGCACATTAATTCAGATCAGTTGGACTCAACTAAGGTTTCTTTCGTTTGTTAAAAGCCTGTGTTTGTGGGATGTAAATCTCTATCCCAGGCATCTGGCTAAACCCACCTGTGAAATAGGGTGGTACTTTAGAGAGGTAGAAAAGTTTTTAGTAATGACAATTGAATATGCCTAGTGCTTTACAGTTTTGCAAAATGCTTCACCGTATGCTAATTCATATGACAACCCTATGAGGTAAGGATGCCAATTTTACATTTTATAGATGAGGAAACTAGGACACAGAGAGGTTATTTAACTTGCCCCAAATCACAGTTATTGAGTGAGTGGTCAGTATTTGAGCCCAGAAGAACTGGACCAGGACCATGCCTTGAACTTAGGTCTTCTGATTTTAAACTCTGTTCTGGCTTTCCTTCATTGAACAGAGAGTCCTTTGCTGGACTTGTAGAAATCAACCTTGTATTACCTATCTCTGTATCTTCCACGTTAGTGCCTGGCACACAAAAAGGCACCAAATCGGCATTTATAGAGTTTTTAAAGTTTTAAGCAGCTGAGGATAATAAATGCATTTTGCAGGAATGGGGTTTAATGAGCCCAGTGTATTAAATAAGACGACTTACAAATGAGACCCTACGTACCCACCCACCCAGAACTTGCAAAGATTATTCATAAACCCATTTCTTAGCTTATTTGTGTCTTGGACTGGAACGTTGGAGACTTCTACCATGAGAACAATTGTGGGAAAAAATGTGGCTAGTCCAAAGAACCTGTGTTTTTATAACTGAAAAAAGAGAAGTGCTTAGGGGAGCAGCATGTATCACTGGTGAAGGCGTGGGTGTGGGGGTCAGTTTCTGGTTCAAGCCATATGGATCTTTATGGGTTCTATACCTTTATGCATCTACCCATGGCTCTAAGGCAACCAGCCCACCCCTTACCCTGCATGACTAGCACTAGTAACAACAGACTTCCAATCACCCCCTTTGTTTATCATCTTTCCTGACCTATCTCTTTTTACATTTCTAGCACTTTGCATCCTTACCTATTCCGAGCTGCCACAGCTCCTGACCCCTTGTCTCATCTCCCATTCATGGCCTCCTCCTTGGGCCTGTCCCTTGGCACTACTTCTCTGGTTCTGACTTCTGGCTTCCCTGGTCAATTAGGATGAATTCTGTCTTTTTTGTTTGTTTGTTTGTTTTGTTTTGTTTTCTTACCAACTGCCCTGAGAAACATACACTCTCATGAGAGTGATTCCCTTCAGTTAGCCTCATTTCTTCAAATTGGAATTGACCCTATGGAATCTTTTATTTCTAATGTGTAATGATTCTATTCATTCATTCCTGTATTTATTCGTTTCATCTTAGTCTGGTTGGGCTGCTATAATAAAGCACCATAGACTGGGTGGTTAATAAACAACGGAAATTTATTTCTCACAGTTCTAGAGGTTTGACACCTGAGATCAGAGTGCCCCCAGGGTCACGTTCTGGTGAGGATACTTTTTTGGGTGGCAGACTACTGTCTTCTCGCTGTAACCTCACATGATGAAAGTGGGCAAGGGAGATTTCTTGGGCCTCTTTTATAAGGCCACTAATCCCACCCCAAAGGCTCCACACTCCTAATACCATCACCTTCGGGGTTAGGATTTCAACATATAAATTTTGGGAGGACACAGACATTCAGTCTATGTGACCTTCATTTAATCGCCCAATATATATTAAGTATCACCTACTTGCCAGGCACACCAATGCTGGAATACCATGTGACTCGGACACAGTCCTTGCCCCATGGAGCCCAGCACCTAGAAGGGGATGTGATGTAGCATGGCGGTTAAGAGAATGTGGGCAGATCTGTGTTCTAAACATGGCTCTGCCACTTGCTAGATGTATAATTTTTGTTATCTTTGTCAAGGTACTTAACCTCTCTGAGCCTGTTTTTCCATTTGTGAATGGGGATATCACCTTGTAGAATTATTGTG
The DNA here is from genome assembly GCF_009873245.2 of Balaenoptera musculus. Classification (NCBI taxonomy): domain Eukaryota; kingdom Metazoa; phylum Chordata; class Mammalia; order Artiodactyla; family Balaenopteridae; genus Balaenoptera; species Balaenoptera musculus. The sequence goes on from NC_045787.1 coordinate 127,470,208, forward strand.
CTATTAAGTGAAATAATCTGTGTCAGGTACTTATTCCAGTGCCTAACACATATTAAGCGCTCAATCAACGTTAGCTATTGTTTTTATTAGTGAGGGACAGATAAGCAAAAGATAATTAGAATATGGTGTGATCGATGTTGTGACAGGGAAAGCATAGGAGACCCTTATCAAGGTTTCAGAAGGCTTTCTAGAGAAGGTAACACCCAACTAATACCTTAAGAGAGAGCATGAATAGTGAGGTTAAGCAAATATGGAGCACTCCAGGGGGAAGAAACTGCATGTGCAAAAGCATGAATAGTGAGGTTAAGCAAGCATGAATAGTGAGGTTAAGCAAATATGGAGCATGAGAGAGCATGAATAGTGAGGTTAAGCAAATATGGAGCACTCCAGGGGGAAGAAACTGCATGTGCAAAAGCCTGGAAGAGAGAAATAGCATGCAACCTCATGTAGCTTAGTATGGAGAGAGAAAAATTTTGAGAATGAGTGGGGAGAGATGAGGGTGGTGCCCTGCTTACTTCCTTTATCTTGACTCTGTTCTTCCTCCTGCCCCTTCCCAGGCGATGGCCTCATCTCTTTACCCTACTTTTCCTCTTTGCACAGCTGTGATTTGCTAGGGGCAAAAGATGCCTGAGAGCAAGTTGCTTCCTCTTGGTGACTTACTTACAGAATCGCTGATGCAGGTACCCCATGGAAAACTTGGAGCCATATTCTATTTCAAGACATTCAGCCTTACACAGCAGATCCAGCTGCTGGCGCTTTGCTCATTACCCATTAAGGGGACATTTGCATGGAAAGAAATGGTTTTCTTCACCTTGTTCCCCAGGCATATCTGTCCTGCAGAGAGTAGGTTAGGAGAGTGAGCAAGAGGTCACTGAGAGGTGCTTCCAACGGGTCCCTGGTAGAAACACAGAAAGTGAGGCTGGGAGACTCCTGTGGCTCATTTCTACTTTCCTGTGACACAGAAAATTGTGAAAACTCCAAACCTAGATTCCAGGAATGATAAGGTGTAGGGAATGGGTGCAACTGGTAAGAAGAGAATGACAGTGGGAGAGTATTTGCTAAGCTGTTAAAATTTGCCTCTCTGATCTACTATCAATGTCGCATATGTGGCATGTCTCCCTCTACTCCTCCTTTCTGCACCCATGGCAGACGTTACTAGCTGAAGGCAGCACTTTTCTTTTAAGCTCAGATAGGGCCTCAGAATCCTTCTAAACGTGTGCCTTAGAGATCCACTGTTGAGTGTGTGGAGTTGGCACTTGTAATGAAACACGTTAACTAAGCTTTTGCTTCTCTTTTGATTTGCGGGAAAAGTCAAACGCATCAAATAAAGCATTTTATCCAAGATAAATCTACCTATATCCTCCAAGCTTGGGTCAAGTCTTTCAGCTTTTCTGAAACCAGCCAATTTTAATCCTATTGATCTTGTTCCCCTGAACAACTCTAACATTTATGGTTCAAGCCACATCACTTATTGGAGTTCTAGAGATTTTAATGGTTGAAAAATGACATCTGGACCATATTGCTCTAGATCCTAACTGCCCTGCAACACTCTAAAAGGGCAAGCTCCACCTAAGGGCTGACCTTTTAATTTATGTTAAACCTTTCCACCTGCAAACACAGCCCAGCTTGGGTCCCAGGGTTGGACCAATCTGATGAAAGTCCTACTGGCTTGAGGTGGAGTGAGAAGGGAGTAGTTAGTAAGCAAGGGTCCTCTGTTCCCTAGAGGCCTTCATTTAGTACATGTTGTCTCTTTTTTTTCCCCCATGTTCTTTTTTTTCAGCCTATTTGTAGGGCAGTATCTCATTAATTAGTTAATTAATTAATTATTTATCAAGCACATTCTATTTGTCAGGGGGCGGGATTTGGGAATACAAAAATAAGACAAAGTCCCTCCTCTCATGGAGCTTGTATTCAGATAAGGGAGACAGACAAGACACGAGTAATACATAAATAATGCCTTTCTTGTCTAGCACATTCTAGGGGAGCATAATATGTACTCAGTAAACCCTAGTTACTTTGGCTTACTTATTTAGATTTGTGTCTTCTTGGTGTGTGTTCATTTATTCAAGTATATTGGTTGAATGTTGAAATAGTCAAGTATCTTTTTAATTGCAGTCAACCAAGATGGTCCAGAAGCATGGAATGTAGAATTATGTAGCCTAGAGTCAGTCCTATATTTCTAAGTACAGCTACATTTAGAGTACTCTTCTCTGTGTTGGACACCACATTGGCAGTCTACAGAGGGTCTGACAGAGGGTAACTAGGGTGGTATGAGGTCTTGGCATCATGTTACCTAGAAAACCTTTGAAGGAAGTGAAACTGTTTTGGAGAATAGTCTAGGATTTTGGTTGGAAGGTGGGCAATGGTGGTTAATTATTTGTTGTAAACCCTTGAAGAGCTAATATATATCACATTTGAATATGAATATGAATAAATTTTTTTTCTGTGCATACAAGGCTTTGATGTCTGCTTGAAGATGAAGCCTCGGTATGCGAGTGTCTTCATGATGTTGGCAATGTTCTTGCAGTCATCAATGCCGCTGTGGGGCCGGCCTATATGTTGCAGGCTGAGGCCCTTGTTCATGTCTAGAAGTCCATTCTTGGGCCAGCAGCCCATGACAAAGCTGTAAGTCTTTTTCAGATTAATCAACTGCTTGAAGTAATCTGCCACTGGCAAGCCCAAGTACTGGCACTGGCCCAGGAGCATGACTTTTAAGTCCCAGTCTCCACAGGTGACAAAAATTGACTTGATGTCAGGATAAAACCAGTACCAATGAAAATACCAGGAGGCAGCTCTAAGTTCAATTTAAGTTGTTCCCAAATGGGTTACACATACAGCTCCAGTCTTGTGTAGAAGGAAGCTCCCTGACCCTGGAGAAGTTCAAGCAGAAGTCATAGAGTTTATGGGGGGGCATTCAAACATTAAGAAGATGTTTGTACTAGGCTATCTCCGATAGTTGTGTTAACTTTATATCTAATAGTGATTTGTTATAGGGACCACTATTCTGTTTTATGGGCTAGAAAGAATTTTCATGTAAATTATCAATTTGATCTTCACAAAGAACCGTGCTCGTTTAGTGGTTAGTACTCTGCATTGAGATCTTCACAAAGAAAAGATCTGCACTATCCCCATTTTACCTATGGGCAAACAGACCTCAGGAGTCCCATCATCCCTGGCCAAGCTGAGAAACTATGGTATATGGCTTATGACCCCACAAATAGTTCTCTTCCTTCAGAGTTTAACCATGCTTGTTGATTCATCTTATAAATCTGAAATGACAGGGTAGTGGTTTATAGCTACTTTGTGCCCTGTACATCCCTGATTTTCTTTTTTGAGAGAGCCACTGTTGCATCATCTCTGATTTTCTATTTCAGTACCTATATGTTTCTTGCTGTTTTTGACTTTTCCTTTCCACATTTGAAACATATATGTATATGCATATTTATATGTGTATGTGTGTGCATGTTTCCTCTCTACAAGTTACCAGGCACATGAGCTGGTTGATCTCAGAGGTACTTCCTAAGGGGCTAAATGTTATGGAATTATTTACATGATGCCTGGAGAATTTCATCTTTATGTTTTTTTCTAAGCTGTACCTTCTTTATCTATTCAATTCCAGTTCATTCCTCAAGGTCCAGCCTAAATCTCACCCTTTCCTAGAAGCCTTCTATAACCTCAGATCATGAAGTTTTCTGCCTTATTTGACCACTGGTAGCATTTAATTTACATTCCATTCATTTCGTCTTATATAATATCTATTTTAAAATTGCCTAACATTGGTAACTTACCTGTTCCTGCTTAGACTATGAAATCCTCAATTGTACATTTTCCCCTTCCTTTGTATACCCCAAATCTCTTGCCACAATGTTGGGCACCACAACATCTGATGACTTTGAATTCACCTCTATGGACTTCAGTCTTCTCATTGATGATATGTTAAAACATATTTTCCATTTACCCTTAAGAAAGCAGAAGGAGCATGTAGCTTTGTCTCTGGGACGCAAAGATCTTAGAAACTTGGCTCTGCCTCTTTCTAGAAATATGACCTTGGGGAATGTTCTTCACCCCTCCAAGCCTTACCTGTAAAGTGGGAATCATGATAGTACCTACCTTCAAAGGACATCATGAAGGTTACATCAAGAAATGAGTGCAATTTTTGCACATGGTGCCTGGCACATTGTTAGTGTACAATGAACGTTAGCAGTTATTGTAAGTGTTATTATTCTTACCACAGGATTTGTCAGATAAAATGACCTGGATTTGTTTAAATGATCTGGTGTGCAGACTCTAGGGATATATAACTAGTAAATCAAGAGCCCTGTTTTAGGTATGTATGTGTACATTTGTATGCTTGTACTTATTTATTTATACCTAGCCTTGTCCTAAAAAAGGGTATAAGGCAGCTTATCAACAGGCATAGAATATAGCAAAGTAAAGTAAAATTTAAAATAAGAAAAACAATGCAAAAGGAAAACCAGGGAAGAGAAAAGCAAAACTTAGAAATGAGGATAGCATATAAAATATATGCCATGAAATATTTTACCCCTGATGGAGGTGAACTATAAACCTGCTTTTAAGTTTCTGAGGAGCAAAGAGTAAAATAAGATCAGTTAGTTACCCAGTTTACAGTGCACAGAAGTTAAAAACAGTCAAACTGCTTATGAAAAGTGTTAGATTTTTCCTTGTGGGATTGGAGAAGATTCTTTCATGGTTCCAAGAGAGCTGGGAAACGTAATGTGCAACATCCTGTGGTGATTTTAAAATATGCCCACAAGCTTTTTGAGATTCCTCTCTTCCAAAGAGGGGGATTCTAGTTCTCCCCTTATTAATTGTGAGCCTTCTGACATTAGGACAAAAAAGGCATTGTGACTTTCCCCTTCTCTCCCCCCACCAACCAGGATCCCTCACTCTAGGGGTAGCCAGCTGCCATGTGGTGGGGATGCTCATGGAGCCCTGTGGCGGGGTCCTTGTGATGAGAGACTGAGGCCTCCTGCCAACAGCCATGTGAGTGAGCTGTCTTGGAAGCAGATGCTTCAGCTTCAGTTAGGCCTTCATGTGTCTACAGCTCTGCCTGATAACTACAATCCTATGAGAGATCCTGAGCCAGAGCCACACAGCTAAGCTGCTTCCAGATTCCCTACCCTCTGAAACTGGTGAGAGACTACATATTTGTTGTTTCAGGCTGCTAAATTTTGGGATATTTTGTGACACAGCAATAGATAACTAACACAATTCTCAACACCTCCTCACAGTGATCACAGTGAGGAATTTCAAGTAGTTGCTTCTTGTGGTGACCCACAGTTTATCATGAGTGCAAGTTGTGTGCAAAGCAGTCAGGGGTCAGGCAGACATAGAAAAGACTCTGAGAGCTTACCATTTTGTAGGAGGATACAGACATACAGACCATCAAGTGTAACGTGAGGAGGAATGGATACGTCTAAGTGAAACTATACAAGTAACAAGCTCTGGGAGCTCAGGATGTAGCCCTTAATATTGAAGGTTTTATGGAAGAGATGACACTTGGGTTGGGTCTTGCAGAATTGTATATTAGTTAGGACTCCTTTGGTTACAAACGCACAACCGCCCTGTCTTACATAAAGTTCCCTAGGAAACAGAATCAGATGACAAATTGCACGTAGGGAGTTTCCTGGAGACTCTTGTTGAGGGTAGAGCCTGTGAGGCAGTAGGGAAGCAGGATTAGATAGAAGGAGGTGTTAACACTGCAGTTAAGTTGCAACAGAAGCTTCAGTCAATTCCGTGGGAGATTGGATCTGGGATAGCCTTTCAGAATTGTCTGGAATTGAGACAAGGGGTCTGGGCCTAGGTACCCTTTCAGTGATCATTCATCAGAAGTAAACTGCTTCTGGGGAGGAAATATAACCTTGGGTGAGACACTTTCATTCAGTTAAGGGCAATTGCTGGACCATCAGTAGGCAGCATTTGTCCACTGATGGAATGAGTGCCTCAAGCCTAAAGGGGAGTGAGGGTAGCACCCCACAGCATCCATTCTACCAGCTTACACTGACTTAGGCGATTATCATCCCAAACATCATTACCATCATCGTTATCATCATTTATTGGCTCCCAGATAAAAGCCAGTGGATAGGGCTAGTTTCAAGCATGGCTGGATTCAGAATCTCAAACAGTATTTTCCATAATATGTCTTCTTTTCTGGTCTCTGTTTTCCTTTCTGTTGGCTTCCTTCACACTCCCAATTTGTGGCAGAGAAAGCTGCTGTAGGTCTAGGGTTACATTCTGCTCTCCTAGCATCTCAGTGGAAAGTGCTATCTTTCTTATAATTTCTAGCAAAAATTCTGGGCTGTCACTGGCCCCCCTGAGTCACCACCTTATCCCTGAACCCATCCGGTGACTAAGTGACTGTGGGTTTTGACTGACCAAGGCTGGATCATGTATCCATCCCAGAGCCAGAGTGGAGTCATTCCCACACAAACCACATGAACTTAATCCCAAGAAAGACTGGATTCTCAAAGGGAAAATTGGAGTTTTGTTACCCAAGGCTGACAAATAGAAGTCTTCCATGGGTAGGTGGAATGTCAATAGGAAGTAAAAGGAGAGAAGGTCCTTCTCAGCCAAGGGACTAGCTTGAGCAATGACATGGGAGTGTTAAAGCATATGGCTTGTTCAGTGACTGGCAAATAGCATATATTTATGCATAAACACATTTGATATATAAAAACCTCTCTGTCTCCCCTGATACAGATATAGACCCATATCCCTTTAGTCAAGGGAAAAAGAATACATTGGGAGTGATAAATTATTCAGGTCATATTTCCATATGCGCACAGAGTCCAATCACAAGAGACACCGTACTCCCTTGAGAAGCCTATCTGAAAGATGATGGGCTGAGAGAAGGAAGAGGGAAGGAAGACAGAAGAAGAATGAGGTCTGGCAGGTTTTTCTCTCAGCTGGAGCGAGGCTGAATGAGCCACCAGTTTTCCCTGAGGCTGTTCCGTCATGACCAAAGTGGCCTTGATTGGCTGCAGCAGCCTGGGCCATCAGCTCTGAGGCACATGATGACAGAGTGTGGACCTGATAGGAATTTGTGTCGCTCTCTGAAGGGTGGCAGTTTTGGTGATTACCAGGGCAGCTGGGAGTGAAGAGTTGTTTGGTGTAATCAAAAGGTTGTGGTGCCTGGGAGAGAGCTGGGCAAGGAATTGGGACACCTTTCCTGGGCTGCTAGCATGTTGTAGCGATGCGGGACAGGTACCCATGAAAAGACAGCAATGCATTCTCAGAAGGACCACTCCTAACTCTGTGTCTGGATACGAGGATGCATAGAAGGTGTGTTTTGATAGGTATGGGGGTGGCATACCTCTCAGGGACAGTGAACGGAGGCTCCAAGGGGAGCAGGTGGGCATACAACATGGAAGTTTGAGTTCAATAAAGTCAGATAATTTCTGACCTTACTAAGAGAGATCAAAGAGGCTTTAACCGGGACATTGACTTTACAGAATGAAAGCATTTATCTTTACAGAGATAATCTGGTTATGCCACGTCATCTGAAGAATGAGAAAAAAATTAAGCCTCAATAGGTTATATTTTTTATGATGACATAAAAAGATATTAACAAAGCTATGGTTTGCATTCAATCTTTCTTTTATCGAAGTATAGTTGATTTACAATGTTGTGTTAATTTCTGCTGTACAGCACAGTGACTCAGTTATACATATATATACATTCTTTTTCTTATTCTTTTCCATTATGGTTTATCACAGGATATTGAATAGAGTTCCCTGTGCTGTACAGTTTATCCATTCCATATACAATAGCTTACATCTGCTAGCCCAAAACTCCCAATCCATCCCTCCTCCACCACCACCCCCGTTGACAACCACAGGTCTGTTCTCTATTTGTACTCAGTCTTATAACTTTGCCTTCCTTGATTCGAAAGTAACTTTTCCCATTAGGGGATCCGATGGTCCGATGGTACAGATCAATCAAGTTAATTCATACTTCCTGAACAAACGAACATACTTGATGAAAAACAGAAAGTTATAGAAGAGAAATTAAAGGGAGAAGAGTTAGCTGGTCAACTATATGGGCTATAAGGCAGTTTTCTAAGAGAGGTGGAAGGTGGGGCATGTCTGTACCAGAAAGATGCAGCTAATTCACCCAAGTGATGAGAAGCAGTATGATGTGATCCTGGAAATATCACCACACACCCATTTCCCAAAGTATTTTTATGAAATCCAAGTCCTAAAAAAATTCTCTAGTCATTTGGGAAATACATTTATCTCACTCTAGAAGATTCACAGGGAACATTAGCTTATTAAAAGCTCTGAGAAGTTCTGCAGGAAACAAAACTGCTTAACTATTTAATCAAATGTTTCTTAAACACCTTTGAATTCCTTTTCATTTTTTGTTTTTTATTCATAACACCGGTCAACATCCTATAGAAAGTGCTTTGAAAGATGCTATGGCAGATAAATTGTATGACTTTAGGAATTTCTCTCTTAACCTCAGTCTTTCTCTATAAAATTAGATAATTAGGTTAAATTTATTTTATTGAAGTATAGTTGATTTACAATGTTGCATTAATTTCTACTGTACAGCAAAGTGATTCAGTTATACATATATATATATATATATACAATCATTTTCATATTCTTTTCCATTATGGTTTATTGCATGATATTGAATATGGTTCCCTGTGGTATACAGTAGGACCTTGTTGTTTATCCATCCTATATATAATAGTTTGCATCTACATAATTAGGTTAAATACTTTCTCTAGTTCCCTCTGAGCTCCTTTGATTCTAATTATTGCATATTAGTGGTAGGATTAAAACTAGAAGCAAGGAGGCAAGTGAGCTTCTCTAAGCAATCATCATCTCTTTCCTGGATCACTGCCATAGTTTCCTCTCTGCTTTGCCACTTTCAATCTTGTCTCTCCCCAAACTATCCCCTCCACTGCAGCCAGAGACACCTTCTAAAATGCAAAGAAGATTATGTGTCACATCTTTGCCCTCAAACCTTTGAGTTTCCCTCCAGGCTCTGAGGCAGACCCCTGAGACTTTGCATTATACCAGAAAGCCTTTGCTAAATATCTCACTAGCCACCAATACCCAGTGAAATCAAACATTTTTTAGGTTTAAAAAAAAAACACCTTATTGTTTAACAGAAATGGAGGACGTCAGAAAGAAAAGATTACTAAGACAGCCTGAATACCCAAAGAGGAATATGCAGACCACGTTGGAACTTGGTAGAAATGCTGGGACTCAGGCCCAGCTTAGCCCTTCTGAATCAGAATTTGCATTTTAACAAGATGATTTGTGTGAACAGGACAACTCAAGAGGCACTGTCTTAGAGATGATCCAAGTCATTGGACAGGTCCTTAAGGGTAGGGACAAAGGCACAGCCTTTGGAGTCAGGCCTGGTTTTGAGTCCAAACTGTGTCGTGACCTTGGACAAGTTCTTTAGCATATCTGAGGCTCAGTTTTCTCATCTGTAGAATGGGAGATTAAAAAAAAAAACTAACTACTACCTAGCTCACAAATATATTAAAAGATTATAATCATTTAATTAAATGATTAAATGATCCTTTAATTAAAGGATTAAATGCTGTAATATTAGAGACAGCCTTTGTCACTGTGTTGATGTACAAACCTTAATACAAGTTAGATTAATATATTGGGAAACTAATAAGCTCATGGAGGCCCTCCAGCATGTGGCATCATGGTCTAAAGGTTAGAACAAGGTAGAGGTGAGACAAGGGTAGGAAAAAGGGGTAAGCTTTATGGACTCATTCTCCAAGGAGTTACTGAGCACCTACGATGAGCCAGGCCTCTGGAAGGAGCTAGGGTTACTGTGGTGAGCAGGGCACCGTCCTTGCCCTCATGAAGCACACAGCCTGTTATGTCAGAGACATCAATCGGCAGGGAGCCTGAGTGACACTGAAAATAGACTTGGCCACGCTCTGTCCTTGCTTGGCACAGATCTCGCTGCGGCAGGGCTCCGATTCCAGCTGATCCTTCTCGCTGTCTCTCGGTTCTCCGAAGAATTTGTCCTTGGGGAATTAAAAAGAGTCTCATTTTCCCCTCTCCCTCAAGGTATTATTTTGTCCATTTGGAAGGGGAAAAACACCCATCAGCTGTTTTAGGTGGAAAATATCTTTTTTCTTCTTCCTATGTGAAACCATGTTTTTTTCCCAGGGCTTTCTGGGTCACTGAAACCTCAGCACGTGTCTATTCGTCTCAGACTCTTGGGTGACCCCTTCATTTGCCGAGCAAGCTTTCCTGTGTACACAGGGCTTGGCAGCCTCCAGGATGATTTTTCTAATAAAGACATCTCTCTTTCCTGGCTTGGCAGAGATGGGAGTCCTCCGTGGGTAAGGCTTGAAGAGGAGGGGGGAGTGAGGCAAATGTAGGAATGATCTCATTGCCGTTTCTCCCCTACCCCCGGCTGCCCTCTAAATTTCCCATGAATTGGTGAAAGTTCTGTGAGTTTTGATATGATAAAACATAATATTGGCATGAGGAAGATAAGAAGAAACTGCTGGTTGATTTCTATAATTTTGATGAATTTTAAGCAGTAGTATTTATATAGGAAAGCTTTGTTGGAATGTTCCAGCTAACGCTTTCTGGAGAATAGGGACTTGTCAGTTGGAAATGCTGTCTTGGGTGCCCTGGGACTCTGGTGGTGGTGAGAAACAGCTTTGTGAGGGAGCCTGGAGGAATACAACCACGTGTCTGAGAGAAGGGCTACCCCAGGCCAGAGGAACGGAATTGTTTTAAATGAAGCCATCTCTCTCTCTCTCTCTCTCTCGTTTTAGAATGTCCCCATGATTTTTTTTAAATTTAAATTTATTTTTTCTGGGCTCCATTTTTATTTATTTATTTCGTTTTTTAAAATTGAAGTATAGTTGATTTACAATGTTGTGTTAGTTTCAGGTGTACAGCAAAGTGATTCAGTTATACACACACACACACACACACGCACACACACACACATATATATGTATATATATATATATATATATTTCAGATTCGTTTCCCTTATAGGTTATTACAAAATATTGAGTATAGTTCACTGTGCTCTAAGTAGGTTTTTCTTGGTTAGCTATTTTATATATAGTAGTGTGCCTATGTTAATCCCAAACTCCTAATTTATCCCTCCCCCCACCTTCCCTTTTGGTAACCATACGTTTGTTTTCTATGCCTGTGAGTCTATTTTTGTTTTATATATAAGTTCATTTGTATCATTTTTTTTAAGATTCCACATATAAGAATTATCATATAATATTTGTCTTTCTACTTATGACTGACTTCACTTAGTATGATAATCTGTAGGTCCATCCATGTTGCTACAAATGGTATGATTTCATTCTTTTTTATGGCTGTGTAGTATTCCATTGTATAAATATACCACATCTTCTTTATCTATTCATCTGTGGATGGACATGTACGTTGCTTACATGTCTTGGCTATTGTAAATAGTGCTGCAAGGAACATTGGGGTCCATGTATCTTTTATTGAAGTATAGTTGATTTACAATACTGTGTTTTTTTCAGGTGTACAGCAAAGTGATTCAATTATATGTATATATATATTTTTTCATATTACTTTCCATTATAGGTTATTATAAGATATTGAATATAGTTTCCTATGTTATACAGTAAATCGTTTTTGCTTATCTATTTTATGTATAGAAGTTTGTATCTGTTAATCCCATACTCCTAATTTATCCATCCCGCCCCTGTCCCTTTCTTCTTTGGTAGCCATAAGTTTGTTTTCTGTGTCTGTGACTCTGTTTCTGTTTTGTATATAGATTCATTTGTACTATTTTTTAGATTCCACATGTAAGTGATATCATATAATATTTGTCTTCCTGTCTGACTTACTTCACTTAGTATGATATTCTCTAGGTCCATCTGTGTTGCTGCAAATGGCAGTATTTCATTCTTTCTAATGGCTGATTAAAAATGGAGTAATATTGCATTGTATACATGTACCACCTCTAAATGAAGCCATCTCTTGAATGATCTCTCCGAGGAAATCATGTAAAGGACTTACGATTGATTAACAAGAGCAATATATTCTTATTCTGATAAAACAAAAAGCAGTGAGGATTGGACTTGGAGGCTGAGCTGAGACCTGAGACATTGTGGCCTCTATATATACTGCCAAATATATAATAGATAGATAGTTGGAAGCAGCCACATAGCACAGGGAGATCAGCTCGGTGCTTTGTGACCACCTAAAAGGGTGGGATAGGGAGGGTCGGAGGGAGACACAAGAGGGAGGAGCTATGGGGATATATGTATACGTACAGCTGATTCACTTTGTTATAAAGTAGAAACTAACACACCATTGTAAAGCAACTATACTCCAATAAAGATGTTAAAGAAAAAAAAAGAAATGGGAAGGCAATGATTGTTCACTTCATTGAAACAGGAAACACAAAGTATGTGAGTGCCCTGCCAGCATCTGCCCAAATGTGTTTCTTTTCTCCTCTTCTTCCCTTTAAATTTAAAATATTTCCTTGGAATCTCTGGTTCATCTTTTGTTTATAACTGCTAAAGATGTGAAGTTCTTATTTGTATGATTTTAATTGTGAGATTTGAGAACAAACGCTTAATCTTTTAAAAGCCTTGGTTTCTCCATCTGTAAAATGATTAGTTTGCATCGGATTATGTCTAAAGCTTCTTCCGACCTAAAAGTCTGATTCCCAGGGATGCCACATTATTTGATGACTACTTGCAACAGGTTGGCAATTAGCAATTAGCTGGCAGCTAAAACAGAGCGTGAAGTTGAAAATAGCTGAGATCTGAAAAACGCCTGTTACTTTTTAAAATAATATGAGCCATGCTGCACTTTTGTCTTGGTCGTGTGTGTGTTTGTGTGTGTGTGTGTGTGTGTGTGTGTGTGTAATTGTAGACCTTACTGAAAAGTCTACATGGAGTTGGGGGATGATTAACCAACAATATAAGGTAGGAGGGAAGAATACCTACCATGATGCCATCGTTCCTCTGGGCACTTCTGATGCTCCAGGGCAGACATCACTATCGATCTTATCCTTCATTTCTACACAGGGCTCCAGAGAGCCATTTGCAAAGCTGTGATGGAGGTTACTTGTCTCCCTTAGTACAAGGCATAAAACCCACAACACTTCTGCTATCAGCAGTATTCTCTAACCTTTGAGATCCTGGAGATTCTTCTCATTTGAATATTCATTCATTGAATAGATATTTTTAAGCTCCTCCTGCGTTCCAAGCACAGTTCTTGGTAATAGCGATAAGCAGTGGAATAAAGCAGGCAAAATTCCCTGCTCCCATGGAGCCTTCATTCTAGTGGGAGCAGGGGAAGGATAGACAATAAACTAATTAACAAGTTAATATACAGTGTGTTAGGTGTTGGTAAGTGCTATAAAGAAACCTAGACAGAAGAAAGGGTAAATGGAGTGGATTTGTATGAGCTTGGAATTGGACTGCCATTTTAAGTAAGATTTCACGGAAGGCTTTACTGAGGTGGCGTTTGAGGAAAGACCTAATGGAGGTGAGAGAGGTCAGGTGAGAATGGGGGAGCGGTCATCCAAGGCCACGTAATCATGCACAGAGGAGCAAAAATCGTCTTAACAGGAAAATATTCACTGGTGAATTGACCGCTTATAAAATTAGCCCCACCGAAACACTCTTTTCTGCTTAACATTTTTTTCTCCACCCGTCATATCAATATTTTTGTTGGCAAGCCTGCTGATAATTAACAGACGTTACAAACATCAAATAATACAAGCAAGGGGAATTCAATGTGGTTGTAAAGTAAAATTACCAATTAGAGTAAAGATAATGATTTCATGAAGCTGTGGAAAGTTATGTGGGAAAAGTGCTTGGGTTGTAAGCAAATGAGGATTGGAGTGTTCAGAGCTAACAATTGCGGAAGAGAGAATCACTGAGGATTGAACGCAATAGACTTTTTCAAAGAAAATGTTTAATCGAAGGACTATGAAAAAGCCTTCGGGAAAATTTTTTTTTACTCAAACATTTCTGAAAACTTGAACCTGTTAATGATCATCTGTGAACATCAAATCTAAAGAAAAGTTTTTTCTTGCTTTGTGCCTTTTTTTTTGGGAAAAGTATGCCCCAAACCCTCCATACTTGATTTATTCTTTCTTGCTTCTGAGAATTAGCATGGAGTTACAATTCGCTAAATATATGTTAGAAGTAACTTATCTTAAAGATTTTGGTTTTATTTTTAAACTAAGGTCCCAATGGTATCTCTTCTACTGTTTAGTATAGTGTTTTAGAACTTGTTTTAAGTGACTTTGCTTTAAACTGGTTGATTTCCATTACCAGTAAAATTCCCCTGAAGAGGCAAGTTAAGTTTGGAGGGATGAAGGAACTCATTCAAGGTCAGATGGCTAGAAGGTGGCAGAGACTAGGAAATGCTTTTTCTGTGCTTCCCAAAGGAGATCAGAGTCAGGTTGAAAGAAAACTCTAGCAGATTCATGGTTTGAATCCACATGGGAAATCAGGGCTTGCAGACAGTTAATCAGAAAACCAGCATAGTGACTTTTTTTTTTTTTTTTGAAAGATAGCTTTTCTTTCTCTTTTAATAAGTGGACATGATTCTGTTTTAGGAGACATTCCTCATAGCTTATGGCAGTCTTCAAGGAAGCAGTCCTCTTTTTACGAGACCTGTGGAAGAGGATAAAATGTGCTTATTTATCTGCAGAATGTTGTAGGGATGCTCTGAATGTCTTTTCCCCTTAGTGTATAGTATATGACCTCTCATTTTGATTAGGATATAGAGTATATACTGCATTAAGTAATGGACCAGCAATTTTAGGAGTCATCTTTTTCCCTTTACTCTTGGGACTCTTAGAGAAGAAATAGATGCTTTCTGGAGTTTCTAGACTGTTTACTTTAGAAATACCTTGCATTTCCTCATTTGACCTATAGCTTGACATCCGTGTTGTTTTGAGGAGTACTTGGGGATTTTTGAATTTGCATTTTGCTTAAATCCACATAAGGAGATAAGTTACTTGCTATTCACTTCTAAATGTAGATTGATAGATGAATAGATAGGATTTAGTTTCTGTGAATACCTAAACACTTCTGAAACTGACTTTAGGAATCATCTCTTTTTTCCTTTTTCATTTTACACTGAGGTTGTACAGAAAGGGAAAGCAATGCACCTGGGTCACACAGCAAGGCGGTGACAGATCTCATACTGAAGAAGTATTTTCTGAATTATGGTTGGGTGCTCTAGTTCACCTCAGTATGAATGTCATTCCTATATGCATTTATGCATGAGTAGCCAGCATATCTTATGTTTAAGATATCTGCCAGAACTATCTTTTTCTTTACTACATGCCAGTACCCAAAGAAGAACATACCATATTCTGCAGTTGCACCCATAAAATTGAGCAGCAGGGTTATGGATATGAGTATGTCCTTAAGAGCTGTACTGAAATACCTGCCCTGCCACTTCCTAATGAGCTGTGTGACTTTGGGTAAATGTTTAAAGTTCTCTCTGCCTCAGTTTCCTCATTTGCTAAATAAAGGTAATGATCCTTCCTTCTCAGATGTATTTTGAGGATTAACTGAGTTAATTAATATAAAGCACTTAAGTACTTGAACATGCTTATAATCAGGCATAGATGGAGCTCAGTAATGTTAGCTGTCGCGTGGTCATCATTACCATGAGCTACAGTGGCCTCAACATCCTCATCATCAGTATCATTAGCATCTTCATCAGCACTCTTTGTTAGTGTTACTGGCAAATTGAAATCAAACCACTGAACTGTCCTTTGAACACATCCAGTCCAACCTTGGTCTGATGACTTAATATCCTCTCGCATCCATGCCATGTGGCCAGTTAATGTTGGTGTGAATACCTCCAGCTCCAGGGAACTCATTTCTTCCCAGGGTAGCCCATTCTATTTCTAGAAAGGATTTTAAATACAACTAAACTAGGCTTTAAAAGTTTCTAATATTTAAAATAAATGGCCAGTCCTGGAATCATTATTCACATCTGAAATGATTTATATACCAATTATGTAAGGGGTTTGTTTTTACTGCTTTCTCATAAATATTATAGAACAATTAAGTTCTTGTTTCTTCCTTGTCTAAGCGTGAAGATTCCAGAACAAAATGTGGAAACTGGCTGACTGGAGAAGGAGGCAGGGTGCCCCATCAGTCTTCGTTTCCAGCCTGGGCTTTGTCACCAGTTGTCATCCTGGGCTGAGGGGCCCGCACTGTGCTGCCTTAGCCAGTCACTCCTCTTACTTCACCAGGTTGATTGTCCATGGGTATTTGTGGTACCCGACATCTGCCAGATACTGCTTTTGATCCTAAGGATGTGAAGATGAACAAGATAGACAGACAAGTCATATGGTCTCATAAAATTTACAATCTTATAGGGGAACTGCAGCAAGTAAGTGAAGAAAGGGGATCATTTCAGTGAGCAATAAGTGCTATACAAAATGAAAACCGGGCAATATGACAGCACGTTGGTGGGGGGCGTGCGGGCAGACATTTTAGATTGAACAGTCAGGGAAGGAGGTGACAGTTAACTGGAGGTCTTCATAATAAAGAGGAGACAGCTATAAGAAGACCTAGGAGTGCATTGTTCCGGGCAGAGGGAACATCATGCAGGAATGAGCTTGGTCATCTTGATGACCAGAGTGGCTTGACTAGAGGGAGATTTTAGGGCAGGAGGCTGAACGGGTAAGCAGGCCTGAAGGCGATTCTGTTCTAATTGTGTTGGGAATCCATGGGAGAGCTTTGAGAAGTGGAGTGATACTGTGTGGTTCACATATTTAAAGGTCACTTTCACTGGTAGATAGATTGTAAAGGGGCCAGAGTGGAAGCAGGAGGTCACGAGACTGTTGCAATTGTCCAGATTAGAGACAGTGGTGGCTTGGATTGGGTTCTTAGCAGTGGAGGTGGAGAGAAGAGGACAGATGCAGGGGATACTTTGAGGATAAAGAGCTGAGAGAAGTTGCAGGGGGGTGAGGCCAAGTAAGAAGTCAAGGAAGCCTCTAGGTGCTGGGTTTGAGCAACTGGATGTCTGGTGGTATCATTTACTGAGCTGGGGAAGATTGGGGATAAACACATTTGGAGGTGAAGATCTAGAGTTCTGTTATGGACATATGGATTGCATTTGAGGTGGGTGTTGGACGTCTCAGAGGAGAGAGGATGCTGTAGCTCAGCATGCAAGTCAGAGGTGAAAGAACACACTGAGCGAGTTATCGGCCTGGGATGGTATTTAAAGACGCAGGGCTAGAGAGAGTGCTGTCAGTGTGCTGTAGCAAAATCCATTCAAAAATGTTAGCTGACAGCAGCCACTGGATTAGCAAGTTTGTGCCATTCAGATTCTCTTACTCTGTCTTCCTCTAATTGAGAAAACATACCTGGAGGGCCATGACGATACAAGATGCTGGTTGGGATCAATTACAGAGACGATGTCTCCCTTCTGCTTAGTAAACTTGGAATCATCAGTTGAAAAAGAGATGCGCAAGTCGCTAATTACAGAACAAGAAGGTTGACCTGGGTAAGAAGTGCAGGTATCAGCAAGTCCTAGGTCAGAGCATAGGAGGAACAGTTAGTTTGGTGGACATATCAGGGAGGCCTGTACAGGGGAGATGCTATCTGTAGGGGAACCTGAATGATAAAAAACATTTTAGCGATGAAAAAAAAGGGGGTGGTAAAAGCATTCCAGGCAGAGGGAGACCAGGCTGAGAATGGATTGGGGTGAGGCAAAAAGAGGCCACATAGTAGGGATCACATAGCAGGAACTCAAAACAGATTTGTGGAATGAATGAACAGTATCCTACTGATCCTGTATCTGGGCTGGCCATTTCTCCTCTGCCCAAAGCCGGCCCTTGAAATGGATTTGCCCCTGTGTTCTGAGATGTAGATCTGGCATAGCCCAGGGAAAGCAGCAGGAGCCTTTCACCTTGGGCTGAGAATCGAAGGGCAGGGAAGAAACAAACTGCTCCCAGGGGACCAATAATGATGACGCTCAAGATTGTGGATGGCGAGCTTGTTCCAAAGGTGCTGTCGGGTGTGCAGGCCGCCTCGCAGTACATCATGCTGCACCAGGCCTCACAGCACATTGCCGGCTGGCTTGGCGCGTTCTCTCTGGGGCAGCAATGACAACAGATCCAGGAAGCGAAAGGCAGGTCTGTAGAGCACACCAGAGCCAGATGGGCACCCCATGGGGCCCATGCCCCTCACTCAGGAGATGGAGAAACTGAGGCTCTGAGAGAGCCATCACCTACATGGCTGACACAACAAATTAGTGACTCTGCTCCCTTGCTCCCTTTCTTCGAGGTTGGAAGCCTTTTGCTGCCTCAGCTTGTGCTTGTCTCTGGCTCCCAGGGAGTTGCTATCATTTGCCATCGTCATGCCCTCTTCCCCAGCACTCCCCTCCTCTTGCCTTGCTCCCAGGAGAAGGCCAGGTTGAATGCTGGAGAGAAGCTTAAAACGTTTGCCTCCCTGAAGAATCATGGCATCTTAACAGCTAATATTATGAGTACAGAGAATGGTGGCCCTTTGGGTGTGGACATTGTTGGGCTCTCTTTGAAGTCCCCATCACTGGGCAAGTCTTCCTCAAGCCAAGTTTGACAGGAAGGGGTTATCGCTGTCCTTGGAACTTGAATGACTATTTCATCCTCCCCCAGAAGCCAAAGCATCCTTTTCCTCCCTCCAAGCTGCTGTCTGAATTGCTCCCCAAATGACTCGGGGACAGATGGTTCGTTTATGCTCCTGTTCTCTCCCTGGGTCTCCCTGGAACCTTCTTGTCTTGTGGCTGAGGTGGTTGTTTCTCTTGGAAATGGAAAAGGAAGATGCAGTTAGACCACAGGGAAGCTGGGGGTGGGGGCCTGTGTAGGAGAAATGAAAGGGGTGTGGGGTGAGGACCATAGGGAGAATGGTGGGGGAAAGCTGGATAATTCAAGTCGAGACAGTTATGACTCTTGTAAATCCATATGCGGCTTCTAGATGCCTGGCAGACTAGTTTCTTTGGTGTAAATGCTTTTTTTTTTTTTTCTTTTTTAATGAGCCTGAAATAGCGATCCTGCAGTATACGAGAGCAGGCCTTTTGTTTGCAGGCAAGTAAGGTACTGAAGATGAGAAAAAAGGAGGAAAGCGTTGCTATTTCTGCGAGGTTCCAGCTCCCTGAGAGCTGGGGTCCAACCAGTCCTGCTTACTCTGACCTCTTCTCACTAGTACATTACATGGCACATAGTAGGTGCTCAGTAAGAATTTGTTTAATGAACAAATGATTTGTTAGAAGAGAATCAGTCTTGAAAAGCACCCCTTTCAGGCTTTTCACCCCAGAAGTTTCTAGCATCAGAAACTTCAGCATATTATTATGTTCACAAGAAGGAACTCAGCAATCATTTATATTCACACAGTATTTAACAAGGTATTTCACATTCATTAGCCTGCCTGTGCTCCCCACTGGATTGAGGACTTCTTAAGATCAGGTGTCTTGTCCATCTCCTCTCTGTAACCCTGATCCTTGATGGCCCTAGACTGGTGATTGACATTCATTCAGAACCCACCATGTGCCAGGTACTGTGTCGGGCAGTGGCGAGCCAAAGTGGATAATAGATACACATGGAAAACCTACCAAATAAAGTATGACCAGTGCCAGGAAGGAAAAGAGCAGTTCTGAGAGAGAGAATAACAGTGGCTCTAACTTGATTGCGATGGGGTCAGAGAAGATATCTGGGGATCTCTGGAGTTTCGCTTATCTGAAATTTATATCCCGTACCATCTTCTCTCTCTCTTGTGTTGTCCCCAGTGCTGGAACTGAGAAGGCACACCTGAAAGGTGTTGAGAGATTTGGTGAACCTCCCAGATTGGCTACACCTGGCTGATTGACTTATTCTCTCCCTCCCTCTGTTTCTTCTTTCATTCCTTCTATTTGTTCATTTATTCCATCAACTAACATCTGTTCAGCACCTACAACTTTCCATGCTCTGTGCTGGTGTTGGGAATATACCAGTGAGCAAAATTGACATAGTCCCCACCTTTGAGAAGCTTATGGTCTCCTAAGTAGAGGCTCATTAGTCAAATAATCCCAGAATGTCTTATTATGAATAGTGGAAAGTGCTGTGAAGGCAGATTCCATGCTTCATTGAGTGAGTGTGTTTAACGTGGAGGCTTGATCTGGTGTAGGGGTTCCAGAAGGGTCTCCCCATCAAGGCGACGTAGACAGGGATCTGAAAGGGGGTTGGACATCACTAGGCACCATCAGGGGAGGGTGGAGACCACTGCAGTCATTTATAGGTAGACCCTGACGTCATGGTTGGGAAATCAGTGACCTTCATGTTAATTCCGTGAGTGGGCAGGGATGACTGTATTACAGAGATATATTTTATACATGAGAAAGAACTGTGGCTTGAGGAAGGTTAGTGAGTCACGCAGTCCCTTTGAAGCAGGACAGAATTGGGACTTGAGCCTCGACATATAGCCTGAACGTCTCTTTAGCACTTTCCACGACTTCCTGGGCCATAGTCTTCTGGCTATAGTTAAAGTATCTGATGCCTGACTGGCTGCTTAATTGTCACCAGGGCAGTTCCAGGCACATGGATCATGTACTAAGTCACGGTTAGGAATGTCACCTCCAGGTCCCATTACCTTTTCTCCAAATGAAGAAAGATGAATAGTGGTAGTCATGTAAGCCAAGGAGCTGGGGGGGTCTAGCCCCTGCCTGTTCATTTTTCAAGTGTCTGCATCTAATCACTACTATACAGTGTCATGTCCAAGGTCAAACAAGCAGTGGCACATTTGAGACTCTGGGCTCCTTAAAAGAACACTTCTTTCACCTCTTCTTGTGTCTAAAATACTTGGACCAAAAAATGGAGGCCTGCTTCGTATGCCTGACTCCATTTCCATAAAGTTATAATAACTATCTTGGGCAAGAGAAAGCCCAGATTAAACACAAGTATCTTATCTAGTTCCTTCTCTTCTTTGCTCTCACTCTCCCTTTCAGCTTTGTGAAAAGCATCGTTATCTCCTAAAGGCTAATATACCACTGGGGATAAACTGCATTTTCATAATAATACCTCCTGATCATGTGGAATTTTGATTTTCCCCTAAACATCCCTTATGTGGGTGTTGTTTTTTAAAATAAATTTATTTATTTATTTATTTATTTATTTTGGCTGCATTGGATCTTTGTTGTTGCACGTGGGCTTTCTCTAGTTGCAGCAAGTAGGGGCTACTCTTCATTGTGGTGCACGGGCTTCTCATTGCAGTGGCTTCTCTTGTTGTGGAGCATGGGCTCTAGGCACATGGCTTCAGTAGTTGTGGAATGCGGGCTCAGTAGTTGTGGCATGTGGGCTCAGTAGTTGTGGCTCACGGGCTCTAGAGCGCAGGCTCAGTAGTTGTGGTGCACAGGCTTAGTTGCTCCACAGCATGTGGGATCTTCCCGGACCAGGGCTCGAACCCGTGTCCCCTGCATTGGCAGGCAGATTCTTAACTGCTGTGCCACCAGGAAAGCCCCTCTTATATGGGTTTTTATGAGGACGCGTGTTCCGGCTGGGACAAGCAGTAGGAGTGAGGGCTTTGAAGTCAGGCCCCCCACTCGCAACTCACCAGCTCTGTGACTGCAGGCCAGTTACTTAGCCACTCTGAGCTTCTTTCCTCTCATCTGTGAAGCTGAAATGAATAGTGGGGGAGAAGGGGATGGCATTCATGGAAAAACCGGTGCAAAGCATAGAGCTGAGGCCAGCCTGGAACACGGTTGGTCCTCACTCAACTTTGATTGTCATATCATAAATGTTCCCTTTCACAAATGAAGAAGTGTAGGGTCCAGAGACCAAAGGGGACTTGCCTGGAACCACACAGCTAGTTAGATCCTGAGTCTGGGCCAAAGCCCATATCCCTGCACCCTGTATGTCCACTCAACCACTTATTCTTTAGGCAAAAAACAAATATCAGATATCAGTGGGAAACAGGACTCATCCCATTGCCTACTTGTGACTTGAATTCCTGGGATCTCAGATCAGCATTCCTGCCTCCCCCCACCCCCTCTCTTTTGCACCGTGCAGAGATATTATTAGGGAGAAAATGCTGGTCACGTTTCCACTTTCTCCTGTCCTCTGGGGCAGCCCGTTTTCGTAAAAATAGGATGGGGAGGAGGAGGAGTATCGGTATGATCTTTATCATCATTTATCTGGAGCAAACTTGAATTGATTTCTTTGAGAAGAAAACTTCCTCTGAAGATTGACAAGGCAGCAGAAGATAGTATAGCCACTCAGGCAGCCCAAGGGAGGTGTGAGATAATAAGAATCCCTTACGCTCCTGCTGGCTTTAAAGCTCTCAAAGCGTTTCACTTATATCACCTAATTTGATCGTCTCAGCAGACCTGTGAGGCAGGCAGGATAGGGAGTCTTATCCTTAGCTAGGTAAACTGAGTCATGGCAGGAATTAGGTAGGTCATATAAGGACAAAGCTATTTCTGCATTCATTCATTCAGCAAATCTTCATTGAGCAGCTACTATGTGCTGAGCCTACCTTAGGCGTGGAGAGTTATATCAGACATTGACCTGGTCTCAAGGAACACCCATTAGTGGGGAAGATCAGCACAGGGACGTAAATAAGAAATTAAAATATTTGGTTAGCACAGTGATGTACGTATGCCAGGAAATTAAAGGAAAGGGAAGAAGAATATCCAGTTTAGCCTGAGGAGGAGTGGTAATCAGGGAAGGCTTCCTGGAGGAGGTGTTGTCTGAGATTTAAGGCTGAAGAGGTGTAATCCAGGTGAAGGGGTTGGGGAGATGGCACAAGCAAAGGCATGGCCTGGAGAAATGGCCTGAGAATAAAAACAAACAAACAAATACACAAAAAAATGAAGAACGGGAAATTAAAGAAATTATGGAAGTTGGATCTTGAATTGCCCTGAATGCCTAGCTAGGGACCTTGAGTTTATCCTATGGTCATTGGGGGTAAAGGTAGGGGCAAGGGCATTGAAGGGTTTTAGGTAAGGGCATGCATACCTAGTTTCAGTCAGATTGGAACTCAGATCTTTGATTTTCTGGTACAACACTCTGGTACCCCAACTTCA
The DNA here is from genome assembly GCF_009873245.2 of Balaenoptera musculus. Taxonomy (NCBI): domain Eukaryota; kingdom Metazoa; phylum Chordata; class Mammalia; order Artiodactyla; family Balaenopteridae; genus Balaenoptera; species Balaenoptera musculus. The sequence goes on from NC_045787.1 coordinate 127,493,250, forward strand.
CCTCTTCACAGCTAGGGCCACTTGTTCAGCCCTCATCAGTAGACTAAGCCTTCCTCAGCCTCCTGGAACCCACCAGCACCTCGTCAGAGAAACCAAGGTTGGCCAATGCAGGTGACAAAGTCTTTCAGGCTATGTATCCTTCCTCTGGTATTGTGCCCTGCTTCTGCTTATTGGGCTGTTGCCTTCTCAGGACCAAACCTCATGTGCTCTCAGCCCCTAGCAGAGCTCCCCGGCATATCCAGTCATCTCCATCCATCTGGCTTTAAGTGCCAGCTCCCACTACCTCCCCACCTTGGGAATGGCCCTTGCTGCTGTGAAGTTTTGTTCTCATACCACCCTTTTCTTTAGCCCAATGTGCCCAGGGCCTGGAACAAACATTCTTGCATCTCAGCAGCCTGGACTCTACTTTTTACAGATTCCCACTTACCTACTTGCTGGTTCATATAAAAATTCCCCCTCTGAAACGCCTATTTTGAGATATCTTTTCTGTGCTCTGTGGTAAAGAATGTGAGCTGCTCAATTAGGTCCTAATGATTGCTAAGCATAAGGCCTTATGAATTCTCTACAAGCCTCTTTCCTCATCTGTGAATTAGGGATAATATTAATACCTACATCCGAGGGTTGCTGTGAGGTTTAAGTGAGATAATGCAAGTAAAGGATTTAACGTGGTAAATACTTAATAAATCTTTTTTCATTACTATTGTACTGACTTTATAGGGCTTCTGGTTCAGACAGTGTAGAAAATGGAGCAGCATAATTAGATTCTCTCTTTGCAGAAAGTGCAAACACTCACCATTTAATTCATCCAAAGGGGCTTTTAGGGAGGCACAAAGGAAGGTGAGAAAGCATCAGTGACAGGGGCATGGAGGTCTCCAGTCCACCTTGGTCACTAACTTCCCTGCGACCTGGGGTCCACAAAGCTCACTCTTTCTCCTGCTCTCATTTCCTTCTGAATGAATAATGTGAGCTCTCCTAGTCTGTGATTCTACCACTGGAGTCTACATTAAGTCCATTCTCAGCCTCTGCCAAGTCTGGAGACAATTCAGGGCTGAGATGTCTGACCAGGCCTGTGGTCAGGGCCAGAAACTGGGCTGGGAACTGCAGTGTCCACCTGCCACTGCCTGGGGAAAGGAGAGGATGGCTTTATTGCCCATCAGACAGATGCCAGCTCTCCCATCCCCAAGCTGCAACTGGAGGCTGGTGCTGGGATTCTAGTTCTGTGGTCATTTTTGCAGTCCCAGATGCTTTTTAAAGTTCCAGACCAATCTGGGATATTTGCCATAGGTTTAGCTGGAGTCAACACTCTTTTTTTTTTTTTTTTTTTAACATCTTTATTGGAGTATGATTGCTTTACAATGTTGTGTTAGTTTCTGCTGTATAACAAAGTGAACCAGCTATATGTATACATATATCCCCATATCCCCTCCCTTTTGCGTGTCCCTCCCTCCCTCCCTATCCCACCCATCTAGGTGGTCAGAAAGCACCGAGCTGATCTCCCTGTGCTATGCGGCTTCTTCCCACTAGCTATCTATTTTACATTTGGTAGTGTGTATATGTCCATGCCACTCTCTCACTTCATCCCAGCTCCTTCCCCCTCCCCGTGTCCCCAAGTCCATTCTCTACATCTACGTCTTTATTCCTGTCCTGCCCCTAGGTTCTTCAGAACCATTTTTTTTTTTTTAGATTCCATATATATGTGTTAGCATACAGTATTTGTTTTTCTCTTTCTGACTTACTTCACTCTGTATGACAGACTCTAAGTCCATCCACCTCACTACAAATAACTCAGTTTCGTTTCTTTTTATGGCTGAGTAATATTCCATTGTATATATGTGCCACATCTTCTTTATCCATTCATCTGTCGATGGACACTTAGGTTGCTTCCATGTCCTGGCTATTGTAAATAGAGCTGCAATGAACATTGTGGTACCTGACTCTTTTTGAATTATGGTTTTCTAAGGGTATATGCCCAGTAGTGGGATTGCTGGGTCATATGGTAGTTCTATTTTTAGTTCTTTTCTTTCTTTCTTTCTTTTTTTTAACACATGATGCCTCTTTTTAAAAAAATTTATTTATTTTTGGCTGTGTTGGGTCATTGCTGTGCGCGGGCTTTCTCTAGCTGTGGCGAGTGGGGGCTACTCTTTGTTGAGGTGCGTGGGCTTTTCACTGCAGTGGCTTCTCTCATTGCAGAGCATGGGCTCTCGGTGTGTGGGCTTCAGTAGTTGTGGCACACGGGCTCAGTAGTTGTGGCTTGCAGGCTCTAGAGAGCAGGCTCAGTAGTTGTGGGCAACGGGCTTAGTTGCTCTGCAGCATGTGGGATCTTCCTGGACCAGGGCTCGAACCTGTGTCCCCTGCCTTGGCAGGCAGATTCTTAACCACTGTACCACCAGGGAAGCCACTGCTGGATAATATGGTAGCTCTATTTTTAGTTTTTTAAGGAACCTCCATACTGTTCTCCATAGTGGCTGTACCAATTTACATTCCCACGAACAGTATAGGAGGGTTCCTTTTTCTCCACACCCTCTCCAGTATTTATTGTTCGTAGACTTTTTGATGATGTTCATTCTGAACAGTGTGAGGTGATGCCTCATTGTAGTTTTGATTTGCATTTCTCTAATAATTAGTGATGTTGAGCATCTTTTCATGGCCTCAGATGGCCTCTTGGCCATATGTATGAGTTCTTTGGAGAAATGTCTATTTAGGTCTTCTGCCCATTTTTTGATTGAATTGTGTTTGTTTTTGACACTGAGCTACATGAGCTCTTGAGATCAATTTTTTAACCTGGTCCAAAGTCTCCTCACCTGTTAAACGGAGATAGTTATTCTCATCTGATTCTCTTCCAGAGCTGTTGTTCCAAGTAAAGGAAACACACGTGTGGCGGGTTGAGATTCTCAGGAATTGGACTCAGGTGGAGACTGGTTGGCAGGACATTCACTAGAGCTGCTCTCAGGAGCCACACTTGTGAGAGGAAAGGCCAGGCAGCAGGTTGGGCAGGAGGACAGAGGCCCCGCGGGTAGCTCTGCACGGAGACCCTTCAGAGCTGCTCTGAGTTGGCCTGAGACAGCCTTTCTGCCCGTCAGTCACTGGATGTAGGCAGATACATTTCTCCAGCTGAGGCAATCCTCTAAAAGGACTGGTCGCCCAGGCCTTCATTCCTGGAGGGGGATCTGAGCGGCAAATCTCAGGTTAGTCAATTCCTATATGTAATACTCTTGGTTTGATAAATAAAGGGAACTCCTCATCCTCCGCCTGAGACCTTGTCCACCTCTAGTGTGTCCTGTTAGAATAAACGGCCCCCCATAAACGTAGACACCCAGCCAGAAAACTCCAGTCAACCCCCCCTTCAACCTCAGTCCAATCAATCTTTTGGATTTACTTGATTATCCTTTTTTTCTCTTTGTTTTCTCTACTATTGTCTTAGTTCAGTTTGCCATCTTCTCATTTGAATTATTGCTCTCCCTGTTTCCTGAATTCTTTTTCTGTAATTCATCCTGCACACCACTAACTGCCAGAGGGATCTTTCTAAAATGCGGAGCCGAGCCTGTGACTACCCTGCTTAAAACCTTTCAGTGGTTCCCTACTGCCCTCAGGATATAGACCAAATTGTAGGATGGCCCAGGGAGTCCATCTTCATCGGGTTCTGCTTCTCTGACCTCTCCCTCCTCCCACCAAGCTGCTTACAGCTTCTATCATATAGTGCACTGCTCTGCCTTCTTGCCTTTGCATATGCTGTTCCCTCCTCTTGGAATGACCTTGCCCTCTCCATCTGGCTAATTCATATTCATCCTTTAAGACATCACTTCCTCCAGAAACAATCCTGGACTCTTGGGCTCCCAGTGCTTTTGTCCAATAGAACTCATCTTTGTATGTTATTGCATTTGCTTCTTATTATTAAAAATTCTAATACCTAACATTTATTAACTGCTGACTTGGTATACCATGCTAAATGCTTTATATAGATTATCTCATTTAATCCTCAAAATAACCTTATGAATTTAGTACTGTTATCGTCTCTACTATGTAGATGAACAAGTTAAGCCTCGAAGTAATTCGTTGAAAACCATGAAGCTAGAGTTAGGATTTGAATTCAAGGCTGTCTGATTACACTATATTTGTTTTATTAGTCTTTTAACCTCGGAACCCAGAATGGTGTCTAGCGTGTCATGTTTTGAACTAAACCTGGCACGGTGACTAGATCATGGTTTGTTTTTAATAATTGATTTCCTCTCTGTATCAAATATGTTGAAATAGGTTGAAAGTTATAATAGCAGTACTAGTGTTTGATGTAATTTTCACCAGTATAAAGGAAAGCAAATGAAGAACTTTGTTTTTTAAAAAAACGCCCTGACCCAGAGGCCTCTGGCTTCTGATCCTGGATCAGTGACCATAGAAAGGAATGAAACCCAGATATGACCTAAAATTTACTAAATTTGTTTTTCATCTCAGTAAAGGTAACGTGATGCCTGTTTATTTTTCCACATGGTAAAGATAGGTTCTTATCATTTCCCTTAATTTTCAGATCATGTACAGTAGATATAACTTCTTCCTGAGTTGGGAGGGGTCCCAGAAGTAAATAAATAGCAAACGTGTATTGTGTCCCTTTCAATCCCCCTTTAACCTCCCCACTACCCCAGCAAGGTCGGTTTTACCATCTCAGTTTTACATTTTTGGAAAGAGGGGCTCGAGGAGGTAGAGGGACTTGATCAATGTCACATAGCTAATATGTGGACGAGCTGGGGCTCAAGTTCAGGTGGGTCCAACTCCAAGCTCTTTGCTTGTTCCTGAATCACCCTGCAGTCCTGCCCACCTCTGCTTCTGGAAAGCCTGGCTTGTCCCCAGAGATCTGAACAGCTTCTAAAGACCATTGACGTTCTCAGGCATCTTCAGTTGCTGGTGCAATGGCTGCCCCAGGGAAGGAGCTGCGTGTCCACCAGGCCCTGTGCTCTTCAATTAGCTAGTGAGCAGGTACCCCCTGGGGAGCCAGGTGGAAATGCTGGAGCAGAGCCTTGAACAGAAAGGGAGCTGCTGTTTTCTGGAACCACGATCTTTCAAGGGTCTTGTCCAAGTACATTATTTAAGAGGAAACTAAGAGAGTTTACCTAAACCCACAGAGACAGAAAGTAGATTAGTGGTTACCAGAGGCTGAGGAGAGGGGGGGTTCTGGGGAGTAACTGCTTAATGAATACTATGGGGTCTCCTTTGGGGGTGATGAAAATGTTCTAGAACTAGGTGGCGGTGTTGGTTGTGCGACTTTGTGAGTGTACACAATGCACCACAATGGTGCCTTTTAAAATGATAAATTTTGTGTCATGTGCATTTTATCACAATTTAAAAAAATGTTTCCATAAACATATGGGCCAGATCTGTGGACTGTTTGCAAACAGGTGTGGTCCTCCTACCCATCTCTGTGTTTAAGATGATTTCGCACAGCTATTTTGGTAGTAAAATACAGCAATGAACAGCCGGCAGCTATAAACATGTCCACAGCCTTCGTGTTGGTGTGGCTTGCTTTTTCTCTTCACTCCTGACCAGAAACTTCTTCCCTGAATCCAGGGAGACAGCACAGTGTGGTAGAATAAGCCTGGGCTTTGGAGTCACGTAGACCCGAGTTTCAATCCCAGCTTGCTATTTACTTACTGCGCTTGAGAGTTACTTGACTTGCCTCTGAGCCTTGGGAATCTGTAAAATGGAAATGATAATATCAATAGCACTTTCCTCTTAGAAGTTGGTGAAGATTAGAATTACTATCCATAGATTCTGGCATCTAGAAGGTGATCAGTAAATGATGCTTCTCCCCTTCTTATTCTCTTCCTTCTCCTCCTTTTCCTCTTTCTCCTTGTTTTTTCTCCTAATTCCACTCTTCCTCCTCCTCATTATTATTAAACAAAAAAGAAATGCTAGGGCTATCAGAAGAGAGAGGACAAAGGAAAGGGCTTGGAAAAGCAGAATATTCTGTAAAAGGTAAAGCTGACAGTAACAGCAACAATATTAATTGTTCTGATGTATATTGACAGGGCTGTGACATCTTCATATCCTCCCACTCTCTATTTTCTTTGTTCCTCACTTTTATTCTAGTAACATTCAGTATAGACTTATTATCCCCATTTGAGGGATGGGGACACTGAGACTCAGGCAGGTCCAATCAGTGGCTCCAAATCACACTGGAAATGGCAGAGCCAGAATTGAAACAAGAGCAAGTACCTGTCCATGTCTGGCTTGCTGCTTTCTGTAGGTAGAGCTGTAGTCAGAGCTGCTGAATGTGTTCCTAACATCTTTCATAAAAAAGAGTTACTGAGTTCTGTCATGTAAGGAGTCTGTCTTCACGGGGCACCAAGATATTCTGTTTGACTATCCTACACTGTCCTGATTCCCTTCACCGGTGGGGTGGCATAATCTGAGTAGAGATCATTAGTGTTGACATCAGGAGTCCTGAGTTCTAGTCCTGACTTGGCCATTAAAGCCTCCAAGAAGACAGCTTAAGTCATGGTAATATTGTTTGCTTTTATTCATTCATTCATTCATTCAGTAGGTCTTTAATGAACAAGTATTCTGCTAGGTGTCAGGAATATATAAAACAATGACAAGCTAGGTCAGTGTTTCTTTTTTTCTTTCTTCCCTTGTGGAACTCATATTTTAGTGGAGGAGAAAAATAATTTAAAAAAACAAACCAATACATAAATGAAATAATTACAAGTTGTATCAAATGTTAGAAAGGAAATAAAAAGGGGCCAAGATTGGATGTAACAGAGAAAGCCCTCATTTAGGGCGATCAGAGGGAAGAGAGAGAACAGACCTTGAAGGTGAGAACTGGAAACCCAGAGGGGCCAGTCCAATGAGAGGAGAAGGGGTGGTGAGGGGACTGCATTTCTGGCAAAGTGCTGAGGCTGGAGAGGATTCAGAGGGTTCTAGGAACCTAAACAAAACAGTGTGGCCGTAGCTTAATGAGGAAACGAAGAGTGGCCTGAGCTGAGGTTAGAAAGGGACAAAGTCCAGGCCATTCAGAGCCTGCACACCACAGTAAAGACTTTGAATTTTATTTTAAGTGCAACAGAAATCCTTTGGAATCTTTTCTAAGCAAGGAAGCTGTGTGATCTGATTTTAAGAATACAAATCAAGCTGCTGTGTGGAGAATGGACCAGAGAGGAAAGCCAGGATCCCAGTTAAGACCCTGTACCCATGATGCAAGGAAGAATTGAGTGGCTTTGAATAGGAGTGATGACAACGAAGACAGCAAGATGCAGAGAGACTGATGATCTGTTTTGGATATGGAATCTAAAGGACTTGCTGATGGGTTGGCTGTAGAGACGGATGGGCACTATAATTTTGTGTAAGGCCACTGGGAGCTGGGGAAGACTGGGCTGGGAATAGAGGAACAGCTAGTTCCATTTTGAAAGTGGCAGAGACACGATGAGGGACAGAGAAACCAATAGAGGGCCCTGGGTTGGAGGACCTTGTAGAAGGTCTGGAACAGCCTTTAATTCACTGAGTGGCTGTAAGTTCTTTTTTCTCCCCGAGTCCCAGTTTCTCCATCCATAATATGTATGAGTTAGATTAGATGATATCTTGTGCTTGTCCTGGCTTGAACATTCTGTGATTCTAATAACACGTTTACTTGTCACTCATGGGTCTATCTAAAGTTGTGTAAATCTGTTTATATTTGAAGTTTCTTTTACCTCTTATAAGTCAGTGAATTCCTGCTGTAAGTACCACTTCCTTTCATTTGTCCTAAGAGATTTTTTTGAGGTCTTCACGTGGGAGCCCTTCATCTGACTTTGTCAGACTGGGGTGAATCCTCCACAGAGTTATAAGCCAGAACTTTGGTTCTGGTGTCCCCACCCATTCGTTACTTCTGTGTTTCTGGAACCTTCTCTATTCTTGATTGCTTAGATGTCAGCTCACTGGTTCCCAAACTTTGACGCACATTGGAATCACCTGAGGATCCTTTAAAGCTACTGATGCCTGGCTCTTACCCACAGCTATTCTGATTTAATTGGGATGTGAGCTGGGCATTGAGGGTTCTAAAAGCTCCCCAAGTAATTGTAATGTGCAACAAAGATTGAGAACCGCTGTGTTCCTGATACTTAAGATACTTAAGATAGTCAAGGTATGAGCTAATAAATGGCAAGCTAACAGGGAAAGAATCAAAACAGTCACTCCTTTTCTAGGACTTTAGAAGTTACCCCAAAGTCCTAATAGTTCAAAGGAAAAGGACAGGAATGATGGTGTGGTAGGGTAAGTTATTAATATAGGGAAGGGGACCAGCTCTGTACCTTGTCCGGTGACAGTAAATTACACAGCAAGTGTATTTTTCTGTCATTTTCTCTCCTATTCCCCTTAACAGATTCGAGACTCTGATCTTACCTATTTTGAATCAGAAGTGTGCTATATTACTTAACTCGTACTCAAAACATATGCTATCGCTCCTGTGACCAAAGCAGACATTGGCAATCAATCACAGGAGTTATTCCTACTGGACTAAATCCTGAATGTGTCCTCCCAAGCTCTCACTACTCGGTGATTCTGGTAGTCCCTGCACCAGTGGATCAGAGTTGGTAGGAAGATATCTATTTATCATCTTGACTCTAAGGAATACACAGGCACACATTTTTTGGAGGAGAGAGAAAGGATGTGTTTTCATATTACATGGCCCTGTCCTCCTGATGGTAACTTTGAGAAATCACCTTCACACTCTGGTCTTAAGTTTTCTTATCCGAAATAGGAAATTTGGATTCTTTAGTCTACTAGTTGCAAAAGCACAAGAGGCCTGTCACTTCAGTGGTGCTTTCTGGGGCTCAAATCAATGAGAGACAAATCACCGATTCAATTGAAAGTCCCATGTGGAAGACTCATTATTTGAGAAAAGGGAACCTTGAGGCCATTCATCCTCAGTTCATAGAAATGAAGCAAATCTAGAAACCACTTCTCAAAAGAAGAGATATAACTTCCTACTTTTTGAGATGGGTTTTAGATTTTTCTTTCTTATTTAACCGAGTTCCTTTATGGAACATAAATATAGCCTTTGGAGAAGATTGAAAAATGATTGCATTTTCTCTCCCTCCCCAACTTTGAAGTTTAAAAATCATATTTGATTTCTTCTTTTTATTTATCAAGGGCTGTACACTTGCAAAGTTTAGTAAAAGTAACCAGAAGTATAAATTGTGTTTAGTAGAGGGTGAGGTCTCAACACCTCCACACCTCCTTGGGGTTCCATCTTGGTCTCCAGACTTTCCTCTGTGGAGGGGATGCTGCTGCTTGGGAAAGACCAAGGCAAAAGTTCTCATCCAAGCCTTCAGGCTTCCGGGCCTTGCCACATCAGAGCCTAGAAAGCATCCCTGCCCCTTACTCTGTTAGTACGGAACGCCATGAATAGGTTCAGACTTTGGAGACAAACAACTGTGGGTTCAAATCCCAGCTTTGCTTCTTACTTGCTCTGTGGCCTTGGATAGCTCACCTAGCCTCTTTGAGCCTTGGTTTCCACTGGTACAGAAGGGGATAATAATGGCTGCCTTTCAGAAGTTCAGAAGTCAAGGGCCACACAGAGGGCCTGGCTCAAAGTAGATGCCCTACTTGGAGAAACCACCCAGGCAAATCTGCTCAAACCATGATAGTGATGACTTAGCTATTTCAGACTTGAGAGGACAAAAACTAATCATTTTCCTTTTCCATTAACTGGAGGACAAAACCCCACAGTGGCCATGCCTTCTTGGTGGAAGGTGAATTTCTCCAGCCTGATACATAGGGACTGCCTTTTGTCCACCTCAGGAGAACTACCCTCCTTTCCTACTGTGTAGCTTCGGTGGGTTGCCAATCACAGGACCCTCTGCTTCCCTACCACAGAGATGACAGGTGCCCAAGACTGACCAATCCCATTCTCCTTCCTTAGAGCTTGAATCTTGATGGAAACACGTAAGAAAGGCAAGAACCTGGGGCAGAGTCATCCTAAGCCTGCATGGGAAAAAAGAACACAAATTCCTTCCATGGAAAACTCCAGACCCTCCTTCTTTCCTGGCTTCACAAAGCCATGCCATTTATGATATTCACTTGTCCTCCTTCAATTCTAAGCACTACCTAGTGCTGATCTATTTAACTTCCCTTTTCTATGCAACAGTTAGAGCAGTGTCTGTCCTTGGCCAAGAATATGATGTATGACAGAATTGTCCCAATGTGGATTGGGGTCTCCACTTTTAATATAATATGACTACACTTACTAATTAACTTACCTTGAAGAGCAAAAGATAAGAACTTTCATGCAGCTATTGGATCCACTAGTGTAGACAGACAATCTTTGGTCCAAAGAGGGCTTCAGAAGGCATCCGGTCTAATGTCCTCATTCAAAACCCAAGAAACCTGAGGCCAGGAGGTGAAGTGTAACTTGATCATTGTCCCATAGTCATTTTATGGCAGACCTCAGTTTAAAATTCTGATCCCCTGACACTGAGCGCCTAGTGTTATCCTGCCTCTTACCAGCCTGAACTTGTGCCTGTGGACGTAATGCATTAAGTTCAGCCCCTACAAGGACACAATGATAGTTTCCATCCTCATAAAAGCGAATGAGCTTTCCCTTGGGATATAGGTCACACCTGTACCGCTGACCAGGTATGTGGCATTGCAGGCTCTTGGTTCAGAAGAGGGATGGGGGCTGGTATGAGAGAATGAGGTTGGATCCAGGCAGCCCAGATCCACTACACAAAAAAACAGACCCTAAACCCCATCAAGGCACTGTCCCTGCACGAGAGAGGTACACACCTTGATTTTCTTCTTTGCCGTGGATATTCTGACCCTTACCAATCACTTGTCTTCTCTACCCTAGGAAGGTGGAACGGTTCCATTTTTGAAATAGCAAAAGCTGGGAGAGAAGTTCATTAAACACTAAAAGAAAGAGAGGAGACAGCTTGCTTTTCCCTTTAAAGATTTCAGGGAATCCTGAAAATAAACAACAGTATAAGGACAAACATCATTCCCTCTCTGAGTAGCAGGAAAGAGGGAGGAAGCAGCGCCAGGGTGGGCCTTATTCTTACGAAGTGAGATGAGGTCCTTTGTGTGGCTCCTTTAACCAAGAGAAAAGAAGAAAAACACTGGCTAAAGTATAGTGAGCACTCCCTGTGCTCCAGGCCCTGGGTCTGTGTTATTTAGCCTGCAGTCACTTTGGAAAGAAGTATTCCCATTACATAGATGAGGAAATTGAGGGTCAGAAAAGTGAGATCATTTGTCCAAGATCACACAGCCAGTATGTAGTGGAGCCATGGTTTAAGCCAGGATGATTTAAACCCCAGACCCTTACTCAGTATGCTTTACAGCCTCCCACCCACAAAAGGAATAATGAGTCCCTAACACATTTTTGAAGTCTGCAACAAGCCAGACATTCCTGCTTTATGCATCTACAGATTGGGATAGCAACTCGACCTTGCAAATTTAATCGTTCTTTTTCTTCCTCCCGTGAACCAACTTCTACCAAGTGCTTAGAAAGGGCTACTTAAATCCATAGCCCAAGAAAAATGTATCTTTGTGATTAATATGTGTTAAAATGAGGAGTGACATGGTAATAAAATGGGAAAGGTTTGGAGGCCTTTGGGGAAATCCATCTGACTGCGGGCTGTGGTTCCAGTAATGAGGCTGCTATTTTGCAGTCATGGAGGTAATGTTTTCTGATGCAGGTAGAATGATTAACAAGGTGAATATCTCTGCCTGGAGGAAGGAGGGGTGAAGAGGAAGTGCCGGCGGGAAAATGGCTCAGGACAGGAAGTCACAGGCCTTTCCTTCTTCATTTTCGGGAGCTGTGAGAATTTTAAATAAGCTCAGACGCCAGGAGAGGCTGGTTCTCTCTGCTCTCTTTTTCTTTCTCAATCTCATTCACTCAGTGGTGAAAAGGGGAGGGACAGGGGTAGAGGAAAGGGGGCTGGAAGGACTCAGGAGGAGAGGCAAGAAGAAACAGAGGAATGCATTTTCTTAATCCATTTTCTCCATCGTCTAGAAGTTTCGGTCGGGTAATTCTTCTGCTTGCCTGGCGAGCGGAATGATAGCTGTTAGGGGATACTGCAGTGCCGTGAAGGGCGGTGACTGTGACTATATATGGCCAGAGGACCCAGGAGTACACAAATCCTGCTTTGGTCCAGCTATCCCTCTTCCCATGAGCTTCCTCAAACAGACATATGCAAAAATGTCTGGACTTTTTAGCTGGACTTTAATCTTAAACCCCACAGTAAGAATGACCTGGATTCAGTGTTAGCTTTCTCTTGTTAAGGCTAGAGGCAGTCCAAGGGGCAAGTAAAGTCCAAATGATCTACCTTTCTCCCAGATTTAAATACCTGCCAGTATGGCAGTATGGAAATGTATTATACATCTGCTGATAACAAAGAGAAAGGAGCAGAGAGAGAGAGGAGGTGGAAAGATGGCATCCTCTTCCATTGTCCTCTTCAGCTATTTCCTTTGTTTTAGTTTTTAAAAATTTAATTATTAATTAATTAATTATGTTTTTTGGCCACGCCGCGTGGCATGTGGGATCTTATTTTCCGACCAGGAATTGAACCCGTACCCCCTGCATTGGAAGCGTAAAGTCCTAACCACTGGACTGCCAGGGCAGTCCCCCTTGAGCTATTTCAGGCGTGATAAAGCTAAGGCCTGGCTACTATGCCAGAGGAGGAGAAAACCTCCTGAGATGTGAGATCCCCCAGGAAATGTTATCAAGCCTGTGTGTCTCTCTCTGAGAGCACCACCCTTGGAAAACAGCCCAAATTCGTTTGCGAGACTCTGACCATCCCAATAATCATGACTCTTATTTGTGTATGTCCGGGGGTGGGGTGACGGGGTGGAGGTGGAGGTGTTGGTGGGGTTCATGCCTTCCACCCCATTTCATCCTTGGGAATGAGACAGCAGCTGTGGAGGTACCCAGAAGATCAAATGGAAAAAAAAAATGTTATTGATACTCCCTGTGTTCACAGTCTTCTGCCCCAGTTATGTCTTTCTGGATGAAAGCTGTGGTTTCCCTGATCACTGTACTCTATATTTGCTCTCAGAATGATTTTTCCTGAAGCACAGCTCTCATCACATCACTAAATGCTCAAAAATATTTCATGGCTCTCACTGTCCAGAGCAGCCATGGGCAACCTGGCCCTCTTTCTGTTTTTGTAAATAAAATTTTATTGGAACTGTTATGCACATCTATTTACGTATTCTCTACAGCTGCTTTCATGCTACAGTGTCAGAGCAGGGGTTTTTGATAGAGAGCTTATGGCCTACAAAACCTAAAATATTTACCATCTGGTCCTTTACCAAAGGAGTTTCCCACATCCTGGTCTAGAGAAAAGTGCCCGGACATCTATACCTGGCGATTGAGGTCTATGTCAATTTGGACCCAGTTAATTCTTGTTTTATTTATCTCTAGTCCCCTTCAAGTACCTCATGTCCCAGTCAAAAAGGCAGCCCCTACTTCATGCTTTTTTAGTTGTTTTTGAACTTTTTATTGAAAATATTACATGCATATAGCAAAGTACCAATATTCTAAGTGTATAGCTTGATGAATTTTTACAATATCAACATACCCTTATAACTGACACCAGATCAAGAAACAGAACGTTAATTACCAGTGCTCCAGAAGCCCTCCCCATGCTCTTTTCTATCCTGATTTCTAACATTATGGGTCAGTTTAGGCTCTTTTTGAGTTTAATGTAACTACAAAAGTAAGTACTCCTTTTGTCTGGCTACTTTCCCTCAAATTACATTTGTGAAATTCAACCACGTCATTGCATGTAGTTGTAGTTTGTTTATTCTCATTGCTGAATTCCATTTTGTGTATTATACCATGATTTATTAATTCTGCTGTCGAAAGGCATTTGGGGTTTCCACTTGGAGCTATTATGAATAGTGCTGCTATGAACATCCTTTTACATGTTTTTTGGTTAACACATGTATGCATTTCTGTTGAGTTAATGCCTAAGTGTGTCATTGTTGAATGATAGATTACATGTTACCTAATCATTTCACAGTGTATTCATATTAATAGATAGTCCTATCAGGAGTGTTTGAGAATTCCAATTGATGCTAAGTATCCTTTTCAACATTTGGATTTTTGTTGATTCTGGGGTTTTTTTTTCCCCCTTTTTAGAAATTCTGGTGGGTATATGATAAAATCTCATTGTGATTTAAATTTGTATTTCCTCAATGACGAAGAGGTAGAGCACCATTTCATAAATTTATTGGCTATTTAGATATCCTCTTTTGTGATGTGCTTGTTTAAGTCTTTTCTCTTTTTTTGTTGTTGTTGGATTATCTCTCCTTATTTATTTGTAGAAGTTCTTTATATGTTCTGGGTGTGAGTCTTTTGTCAGGTATGTGCCTGGTGAATTTCATTTCTTACTCTGTGTATTGGCTTTTCACTTAAAGTTTTTTTTTTGCTGAACAGAGATTTCTAAACTTAATACATTCTAATTCATTATTTTTCCTTTATGATTAGCACTTTACAAATCCTGTTTAAGAAATTTTTGCCATTTTCAAAATTATAAAGATGTTCTTATAAACTTTCTTCTGTAAGCTTTATTGTTTCTTTTTTCTACCTTTAGATTTTAAATCTACCTGGCAATGATTATATATGTGTGTGTGTGTGTGTGTGTGTGTGTGTGTGTGTGTGTGTGTGTATGGTATGTATCAGTAAGGATCAAGATTTATTTTCCCCATGTGGATATCCAATTGATCTACTACTTTTTATATTAAAAAATTCTTTACCCACTGAATTGCTGTGTCACCATTGCCATGTATTAGTTTGCTATTTTCATGCATAAATACTGTACAAGGAAATCACTATGTATACATTAAAAGAGTATATCATTTATGATAGCATCAAAAACCATCAAATTTCTAGGCATAAATGTAACAAAAGATGCATAACCCTCTACACTAAAAACAAGAGATAAAAGAAAACAAAATTATAGTATATGTGTGCATTACACGTGTGTGTGTGTGTGTGTGTATTCAGCAGCTTTATAATAGGTCTTGAAATATGGTAGCGTATGTCTGGAGCTTTGTTTTTCATCTTCATAATTTCCTTGGCTGTTCTTGGCGTTTTAAATTCCCCTGTAAATTTTAGGATTAGGCAGCCAATTGGCGTTATAAAATCTGATGAGATTTTAAATTTTGTAGGTCAAATTGGGGAGAATTGATATATTTACAATATGCTAATATGTCTAATCCATGAATATATTCCTCCATTTACTAAGGTCTTCTTCCGTTTTTCTTAATAATGTTTTGTAATTTTTAGTGTAGAGGTTTATACATCTTTATAAAATTTATTCCTAGGAAATTGGTGGTTCTTGATGATATTGCAAGTGATATACTCTTGAATTTTATTTTTGTAAGTTCTTATGTTACAAATAAATAAAAATGCAACTGATTTTTGTAGATTGACCTTGTATATAGTGATCTCGCTTGATTTACTTACTTATTTATTTATTTAACATCTTTATTGGAGTATAATTGCTTCACAATGGTGTGTTAGTTTCTGCTTTATAACAAAGTGAATCAGTTATACATATACATATGTTCCCATATCTCTTCCCTCTTGCATCTCCCGCCCTCCCTATCCCACCCTTGATTTACTTATTAATTGAAGTAGTACATGTGTAGTTTTTTTTTGATTTTATACATGTATTTTTACTATTATTCTGCATTTTCTTCCCTTGTTTTATTACAGTAGCTGGGACCAAAACAGTATTGTATAAAAGCAGTCAAAGGGTGCAGCCAGTTTCTCCCCAGATTGAGGCATGTGTCACTCAAACAAACATGACTTATTTCATTGATCTTATCTCCAGAAACCACCTTAGTGAAAGGAATCAATGGGCTGGTAACTGTTAGCAAGGGTTCCTTATGGCTAGGCAGAATTATTCGTTGCTTACTCTTCCCTTACTCTATTTTGCAACAATTCTTCAACTATATATGGAGGACCAAAATCTACTTATTAGATTTTCTGGGTTAAATGAGTGTAGAGCTCTTTTGTTAGTGTACAAAACAACGATATAACCATAACTATTATCTGTTGAATATTTACTAAGTGTTGATGGCTTTGTTTGCGTTAGTTTATTTGATGGTACCGACAATCCTATAATGTAGTCATCAATATTTCTTTTGTACATGTAAGTAGACTGCAGAGTAGAAATTACAAATTTGACCCAAATCACCTTTGTGGAAGTTGTGAAGCTGGGTTTTGAACCTAGGCAGTTTGATTTCAGAGCCCTTGACCATTGTGCAGTGCTGATTTTCTCATACCAACTTGAAATTTGCCTCATTAAAATTCCTACGTAGCCGTACAGAACAAATGCCTTCTCTTTCCTATGAATCCCTTTCAGTTGCTTGAAGATAGCTTTTATCAGCCTTCTGAGTGTTGTCTAGATTCAGTGTTCCTAGTTTCTGTCATTTCTTGCATGACAGGGTTTAAAAATCTTCTTTGCTTTTCCAGTTAGCAGTTTCCTTCTCAAAACTCCTCTTCAAGCATGGTGCCCAGAGAGGGAGTACCTTGCTGCATTTGAATGATTTGAACTGTACAGACAGCAGAATTTTACCCTTCTTTATTGTGAGCCTTATACCCCTTCTAATGCATCTGGAGATTGAAACAACTTGGTATAGATTTTGAAGTTCAAAGATCCCATTCCATTCTTTGCAAAGCCATTTACTAGCTATGTGACATTGGGTAAGTCACTAGATCTCCTCCCCAAGCCTCAGTTGTCTTGTCTATAAAATATGTGACCATAACTGCTACCCTGGTTACCCCCCTCCCAGAGAATGGTGGGAGACTCATTTGAGATAATGGATGATAATGTTGTTTGCAAACTGTGAAGAGCTCTATCAGTGTCAGTTATTTTTAGCAGACAAATCATGCTGTTGACACACACTGAGTATTTGTAAAACATGGAGAAGAATTCAGCCATAAAGAAAGAGAACAAAAGGGAACGTAGTGGCATTCAGCCAACATAAGGAAATCTAGTTGGGCTACTTAGGGAGGGAAAGTGGGAAGGGGGGGGAGTTAGCCCCAGCAAAGGAGGACAGATACAGACCTGAATGTTCAGCTGAGATTTTGGAGAAGCTGCCGTGGTCCACAAGGACAGTGGGGACCAGGAAATCATAATCAGATCTGGTGACCTGAGATGCTGAATGGTGTTTTTCCTTCTAGTGAAATCGTGAGGCAGAGCCATTCCCTGCCTCCCTTCCCCCCATCCCACAAGGCTAATTATTATAAAAATTCCCTGTCATTGCTTTGCAACGGTCCACAGCCTAACTAATTTAAAAATGCAAATGAATGCTAAATTACAGTCAGCTTTTGGAACTCGTTTCCTGCCTGTGCACCTAGAGATGGTAGGCATCATTTCTACAGCTGTAAATCAATCTTGAGCACCCTGGATGATTTGATAATGGCCAGTGGCATCGCTGCTGATGTCACAAGATGCTCAGGTGATGGTAGGTTTCTGCAGCATTGTGCACCATCAGTCTTAGGCTGTCTCTGCCTCTGTAGTGGCATACTGCAGCACCATGTTATTCCTTCTAAAAACCAAGGGGCCCTTCTCCTGCTATCTGTCGGGCCTGTGATAGGCCAAGCTATGAGCCTGATTCTGGCAGTTGGACAGCTCTGCCTTAACCATTATCCTTCCTAGCTGTGAGCTTTGGGTCTGAAAGCCTGTTTGATGATTACGATGATAATGAGAAATGAAGTCCTGCCTGTGAGCTAATGTTGAGATTAGTGTGTCTCACAGTGTATTCCTGGGACTTGGGGTGCTTTAAAATGCAGATTCCTGAGGCCCAGCTCCAACCTACAGAATTGAAATCGCTACAGATGGACCTGGAAATGTATTTTTTTCATTATTTAGATCATCTTTATTTGACTTAGTTGTAATGGGGCTTAATTACAAAGGGAATCCATATTCCAAAAGTAAATACATACTGAAATGAATTTTAAAAATTTACTACAGTGAAAATTCATCTGATTCAGAGCTTCTTATCATGGCTCAGTTCTAATGGTTGATTTTTAATAGTGAATTTTTTTCTTTTTCATATTCTTTTCTATTATGGTTTATCACAGGATACTGAATATAGTTCCCTGTGCTATACAGTAGGACCCTGTTGTTTATCCATCCTGTAGTTTGTATCTGCTAATCTCAAACTCCCAATCCTTCCCTCCCTCCCCACCCCATTGAAAACCACAAGTCTCTTTTCTCTGTCTGTGAGTCTGTTTCTGTTTTGCAGATATGTTCATTTGCATCGTATTTTAGAGTCCATGTATAAGTGATATCATATGGTGAGAAATGTATTTTTTAAATAGGCTTCCCAGGTGATCCTTATGCATGTGAAAGTTTGAGAACTACTGTCTTACATTGTAAAGTTAGGCATACTGGGGCTGAAAGAGGCCCCCCAGACCTCCTAGCCCAGTGGTTTTCAGACTTGGCTGCTGCACATTAGAATTATTTGGTGAGATTTTTAAAACTCCCAGTGCTGGAGGGCTTACCCCACATAAATGTCATCAGAATCTCAGGGATTGGGGTCAGGCTATCAATGTTTTTTTTTTTTTTTTTAAAGCTCCCCAGGTAACTCCAACATACAACCAAAGGTAAGAATCACTGCAGAGGTCCAATCCATTGGTTTTACAGCTGGGGACCCCGTGGCTGCCCACAGAGGTACCATTACAGAGAGGCAGTAGTGACCCAAGAGAGTCAGTAGCCCAGACAGGATAGGAACTCAGATTTCCTGACTCCTCATTGGTGCTGCTTCTACCATAAAGATTGTTTCTCTTTGTTGAGCCAATGACAACCCTGATCCCCTGTGTTCTGTTTTATCCTACACAAAGTAAAATAACACCTAATGGTCTGATTTCCTTACAAGCCAGAGAGAGTTTCTGTTTTCATAAGGTGAACTTCTGACCCCAGCCAGAGTGATCCCTGACTCCAGCTATGGCCTAAAGCTCCGCCCCAGCTGCAGACTCATCCGCCCTCCACCCTAAGTGCCCTGGAGAAGGCTTGCTGGGAAAACAGGCTTCTCTTTCTGACATTGGCTACGCACGTGTGACCTTTGAGCAAGCAACGAAAAACATTTTTCTGTGCTTATTTCCTTGCCTTATACAGAGTGCACATAACCAAACCAAAGTGCTTTGTTGAGAAAAGGATTGTTTTTCAATAACATAGCCTAGTGCTAGGCACAGCGCAGACACCCAATAAATACTTGATGAATTAAGTAATCAATTCAGCAATGCAAGTATACACATCACACAGTCATTCCCCCCAGCTTATCTTCTCCTAAAATTATTTACATATTAAATCTTATTTCAAAAGATTTGCAACCTTGCAATGGAAATTTCTGTATAGTGCATCTATTTCCAGCCCTAGTGAATGGCTTAATGATACTTAATACATATCTTCTACAACAAAATTTTGTTGAACAAAATAATTTGAACTATCCCTTAGAATTTGATATAATAGAATTTCCTTTAGACAAGCAGTAATCATATCTTTGCTTACCATGAGTCCTTTAGACATTGTGTAAGAGGAGTAAAAGAAAGAAATTTAAAGGATGAGAAATATGCTGAACCAATGAAAACATCTCTTGTGTTTCACTGATACATGAGTTGAAGTTCTAGATTTTTTAATTTAATGTGTTGCTTTCATTTTGAAAGATCGTTCAATATGAGTAGAACCTACAAGTTGAATTATTCTTTCATAATTTCTTACTTTCACTCAGTCGTACTAACATGTGTATTTGATAACTTTGAACCATGTGAATTTCCAATTCATGGCCAGGATTGAAGGCCTGTGGCTGTGATGAAGACATGGTCTAGACCTTCACTGACAAATGTTTATTGACATAAGCCAAGTGCTACTATGGACGCTGGGGATTCATTGTCGTCCTGAAAGAGATACGCTCTCTGCTGTTCTGGGACACACAGTGTGGCAGAGGAGACAGGTATCAAGGGGTGAATGATCGTAGATGGAGATAAGGTTGTAAAAGACAAGGGACGTGATTCTTTAAGAGTCTTTAGTAAAGAAACCTGACCCAGACCAGACAGTCAGGAAGGCATCCCTGAGGAAATGATGACTAAACTCATACTTACGTGAAGAGGGAAATTGCATGGTTCAGGCAGAAGGCACAGAATTTACAGAGGTCCTGTGGTTGGAACAAGCTTGCGTTTGGGGAGCCGAAAGAAAGGTTTTCAGCTGGGCAGCGTCTCAGGCTAAGATGCACGTAGGGTGTAACGAGTCAGCCTCGGACTGGAATCACATGGTTGTGTAATATAACCGGACTCGAAGAGTCAGTCTAAAGCTGCGATTTGAATCACCATGTGATCTGGATTAGGGCTTAACCAGTACAAAACACACAGCCAACCTCAGGAGTCAGTTCAAGGCCATCCAATCATTCATTTCTTTAACAAACTGACAGTGAGTTTATACTTTGTTCCATGTAGGCTAGAGGTGGTCCAGGTAAATGGAGCAGAGGTCAGTTTACAACAGTGGTTAAACATGTCAGCTGTGGACGGACAACCTGGGACTGCATCGGGACTACAAAATGTGAGAATTTGCTCATGTCATTTAATTTTTCTAAGTTTCTATCTTCTCACCCTTTCAATGGAGGATAATAGCAGCTTTTCCAAAGGATGGTCATGAGCATCAAATGAGCCAGTGTGTAAAAAAACACTTAGCTTAGTGCCAGACGCATCATAGATATCTAAGTAATATTAGCTACATGCAAACCAGCGGGAAAAAAATAAGAAAAAAATCAATCTTTGTTTCTAAGTCTGGGTTTTAGATGCTGAGGAAACCCCCAGTGCATCTCAGGGGACAGCTGGGGAGATGAGGGGAGGTTTCCTGCCAGCTGTATCATCCACCCAGGAGACTCAGCTGGCACCTCTCTTGTCCCTTTAGACAGCTTGCTGCTGGCTGGGATGGTGGCAGTGGGCCAGTCACTGAGTTTAAATAGAGTTATCTTTGCAAATTGACATAGCAATGAAATTACCAAACTGCTGTGTTTATCTTCCTAAATAAAAGATGGATTTTAAGTATATTATACTAATGTAATTGAAAATCAGAAGCAGATGAGGGGGGCTGCTATAATGTCTACGCTAATGTGAGATGCCACTCTCTGGATCCCCAGTTGGGTATTGGGGGGAACATAAGAGAAGAAGGTATGCTTGCAATACCGTGTGCTCAGAGCTGTTAAGATGCGCTTGAATCTTAAAGTGACAGCAGCTCACCATTTGGGAAAGTTGCAGGCCCAGATTCTCTCTAGGGATGCAAATATAGCAACTTGGCTTTCAATTAAGATTCTGCTATCCCCACGATAGAGTCTTCCTAATCCTTCTTCAGAGGTGCTGGCTGGGTAATCAATCCCTTGTGCTGCACGCTGCAGATGGCTTTGTTTAACCTGAGCTTTATTGCCAGAGCTCTCTGACGCAAGCTCATCTGCTTGGAATCCATGTGCTATCTCCTGTTGTCTGCGTGTGGGGAATTGCAATGCCTTCCACGTGGGGTTGGAGGCTGGCGGAAAAGTACAGAGCTGGGAACCTTCATGGGAAATTCCAGAACTGGCTGGCCACCTGGCTTTGTTGTTTTTGTCCTTTGCCTTGTCTTAGTGGTGGGTACCTGACAGTGGCCACGAGGGAGGTGGAGGTGGGCTTACCTCCCTTATAACCACATCAGCCCGCACTCCTGTCATGTCCAATCAAAATGATATTTTTTGCGAGATCAGACAAGATAGGGTGCGTTCAGGGTGCTATGGCCTTAGACTCAAAATGATATTTTTGATGTGAACAATTACAGATATTTCCTTGACCTTAAAAATGTGAAAGAAAGCAGATTCCTTTTTTTTTTTCACTTTAAAAAAATATTAGTCATGCACCACCTAGGTAAGATGAATGTAGTTTAAGATAAATGTTGGGCAGATTTCCACCCTAAGTCTCTCTTATGTTGAGTCTCCTCCACTGATACCTGTTCATCCTTCTTTGTTTACTCACCAGCATCTTTTGGCTTAGCCCCTAAGCATGGGGGTGTAATTCTATCTGGAGATGCTGACTGTCCTCACATCCAGAGAAAACAAGCAGAAAAATGAGTATCTGTGCCAGAAAGTTGGTAACAGAATGCTGTCTGAAGAGAATGAGTAATCGAATTTTGCTTGAAGAATATTGGCAACTGGGTATAACTTGCAGGATATTGACAGACAAGTGATGTTATTGCAGCTTTTGTGATAGAGTTGTTTATGGAGTTCTCATCTTTGGGCTTTCAGTGTGGAATTTTCACTTGAGTGAAGTCTTAGGCTAACATCATTGATGGGCAGGTGGAAGTTGCTGACAGGGTGCAGGTGGATTTCTCTGTCATTTCCACCTTGAGTTGAAATTCTCCTCCCTGATGTCCTCATTTAACAAGGACCTTGTGGTGACCTAGAGAATCAAGTATGACTGTTTCTATTGGGTAACATGCAACAGTGGGGTAATAGTCAAGATGAGACCTGGCTATCACTGCAAAATGCCCATATTACTGAAAGAAGTCAAATGATATGAGTGTTATTATCTGTGATATGGGCTGGATGCCCTCAGTGCCGAATGCAGAAGATAACATTTTCTTTCTTTTTTTTTTTTTTTTTTTCATTGAAAAGCACTGGTAATAAAACCTGGGTTTGGTCTTTGTTCTGAGAACCCCTGAGCTGGGTGACCTTCTCTCTTTGTGCTCAGTTTGCTCACCTATAAATGAGGTGTTGGACCATATGATCCCTAAGATTCAAACGGACCAGAATGTGGCTTGGATTCCTGAGACCTGGGCTTGAGTCCCACATTTAACACTGATGGGCAGGTCCTTTCTCTTCTCTGGGCCTCCATTTCCTATAAGACAGGAAGTTTGATGGGGGCTTCCCTGGTGGCACAGTGGCTGAGAATCTGCCTGCCAATGCAGGGGACACGGGTTCGAGCCCTGGTCTGGGAAGATCCCACATGCCGCGGAGCAACTGGGCCCGTGAGCCACAATTACTGAGCCTGCGCGTCTGGAGCCTGTGCTCCACAACAAGAGAGGCCGCGATGATGAGAGGCCCGCGCACCGCAATGAAGAGTGGCCCCCGCTTGCCACAACTAGAGAAAGTTCTCGCACAGAAACGAAGACCCAACACAGCCATAAATAAAAATAAATAAATAAATAAACATAGAATAATCATTAAAAAAAAAAAGACAGGAAGTTTGGATAAGATGTCTTTAAGATCCCTCTCATTCTGAAGAGTAGACGGCCCATCACTCTAGCAGGAAGGCAACGATCAGCTGCTGGTCTCTAAAACACAGCTGCGTCATGTTGAGAATCTAATAGAACAGAGTTAACTTACAACAGAGAGGATGGTTCATCCTGTTCCCCAGTAGGCACTTTTCCATTTCCTTGGACCACTTTGGGCATCCTCAGAGGCTCAGGCCATGCTCGCTGCTCAGCATGGCAGAGCAAATGCAGACAAATGGGATGGCATTGAGAATGCTACTTCTGCCTGCACTGGAAGATGTTTGTTTTTTTGTTTTTTTTTTTTAACATCTTTATCGGAGTATAATTGCTTCACAATGGTGTGCTAGTTTCTGCTGTATAACAGAGTGAATCAGCTATACATATACATATATCCCCATATCTCCTCCCTCTTGCGCCTCCCTCCCACCCTCCCTATCCCACCCCTCTAGGTGGTCACAAAACACTGAGCTGATCTCCCTATGCTATGCGGCTGCTTCCCACTAGCTATCTATTTTACATTTGGTAGTGTATATATGTCCCTGCCACTCTCTCACTTCGTCCCAGCTTACCCTTCCCCCTCCCCGTGTCTTCAAGTCCATTCTCTACATCTGTGTCTTTATTTCTGTCCTGCCCATAGATGTTTTGAAGTTACCACATGTTACAGGAGATGAAAGGAATGTGTATAGTAGGGAGACATGACAAAAGCAACTTAGTTCGATAGCAGTTCAAATGAAAAAGTTTTGGGGTGGGGTAGCAAGTTCATGTAAATGAATTACGACAGTAGTTAATGGGGTCTTAGCTAGATTCACCTGTATCAATAGGGGAGGGATGGTTACAGCTCCTTGAAGGATGGACGGGTACCCTAACTCCAAACAGATGTCCCTGGAGATGGGATTCAGTTTTGTTTGGAAGGAGAGTATTAATATAATAGGGCACATCTAGGAAGAGATCTAAGAAAGAGGGTAGAGGGTACAAAACACATGTTCTGTAAAGAACAACTGAAGGTCCTGGGACCGGGATGATAAGCTAAAAGTGATGGGGAAAGAAACCATGATAGGGAGGGGGCATGTGACTGCTAGGAGAAGAAGGGAGAAGAGTTATGTCCTTCCAGATAAAATAGTAGTCAGTTGTGAGGAGGTAAATACTGGCTCAGGAGAAGAAAAAGTGTTTCTAATTTTACAACAGTGGAAGGAACTTTTGCATTATACACAGAGCTCCTTATCACTGGAGAGGCTCAAATAGAGGCTGGGTGGTCTATTTTCAGAGACACTGTGTTGGGTGGGACATTTAGCAAGGACACTCTGTTCCAATTCTGTTATTTTATGGTGGATGCATCATTATGATTAAGCCTTCAAGTTCTAGTTGTGATGTCTCTACTAACTTGCTATGTGACCTTGACCAGGTCATTCAAACTTTCTGGACCTCAGTTTACTGATCTGAAAAATGGAGACAATAACACCTGTCCAACAATATCCAACAGTGATGTTACAGAACCTTGTGAGGATGGAATAATGCATGTGCAAGTGCTTCAAAGAACAGGACACACTATGTGTGAATGATACATTAATGATGTCACAATTTGTCATTCTCCAGACGTTGTCTTGCCTGGCAGTCTTAACAACATCATGGCTTTTAAGAGTGGGGGCTGAAGGTCTAGACTGCCTGGGTTGGAATCCCAGCTTTGCCTCTTTCTAGATATGTGATCTTTGGTAATTTATTAAACTTGTTGAGCCTCAGTTTCCTGGTCTATATAATGAGGCTGATAGGGATAATATTGATTTCAGAGGGTCATCGTGAGAATTAGAGACATAATACATGTGAAGTGATTTTCACAGGGCCTGGCACAGAGTATGCCCTGCATAAGGTTTTGTTCCTTGCGCCATTACTATTGCCCTCAGCCAGTACTTATGTCTCCTGCAGTGGATTGTGACACCAGCTGTCACAATCCACTGCAGGAGACGTCCAACTGAGTTCTTGGAGTATGTTCCAGACACCTCTTGGGGGGCCTTTAGCCCACCTCTGAAGGTCCAAGGCAGCAGAGAGCACCCATGTACACCTCTCAGGAGAAATCTAAACATAGCTACACAAGTTTGTCAATTTGGTGACCCCAAATGTTTTCTTTTATGTGGAAGCTCATAATATTCCATCATAAATGTTTCATAATTGCCTCATGAATTATTCACCTGCAACTTAATGACCTTAAATTTTATGGCATTATGGTTTTATGGGAGAAAAACATTACCAACCTGGGACCCAGCTATGAAGAGAAAGTGCTGATGTTAGCAATTTATTTTCACTGTGCTGTAGAAGGTTTTTTCGTAACTATGAAACACAGAATATTAATAAAAGAGCAAATATAAAACTAAAAGAGGAGGGAAAAAATCCTTACGTTGCTCTTTCTAAAAAATTTAATCTCAAAGCCGTGTTTGCAATATTTTTTCCTGTTGCCGAGAAGCTGATCCACCTCCATCACAGTTGGTGTCATTTTCTTTGGTGACACCAAAAAATTATTCTTTCTTTTCTTTCCTTATTTATCTGGCCTTTGGCCTTCCTATGCTTTTATTCACTTCTCAATTATTTTAAAAATCTGTATTAATTAGTAATTTTTAAATTAGTATCATCCTCTCACTATCTCACACTGTCAGAATGTTAGTTTTGGAATGTCCTCGGAGTTGTCTAAGCAGGGTATGGTAATACAGTGGAAAAAGCAGTGATTGAAGATTGAGTCTCGGTCTAGACTATCACTTAATTGATGCATAACGTTAGCAATTCAATTACGTTTTCTCAGCCTCAGTTTCCTTATAGATAAGATGGGAAATCTTGAGAAGGTCACGGAATATAATAGGTGAGGCAGCCTTTTAAAGAACAAAGCACTATATACGTGCAAGGAACTGTCCTAGCAATACAGGTAAGGCAAGGCTGGGTGTTGAAATCACTGAATCCAGTGGAGGGTTGAATAGGAAGATCCAAAGAGAAAGCTGGTTCGTATCAACCTGGCAAAGAATCCAACTTCTTTATTCAAGTTTGAGTTTTTGCTAGGAGCAGAAAAGAATAAAGGAAGACCTTTTGGTCCTCTAGTATCAGCTAGGGGTGCAACTGTTATTAATACCCTTTTATTGAAAATCACAGGGTATGTGTGCACTTCTTAGAATCAAGGACAGTGGAAAGACAGCAAAAATTAGGAAAGGTCTATTCCAGTGCCCCCCTTTTACAAATGAGAAAACTGAGACCTAGTGAGGAGGTAGATTTTGATCCTGGTTCTGTGGTGGGTTAGAAGCAGACACTGGGACCTAGTTCTTTGATTTCTAATACTCGGTACTTGTCTGCCCCAGAAAGGGCCACGAATGTACTATAAGTAGGGACCTGTGGAATGGAGGGCAGGGGGTTACTAATAAAAGCAGAACAGGGCAGGTGTTGGGCAGGGTAGGGGCTGAAGAAGAGCTAAGAGATGCGATTCTGTTGTAGGCAAAATGAGCACCACCCACAAGCCCAGCTTAGGAATCAGCGGGGCATTTTTTTTGGACTGACTAGACCTTAGTCACCCAATTAAAACAGGAGCCAGTGCCCCAGAGGCTGCACCTCCTCTCCTCCCCACAGTTAGTGCTGACTTCTAATAACATTTTATTGAAATTCTCTGGGTCCTGATTAATTTTCCTGGCTGCTTTCTTTCTTATTGCTCTCCTGGCCACAAGATGAGAACATCGAGTGCTCTAATGAATGCAGTGAGCAGTCGGGCTCAACTCACTTGGTCTAAATGGCTCTCTGTCCCCTGTCTCACAAAGCTTGGGTGATTTCTCTCCCTTGCATTTTGGGTGGATGATGGGAAATGTCAGCTGCTTGTGTCTGAGAAGCCAGGTATTAGCAAGAACTTCCCTTATGGGGCATCATCTGTAAAAAGATCATTGATTTAGTTACTGGAGGGTCTACCTGTCAGCTGAGAGGAAAAGAAGTCACATTTGCTGAGTGTCTGCTGTATGCGAAGCATGTGTCTGTGTCCCTTCTGTCTGGGTTCCTAGAGCATCCTGTGCGTTTTTCTAACACAGAGTTGGCAAGATCTGTTTTCCCAAAAGCACTGGGAGCAACTTAAGGGAGGCACTGTATCTTTCTCAAAGTTAGATTCTCAGTCTCGCCGTGATGGCCAACTCATCGCAAGTTCTCAATAAATAGGTGTTCAATTAGTGAACGACTGCTGAGCGCTAAATATAGACTTTCTTATTCAGTGCTCACCACCACCCTTACTTCTATTCTTACTTCCATTTTGCAGATGACCAAGGCAAGGCTCAGAGGGGCTTGCCGATGGTCATGTGTATAATGAGATCTGCATGGCATGAAAAAGGCTATGATCTTTCTACTCATTAAACATGCTCTCTACTTCTAGGGAGAGTGTATTATCTCTGGGGACTTGCTGAATTTCAGCCTAGATCCCAATGAAGTGTTGCCTTTGGAAGATATATATTTTGGGCTTATCCTTCATGGCAGACAGGTTGCTACAGTATCGAGCTTGTTCAACTGACATAATGGCACTGAAAGTATTATTATGGATAGAGAGGTGGCTTCAGAAAAGGCAACAGTGGATATGGTGGCATGTAAACTGGAGTCTAAGGAATTGTGGTTGTTAGAAGGGAAGATAATTCAGGATCTTCTCTGTACAGTATGACAATTCTCTCTGGCCCTGTCAATGTATACTTGAAAGTAGGGACCAAATTATTTTGATTCTTAGTGGTTATGGGGGTTACCATTGCATGACAGAGCTATGTTAGTTAATAAGGGATTGGAGGCAGGCAAGAAAGGGAGGCTGCAAAACCCTTGCATGTAGAAAGGATCAGAGAAGGCAGGGGGCAGTAGAAAAGGGGCAGGAAGAGGCAAGGATCTGGGAACCAAATCAAGGATGGACAAATTTAAGTGGAAGATAGAGAATTTTAGTGTGGTGGACATGGCTGAAGATGGGCTTCTGGGAGTCAAGATATTCTCTGGAAGCTATATGTAAAATTTGCATATGTGTATTTCACTGGAAAGAGGATACATAGCTTCCACTTTACAAAGGGATCAGCAACTTTTCACAGTTTTGTGAACCACTCTTTGGGGCTAAATAAAAGCAAGTTAAGGAGTCTTAGGACCAGAGTTCCAGAATGGGAGGAGGGGGCCCAATAAGTTCCTCTAAATTGCATTTGGAAGATGGATCTATGGGCAGACTATAATAGTTAACATTTATTGAGTGTATGATAGTTCACAATATTACTTTAAGTCCCCTTTATGACCCCTTTCAATATTATTTTATTCAATACTCTCAATAGTGCTTTGAAATGCTCATCTCCATTTTACAGATGAGGAAACTGAGGCACAAAGAGATGATGTAAATCACCCAAAGTCACATCATTTACAAATGACATGGCCATGATTGGAAATGAAAAATCTCATTCCTGAAACTATCATCCTAATTATATCCTGTATGGCCCCTTTAGACGAATAAAAAGAAAATGTCCATCAGGGATGTTGGAAGCTTAGCATTTTTGTATGTCTTTGTAGGTCATGTGACTGTGACTCCATGGCTGCCGTTTCCCAAAATGGCCTCAAGTTGGGTACTTGAACTAACTCTGTGGGATAAAGGCGGGGGATACTTGTAGTCCCAGAGAACCACCATGGGAGAGCAACCCCATGGCGGCAGCAGTAGCAGAAAGGTTCTAGAGATTTGGGTGGCTGGGGGAGCCTTCTGTTCATGGAGGAGCTTGAAGAATTCATCTGCAAAGGGGCTTTCTGGAGCAGGCTGCTGGAAAGATGGTGAAAGTTGAGGCTCCCTCTTTAGAATTTACTTACAGAGTTTCACAGATGCCCCTTTCCACCCTTATCAATGGCCTTCCCTGGATGCTTCTCTGTTGCTTGAGCAGCAGCACAGGAAAGTGGGCCAAGTGAGGACTTTAGAGTCACACAGTCCTGGGCTCCACCCTCAGCTCTTACCCCTCCTGCCGCACGTCCCTGGGCAGATTTCTTAAATGTCTTAGAGCTCCCCTTCCCTCCTCTGTGAACCTGGGGCAAGGACCACCTAGTACCACCCACCTCAGGGGCTGTTGTGAAGATTAAATGAAAGAATGGAGGGAAAGGACCTTGCATGTAATGAGCCCTCAATACATGGTAGCTATTGATTTCCTGCTCACCCCGAGGAAGATCCATGTCTACCATTTGCAGAAACATTCCTTGACCCAAGTAGGTTCTATTCTCTTGTCAGCTTCCCTTAAATTCCCTTTATCTAACCTGTCACCTCCAACAGAATATGAACTTGGCTTCTCCCAATTCTACGTAAACTCCACTCTTTCAAGGAGCTAGGAAGACATCTGTTGGCCATCTACAATCATCAAGAGAGAAAGAGAGAGATGTGGGGGTGGGGAGAGAGAGAGAGAGAGAAGAACTTTAATACAGTGGTGTACTGGAGCCTGCTTGTATCATCTTATGAAAGCTGATTGTTAAATTTTTAGAATTTTTGTGAGCTGATTGACTTTAGTTTGATAGCTTGAAATTGGCCATGTTGGGAATATTTACACCACAGAAATTGTTAAATATTCAATATTACTGTAATTAGAGCTTTATTTTCTTCAAGGGCCAGTTTTAAAACATTTATCAGCATGTCACAAAATAGCTAAGAGTTGTACAGTATCTGTCACACGCTGTTCTAAGAGCTTGATAGGTACTAACTTAATCCTCATGCACACTTTTTGAAGTTATTATTATTATCCCCATTTTACAGACTAGGAAACTGAGAAAGTGAGTTGTCAAAGGTCACATAGCTAGCTAGTGACAGAATTGGGATATAAACTAAGGCTGGCTGGCTGCGAAACCTGCATTCATAGTTGGCTATACTGCCTCTTGAGGGTTCTTATGGGGATTCAATGACTCGCATAAAGGGCTTGGCCCAGTGCTTGGTATTTAGTAATTGTTTGATAAATATTAGCTGTTACTATTTGTATGTGGGATTCTTAACTTATTTGAGGTCATGAGAATCTGATGAAAGCTATAGATCGATCCTTTCCCCCTAAAAGATGCACAATATGTACAGTATACACACACACACACACACAGACACACAGAGTGAAGATATTAGGGGACTGATGGACTCTCCAATGCTCATTGGTCCTACGTTTACCTTCTTGGGCCCCCGCCATAAATCAGCTGGATACTTCTATTTCTCCACAGTCTTTGAGCGCTCCAAAGATAGGGATCCAATTCCCTTTGTGATTCTCTTTTTCTAGAGGATCATTCCACATTTCTTCAACTCATCTTTGGGGACTGTTTGTGTCCCCCACCCAAGCCACTCGCTCCCCTGTGGATGTGCTCTGATTCACTTTGCATTTCTCCCAGTGTGGGATCCAGAACTGGGTAGTCTTAGAGTCTCCCTAATTTCTCCTGATCTCTCTGACAACTGATACTTTTTCTAGTCTCATTTTGCCTCAGGTGTCCTGCCTCCAGGGGACTTTACCCATTTTCTGGCATCTGGGATATAAAGTTGAGCTCTAGTTATACCACCGCTAACTTCACACACGCACTGCACGGCACACCCTACAAACACACAATGGGAAAAGAATTCTGAATATGTGAACACACATCTTGAAGCTTCTTGACTTGCTTTACCTGGATGTCAGTGAACTGGAGACATCTATGTTGGTTTCCTCCTGCCTTTTAAACTTTCCTTGTCACCCCCGTTCCTCTTCCTAAACCCCTAACCCCTGCCAGCATGCCTGCTCTCCAGACCTTGAGTGCAGCTTACTTGGACCTGAAGAAAGAAGAATAACAGCTAGTTACTTAGTCTTTCAACATGTCAGAAATTTTGTATACGTTATCTCATTCAACTAAACCCATGCAAAAAGCCCATGAAGTAGGGCTTTTAAAGGAAACTAAAGCTCAGAGCTGTTAAGTAACTTGTCCAAGGCTTCACAGCTAATAACTGGCTAAGCTAGAATTCAAACCTGCATCTGGTAACTCTAGGTTTGCACGCTTTTCCTCGTTGTGCACGGATTCCTTTTCCTATGTAACAGCATTTATTAGTGGCCTGACACGTGGCTCCTTCCCTGAAACTCTACACTTATCAGTGGGCTTTGGAAGTTTACAGTGTTTATAAGACTTAAAGGGATTTCAGTCACTGGGCACTGGGGAAATTCTTGCAGGTGAAGGATCTTCACAATGCTGCCACACAGGTGTTTCCTCCCCCACCAGCCTTGCGGCTCACAGACTAGGTGGGAGCAGGCTACAGCTCATCTTCCTTTTCTTCCAACCTCAGGGGGAAACAGGTTAACCCCCTTATGGAAAATAAAGCCAGCCTTCCTTGCAAGGGTCCCTGAGCTGGATTTCTGATAGTCCAGGAAGCCATTTAAATAAGAACCTCGGTGTTGAAAACCTGCCAAGTAGGCATCCTTCCAGCTTTCTGTGGCTTACCAGCGGCCCCTAATGGCCAGAGGCTCCAAGTGCCATGAGCGGGGAGCCTTAGCTGTTTCTGCACTCACCTCTGGCTCTGCCCTGCTCAGTTTTAAAACACTGGATTAATGCCCAATCAACATATTTTGCAGTATTGGGACAGCAAAATGGTGGAGTCTAAAACTCTGGGCAAAGAGGGCATGACGATGGGTGATCTCACCTATCAAATCAGGAACCAGGCTGTCACTAAAATCTTTCTCTTTTTAATATTCCAGACCACAAACCTAGCAGGTAGACAATACTATTATCCCCGTTTAGCTGCTGGGTAAACTCAGGGCAGAGAATTGAAGTAGCCAGGGACCCACTGGTTAGTGGGAAAGAACAGGCAGGTTTCTGTGAGCACAGATTCTAAATTTGCCAGGCTGGCCTAAGGCAGCATGTGTGTGTATTGTGTTGGCCTGACAGTGGTCTGGTCTTGGGAATAATATGACAGCTAGCATTTAAGAATTCATTCTGAGGCAGGCACATGGTAAATGCTCTTATGTGGAATACGCCCTTCATTCTTCCTAGTTGCCCTGTGAGATACACATCTCCAATTTACAAATGGGAATGTGGATTCTTGGCAGGGCCAAAACTGCCAGAGGTCATACAAATAAAAGGAGGAGCCGGGAATTAGGACTCAGCTTGCTCAGCTCCAAAGCAATGGCTTGAATTTACCTTCGTGTATTGCATGAGAGTTTTCCTTGTAGCCAATCTAGGTTGTTGGTCCTTAGTACTCATTCACCTGAAATATTTCCCCCACTCCCTTCTGCTTGGCTTGGGCTAATGACAGTTTCGGCTGGTAAGAGCCCAGGGGACTGTGGACGTCTATTCGTCAGTGTCTCTCAGAACATAGACTTTGTATTTGGGAGGAATTCCACTCCTCTTTGTGTGTCTGATGCTCTCAGACATCCTCTCTGCTGCTAGTGGGTGGTGGGTGGGATGGGACTCGGTCATTTCCTGGAGTCCTGGAGGGTTTCCATTTGGGAGGCACATGGAGACAGTATAACATGGTGGTCATGAGGCAGGCTTTGGAGTCCTGAGACATTGAACTAAACCATTTAAGACTCAGTTTCCTCATCCACTAAGTGGACACAATAGTGCCTATCTCATAGGGCCATTGCAGGAATGAAATAAGACAAATACATATGATATTCTTAATGCGGCACCTGTCACAGGGTAAGTCTCCCTACTATGTTCATGAGCAAAGGAACACATGGTAACTTGATATGTTTCCTTGGGAAGGGTGCCAACAGCATCACTAACCATCAAGAGACCTGGCCCCTTGTTAGGTGTTAGCAGGTGAGATTAAGTGGTTTCCCTTGCAACATAAAGCAATTGACTTAGGGTTGTAGCAAGAACAATGTGCTGATGGAAGACAGCCGATGCCAAGGAGTCCTCCTCCCACAGGGATAGAATGGCTGGCAGAAGACAAACGATGACAAAGCCTTTATTGGGAGCCATGACACCCAAATTCCTTGCCAGGAGAGTAGTGAGTCTTGGGAGCAACAGGGGATATAGCCACGGAAGAATTAATTTGCCTCAAAAGGAATTGCTCAGGCTTCCCTGGTGGCGCAGTGGTTGAGAATCTGCCTGCCAATACAGGGGACACGGGTTCGAGCCCTGGTCTGGGAGGATCCCACATGCCGCGGAGAAACTGGGCCCGTGAGCCACAACTACTGAGCCTGCGCGTCTGGAGCCTGTGCTCCTCAACAAGAGAGGCCGCGATAGTAAGAGGCCTGCGCACCGCGATGAAGAGTGGCCCCTGCTCGCCGCAACTAGAGAAAGCCCTTGCACAGAAATGAAGACCCAATACAGCCAAAAATAAATAAATAAATAAATAAAATTTAAAAAAAAAGAATCCGCCAGCCAATGCAGGGGACACGGGTTCGAGCCCTGGTCCAGGAACATCCCTCATGCTGCAGAGCAACTAAGCCCACGTTCCACAACTACTGAGCCTGTACTCTAGAGCCCATGTGCCACAACTACTGAGCCTGTGTGCCACAACTACTGAAGCCCACGCACCTAGAGCCCCTACTCCACAACAAGAGAAGCCACTGCAATGAGAAGCCCGCGCACCGCAGCAAAGACCCAATGCAGCCAAAAATAAATAAATAAATAAAAAATTTTAAAAAAAAAGGAATTGCTGTGACTTAATAGCTTTATTGAATCCATGGTTTTTAGTCCATTGATTCCTGTTTGCTTTCGTTCAGGGCTATGCAGGAGCAATGCCATTGCTTTGCCTGGTCATATCGATTAGCCAAGATCCCTCCTGCTGTGGCCTTGTGTTTGTCCTTCTTCACATATGTCACCATTCCCTCCTTGCCCCCTGCTTTGTGTCCTCATTTCTCCCATCCCAGTGACTAGGCTGGACAGATGTATGTGGTCCAGGTAAACCCTCTGTATTTCTTGCCAATTGGAAATAATGGTATCAGGAAGATCAGTGATGCCACCTTGCTTTGGGGCTTTTTGTGCTGGTTATAACCATGCTTTTGCTTTAGGATTTGTGTTCTTAAAACCAAGGTTTGAAAAAAAACTTTTAATTTTTGGCCTCTTTTGGAGGATTGTCCTATGTAGCCATACTGGGAGATTTTTAGGAATGTTTTACAAATGGTAGCATGCACTGGTATCATGCGGAATCTTGTATAAAAGGACATTTCTGGGTCCAAATATTTAGGCTTTGTAGGATGTTGCCCCCACCTCCTTTATAAATTGAGGTAACCTTCAGATGACATTATAAATTTAACCATCCTGAAGTGAACAATCCGTTGCCATTTAGTACACTCATAATTTTGTGCAACTCTCACCTCTATCCAGTTCCAAAACATTTTCATCAGGAGACCCTGTATCCATTAGGCAGTCACTCTCTGTCCCCATTCCTCCCCAGCCCTTAGCAATCACTAATCTGCTTTCTGTCTCTGTGGATCTATCTACTCTAGATATTTCATGTAGATGGAATCATCCAGCATTTGTCCTTTTGCATCTGGCATATTTCACTTTGCATAGTGCTTTGAGGTTCATCCATGTTATAGTATGTCCTAGTACCATACTCCTTTTCATGGCTGAGTAATATTTCATTGTATGCACATGTCACATTTTGCTTATTCATTTAAACAAGGGCCTCCCTTGGTTCTGTAGCACGTCGTCTTTGGTCCATATGTTGGGGATCATTGGCAGTGGAGATCATTGGGTTTGCCCAGGGCAGCCTGATGCCTTTTTGGAGTAGAGTTTGGAGAGTGCCAGGCCCCAGCTGCTCACTAGGTGTGGTAGGCCTTTAGAGATGGACCTAGCAATAGATGACCAGGGAATGTCTAGCCTGGCAACACAGGCATTGTACCAGGGCACAGACAGGGACCCAGGTAAACAGCACAGAGAAATGCAGATAAGAGAGGATTGTATTTGCATCCCAGCTCTGCCAGCTGGCAGCGGGCAAATTAAAAACTTTCTGAACTCCTATTCCTGATTTATGAAATGAAATAACAACAGTATCACTCTCATAGCATTGTTGTTTAGATGAAATGAAATAATTTATATTAAGTGCATGATACAGGGCCTGGCACAGAGTGAGTAAAGTAAAGCCCAAAGTGGCCATGATTTTTATTACTTTTCCAGAAAAGGAGTAATGTGCAGTTGGAGTCTGGCACATTACTCAGCAGGGAAATGTTCTCAGTGGGTTGGCTTCTGGTCCAGGGCCCTGTAGCATCTCCAAGAGAACTTCCGAGAGCAAGACATGGTCCCTAATGTGGGAAAATAAGTAGGCCCAGTTTCCAGCACAGGACACTTAGTCCCAGCAATAAAGCAGGGGGCTTGATTTTAAAATGAGACATACTGTCTGAATGGAAGCAGTATCAAGGCAGAACTGATCAGTATTATCATTGCTGGTCTGATTTTCCTACTAGACTGTGAGTACAGGGAGGGAAGGGGTTGTCATTCTTTTTTGCTACACTATTCCTTGCACAAGTGTAGAGTATTCAGTCAATAAATATTTGTTGCATGTGTGGCTGGCTGGCCAGCCAGCTGGCTGCTGTGTTATCTTTCTATTAGCTTAGGACTCCTTAAATTCTTCTGAATCAGTCTCATGTACTGTTGGAGGAATATACTCAGCCCCAGGTATGCTTCTATGAGACTATTCAGAAATCTGCTCTAAAATTCTTAAAAATATGCACAACTTTTGATCCAGCAGTTTCACTGCTGAGTATTTAATGTAAGAAAATCCCTAGAGCTCAGAAGGATTATGGCTCAAGAACATTAATTGTGAGATCCTTTGGAATAGCAAAAAATGTGGAAAGAACTTGCTATTCAACAAAAGGAGGATGGGTTAACTGTATTATGATACTTCCATTCAATGAAGTGTTTCAAAGCCATAAAAATAATGAAGATTGTTTAATAACATGAGAGAATATCCAAATTATGTAGTTAGTGAAAACAGCAAGTTGCACAACAATATTTTGGTATAATACCACTCTGTGTTATGTGTGCATGTGTGAGTGTAACATTGGAAGGATATAAACTAAAATATTATCTGTTGCTCTGAGTGATTAAATTAGAGATAATTTTATTTTTGAGCTTTTTGAGCTTGTCTGTAATTTCCAATGTTTTTACATTGAATGCGTCATCAGTTAAAATAAGAATGAATATTATTAAGGATTATGTTCCTGATGAGAAGTTGGGTCTTATCGCTCGAATGTGACTGAACCTGCAGAGGGGACCAAATGGCCTCAGCTATGGGGGTTGGGAAGGGGCTGGGAAGAGCAAAGCATCAGGCATCGCTTCTGTAGCATTCCAAGAGCAGGGCATGTTCCTGTTTTACTGAAAGAGAGGATGCTCTGCACCTCCTTTCGTCTCATTTACTCCATCCTCTCCTACGTGTTAGTGTCAACTTAAATAAGGGGGTAAACTGAGGCAAACTCAAATGACCAGAAATTGAGGTTATTCAGGAATAGTAGAGGAATTGCCATTCTGGAAACACATACTATGCTATAGTAAGCTATAGGCAAGTCGGTTGAGGGTTTGGGGTGAGCTGTGTTTATGGGCAAGGAGTGCAAAGAGGGGGAAGTCCAGCCAGAATCCAGGCAGGAAGTTCACTGGCTTGATGGTGGGAAGAAATTGTGGGTGGATGTTCATTGATCAGGAGGTAAGTCTTGGCTTCTGTAAAGCAGGCATTTATGGGAAATCAATCTCTCGGTTAAATTCCATTCTTCTGAGGGCACATGAGTGAGATTCTCCATTTCATGTCCTTCAGTTTTAGATTGAAATCTTTTCATATTGGCATTAAATACACCCAGGCTGTAGGGATTTTCTGGTCTACATGGTGACTGGATCCATGTTGTGGCTCCTAACTACTGAGATAAACACGCACAAGCTGGTTTCAAGAAGGTAAATTTAAACTTTTCATGGGCTGAATTGGCCATGCAAGTTTGTTCTGTCCTGTGTTCTAGAAAATTAAAAGAAGAAAGTATGGGCTGAGAAAGCGTAAATGGAATTAGTATTTCTACCGAAAGCAAAACAAGATGAGCACCAGCTTTTGAGATTTTCAGTTAACTGATTACAAATACCCTCCTGTCCGGGCCTGAGGCTTTGTTCCTGGGCCAAGCAGGTCTGTCAGACTTCATTTCCCTTGAGGTTATGTTCTCCCCCAGAGAATCCTGGGCCCTTTACACTAACACGTGTCCTCTGGTTGCTCTTTGGAAATTCTTCAACACGTCGGCATCCTAGATGGGGACGCAATTTAGACTCATGCTGGAACCTCTTCAGAACTTGCCAACCCACAGTGGTGGTGTACTGTAGAGTATGCTTTAAAGCGGAAGGAACGTTGCTAAAGGGAACATATAGGGAGGAACACCTAACGTGATATGAGATGCAGTTTGACAGGTGAATAGGAGTTCTTCCGGAGTACAAAGAAAACAGATCATCAGAGGCAGAGGGAGCAGGAAGGAATTCAGTGTGTGATAGGAAAAGACCATTATCAACACAGAGGTGTTGCCTCTAAGCAAAGGTGTTGCCAGGACTAGATAATGAAGGGGCTTGTAATCCGTACTCAGGAGTTTGGCATTTTATCCTGAAGCTCATAAATTGCCATTGAAAGATTTTAAGCAAGGGAATAACATTTAGTAGTATGCACACTCTGTCTTTCCTGTTAATTTGTGAGTTTCCTGAAGGCAAATGTTTGATTCTGAGACATCTCAGTGGTTGCTCCTCCATTGCCCAGTATAGTCTGTTATTTATAATAAAAGCTAAACTTTCATCATGTGTTTACTATGAGTCTGACATTGTGCTAACTGCTTTACCTAGTGTATTATTCAGGGTTCTCCAGAGAAACAGAATCAATCATACTAATATATATGCATATGTATATATAATAATAAATAAACTTATTATAAGGAATTGGATCATGCAATTATGGAGGCTGAGAAGTCCCAAGATCTGCAGCTGGCAAGCTGGACACCCAGGAAAACCAATGTTTCAGCCCAAATCTGAATGCCAGAAAAGACCAATGTCCCAGCATAAGTAGGTTTTTTTCAGGCAGGAGGAGTTTCCTCTTATTTGAGGGAGGGTCAGCCTTTTTGTTCTATTCAAGCCTTCAACTGATTAGATGAGGGCAACACACATTAGGGAGGTCAGTCTGCTTTACTCAGTCCACTGATTCAATTGTTAATCTCATCGAAAAACACTCTCACAGACATGCACAGAATAATATTTGATAAGCTATCTTGGCATCTCTCATCCCAGCCACCACCATGGCCCAGTCATGTTGATGTATAAGATTAACCATCACGTGTGAGTTATATCATTTAACTTACACAGTGATCTTGCAAGCTTATTTCTATTTTTATTCCCGTTTTAAAGACAAGGAAACTAAACCTTGGAAGGTTTATGTCATGTCTCTGAATAACAACAGCTGGTAAGTGATCAAACCCTGATTCAAACCCAGGCAACTGACTCATGGGGCCACATCCTTAACCACTATGCTATAATAAATGTTTTTAAATTAATTTTTTCTAGAACTCTCATATAGAAATTTAACAAAAATATAATCACTAATAATATGTTAATTACATTGGACATCCATTAATTCCTATAGATGAGTAACTAAATGTACTGTTAACACCAGTCTTCCAACAAATCCATGTTTAATTTTTTTTTTCTGATTCTGGAGAAGAAAGACAAGATACAGTGAGGAGAGTTTTGCTTAGCAAACACTGGTGAATGTGGTAGGGAATTCAGTTTTCTGTTCACAATGAGTGTCCTAGGTTATACTAGTTGCATTTCAGTAAGAAGAAGTAATCAGTATGTTAAGATGATTTCACTTACATGTGAAATCTAAAAAGCAAAACAAATAAGCAAACATAACTAAACAGAAACAGGGTGATAAATACAGAGAACAAACAGGTGGTTGCTAGAGCGGAGGGGAGTGGGGGAAGGAGAGAAATAGGTGAGGGAGAGTAAGACATACAAACTTCCAGTTACAAAATAAATGAATCACAGGTATCAAGTGTACAGTATGAGGAATATAATCAATAATTATGTAATATCTTTGTATGGTGACAGATGACAACTACATTTATCATGGTGATCATTTTGAAATGTATAGAAATGTCAAATCACTATGTTATATACCAGGAGCTAAAAGTGTTGTAGGTCAATTATACATCAAAAACAAACAAACAGGGGCTTCCCTGGTGGCGCAGTGGTTGAGAATCTGCCTGCCAATGCAGGGGACATGGGTTCGAGCCCTGGTCTGGGAAGATCCCACATGCCGCGGAGCAACTAGGCCCGTGAGCCACAACTACTGAGCCTGCGCGTCTGGAGCCTGTGCTCCGCTACAAGAGAGGCCGCGATAGTGAGAGGCCTGCGCACCATGATGAAGAGTGGCCCCCTCTTGCCGCAACTAGAGAAAGCCCTCGCACAGAAACAAAGACCCAACACAGCCAAAAATAAATATAAAAATAAATTAAAAACAAAACAAACAAACAAACACATAAAAAAAAAGAGATCAGATTTGTGGTTACCAGAGGTGGTGAGGTGAGTGGAGGGAGGGGAATTGGATGAATGTAGCCAAAAGGTACAAACTTCCAGTTATAAGATAAATAAATACTAGGAATGTAATGTGCAACATGATAAATATAACTAACCCTGCTGTACATTATATATGAAAGTTTTCAAGAGAGTAAATCCTAAGAGCTCTCATCACAAGGAAAAATATTTTTTTTCCTATTTCTTTAATTTTGTATCTATAAGAGAGGATGGTGTTCACTAAACTTATTGTAGTAGTCATTTCATGATGTATTAAGTCAAATCATTGTGCTGTACACCTTAAATTTACACAGGGCTTTATGTCAATTATATCCCAACAAAACTGGAAGGAAGGGACTTGCCTGGTGGTGCAGTGGTTAAGAATCCGCCCACCAATGCAGGGGACATGGGTTTGAGCACTGGTCTGGGAAGATCCCATATGCTGCAGAGCAGCTAAGCCCGTGCGCCTCAACTACTGAGCCTGCTCTCTAGAGCCGGCGAGCCACAGCTACTGAGCCTGCGTGACACAACTACTGAAGCCCGCGTGCCTCAACTACTGAAGCCCGTGCGCCTAGAGCCCGTGCTCCGCAAGAAGAGAAGCCACCGTGATGAGAAGCACGCACACTGCAACGAAGA
The DNA here is from genome assembly GCF_009873245.2 of Balaenoptera musculus. Taxonomy (NCBI): domain Eukaryota; kingdom Metazoa; phylum Chordata; class Mammalia; order Artiodactyla; family Balaenopteridae; genus Balaenoptera; species Balaenoptera musculus. The sequence goes on from NC_045787.1 coordinate 127,533,548, forward strand.
ATAGCCCCGCTCTCCACAACTAGAGAAAGCCCGCGTGAAGCAATGAAGACCCAACACAGCCCTAATTAATTAATTAATTAATTAATTTTAAAAAAACTGGAAGAAAAATAAAAGATGTGGAGGCAGCCAGGGCTCTTAACATTAAGATATCTGTGTTGTGCAAAGAGGAGACAAATGTAGCCAGCTCGCAGTAAGACTTAATTCCTAGAAAAAATAACGCTGTGAAATCATTTTCTGGGGATTGTCTTGAGTGTGTTTGAGTGAGGTTAGAGCCAGCGAAACTCATTCCAGAGTCTCAGGAGTCATAGGCTCTGTGGGTTGCCTGTCGCTAACTAATAAGTGGCATGTCCTGGAAATCTATGCAAATCGAATCTTGCTTTCCTATTGATATTCACAGGTCACTAAGATAGTCTTCAGTGAGCCCTGCTGTCTTTTCTCCCTCTCCCACCCAGTTTTTCTGGGTAGTTTTTATATTTGAAATATATGCTTATATGTGGAAGGAGAGTGCTCTGAATTTGAAGAGTTGATTTAGAAAAGCAAATTTACCTCATCATTTATTGCAAGTAGCAACATTTATTGTTATAAATTTCCTTAAATCAGGGCACATATGGATTTATAAGAAAGCATGGGGCAAATTTCTTAAGATACTAGGATGTATTTTCATATCCTATACTTCACCGAAGTATTTAATACTTTGTTACGCAGATATCAATTGATTGTTTTAATAATTTTTCAAAAGCATCCAGAGAATAATAAAGCTATTTCAATTTAGGAGTAGGAGAAGGTAAAAGTAAACAAATAATCTTGTTGGGAGAGTAGCATAATTAGTATTTGGGAGGACGTCACCAACATTGTGACATAGGAGGTCCTGAATCTCCCTCCCCGTGTAAATGCACTGAATATATAACTGTACATGAGTCAGTTCCAAATCCAGAAACTAATTGAATGACTTCTGCATGTTGAGCATCTGAGAAAATACCTCACATCAAAATGAGTAGGAAAGATTGAGACACCATCTCACTATAAACCCCATCCCTGGCACAGCACCTTACAATTAGGAGGAATCCCCCAACTCCCAGCTTCTCTCTGAGGAGCAAAGGATTTGGACCACACATATAGCACCCCAACTTTTAGGGTGGAGAAATAGTCCTTGAAATCACCTAGTTTTGAGAGCCAATGAGGCATGCATTCATGAGTCCCACAAGACTGTAGAAAACAAAGAAGCAATTGTTAAATAGGTGCACAAGCACACCGCACAGCTCCACCTTCCCCAGGGCAGAGGGAGCTGTGGCAAATGCAGATTCAATGCAATCTCTATCAAAATTTCAAGGGCATTTTCCAGAGAAATGGAAAAAAAAAATCCTAAAATTGTATGGAACCACAAAAGACCCTGAATAGCCAAAGCAATCTTGAGAGAGAACAAAGCTGAAGGCATCACACTTCCTGATAACTGTGAAATAATAGAAAAAAAATATATATATATGTGTGTGTGTGTGTGTGTGTGTGTGTGTGTGTCTGCCCCTGGTTCCTGGCACAGAGATCCTAAAACCCTTATCCTGACACTTATCCTAAGTGATAAGAGCACTAGGAGCAGCTTTTAGTCTAATATTTGGTCTTTGACCCTGGTTCCTAATGTGGAACTCCTAAATCCCTTAAAATTTCCTGTTTGATAGGGTATCTTTTGTTCTAATGAGGTGACTCTTGGTAGAATCCTGTATAGCTTCAGGATGGGGGCTGACCACCAGAAAGACCAAACCATAATTAGAAGTTTGGAATTTTCATCCTCACTCCCATCCTCCAGGAAGTGTAGAGGAACTAGAGATTGAATTAATGATCAATCGTGCTTTTTTGAAGTAGCCTCTGTAAAAATCCCCAAAGTACAGGGCTCAGAGAGCTTCCTAGATCAGTGAACACATGCAGGTTGCGGGAGAGTGGCATACTGGGAAAGAGCATGGGAACTCTGCACGCTTTCCCACATACCTTGCTCTATGCATGTCTGTCATTTTGCTGTTCCTGAGTTATATCCATTTATAATAAAACAGGAATATAGTTAAGTAAGTGATTTTCCTGAGTTCTGTGAGCCACTCTAGCAAATTAATCTAACCTGAAGAGGGTGTCATGAGAACCTCTGACTTATAGCCATTGATTAGAAGCACAAGTAACAACCTGGACTTATGATTGGCATCTGAAGTTGGAGGGCAGTCTTGTGGTTCTGAGCCCTTAACCTGTGGAATCTGATGCTATCTCCAGGAAAATAGTGTCAGCATTGAGTTAAATTGTAGGACACGCAGTTGATGTTATGTAGAATTGCTTGATATGTGGAAAACAAATATATTTGATGCCAGAAATGAAGTGAAGTACAGTAGATTAGTGTGAAAGTAAAGGAGAGACACAGGAGAAGTTTGTTTTTCCTACACAGAAGCTATATTACAAACCTATAGTAATCAAAGCAGTATGGTATTGGCATAAAAACAGACACATAGATCAATGGAACACAATTGAAACCCCAGAAATACCCTGCATGTATGGTCAATTAATTTTTTATAAATATGCCAAAAAATATACAATGGGGAAAGGGCAGTCTCTTCAGTAAATGGTGCTGAAAAAACTGGATACCCACATGCAAAAGAATAAAATTGGATCCTTATCATATACCAAGCACAAAAATTAACTCAAAATGGATTAGATTCGAATGTAAGACCTGAAACCATAAAATTCCTAGAAGTAAACATAATAGGTATGCTCCTTGACTTTGGTCTTGGCAATGATTTATTTGGATTTGACACCAAAGGCAAAGGCGACAAAAACAGAAGTTAATAACTGGAACTACATCAAACTAAAAAGCTTCTTCCAGCAAAGGAAACAAAATGAAAACACAATCTATGGAATCAGAGAAAATATTTGCAAACCACTTATCTGATAATGGGTTCATATCCAAAATATACAAAGACTTCAAACAATTCAAGAGCAAAAACCCCAAATAACCCAGTTAAAAAATTGACAAAGCGGGGCTTCCCTGGTGGCGCAGTGGTTGGGAATCCGCCTGCCAATGCAGGGGACACGGGTTCGAGCCCTGGTCTGGGAAGATCCCACATGCCGCGGAGCAACTGGGCCCATGAGCCACAATTGCTGAGCCTGCGCGTCTGGAGCCTGTGCTCCGCAACAGAAGAGGCCGCGATGGTGAGGGGCCCGCGCACCGTGGTGAAGAGTGGCCCCCACTTGCCACAACTAGAGAAAGCCCTCGCACAGAAACGAAGACCCAACACAGCCATAAATAAATAAGTAAAATTAAAAAAAAAAAATTTAAAAGAATCAGAGCCTCTGTCCAAAGTGGCCCTGAATGATTAAAAAAAAAAAAAAAATTGACAAAGGATCTGAATAAACAGTTTTTTTCAAAGAATACATAAAAATGGCCAACATCACTAATCATCAGGGAAATGCAAGTCAGAGCCACAATGAGATACTACTTCATACCACGTATGGTGGCTTTTGTTAAAAAGACAAGAGATGAAAATTGCTGGCGAGGATATGCAGAAGAGGGAACGCTTGTACACTGTTGGTGGGAATGTAAATAGGTACAGCCAGTATGGAAAACCCTGCAACAACATGGATGAATCTGGAGGACATTATGCTAAGTGAAATAAGCCAGATGGAAAGAGACAAATACTGCATGGTATCACTTATATGTAGAATCTTAAAAAAAAAAAAAAAAAAAGTTTGACTTCATAGAAACAGAGAGTAAAATGGTGGTTGCTAGGGGTGGGGGTTGTGGGGAGAGGTTGGTAAAAGGGTACAAACTTTGTTATAAGATAAATAGGATCTGAGGACCTAATATATTACATGGTGACTATAGTTGATAATACTGTATTGTATAACTGAATTTTGCTAACAGAGTAAAACGTGTTCTCATCAAAAAAAATATGTGAGGTAATAGTTATGTTAATTAGCTAGATGGTGTGAATCCTTTCATAATGTTTATATATATCAAATCATCATGTTGTACACTTTAAATATATTACAATTTTATTTGTCAATTATAAATCAAGAAAGCTGGGAAAATATTTGCATAATTAAGATCGACTCAGCTGAGAATAATGTTTAGACTTCAGTGGCCAGGCTGGTGGGAAAAGATGGCCTTAGTCTGGGTAATAGTCTAATTTGTCATACCCAAGAATCAGCTCCAGGCTAGAATAAGATCAATGTTCACCACTTAAGGGAATTCAACATAGGCAAATCTTTTTATTTGCAAAGCACTGAACCCATTCAAGCTGGTGCAAGTAAAGGAGAGTTTTAAAAGTTTACAGGGGCATTCACAAAAATGAAATACAGCTGTATACTTTGACCGTTGACCAACACGAGTTTGAACTGCGTGGGTCATCTTACACTGGGGTTTTTTTTCAATAAATGCATTGAAAAGTACTACACTGTCCTTGGTAGGTTGAATCTGCGGATACAGAACCACAGAAACAGAAGGCGAACTGTAAAGTTATACACGGACTTTCGACTGTGTGGAAGGTTAGCACCCTTACCCCCTGAGTTGTTCAGGAGTCAACTGTGCTTTGCTTCAGAAAGGCACATGTTTTGCTGAAAAGGTCCTAAGGATTAAGTTTCCTCCTCTGTCCATTTTTCTTTCTTTGGTTGCATTAAAAATTGTTGATTGGTTTCTCTCTGTAATACAACTTTCTAAGACAACTTCTCTGTAAGAATGTAGCTGAAAATGACCATCCCATCTATGACTCCACGACTCCACAGCTCCACAGGGCCTTTCAGTCTAAACATACACCCGGGTCGGATTATAGAGTTTTTTTTTCTTTTCTTTGTTCAAATTCTCCAGGAAGATCACTAATTATTTGCTAGCCAATTAGTGGCTTGGCTTTCCTTGTGTTGCCTTTTTTGAGTGTTAGGTTGTACAATTGGCTATGACTTGTAGTGGAGCACATGCTAAAACACACCTACCTTTATTCACCCCTCAATAGGGGTTGGGAAGGAATTTCTCTGAGAAGAGAATGTGGGCTTACATCTATCCAAACATTACAGCCCACAATGAGTCTCAGCAGGGCTTCTTCTTTCAGTAGTGCTATTACCCTGAATCACAGAGGTGTCATGTGTCTGTCCCCTGTCATCTCTGTTAAGCAGGACTCAAACTAGTGGCTGGGAGTTTGGGTGAAAGGACTCAGTTACCAGAACAAAGATATTGAGATGTGTGTGGTCAAGGCTCCAGCCTAGTAAGCTTAGGTTCAGAACGGGATCCCAGTCTCAGAATGGTAGTGGATATGCAAATCAGGAACCAACATAGAGGTTGTATCACATGGATGGGCCAACGTGACATGTGTTATTAGAAGGCTTATGACTTACAGCAATGACAGCAAAAGCTACATGGTGCATCAGAATCACCTGGGGAGCTTAATTTCAGGGCACCTGCCCAGACCTAGTGATCTGCTTAGGGAATTCTTTTGGCCAAAATCAGGTGGTGAATCTAATGACGGATCAGATTTAGAAACCTCTGTCTTACTAGGCACCCAGCTGCCTGCATACACTAGATTCTGAGCCAGGCTACAGCAGCAAGAGCCTAGGTTTTCTCACTAGTCTAGGACTCCTTTCTTTATATCTTTCTGCTGCCTTTAGAGTTGAAGAAGGACATCCCAACATTCTTTTATATCAGAGAAACACTGTTTGTCTTGGGTTACTATTAGCTTTTATGCCATATGATCAGGTTAGTAGAACTCAGATTCAATCTTAAGAGATTGAATTTTAAATATATGTGTCCATAGCAAATGGGCTCTATCAATGAAAAAGGTTATATTTTAATAAAATGTTTTTCAGTGACATACAATGACAAAGACTGTTTATTGCTGTTGTTATATAGCTATGCTGCGTCTCCTGGGAGTTTTCCTATAAGCTTTCCTAATTCCAGGACCTAGGTTAGTTGCTGAAGCAGGGGGAAAGTAGAGCATGGCAAAAATACCTTGGGTTTTAAAGCTTCCACACCAAAGTGGCACACATCAGTATAATTCATATTTCATTGGCCAAATCAAGCCCTTACTTCACATAGTCAGGGAAATGTAGTCCTACTATGGGCCTGAAAGAAGAGACCCATTCATAAAACCTAGCACAGGGATTTTGGCTTGTTTTCTGCCACATCTCCAGCATTTAGAATAGTGTTTGGTGCATGGTAGGTGCTTAAAAATATGCATTGAATAAACAGAGGAAGGGATAAATATATGAAAGTAAACTAACAACATGTATCACGCAGGGTTAACCTTGGTTCCTGGACACAGTTCTGAAATTATCTTTGTTGGAACATTTTAGGAGATAACTCCAGAAAGGACTACATTTGGGAAAAAGGACTAATTTTCCTAAATGTATAATGAATGTAGATTATTCATGATTGTAAAGCCCTGAGCTTGAGGAGGATATGGGCTGCATGAGCCCCTAGTTGCATTTTATATTGGTATAGGGGTCATTTTTTCATGTTCCTACAAGGGTATTTGGCGGGCCAGTCTGAATAGTTGTCTGATTCTAAAGATATTAAAGTGTGAGAGGTGTAATGGGGGGGGTCATTTAGGGATTTCACAATAGAGCTGAGAGTAGAACCACCATAGTGGCAGTTACTGTCATGGGGATCCCTTTTGAACCAAAATGATGATTCCTCTTAGGGTTAACATTAGCTTTTACATGAAATGGCCGAAAGATTGCACTTCGACCATCCTGGGAGACCTGGCTCCCAAATCCGTAGGCACATTAAGATTAAGATTAACTTCCATTTCCCTGCTTTATCCTCAGCAAGCATGGGTCTTCAGAGCTACTTTATGCCAAAAGAAAAATGTTTGCAAGTGCCCCTTCTGTTTCTGGGAAGTCTAAAACCTACCAATAATTTGGCTAATTTGTAGTTGATCGTGGGAAAGATAATGAGTAGGGGAAATTGAGGGAGCAGGGGACAGAGTTGCTAGGAAACAGATTTACTTCTCACATCCAGACAAATAAACTAAAGTAATGGTGTTAATGAGTCCAGTTTCTGACAATCTCAGTTCCAAGGAAGCACAAATACAAAGTCACACTGCCATGAAAAAGCACCAGAGGCAAAGGCTCTGGTGATGAGGGTGCAGCACGGTGTAATAGTACTTCTTAGAGCAGATTTGCTGATTAAAAAGAGGTACTGGATGGAAAGGGATTAGCATGGTATCTGCATAGAGGAGGTGGGTGATAAATGTTAGTCAAAATAATTATTAGTGTTATAAATATATATGCCATATTTATAAATAAGTTACTATTAGTCTCATCACCTTCTTATAGGTTCTAGTTCTTCTACTGACTGAAAGCGTGTCTTCCATTATGAGTTAAATTCTGAGTTTTCCTCTCCTCATTTCACCTCCTCTGCATTGATTGTTATAAAGGTTAGTGAGGTGAGGTGTGTGTAAGCAATTTATAAACTTGGATGATTTTTTTAAAAAATTGTCTGCTTTTTTTTTTTTTTTAATTTTTATTTATTTATTTATTTATTTATTTATTTTTGGCTGTGTTGGGTCTTCGTTTCTGTGCGAGGGCTTTCTCTAGTTGCGGCAAGCGGGGGCCACTCTTCATCGCGGTGCGCGGGCCTCTCACTATCGCGGCCTCTCTTGTTGCGGAGCACAGGCTCCAGACGCGCAGGCTCAGCAATTGTGGCTCACGGGCCCAGTTGCTCCGCGGCATGTGGGATCTTCCCAAACCAGGGCTCGAACCCGTGTCGCCTGCACCGGCAGGCAGATTCTCAACCACTGCACCACTAGGGAAGCCCCCTCTGCTTGTTTTTAATTGTGGTAAATGCCACAGAACATAACATTTACTATCTAAACAGTTTTTAAGTGTACAGTTCATTAGTGTTAACTATATTTACTAGATCTCTAGAACGTTTTCATCTTGCAAAACCTAAACTCTGTCCCCATAAAACAAAACCTCCCCCACTCCCTCTCCCAGCCCCTGGCAACCACAGTCCTACTCTGGGTCTCTATGTATTTGACTACATTAAATGTAAGTGGAATCATACAATATTTATCTTTTTGTACTAGCTTATTTCACTTAGCATGATGTCTTCATTGTTCATCCATGTAGCAGCATATGTCAGAATTTCCTTATTTTTAAAGGCTGAATAACATTTCATTGTGTGTATAGACCACATTTTTCTTCATCCATTCATCCATTGATGGACATTTGCATTGCTTCCACCTCTTGGCTCTTGTGCGTCATGGTGCAGTGAATATGGTTATACACATATCTCTTCCAGATCCTACTTTCATTTCTTTTGGATAAATACCCAGAAGTAGATAAAAGTCAATAAATTTTATGTCTACAAAGGACATAGTCTGTCCTTATCATTATTGCTAACAGCCACTCCAGGACCCAAGAGGGATTTTTACATAGATCTTTGGGGTTCCTTCTCTGCTGCTCTCTCCTTTCTCTGCACCTCAAATCCCAGTCATCTTAGTAGCAGTGAACTCTGATCTTTTTCCTCAATGCAGCAAAACTGTTGCTGTCTGCCTGACTCTCTCTGCATCACAATTTGGAAAATGCCCTCAAGAAAAAAGCTTGTATTAATGGGAGGGTTCTACCTCATATGTTTTCCTTCTGATACCCCTGCTTTAGTAATTGTCCAATATCTGTAAACAATTATATATATATATGTATATATAGTTGTTCAGCTTTTATAGGAGAGATTAAATCTGATACCATCTACTCCATCGAGGGCAGAACTAGAATTTATCCTAGGTGTCTAGACACTTTTACTTTATCCTGTTGGGTGAGGAGACAAAAAAGTCCTCCAAGCAAACAGACAAATTAAGAAAATAATTACAATTAGGATACATTCTATGAAGAAAAACAAAGGCATTGAAACAGGGGAAAGATGGGGAGGGTAGGATTTTGGGATATGGTGGTCAAAGGAGGCTGCTTTGAGGAGTTTTAAGTTGAGATTTAAATGATGAATAGGACCTTACTTATGTGAAGCAGAGGTAGGAGGGGAGAACAAAAGAGCATTCTAAATAGAAGTATAGATTCTGGATAAGTGATGCTGGCCAAAATTTATGCTGCACAAACAAGAGCTAGAGTATTACATTTCATCAGAGTGCCATGTCTTTAAATAGATAACTCATTATAACTCATACTAAGAGCAAGGGGTCTGGAGACCTTGAAAGGTGAGGGATAAAGAAGCCAACACTCTGAGTGGGGATTGAGTATGGTCAGCATTTGGGGGTATGCTAGAATGAGTGCTACCTTCAGGTACCCGAAGAGCTATCATGGGGAAGACAGACAACACTCTAGCACATGGATTGGCAAACTACAGCCCAAGGGCAAAATCCAGCCATACAGCCTGCAAACTATGCATGTATTTTATACATTTTTAACTGATTATATTTTAAACGGTTATATTAGTACTTGTGTAATAGCCTCAGTTTTGTTGCTTGGCCCCCAAAACAAACTATTTATTATCAGGCCCTTTAAGAAAAGTTTGCTGACCCCTTGTTTTGTTTGAGGCAAGGGTTGCTCAGAGACTGAGATTGCCTTTGCCAATATTTTATTTAATATAGGTTCACTGTGGGGATTATAATATTTTCACAAGCCAGTAGCATACAGGATAATGTCTCTTGAGCCAATAAAGAAATAACATACTCCAAATCAATGATAGATTAATTACACTACTGTTCCAGGCAAGGGGACATGAAGCAATAAAGTCCAGATTTAGTTGAGATGTGCCTTTCTACCAATTGGTTCTCAGGGGAGGTGGTTTAGTCAACTGAGAGCTGATATCCAGCTGTCAGCACAAAGAACAAAAGTCACCTGTTGCTACGGCACGTTGCTAGGGAACAGTGGCATCACCGTTGATGGGCTAGATGATCTCTTCCTAGGGGCCATGGCACAGCTTTCATGACTACTAGTAAAAGAATCGCAATTACCAAGGCAGGAGCTAATACCCCAGGGTCATCAGAGAGCTATTTAGATCAGCAAGGGGTCACCTTGCCCAGACTGAACACTATCCTATAGTCCTTACAAACTCTGAGTATTTATTGTCTAAACGTCCCCACCATAGTTGCTTCTTCATATGTTCTTGTTAATAAGCCCCCAGCTGAGGTACTGAGTGTTTATCGACAACCACAGATGTGGATGATGACACCCTGACACACAGTTTCACCTTTACATCAAAACGATAACTTCATTCTTGGAAACTGCTTCACTCTTAAAAACAACTTCATTTTTGTCATAAACAGGTAGATTTGACAGCATACCAAACCACTATACAACACCCTTGCTCTAGATCAAGGGTGATTAAATTGATTAGATTAAATTGCAGGAATTTAATTTGCTGTAGCAAAAAGAATGAGTTAGCAAATTTGGAATCAAAAATTCTCTAAAGGGAAAAGATTTTCCTAGATGGGGCACTGTAGGGGCCTTCCTCATAGGCCTTCTCCTTACCCCTCATTGCACACTGGGTAGTTTTCCATCTCCTCAGCCTGTGCATGAGAGGATGTCATTTGGCTTCTTGAGAAAAATGTGGAGGTGTTGGGCCACCTGGCCAAGAATTTGATTCTGTGAAATTGGACAGTTTTCTTTTTGGCAGAGACAACAATTTGGTTTGAAAACACCTAATTAGTGACTGTAACTAATACATTGTTTCACTGAATTAAATTATTTTATCAGTCCTCCAACTGGCTTTAGGACATAAAGTCCTTGAGTAACATGTTAGTATTTGAAATTAATTTGTTCCAGGTCACCAACAACCAGGGGAAGACTAGCTTATAGTTTATAATAAACTAGGCTAATTTTCCAGAAACTAGGCCATGGGCCCAGGTACTTCAAAAGGAAAATACTAGTTTCAGAGTAGTCTTTCTTAGCACAAACCACCCTGGTGATGGAACTTCTTGGAATATGGTATAGACTTCATTCATTTGTTTCTTTATCTGATAAGGAACTCACAGTCCAATGGGGAGACAGATAAAAATAATAATAAGTGTATGTATATGTATAACTGATTCACTTTGTTATAAAGCAGAAACTAACACACCATTGTAAAGCAATTATACTCCAATAAAAATGTTAAAAAATAAAATTAAATAAATAAATAAAAAATAAAATAAAAACTTTGGGTTCAATGCCAAGAAAAAAAAAATAATAATAAGTGTATGGGATATTCACTTAGCTTTTGTACTTTAAGGGAGGAAAAAGTTTTTCTTGACCCTCCTAAGGTCTCTGAATGTGTCTGAAAATTAAATTGATACAGACAGATTAACAGGAAAACAACATATCAATACAAATTTTATTGAATTTTTACATGTATATGGGAGTCTTCACAAGAGAACGAAGATTCTAAAAAATGACCAGAGCAGGAAAGTTTTGTACCTTTTAGACAAAGAAAGAATACATTTGTGAAGAATTGACAAGACAAAGGGATTTGAGCTAGGGATAGTCCAACTAGGACTAGGTAGTGATAAAGGTTAGCTTAACAAGTTTGGTTTGCAGATTCCTCTGGGCTGTTAAGTGTCTGTCTCTAGAAAAAGAAGGATTTATATTCTGTCTTTAGACAGAAAAGGAGTTTTTTCTGTGTTTACTGCTTCTTGATTGCCTTCAGCTCAGGACAGTTTTATGTTGAAGAGACACGTTTTGGGGTGACATATTCTGTTTTCCTTCAGTGTGTATAGCGTTATGTCCAGAGCACTGTAAACCATAGAACAGACATATAGTTTGACTTTGAGGGAGACCAAAGAAATTTTTATGGAGAAGATGACACCTGGATAAAATCTTAAAAAATAGTGAGAGATTATTCACATGAAGGGAGTGGGGCAGTTGTGGCAAATGTTTGGGTGGGAGAATTTAGGCAGTAGAGAGGCTGAGCCATGAGAAAATTTAATGCATTTAGAAAACTTTAGAAAATTCTGTGTGACAAGATCAGAGTGGGAAGAAATGAGCCTACAGTGTCAAAAAATGGCAGAGCCCTGCTATACTAAGGAGTTTGCATTTCACCCCAAGGACAGTGAAGAGCTACTGAAAGATATTAACAGTGACATGATTATATCTGAATTAAAATATATATATTGTTCTGGTAGCACAACTCATTGTCTGAGCGAAGAACAGACGCCCTCAGGTGACCTACATGCAGAGGCGGGGCTGAATCCAAAGCTGAACCCCAAGAGCTGTGTGAACAAAGAAGAAAAAGGGAAATTTCTCCCAGCAGCCTCAGGAGCAGCAGATTAAATCTCCACAATCAACTTGATGTACCCTGCATCTGAGGAATACCTGAATAGACAACGAATCATCCCAAAACTGAGGTGGTGGACTTTGAGAGCAATGATATATATATATATTTTTTCCTTTTTCTCTTTTTGTGAGTGTGTTTGTGTATGCTTCTTTGTGTGATTTTTGTCTGTATAGCTTTGCTTTTACCATTTGTCCTAGGGTTCTGCCTGTCCCATTTTTTTTTTTTTTTTTAAGTATAGCTTTTAGCACTTGTTATCATTGGTGGATTTGTTTTTGGTTTGGTTGCTCTCTTCTTTCTTTCTTTCTTTTTTTAATCTTTTCATTTATTTTTAATTTTTTTATTTTTAATAATTATTTTTTATTTCAATAACTTTATGTTTTTCTTTCTTTCTTTCTTTTTTTCTTTCTTTCTGCCTTTTCTTCTGAGCCGTGTGGCTGGCACGGTCTTGGTGCTCCGGCTGGGTGTCAGGCCTGTGCCTCTAAGGTGTGAGAGCTGAGTTCAGGACATTGGTCCACCAGAGACCTCCCAGCTCCACATAATATCAAACAGCCAAAGCTCTCCCAGAGATCTCCATCTCAATGCTAAGACCCAGCTCCACTCAATGACCAACAAGCTACAGTGCTGGACACCCTATGCCAAACAACTAGCAAGACAGGAACAAAACCCCACCCATTAGCAGAGAGGCTGCCTAAAATCAAAATAAGGTCACAGACACCCCAAAACACACCACCAGACGTGGTCCTGCCCTCCAGAAAGGCAACATCCAGCCTCATCCACCAGAACACAGGCACTAGTCCTCTCCACCAGGAAGCCTACACAACCCATGAACCAAACTTAGCCACTGGGGGCAGACACCAAAAAAATGGGAACTATGAACCTGCCTCCTGCGGAAAGTAGACCGCAAATACGGTAAGTTAAGCAAAATGAGAAAACATACAGCAGATGAAGGAGCAAGGTAAAAACCCACCAGACCAAACAAATGAAGAGGAAATAGGCAGTCTACCTGAAAAAGAATTCAGAGTAATGATAGTAAAGATGAACCAAAATCTTGGAATGAGAATGGAGAAAATACAAGAAATGTTTAACAAGGACCTAGAAGAACTAAAGAGCAAACAAACAATGATGAACAACACAATAAATGAAATTAAAAATTCTCTAGAAGGAATCAATAACAGAATAACTGAGGCAGAAGAACGGGTAAGTGACCTGGAAGATAAAATAGTGGAAATAACTACTGCAGAGAAGAATAAAGAAAAAAGAATGAAAAGAATTGAGGACAGTCTCAGAAACCTCTGGGACAACATTAAATGCACCAACATTCGAATTATAGGGGTCCCAGAAAAAGAAGAGAAAAAGAAGGGGACTGAGAAAATATTTGAAGAGATGATAGATGAAAACTTCCCTAATATGGGAAAGGAAATAGTTAATCAAGTCCACAAGGGCAGAGAGTCCATTACAGGATAAATCCAAGGACAAACACACCAAGACACATATTAATCTAACTATCAAAAATTAAATACAAAGAAAAAATAGTAAAAGAAGCAAGGGAAAAAACCAATGACATACAAGGGAATCCCCATAAGGTTAACAGCTGATCATTCAGCAGAAACTCTGCAAGCCAGAACGGAGTGGAAGGACATATTTAAAGTGATGAAATGTAGAAAAGTACAACCAAAATTACTCTACCCAGCAAGGATCTCATTCAGATTTGATGGAGAAATTAAAATCTTTACAGACAAGCAAAAGCTAAGAGAATTCAGCACCACCAAACCAGCTTTAAAACAAATGCTAAAGGAACTTCTCTAGGCAGGAAACACAAGAGAAGGAAAAGACCTACAATAACAAACTCAAATCAAATAAGAAAATGGTAATAGGAACATACATATCAATAACTACCTTAAATATAAATGCATTAAATGCTCCAACCAAAAGACATAGACTGGCTGAATGGATACAAAAACAAGACCAGTATATATGCTGTCTAGAAAAGACCCACTTCAGACCTACCTAGGGACACATACAGACTGAAAGTGAGGGGATGGAAAAAGATATTCCATGCAAATGGAAATCAAAAGAAAGCTGGAGTAGCAATACTCATATGAGACAAAATAGACTTTAAAGACTATTACAAGAGACAAAGAAGGACACTACATAATGATCAAGGGATCAATCCAAGAAGAAGATATAACAATTGTAAATATTTATGCACCAAACATAGGAGCACCTCAATGTATAAGACAAATGCTAACAGCCATAAAAGGGGAAATCGACAGTAACACAATCATAGTAGGGGACTTTAACACCCCACTTTCACCAATGGACAGATCATCCAAAATGAAAATAAATAGGAAACACAAGCTTTAAATGATACATTAAACAAGATGGACTTAATTGATATTTATAGGACATTCCATCCAAAAACAGCAGAACACACTTTCTTCTCAAGTGCTCATGGAACATTCTCCAGGATAGATCTTATCTTGGGTCACAAATCAAGCCTTGGTAAATTTAGCAAAATTGAAATCATTCAAGTATCTTTTCCAAACACAATGCTATGAGACTAGTTACGAATTACAGGAAAAAACTGTAAAAATACAAACATATGGAGGCTAAACAATACACTACTAAATAACCAAGAGATCACTGAATAAATCAGAGGAAATCAAAAAATACCTAGAAACAAATGACAACGAAAACATGATGACCTAAAGCCAATGGGATGCAGCAAAAGCAGTTCTAAGAGAGAAGTTTATAGCAATACAATCCCACCTCAAGAAACAAGAAACAGCTCAAATAAACAACCTAGCCTTACACCTAAAGCAATTAGAAAGAAGAACAAAAAACCCACGAAGTTAGCAGGAGGAAAGAAATCATATAGATCAGATCAGAAATAAATGAAAAAGAAATGAAGGAAGCATTAACAAAGATCAATAAAACTAAAAGCTAGTTCTTTGAGAAGATAAACAAAATTGATAAAACATTAGCCAGACTCATCAAGAAAAAAAGGGAGAAGATTCAAATCAGTAGAATTAGAAATGAAAAAAGAGAAGTAACAACTGACACTGCAAAAATACAAAGGATCATGAGAGATTACTACAAGCAACTATATGCCAGTAAAATGGACAACCTGGAAGAAATGGACAAATTCTTAGAAAAGCACAACCTTCCGTGACTGAACCAGGAAGAAATAGAAAATATAAACAGACCAATCACAAGTACTGAAATTGAAACTGTGATTAAAAATCTTCCAACAAACAAAAGCCCAGGACCAGATGGCTTCACAGGCGAATTCTATCAAATGTTTAGAGAAGAGCTAACGCCTATCCTTCTCAGACTCTTCCAAAATATAGCAGAGAGAGGAACACTCCCAAACTCATTCTACGAGGCCACCATCACCCTGATACCAAACCACACAAAGTTGTCACAAAGAAAGAAAACTATAGGCCAATGTCACTGATGAACATAGATGCACAAATCCTCAACAAAATACGAGCAAACAGAATCCAACAGCACATTAAAAGGATCATACACCATGATCAAGTGGGGTTTATCCCAGGAATGCAAGGATTCTTAAATATATGCAAATTAATCAATGTGATACAACATATTAACAAATTGAAGGAGAAAAACCACATGATCATTTCAGTAGATGCAGAAAAGCTTTCAACAAAATTCAACACCCATTTATGATAAAAACCGTCCAGAAAGTAGGCATAGAGGGAACTTACCTCAACATAATAAAGGCCATATATGACCAACCCACAGCCAACATTGTTCCCAATGGTGAACAACTGAAATCATTTCCACTAATATCAGGAACAAGACAAGGTTGCCCACTCTCACCACTATTATTCAACATAGTTTTGGAAGTTTTAGCCATAGCAATCAGAGAAGAAAAAGAAATAAAAGAATCCAAATCAGAAAGGAAGAAGTAAAGCTGTCACTGTTTGCAGATGACATGATACTATACACAGAGAATCCTAAAGACTCTACCAGAAAACTACTAGAGCTGATCAATGAATTTGGTAAAGTAGCAGGATACAAAATTAATGCACAGAAATCTCTTGCATTCCTATACACTAATGATGAAAAATCTGAAAGAGAAATTAAGGAAACACTCCCATTTACCATTGCAACAAAAAGAATAAAATACCTAGGAATAAACCTACCTAAGGAGACAAAACACCTGTGTGCAGAAAACTATAAGGCACTGATGAAAGAAATTAAAGATGATACAAATAGATGGAGAGATATACCATGTTCTTGGATTGGAAGAATCAGCATGGTGAAAATGATTATACTACCCAAAGCAATCTACATATTCAATGCAATCCCTATCAAACTACCAATGGTATTTTTCACAGAACTAGAACAAAAAATTTCACAGTTTGTATGGAAACAAAAAATACCCTGAATAGCCAAAGCAATCTTGGGAAAGAAAAACGGAGCTGGAGGAATCAGACTCCTGGATTTCAGACTATACTACAAAGCTACAGGAATCAAGACTGTATGGTACTGGCACAAAAACAGAAATATAGATCAGTGGAACAGGATAGAAAGCCCAGAGATAAACCCACACACATATGGTCACCTTATTTTTGATAAAGGAGACAAGAATATACAATGGAGAAAAGACAGCCTCTTCAATAAGTGGTGCTGGGAAAACTGGACAGCTACATGTAAAAGAATGAAATTAGAACACTTCCTAACACCATACACAAAAATAAACTCAAAATGTATTAAAGACCTAAATGTAAGACCAGACACTATAAAACTCTTAGAGGAAAACATAGGCAGAACACTCTGTGATATAAATCACAGCAAAATCCTTTTTGACCCACTTCCTAGAGAAATGGAATTCAAAACAAAAATAAACAAATGGGACCTAATGAAACTCAAAAGCTTTTGCACAGCAAAGGAAATCATAAAGAAGATGAAAAGACAACCCTCAGAATGGGAGAAATTATTTGTAAATGAAGCAACTGACAAAGGATTAATCTCCAAAATTTACAAGCAGCTCATGCAGCTCAATATCAGAAAAACAAACAACCCAATCAAAAATGGGCAGAAGACCTAAATAGACATTTCTCCAAAGAAGATACAGAGATTGCCAACAAACACATTAAAGGATGCTCAACATCACTAATCATTAGAGAAATGCAAATCAAAACTACAATGAGTATCACTTCACACCTGTCAGAATGGCCATCATCAAAAAATCTACAAACAGTAAATGCTGGAGAGGGTGTGGAGAAAAGGGAACCCTTTTGCACTGTTGGTGGGAATGTAAATTGATACAGCCATTATGGAGAACAGTATGGAGGTTCCTTAAAAAACTAAAAATAGAACTACCATATGACCCAGCAATCCCACTACTGGGCATATACCCTGAGAAAACCATGATTCAAAAAGTCATGTACCACAATGTTCACTGCAGCTCTGTTTACAATAGCCAGGACATGGAAGCAACCTGAGTGTCCATCGACAGATGAATGGATAAAGAAGATGTGGCACATATATACAATGGAATATTACTCAGCCATAAAAAGAAATGAAATTGAATTATTTTTAGTGAGGTGGATGGATCTAGAGTCTGTTGTACAGAGTGAAGTAAGTCAGAAAGAGAAAAACAAATACCGTATGATAACACATATATATGGAATAAAAAAAAAAAAAGTGGTCCTGAAGAACCTAGGGACAGGACAGGAATAAAGATGCAGATGTAGAGAATGGACTTGAGGACATGGGGAGGGAGAAGGGTAAGCTGGGATGAAGTGAGAGAGTGGCATGGACATATATACACTACCAAATGTAAAATAAATAGCTAGTGGGAAGCAGCCACATAGCACAGGGAGATCAGCTCGGTGCTTTGTGACCACCTAGAGGGGTGGGATAGGGAGGGTGGGAGGGAGACGCAAGAGGGAGGAGGTATGGGGATATATGTATATGTATAGCTGTTTCACTTTGTTATACAGCAGAAAGTAACACACTATTGTAAAGCAGTTATACTCCAATAAAGATGTTAAAAAAAAGAAAAAAAGAAAAAAGAATACCATTCAGATACATCTCGAATGAGATTACCACTACAGGACAGAAAATGAAGTACAAGGGAAGGGATGATTAGCAGTATAAAACAGTACTGAGAACTATGGGAGTATTGACTTGGGAACTGGGGAAGTGTTCATGGAAGAAGTAGTATTTGAGATAAGCCTTGAGAGTTGGGTGAGTTTTTATAAGGAGAGTTGCTTGTGCTCTTTGTGAGGATGATATTGTTAGCACATACTTGGAAGAGAGTGATGTGTATATGTATAAGGGAGTCATTACCTTCTTAGGTAGGTAAGGGTTGCAGTTCATGGTGTTTATTGCCATTCATCTTCTCATTTGACTGTGATAACGTTTTCATGAACATGGTAATTGATTGATCTCCTTTTCAGAGGTGAAGATGCTGACACTTGGGGAAAATGATGCTTCCAAACTCCCCTCTTTGTAAGGAGAAGAATCATGGCTTGAACCCACATGGCGCCAAACAGAATGCAACATGAAGCTGGATCCAAATGGAAGGTCAATCAGTTGCTGCTCATCTGTCAGGTAAGGACCTGGACAGAAATTGCTCTCTCCAATAAGAATATATTTTAACAGTAGAATCAAGTCATGCTTGAACTGTATATCCTAGAGGGAGAAACCTGAAACTGGGATAGCAGAGTGGGAGTTTTAGAGGAATCTTCAAGGGCACTGTGAACCAACCAAAACCACTGAAAGGCAGGAGTGACCATTCTTCTACTCCTGGGAAGTAGTAGCTTGCATGTGGTCATTTGGAAAGCTTGTACCAGAAATCCAGGTATTATAATAATAATAATTATTATTATTCAATGTGATTTTATTTTGTTGCTCAAATTATTCCATCTTTGGCCATTGGGAGCTTTTTAAGTTGTTTCCTGTATTCTTTTGACATACCTTTATCATCGTGGGTATTTACTTATTTATTAATAAGTTAGCACTTCCTTACTTTCTAGCACTATAGGATGTTTCAGGCTCATCTTATACGTTTGCTGTCCCAGTCCTAGAATCAGTAGAATCAGCTGTTTTTACAAAAGAGACTTAGTTGGTTTTCTGTGTGTGTGTGTGTGTGTGTGTGTGTGTGTGTGTGTGTGTGTATGAATGATATTGGAACCAAGATCTGGGTGCTAGATGTGCTTTTTGCAACTAGGGCGCCATGGTTTCTAGGCAGTCTCAGCTGACAGAGCAAGGAAATATACTAACTTGGTGTATGTATACATATCTATAAATATTTCTATATTTAACTGTCTGTATCTATATTAAGCTAAATAAGAGTTCATCTTGGTGTCTCTAACTCTAATCCATTTCCACATAGATCATTTTAGCCTTCTCTCCTTGCTTATGTGTAATTTCTGATTTCAACAATGAAGAACCTTCCTCCCACCATCTGTTATTCAATTTCTTAATTATTCCACTCCAGTATACATGCTTAATGGTTTCAGAGTTGACCTGCACCCCCATGGGGAAAAATTTTATCAACTAGAGTCCAGTGCTTATGTATAGTTTCTTTTCCCTTTAATCTTACAGGCTCCACTAATTTCCAAAGTTAGGTTTATTCCATTCCCACAAGTAAGGATGCTTCATACATTTGCAATACAGTTAGATTCCTCTGTCACATTCTGAATTCCATCCTGAGATTCCCTGATTTCCTAAATCATTATTTTAAAAAAGTTTGTGTATGTTAAGTTCATTCTTTGTGCTACAAAGTTTTATAGGTTTTGACAAAGGCATAGTGTCACATATCCACCATTACAGTATCACACAGAACAGTTTCTTTGCCCTGAAAAATCCACTGTGCTTTAATCACCCTCTTCAACTCCTGTAAACAAATTATCAGTTTACTGACTCTGTGATTTTGCCTTTCCAGAATGTAATATGTATTGTGATCTCCAAGACATTCCCAGGTTTGATGATTTACTAGGAGAACTTGTTGGACTCAGAATGTAATACTCACAGCTAAGATTGATTACAGTGAAAGAATGTCAAGTAATACCAGCAAAGGGAAAAGGCACATGGGGCAAAGTCAAGATGAAACCAGGCACAAGCTTCCAAGAGTTCTCCCCCAGTGGAATCACACAGGATGTGCTTAATTCCCCCAGCAATGAGTTATGGCATCATGTGTGAAGTGTTGTCTACCAGGAAAACTCATTAGAGACTCAGTGTCCAGGAGTTATCAGAGGCTGGTCACACAGGCACTCTCTATCTAGCACATACCAAAATTCCAGAGTCTTAGAAGAAAAGAAGGTGTTCAGCATATACCACATTGTTTTCACAAGCAGTTTCAACATAGTGTTCCACTTTTATGAATTCCTGGAATGTTGAGAATCCTTCTGAAATCTACTTTTTGAGATACCAGCCAAGGAGCAACTTGCAAGCAGGTCTTTCAAAGGATAGAAGTCTCAGGCCTGCTATGTTAACTCTTTTATGTACATGGTATACATGAAGTCATAGAGTCTGTAGTTTTTTTAGATTGGCTTCTTCCACTTAGCAAAATACATTTAAAATTCATCCATGTCTTTACATGGTTTGATAGCTTATTCTTTTCTAATCACAGAATAGTATTCCATTGTTTGAACATACTATGTTATTTATCCATTCACCTAGTGAAGGATATCCTGATTGCATCCAGTTTTTGGAGTTATTAACAAAGATTCTCTAAACATTTGTGAGCAAGTTTTTGTATGGACATGAGCTTTCTAATCAGTTGTGTACCTAGGAATGTGATTGCTTGATTGTGTGGTAAGACTATGTTTTGTGTTATAAGAAACTATTGATACCATACTGTCTTCTGAAGTAGCTGCACCATTTTGCATCCTCACCAGCAATGGATGAGAGTTTCTGTTGCTCCACATCTTTACTAGCAATTGGTGTTATCTATTTTTTAAATTTTTATGTTAGCCATTCTAATAGATACATGGTAGTATCTCGTTTTCATTTGCATTTTCGTAATAAGTGATGTTGAATAATTTTTCTTGCCATTCTATATCTTCTTCCATCAAATGTCTTTTCACATCTTTTGCACATTTTAAATTAGGTTGTTTTCTTATTGTTGAATTAAAATTTTGTGTATTTCAAATACAAGTCCTTTTTTAGATATATGTTTTACAGGTTTATTCTCTTAGTTTCTAGCTTGTCTTTTCATTGTCTTAATGATGGCTTTCACAGAACAGAAATTTTTAATTTTAATAAAGTCTAACTTATTAATTTTTCTCTTTTATAATCATAATCTTGGTGTTATATTTTAAAACTTATCACCAAACTCAAAGTCCCTTATATGTGCTTCTAGAAGTTTTATAGTTTTATATTTTTATGACCCATTTTGAGCATTTTGAGCTAATTCTTGTTTAAGGTATAAGGTCTGTGTGTAGGTTCATTTTTTGTATATACGTTTCCAATTGTTCCAGCATCATTTGTTGGAAATACTACCCTTTATCCATTTAATTGCCTTTGTGTCTTTGTCAAAAATCATGTGACAATATTTGTCCTGGTTTATTTCTGGGCATTGTTCTGTTCCATTGATCTATGTTTCTTTCAGAAATAGCACACCATCTTGGTTACTGTAGTTTGTAATAAGCCTTGAAATTGGGTAGTGTGTCTTGAAACTGTTCTTCTTCAGTACTGCGTTGGCTATTCTAGGTCTGTTGACTTTCCATGTAAACTTTAGAATTAGTTTGTTGACATCTACAAAATAGCTTGCATAATTATGTTTTTTTAATTATAGGGCTTCTCAGAACCATTAGTATACTAATGTGAATTATGAATATCTAGGAAGAATATATGCTTTGCAGCATTTCTCAACTTATTTGACTTCAATATTCTTTTCTTTTTTTTTTTTTTTTCTGGGCCTGTATTGCATGGCCCCAGAGAGAATTCCTTTCTTTTATCAAAAGAAAACACTGACCCTCACAGAGGAGAAGATGTCTTGTTCCAGGCTAAGTTGATAATTTTATTAAGATCGAGGCCTGGGCTAGAAACCTATTTATTTTGTGGCTGTAAATGTATTTTGGTCACTTTTGTACATGACATATATATCCACTTTTAGATAATTTTATAGTTAGTATAAAAGCTCAGAGAAGCATAATGTAGATACTCTCGGCTTGAAAGATTTCATTGATTCATAGTAAATGAATGCCTTTTATCCAACTTATTCTCTCAAATAATAATGAGTGATTAAATGTGATAATGTATTTTATCTAATAATTTTTCATATTTTGACATAAAATTGTACTACTTAATATTAGGGATAATAATAACATAATTATTAGATTGTATAATTATTATTGTATTATTATATATTTCCAATGTCCATTGACACCCATTCAATAAACATTATTGACAGATACAAATGACAGTGGGTTGAAAATACTCAAGTGGATCTGAAGCTTATCAACCTTACTGAGATATTGTTGGCTTTAAAATTAATTCCCTTGACTCTTCTCACTCTCCTATGCATAATGAGGCTATGGTTTATTCCCCTCGTCACTTAAGCCGAGGTCTACTAATGAGTGATTCTGAGAAGCTTTCCCTAAGAGGGTTAACATTATTGGCCCCTCACTTAAATGCTGCTTTTCTGAAGCTCCGTCAGTTTATTCAAGCACTTCTGAAGGGCCACTGAAGTCATCCTCATGGGCCCCGGGATAAGTGTTTTGTTTTTTTTTTTACAGAAATGGCAAGGTGTGTGTGCCTCTCTAATACCTCAGCTCTCTGCTAGGTTTAGGTCTTTTTACTCAAGTTGGAGCAACTTGGGGTACAGTACCAATGGTTGGTTCTCTTGGTGGACTTGTAGCTTTATTTATATAACCAGATTAATGGTACCTAATCATTTTATGAGCATGCCTGCCATCTGTAGTGGGTTGAATGGTAGCTCTCCCAAAAAGATATGTCCAAGTCTAAACACTTGGTACCTGTGAATGTGACCTTATTCAGAAAAAGTGTCATTGCACATGTAATTAAGTGAAGAATCTCAACATGAGATCATCCTGGGTTTTCCAGGAGGGCCCTAAGTCCAATGACAATTGTCCTCCTTATAAGAGACAGAAGAGGAGAAGGCACAGGGAGAAGAGGAGAGAGCCATGTGAAGATGAAGGCAGAGATTGGAGTTATATTGGCACAAGCCGAGGAAGGTCTGGAGCCAACAGAAGCTGGAAGAGGAGAGGAAGGATTCTCCCCTCAAGGCTTCAACCTTCATGGCCTTGCTGACACTTTGATTTGGACTCTGGCTTCTAGGACTGTGAGAAAATATTTTTTTGTTGTTTTAAACCACTAAATTTGTAGCAATTTGTAACAGCAATCACAGTAAACTACTACATACTATCTCTTCCAAATTTTCCACCTTAAGCTTTGAAATATTCAGGGTGTTTTTCTGGCAATTTAAGATTTGTCTACCCAGAAGGGCAACAATCACATTTGCTTTAACTCACCATCATGTCTGCACACCTGGATAACTACTTGGGGTAATCACAGGTGTGACACTGTGATTTATAAGAAGTGTGTATTTGGTCATTTGGTCATTCAGATGACCAAAATGTATTTCTCATCAACATTTGGTCTTTGTCCAAAATTTCTGGCTCACAGCTCCTCATACCCTTGGAATTTCCTGTGATAAGAGAAATGAAGGTGTCTTTTGTTGTGTTAATGAGGTGACTTTTTGAAAGCCCTTAGGTAACCTAAGGGTGAGGGGCTGGTGGCCAGAAGAACCAACTTTGTGATTGGAGGGTTGGGTGGAGCTGGAGATTTTAATAGCCAATGATTTAATCATTCCTGTGTCTGTAATGAAGTCTCCATAAAAACCATAAACAACAGGGTTTGGAAGGTTTGGGATTGGTGAACACGTGAGGGTGCTGGGAGAATAGCTCATGACATGCCTGGAGAAGGCTTGGAAGCTCCTTGCCCTTTCCCCATGCCTTGTCTTATACATCTCTTCTGTCTAGTTGTTCCTGGGTTATATCCTTTTATAACAAACCGGTGATCTAGTAAGTAAACTATTTCTCTGAGTTCTGGGAGCTGCTCTAGCAAGTCAATCAAATCAAAGGAGGGGGTCTTGGGAATCTCTGATTTATAACCATTTGTTTAGAAGAACAGGTAAGAACTTGGTCATGTGACTGATGTCTTAAGTGTGGAGGTGGTGAGGGCAGTCTTGTAGGATTAAACCCTTAACATGTGGAATCTGATGATGTCTCTGGGTAGAGAGTGTCAGAATTGAGTTGAATTTCAGGACACCCAGCTGGTGTCCTGAGAATTGCTTGTTGGTGTGGGACCACCCCTCCCCCCACATACACACATTGGCACTGGTACCAGAACCTATTTAATAGGTTCTCAGTAAGTTTTGTGGAATGAATGGATACCACTGAATGGTTGAATTCTATCATGTCAGAGTTTAACTGCCCTTAGGAGACAAACCTAACTATCACAATTGGCTGATGACAGAGTTCCAGAAAAGGGAAGTGTCTTACCTGTATGTTTTTAATTTATTTATTCATGTTGCCCAACACATGGGTTTATTTACTTATTTTTTAAACTTGATCACTTTGGCAATGGAGAGCAACCCATGGATGATAAAATACCCATGTCTATAAGTGGCTGATGATAGGTTTTACTTGTATAAGTGAAATATTATATACATTATTTTACATATTGCTCTCATTTAAAATTTTTACCCCTAGCAATTTGAAAGGAGACTTAAAATCCCTTTGCTGATCTTATGTGTCTCAGAGGCTGAAAATAAGCTCTAAAATCATAGGAAAATCTTGTGGTTTTTATGAGCATGCCGTTGAAATATAAAATTACATTAGGTTTTATTCATTATTTTATCTTTGTGATACCATTACCTGCATTGTTGCAATAGCCTAGTAACTGTCTCCCTTTTTCTAGTTACTTCCTGCAATCTTTTCTATTGTCTATTTCAATACATATGGACGACTGAATCTTCCTAAATCTCAGCTTTGATTATGTTTCCCCCACTTAAATGCTTTATCCTGTCTTCAAATATCTACAAAGAGAAGCCCAAACTGCTTAACCTGGCCCTAGCCAATCTTTCCAGCTTTATTCTCACCTCCTGCTTATTAAAAGTGCATGAAGATCCTCCTGACCCCCTAGACAAGTGCTTCTCAAACTTTAATGCATGTATGAGTCACTTGGGGGATTTTGATACAATGCAGACTCTGATTCAATAAGTCTGGGGTGGGAACCTGGGTTCTTGCCTTTTTAACAAGTCATGCTGATAAAGCTGGTCCAAGAACCACACTTAGAATGGTAAGGCCCTGATGATATTATGACCTTCTCCTATATTCACTCATCACCTTTCATTGTTATGTGTTTAGTAACTGTATTTCTCTCACTGGAGAATATGTCTAGAGGACCATATCAAATCTGTTAATTTTATTGGCACCTATCAAAATGAATCTGAGATTCTTAATACTCTACCTTTGGACAGAACCTAGTTTGTCCCTCCCCTTCAAGCTTCAGGCAGTGAGTTGAATCCAGTGAGGGAAAGTGACCTCTCCATGGTGACATGGCAAGTTAGTGGCAGAGCTGGGACTGGGAATTGGTCTCAGAAATAAATACCTACTCTGGTGCAAAACATCAAGTAAAGTTCTTAGGGCAAGTAGCACTTTATTCAGAACTTGGCCCCCAGGTATTGGATACTTAACACAGAACTCCCCTTGCAAGCCCTTTGGTGAATTGCAAATGTCTGAGAGAAGGCAAGGAATACCTCTGGGGCATTTCTCAGAGTCCAGGGAGGCTCCACAATTAGAGTAACGGCTTATAGGTTAACTAGAGTGTGGCCAATTGAGAAGTATTGACCTAATTCTTCCTTTTTAATTACCTTAATTTTATGCATCAGGTAATTAATTGAATGACTTAGTGATTACAGATGCTTTCTCTATCTCTAGCCAGGAATGAGAACTAGTTGCATAAGAAGCATCAGTGGGAAGGGGAGGAGAGATTAGGGCAAGGACCACTTGATAGGAGTCTACACGAGCCCCGTGCTGTGATACAAAAATCACCATGGTCTTTTATATCTGAGCTATGCATTTCTCTGCCCAGTAGAAGAAAAATACAGGAAATGCTCCAAAATAGCTTCTGGGACTAGACTAGGGTTTCTCAACATTGGCACTATTGACTTTTTGAGCCAGATAATTCTTTATTGTAGAGAGTGATCCTGTCCATTACAGGACGTTTAGCAGCATCCTTGGCCACTACCCACAAGTAGCACCCACACCCCCTGAAATTATGACAACCCGAAGTTTCTCCAGATACTTCCATTTATCCCCTGGGGAGAAAGGGAGAAAATCATCCCCAGATGATTCCTCACTTAAGAACAACTGGACTAGACCATTGGTCAGGCTCAGTATGTCCACAGGGCTGTGCTACAGCTACACAAGTTGTGTAGTAACAATTCCATGGAGCACCATTCTCGTATACTTCAATAAATCTTGGGACAACTTATTGCAGATTTTGATAATATCTGCAATCCATGACTTTGGCCTTCAATAGTGAACCTCTGTAGGCTAAGAGCCTCCCCCTTTTAAATATAATGTGAAGAATTTGCAAAAACTATGTGCTTATCAGAATATCTGGTGACTTCAGTGTCTAAAATGATGGTCCATTGGTTACTTTCATCTCCACTAATGTTCTTGTCTTCCACCCCACCTTATCCTAGACCTTGCTATCATCATTCGCTGTCACCTCTAAAATCTTCATTTCGAGCATCGTTTCTCTCTGATCACCAGCCTCTGTGTTTCTGACTTGATTAGTCATTTCATCCTCCCCAAAATATTTTCACCCCAACTAGTTCTCCAATGCATTAACCTCACCGCTTTGCACCAGTGACCATTTGCCTCTTATCTATATTTGCCTCTTTACTCAGTTCAGCCTCTCTTGTCCAGCATGAAAATCATTCGCTTACAAAATCCCTCAAAACTTTGCCTTACTAACTCTCTGATGTGTTTGCCTAGCGAAATCCAAGGCAGCAGATTGAATCTTATTACTTACCTTGTCTTAATCTGTACCTAAACAGATAAACATCTGCACCTAAATGGAAAAGACACATACAGTATGGTGATGAATCCACTGCAGTTTAAATTCAAGACTACAGACATCAAATGGGCACTCACACTGCCTAGAATTCTCATCCTGTTAAGTTTGTTTTCTGCTCTCTGGGACAACTCATTTATAATTCACTCCCTTAGATGTCTTACTACTTCCATGCCCTCACTTTTGCCTGATATCTTTACTTGAAAAATAGAAGCAGAGGGAACTTTCATATATACATTACAAATCGAGAACATATCTTTATTTAGACCTGTATTTTCTATTTTCCATCCTTTCTCGGCTTCTATCTAAAGGCCAGTCTCCCCCTGTCGTGTCTGTCCCAGCTGCTGCAACTTCCTTATACATTTGTTTCTGTAGTTTCCTCATCTCCCGCATTACAAATTCTTCCTTTTATCCAAATCATTCCCATTGCACATAAGTGTACTCCAGTTTCTCACAATTTACCTTCTCATGATCTGACTTCTACTTCTACCACTATCATATTTCTCTATCTTTCACAGTAAATGTTGAAGAATTGGTCTACACTTACTGGACCTTTGTCCTTATCTTCCACTATTTCTTTAATCTACTTCAATCTGGCTTTCACCATCATTACTTCTCTAAACCTTTCCTATCCATGATCATCATGTTACCAAAACTAATGGACACGTCTTCAAACTTCTTACTCATTAACTGTTGACCACACTTTCCTTCTTACAACTCTTATCTTGGTATCTAGGATACAACCCTCTCATAATATTTTACTTGTCTCTTTATATCCTCCTTTATTCCCCTGATTTTTCCTTCTCAATCCTACCTTTGTTTGAGTTCTCCACTAATTGGTCCCAGATCAATTCTCTGTATATTTTCCTACAGTGATCTCATCTACCTCATGGCTTTAAATACCAAATAGATGAAAATGGCTCCCAAATCTGTATCTGCATCCTGTATTCTTTCCTGTGTTCCAGATTAATATATCCATCTGATTCTTTACTAATTACAATTGGATATATGATAGGCATGTCAAATTAGCATTTTCAAAACAGAATTTAAAAATTTTCTTCCTCTTCTTCCATGCTTCCCACCCCCACCAAGACAATTTCGTGTCGTTAAATGGAACCTTCATCTCCTAAGAACCCACTCAGAGACTATTCAGGCTGAAATCCCAGGAGTCAACCTTGATTTGCTCCTTATGTTCATTCCCTACTTATAATCCTTCATCATGATGTTTCATTCTAGTTCTGAAATATATTTTCTTTACCTGGTCAAAGAGCAGTAGCACCAAAAACTTGTTAAAAGTGGCAAGGCAGATTTTACTCAGACTGATGCAGTAAGGGAGAGAGACTCTAGTATAAACTGAGCTCAACTCCAGCTAAGACAAAGGTAACTGAGATTTTTAAAGGGAAAACAGAGAGAGATCACAAAGGGGCTATGGGAAAGTAAAAAAGGGAGAACAAAAAGGAATTGGGGGCTGTAGGAAAGTGGAAAACTACAGAAAGGAATAAGTGGAGAATTACCGAAAATGGTTTGGCAGTGTGAGTTGGAACAATGCACTTTTTGTGGTTTGGCAGCGCTGCATTTTCTTGAGCAAAGACTCAGCACAGGGCTGGGGTCACCTTTAGGGACAGGGCCTAGTGCAGGTGGAGACCAGTCAGTAGTTTAATCAAGTCCCTCAGCACAGTGTTTGTGCTGTGAGGGTTCACAGTTCACACCCTCCTCACTATTACTACCTCATCCATCATTTATCATTGGACTTTTGAAAGAACCTCTTTAGTCGTCTCCTTGCATAATTTCTTGCCTAGTGTCAATTAAATCACGTGTTCACTAGTCCTTAGTGAAATGCATGTCCAGACCACAACATACCACTTCATACCCATTCCAATGGCTATAATTAAAAAGACAGACAATAAGAAGTGTCAGTGAAGGTGAAGAGAAATTGGAACACTCATACACTGCTGTTAGAAACGCAAAATGGTACAGCCGCTTTGAAAAACTGTTTGGCAGCTTCTTAAAATTTTAAACATTGAGTTACCATATGACCGAGCAATCCCATTCCTAGATATCTACCCGAGAGAAATGAAAGCATATGTCCACATAAAAAATGAACATAAATGCTATTATCTGCTCATTATAGATCAGCAGCAGGGCTCTGCTTATTGCTATTACTCAGAGACCTAGGATGATGAAGTGGCCACCATTCCTACCAACAATTGTTAGTTGCTATTGTAGAGGGAAAACATAACTCTGGCAGATCTCACATCAGCAATTAAGTGACACATATTACTTCTGCTCACAATTTAGAGGCTAGAATTAATCACAAGCCCCCATATAATACAAGAACAAGGAAATGCAATTCTACATGTGCCTGGGAGGTGAAGAACCAGAAATGGTCAGCAAGCATACTAATGACTCCTTTGACTATGCCCTTGCTGTTTCCTTGGCCTGGTATGATTTTCCTCTATCTCTGTGCTGAGATAGCTCCTTCTCACCCTTTAGTTTCCAGGACTTCCCTTAGAGAACTTCTGTGACAAGTTTGTCCCAAGCAGTGCCTCTGCACAATCCTTTTAAGCTCTTTATCCCATCCTCCAGTGTGTTATGACCCTGCTTATTTCATAATCTGAAATTGTTTGGTATATTTCTTTGCTAATTTTCTTATTGACTAACTCTTTCCACTTGAACATAAACTTTTTGAGGCTGTAATTTATATTCTTCTCTGTTTTATTCATTCCCGAATCCCTAGCATTTAGAACAATGCTTAGCAAACTCATAATAGAAAATCAATAAATATTCATTAAACGAATGAATGAACATCCTTTCTTACCTCCCTAGCATTTTTCGTGCTATTCCTTCTTCCTCTTATTTCAAGCAAAACACTATGCATTTGCTAACATTCA
Organism: Balaenoptera musculus; assembly: GCF_009873245.2. Classification (NCBI taxonomy): domain Eukaryota; kingdom Metazoa; phylum Chordata; class Mammalia; order Artiodactyla; family Balaenopteridae; genus Balaenoptera; species Balaenoptera musculus. The sequence goes on from NC_045787.1 coordinate 127,563,755, forward strand.
GCTTAATGTCATCTGCTCTGTAAAGTCTTCCCCTAGTAAGAGGTAATGTCTAATCAACCATGCTTTTATAAAATATAACTTATTCTTTTATTTATAGCCATAACTCTGCCTTATATCTTTCCAGTTGTATGCGTGATTCTCCATTGCTTCCTATTCCATATTTTGAATTAGATTTACAGGGCCTTTTTAAGGCCAAGTATTATAATTATTTTATATCCCAGTGCCCAGTCCATTCAACAAATATTTACTGAAAATCTATATTCCAGGCAGTATTCTAGGTGCTGTAAATAGAGTCATGAACAATATCGAGTCTCCGCCCTCATGGGGCTCATTTTCTTTTGGGGCAGACAGACCAACCAAGAAATAAATATATGACATAATTAAGATGTGATAAGTATTTCAAATAAAATTAAAGTAAGATAAGGAGGATAGAGAGTGAAGATGGAGTATTGGTCAGCGAAAGCTTTTCTGAGATGTGATGTTTGAATAGAGATCTGCATGAAGTAAGATGCAAGCCAGCAAAACATCTGGGAGAAGTGTGTTACAGGGAGCTAGGACAGGAGGCACATAGGCCATGAGATGGGAATGAACTGTAAGGCCATTGTCATGTGGGTGGAGTGCGATTGGGAGCAAGTCAGAGAGCTGTTGGGATCACATTATATACAGGGCCTCTGTAGGCCATGCAGTAGTTTTGGGTTTTGTTCTAAGTGTGTTGGCATATCGTTAGTAGATTTTGAACAGATTGAGACTTTTTAAAGCATCAAATCTACTATCACTGCATCTCTTGTGTAGAGAATAGTCTATGGGAGACAAAAGTGGAATCAAGAAAACTAACTACGAAGCTACTTGATAGAGAACGTTAAGGGAGGAAGGTTTGGATTAGAGTGGTAGTGAAGAAATGTTTGAGAAGTGGCTGGAGGGTGAGTGTGGTGTCCAGGGAGTCAAGTGAAGAAAGTATTTCAGTAAGGAGTAGGATCAAATCAGTCCTCCTCCCGTGGAGAGGATGAGCGAAGAGAGGCTTGATAATTGATACCTAGAGTTATTGGTGAGCTTAAGAAATGTGGTTTCCCTGGAGTAGTGGGAAAAAAAGCTCAACTGGAGTGATTTCAAGAGAAGGTGGAAGATGAGGAAGTAGAGGCAGAGAATATAGACTCATGTAATTTTGCTATAAAAGAGAAGCAAATAAATGGAGGGAAAGTGTGTAGTGTCCCTAAAAAGATTGTTTAATGAATCAAAATTTTCAAAAATAACACTCAAGGGAGGGAATGGATTTATTTATAGTTATTGATCACTTACTCTAATCTTGAATGGACCCTTGAGACTGTCTTCATTCTCTACTCTCTTAACCTCTTTCTATCTGCATGGAGGAGAAAGACCTTCCCTATGGATAAGGGATGAAATAGACTCTAAGGACCAACGAGGCCACCTTGCTAATGATAAAGGTTCTAGAGTAAAGCATAAAGGGAAAAATTGCAGCTATGTACTGGGCAAAGGCTCTCTTTTCCCTTTTAGGATCTCTCCCTCTTGTTCTCATATTCTTTTCTCCTATTTTGGGTTTCTGCCCAGTGCTTTTGTATTTCACTTTCCAGAAAGCCAGCTGTCCTGGCCAGAACTCTCTTTTTTTTTTTTTTTTTTTAATTAATTAATTTTATTTATTTATTTTTGGCTGCGTTGGGTCTTCATTGTTGCCCGTGGGTTTTCTCTAGTTGCGGCAAGCAGGGGCTACTCTTCCTTGCGGTGCACAGCCTTTCATTGTGGTGGCTTCTCTTATTGTGGAGCATTGGCTCTAGTCACGCGGCCTTCAGTACTTGTGGCACACAGGCTCAGTAGTTGTGGCTTGCGGGCTCTAGAGAGCAGGCTCCTGTAGTTGTGGCACACAGGCTTAGTTGCTCCGCAACATGTGGGATCTTCCCGGACCAGAGCTCGAACCTGTGTCCCCTGCATTGGCAGGTGGATTCTTAACCACTGTGCCACCAGGGAAGCCCATGTCCTGGCCAGAACTAATTACAGATCAAGAGGGAGAGAGAGAGAGAGAGAGAGAGAGAGAGAGGTATCAAAACAATAAAATTCAAAGCAAAAACTAACTCTAATTGCTTTAGGTCAAAATGATGAATCAATTCGTTCTTTTTCTTCCAATATTTTTCCCCATCAAATAAATAAGACCTTAAAAAACAGGATTAGGTTGTGAACCTAGGAGAAAATGCAAAAAACAAAAACAGAAAAAACACTTGACTTTTTTTAGTCCAAACCAGGAGTCGGCAAACCATAATCCATACACCAAATCTGGCTTACTACCTGTTTTTTGTAAAGTTTTATTGGATCACAGCCATGCTAATTAATTTATATATTGTCAGTGGTTTCTCTGATGCTACAATGACAGTATTGAGTAGCTGTGAGAGAATGTGTATGGCTGTAAAAACCTAAAATATTTAATACATATGGTCCTTTACAGAAAAAGTTTGCTGACCCCCTAGTCTATACTAATATTTCCTAAACTGTGCCCTCAGTGACATTACCACAGTCGGATACAATGAATACATAGGCATGAAAACTCCAAATTAAATGAAGTTAAATAAATCTCTTCACTGCAGGACTTTGCAGAGCCTTAAAATGCCACTATGAATGTGAGTCTCTAAAAGGGGGATAAAATGTGCTTTACACGTTTAAGAATCAAATCTTAGGGGAATTAGGATGGCATTATCGTTCTGATTCCTAAAGATGCCCAGTTCTGGCCTGAAAGAACTTCTTTCCATAAGTTCCCTTGACAAGTAATATGTATAAGGAAAAATGGAGTGAGAACAAAATGCCACTTTATTAATAGTTGCTCAGGTGTCCAAAGCTCCAATGCAGGGATCTCCTGTAAATGACCATAGTGAAACACACAATTTATAACTTAAGGCACATAAGGCTTTCCATCCTCCCCCTGATTTAAATCTTGGAATATTACCATCTCATGCCAGACTCATGGGTAAAGGAAGTTGAAGGGAATGAATGGAGAGCAACATGCCAGATATTTTTGCAGCCAAGATAGGTTTATTCGAATTCAGCAGAGAATAGAAATTTGAGGTCTACAACCATGGTGAGCCACATGCAAGTCCCCACACAGCAAGGGAAGCAAGGGAAGGAAGGGAGAAAAGCAAGTTGGCAGAGCTATATACTAAACAGAGTCCATGTCTTTCCACTGGCTGAGTCCTTGCCAGGAAAGGAGTCTTCTCCCTGTTGGGCTCTGTTATCATTACAGGGAATGAGAGCTCCCTTTCTGGTCTCCCAACTCTATTTAATTGAGGTTTCTGTTTATTAATTCTTTTACATTCCCTCTTTTGATCAAAATCTTTCTTTAAAAGCATTGCTGATCAAGAGTCGGATTTTTCGGTTTCAGTGTTTTCTTGTCCCTCAATACTAGGAAGAACATTCCTGGGTGTAGTGCTGGAGAAAAAGTGCACAGATTGGAAACCTACTGAGGTCATGTATGAGTAACAAGGAGAGGTTAGGCGGGAGAACTGGCAGGCACTTTTTATCTAAAGTCCGTATGTTATCAAGATCATAGACAATGGAGATCATCTGAAGCATTATGTCATCATCAAAAGCTTGACAACAAACTTCCAACAAGACTGGTCTGGACATCTTGGGAAAACTGTCTCATCAGATGTTGTCTGCTTCAATTCTGGGAAACCTTTATGTTCAGGTCACCAGATAATGTGCAGGTCCATTCAGGGTTTGGTGCTTTCTTTAGGTGTGAATCCAATAGTCTATTCCCTGGAGTTTGGCTACACAAGGGTTGGTTAGCAAAACCTGATAGGGACACTTCCAGCCAGGTTGAAGAGAGTTCTTCCAGAGGTGTCTTTTCCAATAGATGAAATCTACAGGTTGCAAAGTGTGATGCTTCAGGTCTCTGTCTTCTGAGAGTGCATTGTGAAAAGATTGCTCTTCCAAAATATGGTTATTTTTAATAGAAGCAATTGGTCTTTTGCATATTGGAGTATCTCTCCTTCTATCAGTTGTGGGTCAAAAGAAACAGGAGAAAAGTACATTGGGTGTCCTGTGACTGTCTCAAAGGGTAAGAGTTAATTAATTCCAAAAGGGGTGAATCTGACACTTAGAAGGACCAAGGTCAGTGCTTTCGGCTAAGGTATTTTAAGGGTCTACAAATTTTGCCAATTAAGTCTTAATAATGCCATTAATGCTTTCAGAGGATTGAGGGTGGTAAGTGCAATGAAAGTGTAAAACCAGCCAAACAGCACACGCTTTTCGAAGTACCTGACCAGTAAAATAGGTTCCTTGGTCACTGTGAAGTTTGACAGGAGTTCCTCAGGTAGGGACAATCTTTCCAAAAGGACTTTGGCCACAGAAGAGGCAATAGCCCATCTGTAAGGGAAGGCTTCAGTCCAGTGAGAAAACATACAGTTCATAACTAAAACTTATTTATATCCATTAGATGGAAGAAGTTGTATGAAATCCATTTGCCAGATCTCAAATGGTCCATTAAGCAGTTTTAAATGTCCAATAGTAGTTCAAATAGGCCACCCTGGGTTGTATTTGAGGTAAGTGGGATAAGTGAGGTAGGTACTTTTTGCAGCCTTGTTCATTTTCCCCACCAATATTGATTCATGAATGCTGTCATTTTGTTAGTAGACCAATAGTTTAATGCATGTACAGTGATGAGGAGTGGAAATTTTAGAGTTTCTAGTAGAACTGGGTTGGTTTTTGGTCCAGACCAGAGCTTCCTCTTTTTATCAAACCAACAGTTGTTGAATTTCCAATCTTATTTTTCCTTTTCTGAGGTCAGTTGTGTGTTTCTCTTGCCATGTTTTCCAAATTATCATTTGGGGAAATATCCCTTTGGACCATGATACAGGTTTGACTGCTCTTGATCCCTTTAAGGACAGAATTTCTTGCAGAAATATCAGCAAGACGATTTCCTTTAGCTTCCAGAGAGTCAAGTTTAGACTGTCCTAGAATCTAATAATAGCTGAAGTGTCAGGTAAAAGTATTACATCCAATAATTCCTGAACATAGGGACCATTTTTAATTTTACTTTTGCTGGAAGTAAGGAAGCCATGTTGCTTCCACAACATTCCAAAATTATGAGATACTCTGAAAAATATATCTACTATCAGTTAAATATTGGCAGTTTTGCCCTTGGCTAAAGTACAAATCTGTGTAAGAGTATATAATTCAGCCTGTCGGGCTGAAGTAGCCGTAGGTAAAGATGCTGCCTCAACAACATCAAAATGAGTTGCAATAGCATACCCAGCACAATATTTGCCATTGTCATCTTTTGAATAAGAACCGTCATTGAATCATGAGAAGTCAGTGTTACCCAGGGGAATTTCCTGTAGATCTTCATGAGGAGTCGGGGGTGGTGTGTTGGTATTAAATAGTCATAAGGGACTTCCTCAGTGATGGAGGGCAGAAGAGGAGCAGGGTTCAGGTTATTACAACATAAAGAGTTATGCAAGGAACAGTTAACACAAGGACTTCATAGGAGGTGAAGTGGCTGAATGAGAAATGTTGAGTGTGATAAGAATTTAGGAAAGCTTCTACTGCATGAGGTACAAAAATGGTTAAAGGGGATCCCCCGCAAATTTCTTGGTGATCTTAATCAAAAGAGCAGTGGCTGTAATGGCTGTCAGGCAAGGGGGCATCCCCATGCCACAGGATCCAGTTGCTGGTTATAATACCCTGTGAATCTATGGCGGTCCCCATGTTTTTTGGGTGAGTACCCCAAGGGCAGTCCCTTCCTTTTCATATAGAAAAAGGAAAAAGAGAATCTGATAATTGGGATGCCCAAGGGCAGGTAGGTTCATCAAACTCTCCTTTAAGGCCTTAAAAATTTTGTTCCAATGCACAGGCTTTGGAAAAGCCCTAAGAATTGCTCAATGAAGTTGTCTAGCCTGATCATATAATAAGTTAGTGGACTGGTTTCCCAGTTGTAATTCTAGAGACCTTTTAGGATTTTCCCAATCAACAGTTTTCATCCAACGCTGGGCTGGCCTTCACTGACAAGCATATGAACTAGCTGATATAAGTCAGAGAAATCAGGTTGATACGTTTGAATGACTATATTAAATTCCCCAGCCAATCTGTAAGGATCTTTGGTTACTTTGGAAAAGCCTTTGACTGTGGCTCACATATCAGCTTTAGTCCAGGGAATATAAGAAATTAAGGGTTTAGCCTCTGGATCCTTAGAAAGCTTAATTTTAAAGGGACAACTTCTGACATGTTCAGAGGAAAAGGGAGTGGGGAGAGTTTCAGAGGAAAGGGGAAGTTCAGTAAGAGAATTAGTATGGGGGAATTGAGGGCATAGAAGAGGCATAGGTGGCATAGAAGGGAAAGGGAAGGGTTGCACCAGAGGTGGGGTCTGATCATGAGGAGCCAAGGGAGAGAAACAAGATGGAGCCAGAGGCAAGCCTGAGACAAAGGAGCCGAGGAAGACTAGACTGAGGCTTCAAGAGCCATTTATTTTCTTTCTTGAATGATTTGTTTATCTCAGTTAATTTAAAATCTTATTTTGCAGAGAGGCAATTTTAGACTCCTGAAAAAGTTGGAAAGCCTCAAAATAACAGTTGAAATAGGCATTCCATTCAATTCTGGACATTTTTGAACTATTGTAATCCAATTTGGTTTTAAGAAATTTAAGTTTGACGACTTCAAAAGTTCCCCATAATGGTCATTGATATTCTAAATTACCTTTGGTCAGGTTGGTCCATTTAGTTAAAAATGCACATGAGGAAGGAACACAGTTTTTAAACTTAAACTGTATCAGAGTCCTTGCAGGGGGGCACCTTCAAAATGTTTAGATAACTGGGATGCCATTTCTCAGAGGTTTTTCTCTAGAGTAAAAGAGTAATTTTCACATAGCTCAAGCAGCTCAATTCAAACAGCTTGCAACTCATACGCCTGTGGGCCTGACACCAGCCAATTCTAAGGACTCAGCTTATTCTCTGACAGCCCCTATTCCAAAGGAGTGGGTCAATGGCTGAACTGGTACAGTTTCAGTGAAGCAGCCCTTGTTTCTGAAGGAATGGGCCAAAGACATCTCAGCCAGCTTCAACTGAAATAATCTGATCTCCAAATCAGACTGAAGTGTCAAATGAGTACTTGCATACAGAAGAAGGCTTTAACCAGAAAGATGAAACCTTAAAAGAGATCCATAATAGAGCCTGGAGAACTTCAAATGAAAAAGGTTGTAAGCTTGGATCCAGGAGAAAGATACCTTTAAACTCCAGGGATCAGCAAGAAAAGCAATGAGCTCAGTGGGCTCAATTTTGGGTACCATACCTATTTTGCTCACCAGCCCTGGGGCCTTTGGGGTGTCTTGTCTTGTCCCTGTATGGGACATCAAAATGATGACCTAAAACAAATAGACTGCCAGATATTTCTCCAGCCAAGATGGGTTTATCTGAGATCAGCAGGGAATTGCAATTCAGGGTCTGCAACCATGGCGAGACACAAGAGAGCCCCACACAGCAAAGGAAGGAAAATGCTTTTATAGAGGTGGAAATAAAGTTGGGAGGGCTGTAGTTAACAAAGAGTCCATGGCTTTTCATTGGTTGAGTCCTTGCCAGGGAAGGAGAGGAATCTTTCTTCTTCCTGTAGGGTTCTACTATCACTGGAGGGTGTGAGAACTCCCCCTCCTGGTATCCCAAGACTATTTAATTAAGATTTCTGTTTACTAATTTTTTTTTAATTTTATTTATTTATTTGTTTATTATTTTTGGCTGCTGGGTCTTTGTTGCTGCTTGCAGGCTTTTCTCTAGTTGCAGTGAGCGGGGGCTACTCTTTGTTGTGGTGCGCGGGCTTCTGTTTGGGTGGCTTCTCTTGTTGCGGAGCATGGGCTCTAGGCACGCGGGCTTCAGTAGTTGTGGCACTCAGGCTCAGTAGTTGTGGCTCGCGGGCTCTAGAGCACAGGCTCAATAGTTGTGGTGCACGGGCTTAGTTGCTCCGCGGCATGTGGGATCTTCCCGGACCAGGGCTCGAACCCTTGTCCCCTGCATTGGCAGGTGGATTCTTAACCACTGCACCAACAGGGAAGCCCCTGTTTATTAATTTTTTACAGGGGTTCTTTGTTGAGTCATTTTCACAAAGGAAACAGTGTTGGAAGGGTTTTTAGGGTAAGATCCCAGAAATGTTAAAATCCAGTTCTCTGCATCATTTGAATATGTTTTCTGGAGAGTTGTAGCATCTCCTTTTCTGGAAATCACTAAGAACGTTAAGAACAGTGTAGGCGACATGAGAGATCTTGCATGGTTTGCAGACAGTTTGCAGGAGAAATGAAGACTTACTAGAATAACTAAATGGAGCTGTCTGCAAAGAGAATGAGTTGCCTTGGTAGGCAGCAAACTTATATAACTAAAAATGTACAAGCATAAGATAAATTGTAGAGGTAATTCAAATATCTCACTCGTTCTAGGATTCTAAATTTTAAAGTTATAAGTTTTAAAGTCCCAACCAGCTCTGAGATTCTGAGTCTTTTTTATAATCATTGCATACCATTTTTGTTGTTGTTGTTTTTCGAAGACAACGTCAATTTTGCATTTTATTTCTGTAAAAATAATATGTCCACTTGGGGGTAGTAAAGTATTTTTTTAGTATCTCCAGGGAGTTTTCAGCGTTTTCTCTGCAAATACATGAGTACACATGTGAGTGAAAATAGTACCAACTAGATGTTGTGTTATTTCTTGTATTTTGTAAGTGACAGTTTCTTCTAGTGCATAAACACAACAGGAATTATGAGCAAACACAGATTTCATTTCCTTTTTTTTTCCTGTAATGCCCAAAGATTTAAAAACATACAAATTAAAACTTTTATCAGCAACATATATGCCCAGAAGCTGAATGATATTTGAGTTAATTCTATAATGGTAATTTCATTATATTCAATTAAATTCAATTTAATGAGATAGTCCTGAGGTGGTTTGAAGATTCCTGAGTTGTAAAGATATGCCAACACTTGAATTATTCTCCTCCTTTTAAACTATTTCAGGATTTTTATATTTTTTACCATAATAACATAACAAATTACTACAAAACTTGGTGGCTTAAAATAATGAATCTTTATTATTTCACAGTTTCTGTGGGTCCGGAATCTTGGTGCAGTTTAGCTGGGCACCCCTGGCTCAGGATTTCTTGGGAGACTGCAATCAAGGTGTCCACGGTCCTGGGGTCATTTCAGGGCTTGCCTGGGAGAGAATCTGCTTCTAAACTCACTGGCAGCTGGCTCCTCCAGAGAAAGCTAGCTAAGAGAGAGGGAGAGGGAGAACATGCCAGGAGAGAAGCCAGAGTCTTTCTGTAACCTAATCTTGGAAGTGATACTCTGTCATTTTCAGTTAGTTAGAAGCTAGTCTCACCCACACTCAAGGGGAGGCGATTACATAGGACATGAGTTCCAAGGAATGGGGATCATTGCAGGGGGCCATTTTACAGGCTGCTCAACGCTAGACAGATTTTACAACTATATGATTTTAAATCATTGCTCTTTTGAAAAATTACTAAAACAGCATTCAGTACTTAATCAGATTTCCATTTTAATGGCAGAGTAACCAGAACCTGTCTTGCCCTGGTGTCAGTAAACAGGGGTTCTGGTCCTTCCTCTGTGCCGATCAGCTGCAGCATCTCAGGCACTTAAGTCATGAATCTTGGTTTCCTTGTCAACAAAGAGAGGCAATTTGATTATGCTCTTTTTTAAAAAATTTAATTTTTATTTTATATTAGAGTACAGTTGATTTACAATGTTGTGTTAATTTCAGGTGTACAGCAAAGTGATTCATTTATATATATACATATATCCATTGTTTTTCAGATTCTTTTCCCATATAGGTTATTATAGAATATTGAGTAGAAAAAAAAAAAAAAAAAAGAATATTGAGTAGAGTTCCTTGTGCTATACAGTAGGTCCTTGTTGATTATCTATTTTATATATAGTAGTGTGTATATGTTAATCCCAAATTGGGAATTTGGGATTATACTCTTTAAGATCCATTCTAGTTTGGATATTCTTTTCCAACAAACAAAATTCTGTTCTAAGGGGGTCCAACTCTCTTTCCTTTAGGCAAGAGTGTCTCAGCCTCAGCACTGTTGACATTTGGGGCTAATAATTCTTTGTTGTTGTTGGAGGGGGAAGCTGCCTTGGACATTGTAGGACAGTGAACAGCATCCCTGGCCTCTACTCCCTAGATGTCAGGAGCAGCCCCCTCTTTGTAACAATAAAAATGTCTCCAGACTTTGAGGACCACAGATATAGGCAGAGCTATAATTAATCTAGCATACAAAAATGATTTCCTTTTCTGTAATATTTTGATTTTTTTCCATTAAGAAAAATGTCTATAGATTAATTAATACACAAGAGTTAATAACTTACAAGTATTTGCAATTTAAAAGGGAAGGGATCTTTTGAGGCAGAAATTCAAGGCCTAGAGATGAGAAGCTGTTTTTAGTGACACTGTCAGGGAGTGGGGTGGAGGTGGGACACTATTCATATTAACCATAAAAAATACTTATCCCACTGAAAAAAATGAAACTACTAGAGAATAATTTCCAGGCTCCACAGAAATGGTTGTGTGAAAGTCCACATTAGTCCTGTGATGGTTAATTTTATGTGTCAACCTGACTGGATTAAGGGGGTGTGTCTGAACATTTGGTCAAACTGTATTCTGGGTGTTTCTATGAGGATGTTTCTGAATGAGATTAACATTTGAACCCATTTGAATTAGCAGACTGAGTAAAGCAAATAACCCTCTCTAATGTGAGTGGGCCTCATCCAATCAATTGAAGACCTGAATAGAACAAAAAGGCTGAGTAAGAGGGAACTTTGCCTGCTTGACTGATTGAGCTGTCCTTGGGCTAGAAATTATACCATGGACCTGCCTCTCCTGGTTCTCAGGCTTTCAGACCCAGACTCTGTGACTACACAACCAGCTCTCCTGGGTCTCCAGCTTGTTTACTACAGATCCTGGGTCTTCTCAGCCTACATAATCACATGAACTAATTCCTTATGATAAATCTCTTTCTGTCTCTCTCTCTCTCAAGAAGATGGATAGAAGAATTTCAAGGAAGTCACAACTTTTCTGAGCATCACATTCCAGGGCCCAGCACTATGTAGCACTTGGGACCTTTCTCCATCTGCCACAGGGTCCTCTTTTTGCCATTCTCAACTCCTAAAAGCCATTGACAAGGATGTTCTCCTTGGCCAAACTTTCATCAGGCTCCTTTGAGCCCTCTTTTGCATGAGGTCTCTCCTTGGCCCCCATCTTTGTCTGAGTGTAGTTGTAGCAAAGAATCTTGCTAAGTCAGTTTATAGATCATCCTTCTTACCACTGATATCCAATCAAGCTCTTTTCCTCTATCCTTTATCTAATCAAGTTGCTCTTCCTCTTCCCTCCCCTTGATACCTAACCATGTTTCTCTTAGCAATTTTATATCCACTTCCCCACCCTGGTCTTTGTCCATAAATCCTCACGTGGTCCTCTTGTATTTGAGTTCAATCTTTCCCCTCCATTGCAATAGCCTCTATCCCTTATTACAATAGTCTTGAAAAAAGTCTTTCTTGCCATTTTTAACAAGTGTCTGGTGGAATTTTTATTTCATTTTATACCACAATGCAATGACAGCTCCAGTAAATAAAAATTACAGGGGACAGATTTAACCTAGATTCTTAGACATTTCTTCAATTTGAGTCAAAGTGTGATTTAGATTCTTCTTCCTTTTTTTTTTAAGTCTTAACATGAACCATGTAACAGTTAGCTAGCCATGTTTTAAAGCTACAAGCTGCTGTCAAGAATTGGTCTGTATGTAGGGAATACAAACTAATTTTATAGCTAATCAAATAGATATAAACCTATTGATGAAATCCTCTTTAATGGGATCCAAAGACCAATATTATAAGTTTAAGAATTATGCTGTTTTTAAATGATGTTTTATTTTCTGAATTATCCAGGCTGTGGGTTCTTCCCATTCATTCAAATGTAGTGAGATATGGGAGGAGTCATGGACTAGAGTGAGGGAAAATCAGTCATGATATCAACCCTGTCACTCACTGTTTTATCTCAGACAAGCCACCTTTCTTTTTTGTGCTTTAGGCAGGTGGTATAGATTTGTAGCTCAGAGCTGGACGTCTAGACCTAGAACTGAGTTAACCTCATCTTCAACAATTATTAGTTGTGTGACCCTGGGCAAGTCACTTAACTTCTCTGTTTCAATGTGTTTTTCTTCTGTTCATCTCTTAGGATTGTTGGCAAGGTTAAGTCAGATAATAAATATAAAGCTCTTAGTACAATAGCTGGAAAAGTCTCAATAAGTATTATGGATATATGAAAGAAATGTTGGGTTAGATGATCTTGAAGCCTCCATGTTCTAAATTTTTATAAATTTCATAAGTTATACAGGAGTTTAAAGCAGGCTACAGGTTTCCATTCAGTCAGGGGTGGAGCTGAGAATATGTAATGAAAAATGAATATAAATTTCCTTTCAGTCAGTAACCTTGAATAACCATAGATTCAATAGGTTGAGGATAAGGACTTAATTGTTATTCATTCCTTGTGTTTTTAGATGTAGCTCAGTACCTGCCGCTTGATATGTATTTAGTATTTCCTGGGGTGGGGCACTGAATAGAGTACAGATGTACAGCAGTTAATAAGTTTCCAGGTCAGACATTCTGCCTTTGACTCCTGGCCCTTCCACTTATTTGTTTGTATGAATGGCAGCTCAGTTATCTTTGTCAAGCCTCAGTTATCTCACGTGTCAAATGGGGATTGTTATAAGATTTACTTGATGCAGATGTGAAGCACATGGCCTAGTATCTGTCTCCTAGTAACTGTTCAATAAAATAGCCATATATGATGTAAATTTGATATTGAGGATCGGGCATACAGCTAAATATCCTTTTCTACATGTACCAGAAATAGTGTAACAGTTAATACCCAGTGGCTTGTCTCCTTGGTATTCATCTCTGAGCTTGGTGTTTATGCTAGAACTATCACATTAGTTGGAACCTTAGCCCTGTCTTCTAATTCTGAAAGCCAAAAATCAGACATTTAATTCCCTAGATGAAGACAGGCTGAAGGTCTTCAGAAACAATTATTATGCATGGCCATCCTTAGCAGCCTGGGTACCTTGTGGTTTTGCTGACTGCCCTATCATAATATTGATTAATCTTTCATATAACACAGAAACAGTCTTTAATACATATTTGTGCCTTCATTATTAATGAAATCTTAGCAGTTGGTGATGACATTTTGGGCAGGTTGTTTATCTGGCGGAAATGTCTTCAAAAAAAACACCTGACACATTTCTTGGTGTAGAGCTCCTTTAAATCATCTTACATTTGAATGCTGCCAAAGAGAGTAAGTTTCTAAAAAGTGTAAACAAAATGAAATGGTTTTAAAAAATATATATCTTCATGAAACAAATGTTCCCATTCCTGTGTATCATTTTCCCACTCTCATTACAGCACTTCCTAGGTGCCAGACACTGTCCTAAGAGTGTTACAAATCATATATTAACTTATTTAATCCTTATGTCACCACTCTGATATAGATACTGTCATTATGTCCATTTTACAGATGGGGAAACTGGGCCACAGAGAGATTAGGTAACCTGCCCAAGCTCACACAACTAACCATCTTACAGCCAGGATTTGAACGCAGGCATCTGGCTCCAGTACTCAGGCTCTTGACTTCTGTGTTTGCTCTCCCATCTGTATTAGTGATTTAGTGGGAAGTCAATGAAGAGGTAATATTTGGGGATGACATTAAACTGAGAAGCTTTTTCAGTGATGTTGATGAAATAGAGTCCCATGTAGAATCAGTGTAGTGAAATGGGGGGACTCAGACATTGGAGTCAGATAGTTCTGGGTTCATACTCACTGTACTGCTTACTAGTTGTGTGTCCTTAGTCCCAACATTTTGCCCCCTCTGGTAGTGTTCTACCTCCCACCCTTGGTGGGGCGGGGACCTCATGGTGATTGGAGTGTACTGCTGGGCCCCCTAACTTTGGGTTTGGCCATGTGACTTGCTTGCCATGAGAAGCACATACTCCAGGTGGCCACTGGGTCCCCATCAGTGCCCCAGCCTCAGTTGGAGTGGAGCCAGCCCAGCTACCCTGCAGATATATGAGTGAGGTGTAAGTACTTACTGTTGTATGTCTCACTCAGACTTTGTGCTTGCTTGTCTATTTTCCCAAGCGTAAAATGAGGCTAAGTCTTATTTTCTCAACCATAAAGGGGGAATAATAGCAATACCTTCCTCTTAGTGAAGCTGTGAGAACTTAGTGAGCTAAGAGTACAAATGAATGTTATGAAGTAAAACATTTCAGTTTCTATTGTTAAAGAATTGGTAATCAAGTTAGGATCAGTATTAAAATTTTCATTGTTTACAGAGGGAAGCATGAAATTATGATATTCCTTCTGTTGATATAATATTTAAATAAGCAAGGTTTACCCAAGCCTTATTAAGACATATTTTCAAAATATTTTTTTACTAACGAAACATTCTTATCATGCAATAACGTGGGCTTCGTCACATAAAAGTAATTTCATGTTTTTAAAATTAATGAAGTACTTTTCTTTTTGAATTTTTTTTTTTTTTAACCAGCTCAGTCTAACCATTCTAGCCTACTAAATTCACGGTATATATATTTTTTCACAGTGTATATATTTCATGGGCAATAGTATAATTTGAGTATATGCAACAATTTCTAGGCTGTGTTAGGTTAGTTAAAACTTTCAAATGTTGACATTACCTAGAAAATATTTCCAAAGTATAACATATATGTATATCTAATGTAGAGTTTAAATGTGATGTAATGATTTAAAGGGATGAAAAAAAGGGAGGGAATAGATTGTTTAGATGAACTGAACCTTCACTTGGCTTGCATAAACCTGGACAAGCTTAAGCTTCCTTACAATGTTTATATAGTACCTTTCCACGTATTTAAAAAATGAACTCTCCAGCCAGGTAGAGAGAATGTGGAAATTTTGCATCTTTTCACAATGAACCCTGTGGGATATTTAAAAACAGGTGTATAGGGGAGAAAAGTAGATCTGTTGCTATTTTCTGTGCTAATGTTAATGGACAGCATCCAAGGGTAATTCTTCCACTCTAGGTTAATTATAAAATGCTGATGAGGCTTTCATGTCATAATTAGTATGCTCTAGCTTATTTTATCTCTTACCTCTTTGGTCAAAATCTGGTCCATTGACTTTTTTTCAATGAGTTAACTGCAGCTTTAAGTGCCCTGTAATTATAACTGTGCTATTGGGGATTTAATCTACAAACAAATCACATATATTCCAGCAAGATGGCAGATTGCCAGCATATTGATAGCTAGTCATGTGCTGATAAGCCAACTCTCTGATGGGCAGTGTTTACCAATTTCTATGGTGTAAATATTTCCACTGAGGCTGATTTCAAGCTACCAATCATTTGACAACAGCCTCTCAAAATTCCTAAATATGTAATAATAAACTTTTGCAAGCCAGTCCAAGCCAGCACACCACTAAACAGTTAGTTCTTATACATACTGGACTATTATGTAGAATAAAGATGCTTTTTAATTATCCTGCAGTGTCTTCATTCAAACTACAACACATACATTAAGAGAGTGTCTTTATGTAAGACTGTTAAGGGCCTTTTAGAATATGATTATAATAATTTAAGTCATAGACTACTTTGAGGTGCTAATCAAAGCTATCAACCTTCTCTATAAGAAAAAAAAAGTACACACTAAGAATTATGAATACGATTTCAAGGGATTCTTCTACCTCTGAAACTTGTCCATGGGTCTCAGATGAATAATCTCTGCTATCTCTTTGGGCCAAACTAATTTGGCAAGCAACATTGTGAATTTCATTGCTTCAGTTCACTAAGTTTGTGAATGACTAGAGAGCTCAAAAGTCACCATTTCATTTCAGAAAAGTAAAATTACCAATACTTTATTAATCATGTTTACTATCTGGCCTCTTCTGTCATTATTCTAAAATTCAGCCATCACAGGGAATTTACGAGGAGATGATGTGGTCCATTACTGAGTTCAATTGAGTAACGTTGAACAATTTAGTTTTAGTTTCTCCCTTTATTCTACTAATTTTGTGTGAACTATTATATAAGCTAACTCTAGGACTTGCGATATTTCAATCTTCATTTTTAAATACAAGCTTCCTATATGTACATATGTGCATGTGTATGTATGTCTATATAGACAAAATTAACACTTTTTTCTCCCTTTTCTAGTGCTAGGCTTAATTAAACCTATTGCCCTCTGACTTGGTCAAACACCTTTTTTACATAGTCCCATAGTACTTGTATTTGTATTTTGTGGCACACTTCACAATTAGATTTAAACAATTAATTTTGTAATGATTTTCAAAAATAATCATTTCTTCTATTATACATATAATTTAAAGGCCAGGTGATGCCATATGCACATTACCTAATGGGTTCTGAAAATTTGTTGAATGAAAGAATTAATGATAATTTTTTGGATATAAATGTTTAAGAGAAAAAAGATAAGGAGAAAAAAAGAGACCAAAGTTTTAATGAAGCAACCAAATTACTAGCTTCAGTTTTAGTGTTGTTTCATTTTCTATCCATCCAGCTACAACAGCAATATTTTTAGCCCTGGTCATTTGGAGTTGATGTTGACAAGAATAATCATACTAGACCTTCAATAGGCAAGAAGGAAACTCATTTCTCCTCCACTTTTGAGGTTTTTGTTTTGTTGAGTGTTTTCAACTTAATTCTTAAATGACCAGAGAATTTCTGCTCACCAACATAAACCATCACTAAGAACTCAGATTCATTAAAGTTGGCTTATAATTAGCTAAGAGATTTAAGAAATATATTGAATCACTTTGAAGATGACTGTTCAGTTAGGAAATGATGTCAGAGACCAATATTCTCATTTCTTAGTAGAATGGTTCTTTCAACTTGGGGAAAATTCAGAGACTAAAAGCTAGAGCTTGCATGTTTCAGCATCAGTAAAGCCTGGGGCTGAGAAGAGCCTTCTCACGTGGCTGGCACAGAAGGCATGCCGTTATAATCATGACTGATTAAATGGCCAGCTGAAGGTCAGATGACCCTGTCAGAAACCGAATCTTAGTCTTTCAGCTCTTTAACATGGTTTCATTTGGAGCTGTTTATTTGGCTCAGTACGTTGGAATGTGGGACAACTCATCACATATTTATTGAACATCTACCATTGTGATCGATATATTGTCAGGATTCCAGTAACAGCAGAAAGGAACACAGGCTACTTCATGCCTTTGACAAATTTACATTCTGGTAAAGCAAGAATATAAATCATGGAAATACAGAGCAGTGTGAAGAAAGAGCTTAAGAGACATAAACTGATAGAAAAGTCAGATACCCCTTCTATTTGAATAAATCAAGCATGGTTTCATGGAAGAGGTACCACTTTGAGCTGGACATTGAAGAGTGGGTAGGATCTCATCAGATGGAGAATGGAAATATAGAAGGCATTCTGTAAACAAATATATGCAGCTGGGGAAACTGGGGTGTGTTTTCATAAGAGCAAGTAATTCAATTTGAGTAGAAATATATAGTATTTGTGATGATACAATGGAAGGTGAGTCTGGAAGGTAGATTTTACCCATATTATATGAGTGACAGAGTTATAGAGGTAATGAAAGATTGAGTAGGGGGCAATCATGGATTTGAGACCAGTAGTTACCATTTGACTTGTCTCTGTTCTGAGACAGTAGACGTACCTCTGTCTACTTATGGTGTAAGTTATTAGAAATCCAAGTCTAGACCAAATTATGAAACAACTAAGTTTATGTTTGGTATGGTTTGATTCTTTGGACCTTCCACCATAGCCTTCTCCCTCTCCCCATTCTTCTCTAAGTGGAACTTGTATCTAATTCCATCCCTGGTGAGGAATGTCTGATAATGACTTGGGGATTG
Organism: Balaenoptera musculus; assembly: GCF_009873245.2. NCBI lineage: Eukaryota > Metazoa > Chordata > Mammalia > Artiodactyla > Balaenopteridae > Balaenoptera > Balaenoptera musculus. The sequence continues at coordinate 127,581,673 of NC_045787.1, forward strand.
GAAGAGTGGGAATAATAGTGCTGAGGAGCATTCCTGTGTTATCAAGAGGACTCTTAAAGTCAAAGACTTCAGGACTCCAAAAAATCACATTATAATGGTGCAATATGAGGCAGTAGGGTAAATAGCTTGCTATGGAAGAACTGGCATGGACCCCTCAAATCATATAAACAGCTTCTCCATGTCTCCCTCTGTGTCTCACAGGAACCACTGGTTGTAAGAAAGACAGCCTGATTCAGAGTGTGAATAACAGGACAAACCATTCCCAATAGTGGAAATGACTCAAAGTATAGGTGCCATGCTTTGCTAGTCATGTTCTTTTCATGAATTAATAAAGGGGTATGAAGCAGTTAAGATAGTGGAAAGCTAACTAAAAATCAGGAGGTTCTGGATTTTAGATCTAGATTTAAGTAGCAATTTTCACATTTGTTAAAAAAAAAACTAAAATTGGATATATAAGTACTAAGGGTCATTTTACCTCCTTAATATCATATAGGAAGGCATAAATTATGGGATGTCCCTCCCTCTAGTGTGGAGCCATAGAGGAATGTCAACTCTTTGCGAGTTCCTTTCTTAGTGCCTGTCCAGTACAGAGGGCTGTGGGGAAATGAGAGCTGCAGATGGACAGCTGACAGGGGAAATGGGGACCCACATCTTCAGTCAGCTCCACAAGGTGACATTCTGTCAGGAATATGTTCTGCTGCACAGATGGCCCCTGTGGGTGGTTCTGGGAGTGCCGCTGTTTGCAGGAAAGAGTGATCACATTCCGGAATGCTGCTCGGAAGCGGCGAGAGAGTAGGTTGTAGATAATGGGGTTGACAGCTGAGCTCAGGTAGAAGAAGACACCTGGAATGCAGGGGATTAAGAGACATGCCAAGGAGAAATTGAGGGAGAGGTATGACAGGGAGAAGCATAAATATTTAACAAAGGTCTTGAATCCCTTTGATTGCCTCATTTGGAAGTGATAATATATATAAGACTCTAATTGGGAATACAAAATGCTCTGAACAGATCTACCACCTGTGTACTTAGAATCAAACCCAGAAAGATTAAAGAGTCTTGGAAAAATTGAGGCTGGCATGGGATCTCTCTGAGATGTTTGGCAACTTCCTTTGATCCCCACTTGTTTAATTAAAGAACATGTTCCCATAGCATTAACGAGAGATGCTTAAGTATCAGAGGAAAGAGAGATTTTTTTTTTAACTCATTGGAGTTTTGCTTAAATCTATAATTTGAAACTGCAAGTAATGGAGGAATAGTAAATCAGTCAAGGCATAGTCTCTGCTGAGACTCCTTAAAATGCTAAATATCTCTTCAAAGAAGTATTCCCCAATGTCCTTTCCCTACCTAGCCTTTCCCCTTGATGGCTCTTCCCACCTTATTTCCAACCTTATTGAATATTTGTATTTTTCCATTTGTTTTCTCCACCAAATGTCTTGCACACTGCCATTTTCTTCTTTGGTATACACTTTTCCTTTCTTACCATATCCTATTCTATTTTCTCGAGGCCCAAGGGGAGCCTAAGGTTGCGAATCAGAGGACTTAGTTTCTGATCTTGGCCTTTGCTTATTCTGTGACCCTGGACAGAACTGGCACTTCAATTTCTTTTTCTCTGTAAAATGGGACTGATAATACCTTTTTAACTCACCTCCCTGGATTATTGTGAGGATAAAATTGAGATACAGAAGGGCTGAGAATAAGAATACAAAACAAGTGATAGGTGCTGTCCTCAACGCATTCATTGTTGTCCTCATTTATATAGTTTAGGACATTCAGAGTGCCATATGCCCTGTGGCCAGAATTGGGCAGGGAGGAGTGTAGGAGGGGAATATTTCTATAGACTGTTAATTTGTTCAATAAAGGAATACTGATTGAACTCATTGTATGGCTTTGAGGCACATTGGAAGGTAGTGGATTTAGACTTTGTTCTCCAAGGACTTGAAATAGTATTGCAGAACAAGATTTATGCCTAACTTCAGTAATTAACAAAAGGATAATACCAAACAGTATCTGTTAAGAAAAGAGCAAAATATGTGATACCAACAGTCATGCTATGGAAATTCACATAATGGCATAAACACAAGAACTCTAATGGTCATGACAAATTTAATGGGGGTGATTGAACTCTAGCGAGACCATGAAATGGGTAGGAGATATTGGGGAAGAGAGGAGAGAGTGCTGCAAGTAGAAGGCTTAACGTGAACCAGTGTGCTATGGCAGAATGATTATTGTGCAAGAATAATGCAGAATGTGCAGAAATCCCTAATTCACCAGTTTGACAAGCATTCAATACATGGTTTATGAATGAAAATACTATAACTTGAGGGTCAAAAGGCAAGTTGGGGCCATTTCTGGGGTAGCATTTAAGAGGTTTAGACATCATCTGGTTGGCAAGGTGGGGAAGGGAGAAATTACATCTTAACAGGAAAATGTTATTGTAAATGCACAGCTTGGGAATCTTAAAATGGTTGTCTTGATGCCTCTGGAGAAGTGTAGATCAAGCCTTATGTGATCTTGTGTGTTTTCCAATTTTTTTAAAGAATAATTTATTTTATTTTATTTTTAAAAAATTTTTATTAGAGTATAGTTGATTTACAATGTTGTGTTAGTTTCAGGTGTGCAACAAAGTGAATCAGTTATACATATATCCACTCTAGTATTGAGTAGAATTCCCTGTGCTATACAGTAGGTCCTTATTTGTTATCTACTTTATATATAGTAGTGTATATGTTATTTAAACACTCCCATTTTCTCAGACTAACCACAAAGATCAGAGCTATAAACATTTTTGATTTTTTGTCTAGAATAATAAATAGTTTAACATGGAGGAAAGTCCTAATGTCCAGTTATAAACTGTACACAAGCCCTGCTGAGTACAAAAAAGATGGTTGTAGAAAATAGATAATATATATGGTATTCAGTATCCATATGAATGCTGTTGTTTTTGTTCTGTGCACATCTGGAGCTTAACTTGCATAAATTGATCTAATCTTTCTTCCTTAATGATGTCTTTGATAAAGAGCCCATAGAACCATCCAGTGACTAGCAGAGGTAGAGGGATAGAAGTGGTGTGAACTTAAGTCTAATAGTTACACTGACTGAAAAGAAAGACTCAGGTGGCCATTCTTTGCTCTATTTTAGAGGAAAAGAACCCTGAACTTGAAGTTAGGTGAGTCAGGCTTGAACCTTGTTTTTTACCATTTGCCAACTGAGTGTCTTTGGACAAGTCATTTCTTCTTTGTAGAACTGTTTTTTAACCATAAAATGTTGATGATAATATCTACTTTACAAACTTGTGATGGTTGTAGAAGATAGGCTATAGCATTTTACAGCTTAAAAAGTTCTTTAATAGCTATTATTTTATTTGCTTCTTACCATCAGCCTGTGTTGTATATAGAGCAGGCATTCTTGCCACCTTACAGTTGAGGAAACTTTGGCAAGAAGGAATCCATATTCTGCGTATCACTCAGAAGAATATAAATGGTGGTATTGAGAGGCAAATCCAGGTCCTCTGATTTAGTACCCTTTCAACCACTCTCTCTCATATTCTATGGTGTCCTTAACAAGCAGCATTAAAGTAGCCTAAAAGCAGACCTTGATTCCCCATGAATACCCTTTGGCTGGCTTTCATGAGGGCCTAAAACTTGCTGAAGACAATACAGGATTTCAGGGACATGGATGTTTAATAAATAAAAACCAATTAAATCACATGGCCATTGAAAGGAAAACCAAAGGAATCATTCCTTTGACCATTTTCCTGCTGTAATCATCAAGCTTAGAGTTGAGGTCTTTCATAAAGTACTGTCTCAAATAGTAATATGGTGTATTTCTTTTGAACCTGTAACATACCTGATCAATACTTAAATAAAATAAAAATCAAATGTCTTCATTACAGTATGGCAGATCCCCATGATAAATTGGTATATACAGATAGAACCTACTACTCTAAGCAAGATGAAGAAGCTGCAGTTACCTGGACACCTGTGATACACCCAAATGAGCTAAATTTTACCTGATACCACATGGATGAGATTGAACACAACAGCCAGGGATTCAGTCCACTCCTCCACAAAGCTGAAGAAGAGCCGATCAATGTGGAATGGGGCCCAACAGATAGCAAACACTAAGACCAAGACAACTGGAAAAGGATGATGAAGGGGAGAGTAAAAGGCAGTCAAAGCAAGAATAGGTATACAGTGCCCACACTGAATTCATCCATTCCTTCTAGCATTTCCCCTCCATCTTTGTTAAGTTATAATTGCTAAAGGCCAACTAGATCCTAAAGAGACTCTACATAGAATATGTAAATATAAGAATAAACTTTATAGGATTGAGAATCAGTTTTCCATACGGTTGTAAAAGATTTCTTGTGTAATGTAAGTTTCCTTCAGGATATTTAGAATAATGTTGAATGTATCCAAAGTTCTGAAAACATTCTATTGTGGAAAATAAATTATGTTGCAAGTAGACTTGGAATCACATAAACTGGATATATAAGTAAAATGATTGTGTTCAAGCAATTTGGTGTTCTTTAAAGTTATAGATTAATAATGAACTATGAAGTATAATATGACTTTATCTTGTTTTTCTAGAAAAAAATTATAAGTTTCTATGATTTTAATCATTTAAAATTCTGTAAGGCGTCAGAGGAAAGAGAAAGGTCGAACAACCATGAGCATAATACAAGCATCTTTGGATTGGGATGGGGATGTGTCTATTATATTATAAACTGCTAGAGCACAGAATCCCTTCTACTTTCTTTATGTTTGTTTTTACATTTATTTTGAAATGATTACAGATTTACAGGAAGTTACACCTTCCAGTTTCTTATTTTAAGCTCCCAAGACAGAGATTGGTGCTACCACAGTTTCTCTAAGGGGCATTTATTCTCCAGAAAAATAAACGTGTATGTTTATTTCTCTCCTGAAGTTGTAAAATACGTTCCTTTCCTTTACTTTCAAGGCTTGAGATTTACCTCAAAATAATCTAGTAGGGGCTAAAGCAGAGATAGGGATATAGAGGAAACAAGATGAGTTATGAGGTGATAACTTTTAAAGCTGGGTGATGGGTATTTTGGTGTTCATTTTACAATTCTCTGTACTCAAGAGCACATTTGATGTTTCCCATAGTAAATAGTACATATGTTTCCTGTTGGCATTGAAATACTCAGAGTAAGTTGTCTGCCTGCATGATGTGGTTTCAGGAATATCTGGAAGATTCTTCTGAATTTACCTCCCAAGAAAAAGTCCCTAATCTGCTAACTACTGCCTACAATTCCCTCTAGTTAAAAATTTAATTCGTGTTATAATTAAACTCTCTGTCCCCAGAGGCAAATAGTTCACAGTATATCTTATCATTGTGATTTTAGTGTGAGTACACTTCAAGTCCTTTTGTGAGAGATTATGATCAAAGAGAAATGGGGAGAAATATTGAAGACACTAGATTTCTTAGTAGGGAAAGTCAGGTGCTAACAGGGGCTAAAAAATTTCAAGAAGGTGATTAGTAGAGTTGAAAAGACATACAGTGACCTCACAGGTTTTTGTTTTTGTTTTTTTTGGTTCATAAACATCACATAGTTACAGTGAGTGTTTCATATGCATATTAGCCTGGAGGATTTGTTTCTTCCAAATTTCACGTTGTGACTTGGAAAGTATATTATAAACCTCCTTTCTCTAATTGATCGGTATCTCATCAGACCAGTTGGATCATATATTTTTATAACATTCTTTTGGGAGAGTGTGGATCAGTGCCTGGATGTGTTTTAAAATATCTTATCTATATAAAAGAGTGTACCATTTATATAAAATCATACAATGTCATAGGAGGAATGACTACTTAGAAGTATTCTTAGCCAGATGTCCTTATTCTGGAAGTAAAAGATCCCATGGAGTCCAAGCTTGGGTATCAGGGGGTTCAGGATCCCCCTGAAATGGATTGTAAAGCATTTGATGTATGTTCGTTTGTACACTTTCTGAGTGGAGAATTCACTGTTTCCATAATATTTTTAAAGAAACCCATGACACAAAATCGGTTAAGAACTACCTGCTTATTTTAGGGGGGGGAAAGAGATACTTAAAGGCTCTTAGAGTGGATATGGTTTACCAAGCATCGAACAGAGTGTATTACAATGGTTGCGATTTAGTGTGTTATTCTGAGGTTCAAAAACCAAAATAGAACAAAATAGACAGGTCCTAGATGCTTGAGTAAGCCACGGAAGACCAGAACATAACACTACGTTTCAGGAGAATTTTGATCCAGATCCCAGCAACACTTGATCAATACCAAATATAACTCCTTTGCTTTAAGAAACAAGCAAAATACAAAATGGAGGACTCACACAGCATTTTAGTGACTGATTTTCTGGATGGTCTTTGAATATTTGCCGTTACTTCATCTACTTCAAGGGGTTGGTCTTTCTTCAGCTGCAAGAGAAATGTAGAGATATAAAGAAAGGGAAACATTTTTTCCTCCCGTTAAGATCTGAGAAGTGTGACTCTAACACTCATTGTGCAGACAAAAAACTGGACTTAAAGAAATGTAAGAATTTGTTAACATGTAAGAATATGTTTAACAATAAGTTGGAGGTGGAGTTGGATCAAGGTCACCTAACTCAACTGGATAGATGGTTGTGGCCAAGTTACAGGCAACCATTTATCCTATGCATTCTGTAGAACCCTAGTTTTGTAGCATATTAATAGATATTCCATGAAAAATAAGAAATTCTGAAGTTAAAAAATGTTAGATAGGCTTTTTCATTCATCCATTCATTTATTCAATAATAATTAGACATTTATTAGAATGACATCCCTCTGCCATGTGGTGGGTAGGCAGTAGAAAACAAAAACAGGTATTATTTCTGCTTCATGAAGTTTATAGTCTTTATTTTGGGTCTTCTCAGAGCCTTAAAATGCTAACAGACATTACATATTTCCATGGGGGACAATGTATCACCTTTCCTCCACCCCTACCTTGCACATCCCACATCTCCCACCCTCAAAGGGGATAGTGCTTCTTTGACTAAACAATACCCTTCCCAACCCATTTCAGTGGAACACCTGGTACCATCTTGAGAAGCACAATTTGGGAAACTCTGCTTTACAAATATTACCCATAAGGGTATATGTGTTTCTGAGTTTAGATGTTAAAATATACTCCTCTTTGTTGGAAGATATGGTGATCCTTAAAGTAGCATCTGAAAATTTCAAATATTAACATTTCCTGTACATGCAATCTCTCTTGCCCAGTTCAAGTCCCACCTACTCCTGGAAGACTTTTGTGGCTACTGTAGCCCATTGTCCTTCCTCTCCTTTCTCTGAACTCACATACCACTGAAGATCTACATCATTCATCTAGTTGTGAATTTTTTCTCTTTAATTCATATGTTTCTAATTTGTGGGGATAGTCAACCAGATAAAAAAAGCTTTAAGGTCTCATGATAAACTACCATCATATATCTAGAAGATAATATAGTATATATTTGCCGATTGGTTCTCCAGCATTTATTCTCCTCTTCTCTTACCAATGGTGCCCTGATTTTCCTAGTGGATTTACTCCTTCTCCATTTCATAGTTATTAATTTGGGTGGGAATGATCCCATCTCCATATACAGGTTTAGTCCCTAGATAACTTAGCTGCTATCCTTCAGTCACAGTGATTGGATAATTGAGACCAGTGAGATTTCAGATATTTGCTTATACGTTTAGGAATGAAAGTTTCATTTCTCTTTTATTGGAACTACCAGAGGGAGCTTTTTGGTTTTTTCCTCACCATAAGGAATGTGCTTAGAGCCAACAGTGGACTGCTGTGCAGATTTGGAGGTTGAAACCAATACCATAGAAAGAAGAGCAAAGAAACAGAAATAAAGTTAGGTCCTTGCTGACATTGTGTGTCTTACTGGATTAATCTTCCCCAAGAGCCAGCTCTCCCTCTGGATTTTTCAGGTCTATGCTCTCTTTCATATTTTGTTAGATTGAGTTGGAGTTCCCTCATTAGCAATGTAGAAAGTCTTGACAAACTAAGGCCATCAGTGGAAGGAAAATTCAACCTGTTTTATATAGTCTCAGGGTAGATTAGGATCAATTTATTGAATTATAGGGAGACATATTTCAATTCAAGATAGAGAAGAAATTAGTGTGGTTATGTGCAACAGTGGAACAGAATGCTCTAAGACACATTGAGCTTCCTGGGCTAGATGGCATTTTAACAGAATATTTAATTAATTAATTTATTTATTTTTAATAAATTTATTTATTATTTATTTATTTATTTTATTCTTTTTCACTGCATTGGGTCTTCATTGTTGCATGTAGGCTTTCTCTAGTTGTGGCGAGCGGGGGCTACTCTTTGTTGCAGTGCATGGGCTTCTCATTGCGGTGGCTTCTCTTGTTGCCGAGCATGGGCTCTAGGTCCGTGGGCTTCAGTAGTTGTGGCACACGTGCTCAGTGGCTATGGCTCGCGGGCTTAGTTGCTCTACAGCATGTGGAATCTTCCCGGACCAGGGCTCAAACCTGTGTCCCCTGCATTGGCAGGTGGATTCTTAACCACTGCGCCACCAGGGAAGTCCCTACAGAATATTTTAGAGAAGGTATTTAAAATTAAATAAGACTTGGAAGAAAAGATCATTAATAGTTGCCTCCAAAGTTCAACAAATCAATATCCTGTCTCTAACAAACATGTAAGCTCCTAGAAGTCAGGTTGCTTTCAGCATCACACTGCCCTGAAGTATCCACGTGGATGATTAACAAAACTGGCCATCTGTCTCTTGGATATATTGGTGCTCTCTACATATACCTGTGTCTTCAGAAAGTGAGGGATTAAAGTTCTGTGAGATTCGACCCTTCGGAGTCACCTAGAACTTGAAAGAAATAGGGGAAAATATCGTGCAGTTATTAGGAATAAATGGGAGGGAACTAAAGGTGATGTTATTAATATAATAGTAAAACAAAATGATGCAGGTATAGTTCTTAACTCAATGGCTGGCACATGATACTCAGTAAGTTATAGATTGTGATTCTGGGAGTTCCCTGGTTGCCTAGTGGTTAGGATTCTGGGCTTTCACTGCCATGGCCCGAGTTCATTCCCTGGGTGGGGGACTGATATCCTGCAAGCTGCACAGCATGACCAAAAAAAAAAAAAGTTTCATATATTGTGGTTCTGATTATTGTCCTGGGTTTACTTGAAATGTATTTCTATGAAATATTTATTTATAGCTGTAGGCCCACTCATGTGTATTACTGAGTCCCTTCTAGAAATTCTCCTCATGGTACCATTCATCACAAGCTGTACTCGTGCTGATACAAAGAAGCATCCAGATACACTGAGAAGAAAACCACTGGTATTGAAGGTTAGAGCAATGCATCAAACTGCACATCTTCCTAACTCATCTTCAGTTATGTTCTAATGATTTCATACCATTTAAAAATTTTTATCCTTATTACAAGATAGTTATTCCATTATTTGATTCCAGTCCATAATTAAGAACAATGAAAGATTTTTAAGATCTGTTAGTCACTTCTTCGGTGGGTTTAACAATTCTCCCTGGGAATTTCTCCACCCCAGGGAAAAATTTCCTTAAATCAAACAGCAAGCAAATGGTGCACACAATCTTTTTATGAACCGGCTTCTTGTACAGCATGGTTTGCACTGAAAAGAAAAATTATGTGTCTATTAATCATCACTTACATTTCAGCTTCCTTAGGTTACAGTGACACAACTAGCCAACTAGAAGAAGAGTCAGAAACAGAATATTTATGCATATTATACATTGTTCCAACAGAATTTGAAGGGGTTGACATAGTAGAATAGAATCCAAACAGTTTGTCTAGCCAATATTAAATGCTGCTTTATTTCTTGTTGAGTAATTTCATTTCTCTTCAGATGTTTGGTAGAGTAGATATTTATCCATTAATTATTCTCACCCACCCCTAAGCACTTTTAAAGTCAACTTACAAAAATAGGAGAGGAAAATTGTCATCACTCTATAGGAAGTTCAGAACCCTTCCTACCTCACTCCTTTTAGTTATTTTTATGTAAGATAAAAGGTGAAGGGGAGACGTGAGGTTGATTATCATTCAGATTGATATATAATCCTGATCAGTTGTCTATACTGCTTAAAATCATTTTACCAGCTGTTCATTTATATAGATTGTGATTCATTTATGTAGCTTTAGGATTCCAAGATATAATCATAGCTTTTGTGTAAGTATCTCTATAATCGGAACAAAATCTGTTTATTTAAAAAAAATCGGTCCAACCCTGTTTGTCCTGGCTGAATTCTGCTACAATTCATAATCCATCCTCTTCAGCTTTAATGCTGCATGTGGGAGATACAAGGACTAGGTGAGAGCTTCCCAGGTGGGAAGGAACTTGCCCTGGGATTGCCTGTTTCCCAACTCCATTATGTTCGAACCCTGGAGAGCAGCTTGGTGGACACTTGTGTCCTGTAACGATGAAGCAGCTCTGATTGCTCAGCTTTGAACATACATATTGCTCCCCTGCTTCTTCCCTGGTCCTGGGATTACATCAGTCTTGGTTTTCTGCCTTCTGAAGGCAGTGGGGCCCACAGTCAATCATAACTTTAGACTTGCCATGAGAATCACTACTCCTCAGAATTGATTGAATCTCTTCAAAAATCTTTTAGATCAAAAAGGCTTTTTGAGACAATGTTTCCAAGTCTCCCATTTTGAAGGTAGAGAAGCTGAAGTCCAGCAATAAAGGAAATAATTTAGCCTCATTCACTCATTCATTGAACTTACAGTCTAGTTGGAGAGGAGGAAGTTAAGGAACCCACAAATATAGAATTATAAATTGTGATAAATGCAATGGTGGGAAATCACTAAGAATCATGAGCACCTAGAGAGGGACCAGGTAGTTAGGGAATCAGGGAGAGCTTCCTGGAGGAAGTGTGAGTGAAGTATGATTTAAAGGATCAGTGGGAGTTAGAAAGGCAAAAACTATTGCAGTAGTAGACAGAAGGAACATTTCTGGTGAAAATAGAGCAAAAGGTGCAAAGGCCTTGAGACCAATGCCACAGACTAAGGCCTACTTCTGATTCCCAGTCTAGAGGTCTTTAAATTAAATGTTACTATAGAAGTGACATTCTAAGCAGATAGTTCCTTTCCTGGTGTCCTCTGGGTAACACCTCATCCTTCCTGAGAATAGGATGCTGTAAGTTGCACTACATACACAAAGCAAACTAGGGTGGTTTCTAAGCTGTTGTCTGTCACTTAGCTCCTGATACAAGGTAGCTGTAGATTCATGACAACAAAACAAAGTGACACTTAAATTAATTGCTTGGAGGGGGAAATGTGTTTCCTATTCACAGTTAAATATTTCCTCTAAATTGACCCAAGGCAAGCGATTGTTTGCTGTTTGAAGAGATGGTATTGATAAATTTGGGATGGATATTTCTCATAGGGCTTATGATATTTGGAATCATGCAGAAGTCCTTTCCCCCCACAGTTGGATACACAGGGCTTTCTAAAGACATGATGACTGTGAGCTAGTCTGGGTTGACACATGTCTCTGGGAATTATAGTGTCCAGCCCTCCAGGAGACTGGCATAACTCTACCTGATTAGATTTACTCCTGTGTCCAGTCATCTGTTGTACTTAAATTCTATTTTTTCTCCTTAGACATTGCGACTCTGCTTAGGCACAGTATTTATTTGAAAGGACCATCTGTGGAACACTCGTTTCTGACACACACCTTTCTCAGAGATGCACTGAGATGGGAGTATATTAATTATCACATAATACATGGTATCAGAGCCATCTTGGTACATATGATGTGAATGTGATGTCTGCTTTGTTTTCCTTTCATTTATAATTCACATTGCTCCCACTCACAGATTTTCCTTTTCTTTTTTTAAGGAATCACAGACTTTTAGAGCTATCAGGAGCCTTAGATATGATCTGATGTAACCTTTTCATTTTATAAATGTAAAACCTAACTCCAGGAAAGAATTGAGGGGCTTTGCCTAAAGGCAAATTATATGTGAGCTTCAGACCTGGGAGTCTAAGTAGTCTTATGACTATTTCCTACACAACCTACCTCATTAAATGGGTATAAAACTGTCACAGTTAGATTTCATCTCTATGAATTTGGCTGCAGAATATACCAGGAAAGGAATCATATAGACTCACTCCTACCTTCATCAAAAGCAAAACAAAACAACAGTTTCAGACAATTCAGATCCAGGAAAAAAGAAAAAGAAAGGAAAGAAAGAAGAAAGGAAGGAAGGGAGGGAGGGAGAGAGAGAGAAAGAAAGAAAGAAAAGAAAAGAAAAGAAAAGAAAAGAAAAGAAAAGAAAGAAATTGGTTTACCATGAGGAGCACAGGAGAGAAAGCTCTAATTATAAAATGTTGCAAACTAAGTAATAATATTCTATTAATTCCAGCTATCTCTTATTCACACTGTCTTCTAATCTATTTTATGTACTCTGTTTAATTCCTCGTCCCTCAATCTCCACCTGTTCAAAAGAAGTCCAGGTTGATATCGCTCAGGCCATATTTTTGCATTTTAATCTGATATTTCAACCAAAGGATCAAAGCAACCACAAGGAAGGATCTGACTTTAAAACTATATCCGTCTTGGAGTATAAAATAGGCAGGGATAGTTTATTTTATACTCAGACCAAGTTGGTGCAGAGGAAAATTTCAATGCAGGCAAAGCAGGTAAGGGCAGGAAAGAGACAGCAGGGTGTGAAACAGTCTCTCCATGGGCAGCTACCTTGTGCTATTTAAAATGAGGCTCAACCTTAGACCTACTGAATCAGATTTTCCTGGAGGGAAGGACCTGCCCATGGGTACCCATAGAGAGGTTTCCAGGTGATTCGTAGGAACACCTAGGTTTGAGAAGCACAGGTATAGAGGGAAGAACAATGGAAGGTGAGTTAAGGAAACGATTTATAGTTGTGGTTACTCTTTGTCCAATTTGAATCCAGTCCTTTAACTTCTGAGTTTCCCCTCTGAGCTCATCCTATTTTTCTCTATGCTCCCTTCCAATTCTGAACTTCTCCAGTTCTAAATGTTTCTCTGAACTTTGAGTAAGAGAAAAAAGAAGGAATGCTGCCATAACGGTTGCAGCCAGCTTGGATACTCACTTTGAGCCCCATGAGGTAGTAGAGGACACTGATGACCGTCATGGGGAGAATGTAGAAGAGGAAGGAGGTGACCTGGATAATGAAACTGTAGATCCACATGGGCTTAATGATCGTACAGGTGGCAGAGCCCGGGACGAAGGACCCATTGGGGAAGTAGCGGAGCTTGATGCCGTGGATGCTGGTGTTGGGCAGAGAGAAGAGAACAGAGAAGCCCCAGACGATGCCGAGGATTCGGAGGGCCCGCCGCCGGGTGCTCTCCAGCTTGGCGCGGAACGGGTGGAGGATGGCCACGTATTGCTCCACACTGACCGTGGTGATGCTAAGGACGGAGGCGAAGCACACCGTCTCAAAGAGGGCCGTCTTGAAGTAGCAGCCCACGGGCCCAAAAAGGAAGGGGTAGTTGCGCCACATCTCGTAGACTTCCAGGGGCATCCCGAGAAGCAGGACCAGCAGGTCGGAGACAGCCAAGCTGAAGAGGTAGTAATTGGTGGGTGTCTTCAGAGTCTGGTGCCGAAGAATCACCAGGCATACCAGGAGATTGCCAACGACCCCCACCACAAAAATCAGAGTATACACCACAGACACCGGCAGGAAGAGGTGGCTGCGTGGAGGCCCACAGAGCAAAGCTAGGTAGTCATCAGTGTTGTTCAGGTATTTCTTGAATAGATCTTCCAGTTCCTGTTGGTAGATCCAGGAAACATTCTCATGCTTTTCCATCACTGCCGTTAAAATCCAAGACCTGAGCCTCCTCTGGAATGATCCTCTGTCCCAAGCTGAGCCGGAAAGAAAAGAGAAAGCAGGCAGGAAAGCACAGGCTCAGTGAAGGAGGCCGGGAGAGGGCTAGTGTTTCAGCAACGTTGGGCTGCTCAGACCTCAGACCCCCTCTGAAGAGCCCCTGAGACAGAAGCCCCGCCCCTCTGCGGGCTGTGGGCCAATGTGTGTGTCAGACGCTCAGTAAGAGGACAGCTGGGTGGGGCGTGCTAGCTTCCTATGCAGGGAGCAGGAGACGAGGGGGAGACGTTTCTCTGAATTGGCAGGAGCTGGGAAAGCAGAGCTGTCACAGACGGTGACACTAAGTTAAATAAGGTGTGGGCACTTGGAGCTGTGCATTTTGCAAAGTTTTGGGAATCTGGGTGGAAATACAAATTTAGGTCGCAAGGTCATGGGTAGAAGAGTACAAATCTCCATTGATCCTTGTCACCTGTACAGCATAACAAAAATGGGAGATCAATAGATTTCTCAAGTTATCTTGTTCCATTGGCAATTCAGGGCTCCCTGGGGAAAATGTGATCAATATGCCTTTTTGGTTTTGATTGTGTCCACGATAGAATCCAACACCTGCATGTCATCTCGCCCTGCCTGCTGTCTGACACTTCAATCTCTTTAGACAGTACCTTGCTGTTGCAAAAGTCAGTAAGATTTAGAATCAGGGACATCTGTAGAAACGCTGTAAGACTTTGGGAAAGTTACTCCAACTCTCAGAGCCACATTTCCTTATCTGTAAATTGGAGATCCATTCATTCTGTTTTATTCAACAAATACTTCTTGAGGATTTACCGTGTACCAGGTGGTGTTCTAGGCTTTGTAGAAACATCAGTGAACAAGCAAGCAAAGTCTCTGCCTACATGGAACTTTTCTTATAATAGGGAATTGTGAAAATGTACAAGCAAACTAATGAATTAATATAATTTCAGATCATAATTTTTGCTGTAAAGAAAAAAGAAGGATAAGGGACCTACAAACATAAGACTGGAGGCATTCTTTTATCAAGAATGGTCAAAGAAAATTTATCTCAGGAGATGTCATTTGGGCTGAGTTCTGTCAGACGAAAAGTCAATCATCAAAGAGCTGAGGGAAGTGTATTCCCAGCAAAAGTTATAGCAAGTGCAAAGGTCCTGAGGCAGTAACAAGTTTGATGTGTTTCAGAAACATCAAGAGGGCCAGTATAGCTGGAACTTAATGAGTGGACAGGAGAGTATGAGTGTTTAGACTGAAATGACTGGAAGGGACCAGATTATATAAATTTTTCTAGGATTTGATAAAGAGTTTGGATCTTATTCAAAATGCAGGGACTTTGCATCTGATTCAAGCTGCAGAGAAATCTTTGGAGGGTTTTGAGCAGGAGGGTTGCTTCTGGGGCCAATAACTCCCCAGTGTCTCTGGACTGTTTCTGCCCATAGATTGAACAGGCTTCCATATTATGGTGGAAAATAGAAATGCAGCCTGAATTTATCAGCAGAGGTAAGTCTGAGCAAACACAGGGCTACCCTCTGTGGCTGAAATCAGGTGCGCCAAGGGGATGTGATATGGGGGTACCAGTGTCACCTGCGAAAATCTTTCAAATAAAAAAAAAACAGTAGCTAATATTTATTAAGCACTTATTCTTCCTAGGCATATAGCACATGCAGTCTTTACAATAATTCTATGAGGTAGGTTCTTTTTTTATGTCTGCATCATGGGTGAGGAAACAGAGGCACACACTTATGGGGCTTGTTGAAGCTCACATAGTATATCAGTCATTTGGGTTAAGTTATGTTTCAGTAACAAAAATTCCCAAATTTTATTGTATTAAAATAAGCAAAGGTTTATTTCCTGCTTATTCTACCTATCCATTCAGGATTGCCTAGTAGCTTCTGTTATACGTTGTTCTCACACTGGGATGCAGGCTCCAACCTATGCTTCCATAATCCCCAAAGGAAGATGCCCAAAGGGGACCTTGGCTCTTGAATTTTCTGCCTGGAAAAGACAAATATCACAACCAATCACATTTCATAGGCCAAATCAAATTACATGGCCACTCCTAACCCCAAAAAGGATAAGAAGAACAATTTTACCATGTGTTTAGGAAGAGAAGACCAACAGTATTTGGCAAACAGAATTAGTGACTGTACATTCTGCCCCTCTGGATACCAAAGATTTAGCTTGTGTTCTTTCTTGCAGGAAAAATACACTTCTCCCTGCCCCAATAGAGATGCTTCAACATGCCTATCCAGGTACAGCTTTAAGTTAAAAGTCCAGGAACTCTGGGTGGTACATGGTATTCTCTCCATCAGATCTACATGTGACTCCTCTTGTCTGTCCCTGAGACCTATAAACTAAAGGACAAGTTATCAGCTCCCCATATGGATCCTCCCATCTGCTAATAACAGTTTTCTCATTGCCCACCATCTCACCCCTAGACTAATGCCATGTCTTTTTTTTTTAATTGAAATATAGTTGAATTACAATGTTGTGTTTATTACTGTAAAGTGATTCAGTTATACACATATATACATTCTTTTTTTTAAATATTCTTTTTCATTATGGTTTATCATGGGATATTGAGTATAGTTCCCTGTGCTATACAGTAGAACCTTGTTGTTTATCCATTCTATATATAAAAGCTTACATCTGCTAACCCCAACTTCCTACTCCATCCCTTCCCTAACCCCCTCCAACTTGGCAACCACCAGTCTGTTCTCTATGTCCATGATTCTGTTTCTGTTTTGTAGATAGGTTCATTTGTCTCATATTTTAGATTCCACATATAAGTGATATCATATGGTATTTGCCTTTCTCTTTCTGACTTACTTCACTTAGTATGATAATCTCTAGTCGCATCCATGTTGCTGCAAATGGCATTATTTTGTTCTTTTTTGTGGCTGAGTAGTATTCCGTTGTATCTATGTACCAAATCTTCTTTATACATTCATCCGTCAGTGGACATTTAGCGTGTTTCCGTGTCTTGGCTATTGTGAATAGTGCTGCTATGAACATAGGGGTGCATGTATCTTTTTGAACTATAGTTTTGTCTGGATATATGCCCAGGAGTGGAATTGCTGGATATGATAATCCTATTTTTAGTTTTTTGAGGAACCTCCGTACTGTTCTCCACAGTGGCTGAACCAATTTACATTCTCACCAACAGTGTAGGAGGGTTCCCTTTTCTCCACACCCTCTCCAGCATTTGTTTTTTGTAGACTTTTTAATGATGGCCATTCTGACTTTTAATGATGGTGTGAGGTGGTACCTCATTGTAGTTTTGATTTAATGCCATATATTTTAGAGTTTTTTTGTTACAGCAGTGCTTTACTTCCATATCCAGTTTTGAGTCAATAAATTGGACTACACTATGCTGAAGTAACAAACAACATCAAACTCTCAGTGACTTTAAATAGCAAAAGCTTATTTCTTTTTTGTGCTGTGTATGTATTGTGACTGGGGAGAGAAAGTTTTGTACAACACTATCTTTTTCCAGGATAATATGGAATATTCTACCATTCAAAATACAATGATAAAACTGTTGGGAAGACCTGACATGGGGGTGTAGCTTCTCAATCCCATCCTTCTGGAGGACTTTTCCCCATCCTTTAACATCTAGTACTGTTATGGGTATTGAGAATGTACTCAGTAAATGGATCATAAATAAAGAGGCATTGTAGGAATTAGACTGGCTATGAAGCAATCGTATTTGTTGAAGAGGTAATTAGGAAAATTGTTACCATCTTATAAGAAAGTGTTTCTTTTATAGATGTGAGCAATTTGAACACATTTCCCAGAGACTCTGGAGTGGGAACAGAAGCTTGGTTAAGTGGCATAACATTCCCAATTTTTAACTTTGGCATCCTCACATGTCAGGAAATGCTCATGTGACCTTGGATAACATCAGTGAAAGTATAGTGCCTAAAACAAGGAAGATTATCATCGGTCCTATTATATACTAGTTAGGCCAGACCAAGAGTATTGGCTCCAGTTTTGACTCTTGCACTTAAAGAGGGACTTGATAAGTTGGCATAGTCTATTGAGGACAACTGGGATAGTAGAGGGAGTTGTAGTTATTGTCCTAGGAAAGAGGAAACCTGGCTTAGACATGATCCCTGCCTTCAACTATTAAAAGTATATAGTTTTAATGGAAGAATAATTTAATTTATCCTAATTCACTTCCTAGGGCAGAACTGAGAGCAATGGGTTGTCAGTATAAAGAGGAAGATTTTGAGCATTTGGAGCAGACTAAAATAGAAATGCGTCACCCATGTCACTAAAGGCACTCAACTAAGGCTGAGTGGCCATCTGTTAATATTTTATCAGGTTATGGAAACTAGGATTAGTTTACTTTTGAGGTTCCTGTGAACAGTCATATTTGTGCTGCATATATCCTACTGCTTATTCAGTATCTCCTCTTGGCGTCCAGTGTGCATTTCAGAGTTAACATGTCTAAAACCAAGTTC
Organism: Balaenoptera musculus; assembly: GCF_009873245.2. Lineage (NCBI taxonomy): Eukaryota > Metazoa > Chordata > Mammalia > Artiodactyla > Balaenopteridae > Balaenoptera > Balaenoptera musculus. Next base: position 127,599,979 of record NC_045787.1, read on the forward strand.
ATGCATCATCTTCCCACTAAAGCTGCACTTTTCCTGTATTCTCTGTTCAGTGAGTGAATTACCATGTGCTTAGTTGTCCAAGCTAGAGACCTATATATCATATTGACTCTGCCCTCTCATTTACCCACTATCATCTGATCAATGTGCAAATCTTCCTGTCCATTAACCATTATATCTCAAATATATATATGTGTATATATATATATGTTTATATATGTATATATGTGTATTTCATCCACTGTTCTCCATCCTCACTACCACTTCCCTCTTCCAGGCCACCATCATCTCTTCACTGGACTTCTAGCTTGTCCCCCACTTCTACTTTACTCCCTCTCCAATACCATCTTATCTTGTAGCTGGAATAAAGTTTCTAAAATGCATATATGATCATATATCTCTTCTACTTCAAGTCCTTCAAGGGTCTCGGTTGCCTTAATATGACTCATAAGGTAATTCATGATCTGTTTCCTCCTCTTCTGTATCTTCAGTTCCTAAGTCTTCTTTATACACCATGCTCTTGCCAGACTATGTTGCTGGCAATTGCCCCACAAAGAGCATCAAACCTCTGTGTATATTTTTCTCTCTGCTCGAGGTGGTTTTCCCTCCACCTTCATGTCCTTTCACTCTGTTAGCATGTGTTAGTCATCCAGAATTCAGTTTATTCAACACATTTTATGAGAAGACATCTCCTATATTTCCAGACTGGATGAGGTGTCCCTTTTGTGTGCTACTCTCTTACCTTTTACATGCCTTCATCTTAAGACTTTATAATGGGGGTCAGCAAAACAGTCCATAGACCAAATACATCTTGTCACATGTTTTGGTAAATAAAGTATTATTAGAATACCACATTTATTTGTTTATGCTTTGTCTGTGGCTGCTTTTGTGTTACAGTGGCAGAGCTGAGTAGTTGTGACAGAGCCCGAATGGCCCACCAAGCTTAAAATATTTACTATTGAGCTCTATATTTGTTTGCTAGGGCTGCCATATTAGAGAACCACAGACTGTGTGGCTTCAGCAACAGAAATTTATTGTTTTCCAGTTCTGGAGTCTAGAGGTCCAAGATCAAGGTATTGGCAGGGTTGGTCCCTTCTGAGGGCTGTAACAGTGAATCTGTCCCATGCCTTTTCCCTCTTCTGATGGTTTGCCAACAATCTTCAGCATTCATCGGCTTGTAGACACCAATCATCACCCCAGTCTCTGCCTTGATGGCCATGTGTTGTTTTCCCTGTGTCCCTGTCTGTCTCTTAATATCCTCTTTTTATAAGAACAGTCATATTGAATTAGGGCCCACCCTGTTGACCTCATTTTAAGTTGATTACCTCTATAAGAACCTTATCTCTAAATAAGGTGACATTGAGAGGTTCTGGGGGTTAGGAATTCAACATATGGATTTTGGAGTGGACAAAACTCAGCCCATAACAGGCTCTTTACAGAAAACTCCTGGTTTATAGTATTATACTCAACCATGTATCCCAAAGGGCAAGACCCAGGTCCTGCTAATGATAGTATCACCAGTATTTAGCATGGTGCTTTGGACAGACTAATCACTCAGTAAATACTCGCTTAGTTAATAAATGATTTTGAGATACCCCCTGATGACCTGACATCTCATTTTTTACCATATCTATGCTGCCTTATATAATTATTGTAATCCATTTCATGATTACTTCTAGATCTCTGAATGTTTTCATCATGGTCTTGACTCTGTCTTGGGTTACCTGTAAACCCTAAATAAGTTACTGTATCTCTCAAAGTCTGAGTTTCCTCATCACCAAGGCCAAGGTCCCTAAAATACTAATATTCCGTACTATTGATGGCATTTGGCTAATATGGTAATCCTTCTACCTTTGATGACTAATCTTGTCCTTTGTTTACAAAGCCCAGTGGGTCTGCACTCTGACAGGTTTACAGGAGAGAAAGAAGAAGAGGACCTTGATTTAGCCTAATTTTCACAGACACTCTCTCGATTCACAGTTTCCCAGAAAGTCAGTGGGGGCTTCTGTGGCAGGAGATGTCACGTGTCCAGGAAGAGAATCATGGTAGCTGTTGATTTCTTTCTAAACTATTTGATGGAAATAAAGTTAGTTTCAGCTCTAGTCCCCTAGTCTCAATGACTTTCATTGATTGGAAACAGAAAATGACTCAGGGTGCTTAAACCACTAACAAATGGAGGGTTTAGTAATTATCTTTATGAAGGTGAATACCTGAGCAGCAACCAGAGCAGTTTTCTCTGCAGATCAGAAGGGGACTCAGTGAAAGTCAACACCAGACTATGTGGTATGATTTACAAGTAGGGAAAAGCCCCCACTGGCTGAATGTCCTGCCCTGATAGGTGTTTAAAATCTTATCATTTCTTTAAGCTTCTCATCACTTTGAGGGAAAATAACATCATCCTCATCCTCATCCTTATCCTCATCCTTATCATTGGGAGCAATAGCAGTAGAATCAGCAGCAGTACCAGCTTCCATGATAGAGTATTAACTATGTGCCAGGAAGTGAGCTAAAAGCTTTATTTGAATTCTCTAATATAATCCTTGAGACAACCCAATGAGGAGGTATTTTTATTAGTTCCATTTTACAGATTTTTACAGAAAAAATCCAGGATTTAGAGAGGTTAAATGCCTTATGAACTCACGTAGTTAATTATCATCAGTTTTGGGACCTGAACCGAACCTAACCATTGCCTTTGCCCTGATTCATGAGTCAGAATTATCATGCAGCAAATGTTATTTTATTCTCACATGAACTACCGAGCCATGCATTTCTGGGATATCTACCTTTAAACAGAGTATTCCAATGGACACAACATACTCACACAAAGATCAGTCCATAGCTAACATGTACTCAACTCTGGAATTCACATTTTAAAGGACCTCTTGATTTAAGTTAAAAAAAAAAATTTTATGCACTCAAGTTAATAGAACCTGTCAAACTTTCACATAGAAGCATATCCAGATTGTTCTGATATAAATTGGTCCACAGAATAAAGTAGATGGCAATTTTCCGTATTAGTGCTATTTATACAACAGGGTTACTTGTAGATAACACCATTCAGTGTGCTTATCACCGTGGAAAGTATTTTGAATGAAAGTACGCAGGGTTTTTGGGTGATCCAGATGAAGAGACAGACTAATCAACTAATCTAATAAATAATGTAAAATTATGGCAGGGTCACCTAAGAGAGGTACTTTATTAACAGAACTATGAGATGTGATCTATATCTGAGATCTCAGAGATGAGAAGCAACTAAAAGGAAGTTTTGGAGGTAGGGATTGGGAGAAGAGCAGTCTAAACAAAGCAAAGAGCATGTGCAAATGCCCTGTGGTGGGAGAGGGGCAGTCTAGTACATTAGGAGGAAGTGTAGGGGCCACTGAATCAGGGGCCTATGCTGTGAGCTGTGGACCATGCAGGGACCTATAGGCCATACCAAGGGCTTTCTTTGGTTTTGTTTCAGTTTGCTATTAAAGAAGCCAGTGACACTTTTAAGCAGGAGAATATGATATGATCTTCAGAAAGATTTCTTTTGGCTACAGTAAGGAAATGAATGGAGATGGGGAAGATGAGGGGCACAGGCTATTCCGGTGGTCCAAATGAGAGATGGTGGTCACTTGGACTTAAATGGTGGCAGTGGAGATGATGGCAGGAGATAGAAATAGAAAAAAAATGTCAGCAGGACTGCTGTGTCTAAGCCCACCATTCTTGACTGTGTGACCTGAGAAAATGCTTAACCTCTCTGAGTCACTATTTCCACCTCTGTAGAAACTGGAAACATAATAGTATCTACTGCTATCATGAGTTTACATGTGTACCTGGCACATAGTAAGTGCTAAGTAAGTGTTAGCTATTGTTAGTATTAGTTGTAGAAGAAGTCATTATAGTGGTAATAGTCATATTACCAAATTTAGGAGGAAGGAAAGTTAACTGGAATGAAAACATTTTCAATAACTAGATACATATAAGTAGAATTCCTGGGTCAAAAAGATAGGACTAAAAATAATTAACCCTAAATATACATTTTTGTAACTTCCCTTTGTAAGTTCTTTGTAAAGCCTGTGTTAGAGACTAAAAAAAAGTTAATTTATTTTTCACATTTTAGTCTTCCCAAAATGCTGCTTCTTTGATCCAAATAATGATGCTACAAACAGGTACATACTAAATTAAAGCAAGGAAAAGATTTCTAATGGTTCTCTGAATTCTCTGAATACAAATAAAGGAAGCTCTCTGAGAGGTAGGGAATTTCCTAGCAGGGAAGATATTTAAGAGAGCCTGGAGACTGCTCAGAGCTGCTGGAAAGGATTATAAATCAGACAAGGATGAGTGAGCTTCTTACTTTTCAAAGTGTCCTCCACAGACCAGTAGCATGAGTGTCACACGGGAGCATGTTAGACTTGCAGAATTTGGGGTCCAGCTCAGACTTCCTGAATCAGAGTGTGCATTTCAGCAGGACTCCCAGGAGATTTGTTGGTACATTAAAGTGTGAGGAACACTAGACTAAATAACTACTATAGTTCTTTTTTAATTGGAATGATCCTGTGAGCCCAGGTATGAGCTGTAGTGCAGGGAACTTGGACGTGGCATGAGGACAGTGAGGAGGTCCTGCTGAGCTGGCAGGGCTTGTAGGGTTTTTCAAACTTCTCCACTCATTTCTGCACCAAGTTCCCAGCAGTGCCTGCGGTGATACAGGAAGAAGTGAGTGTTGTTTCTTACAGAGTGAATTTTGAACTGTTGACTCTCTGAGTGGAAGACACCCAGGGATTATCTGGTTTACAGCTTTATTTTATGAAGAAAGAACTGAAGGTCAGAAAGGGGTACTGACTTGCCCAGGTTAAAATGCAAATTGATAGTTTCTTTATATTTCAATTTCTAACCAAGTTTGTTCTCTCCCTAGCTTGTGATCTCTCTGCCTCTCCATGTCTTTCTCCCCCTCCCCACCTCTAACACACACACACACACACACACACACACACACACAATTCTTAAGTCAATCTGCTTTTTAGATAAATCTGATGGCTGTCCTCAGGGTCAAACACCAACACCAAGGAGGGGGGGATTGTAAATACCTCAGAAAGAATCTTTTCCAGGTTTAGCAAAGCAGGCTGTGAAGAGCAGTATGAACAGCAGTTGAAGTGGAAAAGAATATAAACTAAGAATGCCAGCACTTTTCAACATAATATATGCTCTTCATTAGTTCGCCCTCAGACTCTCCAGCTGAGGTTTGTCATTGGTTTCAATAAAGAGTCTAGCATCATGATTTAGACCAGAGAAGAAAACGGGGAAGAGTCAAGTAGCAGTCCTAATCCCAGCAGTCAGAGGACCTGTATATAAATGCCACTTCCACCATCTAAGGAATGTTTAGCATAATGGGTCCTTGGCCAAGTTATTTTATATGGATGTACTTCCGTGTCTTTCTGTGGAAAATTTGGGTTATTCTTATATCACCTATTCACAGGATTTTTGTGAGTTCCAATAATACTTTAGGAAAATACTTTGTAGCTTCCAAGAGATTTTGTAGTTTCTTTTTTAAACTGTCAGCCTTCTCAGTAAAGACATTAAGATTAATAACGGCAGGGCACTCTTACTTACTATTCTACTTCCATGGCTAGGACAGTGCTGCCATGTAAAAGCATAAAGAGCACGAAATCAAGCTTGGTTAAATGGATATGTATATACATGAAGGAAAGAAGAAGGAGGGAAGAAAGATGGAAGGACAGCACGTTGACAGCTTGTGTGGCATTAAAGTCTTATTTGTGATAATCAGGTTTTCTACAAGTTTCTTTCTGGTCTTTTGGTCTGATGTTTCTTTCATAGGTTTTGCTATTTCATTGATGATACTAAACTGGTCAGGAAGACCTAGGTTTAATTTTGCTGCTTGAATCTATATTACCTTGGGCAAGTTACATACCCTATCTAAACATCAATATTCTCATCAGTAAAATGGGATTAATAATTCCTAACTCGTTAGCATTGTTGTGAGGGTTAAATGGCAAAATGGATATAAATAGTTAAGCATAGTGTTTGGTATACAGTAAGCATTCAATAAATGCTATTTTCCTGCACTAACAGTTCAAGGAGTTTGACCTACTAATAAAAAGATTTGATCGATGGCCATTATACTGGTACCCGGGAGGCATCCAATAAGTGGTTTGAAGTAGAATGCATAAATATAATATTGATTTTTGTCTTCAATCACATTTTAGTTGAAGGCAGTTTATAAGTCTGTGCTGTTGTTTACATGATTGAATTTTTTAATCTTTTATGTTAACATGTTGATTCAGCTTCTGCCTTTTGAAATTATTGAGTTTTTTCTTTGGTCTGATCTATGATTCATTTTTATAAATGTATGAAAACTCAAAAAGAAGGTGTATTTTTGATATGAAAAAATCTGATCTATATTAATTTCCTCTTATGAACTACATGAGGTAATTTTCTTTGATGGAGAGCACTAATAATGCTGTAGAAGCAAATAAATAAACAAACACAACTTGTTTAGTTGTAGCCTATTCTGTAATTCACAAAATTAAAGGTAATTCACAGAACTAAACAGCCTAGCCTCAAGCAGGAAAGGAACCAGGTTAACTTTGAAGAACCAAAGCAGTAGATGCTCATGAACAGCATCTTTGGGACACTGTTGTCTGATGCTTAATTCCAGCTATATTCTCTATCTCTGCTTAAGAATCACATTCCCCAAAGAAAGAATGAGATTGACTTAGCTTATATTTCTTGCCTAATTCTGTGAATTATGGAGTTAGTCCAGTGCCCCATTCAAAGATGGGAGGAGGGAACCAGACAGGCAATAAGGACAGAGGTCCACTACGTGATATGTGAAGGTCACAGCTTTATATCTTCATCTCCCTGTTTCTCTTTGATCTGCCATATTAAGCCATGGGTGTATTTAAGACTCAGAAAAATGAGAACATGCTTAGCTACAAAAGAGAACGTGGCTGGGCTTGGGTATTCTCTTTCCCTAGATTTGTTTGTCTACATAGAAAGAGTGTTATGGCTCCACTCTTATAATTACTATTACCACGACCACCACCAGGATTTACTGAGTAATTTATTCAGGTATTAATAAACTATTTATCAAACGCTATGCTAGGTATAATTCTGCCCCCATGGACCTTAGAATCTGGTGGCAGGACAGCCATTTAATGAAATAAACACTTACATTTTGATGTATGGTGACAATTGGAATAAGTGTGATGAAAAGAAAAATACACTGGGCATAGAGAGCATGTAATATGGAGACTTGGTCTTATCTGGCGGGACAAAAAAAATCTCTGAAGAGGTAAGGATATTGGAGGATGTGTAGGAATTAACCAGGTGAAGGGAGCTCAGGGATAAAATTTTAGGCACAGATGAGCATGTAAAGAATCCATGCCTAGCGGAAGCATGATTTATTTGAGAAACCACATGAAGGGTCATGTGCCTGGAATGCGGAGAGCTGAAAGTTGGGTATGAAAACATCCTGGGGCGTGTGGTGCAGTCATGTGGGACTTACTGGGTCATTTTAAGTGTTCTGGTGTTTAGCCTAAGACAATGAGAAGCTGTTGGATCATAAGCATGGGAGTGACATGACCAAGTTTACATTTGGAAACAATACCTCCAGTTGCTGTATGAATAGTTTGAGGTGTTAGGTGTGGTTGTCGGGTGTATCAGGAAACAATTGTAGGAGTCAGTGAGATGAATGAGGAGGGCTTACACTAGATTTGTGGAGTAGAGATAAAGAGAATTAGATTTGGAGGATATTGAAGGAGTAAAACAGACACACTTGGCGGTTTGGATATAGTGTGTGTAGGAGAGGAGAGTGACCACTATGATTCCTAAGTTTGGGCTGGTGTAACTGAATGGATGGCAATCTATTAAATTATACCAGCCAAAATATAGGTCTATTCATATTAATAAAGAACATGAGAATAGGTCTGAACTTAGAGGGGAACTTATGTTTAATTTTAAGCATGTTGGCTTTGATAAATCTTGATGACAGCTATGTGTAAAAATCCAGAAGTGGTTGAATATAGGTAACTAGAACTCATAAAGAAGGTCTTGGCTGCAGGTGTAAATGTGTGAGACTTTGTTTGTAGAGGATAATTAAAGCTGCCTGTGTGGGTGAGGTTGCCTAGGGAAAGACTGCAGATGAGAACAGGATACAGATTGGAGCCTTGAGAAATTCCAACATTTAATAGCAAGATAGAATATGAACCTCGCCCAAGAGTCTAAGAGATCCTCTAAGAAGTCAAGACACAATCATTCTTGACTCTGTGAAAAGTGTATAATCATAGTGGTGGCGGGTGTGTATTGCACTGAATCTTAGGAGTCAGAGGGAAGTAAGGAAATGGAGACTTATTAACAGGCAGCAATTGTAGAAGTTATTTTGAGAAGTTTGGCTATGAAGGGGAAGAAGAGTGATGAGATTGAGGCTAGAGGATAATTTTGAGTTCTGGGAATTATTACTATTTTTAATGGAAGAGACTTATTTGAAAGCCGAAAGGATCCTTTGAAAGAAAGAGAAAAATGGAAGAAAGATGAAAGCGAGAACATGAAAAAAGCAAAGGAACACTGTGTGTGTGCAAGATTCCTGACTAGGTGGGAAAGGGGACATACACCTTATAGTTGGGAGAACTGACCTAGACTAAGGGGAAAAGACACCTCCTCTAATGTGAGAGAAGGGAAGATGGTTTCTAGATTTTGTAGCAGAAAGTAGAGGGGCTCCAGCCAGTATCTGGTGGCTTCTAGTTTCTTTGTGAAGTACAAAGAAATGATTTCTGCTGAGAGTCATCAAAGAGATGACAGGCAGAGGGAGTTGAAGTGGAGGAAATGTCAGAGGTCAGGTGGAAGTTTGGGGAGGGTGGAGGACAACTCAATTAGCCTTATCAGCAAGTAGGAAACTAAGTTAATCAGTAAAAGTTGTAAGGTTGCTTGGTTAATGAAGGCCCGCTTTAGGCTGGTCAATCAGTCAGTCAACACAGATTGGTTGAGGCAGACATTGTTCTGGCCTCAGGATATAGTAGTGAGTGAGAGGGAAGATTCTCCTATTGAGGAATCTACTCGTTAGTGACAAGGTGGTGAGTGATGTAGGCTTTTTAGCTCCACAAGAGAACTGGTGTTTCTTTAAAGCATGGATGTCTTACTAAACTACTCTTCCTTACACTATGATTTTAACCAATCATACTTGACTGTCAGATTATAGTCATAGAGACAGTAGATAAAGTTTTACAAATGAAGATAGAGATTTGTCTGAAAAGTGTAATAAAAAAAGCAGAGAAACAATGGAGTTTGAGTATCATTGAGTATTTTAAATAATTGATCATGGAGACTAAAATAATAAGAGAAATAAATAGAAAAAAGGGGATTAATGAAGAATTAATGAACTGATTGTTGCATTGGGAATAGTTGAAGATGCAAACTGGAAAAACAGCAAATTATGGCTTGAATGGGATTCATAAATATGTGATTTTGGAAAGAGAATAGTTATGGTTAAAGGAAAAATCTAGAGTATGGTGCAAGACAGATTGTCTTAGATGGAGTGGAGGGGGTCACTAGAGGTGAGATGGTCGTGAAATAGAATGGTCAGGGTGTTGAATGGATTTATACATGTAGAGGTGAAACACCCAACATGATGATGGACTTTGTAGAGAGGGATACTCTAAACCAGGTACCAAAGTCTTTGAGGAATGAAAGATATGCCTGGGATATCAGTTATAACCACAATGAGTAGGGAGAAAGGATGCTGTATGTGATTGCTTTGTTCTCAGCTGGGCTTTTTTTCCTTCTAAGAGTGTCAGTCATTCCTAGCATTTTATATAGTTTATTCTTCAAAATATTTCCATTAGTGTCATCCCATTTTACAAATAGGGAAAGTGATGCTCAGAGACTTTGTTACTTTAAGCTACAGATTTAATAATTGGTAGAACTGAGAAGAGAACCCAGGTCTGTCTGGTCGGAATTTTTTGAAAATTCAGTTTTTAGTTTTTCAGTTGAGGAAGTAGTAGTTTTTGAATAGTCCTACTGGCTATTCATGGAGAGACAATGCAATAGAAACATTCCAAGCAGGTCCATGCAGAGTGGACCCCAGGTAAAGCATATCAGGAGACACAGAAGCTCTTCCCTTCTGCCACAAGGCTCCTGACTAGCAGTTTGAGATGTGTGGCCTCTGAGATGACTGAGCGTCGTCACACCCACTGGAAGGAAACATAGACTGTGGTGGTGCTCAGACAGATTCTTGTGTAGAAGGCAGAACATACTGCTGGAAGAAGACGGCAGCAAGTTCAAGTGTCATCAAGTGACTGGTGTAAGGGTGCCGGTATGCAGTAGTAAGTTGTATCCAACTATGGAAATGATGGAGCAGCTGTTCTTGCAGTACAGGCAGAAAGGCATGCAATAGGGAATCTAGCCATCACAGAGCTGTCATTCAGACAGAGCTGTCATTTCGCTGTCATTCCGACAGAACTGTCATTCAGACTCTGGTTATATTAATCTAATGGCTAAGTTACATCCCAGTCCTAGAGGTGCTGCAGCACCAGACAGATTACCCAGTCAGAGGAGGCAGGAATAGAGAAACTAGACAATATTTACTGGCATAGGCACAAAGCGGCATAATAGGAGTAGCAGCAAGGGAAACCTGAGGTCCATCTGTCTGTCTATCAATCCATCTGTGCATCTGGTAAACACTGGCCAGTGCCTACCAAGTGCAAGGCCTTGTGCTGCATGGTGGGGATAGAAAGATGAAGTAAGACTGTTGGGTTTCCCCAACTGATGCTCCCTCCTGCATCCCCAGAAGATTTTCAGCTCTTTGATTCCTTCTAATTTACTACAAGTGAGGAAAAGATAGACTTGGACCCTGCAGACAAATAAAGCTCCATATACCACCAAATGAGTTCCCCCATACTGGCACGTTTAAAATGTGAGTGGGAAACACATATCTGGATGATCAAGATGCAATTTATAGTAGGCTTCAGGGACCAAGCCTGATGACAATGCCACAAATCAGCAGCAAAAATGTAACATTTGACTCTAAGTCTTGACATAAGAACTGCATATAATCAATTTACCTCTCCCAGGGAAACCCTTCTGATAAAGCCCAGAATACAAATATGTGTTCCTTCCCCTTTACCCTTTAGAAGCTTTGCCTTTGTTTATGCCCAGCTCATTATACAGCAGCTGTCTTCATTACCATCTCATTTTTTACTGATGGGAAGTGTTGCCATGGTGATCCTAGAATATAAGCCTGAAAATACAGACCGTCATGAACTTATCCCAAGTTAGAGGCAGTGGATCAGTAAGGAGTGGTAAATCCTTCTCCTCTCTTCCTCATGTATGAGCTTCTTCAATGAAGAAGTATTGGAGTTACTGGAGAGGAGCCCTTAGCAGCAAATGGGATGGATGCAGGTCCTCACATAGGTATTTCATGAAGATTCACAGGTTAACAAAGACATAGACCAGTTCCTTGAAGAACAGACAGTCTTTTGCTCTTTTCTATTGCATAGGCTGTAGTACTCCAAGTGTCACAAGTATGCATCACTGTTAACAAATGGAACTGGGAGTACATGGATGGCTTCCTATAAACACTTTACTGACTCTAAATATCTCAGATTCATGATCTATTGAGAATAGTTAATTTGGGTGTTTGTGTCAAGATCAAGGACCATTAGAGCAGAAGAACCCATAGATATAATCTAAGATGAATTTTTCACGTGTCGATGAGGAAACAAGGCCTAAAGATGAGAAGAGCCCCTTTAAGGCACCCAGTAACTAAGAGGCAAGTTGATTAATCTATTGTAGAATGGGAAACATTTATTTTTTTTTCTTTCTCTTTTTCTGATATGCTCTTCCACTAAATTCTTCTTTAACCAAAAGCTTTCAGAGAACAAACCTTTTCTTCCTTGGTGGGAAGAAAGTTTATGGAGGTAAAAATAAATCCAGAGATCCCTCTCAACATTAAGATTGATTTAGTCATTTAAAGCCACTGACCTGAGCCTCCTAATAGAGCCTGGCTCACTTTGAAGTTATTACTAATGGACCTGAACCCTTGAGGAGATAAGCAGTATCATTGCTCAGAGAAGGCTTCTCAATACATGTCCCAGTCAAGCTGACAGCAAGACTCTTTTATCTCTGGCTTCTTAGTCTCCAAACCCATTAGCACAGGCATCCTTTGATATATTTCTCTCTGTCCTTTCTAGAGCTCAATTGCTATTTGTAATAAGTCTTGGTGACCTCTCACCGTAGGATGATATCCGAGTATTACTATTAAACTTAGTTACAATTTAAACTAAAACATGTGGGTCTCCTGGAGACATTGGCAAATCTTGGTAGAAATGTATATCTATTTTATTATGTATATCTATTATATTAACGGTGGTTTGGTACTTTGTATTGCCTTTTCACCCACTGTCAAAGGCTGATGATCTTAAGAGCTTTCTGCTTGAGAAGAGACATAATAAGGATTATAATGAGATTTGGGATAGATGCCAAAGGTCTTAGAAGCAAACGCTGATTTCCTATTGATGGAGAAGTTATTTTAACCTCTCTCAGCCTCAGTTTCCTCATATATGCATCAAGCTCAGAATTGCATATCCTGTTAGGATTGTTGTAAGGAAGAGACGAGAAAATGTATGAGAATTGGGTTAGAGGTTATCACCATCTCCAGTCTTTACTCTGCACCCTGTGTGCTGGGACAGTGTGGAGAAAGATATGAAGTGTTTCTTTACTCTTGAGGGGCAGTTTAGCTCAGATTGCTTCTTCAAAGGGATTTCATATCCATCAGTTCACTTAATGTTGCCACTAATGATGAGAGGTGAACTTGAGAGAGAGAACTGACATGTTCATCACCATGCAGAGTTGGGATTCCAGAGGTTTAGTCCTGGCTGGGTTTTAAAGTAGCCAATCTGACCTTGAAGAAGTGATCTTCATAAACTGCAGAAAGAATCACGTCCTTCCCCAGCTTGAAATCCTCCATTAGCCTCCCTTTGCTGTTAGAATAAATCCCAACATCTTCAACTTGTTCTACAAGGTCCTGCACCATTTGGCCTCTCCCCACTTCTACCTCATCTTTCTCCTTTCTCATTCTTATTCAATGCATTTCAACAACAAAAGACTTCTTTTAGTTCCTCCAGCATGCCTTCCTTTCCTGCCTCAGGGTCTTTGCCTATGCAGCTACTTCAGCCTCTAATGTTCTTTCCCCTGGAGCCTTGCAAAACTGCCTCTTTCTCCTATTTCAGTTCTCAGCTTAAATGTCCCTTGCTCAGAGATTTTCCCTGAACACCCTTCCTAAAAGCAAGTGTACCATATTATTTTCTGTTACAATCTTTGGTTTCTTACCTTTACAGCAATCTCAGTTTGTATTTCTTTTGTAATAATCGTTTTCTTCTATTGTGTTTACTTGATTTATCTTCTTTGGTCTGTCTACTCTTTTGAGATGTAAGCTTCATAAAAGTAGGAACTACATTCCATTTATGGCTGTGTTTCCAGCATCTAGCACAATGACTAGCACCTAGCAAGCACTCAATAAAATTTGCTACATGACCAAATGAGTGAATCCATATGTCACTCTCTGAGTTTCAGATTCATGATAGATGGGAATATGCTCTAACAGCACCTCTCCTAGTTATTCTCTCAGCTACAAATATGAGAGGAGATGTGGCTCTTCCCTTCTATGGCTATCACTTCCTGGTCTCGATCAGACATACTTCTTCTTTGTTTTTTCTTTTACATTTTTCCTCTGCTTCCTTGAGCCATATGTTCAGTTTGACATACAGGATTTACTAAACCACAAGTTTTGGTGATGAGAACACAAGACTGGAAGTCAGGAAATCTGAATTCTAGACTTAGATAGGCTTCTGCTTACAATATGATATTGGATAAGTTAGATGCCTACTTTTGCACTTCAGTTTCTCCTATGGTTATAATGAGGATATTGGACTAGATGAGCCAAAAAGATCTTTTCCACCTGGAGCATTATCTAACCTAGATTGTTCATTTCCCTTGCATCAATTCATCTGGACAGCCTCACAAGGCAATTACTGTTAAAATAGCAGTGGTCATCTTGAATCATGTCTGGGTATACTGGTTAAAAATAGAATTCCCATTAATCAGTTTATAGTCGTACTATAAAATTTACAATCCCTGAGGAGAAACCAAGCTTCAAAATGTCTTGCCAAAATATTCTCTGCCCTTGATGCGTGCTGGGTCCTTTCAGGAGTACATTAGGAGCCAAGAGTGCTGGCAAAACAGAAGGGAACAGTATTATGTCCTCACGTTCTTCTCCATCTGCTCTGTTTTGTAGGTCTGCCAGAATTTTCCCAGCATGACTCCTCCAAATTTCCCATTTCATCCCAGATTACACACATATCAGCCCTGGCAGGAAGGTTCTCATTTAGAGCCAGTTTTGGAAATAGTGGAAATGTTTGACATAGATTCAGTTTTTAGTACTCATTACCCTGCATCCAATGGCAAAACAGGGAGGGTACAGTCTTGTGGTTAAGAGATGAATCTATGGAATCAGAAGCCTGGATTTGAATTCAGTAAGACTTGTGATAATGACTTAACCATTCTAAGATGAGTTACCTTGTCTATGAGAGAAGCATACTAATAGTAACAAGGTCATAAATTGTTGACAGGGTTAAGTCAAATAATCATGTAAAATACTTTGCCTATCTCTGGCCCATGGTAAGCAATCAAGATGCATAATTTACAGTTTTTCGTTTTGTTTTCAAATTTCAGTCATTTATTAAAATATTTTAACAACTCCCAAGTGATGCATATGGTTTGAAATAAAATTATCTACAGTGAGTTAAGTCATTTTTTTGGAGAGTTACGAGTACTAAGAGTGATAAAGTCACTGCAAATTGGAAAACTTCCATGGACACTAGCATACACTAAATAAATAGTGTATGTAAGTCAATACATAAAAGGATTAGTTCATTTATTACTTATTTAGTTAAAACAGCTTAATGAAAATGGCCATGTCATCTTTCCTAATTATAAGAAAAATTCACACTCACTGCAAACTTTTCAGTTATGAAAAAGAAAATAATTTTTGTTCATTTTTTCCTCTACCCAGATATAACTTCTACTAATATTTTAGTTATGCATCCATAAAAAGCAGTCATTACCTGCAATTTTTATTTCTTTTATTTCTTGAGTAAAAACTGGAGGATTCTAATCTAGATCAGAGTCTTAGTTTTACCTATTTCTGATATATTCACCTTCTGTGTCATCATCTGTAAAGCTGATGTTTGGACTGTGATCTTTAATATCCCTTCCAGCTCTAGAATACTAAAGTGAATACAAAAAGGCATATTTGGCATTATAAGAAGATAAACAATAAACATTTTATTTTTTTAAATCATCTAAGAACTCTTGAGCACTGGTCACCACATATTATACAAAAATAGCTATGACTTTCTCAGTTACAATGCAGAAGTCAGAAAGCAAATATGCGGTAAAACTATGAAGTAGGTGGCATTTTGGGGAAATGCAGACCTTCCCAGTCTTCATCCATCCTGAGATGTCTCTCCTGCACATCCTAGCCTTCTTCTTGTGCTCTCCTTTTCCCTCCTCTTACTTGCCTGGATCTCAGAATTATATGCCTTATATCTAACGGCAAAATGACAGCTCTTGTTTCCTATGAAATAAATTTCATGCTCTGAGAAGTGAGGAGGGGACATATTTCAATGAAGTTTTGTGACTGGACCATGCTTTCCAGGATCCTGATATAAATCCAGATTGGTGGCTATCATTTTTTTCATATTTGACAGATCAGAGTATTATGACACCCCCCCCCCCACCTTACACCAGTGATATGACCAGTTCTTTAACCTTCACACGTAACTGGTTCTGGCTTCAGCCACTGACCAATAATACAGCTCATTCTCAAGGATGCTTAGAAATTCTCTCTCACACTTAAATAAACTGTCTTAGAATTGTTCTAACTCTAACATTCTCATTTTACTAATGGATAGATGGAGGCCCAGAGAGATGACATGGTTCACTTTATGTCTCCACAGTGAATAAGTGACAAAGCTTTCCGTAATAATACCTGAAATATCATTACATGATACATTCCTTGGAGTATTGCTGCTTTTTGATTATCTGTTTTTGTTTTTAATAAAAGCCTGTTATTAAATTTGCATTTCTTAGGATAAGGAGCATGCTAAATAGGAAGTATTAATTCTTCATTCAGGTTTGTTGAGAATCAGTTGTTACTGAGGTCACACCAGGACCCAGCAAAATGCCTGAGGCACAAGAGGGACCAGAAAGTGAGAGAAGGAACGCAGAGCATAGACTGGAGTAGAGCACTAGCCCTGGGTTTGGCAAGATAGGATTTGTTGGTGACTCTGATTACAGTAGCTTCTGTGTGATGGTGGAAGGAAAACCGGCCCAAAGTGGGGTAAAAAGAGAATAGGGTGTGAGGGAGTGAAAGGATACTAATATTTCATAGAATTTTCCCCTAAGGTGAGTAGAGAAATGAAATAGCTGGAGACAGACATGAGGCCAATGGAGGGATCTTTCAAAATATAGAAGAAATTTCAGCATATTTGTGTGCTGTTGGGAATGAGCCCATATTTAGGGGGAAATTGATGGTGAGGAGAAAGAAGTGTTGATCACAAGGGCAAAGTCTTGGGTCTGTGAGCGGGATGTGATCTAGTGCACAGATGGAGGGTTTGGTTTTATACAAGTGTGAAAACAGAGTTTATGGGTTAAGAAGTAGGTAGTTTGAGAGATTTGGTGGTGGAAAGATGCAATGGTTCTCTTTTGGTTGCTTTTATTTTCTCAATGAAATATTTAAAAAGTAAGTCTAAAGCTGAGTGCGAGGAAAGGGAGAGAGTGCTGAAGGTTTCAGAAGAGATGAAAACATGTGAACATCCATCTCAGAAGTTGGAAGAGTGGGTTAGTTAGGGGGATAGAGTGAAATTGCTGGATAGTATTTCAGGCCCACTTGAGTGTATTGGTCATAAATCTACAGAGAGACAAGTTAGACCTTTAGTGAGTTTTTCTCCAGCCCCCTTCAGCTGCTTGAGTGTTGTTGCAAAATAGGGGGAGGACTGATTAAACTAAAGTTGGGGTTTTGCCAAACTAGGGTGAAGGAGGAGAGAGGAGTCAGGGATTTGGGGATGATATAAAAGGAGTGGCTGTAGAGACTGATCATTGAACTGGAGAAAAAGAAGGAATGAGGACATGAGACAGATAATGAACAATGAGAAGTGGTGGGTCCAGTGGGCTGGAGGTCCTGAAGTGAGGGTCAATGATTTGTAGAGAAGAAGGAAGGGTACAAAATTAACTTAGCTGCGAAAATAAGAGCAGATGTTTGAAAAAATATTTCACAAGTGATGCAGTTATTAGTAACAACAAGGTCTAGTGTATGGCCACGGTATTGGGTGGCTAAGGGGGTGAAGGAGAAAACAGGAGGTGAGGTAGTAAAGGGTGGAGAAGCACAGGGGTTGGATGATGACCATGACTTTGGTGTGGAGGAGGTCAAGACTGCAAACATAGTAGTAGACTAGAGGAGGTGAAGAGTAGTGATATGGCAGTGAGACAGTAGTATAGAAAGGGTGCAGAGTGAGACAGCAAATTTGAGATTAGGTCTTCAGTGACTAAGGAAGCTAAGGAGAGTGGCACGTGACTGCAATGAGGCAGGATAATGGCTGGTAGAGCTTGATGGCAGGTGCTTCAAAAATGGCAGGATTTTTGAAGGAAGAAGGAGGAAATAATTGACTATAAATGATTGTGAGGGACATGCAAGGTGCCCAACCTCACCTCCAGGCTCTATGCAGTGTGGAAGGAAAAACAACCTTTACTGGAGAGGCCTGCAGGGGAAGCAGTTCCACAGGGAGGAGCCTGGTTTCATAATGAGCACACAGTTCATTGTGTGATGGAGAAGCTAAAAAGAAGTTTGAAGAACCAGGGAATTTTTCTAGTACAGACCATAAGTTCCAGAGCACTTAGTGGAAGAGCTGAGTTGGGTGGTGGTGGTTAATAATGACTGTGAAATCATACTAGAGGATGCCCATAGCTCATCTGAGTAATGATTGGTGATCTAGAGTAGTACTTCTCAAACTTTAAGGTACCTACAGATCTCCTTGGGATATTGTGAAAATTCAGATTCAGTAGGTCTTAGGGAGAGGAGGAGGCAGGGGGCTGAGATTCTGCATTTCTAACGTGTGCCAAGGTGATGCTGAGACAGCTGATTTGAGTATCACACTTTGAGGAGCAAGGCTGTATAGGCTTGCACTAGTGTGAAAGTGTCAAGGTTGGGACAGGATGTCAAAGATGCATTTGATCAAGGATGTCTGGAGCTCTGTAGCCTCCTTCATTACAGAAATATTTAACAGTTGCCACCATTTTTGGAAGATCGGTTGTTACACCTTCGATCCTCCTCTTTCCTTCTCTGAATCTGAAGCACCTGTGTTTAATACACATTTGCTCTACTAAGTGTATTGTCTTTGTTTCCTATGTGTGTGTGCATTATCACAACAAGATCATTTGGTCCTTAGAACCAGAGACTGTGGGGAAGAGTGCAACTTTTTTGGATCATGA
Source organism: Balaenoptera musculus (assembly GCF_009873245.2). NCBI lineage: Eukaryota > Metazoa > Chordata > Mammalia > Artiodactyla > Balaenopteridae > Balaenoptera > Balaenoptera musculus. Next base: position 127,618,513 of record NC_045787.1, read on the forward strand.
GTCGTAACACCTGATTTTAATTCTCATTTCTACCATTAACTAGCTTTGAAAAACCGTGGAAAAAATCATTTACCTTTCTGATCATTTTTATATGTGAAGTGGGAGTAATCATGCTTAGCTTCCTTTTATGAAATTCAAATGAGATACTTGATATAAAAAGTCTTGAAACCTGCAAAACAATATAATAATATGATATTGCTTGTTGCAGGGCTAGTATTTCTCTGGTACATATCAGCATGGCATTCTGGCAGGCACTGGTCTGATTGACCAGTGTCCATTGCCATATCAGTGTTTAAATATTTTTAATAGAACCCCTGAATATTATGTTTCATAATTGTTATTATGTATTCTGTATCTTTTTACAGTACTAAGCAGAAAAATGGGCATGGAATAGTTGTTGAATTAAAGAGTTCATGTAACAAGGTGGGTAGAATATATGAACATCTACCCCAGGACACACTGAGTGAAAATGAAGGTAATTTCAAAAGTCTGTGGAATGAGTTATTTCTAAGGACAGTTACGTCACTTTTACCAGGAAGCATGAAGATGTCAGTTTGTTCCCTTAACAAATTTTAAAGTGCCCTTACCACAATTTCTTATGTTGTCTTCCTCTTGAGATTATACCTTTCACATTGCTGTTGACTGATGGTTGATTCATGCAGGTGTACTCAGCTAAGGGAAGAATGCTAAGCACAACCAAGCTACGATTTTTTTTTTTTGAATTTTTGAATTTTATTTATACAGCAGGTTCCTATTATACAGCAGGTTCTTATTAGTTATCCATTTTATACATATTAGTGTATACATGTCAATCCCAATCCCCAGTTCATCCCACCCCACTCCCCCTCCCCTGATGCTTTCCCCCCTTGGTGTCCATACTTTTGTTCTCTACATCTGTGTCTCAGTTTCTGCCCTGCAAACCGGTTCATCTGTACCATTTTCTAGGTTCCACATATATGCATTAATATACGATATTTGTTTTTCTCTTTATGACTTACTTCACTCTGTGTGACAGTCTCTAGATACATCCATGTCTCTACAAATGACCCAATTTGATTCCTTTACAGCCAAGCTATGATTAACCTTACCCATTTTGTTCTGGAACAGAACTCTCTACTCTCTGTTCCAAAATGGATTATGGACACTCAGGTCCAAAGTTCTTCAAAGACCTCCTAGATATGTTAGAAAAATATTTCCTAGGTATATGGGAAAATATTTTTACAAACACAGTTTTTTCTGACAGTAAAAATATTTCTATTTAATTGTTTTTTCTTGGAGAGCTTGTTTTAGTGAGGATTGATTTTACTAAGTCTCTGGAGATGAAATAAAAAGCAAGGATTTTGGAGTTCAAGTTCTGGCTTGACTTCTTTTTTTTTATTTTTTATTTTATTTTTATTTTTTTTAAACATCTTTATTGAAGTATAATTGCTTCACAATGGTGTGTTAGTTTCTGCTTTATAACAAAGTGAATCAGCTACACATATACACACGTTCCCATATCTCCTTCCTCCTGCATCTCCCTCCCTCCCACCCTCCCCATCCCACCCCCCCAGGCGGTCACAAAGCACTGAGCTGATCTCCCTGTGCTATGCGGCTGCTTCCCACTAGCTATCTATTTTACATTTGGTAGTGTATATATGTCCATGACACTCTCTCACCCTGTCGCATCTCACCCCTCCCCCTCCCCATATCCTCAAGTCCATTCTTTAGTAGGTCTGTGTCTCTATTCCCATCTTGCCACTAGGTTCTTCATGATCTTTTTTTTTTTTTTTTTTTTTCCTTAGATTCCTGGCTTGACTTCTTATTAGCAGTGAGATCTTGACCATTACCTAATCTCTGTAAGCCTTGGGTTTCTCACCTGTAGGACTGGAATAATTATGGTATCTTCCTCATAGGATTGTTGGAAGTGTTGAGAAAATGTGCATGAAATATGTAGCGGAGTATTAGCCCCAAATAAGTACTAGTTCTTGTTGTTGTTGTTGCTGTCACTATTACTACTACCACTGTAAAAAAATCTGGATGAAGGGCTTGATTCCAGAATTTATTAAAAGCTGTCTAAATTCAATGGTTGTGAAACCAAACAACCCAATTAAAATGAGCAAAAGATTTAAAAAGACACTTTATAAGGTATACAGATGGAAAACAAGCATATGAAGGAATGTTCAACATCATTATTCATTAGGGAAATGCAAATCAAAACCACAATAAGATACCACTGTATACCTCTCAGAATGGCTACAATTTTGATACCAATTAACAGTATTACAATAATGACCATAGCAAGTGTTGGCAAGGATGTGGAGCAACTGGAGTTCCCATACACTGCTGGTGAGAATGAAAATTGTAAAACCACTTTAGAAAAGAATTTCACACTTTCTTAAAAAGCTAAGCATATCACTACCACATGGCCCAACCTTGCTTCTCCTAGCTATTTTCCCAAGAGAAATAAAATGCATGTTCATGTAGTGCTTCATATACAAACATTCATATGTTCATTTATAATAGCCAACACTGGAAAAAATCCAAATTTCCATCAATAGTTGAATGAATAAACAAATTGTAGTATATCCATACAATGCAATACTACTCAGCAAAAAAAATAATTTAATTACTGATACACTCACTGGTACAGATGCATCTCAACATAATTGTGCCGAGTAAAAGAAGTCAGACAAAAAGAGCACTTACTGTATATTACATTTATATAAAATTCCAGAATTGTAAACTGTAGTGACCAAAAACACATCAGTGGTTGCCTGGGGATAGAGTAAAAAGGGAACGAGGAAAGGCAGGAAAGAGGAATTACAAAGGGACGTGGGGAAATTTTCAAGGAAATGGGTATGTTCATTATCTTGATTGTGTTTATTATAGTGATGGTTTCACAGGTGTATACTTTTGTTTAACTTATCAAATTTTATACTTTAAACATAGTGGTCAACTATACCATAAAAATGCTGTTAACAAAAAAGAACATACAGTGGCTCCCACCTCCACTGCCTTTCCTATGCTTCTAAGCCTGGAAGGCTCTCCTTAATTTGACCCCATCTTATTGATTAGTCTCATCTATTACTGAACCTCTGCTCACTGAGACCGTTTTCTTCACCCCCTCCCCTATAAGGTTCCTGCCTTCCTGACCCTCTGTTCATGATATTGCCCCTATGTAGAAGGCCTACTTCTTTCTTATCCTCTTAAATATACCCCTTTTCTAGAGACCACCCAAAAACCATTTCTTTCTTTTGTTCATTAATCATACATTCACTGGGTACCTGTTATGACACAGACTTTAGATTAGGAGTTAGGCATCCTTCAGTGACCAAGACAGCCCAGCTCCTGCTCTCATGAGGCTTACAATCTGCTCAGAGATACAGTCAAGTCCATTGCTGTACAGTTACACATACATTTAATATTTTTGGCCATTCAGCCTTTGAACACCCTTCATGTTATGGGAGAATTCTCCTTTGGGGGTTGTTGGTGGGAAGGGGGACCCATTTCTTCCTAAAAGTGCTAGGACTGCTCCCCACTCCCTGAGTATAGGCATAGGATTTAAGATTGCTAGCTAAGTGCTCCTACCTACTGAGATATTTTGAGAGAGTAAAGCAGAGACGCAAGTACAGTTTGGGTGGTGGCAGAATCAGAAGTTAGTAGCAGCAGAGCAAGCGCCCAGAGGTGCATTTGCCTGTGTCAGGGTCTCAAAGAGACCATGCCTGTGGGGAACAATCTGGTTCTTGCCCATTCAGATCCTGGTTCTCCAGACTTTCTCTGGAAAGTCTTAGTCTGTTCAGGTTGCCTCTGTGTTCATGTTATTAACAAATAGCACAGACTGGGTGGCTTATAAAGAATAGAAATTTATTTCTCATACTTACAGAGTCTGAAAGTCCAATATCAGGTGCCAGCATGGTTGGGTTCTGGTGAAGCCCGTCTTCCAAGTTTCAGACTGCTGGCTTCTCACTGTGTCTTCATGTGGTGGAAGGGGCTAGGGAGATCTGTGGGACTCTTTTCTAAGAGCACTAATCTCATTCATGAGGGCTCTGCTCTCATGACTTAAGCATCCACCTCCATCATTTGCTGGTCTACTCAACCTCTCTTAGTTTTAGTTTCCTGGGCACAATGATAGTGCCTACCCCATATGGCTATTGTAAGGTTTTGTTGGGGTAATCCAAGTAAAATGCTTTGCACAGTGCTTGGCATATAGAGATGCTCAATGAATGTTAGCTGTTACCATTACTCTGGTTTACTAAGGTGGGTTGATACATATATAAAAAGCACTTCAGCCAAATGTAGTTAACTAATGCTTATTGGAAAGCAACACTGATCTAGAGCCTTGGAGGGTGTGTAGATCGATTGTCAAGGAGAATGTTGTTGTGCAGATTACATTATCACACAATGAAAGAGACAAAAGTTCAGAGGATCAAGCAAGTGAGACAAAAATGTAGTTTGCAACCCTTGAATAAGAGGCAGATCAGGAATTTAGAGTCACTGAAAAATGATACAAGTGGACTTATTTACAAAACAGAAACAGGCTCACAGACTTAGAAAACATAGTTACCAAAGGGGAAGGTTGGGGGAGGGATAAATTAGGAGGTTGGGATTAACATATACACACTATTATATATAAAATAGGTAATCAACAAGGACCTACTGTATGGCACAGGGAACTCTACTCAATAATCTGTAATAACCTATATGGGTAAAGAATCTGGAAAAGAATAGATATATGAATATGTATAACTAAATCACTTTGCTGTACTCCTGAAATGAACAGAACATTATAAATCAACTATACTCCAATGTAAAATAAAAATTAAAAAAAATAAGGAATTTAGATTCAACCAAATTCAAACAAAGCATAGGTAAGTAAAGCAAGCTTAGAAAGAGATTCTTTTTCAGGACAATTAACCATGCTTATTTGGGTCATAATTATGCAGATAGGAAGGCTGGACCAAAAGCAACATTGATACAAATACTAAAATGGCCACTTAATTCTGATATCTGTATTGGTCCCCATCCTGTATAGCTCTCAACTGGGTAGAAGTGAATATTGTGAAATGCAAACAGACAGTAAGAAAATGACTTTCACAGCTGAGAAGGTCATGAGAGTTGTGGTAACTGGTAGACTGAAACTCACAGAAAATACAACTTTGCATATTCATCTCTTTTACTCTATTTGTTAACTCATGCTTATCTTAAAACCTGGGATCTGATGGAAATTTGGATAGAAAAAAAAAAAAAGTGACTGGGAATTCCCTGGTGGTCCAGTGGTTAGGACTTGACGCTTTCACAGTCAGGGCCCAGATTCAATCCCTGGTTGGGGAACTAAGATCCACAAGCCATGTGGCACAGCCAAAAAAAAAAAAAAAAAAAAAAAGTGACTGAAACAGTATTATTTGTTCTCTGAAAACATATTAACTTGGTTGGTCATTTAAAGAAAATAAAGTATGGAAAGGGCTTATACTCAGAGATGTTATCCATTGTGCAATGGTGATGCTTTTAAAGCTATCACATAAAACATTCAATGTTTAAGAAATTCAAGAATAATGGAAAATCGCTGTTCCTCTTAATGAACCAGAAAAGACCCTCTGTCACCATGCAACTTATCTTCTTGGCACGTGGACGGACTGGCAGTGTTATCCCTGCATGCTTAATGGCACAACAGGCATCTGTGTGCAGAGCCCTTCCAGTGTCCAAAGGGTGAACAGGGGCAGTGAAGTGAAAGAGGTGGAGTCTTTTATGCAGCAGGTTTTAACTTCACTTTTAGACTTCACTGTTTGCCAGATCCCAACTAGTGCCCCCTGCGTTAGAATCTCCCTATCTCCAAGCTTCTGCTGAGAAGTTGTACAGCAGCTGACAGCAGTAAGAATAGGAAAGGAACTGGCTGCAGCCTGGAGAAGAGTGCTACTAGAGAAAATCATTAATGCTGAGGTCAGAACAAGATCCGGAAGTTCAGTGTGCTTGGAGTTGCTCAAACTAGACCATGGGCTCCTCTGGGGAGCCTCTCTTCTTGCCTTTGTTTCTCCCTCCTTTACTCCGTACATTCATCCTTTCCTTCATTTCCTCTCCTGCACCCCTGGAGCACTAGGCACTTGAGATATTGCAGGATGAGTCAGACTCAATTCAGGACACTAAGGAGACCTGGATTGGGGGTTACAACAGCATCTTCTAACCATCTAGATAACTTTGAGCAAGGTTTTTTACTTCTTGGTCCTCTAGCTTGATCTCATTATAAATCCAGGAACTAGAGATGGTTTTTAAGGTTTACCTAACTTTTAAAGTGTACTAGTGTTAAAATATTATCACTTATTATGGGCTAGGCATTCAGCTAAGAATGTGATTTGATTCTCATGAAAATGAAACAGGCAAGTACTATTATTGTGTCTCATATTTTACAGATAAGGAAACCAAGACTTAACAAGGTTAAATAAATTGAAGACAGCAAGCTAATAGGTGGAAAACTTAGAATGAAGTAGGTGGAAAACTTAGGTGAACCCAGGAAGTCTGACTCCACACATCACCTCTATGCTATATTGCCTTTTTTTTTTGAAGCAGTGGGTTTGTTTTACAGCTGGCTTAGCTAGAACTAATTGAAATTGCATAGGTTCCTGGGCTCTGGTGTCAGAATTACTTGTGTTCTAATGAAAGCTCCATTACACTATGAGTGCCTTTGGGCAAATTACTCAACCCTTCTCAGACTATAGATGCATTAGTAACAAATTTTGTACTAGACAATATTGCCATAGTAAGCTTTGCTTTACAAATCAATAGCCATTGATTACTTGACTACCAGAATATCTCTACCTTCCTTATTTCAGTGCCTAAAATGTCACCATTATAATGTGGGTTCCTTCAAGTAAAGTGTTATCTTTTTAGTGAGGTCCTCTTATTAATAATAAAAATGTTGACTGGGTTGAGGGATTATACTATGCCAGGCAAGATATAAAGCACTTAATGTCCATTATCTCATTTATTACTCATGACAACCATGTAGGATATGCACACACAGAATATCTACAGTAATTATTCCCATGTTAAATATGGGAAAATGAGGTTCAGAGAGATGGTGAAGATCATACAACTTATAACTGGTGAGACTGTGATTCGATCCAGACCTTTCTGATTCTAGACTTATACTCTTAACCATTCTGCCATTCTGTCACTAGTAGATATGCCTGGAAGAATTAGGATAGAGTCATTATTACATAAATATGGATTCATTCATTTCTCCTATCATTTCCTCCACAAGAGGAAGGACTAGAACAGCTTGAAGAACACAGCTGTGTGGGAGGGGTGGCCAATTAAAAAGAGAGAGAAAAGCCTTGAAAGCCAACTTTGCTGGGTTGAGGAGGGCTGGTTATGGAGATTGACTTGCCTTTCCTTGTTTGGCTTTGCCCTCCTGCTGGGATTGCTGCTGCAAGACAAGGCAACCCTAATTCCAGTTAGAATTACAGAAGCTCAGGGCTTGGAAAGAATTTGGAGAGTGTAGCCTTCAACCCTCCTCTGTTGAAGGCACCCACTCTATAACAATGTGAGCTGTTCATTTGCTTTCCCCTGTCTCTGCTGTACTGCCTCCTTGATCTTAAAATCACCACAGCCCTCAGGTTGGCTCTGTGTTTCAAAGCTCCTTCTTTATATCAAGTTTGACTTTCCTTTGTTTTATTCTTTTCTGTTGATCAACAAGGAAAAAATTGTGCTTGTTTTTCCATATAATAGTAAGCTATAATTGTATATCTTTTTTTTTTTTATGAATAATCACACGCCTTTTATTTATGGATTTAGGTTTACTTTACAAAATGCCTCTGTTATCCCTGAAGCCACCCTCTGGGGTGAGTAACAGGACAGTGGAGAGCACCAGCTCCATGCAGGCAGCTGGACCTTGGCTCAAATCTCTCCTCTGCCACTTACAAGCCGTATGACCCTGGACAAGTTATTTACTGTTCTCTGCCTCAGTTTCTTCATCTATAAAATAAGGTTAATAATGCTTATATTGCAACTTTTCTTTTATAATCCTACTTCAAGAAACAAGAAAAATCTCAAATAAATGTCATAGCCTTACACCTAAAGGAATTAGAGAAAGAAGAACAAATACAACCCAAAGTTAGTAGAAGGAAAGAAATCATAAAGATCAGAGCAGAAATAAATGAAATAGAAATGAAGAAAACAGTAGCAAAGATCAGTAAAACTAAAAGCTGGTTCTTTGAGAAGATAAACAAAGTTGATAACCTTTAGCCAGACTCATCAAGTAAAAAAAGGGAGAGGACTCAAATCAATAAAATTAGAAATGAAAAAGGAGAAATTACAACTGACACTGCAGAAATACAAAGCATCTTAAGAGACTACTACAAGCAACTATAAGCCAATAAAATGGACAACCTGGAAGGTATAATTGTATATCTTTTAGGAAGCAACAATCACAAATCACGTACTCTGCTTCCCAGTCTTGGTGCCATCCATTGACCTAGTTCCTTCTACTGATTCTTCAGGTTTTAGGTCACACATCACTTTCCTGAAAAGACCTTCTCTCACACCTTAGATAAGGTCAGTTTCCCCTGTTTTTTGCATCCACAACATCCGTGGCAGCAGTTACATAATGATATGTTGAATGTTCACATTTCCTCCAAGATAAAAGCTCTAGTAAGGGCAAGAACTTATAGGTCTTGTTCATATATATATCCTGGGCACTGTGCTTATTCATTCCATTCAAAACTTTTATGGATAGCCTCCCGGGTACCAATTACTCTACTTTTGAACAAGAGAGATTCAATCCTTCTCCTGATGGATTTAGAGTCTAGTGGAGTTTTTCATCCTTTTTTCCTCAACTTTCATCTCTTACAGTGTTACTGAATGCAAGTTTGTGTGCCTGATGCACAGTGAGGCCAAACAAACTGACACATCAGAGTTTGGAGCAGAGAAAGCTTTATTGCAGGGCCATGCAAGGAGAATGGGTGGCTCGTGCCCCAAAAATCCCGAACTCCAGAAGGGATTCAGCAAAGCATTTTTAAAGGCCAAGTGTGGGAGGGGGATGGCAGGGTATGTGATCAGCTCATGCATCATTCTCTGATTGGTTGATGGTAAGGTAACAGGGCAGTGTCACAGGGGTTAACATTATCAATCCTTAGGCTCCTGGAGGCCTGGGGGCTATGTGCTCATGGTCATCAAGTAGTTAACATCTTCCACTTGGTGGGGGGTTTTCACATCTGTAAAACAACTCAGGAAATGTGCATCAGATACTGTTATGTAGGTACTTCAGAGAGGAGCTAAAGCAGAAGAGATAAGGGGGAAGTATCTGCCCCAAGAAGGCCCCATAGGGTCCTGCTCAGTTACAATAGCAATTGATATGCTGTGTACACTATTTTTCTAAGTGTAAGTTGGTTCAGAGTGATGGTTCAGATGTGTGCTCACTGCCTTGATTTACTTTTTGAACTGCACTTGTCCTCATTTTGCAGATTCCAGAAACTGAGGCTAGATAGTTCACCTGACAGTTGCACAGTAGGACTGCATCAGTAGCCTCATTCATTCATTTATTCCTTCATTCATGTTTTCAGCTCCTGCTTCCTTTTGCAGTTCTGGTTCCACTTGTCTCAGCATTTGTGGTAATGAAAACTTTGGCCATGGTGTAGGGATGGGCTTTGGGGTCAGAATGACTTTGGATCTATAGCATTCTGTCCCTTATTAGCTGTGTGATCTTGGGCTAGTCAGTTAAACTCACCAATTCTCAGTTTCCTGAAGACTATCCATTCATACTTCATAATTTTTTAAAAAAGGATTAAACACGTAGTAGTAGTAATAGCAATAGTAGCAGCAGTGGCATCACCCCCATTATACCACCAGCAGCATCTGGTGATTATGTGATACTTCTTATGAGCCAAGAACTGTTCTAAGGACTTTACATATATTAACTCATTTAATACCACCTACGAGGTAGATGCTAGTATTATCCTTATTTTACAAATGAGGTAAAGGGGACACGTAGAGGTTAATCCTCATGACCAATGTCACCTAGCTGGTGAGTACAGACCCAGGAGAGAAACCTCAGTACCTGGATCTGCAGCCCAGGCTGTCAACAACCTGGCTGTTAACTGCCTCTGGATAATGCACGCAGAGGCTCAGCCCTGTGCTCAATACAAGGTGTGTCTATCTGGCTAATACAGGTCTGTGACAACTCTGAATTGGTTTGCCCCACTTTTCCTAGGAGATCTCATCAGATAAGAGAAGCACTGTGAAACTGAAGCACTGATTATCCATTCTCAGGCTCCAATGAGCCCTAAACTCAGGCTTGTACCAGCTCTAAGTGGTCAGACTGACAAAATAAAAGGAATAAATAGGTAAAGAAAGGAGTAAGGCATGGACTCTAATGAGGGGAAATGAGCTTTTGATGTGAAAACTGTCTGCAAGATAATAGAGTTGATTCCTGGGTCTTCCTTACAAGTCCCTTGGCTCTGAAAACAGCAGAATTGTCCATCAGTGTCAGTGACTAAACTAGTCAGTGCCCTCTTGGTGCCAATCATACCAAGAGCTCTGAGAATTTGCTCTTGAAAAGAAGGCAAACCTACACTATGTTTACAGGCTCCCACTTTGCATTTTCTTCAGAGTGGAGTAAGGGGGATTTTCTGTGCATTCAAACCTCAATTGCTGATTCTTTGTCTTGTACAGGGGATGAATCCCTTTCCTGCTCCCCTGTGTGATCCCTGTAACTTTGCCCCTCTCTCTTTCTAGATTTTTTTTCCCCAGGCTGCTCTCCTTCTCTTTAAGAGCCAGCCCAAGTGCCAAGTTGCATTTTCCTCATTCACTCACTCACTCATTTATTTATTCAAGAAATATTTACTTATCCTGTGTTAGGCCCTGGGGGAAGATACAAGAGAGAACAAAACAAGCACGGACCCTGCCTTTTAGGTCCCATTAAGGAATTTAGGTTGTAGGTTCAAGGGGCAGACTTTAAAGGGTTTTATGTGGGGGTTGTGATCAGATTTGCATTTTGAGAAGATGACTCAGGGTGTGTGTGGCAGATGGATTGAAAGAGTCAAGAGTAGATGCTATTAGGAGTCTGGGATTGACATATACACACTCCTATATATAAAACAGGTAACCAACAAGGACCTACTGTATAGCACAGGGAACTCTACTCAATATCTCGTAATAACCTATAATGGAAAAGAATGTAAAAAAGAAAATATATATATATATATATCTGAATCACTTTGCTGTACATCTGAAACTAACACAACATTGTAAATCAACTATACTTCAATAAAAATTTTAAAAAGAGTAGATGCTATTATAGCAACAGGCAAGAGATGATAGAAATACCTTATCTCCAAGCTTCATATTTTCTCTTTCTCTCATGAATCCCCTGTCATCTTAAAATTTCTTCCTGTAATCCATTAAATCCCATACCTATGGCATCCTGCCTGGTGAGATGGGCAGCAACTTGCTGAAGGTCAATGTCTGATTATTATCCTCCATGCCCAGCATAGAGCCTTATACACATCAATGCTCATTATAAAGAGTCTGAATCTCAGAATTTCAGAGTTGAAAGGGCTCTTAGAGGAAATCTAGTTTGATCACTGCATTTTTGCAAAGCCCAGGCAGGTTAAGCAACTTACCCAAGATCAAACATTAAATTAACGATAGAGATTAGATTTAAAGTCAACATTCTGAGTCCAGCTACAGTTTGTGAATGGTTCAAGAAATTACTGAATAAAGACTTCTTTCCTCTTGCTCAGAGTTGGAATCCTATATGAAATAGGAAAGGAACTAGGGCTTTGAGAAGAAAACAATAGAAAGAGAAGGTATAGAGTTAAAAATGAAATAAATATACTCACTTGCTCCTCATACAAGATCGGTTTATATTCTGGTTAACAGTGAGGAGGGCTAGTATTTGTAGACAGAGCAGGTCTCAGCCAGGGGACCAGGGAAAGAGACCATGTAACCCTTTGGACAAAGTCTGGGGAGGGACCATCTGACACCTTGGTGATAAAGAAAAACCTCCTTTTTGTCCTGCTTTGTCACAAATGTTTTCTCTCTTCCTCCTCTCAGGCTCATCCACACACACAGTTCCTTTCTTTAATATGGCAATGTTTTCTTTCATGCTCACGTTTTGATTTATGCACAATAAACTCAGCCTTTTTAATGTGAATGTCTTTGGATTTGGGAACAAACATTAGATTTTGAGATCTAGCTATCCCATTACAGGTAAGGTCTTGGTTAAATATCTAAGTCACTCTGAGGATTAATTTCTTTATCTCTAAAATCTCTAAAATTATCTTAAAAGTGATAATTAGCTGATACGGCCATTGTCAGGCCTATGTATAATAAGTCAGAGTTTTTCTAAACTTGGTCTGTAGACTTGCATCAGAGTCTCTTGCAGGTATTTGATAGAAATGCATATTCCTGGGCCCTGCTCTAGACCTCTCGATTTAGAATCTCTAATGGTGGGCTCCCAGAGCAGGCATTTTATCCAAGTGATTCTCATGTGCGTTTAGGTTTAAGAACCACTAAATGATTTGGAAAAGTGCTTTATACAGTGTAAGGTATTGTATAAATACAATCTTAAGAACATTTACTTTTGTACCCAAATTGTCCTGGTCTTTGCTCCTTTTGGCTCAAAAATCTCTCTAGAGAACCACCTCTACAGGGGGCAGCATCTAAATAGTCGAAGGATGCATGGATGAAGGCAAATATCTACCTGACTGGTAATTCTGTAGTCTGCTTAAGGCTTGACTCACCAGCCTTTTAAGAAAATTATGTCATGTTGTTGAGTGTGTGTAATAACTGGATGGGGATTCAGGCAGGAAGATTGAGACACATTGCTGAACAAAGGAAAAAATCTCCACAGCTGGAAAGGAGAAAATGAAGTTGAGCACAGTCTTGCATATAAATGCAAGACCTGTTATACAATATTTAAAATGTTTTATGTGCTCACACACAGAAAGTGAAGAGGAAATGTATACCTTTATCATCTCTTAACTAGATTTATATTAATCCCTCAATTATTGTCTAGTTGGGTAACCTTTCTTGTATCTCCTTGTACCTCATAGTGGGGGAGGAGAACCCAGGCTAAATCATTTCCTTGCCCCCAGCAAGAGGCTGTTGGCTTGGCTGAAGTGGGCTATGCTTCACGTGATGGCAGTGAGCAGAGTACCTCAGTGGGAGCTGCCATCACCTGGTCCAGCACTGCCTTTCTCTTTAGGGAAGTACTGACCTCAAGATTTACCTGAGTTTTATGCTGCATGAAACCCAGGGTATTCCCAGACAGACTATCTGAAAGCTCAAGAGATAGCCATATGGGGTTTCATAGCCGTTGGTTAGAAACTCTGACTCTAAGATCTACTTTTGCATTTTGAACTTTTTAAAAATGCATTTTCACTAAAGAAATTAGATTTTTTTAAATGAGAAGAGTAGAACAGGGAAAGCTATAAAATAGCTGGGATTTATGGTCTAGCTCAGAGGTGATTTTTTTCAACTCATCTAGGCTGAAATTACTGCAGTCTTCCCCTTAGATCTTCTTCGGAATTTATTTTCAATTTAGACTGTGTACCTGTAAAAATAGGATACAGAATGATCCTGCAGTTTCTGAAGAAAAGTCTGGAAACCTAGACTGTGCCATGCTTATAAACAAATTCAAATATATTTGTTATAAAGCCTTGCTTGGATTGAGACTCCAGTTTTCCAATCGCTTTACCCAGGAGCTCTGTTATTAACTCTTTATTTGGTGTGTCTTAATAGACACCCCGTGCAGCCTTTAAAGATACTTTTAGGTGGAGTGTAAAAGAAGAGTAGTTATGAGGAGACCTGATTTTTAGTTTTGATTCTGCTTTTCTGTATATTTCTTCATAATGAAGTCATAACCTCTTGGGCCATAGCTTTCTCATCAATGAAATGGGAGGAGGTTGAACTAGATCTGTATTTCTGAACTGGTATTTCCTAGAACACCTAAAATACCTGAAACTAATCGCATGCAGGAATCAACAATTTAGATATTTTTAATATGTTGTATATCCCCTAACTTGATTTCAGAATTAAATATTCAGAAAATCTGTAATATCCCAAATTGTGGAGCAGATGTATGCAAAAGCTTGTTATTTGATTGCTATTGAAGGGACTGAGTAAGAATAAGGAGATCTAGGTTTGCAGAAAATTACTGTGTAATTTGCACTTATTTTCTGTCTCAGTTTTCTCATTTGTCATTTACTCCATCAACATCCTGTGACTCTCCTGAGAGTCAGATTAAGTTTGAACACATCTAACCTCTTTTCATCATGTTATTTTGATAACGACGTGCAAGCAGGCCTGCAAAAAAATGAAACTTCTAAGGAACTTTAACTTTTATTATGAGATTTTATTGGGATGGTAAGTTGAGATTGAATCAGTGTAAAAAGAGGAAAATGACAAGATGTACTAACTGTCTTCTTGTCCCAAACAGAGTAAGGTCTGGAGTGGCAGATCGGTTTTGTCTATAGGGCCGATTCTAGTAGATTCCAGTGGCTGTTGAATGTGAAGAAATCTAAGAAGGCTAAGTGTAAGGGCTGGGATCTGTGAGCCATGCCTGGCATGTGGCCTGGAGTGGGACATAACAACATGTGCTCCACATGTAGGCTGACCTGCACTCGACATGTCCACCTTTTTGAGAGGATACATACCCATAGATAAAGTTGATCCAGAGGTTGTGATATTCTGTCTGTTATATGTGTCTTTGGAGCATCTGGAAAGTCCTCAGGCAAAAATAGTGAAAAAGATGAACCAAATCAAAACTGGCATCTGTGAGAAACATGTATACCATGATAGAAATACATATGCTTTGGATCTATTCCTCTTTTTTTTTTTTTTTCAAACTTTGGGTTTATTTATTTATTTATTTATTCACTTATGGCTGTGTTGGGTCTTCTTTTCTGTGCGAGGGCTTTCTCTAGTTGCAACAAGCGGGGGCCACTCTTCATCGCGGTGCGCGGGCCTCTCACCATCGCGGCCTCTCCCGTTGCGGAGCAGAGGCTCCAGATGCGCAGGCTCAGCAGTTGTGGCTCACGGGCCTAGTTGCTCCGTGGCATGTGGGATCTTCCCAGACCAGGGCTCGAAACCGTGTCCCCTGCATTAGCAGGCAGATCCAGGGAAGCCCTCTATTCCTCTTTTTATCCTAGAATTTCTTGCCTATTTTTTCTTAGGCTTGAAACTTTTTTCCTGATTTCTGTCTTTCATGGTCCAGTTCATGTCCCAGCCTTTCCATGAAGTTCTTAGAGGAGATCATAGTTTAACTTTTCCATGCAGGCAAGATGTCTCATGACATCTTACACAGGGATATTCACACAGTAAGTCAATAATTGGATCAACCAATAGATGAATCACTAGCTATACTATAAGAAATACATAGTGTATTATACATAACGTAAATATATGTTAACAATATAAGAAGTCTTATATAGATGGTTAATATTGATTTTATTTTTAGTTGAGTTTACTTTTAAAGAAAATATAGAGAAAAGTGAGCAAGCAGAAGGATCTTATTGTTGTCCAAATGGCTTTATTTTTCCTGAGTCCTAAAAAAGTCCACAGTCTGCAAAAGAGAAAAATAGCTTCATAAAAAGGGATGAATGAGGACTTTCCTGAGCCTCATCAGGAAATGCTGATGCGTAGAGTTTGCTGGTTAGGCAACATACCATTTAGAGATCAGGGCAGGAATCTCTTAGCACAGAAATGTGGATACCCAGAAAATTACAGTTGTGTAATCAGTTTTTGTGTTAAAAAACTGGAGTCAGGAAAGCAAAATACTTCAAACAGAAATAGGTCAGATAACAGATTTTGTTTTAAAATTCATTTTCTGATCTTACAAAGAATTGCTGCATTGATTCAGACTGGACCTCTGGCGGAATAATCAAACAATTCCACATGGACCAAATGTACTCTCTTCCCTTCTATTGAGCAAGTTAGCGTGTGCATCCTGATCTGTCCACTTTGCTTCTTTGTGTGTGTTTGTGTATGTGTGTGTGTGTGTTTATGTTGACTTTCCTCCTCTAGAATATGAGGATAGTGATAAGTACCATGTAGGATTGTTGAGAGAATTCAATGAAATAATGTAGGTGGATGTGCTTTGTAAACTAAGAATATAAAATACTGTATAACTATATTGTATTATTATAGCTTTTCTCATTTAAGTGTGGATTAAATAGAATATTTTTCACTTGGGAAAATATAGACAAAATCAGGGAAAAGAGTGGTTATAATGGATAATCTAGTTAAGCATGAAGGGGGAGAGAAAAACTTATAGTTTAGCAGGTTTCTTTTTTAACCTATATGAAGTTGATTGGTTTGTATAACAGAGTACCATCTGTTAGAATGTTCCAGTAAAGAGAAGAAACATGGAATAGCCCTTCTTTCCTTTTCCCCTTGCCAAAGACCTAAAGATTTGTTTAATACTTTTTTGAGCACCTAATATGTACCAGGAAGTGTTTTGGATACTAGGATACCGTGGTGAACAAGACAGCTAAAACTTCTATACTCTTTTCAGTGGTGATGAGAGAAAGGGGGGATAATAAATGAATTAATTAATAAGATACTATCAAATACTGATAAGTGCTATGAAGAAACAAACAAATGGATGTGATGGATCATGGTTCCAGTAGGGGGTGTGGTGGCCATGAGAACTCTTGCTCTGAAGAACATCATTGACTGATGGCCTCATCTGCTGCACCCAGAATCCACTGCCACGTTCATGCTGGGGTTGCCCTTCCCAAGGGCTGCTCCCCATCAGTCACTCAGCATGGTGGGGGTACTAATCCTGGCCCATTGCTGTAGGATGAAGGACTCTTCCAATGGTGACTATGGCTTGAGAACTTGACATCAGCCTTGCCAAAACTCTGTTAGAACTGTAGCATAGGCTAAGATGCCTCTTACCCAAACCTTCTTCCTTTCCTTTCTTCTCACAGGGGTCAAACTTACATCACAGTGTGATGGCTCCCCCAGCTCCCTCACAGGCACGTCTCCCAATACATCTCTTACATGTCTAATATCTCTTGGTGCCTGCTTCTCGGAGGACTTCAACTAACTCAGGGGAGGAGTTGGTAATTTCAGTTTGTGTCAGGCAATGCCTACTGGAGGAGAAGATGGCTGAGGTGAGTTCTGGAGGAAGAACATTTCAGGAAGACAGAACATCAAGTGCAAAGGTTATAAAGCATGGGTGTGATTGGCATGTTCAAGAAACAGGGAAAAGGACAACGAGCTGAAATGTGGAGAGTGAGGGAAGGAACAGTAGGAGGGAATTTCAGAAAGGAATGCAGGGAACAAATCACGGAGGATCTTGTAGGTCATGTTGATAAAGTTGGGTTTCATGTTAAGTATCGTGGGAAGCCACTGGAGCATTTTGAGCTGGTGAGTGAGTGAGATTGTCTGAGAGAGAAAATACTTTCTACAGCTGTATACTCTGCAAACATGTAGTCCTTTTGACATAGAAGACAATAGGTACCTGCAGTGAGGTTTTCTCTCTCTGCCTTAACCACCACAACCTCTTCTTCCCCCTACTTCTTCAGTCTGGGAAGGGGATGGAAGAAGGTAAGTTTTGACCTTGATGACTGGGAGAGTTGAGAAAAGCATACGACACTGCCTTTATCCAAAGACTATATACCTTTGACATTCCTCTTCTCGAGATCAAATTAGGGGGAACAGTGTCAGATTGGTCAGTCTGTTTACTATGAGAAAGTCTTTAATTCAATCTTTACAATATCTTGCTGGGTCTGAGGTTTTGTTTAACAACCCCCCATCTCTCTTCATGCTTGCCTAATCTGGGATTTTAGATCTTTATTCTTCTCTTACAGATCTGTCTGCACACAGTACTTTTTGATCCTCATTTCATTCGCCCAGACAGGACTTTGGGTTGTCTATACCCCTTTTCCTGATACAAGGCATTCTTTCATGTATACAAGACATTCTTTGTGATGTCTAACAAAGGTAGTTGAACATCGGTCACTTAATACTGTATTGACAGTGTTCCCCAACCCTTAAGGACATGCTTACATATACAAACTTTTGTAATGGCAATAATGGCAGATGCCCAGAGGATGCCAGTAGTATGACCTGTGGCTGTGGGCATGTCTTGGGAGTAAGCCCTTATTGAGCTGCATTCTCATATCTCAGGGAAGTGATCACTCACTCTATAATGAATTACTTTTTAAGTGGTCATCATGGGCCAACCTCTGACCTAGGTGATGGGGATACAGTGGTGATGACCTGAATATACACAGTCCCTACTCCTGAATCTTAGTATTTGGTAGAACGGAAAGAGTGTGGAATTAAGGAATCTTAGTATTTGGTAGAACGGAAAGAGTGTGGATAAGAAAGCCTGAGCATGACATCTGCATCAGAACTTTATAGCTGTTGTGCTTTGGGCAAATTCCTGACTCTTTTTTCATCCTAAAGCTCCTCATCAGTTAAACAGGGATACTAGTAACTCCCCTGTTGCTACTAGGGAGGTTGTAAGGGTCACATGAAATAATAAAACATTATAGTTGTGCAGCACATTAGATTCTTATTTGTTTTATTTTGTTTTTAAGTAAACTTAACTTTTTAGAACAGTTTTAGATTCATAGAAAAACTGAGAAGATAATACGGAGGGTTCCTGTATGCTCCTGCACACAGCTTGCCCTATAATTAACGTCTTACATTAGTATGGTAAATTTGTTACAAGTAATGAACAAATATTAATGGATTATTGTTAACTAAAGTTTGTACTTTATTCGTATTGTATTAGGTTTTACTGATGTCCTTTTGATGCTCCAGAATCCCATCCACCATGTCACATTACATTTAGTTGTCATGTCTCCGTAAGTTCCTCTTGGTTGTGAACATTTCTCAGACTTTCTGTGTTTTTTAAAACCTTGAGAGTTTGGAGAAGTACTGGTCAGATATTGATATGTTATATGATGTCCCTCTCTTGGAATTTGTTGCTTTTCTCAAGATGAGACTATGATTATGGATTTTTTGGAGGAAGATCACAGCCATAAAATTGCATTTTTATCACATCGTATTCAGGCTACATACTATGAACATGATTTATGACTGTTGATGTTGCCCTTGATCACCTGGCTGAGGTAGTGTTTGTCAGATTTCTCCACTATAAAGTTATTTCTCCCCATCCCCTCCTTCCCTACTGTACTTTTTGGAAAGGAGTCACTATACACACTCACACTTAAGGTGTAGGGAGTTATCTTTTACCTCCTTGAGGGCTGAGTATTTACACAAACAATTTGGAATTTTTCCGCATGGGAGATTTGTCTCTTCTCCCCATCTATTTATTCAATCACTTACTTATATCAGCATGGACTCATGATATTTATTTTATTATTTGGGTTATTTTCCAGTACAACTTAATTTTTTTCTCAGACTGTTTCAGCTTTGGTCATTGGTTGGCTGTTGTGTTCCTTTAGCATACCCAATCATTGTGGCTTCCTTCCTTCCTTCCTTCCTCCCTCCCTCCCTTCTTTCCTTCCTTCATTCCTTCCTTCCTTCCTTCCTTCCTTCCTTTCTTTCCTCCCTCCCTCCCTCCCTCCCTCGCTCTCTTTTTTTCTCTTTCTCTCTCTCTCTTTCTCCCTTTCTTTCTTTCTTTCTTTCTTTCTTTCTTTCTTTCTTTCTTTCTTTCTTTCTTTCCTTTCTTTTTTCTCTCTTTCTCTTTCCCTTTAGCACTTTCTTTTACTTTCTGGCACTGCAAGATGTTCCACATTCATCTTATATATTTACTGCCTGAGTTGTAGAGTTTGTCATTTCTAAAATGAGCCCTGGTTCGTGTTATTGGAGAATGGTATTAGAAAAAAAGATCAGTATCTGTTTTTTATCCATTCATTTATAAAGGACATTTTGGTGGCTTCCTGTTTTTGGAGATTATGAATGAAGTTACTGTAAACACTTGTGTGCAGGTTTTTGTGTGGCAATTAAGTGTCTGAGGCATTTTTCACTTCATTTTTTCATTTTGATTTTCAAAACATTTGGGGGTAGGGTAAATGAAATAACATCATACCTGTGTTACACATTGGAAAAGACATGGAAAAGATGAAGTTCTTGCCTCAATTTGTACAACTGGTAAAAGGCAGAGCTGAGACTTGAAGGTAAATCTTCTAACCCAAAATCTCTGTTCCTCTATTCATTCATAATTCATGTATTATCTAGCTCTCAGTAAATTATTTGAGAAAATAATTGAAAACTCTTATATACTACCCAAATGTTAGTTATTTTATTAAACCAGAGCTTCTTGTTGTTGTTGTTGTTGTTTTTTATTGTCTTTGTCACTACATCCATCACCCCTACAAAGCACAGACTATGAAAGAGTAATCTGCTATAATATAAATTAAAAAGGGAAATACAAAGGTCACCTCTATTCTTTGCTACTTCTCATTTCACTGCTTTACTTAGAGAATGCTGCTAAGACACCTGTTCTTAATGTTTTGTCATTACCCTTTATTATCCTTTGCCATTGATTTCAATAATTTTGGGTGGTGTATAAAATGTATTTGAAATTAATAATTTAAATTAATAATCATAATTTTTAATTAAAATCATAATATGTAGCAATTGCACATTTACCATATACTAGACACAGGGCTAGCCATTCACTTTCTTCCTTTTTTCCTCACAACCTTCAGAGGTAGCTTCTATTATTATCCCCATTTTTCAGATGAGGAAACTGAGGTTCAAGGAAATTATGTAATTTGCCCAGGAACCTGCAGTTAGTAAGAGACAGGAATAGGGCTCAGGATCTGCTGAAGTATTCTGTTTTCCACATTTTATTAATGATTTCCAGAGATGCATTACCTTCCAAAGAAGAGTAGTCATATTAGAGATAAAAACTTGATATTGAGAGCATGGGAGAAGGAAAGCTACTGTGGGGGTATGGCAATGCCACTGGACCTAGAGTGGCAAACCAGACAAGGGTGTCCTGTAAACACAGTTACTGAACAAAAGAAGTTAAACCTAAGGAAAGAGGAAATACAGTATTTCCCCCTGGTGACACCATCTAATAAGAACAGCAGTTCCTCTGGGGCACTGGCCCATTATGTTAAAGTGATAATGGTGCAATTAGCTCTTTCTTCATTTTCCCATGTTAACCCAGGGGTAAAATGGCACACTGAGCAAATATACTAAATTACATTAAACTTCGTGTTCAATTTGAAAATCTTAGCTGCTGGCTGCAGAGAGATTAGCAGGCTCTAGCAAGTTTTCATTTTTTTTTTGTCTTGTACTTCACCTCCACCTTAATGAAAAACCCTAGCCATAGCAATGATTGTTTTTATCAGATGCAACACAAGTTCCTGCAGGCAACTCTGAGTTGGCACTGTGAGGTTTCCAGAGAGAACTCTTGGCATAGGTTAGTAGAGTGAAGCTTATGTAATAACCAATAAATATTTCTTGGGAAGAATATTAGTATAGTGCTGGGCATAGTGCTGGGCATAAGGATGATGGCCATTTATACCAAAAAAAGTTTGCCTCTGGGATCCTGGTCTAGTCAACATCATTGGCATTATGAAGGCAGTGCTAGTCAGGAAGTCAGAAGTGGGACCCCAGTGTTTTGGTACCTTATCCCTGCAGAAATTCAGCTGGCTTTCAGCTCAGTGATGATCAGTGAGCTCCAGAATTTGCTAAGTGTTTCTAACATGTGGCTCTGTTGATCAAGCCAAACTGGGGAGACTGAGGTCTTTGGCCTATTAAGGTCACATTTATACATTTGACAAATTTTTACTGATGACGTATACTGTGTATCAGACACTGTACTATGTTCTGGGTTCATGAGGAAAAATAAGCAACAATTCTAAACTCAAGAAAATCACAGAGTGGGGTTGAGACAGACAACTATATAATAATGTATGAAGTATAATGAATACTACTTCACATTATTATAAAAAAGGAGGGCCATATCAATTTATTGAAACATTGCTTTATTGTGATCTTTTCCAGCTACAGGAGACCAAAAATATGTGTGTGTGCGTGTGAGAGTGAGAGACAGGGTGAGGGCATCCTCTTCCCACATGCATAGAAGCCTTTAAGCCTGCCGTTTTGTCAAGGATTTGATAAACAGAAAAACGAACAGACAAATAAAACTTTTGTTTTTCAGGACTACAAATGAAAGTTGCCAGACACAGAGTGGAACTGGCCTGTCCCAAAGAAAAGAGGTTTAGCTCCTCCTGGAATGAGTCAATAGGGCAGTGAAACCATGTGTGTCTAAACTGTACTGCTGTGTCTTTCCTCAGAGCACCCAGAGAGGAGATGGGACCTCTGTTGAGGTTGTACACTGGGTGGGGATGGGAGGTGTCTAATGAATACTACAAGGTGAACCTACATTTAACACTGGACCATCTTCAAATAGATCAGATGGTCATGGACAGTGAGCAATGTAATGGCAGCCATAATGGACTGAAGACCAGAGATATCTTTTCTCTATTTTCTTGGTAACATGTAAGTACCCCCTCGCTTACCACCACCTCAATGCATAAATGATACCACGGAGGTGGTACTCAATTTTGACAATTTAAACATTTTTTCCATCCTGACATTTGAGGGTTTGAAGTTAAATTATTTTTTAATTAAATTAAATGTAAATATAATTTAATGTAAATATTAAATTGAGAAAGTAAGAGTGTAACATTTAAAAAAAATAAACTCTTTGTTTTGGAATGACTTTAGATTTACTAAATAGTTGCAAAAATGGTGCAGAGAGTTCCCATAATCCTTTACCTAAATTTGTATCACCTGGTAAATTTCCCCTAATGTTACTGACTTATATTATCTTGGTACATTTGTCAAAACTGAGAAACCAACAGTGACACATTATTATTAGCTAAACTCTAAATTTTATTTAGAGTTCACCATTTTTGCCATTCATGTCCTTTTACTGTTCCAGGAACCAATCCAGGATATGGCATTGAGTTGTCATGTCCCCCTAGTTTCTTCTGGTTTATGACAGTTTCTCAAACTTTTTTTTTTTTCTTGACCTTGAAAGTTTTGAGGAGTACTGGCCAAGCATTTAGTAGAATATTCCTTAAACTGGGTTCATCTGATCTCTCTCTCATGATTAGTCTGGAGTTATGGGTTTTTGGAAAGAACACCACAGGTGTAAAGTACATTTCTTATCACTTCATTTCAGATGTTCATGACATCAAGGATACTAACCTGATCACTTGGTTAAGAAGTGCCTGTCAGATTTCTACACTCTATAAAGTTACTATTTATCCCTTTCACCTGCATTCACTAAGTTCAGCCCATACTCAAAATGTGGGATAGATTGAGAAGGCAGAGGCCTTCTTGAGGGAGTGTTTCTACATGAATTTGGGATTCTTCTGTAGGGAAGATTTGTGTCTTCTCTCCCATTTATTTACTTAACTGGTCATTTATTTATTATATCAGTATGAATTCGTGTGCTATAGTGTGAATGTGTCTCCCCCAAATTCATATGTTGAAATCCTAACACCCAAAGATGATGGTATTAGGAAGTGGGGCCTTAAGGAAGTTCTTAAGTCATGAGGGCAGAGCCCTCATGAATGAGATTAGTGCCTTATAAAGGAGACTTCAGAGAGATTCCTAGCCCCTTCTACCATGTGAGGAAACATTAGGAAGCTGCCAGCTATGAACCAGAGAGAGGGCCCTCACAAGAGCATGACAACGCTGATGACTTGATCTTAGACTTCTGGCCTCCAGGGGTGTGAGAAATAAATTATTGTTGTTTATAAGCTACCCAGTATGTGGTATTTTGTTGTGGCAACCCTAATTGGCAAGCATCATGTACATTTAGTTTATATTCTGTGTTATGATCCAATACACTGTTATTGATATTGTTGCATAAATTTTTCCGGCTTTGGTCATTGAGAGTTCCATCGGTTTAGTTCTTGTGTCCCTTTCAGATGTCTTCATTGTTCTATTTCTTGAGCATTTTCTAACTGCCTGATACTACCAAATGTGTCAGGCTTAACGTTTAATTTCCCTGCCATGACCCTAGAATCAGCCATTTCTTCAAGGAGGCTTGGTTTATTTTATTGGGAGGATGGTATTTGAACCAAGGTCTGGGCCCTGGGAATGATGGTTACTACTGGGGTGACATTGCTTGGTAGAGCTTGGTAGCACATGTAATATACTAACCCATGCACTTATCTACAATTGTTTCTGTATCTATCCATCTATATATGTATATTAAACTAAACACAAATTTATATTGACGTACTACAAGGTTATTTCAGCCCTCTATTCTTGTTTATCAGTAAGTTTTCTTTCCAATAATGAGAATTCTGGCACCTACCATCCATCATCCATTTACTTATTTTTTCAACCCCAGTATACATATAAAGCAGTTTCATATGTCTGCATGATAAACAACTTTGACAACTAGAATATATTGCTTATGTACAATTCCTTTTTTCTTTGCCCTTACAGTTTCCAGTCTAAACACAATTTCCGAAATTACTTTGGTCATTTCTATTTCTCCCTACCCCCATAGTGCAGTTATATGATATATTTGTAATATAGTTAGATTAATGTTTTCACAGTCTGAATTTTATCTTGTGATCCCCTGACATTCTAGTTAATTGTTTTTTATTTTATAATTTGCATATATCAATGTTTACTCTTTGTGATGTAAAGTTTTATGAATTTTTACAAATGCATTGAGTCATATGTCCAACACTGCAGTAGCATATAGAACAATTCCATAAAATTTCCTCTGAAGAATACAATAAGTTAATATTTTATGCAACTTAGTGTAAAATAAATTTATCAGATCTTCCTGAGACAGATACTGTATGTTGGCTCACTCTACACCTATCCGACCCCTCCTTATCCTAATTCCTCTTCTTTGTCTTATTTATAACCTTAGAGGCTGGATACCTTATTATATCTATGTCTATATCTATATCTATATCTTTATCTAGTTTATATCTATCCTAAATCGATGCCTCCCTTGCAGCTAAGTGTGGCCAGTAATACGGTTCTTGCCCTTTGGTTGTTTACACATCTCTCATTACTTTTCTGTCTGCCTGCAATATGGACTTGCTGATGTAGATGTTCGCTCAAGGTTCAATAGCCATTTTAAGACAATGAAAACAAAAACTAGAGCAAAAACTACAGGAAGAGCCTGGTTCTCTGACGGCATCATTGTGCTTTTGTACAAGCCCTGGGCAACCTATCCCCATTCTTTTCTTGCATGGGATAAATAATCTCCCATGAATTTAAACTACTATTGTCTTGCTTTCTGTTGCTCACAGCCAAACACAATCCTAAGCAATACACACTTCGGTGATATATATTAGGTACTCTGGGACATTAGAGAAATGAATAAAGATGCCTGGCAATTCAGTAAAATAATTAAATTTTTATCTTTAATTAACAATTTTGAGTCCTAATTAAATGAAAAATACTGTGCCAAACCTTTCTATAGATACAAAGATGCCTTAAAGGGAATCTTAAATATGGCACAAATGAACATGTCTACAAAACAGAAATAGACTCAGATATAGAGATCAGACTTGTGGTTGCCAAGAGGGAGGGAGGGAAAGGTATGAACTGGGAGTTTGGGGTTGGTAGATGCAAACTATTACATTTAGAGTGGATAAACAACAAGGTCCTACTGTATAGCACAGGGAACTATATCCAATCTCCTGGGATAAACCATAATGGAAAAGAATATAAAGAAAAGAATGTATATATGTATATAACTGAGTCACTTTACTGTACAGCAGAGATTGGTACAACATTGCAAATCAACTATACTTCAATTTAAAAAAAAAAAGAATTTTCTTCCACAAAGAAGCTTATAAGATAGTCGATGTAGTGTATATTCAAGAGAGCTCTGCACTTAGAGTTGAGATCTGGGTTCAAAATATGCCTTTTAATTAGCCATGTAACATACCTCATTTATTGATTTATTGCTATGGTTTATTAACTAATTATTTATTAGATATCAGTCACTTTGTGCTGAGATCTTTAAATAATACACCTGATCTTTACAACTGTAAGAAGTAAAATTTAACATTGTCCCCCATTTTTCAGGAAACTAAGGCTCAGAGTAATAAAATGAGCATTCAGTGTCACATGGTTAGTGAACAGCAGAGCTGGAATTCATATCTAGGGCTGTCTAATCCCAACCTTTTCAAGCCTTAACGTCCTTATCTGAAAAGTGCCTATTGCTGTATCAGTCCTTCCTGCCTCAGAGGGTTTTTGTCAAGGCTGAAAAGAAAATGAAATTGGGGGTTGGAATTACTTTTTTTTAACCATAAAGTACTGTAGAATTATAAAGTGTTACAACCATACCTGGCACATGAAATATACTAAAAAATGGATTTATACTAAGAAATGTAAGATAGGCTACAAAGGTGTATTGTACAACACAGGGAAAATAGCCAATGTTTTGTAATAACTATAAATAGAGTATAACCTTTAAAAATTATATCAAAATTAAAAAATGAATTTAAATGAATAGTGGGGATAAATAGATACGTATGTGACCAATTAGCTCTAAATCAATGTAGACTGTGATATGTGGAACAAAGGGAAGAGAAAAAGAAGGAGAGATTAATTCCAAAGTTGGAGATCTAGGAAGACTTTATGGAGGTGATGGCGATTCAATTGCATCTTCAAAGATGGTTAAGACTTGGAGCATCTGTGAGGACCATTAAATGAGCATCAGGTCTTTGCGGTCATTTCCTCATCTCCAGCTACATCAGAGTCATCAATGACATGAGCCACTTCTCATCCCTCTTTTCAGTGTTCACTGTACACAGAACAGGCCCTGGGCATTGTGTGTGCTCATGGTGTTTTGGTCACATTATTTTGATTAGGGATGTTTTTGTTCGGCAAGATTTCTTAGTTTCTTAAGGACAAATCGGTAATAGTTTACTTTCTAACTTTTTAACTTAGAAACTCTGTAAGTATGTCTCCTAGAGTCTCAGGAATCAAATTCCAGTTCTCAGACAGTTCAAACACTACAAGAACTTCAGAGACATTTTGTCAAGTGCTGTGTTTATCCCAGAACAAAATGTTGAGAAATGTAATCAACAAAATAGAAAATAAAGGTTAAGTTTAGACTCTTACATTATATCTGTGTTGCGTTAGTTCTAGCACTTTTGGGTAGAGGGCATCCAAATACATGAAAAGAATAGGGAAAATCCATGGAACTGAATGGTCCTATTCATTCATGCATCCATTTTGCAAAATGAGTGTCTACTATGTGTCATGCACTGTTACAGGCAATAAGGATACAGCAGTAAACAGAACAAAGTCTTGGTGGTTGGGTACATTATTACCAAATAGCTGGCTGTTTTTCTCTTAGTCCTTGTCCCTCACTGCTACCTTACAAAGGCTCTTTCCAAATCATACTTAGTGCCGCTATACAGTTGGCTTTATTGAGAGTAAGAATCATCGTTCTTTATATCTGGTTATCCCATTGTGCCTAGCACAGAGTATTGTGCTGTCTGTGTGTGTGTGTGTGTGTGTGTGTGTGTGTGTGTGTGTGATGTAGGGACAGTGGGGAAGAAGCATGGAGGGGTGAAATAATTGGGCTGTGGAGTCACCCTGAAAAGAATACTGGATCCAAACCTTTATTTAATGATGTTCACTTACATTTTTCTTGAGTGGCTACTATATGCTAGGCACTGTGCTAGGCACAGGAGTTATAATAGTGACTTCTGTAAGACAGGCTTGGCTCTTCTCTCACAGAGCTCATACTTCATTGAGCAGAGACAGAGAATTAAATGAGTTTGCTAGCTCTGGTTCTCTGAGAAATAAGCATCAAGAGATTTATTGATACACACTACTATATGTAAAATAGATAAACAACAGGTGCCTACTGTATAGAACAGGGAACTATATTCATTGTCTTGTAGTAGCCTGTAGTGGAGAGGAATCTGAAAAAGTATGTATGTATATGTATGTATATCTGGATCACTTTGCTGTACAGCTGAAACATTGTAAATCAACTATACTTCAGTAAAAAACAAAAGATTTATTGGAGAACATGCTTGTGAAGAATGGAGAGCGAGCTAGTGGAGGTTAGGAGAGCATGGTAGAGCGATCAGAACCAAATGCATGTCTGATACCTGTGAAGTAGAGAAGGAAGCAAGGAATGTGTGTAGGAAAAATCTCCTGTGCTAGTCTCATAAAGTTTTGGCAACGCTGATGAGAGTCTTCCAGCCAACTCAGCAATCAGAGGAGTCACATCTTTCAGGAATGGAGCTGCCGTAGTATTTTTCTGGGCTCAGTCATGGGCTGGGAGCACCTAGTGGGAAGTATGACTTCAATGCTGGGGATGTCGAGTTATGCACCCCTCAGTCAGAGATTTGAGAAATACATTTTCATGGCGCCTACAACAAGATGTTTTGAACATCATGATGAGGAAAGTATAGGGTGCTGTGGAAACATAAAGCATGAAGGACTACAGGCTTCCCTGAGGAAGTGATATCTTGGGGCAATAAGTCAAATTACCCAAGAGAGAGGAGCGAACCAAGAGGGAAAAGCATTTCAAGCAGAGGGAATGACATGAGAGAGACAATATGGAATTGATGAAAGAAATAAAAGGAATTAATTCTGATGTGAACAAAGGGTGCAGGGGCAGGGAGGGGAGAGAGAAAGGAGGAAGGAGTTGGGAGAAGTGAAGCTAGAAATGTAGTCAGAAGTCAGATCTTAGCATTGTAATACACATAAGCAGTTTAAGTTTTATATCAAGGGCAATAGGAAGGTGTTGAAGTGTTTTAAGCATGAAGTGGGGTTATTGGAGGGAGAGTAGGAATTGAGTAACGTGATCATTTTGCACTTTGGCTCCAGTGGCTCCGTGAACAGTAGATTGATTGCTTGAGAACAAAACTGGAAGCCTGAACACAAGTAAGGCGGCAATCAGAGTAATCCAGGTAAAATGTGGCAGTGGCTAGGACTATGGAGCATTTATAGTCATTGGAGGCATGATTAGGGATAAAATGGCAGGTGGCTAATTTAATGAATGGGGTAGAGAAAGGAGAGAGAGAAAACAAGGAGGACACTCAGATGTCAGTCTTACTAGCCATGCGACATAGAAGAATTACTTACACTCTTTGGACTTTGGTTTCCTACTCTGAAAAATGAAGGCAACAACACCTACTTCATAGGGTGTTCTGAGGTCAAATTAGATAATGTAAATAGAGTATGTAACACAAGGGTTAGTTTATATATAGTAATTCCCTCCTGACTTCCCCTGTATGCAGCGAGGATTTAAGGTGCATTCCTATACGAGAATCAAGTTAACTGGAGAGAAAGTTAGGTTTTCTCTCTCTATGATCATCTCTTCCTTTTGTCTGCCCTCGTCCCTATTAGATTATTGCATTGCATGTGAAGAAACACAACTTCAGCTCAAAGATCTTAATGCAGTAAATCATTGTATTAATCCTTCTGATAGGGACTCTCCATACTCACAAAAAGATTTCAAATAAGTTATGACCAATCTATAAGCAATACATAACTAGGCAAATCTTTTTCTCTGGTGTGAGTGTGAGTGTGTGAGTGTGTGTGTGTGTGTGTGTTCCTCTCTCTCTATACATCTCTCCCTTAAATCTTAAGCCAAGTGATTTTAGGAGAGAAGAAATACTGGGAGTTTATTCATTTTAGGAGACTCTTCTTTACTGGCCCTTGCTATGTGGATCTTCTGGAGCTTCCTTTCCATCCCCTTCTTCTTTTTTTTTTTTAATTTTATTTGTTTATTTTATTTTTGGCTGCGTTGGGTCTTCGTTGCTGCTCATGGGCTTTCTCTAGTTTTGGCAAGCAGGGGCTACTCTTCATTGCAGTGCGCGGACTTCTCACTGCGGTGGCTTCTCGTTGCAGAGCACGGGCTCTAGGCATGTGGGCTTCAGTAGTTGTGGCACACGGGCTCAGTAGTTGAGGTTCGCAGGCTCAGTAGTGTGGTGCACGGGCTTAGTTGCTCCATGGCATGTGGGATCTTCCCGGACCAGGGCTCGAACCCATGTCCCCTGCATTGGCAGGCGGATTCTTAATGACTGTGCCACCAAGGAAGTCCCTCCATCCCCATCTTGATCCTGGTTCTGCAGCTTCTGTGAAGCCTCCCTACCCCCAGAGGATATCCCATATCTGCTTCTGGTAGCCAGAGTCAGTTTCTCTCGTCTGCACTCATAGAACCCTGAGGTGCCGACCTCCTTCGGAATTTCCTTCTAGTTATCTCAAGATAAGAAGTCTTGGGAATTCCCTGGCAGTTCAGTGGTTAGGACTTCATGCTTCTACTGCAGGGGGCCCAGGTTCGATCCCTAGTCGGGGAACTAAGATCCCGCAGGCCCTGTGGCATGGGCCCCCCAGAAAAAGATAAGGAGTCTTCCCTTGGGGCAGAGGGTCAAACACACATCACTGCTAGTACAGTATCTTTGATCACAGCTGTGGACCCTGTTTAGGATGGTATTCCCAGAGAATTCCAAACTGATCTCAGAAAGTCTGAAATCTTGAGTCCCAGGCCTGAGGTTACCAAAATAAGACCAAGGTTGTATCACATTTTATTGTGCATAAGAAATGCCATAGAAGTTTGTTAAAATACAGATGCCTGAGCCCCAGCCCAGGTGTTTTGAATCAGCATCTCCTGGGTTGGGTCTACACAATCTACACTTTAAAGAAAACACCCCAGTCTAGATTTTTGCTTCTAAAGTACAGTTCGCAGACTAGCAACATTGCCCTCACCAAGGAGCAATTAAAAATGCAGAATCTCAGGCACCACCCCAAGTGTCCTGAATCAATCTGAATTTTAACAAGATCCTCAAGTGATTTTGTTACACATTAAAAGTTTTAGAAGCAGTGTTCTAGATCAGTGGTTCCCATTTGGGGGAGATTTTGCTCTCCACTCCCCTCACCCACACACCCAGGGCAATATCTAGAGATATTTTTGGTTGTCATAACTGGGAAGGTACTGCTGGCACCTAAGTAGGTAGAGGCCAATGATGTTGCTAAACAACTTACAATGCATAGGATAGCCCCTCACAATAAAGGCCTATTAGATCTAAAATGTTAATGGTACCAATATTGAGAAACCTTGGGCCAGATGACTGTGATGGGGTGGTGGACTAGTCTGAGGAGCTGACCATCTTCAAAGGCTTAGGAGAAGCAGCTATGGTTTGGGAGGGAATATGAAGGCTCTGAGCAAGCTCTACATTCTCAAACTAGAGTTAAGAGGGTGAGCTCTGGGGTCCAAATGCCCTGATTTGAATCCCAGCTCTGCTACTCAGATGCTGTGTCATCTTAAGCAACTGTGGAAATAAACAAAGATAAACCAAATAAGAACAAGAAAAGGTTATTTATTCTTAACTTGCTATGGCAAGGGAATCAGCCACTGTCACATGTGCTTTTACTGAGACTGAAAGTCAGGCAGAGAAGTGGGGAAAAAAGGGAAGGCTTCAGGTGTGCCCTGATTGGAGTCTGTTGGCTAAATAGAAGTGGGGAATCTATGTGATTGGTTAGGGGAGCATATTTGGCTTTTTCTGGTTGGTCCTAAGTTGAAAGCAGGGACAAAATTTAGGGAAACTGTCAGTTGTTAGTCAATTCCTGGCCATTTGGGGCTGATTGTTAAAAAAAGTTATTGTTTAGTGTCTTGAATTGTTACTGAAGATAGCAATCAGACTTCTTACAAGTCTGACTTACAGCAGGCTGGCTTCCTGGGCTGCTTATTATCAATAAGGCAGTTGGTTTCCTGGGCAGGTTGTTGCAGGTTGTGGGTGAGAGTTCTGTTTTTACATATGGTCCTGCCTTGTCCAGCTGTATAATCAGCCTCTCACAACTTTTAAGTTTCTTTGGACCTTAGTGTTTCCTAATCTACATAATGTTGCTAATAGGGCTGTAGTCAAGATAAAATGAGTTACTCATGTAGGGCTCTTAGAATCTCACTAACAGGGAGTGAGGACTAAGGATTTGCCACCATCATCCTCTACAGCTCTCTCCAGAGGCTGTGATCCCAGGCAGCCATACCAAAGGGTCCGGACCTCTCTACGAGAAGCACAGAGTTTAGGGGAAGCAGCTGTTGGCAATGACATGGGGTGGTCATGACATGTTTCAGTATTTTCAGTAACACAGAAGGACGGTACAAGGATATGAGGGTTACTGTTAACAGAAATCAAGGACTTGAGTCAGACCAGTAAGAGTCTCACTTAGTTTTAATTACATACCGCTGTGTAACCTCTGGCATGTAGCAGCCAATCTTGGCCTCTTTTATAAAATAGGGATGACATTACCATCTCTTGGTGAAGATTAACTAAATAGTGCATATCCAAACACCCCAAATAGTACCTGGCAGAAGGCAAGCACTCTGTAAAAGGTAACTTTATTATTGTTACTATCGTCGACTCAGCCAGAGGCCAAAGCTACTCTTTCCCTGGGAACAGAAACCTCCCATAAAGTAGAAAGTTCTGTCCTCTTGGGTTAATCATCATTCTAGACTTGCCTCTTTGGTGCTGGCAATTTATATGCACTAGGAATACCCAAAGTGTTTATCATTGAACGGAATCTTTGTGACCGAAGTCTAGAACTATGCATTTTAACCATTCCCAGGTGATTTTCATACACAGTAGGGCTTTGAAAACCAGCCCTACAATCTCCTATTGTTCCCCTCTGTGTGCAGGTGTTTCTCTGAAGCAATCCTCTGTCCTCCTCACACCTGCTGTAACTTATAGGAAACTCACAGCAGGCTTCTCCCTTTATAGTAGAGTGGCTTGGAGAGCCCACCACGAGGATGGGATCGTCTCTCTGGCTTGGAGGTTGGCGTCTCCTCTCCTGGTTTGGGGGTAAGTACTGATCCGTCCTGTTCTGGACTTGCTGATAGACAGGTTTTGCAAAGTTAGCCCAACCACCTTTGGGCAGGCGGATGAAGGAAAGACTGAAGGTCTCTGGGAGCAGAATGAATCTTCAGTGAGAAGACTTGGTAGCTGAACAAAATTTCAGAAATGCTAATATCTGTGTGTCCTTCATTTGGAGAGCTAGTCAGGTCTAGAGCAGAAGGCCCACTGCTACCAGTGAGGATGGAGCTGACTGCAGCCAGTGCCTGCCTTAGACTCCACTGAGAGTGAGGCTTTTGCGGGTATGTCTGAGTCTGACCTCCCTTGACTCATGTCTCTTTGCTCCAGAGTCACAGGCAGCATGGATGAACCTGGACCCAAGGGAGAAGCTATCTAGAGCCTAGCATTAGCTTGGGCTTATTTCCATTGGTTTCTGGCACTTAGGGTCGCAACGGGGTCTATAGAGTCTTCCATTCCTGTTTGAATAGTCAGGAGCCTTGCGGGAGTTGGAACGGTCTTGCCTTGTGCTGGCACATGATGAAGTTTTAATTGATTAGGGATGTCTGGTGTAAGTTTGGGGAGACTGCGAAGAGAGAGGCAAGCTTGGATGATCCAAGGGCTTTTATTTTGTGTCTTTGATGGTGCCCTCCTTCCCTTGAAGTAGATGCCTGAAAGCTTGTTAGGTGAGTTTTGAAAACCAGCTGTATCTCTAGGTCATTCAGGCAGAACCTGGTACGTTGCCTCCAGGTCCCACTGGCAGGAGGATTTTGCATTCCATTGAAGCTTGGACTCAGGCTAAGGCTTACGGTCCACAGAGGACTGAGGGAGAGGGAGGGGTTAACTGGGGACATCATAGATGCAGTAAGTTCCGATGCCTGCTTTTCAATTGAGTAGAAACTGATGAAAATACAGACAAGATTTATGTGGTATCCAACTCTGTGACTGTTCTGATTTCTCCACAGTGGAGGTGATTCTTACCTAATTCCCCTATGTATTGCAAGCACTTGAATTTATAAGGTGCCCATGTATTTTGACTGTGATAGAGGCGTTGCTGGAGAGGGACATATCACATCCTAGGATGCTCGAGAGTCCCTGGGACTGACCACCAAGTGAGGGTCCTTGGCTTCCTGCATTAAAGAATTCAAGCACAAGTCTAAGTAAAGTGAAAGTAAGTTTGTTTAGAGAGATACACACTCCATAGGCAGAATGCCCACCATCTCAGAAAGTGAGAGCAGCCCCAGGGCATAGGGTCATTTGTTTCTATGGGCTGAGTAATTTCATATGCTAATGAGTGGGAGGAATATTATTCCTATTTCAGGGAATGTGGAGATTCCCAGGAATTGGGCCACTACCCACTTTTTGGCCTTTTATGGTCCACCTTGGAACTATCTGTCACGGTGTAAGGGGGAGCAATTTTAGTATTACAATGAAGGTATAGTCAACTAAAGGTCAATGACCACACTGTTCTCGACGCCACCTTGGTTTCAGCTGATTCCAGCCGGTTTTTAGCACGTCCTAACAGCTGTGCCCCTTCTTCATTTATCTGGCGGTTGTGTCCTGCCCCTTTCCCTCCTGTCTCAGAGGGAAGGAATTACCAAGGAGCTTGGTCTGAGATTTCTGAGTGAAAACGTATCTTGTGTTCAGGTTCAGAGGAGAGAGACTCCTCCAGCTTCATGATGTGAAGGGAATCAGGTTCTTGCTGTCTCAGTGGGAAATAATTTTCATTTTTGAACAAATAAATAGTTGAAGCCAATAGGTTTCTCTTCTGTGTTGGCAGAAAACCCAGCCATCTGTGTGGCATAGCCTGAGGGCATTGGGGACCAAAGCTTCAGAGAATGTTCCAGGGAGACCTGGAGAGAGAAAAACAGAGACAGGGACCTAGCACTGGGGCCAGCAGTTTCCAAAGGACAAAGAGGCTGAGGTGGCTGAAAATGAAACAGGCAAGGAAGAGTTAAACAGTTTCTGAGAAGGAAGGACATGACAGCAGAGGGGGCTATCCTGAGGATGGATAGTCAGGAAGTAATAATTCATACACCCACACAGAAGATTATTCAGAAAACAATAAAGCGAGCTGATAAAGTTGGAAAGAGTGACCTGAATGCATGATGAAATGTGAATTGGAAATATTCTCACAAGTCTATATGTTCCTATCAATACATGAAAGTTGGAGAGAATATTGTTGTGTCTGTATTCCAAGAAGGACCACGCTGTGGTCAGCAAAGGAGCACACATGACTGATGGAAACTCACATTATTTGTGCTCACTCTCCAATCCCTATGCTCGGGAGGGAAAGGGAAAAAGAATAGACTTTTTCCCACTCTTTAGCTATAGGAGAGAGGAGAAGGGGTCTTACTCTTTCTCATCTGTGAGAGAGTGAAGTTACTGAATAAATACAAAGATGAATTTCCTGCTGTCAATTTCACTGCCTGCAAACCACCATCCCAAGAGGTGTATACACGGTGGCTGTTCAGCAGAAACTGTTTGCAGAAGTGGGCTTAGGAGAGCAGGTGGGTCGTTGCAATGCTGTGGAGGAAATTTTAGAAGCAGGGTTACCAGATATTGGCCTGACTGTCTTCAAAAAGTTTATTTTCTTCCCTGTGGGAATCACATCATTATTGACAAATATACCTCTTCAAGAAAACTTTCCCAGAGTCCCCTGACGCTGGTTTGATGGAGCAATTTAAAATACCTCTTCTCTCTAGCTCATGACGAGTGCTCAGCAGCTGGCTTTGCTTGGGAAGTAAGTCACTGAGGCAGTCACTGCGTCTGGGGAGTGGGAATCTACAGTTTGTCATAATCAAGCAGAAGGCATCTAAATTTTTATTCTTGTTTACGGTACTGTGTGACTCCTAGGCTATGTACCTGTATCCTTAGGTAAAAATACCATTTTGGGGGCGTGTGCTGTGCTAATGCGAGCAAAAAGATAAATCCCCTTAAGAACCTAGATGGAGGTTTGGGAAAGATAACAGTGGAACAGTCCCTGAGCCCTGGAAAGATTTATTGAAGTGAATTCTCATTAAGTGACCAAGTCAAAGACATGTGAAGAGCTCCGCTACATTTATAACTACTAAGTTAAGCTAGGGAACATTGAACTGACAGGTAGGTCACCCCTTAGGCAAGTGGCTTCCTTTTTTTTCTTTCCTTCAGGAAAAGAGGAAATAGCATAGTAAGACTGAAAGGTCATTTATAAAGATCAGATGCAAAGTAAGCGAAGCTTTCTTTGTAACTGAACTCCTTTTACAGGTGTGTTGGATACAGCCAATGAGTAATTTAGCTTAATGCTTCACAAATGAAGATGAGAGCAAAGGTCATGATCTTTTCTGTCCTTAAGACGTGCCAGGAACAAGCAGTTTGCCTCTCAGAAACTGTGCCCAGGAATAAAAAGAAAGCTAGAGATAGTATACTGTATTAAAGACTTCAGACTCTTATGTTAAAATTAGCCTGGTTCTATTTAGCCTGGGGAATAAACTTAAGGGTTAAGCTGAGTTTTAATCAAGTTGAAAGACTGGAGTCAACTTTTCTTTGACTTTTTGTTCTTTCACGTTTGCTTCAAATAGCAATTTCTGCAATGCTTTAAATACCCACAGTGCCTTAAAATAACATACACACTTTTTAATCAAAACTCTTATAGAAAGCCCCAACTATGCAACTCGTTAGCTATTTTCCCTGTATCTATTCAGGAAGAAGTACAGAATGCAGAGACTGCACATTCAGTGACTTGTAATGAGAGAGGGTCCAAATTTCAGCTGCAGGGTCTATAAGGAACAAACCAGTCTGGAAAGGGCATGGCTTAGACAATGATCTTTATTAAGTGATGGCAAAGCTTGAAGTTACTGACATCATTTTAGAATTACTGTCTTCTAGGCAGGGTGCAAGAGTTACCGTCAACATTTAAGGCTGCTTTCAGTATGGAGAGAAACAGTATAGAAGTTGGAATCTCTGGGTTTGGGTTCCAGATTTGCTGTTTACTTTTAGTTCAGCAGAAAACAGTTTACTTTTAGTTCATTCTGTAAAGTCTAGACTTTATGTTTTTGCCTTTGCTTTTACCCTGTAATCATCACTCAAAGATTCCATGTCTCAAATGAGCATACCTTCTAGTTCATCCCTTCTCTGCTGCCCTAAAATTCTTTGTCACCCATCACTTTTATACCCAAAGTGTATTCTGAGAACCACTACCACTGACCTGAGGTGGTTTATTAATATTCTTATTTCTGGGGCCCACCTCCCTCTGCTAGAAAATAATTTCATGAGGAAGGAGGGGGTGTGTACAGCAACCATGGGATTTGCATTCTTAGTGAGCCACCCAGGCCATATCCCAGACAATTTTATCAGACTCTTAGAGGTAGAACACAGGCATCAATGTATTCTTTTAAAAATGTGTCTGGTGATTCTATGGTGTAACCCAGATTAAGACCTACTGCCCAGAAATTAGCTAAATAGTAGGTCCTCAGTGTATGTGTGTTAAATGAAAAGTCCTCTGGGGTTCTCCAGATATGTCATGAATGTATGATGTGATCGTTTGAAGCATAATCTCACATTCTCTAAACCTCCTTGCGTTTGACTGAAGAGCGGGAATGACATCATTTTCTGTGATTGAAAGATACTCAGTAACCTTTAAAAGGAAGATTGAGAGTGAAAGAACTAGAAATTTGAAGGTAGGAAAAGGAAGGGCGGCTTTGAGGATAAATGTCACATCTCTGTCAATGTGATCAGCACAGCCAAGATCTGTGTGGAGCTCATGTAGACAGCAGAGATACCGGAGCTCCTGGAGGATTTTCACCTCCTGTGAGGAATTACCAGACCCCTTGATTCAAGGCTGTGACATTGCTTCGAGCAACTTGCTAATGCAAAAGGACTATTTGACTAAGAGACATGACATTTTTGCCCTCAGGAACTTGAGTTACCAGTTTGTTTTCCAAAAAATTTTGTCCTGTTACTCAGCCTTTAAGGACATGTGTTGTCTTGGCAATAACGTTCACTTTTGCATGAGACGGGTCTGAAATAAATTATATGTGACAGTGTGCAACCTGAAATTCGAACTTGCTGAGCTGTCACATTAAAATCTACATGACATTTTTTTTAAAGAGAAATATTCCTAATCTCCCTTTCTTGCTTTAGTTATGTACCCCATACCAGTAAAATGTCTCTTGCATATAATTTAAACTCTATGAGGATATACAAAAAGGAATGTTGGTATAATCATTGTGTTAAGAGTTTGTACCATGTGTGAAATAGAGGGCATCTGTGATGTAAAAAACAAAAAAAAAACCAAACCAAACCCCCAAAACCTTTGAAAAATGGTTTTCCTCTTTCATCTCTACCCCCATCCTTATGGACTTCTCTAGGGGTGTGCATTTCTATGCTTGGGAATCGTTGCCTTGGCAAGTTGGTGTTAAAGGGTATGCTGTGTCTGTCAGTCCTGCTAGGACAGAAAATAGTATTGATACTCACTGTAGTAGGCAGAATAATGGCTCCCCAAAGATGTCAACATCTTAATTCCCAGAACCTATGAATGTCCCTTTACATAGCAAAAGGGATTGTGCAGACATGATTAAATTAAGGATGGGAAGATTATTCTGGATTGTCTAGGTGAGCCTGATCTAATCACATGAGTTTTCAAAAGTGGAAAACCTTTCCTGGCTGTGGTCAGAGGGAGATAAGACTATGGAAGAGGAGAGAACCAGAGAGACAGCAGCATGAACAGGACTGGACCCAATGTCACTGGTTTCTAGTGAAGTTGGAGGAAGGAACCGCAAGCCGAGGAAGGCAGACAGCCTCTAGAAGCTGAGAAAAGCAAGATGTTCTCCCCTAGAGCCTTCAGGAAGGAACACAGCCTTGTGAGACCCATGTCAGACTTCTGAGCTCCAGAACTGTAAGATAAGAAACTTGTGGTGTTTTTAAACCACTAAGGTTGTGGTCATTTGTTATAGCAGCAATGGAAACAAATACACTCACTGTCCTGGATTGAGGGTCAGGGGGCCTGGGGCCTGGTGTTCTTCATCATGCAGGAAGCTGTACTCCATGAGCTGTGACACACTGTGAGCTACTTTTTCCTCATCTGATAAATAAAGGAGTTGGTTCTAATGAGCTGTTTTCAAACGTTTTTACTCACATAACTTTTCTTCAAAAGAAACGTTGCATGGAAGATGGAGCTTCTCTGTTGAAGCAGAGAGGTGTGGAGCCTGGTGGGTGGGAGCAGGGCAGGCTGCCAGGAGGGTTCATTTAGGACAGCAGCTCCTGCTGAGGGAAGGCAGTGGGACTTATAGGTCCACGGGTCTGTATTTATAAGCAATGGACTTGTTGAATAATATACATGGGAAAATTTGTTTTTATTGAAGTATAGTTGATGTACAATATTATGTAAGTTACAAGTGTACAATACAGCAATTCACAATTTTTAAATGTTATACTCCATTTATAGTTATTATAAAATATTGGCTATATTCCCTGTGGTATACAATATATCCTTGTAGTTTATTTTATACATAAGAGTTTGTATCTCTTAATCCTCCATGGGGAAATTTTTAAGGGAAATATATCTGGTAGGACTGACCATCAGAGCAAGCATTCTGAAAATTATATTGTCAGAAAGTTGAAAATAGTGCATTCCTGTTTTGAATGAGGTGTTCCTCTCCTTGAGAAAGCACATTCTGTATTTCCTTAAGAAACTAGGATGAAATCAGAGGCGAAAACTTGTCTGAAGCTATGTTAACATAGAACATGATTTTGCTGAATCAAGTTTGTGAAAAGTTCAGTGAAACAACATTCAGTTGTTTTAGATAATATGAAAATAATTTATTTGACTATATGGTTAACTTTCAAATGGGTGTGTTTTGGATTTAGGAGCTAGCCTCTGATTCACATGTGATTTTTTAGCAACCTTAGTTCTTTGGTAAACCGTAGTATTCTGGTGCTGCTTGTTTTTTTTTTAAATTTATTTCATTGAAGTATAATTGATTTACAATGCTGTGTTAATTTGTACTGTACAGCAAAGTGATTCAGTTATATATATATTCTTTTTCATATTCTTTTTCATTATAGTTTATCCAAGGATACTGAATATAGTTCCGTGTGCTACACAGTAGGACCTTGTTGTTTATCTATTCTATATATAATAGTTTACATATGCTAATCCCAAACTCCCAAAGCATCCCTCCCCCAACACCCCTCCCCCTTGGCAACCACAAGTCTCTTCTCTACGGCTGTATGTTTCTGTTTCCTAGATAAGTTCGTTTGTGTCATATTTTAGATTCCACATATCAGTGATATCATATGATAGTTGTCTTTCTCTGTCTGACTTGACTTCACTTAGTATGGTAATCTCTAGGTCCATCCATGTTGCTGCAAATGGTATTATGTCATTCTTTTTGATGGCTGAGTAATTTTCCATTGTGTATATGTACCACATCATCTTTATCCATTCATCTGTTAGTGGGCATTTAGGTTGTTTCCATGTCTTGGCTATTGTGAATAGTGCTGCTTTGAACATGGGGGTGCATGTATCTTTTTGAGTTAAGGTTTTCTCCAGACATATGCCCAAGAGTAGGATTGCTGGATCATATGGCAACTCTATTTTTAGTTTTTTGAGGAACCTCCATACTGTTTTCCATAGTGGCTTCACCAATTTACATTCCCATCAACAGTGTAGGAGGGTTCCCTTTTCTCCACAACCTCGCCGCCATTTGTTATTTGTGGATTTTTTAATGATGGCCATTCTGACCAGTCTGAGGTGGTACCTCATTGTAGTTTTGATTTGCATTTCTCTAATAATTGTGCTACATGCTTTTTGATGGTTATTTTCAATACAAATGGAAATATTACCTTGCAACTCAAAACTAATGTTTTGAGAAACTGTGGATAGGGGGAAATTTGATATTCAGAAGCAATATAATTCTCTCAGGAGAAGATGGGGTGATATTCTAGACAGCAGTACTATGGATGAGCTAGTAATAGATGGAGCATAGGTTTAGAAGAGCAGTGAAATGATGATGACACAGCAGGGACCCTGACATGGCATGTATGTATGTGTATATATACGCACGTTTACATGTACATGTAAATATATGCATACATACATATAACTGTAAGTATATTTATAATACAAAGACATCCTGAGTATTAAAAATGACATTTTCAACCTGCAAGAAAGAAAATCTAAATTATTTGTAAACTCACCACCCAAAGACATAACACTTCTGTGTGTCTTCTGGTCTTTTTCTGTGGCATCCAAATTCCTCACATAATCACCCTCATTCACTAAAAGATGTTTCAATATCATCATCAAGATCATCATTTTCTAAGTTAGACAGGCCTAAGAATTTGAGTTCTTCTGTGTTACAGGAACCCAGTCACTTAACTTTTCTAAGATTTACTCAACTGTACAAAGAATACAACTACTATACAAATAATACTAAGAGTGTTGTCCCAGGGATACATGCGCCCCATTTCCCCAGAGAGCTGGACTTCATTGTGCTGCCTTGGGTCATCCTGCTTTTTCTCAAGTGTTCTCTAGGTGACTGTGATGCAGTCAGGACTGAAAAGCTGTGCACTAATGTATGCAAAGCTCTCGATACCTAGAGTTCAAAAAGGCACAAGGATCATTATTGTTTTGTGTTTTCTTTGAAAATAAAATGTATTAATAAAACACGCTATCACCTGTATTTTTGTTTTTACTTTCTATATGAGGTACAGCTCTTATTGCCAAGTATGTGTCGCTACCTTCTTTATCAGTTTCCATGGCTGCATGGTATTCAGTAGTATCATTACACTCCAATTTATTTGATTAGCTGCACATTAGAAATTAAAGTCATTTTAAGTATTCGATTGGTCTAAAGAATATTGCAAAGAGGCTTGTACTTATAAATCTTTATAGCTGTTCAACTATTTTCTTAGGAACTGCTGGCTCAGAGGGTACATCCATTTTGGAGGATTTTGAACATTGCCAAGTTGCCCTGCTTAATGGAATCATCAATATCATTTAGGATGTATTAGGACTACAAATAAGACGAAACTTAGTTCAGATTGACTTAAACAATAAAGGAGATTTATTGGCTTAAATAACTGGCAAATCTAGAGATTAAGTGAATTTTAGGGCTAGTTGGATTCAGCATTTCAATGATACCATCAAGGACCTGTCTACATCACTTCATCTCTCCCCTTAGCCCTATTTCGTACCAGCTTTTTCTGTGCTCAAAATAAGGCTGCCAACAGTTCCTGGGGCAGCAGGCTTCCTCATTCAGATACAGTGAGAGAAAGGATCTCTTTCAGATGCTTTGCCAAGAACAAGGGAGCTGCTTTCCTTAAAATTTCAGCAAACCATGCCACACCTCTTATTGGTCTGATTTTGATTGATCAGAGATGAGAATATCCTGATGAGTTGATGAGTTTATGCCCGAGTCCCATGCCCTACCCTTAAAGGAGGGGTGGGGTAGGCTTCTTTCATAGCTCCTAAGGTACAGGAGAGAGGCTTGGATACCTTGAAGGAAGGGGGAGCATGAGAAGGGAGAATGCACTTTGAGAAGACAACCACAATGACCAAGATCAACAAAATTCCAAAGACAATCATCAGGATGTTGCCCAAAAATTTGAAAAGAGGGGAAGAAAGTGAGTTGATGAGAAATGAGGCTTTGCATTGGTTTGAGCAAGTCTACCAAAATCTACCATTGGCAACTTAGTCATTTCTATAGCTGGAGAGGATAATCAGTTAACATGCCCTTTACTTAAGAAAGTAAAGTAC
Source organism: Balaenoptera musculus (assembly GCF_009873245.2). NCBI lineage: Eukaryota > Metazoa > Chordata > Mammalia > Artiodactyla > Balaenopteridae > Balaenoptera > Balaenoptera musculus. Next base: position 127,660,978 of record NC_045787.1, read on the forward strand.
TCCCACCCTGCCTCCCCAGAATGTGGCATGGTGTATTATGTCCATACTCATCTGGTGAATTTTACATAGTAGTAGGCTGTTGGGTTAATCTGCAGCCAGAGTGAGCAAATTCAATTTCGTATAATATTTTGTAGTTCAAGTAAATCATTTCTTACAACAAACATAAACGCCAATCTTAAGTAGTTAAACCATTTATAAAATAATTCAGCAAGGCTGTGGTAGGAATGGAGAATTTGTAGTTCTAACAAGTTCCCAGGTGAGAGTGATGTTGCCTGTTAATGGGCCCATGCTTTGAGAAACACTGCCACACTGTATGTATATCGCAGGTGACCTCAGGTGTTGGAGAATCCTGGGTATGAATCTGTCTGCTTATCAGCTCTGAGAACTAGGGAAGGTTCCTTAACCTCTAAGTCTCAGTTTCCCTAATGTTGAAATTGGGAATAACAGTAACACTATCTCATCCTGTTGTGGTGAGGATTAAATTGGAAGAGAGAATTAATGTACTACTTAACCTTATCTCAGCTCAGGTGTCGCCTACTCAGGGAAGCTTTCCCGATATCTACTATTGGGCCAGTTTTCTTTTTTACATGCTCAAATACAACCTAACTCTTTTCTTTAAAGGGCACTCATCCCAATTTTTTTATGCATTCATGGGTAGGGTTATATTTCATTAATATCTGTCTTACCAACAAAAGTGTGGGTTTCAAGAGGGCAAGGATGTCTGTTTTTTTTTTTTTAACATCTTTATTGGAGTATAACTGCTGTACAATATTGTGTTAGTTTCTGCTGTATAACAAAGTGAATCAGCTATATGTATACATATATCCTCATATCACCTCCCTCCCACCCTCCTTATCCCACCCCTCTAGGTTGTCAAAAAGCACCGAGCTGATCTCCATGTGCTATACAGCTGCTTCCCGCTAGCTATCTATTTTATATTTGGTAGTGTATATATGTTAATGTTACTCTCCCACTTCATCGCAGCTTACCCTCCCCCTCTCTGTGTCCTCAAGTCCATTCTCTATGTCTGCATCTTTATTACTGTCCTGTCCCTAGATTCATCAGGACCATTTCTTTTTAGATTCCATATATATGTGTTTTTATCTTTCTGACTGACTTCACTCTGTATGACAGACTCTAGGTCCATTCACCTCACTACAAAAAACTCAATTTTGTTTCTTATTATGGCTGAGTAATATTCCATTGTATATATGTGCTACATCTTCTTTATCCATTTATCTGGCAATGGACACTTAGGTTGTTTCCATGTCCTGGCTATTGTAAATAGTGCTGCAATGAACATTGTGGTACATGTCTCTTTTTGAATTGTGGTTTTCTCTGGGTATATACCCAGTAGTGGGATTGCTGGGTCATGTGGTAGTTCTATTTTTAGTTTCTTAAGGAACCGCCATACTGTTCTCCATAATGGGTGTATCAATTTACATTCCCACCAACAGTGCAAGAGGGTTCCCTTCTCTCCACACCCTCTCCAGCATTTATTGTTTGTAGATTTTTTGATGATGGCCATTCTGACTGGTGTGAGGTGATCCCTTATTGAGGTTTTGATTTGCATTTCTCTGATTAGTGATGTTGAGCATCCTTTCATATGTTTGTTGGCAATCTGTAAAACTTCTTTGGAGAAATGTCTATATAGGTCTTCCACCCATTTCTGGATTGGGTTGTTTGTTTTTTTTTAATATTGAGCTGTGTGTGCTGCTTGTATATTTTGGAGATTAATCCTTTGTCAGTTGCTTCATTTGCAAATATTTTCTCCCATTCTGAAGGTTGTCTTTTTGTCCTGTTTATGGTCTCCTTCATTGTGCAAAAGCTTTTAAGTTTCATTAGATCCTATTTGTTTATTGTTATTTTTATTTCCCTTTCTATAGGAGGTGGGTCAAAAAGGATCTGGCTGTGATTTATGTCATAGAGTGTTCTGCCTATGTTTTCCTCTGTTTTATAGTGTCTGGCCTTACATTTAGGTCTTTAACCCATTTTGAGTTTATTTTTGTGTATGGTGTTAGGAAGTGTTCTAATTTCATTCTTTTACATGTAGCTGTCCAGTTTTCCCAGTACCACTTACTGAACAGGCTGTCTTTCCTTCCATTGTATATTCTTGCCTCCTTTGTCAAAGATAAGGTGAGCATATGTGCGTGGGTTTATCTCTGGGCTTTCTATCCTGTTGCATTGATCTATATTTCTGTTTTTGTTCCATTACCATACTGTCTGTATGATACTACAGACAGCTACTGATACTACAATCAGCTACTGTTGATTACTGTAGCTTTGTAGTATAGTCTGATGTCAGGGAGGTGATTCCTCCACCTCCATTTTTTTTTTTTTCTCAAAATTGCTTTGGCTATTCAGGGTCTTTTGTGTTCCATACAAGTTGTGAAATTTTTTGTTCTACTTCTGTGAAACATGCCATTGGTAGTTTGAAAAGGATCGCATTGAATCTGTAGATTGCTTTGTGTAGTACAGTCATTTTCACAATGTTAATTCTTCCAATCCAAGAAAATGGTATATCTCTCTCTCTCTTTGTATCATCTTTAATTTCTTTCATCAATGTCTTATAGTTTTCTGAATACAGGTCTTTTGTCTCCTTAGGTAGGTTTATTCCTAGGTATTTTATTCTTTGTGTTGCAATGGTAAATGGGAGTATTTCCTTAATTTCTCTTTCAGATTTTTCATCATTAGTGTATAGAAATGCAAGAGATTTCTGTACATTAATTTTGTATTCTGCTACTTTACCAAATTCATTGATTAGCTCTAGTAGTTTTCTGCTGAAATCCTTAGGATTCTCTACGTATAGTATCATGTCATCTGCACTGACAGCTTTACTTCTTTTCCGATTTGGATTCCTTTCATTTCTTTTTCTTCTCTGAGTGCTGTGGCTAAAACTTCCAAAACTATGTTGAATAATAGTGGTGAGAGTGGGCACCCTTGTCTTGTTCCTGATCTTAAGGAAATGTTTTCAGTTTTTCAACATTGAAGATGATGTTGGTTGTGGGTTTGTCATATATGGACTTTATTATATTGAGGTAGGTTCCCTTTATGCCTACTTTCTGGAGAGTTTTTATCATAAATTAGTGTTAAATTTTGTTGAAAGCTTTTTCTGCATCTATTGAGATTATCATATGGTTTTTATCCTTCAATTTGTTAATATGGTGTATCTCATGGATTAATTTGCGTATATTGAAGAATCCTTGCATTCCTGGGATAAACCCCACTTGATCATGGTGTATGATCCTTTTAATATGCTGTTGGATTCTGTTTGCTAGTATTTTGTTGAGGAGTTTTGCATCTATGTTCATCAGTGATATTGGCCTATAGTTTTCTTTTTTTTGTGACATCTTTGTCTGGTTTTGGTATCAGGGTGGTAGTGGCCTCGTAGAATGAGTTTGGGAGTGTTCCTCCCTCTGCTATATTTTGGAAGAGTTTGAGAAGGATAGGTGTTAGCTCCTCTCTAAATGTTTGGTAGAAATCACCTGTGAAGCCATCTGGTCCTGGGTTATTGTTTGTTGGAAGATTTTTAATCACATATTTATTTCAGTGCTTGTGATTGGTGTGATCATATTTTCTGTTTCTTCCTGGTTCAGTCTTGGAAGGTTGTGCTTTTCTAAGAATTTGTCCATTTCTTCCAGGTTGTCCATTTTATTGGCATATAGTTGCTTGTAGTAATCTCCAATGATCTTTTGTATTTCTGCAGTGTCAGTTGTTACTTCTCCATTTTCATTTCTATTTCTCTTGATTTGAGTCTTAACCCTTTGTTTCTTGATGAGTCTGGTTAATGTTTTATCAATTTTGTTTATCTTCTCAAAGAAGCGACTGTGAGTTTTATTGATCTTTGCTATTGTTTCCTTCATTTCTTTTTCATTTATTTCTGATCTGATCTTTATGATTTCTTTCCTTCTGCTAACTTTGGGTTTTTTTTGTTCTTTCTCTAATTGCTTTAGGTGTAAGTTTTGGTTGTTTATTTGAGAAGTTTGTTGTTTCTTGAGGTAGGATTGTATTGCTATAAACTTCCTTCTTAGGACTGCTTTTGCTGCATCCCAAAGTTTTGGGGTTATCATGTTTTCATTGTCATTTGTTTCTAGATGCTTTTTGATTACATCTTTGATTTTTTTTCAGTGATATCTCGGTTATTTAGTAGCATATTGTTTAGCCTCCATGTGTTTGTATTTTATACAGTTTTTTTCCCGTAATTGATAACTAGTCTCATAGTGTTGTGATTGGAAAAGATACTTGATACAATTTCAGTTTTCTTAAATGTACCAAGGCTTGATTTGTGACCCAAGATGTGATCTATCTTGGAGAATGTTCCATGAGCACTTGAGAAGAAAGTGTATTCTGTTGTTTTGGATGGAATGTCCTATAAATATCAATTACATCTATCTGGTCTACTGTGCCTTATAAAGCTTGTGTTTCCTTATTTATTTTCACTTTGGAAGATCTGTCCATTGGTGAAAGTGGGGTGTTAAAGTCCCCTACTATGATTGTGTTACTGTCGATTTCCCCTTTTATGGCTGTTAACATTTGCCTTTTGTATTGAGGTGCTCCTATGTTTGGTGCATAAATATTTACAATTGTTATATCTTCTTCTTGGATTGATCCCTTGATCATTATGTAGTGTCCTTCTTTGTCCCTTTTAATAGTCTTTATTTTAAAGTCTATTTTATCTGATATGAGTATTGCTACTCCAGCTTTCTTTTGATTTCCATTTGCATGGAATATCTTTTTCCATCCCCTCACTTGCACTCTGTATGTGTCCCTAGGTCTGAAGTGTGTCTCTTGTAGACAGCATATATACAGGTCTTGTTTTTGTATCCATTCAGCCAGTCTGTGTCTTTTGGTGGGAGCATTTAATCCATTCACGTTTAGGGTAATTATCGATATGTATGTTCCTATTACCATTTTCTTAATTGCTTTAGGTTTGTTATTGTAGATCTTTTCCTTGTCTTGTGTTTCCTGCCTAGAGAAGTTCCTTTAGCATTTGTTGTAAAGCTGGTTTGGTGGTGCTGAATTCTCTTAGCTTTTCTTGTCTGTAAAAGTTTTAATTTCTCCATTGAATCTGAATGAGATCCTTGCTGGGTAGAATAATCTTGGTTGTAGGTTTTTCCCTTTCATCACCTTAAGTATGTCCTACCAGTCCCTTCTGGCTTGCAGAGTTTCTGTTGAAAGATCAGCTGTTAACCTTATGGGGATTCCCTTGTATGTTATTTGCTGTTTTTCCCTTGCTGCTTTTAATATATTTTCTTTGTATTTAATTTTTGATAGTTTGATTAATATGTGTCTTGATGTTTTTCTCCTTGGATTTATCCTGTATGGGACTCTCTGTGCTTCCTGCACTTGATTGACTATTTCCTTTCCCATGTTAGGGAAGTTTTCAACTATAATCTCTTCAAATTTTTTCTCAGACCCTTTTTCTCTTCTTCTTCTGGGACCCCTATAATTCGAATGTTGGTGCATTTAATGTTGTCCCAGAGGTCTCAGACTGTCCTCAATTCTTTTCATTCTTTTTTCTTTATTCTGCTCTGTGGTAGTTATTTCCATTATTTTATCTTCTAGGTCACTTATCTGTTCTGCCTCAGTTATTCTGCTATTAATTCCTTCTAGAGAATTTTTAATTCCATTTATTGTGTTGTTCATCATTGTTTGTTTGCTCTTTAGTTCTTCTGGGTCCTTGTTAAACGTTTCTTGTATTTTCTCCATTCTGTTTCCAAGATTTTGGATCATTTTTGCTATCACTATTCTGAATTCTTTTTCAGGTAGACTGCCTATTTCCTCTTCATAGGTTTGGTCTGGTGGGTTTTTACCTTGCTCCTTCATCTGCTGCATATTTCTCTGTCTTCTTGTTTTGTTTAACTTACTGTGTTTTGGGTCCCCTTTTTGCAGTCTGCACATTCGTAGTTCCTGTTGTTTTTGTTGTCTGTCCCCAGTGGGTATGGTTGGTTCAGTGGCTTGTGTAGGCTTCCTGGTTGAGGGAACTGGTGCCTGTGTTCTGGTGGGTGGGGCTGCATCTTGTCTTTCTGGTGAGCAGGGCTGCATCCGGTGGTGTGTTTTGGGGTGTCTGTGAACTTAGTATGATTTTAGGCAGCCTCTCTGCTAATGGGTGATGTTGTGTTCCTGTCTTGCTAGTTGTTTGGCATGGGGCATCCAGCACTGGAGCTTGCTGGTTGTTTGGTGGAGCTGGGCCTTAGTGTTGAGGCAGAGATTTCTGGGAGAGCTCTTGCCGACTGATATTACGTGGGGTCAGGATGTTTCTGGTGGTCTGGTGTCCTGGACTCAGCCCTCCCACCTCAGAGGCTCAAGCCTGACACCCTGCAAGAGCACCAAGACCCTGTCAGCCACACAGCTCAGAAGAAACGGAAGAAAAAGCAGGAAAAATAAAAAATAAAATAAAATAAAAAGAAGAGAGCAACCAAACCAATAAACAAATCCACCAATGATAACAAGCACTAAAAACTAAATTAAGATAAACATAAAAATCAGAAAGAAATCAGTTGCAGAAAGCAAACCCCAAGTCTACAGTTGCTCCCCAAAGTCCACTCCTCAATTTTGGGACGATTTGTTGTCTATTCAGGTATTCCACAGATGCAGGTTTCATCAAGTTGGTTGTGGGGATTTAATCCACTGATCCTGAGGCTACATGGTGAAATTTCCGTTTCTGTCTTTTCGCACAGCTTCTCGGGTTCAGCCTTGGTTTTGGCCCCACCACTGTATGTATGTCACCCTTAGGTGTCTGTTCCCCACCCAGACAAGAGGGGTTTAAAGCAGTGGCTGATTAGGGCTCTCTTGCTCACTCAGGCCAGGGAGAAAGAGGGGTACAAAGTCATAATTGGAATGTGGGTCATGCCTGTGGTGGCAGAGGCCGGCATGACATTGCAACAGCCTGAGATGTACCCTGTGTTCTCCCCGGGAAGTTGTTCCTGGATCTCAGGACCCTGGCAGTGGTGTGCTGCACAGGTTCCCAGGGAGGTTGTGGGTAGTGACCTGTACTTGCATACAGGATTCTTGGTGGCAGCAACAGCAGTTAGCTGTTAGTTAGCTGTTAGTTAGCGTTTCATGCCCATCTCTGCAGCCTGAGCTGATAACCACAGCTTGTGCCTGTCTCTGGAGCACACTTAGGTGGTGCTCTACCTTCTGTGGGCACACAGGGAAGTAATCTCCTCTCCTCACGCACCCTGAAACAATGGTCTCTTGCCTCTTAGGCAGTTCCAGACTTTTTCCCTGACTCCCTCCTGGCTAGTCATGGTGCACTAGCCCCCTTTGGGCTGTCCTTCATGCAGCCAACCCCAGTCCTCTCCCTGGGAGCTGACCTCCTGAGCCCAGGCCTCAGCTCCCAGCCCCCACCCGCCCCATCAGGTGAGCAGACAAGCGTCTCAGGTTGGTGAGTGCTGGTAGGCACCGATCCTCTGTGCGGGAATCTCTCTGCTTTGCCTTCTGCACCCTTGTTGCTGTGCTCTCCTCCGTGGCTCTGAAGCTTCCCCCCTGTCCATCCCTGTCTGTCAGTGAAGGGGCTTCCTAGTGTGTGGGAATTTTCCTCCTTCACAGCTCCCTCCCAGAGGTACAGGTCTCATCCCTATTCTTTTGTCTCTGTTTTCTCTTTTTTCTTTTGCCCTACCCAGGTACCTGGGGATTTTCTTGCCTTTTGGGAAGTCTGAGGTCTTCTGCCAGCATTCAGTAGTTGTTCTGTAGGAGTTGTTCCACATGTAGATGTATTTCTGAGGTATTTGTGGGGAGGAAGGTGATCCCCACGTCTTACTTCTCCACCATCTTGAAGGTCCCCCACTCTGTTATTTTTTAAGCTAATCATTGCATCCTCAGTGCCTCGTAGCCCTGCACAGGACACCTGTTTTACATATATTTTTAAATTATTTTAACATGTAAAGCAATCAACAAAATTCCTGGAGCAGTAAGCATTTAACTTATGTTGTTAAAAATGTAAAATTAGAGTTGTATATTTTCCCTTAATTGTTTTAGGGGTATTCATCATCTGTTCTCACTCTCCCATCCACAATCTAAACTATAAGTTTCTTGAAGTACAAGAATAGAATTTTGTGGTGTGTGTGTTTTTGTGTGTGTGTGTGTGTGAGAGAGAGAGGGAGAGAGACTGACTTGTAAATGGTAATGTGTTCTAAAAATTTTCCATTGATTATAACTTCATGGATGTTCTTTGGCCATGACCCAGAGACACATAGGATACCCTGATCCTTGAGTAAAATTAGGGAGAAGGAAGGTGCCTCACAACTCCATTGATTATAAACTTGTAGTGTCTGTTGCAGGGTTCAGTAGGTCACTGGCTCCTAATCAGTGCCTGTGGATGAACAGACTCTCTCATTTAGACACACACAGCTAAGGAATGTTCTGTTTCTAGCAGCACCTAGGATGAAACCCTCCTTACCTTCTGTTGGAATCAGGGTATAGACATTGGGAAAGGTCATGCATTGATATACTTGAAAGACATTACGTGTGTGACCAGGTTCTAATTGGATTCCACCCTGTCATGAAAGAGATTGTACAGTGTTTCCTCAGGTGCTATCAGTCTAGCAATTCCCCTGGTAACATTCTGCCTTGCTACCATTCTTTCAAACCCAGACCCAGAGGAGTCTGGGATGTGGAAGTATTAACATTTAGATTAATTTCTCATGGCAGTTGGGTTATTGGATTTCTCTCTCTTTCCAACATACCTTAAACTAGTGTAACTATCACAGTCTCCAGTGGACCTCTTAAATAGAAAGCATTGGTGGAATAATGTCTACTGAAAAGATGGTATCAATTCCGTCTAGCTTCAGCATTTGGTACAAAAACCTTGCACTGAAATATATTTGCAAAGACGTCATTATTTGTATTCCAGGGGCCTTTGAAAGATCATTAAGTCCTTCCACGTCTCTAAGTGGAACAACTGCTTGGCCAGGTCGGAAATGTAATTGTCATGACATATATGAGACAAATTGTCCTCTTCTGCTTTAATCTTTTCTGATGAAATCAAACATATATTTAATAGTTCAGATAAAATTCTTTAAAAAATAAAGTTTGGAGAAAATTGGGAACTTATAGTTTTATTATTAGATGAATTATTCCCTAATACATAGTTGAAATTCATTTATGTGTAATGAGTATGAATTTTGTTCCACATAACTCAGTATAAGAAATACCACATCAGTTCATTTCTCTGTATCAAATTGAATTCAACTCTGAGACCCACCTTTCCAACTGCTGAGTTTTGAGGCACCTTCCTTCTCCCTGATTTTACTCAAGGATCTGGGTATCCTATGTGTCTTTGGGTCATCGCCAAAGAACATCCATAAAGTTCAGCTCACCATGGTTGTGTAGGGAACTCACTGTCCCAACTTGATGACCCATTGGGGGAGGGTGACTCTGTCACTGTGTACTGAGTGTGAACCTGCTGACCATTTATGACAGCTCCTAAGGAATGATGAAAGAGAATAGAATAGACTCTTCCCTCAAACACATCTGATGGTGTTGCTTCTCAGTTTTTAAGACATGTAATTGTTGACACATAACTTGAGCATACAGTGATAACCAGATGTTAGAGCACAGTTTATGCACTAGAAGAGCAAGATAGTGAGAAGGTAATCAAAGGCTGCCACTTCTTAAAAATCTTTGCTGTTCCACCAAATCAACAGGGTAGACCTTACCTGCCAAGTTAAATCCTGGGTACCTTCACCTATTCCCCTTTCCCACTCCATCCTCACCCTTTGCTGGGCATCTAGTGAAAGACCTGTAAAAATAAAAGCTACTCTTCACTTACACAATTGCATCCCTCAAAAGGAAATGCCAAACCTCTTTTCTTCTTCTACTTGAAGAAGCTTGCTTAGGAAATCAGTCTGTATTGGATATTTGTGGTTGTCCCCCTAGTAAACATATGCACCATTGCCATAAGCTTCTGATTCCCATTTGGAGATCCATGTTATTCCTGGGAAGCTGGCCCAATCCTTGGAAAAACCTCACCTATTGAATGGGATAAACAGATGTTGATCATTACTCAATGCGAGCCTTTTGATGGGCAAGAGGTGTTCTTACTCTTTTCCAACCTCTGTCTTAGGTCCTTGTACTTGAGCCTCAGGGCTTGGACTTTTTCAGTGTTCCTGTTCCTCCCCCTGGGCTGCCAAATTCTGCCTTGTATCAGAGAGTCTTGCTTGAGAGCAAGTTTCCTGCCCCTCCTCCAATGGTTGAGTTTCCTGACCCTCCCTTAGTGGAAGGGGTGGCTTTGGCCTGGGACTGGGAGGTGAGAGTTTCCCACCCTTTTCTAGAAGAAGATTTTTCTTGTTCCACCGAGATTCCATTCTTACTTTTCCAACAGGAAAAAAATCCACGTTTAACAAAATTTTAAAAATTTTTTGTTTTTGATGAGGTTATGGCAAAACAGCCTCGCTTAAATGTTGCTGGGCAGATTGCTAATAGATCTGACCCCTATGGAGAGGAAATTTGATGACATCAAAGAAAATTACGTGTTTTCTCAATGGCAAATTGAGAAATGAATTTTAGGAATCTGTTCCTAAAATATGTTGGAACAAATATGAAACAACATATGTGCAAGATTTTTTTATTGTACCGTAATTATGAAACAAAAGAATAGACCCATCTGGTGGAATAAATGATATATCTATACAACGGAGTGTTAAGCTGCCATCTGAAAAAATGAAGGAAAATACCTGACATTCATGGCCACAGATATGGAGACATTTCCAGGCTATATTGTCAAGTGGAAAACTAAGAATGATAGGAAGGTAGGTAGATGAGACAGTTCATTTTATATGGTATCTTGGCTAGGCTGTGGTACCCACTTGTTTGGTCAAACACTAGTCTAGATGTTGCTGTGAAGGCATTTAGTAGACATGATTAACATTTATAGTCAGTTGACCTTAAGTAAAGCAGGTTATCTTCCACAATGCAGGTGAGCTTCATCCAGTCAGTTGAAGGCCATTGGAGCAAAACACAGGTTTCTCAGAGAAGGAATTCTGCCTCCAGACTGCAACATAGAATTCCTGCCTGAGTTTCCAACCTGCTGGCCTGCCCTGCAGGTTTCAGACTCAAGCCTGTAACATCAACTCTTCCCTGAATTTCCAGCCTCCCTACTTTACGTATCCTATTGGTTCTGTTTCTCTGGAGAGCCCTAATTGATACAGTAGATAAATAAAATGTTAGATATAGTATGCTGTGTTTTGTGTATAAGATACCAGAAGCATAAACTAGAAACTACCCCCATCGCCCCAAAAAAGATCAGCTACAGGAGACAATGGGTACAGGTAGAGAAAAAATGGAAATGAGACTTATTTAAGTATACCTTAATAAACTTATTTTTCCCTTGAAATATAAGTTTTTGTACATTTTTTTATTTTGGAATCAGGCAAAGTTTGATCTCTTCATGAACTTAATATTATTTTACTTTTAAAAATGTCACTGCATAATTATGACTATCTAAATAATAGAGTAACTAGTTTTACACATTTTTTAAAAATTTTTATTTGTTTATTTATTTATTTATTTATGGCTGTGTTGGGTCTTCGTTTCTGTGCGAGGGCTTTGTCTAGTTGCGGCAAGTGGGGGCCACTCTTCATCGCAGTGCGCAGGCCTCTCACTATCGTGGCCTCTCTTGTTGCAGAGCACAGGTTCCAGACGCGCAGCCTCAGCAATTGTGGCTCATGGGCCTAGTCGCTCTGCAGCATGTGGGATCTTCCCAGACCAGGGCTTGAACCCGTGTCCCCTGCATTGGCAGGCAGATTCTCAACCACTGCGCCACCAGGGAAGCCCAGTTTCACACATTTTTGACTTTTTATAAAATGGAGCCATACTTTGTTTTGCAACTTGATTTTTTTCCTCTAAAGTGTTTTTTCCTGATATCCATTCATATTGATATCTGTTTATTCCTTTTTCTTTACTGTATAGTATTGTGTTGTGTAAATACACCACAATTTTTCAATTCTCTTGTTGATTATACTTCCATAAAAATTCTTGTACAAATCTTATTGTAGAAAGGCAAGGGTTTCTCTAAGGTATTTGATTAGGAGCAGAATTGCAGAATTGCTTGGGATAAATGAATATGAACATCTTCCATTTACTAAGTAATAGCAATTTGTTTCCATGTGGTTGTACCTATTTGTATTTCTAACCTGGAGTATATGAGTTTCCATTCTCCGTTCTTCCACATCCTTACCAACACTTATAATTGGCAGTTTTTCTAATTTTTGCTGACCTGGTGGTTACAAAACTGTCTGTTAAATTTTAAATTTCAGTAATTTTATTATTTGTCTTTAGGTATTCCATTAGTTACTCTTTAGTATTCTATTTCTCTCGATTTCTTGTTCTTTTCTATTTCATAATGGCTGGTGTTTTCAATTGCCTTAGAGTTATTTTATATTCTATTTAGATTTCCTGTTATCTGAAGTTCTTGGGGGTTTTAACCATCCTATTATGTCTAACTCTCACCAATGATGGGAGTTTCCCTGTGTATTTTATACTTTTTTATTATGTTCTTGTTTCAGTGGTATTTTATCTGATAGAAACCTCAGTTGCCCAAGATTCTATGTCTTTGTCCATGGTGTTTTTGCACTGGCTTCTGGTGAGTTGACCTGGGGGTTTCAGAAACACTTTGATAAGTTTCAACCTCAAATCCAAGGTTTTGATGCTAAAGCTGCTTTAATGCTGTAGAAAAAGAAAGATGTTCATTGAGCATGTGCTATTTACCTACAGCTGTCCAGAGTCCATTCTGAGAGGAATTCCTGAAGGAATCTTGATCCCAATAACAAAATAATTAGTGGATCTTGAAATCTGTTCCCTTAAAAATTACATTATAAAGCTAGAGTTATATAAAACTTTAAGATAATTAATTTGTACTGATTTATTTTACATTCCTTTTTAAAATGTCCTGTGAGTATGTTCTAAATATTGTAGACATGAAATACATAGCTACAGTGTCTTCTACTTTACAAATTTTGTGGGGTTTTCTTAAACCAAATTATGTAGTATTTAAGTACATCACATTCTCATTTTCTCTTAAGTGACTGAAGCAAAATGCTGGATAGTTATTTCAAAAATTATAACCCAGTAATTCATCTAGCAGAAAATATCTGAAATTTAGGTAGTCTGTTAATTAAGTTGAATCAAATTAAAGCTAAAAAAAGCAATAAAAACATCCCCCAAAGTAACTATTTTTTCAAACCCAAATGTATGATGTGCACTTTGCAGTCAAGGCTGGCTTTGTCTTGTTACTGTTAATTCCCTGGCTGTGTTTCTATTCTGATTTGCCCTATTCTTGGTGAAAATTACTACTGTGAAAGGCCTTGTAGATGTTTCTCATCTATCCTCTTTAAAAGCAAAATTCTACCTTCTGTGATAGAATTTTTACAAGGCTTTTTTCTTATTGTATTAGTTTAGACGTTAAGTTCCTAATACTTCCACTAGGCATTGTTATAGAATATTAGGGAATGTGTGTCAGGAATTTTTTTTTTTTTTCAAGAAAATTAAGTGTGGCTCTGTAATTTCTAATTTTTGCCTTAAAAAAAATCCTTGTAATAATTGCGTATTTGCTTTTCTCTGTCTCTCCCCCTCGTCTTAAAAAAAAAGAAAAAGAATAAACGCTTACGTACCTGGAGGTCAGTGATATAGTATACTAACGGTGCAAACTATTATTAAAAGTAAAACAAAAGTTGTTGAATAGTCCCCAAAATGCATTCTTTTTAAAACTCATTTTTTAAAAATACACAATTTCATGGAAATTAGTCATTTGATTTCATTACCCACAGCAAATTAAATGCAACAAATTGGGACTACAGTCAGACACACTCACACTCACAAAATACGGCTGGCAAGAGAAAATCAAGGAAAGATGGGGGTAGAGCAGACACAAGGAAAATAACCTTGGGTCAACTAAAGAAGAGGCAAGCAGTGGTCCACACTGTGGTTATCCCCGGGGTTTTTTTCTTTTCTTGGCTGCATTGGGTCTTCATTGCTACGTGCAGGTTTTCCCTAGTTGTGGCCAGCGGGGGCTACTCTTTGTTGTGGTGCGTGGGCTTCTCATTGTGGTGGCTTCTCTTGTTGTGGAGCACGGGCTCTAGGTGCACAGGTTTCAATAGTTGCAGCACAGAGGCTCAGTAGTTGCGGCATGTGGGCCCTAGCACACACAGCCTTCAGTAGTTGTGGCTTGCGGGCTGTAGAGTGCAGGCTCAGTACTTGTGACACACGGGCTTAGTTGCTCCGTGGCATGTGGGATCTTCCCAGACCAGGGATCAAACCCATGTTCCCTGCATTGGCAGGTGGATTCTTAACCACTGAGCCACCAGGGAAGTCCCTATCCCCAGGTTTTGAGAGTAACTCCTACATATCAGTCCTCAGTTCTCAGTTTGGATGTTACTTCTGCTAGGAGACCACCCTGAACTCTTTCCACCCTCTCCCCTGACCAGCACCTTGAAGTTCTGTTATTAGAGTATGAATCACATTGCATCATAACTCCCTGGCTATTTACAGTTGTCACCACTACATTACTGGCAAGTACGTGACATTCTTTTCAGTGTGTTTTGCCTTGTCTTCAACAGTTTTTTGTTACAATAAATGTGTAAAAAGAATAAAAGGATCATCACTGATGTTCACTCTGTTGACTCTGAATCAGTAAGAAAAGATTCAATTGAACTGAGAATTTTAAAGCTGAAATAACTCAAAAAAATTGGTCTATCGTACAGCAACTATACTTCAATTTTTAAGAATTCCAAAATAATTGGTCTATCCATTCACATGTATGACTGAGGAAATTGAAGTCTAGGGAAGGAAAGTAGCTAACCCCAAAGAGGTTGTCAATGATAGAACTAAGTGAGAACAAGTATCTCTTGAATATTTTTTCTGGCTATTTCCATGACCCTACACAGTTGCTGAAGATGACAATAAATTGAGTCCTTATTGTAAACCAGGTATGGTGCTCAAAGATTGACATTTGCTTTCTCATTTAGTCCTCAAAACAGCCTGATAACATTGATGCAAATACTAGCCATGTTGTACAGACCATAAAATGTTGCTCATAGAAGTTGAGAAACTTGTCAACAGATAGAAGCAGGGTTTTTATCTCTAACTCCAGAAGCCACTTTCCACCCACCACCCCCCCCAAACTCAGGACTCTTCCCTTAGATTCAGTTTCCTATTTATTAACGCAGGAGTGTGTGAGAGCCTGCTAGACTGGCTGTTTAAATGGTTATTGGTTCATAACTCTACAAGCCACAATCTCCGAAGAGATGGGGATTTAATTCAGAGTTAGAAAGAGGAAGAAAAAATTGAGATAAGCAGAGGACTACCTCAGTTGTAGTAATAACCTTAAAAAAAATGTAATGAATTTGACAGGACACTAAGGATTTAACTTAGTATACTATATTCTATGAATATTAAAAAATACACAATATTTACATTGGACCATTGGACTCCATCAAAGAAAATCATTCTTGAAAGATGATATATTTCTTATATAAAATATTTCCAAATATTTGGGACATACTTAAAAGTATGAATGTTGTGCTGATGGAACTTGGAATATGACTCTGCCTTATTTAAATTTTTGTGAGCAGTTTGTGCAAAGAAGGAGCAACTCCTCAGGTAGTCAGGGAAGTAAGGTATAAGGATTTGGAGGGATTATATAGGGTCTCGTGGCTGCCTGGCTTGTGCCTGGTTTGTGAGTGGCAGGAAGTTGAAGAGAAAAGCAGGTGACCTTCCCATCTACAGACAAGAAGCCTACTTTAGATGTCTGCAGTGAACATGGCATTGGCATGGGCCTAAACTCCTTCTATGCGTTCTCCACAGATGGTGTTGACCCTACTTAGGAGGGCATTCCTCCTCCACAACTTCTCCTGAAATATGTTTAAACAATTTATTTGTTTGGAAATGATGGGAATGGGGGGAAGAAGTAGAAACAAATATGGATTGTTTACAGCTCTATTCCCTCTAGGAATTCTACAGGGTGGATAAACCAAAAGATAGTCAAGAAAGAGGCAAGGGCATCTTTTCCAAGTGAAGCTATTAATGTAACACTACTTAAAATGACAGTAAGAGCCATATCTTCCTGAGGGCCTATCGTGTGTGCATGATTTCATTTAATCCTCACTTCCGTTTATGAGGCAGATACCTCAGTTATGCCCATTTTACAAATAAGGAGACTCTGATATGCTTAAGGTTCCACAGCTGGTAACTTTTTTTTTTTTGTCTAGAATCTGAGTTTTAGCTGTCACCCATTTTTATGGTGCATTACAAATATTTCCCTTTTGCATCAAGGGAAAGCAGGCGTCTTCAGCTGAGAGGAAAAAGAGAAATCAAATATTTGGAGGGAAAAATGTGGGTTTTCTATGTGAAAGATGAGGAATTAGGAAAAACTGTCAGGAGGGAGATGTAGGAGAGGGCTGTAACATAGTTATAGACCCTGTAAAATAATCTCTGTTTGTGTATACTGCTTTTAAAATAACATCCCGGTGAGTGAGGCAATATACTATAGTGTTTAAGAGCTCTGTCATTTACTAGGTTCACAAGAGACTCTATATATTCTTTTGAGAATCTCCTCAAAGATATTGTAAGTTCTCACAGTGTTTGCTATATTCTCGTCACTGCAGCCTATATTTCTTAGTAGATTGAACTACAGAAAAGTCCCTAACGCTAATTCTTTGTACCGTTGTATTAGAAAGTACACACACACGTTGATAGTAGCAGAAGAAAATGGTCCTGATAACTCAGGCTCTCAAGAAGGATACAGGCCTATTTGTTCTTGAGAAGATGATTCAAAACGATGATGATGCCACTAAAAGCAATAGGAATGATGCCATTAAAATTAATAGGGGGCTTCCCTGGTGGCGCAGTGGTTGAGAATCTGCCTGCCATTGCAGGGGACACGGGTTCGAGCCCTGGTCTGGGAAGATCCCACATGCCATGGAGCAACTGGGCCCGTGGGTCACAACTGCTGAGCCTGCGCGTCTGGAGCCTGTGCTCCGCAACAAGAGAGGCCGCGATAGTGAGAGGCCCACGCACCGCGATGAAGAGTGGCCCCCGCTTGCCGCAACTAGAGAAAGCCCTCGCACAGAAACGAAGACCCAACACAGCTAAAAATAAATAAATAAATAGAAAAAATAATAAAGTAGCTATTAATTTAAAAAAAATAATAGGAATTTGACATATTTATTTTTGTTTTATTTTATGTAATTAGAGTATTGAGGGGCTTGGTTGATGTCATGGAGCTGCTGGATCAAGCCTTTCCTGCCTAATCTGATTATCCTTAGACTGTGCAGAAGCAGGCACACTGATGGAACTTACATATGCACAACATGTAGTGTTTCTATAGAATGGGTTCTTAGAAGTGAAATTGCTGAGTTAAAGAGACTCTCAATGCCGTTTTATTTAAGATTGCCAAATTGCCTTTTCATAAATGCCATTCTGGTTGATTATCCCACCAAAAGTGAAAGAAATGCTTTTATAAAAATGGCTCAAATGTTTCATTTCCACTAAAAACATTGTGGTTCCTTTATCCCCAAATTACATTTTTTTTCTTTTTCATGTATTTGTTGTCTGTCTGATGTGAGGGTGACATTATTCTCAGAGACAGAGACGGTCTGCCGATATTTTATTTAACACAGGTTTACTGTGGGACTTAACAATAATTTCACAAACTCATAGTATACAGAATAGTGTCTTAACAAGCCAATAAAGACATAACGTACTCCAAACAAATGATAGTTTAATTAAACTATTGTTCCTCGCAAGGGGAGATAAGTCCAAATTTAGCTCGAGGTGTACTTTATCGAGTCGGTTCTTGGGGAGAGATGGCTTAAACATCCGCCAGCCAAACAAAAGTGAAAACTTCCCAGTTGCTAGGGCACGTTGCTAGGGAATGATGTAGTGGTGTTAGTGGGCAAGATGACTGTCTTCGTGGGGCTGCTACACAGGCTTTCGCCAATGCCAGTAAAAGAGTGGCCTTTACCATGGCAGGAGCTAATGCCCCAAGGTCTTTGCAGAGCTATTTAGATAAGGCAAGAGTGGCCTTATCCAAACCAAACACTCTCGAATAGTCCTCACAAACTGTGGACATTTATAGTCTAAATGTCCTCTCACCATAGCTGCTTTTTCATATGTTCTTTTTCTTTTTTTTTAACACCTTTATTGGAGTATAATTGCTTTACAATGGTGTGTTGGTTTCTGCTGTATCACAAAGTGAATCAGCTATACGTATACATATGTCACCATATCCCCTCCCTCTTACTCTCCCTCTCACCCTCCCTATCCCACCCCTCTAGGTGGTCACAAAGCTCCAAGCTGATCTCCCTGTGCTATGCGGCTGCTTCCCACTAGCTATCTATTTTACATTTAGAAGTGTATATATGTCGATGCCACTGTCTCACTTCGTCCCAGCTTACCCTTCCCCCTCCCCATGTCCTCAAGTCCATCTCTACGTCTGCGTCTTTATTCCTGTCCTGCCCCTAGGTTCTTCAGAACCATTTTTTTTTTGATTCCATAAATATGTGTTAGCATACCGTATTTGTTTTTCTCTTTCTGAATTCCTTCACTCTGTATGACAGACTCTAGGTCCATCCACCTCACTACAAATAACTCAATTTCGTTTCTTTTTATGGCTAATATTCCATTATATATATGTGCCACATCTTCTTTATCCATTATCTGTCCATGGACACTTAGGTTGCTTCCATGTCCAGGCTATTGTAAATAGTGCTGCAATGAATATTGTGGTACATGACTCTTTTTGAATTATGGTTTTCTCAGGTATGTGCTCAGCAGTGGGTTGCTGGGTCATATGGTAGTTTTATTTTTAGTTTTGTAAGGAACCTCCATAGTGTTCTCCATAATGGCTGTATCAATTTACATTCCCACCAACAGTGCAAGAGGGTTCCCTTACCTCCACACCCTCTCCAGCATTTATTGTCTGTAGAGTTTTTGATGATGGCCATTCTGAGTAGTGTGAGGTGATACCTCATTGTAGTTTTGATTTGCATTTCTCTAATGATTAGTGATGTTGAGCATCCTTTCATGTGTTTGTTGGCAATCTGTATATCTTCTTTGAAGAAATGTCTATTTAGGTCTTCTGCCCATTTTTGGATTGGGTTGTTTGTTTTTTTGATATTTAGCTGCATGAGCTGCTTGTATATTTTGGAGATTAATCCTTTGTCAGTTACTTTGTTAGCAAATATTTTCTCCCATTCTGAGGGTTGTCTTTTCTTCCTGTTTATGGTTTCCTTTGCTCTGCAAAAGCTTTTAAATTTCATTGGGTCCCATTTGTTTATTTTTGTTTTTATTTCCCTTTCTCTAGGAAGTGGGACAAAAAGGATCTTGCTGTGATTTATGTCATAGAGTATTTTTCCTATACTTTCCTCTAAGAGTTTTACAGTGTCTGGCCTTACATTTAGGTCTTTAATCCATTTTGAGTTTATTTTTGTGTATGGTGTTAGGGAGTATTCTAATTTCATTCTTTTACATGTAGCTGTACAGTTTTCCCAGCACCACTTATTGAAGAGGCTGTCTCTCCTTCCATTGTATATTCTTGTCTCCTTTATCAAAGATAAGGTGACCACGTGTGTGCGGGTTTATCTCTGGGCTTTCTATCCTATTGCATTGATCTATGTTTATGTTTTTGTGCCAGTACCATACTGTCTTGATTACTGAAGCTTTGTAGTATAGTCTGATGTCAGGGAGACTGATTCCTCCAGCTCCATTTTTCTTTCTCAAGATTGCTTTGGCTATATGGGCTGTTTTGTGTTTCCATACAAATTGCGAATTTTTTTGTTCTAGTTCTGTGAAAAATGCCAGTGGTGGTTTGATAGGGATTGCATTGAATCTGTAGATTGCTTTGGGTAGTATATTCATTTTCACAATGTTGATTCTTCCAATTCTAGAACATGGTATATCTCTCCATCTGTTTGTATCATCTTTAATTTCTTTCATCATTTTCTTATAGTTTTCTGAATAAAAGTCTTTTGTCTCCTTAGGTACGTTTATTCCTAGGTATTTTATTCTTTTTGTTGCAATGGTAAATGGGAGTGTTTCCTTAATTTCTCTTTCAGATTTTTCATCATTAGTGTATAGGAATGCAAGAGATTTCTGTACATTAATTTTGTATCCTGCTACTTTACCAAATTCATTGATTAGCTATAATAGCTTTCTGGTAGCATCTTTAGGATTCTCTGTGTATAGTATCATGTCATCTGCAAACAGTGACAGTTTTACTACTTCTTTTCCAATTTGGATTCCTTTTATTTTTTTTCTTCTCTGATTGCTGTGGCTAACACTTCCATAATGATGTTGAATAATAGTGGTGAGAGTGGGCAACCTTGTCTTGTTCCTGATCTTAGTGGAAATGGTTTCAGTTTTTCACCATTGAGAATGATGTTGGCTGTGGGTTTGTCATATATGCCTATTATTATGTTGAAGTAAGTTCCCTTTATGCCTACATTCTGGAGGGTTTTTATCATTAATGGGTGTTGAATTTTGTTGAAAGCTTTTTCTGCATCTATTGAGAAGGTTTTTATCCTTCAATTTATTAATATGGTGTATTACATTGATTGATTTGCATATATTGAAGAATCCTTGCATTCCTGGGTTAAACCCCCCTTGATCATGGTGTATGACCCTTTTAATGTGCTGTTGGATTCTGTTTGCTAGTATTTTGTTGAGGATTTTTGCATCTATGTTCATCAGTGATATTGGCCTGTAATTTTCTTTTTTTGTGACATCTTTGTCTGGTTTTGGTATCAGGGTGTTGGTAGCCTCGTAGAATGAGTTTGGGAGTGTTCCTCCCTCTACTATATTTTGGAAGAGTTTGAGAAGGATAGGTGTTAGCTCTTCTCTAAATGTTTGATAGAATTCACCTGTGAAGCCATCTGGTCCTGGGCTTTTGTTTGTTGGAAGATTTTTGTTTGTTTGTTTGTTTTTATTTTTGGCTGTGTTGGATCCTCATTGCTGTGCATGGGCTCCCTCCAGTTGCGGCGAGAGGGTGCCACTCCTCACTGCGGTGTGAGGGCCTCTCACTGCAGCGGCCTCTCCCATTGCAGAGCACGGGCTCCAGGCGCATGGGCCTCAGTAGTTATGGCTCACAGGCTCAGTAGTTGTGGCACGTGGGCTCCAGAGCACAAGCTCAGCAGTCGTGGCGCACAGGCCCAGCTTCTCCGTGGCATGTGGGATCCCCCCGGGCCAGGGATTGAACCCGCGCCCCCTGCATCAGCAGGTGGACTCCCAACCACTGCGCCACCAGGGAAGCCCTGTTGGAAGATTTGTAATCACAGTTTCAATTTCAGTGCTTGTGATTGGTCTGTTTATATTTTTGATTTCTTCCTGGTTTAGTCTCGGAAAGTTGTGCTTTTCTAAGAGTTTGTCCATTTCTTTCAGGTTGTCCATTTTATTGGCATATAGTTGCTTGTAGTAATCTCTCATGATCCTTTGTATTTCTGCAGTGTCAGTTGTTACTTCTCCTTTTACATTTCTAATTCTATTGATTTGAGTCTTTTCCCTTTTTTTCTTGATGAGTCTGGCTAATGGTTCATCAATTTTGTTTATCTTCTCAAAGAACCAGCTTTTAGTTTTATTGATCTTTGCTATTGTTTCCTTCATTTTTTTCTTCATTTATTTCTGATCTGATCTTTATGATTTCTTTCCTTCGGCTAACTTTGGATTTTTTTGTTCTTCTTTCTCTAATTACTCTAGGTGTAAGGTTAGGTTGTTTATTTCAGATTTTCCTTGTTTCTTGAGGTAGGATTGTATTGCTCTAAACTTCCCTCTTAGAACTGCTTTTGCTGCATCCCATAGGTTTTGGGTCATCATGTTTTCATTTTCATTTTTTTCTAGGTATTTTTTGATTTCCTATTTGATTTCATCAGTGATCTCTTGGTTATTTAGTAGTGTATTGTTTAGCCTCCATGTGTTTGTATATTTTATAGATTTTTTCCTTTAATCAATATCTAGACTTATAGTGTTGTGGTCAGAAAAGATACTTGATATGATTTCAATTTTCTTAAATTTACCAAGGCTTGATTTGTGACCCAAGATATGATCTATTCTGGAGAATGTTCCATGAACACTTGAGAACAAAGTGTATCCTGTTGTTTTTGGATGGAATGTCCTATAAGTAACAATTAAGTCCATGTTGTTTAATGTGTCTTTTAAAGCTTGTGTTTCCTTATTTATTTTCATTTTGGATGATCTGTCCATTGGTGAAAGTGAGGTGTTAAAGTCCCCTACTACTATTGTGTTACTCTTGATTTCCCCTTTTATGGCTGTTAGCATTTGCCTTTTGTATTGAGGTGCTCCTATGTTTGGTGCATAAATATTTACAATTGTTATATCTTCTTCTTGGATTGATCCCTTGATCATTATGTAGTGTCCTTCTTTGTCTCTTGTAATAGTCTATATTTTAAAGTCAGTTCTGTTTGATATGAGAATTGCTACTCCAGCTTTCTTTTGACTTACATTTGCATGGAATATCTTTTTCCATCCCCTCACCTTCGGTCTGTATGTGTCCTTAAGTCTGAAGTGGGTCTCTTGTAGACAGCATATATATGGGTCTTGTTTTTGTATCCATTCAACCAGTCTATGTCTTTTGGTTGGAGCATTTAATCCAGTTACATTTAAGGTAGTTATTGATATGTATGTTCCTATTCCCATTTTCTTAATTGTTTTGGGTTTGTTATTGTAGGTCTTTTCCTTCTCTTGTGTTTCCTGCCTAGAGAAGTTCCTTTAACTTTTGTTGTAAGCTGGTTTGGTGGTGCTGAATTCTCTTAGCTTTTGCTTGTCTGTAAAGGTTTTAATTTTTCTGTCGAATCTGAATGAGATCCTTGCTGGGTAGATTAATCTTCGTTGTAGGTTTTTTCCTTTCATCACTTTAAACATATCCTGCCAGGCCCTTCTGGCTTGCAGAATTTCTGCTGAAAGATCAGATGTTAACCTTATGGGGATTCCCTTGTTTTTTTTTGTTTTTTTTTGTTTTTTTGCTTTCCCCTTACTACTTTTAATATTTTTTTCTTTGTATTTAATTTTTGATAGTTTGATTAGTATGTGTCTTGGCCTGTTTCCCCTTGGATTTATCCTGTATGGGACTTTCTGCACTTCCTGGACCTGATTGACTCTTTCCTTTCCCATATTAGGGAAGTTTTCACCTATAATCTCTCCAAATATTTTCTCAGTCCCTTTCTTTTTCTCTTCTTCTTCTGGGAACCCTATAATTCAAACATTGGCCCCTTTAATGTTATCTCAGTGGTCTCTGAGACTGTCCTCAATTCTTTTCATTCTTTTTTCTTTATTCTGCTCTGTCATAGTTATTTCCACTGTGTTATCTTCCAGGTCACTTATCCTTTCTTCTGCCTCAGTTATTCTGCTGTTGATTCCTTCTAGAGAATTTTTAATTCCATTTACTGTGTTGTTCATCATTGTTTGTTTGCTCTTTAGTTCTTCTAGGTCCTTGTTAAACATTTTTTGTATTTTCTCCATTCTATTTCTAAGATTTTGGATCATCTTTACTATCATTATTCTGAATTCTTTTTCAGGTAGACTGCCTATTTCCTCTTCATTTGTTTGGTCTGTTGGGTTTTTACCTTGCTCCTTCATCTTCTGTGTGTTTCTCTGTCTTCTCACTTTGCTTAACTTACTGTGTTTGGGGTCTCCTTTTTGTAGGCAGCAGGTTCGTAGTTCCTGTTGTTTTTGGTGTCTGCCCCAGTGGGTAAGGTTGGTTCAGTGGGTTGTGTAGGCTTCCTGGTAGAGGGGACTGGTGCCTGTGTTCTGATGGATGAGGCTGGATCTTGTCTTTCTGGTGGGCAGGACTGCGTCCTGTGGTGTGTTTTGGGGTGTCTGTGAAATTACTATGATTCTAGGCAGCCTCTCTGCTAATGTGTGGTGTTGTGTTCCTGTCTTGCTGGCTGTTTGGCATTGGATGTCCAGCACTGGAGCTTGCTGGCCGTTTAATGGAGCTGGGTCTTAGCGTTGAGATGGAGATCTGTGGGAGAGCTCTCACCATTTGATATTATGAGGGACCGGAAAGTCTCTGGTTGATGAATGTCCTGAACTCAGCTCTCCCACCTCAGAGGCTCAAGCCTGTCACCTGGCCAGAGCATCTAGACCCTGTCAGCCACAAGGCTGGGTCATCCTGGAGAAGATGGACTGAAGCCAGGAGAAAGCTAGAGGATGTCAGAAGATCCTAGAGGATGAAATCAGGCAAAGGATGGTGACATTCTGTACCCAGGCTCTACTTGCAAAGGGTAAAGGGGTGCCTCGGGAAGCCAAGTGTGTGCTTCTGTGGCCCCTATGTTCTTATTGATAAGCCCCTGGTAGGGACCCTGTGCAGCTGAGCTACTGAGTGCTTATCAGCAAAAACAGATGTGCATGGTGACATCCTGACACAGAGTTTCCCTTTTACTATATCAAAACGATAACTTCATTCTTTTTTTTTTAAATTTATTTATTTTATTTTATTTATTTATTTTTGGCTGCTTTGGGTCTTCATTGACTGCACATGGGCTTTCTCTAGTTGTAGTGAGCAGGGGCTGTTCTTCATTGTGGTGCACAGGCCTCTCATTGTGGTGGCTTTTCCTGTTGCAGAGCACAGGCTCCAGGTGCATGGGCTTCAGTAGTTGTGGCACACGGGCTCCATACTTGTGGCTCACAGGCTGTAGAGTGCAGGCTCAGTAGTTGTGGAGCACAGGCCTAGTTGCTCCACGGCGTGTATGATCCTCCTGGACCAGGATTCAAACCCGTGCCCCCTGCATTGGCAGGCGGATTCTTAACAACTGTGCCACCCGGGAAGTCCCAATAACTTCATTCTTGAAAACATCTTCACTGTTAAAAGAATCATCATTTTTGTCATAAACAAGTGCATTTGAAATCATATTAAACCACTACACAGCATTGTGGCTTATATAGGGAGAGCATAGCAGTGGCATCTGCTTGGGTCTTAACTGCCAGTATTTCCTTCCAGGAACTGAGGTCTGGATTGGAGAAGGGTGAGAATGTGGGAGAAGCATTGCCCTGGATAACTCAGAGGGCAAAATACCTGAGGATCAATGCATTCAATGACATATACCACATTGTTCCATACTTCTTTTTATATCCATTCCTGTTCTTTTGAGCATCTGTTCTCTAATAAATTAGAGGTTTCAGAATGAAAAGACATTATTTTAAGTATATATGGGCAGACCTTGGAGATATTGTGGGCTTGGTTCCAAATCACTGAAATAAAGGTAATATCACAATAAAGTGACTTACATATATTTTTTGGTTTTACAATATATATAAAAGTTATGTTTAAAATAGATAACTAATAAGGACCTACTGTATAGCACAGGGAACTCTACTCAATACTGTGTAATGGCCCATATGGGAAAAGAATCTAAAAAAAGAGTCGATATATGTATATGTAATATTGATATAACTGATTCACTTTGCTGTACACCTGAAACTAACACAACATTGTAAATCAACTATACTCCAATAAAAATGTTTAAAAAGTTATGTTTATACTATGTTGTGAAGTCTATTATGTGTGCAATAGCATTATGTCTAAAAACTATGTATGTACCTTAATTAAAAACTACTTTATTGCTAAAAAATGTCATCATCTGAGCCTTCAGTGAGTCATAGTAGTAACAACAAAGATCACTGATCACAGATCACTGTAAGTAGTATATTAACAAAAATTTGAAATATTGTTGGAATTACTAAAATGTGACACAGACATGAAGAGAGCAAATCCTGTTGGAAAAATGGCACTGATAGACTTGCTCAAGGACATGTGTTTGCTACAAACCTTCAGTTTGTTTAAAAAAATGCAAATGTTAAGCATAATAAAGTGAAGTGCAATAAAATGAGGTAGGCCTGTACAAAGATTTTGTAATATGAAAGACGTATACACATCATAGTAGAGAAAAAGGTACAGGTGGTCTTTGGTAGGTATATTAGTTTTCTAATGGTATGTGATAAACTACCACTAACTTAGTGGCTGAAAATAACACCTATTATCTCAGTTTCTGTAGGTTAGAATTCTGGGTTCCTTGTTCAAGGCTGAATTCAAGACCAAGGTCAGCCAGGATGCATCCTCATCTAGAGCTCAGGGTTTTCTTCCAAGCTTATGTGGTTGCTTTTGATTCTAAGACAGGTTCTCGCTTTCTTGTTGACTGTCAGCCAGTGGCTCTTCTCAACTCCTAGGCCCCCACAGTTCTTTGCCATGTTGTCCTCTCTATGGGCATTCCACATCATCACTGTCTGATTCTTCAGGAGTATCTCTCTGCTTGGAGTTCCTGACCCTTTTGAAAGGGCTCCCACTTGATTAATTTAGACTCACCCAGGATTATCTCCCTTTTGATGAATTCCCAATCAACTGTTTTGGGACCATAATTACATCTGCAAAATCCCTTCACCTTTACCATGTAATATAGCAATATCTCAGTAGTGGTGTCTCATTACTTTTGCTATATTTCTGTGGTTAGAAGCAATTTACAGATCCTGCGAACACTCAAGGGGAGAAGATTATACAAGGGTATGAATCACTATGGATCATCTTAGATTTCTGCCTATCAAGGAGGTAGACTTCAGCAGTAATGAGGTTGAATCCTAAGATCTCATTCAAAATTCTAAGGGGCATGGATTCTAACCTCAGTAATGTTGAGTTATTGTTAGATTTTGATCCAAGGAAGCATGGAATTTAATAGAATAAAAGATAATTCCTTTGGCTGTGTGAAGAATGGTTTGACAGTGGAGCTGGATGAGAGGTAGTTAGGAGTTGACTAAATACATCAGGAAGGGCCTCAAGGATACAACATTGGCAGTGGCCACAAAGACTGGCAGGAGGGACAAACACTAGAAATATTTAAAAGAGAGAATGGGATAGGAATTAATGAGTGATTGGATATGGTGGCCGATACCATAACTGTATTTAACTGTTCTTTCTGAAAATCAGGACCTGATTCTAGAGAGAGAAAAGTGATATGAAATACGGACTACAAAGGATATTGGTGTATGTTATGAAATAATATTATTAGATATTTTTTTAAATTGCGTTTAATTAGGGTGTCTTTATATAGTATTCTGTATTCCCAAAGCAATCTGTGACATAGGTAAGTAAAATACACATTATTAAGCTGTGAAAGTAAATAGATTTTTTGCAACCTTTTACATCATTAAAATGTGAAATGGCATAAGAGTTGTAAGCAAAGTACAAGAAACTTTTGTATGCCCTTTATTCAGATTCACCAATTTGCATTTTGCTGCACTTGCTTTATCACTATCTCTGTCCACATGGAGATAGAGGAGATGTGCATATATTTTTAAACCATTTGAGAGTAATTTGCAGACATCATGCCTGCTCACCTCTAAATACTTGAGTGTCCATTTCCTAAAAACAAGATTACAATTTGCTAATATGTTATGAAAGATATTCTTATCTATGATCATAAGAGATGCTTGTTTCTAATACTTGTTTCTTTAATGCCTTGGTTTGATTTTTGCATCAGTGTATACTGGCTTCATAAAATGAGCTGGGACATGTTCTTTCCCTTCTATTTCATAAACAAATTTATGTAAGATCAGTATCATTTTTTCCTTGAATGTTTGATAGTGTTCACCTATCACCTATACTATTTGGACCTAGAATTTCCTTTGAAGAAAGTTTTTAATAGTCAGTTTGATTTTTTTACTAGACAAAGGGCTCTTCAGATTTTTAGACTCTTCTGTGTATTTTATCAGTTAAAAATTTCAAGGAAAAAAAAAAAATTTCAAGGAATTTGTCCAGTGCATTTTTTCATTAAATTTATTAACATAATTTTTCTTATGTTCCTTTATTATCCTTTTTGAACTTTTTATTTTGAATTTCAGACTTAAATGACAGTCACAAAAATAATACAAATAATATCTGCATACCCTTTCATTATATTCCTTAAATGTTAACATTTTAATATATACGCTTTGTTTTCTCTTTTGCTCCCTTTTTATACATGTATATTTATAAAATGTAATAAATATATAATGTAACACAAATACAAATTTCTGAACTCATTACTGTGTACTGAGTAAATTACAGATGTAATAACCCTTTACCCCTAAACACATCAGTATGTATTTCCTAAAAACAAAGATATTCTTTTATAACCACAATACAATTTTCAAAATCAGGAAATTAACATTGGTACAATACTATTACCCAATATACAGACCTCATTCAAATTTTACCAATTGTGTCACTAAATATCCTTCCTAGCAAAAGGAAAAAAAATTAACAAAAAACAAAAGATCTCTGTTCCAATTTCCAATCCACATTTCATTTAATTGTCAAGTCTCTTCAGTCTTCTTTAATCTGATAGTTTCTCAGTCTTTTTCTCTCATAACCTTGAGGTTTTTGTAGAATGTCCTTCAGTTTCTGTCTTCATAAAAATGATTTTATTACGAGATTTGAGTTACGAGTTTCTGTCAAGAATATCTCAAAAACTGGACTTCCCTGGTAGTGCAGTGGTTAAGAATCTGCCTGCCAAGGCAGGGGACATGGGTTTGAGCCCTGGTCCGGGAAGATCCCACATGCTGTGGAGCAACTAAGCCTGTGCATCACAACTACTGAGCCTGTGCTGTAGAGCCCATGAGCCACAACTACTGAGACTGCGTGCAACAACTACTGAAGCCTGTGCACCTAGAGCCCATGCTCTGCAACAAGAGAAGCCACCACAAGGAGAAGCCCACACACCACAATGAAGAGTACTCCCTGCTCGCCACAACTAGAGAAAGCCCGCACACAACAACAAAGACCCAACACAGCCAAAGATAAAATAAAATAAATTAAAAAAAAAAGAATATCTCAGAAATGTTGTGTCCTTTCCAGTAAATCAAATCAGTAGGCATATGATATCTATTGGAATTTTTTATGGTGTTGTCAGGCTTTGCTGATGTCTACAAGTTTTTTCCACCATAAAGTTTCCACTTTGCCCTTCGTAATTGGAAAAGTATTAATACTTGGAGACTATTAAAATAACCAGTTTCTCATTAAACACTCACCTATTCGTTTTAGCATCAATCAATAGTTCTAGCCAGAAACAATTATTACTATGGTAATTAACAAATGGTGACTTTTTAATATTATCATTCCCTTCTACATTTTAGTTGGCATTATCCTGTAGGAAGGGTTTTTGCATATCTCCCATTTAATTTTCTCATTTATGTAATGGTCTCTTGGATTCTTATTTATTGGACAAAATCTGTTGATATAATTTATTTTTGCTAAAATATTCCTAGTGTTGGCCATGCGGACTCACTTTCAACTGTGTCTGTGTCCTTTGATGTATACTAATCTTTTTTTGAGCACTTTCTTACTGGAAGTCTCCAGATTTATATGTCGCTTGGTCTGCCCCAGCCCTGGAGTCAGTCTTTTTCCAAGGAACTGTTGAGAATCATATTTAGAAACCATGATCTGGACATGACATGTTACTGGGTGTCATTGCTTGTAAGTCCCCTAAGTAGACTGAGATAAGAACTACATAGATATGTGTATGTATGTACATAGACATATACACATCTATATCTAGAACTATGACTTCATACTGATACTTCCAATGTTATAAGTTTCTCTCTAGCCTTCCCCCTTTCCACATTTGTAATTCTCTTCTTTGACATTGAGAAACTTGAGTCTCATTATCCAAAATATACATACCTATTTCGTCAATCCTAGAGTATATATAATATTTGTATTTTGTAATGCTAAATTTGGTCAATTTAGTTTTGCTAAAACTGAAAAACGCATCTATTGCCTAGAGTTTAACCTTTGTTTACTGTTCTTGTTTTCAGCTTGAGGGTATAGAGCAAAAGTAAAGTATTCAAAAGTTAACTTGGAATGGTTCATTTGTTTTCTTCATTGTGATTATGGTATTCATTTGAATTAGTTATGTTCTTCTGTTTCTGTTTCTATTTCACTTTATTCTCCCCCCATCCTTGTTGATTTTATTTATATTTTTATGTATATTAAAAAAATATGTTTTAATAGCTCAGACTATACAAAATTTATACTTGAAAGTGTCAGTCCTCCTACCTCTGCCATTCCTTTTGTCCCGTTCCCATTTTGCCATCCCTTTCCCCCTAAACGTATACCATAGGTAACCAATCTCTTTTTAGTTTATCCTTTCTATGTTTCTTCTTGTGCAAATGAGGAGATTTCTACAAGTTTTATTTTCCCTTCTTTCTTAAGTAAAGGTAGCCTGTAGCTTCTTTTTTTTGCACTTGGATTTTTTTTCTCCACTTAACACTGTATTCTTATTATCCTTTCTAACAGCAATTGGATTTGTAGTGATGTTCCCTCTTTCATTCCTGATGTTGATAATTGTGCTTTATCGCTCTCTCTTTTATTTTTTTCATATCGTTTTTGTGAGGAGCTGATCATTTTTATTAATCTTTTCAAAGAAATGGCTTTGGGCTTTAATTTTATCTATTTGTTTTTTTATCTCACTTATTTCAGCTCTTATCTATAGCATTTCCTTCTACTTATGATGGATTTAATTTGCTTAGCTTCTTAGGATGGAAGCAGATTGTTGATTAAAAATATATCTCCCTTTCTAAAATAAGCATTTAAGGCTATACATTTCTCACTAACTACTGTTTTAACCACATTCAACATGTTTCTATGTGTTGTGTTTTCACTGTCACTCAGTTTGAAATACTTTTTAATATCCCTGTAATGTCTTTGATCCATGCATTCCTTCTATGTATACTGTTTAATTTCCAAATATATAGGGTTTTATAGATTTTTTAAATTGATTTCTGATTTAATTCCTCTGTGGGCAAAGAATACAGACCCTAATATAACAATCTTTTAAAACATTTTGAGAATTTTTTTAATGGCTCAGCATATAGTCTGTATTTTTTGAACATTCTATGTACACTTGAAAAGAATGTGTATTCTTATAATTGCTATTTGCTGAGTGTAGTGCTCTGTAAATGTTATCTAGGTCAAGGTGGTTAATAATGCTCCTATTTTCTATGTTCTTACTGATTTTTTTTTTTTTTTTTCTGGATCGTCTGTAAGTTACTCAGAGAGGAATGTTAAAGATGCTAACAAGTATTTTAGATTTGTCTGTTTCTCCCTTTAGGTCTTTCAATTTTGCTTGATGTTTTTCAAAGATCTCTTAATAGGCACATACATTTCTGATTGTTGTATTCCTGAAAAACTAACAGTTTTGTCATTATGAAATCTTCTTTATTATCTCTTATAATAATCCTTGCCTTAAATTCTATTTACTGTTAATATAAGTTGCTCCAGTTTTATTATGTTTATTATATATATGATAAATCATCTTTCATTCTTTTACTTTTAGGTTATCTTTACCTTAAATTTAAATGCCATCATTTTTAGAAAGCATATAGTTCTGGCTTTTTATTTGCAGTCCAGTCATCTTTCACTTTTAATTGAAGTATTCAATCCATTTTTGTATAATGTAGTTATTAATCTGTTAGCTTTAAGTCTATCATTTTTCTATTTGTTTTTATTCAGATTGGCTGGCTTGTTTATTTATTTGTGGTTTCCCTATATCTTCTTTCATGCCATATTTTAGTTTTATCACATAGTTTTAGTAGTCCATTTTATTGGCTTTTTAACTATACTTTGTTTTGTTGATTGTCCTAGAGATTATAATATGCATTTTTTCCCCTCATTCCCTAGTATCTTTATTTATTTTTATTTTATTGAGGTATAGTTGATGTACAATATTATATGTTACAGGGTACAATATAGAAATTCACAATTTTAAAGGTTGTACTCCATTTATAGTTATTATAAAATATTGGCTATATCCCCTGTGTTGTACAATATAGCCTTGTAGCTTATTTTAAACATAATAGTTCATACCTCTTAATCCCCTACCCCTATGTTGCCCCTCCCCTCTTCCTTCTCCCCACTGGTAACCACTAGTTTGTTTTCTGTGAGTCTGTTTCTTTTTTGTTATATTCACTAGTTTGTGGTAATTTTTAGATTGCACATATAAATCATATCATACAGTATTTGTCTTTCTCTGTCTGACTTATTTTACTTAGCATAATGCCCTCTAGGTATTTACCCATTATATTTATGACTTTCTATGCTCTGCATTAGCTTATAGAATCCCAATCTATCATCATTTTCTTTAAGTTTGAATAACATGCTTTAGCATTTCGTAAAGTGCTGGTCTGCTGCCAATGAATTCTTGCACTTATTATTTACCTGAAAATGTATTTGTTTTGCCCTCATTTTAAGGTTATTTTCACCGGACATAGGATTCTGGGTAAAAGAGTTTTTCTTTTAGCAGTTTAATCATCATTCCGTAGTCTTCTAGCCTCTTTTGTTTTCAGTATCAGTTGTCATTTTTATTGACAGGAGACTATAATGTTCCCTATATGTAGTTTTTTTCCTCTGTCTGGTTTCATGATCTGCTTATTTTTGGTTTTCAGAAATTGGACTATAATATGCCTAAGTTTGTTTTTCTTGGTAATTATCGTAACTGGGATTTGATGAGCTTCTTGGATCTGCACATTTGTTTCCCCCCCACCAAGTTTAAGGAATATTCGACTACTTCCACTCCCCCTCTTTCTTTTTTTCTGTCTTGTTTTATCTCTTCTCTCTCTACCATATATATTATATTGCTTTATAATATTAAAATATATATTTATATTATTGTCTTCATACTGAAACAAAAGATGAAGCTAGAAGTAGATCGCTTGTCCCTTTCTCTCATCTCCTCCCAGCTCACAATGCTTGCATCTCTTAATAGCGCACATTATCTTGGATCTGCAGTCTCAGTGCATTCAAGTCTCAGCACAATCTCCTTTGGAGTTCTAGACTTTTTCTAGAAAATCTTAGCCCACCACAGTCACTCTGCTTCCTGTCATAATGTCATTTGCCCTGGGCATGTACAGAATCCTTGCCCTTCTTCTACTATGTCATTTTGTGGAGGTGGTGTTTGCCATGTGACTTTCAAAAAAGCCAGCGGGTTTTAGGAATGTTCACAAATGTTTTAGTTGTGTTATCTGTATGGATGCCATTACATATATTTCATATCACTTGATATTTTCACTTGAGTCTTAGAAGTTCTGTTCATTTAGTTTTAATCTTTATTTTCTCCATTCTTCACATTGGATAACATATTGATATTCTATCCTCAGAAGATAATATTTAGAAGATAATCTATCTTCAATTTCGCATATCCATCCTTTCTGCTATCTCCAGTCTGTTTCTAGAGACTTTTCAAGGAAATTTTTATTTCAAATATTTTACTTTTCAGTTCTAAAATTTTTATTTTATTCTTTCATTCAGTTTTCATTTTTCTGCCTAGTTTTACTTTCTTTTCATTCATTATGATATATTATCCTTTATAGTCTGAAACATAGATTTAATAGATGTTTTCAAGTCCTTGCCTGCTAATTCCAACATCTTGAATATTTCAGGCTCAGTAACAATTGACTGCTTTTTCTCTTGACTCAGGATTAAATTTTCTTGTTTCTTTGTGAGTCTACTAATTTATTATTTTATGCTGCATATTCTGAGTGAAACATTGTTACAGCTAATGTTTCATACTGTGAATCTTGGTATTTCCCAGGCAGTTGTTCACAAGTAAGCCAAGGATTTGATTGGTATTTTTTTTTTGATTGGTATTTTTATGCAGATTTAAGGATTTCCTCCTTTCCTAGATTTTCCCCTTCACTTTCTAGCTGCTCTGGCAGCCCTAAACTCCATCATCTGATTTCTTAATTCATTATGACTATGATAATTCTGCTCATATTTTCTCCATCCAATTCCCTGCACATTAGAAAATGCCCACAGGTACGAAGTTTAATAAATGTGAATCTTATCCAGGGAAGTTTCCTTCTGTCAAGGACCAACTTCCCTCCTTTTTTGTTTTTTCTTTCCCTGCTTTTTGTTGCCCTCCAGACCTATTTTGTCCAGTGTTTACAAATGTTAGATGTGACAGAGTTAGTAACATATAAGCATCACTACCATTACAGGAAGTAGCATTTGAATAGGTAGATATTTTCAACTTGCAAGATCAGTACTGTTCTGTAGAAATATAATATTAACTACCTTCATAATTAAAATTTTTCTAGTAGTCACATAAAAAAAGTAAAAAGAAATAGGGAAATATAATTTTAGTACTCTATTTTATTTAACCCAACATATCCAAACATTACCATTTCAGCAAATAATCAACATAAAATTAATAGTAAGATATTTTCTATTTTTCTTTACTAAGTCTTTGAAATCTGGTGCGTTTATACTTTCAGTACAGCTCCATACAAATGCTAAATTTATGAGAGTTAAAGAGGAATGTAGTATTACTGAAATCATAAAGTTAGGTTAAATGGAAAATATTTTACATTGCTTTAGTTTATAAATTGACAGCAATAAAATGAAATTGTGCACTGTTGGTGGGAATGTACATTGGCGCAGCCCCTGTGGAAAATGGTATGGAGGTTCCTCAAAAAACTAAAAATAGAACTACCATATGACCCAGCAATCCCACTCCTGGGCATATATCTGAAAAAAACAAAAACACCAATTTGAAAAGATACATGCACCTCAATGTTCATAGCAGCATTATTTACAATTGCCAAGATCTGGAAGCAGTCTAAGTGTCCATCGACAGAGGAATGGATAAAAAAGATGTGGAATACCTCTCAGCCATAAAAAAGAATGAGATTTTGCCATTTACAGCAACATGGATGGACTTGAGGGCATTATGCTAAGTGAAATAAGTCAGACAGAAAGACAAATACTGTATGATATCACTTATAAGTTGAATCAAAAAAACAACAAAGTAATGAATATAACAAAATAGAAGCAGACCCACAAATATGGAGAACAGACTAGTGGTTACCAGTCGGGGTGGGGAGGGGCAATACAGGGATGGGGGAGTCAGAGGTACAAACTATTGTGTATAAGATAGGCTACAGGGATGTATTATACAGTACAGGGAATATAGCCAATATTTTGTAATAACTAAATGGAAAGTAACCTTTAAAATTATATTAGAAAGTTTGAAAATTAAATATAAACTACTATGTGTAAAATAGATAAACCATGAGGATATATTGCATAGCACAGGGAATTATAGTCACTATCTCATAATAACTTTTAATTGAGTAGAATGTGTAAAAATACTAAATCAGTATGCTGTGCACCTGAAACTAATATAATATTGTAAATCAACTATAAAAAACCCAACCAAACAAACAAAAAAAATAAAATTCAAAATTCAGTTCCTTGGTTTTGCTAGCCACATGTCAAGTGCCCAGTGGTTACAAATGACTAATGGCTGTTACACTGAGTAGCATACATAGGTCAAGATGATAAGAAAGTATTTCTGTATTTTCACTAAAGGAATTGGCCTTAATGTTAGCTATCAGTACAAGTACAATTTTATAGGAACTAAAAATAATATATACAATTTCAATTCTATTTTGGAAAAAATAAAAGAAATAGACTTTGTCAATATTTTCAATGATATAAAACAAATTCTGAAGTTTAGCAAAAAGATTTTGGAAACAGCAAAGCCAAATTAGTTTGCATAATGTCCATTATTTATGTGCAGAATTTGTCAACAAATTGCTATTTTTTAGTAGAACACATTGTTCATTCGTCTATGAAATTATCTTTTTGGGATTCATATTTAATAATATCCTGGCTATAAAAGTCTCCTACTTTGAAAGTGTCCCTTTTTGTTGGCCAAATAATTATAATGATGATGTTGATTATTTAAAAAGTAATCTTTTGGTATTATGGTTATAACTGTCTTGATTCCCAAGGCAGAAATGTGTCTAAATTGGCTTGTGTAAAATTCCAGCTCTGTAAACCAGCATAAAAATCTCATAGTGATTGGCGGGTAGAAAATATATCTACAAACTGAGTGTACTAAGAACAGAGGTGATAGTATCTAGAGAGCCTATGTCCTAATTCTAAAGACTTATCAAATTTCTTATAGGTTTTTAGTACATATCTGGTTGATATGACCTCTGCTAAATTCTATCAGTATCCAAATAAAATGAAGAATCTACTTAACCACCCCCCATCCCCGCAAAACAAATCAAGATCCTAAAATTCCATGATCATAAGACAGGAAACTTTGAATATGACCAAGAACATTGATGTCAGTTTGCACTCGTTTGGGGCCCAGTGGCCATGCATATGCAATAAATATGGTTAAACTACATAAAGTGAGATGTCGAAGAAAAGAGGTAGGATAAGAACAGTGCTACTGTCTTTCTTGTTGATCTACTGGTCAAAAGAGAGATCGAGTAATTGGAGAAGAGGGTCAGGAAGTTTTCTTCATGCTGGACAGCTCAGCAGACCTTTGGGCATGTGGCATCATTTATATGAAATTTTCTTAAGCACTTATTATGTACCATATAAGGACTATCTTCTGAATATATTGTGGAATAAGATAACCATAGTCCCTACCCTCAAACAGGTATGAGTCCAGTGGGTAAATTGCCAGGCAAAGTGCTAAGAATTTTATAATTATTACTCATTTAATTGTCAATGATAAAAAAATGGAAACAATGGGATGGGGTTTTTTTCAAGGAAAGAATGTGAGGCCTGGAAATGACTCCTTCAAAGTAACCAAAAATGTGTGTAGCATGGCTTGGATTTAAACTCAGGTTTGAGTCACTCTAGATGCCATAGTCTTAACCACTCTCCATAGTACCCAGTAGAGATCATCTGGCATCTCTTGGTTCTGTATGAACACAGCCTTGTCCCCACCCTAGAATATAACTCTTCTGAGATTTAAAGGCCCTGATAACTTACTCATGGCTGCATTGCTTTTGTGAAAAGAGATTATTTCTATCTGCACACAAAACTTTACTATCCATGTCAAATGACAGTGTTATACATTCTGAATTCCTCAGGATATTATTCTAGATCCTATACCCTGGGCTTCAGTAGCTTTGGAACTTGTAGGAGTGATCCAGGCTTCTAATGAGAGGGTTGTTTTACTTCTTTGAATTAAAATAATAGGATTCTGAACCTGGAAGGATCCTTAGCTTATCTTTCCCAGCCCCCTTGTCTTTTAGACATGGATACAAATTCTAAAGAGGTACCAATGTGTTCAAGATCTGAAAGTCAGAGAGTGTCAGTCATTAGACCAGAACTCACCTATCTTGACTTGCAAGTATTAGTTATTTCCTCTGTGTCACAGATACTTCTTGCCTCACAGATACCCCTTACTCTCTCAAAGTTTTGGACCAGATAATAGTCTAAATAGGAAAACTTTTCTGGCAGAACTTCTGGGTTGTCCAGGAGTTACAATGCTCCCATCCAACAAGGATGCTTCAGTGTTCTGAGCTTCCTGTGGGTGTGGAATGGGAGGTGGGAGTGAGTGAGGGCCACTCAATTTAATTATTCATGAAACATCTGGTACTCACAGAGGGAGAAATGATTTGCTTACTTTATTTGTTAGCCAAGCTTTTTCATTAAGCAACATGCTTATACGCTGCTGAAAGGGAAATAAATATTTCAGAATCACAGAATTGCAGGACTGTTTATCATGACCATTCTTCACTCTTTCTAATGATTAAACCCTACTTTAATATGCCCACCAAATAGGGTTATCTAGCATCTTCACTGGACAGTCACATGTATTTTCTCTTTTGTTATTTACAACCCTGTTAGATAAATATTAAGAGTAACCCCATTTTGCAAATGAAGACTTAGCTCATAAATATTAAGAAACAACAATGGATAATTATCAGAGCAAGAATTAGGACTTAGTTCAGTCAGAATCCTCAACTTGTATTCTATATTTTCCCACGTCAAGTTTTCCTTGCGTACCTCCAGTGACAGGGGACTCATTAGTACCCAGGGTATTTCTGCTTGTCTTTTGGTTATTGTGATTATGAGAAAGCTCATCCTTTAATGAGGCTGAAATTTGTTCCTGTTGGGCTTCTGCAAAGTAACTTTATTTATTGATATTTACATGTAAATATGTGGGAACAAGTGTGATAATTTTCTTACATGATGATCCTTAAAGAATATGAAGAGAAATCCCACTGGTATCTCCTTTTCTTTTCTTCCTCAAGTTATGTATTCCCATGTCTTTCAAATAGTCTCTCTTGGGACATGATTTCCAGTTACCTTGCTGTCCCGTTCCTCTCTTCTGAACTCATTTCATTTTAAATCAGCCTTAAAGTGAGGCTCCTAATTGACCGAAATCTGGAGCTGGAAAAGGGGATCATCCAATACAGTGGCTTAGATAAAACGGAAGTTTCCTTCTATAGCACGTAAAAGTTCAGAGGTGAGTGGTCTGAGGCTAGTAACATTGCTCTATGGTCTTGAGCACAGGCTTCCAGGATTTCTACAATCCTCATATCCCAGCCAGCAGTGTGGGGAATGAAGAACATGCAGGGAAAGCAGCTTTATCTCTAAGAACATGATTGGAGGTTTTGCATATCACTTCCAAAATTATTGAGTGCTACACCTAGCTATCAGGGAGATGGGAAATATCACCTCAGTCTGGGCAGCCATATTTCTGGTGAAAATTCAGGATGTTCTATTACTAGAAGGAGGAAAGGAAAAATGGACCCTGGAGGACCATTGCAGATTCTTCCACCTAGAGTAAGGTGAAAATAAAAAGGAAAGGAAAAGACGATGTATCTTGTTGGCCAGAGCATGGAAATAGGAACCAAGAAGTTTTAGTTTTCTGATTTATCTGACCTCTACCAAGTCACTTAATTGTTAACTTTACCTTTAGTTCTAAAAAAAATTAATTATATTCCATTTTTTCTATTTCACAAAAATATTGTGATTTAGTTATAAAAGTGATTTTGCTTGCTGAATTAAATGATTTTATAATGGAATTATAGCCAATGTGACTATTCTTTAAGTGATCTCTTTGGAATGAACACATTATTAGGACCCAACAAGGTGGAATTATAGGAGACAGAAGATTCCCAAATTTGAGAAATGGCAAGGAAGTTTTTTAGAAAAAGTTTTTATATGTTAAGGCTCTTCAGCAATTATTTTCCTTAAGGTTTAATATACCTTTGGGGGAAAAAAAAAAGTTTGGAATTAACATTTTTGTTTTGTATGGTTCAGCAGAACTTTAATGTGATTATTTCCCCCATTGAGTGATTTGGAAGATGTAAACTGGTTCTGATAATTCTTTCAGAGATTTCACTGATATGATAATTGGTTGTTACACAGATGAATCTAAACATTTAGAAGTTGCACCATAAATGAACTATAAGCTCTATGGAGCTCTGGGCATTTTTGTTAAGCCTTGGTACTGCAACTTCTACTCATAGACTAGAGCATATAACCAGAGAGGGAGAAAATGTGTCTTCTAAAGGAAGGATTCAGGATCAAAAAATGTCCACCCACTCTGTATCCCCCAGGGTTCTCTAAAGATTTGGATATGTGAACATGTGAATAGGCCCCAGACTGCCCCTGAATAACTTGTGTATTGTTACTACTTTACTTCAAAGAAGCATAGATATATCTATGCTTCTTCACATACTTCTTGCTCAGTTTTGCCTCTGGTGAGGTGGTCTATGAGAGATTCCTGTTTTAGAAGGTTTGGATCCCCTTTTCAAGCCCAGCTGTAATAGTCAGGACCTGTAGCAGAGACTGCTAGAATCTCTGCCCTTCCTTCTTCCTTTCTAACAGACTTTGATCCTGGGTGTGCCATCGTGCCCAGCCAAACTTCAGCATTTCCCAGTGTCTCTTACAGACAGGGGTCGGGGCGGCCACTGGCATGGACAAAAGTCACTGGATAGTCCCTCCATGAGAGCATTGAGTCAGGACTAAGCACGGTGAGGTGTACTATTATGCTGGTATCCCTTCTTTTTCTCTTCTCCCTGCAATGTGGATGTGATGGCAGTAGCCATGAGCTGACGATGAAAGGGGAGAAGACAGAAGGAGCCTGAGTCTCTGATGACTTGGGAGCTGCCGTACCAGCCTGGGACTGCCTGTTCCCTGATTTCATCTATATAAGACCCCACTCCCCCAAATTGTTTATACTACTACTGTGTCTCAGGATGAGTTTTATAGAAACAGAGCTTCAGACAGGGATTCAGGGGCAAACTTATGAGGGAGGGAGTGAAGCAGGATAAGGAAAGGTGAAGAAGAAGAGCGACAATGTGCTCTCAGATAAAGTCTAATCTCTGCTCTATGGGGATGAGGGGAATCTCTGGAACATAAACTGCCCTGTAGAGTTGTCCCACTTTAAGGCAAAGGGGACAGCCTTTGGTACCACATGTAAGGTAGTCACTGGCTGTGAGCTACCCCCAGAAGGGGGTGTGTGCATAATTTCCTGGACAAGGTCACGTTTGTCAATGGAGAACAGTTCTCCAGGAAAGAGGGACAGAGTGAACCATCAGCTGCTGCCTCAGAGAGTCTGGGGTCTGGGTCCTGGACAGCCCAGGAAAGCGGTCCAGGCAGAGCATTGCAATGTCTTGTATAGTCTACTTCTTGCCTTGCTCATAACCACTTGCTTCTCACATGTTCATTCCATCCAACCACATCTTCTCCAGGATTCTAGGTTCAAATTTCCTGGGGAAATTTTCAAGAGGAGGGTTAGTGGGATGAACTCCAGAGCTGCTGCTTTCAGTCCTGAGGCTGTGACTGATTCTCATCATCTCCCTTCTCTACAGCCCATTCTAGACAATTCTCTTTCAGCCAGTACTTCTCAGGTGTTGGATGATCCAGACCCTCATCCCTAAGAGGTCTGAGCCCCCTGGTTAATAAGCCCTTATCAGGCAGTGATTACTCTACTTTCCCATTTAGAGTTAAAATTGAACATGAGACTATCAAGAGATGCCCCAGTAGACTATCTGGGTGTCAGATTCCTTCCTGCCTCCCTTAACCCATCAGGATTAATTCTTCCTGACAGTATGAAAACTTTTTTTCTGTGGCTGTTGGTCAATTGACACAGAACCTTAAAGTAATCAAGTGGCACCTTTGCTTTAAATTTAATGGCTTTCTTACTATGTCTACTGCTGGAAGTGTCCCCCTCTGAGAATCAGCACCTCTAGAACCACAGAGCCTAAAGTTGTGGATATAGGAAGCACATATTCTCCTACTGGTCCCTGAGAGTGAGAGTGAGAAGGCTCACTTCTAATTTCATTCCTTGGTTGCTAGAATATTTACTGCTTTCTTTTTTCCCTCTTTCACAGAAAAACTGTGATTCCGAATTCTGCTATAGCTATAAAAGTGCTTTTTAACCTGTTGAACAGAATGGTATTTTAATGTTAATTTAGTCGACGTTGTTATTCCTCAAGTGATCTGTTTGGAATGAGCCTACATAAAATGACTATTGGTTTAAGAGTAGAATGCCTCCTCAAGGAAGGCACCCCATCCTCAGGGTGTCATCTCTACTTGGCTTTCTGTTCATTGGACACACCAGGCCAGTTCCTGTCCCAAGGCATTTATACTTGCCATTTCCTCTGTCTAGAGTGTTCTTCCCCTAGACGTCTGCATGGCTCACTCTCTGTCCTTTCAGGTCTTTCCTCAACCATCACCATCTCAGTAATGCCTTCCTTGGCCTTCTATGTAAAATTTTAATCCTCTTTAGAGCACTCTTCATTTGCTCTCTATGCTCTATTTTGTGTCCTTAGCACCCAACATTATCTATTTATTGCACATTTTACTTCTGTATCTTACTTTATATCTGTCTCATAAACTAGAATAACAAAAGCTCTATCAGGACAAAACAGTGTCTGGTTCTACGTGCTCAGTAATTATTAGAATTAATGAAAAGAAATCTATTCCATAATTGTTGGTTACTTCTCCACTTTAACCTAGGAATTTCTTGGTTTATGTTGTGAATATGACAAAATGGGAATTTTCTTCCTAAGAGCCCCCAAAAAGAGAGTGCATCACTGAAAGTTAAAGAAGATTGAAATTATAATCAAACCTCAGGCTTCAGCAATCAGGATGCAAAGGCTTCAATGGGTCTTGAATGTAACTTGGTCACTCTTGTATTTTACCAATGAGGAAATTGAGCTTCAGAGCTAAGAAGCAACTTGCCTCGGATCACGCAAAGCAAGTGGTGTGTGTTGATGGAGAACTCAGTCTCCTCAGTTGCAGTGCAGTGCTCTGTCAATCACGCCTTTCTTGGTCTATTGTTTACAAACTAACATATTCTAATAACTTTTGAACTGAGATGTTCTTAAAATAATAATTGTTATTTTTGAGAAGAAAAATATTTCAGATGTTAGCAAAACCTAGCTTAGCTTTTAATACGTAATTGTTTATACCCAGTAAATGACTGTTAAAATATTCATATATATTAATATACATATTTTTACTACATATAAACATAATAAACTATGTTCAGTTTTGGCACTGTGCTCATGTTCTAAGAACCCTGAAAGGCAAAGAGTTGTTATTGTATTCATTCATTTATTTAACAAGTCTCTATTGAATACCTACTGTGTGCCAGAAATTATCCTAGGTACTGAAACTTGAGGAATTAATAACACATATGAAGCCCTTGTAGAGGAGACAGATGGTAAACAATTAACAAAAATAATTTCAGATAATATTATGTACTTTGAAGAAAATAAAATAGGGGCATGAAGTAGAGATTGGACAAGGAAAATTTTCTAAGAAACTGACATCTTGAAGAGACTGAAGGGAAAGAACTGATCAGCCACTGATGATGTGGGGACAGAGGGGTGTAGACAGACACCAGCAAGGGCAGAGGTCCTTATGCTAGAATAGGTTTCTCATGTTCAAGGAGGAAAAAAAAGGACAAGTTGATTGTGGCATTGCAAACAAAAGGAAGGTTGGTAGAATATGAGGTCAGAAAAGAAGCAGGAGTTTGATCATC
The DNA here is from genome assembly GCF_009873245.2 of Balaenoptera musculus. Lineage (NCBI taxonomy): Eukaryota > Metazoa > Chordata > Mammalia > Artiodactyla > Balaenopteridae > Balaenoptera > Balaenoptera musculus. The sequence goes on from NC_045787.1 coordinate 127,703,766, forward strand.
GAATCTCATAGTCCTGGTGAAGATCTTGGGAAGCCGTAGTGAGAAGTGGTTTAAAGGAGGGTAAGATTTTTAGAATTCCACAATGGTTAATTAGTAGAGAACATGTCTCAGAGGAACAAAAGTAGAAGAAGGAAAGCCAGTAAGATTACAGAAAAAAAATCAGTCAAGAGATGAAGGTGGCTTGGAGAAAGGAGGTTACCATGGAGATGGAGAGATCACATCATATATCTATAGGTACCATACCAACCATTGCTTAAGCAACCAGATGGTATGAAGTGTTTGGGTACATGCAAACTCTTCCTGGTATGACAAGGTTAAAATGGCTGATAGATTGTGAGGATTCCATCAAAAGAGAATACATGTGTTGCAAATCTAGTTCACTTCATGGATTACTGGTTTAAGAAGATGTTATTTTAAAAAAAAGCTGCAGGGAGGATTGTTCTGTGGTCAAAGAAGTGTAGAGAACAAACCCAATATACTCCTATTTAGAGATTTACAGTGCACAGTAGCATATTAAAAATTCTGAGGAGTCTAGCAGTAAAGAAAAACATTTAACTTTGTCCTTCCCACACTTCCTTAGATCCACTGATCAAGAAACCCTGCCTTTTTTGCTTTCTTACAGAACGCTCACTTGTAAGCTTAGGGGACATGGTTTTTGAAAAATCTGATACAGTGGAAAGAGAACCAGAATAAGAGATCATTATGCTCTACTGCCATCAGTGCCTTTGTTTTGTGTGCTATTGGACATAACACTTTTCTTGTTGGAACCTTAGTTTCCTCATCAGTCAAATACAAGATCACAATAACTGGTCACTAACTTCTCTTTCTTTTATCCAGTTGTTTTGTGTAAACCTGTTTTTATATAAATCCTCAAAGGCCAGTTGCTTTACGTGAAGCTGCCAACTCAACTGAAATGATAGTTTGGTGGTACTGCTTCAACCCCTTCTCTGTCTCTCTCAGCTGATGACTTTCTCTCTTTATACTATCTGAGCATTTTTACCATCTTCACTTGGAAATAAGACAATTAGTAGCTGGATTAGAATTGCTGCTGGCCCAAGGTCTGAATCTCCTAGGAGAAGAGTTATAATACTGGGAAGGTGGGACAGAGACCAATCGGATTTAGAGTAGAGCTGGTATACTCACTTAGTGGTTACTAGGCAACTGCACAGGGCGGGATGGAATGAATGTTGATACCCAGACTGTGTCTTGTAAGCTATTTGTTTCACATCTCAAGGGCTACGTTTCTTAGCAAAAAAGGTTGAGTGTTGAGAAAACATTCTCTTGTTGTTCAGAACATTTTCTGGAAACAATGAAAATACAAGCCATGTTTCTGCATGTTGAAGGCTCTGTTAACTCTATTGACCAAAAGATCTATCCTCCCTTCTTCCCTCCCTTCCTCTCTTCCTCCCTCCCTCCCTCCCTCCCTCCCTCCCTCTCTTCCTTCCTTGCTTTTCTTTTTCCTTTCTCATTTTGAGAAATGGGTAATCATTCTCTATTTCTCAGGGCCTTGAACATTCCTTAGCTGTGCCTTTGGGAACCACCAGCAAGTCTGAGAAATAGGCAGAACAAAGGAAGACTATCAGGAGGCTGGTAGAGGAAATGGGGTTAAAAAGCCATGAAAGTGTAGAGGTAGAAGAGAGAATGAGAGAAAGGTTAAGAGAAAAACTGATGGAGAAGTCCTTAATTTGTAGAAGGTAAGTTGGGAAGAAGAAGCAGTTTCAAACTGGTGTTAATGCTTTCAGTTCGAAGAGATATAACGGCTGCTAAGCCAAGTCCATTGGGGTCTCTATCCCTTTCCTTGTTACTGGATATGGTAGTAATAGAAGAAAATGTATTAAACAATCTATCTCCATACGAGAGAACTTTGTCTTTGGTAGCTCATGGTGTGAGCTTTTCCTCAGATCCTGGTAATCCATTTTGGGGAGGGAGGTGGATATAGCATGAGAAGCAGGAGAGGGTAGAGTGAATTGGAGAGGGAGAACCTCACCCAGGATAGGAGAAACTAATAGGTTGGAGATGCAAGGATGGTGCAAAAAGAATAGAGAGTCATGAGGGAAGTTAATGATGGCAAGAATTTTAGTGAGGTTGAGAGTGAATTGGGACAGAAAAAGTCTTTGGAGCAGGTGTGGGGTGACTACAGGGGAAAGATGATTTGAAAGAATATTTCTATGGACTGTGAATTGGAGCTTCTTGGCTGTTATTGAGGAACATAAGTAAAGATTGTCATTGCTTGTAATTGCTTCTGATTGCTGTCTATTTAACATGACACAGAGCAAAGACTAGGTGACCTGCAGTCACAGTTTATATGAAGATTACACAAAAGATGGCAAGCAGTGGAAAAGCTGAATGGGGAAAATGGGAAGAGTATATATATATAGAAGTAAGTGCATAGTAAAGGAACTGTGAAATGTTTACTATTTTCACCAAAGACAAAATTCTAAGCAAGAAAATTTAGATCTACATGCAGTTCTGGATTGTAGAAGTGTACTATGAAAATATTTTGACATTCACATAACCTGACAAATCCAATTCCTCATTTTTAAGAACATGTTGACCGTGGAACCTTTCTGGCTTACTGTAAGAACACATCTCCTGAGGGAGAAGAATAAATGGAGCAGATTTCCTGGTCTTGGCATTTGTGATTTAATGATTCAGTACCTTTGAAACAAATTTTAAAGTAGTTGATACCAATTATCCACCCTTATCCCAACACACTGTTGTCACTGGCTTTGCCCTCCTGACATTTACTTTCCGTCAATGTTTTTCACATTGCTTGCTGTCTTACTTCCTAGGCTGCATCCAAAGAGGCTGGACATAATGAAATCATTACCTTATTTCTGTTTACATCAATGTCCTCCAGGGCTTTGCACTGCCAGCAATAATTACCCCAGAACTCTGGTGAAAGTTCAGTACTGTTTGAAGAAAAGTATCGGTATAGGGAATTGTTTCACACATGTGTTCCATAGGACACCGAGCCTGCAAAATACTGTTCGGTAAAAAGATTCCGTAGTCACATCTATTTGATACACACTTGAAGCAATGCTGGTATAAGATAAAAAACATTGGGTTAAGCATGAAGGGACTTGATTTCTAGTACTAGTCATGCATTTAGCCCTCTGTATGTCCTTGGCAAGCCACTGCCTCTCTGTAGGACTGTAAAATGGAGGTCACATTATTTGTCTTCCCTGTGAGAGAGGGTTGTAGCCTACCATTTGGTTATAGTTTCTAGGTTAAAGTCCTGGCTCTATGGTCAGAGGGCCTTTATTGGTATTCCGGCTCTACTTCCTAAAGCTATGTGACTAGGTCAAGTTACTAAATTTACCTGAGCTTTAGTTAATCCTTAGGTGTGAATAATATATTTATCTCAGAGGGTTGTTAGACTTATATATAAAAGAATTAATTATCATCATAGTACTACTTAAATACTTATTAGAACAGTCATAATTAATAGCAATACTATAATTAGCAGCAAGAATGATTATAATTATTAAATTTATTATTTAAAGAAAAAACACTGGTAATAGTAGCAGTAACAACAGAGTAGCTATGGTTTATTGAGCACTTTTTTTTCCAGGGACTATTCTAAGAGCTTTACTTCATTATCTTATTTAATTCTCAGAAAATCCTGTAAGGTAGGTATCTAATTATCCGCATTTTATGGAGAAGGATGCTGTGGTTCATAAAAGTTAAAGTTGCTCAGGGTCTCAGTCAGTAAGCAGCAGAGGGAGATATGCAGCTGTTCTGTCCAGTGCCAGAGGCTTTAAACCTAACCTCTCCCCAGGTTCAATGTCCTTTTAACCTGCCCCTTGGTGCTCTTAGCCTCTCTGCCCTCCACCTAGGTAAGGGCTCTGAAGGGAGCAAACTTGCAGTTCTCTTTAGAGTTCATTAGCAAATCATTACAAACGAAAATTAAAGACGTGTGGACAGGATAAGAATTGCTAGAAGTACTTAGATTTCCCTACTGATTTTTTTGTTTCTTTCTCAATGGCAATATTTATTTAAATGTCTAACTGTAATTGAGAAGATAGTGCCATAACTTGAATGTGAAGAGAGAATTTAAGTACTGATTACTGATTTTTTTTAAAAAAAATAAAGTGGATAGCGCTGAGTTCTCAGAGAGGTTATTGCAGTGTGAAGTCCGTGAAGGCAGGAGCTGAGACCTCTTTGACGCGTAGTTCGTGTTTTGGAAATGTTGGAAAGAGGGTTTGAAGCTTTGTAGGTCTTGGAAGAAAAATGGGCAAGATTGCCATCTAGTGGACTCTGAGTCAACTTCAGCTCAAAAAATACTAGTGTTTGAGTGAAATTTATCTAAAGTGGTAAGTAACACTAAGGGGTAATTTATTTAGATATACAACAGAGAACTATTACCTGGGTCAGACCAATACTCACGCTGAATTGTGAGTTGGCAAAATCAGAGGACTAAGGGGCATTTTAGCGGTTCAGATTCATAGGACGTTAGCGCAAAAGAGAATCTGAGATTAACGTCTTTAATCTCCTCCTTTTACCGCCCGGGGAAGGACAGCAACTCATTTAGGTTCACCCGAGCGTGATAACTAGTCAGCAGGCTTCTTAATTTCATGTCCAGTGCTTAGACTTTTATATCCATCCCAAATTTGTAAGTTCTCCCAGTTAGCCACTATAGATTCAGTTACAAAAGAAGATAGATGGGATAGGTGGTAAATTCTCCCAACTCTTTTGGAAACATCTCTGTGCATACCATGAAAGCACTACTTATGGCATAGTATTGAAACATACCAGTATCTTACTGAGGGGTCAGAACTGTTTGTCTGTATCTGCTGTTTAGGGATTTGCTAAGTACACACATCTGAAGAGTATATTATGGGACTGTAGTGATTTTGTTGACTTTCATTCTATCCCCATACAGCCATTAACTTTTGACTCTTGTGCCTATGTTTTTCATAGAGAGAAGCTGGAGGGGATAGAAATGACAAAAAGAGTGTTACCACATGTAAATGTCATATTTAAGGTACAGAGGAGGAATGTAACCCCTATTTTGAATCATGGCTGTGTTCCTTCCAGGCTGTATTATATGGAGTTGGTTTCTTTGTTTCTCCATCTCCAGAATGGAGATAGTGATAATGTGTACTTCAGCTCAGGGTCCTCTTGAGATTTAAGAGATGAAGCACAATACTCTGTCATAATTCCCAATCAGTTGATCTCTCTGTTTCTCTCTGTTTGTCTCTCTGTGTGACAAACCCTCCCTGTGAAAAGAAAGTTTTCATTTTTAAAATTGTATTTCTTGCCTTTTCTCCTTAAATTCCAAACCTGTAGAACAGTTGAAAGAATAGTTTATACCCAAATACCCTTCTCCTAGGTTCACCAGTTGTTAATATTTGAAAGTTGTATATATTACACCTTCCACTCGTAAGTTCTTCTGCATGCATCACCTAAAAATAAGGACATTTTTCAATATAACCATAATACCATTAGCATAACTAAAAAGTTGCTAATAATTATGTAATATTGTCTAATAATATTTATATTCAAATTCCTTTAATTGTCCCATGAATGTTTTTACATCATTATTTTTCAATCCAGGATCCAACCAAGGATACTGTATTACATTTGGTTCTTATGTCTCTTCGGTTTCTTATAATCTAGTATGGTACCCCTCAAACTAAATGTTTTGTTTTCCATGATGTTGACTTTTTGAAGATTCAGGAGGCAGATTATAACTCCTGGTGATACTAAATTTGATCACTTGATTCAGTTGGAAACTGCAAGTTACGTCTGTTGTAAAGGTATATTCTTCTGGTTATATTAAATATATATGGGGTGATACTTCGGGCCCGTGTGAACATTCTGTTTTCACATATATTTTGACCTCAAAGTTTTATGCACACATTGATGAACTGTAGCTGAATCATTATTACAAAGGAGGTGGAAAATGGAAAATGGTAATTTTCTTCTGTTTTTCTACATTGATTATCTGGCATTCTTTTTAAAAGACGAACTTTTTTCCCCCTTCTCTCCCTCGGATACAGCTATGGACTCATTTTTTTTAATCCAAAGTGTTTTAATACATTGCCACTATTTTCCTTTTTATTAGGGCTCACAATGTTGCAAATTTGGTCAATGAGAGCTTCTTGAAGCTGACTCCTCTGTTCTTTCAGGTACTTGATTACCTCCTTACTTCTGGCACAAACTGTTCCAGACTCATCTTGTACTTTCCCTAACCCAACCTGGAATTAGCACTAAAAAGAACGGAGAATATATTTAGAAACTGAGGTCTGAATACTAGATGAAGCACTATGCAAATATTTTTAAAACACTGGTATTAATATAAGATGTAGAGAAAAATGCAGCCAACTTTGTGAACTTTGTCAGATGACCCCTCTGCCTGGTTGAATCATCCCTCAACTTATTTTAATTATTATTTCCTCAGAAAGTACCAGAAAAGTCTGAGGTCTGTCTGGATTAGGGTCATTTCCCTGTAACAAACAAGCCTTTGGAGCCCTAAACTTCTCAATATTCGTCACACCTCAAAATATTCAAAGTCTATCTCATCTGAAAACTCAACTAGGGAGGAATCTTCTTCTAAGCTTCTGTGGTGATTGACCACGTCCAATGCCTCACAGGCTGCCAGACCGAGGGCCTCAGTTTCTTGCTGGCTGTTGGCCAGAGTCTACCCTCAGTTCCTTGACATGTGGCACTCTCCAAAGAGCATCTTAACACATGGCAGCTTGCTTCTTCAAAGTCTGCAAGGAAGAGAGGGTATACATTATAATATGCAAGGGGTACATTAGAATATGTTATGTCATCAAGAAATTGACATCTAACTATCTTTGCTGTATTCTAATAGGGATATGTGCAACTCACATTCAAGGGGAGGGGATTTAAAAAGAAAAGTCTTCTTTTGAAAAGACTACCAGATAATCAATGTAGAAAACAGAAGAAAATTACCATTTTTCCATCTCCACTGTAATAAAGATTTAGCTACAGTTCATCAATGGGTGCATAAAACTTTGATGTCAAAATATATCTGAAAACAGAGTGTTCACACAGACTCAAAGTATCAACCCACAAATATTTAATGGTACCAGAAAACATACCTTTACAACAGAAATACCTAGTGGTTACCAACTTAATCAAGTGATCAAACTTAGTATCACCAATAGTTATAATCTGCCTCCTGAAATCTTCAAAAAGTCAACATCATGGAAAACAAAACATTTAGTTTGAGGGGTACCATGCTAGATTGTAAGAAACCAAAGAGTTCTCCCTCTTGCGAGAGCACTGGAATCACAACTAACTGCTGAACAATCATCGACAGGAAGACCCTGGAACTCACCAAAAAGTTACCACACATCCAAAGACAAAGGAGAAGCCACAATGAGACGGTAGGAGGGGCGCAATCACAGTAAAATCAAATCCCATAACTGCTGGGTGGGTGACTCACAAACCAGAGAACAGTTACACCACAGAAGTGCACCAACTGGAGTGAAGGTTCTGAGCCCCACATCAGGCTTCCCAACCTGGGGGTCTGGCAACGGAAGGAGGACTTCTCAGAGAATCAGACTTTGAAGACTAGCAGGATTTGATTGCAGGACTTTGACAGGACTGGGGGAAACAGAGACTCCACTCTTGGAGGGTACACACAAAGTAGTGTGCACATCAGGACCCAGGGGGAAGGAACAGTGACCCCATAGGAGACTGAACCACACCTACCTGCTAGTGTTGGAAGGTCTCCTGCAGAGGCAGGGGGCGACTGTGGTGCACCGTGGCGACAAGGACACTGGCAGCAGAAGTTCTGGGAAGTACTCCTTGGCGTGAGCCCTCCCAGAGTCTGCCATTAGCCCCAACAAAGAGCCCGGGTAGGCTCCAGTGTTGGGTCGCCTCAAGCCAAACAACCAATAGGGAGGGAACTCAGCCCCAACCATCAACAGAGAAGTGGATTAAAGTTTTACTGACAATCCAAAACCTATGGGATGCAGCAAAAGTAGTTCTAAGTGGGAAGTTTATAGCCATACAATCCTACCTCAAGAAACAAGAAAAATCTCAAACAATCTAACCTTACACCTAAAGGAACTAGAGAAAGAAGAACAAACAAAACCCAAAATTAGTAGAAGGAAAGAAATCATAAAGATCAGAGCAGAAATAAGTGAAATAGAAACAAAGAAAACAATAGCAAAGATCAATAAAACTAAAAGCTGGTTCTTTGAGAAGATAAACAAAATTGATAAACCTTTAGCCAGACTCATCAAGAAAAAAAGGGAGAAGATTCAAATCAATATAATTAGAGATGAAAAAGGAGAAGTTACAACAGACACCACAGAAATACAAAGCATCCTAAGAGACTACTACATGCAACTCTATGCCAACAAAATGGACAACCTGGAAGAAATGGACAAATTCTTAGAAAGGTATAACCTTCCAAGACTGAACCAGGAAGAAATAGAAAACATAAACAGACTGATCACAAGTAATGAAATTGAAACTGTGATTAAAAATCTTCCAACAAACAAAAGTCCAGGACCAGATGGCTTCACAGGTGAATTCTATCAACCATTTAGAGAAGAGCTAACACCCGTCCTTCTCAAACTCTTCCAAAAAATTGCAGAGGAAGGAACACTCCCAAACTCATTCTATGATGCCACCATCACCCTGATACCAAAACAAGGCAAAGATACTACAAAAAAAAAAGAAAATTACAGACCAATATCACTGATGAACATAGATGCAAAAATCCTCAACAAAATACTAGCAAACAGAATCCAACAACACATTAAAAGGATCATACACCATGATCAAGTGGGATTTATCCCAGGGTTGCAAGGATTCTTCAGTATATGCAAATCAATCAATGTGATACACCATATTAACAAACTGAAGAATAACCATATGATCATCTCAACAGATGCAGAAAAATCTTTTGACAGTATTCAACACCAATTTTTGATAAAAAATCTCTCCACAAAGTGGGCATAGAGGGAACCTACCTCAACATAATAAAGGCCATATACAACAAACCCACAGCAAACATTCTCAATGGTGAAAAACTGAAAGCATTTCCTCTAAGATCAGGAGCAGGACGAAGATGTCCATGCTCACCACTCTTATTCAACATAGTTTTGGAAGTTTTAGCCACAGCAATCAGAGAAGAAAAAGAAATAAAAGGAATACAAATTGGAAAAGAAGAAGTAAAACTGTCATTGTTTGCAGATGACATGATACTATACATAGAGAATCCTAAAGATGCCACCAGAAAACTACTAGAGCTAATCAATGAATTTGGTAAAGTTGCAGGGTACAAAATTAATGCACAGAAATCTCTTGCATTCCTATACACTAATGACAAAAGATCAGAAAGAGAAATTAAGGAAACAATCCCATTCACCATTGCAACAAAAAGAATAAAATACCTAGGAGTAAACCTACCTAAGGAGGTAAAAGACCTGTACTCAGAAAACTATAAGACACTGATGAAAGAAATCAAAGATGAAACAAACAGATAGAGAGTTATACCATGTTATTGTATTAGAAGAATCAATATTGTGAAAATGACTGTATTACCCAAAGCAATCTACAGATAAATGCAGTCCCTATCAAATTACCAATGACAGTTTTTACGGAACTAGAACAAAAACTCTTAAAATTTGTATGGAGACACAAAAGACCCCGAATAGCCGAAGCAATCTTGAGGGAAGAAAACGAAGCTGGAGGAATCAGACTCCCGACTTCAGACTGTACTACAAAGCTACAGTAATTAAGGCAATATGGTACTGGCACAAAAACAGAAATATAGATCACTGGAACAGGATAGAAAGCCCAGAGATAAACCCACACACCTAAGGTCAACTAACCTATGACAAAGGAGGCAAGGATATACAATGGAGAAAAGACAGTCTCTTCAAGAAGTGGTGCTGGGAAAACTGGACAGCTACATGTAAAAAAATGAAATTAGAACACTTCCTAACATCACACACAAAAATAAACTCAAAATGGATTAAAGACCTAAATGTACGACTGGACACTGTAAAACTCTTAGAGGAAAATATAGGAAGAACACTCTTTGACATAAATCACAGCAAGATCTTTTTTGCTGCACCTCCTAGAGTAATGGAAATAAAAACAAAAATAAACAAATGGGACCTAATGAAAGTTAAAACTTTTGCACAGCAAGGGAAACCATAAACAAGACGAAAAGACAACCCTCAGAATGGGAGAAAATATTTGCAAATGAAGCAACTGACAAAGGATTAATCTCCAAAATTTACAAGCAGCTCATGCAGCTCAATATCAAAACAACAAACAACCCAATTAAAAAATGGGCAGAAGACCTAAATAGACATTTCTCCAAAGAAGACATACAGATGGCAAAGAGGCAAATGAAAAGCTGCTCAACATCACTAATAGTTAAAGAAATGCAAATCAATACAATGAGGTATCACCTCACACCAGTTAGAATGGGCGTAATCAGAAAATCTACAAGCAACAAAAATGCTGGAGAGGGTGTGGAGAAAAGGGAACCCTCTTGCACTGTAGGTGGGAATGTAAATTGATACAGCCACTCTTGAGAACAATATGGAGGTTCCTTAAAAAACTAAAAATAGAATTACCATATGACCCAGCAATCCCACTACTGGGCATATACCCAGAGAAAACCATAATTCAAAAAGACAGATGCACCTCAGTGTTCATTGCAGCACTGTTTACAATAGTCAGGTCATGGAAGCAACCTAAATGCCCATCGACAGACAAATGGATAAAGAAGATGTGGTACATATATACAATGGAATATTACTCCACCATAAAAAGGAACAAAATTGGGTCATTTATAGAGACGTGGATGGACCTAGAGACTGTCATACAGACTGAAGTAAGTCAGAAAGAGAAAAAGAAATATTGTATATTAACGCATATATGTGGAATCTAGAAAAATGGTACAGACGAACCAGTCTGCAAGGCAGAAATAGAGACACAGATGTAGAGAACAAACATATGGACACCAAGTTGGGGAAAGCGGGGTAGGGGGGTGGTGGGATGAACTGGGAGATTGGGGTTGACATATATACACTAATATGTATAAAATAGATAACTAATAAAAAAAATGCTCAAAAAAAAAAAAAAAAACCAAAGAGAGTACCAGAAAGTGGGAATTATGACAGCCCCCTTAGAGTCTGTCCATCACACTGATGGATATAACATTCTACTGTGGGGAATGAGATGATACACATGTGAAGTACAATATCAGATGGTTATAAATCTACAAAGTGAACAGAGCAATAAGATGGAGAATCGTTGGATGGGGCACCTTACCTAGTGTAAAATGAGACCTCTGTGGTAAGGTAAAATTGGCTAAGACCTAAATCATGAGAAAGGTTAAGTCGTGTGAAGATGTGCAATGGGCAAAAGAGTGAATAAGTGCAAAGACCCTGTAGTAGAAATAAATTGGTCATAGAAGGAGGCCAGGAAGCCTAGGGGAACTACACAAATTGGTTTAGAGAGATAGGCAGTTACAAGACCGTATGGGACTTGTTGGACATAGACTAAAGAGTTTGGATTTTATTTAATTATAATTTGAAGCCAGTGGAGCAGCTCTACACTAGAGAGTGAGATGGTCTATTTTCTGCTCTTATGGAATTCATTCTGACTCCTGATTTTTTGAATGGACCAAAGAGGGAGAGTGGAAGTAAGGGGGACTAGTTTAGAGGCTGTTGTAACAACCCAGTTGAGAGATGATGATGATTTAGACCAGGATGAGGGTAATGGATTGAATGAGAGGTGGTCAGATTCGGAGTATATGGTTGAAGGCAGGGGCTGTGGGATTTCCTAATGGGTGAAATAAGTGACTGAGAGAAGTCGTGATGTAATCAATCGACTGGGCTGAGCATTTGGGTTGATAGTACTGGAGGGAGGATGGATACAAAGAATCAATGTCTTAGAGCATTTTCTTTTTACTAGACTATTTTTTAGAGGAAATTTTAGGTTCATAACAAAATTGAGAAGAAAATACAGAGAGTACCCATATATACCTCCCTAAACATATGCACAGATTCCCCTGCTATCAACATTTCACTGCAGTGGTAGATTGTTACGATCTATGGCACGTGATTATCACCCAAAGTCCATAGTTTACATTAGGGTTCACTCATGGTGTTACATAATCTGTGGGTTTTGACAAATAAAAATGACATGTATCCAGCTTCACAGTATCATACAGAATAGTTTCACTGCCCTAAAATTCTCTGTGCTCCACCCTATTCATCCTTCCTTCCCGCAACCCTTGGTAACCACTGACCTTTACTGTCTCCATAGTTTTTTTTTATTTTTTATTTTTTCAGAATGTCATATAATTGGAATCATACAATATGTGGCCTCTTAATACTTTTTTTTCTTTCAGTAATATGTGCTTAAAGTTCTTCCATGTCTTTTCATGGCTTGATATCTTCCTTTTAATGCTTAGTAGTATTCAATTGTCTGAATGTCCCATAGTTTGTTTATCCATCACCTACTGAAAGGCATCTTGGTGGCTTCCAAGTTTTGTCAATTGTGAATAAAGCTGCTGTAAACATCCATGTGCTGGTTTTTGTGTAGACATAAATTTCCAGCTCATTTGGGTAAAATCCAAGGAGCACGATCACTGGATTTTATGGTAAAACTATGTTTAGTCTTGTAAAAAACTTGGAGCATTTTTTATTGTATTAAATTCCACACACACATCCTCTTATTACCTCTTCTATGTCATATATATGCTACCACATCTAATTGGTTGTAGGCTACTGCCACTTCTATAACAAACCTTTTTTTCATTGCCTTACAAATTTTTTTTGGTTCTCCAAGATTAATGTAATGATGTGGGTGCCATCTAGTGGACATAAAATGTGTTTTTTGATAGAACAAGAACAACCACAAAGATTGATTAAAAATAACTAAATCGAAATCATATTCAGTTGTGCTAAATAAGAAAAACGTTTCAATGCTTTGGACATTGAACCCATGTTTGTATTACAATGGGGCCAAAACTTGGCAAGGCACGGTAGAGAAAAGATATAAGCAAAGATTAGTCAGCAAGTTAATATCCTGCATATCTGAATTTGTTCACCAAAATGATTTGGGGTCTGCATACATACACAGAGATTTTTCGTGTGTGTGTGTGTGTGTGTGTGTGTGTGTGTGTGAGAGGGAGAGGAAGAGGGAGAAGAGAGAATATTAAAGAATAAAACATGGCGATTGTCTTCAAGAAAAAATGCAAGATGCGATGATTCAGTATTTAAATTGTAAATTATAAATGGAAGGAGAGGGAAACCCAGAGGGCAGAGGGCTCAGGGAAGGTGTCATTAAAACACTGTGAACTGCCATGGGTCTTAAAATATGAAGAAGATATGAATAGGTAACAGGGAGAACATCATGAGGAGAGGATAAATTCAGAGCAGTAGAAAGCAAAGTTTGAATTCTAGAGATCCATCCAGAATACCAGTATCTATTTGTTTTAATCCATTTGGACTTAAAGAAGAGGTAGAAATGGTAAGTGAATTAATTCAACAATTTCTATAGGAGAGTTTAACGAAGAATAATTGTAATAGTAATAAAAGATGATACTAGTATTAACAACGATGGTGATAGTAAGAGCTAACCCTGATGTATTGCAGTTACCCATATATGTAGTCATTGTTCTAATTACTTTTACATATATTATCTCATTTAAACTTTGTAACAATCCTGTGAGGTAGGTATTATAATATTTCTCATTTTAATTTGAGGAAACTGAGACAGCAATTTTTTAAATAACTTTCACTAAACCACAAAGTTAATAAGTAGAGGAGTCTGGATTCAGACCCCAAAGTTGGCTTTCTAAGACTTATGATCACTTGAATTCTGCTAGATAGAGTGAAGCAATTGGGGTGGACAGATTTAGGAACCTGAACTGTGGGTCTTGTTCTGTGATTTACGTACCTTGGGAAAAGCCCATCCTGTTCCTGGGCATCAGTTTCCTCATCTACTTAGTAAGCATATCAAACCATGTTGCCTCTGACGTGTCGCTGAGTTCTAAAATATGTTGATTATATTTAACTGGGATGTTCAGTGTTTTGTTCTGATAGCTGAAAAAATCCCAACCCTTGAGAATTTATGTTCAAATATAGGGATAATATAATGTACTCCTAGTTGATCACACCTCTTTCCTGACTTTCTTGTGAGGTAGGGGTTTAGACTGCCCTACGTGGACAACTCTATTGTTATTTTTGGGGCGAGGGAGGTGCTGTGGATTGGAATAGTGTCGGAGAGTCGGCTCAACGAGAAGGGCAGCCATGGAAGGCTCTCCATCCTTGGCTCGCTTCTCCTTCACCACTCGAATCTATGGGGTCCTATTGACAGAACTCACAAAGCTCTCTTGAATCCATCTGAAGCTCTGTCGAATCTCTACAAACTTCTCTTGAGTCTGCTCAGAGCATTCCCTCTCTTTATCCTGACTCAGGACATCATCCTTGTCTCCTAATGCGTCTTCTGGCCTCCAGTATGGCTCCTTCCCATCCGTTTTTTTCACTCTATGGGCCAAGTTAGCCAACCGGATGATTCTTCCACTGACACCCCTCCAGTGGCTTTTCACAGTTCACTTGGGTTGAGTACCTAGAATTCTCATTTCTTACATGTGGTTTAGGAGGCATTTCCTGTTGGGAACACTGCTTGCATTCCAGCCCAGGCTACGCCACTCCCTGTTGAATTTTAACTTTTATCCATTTCTTTCCACGTATTCTTTGACCTCCAGGCTCCTACAACAGGCTGTTGTGGAATAGGCCCCCTCCACAGCCCTCACCCCAACACCACCCCGAGGCACTGCGTCTGGCACTAGGTTTCAGCTGAGATTCACCATCATTGAAAAGCTCCCCTAACTTCCATCCTTGCCGTAGCTGACCCTTCTGTATGTGGCCATGACATCCTGCAGTGCACTGGTCCTAGCACCTACCATATGAAGAGGCTGTCGCCTGAAGGACCATATGCTGTTACCCTCATTGCCTACTGGACTATAAGAACCGCAGAGGCAAGAAATGAACCTGCCTTGTTCACACCAGTGTTTCCCATTTGAGAACACTGCTTACTACAAAGCAGATGCCTAATGAGTGAATGAATGAGCGCGGGAAGGAACCAATCAAATGAAAAATCAACATTTAAATACCTCAAAGGTTTATGGAAGGCCAGGGTTACGTGGGGACTTCAGATCATATAGCTGAACTCCCATATAGAAACTGCCTGCTTTGCACACACTGTGCAAAGCACCCAGCGTCAGCTAGTCATAAACACGATAAACCCCAGAGCTACAGAAACCTTCAGCCTCTGCTGCTCTTTGGAATGTTCTGACCCAGAGACTCCCCACTGAGCTGCTGAGCAGCATCACCTAGACCTGTGAGCCCATTCTGATTCCCTCCACCAGGAATATCTTGCCTTCTTCCCCTGTGGTTGGTGGCCCCCTCTTGTGGTGCCCACTGGAAGGTCTCATGCTTTGAGGGACTTGCCTCCAATCCCTTCCCCTCATTTAAACTCTCAGAGCATCACCCAAATAAAGCTGGTGGTGCTACTGCCACCTTGTGGTCACTTTTTTCCCATCATTGGTGGCAAAATGCCTTGAACTCCTTACAGTCTTTAAAATGAGTTTGAGTCTTATCTTAAGAGTAACGGGAAGTAATTGAAGGGTTGTAATCATAGGGGTGACATGATCTTACATTCTAAAAGATGTCTCAGTTGGAGAGGACCAAGAGGGGAACAAGACCAGTTAAGAGGCTGCTGTTGCAAAGTAAAGGAGCTGTTACAGTGGAGGATTACTGGACTGAAGGTCAATATTATGACATAATATGTGTGTGTTTCGTGTTTGGTAATTGCAATCATTGTTGCTTTTTGTTGTGGTCATCCATTTACAATGCTTGGTGTCAGTTGATTTATCTCTTGTAAAAATAAAATACAGTGTGTGTGTGTGAGTTGTGGAAAAAAAAAAAAGGCTGCTGTTGTAATCTGGGTGAGTGGAGATGGGGCTAGGATTAGGACAGCACTAATGGAGATGGAGAGAAGGAGATGAAGACAAGATAAATTTCAGAGATGGAGTCAGGACTTCCTGATGGATTAGAAGAGGGAAAATAAAGAATCAAGGATAAATATTTGAGCAACTAGATGGATGTCATGCCCGTTTAAAAGGTGAACAAGATGAGGAGGAACAGATCTGTGGATTGAAGGGGAAGTAAATTAAAAAGCCAGTCTTTGATGTATTAAGCTTAAAAACATAATAGTGACACCCCCACCCCCTTTCTGTCTCTGGAAGCTTGTAGAATCTACTCTCAGCAGCGTCCTACAATGTCACTGTGTGAGGGTGCCTTGGAATGAGTTTGTTTCATCTGTCGTCCTGAGAATTTGATCTGTCACTACATGCCCTTTGAGTTTAAAACATTTTTTTTGGAATAATTTTATCAGTTTACTTCTCTAAATTTACTTTTTTTTTTTTTTTTTCCTTTCTAGAATTCTTTTTTTTTTTGGATTGGAATGCCTAGGCTGG
This sequence comes from Balaenoptera musculus, assembly GCF_009873245.2. Classification (NCBI taxonomy): domain Eukaryota; kingdom Metazoa; phylum Chordata; class Mammalia; order Artiodactyla; family Balaenopteridae; genus Balaenoptera; species Balaenoptera musculus. The sequence goes on from NC_045787.1 coordinate 127,720,267, forward strand.
TTCCGTAATTTAAAAAAAAAAAAAATTTTTTTTTTTGACCTAGAGAAGTGAATTTTGCCAAAGTGGTTTTATATATTTATTTATTTAAAAAAATTTTAATTTTATATCAGCATATAGTTGATTAACAATGTTGTGTTACTTTCAGGTGTACAGCAAAGTGATTCAGTTATACATATACATGTATCTATTCTTTTTCAGATTCTTTTCCCATTTAGGTTATTACAGAATATTGAGCAGAGTTCCCTGTGCTCTACAGTAGGTCCTTGTTGGTTATCTATTTTAAATATAGCAGTGTGTACATGTCACTACTTTCTATGTTCTCTCTCTGTCTCTTTGCTCTACTTTCTAGTTTCCCTAAACTTTATTTTCTAGTCCTTTTGTGAGACTGAAATTTCTGCTGATCTTTTTAATATGTAAGAACTCTGTTGGTTTTCAGAAACATACCAATTTTTGCATCCTATTCATGTTTTATTGATGAGAAATCTGCTGTTAATGCTCTGAAAGTTTTGGGGGATATCATCATGATTTTATTTAAGCTTCTTCTCATTTCTTGGCTTCCTATCAGTTGCATTTTATATTGGGGCCTTGATCTTTTCTAAAAATGATTTTGCAAGATATTTGTGTTCCTTGATGTTTTTTTCTTATTTAAGACCAGGATACTTGAAATCAAGTGGAATTTTGGGTGTGAGATTGGTGCTCCTCAGCAATGGGTTTTACTGAGGGTAATCTGGAGGGACCATTTTCTTGGCAGGGTACCCTCACAATGTGAATATCTTTAGGTTTTTCCTCTTACACTCATCAGATTTCCAGAGGAGATTCTCCTAATGTCCTGCCTGAAGGGATAGGCCAGGTTGCTAGTTTTCTGAGACCAAGAAGGAGCAGAAGATGCCAGGACTCAACATTCAATAGTAACTATTGGCAGTCTGGAAAAGAAGAAACATCCAAAAAGGAAAGAGAAAAAGAACCTAGTACCCCATCATTCATAAGCAAAAAGCAGTCAGCCTACAGTTGAATCGGGAAGGGGAAAGGAAGCTCACTTTGACATAAAGATTAAAGTGTTAACCAATACTTTTGACTGGAAACTGCTTGTTACTGAATTGAGACAAAGTTTCATATCTTAAGGATTGCCTGACTTTTTGTTATCTAAAAGTGACAAGAAAAGTCTTGGAGACTACAAGAATTTTCATTCAGGGATAGAGAAAGGTCACCCACTGAGCAGGATAAAAGAGGAAATTGCAACTTTTATGATAAATCTTCATGGTTCCTATTTATTTCAATGCCTCAGTAATGCATAATTAAAAATCTAAGGTTAACTAGCATATTAACCTTTTCTACTAAAATTACAGGGGATTTAGAGTATTTTATCTCTGACCACTCCCAATTTACATGCAATTTTTCTATAGTGTTTATCACTTTTTGAAGCCCACAATTGATACTTTTTTCATACAATGTTTATAGTTTCACATCTATCAACTTCTTTGCTCGCTTTTTAAAAATTTCAGAACTTCTATCTAGGTCATCTTTTAATTTTTCATAATCATGAAATACATCCTTTAGGAATTTCTGTAGGTTCTGCTGGTGGCAAACTCTCAGAATTTATTTGCTGAAAACATTATTTTTAGATAGCTTTATTGGGTTCCTGTTTCTAGATTGGCATTTACTCTGGCTTCCATTTGTGCTGTTAGGAAGCCTACTGTCAGTCAAATTGTTCTTTCTTGCAGGAAATCCATCTCTTCCCCCTGACTGATATTTATTTATTTATTTATTTATTATTTTATATTGGAGTATAGTTGATTTAAAATGTTGTAGTAGTTTCAGGTGTACAACAAAGTGATTCAGTTATACATATACATATATCCATTCTTTTTCAGATTATTTTCCCGTATAGGTTATTACAGAATACTGAGTAGAGTTCCCTGTGCTGTACAGTAGGTTCTTGTTGATTATCTCTTTTATATATAGTACTGTGTATATGTTATTCCCAAACTCCTTATTTATCTCTCCCCCCAACTTTTCCCCTTTGGTAACTATAAGCTTGTTTTCGAAGTCTATGGGTCTGTTTCTGTTTTGTAATTAAGTTCATTTGTATCATTTTTAAGATTCCACATATAAGTGATATCATAAGATATTTGTCTTTCTCTGACTTTATTTAGTATGATAATCTCTGGATCCATCCATGTTGCTGCAAATGGCGTTATTTCATTCTTTTTTGTGGCTGAGTAGTATTCCGTTGTATATATGTACCACAACTTCTTTATCCATTTATCTGTCGATGGACACTTAGGTTGCTTCAGTGTCCTGGCTGTTGTAAATAGAGCTGCAGTGAACATTGTGGTATGTGACTCTTTTTGAATGATGGTTTTCTCAGGGTATATGCCTAGAAGTGGGATTGCTGGGTCATATGGTAGTTCTATTTTTAGTTTTTTTAAGGAACCTCCATACTGTTCTCCAGAGTGGCTGTATCAATTTACATCCCCACCAACAGTGCAAGAGGGTTCCCTTTTCTCCACACCCTCTCCAGCATTTATTATTTGTAGACTTTTTGAAGATGGCCATTCTGACCGGTGTGAGGTGATACCTCATTGTAGTTTTGATTTGCATTTCTCTAATAATTAGCAATTTTGAGCATCTTTTCATGTGCTTTTTGGCCATCTGTACGTCTGACTGATTTTTTAAATCCTTTTCTTTGAGTTAATGCTTTGCAGTTACACTACTCGGTGCCTAGGTGTGCCATTTCTTGTGATTTTTCCTACTTTGACATACATCGTGCTTAATCTTCCTGTTTGGGTTGTGGTAGTGCTGCTTCTGACTGTGCCTGGTGTTTAGCAACCTTCTTTTTACCCTCCCAGGGGATAAACCTCTAATACTCTGGCAGAATAGAAGGAGGGGAGGAACACTTGCCTGAATTTGTGGAATAAGAAAGGGGATTGGTTTAATTGCTGGAGGCAACAGGCCCTGGGCCTTGAGTCGTGCCTAGGAAAGAGAAAGTGGTCTAGGTCTAATTGAAGTCCCCTCTGAGGATACAAAGGCATGAATCCTTGAGTCTAAACACAAAACCCATGATAGACATGGAAGCATGAAGTCATTCTTTTAAAAAGATGCTGCCCAAGAGGATAGCCTGGCAGGATACAGGAAGCCCAGCATTAAAAGCCTGTGGGGTGTATTTCTGGGAGTAGAAGATGAAAGTGGGGTTGGGAGCAGCCAGATGGAGAAGCCCTGATGCTACTGGAGAGGAGCTGGGATGGAGGGGCCAGCGTGGGAGCCTGGAGAACTCCAGGAAGTACATGCCCTCCTCTGTGTATGTGTTGTCACCTCTCCTGTTCTCTTTGTTCTTGTGGCTTGAGTCACACCTTTAAAAATATTTAAAAGATTTTATGAGGCTTTAGGAAGAAACAAAATGAAATGTATATCTGCACAAAGATTCTTAAATACTTTTAAGTATTTAAGTTGTATTTCATGCAGTATTTGAAATAAAGATTATTTGTAATATTGAACTGAGTTATGGTGCATAATAATAACCAAACACATGTGACCCCACTCCACAACCTAACAAAGGGAACAGTATCCATTTTGTCAAGGTGCCTGTGTGGACTCTTATGGCATCCTCTTCCCACTCTATTCTAAGAATCTTCCTCCTAAATTTGCATTTTCTTGTTCATTTTTACTTCATCTCATAGTTCTGAAAAATTACTATATTAAGATTTATCTTGTGTGTCGATTGGTAATTCCAATAATTAGATCCTCTGGGGTCAAAATCTGCTGACACTCATTTATGGTTTCTTTTCTTTTCTTTCTTCTTTCTTTCTTTCTTTCTTTCTTTCTTTCTTTCTTTCTTTCTTTCTTTCTTTCTCTCTCTCTCTTTCTTTCTTTCTCTCTTTCTCTCTCTCTCTCTCTCTTTCTCTCTCTTTCTCTTTCTCTCTTTCTCTCTCTCTCTTTCTCTCTCTCTCTTTCTTTCTCTCTCTCTTTCTCTCCCTCTCTCTTTCTTTCTCTCTCTCTCTCTCTGTTTTGTTTTTTTGTTTGTTTGTTTTTAACGAGCACATTTAGGGTTGAACTTGGTCATGGGATACCACAGGCCCTAAGTTAGGGAGGTTTTGGTTCATGTCATACTTGTATTTGCTTCTGCTAGACCCCAGGGAGTGCTGCCAAGTAGGGACTCCTTTATTTTCTTGGCTTGGGCTTTCCCTGACCAGACAGATGTTACCCATTTTGACTCCAGACACAGGTGAGAGCAGGCTAAGAGTGAACCATCTCAGAGATGCTGGATGTGAAGGCTTTTGCAGCCAGGGTTCCTGGAAGGTTCCCTTTGCTGGTAGGCAGACTCTTCCAGCATGTAGTCCCACTTAGAGGTTCCTGGCTTAATGTGGGAGTCCTATTCAGCTCCAAAGCTTTACAGGGGTCTAGAGTTTCCCATTACCCTCTGTCAGCATTTGCCTTGAGTGCTGCCCTGGCTCTTACATTAGCTTAGGACTCTGATTTCAGCTCACTGTTGCTGTTTATGTGCCCTTAATTTCTTGAATGCTTAGCAATGAACTAAAAAATATGTTGGTTATAATTTATCCAGGTCTTGTTAAAGAATTTTGTGCACCACATTGCTAGATGCAAAGTCTATACTTGAAGTTTTATTTCCTTTGTGATATAAGAGCTGTTAGGAGAGAGAGATTTGCATCTCTAAGTTGTTCAGTTATATTTTGTAAGCTGCCAGTGTTACTGCTGCTGTTTTTTCTGTTTGGCTTTTGCTTTTTATTATTTATATCTGGTTTTATTGCAGAGATTAAAAAATAAAGTTGGTATTTTTCCTGCTTTATAGCTTTTAAAAAAAGTTTTTCCTTGTGCCATATTAGGCAGTCAATTTTTTTTTAAAGTTATATTGGTGCTTTAAGGAGTATATTTTGTCTTATTTACTATATTGTTAAGATCCCCTTAATAATAATTTACTTTTACTCCCTTGAAATGTCAAGTTTTATGAGATAAGTAGTTTCCCACTGCTTTTTGTAGATTTCTCCTTCACTGTCTCCAGATGTTACTTTATATGTGTGAATACTATATCTTTGAGTGCTAAAAGATTGATCAATGGCAATTTATCTTTTTAGTAGATTATAACCTTTATCATTATAAAGAGATCCTCTTTCATTAACACATTTATGATATAAATTGCATGTTGACCACTTTGATAACAAAAGTTTGTTATATTTTGGTTTATCCTTTTTATTTCACACTTTCTTAATATATATTTCATTTAAATGTTATAGTTTATAATTATCGCTCTGTCTTAGCCATATTTCCATCATGTATGTTTCTATCTTTAAGCAATATATTGTTTAGTTTTACAAATTTTGAAATGTATAGAAATGAAGTGATATTCATTCACTCAGCAAATATGAATTGAGCACCTATCCTGAGCTAGGCTCTTGAAAGATTGAATACACAAATGGACAATGGCCTGACCATATATGAAACCAGAACTCTGACCCACCGTCTACAGCAATCTGTCCAGGAACTCAATCCCCTTGTCTACATTAACAGCCAAAAAGCCAGCCTCCTGTAAGTCAGACTTACAGGAAGTCAGACTGCTATCTCCAGGAAGCCAACAAAAACTTCTCTAAAAATTGGCCCCAAATGCCCAGGACTCGATTAATCACTGATAGTTTCCCTAGTATTTGTCCCCTCTTCCAGCTTGGGATCAACAGAGAAAGCCGAATATGTATTCCTAACCAATCACATAGATGCCCACTTCTAGTTAGCCTACTTTTAGCTTCCCCAGGCTGACAGCCTCCAATCAGGGTACGTCTCAAACCTTCTTTCTTTTCCACTATCAAGCTTCCCCACTCCTCTGCCTGCCTTTAAGTCTCTGTGAAAAGACAATGATGGTGGCTAAGACACTTGCTCTAGAAAGCTCAGAGTAAATAGCCTTTTCTTCTTCTCATTTAGTTGGTATTTATTTCCATTTCCTGCTGTATCATGAGTACCAGATCAGAGAAAGAGCAAAAACAAACAAAAATGCTGCCTTCATGGAACTTACATTCTAATGGGACAGTGATGGCAGGAGACAGAAAAACATGATAAATGTTATGTAGAATACGTGTAGGTTATAAGTGCTATAAAAACGAGCAAGGGAAGGGACATGGGAGGGCAAAGAGTGGAAAGGATTGAGGGAGTAAATCATACAGATGTAATGCAGCAGGACAAAGCCTTCCAGGCAGCAGGAACCTCAAGACAAAGGCTCTGATGCAGAAATGTGCCTGGCACTTTCTAGAAAAAGCAGGAACTTGGGGCTGAAGAAAAGGAGTAAGGAGAAAAGGAGGAGATGCAGTCAGAGGCCTCGGGGAGCTGGATCATGGAAAGCTCTGGGGGCCGTTGGAAGGACTGTGGCTTCTTCAACAAGGGAGCTGAGAAGTCTCTGAGCAGGGGAGTGACAGGGTCTGACTTTTGTTTTAAAAAGACTTCTTGGCTGCTGTGTTGAAATGAAATAGGGTGGCCACATGCCCTGGCTTGTGCAGGACAGTCTTAGTTTATGCCTGTTGTCCTGGCCCCTTTCACTTTCACAATGTCCTATGTTAGACAATGAAACATGGGATCACCCTAAGCACAGACAATAAGGGGGCAAGGATAAAAGCAGAGAGACGGTGGGAAGCTGTTCTAATAATTCTGGTAAGAAATGATAGTGCCATGGAAATGGTGACAGCAGTGGAGGTAGTAAGAAGTGTTTAATTTGGGCTGTGTTTTCAAAGTAGAGCCTGTGTGTTTTCCAAACACTCAGAGAGAGAGAGAGAGACGTGAGTGAGTGAGTGTGTGTGTGTGTGCATGCATGTGCGTGTGTGACATCTAAGGTAACGCCACTATTTTTGTCTGAGTAACTAGAAAATGCATTCTTCATTAACCTAAATGGAACAACTGGAACCTAGTTTTCAGGAGAAGATGGGAGTTTAGTTTTAAAAATTGTGCTTTTGAATTGTCTATTAGATAATCATGGAGAGATACAGGGTAGAAGTTGAATGAGTTTGGAATTCAGGAAAGAAGTGCAGGGTAAATATATAAATGTGTGTGTATTTATATACATATACACATATATATAAAATATATAAATATATAAAAATATATATTAAAAAATTTGCTGGGTGGAATATTCTATAAATACGTAGTTCCCTGTCCAAACTATGTTGGCATAGCTCTGTTAACTGCTTGCATGTAAACTGTGAAGTCAGGGCCTAATATATTGGCTTGGCCAAAAAGTATTAAGGTTTTTGAAAGATGTTGCAGGGAAACCCAAATGAACTTTTTGGCCAACCCAATTTTTTTTTTCCCCTGTTTCAATAGCCACTCCTTCTGTACCCCATTCTTGGAAGATACTTTTCATTTTGAAGTATAACAACTCAATCAGAATATGTTTGTGACAGTATTTATTAAAATTTCCTGGAAAACAGGAAACTCATTGGACCTTCAGATAAACTGCCTTCTCTCCTCAATTACCTTTCTTCAGTATATTTGAATGATTTTTTTCTGTTGCAATTATTTTTTTTCCCTTCTTCAGGGAGAGCAATTTTTAATATAATGGTCCTCTATGATCTCCCCCAAAATATATATTAGATTTTCTCTAAGCACCTTAGTCTTTTTTTTTTCACTTCAGCATTATGTGATTTTTCTCAAGCCTGCCCTCATGTCACCAACTCATTATGTTTCATGAATGCCAGTTCTGCTGTGGGTAACTCCTCATCCTTTTATAGGGTTCATGTAATACCTGCATTCCTTTACTCTGCTAGTTTTCCTTTCACTGTGTGTTATAGATTTATTTCCTGTTTCAGAGCATTTATGTTTAATTTCTTTGACAGAAGCAAGCAGCTAGAGTGTACCGTTTTCTTGTATTTCGTGTCTCTTCCATTCTTTCAGAGGTTTTGTGCTGGGTTGTTTCTTTTGCTTAGTTATCTTTCAAAATCAACAATTCTATTGAATCCAAAGAGGAAATATGGTTTAGTGAATGAATTGGATTGGGTAAACCTCCCTCAAACAGAAAACAGCTTTATTCTTTTTCACCATCGCTGTCTTTCTGTACTATGTCAAACCTCTTTTTGTTGTCCCTGACAATACCTTGGGCATGTTTTATAGCTTTTGCTGTCACTTTCAACAACAATAATAAATAGTCGAATTTTCCAGGCACAAAAAATCCATTCATTCTAATATCAGAGCATCAATATTCCTTCCAGTTTTAGATTTTACCCCTCTTCCAGTAAGCCTGATTCAGTCTTGGGTGCCTCCAGTGGAAAAGCTGGGAAATGGCGAGTCAGCTCTGCCACCTACTCCTCTGTCTTTCCATTCCTGGTCTTTCACTTACAAGGCTGCTTCTCGCTCCTGTGTGACTACAGAAGGGCTGCAGAGAATGGGAAGCACAGTCAAGCGAAGGCAGGCAGGGTTTGTAACCCAATGTTGATGCCCTCGGCTATGGTGCATGTCCCAGTCGGGGGGCTTTTGTGTGGTCCCCTCATCTTTCCCAGTGGCTCCTGGACCAGAATAGGCATTCTGTGACTGACTGTCTATTGGTGATGCCTTCTAACTGTCTACAGCCAATGGTATGAGGTAACACATAGAAAAATACTTAGCATGGCTTGTGTTAGCTTCTACTACTCTTAAAGAGTCTGAGTGGTACTATTCTTACTACTTTTATGAGTGTACTTTTAGCATCTTTATTTTGGTTCATTTTTTAAGGACTAATGTTAAGAGAAGTGGTATTTAAATAGGAGATCATAACGACCAGCTTTCCTTGGCCCTGGGAATTTAGGAGGATTTTATGTATGTATTTATTTATAGATGATACTCTATTTTGTAGACAGAAAAATACTTAGAGTTTAATCCCGATACTGGAAAAAAATAGGCAGCTGAGGCCCAGAGAGGGAATGAATCCTGCCTGTTCTGTAGGGGCAAACAGCCAGGACTGGAATATGGGACTTTACCTTCTGTCTTTTAATTTGGGCCTTAGGACCCAAGGTATCTCCTCTTGAGGGGAGGTGCTGCATGCTTTTATGACTGAGTATAGAGGGATTTCTGTTCACCTAATCTCACCTTATTCTTCCTGCTGTCCTGATGGGTAGCCCAGTAGTGACATATATTTTGATAGATGATGTACCTTTCTCTTAAGGAACAAACCTTGCCTATAAGGAACATTAAATATTTGTGACCTTTCGAGAAATAACCACCAGATGTCACTGTAGGCTATGTTTTGTCAAATGAGACTACCGTAGCTGTCGTTCTCAAATATGCTCAGAGGGAAAAACTGAGACCCAGTGTGTGCCATGCATCCTAATGTTTTGAGTCATAAGGAGTTTTCTGGGGCTATGAGTTACTCCCTTTTCTGGTCTCCCTGAGTGCAATACGCTGTTCCTTGTTTAGAGAGCTCCTCTTCGTATTATAATCTGTTCTGCCATCTGTCTCCCCAGTCAAAAGGCCTGTTTCTCATGGCAGAACCAAGAGGGGGCGGGGTCAGGGGATGTCATCTTTAAATTTCTTTCAACTCCACCAAATTTAGCCTTCAACAAATGATACCATCTAACAGTGATTTTGCTATGCAAAGTCAAATTCAAGGTAAGTCACTTAACTCCTCCCAGGTCCCCATTCATTCTGATTGTTCCCCTAATTGTCCTGTGTATAGAAATTCAGTAGCTGCCACTGACAACCCTTCAAGTCCTTTGACAAGGTGATTTGGTTTTTGTCCTCTACCAAAGTGCCTGTTATAGAGTAGACAGACTCTCATCTCACTCAACAAGAAGCAATCCTTCCCTACATGAAGGAGAAAAGAGCTGTTTGTGCCTGCTTTGTTTGTTTGTTGCTAGTATTTTTATCTGGGATAAAAGAGCCTGGGATCGTGTGAACTCTCGTTGTGTTACAGAGGTCTCTGCTGTTCAGGCTTTTATTCACGAACAGGAGCTAAGGGATAGAGTGGAAACCTGGCTGGGGAGTGTAGCATTTAATCCAAAATGTGAGTGGACATGGTTTTCCCAAACTGTATTCCTTGGGTCACTTGGATCAGTTATTCTAATACGTGTTTGGGCAATAGGTTTGGGGAGTAAAATACAGTCTCTTCCATTCTGAATGTCATGGAGCACAATTGAGCACATAGTAAAACCACCAAGATTCAGTAGTATAAAAAAGGAAAAAAAACTTAAACATGCTGGAAGGATGTTTTCCAAACTTATTGACAGTATGGAACACCTATTACTAGATGCCTTACAGGAGTACTGCTTCATGGAGCGCTGTGTAGGAAATGCTAGTTGAATTGAAAGAGCGTAAGTTTGGTATCTGGGAACTAGTTGCCAATCCTGACTTTGTAAACTACTTAGCTGCAGTCAACACTACTCAAAATAAGGGACTGCAAGTTCACAAACTTCTTACTGCTAGACCGCACTACATAAGGAATATGTAGAGTATCGGTCAATTACGTTACTAAGCATACTGTTTGGTTCAGCTGATTTTTTTTTTTTAAGATTTATTTTACTGATTAATTGATTGATTGATTGATTGATTGCTATGTTGGGTCTTCGTTTCTGTGCTAGGGCTTTCTCTAGTTGTGGCAAGCGGGGGCCACTCTTCATCGCGGTGCGCGGGCCTCTCACTATCGCGGCCTCTCTTGTTGCGGAGCACAGGCTCCAGACGCGCAGGCTCAGTAATTGTGGCTCACGGGCCCAGTTGCTCCGCGGCATGTGGGATCTTCCCAGACCAGGGCTCGAACCTGTGTCCCCTGCATTAGCAGGCAGACTCTCAACCACTGCGCCACCAGGGAAGCCCCTCAGCTGATTTTTATTTTTTGGTAGCAAAACTTGCTTGATGAAGGAAGCCGTATATGCTGATTTATATTCTATTACAAGTCTGACACTGAATAGTGTTAGCTGCAGTGATTATAAGTAAACCACTTGACCTTTCTGATCTCAATTTCACTTTCTCTCAAATTATCAGGTTGGAAAATAAACGGATTTCTATAATTTTAAACCTGGTAGTTTTCCAGGAGCCCAGGGTTTTGGAACAAGTTGAGTGTCTGTTGTAAACCTCTGACATAATCCACGAGAAACATAAGGATTTGACCTTCATCTCCAACTTGTAAAATACTAGAAGCATTTAATATTCTCTTACTTTGTCCTAATTGTATGACCAGTAATAACTGACCCCGTAGTTTTTCTCTTATTGTTTTTCAAAGTCCATAGATACTATGGAGAGATACAGAGGCTGATGGTCAGTGTTAGTAATGTTGACTAGCATTTGGATGGTGCCTGCAATAATGGTGTATCTTTCTCGGATGATGAACAGATTGCATTATAGACCTTTACGGCACACTCATCATCTGAAGTACAGAATGAAGATCATTGCAAGATGGATGAGGATTTGAAACACAGCATGGTGCTGTGGAAGGAGTATGGGCTTCTGAGTCATGTAGACCTGGATTTAAATTCCGTCTCCATTACGTCCTATCTCTGTGATCTTGGACAGTTTTATTAGTCTTTATGTGTATTCATTTTCTCATCTACAGACCTCATAGGTTTGTTAGGAGGATTAAATGAGATAATGCTTCTGATGTACCTCTTAATTTTGTAATTTTTAAAAAATTAGAAAAAATATGAGTGAGAAAAAAGAATACAAAATTAGGACATAATTATTCAGGAATAGCAATGTGAAGATCATAAAGTGATGGTTACAGAAATATTGGTTTAGATGCAAAGATGGAGCCCACTGAAATTGCTCAGATAAATCAGTGGAAGAGGAGCATAGTTAGAGGTTTGAGGAGTTTGGAGCCTGTGTTTACAGGCCAAGGATAGAGGCAACAGTGGAAACCTGGGCAGGAGTGAGGAGAATACCAGATTAATGGGATAGAAAGTTATAACATGAATAGGTTCTAATCTAGTAGAGGATCAAGACATACCAAAGGGGAGCTCATAAAGAGAGCTCTAACTGGCCTGGAGGGAGGCTTGAATAATGCTCAACAGGGTGACAAGGCTGAATACATCAGGTGAGTCAGCATAATAGTTCTCACCAGGGTTATCACCCTGTGTGGTAGAATTGAGTTTACTTAACCGTAATTGAAATTGATAGACTTTAAGGGGCCTGTAATTGCAAAAGATCTCTCGATGTTACAGAGTGAGCTCTGCAGAATTTTTTCTCTTAGTAATAACTCCAGTTCATAGCACTTGTATATTATATAGCACTTCTCAATATCCAAACCACTTTTACGTACATTATTCCAATAGGGCATCAGCACAGCTAACAGGTCTCTCCGTGACACAGGTGAAGAACCTGAAGCTCAGAAAGGTCAACTGATTAACACAAGGATGCACAGCCAATACTTAGAAGAAGAGGGATTGGTGCCCCAAATTTTTAACTGATATAACAGCTTTTCCCAGAATGAAACAGTGTCTCTCCCTAAGTGTGAAGGTTATCTGTTGACATCCATCCTTTTCACTTGTACTAGATGGAAATAGTGAAAGAGAAGGTTCCCTGGAAAGGACAGTGGAGGTACAGTTGATAGAAACAGCCAAAACAGCTTAAGGGTTATTTCTCAAAATAAGCCAATTAGTTATTTAGCTCAAAAATAATGTCCAAATGCCAGTGTGATAATTTCTTAGAGGGTATTTACAGGAGGTTGTGCAAGTTGAAAAATACAGCTGCAGGTTTTTATTAGTCATGAATGATTTAAATTAGAGTGGATACGTAAATTGCACTCAAACTACACTTTCCCTTTCCATGACCATGATGGACATCAATCTTCGATCATGACACCCTTTCCCACTGTATCCAGATGGGACTTCATCGTTCTTCTCAATTTGGCATCCCAAAAGGCACTGCTAAATATTCAGAACTGGCCTAAAATTCTGCCTTAACCTTTCAGTCCAAAGCCATATTTGAAACTCCATTTTCTTTTCTAGGTAATACTCAAAAAGAATTTGTCACTCCCTTTATTATGCCTGAAACCTACTAACAAGATAGCCTGCATTATTACAATTCATGCAAAATTATGTAAACATCCCAAACAACATGAGATTTGTACAGGAGCTGACAGATTCGGTACTGTGTTTGTTCTACATCTTTGAGGATATTGTCATTTCTGCTTGTGAGAAGAAAAAGGGGCCCTCCAGTAGTCACTGGTGAATTTCCTTCTTCAAAAGCATGATTGTTATGCACTTATTTCCTGCAATTCTAAAAATTAATTTTATTTCAGGGACCCAGAGAAGTCAATCGTTTCCTTTTAGGAAGGGATTTTTCTAGTACATTGTCCATTGTTACTAGCTCAGAAACCAGTTATTTGATTCATAAGACATAAGACAGTGCTTTAAATCAGTTTCACTTCTACACCATAATTGAGCCCTTGGCACTCAGTGTAACAAAGCAACGGAAGATTGTAGAGTTGTTTTAGAACTAAGGATGTGTCGATCACTGGAGGGCCTTTCTCAAAATACATTTGCCTATATTTTCACCTCCACTTTCCTTCTACATCCCGCACACACCCATTTTTTTCTTTATTCTGGTTTTCTTGGGGGCAGAAGTGTTGAGGGCAAATGTCTATTTTTGAAAAGTTCCTCCACCTAACATTCTCCCCCATTCTACCACCAAATGAGAACCTCTGATATAATAGAAAGAAAACTTAAAATTTAAGTTAAGAGACTTTGTTGGATTTGAGTCTTGGTCCTGCTACTTTTCCTAGGTAATCTGGGTTATTATTCAGGTCTTATTTGGCTGCAAGACCAAGTCAAACTGGTTTTAGCAAAAAAAAAAAAAAAAAAAAAAAAAGGTTGGGGGAACTTTTTTGGCTCACATGCTTAAAATGTGCCAGGTTGATTCTGGCTAGAATCCAAGCAGTATCATAAGGACCTATATTTCTCCATCTCTTTAGTTCCTCTTCCCTCTGCATTTTTGCTTCTCTCAGAGTTTGTGTGGTGGCCCTCAATCACTTTCCTATTACTTCACTCTGATCATTCAGCAAAACCCCAGAGAGGGAGAAAATTTCTTTCCCCAGTAAGTCCCATAAGGTCTCAGCTCCACTCTTTGGCTTGACTTTTCTCTTGTGACCATTCCTGAACCAGTCACCTGTCACTATAGCCAGTGGGAATGGAACAGCCTGATTTGTTTATTCCTAGGCATAGAAGATACTGCCCAATACTTATCTGGGCAGTTACGGTTGTCTGTGGCTGATATCTATGCTGTTCCAGATGTTAAATATTTTGTATATTCCCCCGTTCTTGGATTACAGTCCTGTTCTTAGTGTTGAGAAGAGATGTGATTTCTCTTGAGTCTCAAAAATCTGGAATTGTGAAAGTGATATGTTCCTCATAGGAAAATTACACTAGAAGAAAAGGAAATGAATAACCATTTTCTAGGAAAAGATGTCAGTGCTTTGGGTCACAACTTCCCCATATGTAAAATAGAAAAATTTAAATCAGTTGGTCTTATATGTTGCCTAATCATTTTAATTTTCTATGAAAAGAACGGTCTTTTGTAGCCTTTACTAGTACCTGTTACCCATTTTATATTGAATGTACCTATATAAAATAGATGTGTCTGCACCTCCATATATCCGTGTGTGTGTGTACATATAGTACTCATTTTGCATACAAGGCAACTGAGGAGAAGCCACCAGGGTTCCCCCAACAAATGTGACACAGCCAGTTCTATAACTATATTTCTTACTGGACAGCTTTTTTTTTTATTTGACTATATTCATATCTTAATCTTGGTGTGTTAACCATTTAAGAGGATTTTATAATTTGTGAGAGTCTCTTAGAAATAAAGAGTAAAAACTAAGAGGTATGTGCCTCAAATGCTGGAATTTTAGGTACTATAATCAGAAGTAGGTCATAACATTGAGGAGAAGGAACATTGGAGCAATGACAGGGTCTGTGCCATCATTTGGGGAAAGAGTAATTAGTTGAAAAAACATCTATGTGCCTTTGACTGCTTTCCTATCTGCCTTGCCATACTCTTGTTTTCATGAATGCCCTCTTCATCACATTCTTCACAATATCTTCATTCTAACCTATTATCAAACGATAAAAATGAGCCACTTTTCTAGAATGTGGCATCTCCTCCCTCCCTGGCTACTGCCCTTACAATGACATGTCAGTATGCATGAAAATTTGGATGAGAGTGGAGTGTTTGTTCATTTTAAAATCATAGCATTTTAGACCTTGTGTAGTCCATGTGAAGTTCCTTTGTTGCTGTTGTTATTGTCTGTTCATAGGGCTGAAAGGCTCTTTCTCTTCTCCACATCTTGCAAAGGTTTCAAACAGAAATTATTAGGTAACAATTTGAAATCCAAGCCACGGGCCCAGCACAAGACACTCCATCTCATTCATGTGAAAATCACTTATTGAATGCTTATTCTGTGTAAGGCTGGGTGATATGTAAAGATGAATGGCTGCCTTATAGAGATAAGACCTGGACATAAATCATTACAAAACAAGATAGATAGTAATATATGTCATCAGAGAGGAATAGATAAATTGCTATGAGAGGTGAGAGGATAAAGAAATTATTTTGTTGGAGAGGAGCTATGGAGTGCTGTACTTTGGCATTTTTTGGCTACGAGTAAATGACTTCCTTCAAATGTGCTCAGGCTAAAGGCAAAAGCATGTTCACATCTGATTCTGGAAGGAAGGGAAGTTTTCATGAAGGAGAAGAGTTCTAAGCTCAGCCCTTGAAAGACAGGTAAGATTCAGAATTAATTCAACTCCAAGAAATCCTGCTCAGGACTCCTATCACCTTGGAGAAGGAACATGTGGAACTATTTACAGCCATTAGATGCTTAGCTGGAGGGTGACAGCTATTTGTCAGAATTGAAAGTAGACACCCCAGTATGGATGCAGATGGAAAGAGGAAAGGCTGAGCACAAGCCACTGTCTGAAGATGCAGGTCACACTGAGGAGTGGAGAAAGACAGCTGGGGGTCAGGGAGGGAATCCTGCATCTGCTTCCAGGGAGGTATCGAACAGCTACCAAAAGCAGGGGGCGGGCTGTGGATTTAAAAAACAACAAGAGTTGACAAAATTGGGCAGGCATTATGAAGAGCAGTGATATAAGTGGGATATTTGGGGAATGGATGCAATTTCTCTAAAAATGAAATTGTCATTTCGTTTCTCTATGTGAAAATAAGTATATGAAAAGGGACTAGATGGTCTGTATTTTCTCACCACACATAGGCTCTGTTCTGGGTGTTGAGAATACAGCAGCAAAGAAGGAAAAGTCCCTGCCCCGAGGGAGCTTATATTCTAGTGTGGGTAGGGGATAAGTCAACAACAATTACATACGATGTGTGTTTTATGGCAAACTCTGTATCAGGCTGGGGTTGAATCATTTCCAAATAATCTACCCCAACTATCTATTCTGGTTCTTACTCTTAATTTAAGGTTTTTCTTACTAGTAGTCATTTAGTAATCCTTTTATTTATTTAGTTCATGCATTTATTCAACAAATATTTGAGCGCCTACCATGTTCCAGGCATCGTGATGGGCACCAGAGTGCAACAGCAAACAAGATGGATGGTGAACTCTGCCTTAAAGGAGCTTATATTCTTGAACAATATCATCTA
This sequence comes from Balaenoptera musculus, assembly GCF_009873245.2. Lineage (NCBI taxonomy): Eukaryota > Metazoa > Chordata > Mammalia > Artiodactyla > Balaenopteridae > Balaenoptera > Balaenoptera musculus. The sequence goes on from NC_045787.1 coordinate 127,736,818, forward strand.
ACAGAATTTTCTGTTGTCCTATATCCACTGCCCACTGTGGTACCACCAGCTACTTATGGCTACTGAATGTTGTAGCGTGACTAGCATGACTAAGAAGCTGAATTTTTAATTTTATGTCATTTTAATTCATTTAAATTAATGTGGCTACTGAATTGCACAGCATAGTTCTAGGAGGTATGATAATCTATAAATAAATACATTTAAATAAGTAAATCAATAATACATTTTAAATAATTATGAATTATTTTGGGTGCTGTGAAAGAAATACATGCGATCCTAAGTTAAAGAAAAAATGGCAAAGGATGTATTGCAAAAGGTGATGTGATAAAACTTGTCACCACATTCAAGTTGAGACCTGAAGGATGGGAAAGAGCCACTTAGAGAAAGATTCTTGGGGAACAGAGAGGAGAAAAAGTCCACAAAGAGGGGAATTCCTTGGCATGTGGGAGGGACTGAAGAAGAATAGCTGGAGTTTGCTAAGTGAGAAGCAGTGTGGACAAGTGGAAACTGGAGGTTAGGGGGAGGCAAGAGCCGTATTATGCAGAAGTCAGGCAGTGTGTATGCCAGTTCCATAAAGGGTACCATGCTGTCTCCTGAGGGCTGCCTGGTCCCTGTTTTCCAGCCCAGTGGTCACTTCCTAATGAATACTTTTTAATAGAACCAAATTGCTGGAGCACCTCACAGTATCAACCCATTACCTTTGATCATCTGCCTATTCTGCTATGTGATTCACTAGGAAAATATCATTGCCTACCATGGAACAAAAGTTAGACAAGGCCCATACTTGCAAGAAGTATAAGAAACTAAATACTAATTAAGAAATGCTGTTTTAATAAGAGTAATTAATTATGAATGATTAGAAATAGGGTCAAGCTATTTTTTTTTCTTTTAATATTGCTAGAATGAAGCTAGCTGATGAGGTCTGAGGACACTTACTTCCTGAAAGCTTTTGGGAGGAAACATGGGGGAGGTAAAGAAGAGGACAGGAAATTGACTTAAAAATAACTTATTTTTAAAGCTATCAATCCTTGATTTGGATTTCCTTCTCTCAATGTATAGATATTCAGGCTTTAGAGATAAGTGATTTATGCAGGAGATACAGTCATTATGCAGATGAAATGCCCGTGGGAGGGGTGCTGGCAAATAGCTGTGTTTTTCAGCTGTCACTCTGTCAGCTTCATTGATTTTAAAAATTGTCAGGAAGTTGCATTTTAGAATGTAGATTCCTCTGGGGGCAATGTTTATATATATTTTTTCTCTGTACAATCATGGTACATTGGCAGGGTTCTAGAGCCCAGGGAATCACCTCTGATGAAGAAAAAATGTAAAATGTCATCATATGCTTTGTTCTGCAAAAATAGAACTTTTCATTAAAATAGCAGTATGCGTTATAGATGTGCTAAATTTTAATCTCATGACTAACATTGACTTAAATGACTTTAACTTTTTCAACTTGCCTAGTCCAGCACCAAACTTATACATGTACTCTATATTGGCATGTTGTTTTTCATAACTCATTGTGATACTGAAAGCCTATAAATAAGAGCACATCTTTTGACCTAATAATCATACCAGATAGTTCTATCAGGCTTTAGACTTGCCAGAATTCTTTCACAAGCATGGGATAATTTCATACTCTCAACAGCCCCATGAGAAGGTACAGCATGGGACATTATCTGTCCTTTACTTACAGGAACCCAGAGGTCAATTCTTTTGTGACTTGAGAGATTGAATCAAGTGTGGACAGAATTTGAAGTCAGGATACAAGCTTTTTTACCATTTGCCCCTCTTCTTGATGGAGGGAAGAGTAGTACAGATTCTTCTCTACCTCTGTTTTAACATTTGGTGTCATGTGCTAGTAAAACCATGGACTAGGTTTGAGAAAAGCCTTTGGATTTAGAGAAAGAAAAGTCTAGGTATCAGTTAGGAATCTTTGTATTACAAGCAACCAAACTGTAAAGGTCAATGGAGTTTATTGACTCTTATAGCTAAGATGTCCAGAGAGGGCTGGCTTCGGGGCTCAAATAATGAAGTGATGACCTGTTGCTCCTCTCCTTGTTTTCTTGATTGGCTCCATCGTCGGATAAGCCCTCTCCTCATTTAGTTACTCAATTCATATTTACAAAAGAGCATTCCATATTTTAAAGATGAAGTAACACACAGTGGAAAGGGCACAGGGGTGGCAGTCAGGAAATCTGGATTCTAGTCTTAATTCTGCTACTGGCTCCATGAACTTCACCTGTCAGGGTAGTTGGAGAAGTGCAAGTAGGCTCCTAGAACTACATCTTTCCAGATGGAGATCTAGAGTGAGGCATGTGTGGGGGAGGTAGGGAGGACGGTTGGAGGGGAGAGCACCTTGGCCACAGAATTTCCAGAAAAGAGATTTTCTCTGTTTGGACTCTCATGTTCCTCGTGCCCACCCAGAACCACTTACCGGGGCTTGAGCAATGAAGTGCCACCTGTGTGCCTGTGTTACCTGAACCGTGGAACAGGTAGAGGAGATGGCAGCTTGAAAGAGAGGAGTGTTTGGTGCTGGAAGTACGGTGAATGCATTCTGGGTGGTCCTGTAGCCAAAAAAATACACACCATGCAGCATTACATTCACTGATCCCCTAAAAATCAAACCTCTGATCTCAACCTTTTTAGTCCAGTGAGCTAATCCCCTTGGCTAGCTGTTCACAGAACCAGAATTCGTCTCTCTGTTTTCCTCTCAGAAGGACTCCCCAGTCACAAGATGCTCCAAGGGAAACTGGGCTATTCCAGATCCAGATGGCTTCGATCCATGCCAGTGCTCTTCATTATGTAAACTTTCCTTCTGACAGCTCACGCGGAACATGTCACATCTTGAAAGAGGAGTTTTCATTAACTACTTTGCTGCTGCCAAATGGAATCAGTGTATTATATGGCCCCCTGCCAGAATGTCAGAGAGAGAGATGGCTCCTCTGTCGGCAGCACCAGCCTGGCTCCCATCACCAAGCAGAAACCTCCTATTTTTCAGAGATCAGTGTATTTCCTACCTCATGTAGCAGGGGAAGGTTACACAGCCAATGGCAGAATTGAGAATAGAATCCATGTGGCCTGACACTGTGCTGTGCTCTTCCCACTGTACACTGCTAAATCTTTAAAATCTGAAGTGTCATTTTTAAAATAGGAATTGAGTGAAGTTTGATAAAGGTTGTGTGTTTGTTACAAAAAGAAATTTGGCCACCATCTCTAGTTCCCTCTCCCACTTCTCTGCCATATGTAGTCAGTGAGTACATTCTACTTATTTTATCTTTTAAGTACTTCTAACTATCTTGACTTTTTTGGATCTTCACTCTCTAGGCCACCGTCATCTTTCTCTTGGGCTGCTGGTCAATATCTGTAGTGGATTCTCTGCTCATGGCAACAGACAAAGTCATATAAAATAAAAATCTTGTCCTGGCAGTCCCCTATAGAAAACTTTTCAATGGCTCCCACTGTCTTTGCCTCAACTTTAACTCTTTGGCGAGGTTTCCCTCACTGCTTCTCTTGCCCAGTCCTCAGACCCATTCCCCATCATGGCAGTTACCTTCTCTATTTCTTTGAAACAGCCAACTCTCCTCTTTTTCACCTCAAGGGCATTGCCCTTACTTGGAGTGATATATTTCTTCCCATCTCCACTCCCTCCTATTAAATGTCTGCTCATTCTTTAGGTCTCAGTTTAGAAGTCTCTCATTCTGACAGTCTTCCTCATCTCTCAGTCTGGCTTAACTGCCTCTAATACTTGCCTCCACAACATCCTATAGTGTTTTAGACCTACTCATGTGCTTTCTGTCACATTAGTCTCTTTGCACCTCCCCCCATCCCTTTATGTACACATACACACATATGCACACACCACATACACACCCTTCACTGTAAGTGTTTTGTGAGTTTGGTGCATTAACTGAAGACTTAGAAGCCATGGGGAAGGCAGAACAGGGTGCTTTACCTCTCACAGGCCCTGCTTTTCATTTCTCCTTGATATCATGGTTTACCAAAATGAAGAGCCTTCTCCATAACAAACCCAAAATCTGCCAAAGGCAATTGTAATGATCAATCACACTTTTTTTCTCACTCACTCACTAAGTGAGTGCTCGGTGAATGTCAGCTGTGCTGCTTTTTTTTTTTTAACTTTTTATTTTATATTGGAGCACAGTTGATTAACAATGTTGTGTTAGTTTCAGGTGTACAGCAAAGTGATTCAGGTATACATATACATATATCTATTCTTTTTCAAATTATTTTCCCATTTAGGTTGTTACATAATATTGAGTAATCACTTTTTCTTTAGCTTCCACATAAAAGGAAGTGTTTCTCTTAGAACACATGTAGAGCAAGTCCTGTCCCCTTTATCTATAGCAGCAGTTTTCTCAGTTTCTTCATTCAAATGTATATGTAAGTGACAATTATCTGTAGATTTCAGGTCCTCGGGGTAATTCACATCTAAACTGGAATTGAATTCTTAAGAAAATGTATTTACATCTGGTGCTAAAGTTTCAGGAAGCATCCTAAGATTGCCTAAGCTGTTGGGGGTAAGCCAGGCTCTTGAGTCCCCTAGAATCTCACCTTGCAGGTATCTGTGCAAGGTCCTGGAGCCTCAGGGTTAGAAAGAAACTTCATATTTATGACCCCATGACTAGTTCTTCCTCAGATGTCTTTTTATACTCCAGTCATTCGTGTGTGTGTGTGTGTGTGTGTGTGTACACACCCTGACCTAAGTGACTGTTAATTCTCTACTGGATCAAGTGAATAACCTCTTAAACAAGTTCATTACCTTAACCCTTGTTCTTCTATAATTGGTTCTCAACATAGTATCTGGAATGATATTTTGGAAAAAGTAGTCCTATCAGTCCTCTGTTCAAGCTTCCAAAGGCTGCTTATTTTACTGGGTAAAAGCCAAAGTGCTTAGGTCTAAAGGCCTCCAGGATCTGTCCCCTGTTACCATGCTGATTTGTCTTCCTGCTGTTGCCCTCTCATCCATTCCACTCTGGCCATGCTGTTCTCTGTGTTCCTCACACAGGCCAGGCCTGCTCCCGCTTCATGACTTTTTCAAGAGCGATTTTCTTGGCTAGACACACTGCACTCTCCTACACAATTTCCACATGGTTCCCTCCTTCGTTTCCTTCAAATCTGTGCTCACATGCCCCTTTTCTCAATCAGGTCTGCCTTGATCACCCTATTTAAAATGATCACTTCCCCACAGCTCTTTCGATCTATCGCTGTTCTGTTTTTTACATAGCTCTTACCTAAAATTCACCTACTTATTAGACTTATTATCTCTCTCCCCCAGATAGAATGCAGTTTTCAAAAACACAGGGTTGTTTGGCTGTGTTTTTCGCTGATGTATCTTTATCATCTAGAACAGGTGCTCAATAAATATTGCTTGAATAAATTAATGGAACATTGCCTACTTTACACTTTCACCAACTTATCTATCAGCTTTTTGAGAGTTTATAAAACCCTTTAAGCCAAATTGTAAACTTCCAGTTAGTCCCAGCTAAGGAGGTAACAGTTATTCTTGCATTATTCACAACATGGTTAGAATTATTTCAAAAACACATCTCACAGAGAAAGTTCTCAGCTACCTTGTAAATCCTCCTACACTCCTTTGATATTTACCATCGTCCTACTCACCCCCTTTATCCCTTTATGTTCGTTCCTAACGTGAACTTTGTGATGTCATTAACTAGTCTCATCTTCCCATCTTGCCTCATACTATGTTCAGCCCTACCTTTGAATCTTTTCCTTAGATACCTTTTGAGAAAAGACTTCCCTCCACTTTTTAATAGCTCCTCATTCACCTAGCAACGTCACCTTTAGAGAGTATGGTCGTAACTAGAAAGAGCAGAAAATGCGTTTTCTGATCATTCTAAATAGACATCAGATTCTATTACTAAATATGATACATTTAATTTATAGGGTGAGCCAAATATATACTTAGAGCTTCTTCATTCTCATTATATATGATCTCAAAATATTTCTTACTGCCCAAAACTTAGTGACTTAAGTCAACAAGAATTAGTTTTCATGAATCTGAGGTTTCGTGAGCTCAACTGGGTGGATCCACTTCATGTCAGCTTAGGTCACATAATGTGGCTGCAGTGTCCTGGAGGACCTCCCACCTTCCAGGGCCTCGCTCTGCTCTTGGCCTCTCATTATCGGGGGGTCTGTTCTGAGTTTCTGTACAGCATGGAGGCTAGCTTCCTAGAGTGAAAGTGAAACTGTCAGGCCTGGGGTCCGAACCAGCATAGTATCACCTCTGGAGAATTCCTGTTCGTCAGAGCCGAATAGGGCTAACCCAGGTTCCAATAGATCTGCCTATTGATGGGAGGAGTTGTAGGCAGCCACAGTTGCAGATGAACTACCACACCTTGTTCTCAGAACTTAAAAGATAAGGAGTGCAATTTAGAATGTGCAGCTAAAGGCAGAGACTCAAACAGTTGCAGAGACTTTGGCCAATTAAATAGTATATGTGTTGGTGTGAGTGTGTATGTGGAGGTGGGTGGTGGTAGTGGTGGAAAACATGTAAATACATAAAAGGCTCAAGATTTCCAAAATCATAGCATTTTGTGGGACATTTAAAATGAAGGCAAAATCCTTTTGGATCCCTAAGAGCATTCACGTGTCATAGCATTGTTTAGTAATTGATGTGCCTGACTCTAAGTTATCAAGTAGTGGGATTATCTAATTAAATGTATACTCTGTTCCAGTAGATGAAGAAGTGTTTAATTCATTATAGAAATTTTGTAGGAAAAAAAGGGGCTACTTTTTTTTTTAACTTTTGGGAGTTAAAGGGATAAGTTTCAATTATGGGAAATTCACTTATGAGTAATAGTTTATTTCCCAACCATATCAGGGAAAAAAATGAGTCTTCTCTGTAATTTTTAAAGTTTATTCTTTTAAGCACAGGCCTGCACATATAGTAGGTGCTGGGTAAATGACTGCTTATTAAAATCAGGCCATGAGCAGAAGCTAGGGGCATGTGGATGTTCTCATTCTATCGAAAGGCAAATTTCCTATTCCATAAACGTTAATCTTACAGCTTCTAAAATTATAAACAATAGCTTTTTTCACAGAAGTAATGGTACCTGGGTGGATTAATTATTTTTTTGTTCTCATTACCTAGTGGCAGATATGCAGGGCCCATAGCACAGAGCCGAGAAAGTGATATTAGTCACGGTTTCATTGCAGATCATGGGGGAGAAAATTGGGTTAATGAGAGGACATGGGGATTGAGCACCGTAAGCCATGGTGGAGCTCACCAAATAAAGAAGATTAGACAGTGAGTAATAGGATGAGGAAAAGCAAATGCACATTCTGAAAAACCAAGGGATCGTTACGCAATTTCCCACCAAGTAGACAGAAGGTAAATTCATGCTGGAAGAGAGACAGTCTTCTTGTTGGAGAACCTCACTCATCTTTGACTGCTTAACACCTCAGATGTTAAGGAATACCCTGGTAGTAAAGTTCAGCTGCCATTTAAACCACTGACTATGTCTGTAGAATCTGTTTTCTCTAAGAATACCCTTAGAAGTCTCCATAGGTTGGCTCCAACCTTAAAGAGAAATGTCACACTCACTGTTCATGACACTTGTTTCTCCATCTTCTTGAACATGTCCAATGATAGGGAACACTCTCATATTTCGGTTTAGTTAATTAAGAATGAAGTTTCTGAAATCAGAAAAGCTTACTTGAATCCTGGACTCATAATTTATCAGTAGTGCTTTCCTTGAGTAAGTGACTTAATGTCTCTAAACCTCAGTCTGAAAAACACTGAGGGTGGGGAGGAGATAGTATCTACATCATAAAGCTGATAGGGGGATTAGATGTGGTAAGGCAAGGAAAACATTTATCAGAGTCCCTGGCCCATATTTTAGTCCTCAGTAAAAATTATTAATTTTTCAGTTCAATCCTACAGATGGTCAACATTATCTTTCCATTGAAATAGCATGGTTGAAAGTATTTTACATCCTTATCTCCTTAGATATTTGCAATAGTTCTGGTAGGAATCATCATGGTTGTTAGTCTTCCAATGAGAAGCCAGTGTCTCTGTTTGCTTTCTCTTTCTCTTACAGACAAGAAATGAAATTTTATCTTGGTAGCAAGCCTTACTAGACAGAGCTGGTCTTGGACAAAATAGTGCATGCATCACCTGTTTCTTGTCCCCTTGCTCCTATTTATGGCACCTCCATCCTTAGATGTCAAGTATTTGCAAGACATTTTCAACATCTTCACCTGCTAAAGGGAAGACTCTGCCATCAGACATTGCACCTTGGGAAGACGGCCTTTGAGTCCCCTGTCCTAGGGGTGTTAATACTTTGACTCTGAGGGCACTAAGACTTTTCTCACCAAAATGAATTCCAGGCATCAGGGAGCAGGTACAAGTAGAATCTAGGGCCGCTAAAGCTTACAATATGTGGGCAGCTAATATATTTTACAGACATTGGCTGATATCCCCTTTTCCTAGGTATCTGGAGGCAAGGGGAAAATTCTGGTTCCTCAGCAGCTACAATTTTACTAGGGAAGAAGCCTAGGATATTTAGACATAAACAGATTTTCATGGAAAGTGGAAAGTTCATATCTTAGAATCAAGGACTATTAGCACTGGGAGGGAATCATTCTAATCTTCTCATTCTTCCAGAAGGGATAGGATAGGGTAGGGATTTAACCTGAGGTCCAGAGGCCCAGAGGTAAAATACATTGTGCTCAAATTCAGAGAGACTGAATGTCAGAACCTGCTCTAGGATCCAGGATTCCTAGTCTAAGAACCTGGGATTCCAGACCTGCAGGTCAACATCACTGATCAAAAACCCCAACTTCCCTTTAGAATGGTTTAAATTTCCTGAGCCTGTGAGTAGCATGCTGGTGTCTTTTTCTGAAACTACTTCCTAATGCTTAGGTATCATTCCCTCCAAAGGTGGTCCTGTATCACACACAAGTTGAGTGGTTTTCTTTCATAAAGAGTGCTGAAAGTTAGCCCTAACCCTGCTCAGCGCCAGGAGGCTGCTTGGGCTGGATGCTGGCCAAGGAAGAGTCACTCTCTCTGTTTGCAGGTTGTTCAGGCCACCCTTCCTTCCGTACAGAAGCAAAAGGCAAAGGAAATGTGGATGTGTTCGTAGATTCATTTCACATAATCAAAGCAAGGTTGGAGTCAACAACCTGAATTTAATTACCATCCTGACAGTTAGGAAGCAATCCTTCTCTCACTCCCCCTTCCTCTGCCCAACTTCAAAGAGTGTCATATCTTTTCCCTCCTCCCTCTGGTACTAATTAGAAACATGCTGTAGGGTGAAAGGTAACCAGTGTGAAGCTAGCACAGTGTCACCAAAGCCCCTTTGTTAGGAGAGAGAGCTCACAGTTAAAGGAGGCTGATCCCCAACACAGGAACATCTGTTTCTGGGAAGAAGAGCTGGATGTGGAGCTGACCCCAAAGTCTGATGCTTCCCTGCACCCACCTGCTCCACAACTTGAGCAAGTTCTTGACATCTCTGTGTATGTCTCCACATCTTGGAGTCAAGGACTCCCAACTTTTAATAGAAAAGTTGTCTATGAGACAACTGTTCCAGTGTCTATGAGAGAATAAAATAAAAGTGAACGTACTTGGAGTAGTAAAAGCATCATCCCAGTGTATGAGATGGAGACCTGATATCTTTATCAGCTTGGCTGCCATAGCAAAATACCACAGGCTGGGTGGCTTAAACAACAGGCATTTATTTTTCACAGTTCTGGAGGCTGGAAGTCCAAGATCAAGGTCTTGGCTGCCTTCTCCATATGTCCTTACAGGCCCTTTCTCTGTGTGTGCATGTTGATATAGAGGGAGATTTCTCTCTTTCTCTTCTTAGAAAGCTACACAAGTTCTTTTATTGGATTAGAACCTCACCCTTATGACCTCATTAACTTTAATTACCTCCTAAAAACCCTATCTCCAAATACAGTCATACTGAAGCTTTAATATATGAATTTTGGAGGAACACAATTTGGTTCATAACACCTGAAAAAAGGCTTTCTTTAAATAAAGCCATGAACTAGGACCCAGAAATATAGAGGATGCTGACTTCTTAAGCAATGTATTTAAAAATGTGAGGGTAAGTTTTTATACACGGTTCTCTCTTGTCAAATTGTCCCCTTCCTTCCACATCTGTCTAGCAGTAATGGCGGGCTCCGCTTTAGCCCTGGGGCCAGATTCTTGACAGAAGTGAAGAGAGATTCCAATACCCAAGGTCAAGGGCCAAGAGCCCAGTGCTACCTCCTTCATGGATCCCTCCAATGTGGGATTGAGCGTCTGTGATTCGTCCTAAGTTCCTGATTCCTAGATATTTGTTTTAATCATTAAAAAAAGAAAAAGTTGAACAACTTTGGAATTGAGGGTGGGGGAGATTAATCACCCCAGGGGAACTGTAGAAGGAAAGTGACTTTTCCAAGTCACTGGCTAGTTAGATCTCAAAATGGGGCTATAACCAAAACTTACTCAATACCAGTAGGAATTTTAGATTGGTAATGAAGTTCCTCCATAATTCCTTTCTCCTAAAGGAATTTGGGGCTTATGGCCCCAGATCTCATTACATTAACTGGATAACTCTTTCCAGATGTAAACAACTTGTAGAGGCACAAAAAATAAGAATAATTCAGCTTAAATACATCCTCCTTTTCTCCAAATGCTTTCTATCTATCTGGGTGGCATTTCTTACCCAAACCAGCATGCTGTTTTATTTTTTTCTTCCCCCCCTGCCCCCACCGAACTTATCATTTGATTTCTGGAAAACCATAAGGGCCAACCATAGATGAGAAGTTCTCTGCTTGTATCATCAGGTTGAGACTTTTCCCAAATGCCAGATGTAGCAAGATGTGTGTGAGAGAAAAGATAGCATATGAGAAATATATCACTAGTACCCTTGTAATTTGAGGTGCAGATTACACTGTTCACTCCTCCTGTCTTTACTGTTGACAAACCACACGGTCTTTGAAGAGTCTCTTCTCCATTCTGGTCTTCAAGTTTCTCCCTTTAAAATGTGGGAACCCAACTAGGTCAGAGTGGCAAATGGGAAGTCTTCAGGCTGAATCCTCCTCTTTAAACTGCTTTTTTTGGCCTACAAAGTGTTTTGAAAAAATGTGACATATTATGTAAATTCTGGAGTTCTGGCTTCTCTTAGAAAATGTGCAGATCTGGAAAGAATGGGTCCACACTCTTTCATAAAAACAATTGGCCTTTTCTGAGTTGCGGCTGTTCTCTCAAGACAGGGCATTCATTGCTCCCTGGTTGATCAAGTCCCCCAGCCCTCACCATGACAGTTCACTCATGTGTCCTAATGAGGGACCCCTGGAACAGGGGATCCTCAGGCTACTTTCAACTCTGATTCCATGATTTGATGACTTGTCTCTCTATCACCATGGAAACACCCCCCCCTTAAAAACTAAGAAGGAATATGAGACTGCACATCTGTGGTGGCCCCGATTCTACTATTCATTGTAACCTGGCAGTTTTACTTCTGTTTTGTGTCCTGACTCCATAAGGCATCAATTTCTTAGGGACAGTGTCCAAAATGATACAAACATAATATGCTTTGAAGTAAGCTCATAGATTTTTGGGCTACTGTTTTTTACCTGAGGGCCATTTTAGACAGATCTACTCAAAGTAGGAGCAGTAATAATAGTAATTAAAACATTATTAATTATTAATAACAAAATAATTATTGTCTATAATATTATTAAAGCATGAATGATTTTTTTTAACACTTATTGAATCCAATTATGAGTAAGTCACCTTAAGGACAACATCAGTGTCACATGGCTGGCATCCTCATGTGCTCTTTCCTAATGACCTGGCATAACATCTAAATATATTCCCATGAGATGTGAAAGGAGGGAAAGATATGATCATTTGGAGTGTGCCAAACATTTCAAAAGAACACAAATGTACAATGCAAAACGAAAGTCACAGTTCTGTTTGCTCTGCAACAGTGTGAAAATCACATTTTTTTTTCCTCCAGATAAAAATGAAAAGCAGAGGTACCAGGAACAGTCATTTATGGAACAACTCTCTGTTGCCACCTCTGAATGATTACCCCCTTCACCTCCCTAAAATACCCCTGCCAGTTGCTTGGCTGGGCACTTTACTTCTTGATCCTTTTAATTTCTCTACAAACCTACAAATCAATTTTATGATCTCCATTAAACAGAGGAAGGTATGGAGATTCAGAAGGGAGATTCAGATTCCTGTGGCTCACACAGGTCATAGATCCAGAACGTGGATCCTTGACATTGGAACCCAAAGTCCATACTCTTGATCACAACCCTATTTTGCCACCACTACACGTAAAATGGTTTACTGAATGGTCTTTTGAACCCCTTCCAACATAGATAGTCTATGATTTAGAATGGCAGAATGGCATAGTGGCAAGACCATGCCTTCTTGTGTTCTTTTCCATGTCCGGAGGGAGAATTCAGTATGAACCTGGCACTCTTCTTTGTATTCGGAAAACTCAGGTCATGATCATTATTAATGTATTTACTCCCAGTACTCACAAAACAGCGAGCATAGTGACAGCAGAGATTATTTTTTCCCATAGATATCCCCAATAACCAGAAAAAATTCTTTACTCTTAGTAGGCAATAAATATTTATTGAAAAAATGCTGATAAGCCAATGAAAGATTTAGTAACATAGAAGATTGTTCCATGTCTAAATGGAGCAATGTATGTTTTGGGGATTTTTACGTTGTCATACAAATTCACTGCTGCAAGTTACTGCAATTGCCACATGAGCAAGGAAAACATGGCTTCATAAATCAGCATCACCAATCATGCCGAATGTGCTACATTGAACCCCATTTCCAAGGCTCCCTGGGTGTTGCGTCTGTTGTGGACACTCGCTTGTGTCCTCTTGTGATCACAAGGGGGCAGTGCATGTTCACTCAAGCTGGAAGCTGAATTTGTTATGAATAATACCATCTGACTGTCTTTGTGGGGTCTTATTCCTCTGAGATGACTTCATGGTGCTTACAAGTGTGGAACAAGATTGCTTTCTAACTCTGTGCACTGCAAACAAATTGTGTGGTTGTTATTGTTTAATATTTAAATAGCAAGGGTAAGAAGCAGGTTCAGCGCTTTTGTAGGGCTGACTCTGATACAACACCATGTGGTAGAAAGCCAGTGAGTGACTTGCCTTACCCATTTTACAACTCCTCTAGTCTTACTGGGGTGAATTCCATCTGTATATGAAGAGCTGACTCAGGCCTTATTCCATGGCTAGCACATCAGCAGCACCCAGTTCTAGGAGTTATGACTTCTATTATTTTTTAAATAGAAAATAGAAGGCTAGAATCTCAGGGCTATGAAAGAACTTTGGTGTCTGTCTAATTTCATGGTCCTGCAACAGCTCTTCTAGCAACTGAACTCAAAATGCTTCACTGTCGTTCCTGGGCTCTGCCATTGCCCATTTCGTGGGCTTTTGCGGTATGGTGGAGGAGAAGCCTCCTCCCTTGCTGGTGAAGGATTGGCTATCCATTTTGAAGTTGACATTTAGTCACCTTGGAGTTATTTCCGTTCTTTCCAAAAAGAGAATAATTCCACTTATGAGACAAAAGTGTTTGGGGAATTGACTTTCATAGGTGGGATTTTGAAGTGATGCTAAATATTAGCCTCCGGATGAGATCATTAGACCTGATGGAGCAAGACTTGGCTTACGGTTGCTAGTGTATATGATGAATTGCTATCTCTGGCTGCTGGAGCCTACTTAGTTTGACTTATCTGCCCTGTCTCTGTAGAAATCTCTCTGTGTTTCCTAATTTTTCTTACTGTTCTGAAAATGTTTTTACTTTTGTTCCAGTCTTTTTCCGGTAGCCTGGAAACCCAATCATTTTGGGAATTAGGGCTGGCATATCGTGTAATTTCATTCATATTGCCTCCTGTGTAAGTGCCATCCCTTGAAGCACTGTTCCAGCTAGAAGTAACTCGATTCCAGTGATGGTCCAGAGATGAGGCCTTATTATCTTGCAAGATCTAACCAAATGCATCTAAAACTGGGTCCCAGAAAATACTCATTTTAACAAGTATACCAGATCATTTTGAAGCAAGTGATCAATGGACCACTCTTTGGGAAATATTGTCTTTCCTAGAACATCCCTTTCAATAAGGCAGGGGAATAAAAATAGTAGACTGGGCAGAAGTACACCAGTAATTATTTAGTACTGATTCTGCCTCAGGTACTGAGCTAAGTGTGTGTGGTCTTGTTATTGAACTTGATTGAATTTCATCCAGTGTCTCTCTGTTCAACTTTCAGGAGAAGAACTAGAACCCCACTGATTATGAAATAACTCTTCTATAATCCAGTGGTCTCAAAGCTCAAAAATGCCTGGAATAACAGCCAGCCAGGTACCAAAACTGTACTGGCTATCTGGGGATATTACCTCTCTCTAGAGAATATGTGCACATCCATGGGACTAAATTCCAGCTGACTTTTGGCTTGTACAAACACTCGTTGTCTGTTGTCTGTCTGGAGTTTTCAAATGAAGCCAGAAAGGTACACATTTTTTTACTGTGGAATTTCTTGGTTTGTTAAAAATGCTTCCTTTGAGTTCAGATTTATCAGAAATATGATGTGGGATGAACAAAACCCCTCTGTGGGCCAGATCCAGATAATGGGTTTCCATCTGCAATCCTGGTCTAGTCCTTGACAGGTATTGTTGGTTTTGAGATGGAAGAGGACTTTGATTCTGGTAGATTAAGGGAAATGATACCAACTTCATGGTCAGGGAGACATGGTTTTAGTTTCAGTTCTGCAGTTCATTAGCTATGAAACTTTGAGTTGTTAGCCTCATCTCTCTGAGTATCAATATTTTATCTGAAAGGAGAGATGAGATTAATGGTAACTTCTTCACAGAATTTCTGTAAATCAAAAGTGAAATACTGTGTGTCAGCATTTTCCAAACTTGAGTAATTCACGAACAACTTTCACAATTTTTGCCACATCCAAGTAACACCTCTACTATTATTTACTAAAAATTTTTCTTTTGGTTCATTTTTTAAAAATCTAAGGTATCTATATTGCTCTTAGTTAAAGCAATAATATCTGTAGAAACATGAGTTTAAGTCACAGGTTCTCCCCCAATCATATGATAAATTAAATATGAAACAATTTAAAAAGAGTTTGGCTTTGTGCCACTTTACATTTTTACAATCGTCGGGGCTTTCATAAGACTAATACATTTGTTATAAAATACAATTAAATAAAATAGATTAGTGGGTTTAATAGCTCCAACATAACTCTACAGTAAATTTTGACCATTACTTTTAATGAGGAAAAAATAAATTTCGTATTTATGAAGTAGCTGTTTAAACTAGGAGAGCTTGGTTTCATTTTTTTCCTTTTAACTTGGGGTTTGTAATTCTTCTTCTATCTTTAATAAAAAGCAACATAGAGTCTGTAAGATCCAACAACTTAGGATGTGTGTAATATCGTGGCTTTCGTTCCATATTGATGTGTGCATTAATAAACATTTCAGTTTTTTAGCATCTCATTTTAGTGTTAAGTCAATGAACAGCAATATCTTAAAATGGATTTTTGTATTACATGGTTGGTGGGTGTATTACATTTCATTTCCTAATGCTGACTCTGGTGGTATTTATTCAACAAAACTGTACTGAGTATATATAATGGGAATTGAAGATACAGTGGAGAACAAAGCACAGTGTTAGTGTTTATGAAGCTTCAGGCTGGTAGGGGGAAACAGGTAATTGAAAATAATTTATTTACTCTATCAAATGGTGATAAATGCAATGAAATAAAAAGCAAGATAGGAAGAGAGTGATAGTAGGGACTGGTTACTCTTTCAGAGGTATTAATCTGGGACGTGTTAATCTTAGTACATTGCTATTTTATTAGAACCTGAATAAGGTGAACTAGCAAGCCATGATGTTACTTGGGAGAAAAGCAACCCAGCAAGACAGAAAGGTACAAAAGTCTTGAGATGGGTGCTTGGTATGTTTGTGGAAGAGCAAAGAAGCCAGAATAGCTGCAAAAGGCTGAGCAAGAAGGAGAGAACTTAGTTATGGGGTCAGGTCATAGAGGCTTTTTAAAAAAAACTATGAGTGAATGGGAAGACTTTGGGGGAATCTGAACAAAGGAGTGACATGATCTTATTTGATTTTGAACCATCTGTCTAGCTTTTATATGGAAAAGAGATTGAAGGGGGGAAAAGAGTAGAAAAGGGAGACCAGTTGAGACACCACTGTCATGGTCCACTGAGAGATGATAGTGGCTTGGACTAAAGGGATAGCTTTAGAGGTCAGATTCTGGACACATTGTAAAAGTACAGCAGATGGTGTTAAGAGAGAAAGTAAAGAGTCAAGGATAATTCCAAGCTTTTCAGGAATGGGAAGAGCATGAGGAATAATAAAGCTTCAATTTACTGAAATTTTCATCGTTGTTAAGTCTTTCATACTTTCCCTATATGCAGGGCTTCTTCCGTAGAGCACCCTCATATAATTTACTTCTCCAAGTGGCAAAGGTCAGTTAAAATTCATGTCTCCTTATGCAAATGTTTTTGGACAGTGACTGACCACTTTTGTTCCAATGGCAAAATCATCCATTAAAGAGCTCAAAATAAGCAGGGGATAATGCTTACCTTTGACCATTGTTCTTCTCTACTTGGTCTTTAGCTGTAATGATGTACAACCTGTGCCCACAAGGAAGGGACATTTCCCAAAAAGGTTGAATATCAAGTAAAATAATTCAACTCTGATTGAATTATTTCTCTTTTTCTTGCCCACTTTTTATTCCCATAAACCTAATCATCCACTATATCCTGGCACAATTCCTGGATATCAGTCAGAACTCTACCTTCTCTTCCTCTAAATACTATGTGTTTTCACACTTTAAATATTATTAACAAGCTTACTAATATGTTCACATCAACCCTAAGTTAGTCATGTTACATCCTCTTACAGTTGAGGAAACAGAGGTTCAGAGACTTTCATTGAATTAATCAAGGTCCCAAATCTCAAAAATGGTAGTGCTGATATTTGAAGTTGGGAGTACTTGACTGCTAGTTCCAGCTCTTAAATGCTTTTGCTGTTCTGCTTTTGCTGTATCACATCAGCAATAATCACTTTCTTCCCACTCTACTGCTTCCGTTAGCTTCCATTAAGACATTATCTTGAAGAAAAATGGATGTTTCTACAGTGGGAGGAATGCCTCCACTCTTCAGCCTTCCTGGAATGCCTCAGCATTTCTCTGAGTCTTATTTTTTCTTGAAATACTGATACTCAAGTATTATCACTAATCTACCTAAAATATCATCTCCTTTGTGAAGCCTTCCATGACTACTTCATCAGAGTTTCTCTCTCCTACCTTTTCCCTCTCATGGTGTATAACCATTTCTGTGTTAGTACTAGCACTGTAGTACTGGTAGTACTGTAGTTTGTTATTAGCATCTGCTTTCTTATTAGATGTGAGCTCCTTGAGGCTGAGTCCTTCTCTTTCTATTCCTCATAGCCAACATTGGTCTTTAATATATTTAATTATTTGAGCATAAGGATATGATGTGTCTTATATTGGCTTTCCAGTGCCTAGCATAAGTCTAGATACAAAGTGGACATTAAATATATCTTAAATGAACGAAAACAAAAAAGAGAGTTGCCATTTTTCACATTTCCTTCTAACATATGGGTGGTCAGCTTCTCCAGCCTTTGCAGCCTCATGAATTTTCCTTCATATTGAAGGTTTAGATATTTGTCAAATGAGTTTTTCCAAGATGCACATAAGGCTTGCTGAGGTTCAGCTTTCTCTTTCATGCAGCAAAGGCCAAGTCAGCAGGAAGACTCCTGCCACCCACCCCCAGCCTACTCCAAATTTCATGCAATTTTTAGTTGCCTTCTTCTGGCCAGCCATCCCAATCCTAAGCTTACATAAAATTCAACCCTCTGGCATTTGATGAATAAAATAACTCCTTGGCCAGGATATACTTTGGCAGGGGAAGGACTCAGAAGACACTGAGCTGTCCGTGTACTCAGATCTCCTTCTCGGTGGGGCACCATTCCATTTCAGTGCCCATCAGTAATTAGGCCTATGCCATTTGCTCACCTGGAGAGTCTTTGCAGTGGGAGGCAGCGAGGTAGGACAACAGTAATACCAGACTTGAAATCAGGAGATGTGGTTGAATATTTACTAACTTTGCAGTCTCTGAATATTTCTGCCTCTGCCAAATGGGAATAAAAATCGCTTCAATAAATAACCCCTGGGTTGTTTCCAGAATCAAATGAGAGAGGGTGCATGAGAATATTCCCTAACCATAAGATGTTATTCACAAAAGAATCCTGAAATGATCTCATTTTGCAAACTGGCTGTTAATAAAATGAAGTGGAGAAGAGGGGCACAGGTAAGGAAATGGAGGACACAGCGTGTAGAAAGCACTTAGCAAAGTCCCCAGTTCACGGCAAATGCTCCGTGCAGCTGAAGTAGTTACTACTGTTATTGTTTTGGTTGTTGTAGCCTATTTTCTTGACTTTATCCCTACCCTGCAGATATCATTTGTAGAGTTAATAATTATTATCATGTTTGAGTGCTTTGGATAGATTACTCATTTAATGCTTTTAGTAACACCTTCTTTCTCCTCATCTTCCTCTTCTTTTTCTTTTCCTTTTTATTTTACAATTGAGGGAATTTATACTAAGAGAGGTTATAAATAACTTCCTTAAACTACCATAACTTATAAGTAGTGATGATGAGTTTTAAACCCAGACAGTCTAACTCAAGAGTACCTATACTTCTTGGCTATGAAGTATTGGCTCTTTTTTTTTTTTTTAACATCTTTAATGGAGTATAATTGCTTCACAATGGTGTGTTGGTTTCTGCTTTATAACAAAGTGAATCAGATATATATATATATATATATATATATATATATATATATATATATATCTCCCCATATCCCTTCCCTCTTGCATCTCCCTCCCTCCCCCCAGCCTCCCTATCCCACCCCTCTAGGTGGTCACATAGCACCAAGCTGATCTCCCTGTGCTATGCGGTTGCTTCCCACTAGCTATCTATTTCACATTTAGTAGTATATATAAGTCAATGTCACTCTCTCACTTCGTCCCAGCTTACCCTTCCCCCTCCCCATGTCCTCAAGTCCATTTTCTAGTAGGTCTGCATCTTTATTCCCGTCCTGCCCCTAGGTTCTTCATGACCATTTGTTTTTCCTTCGATTCAATATATATGTGTTAGCATACAGTATTTGTTTTTCTCTTTCTGACTTACTTCACTCTGTATGACAGACTCTAGGTCCATCCACCTCACTATAAATAACTCAATTTCATTTCT
Organism: Balaenoptera musculus; assembly: GCF_009873245.2. Classification (NCBI taxonomy): domain Eukaryota; kingdom Metazoa; phylum Chordata; class Mammalia; order Artiodactyla; family Balaenopteridae; genus Balaenoptera; species Balaenoptera musculus. The sequence goes on from NC_045787.1 coordinate 127,756,138, forward strand.
TTATATGGCTGAGTAATATTCCATTGTATATATGTGCCACATCATCTTTATCCATTCATCTGTCAATGGACACTTAGGTTGCTTCCATGTCCTGGCTATTGTAAATAGAGCTGCAGTGAACATTGTGGTACATGACTCTTTTTTTTTTTTTTTTTTATAAAGTATTTTTAAATTAAGGTATGTACATTGTTCTTTTATTTATTTATTTATTTTTATGCCTGTGTTGGGTCTTCGTTTCTGTGCGAGGGCTTTCTCTAGTTGTGACAAGTGGGGGCCACTCTTCATCGTGGTGCGCGGGCCTCTCACTATGGCGGCCTCTCCCGTTGTGGAGCACAGGCTCCAGACGCGCAGGCTCAGTAATTGTGGCTCATGGGCCTAGTTGCTCCGTGGCATGTGGGATCTTCCCAGACCAGGGCTCAAACCTGTGTCCCCTGCATTGGCAGGCAGATTCTCAACCACTGTGCCACCAGGGAAGCCCCCATGACTCTTTTTGAATTATGGTTTTCTCAGGGTATATGCCCAGTAGTGGTATTGCTGGGTCATATGGTAGTTCTATTTTTAGTTTTTTAAGGAATCTCCATAATGTTCTCCATAGTGGCTGTATCAATTTACATTGCCACCAACAGTGCAAGAGGGTTCACTTTTCTCCACACCCTCTCCAGCATTTATTGTTTGTAGATTTTTTGATGATGACCATTCTGACTGGTGTGAGGTGATATCTCATTGTAGTTTTGATTTGCATTTCTCTAATAATTAATGATGTGGAGCATTTAAACCATTTCCACTAAGATCAGGTACAGCACAAGGTTGCCCACCCTCACCACTATTATTCAACATTGTTTTGGAAGTTTTAGCCACGGCAATCAGAGAGAAAAAGAAATAAAAGGAATACAAATTGGAAAAGAAGAAGTAAAGCTCTCACTGTTTGCAGATGACATGATACTCTACGTAAAGAATCCTAAAGATGCTACCAGAAAGCAACTAGAGCTAATCAATGAATTTGGTAAAGTAGCAGGATACAAAATTAATGCACAGAAATCTCTTGCATTCCTATACACTAATGATGAAAAATCTGAAAGTGACATTAAGGAAACACTCCCATTTACCATTGCAACAAAAAGAATAAAATACCTAGGGATAAACCTACCTAAGGAGACAAAAGACCTGTATGCAGAAAAATATAAGACACTGATGAAAGAAATTAAAGATGATACAAACAGATGGAGAGATATACCATGTTCTTGGATTGGAAGAATCAACATTGTGAAAATGACTCTACTACCCAAAGCAACAGTATGGTACTGGCACAAAAACAGAAATATAGATCAATGGAACAGGATAGAAAGCCCAGAGATAAACCCACACACCTATGGTCACATTATTTTTGATAAAGGAGGTGAGAATATACAATGGAGAAAAGACAGCCTCTTCAGTAAGTGGTGCTGGGAAAACTGGACAGCTGCATGTAAAAGAATGAAATTAGAACACTCTCTAACACCATACACAAAATTAAGCTCAGAATGGATTAAAGACCTAAATGTAAGGCCAGACACTATCAAACTCTTAGAGGAAAACATAGGCAGAACCCTCTATGACATAAATCACAGCAAGATCCTTTTTGACCCACCTCCTAGAGAAATGGAAATAAAAACAAAAATAAACAAATGGGACCTAATGAAACTTAAAAGCTTTTGCACAGCAAAAGAAACCATAAACAAGATGAAAAGACAACCCTCAGAATGGGAGAAAATATTTGCAAATGAAGCAACTGACAAAGGATTAATCTCCACAATTTACAAGCAGCTCATGCAGCGCAATATCAAAAAAACAAACAACCCAATCCAAAAATGGGCCAAAGACCTAAATAGACATTTCTCCAAAGAAGATATACAGATTGCCAACAAACACATGAGGTATTGGCTATTGATGACACGTAACTCTGTCAAAAGAAAATATAACAGAGTTGTCTAGCTGAAATAATTCTAAAATTTTGTTAGTAATCTGCCTTTGATCTGTGAGGTAGAGAAGATATATTTTATTATCTTCATAAGTGAAGAAACTGAGGATTAGAGGTTTAAAATTATTTGACAAGGAACTGTGCTATTTCACAGAGTTCTAGAATTCTTGAGCTCATCCTGTTTAAACTGTCATTTTCAAGAGGAGATTTTTGCAGGGAGAAGGCATCATTTATTCATTGTTATATATTGCACTAGTAATAGCATCAGGGATAAAATATACTATCTTTTAATCACATTTATGAACAAATTGACTAGGTAAGGGGCATTATTTATAGTTACACATCATGTGATATTAACTGATGCACACAGTTTTAGAATGACTAACAGATCTTCTAATTCATCTTAACTCCTTGATTGTATGCAAATATGGCAGTTGATTGGTTACTGAAGGAAATCTTTAATATTATTTTCACTGTGAGCAACTTTAGATTGTATTATAGGAAGATATTTGAGTATTTATCAGGATTCTTTATTAACACTTTGAATGAGAAGTACAATGCAAATGGATTCTTTTGCAAGGATACTTGAAAAAATTGATTTGTAGAGGCCAGAAGGGACACGGATTCCCTCCTGAAACTAGAGACACTAGAGGGGGATAGAGTCTCATTGACCTTACTGAGTCTGAGTTTCTTGGGAGTGACTGGAGTGCTAAGCCTTTGGGATCTGACAATGGGATGCCAACATTCTATCTGTAACTATGGTTTCTGGGATTACTTTTCCCCCTATTGAAATAAGTCAGTCATCAGCAGAACACTTATTTTCACTAAAACTCTAACAGTTTTTCCTCATCTAAAATCTTATGCCTCACCAATGATAGTTTTAAGATTTTTGTTTTATTCTTTCTTTTCTTTTCCTCTGCAATGACACCCTAATAATGGTGATGATACTTAAAGAAAAAAAAAAAAAAACAGTAATAATGACTCATAAAAACTCTCAGTCACTAAACAAAATAAAGATGGCAGGTTTAAGTTTCTCTTGAGATTTGGCAGAAATTATTTTTTTGTTATCAATTTATATGCTTCATCAAAGAACTTGCTGTAAACCTTGGTGATGGCTCAGAGAGAAGTCTAATGCACATGAAATGTTGGGTGCTGCATCTTAAAATGCCACTGTATCTCTCAGTGGAAGAGAGAAATATATACTTAGGATTGTGACAACTGCTAGACAAAGGATGCATAATAACACTTCTGGAGAGGACTTGTACACAAGCTATTGTGGATGAATAAGTGGAGCTGTCCATGGCACTGGACAAAACCCAAGAATCTGTACAAAGCCACCTGGAACATTTAGGCCTTCACAGTGGGGGCAGACTTCCTCTTCGAGGACTGACTGCTAGTCTTATTAACAGGGAGGAGTTAGTGATCAGTGTATTTAATCATAGCCTGACAACAACTTCTAGTAAATAAGGTTTTAAGAAAGGAAAAATATTTTAGAAATGAATCAGTGTGCTGTGGTGTTGGAAAAGTTTTGTGCTTTACTTCCTCTTTAGTCTCCCAACCTAGGCAGCCTTTTTACTATCCAATGTCTGCCTTTTTCATAGTAAAATTCAAAGGATAAAGAATACTAGAATCTGTAGGGCACAAGGATGTTTACTTCATAGACATGTGTGAGTAGGAGTCTATTGCAGTAGAGGTGACTATGGTTAGTGTTTATGCTAGGGCAAGAATAGATAGTCATGTATGCATGTTTATTTTAATTCAATGAATCAAAGTACAATTTTAGCAGTCTCTTATTTGGGGCAGATTTAGAAATATTCCAGGAACAATTCTAAATTATGTTGGAGCTAAAGTGCAAAAATGCACAATCCCTGATGTCAGAATATAAAATGATATAAGGTGTAACAAGTGCCCTATTACTTAATACACCTTCACTACGAGGTGGAAGAAGCTAAACCCTTTACCCAGAGGTACAGAAAGTATAATAGAAAAATAAACCAAAGAGATCATATATTATGGTAGGAAAAAAAAAAAGACCAGATGTAGAAGATGGCATTTGAGAGGGTCTTTGACAAGAAGATCATGTTCAAATAATTAGTAATGAGTCATGGCCACACATCATTTTACCTAACTAATAATCTTCTATTTCAATTGTAAAAGAGAAGAGAGGGGCTTAATTTGATAGGGGCTAGAGTATGAAGTACCCAAGGATGAAACCAAGGAATTTCAACTGGTTGCTTCAAAGTTTTACAACAAGTGCAGGTATTTTGTCAGAGCATTTTGTTACATATATCCTTATACAGGTTTTCAAAGGCAATGTAACTAGATAGTGTTTTGCTCTGGTTACAGGATGAACTGCTTAGTACACGTTTTTATATACCCAGCAAGCATTATGATAACTTTATTAACCTGCAAGCATTTGGATTTGTGACCTTTGGCTTAAATAGCAGTAAGTGTATCAGATTTATTTCTTCTGGAGACAGGGTTAATGTGGGCAGAATGGGGAATTGAACGTTTTGGGGAAAATAGTGAGGGGGCATTAAAAGAAAGCAAAAGTTATAGAAAGGAAATTATGGGAGCTCTTTCTAAAAAAGTTGTTAGCACTTTTTTATTACATAGATAGAAAGCTGAAGCTCAGGGATGTAATTAGAGGTACATAGTCAGCCCATGGATAAATTTGGACCTTGGTCAGTAGACTCTCTACCTGTTGTTTTTCTTATACCCTCATAGAACCTGAGTTCAAAGACCAGTGCTTTCTAATTTTAAATATTTTGTACAACTAATCCTGACAGTATTGGCCTACAGGGACATCTCAGATTCAGGGACAGAATTGATATTCATGGTGATGATGATGGTGATAACTTGGACCAAGCACACCACGGGAAAATAGGATCTGAATCAGTGAAAGAGAGGATACAGATGAATAGACATTAAAATTTCACTGTTTCCTAATTGTTCAGTTGAGTGAGGCACTAGGCAATTTATTTCAATTATTTATTCTGATGATATCTCATTGAAATATATTACACAGAAATATATTTTTTTTTATTATTTTGTACTAACTGAGAGAGAAAAGTGTCCTTACTATCTCCTTGTCATTTATCCTCTGTCCTCCGACTAGTAATGTCTTCATTGTTTATCCTTTTTGCAGCAGGGATTTATAATGCTTAAGAGCACTTGGGTATGGGGGAAAATGTTGGCATTAGAGAGATGATTCATTGACTAAATTGACACAAATTTATTGTGATTGCAGGTCAGTGTGCTGACATCAATTCTCTCAAGCAAAATTGCTTTATCAAAATACAAATCAGTGAAGAAAAAATTCTTATCTATTTTCTTTCCATCGAAGAAATTATTCCTGGACTTTCTGATACAGAGTGTTGAATATTTCTGAAAGTAATTATTCCTCTAGGAAAATCAGCCTTTGATAGCTTCATGAGTTGTGAAAAGCAAAATGTCAGTGAAAAATATCTGATTTTCTGGCTTCAAATAAGACACTGTCCCTTCATGAGATTGTGATGTTCAGAGTGGACTGAGGCATGCGTAGTTTGAGTTTTATAGCACTTAAGTATATTTGTATAATGTTTTATGTCAGTGGTTCTCAAGCTTGAGCATGCACCAGAATAAACAAGAAGCCTTGTTAAATGAGTATTGCTGGCCATCCTCTCCAGCATTTCTGATTCAGCAAGTCTGGGGTGGAGTGTAAGAACTTGCATTTCTAATAAGTTCCCAGGTTTTCCTAATGTTGCTTACCCAAGGACCACACTTAGAGAAAATGCTGTACACTATTCTTAAAAAATTCGTTTCACATTATCATGAGGTTTATTTGTCATTAAGCTTCACAAAATAGGAAAGGCTGGCATAATTCCTTTTACGTTATGCATAGAAGAAGCAGATGCTGAAGTTAATTTGCCAGTGTTATTCATATGGTAAATCAGTGATGAAGTAAGTACTGGAATCCATCTTCTAACTCTTAGTGTTGGCTTTAGTGATACAAACTCTCCTTTAAATAAGATCCAGTTGATAAGGCCAAGGGTTAGGATATGAGATTATCTTTATTGTTAGGTACGTAAGATATAAACTAAGGACAAACTCCTTTGCCTGAGATTCAAGGTTTTCATGATCAGTCCCCAATCTAAATTTTTGCCCCATCTCCAAATTATCTCTATCCAAGGTTGCAAACAAACTGGAACTTCCTCAAATAAGGCAGGTTGTTTTCTGCCTTCAAACAGGGAGATGTTTAAGTTATTCCCTCCATCTCTTCTCACTAAAATTATGTTTCTCAGTGTTCAGTAATATGTCACTTTTTCCATAGAATTTTTCTTTCTAACCTTTCCCCTAACTGCTTCATCTTCACATAGTAAGTGCCACATAGGTATTCATTAAATGAACAAATATAAGTCTTGCATTGTGGAGGGAATAATGTGTGGGTTTTGTTTTTGTTTTTGTTTTTCTGGTGAGGGGGAGGTTCACAGATAAGTGGAAAAAGCTAGTGGTAGGTTTCTATATTTGCTTAACTTTATTTTCTATCTTTGTGTTTTATTTTAATCTTTAAATTAACTTACAGTAAAATTGACTTTTTGTATGTGTATAGTTCTGTGAATCTATATATTCATATAACTGCTGCCAAAGTCAGGATATAGAACAATTCTTTTGCCCCATAAAACTCCCTCATATTACCCCTTTGTATTTGTACCCTTCCTACACCCCTAATCCCTGGCAACCATTGATCTGTTCTCTGTCACTATAGTTTGTCTTTAGGAGAATGCCATAGTACAAATGGAATTAAACAGAATGTACATTTTTGAGACAGGCCTCTTGCCCTCAGCATAATGCATTTTGAGATTTTTCCAAGTTGTTCAGTATATCAACAGTTTTGTTGTTTGTTTTATATTGGCATTTTGTTTTGTTTTATTTTTGGTTGAGTAGTTGTCCTTTTTATGCATAAACCACAACTTATCCATTCAGTGATTGAAGGATATTGAGGTTGCTTCTATTCTTACATGATTATGAACAGAGCTGCTATAAACATTTGTATACAGATTCTTGTGTGAATGTTAGTTTTCTTTTTTTAAATTTAATTTTATTTTTTTAAAGATTATTTATTTATTTATTTATTTATTTGTTGCATCGGGTCTTAGCTGCGGCATGCGGGATCTTCGTTGAGGCATGCGGGATCTTTTGTTGCGGGGCGCAGGTTTTTTCTCTTCTCTAGTTGTGGCACTCAGGCTCCAGGGTGTGTGGGCTCTGTAGTTTGCAGCAAACAGGCTCTCTAGTTGAGACGTGCGAGCTCAGTAGTGTGGCGCGCGGGCTTAGTTGCCCCGCGGCACGTGGGGTCCTAGTTCCCTAGCCAAGGATCGAACCCGTGTTTCCTGCATTAGAAGATGGATTCTTTACCACTGGACCACCAGGGAAGTCCCTGTGAATGTTAGTTTTCATTTCTCTAGGGTAAGTACTCAGAACTTGGATGTCTGGGGCAGATAGTAAGTATACGCTTAACTTAATAAGAAACTGCAAAATTGATTTCCAGAGTAGCCGTATCATTTTGCATCACACCAGTGATATTGGAGAGTTGCAGTTGTTATGCATCCTCACCAGTACTTGGTGTTGTCAGTATTTTTTATTTTATCCATTCTAATATGTAGGAAGTGGTATCTATTGTAGCTTTAATTTGCATTTCTCTAATGACTAATGATCTTTTTATGTGAATATTTTCGATCCATACATCCTTTTTGGTGAAGTATCTATTCAAGTCTTTTGCCCATTTTAAAAACTGTGTTGTTTTCTTATTGTTGAGTTTGGGGGCTCTCTGTATATCCTGTATTGAAGTTCTTTGTTAGAGATGTAACTTGCAACTATTTTCTCCTAATCTTTTCATTTTTCTCATAGTATCTTATGCAGAATGGTAGTTTTTAATTTTGATGAAGTCCAATTTGTCTGTATTTTCTCTTATGGATTATACTTTTAGAGTCATGTAAGAATTTTTTGTCTAAGAAAGTACATTAGTGAATGCCTAGGACTGGAAATTGGAGAAGGATGGGGTCTGTGAGTAGGTACAAAATTTCTTTTCAGGTTGATGAAAATGTCCTAAAATTAATTTATAGTGATATTCTCACAACTCAGTGAATGTATTAAGAACCATTGAACTGTACACCTTGGGTGTATTTTATGTTATGTAAATTATGTCATAAATTTGTATCTTGTATCTCATTGCATCTCAAAAATGCTATGTAAATTAATTGAATTAATTTATAATAAATAATTATTGTTTATTGTATCAATAATATGCTGTAATTGATTAAATTAATTAAAATAAATCAATTCATTAAATTGATTAAAATAACACTGTCTTAAAAATAACTCTTTGTCTAACCTGAGGTCATAAAAAATCTCCTATGTTTTCTTCTAAAATATATATAGTTTTGTAATATATATCTATAGCAATAGTCCATTTTGGGTTAATATCTGTATAATATAACATTTTGGGTTAATTTCTGTATAATTTCTGTATAAGGAGTAAACTTGAAGTTGAGGTAATTATTTTTGCTGTTATTGTTAGTTGACTGCCTAGTTGTTCCAACACAATATGTTGAAAGGACTATCCTTCCTCTTTTGATTTGCCTTTGTACCTTTGTCAAGAATCATTTAGCCATATTTGTGCTGGTGTATTTCAGGACTCTCTTCTGCTCCACTGGTCTGTACTTTTACCAGTACCACACTGGCTTGATTACTGTAGCTCTATAGTAAGCTTGACATCTAGCAGTGTTGTTTCTCAACTTTATTTTTCTGATTCAAGTTTCTTTTGGCTAGTCTTGTTACTATACCTTTCCACATAAATTTTAGAATAAATCTGTCTATATCTACAAAAAAATCCTGCTGGGATTTTGTTTGGAATTGTGTTAAATCTATAGATCAGTTTGGAGAGGATTAACATTTTTATAGGATCAGTCTTCCAATCCATGAGTATCCTATCTCTTGCCATTTATCTAAGTCTTTTTTGATTTATGTCATCAACATTTTGTACTGTTCAGTATACAGCTACTATGCATGTTTTGTTAGGTTTATATTTAAGTATTTCATTATTTTTGAACTCTTAGACATTTTTTAAAAATTCTGTTTTAAAAGTTTTCTATTCATTGTGAATATACAGAAACACAGTATCTGTATACTGTCTCACACATCTGTCACTCTTTTTTTGTCTTCAGTTTTGTCAGAGGTTTATCAATTTTGAAGATCTTTCCAAAGCACTAGCTTTTGGTGTCATTGATTTTCTCTGTTACATATGCTTTATATTTTATTGACTTATCTTACTTTGTTATTTCCTTCCTTATGCTTGCTGTTATTTTTCTAGTTTCTTAAGATGAAAGTTTGGATTACTTACTTGAGATCATTTTCTTTTTCTAATATAAGCATTTAGCTGCTAGCAGTAATTTAGCTGAATTCCACAACTTTTGCAATGTTGTATTCTCATTTTTGTTTAGTTCACAATATTTTCTAATTTTCTTGGAGATTTTCTGTTTGATCTGTGGATTATTTAGAAATATGTAAACAATTTTCAAGTGTTTGGAGATTTTATTACTGTCCTGTAATTTAGTTCTAGTTTACTTTCATTATGGGCATAGAAATTTCCTTGAATGATTTAACTTTAAAATTTCCTAAGGTTTGTTTTATAAACAGAGATATGGTCTATCTTGTTGAGTATTCTGTGTCCACTTGGAAAGAATGTGTATTCTGTTGTTGGGTCAAGTGTTCTAAAATTGTCAGTTAGATCCAATTGCTTAATGATATAGTCCAGTTATTCTACATCTTAATGATTTATTGTCTCTTAGTTTTGTCTATTACTGAGAAAGGAGTGTTGAAGTCTCCACCTATAATTGTGGATTTGTATGTCTATCTGTCATTTTTTTCTTCAGTTTTTAAGCTCTACTATTAGATGTTCATGCAATTAAGATTGTTATTTTTATTCTTTATGGATGTTTTGATCTTGTTATCATTATTGCTCTTTTATTTTCCTTGTTAATTTTCTTTGCTCCAGTGTCTAATTTCTCTTACATTAATATAGCTACTAAAGCCTATTTTGGTTAATATGTATATGATATATTTCTTTTCAATCATTTGGTTTTTAACCTACCTGTATTATTACATTAGAAGTAAGTGTCTCAGAGATATAGTTGGTTCACTTACATACATTATGAAAATCTTTGATTTTCAATTTCTTGGGTTAGGCCATTTAAATTTAGTGTAATTACTGACATGTTTGGATTTAGGACTATTATTTTATTGTTTTCTGTTTTCTCTGTTTTTGGTTTCTTTGTGTTCTCTCTTCCCTGTTTTCTCTGGTGTTATTTGAATATTTTTTAAAAAAACTCTACTTTATCTACTGTGTTTTTAAACTTTACCTCATCCTATAATTTTGGCAGTGAATTTTCTTGGGATTACAAGTGATTCCTGTGGGATCAATATTTTACCACTTCAAATTAAAAGTTCAAACCATGTAGGTTTATTTTTCCTACCCCCATTATTTTGCAGTTTTCTTTCATATTACCTATACATTCACTGAAAACTTCATTAGACTATAATTTTAACATTCAGCAGTACAATATATTATTTAAAAGTCAGTACCCTTTAGGTCCATCCATACTGTTGCAAATGGCAAGATTTCATTGTTTTTTATGCCTGAATTATACCTAAATATCTCACCTCTTTCTCCATTCATCTGTCGATAAACATTAATATTGTTTCCATATCTTTTTTTTGTTGTTTTTTGTTAGTTTGTGTTTTTTTGAATTTTATTTTATTTATTTTTTTATACAGCAGGTTCTTATTAGTCATCCATTTTATACACATCAGTGTATACATCTCAAACCCAATCTCCCAATTCATCCCCCCCCCCACCACTTTCCCCCCTTGGTGTCCATACATCTGTTCTCTACATCTGTGTCTCTATTTCTGCCCTGCAAACTGGTTCATCTGTACCATTTTTCTAGTTTCCACATATATGCAATAATATACGATATTTGTTTTTCTCTTTCTGACTTACTTCACTCTGTATGATAGTACCTAGATTCATCCACGTCTCTACAAATGACCCAGTTTCGTTCCTTTTTACAGCTGAGTAATATTCCATTGCATATATATACCACATCTTCTTTATCCATTAGTCTGTCGATGGGCATTTAGGATGCTTCCATGACCTGGCTATTGTAAATAGTGCTGCAGTGAACATTCGGGTACATGTGTCTTTTTGAATTATGGTTTTCTCTGGGTATATGCCCAGTAGTGGGATTGCTGGGTCATATGGTAATTCTATATTTAGTTTTTTAAGGAAACTCCATATGTCTCCACAGTGGCTTGTATCTATTTACATTCCCACCAACAGTGCAAGAGGGTACCCTTTTCTCCACACACTCTCCAGCATTTGTTGTTTGTAGATTTTCTGATGATGCCCATTCTAACGGGTGTAAGGCGATACCTCATTGTAGTTTTGATTTGCATTTCTGTAATAATTAGTGATGTTGAGCAACTTTTCATGTGCTTCTTGGCAATCTGTATGTCCTCTTTGGAGAAATGTCTATTTAGGTCTTCTGCCCATTTTTGCATTTTGTTGTTTGTTTTTTTAGTATTGAGCTGCATGAGCTGTTTATATATTTTGGAGATTAATCCTTTGTCCGTTGATTCATTTGCAAATATTTTTTCCCATTCTGAGGGTTGTCTATTTGGCTTGTTTGTTGTTTCCTTTGCTTTGCAAAAGGTTTTAAGTTTCATTAGGTTCCATTTGTTTATTTTTATTTTTATTTCTATTACTCTAGGAGGTGAATCAAAAAATATCTTGCTGTGATTTCTGTGAAAGAGTGTTCTTCCTATGTTTTCCTCTAAGAGTTTTATAGTGTCCAGTCTTACATTTAGGTCTCTAATCCATTTTGAGTTTATTTTTGTGTATGGTATTAGGGAGTGTTCTAATTTCATTTCTTACATGTAGCTCTCCAGTTTTCCCAGCACCACTTATTGAAGAGACTGTCTTTTCTCAGTTGTATATCCTTGCCTCCTTTGTCATAGATTAGTTGACCATAGGTGCGTGGGTTTATCTCTGGGCTTTCTATCCTGTTCCATTGATCTATATTTCTGTTTTTGCACCAGTACCATATTATCTTGATTACTGTAGCTTTGTAGTATAGTCTGAAGTCAGGGAGTCTGATTCCTCCAGCTCCATTTTTTTCCCTCAAGACTGCTTTGGCTATTCGGGGTCTTTTGTGTCTCCATACAAATTTTAAGATTTTTGGTTCTAGTTCTGTAAAAAATGCCATTGGTAATTTGATAGGGATTGCATTGAATCTGTAGATTGCTTTGGGTAGTAGAGTCATTTTCACAATATTGATTCTTCCAATCTAAGAACATGGTATATCTCTCCATCTGTTGGTATCATCTTTAATTTCTTTCATCCGTGTCTTACAGTGTTCTGCATACAGGTCTTTTGTCTCCCTAGGTAGGTTTATTCCTAGGTATTTTATTCTTTTTGTTGCAGTGGTAAATGGGAGTGTTTCCTTAATTTCTCTTTCAGATTTTTCATCATTAGTGTATAGGAATGCAAGAGATTTCTGTGCATTAGCTTTGTATCCTGCAACTTTACCAAATTCATTGATTAGCTCTAGTAGCTTTCTGGTAGCATCTTTAGGATTCTCTATGTATAGTACCATGTCATCTGCAAACAGTGACAGTTTTACTTCTTCTTTTCCAATTCGTATTCTTTTTATTTCTTTTTCTTCTCTGATTTCTGTGGCTAGGACTTCCAAAACTATGTTGAATAATAGTGGCGAGAGAGGACATACTTGTCTTGTACCTGATCTTAGAGGAAATGCTTTCAGTTTTTCACCATTGAGAATGATGTTTGCTGTGGGTTTGTCACATATGACCTTTATTATGTTGAGGTAGGTTCCCTCTATGCCCACTTTCTGGAGAGTTTTTATCATAAATTTGTGTTGAATATTCTCAAAAGCTTTTTCTGCATCTATTGAGATGATCATATGGTTTTTCTTCTTCAGTTTGTTAATATGGTGTATCACATTGATTGATTTGCATATATTGAAGAATCCTTGCATCCCTGGGATAAATCTCACTTGATCATGGTGTATGATCCCTTTATTGTGTTGTTAGATTCTGTTTGCTAGTATTTTGTTGAGAATTTTTGCATCTATATTCATCATTGATATTGGTCTGTAATTTTCTTTTTTTATAGTGTCTTTGTCTGGTTTTGGTATCAGGGTGATGATGGTCTCATAGAATGAGTTTGGGAGTGTTCCTTTCTCTGCAATTTTTTGGAAGAGTTTGAGAAGGATGGGTGTTAGCTCTTCTCTAAATGTTTGATAGAATACACCTGTGAAGCCATCTGGTCCTGGACTTTTGTTTGTTGGAAGATTTTTAATCACAGTTTCAGTTTCATTACTTGTGATTGGTCTGTTCATATATTCTATTTCTTCCTGGTTCAGTCTTGGAAGGTTATACCTTTCTAAGAATTTGTCCATTTCTTCCAGGTTGTTCATTTTATTGGCATAAAGTTGCTTGTAGTAGCCTCTTAGGATGCTTTGTATTTCTGCGATGTCTGTTGTAACTTCTCCTTTTTCATTTCTGATTTTTTTGATTTGAGTCCTCTCCCTCTTTTCCTTGATGAGTCTGGCTAATGGCTTATCCATTTTGTTTATCTTCTCAAAGAGCCAGCTTTTAGTTTTATTGATCTTTGCTATTGTTTTCTTTGTTTCTATTTTATTTATTTCTGCTCTGATCTTTATGATTTCTTTCCTTCTGCTAACTCTGGTTTTGTTTGTTCTTCTTTCTCTAGTTTCTTTAGGTGTAAGGTTAGATTGTTTACTTGAGATTTTTATTGTTTCTTTAGGTAGGCTTGTATAGCTATAAACTTCCCTCTTAGGACTGCTTTTGCTGCATCCCATAGGTTTTGGGTCATCGTATTTTCATTGTCATTTGTCTCTAGGTATTTTTTGATTTCCTCTTTGATTTCTTCAGTGATCTCTTGGTTATTTAGTAACGTATTGTTTAGCCTCCATGTGTTTGTGTTTTTTACATTTTTTTCCCTGTAATTCATTTCTAATCTCATAGCGCTGTGGTCAGAAAAGATGCTTGATATGATTTCAGTTTTCTTAAATTTACTGAGGCTTGATTTGTGACCCAAGATGTGATCTATCCTGGAGAATGTTCCGTGTGCACTTGAGAAGAAAGTGTAATCTGCGGTTTTTGGATGGAATGTCCTATAAATATCAATTAAATCTATCTGGTCTATTGTGTCATTTAAAGCTTGTGTTTTCTTAGTAATTTTCTGTTTGGATGATCTGTCATTGGTTTAAGTGAGGTGTTAAAGTCCCCCACTATTGTTGTTTTACTGTCGATTTCCTCTTTTATAGTTGTTAGCAGCTGCCCTATGTATTGAGGTGCTCCTATGTTGGGTGCATATATATTTATAATTGTTATATCATCTTCTTGGATTGACCCCTTATGTAGTCTCCTTCCTTGTCTCTTGTAACATTCTTTATTTTAAAGCCTATTTTATCTGATATGAGTATAGCTACTCCAGCTTTCTTTTGATTTCCATTTGCATGGAATATCTTTTTCCATCCCCTCACTTTCAGTCTGTATGTGTCCCTAGGTCTAAAGTGGGTCTCTTGTAGACAACATATATATGGGTCTTGTTTTTGTATCCATTCAGTGAGCCTGTGTCTTTTGGTTGGAGCATTTAATCCATTCACGTTTAAGGTAATTATCAATATGTATGTTCTTATGACCATTTTCTTAATTGTTTTGGGTTTGTTTTTGTAGGTCCTTTTCTTCTCTTGTGTTTCCCACTTAGAAAAGTTCCTTTAGCATTTGTTGTAGAGCTGGTTTGGTGGTGCTGAATTCTCTTAGCTTTTGCTTGTCTGTAAAGCTTTTGATTTCTCCATCAAATCTAAATGAGATCCTTGCTGGGTAGAGTAATCTTGGTTGTAGGTTCTTCCCTTTCATCACTTTAAATATGTCTTGCCACTCCCTTCTGGCTTGTAGAGTTTCTGCTGAGAAATCAGCTGTTAACCTATGGGAGTTCCCTTGTATGTTATTTGTCGTTTTTCCCTTGCTGCTTTCAATATTTTTCTTTGTCTTTAATTTTTGCCATTTTGATTACTATGTGTCTTGGCATGTTTCTCCTTGGGTTTATCCTGTATGGGACTCTCTGAGCTTCCTGGACTTGGGTGGCTATTTCCTTTCCCACGTTAGGGAAGTTTTTGACTATAATCTCTTCAAATATTTTCTCGGGTCCTTTCTCTCTCTCTTCTCCTTCTGGGTACCTTATAATGCGAATGTTGTTGCATTTAAATCTTGTCCCAGAGGTCTCTTAGTCTGTCTTCATTCTTTTCATTCTTTTTTCATTATTCCTGTTCTGCAGTAGTGAATTCCACCATTCTGTCTTCCAGGTCACTTATCCGTTCTTCTGCCTCAGTTATTCTGCTATTGATTCCTTCTAGTGTAGTTTTCATTTCAGTTATTGTATTGGTCGTCTCTGTTTGTTTGTTCTTTAATTCTTCTAGGTCTTTGTTAATCATTTCTTGCATCTTCTCAATCTTTGCCTCCATTCTTATTCCGAGGTCCTGGATCATCTTCACTATCATTATTCTGAATTCTTTTTCTGGAAGGTTGCCTATCTCCACTTCATTTAGTTGTTTTTCTGGGTTTTTTTCTTGTTCCTTCATCTGGTATATAGCCGTCTGCCTTTTCATCTTGTCTATCTTTCTGTAAATGTGGTTTTTGTTCCACAGGCTGCAGGATTGTAGTTTTTCTTGCTTCTGCTGTCTGCCCTCTGGTGGTTGAGGCTATCTAAGAGGCTTGATGGGAGGCTCTGGTGGTGGGTAGAGCTGACTGTTGCTGTGGTGGTCAGAGCTCCGTAAAACTTTAATCCAATTGACTGTTGATGGGTGGGGCTGGGTTCCCTCCCTGTTGGTTGTTTTGCCTGAGGCAACCCAACACTGGAGCCTACCTGGGCTCTTTGGTGGGGCTAATGGCAGACTCTGGGAGGGCTCACGCCAAGGAGTACTTCCCAGAACCTCCGCTGCCAGTGTCCTTGTCCCCACGGTGAAACAGACCCAGCCCCCACCTCTGCAGGAGACCCTCCAACACTAGCAGGTAGGTCTGGTTCAGTCTCCCCTGGGGTCACTGCTCCTTCCCCTGGGTCCTGATGCACACACTACTTTGTGTGTGCCCTCCAGAAGTGGAGTCTCTGTTTCCCCCAGTCCTGTCAAAGTCCTGCAATCAATTCCCACTGGGCTTCAAAGTCTGATTCTCTATGAATTCCTCCTCCTTTTGCTGGACCCCCAGGTTGGCAGCCTGACGTGGGGCTCAGAATCTTCACTCCAGTGGTGGACTTCTGTGGTATAAGTGTTCACCAGTCTGTGAGTCACCCACGCAGCAGTTATGGGATTTGATTTTACTCTGATTGCATCCCTCCTACCGTCTCACTGTGGCTTCTCCTCTGTCCTTGGACGTGGGGTATCCTCCTTGGTGAAGTCCAGTGTCTTCCTGTTGACGATTGTCCAGCAGCCAGTTGTGATTCTGGTGCTCTCACAAGAGGGAGTGAGAGCATGTCCTCTACTCCACCATCTTGGTTAATCCTCTTGCATATATATTTATAATTGTTATATCTTCTTCTTGGATTGATCCCTTGATCATTATGTAGTGTCCTTCCTTGTCTCTTGTAACATTCTTTATTTTAAAGTCTATTTTATCTGATATGAGTATTGTTACTCCAGCTTTGTTTTGATTTCCATTTGCATGGAATATCTTTTTCCATCCCCTCACTTTCAGTCTGAATGTGTCCCTAGGTCTGAAGTGGGTGTCTTGTAGACAGCATATATATGGGTCTTGTTTCTGTATCCATTCAGCAAGCCTGTGTCTTTTAGTTGAAGCATTTAATCCATTCATGTTTAAGGTAATTATCAATATGTATGTTCCTATTACCATTTTCTTAATTGTTTTGGTTTTGTTTTTGTAGGTCCTTTTCTTATCTTCTGTTTCCCAGTTAGAGAAGTTCCTTTAGCATTTCTTGTAGAGCTGGTTTGGTGGTGCTGAATTCCCTTTGCTTTTGCTTACCTGTAAAGCTTTTGTTTTCTCTATTAAATCTGAATGAGATCCTTGCCGTGTAGAGTAAACTTGGTTGTAGGTTCTTCCCTTTCATCACTTTAAATATGTCCTGCCACTCCCTTCTGGCTTGTAGAGTTTCCACTGAGAAATCAGCTGTTTACTTTATGGGAGTTCCCTTGTATCGTATTTGTCATTTTTCCCTTGCTGCTTTCAATAATATTTCTTTGTCTTTAATTTTTGCCAACTTGATTACTATGTGTCTTGGTGTGTTTCTCCTTGGGTTTATCCTGTATGGGACTCTCTGTGCTTCCTGGACTTGGGTGGCTATTTCCTTTCCCATGTTAGGGAAGTTTTTGACTATAATTTCTTCAAATATTTTCTCGGGTCCTTTCTCACTCTTTTCTCCTTCTAGGACCCCTGTAATGCAAATGTTGTTGCGTTTAATCTTGTCCCAGAGGTCTCTTAGGCTGTCTTCATTTCTTTTCGTCCTTTTTTCATTATTCTGTTCCGCAGCAGTGAATTCCACCATTCTGTCTTCCAGGTCACTTATCCGTTCTTCTGCCTCAGTTATTCTGCTATTGATTCTTTCTAGTGTATTTTTCATTTCAGTTATTGTGTTGTTCATTTCTGTCTGTTCGTTCTTTAATTCTTCTAGATCTTTATTAAACATTTCTTGCATCTTCTCGATCTTTGCCTCCATCTTATTCCGAGGTCCTCGATAATCTTCGCTTTCATTATTCTGAATTCTTTTTCTGGAAGGTTGCCTATCTCCACTTCATTTAATTGTTTTTTCTGGGGTTTTATCTTGTTCCTTCATCTGGTACATAGCCCTCTGTCTTTTCATCTTGTCTGTCTTTCTGTGAATGTGGTTTTTGTTCCACAGGCTGCAGGATTGTAGTTGTTCTTGCTTATGCTTTCTGCTCTCTGGTGGATGAGGCTATCTAAGAGGCTTGTTCTGCTTGCATATCTTGACTGCTGTAAATAATGCTGCAGTGAACATAAGGTTGAATATATCTTTCTGAACTAATGGTTTTGTTTTCTTTGTGGAAATACCTGGAAGTAGAATTGCTGACACTAGAGGGTATTATGCTAAATGAAATAAATAAGACAGAGAAAGACAAATATTTTATGATCTCAATTATAATGGAATCTGAAAAACAAAACAAAGGAAACAAAACAGAACAGAAACAGACTCATAGATTCACAGAGCAAACTAGTGGTTGCCAGAGGAGTGAAGTAGGGTTGGCAAAATAGGTGAAGAGAATTAAGAGGTACAAACTTTGAGTTAGAAAATAAATAAGTCACAGGGGTGTAATTTAGTCATAGCATAAGGAATATAGTCAATGATACTTTTGTGTATGCTGACAGATGGCTACTAGACTTAATGTGGTGATCATTTCATAATGTATTTGATTGTCAAATAACTGTGTTGTATACCAGAAACTAATAACATTGTACATCAACTATACTTTCATAAAAAATAAAGTGGCTGAGGACACATAAAAAGCCAATAGAAGAGTAATATGATATATTTATCTTAATTTTCCACTTCTGTTGCTCTCTGTTCATTCCTGATATTCCAGGTTTCCTTCTTGTATAATTCCCCTTCTGTCTGAAGATCTTCCTTTAGCAATTATTTTAGAGCAACAGTTTTTCTTAATTTTCTTTCATCTGAGAATGTCTTTATTTT
Organism: Balaenoptera musculus; assembly: GCF_009873245.2. Classification (NCBI taxonomy): domain Eukaryota; kingdom Metazoa; phylum Chordata; class Mammalia; order Artiodactyla; family Balaenopteridae; genus Balaenoptera; species Balaenoptera musculus. The sequence continues at coordinate 127,774,893 of NC_045787.1, forward strand.
AGTTCATGGAGGATTTTTTTTCTGAAGATAGAATCCAGGTTTTACAGTTGTTTTCTTTTAGCACTTGAAATGTACTGTTCTGCTTTCTTCTTGGCTCCATGGTTTCTAATGAGAACTGTGCAGCCATTTGAATTTTTGTTCATCTATAAGTAATGCATAATTTTACTCAGGTTGCTTTCCATATTTTTCTTTGTGTTTAGTTTCCAGTAGTTTGATTGTGATTTGTCCTGGCATGGATTTCTTCATGTTTATCCTTTTCTGGTTTTTCTGAGATTATTGAATTTGTAGGTGTATGTTTTTCCTCAAATTCAGGAATTTTTCAGTCATTATTTCTTCAAATATTTTTACTATGCTGTACGTTTTCTCATCTTATCCTGGTCCTTTGTTGACATGAATATTAGTCTTTTTGGAATTATTCCACAAGTAACTGAGGCTCTCAACTTTTTTCCAGTCATTTTTCTCTATTTTTCACATTGGATAATTTCTATTGAGCTATCTTTACATTTTCAAACTGTTTCTTCTGTCACATCCGTTCTGCTATCTGCCCATTTAGTGAGTTTAATGATACCTTAGTTATTCTATTTTTCAGTTCTAGTTAACATTTCCATTTAGTTCTTCTTTATATCTTCTTTTTCTGAGACTTTTAAACTTTCCAGTCATTTCAAGAGTGTTCACAATTGCTTGGAGTTATTTTAAAATTTGTCCGACAATTTCAATTTCCATGTCATCTGGGATAGGTGTCTCTTAATTGTCTTTTTCCATGGGAAGTGAGGTTTTCCTGATTCTTTAAATGCCATGTAATTTTGGATTGTATCCTAGACTTTCTGAATTTTATTTTATGAGTCTACTTCTTATTTAAGTCCTACAGAGAATTTTAGCATTTTTGTTTTAGCATATATTCAGTCTACTTGGGTTTAGGCCACAAGTCCTGAGCAGCTTTATATGGACAGTAGTCTCAGCATCAGTTGTGTAGTCAAAGCCTCTGCAATGTTACTTGAATCCTTCCTTCATGTGTACCACCTACTGGGGGATTTGAGCAGTGGTCTATCCCACTATAATTTAGTTCTCAAAGTCTTTATATGCTGTTTAGGGTCAGATACATACATGTTCAGCCTGTGCTGAGCCCAGGAGTTCATAAACAACCATAAGAGGTCTCTTTCTGAGCTTTTTCCTATCTGTAATCTCCCCCATATTTCCTGTTTTCCAAGGGTTTCCTTCTCAGTCACCTGGCCAGGAAGCTGAAACTCTAGTTATCCTATTCTGCCGTGTATTTCACACAAAAGCGTCCAAGTCCAGGGCCAGGCAGTGGGAGAATAGAGGGGGAAAAATGTCACCCAATGTTACTACTGCAGCTCCTTTAACCAGAGAAGATTGCCTTCCCTCAGAGTTTTGGATCCTGTGGCTCCTGTTATTGCCCTGCTGCAAAGAAATTGTTTGGGGGCCAGGACACAAGAGAACAGAGAATGGAAAAAAAGGAGAAAAACCCAGTAGCTTTCTACTCTCCTTTCCCACTCCTTAAGTCGTTCCTAGTAGTCTTCTTTCAGATCTCTCTTTGTCCAATTAGTTCCCACTTCCTAGTTTTGAGCTGTGTTGATTTTAGGTATGGGGATAATGGAGGAGAAAAATGAATGTGGCAGTTTTATTTTCATTTGGGTGGTACTTGAAATCCTGGTCGTCGTCTACTATTTACTTGTTAGAGTCTTCAGCAACTGCTGCATGAAACAGAGAATAGAGCAGTGCTCATCAAGGGTTGGGGAGCAGAGGACAGGGAGAGATGTTCAATTGGTATAAAGTTTCAGTTATGCAAGATGAATAAGTTCTTGAGACCTGCTGTACAACAGAGGACCTATATTTAACAATACTGTGTTGCCCACTTAAAATTTGTTAAAAGGGTAGATCTCATGTGAAATGCTTCAAAAAAATGAGGTGAGATACAAACTTTATGATGTAATGGATATGTCTATTACTTTGATTATGGAGATGGTTTCATGGGTATGTGCTTATATTCAAACTCATTTAATTATGGACTTAAATATGTGCAGCATTTTTGTATATCAATGATACCTCAATAAAGCTGTTAAAAAAATAGCTGCTGCATGCATTTTGCCCAGATTTTCTAGCCACATTTAATGGGAAAGATAGTGTGTGATTACTTTCTTACTCAGAACGAGAGCCTCCCATCAGCCATATGATCTTTTGTTTGCTGAGGCATATTTTTGCTGAGATATATTTTTTAAACATCATGGCCTTCTATGTATGAATCAGTTTCATCACTGGTTGAGAGTCTTTATGATAGTAGGATACAGTATCTTACCCAGAGTTGTATGACCTGCAGTGCTTAGGAGAATGATGTGTACATCACCCATTGTTACACAGAAACTATTTGTTGAATAGTTTAATAGTGATTACATAAAATCAATTAACTTTCCCTCTGGATCATTCCAATTAAGACAATCTAGGGGAAATCCAGATGTTTTGAATACAGTTATGAATAAAATAAAATAGCTATTATACATTCATCTCTTTACCATAAAATCAAGTAAAAGACCTGCACCTAAGTAAAATCCTCTTCTAATAGAGAGGGAGGGAGGGAGGGAGGGAGAGAAAGAGAGAACAAACCTACATAACTAATTGTTAGAAGGTGCTTAATGTCATTAAAAATAATGTTCAAAATTGATTTCCTAAGGAGAAACTGCTAAAATGACTACATTTTAGCCCTTCTGTCATTAGAGTTACATTAAAGGTTTCAACCTCATGATTTGACTCAAGTCATTTGACTCAGTTTTTATTGGTAGATCAATAATTAATGGAATAGCCTGAGCAATTTCAGAACTAACTATTAATTTGACAACATTTATTTAACAAATATCAAACTCCTACACTATGAAAAGCTCTTGATAATGTGATGGGATGCAAAAGTGAGTGAAATAGTTACTTTCCTCCATGATAGAGGCTGACAGACTTTTTCTGCAAAGCATCACATAGTAACTATTTTAGGCTTTTCAGGCCGTATGGTCTGTGTCACAACCACTCAACTCTGCTGTTGTAGTGCAGAAACACATGGACAATATGTATAGACAAAATGTATATGAATGGGCATGGCTGTCTTTCAGTAAAACTTTATTTACTAAAGCACACTGAACTTGGGTTCTAGTTTGCCTGGGTACTATGGGAGTACAGGATATGAGTCCTCTAACCTAGTCTGCCAAAAATGATGCTTGCAGAAGTCTTCCTGGAAAAGGTGATGTCTGAGATAAATTCCAAAGTAAAAGTAAAGTTAGGTGAAGAATTATCAGAGAGAAAAAGGTGGGGTTGAAGTATATTTTATCAGGAGGAAATAACATGAGCAGAGGTACAGAGGTATGTGTAAAGAATTACCCATAGATTTGGATTTTCTGAAGCTTAAAAGAAAAGGCCAGGGGTGAGTGCTTCTAAGCCGGTGTGGTGCTCAAGCGAGAGATGAGTTTGGAAAAGTCAGTAGGTATCCAGTGAAGGGTCTTAGGCAAAGCATCAGTGTGTTCAGGTTTTCATTTTATATAAATACACTTTCTAAGTGTGTGTGGAACTCAAGTGAGATGGAAGATGGGGGTGGGGAAACAAGAATGGCGTGTGCCACAATTGCTGAGCACTTCATCATTTCCCTGTTGATCACTGGATTTTTTCCTGTTTTGGTATCTTGCCTACAAAGACACTGGATTTTATGCTGTGACTTAAGACAAGCTTCAGATGATTCTTTTCCTTCCTTTGTGATTCTAAGGCAAAGCATAACCCTGATATCATCTGATGGTGAATATTTTTCCAACTTTAGTGAAGAATAATTTACAAATATACTTGTATATATTTAAAGTATACAATGTGATGATTTGATATACATGTACATTGTGGAATGATTACCAAGATCAAGATAATTAATACATCCGTCACCTCATATAGTTAACTCTTTATGTGTGTGCGTGTGTGTGTGTTAAGAATGCTTCAAATCTACTCTCAGCAACTTTCAATTATAAAATACCATATTATTAACTGTACTCACTATGCTGTACATTAGATCCTCAGAATTTATTCTTATAACTGAAAGTTTCTACCCTTTGACCTACATCACCACATTTCTTCCTCTTCCACAGTCCCTGGCAACCATTGTATTCTCTGTTTCTACGAAATTGGCTTTTTTTCTTTTTTTTTTTTTTTTTTAAGATTCCACATGTAAGTGATGTCATAAGATATTTGTCTTTCTCTGTTTGGTTTATTTCACTTAGCATAATGTGTGCTAGATCCATCCATGTTGCAAATGACAGAATTTACTTTTATTGTGGCTGAATAATACTCCATTACATATATAAGATATAAAATATATAGGATATATAAGATATATAAAATATAAGATAACATAAGATGTAAGATAAGCTATAGGATATTATATATACCATATATATAGAATTATATATTATATACACATATATACAGGTCTTCCTCCACTTATGATTGGTTTACATTCTGATAAACCCATCATCAATCGAAAGTGTCATAAGTTGAAATGCGTTTGATACAACTAACCTATCAAACATCACAGCTTAGCCTAGCCTAACCTAACCGTGCTCAGAACACTTACACTAGCCTACAGTGGGGCAAAGTCATGTAACACAAAGCCTATTCTATAATAAAGTGTTGCATATCACATGTAGTTCATTGAATACTGTACTGAAAGTGGAAAACAGAATCGTTGTGAGGTTACTGCATTGTTGTAAATATATTGGGTGTTTACCCTTGTGATCCTGTCGCTGACTGCTGCCACTGCCCAGTATCACAAGAGAGTATCCTACAGTGGTAGCCCAGGAAAAGTTCAAATGCAAAGTCTGAACTACTTTTTCCAGTGCATGCATATTGCTTTCACACACATTGTAAAGTTGCAAAATCTAAGCTGAACCATCGTAAGTTGGGTACTGTCTGTATATATACATCTCTTATCTTCTTTATTCATCTTTTGGAGGACATTTAGGTTGTTTTTTGTATCTAAACTATTATGAATAATGCTGCAATGAACATGGATGTGCAGATATCTCTTTAAGATACTGATTTCACTTCCTTCATATATATACCCAGGAGCAAGATTTATGGATGATATGGTAGTTCTATTTTTAATTTTTTGAGGAACAGCCATACTGTTTTCTATAATGGCTGTACCAATTTACATTACTACCAGCAGTGTATAAGGTCTTCTTTTCTCCACATCTTCACCAATATATGGTATGTCTTGTCTATTTGGTAGTCATCTTAACAGGTGTGAGGTGATAACTTATGCTTTTGAGGTGCATTTCCCTGCTGATTAGTGATGTTGAGCACCTTTTCATATACCTATTGGCCATTTGAATGTCTTTGGGAAAATGTCTATTTGGGTCCTTTGACCATTTTTCAATTGTTTGTTTTTGCTATTGAGTTGTATGAGTTCTTTATATATTTTGGATATTAAACCCTTTTAGATATATGGTTTGCGAGTATCTTCTCCCATTCTGTAGGTTGCCTTTTTGACTTATTGTTTACTTTGCTGTGCTGAAGCTTTTTACTTTGATATAGTCTCTTTTGTTTATTTTAATTGTTGCCTATGCTACTGGTGTCTTATCCAAGAAATCATTGCCAAGGAACCTTTTATTCTGTTTTCTTCTAGAAGTTTTATGGTTTCAGGTCTTACATTTGAGTCTTTGATCCATTTTGAGTTAAATTTTGTAAGTGGTATAAAGTGTCCAGTTTTATTTCTTTGCCTGTTTTCTCAACAGCATTTATTGAAGAAACTATCCTTTTCCTACTGTGTGTTCTTGGCACCATTATCAAAAGTTAATTGACCGTGTATGCATGGATTTATGTCTGGGCTCTCTATTCTGATCCAATGATCTATGTGTGTGTTTTTATGCCTGGACCATATTGTTTTGATTACTATAGCTTTGTAATATAGCTTGAAATCAAAAAGTGTCTACATTTAAAAATGTATCATCACAAATAATAGTATGGTAATATAGTAATTTGAGGGCAGATGACAATAAAGTAACTTGAGGAAATATTTTCAGTGTAGACTTTCTCAAGTTATTTTATTGTCACCTGCCTGTAAATTACTGTAATACCTCAACATATATATATAGGGATTAGGAATGTGCCCTCTAGAGTTAGGAGACACAAAACTTGCACAATAATAAACAGTGGTCCTGGCAAAACAAATAACATGCTCTTTCCCTGACATAAACACAAAATAAAACAGAGCAAACCTAAAGGAAAACCAAAACTCCTGATTCAGCTATACCACTGTCCTGCAGTTTATTCACTCTGCTTAATTCTTCCCACTTTGTCATCTCTAATTCTTAATCCAGAAGACCAGCATATGTGGAATAAATAGAAATCTTTTCAGTTCATTATACTTCACCTTGGGATAGCTCTTGTTTCCAGATGTCCTGGAAACTGTTTCTACTTAGCAAATACATTTCTTTCTTAGGAAACCATACTTACTCACAAACTATCACACTGACAAACCAGATATGAAAGAGAGATACCATCCTCCATACCCAATTTTCTCTTCTTTTTATGCTTTAGAGACATAAATTCATTTTGGCTTTCATGAAAAGACTGGAGTTAGCAGCTTTTTGCCTGGAGTCATCCTAGTAGATGTGTGGGCTTTCGAGTCGTTGGATCTGGATTCAAATGTCAGCTCTTGCACTTAACTACGCTTAATGTCTAAACTGAGAAATTTAGATGTTTAAGCTCACTTTCTTTTTCCATATATATGTAGATAATTTAACATAAATAAAAACCCATAGAATTATTGTCAAGATTCAAATAAAATTTTGTAGGTGTTATTAGCTCTTTTCAGAAATGAGGAAACCAAGGGTAATTGAAGTTAAGTATGCTGTACAATCATATTCTATAATAACAAGTAACATTTTTTGCACTCAGAAAATGTTAGTGTCATATGTTCTTCTGATATCCTTTCTTTATGGGAAAACAAAGCTTAGAGTTGATTCATAGATACCATTAAAAACATTCATCTACCTAAACTGTTGAGTCAGGTCAACATAACTGGAATGAAGTGAGGTTGGCATATTCCCTGCCCAATAGGAATTTTTGTTTTGATATACACCTTATTCCCCTCTGATTTGGGAAGTTTATACTGATGCTAATGTGTGTGTGCACACATACATAGCAGAGATGGTAGTCCAGCAAGAAGCGAGGGGCAATCCCAAGACTCTAGTCAGCACCACTTCTAAATTCAGTTGCTCTGAGCTGACTTAAATCCATCTTTCTCCATCTCCTGGGCAGGGTCTCTGTAGAGACATGGTAGTTCTGAGTCTGTGGCCTCATCTGGTACAAAACTGTTCTCTAATGAAAGGCCTGGGGCCAGAGACCTCATTTACTTTCCCCAGAGTCTTCACAGATGGAAATGAGGATTTCTATTTCACAAAGCAAAAGGGCATGCTGTCGGAACTACAGCGTCTGCTTCTCGATTCAATAAAGCAAATTCAAAACCTAATGTCCCCCGCTGCTGACCTTGTCACGGTGATTGTGTTTTTTCAACACGGTTGTATCTCCTTTGTAACTGTGTTTAACTCACTGCAGGGCCAGACACTTGCATACATGGGAACAGTGCTGCAAAAGCCTTTGCCCTGTTCAGTGCTGTAAGAAGAAGGATTCTTCAGAGGTGCCAGGAGAGATCTGTGGCTGCCAACAGAAGGTTTTAGAGACAACTATTTACCATTCTGGACTTTTCCTTTTAGGTACTATGCAGGGATAAACATTAGAATTCCATAGATACAACTTCTTCCTTTATAAATGAGGAATCTGAGGTCCAGAAGTTTAACAACTTGCCTAAATTTATATCAATACATCAGTTGGTGGAGGTATCCTAAAATGGCGGCCACAGAAGGTCTGTGTGCCACTGTCCAGGCAAAATCTCTGCATTATAAACTCCTAGGAGGACTTGCTGTGTTGAGGGCCTGCTATGGTGTGCTTGGTTCATCATGGAGAGTGGGGCCAAAGCCTGTGAGGTCACACTGTCTGGGAATTTCTGTGAATAGAGGACTAAATCCATGAAGGTTGTGGATGGCCTGATGATCCACAATGGGGACCTGTTAACTACTATGTCGATACCAGTATGTGCCATGTGACACTCAGACAGTGTGCACTGGGCATCAAAGTGAAGATCATGTTGCCCTGGGGCCCAAGTGGTAAGATTGGCCTTAAGAAGCCCCTGCCTGACCATGTGAGCATTATGGAACCCAGAGATGAGATACTGCCCACCACCTCTGTCTCAGAACAGAACGGTGGGAAGCCAGAGCTGCCAGCTATGCCCCAGACAGTATGCACGGCATAACAGGGTCTCCTTGGCAGTTGGATCTGTAGTCTGCAGGTTGCTCTCTAAAGATCTTTAGTAAAATCTGTTTAAAAAGAGAAAAAAAATCAAGATCTCACACAAGAGTCTTTTTATAGCCGCAGGTTGTATTCTCCATTTACTAATCTCTAATCATCACTTATTTTACTCTGGACCAGTGTTTCTTTCAGATCAGAGTTTCTCCAAGTATGATCCCTGAGAAATCTGCATCAGAATCTCCTTGTGTGCCAGTTAGAATGCTGATTCCTGGGACCTGCTCCAGGACTATAATTTTCATGTCTCTGAAATTGGAGAAATTTTCATTTTCAACATGCACCTGAGGTGATTCCTATGAAATATAGCATTTTTTCTTTTTCTTTTGAACTAAATTTAGACTTACAGAAGAATTGCAAAGATAGTACAGAAAGTTTCCATGTACACTTCATCCAGCTTCTTTTAATGTTAACATTTTACCTAATAATATAGTATACCTATCAAACCAAAAAATTACCATTGGAACATTATTAATAACCAATTATGGACTTTATTCATATTTTACCAATTTTTTTTCACTAACTATATTTTTGTTGTTCTAGGACCCAAATTACGGTCCCACATTGCTTTTAGTTATTATCTATACCAAATTTTACTGCTCTAGATTGTAATCCCATGTTCCACACTACAGAGACTGAATCCTGGCTCTGAAGGCAGCCAAAGGCTTAATTCAGGTACTCATCTGATGGTACTTAAGTTCAAGCTACAATGACAGTACTCTTAATAATGCTGCAGAGATTCAATCACTCAGAAACAAAATTGAAGGACACATAAAACACCATTCAGTCTCTCATTTTACTGATAGAGTTCCTGCATCCTAGAGAAGAAATTTGAGCAAGTTGATGGAAATATTGGAACTGTAGTCCATTTCACTTGTCTCCAAGTTTCCTTGTAATTTCTTTAAGCATCTGGCTTTGATTATAGTTCTTTCCTTTATTCTCAAAGTGAAGGTCAATGAACAGCTTTAAAAAGTATTATCCATGATTTCATATGGTTCTTCCAGTTATCCATGAGAGGAATATGAGAAGTCTAGTTTTCTCCAATTTGGCGATCAGGAAACAGGTTCAGAGAGTTAAAACTGAGGTCCCCAAGGTTCCATGGCAAGCATACAGATAAGCCCTAACCACGCCTCTACAAGCTGACTCCTGAATTAATGCCATTCTGCAGTATGCCACACGCCTCCAGCCCTGAATTTATGCACTCTGTGCTGAAATGGATATTTTGTGTATTCAAATAGAACATTTGGAGGAGTGAGTATTTATACACAAATTCAAATAGGGCACCCAAATGGAGAAACGTTGTGAACCTGGCATATTTAGCAATTATAAATGGGAGACATGACTGTGGGAAGGGAAATGACATAAATCAGTGTGAATATCTATTCTTGGTGGAAAAGGATAGATAATTCTAAGGTTTTTTTTTTTAACATCTTTATTGGAGTATAATTGCTCTACAATGGTGTGTTAGTTTCTGCTTTATAACAAAGTGAATCAGCCATACATATACATATATCCCCATATCTCCTCCCTCTTGCATCTCCCTCCCACCCTCCCTATCCCATCCCTTTAGGTGGATGCAAAGCACCAAGCTGATCTCCCTGTGCTATGCAGCTGCTTCCCACTAGCTATCTGTGTTACATTTGGTAGTGTATATATGTCCATGACACTCTCTCACTTCGTCCCAGCTTACCCTTCCCCCTCCCCATGTCCTCAAGTCCATTCTCTACCTCTGTGTCTTTATTCCTATCCTGCCCCTAGGTTCTTCAGAACTTTTTTTTTTTTTTTAGATCCCATATATATGTGTTAGCATACTGTATTTGTTTTTCTCTTTCTGACTTACTACACTCTGTATGACAGACTCTAGGTCCATCCACCTCACTACAAATAACTCAATTTCGTTTATTTTTATGGCTGACTAATATTCCATTGTATATATGTGCCACGTCTTTTATCCATTCATCTGTTGATGGACACTTAGGTTGCTTCCATGTCCTGGCTATTGTAAATAGAGCTGCAATGAACAGTGTGGTACATGACTCTTTTTGAATTATGGTTTTCTCAGGGTATATGCCCAGGAGTGGGATTGCTGGGTCATATGGTAGTTCTACTTTAGTTTTTTAAGGAACCTCCATACTGTTCTCCATAGTGGCTGTATCAATTTACATTCCCACCAACAATACAAGAGGGTTCCCTTTTCTCCACACCCTCTTCAGCATTTATTTTTTGTAGATTTTTTGATGACGGCCATTCTGACCAGTGTGAGGTGATACCTCATTGTAGTTTTGATTTGCATTTCTCTCATGATTAGTGACGTTGAGCATCCTTTCATGTGTTTGTTGGCAATCTGTATATCTTCTTTGGAGAAATGTCTATTTAGGTCTTCTGACCATTTTTGGATTGGGTTGTTTGTTTTTCTGATATTGAGCTGCATGAGCTGCTTGTAAAGTTTGGAGATTAATCCTTTGTCAGTTGCTTCATTTGCAAATATTTTCTCCCATTCTAAGGGTTGTCTTTTTGTCTTGTTTATGGTTTCCTTTGCTGTGCAAAAGCTTTTAAGTTTCATTAGGTCCCAATTGTTTAGTTTTCGTTTTATTTCCGTCTCTAGGAGGTGGGTCAAAAAGGACCTTGCTGTGATTTATGTGATTTATGTTACAGAGTGTTCTGCCTAAGTTTTCCTCTAAGGGTTTTATAGTGTCTGGCCTTACATTTAGGTCTTTAATTCATTTTGAGTTTATTTTTGTGTATGGTGTTAGGGAGTATTCTAATTTCATTCTTTTACATGTAGCTGTCCAGTTTTCCCAGCACCACTTATTGAAGAGGCTGTCTTCTCTCCATTGTATATTCTTGCCTCCTTTATCAAAGATAAGGTGACCATATGTGTGTGGGTTTATCTCTGGGCTTTCTATCCTGTTCCATTGATCTATATTTCTGTTTTTGTGCCAGTACCATACTGTCTTGATTACTGTAGCTTTGTAATATGCTCTGAAGTCAGGGAGCCTGATTTCTCCAGCTCCGTCTTTCTTTCTCAAGATTGCTTTGGCTATTTGGGGTCTTTGTGTTTCCATAGAAATTGTGAACTTTTTTGTTCTAGTTCTGTGAAAAATGCCAGTGGTAGTTTGATAGGGATTGCATTGAATCTGTAGATTGCTTTGGGTAGTAGAGTCATTTTCACAATGTTGATTCTTCCAATCCAAGAACATGGTATATCTCTCCATCTGTTTGTATCATTTTTAATATCTTTCATCAGTGTCTGATAGTTTTCTGCATACAGGTCTTTTGTCTCCTTAGGTTGGTTTATTCCTAGGTATTCCTAGGTATTTTATTCTTTTTGTTGCAATGCTAAATGGGAGTGTTTCCTTAATTTTGCTTTCAGATTTTTCATCATTAGTGTATAGGAATGCAAGAGATTTCTGTGCATTAATTTTGTATCCTGTTAGTTTACAAAATTCATGGATTAGCTCTAGTAGCTTTCTGGTAGCATCTTTAGGGTTCTCTATGTGTAGTATCATGTCATCTGCAAACACTGAGAGCTTTACTACTTCTTTTCCGATTTGGATTCCTTTTTTTTCTTTTGCTTCTGTGATTGCTGTGGCTAAAACTTCCAAAACTATGTTGAATAATAATGGTGAGAGTGGGCAACCTTATCTTGTTCCTGATCTTAGTGGAAATGTTTTCTGTGTTTCATCATTGAGAACGGTGTTGGCTGTGTGTGTTGTCGTATATGGCCTTTATTATGTTGAGGCAAGTTCCCTCTATGCCTACTTTCTGGAGGTTTTTTTTTTTTATCAAAAATGGGTGTTGATTTCTGTCTAAAGCTTTTACTGCATCTATTGAGATGATCATATGGGTTTTCGCCTTCAACTTGTTAATATGGTGTATCACATTGATTGATTTGCATATATTGAAGAATCCTTGCATTCCTGGGATAAATCCCACTTGATCATGGTGTATGATCCTTTTAATGTGCTGCTGCATTCTGTTTGCTAGTATTTTGTTGAGGAGTTTTGCATCTATGTTCATCGGTGTTATTGGCCTGTAGTTTTCTTTTTTTGTGACATCTTTGTCTGGTTTTGGTATCAGGGTGATGGTGGCCTCTTAGAATGAGTTTGGGAGTGTTCCCCCCTCTGCTGTATTTTAGAAGTGTTTGAGAAAGACAGGTTTAACTCTTCTTTCAGTGTTTGATAGAATTCAACTGTGAAGCCATCTGGTGCTGGGCTTTTATTTGTTGGAAGAATTTTAATCACAGTTTCAGTTTCAGTGCTTGTGATTGGTCTGTTTTTATTTTCTATTTCTTCCTGGTTTAGTCTCAGAAGGTTGTGCTTTTGTAAGAATTTGTCCATTTCTTCCAGGTTTTCCATTTTATTGGCATATAGTTGCTTGTAGTAATCTCTCATGATCCTTTGTATTTCTGCAGTGTCAGCTGTTACTTCTCCTTTTTCATCTCCAATTCTATTGATTTGAGTCTTCTCCCTTTTTTTCTTCATGAGTCTGGCTAATGGTTTATCAATTTTGTTTATCTTCTCAAAGAACCAGCTTTTAGTTTTATTGATCTTTGTCATTGTTTCCTTCATTTCTTTTTCATTTATTTCTGATCTGATCCTTATGATTTCTTTTCTTTTGTAACTTTGGGGTTTTTTGTTCTTCTTTCTCTAATTGCTTTAGGTGTAAGGCTAGGTTGTTTATTTGAGATACTTCTTGTTTCTTGAGGTAGGATTGTATTGCTATAAACTCCCCTCTTAGAACTGCTTTTGCTGCATCACAAAGGTTTTGGGTGGTCGTGTTTTAATTGTCATTTGTTTCTGGGTTCTTTTAAATTTCTTCTTTGATTTCTTCAATGATCTATTGGTTATTTCATACTGTATTGTTTAGCCTGCATGTGTTTGTATTTTTTACATATTTTTTCCTGTAATATCTAGTCTCATAGTGTTGTGGTCAGAAAAGATACTTGATACGATTTCAATTTTCTTAAATTTACCAAGGCTTGGTTTGTGACCCAAGATATGATCTATCCTGCAGAATGTTCCATGAGCACTTGAGAAGAAAGTGTATTCTGTTGTTTTGGGGTGGAATGTCCTGTAAATATCAATTAAGGCCATTTTGTTTAATGTGTCATTTAAAGCTTGTGTTTCCTTATTTATTTTCATTTTGGTTGATCTGTCAGTTGGTGAAAGTGGAGTGTTAAAGTCCCCTACAATGATTGTGTTACTGTCGATTTCCCCTTTTATGGCTGTTAGCATTTGCCTTATGTATTGAGGTTGGGTGCGTAAGTATTTACAATTGTTATATGTTCTTCTTGGATTGAACCCTTGATCATTATGTAGTGTCCTTCTTTGTCTCTGGTAATAGTCTTTATTTTAAAGTCTGTTTTGTCTGAGATGAGGATTGCTACTCCAGCTTTCTTTTGATTTCCATGTGCATGGAATATCTTTTTCCATCACCTCACTTTGAGTCAGTATGTGTCCCTTGGTCTGAAGTGGCTCTCTTGTAGACAGCATATATACGGGTGTTGTTTTTGTATCCATTCAGCCAGTCTATGTCTTTTGGTTGGAGTATTTAATCCACTTACATTTAAGGTAGTTATTGATATGGATGTCCCTATTACCATTTTCTTAATTGTTTTGAGTTTGTTATTGTACGTCTTTTCCTTCTCTTGTGTTTCCTGGTTAGAGAAGTTGCTTTAGCACTTGTTGTAAAGCTGGTTTGGTGGTGCTGAATTCTCTTAGCTTTTGCTTGTCTGTAAAGGTTTTAATTTCTCCATTGAATCTGAATGAGATCCTTGCTGGGTAGAGTAATCTTGGTTGTAGGTTTTTCCCTTTCATCACTTTCAATATGTCCTGCCACTCCCTTCTGGCTTGCAGAGTTTCTGCTGATAGTTCAGCTGTTAACCTTATGGGGATTCTCTTGTATGTTATTTGTTGTGTTTCCCTTGCTGCTTTTAATATTTTTTCTTTGTATTTAATTTTTGATAGTTGATTAATATGTGTCTTGGCGTGTTTCTCCTTGGATTTATCCTGTATTGGACTCTCTGCACTTCCTGGACTTGATTGACTATTTCCTTTCCCATAGTAGGGACGTTTTCAACTATAATCTCTTCAAATATTTTCTCAGTCCCTTTCTTTTTCTGTTCTTCTTCTGGGACCCCTATAATTCGAATGTTGGTTTGTTTAATGTTGTTCCAGAGGTCTCTGAGACTGTCCTCAATTCTTTTCATTCTTTTTTCTTTATTCTGCTCTGCAGCATTTATTTCCACTATTTTATCTTCCAGGTCACTTATCCGTTCTTCTGCCTCAGTTATTCTGCTATTGGTTCCTTCTAGAGAAGTTTTAATTTCATTTATTGTGCTGTTCATCAGTGTTTGTTTGCTCTTTAGTTCTTCTAGGTCCTTGTTAAACGTTTCTTTTATTTTCCCCATTCTATTTCCAAGATTTTGGATCATCTTTACTATCATTACTCTGAATTCTTTTTCAGGTAGGGTGTCTATTTCCTCTTCATTTGTTTGGTCTTGTGGGTTTTTACCTTGCTCCTCCATCTGCTGTGTTTTTTTCTCTGTCTTCTCATTTTGGTTAACTTACTGTGTTTGGAGTCTCCTTTTCACAGGCTGCAGGTTTGTAGTTCCCATTGTTTTTGGTGTCTGCCTCCAGTGGCTAAGGTTGTTTCAGTGGGTTGTGTAGGCTTCCCTGTGGAGGGGAGTTGTGCCTGTGCTCTGGTGGATGAGGCTGGATTTTGTCTTTCTGATTGGCAGGACCGCATCTGGTGGTGTGTTTTGGGGTGTCTGTGACATTATTATGATTTTAGGCAGACTGTCTGCTAATGGCTGTGGTTGTGTTCCTGTCTTGTTAGTTGTTTGGCATAGGGTGTCCAGCACTGTTGCTTGCTGGTCATTGAGTGGAGCTGGGTCTTAGTGTTGAGATCGAGATCTCTGGGAGAGCTTTCACCATTTCATATTACATGGAGCTGGGAGGTCTCTGGTGTACCAGTGTCCTCAACTCAGCTCTCTCACCTCAGAGGCACAGGCCTGACACCCAGCTGGAGTACCAAGACCCTGTCAACCACACGGCTTAGAAGAACATGGGGGAAAAAAGAAGGAAAGAAAGAAAAAAATGAAATAAAATAAAGTTATTGAGTAAAAACTTTTTTTATTTATTAAAAATTAAAAAAAATTAAAAAGTACAATAAAAAAAAGACAGAAGAGAGCAACCAAACCAGAAAACAAATCCACCAATGATAAGAAGTGCTAAAAACTATACTTAAAAAAAAAAAAATGGACAGACAGAACTGTAGGACAAACGGTAAAAGCAAAGCTCTACAGACATACTCACATAAAGAAGCATACACATACACCCTCACAAAAAGAGAAAAAGGAAAAAATATGTATAGAAAAAAAAAGGAAGAGAGCAACCAAATCAATAAAGAAATCTACCAATGATAATAAACTCTAAATACTAAACTAAAATAAACATAAAACCAGAAACAAATTAGATGCAGTAAGCAAACCCCAAGTCTACAGTTGCTACCAAAGTCCACTGCCTCATTTTTGGGATGATTCGTTGTCTATTCAGGTATTCCAGAGATGCAGGGTACATCAAGTTGATTGTGGAGATTTAATCCACTGCTCCTGAGGCTGCTGGGAGAGAATTCCCTTTCTCTTCTTTGTTCGCACAGCTCCTGGGGTTCAGCTTTGGATTTGACCTCACCTCTGCATGTAGTTCTCCTGAGGGCATCTGTTCTTCACTCAGACAGGACGGGGTTAAAGTAGCAGCTCATTAGGGGACTCTGGCTCACTCAGGCCAGGGGAGAGGGAGGGGTACGGAATGCAGGGCGAGCCTGTGGCGGCAGAGGCTGGCGTGACGTTGCACCAGCCTGAGGTGCACTGTGTGTTCTCCCAGCACAGTTGTCCCTGGATCACGGGACCCTGGCAGTGGCGGGCTGCACAGGCTCCTGGGAGGGGAGGTGTGGATAGTGACCTGTGCTTGCACACAGGCTTCTTGGTGGCTGCAGCAGCAGCCTTAGCGTTTCATGCCCATCTCTGGTGTCTGCGCTGATAGCTGTGGCCCAGGCCTGTCTCTGGAGCTCGTTTAGGCAGTGCTCTGAATCCCCTCTCCTTGCGCACCCCGAAACAATGGTCTCTTACCTCTTAGGTAGGTCCAGACTTTTCCCCAGACTCCCTCCTGGCTAGCTGTCACGCACTAACCCCCTTCAGGCTGTGTTCATGCAGCCAACCCCAGTCCTCTCCCTGGGATCTGACCTCCGAAGCCCGAGCCTCAGCTCCCAGCCCCCACCAGCCCCGGCAGGTGAGCAGACAAGCCTCTCGGGCTGGTGAGTGCTGGTCGGCACCCATCCTCTGTGCAGGAATCTCTCTGCTTTGCCCTCTGCACCCCTATTGCTGTGCTCTCCTCCGTGGCTCCGAAACTTCCCCCCTGCCACCTCCCGTCTCCGCCAGTGAAGGGGCTTCCTAGTGTGTGGAGACTTTTCCTCCTTCACAGCTCCCTCCCAGAGGTTTAGGTCCTGTGCATATTCTTTTGTCTCTGTTTTTTCTTTTTTCTTTTGCCCTACCCAGGTACTTGGGGAGTTTCTTGCCTTTTGGGAAGTTTGAGGTCTTCTGCCAGCATTCAGTAGGTGTTCTGTAGGAGTTGTTCCACATGTAGAGGTATTTTTTATGTATTTGTGGGGAGGAAGATGATCTCCACGTTTTACTCCTCTGCCATCTTGAAGGTCTCCAGGTTTTTTGTTTTTTAATTTAGGTACCTCATTCCTTGTCTGTCCTGAGAATGAAATGACTGACTCTTATGAATTTTGTCACTGCTCACAGCTTGGCATGTTTCTGGAAAAAAAAAAAAATTGTTCATGGGGGAATCAGTATAATTTAAGACCCTGTTACACACAAAGCTAGCAACAAAGTTGTATACAGGAAAGATAGAGTTCTATTCCTGTTTTTTTTTTTTTTTTTTTTTTTTTTTTTTTTTTTTTTTTTTTTTTTTGCCTGTTGAAATGTTTAATGACAAAGATTTTGTTCAGTTTCCTGATGTGGGTGTCCAAAGATGAGAGACCCATGTGTGTGATCTGTACCTCCTATGAGATCAGCCCTAAGCTAGTTTAAACATGATCAAGTTGTGTCTACATGGTAGATTTAGACCTCTGCATGTCCTGTCTACTGATTATGTTTAGAGCTGACCATGTGTTGTCTATAATAAGAAGATTTAGACCTGACCATGTTCTGTGTACGCTAGGACTATGGGGACCTGGGTAGAGACCCGGCCTGGCCTCAGTACTGGGAAGCTCCGTGCCTGCATCTGAATGTCAGTGCTTAGATGTCTGGGGTCTGGAGCTGAGGTGGGCTTGTCTACGTAACAGCCTCTCTTCTGAGTGTGGTGACCTGCTCCTCCCAAGGGTCAGTGCTATGGTCGGGGCCTTAGTCTTTTTTTTTTTTTTTTTTTTTTTTATTCACACACACACACACTGTATTTTATTTTTACAAGACATAAATAGACTGACACCAAGCATTGTACATGGATGACCACAACAAAAGCAACAATGATTGCAATTACCAAACATGAAACACACTCATACTATGTCATAATATTGACATTCAGTCCAGTAATCCTCCACTGTAACAGCTCCTTTACTTTGCAGTGAAAATTGATTTGTATATTCTTTGCCTCTGAGTCCTTGTGGGATTTTTTTTTTTTTTAATTCAGACAGAAAGTCACAAAAATTATACTCATCCTCATCAGTTCACTCAGTCCCATGCAATTAATTTTTTTTTTCATCTTGATCTTTTGTTAGCACTTTTATGAGTTCATCAGTTTTTCATTAGAGTTCTGAAAATGCTTATTCATTCAGTTCAGCAGTACAGTCAGTTACCAGAAACCTGTACTTGTCAGAGTCTTTTCCATGAATTTCTTGAAGATGAAACCCTTTTATAGGAACATATTTGCAAAATCATCAGAATACACCCAGAACTGTCTGTAAATGACAAAAGACTTAAAAATGACCACGGTTAAAGATTTGATGAAAGTTCATAATAATGCAGTTGACAAGAAAATTAGTTATTTCTGAGATATACATTTTAAAGTAATAACTAGGATTATTACTTATAACATTATACCCGAACATATAAGATTTTTAGAAATTTCATGTAATGTCTGAAACATTTATATTAACATATTTCCATACATATTTCCATACAAATACAAATATAAGATTTTTAGAAATTTCATGTAATGTCTGAAACATTTATATTAACATATTTCCATACATATTTCCATACAAATACAAATATAAGATTTTTAGAAATTTCATGTAATGTCTGAAACATTTATATTAACATATTTCCATACAAATAACCCAATGAAAGTTTAGTATTAGTTGTTTTGTTTGTTTTTTTATACTGCAGGTTCTTATTAGGCATCAGTTTTATACACATCAGTGTATACATGTCAATCCCAATTGCCCAATTCAGCACACCACCATCCCCACCTCACCGCAGTTTTCCCCCCTTGGTGTCCATATGACCATTCTCTACATTTGTGTCTCAACTTCTGCCCTGCAAACTGGCTCATCTGTACCATTTTTCTAGGTTCCGCATACATGCATTAATATACGATATTTGTTTTTCTCTTTCTGACTTACTTCACTCTGTATGACAGTCTCTAGATCCATCCATGTCTCAACAAATGACTCAATTTCGTTCCTTTTTATGGCTGAGTAATATTCCATTGTATATATGTACCACAACTTCTTTATCCATTCGTCTGTTGATGGGCATTTAGGTTGCTTCCATGACCTGGCTATTGTAAATAGGGCTGCAATGAACATTCGGGTGCATGTGTCTTTTTGAATTACGGTTTTCTCTGGGTATATGCCCAGTAGTGGGATTGCTGGGTCATATGGTAATTCTATTTTTAGTTTTTTAAGGAACCTCCATATTGTTCTCCATAGTGGCTGTATCAATTTACATTCCCACCAACAGTGCAAGAGGGTTCCCTTTTCTCCACACCCTCTCCAGCATTTGTTGTTTGTAGATTTTCTGATGATGCCCATTCTAACAGGAGTGAGGTGATACCTCATTGTAGTTTTGATTTGCATTTCTCTAATAATTAGTGATGTTGAGCATCTTTTCATGTGCTTCGTGGCCATCTGTATGTCTTCTTTGGAGAAATGTCTATTTAGGTCTTCTGCCCATTTTTGGATTGGGATGTTTGTTTCTTTGATATTGAGCTGAATGAGCTGTTTATATATTTTGGAGATTAATCCTTTGTCCGTTGATTCATTTGCAAATATTTTCTCCCATTCTGAGGGTTGTCTTTTCGTCTTGTTTATAGTTTCCTTTGCTGTGCAAAAGCTTTGAAGTTTCATTAGGTCCCATTTGTTTATTTTTGTTTTTATTTCCATTACTCTAGGAGGTGGATCAAAAAAGATCTTGCTGTGATTTATGTCAAAGAGTGTTCTTCCTATGTTTTCCTCTAAGAGTTTTATAGTGTCCAGTCTTATATTTAGGTCTCTAATCCATTTTGAGTTTATTTTTGTGTATGGTGTTAGGGAGTATTCTAATTTCATTCTTTTACATGTAGCTGTCCAGTTTTCCCAGCACCACTTATTGAAGAGACTGTCTTTTCTCCATTGTATATCTTTGCCTCCTTTGTCATAGATTAGTTGACCATAGGTGCGTGGGTTAATCTCTGGGCTTTCTATCTTGTTCCATTGATCTATGTTTCTGTTTTTGTGCCAGTACCATACTGTCTTGATTACTGTAGCTTTGTAGTATAGTCTGAAGTCAGGGAGTCTGATTCCTCCAGCTCCATTTTTTTCCCTCAAGACTGCTTTGGCTATTCGGGGTCTTTTGTGTCTCCATACAAATTTTAAGATGATTTGTTCTAGCTCCGTAAAAAATGCCATTGGTAATTCGATAGGGATTGCATTGAATCTGTAGATTGCTTTGGGTAGTATACTCATTTTCACAATGTTGATTCTTCCAATCCAAGAACATGGTATATCTCTCCATCTGTTGGTATCATCTTTAATTTCTTTCATCAGTGTCTTATAGTTTTCTGCATACAGGTCTTTCGTCTCCCTAGGTAGGTTTATTCCTAGGTATTTTATTCTTTTTGTTGCAATGGTAAATGGGAGTGTTTCCATAATTTCTCTTTCAGATTTTTCATCATTAGTGTATAGGAATGCAAGAGATTTCTGTGCATTAATTTTGTATCCTGCAACTTTACCATATTCATTAATTAGCTCTAGCAGTTTTCTGGTGGCAGTTTTAGGATTCTCTATGTATAGTATCATGTCATCCGCAAACAGTGACAGTTTTACTTCTTCTTTTCCAATTTGTATTCCTTTTATTTCTTTTTCTTCTCTGATTGCCGTGGCTAGGACTTCCAGAACTATGTTGAATAATAGTGGTGAGAGTGGACATCCTTGTCTCGTTCCTGATCTTAGAGGAAATGCTTTCAGTTTTTCACCATTGAGAATGATGTTTGCTGTGGGTTTGTCATATATGGCCTTTATTATGTTGAGGTAGGTTCCCTCTATGCCCACTTTCTGGAGAGTTTTTATCAGAAATGGGTGTTGAATTTTGTCAAAAGCTTTTTCTGCATCTATTGAGATGATCATATGGTTTTTATTCTTCAATTTGTTAATATGGTGTATCACATTGATTGATTTACATATATTGAAGAATCCTTGCATCCCTGGGATAAATCCCACTTGATCATGGTGTATGATCCTTTTAAGGTGTTGCTGGATTCTGTTTGCTAGTATTTTGCTGAGGATTTTTGCATCTATATTCATCAGTGATATTGGTCTGTAATTTTCTTTTTTTGTAGTGTCTTTGTCTGGTTTTGGTATCAGGGTGATGGTGGCCTCATAGAATGAGTTTGGGAGTGTTCCTTCCTCTGCAATTTTTTGGAAGAGTTTGAGAAGGATGGGTGTTAGCTCTTCTCTAAATGTTTGATAGAATTCACCTGTGAAGCCATCTGGTCCTGGACTTTTGTTTGTTGGAAGATTTTTAATCACAGTTTCAATTTCATTACTTGTGATTGGTCTGTTCATATTTTCTGTTTCTTCCTGATTCAGTCTGGGAAGGTTATACCTTTCTAAGAATTTGTCCATTTCTTCCAGGTTGTCCATTTTATTGCCATAAAGTTGCTTGTAGTAGTCTCTTAGGATGCTTTGTATTTCTGCGGTGTCTGTTGTAACTTCTCCTTTTTCATTTCTGATTTTATTGATTTGAGTCCTCTCCCTCTTTTTCTTGATGAGTCTGGCTAATGGCTTATCAATTTTGTTTATCTTCTCAAAGAACCAACTTTTAGTTTTATTGATCTTTGCTATTGTTTTCTTTGTTTCTATTTCATTTATTTCTGCTCTGATCTTTATGATTTCTTTCCTTCTGCTAACTTTGGGTTTTGTTTGTTCTTCTTTCTCTAGTTTCTTTAGGTGTAAGGTTAGATTGTTTACTTGAGATTTTTCTTGTTTCTTGAGGTAGGCTTGTATAGCTATAAACTTCCCTCTTAGAACCGCTTTTGCTGCATCCCATAGGTTTTGGGTCGTCGTGTTTTCATTGTCATTTGTCTCTAGGTATTTTTTGATTTCCTCTTTGATTTCTTCAGTGATCTCTTGGTTATTTAGTAACGTATTGTTTAGCCTCCATGTGTTTGTCCTTTTTACGTTTTTTCCCCTGTAATTCATTTCTAATCTCATAGCGTTGTGGTCAGAAAAGATGCTTGATATGATTTCAATTTTCTTAAATTTACTGAGGCTTGATTTGTGACCCAAGATGTGATCTATCCTGGAGAATGTTCCGTGCGCACTTGAGAAGAACGTGTAATCTGCTGTTTTTGGATGGAATGTCCTATATATATCAATTAAATCTATCTGGTCTATTGTGTCATTTAAAGCTTCTGTTTCCTTATTTATTTTCATTTTGGATGATCTGTCCATTGGTGTAAGTGAGGTGTTAAAGTCCCCCACTATTATTGTGTTACTGTCGATTTCCTCTTTTATAGCTGTTAGCAGTTGCCTTATGTATTGAGGTGCTCCTATGTTGGGTGCATATATATTTATAATTGTTATATCTTCTTCTTGGATTGATCCCTGGATCATTATGTAGTGTCCTTCCTTGTCTCTTGTAACCGTCTTTATTTTAAAGTCTATTTTATCTGATATGAGTATAGCTACTCCAGCTTTCTTTTGATTTCCATTTGCATGGAATATCTTTTTCCATCCCCTCACTTTCAGTCTGTATGTGTCCCTAGGTCTAAAGTGGGTCTCTTGTAGACAGCATATATATGGGTCTTGTTTTTGTATCCATTCAGCCAGTCTATGTCTTTTGGTTGGGGCATTTAATCCATTCACGTTTAAGGTAATTATCGATATGTATGTTCCTATGACCATTTTCTTAATTGTTTTGGGTTTGTTTTTGTAGGTCCTTTTCTTCTCTTGTGTTTCCCACTTAGAGAAGTTCCTTTAGCATTTGTTGTAGAGCTGGTTTGGTGGTGCTGAATTCTCTTAGCTTTTGCTTGTCTGCAAAGCTTTTGATTTCTCCATCAAATCTAAATGAGATCCTTGCCGGGTAGAGTAATCTTGGTTGTAGGTTCTTCCCTTTCATCACTTTAAGTATATCATGCCACTCCCTTCTGGCTTGCAGAGTTTCTGCTGAGAAATCAGCTGTTAACCTTATGGGAGTTCCCTTGTATGTTATTTGCCGTTTTTCCCTTGCTGCTTTCAATAATTTTTCTTTGTCTTTAATTTTTGCCACTTTGATTACTATGTGTCTCGGCGTGTTTCTCCTTGGGTTTATTCTGTATGGGACTCTCTGCGCTTCCTGGACTTGGGTGGCTATTTCCTTTCCCATGTTAGGGAAGTTTTCGACTATAATCTCTTCAAATATTTTCTCTGGTCCTTTCTCTCTCTCTTCTCCTTCTGGGACCCCTATAATGCGAATGTTGTTGCGTTTAATGTTGTCCCAGAGGTCTCTTAGGCTGTCTTCATTTCTTTTCATTCTTTTTTCTTTAGTCTGTTCTGCAGCAGTGAATTCCACCATTCTGTCTTCCAGGTCACTTATCCGTTCTTCTGCCTCAGTTATTCTGCTATTGATTCCTTCTAGTGTAGTTTTCATTTCAGTTATTGTATTGGTGATCTCTGTTTGTTTGTTCTTTAATTCTTCTAGGTCTTTGTTAATCATTTCTTGCATCTTCTCAATCTTTGCCTCCATTCTTATTCCGAGGTCCTGGATCATCTTCACTATCATTATTCTGAATTCTTTTTCTGGAAGGTTGCCTATCTCCACTTCATTTAGTTTTTTTTCTGGGGTTTTTTCTTGTTCCTTCATCTGGTACATAGCCCTCTGCCTTTTCATCTTCTCTATCTTTCTGTAACTGTGGTTTTTGGTCCACAGGCTGCAGGATCGTAGTTTTTCTTGCTTCTGTTGTCTGCCCTCTGGTGGTTGAGGCTATCTAAGAGGCTTGATGGGAGGCTCTGGTGGTGGGTAGAGCTGACTGTTGCTGTGGCGGTCAGAGCTCAGTAAAACAATCCACTTGACTGTTGATGGGTGGGGCTGGGTTCCCTCCCTGTTGCTGTGGCGGTCAGAGCTCAGTAAAACCTTAATCCACTTGACTGTTGATGGGTGGGGCTGGGTTCCCTCCCTGTTGGTTGTTTTGCCTGAGGCAACCCAACACTGGAGCCTACCTGGGCTCTTTGGTGGGGTTAATGGCAGACTCTGGGAGGGCTCACGCCAAGGAGAACTTCCCAGAACCTCTGCTGCCAGTGTCCTTATCCCCACGGTGAAACAGAGCCACTACTCGCCTCTGCAGGAGACCCCCCAACACCAGCAGGTAGGTCTGGTTCAGTCTCCCCCAGGGTCACTGCTCCTTCCCCTGGGTCCCGATGCACACATTACTTTGTGTGTGCCCTCCAAGAGTGGGGTCTCTGTTTCCCCCAGTCCTGTCAAAGTCCTGCAATCAATTCCCACTAGGCTTCAAAGTCTGATTCTCTAGGAATTCCTCCTCCCGTTGCCGGACCCCCAGGTTGGGAAGCCTGACGTGGGGCTCAGAACCTTCACTCCAGTGGGTGGAATTCTGTGGTATACGTGTTCGCCAGTCTGTGAGTCCCCCACCCAGCAGTTATGGGATTTGATTTTACTCTGATTGCGCCCCTCCTACCGTCTCACTGTGGCTTCTCCTCTGTCCTTGGACGTGGGGTATCCTCCTTGGTGAAGTCCAGGGTCTTCCTGTCAATGATTGTCCAGCAGCCAGTCGTGATTCTGGTGCTCTCGCAAGAGGGAGTGAGAGCACATCCTTCTACTCCGCCATCTTGGTTAATCTCCCCTCTATTCCTGTTTTTACCACTAAAACTAGTTTGTGCCCATACACAAATAGTTGTTTGTTTGTGTTTTGGTACTATGTCACAGTCAGCCTAAATGTAAATGAGAGGGTGCGAATTGGTGGTTTCTTGGGCAAAGCCATAGCTAGGATCGGTTGGGGGGATTACCATGGGAAAGAGCTGGTAGGTTAAGCCTACCTATTGTGTGGTTTGATGGGGGTGTATTCACATGAAAGGCTATCATCCTTTCCCTGTGTTGGCCGTGATTCCCAAGGTCTTGCTCTGTTTCCTCTGATACTTTTTCATTAGAGTCTTAACAAAAGCCAATCCCATGCAGGTCTTTATTTTTATTGATTCCTTTAAAGTCATACCTGGGGTAGAAAGTTTCCCCTGCTCCCCATCCCACTGTGCCTCTGCTCTAGGGTCTTGTCCTGAATTCTTATGCTTCTTAAGTTTCCAGGACTGAAGCATCTCTTGGTAAGTAGAATGAAGAGCCTTTGTCTTCTGTGAGGCTTTAGATCACGGAAATTTGACAGAGTGGGTAATCTTTTTGGCAGAGCCATATGAAATATTCATCCATCACATCTAGAGGCCTAAGTGTGGGAGGCAACCTTGGTGAATTGGGAAATAACTGAAGTGTGGCTTCCAGGTCCAGCCTCTAAATAAGAAGGATAGGCTTAAGGGGTTGTTCTTCCAGTAGGATTTGCCTTCTAACAAGGGAAGTTAGAAGACCCCGTCAACTCAGAAAAATAAATCTTTAAAGGTGAAACTTCTGAAGGGTATCTGGGGTTGTGAAAGATATTGTTAGTTGACCTGAACATACCCCCAAATCCAACAAAATGGGCTTTTTTTTTTTTTTTTTTGCTATATAGTTAAAATTAGCCCCAGGAAGTTATCTTGGTAATTTTACTTAGACTTGAAATACATGACAAAAATTGGCCATTTCTTTCCTATGTTACTTTCTCTCTTTTCCTCCCAGGACCACAGTTACAGGTAGTGGTGACACGAGAATTTCTCTATGGGAGAGTCTTAAATGGCCTGGAAAGCTCATCTTGATATTGACAAATTATTTGACTTTAATATACTTATTTGAGGTAGCTAGAGTAGAAAATCACTTTGCCAAGAATGGAGACAACTATATATATTACTTGCTTTGACTTTTCTCTAATCTGATGAGGACATAGGGTTCAATGATGGTGGTAGGTAGTAAATGTCCCAGGGTCACAATAGAAGTCCATAGAAGGGTTGGGCTTGAAAACCAAGTCTCAGATTCTGAGGAAAGCAAATCCTTTCCCATAAAGCAGTTAATTAACTTTATAGCTTCAATAGGAGAGAATATTTGCTTTCTCCGGTGAGTACCCTTTCTCCAAGGCCAGCTCAATACTGAGAGCACTGCAGTCATACTGATTATACAGAACATGTTATGCAGTTCTCCAAGGTGTGTGAGAGGTTTTTGTTTGTGTGTTTGATTTGAACTTCTTAGCCAATGGCATTTTACAGGTATTCTAAATGAAAGGGTGGTTTCTATTTAAACTCATAAGTATTTTGTGAGTCACAGAGAAGAAAAAGAAAGGCAGTAGAAGAAAATTCTGCTCTAAAATTATATAATTTCAAGGTGTTACGTAAAAGGAAAGTTTAGTAGAACTAGTGTATTAATAAAGACTAACAAGGCAGCCAAGCCTCATCTCGGAGAATAGTTAGGCTTTCAAGTCAGTATGTGAGGCAAAAATAGAGTTTAGTTAAAACTACCTTGAAAATACATATACAGGTGGCATAATACCTGAGAAGTCCAACCAGGACTTCTGCCAGTTTTTCCTCCAGACAGAAGAGATACTTATTTGCCAGTTTCACCTCCAGTGGCAGAACAGATACCTCTTTATTTGCGGGAGTACAGACAAAGAATTCTCAGGGTTGTGTTATGTGGAAAAAAGTGCAGTGTGTCTTTAAAGACAAATCGCATGCGGCCTTGTAAGATGCTCACTGAGGGAAGGTGCAGTGCAGGTGAGGAGGGGCTCTGCTAAGGGAACAGTCACTTTAAGTCCCCGCTGAGGGGAATGGTGTATGTAATCATCCTCTCCTGCTCTCACTCTCTCTGATTTTCTTACTTAATGCTCTTCCCCACAGCCCTAGAATGAGTCTAATTGAATATGCCTAAATGCATGTAAGAGAGAGAAGAACTTAAAAACCAGGTTTTGACTCTAGTTCTAGTCTGACGTTTCTCAACAACCTCACTTCTTCTCTCTCCCCTCTTCCCTTTCTTGCACACATACTTAGTTTGTGCCTATATGTACCAGAGACTACAGAAAGCACTCATGTGAACCAAAGTCCTACCCCTATGGAGTTCCTAGACTTAATGTGGAAGAAAGAAATTTAAAACAACAAATAATTGCTAATAGAGTTATTCCATCAAGAGGAAATAGAAGTCCAGAGTACTAGGAGATCATGTAACTGGACAACCTAATCACATCAGGCTTGGGTTTGGGGGAGCAGAACTCATGCTATTTGATACCTGTGAGACCTTAAGCACATCACTTAAATGTCTCAATTTTTGTTTGCTCAGCAACTGCATTAGTTGTTGTAAGAATTCAATTGAACAGGATAACCTATTAGTTGGAACATAAGTTATTTGTCCTATTGTTGCCCATCTGCCCTGTGTCCACAGTTGTTTTGGGCTCTACCGGAAGTACCTGAGAGGTATAAGATACAGACTTGCATTTTTTCTGCTTGGAAAATTAGATTAGTTCAAGGGAATAATGAAGAGATTATATTGTAAGACTTAAGCAAAGCATGTCACATGAGTTCAAAGAAGGGAGAAATCCATCAAGGAGGGTGGTAATATAGAGCAGTCTTCAAATAGTTGACTGGATTTTGTGAGTTTATCTAGAGGGGACAATGAAATGTAAAGTATTATTCTGCTATAATAAGGGATGAAGTACTGATATATGCTATAACATAGATGAACCTCGAAAACATTGTGCTAAGTTAAAGAAGCCACACACAGAGGCCACACATTATTAGATTCCATTTCTATGGAATTAAGTTCAGTATATTCTTTAGCATCCACCAGCAAGTATTCCTGTTCTGAAGTAGTTCATCACAGAAGAATTAAAAAAAAAAAAAAAAGATCATGTGCTG
The DNA here is from genome assembly GCF_009873245.2 of Balaenoptera musculus. Lineage (NCBI taxonomy): Eukaryota > Metazoa > Chordata > Mammalia > Artiodactyla > Balaenopteridae > Balaenoptera > Balaenoptera musculus. The sequence continues at coordinate 127,802,745 of NC_045787.1, forward strand.
AGTACTTACCATGGTGAGTGACACTGTGAGAGGTGTCAGTCATGTGTAATAGGAACATGTGAAATGCACAAGCAGCAGCCCATCAATGAAATGTACCGAGAGGGACCTACCCATAATAAGGGACATATGAAAAGATCCAGTGGTGCCAGGCCTTGGGAATCAGGCACAGTTCAGTTCCTGACTCCTTCCCTTACAAATTACTGATTTTGGTTGGAAGGTTGTTAACCAATCTCTGACATTTCTTTTTCATTTTTAAGATGGATATAATTACACAATGCTGAAAAATGACCACAACAAGTGATATACCTCATGCACTATTCCTAGCACATAGCATGTTCTCAATGCAAGTTCCTGGAGGAATTTCAATGCCGGCAGAGGCAGCTTCAAAGTAGGCACTCTCACAAATGTCTTACTGAAGGAGACTGAAGTCTGGTTAATTATTGTTAATATAAAAGTCAGTGTATGTTAAATGTCAAAGGAATGGCACAGGTGATATGTATTATTGTAAAGACAGTGTAGTCGACATAATTTAGTGTGAGACCAGTGTTGCAATGCCCTAGGTCTACCACTTACTAACTGTGAGATTTCAATCAATCTTTTTTTCTAATCTGGGAAAAAAGGAATTAAGCTTCTTCATTCTTAGAGGGTTGGAGTTATATAAATAGATGAAAAGTATCTAGCAAAATGCCTGGTCCCCAGCAAATTCATTATAGAGATTTGTTGGAGGAAAGGGAGTATTTCAGATCTAAATAACCAGAAAAGGGTTATCGAGATGGTAGAACTTTGTATCACCCCTAAACAACAGTTGAACAGTTGAGTTTTCAGAAGCACAGGGCATTCCGGGTCAGACATCTTGTTATAGCTCCCACATTAGCTGCTCCTCACTTGCGTGTGTGATAGTTGCTCTATTTGTGGTCGTTGTTTGGTTGCAGGTTGATTCCAGGTGGATGAAGAGTGAAACAAAGTGTGCAGGCAGGGGTCACTCAGTGACGGTTTAGGTCAGAGGTTTTCAAAGTTTAATGACTGCATACCAAGAGGTAACACAGGGATATGGGGAGGAAATAGAACTTACATTTATATGTATTTTAATGTATCAGTTTGAATCTTAAAAACGTTTTGTGTCTATTTAAAATGTACATAATATGGAGTCTGTATGGATTCATAAATAAATCTACTGAGGGTGCACAATCAAAAATATCTTACTGAAGAGAGTACACAGTCACACCTTGGGATCAGTAGTCTAGATATCAGCCTACTAACTCTTCTGGGAATTCAAATTCCTGCTCCTAGCCCAGTGATGGCAATGGAGAAAATGAATCAATACAGAACAAAGGGCAAGCAAACCAGCCTGAATTTCTCTCTTAGTTTTATAGAAAGGAAATTGTCAGGGAGGGGGAAATTTCCCCCTCTACCCCTCTTGTGTTCTTGAGGCTGGACCAATAATAAAATTGACACAGGACAAATTAACAGGAGAAAACAAAATACATCTTAATTCATGCACTTGGAGGTCTCATAGAAATAGGACTTAAGAAGTGGCCAAAGCAGGCAGCTTTTATATGTTTTAGACAAATAAATAATAAATTGGTCAATTCCTCAATTGCCAGGAAAAAGTACCTTAGGTTTTGGGTGATCAATTAGTGAAGAATCTAAGCAGATTTTGGGCTTGAGGTATTAAATTAAAGAAGTAACATTGTTTGTTTACGTAGGCTTTTTGGCCCGAATTCTCTATCTCTGGAGAAAAGGGTGTCCTTTTACCCCCAGATGCAGGAAGGGCACCTTTCACATGAGAGATTTATTTCCTGCTTTCAGGGAGACAGGAAGGTCAAAGTTTCCCCTGTGCATCAGTTGTTTCTTAAGGAACTTTAATTCAAAATAATCAATATGCCATTAAAGCATATTTTGGGGCAGCATACCCTGGGTCCCAACAAAACCAGGATTCGGAAAACCAGAAACATCTGCTCAAGTAGAGTAAAGGAAGGAATGTAGCTAGGAGCCAGAGCCTCCCATGAAAGAACTGTTTTTCTTGGGGTGATGGGGTAAAGGTATGTGCCTTGATGTGGTTATGGGAGTTGAAGGGGTCATGGTCAGTTTTTAGTTTTTGATTTTGTCTTTTTCTACTAAATAACCCTGGCAAACCTTAACTATACCCTGGTCCTCTAAACACCTATTAGAAAGGCTAGTGCTAAGAAAATCCATCACCTCTTTCCCCTGCCAGAGTTCTCTCCATGATTCTTCGTATCCTCAGTTGATTCTGTTTCAAAAATGTAATTTCACTGAATGACAAATGCTCTTTGTGGTAAAGCACACTCAGTTCATGTGACCCTGGGTGCCTAAAGGGAATGGATTTTTCTCTCTGTGGAATTACCCTGGGAATCACTGAAGCACATGTGAAGCCGTTCTTGCCAAGCAGTATTTCTTTTTCTCCCCCTGCAAGGGAAGGCGAGACTGGAGGTCTGGCTGGAGAATCTGTCCCCACTGAATTCTTTGCATTTTAAATAAAGAGAATCTCAGGAATCACTCAGTCTATTAACTCATGTGAAAAGGCTTCCATGGCTTAGATCAGCCATTCATTGAAGGCACAGTCTTGATTTTAAGCTTAAAAGATATACAGATAGTATCTGCTTTGGGCAGCAGAAATATATTTGTTTATTGACTTTAAGAAAAATGATTTTTTAGTAGGAAAAGGAATGGTGTGTTTTACAGATTAGATTATTAGGAGGAAGCATTGCCCCCAGGCAAATGTTGTGTTCATTTAAAATGTAAATGAATCTCCACCATCATTCACTCTGAGTCCTCTCAGCCTCCATTATGCGAAATCACATGGGTTTTTATACTGAGAAGCTGTTCCACTCACAGCAGGTTATTCCCTCTCCACATGGACAGTTGTCCTGCTTCAGAATCCTCTTGGGCTCCCTATCAAAGAGGAGGCCCTTTCCTCTTGGTATAACCAGGGCCAGCTCAGTGGGATGGGCACATTTGCACCTGCGAGAGAGTCACATCAGCATCCCCTCAATTAATGAGAACCTTCCAGTGCCTCCTTCTGAGGGAACCAAGCATGCAGAGAGTGGAAAGTTCAGTAAAGAGAATGCCTTAATGAGGGACAGATGGTTAAAAAGTGATGGATTCTGGGGCCATGGCTTCAGAGAAACTGGCAAGTGATTGGAATGAGAAGCAGTGGGTTAGAGCTAACAGTGATGGAAATGTGAGGGAGAGGACAGGATAGCAAAGAAGAAAGAGCAGCAAGTTGCAAATCAGGAAACTGGGTGCCAGCCTAGGTTGAGCATCAGCCATCTGTGGACCCTTGGTGAACATCATTCTAGACTTTGCCCCTCAGTTTCCCTGTCTGTAACCAGGGGGTTTGGATAAGCTGACTTGTAAGGCTTCTTCTAGCTTTAGTACTCTGCTGAGCAGGAAAACCCATGCATTTCAATTTCCATTTGGCTATATGTTTATGGTCTTGTGTTTACATAAAGTTTTCTGTGTGTGAAAGAACTGTAATACATCTCAGTGCCCTTCTTTGTAATCTGTGGTCTATAAAACCTATATATGTAAGGTAGACATAGCAGTTATTACCTGAAACCTGGATGTCCATGAATTTAAACAGTGCTTCATGGTAAGGGATTAAGGCAGAAGCACTATTGTGGGAGGGGTGATAACCTAGATGTCTGACCCTGGGACTATCCTTCAACTCCTCTGAAATGCACAGTGGTGGTGAGGCTTGCCCTGCGTGAAAGCACAGGGCATAACCGGGTTACCATTTTAGGGTCTGAAATATTAAATTCTATACTGTGGAATTTATGCATTGCTAGTTGCTGTAGAGAATTTAACTCCCTGCATGCCTCTTGCTTTCACTGAAGCCATCCCCACAATTGCCTCTTTAGTCTTCCCAGAAAGGCAGCATGATGCCGTGATTGAGGCTAGACCCCTGAGTTTGAATCTCAACTATGTCACCTGCCAGCTCTTTAAGCTTGCACCTATCTTGGCCTCAGTTACTAAACTTCTAGAATAGGAACCACGATAATAGTTAACGTATAGGGTTTCATAAGGATAAACTGAAATCATACACATAAATTACCTATCTCAGGATCTGATGTGTAGTAAGAACATAGTAAAAAAAAACCACAGTCGTTATTCTCATATGTGTCAGAGCCAACCTTAGGTGCCACCTTCTCAATTAACACACTTTTCATTACTTTGACCCGTAGAGATCTATTCAGTCTCAAATGGTAGCACTTAATATTTTTATAGCCTCATTTTTCTCTTGCCTATACACTGTCTTGGAATAGTCCCTAACGGCAAAACTTCCCAATCATATAATAAGCTCCCTAGTAAAAGAGGAGGGGCCTGAGACAAGTTAAGTATGTTGGTCAAAGTGAAGCAGCTAATAAATGGCTCAGTTCTTATTTTCTGGCTCCCAAACCACTCTATCCCTCACGGCTTCACATAATACTCCTCTACTCCCTAAAAGGAAGATTGGTTGAGTTTTCTCATAGGTGGTACTAAGTAGAGAGCACTTTTCTGGGAGTTGGTAATCCAGGCTTGAGGAATGTCACAGCTAGACTGCTAGGCTACCCTGTTGTAGAAATAGGGGCATGGAGCTTTCCCTGTGTGAGCTTCAGTTTCCCCAGCTTTAAAATAAGATGGTAGTGGTCATAACTGATAAGAGCTTGGGTACTAGGGCTAGACAAAATGGGCCCATCTGGGTGCTGTCACTGGTTTGTAGCCCTGAGCATGTTACTGAACCTTTCTAAATTAGCTCAGTTTCTTCAGGTAAGGTGAAGATATTGATACAACATCCCACGAAGAACTGTGACGATTAAATGAAGTAGTGCGTGTAAAGCACTTGTCATAGTGCAGGGACCGTGGCTGTGTTTTGTTGTTGCTGGTATTGTTATCCTTAACAATAATAATACCATCACCATCACCATCTTTATTAGCTTTTATAGCACAGCAGGAAAGAACAATAGACTATGAAGTCAGACTCTACTTGGATTTAAAAACCAACTACGTTTCTTACTAGCTGTGAGAACTTTGGCAAGTGACCTCTGGCAAGTGACCTCGCTCTTCTAATTCTTAGCTTATTCATTTGTAGAATGGGGGTAGTGATAATGATTACTTTATAAGCTTGGTGTGAGGATTAAATGAAGTATTGTTCTGTACATTGCCAAGCACTTGAGTATTCAACTATGAGCTGATATAAGTCATAATGATAATATCTCTTCAGCTATAACTTCATGATCCCTTAGTTATAAGTTGAAGCTTTGAAAAGAAATTGAACTTATGCTCTGGAACTTGGTAAAGCCATCTGTGGGTAGGCATGGAATAAACGTCCTCAGATGCAGACTGCCAGACATCTGCCTACAGCCAGTGCAGCAGCCTTTGGAAGAAAACAAATGGGATGTGGCAGGCTTTTGGTCTCCTTCCCTAGAACCTGCATCTTGGCACTGATGTGCCTGCTTCTGCAGACCAGCTGGTCAAATGAAGACCAGCTGACCCTCTCCCCACCTTGCTCTTCATGTTAGCAAATGGAGGAGAACACATAAGAGGTTTCCCTGGAGGAGGTGTGATGAAACCTGAGACCCTGTAGGCAATAATGAAATGCAACAATGATGAAGACATTCTGGCGGAAATAAGGGAGACAGGAAAGTAATGGTCATTAAGAATGAGTGTTCTTTGCAAAGGTACTTCCCTTTCTTTAAAAGAGACCTCTTTTAAATAGATGTGTATCTTATCACAGAACCCAAGACTCAGGGGAAGGAGAGCCTGGAAGCAACCCTATTGGGTTAAAGGGCTTATACTTTAGTGCTGAACCAGAAGTCACTTTTTTTTTTTAAATAACCTATGTCATAGACTTTAGAGTCAGGTGTACTTGTGTTTAAACCCCAGCTATACAACAGATTAGCTGTCTGATTTGGGGCAAATGATATACATTCTACATTTTTCTCATCCATAAACTGGAGATGTTTTTGATTGCTTCTACCATACCATTTTTAAGTTATTTAAGAAAAGATGATGGTAAAACACTTAGTCTAATGTATGGCATTTGGTCATCACTCAATAAATGTTAAGTAAGTGACGGTAAGATTATGAAGAAATCCTGTCTCTATAACTGCAAATTAAGAAAGTCCCTTTATCTTTTCTGAATCTCAGTTTCCACTTATATACAACAAGAAATCTAGACACAAATCAGCAATATCTCCCAAAGACCTCCACATAAGGAGTCTGTTGCAAGCAATAACCCAAGAGACAGAGTTAGGAAGAATTTGACTGTTCTTGGGGATCCTAGTTTCAAAGGTTTGGGGCAGGATGAAGACATCTTGTTCTCCATTGATGATATAATTTTCTAAGTCTGTCTTTTAGTTCTGCATAGCTCTTTGGAAGTAATGAGTTTACCAGACTTAGAAAAAGAACACTGAAATAGGAGATGCCTCTGTGGTCCTGTGATGCCAAGTAGTCATGTGGCCTGAGGCAGAGGTTCATATTCCCCAGTGGTCAAACAGGGGACTTTAACTGGATGAATTGTAAGGTCATCTTGAGGTATGAAGCTTTGGGTGTAAGATTCTAAACTATTTCCTGTCATTTTTTCCTGACCAGAGCCTTAGAGCTGCATTAGTCATTTAAGGCTGCCATAATAAAATAGCCATAGCAATCAGAGAAGAAAAAGGAATAAAAGGAATAAAATTGGAAAGGAAGACGTAAAACTATCAGTTTGCAGATGACATAATACATAAAAAACCCTAAATACACTACCAGAAAACTACTAGAGCTCATCAATGAATTTGGTAAAGTTGTAGGATAGAAAATTAATATACAGAAATCTGTTGCATTTCTAAACACTAACAACAAAGGATCAGAAAGAGAAGTTAAGGAAACAATCCCATTTACTATTGAATCAAAAAGAATAAAATACTTAGAAATAAATCTACCTAAGGAGGCAAAAGACCTGTATTCTGCAAACTATAAGACATTGATGAAAGAAATTGAAGTTGACACAAACAGATAGAAAGATATACCATGTTCCTGGGTTGGAGGAATCAGCATTGTTTGTTGTTTTTTTTTTTGAATTTTATTTTATTTTTTTATACAGCAGGTTCTTACTAATTATCCATTTTATACATATTAGTGTATATAAGTCAATCCCAATCTCCCAATTCATCACAACACCACCATCATCCCCTGCTGCTTTCCCCCCTTGGTGTCCATAACTTTGTTCTCTATATCTGTGTCTCAATTTCTGCCCTGCAAACTGGTTCCTCTGTACGATTTTTCTAGGTTCCACATATATGCATTAATATATGATATTTGTTTTACTCTTTCTGACTTACTTCACTCTGTATGACAGTCTCTAGATTCATCCACGTCTCTGTGAATGACCCAATTTCATTCCTTTTTATGGCTGAGTAATATTCCATTGTATATATGTAGCACCTCATCTTTATCCATTCATCTGTCGATGGACATTTAGGTTGCTTCCATGACCTGGCTATTGTAAATAGTACAGCAGTGAACATTGGGGTGCATGTGTCTTTTTGAATTATGGTTTTCTCTGGTATATGCCCAGTAGTGGGATTGCTGGGTCGTATGGTAATTCTATTTTTAGTTTTTAAAGGAAGCTCCATACTGTTCTCCATGGTGGCTCTATCAATTTACATTCCCACCGACAGTGCAAGAGGGTTCCCTTTTCTCCACACCCTCTCCAGCATTTGTTGTTTGTAGATTTTCTGATGATGCCCATTCTAACTGGTGTGAGGTGATACCTCATTGTAGTTTTGATTTGCATTTCTGTAATAATTAGTGATGTTGAGCAGCTTTTCATGTGCTTCTTGACCATCTATATGTCTTCTTTGGAGAAATGTCTATTTAGGTCTTTGCCCATTTTTGGATTGGGTTGTTTGTTTTTCTACTATTGAGTTGCATGAGCTGTTTATATATTTTGGAGATTAATCTTTGTCCGTTGATTTGTTTGCAAATATTTTCTCCCATTCTGAGGGTTGTCTTTTCATTTTGTTTGTAGTTTCCTTTGTTTGCAAAAGCTTTTAAGATTCATTAGGTCCCATTTGTTTATTTTTGTTTTTATTTCCATTACTCTAGGAGGTGGATCAAAAAAGATTTTGCTGTGATTTATGTCAAAGAGTGTTCTTCCTATGTTTTCCTCTAAGAGTTTTATAGTGTCCAGTCTTACATTTAGGTCTCTAATCCATTTTGAGTTTATTTTTGTGTATGGTATTACGGAGTGTTCTAATTTCATTCTTTTACATGTACCTGTCCAGTTTTCCCAGCACCATTTATTGAAGAGACTGTCTTTTCTCCACTGTATATCCTTGCCTCCTTTGTCATAGATTATTTGACCATAGGTGGGTAGGTTTATCTCTGGGCTTTCTATCCTGTTCCATTGATCTATATTTCTGTTTTTGTGCCAGTACAATATTGTCTTGATTACTGTAGCTTTGTAGTATACTCTGAAGTCACGGAGTCTGATTCCTCCAGCTCCGTTTCTGTCCCTCAAGACTGCTTTGGCTATTCGGGGTCTTTTGTGTCTCCATACAAATTTTAAGATGATTTGTTCTAGTTACATAAAAAATGCCATTGGTAATTTGATAGGAATTGTATCAAATCTGTAGATGGCCTTAGGTAGTATAGTCATTTTCACAATATTGATTCTTCCAATCCAAGAACATGGTATATCTCTCCATCTGTTGGTATCATCTTTAATTTCTTTCATCCATGTCTAACAGTGTTCTGCATACAGGTCTTTTGTCTCCCTAGGTAGGTTTATTCCTAGGTATTATATTCTTTTTTGTTGCAATGGTAAATGGGAGTGTTTCCTTAATTTCCCTTTCAGATTTTTCATCATTAGTGTATAGGAATGCAAGAGATTTCTGTGCATTAATTTTGTATCCTGCAACTTTACCAAATTCATTGATTAGCTCTAGTAGATTTCTGGTGGCATCTTTAGGATTCTCTATGTGTAGTACCATGTCATCTGCAAACAGTGACAATTTTACTTCTTCTTTTCCAATTTATATTCGTTTTATTTCTTTTTCTTCTCTCATTGCCGTGGCTAGGACTTCCAGAACTATGTTGAATAATAGTGGTGAGAGTGGACATCCTTGTCTTGTTCCTGATCTTAGAGGAAATGCTTTCAGTTTTTCACTATTAAGAATGATGTTTGCTGTGAGTTTGTCATATATGGCCTTTATTAGGTTGAGGTAGGTTCCCTCTATGCCCACTTTCTGGAGAGTTTTTATCATAAATGGGTGTTGAATTTTCTCAAAAGCTTTTTCTGCATCTATTGAGATGATCATATGGTTTTCCCTCTTCAATTTGTTAATATGATGTATCACATTGATTGATTTGATATATGGAAGAATCCTTGCATTCCTGAGATAAATCCCACTTGATCATGGTGTATGATCCTTTTAATGTGTTGTTGGATTCTGTTTGCTAGTATTTTGTTGAGGACTTTTGCATCTGTTTTCATCTGTGATATTGGTCCATATTGTCCATTTTTTGTAGTGTCTTTGTCTGGTTTTGGTATCAGGGTGATGGTGGCCTCATAGAATGACTTTGGGAGTGTTCCTTCCTCTGCAATTTTTTGGAAGAGTTTGAGAAGGATGGGTGTTAGCTCATCTCTAAATGTTAGATAGAATTCACCTGTGAAGCCATCTGGTCCTGGACTTTTGTTTGTTGGAAGATTTTTAATCACAGCCTCAATTTCATTACTTGTGATTCGTCTGTTCATATTTTATATTTCTTCCTGGTTCAGTCTTGGAAGGTTATACATTTCTAAGAATTTGTCCATTTCTTCCAGGTTGTCCATTTTATTGGCATAGAGTTGCTTGTGGTAATCTCTTTGGATGCTTTGTATTTCTGCAGTGTCTGTTATAACTTCTTTTTCATTTCTATTTTTATTGATTTGAGTCCTCTCCCTCTTTTTCTTGATGAGTCTGGTAATGGTTTATCAATTTTGTTTATCTTCTCAAAGAAACACCTTTTAGCTTTATTGATCTTTGCTATTGTTTTCTTTGTTTCTATTTCATTTATTTCTGCTCTGATCTTTATTTCTTTCCTTCTACTAACTTTGGGTTTTGTTTGTTCTTCTACCTCTAGTTCCTTTAAGTGTAAGGTTAAGTTGTTTATTTGAGATTTTTCTTGTTTCTTGAGGTAGGCTTGTATTGCTATAAACTTCCCTCTTAGAACTGCTTTTGCTGCATCCCATATGTTTTGGATTGTCGTGTTTTCATTGTCATTTGTCTCTAGGTATTTTTTGATTTCCTCTTTGATTTCTTCAGTGATCTCTTGGTTATTTAGTAACGTATTGTTTAGCCTCCATGTGCTTCTGTTTTTTACGTTTTTTTCCCTGTAACTGATTTCTAATCTCATAGCGTTGTGGTCAGAAAAGTTGCTTGATATGATTTCAGTTTTCTTAAATTTACTGAGGCTTGTTTTGTGACACAAGATGTGATCTATCCTGGAGAACGTTCCGTGCGCACTTGAGAAGAAAGTGCAATCTTTGATTTTGGATGGAATGTCCTATAAATATCAATTAAATCTATCTGGTCTATTGTGTCATTTAAAGCTTGTGTTTCCTTAGTAATTTTCTGTTTGGATGATCTGTCCATTGCTGTAAGTGATGTGTTAAAGTCCCCCACTATTATTGTGTTACTGTCGATTTCCTCTTTATAGCTGTTAACAGTTGCATTATGTATTGAGGTCCTCCTGTGTTGGGAGCAGATATATTTATAATTGTTATATCTTCTTCTTGGATTAATCTCTTGATCATTATGTAGTGTCCTCCCTTGTCTCTTGTAACATTCTTTATTTTAAAGTCTATTTATCTGATATGAGTATTGCTACTCCAGCTTTATTTTGATTTCCATTTGCATGGAATATATTTTTCCTTCCCCTCACTTTCAGTCAGTATGTGTCCCTAGGTCTGAAGTCGGTCTCCTGTAGACAGCATATATATGGGTCTTGTTTTTGTATCCATTCAGTGAGCCTGTGTCTTTTGGTTGGAGCATTAATCCATTCACGTTTAAGGTAATTATCGATATGTATGTTCCTATTACCATTTTCTTAATTGTTTTGGGTTCGTTTTTGTAGGTCCTTTTCTTCTCTTGTGTTTCCCACTTAGAGAGATTTCTTTAGCATTTGTTGTAGAGCTGGTTTGGTGGTGCTGAATTTTCTTAGCTTTTCCTTGTCTGTAAAGCTTTTGATTTCTCCATCGAATCTGAATGCGATCCCAGCCGTGTAGAGTAATCTTGGTTGTAGGTTCTTCCCTTTCATCACTTTAAATATGTCCTGCCACTCTCTTCTGGCTTGTAGAGTTTCTGCTGAGAAATCAGCTGTTTACCTTATGGGAGTTCCCTTGTATCGTATTTGTCATTTTTCCCTTGCTGCTTTCAATAATTTTTCTTTGTCTTTAATTTTTGCCAACTTGATTACTATGTGTCTTGGTGTGTTTCTCCTTGGGTTTATCCTGTATGGGACTCTCTGCGCTTCCTGGACTTGGGTGGCTATTTCCTTTCCCATGTTAGGGAAAATTTTGGCTATAATCTCTTCAAATATTTTGTCTGGTCCTTTCTCTCTCTCTTGTCCTTCTGGGACCCCTATAATGCGAACGTTGTTGTGTTTACGTTGTCACAGAGGTCTCTTAGGCTGTCTTCATTTCTTTTCATTCTTTTTTCTTTATTCTGTTCCACAGCAGTGAATTCACCATTCTGTCTTCCAGGTCACTTATCCTTTCTTCTGCCTCAGTTATTCTGCTATTGATTCCTTCTAGTGTATTTTTCATTTCAGTTATTGTATTGTTCATCTCGGTTTGTATGTTTTTTCATTCTTCTAGGTCTTTGTTAAACATTTCTTGCATTTTTTTGATCTTTGCCTCCATTCTTTTTCCAAGGTCTCTGGATCATCTTCACTATCATTATTCTGAATTCTTTTTCTGGAAGGTTGCCTATCTCCCCTTCATTTAGTTGTTTTTCTGGGGTTTTATCTTGTTCCTTCATCTGTTACATAGCCCTCTGCCTTTTCATCTTGTCTATCTTTCTGTACATGTGGTTTTTGTTCCACAGGACTGCAGTACTGTAGTTCTTCTTGCTTCTGCTGTCTGCCCTGTGATGGATGAGGCTATCTAAGGGGCTTGAACAAGTTTCCTGGTAGGAGGGACTGGTGGTGGGTAGAGCTGGCTGTTGCTCTCGTGGGCAGAGCTCAGTAAAACTTTAATCCACTTTTCTGCTCATGGGTAGGGCTGTGTTCCCTCCCTGTTGTTTGTTTGGCCTGATGCAACCCAACACTGGAGCCTACCTGGGCTCATTGGCAGGGCTAATGGTAGACTCTGGGAGGGCTCACACCAAGGAGTACTTCCCAGAACTTCTGCTGCCAGTGTCCTTTTCCTCACGGTGAGACCCAGCCACCCCCTGCCTCTGCAGGAGACCCTCCAACACTAGTATGTATGTCTGGTTCAGTCTGCTATGGGGTCACTGCTTCTTCCCCTGGGTCCCGATGCACACACTACTTTGTGTGTGCCCTCCAAGAGTGGAGTCTCTGTTTCCCCCAGTCCTGTCGAAGTCCTGCAATCAAATCCCACTAGGCTTCAAAGTCTGATTCTCTGGGAATTCCTCCTCCCATTTCCGGACCCCCAGCTTGGGAAGCCTGACATGGGGCTCAGAACCTTCACTCCAGTGGGTGGACTTCTTCGGTATAAGTGTTCTCTGGTTTGTGAGTCACCCAAGCAGCAGTTATGGGATTTGATTTTATTGTGATTGCACCCCTCCTACCGTTTCATTGTGGCTTCTCCTTTGTCTTTGGATGTGGGGTATCTTTTTTGGTGAGTTCCAGTGTCCTCCTGTCGATGATTGTTCAGCAGTTAGTTGTGATTCTGGTGCTCTCACAAGAGTTAATGAGAGCACGTCCTTCTACTCTGCCATCTTGAACCAATCTGAAGAATCAGTTTTGTTAAAATGACCATACTACCCAAGGCAATCTACAGATTCAACACAATCCCTATGAAAATACCAATGGCATTTTTCACAAAAGTAAAACAAATAATTTAAAAATTTGTATGGAGACACAAATGACACTAAGTAGCCAAAACAATCTTGAGAAAGAACGGAGCTGGAGGAATCATGCTCCCTGACTTCAGACAATACTGCAAAGTTACAGTAATGAAAACAGTGTGGTACTGGCAGAAAAACAGACACATAGATCAATGGAACAGGATAGAGAGCCCAGAAATAAAACCACAGACTTTTGGTCCATTAATCCACAATACGGGCAGCAAGAATATACAGTGGAGAAAAGACAGTCTCTTCAATAGGTGGTGCTGGGAAAACTGGACAGCTACATGTAAAAGAATGAAATTAGAATATTCTCTAACACTATATACAAACATAAACTCAAAACAGATTAAAGATCTAAATGCAAGGCCAGATATTATAAAACTCCTAGACAAAAACATAGGCAGAACACTCTTTTACATAAATCGCAGCAATATTTTTTGGATCTGTCTCCTAGATTAATGGATATAAAAGTAAAAATTTTAAAATGGGAACTAGTTAAACTTAAAAGTTCTTGCACAGCAAAGAAAACCATAGCAAAAGGGAAAGACAACCTACAGAATGGGAGAAAATGTTTGCAAACAATATGACTAACAAGGTTTTAATTTCCAAAATATACAAACAGTTCACACAATTCAATATCAAAAAAAAAAACAACCCATCAAAAAATGAGCAGAAAACCTAAATAGACATTTCTTCAGAGAAAACATACAGATGGCCAACAGGCATATGAAAAGATGCTCAACATTGCTAATTATTAGGGAAATGTAAATCAAAACTACAATGAGGTATCACCACACACCTTTCAGAATGGCCATCATCCAAAAGTCTACAATTAATAAATGTTGGAGAGGATATGAAGAAAAGGGAACCTGCCTACACTGTTGGTGGGAATGTAAATTGATGCAGCCACTATGCATAACAGTATGGAGGTTACTTTAAAAACTGAAAATAGAGTTACCATACGATCCAGCAATCCCACTCCTGGGCATATATCTGGAGAAGATGAAAACTCTAATTCAAAAAGATACAGGCACCCCGGTGTTTATAGCAGCACTATTTACAATAGCTAAGACATGGAAGCAACCTAAATGTCCATCAACAGATGAATGGATAAAGAAGGTGTGGTATATATATATGAAATGGATTATTAGCCATAAAAAGAGAAAGAAATAATGTCATTTGCAGCAGCATGGCAGGGTCTAGTGATTATCATACTAAGTGAAGTAAGTCAGAAAGAGAAAGACAAATATCATATGATATCACTTATATGTGGAATCTAAAAAATGATGCAAAAGAACTTATGTACCAAACAGAAATAGACTCACAGACATAGGAAACAAACTTATGGTTACCAAAGAGGAAAGGGGGGAAGGTTAAATTAGGAGTTTGGGATTAACAGATACATACTACTATATATGAAATAAACAACAAGGACCTACTGTATGGCAGAAGGAACTATATTCAATATCTTATAATAACCTATAATGGAAAAAGAATATATATAAAACCGAATCACTTTGCTGTACACCTGAAACTAATATTACATTGTAAATCAACTATATTTTAATAAAAAAAAATACCATAGGCTGGGAAACTTAAACAACAGCAATTTACTTCTCACAATTCTGGAAGCTGGAAAGCCCAAGATCAAGGTGCTGACTGATTCAGCTCCTGGTGAGAACCCTCTTCCTGGCTTGCAAGCGGCTGCCTTCTTGCTGTGTCTTTACATGGTGAAGACAGCAAGCTCTCTGGTGTCTCTTCTTATAAAAGCACTAATTCCATCATGAAGCCCCACCCTCATGATCTCATCTAACCTACCTCGAAGACCCCATTTCCAAATGACATCACATTGGGAATTAGGGTTTCACCATATGAATTTGGAGGGGTTTATAATTCAGTCCATAACACAGTGAATGTGGGAAAGATCATTTCTGAAGGATTCTTGGGTTTATTCATGTAACACAAAGTTACTGAGCACCTAAAAAATGCAAGACACTTTTAGTTACTGAGAATATAACGCTAAACAAAACAAGCAAAACTTCAAACCCTTGTGGAAGTGACCTTCCTTTCAGTGTGACATATAAGCTATATGTTCACCTTTCCTATAACATTTCTGATATCATTCATAGGGAATTGAATGTTGACTTCTCAGGAAGCATGGTAGTAAACCAAGCATTTCTTTGCACTTTATTAAATCAGAGAATTTTAATTCCTAGGCGTGCTTGATGGTTCTTCTTTTGAAGTGGCCAATCTCCCTAATTTATACCTGGTTTCATGAACATTTGTGAATATAGTATTAATATTTAATGTAAGTATTGGATTTATAGTCAGAAAATTTGGGTCAGAAAAAATTTGTAGTCAGAAAACTTGGCTTTCTTGTTTACTTGTGTATGATTGTTGTCAAGTCACTTTAATTTCTATGGCTTTAGTTTTCTGTGGTTGAATTTAATTTTAAAAGCTGTGGGGTTTAAATTACTGATCTTTACTGTAATACTGTGCTATAGTAAATTCAGAAATGCAAACGTTTGTCGTGCTTTTTTGTAAATATCAAATACATCACTGGGCATGAAAACATTTGTAAAATAATTTTATCCATCTGATCACTGAGCAAAATGAAAATGTTGCAGGTGGCCACTCCTCTTACCTGTTCTGGTTATCTAATACTGCATAACAAATTATCCCAAAAATTAGTGTTACAAAACAACCAACTGTTATGCTTATAAGTTCTGTGGGTCAAGAATTCAGACATGGAATGTCAAAGATGGCTTGTCTCTGCTTTCTTGATGTCTGGGGCTTCAGAGGGAAGACTTGAAGGTTAGGAGCTGGAATCTTTTGTAGATTTGTTGACTCAGATGTTCTGGTGGTTGATGCTAGCTGTTGGCTGGAAGTCAAAGTTTCTCTCCATGTGAGCTTCTCTGCATGAGTTGGTTTGGGCTTATGCATGGGATGGTAGCTGCCTCCTCTAGAACAAACATTCCAAGTAAAGAGGCCATGTGGAAACAGTTACTTTTAAAGATCTAGTTTCAGAAGTCACATAGCATCACTGTTAGTATAATTTGTTGGTTGAAGCAGTCATAAAAGAGTCAAGGTCCAAGGAAAAATGAAATTCCATCTATAATTTGATGGGGAGAAGCAAGGTTGTAGAAAAGCATATGGAATCTGCTATTTCTGAAGAATATAATGTACCAGTCAACCCTCTGGCTACAGTGATTCACATCCTTCCCACATACTTGCAAAATACACTAACCTTTCCATCATTACTCTCCCACCAAAGTCTCATCTCACTGTAGTATTGTTACTGAGTCCAAACTCATACTGCTCACCACACAACAGGCCAATAAATTGAGAGACAAAGTGTTGGGGCAAGGAATAGCATCTGTATTTGGAGAAGATGGTGGACTAGTGTCCTAAAGAACGATCTTACCCAAGTTAGAATTTAGGCTTCTTTTATACTAAAAGAGGAGAGGGTGTGGCTGGATGTTGTAACCTTCTTTGTACTAGAATCCTTTGTTCTTGCAACTGTCCATGTAGGTCTGATCATAATGTTCCTATAAACCTCCAACAAAACAATTGTTATTTTCTGTTCTGCAACTTTTTATCTCTATGTGAATGGAAGAGTGTTATACCTTTAAAGGTCAAACCTGGGAGGCAGAGCATTGAGATATTTCAGGCTATAGGCAACATTCTTTTACAAAGGTGTAGAGCCAGTGTGACTAAGCACAGGAAACAGGCCACAAAGGTTAGAGCTAAAGGAATAGATCCAATATGGAGTCAGGTTTGTTCTTCTCCATTACAGTATCAGGCTCAGGTTGGAGGTCCAGGATCTCATCATCTGAAACAGGTGCAGGAAAGAATGAGGCTCCTTGGGTGCAGTCTCTCAATACAGCTTCTTAGGTACAGTTTCTCTTGATCCAGTGACCTGTGATAGATACAGACAGTTATCTTTCCCACATACACCCAGCACAGCATGGTGGAACTGGCTTAGGGTAACTACTAAAAATGCTTTCATTTGAAAATGAGAAGACAGGAGGCACAAATCTATTACTGGTCCACAGGAATTCTGAAATTCAGTCAGGTGTACGTTGCCAGTTCTTTGATTGGTTCTCAGGGTTACTGTTTGAGAATAGTTGTCTTTGGCTCTTGGATCTGACCTCTGAATCTTTCTTTCATTTCCATAAGAAATGACTGAATGTGTTTCCATCAAAACAATTATCTCATAAATGTTACGGATTTCCTATTGATCTTATTGGAGTTAACTCCATCAGACAAAAGTCATAACCACAAATATTGTTGAGATAAGCCCTTCTCTACTTTAGACTTCTCATTAGGCTTCAAAAGGAAACTGCCCTTAAAATTTTTAGAAATCCTACACTTAGAGAGAATCTGTAAGGTATACCCTTAAGATCCTGAAATGGACTTTTATCAATTTGAGATATCACCTTAATTTTTTCTTTTTTTTGAGATCTTAACAAATGGTTCTGAAGTCACACTTTTGGGTTTATCTTTAGATCATGTTTTCCTGACAGTACCCTGGATCTGATCTGTGCAACAAAGCCATTTATTAATGTAGCATCATTTACCATCTGGAGAGGGTGGGAATGAGAAACCATTATTTTCAAATCCAGAAAGTCCTACCTACTTTATATTCACTAGTCCCTTCTTTAGCATTCCTCTATTTTCTTACATTTACTGTAGGTTGCCGTAGCAGCCTATAGTACCAGGTAGCACCTTCAACAGTCTGCCTGGAAATTACATGTTCAATTATCCAGACCATTCAGTACATTTTCTAGATTCCGTATTATCACAGGAGATAGTGTTCCTAAACTTTCCACCACTACATCACAAGTGTCTTCTTTCTTTCAGCTCCCAGTAACACTTTTCTCCTGTTCCTTTAACCCATCACTTTCAATCTTCTGGAGGACCATCAACGTTTGCTGACGGACTTTTTAAGACCCTTTAAGTTTTCATAAATAATCTCCTTAGTGTTTTGTCAGTTTCTGCCCACCTCCAAGTCCCAAAGTCACCCCCTTGGTTTTAGGTATTTTTGTAATTGCAGTACCCTACTTCCAGGTATGAAAATCTGTTTCAGTTATTTAGTGCTGCAGAACAAATTACTATGAAATTTAGGATATAAAATAACCATTTATTGTGTTCATGGATTCTCTGAGTTAGGAATTTAGACAGGGTGTAGCGGGGATGGTTGGTCTTCCCTCCATGATGTCTGGGCCTCATTTAAGGCTTGTTGACCCACAGGTATGGTGGTTGATCAAGGCTGTTGACTGGGGTCTCAACTTTTTTCCACATGGGCCTCTCTCCATGTGGTTTTTTTGTGTGGGTGAATGTGGATCTCTTCACAGCATGGTGGTTGGTTTCCCAGAGCAAATATTCCAAAAAGAGGGATTCAAGTGGAAGCTGTATTTTTTTTTTTTTAAGCCCCAGCCCCCAGAAAACAAATTATCGCTTCACTCTATTGGTTGGAAAAGTCACAAGCCTTCCCAGGTTTGAGGGGAATGAAAATAGACTACAACTTTTGATGTGGAGTTGCAAAGTTCTGGAGGCACACGTGGAACTAAAAATATTACTATGACTATTTTTAGAAAGTACCGTCTTCTGTGCTTTATTTTATTTACATTATTTAAACATTCCTGGTTTTAAAAAATAATTAAACTAATACATGTATATAGCAAAAATAAAAATAAGACAAAAAGGTAGTGTGACAATTAAAAGGCTCCTCTGCTTTTTTTCTGATTATAAGTCTGCACTCCTGTTTAACTATTCAATAGTGACTAAATTTAATCTTATTAGCTTTGTGTAATCTTTCAAGAGTATTCTATGCATATAGCAACATATTCAAATAAATACTGTTGCATTCTATTGAGTCTATAGGTACTTAAGTTATAAAATCCTTTCTCATTAATCCATACTGGTAGGATTAGAAATCACAGAACACTCAAACTTTAGGGAGTTTTTCTCTTAGAAGGTTTTTTTTCTTCTCAATACATTGGCCATAAGTATGGTTTGCTTAAGCTAAACTGTGTCTGTATTTCCAACCCCCTGCTGATGATGACAGGAGGTGGAGCAGAGGCTCACAGTATGCTAGTCTGGTAGAGTGGCCATTGATGAGGAAAACAGTTGGTCCTTGATGGCCAAAAGTAGGTTTTGTTTTGTTTTCTCATGTTTCATGTTCTTGAGAGTTTGGTGGGGCAGAGAACAAACTCATATGGGGATTTTTGCTTGTTAAGTATAATAATCTCAGGACCAACATGTAATGACTAGGGAATGAAGGAGGAATGTGTTTTGGGTTTCTGATCAAATCTATGTAGTGGGAAGGACTCTGAGTTGGTATTTTAGAGACTTGGTATCTGGTCTTGGTCTTTTTACTGCAAAACTTTGTGACCTTAAGTAAGTCTCTTTTTCTTCTCTACCTCTTGATTTTTTAAAAATTTTAACATCAAGAGGTTGGGATTGAACTTTGCTACTCTAAGTGTGGTCCATGAAACAGCAGCACCCACATTGCCTGGGATGACTTCTCTCCAGACCTACAGCATCAGATTCTGCATTTTAACAAAATCCTCTGGTAGTTCACGTTAACGTTTGGAGAGAATTGGACAGAAGACTCTCTAAGGTCCCTTTCTATTGTAACTTTTAAGGATTAACAGGACTTAAAAGAAAAAAGTAAGAAATAAAAACAAAGCAACTTCAGTGAAAATGCTATTTTATTCTCTCTGAGAAAAAAGTATGACCTATACTTGTGATACAGATTGCAATGCTCCTTTTGAAAATATAGTCAAAAGGTTTTCTTTTTTGTTAGTTCAAAATTATGGAGGCAAAAATGCCAAAGGATACAAAGAGTTCTTCTTGCGTTTAGTCATCTTATAGCTCTGTTGTAATTTCCAGCTGTATCCTTTTCTGCTTCCCTGGCTCTTGGCATCAGTCAGCTTCTCAAGGCTGCTTTAAAGAATTCTAATGGCAACAAGCTAGGAAAAGGAAAGAGACCTACCAAAGGTCATGCTGCAAGGCAGTGCTGAAAATGCCAGTAATAATTGATGACAACAGTACTCCAGAAAGATCCCCTAAATACGTAAAGGATTTGGTTAAATGAAACCCAGAATAATAGGTGGTGTTCTAGGTGATTTATTATGTGATTGTATAAACAAGGGGAAGGAAGTTACTTTATTCATATCTTTAAAACATTTATCCCTTAATGTAGCCCATTACCTGAACACAATAGAGACCTATTACTAATGGATTTATTCTATAGAGGCCTATTACTAATGGATTTATTCTGTCTTTAATCTTTCCAAAAAATATTTATTGGATACTTATTAGGTGTCAGGCATTGGGCTATAAAAAAAAGAAAAGGAACATGGTTCTTTTATTTTTTAATAGCTTTATTGAGATATAATTCACATATTATGCAATTTACACATTTAAAGCATACAATTCAATGGTTTTAGTATATTTACAAATATATGCAATATAATTTAGATGTTCAATTTTAGAACATTTTCATCACCTCAAAATGATATCCCATATCAGTTCGATATCCCCCTCTCCCCAGAATTTGTCCCCTCCCAGCCCAAAGCAATCACTAAACTACCTTCTATCTACATTCTGGACATTTCACATGAGTCATATAATACGTGGTCTTTGGTGATTGACTTCTTTCACTTCTCATAATGTTTTCAGGGTCCATCCATGTTCTAGTATGTATCAGTGCTTCATTCCTTTTTATGGTCAAAATATTCTATTATTTGGGTATATCACATTTGCTTATCTATTCGTCAGTTGATGGACATTTTTGTTGTTTCTACCTTTTGGCGCCTATGAATAATACTGCTGTAATCATTTGCATACATTAATCATTGATAATTAAGGCAGTGCTTGCTGCCTACCAAGTGCTAATGTGATCTTGAGCAAATCCCTTTACTTCTTTCAGCCTTAGTTTTCTCATCTTGTTTCTCAAGTCTTGCAGTATATTAGAATCACCTGGTGAGATTTTAAAATCACACTGATGCTTGTTTTCCACCCTCAGAGGTGCTCATTCAATTGGTCTGGTATGGGATCCAGGCATTAGTATTTTTTAGATGCCGTCAAGGGCTTTGAATATGGTGCCAGAGTTGAAAACTCCTGGATCAGGTGATCTTTAAAAACCTTTGCAGAGTAAATGGGAGTCTCTAAGTTGTGAACATTCAATTATTTGGTGAAGCCACATTTTTTAATGTTGTTGTTACTCATGTTGTTGTTGAATTACAATATGCTTAGGCAGGACACAGTATTTCCAACTGGATACCAACACTATGATTTCAGTTGCCTCATATCCATCCTTTTCACATATTTGCCTTATCTTTCTGGGTCTTTAAAATCTTAGACTTCTTAATTTATGGTCTTATTTATGATCCTTGGTTCTAAATGTATTCATCTACTATAGGAAAGGTTTTAAAATTTTTCTTTTTTAGTTATTGTTATTGTCCTCTTCTATGAATGGAAGTCATGATCTTACTCATCTGGAAAGACAGACAGAACTGTGATACTGAATTTTGAATACGATCTCTCATCCTGCGTTGCTCAGTTGCAGCAAGTTGGCTAGAAAATTGCCTCTCACAGCTATTGTGTCTATTGCTGTATCAGCAAAGTAAAGAAAAGGAAATCTGATATAAAACCTTCTGAAAATGCAGAGAGTTTTTTTTAATCTGGAAATTGTAGATAGATTAAAAAAATAGCTTCATTCTTTTCTTTCCATGTATAATGATGTATTCAACTGGGGTGGGGTTGATGAGGTCACTAACTGCATTACAAACAGCTTGATCAGGTGGGCTGATTCTTGCAAGGATAATGACTTTGTCGAATTCAAAAAGAGAGAAAAGAATGGGATCCCAGGATTGCTCCTGAAGCCCCCTTCAGTTCAGAGGAGCTGGGCTAATGCTCCCCACCAGAGATGGATGATTTGCTATTGTCCAGTCTTCTTGAATGGATGAAGTAAAATCTACAGCTCAGAAGCTCAGAAGTCTGTATGGCAGGGGGGAGCATTTTTTTGCTCTTATGTGGGGAAAAATAAAAGAGTAAAACCTATGATGATTGAAGTCACTGATATATCACTCCAGCAGTCTTGGTCCATTCAGTAATGTGACATGCTTCCCTTCTACTTAATTTTAATAAAAAATTCTATGGCTTTTTATAGAAAACCCTCATTCTTCTTCCTAGCCCAAGTTACTTCTTGTTTCTAGCAAATAAAGCATACCAAACCTTTCACACCAGTGCTGGATAAAGATGAAAAGATATCTTAGACAGTATATGGTCCTGAGTTGGCTAATTGCATGACTTTTTAAAAAGTCCCTTCTTGCCACCCGACATGAAGCATTTGTCGAGAGATTTGCAAATGTTCCTCTTCTTCAATACCTCAGATATTAGTAACTCTCGCTACTTCATAAGCATCATTTTTCATTTTTGGACAGGTTTTGGAATTTCCATGTATCAGTTGTATTCTGGTCTCTAAAACCATAGAAAAAAGTCTAAGCACTCTTCAATATGACAGACCTTTTAAATATTAGGTAAAACATGATAACTGTTTTCAAGGTCTTTTTGTTAGAATAAATATCCTTAGGTTCTTTGACCTTTAGTCATTGGCCACATGCTATGATTTTGCACCCATCCTCATCCTGGTCACTCTAAAAAGGTGAGCTCTAGTTTCTCCAAAGACCCTGTGTGAAGTATATTTGTGGAATTTAGGACTGTCTTCAATGTGTTGCCTGAAGACCACAAGTGGAATGAGATTTTCATCTACTTGTTTCTGGACACTATTGTTTATTGCCCCCTTAAATCTTTCCTGAAGGAGGGCAGGGAATAAATAAATGGCTGTTGTTCTATTTAACATAGCCTTAGATTGCATTAGCTTTTTTCTTGGCAGCCTCATTTTTCCTGTTCAGTGAACTCAATCTCCGTGGCTGGTTAATTCTGTCACTTGAGAGTGTGATTCAAATGAAGCCAGGCTGAGTACCAAGCCATTCCACAGTCACAATCCACAGCCCTCCTCCCTGCCAGTCACCAGCCTATAGATCCTTGGTTATAAGAGAAATTGAGACATGCTTTGTTCATCCCATCCCACAAATGGCAATCTTGAGGCCATAGAAAAAATAAGCTGGTTTTAGCTGTTTGGGGTAATAGTTCTGGATCTGATCAGAATGGCTGGGTGACTTTGGATAAGTGTTCTAACAGGGCTTTTGGAAGTCATTGTAAAGATTAAAATAACACAGAATACTCTCCTTACCCATATCAATGTTCAGTAGTAAGCATCGTATTTTGTTAGGAAGGTGAGCACATTACTACATTTTTGGACTGATCGAACTGCCAGACCTATTGAACATTGTTTAAGTGTTTAGATTTCAACTGTTCTTTTCTTTTTCTTCTCCATGGAATTTTTTGAGGATGGAAAGTCACTTTCTTTAACTGTCATATAACTTTTAGACATGCATTTCAGTCCACACTGTATTGTAAGCACACAGAGGAGTTTTATTACTGATTGAATTCTGTAATTTTTAGTAATAGACGTGGGGATGGGTGGAGTTTAAAAAACAAAGATTGTAATTGTGAAATCATGTTTTAAACTAGAGGATAATGATCTAAGCTCTTAGGATATTAAGCTGTTCTCGCCATCCAGCATTGTACTAAGAGGCCCTCAAGTGTGCTCAAACCCATAACAACATTGTTAAGCCCATGACCTTGTCTTTGATTCCTTCACTTTTCACCTGTCATATTTGGGCAAGTATGCACACGTGGTTGGTGGTTGCTCAGCCTCTGGATCCCAGGTCAGTGTTGCAAATACTCACTGTGCATGTCTCCACTCACCTTTCTACCAGTGGTACACCTCCTCCATTGACTGTAGCATTCCTTCTTGTCAAGCCCAAATACAGTCAAAAACATTTCTCCATATAACATTACAGACGGTTACTGCTGGTTGGTAGTTGGCATGTGGATGAAATATCCTCATTTTAGCATAACACTCTAGGGCTAGACCACCGGAGTTCAAATTCAAGCTCTGCCTTTTCCTCAGTATAATATTTATAATATTATGAATATTTCCTCGGCATAATTTATCTGTGTCTCAGTTTCATCATCCATAATATGGAGATAATAATAGTACCTACTCCATAGAGTTCTTGTCAGGATTAAATGAGATAATGTGAAGATGTTGGAGCAGTGTCCAGTTAGTTCTTAATAAATGGCAGCTGTCAAGGGAAATCAACGGCCCTTTCCTTTATGCAGTATCACCTTCAGATATACAATTAAAAACTTATTTAATAACTCAAAGCTGGATATGGACATTAAGAGTGATATATTTGATAATTACAGATGTTCAAGTGTGTGTTTGTATGTTTGTGTCATACTTGATTCCTCTGTGCATTTGAGGAGATGGATCAAGATGGAGAGTGATTTAAATTTTTATAACTTTCTATTTTAGTTAGTATTTGAATTAGACCCTTTGGTAAACATGTCACTAAAATATCCTTTCCAAAATGGGCACCGATCTGGCTAATGATAGTACTCAGCCATTAACCTGAATTTCTTCCCTCTCCAATTCTATTTACAGAAGTACAGAAAAATTACCAGCTGCTTGAGGAAGCAGGAGCCAGTCATGCTGACCTTTCTGTTGGCATTTGGTTAGGTCTTACTGTTTTTCTGATAGACTGTTGGTCAGACAGCCTGTGACACTATGACTGTTTTTAGAGTGTTTGTGTGCCCCATTTCTGCACCTGTTTCAGATAGCTTTGCTGAGGTTCCGTTGCTACTCTTGTGGATATATGAAGTCTGGAAAGTGTGTGTGTGTGTGTGTGTGTGTGTGGTGTGATTTGGGGGAGTGTATTTATGTGTGCGCATGGACACAGGAGTTGTACGTATTGAGGAATACGAGGAGATTGTATACATATATGGTGTCTGTGTGTGGAGAAAATACATAACTACGTGTTTCTATGTCTCTGTGTTTGTACATGTGCACCTCTGACAGTATAAAGAACAGCCACTCCTCAAGTTGATCTTTTCTTTAAACAGCCTAGTCAACATTATCCCATTTTTTTTTCTCCCATTGCCTCCTCTTTTTCTAGTTCCTCTCTATCACTTTCCCTTCCTCATCTCCATAAGTTTTACCCTCTCAGGTGGTACCACCACTTAGTAATCTGTACTGTGCCCTCTTTCTCTTAGAGCTGAGAGCCTCCTCAGCTTGCAGAGGGCTTCACAGGATGGATCTGCCTAGTTTCTCAATGGTTCTATGCAAGGTAGCTCATGTTTACCCAGGGCATATATCACTTCAGGCTTTCTTGGGTAAGACATGCCTGAAACCTTGAATTTCAACTCTCCTCCGCTGCTCCTTGACAAAGTATTTCATCTCTGCTAGTTTCAGCTAGGCAGATCAGATATTTGAATTATACCCCATTTAATGGTGAGGAATTTCAGGCCAGTAAATTATAGAATCAGATTTAGAACCTGGTGCTCTTTTCACAAAGTCATTTTTATGGAGGGTTGGGGAGGAAGGAGTGTTCAGATCAGACATGTGGAGGGGTCTATCAATAAAACACACATTATTATTTTACATTCTACCCATTTTCTAACCCCTGACATTGTTGAATCTTTACCCATCACAGGCCTTAGTAGGGAATCTGTTGATTGATTGATTATTTTCTCAGGGCTTGAGTGAGATGTGTATCCTTTCCTTTTTTAGTAGTATTCCTTGGACAATTAAGTTCTGGGTAAAGGCATTTTCTTTGCTTCATACTTGGTACTGATGTTGATAACCTGCCCTGGCAAAATTAATAGTAATATTAATAATTGTGTCAGGTCATGAACAAAATCTGTCGGTATCACTAAATATTCATGCTTTCTGCACCCCTTATGTCCTGTTTACAGTTCTACTAATTAAGCATCTCAGAGCTCAGTTAGAGAAATAACAACTGAGTTTATTAATGATAACAATTATGGATATTAAATTATAGTAGGTACCATTTAAATAATGCAAATGAGGGAATTAATTACAAACCTAGAGAGGGGAGAATGTTCTGGCTTGTCAGTGAACTCTAAGCCCACAACATTCACAGTAGGAAAGCTTTTTTCTTTTTTCTGGCAATGACATTGACCTCCAGGTATCTGTGGAAGGAGGACTACTTGGGAATCTAGAGGATATAAGCTTAAATATGACTGCTTTTCATCTGACTCATGGGGTGACTTAAGGTTAAAGCTAGTAGCTGACAGATATAAAGCCATTTGAATTTCACATTTTTTCCCCTATATATGGTATCATTTAAGACTTATAACCTCCTGAGGAAAGAAAAGTCAGATTTTACCGTTGAGGGAGAGAAGTTACACAAGCTAATGGGATACCTTTGAAAATGTCGTGTCAGCTCACAAACAGTCCCCCTGCAACAGAAATGGATCCACCTTCTATTGGGCCATGGAAGTGGGCCTCAGGCATGTTATCTAAAATTGATGTATACTCTATTCATGCTTTTTGGGCCTGGGGAAGACACCTGACACTAGGTACGCCAATCAGATCTTTGGCTGGGAATTGGACATAGAAATAAGAATTGAGAATCAGTCGTTCCTTGTGGTTAGACCTATACCATACAAACTTGGGTTATTCCACCAGGCAAACTAGATGGCAAAAAAGTAATTGACAGGGATGAGAAAGAAGCAGATTCACAGAAGGAAGCAATAATGAAAGAGGAAATAAGCTCTCTTCCTAAGCATGCAGTGCTGTTGTAGCTTCCTTATCCAGTACTTCTGAGATTGTGTTCCTGCCTTTGACTTCTATGAAATGCCTGTGGATCCTTGAAATAAACTACTTGTTTTATTGTCTTTGCTTAAGGTAGCTTTAGTATTTGCTTATTATTAATAGTCTCAATTAAGACAAATAGTTTGCCTAAGTCACAAAGCTAATGGGTAGTGCAGAGTGAGAGAGAATTCACGTTTCTTTACCACATCTCTGCAGTTTTTCCCATAGCCCTGTAGCTGTTTCTTATATTCCCCAGTCCTCATCCTCTATTCAGGACCCATCCAGCCCTGTCATGAGGGTGGAGCCCACTTCGGGGTTCTCAGATCTCAGAGTTGGGGATGAGACCATTCGGCTTTGCTTCTAGCATATACAGATGTACTCTATCAGGATGCTCCTTGATTCATTAAAATGCTACAAGAAGGAAATGCAGCCAGCTGCCATTCTCCTTGCTCATCATCTTTCCTGGTGTCAGTAACACCTCATTGCAGTTGGCAACGTTGTTGACGTGAGTGACATTAGCCAGAGCACAAATCACGTAGCATCTGCTGAGGAGTGAGAAAAAAAAAAAAAATCACAAACACATTTATAAAAGGGAAAACAGAATCAGGGTGACATCCAGGTTGTCTTTTTGATAGTCTCTGTTTCTGGGTTTGTATTTGGGATAGATGGCTCCGTTTTTTTGGTGTTCCAATTTAACTGTTTCAAAGGTTGTCTGTTAGCTTTATCTCAGAGGAAACTCATAACGTTGAACAGCTATTGTAGAACATGGGTTATAACTAGGATAACCGTGTGGTCCAGTTTGTCCAGGATGATCTTAATTTATAACTATTTTCCTAGAATAATTTTTAGTAGGACCCCTTTCCCTCTCAAACGTGCCCTGATTTGGATGATACATTATTTGATCATCCTAGTAATAGGTGATTGATCACATATGAGGACTCATCCATCACTGATATTTACTGAGCACCTACTATGAATGATTAAAGGTGGTGTGAGGGGGGTGTGTGTGTGTGTGTGTAAGTGTAAATATAAGTAGTTCATAATCTCTGCCCTTAATGAACTTCCTTCCAGTTTAGGGAAGGAAGGAATACAGCAAAATAGAACTGTAACTCCAGGGGACAAAAATCTTCCTAAAGGTAGGACTGGACAATGCAAGCCAACTGATTCTTTGTTTACTTTTCTTGTTGGAGGCATTGTATGCAAGGACAGAGAGTCTGGAGACAGACAGCTTGGGTTCACATTCCAACTCTGCCATTTGCTAGCTGTGTGACAAGGAGAAAAGCGACTCATCAGCCCAAGCCTCTAGTTTCTCAATTACATGTGTGGATGGTAACAGCGTCTTACTTGTATTGTGAGGATTGTGTTATGTGTGGAAGGTGATTATCATAGTGCCTAGTGGAAACTAAGAACTCAGTAAATCAGAGTTGAGATAGGATTCGTAGCAGCATGTCTTTATTGAGTGAAAAATCTTTGGAATCAGACCTTGTCTCTACCATTCAAACTCTGTGACATATTAGGTAGGGCTATTCATAGAATCCCAGCACTGTAAGGCCCTGTACTGTTATCCAGCCCCATCCCTACCATTCAGCAGTGAATGGTTGGTAGGTAAACAACATTCCTTAGAATCATTCATCACATTTCTTCTCTACATTTTCAGATAGAGTTGTGACAGCAAGGCAAACTGTGTGCTGTGGGCTTAGGAGAACAGATGGTGTCAGAAAAATCTAGCATGTGATGGAAAAACATGGTGTGTTCCCATCCAGCAGAGGAAGGGGCAGGAACAGTGTGTACTGAATAATTCCTCTTTCTGAGTGGTGAAGGTGGGAAGTAAAAGGAGTTAGTGGGATATCAACAGCACAGTCCTTCATGGAAAAGGTCTAGAATGCTGCTTCTCTAGAATTTCCTCCCTGGACCTAGAAAGGTATTAAATTTTCTTAAAGGCTGTTTGAACATATGTTTCTTGGAAATGCACTAGGAACTCTTTCCATGAGTTGGTTGAAAAGTTTGGGACATCTTGGGACCTTGTCCAAAGAATATGGGCTCCTCAAAAAAAAAAAAATTAGATATAAAGCTAAACTTATTTAAATTACTGTTATTCACTATGATTATTTAAATTAATGACTAACTTTATTGAGCCCTATATGTCAGATCTGAGCTAAAAGCTCTAGTAAGCATTGTCTTATTAAATGTCTATGACTGCATTCTGACATAAGTGCTATGATAATTCCTATTTTGCTTTTAAGGAAACTGGTTCAGAGAGGCCCAAGGGTCTAAACAACCACTAGGAGGAAAGGCCTTTTACCTAGGCCAATCTGTGTCCAAACGTTATGCTCTTGATTACTATGCTGTATGCTATGATGAACTTGCCCTAAAAAGAATACATTATAGACCTAGCTAAGCAAGATCTTTGATGACCATGGTGTTGAAGGATGGAATAATACTGAATGGAAGAAGAAGAATTAGAATACTGAGAGCTAGAAAGTTATTTCTGGTTTGACTGAATTTTCCTCCTGTTCCCAGTCTAAATTACATGGGGCTCTGGCCTTACAGTTGGGTAGCTAGTCTTGTTTCACAGGGAAGATCTTTTAGTTTTACTCTGGAAAACATTCCAAGATTTTAGCAATAGTAAAGTGCCAGAAAGTGCCAGAAAGTTCTTCCTGATTTTGAATCTAATGTGGTGTTATTTAGTCTAACTGGACGATATGGGTAGGTATTGGAATATAAGTTATTTTTGCTATATTGGGTAATACAGTGATTCCTCATTTTTTTCTTTCTTTTAATTCTTTAGTCTATTAATATTTATGATATGAATTCTCTATGCCAGGCTCTTTGCAGACATAGAGAAGACACAAGGCAAGAAAAAGAGACACAATGCCTATTCTTATTAAGTTTATTATCTTGCTTTGTCCTAGGAAAACAAAAAAAAGATTATGAAATCCTGCTACATTCAATAGTAGGGTATAGTAATTGCATTTTGCCATTCATCTATATTTAAAGTTATTTTCTTGCATATGTTTCTAAATGCATCCACAAGCTGTCTCCTAATAAAGCCACGGAGACATAAGCAGTGTAGTGTTTAATGGCTAATTACCTTGATTCATAAAGGTAAGAGGGTCACAGCTTTGCTGAGTAACCCAGAATATGTTGTTAAATTTCTCCAAGCTTATTTAGTAATTTAGAAAATGACCCTCTGTCCTCCTTTCTCTGCAGGCGAGCCAGAAATATCAAATCATTTTCCACATGAAGATTCATCTGTCCCAGAGTTGAACAAGTGCCTAGAGCCAGAGGACTCTAAAGATCTGGTTTTGAAGAAGCAGCTTTTTCTCCTTTTCCCTGTCTACTTTTGGGTGAGTCACCTCATCTTCCATTAATTGGGAATGCCGTTCCATGTGCTGCCTACCTTGATGATGGCCCAATGTTAGGATCCAGTGAGATGGATTTGAAAGTGCTCTGTGGATTCAGGGTTTTCTAGTTCAGTGGAACTTCAATCTGACAGCTTAGTTGATAGGCATGAAATAGTTTCAAATGGTGTGGTTGTATACTTTGCAATATTAGATGGTTTCTTTGTGAAAAGAGACAAGAAGATGACGATGTGAATTGTTCTCTGAATTCAGATATCACCACAACAAAATGCCTTCTGTAGTACAATTTCTGGTGAGTGACCAAGTTGAAATGCCTGCATCGTCATCTATCAATGCATGAAACAGTCTATTCAATACAGTGAGTTGGTCCTCAAACTTCTGTTTCTCTTCCCTGTTTATGAGACATGTCCATAGCTCCTGACACCAAGTCCCAAAATCTGCCTCCAGATTACAGAGTATGCTCAGAAGGGAGCTGTTCCCTTGTCAACAATGAGCATTAGTACAGCAGTTGGACTGGAAGGAAAAGGCTTTTGTCTATTAGGAAGCCTGAAGAGCTTGGTTGCTAGGCAACCCAGTCTTTAGGCAGCAAATAGTGTATACCACGAGGGAATCCAGGGAGGTGGGCCTGGAAAATAGGGAGAAGCAATTCCATACTCAGAGTCAGCTGAGGTAGGAAAAGAAAAAGCACTGCTTACTACCCAGGTAAAGAAGAGGTGCACACACTGAATTAAGTTGTGCATTTTAGCCTCAAAAGTGTTAGGTACCAACACTCACAGGTAACTAAACTATTATCTGGAAAACTGTGTGACCTTGAGTAGGTGACTTTCTCCAGCTTCAGGTTGTGTGGCCAAAGCACAAAGCCAAGGAGCCAAGTATCACTAACTTCTCCTCATTTCTACCAATGCAGCCACCACATGAACATATACCTCCTTAAATCAGAGAAACGTGATTCTGATCTTTTATATACTGCATTTGCATGAAATGATGGATAGGAGAGGCTATATTACTAAAAACCCTGAAGTAAATGCTCTTTGGAGTTCCTGAAGCTTAAGGTTCTAAATAAAATGACTATTTCCCATGCCTAAGCACAACTAAATATTTACACAGGGCAGAATATGCCAAGATGCAGATATGGGGGAAGTTATCTTTCATGCAGCCAAGTTCTTATAGTTCCTCGCTCCCCAAATATATTCCTCACCCAGCTGCCAGCAGATTCGAACGATGCAAAGTTTGGTACTTTGGGGGAAGTTAAGGCATAAACTACTCCTGAGCCACTTGGGCAGTCTGACATATCAAGTAAACATTCACTGATTCTCGACTTAAGCCTGACAGTTTATTTGAACGCAAAGGAATGAGGCACCTTCCAATGAGATTTGCTATGAAAGCCATCCAGGGTTGAGAACTGGCCTGCGGTTGGCACATGCAGGCCCATGAGTGTTGAGTCATTACAGAGAGAAGGCATTAGGTGGTAAGATTTGCAGATATGCAGATAGACGTTTGAAGCAGGACTTCTTCACTTATTTTAGCTGTTAACCTTGGACATGTTACCTAAGTTCTCTGATGCACAGCTTATTCACCAGTACAGTGGGGACAAGAATGGTATTTACCTCTAAGAGATGCTATGAACTTTAAATGAAATAATGCATGGAAATCATTTAGCAGAGGGCTTGACATATTGTAGACAATGAATAGAGACTGGTGAGCTGGTCCATGGAGGTACTTGGGTCAGGGTCACAGAGTAAAACTGGGCAATATTACAGTTTGGAAGAAAAAACAAACCTCACAGCTCAGGGGCAAGATATTGGCATGGAAAGTCCTGTAGTAGGAGTTGGGAGATCAGGCATCTGCGAGGGTCTAGGTCACCACCAGGCAATTAGAGCCCCAATGTGGAATTATGACAGCTCAGAATTGGTACCAAAAGAGCAGGCATATGCCCAAGACCACCTTCCCAAGCACCATAGAGCTCTACTCCAGACAGAGTTTAGGAAGACAGCTCCAAATCCAGATGCTTCCAGTCTGAAATCTTTTATTTGCAGATAACACTTATCTTTGAGTACTTTCTGAGCCTTTTGTATTCTTGGATTTGGGACTCTTACTCTATGACTGGTCTACTTTGCAGATTCTTTCTTATTGTATAGGCCTTGCTTTACACAATGTATGTCCTTTTTCCCCGTGGGCTACCACTTTCTCACCAATAACAAGAAAGATTGACGTAAATGATCTTTGAATTTGCTCTACCTCACCTTTTATACATTTTTCCTATTTTTTCTCTTAAGATTCTTGGAGCTTGTTACTCATTCACCAGATACATTTTTTTGAGTGTCTACTAGGTGCCAGGTGTTGTCATAGGCACTGAAGATACATACAATTGTAACATTCTAGCAAAATGTCTGCTCTCATGGAGTTTACAGCTCAGGAGATGGACTGTATCAGGTGGACAAAATGTCTGATTATTTCAGGTGGTGGTGAATGCTATAAAGTTCACTGAAAGAAAGAGGAACTGTTTCAATTACCAGTTGCAGTATAAAAACCACCCAATATGTGCTGCCTTAAAACAACAATAATTTATTAATCCTCCTTAATCTGTGAGTTGACTGGACTCAACTGTGTGGCTTTCCTCCTCCAGGTGCTATACCAGAGTTACTTTATGCACCTGAGCTGGGAGGTCAGTTGGGGCTGGAGCATCCAAGATCACCTGTCATCCTGCAGGATCTCTTCACTTTGTCATCATTCTGTACTCCTTCTCAAGCTTCTTTATAGAGTGGCAGCAGGATATTAAAAGCACAAAGCCCATTGTGCAAGTGTTCCCTAAGCATATGTGGTTGTCATGTTTTTTGATGTCCCATTGGCCAAATCAAGTCACATGGGAAAGCCCAGACTCATTGTGCAAGGGGACTATATAAGTGCGTGGAAACAGGGCATGATGGTTCATTAGGGGTTACCAAAGATTGGGGAAGATGACTACTTTATGTTGGAAAGTGGGTGAAACCTCTGATAGTGCTATTTGAACTTAGACCCGAAGGGTATAAGAAGATCAGAGAGAAGAGGATAAACACAAAGGTGTTGAGGTAAGAAAAGCTTGGCATTTTTGAGGATCTGAGACTAGGCCTGTATAACTCATACTTTGTGAGCAAGAGGAAGGAGTGGTTAGAAAATCAAGTCTAACCTCTTGAGGTTGGGCAGAGGCCAGATCTTAAGGCCTTGAGAACAATAGTAGGGGCTTGGATTTTATTCTACATGCAGTGAGAAGCCATTCATATGTTTAAGAAAGCGTCACCTGATACCTGATCTGACTTACTTTTTTTTTAAATTTTATTTATTTTTGTCTGCGTTGGGTCTTCTTTGCTGTGCGAGGACTTTCTCTAGATGCAGCGAGCGAGGGTGGGGGGGGGGGCGTGGGGGGCTACTAAGAAACGGGTCGAATAAAATAGATGGACACCAGGCTGAGGAAGTGAGCACAAGTCAGATTAATCACTAGGGCTCAAGATGTTTCTAGCTGGTTTCCACGGTGAGAGGAGGACCAAGAAATATGACAGATTAAATTGGAGGTTATAAATAATCTAGAGGTGCCTTAAGATGCTGAATGGAAAAGCCCAGAGATAGGCCACAGCCACTCTGCTTGATCTCTCCTTGTTGGTAGAAGATCTGTTCCTAATAGAGGAAAGAGCAATGTCAGGGACAAAATA
This sequence comes from Balaenoptera musculus, assembly GCF_009873245.2. Classification (NCBI taxonomy): domain Eukaryota; kingdom Metazoa; phylum Chordata; class Mammalia; order Artiodactyla; family Balaenopteridae; genus Balaenoptera; species Balaenoptera musculus. The sequence goes on from NC_045787.1 coordinate 127,836,613, forward strand.
ACTCATGTTGCAAAAACTCTCCTGATGGAATCACAGAGAAATGGGCTCATGTTGACTTTATCGATGATTAATTCTTAAAAGAACCTGGTACTTCATTCTCTAAGTTTCCATTTTCTCATCTGAAAAAGGGTTGGTGAGGAGGATTAAATAAGATACTGCTGTATGAATTTTTTTTTTTCTGTATAAAGTATTTGTACTGCATTTGATATCTAAGAACTCTCAATGACTCTTTTTAATATAATCAGTGAAAAAGAAGCATGGATGAACCAAAAATAAAGGGAAAAGAAAAGAAAACAAATACGAAAGTTTTTTCAATTGCATAGCAACCACGTTTCTGAGAATGCTGTATTTCCTTCAAGGAGAGAATCAAATTACATTGAAAGCCATTTACTACCAGCAAAGGTGTGGCTGTCTGAATGTGAATAGCCTGCAGATTTTTTGAGTAGCTCTTGATGTTTATGTTTTCACTAGGCCCAATTTGATGACAGACAGTTGTCTTAAAGTGTCATGGGACCTACAGAGAGAAGATGACTTACCCTACTGGGGGTTCACCCTTAGCTCCCTGACTTTCTGGGTTTGTATAACAGCTTTTTGGGTGAGGGCTGATGAGTTCAGGCTGGGAGTGCGAAGAGGGCACAACTATAAATAGCATTTGCCATGGAGCAGAGTTCAGACCTGTCACTAGAGCTGTTCTTATTTAATCCATAACAGCCACCGCTCCCCAGTTTGCATTTTTCCCTGCCTGACTGGCATCTGTCTTCATATCCTGTGGACTTGAACAGATACAACATGTTTGCTATAGTATTTCTTTTTTTTTTTTTTTTAAAGGGATTTTTTTTTTTTTTAATTTATTTTTGGCTGTGTTGGGTCTTCGTTGCTGTGCGAGGGCTTTCTCTAGTTGCGGCGAGTGGGGGCCACTCTTCATCGCGGTGCGTGGGCCTCTTACTATCGCGGCCTCTCTTGTTGCGGAGCACGGGCTCCAGACGCGCAGGCTCAGTAGCTGTGGTTCACGAGCCTAGTTGCTCCGTGGCATGTGGGATCTTCCCAGACCAGGGCTCGAACCCGCGTCCTCTGCATTGGCAGGCAGATTCTCAACCACTGCGCTACCAGGGAAGCCCTGCTATAGTATTTCTTTATGTTAAGTCTACTCCTTGTGATAGTCCTCTAAGGGGCCAATCAAGGTTAACAAAGCACACATACTGAAAACAATGGGACAACTATGACAAGGCCATGTTTAACATGTTAAAGCTCTAATAGCACATATGCTTACATAACACCGCATTCTACTGATGGGGAATCTGAAGTCCAGTAAAGACCTGGTCACATGGCAGAGAGGAAGGGAATTATTATTCAAGCTCTGGTGTTCTGACTGTAAGTTCAATGTTATTTCTGTACTTTTGGCCTGAATGTTTTAACTTGAGGAGTTGGGATACAGAGAATGATGAGTGTGATGGGGATAATCAGGGAAAACTTCTGGGCAGAAATGAGCCTCAAAGGCCTGATAGGCAAGGGATGGACCAGGAGGGCATTTGAAAGTAGGCCAGGCCACACATATCCTAGTTTGAGAATAAAAACTCACATCTTGCATCTTGGGGTGGAAAATCCTAAGTCTCTCATTTGAAATTCTTTTTTTATCCTTAGGCCGGTAATGTTATTTTCTAGCACGGAATACTTTCCTGTGCAGTAGGTGGTCTGGCTACGGTGCCTAATTTAATCTTTCACTAAATATTTCTTTCAAATACAGTATCTTAGTTGACAGTTATTAAATGCCTGGTTGACACCAGACATCAAAGAATTGGGGAACAAACACGAGGTGCGGCAGATTCATTTAGCAATCAAAGATAACTGCTGGATAAAGAATGACCAGAGTAGATTTATTTTCAGGATGAATGGCCAGTTGCTATGTGAATTGCAATTCCTAAATCTGTCCTCTTCACCAGCCTGCCAGAACACCCCAGAGGCCCCTGTCTGAGGCCTTTCAGAGATTGGCTTTTAAATTCTTACTGCTGCTTCACGATAGGTCCTTTTTGATGCCAAAATGCATTTTCCTCTCATATCTTTCCTCCTCCACCATGCATTTGTTTTTTCTTGTTACCCTAGCTGGTGTAGCAACTGTTAGTTGATAAATTCCTGGGTGGTGAAACTACCTGTGAAAAAGGGATTTGTCAATTGCACGATCCTGTCCCTACCTTCCTTCCCAATCTCAACAGCATCAATTGAAGAGCTAGGAGATTGGCAGCTGATCTGGAATATCAGGCAAGGTCTCATAAAATCATGCTCTTCGTCCTCTGAGTTGAAAGTGTGGCTGGGAGATGCTCTTACCCAAATCTCCACCTCCTCACCCTATACTGTAGGCCTTCCTCTCCATTACATCTTATAGAAGGTTGAGGTAACTGGTGACACTAGTAAAGTTCATTGTATACCATCTCGATCATAAAGCATGATTAGTATTTAGTAGAGAGCAAAGGAGAGTCACGTAGCAAAAATATAAAGAGTCCAGGTTTGGTGGAGCCAATGGTAAACGGAGGAGAGCTTTCCCTGCCTAAAATCATTCTCATTCCTTATCACTATCATCATCATCTTTTTTGTTTTTTTTCTGTGAAGGACCACTCTTTCAGGTCAAACTTAAAACATCTGTGGACCAGAATGACCCTGGGCCTCCCATTTGTATCTTCTTAGTACTTTACAGTTTGTTAAGCAATTTCCTATTTATGTGCATCTGATCCCCAGGAGAACTCACAGAGAGACAATACTGTTTAGTTCTCTTATGTAAATGAGACAACTCAACTCAGTGACCTAAAGGAGGCTGGGGAAGAATTGGGACTCAGACCCAGGCCTGTTACCCACAACTCCAGAGTTCTCTTCATTTTACTATGCCTACCCCTCTTCTTCATTTCTCTACTTCTTTATAATTCACCTTTGCTGTCTAGGCAACCAGGGCCTCGTCCTTCCCCCAGTCATGCAGGGATACTACAGTGATTCCAAGTCTGGGCAGAACTTACCTGAAGTCTCAACAGTTTCCCCTTCCCACCCAACATCTTTTATCCCTGCTCTGACATTCTAAAATGACTATTGCTGTGTTTGCCTATCAGTGAGGGATTCTAGAAGAATAATTGTATACACACCAGGAGTTTCAGCCATCACACTGCCAGAGAGCTTGTGTCACTTTTTTTTTTTTTTTTTTCTTGAGAGGAACAGTAGAACTGAGTGTTTTTAGCTTTTTTTTTTTTTTAATTTTTATTGAAGTATAGTTGATTTACAGTGTTAGTTTCAGGTGTACAGCAAAGTGAATCAGTTTTACATATACATATCTCTACTCTTTTTTTAGATTCTTTTACCATATAGGCCATTACAGAGTATTGAGTAGAGTCCCCTGTGCTACACAGTAGGTACTTATTAGTTATCTATTTTATATATAGTAGTGTATATATGTCAATCCCAATCTCCCAATTTATCCCTCCCCACCCTTATCCCCTGATAACCATGTTTGTTTTCTACATCTGTGACTCTACTTCTGTTTTGTAAATAAGTTCATTTGTACCCTTTTTTAAGATTCTACATATAAGCAGTATCATATATTTGTCTTTCTCTGTCTGACTTACTTCACTCAGTATGACAATCTCTAGGTCCATCCATGTTGCTGCAAATGGCATTATTTTGTTCTTTTTTATGGCTGAGTAATATTCCATTGTATATATGTACCACATCTTCTTTATCCCTTCCTCTGTTGATGGACACTTAGGTTGCTTCCATGTCCTGGCTATTGTAAATAGAGCTGCGATGAACATTGCGGTGCATGTTTCTTTTCAAATTATGGCTTCCTCTGCATATATGCCTAGGAGTGAGATTGCTAGATCATAGGATAGTTTTATATTTAGTGTTTTAAGGAACGTCCATACTGTTCTCTGTAATGGCTGTATCAATTTACATTCCCACCAACAGTGCAGGAGGGTTCCCTTTTCTCCACACCCTCTCCAGCATTTATTGTTTGTAGATTTTTTTGATGATGGCCATTCTGACTGGTATGAGATAATATCTGATTATAGTTTTGATTTGCATTTCCCTAATAATTAGTGATCTTGAGCATCCTTTCATGTGTTTGTTGGTGATCTGTACGTCTTCTTTGGAGAAATGTCTATTTAGATCTTCTGCCCATTTTTTCAATGGGTTGTTTGTTTGTTTTTTGATATTGAGCTGCATGAGCTGTTTGTATATTTTGGAGATTAATCCCTTGTCAGTTGCTTTGTTTGCAAATATTTTCTCCCATTCTGAGGGTTGTCTTTTCGTTTTGCTTATGGTTTCCTTTGCTGTGCAAAAGCTTTTAAGTTTAATTAGATCCCATTTGTTTATTTTTGTTTTTATTTTCATTGCTCTATGAGGTGTATTGAAAAAGATCTTACTGCAATTTATGTCAAAGAGTGTTCTGCCTATGTTTTCCTCTAAGAGTTTTATAGTATCTAGCCTTACATTTAGGTCTTTAATCCATTTTGAATTTATTTTTGTATATGGTGTTGGGAGTCTTCTAATTTCATTTGTTTACATGTAGCTGTCCAGTTTTCCCAGCACTGCTTATTGAAGAGACTGTCTTTTCTCCATTGTGTATTCTTGCCTCCTTTGTCATAGATTAGGTGACCACAGGTGTGCGGGTTTATTTCTGGGCTTTCTATCCTGTTTCATTGATCTACATTTCTGGTTTTGTGCCAGTATCACACTGTTTTGATTACTGTAGCTTTTTTTTTTTTTTTTACATGAACAATTCATAGCCTTAGATATATTATCTGACAATAATCGAAAAAGTAAGTAAAATTTCCTTCAGGTTTCCTCATTTAGAAACTGGCAATAGTAAGTGTAGAGGACAAACTGTGGATGAATAGACTTTGGGTAAGTCTTTTCAACTGCTTACATCTCAGTTTCCTCATCCTCAAAATCGGCAGCCACAGTAGCTAACTTATTGTTCTGAGGATGGAATGAGATAATGCGTCTAAGGCACTGATGCAAGTAAATCTTGAGTGGGTATTAATAATATAACCCAGGTCTGTCAGACTGTAGAACCCGCCATCTTTCTTTCCTTCTGTTGCTTTCTCTCAAGCCAAGCTCTGAAGCACTTAGGGACAGTAGCACCTGCCTGTCCACCATGGTTCGCACCTAATCCCCATATGATTCAATGTATGCTCTCTGACCCCATAATATGAACATGGCCCCAGGCATTATGAATATACACTTTTTTATACAAGAGAGGTAGGTTACTGTTATGTGATACTTCTGTCTGAAACCTGGGATTTCAAAGGCTAGAAAACAAAACATATATGGTTCATTTTCTTATCGGTGTGAATCACTTTTTTAAGTTAAATCATCATCTCTTTTTTAACCCTTTAGCTTGTTTAGGCTTGTTCTGAAAAGTAAAATGTTTCCACTGGTTTGGGGTGAGAAAGCACTCTCTAAATACAGATCTTCCAAAATTCCATAGGAAGGAATAAGTGTGATTGAACTGTAAAGTTATAAGGAAAGTTAGAGAAAATGGAAGCCCAAAATGTAAGGGGCATGACTAAGAAGGGAAGGTATGGGATGAGTATTGATTGAAGTGGAGGTAATTTTTCAACAGAATAAAAATAAGGAAAGAAATGAGATGGTGTAATGAGAGTAAGAAATCACCCAGATAGTGGTTTGTTGGTATGTGATCTACTCTGGCAGTAAAGGAATATATTAAATCAGTAAGTTAACACACAAGTTAAGTACAAGGCTATGAGCCAAGAGTGGATGATGGTTTCCTGGATAGCTGTGGACAAGGTTGTCATTCCCACTGTGAATGAGGCCAGTGAATCATTGCTGAATTCCTACTGGCTGAAAGGGAGTGGGCTGACCCATCCAGGGAAGCTCTGGAGGATGCTTCTGTTTCACAGCACCTCCATCCCAAAAAGCCCTCTGAAATTAGATGTATGGGTAGATGTGTGCTCTAAATGCTCCACAAAGGGAATATCTATCACACCAATGCTTTCCTTCAAGTTAAACTCTAAGGCACTGAGACCATCTGGCCATTCCTTCTGAGACAGTTATTTTTCAAGGCAACAGGCAGTATTTTGTTGTTGTTATTTCTTTTCCTGGTTCCTGAGTTTTTGCCAAGTTAATGCAAATGGAGTTACATGCCTCCTCCTGTGGTGTGGTCATTGTCACCTGGCAGGCAGGTGGGTTCCCAGCTTGGTTGACCCCTTCTCCTTCCCCTGGCTAGAAAGTCCAAGTCACTCAGATCTGATATGGGCTCACAACTGTGTCACTTAACTAGCTGTGAGATCTTTGACAAGATATTTAACTTCTCTAAGCCTCAGTTTCATGACCTATATAATGGGGAACACAACGGTTTAAGTTTCAAAGTTTGGAAAAATTTTCATTTGTGAAAGACTTAGCATTGGTTAGTTTACCTTGATGCTGAATCTGTAGTCAACGTACATCAAACCTAGCTATGAAAAATCTTATAGAAGTTGTGACCCTTTTTATAATATCTATATCTAGCTGACAAAATATAATTTTATTTGGGAAGGAAAAGCTTAGTAAATTTATTTTGAGAAATGACCTAGAACCTGATGCAGTGTCTTTAGCATTCTGGAGAAATAGCGAACAGGAAAAACAATGAAGTTGCTAACCTTAAAATGAGAGCAACATATATACCCCAAGGGCTATTCAATTAATGACTAATTTTCTACCTTTGCAGTGAGAATACTAGAAGGCTAGATAATTCTTAAAGGCTCTGTCATCACAAATTTATCTCAAAATCCCAGAAGCAGAAGAAACTGTATCAAAGATCCTGAATATTCTGTTAGGAGAGCTTTGAGAGTAATCTAGCGTAGCCCAAACCCAGTGCTTGACTTTTCCCTACATTAACCCTCCTAGTTCTGCTTCCATACCTCTGACAGTAGGAGTCATATTACCTTTCAAGGCCATTTATTCTCATCTGGACTTGGACAGCTCAAACTGTTCTATTTAAATTCAATATAAGAAAGACATTTCTGACTCCTTGCAACTTACAGAAATTCAATTCTTGCTGTCACAAGGTACATGATTAATCTTTTCTCCTCATTTGATTCAAAGAGCATATCATAAACCTTAAAATCTTTTCTTCCCAGTTAAATAACCCGAGGTTGTTGAACTATTCTCCATGGGACCTAGTTTTAAGATCATTTTTCCTCTTGGCAAGTTTCCTCTTAAAACACTGACTTGGCAGTCGTGTCTTCCTTAAAGGATGGCACCCAGAAAAATTGCACACTCTTCTAATCTGAATTCTACATCTCATAGTTCTCACAATATCAATTGCATGTCAAATTGTTTCAAACTTCATTCCACTCCTGCCAGGTCACAACTTCCTGTTTCCTAGGTGTACATTTGTTTACACCTTATATTTAAGGTATATGTTTCTTTCTGTTAGTTTATCTGGAGATTATCTTCATATTTTTAAAATCCCCATCTAGAAAAATACTTGCTCATCTCAATGGAGAATATTTTTGTACTGTTAAAAGAACTTGAATTTTGTTATCTTGGGTAAGGTACTTAAACTCCCTTAGCCATTATGTAAAATGGGCATAAAGCTAAAACATACCATACCACCAAAAATGATTGCTGAGAAGATTTAAAAAGTTATTTAAGAAGTTCCTAGTTCAGTGCCAGGCTCATAGTAAGTGTTGAAGAAATGGTCCAAAATATACATTAATAAGGGTAGGTGGTGATTCCCAGAGAAGCCAAATCCATAACCCCTCAAGCAAATAATTTGTATTTTCTCATAAACGCCACATCCCGAAAGTACTTTGTATCGAGACATTTGGCTTTATTTCCTCTGGTTTCATGCCTAAAAGGAAATTGGTTACCAACTTCTGCAAAATAAACTTAGTCTAATACTTCAAGCCTTCATCATCCCGAGGTTGAAATAACTATAGAGGTTGTCTTGATCTCAGTTTTCAAGGCACATGAACTTCCAGGAGAAAGAGAAGGAATATGTTGTAGGAACCATGAAAACTTTATCTTCAGCCTTTTTAGGCATCATAATTCTTCTCATTTTCTTTTTCTTAAAACGTTAGGGGGAGATTTAAAGAAGCTATCAGAAAGAAATAGAACCATCTCTTTAATTGTGGAAGACGCTACGTATACACTATGTTAAGTAAAGAGATTGCCTTCTGGAAGTGAATACTCTTGATGTAAATTGAGATTTAAGAGCCTGTGTTTTAGCTGTGCTATGAAATTAGGCAGCCTAATTGTCTACTGTAGTCAAAATGCTACAAATACTGTTCTGTTTCAGACTACATCCTGGACATTGTTCCCTAGGAAAAACAGGATTTCACATATACAATAATTACAAATTATGTTGTTTATATATTTATAACAATTTAGTAACTAATACCATTTTTTAAATACAGTATTTAATTTACCTTTCCCTTTGAGAGTGGGGATTTATTTTCCCATTTTATTTATTTTTTATTTTTTATTTTTTTAACATCTTTATTGGAGTATAATTGCTTTACAATAGTGTGCTAGTTTCTGCTTTATAACAAAGTGAATCAGTTATACATATACATATGTTCCCATATCTCTTCCCTCTTGCACCTCCCTCCCTCCCACTCTCCCTATCCCACCCCTCTAGGTGGTCACAAAGCACCGAGTTGATCTCCCTGTGCTATGCGGCTGCTTCCCACTAGCTATCTATTTTACATTTGGTAGTGTATATATGTCCATGCCACTCTCTCACTTTGTCACAGCTTACCCTTCCCCCTCCCCATATCCTCAAGTCCATTCTCTAGTAGGTCTGTGTCTTCATTCCCATCTTGCCCCTAGGTTCTTCATGACCATTTTTTTCTTTTTAACTTTCAATATATACGTGTTAGCATATGGTATTTGTTTTTCTCTTTCTGACTTACTTCACTCTGTATGACAGACTCTAGGTCCATCCACCTCACTCCAAATAACTCAGTTTCGTTTCTTTTTATGGCTGAGTAATATTCAATTGTATATATGTGCCACCTCTTCTTTATCCATTCATCTGTTGATGGACACTTAGGTTGCTTCCGTGTCCTGGTTATTGTAAATAGAGCTGCAATGAACAGTTTGGTACATGACTCTTTTTGAATTATGGTTTTCTCAGGATATATGCCCAGGAGTGGGATTGCTGGGTCATATGGTAGTTCTATTTTTAGTTTTTTAAGGAACCTCCATACTGTTCTCCATAGTGGCTGTAATAATTTACATTCCCACTGACACTGCAAGAGGGTTCCCTTCTCTCCACACCCTCTCCAGCATTTACTGTTTGCAGATTTTTTGATGATGCCCATTCTGACAGGTGTGAGATGATATCGCATTTCTCTAATGATTAATGATGTTGAGCATTCTTTCATGTGTTTGTTGGCAATCTGTGAATCTTCTTTGGAGAAATGTCTATTTAGGTCTTCTGACCATTTTTGGATTGGGTTGTTTGTCTTTTTGATATTGAGCTGCATGAGCTGCTTGTAAATTTTGGAGATTAATCCTTTGTCAGTTGCTTCATTTGAAAATATTTTCTCCCATTCTGAGGGTTGTCTTTTCGTCTTGTTTATGGTTTCCTTTGTTGAGCAAAAGCTTTTAAGTCTCATTAGGTCCCATTTGTTTATTTTTGTTTTTATTTCCATTTCTCTAGGAGGTGGGTCAAAAAGGATCTCGCTGTGATTTATGTCATAGAGTGTTCTGCCTATGTTTTCCTCTAAGACTTTGATAGTGTCTGGCCTTACATTTAGGTCTTTAATCCATTTTGAGTTTATTTTTGTGCATGGTGTCAGGGAGTGTTCTAATTTCATACTTTTACATGTACCTGTCCGGTTGTCCCAGCACCACTTATTGAAGATGCTGTCTTTTCTCCACTGTATATTCTTGCCTCCTTTATCAAAGATAAGGTGACCATATGTGCGTGGGTTTATCTCTGGGCTTTCTAACCTGTTCCATTGATCTATATTTCTGTTTTTTGTACCATATTGGCTTGATTACTGTAGCTTTGTAGTATAGTCTGAAGTCAGGGAGCCTGATTCCTCCAGCTCCGTTTTTCTCTCTCAAGATTGCTTTGGCTATTTGGGGTCTTTTGTGTTTCCATACAAATTGTGAAAGTTTTTGTTCTATTTGTGTGAAAAATGCCAGTGGTAATTTGATAGGGATTGCACTGAATCTATAGATTGCTTTGGGTAGTATAGTCATTTTCACACTGTGGATTCCTCCAATCCAAGAACATGGTATATCTCTCCATCTATTTGTATCATCTTTAATTTCTTTCATCAGTGTCTTATCATTTTCTGCATACAGGTCTTTTGTCTCCTTAGGTAGGTTTATCCTAGATATTTTATTCTTTTTGTTGCAATGGTAAATGGGAGTGTTTCCTTAATTTCGCTTTCAGATTTTCATTATTAGTGTATAGGAATACAAGAGATTTCTGTGCATTAATTTTGTATCCTGTTACTTTACCAAATTCATTGATTGGCTCTAGTAGTTTTCTGGTAGCATCTTTAGGATTCTCTATGTATACTATCATGTCATCTGCAAACAGTGATAGCTTTACTTCTTCTTTTCTGATTTGGATTTCTTTTATTTCTTTTGCTTCTCTGATTGCTGTGGCTAAAACTTCCAAAACTGTGTTGAATAATAGTAGTGAGAGTGGGCAACCTTGTCTTGTTCCTGATCTTAGTGGAAATGCTTTCAGTTTTTCACCACTGAGGATGATGTTGGCTGTGGGTTTGTCATATATGGCCTTTATTATGTTGAGGAAAGTTCCCTCTATGCCTACTTTCGGGAGGGTTTTTACCATAAATGGGTGTTGAATTTTGTCAAAAGCTTTCTCGGCATCTATTGAGATGATCATATGGTTTTTCTCCTTCAGTTTGTTAATATGGTGTATCACATTAATTTATTTGAATATATTGAAGAATCCTTGCATTCCTGGGATAAACCCCACTTGATCATGGTGTATGATCCTTTTAATGTGCTGTTGGATTCTGTTTGCTAGTATTTTGTTGAGGATTTTTGCATCTATGTTCATCAGTGATATTGGCCTGCAGTCTTCTTTCTTTGTGACATCTTTGTCTGGTTTTGGTATCAGGGTGATGATGGCCTTGTAGAATGAGTTTGGGAGTGTTCCTCACTCTGCTATATTTTGGAAGAGTTTGAGAAGGATAGATGTTAGCTCTTCTCTAAATGTTTGGTAAAATTCGCTTGTAAACCATCTGGTCCTGGGCTTCTGTTTGTTGGAAGATTTTTAATCATACTTTCAATTTCAGTGCTTGTGATTGGTATGTTCATATTTTCTGTTTCTTCCTGGTTCAGTCTCAGAAGGTTGTGCCTTTCTAACAATTTGTCCATTTCTTCCAGGTTGTCCATTTTATTGGCATAGAGTTGCTTGTAGCAATCTCTCATGATCCTTTGTATTTCTGCAGTGTCAGTTTTTACTTCTCCTTTTTCATTTCTAATTGTATTGATTTGAGTCTTCTCCCTTTTTCTCTTGATGAGTCTGGCTAATGGTTTATCAATTTTGTTTATCTTCTCAAAGAACCAGCTTTTAGTTTTATTGATCTTTGCTATCATTTCCTTCATTTCTTTTTCATTTATTTCTGATCTGATCTTTATGATTTCTTTCTTCTAACTTTGGGGGTTTTTTGTTCTTCTTTCTCTAATTGCTTTAGGTGTAAGGTTAGGTTGTTTATTTGAGATGCTTCTTGTGTCTTAAGGTAGGATTATATTGCTATAAACTTCCCTCTTAGAACTGCTTTTGCTGCCTCCCAAAGGTTTGGGTCATCGTGCTTTCATTGTCATTTGTTTCTAGGTATGTTTTGAATTCCTCTTTGATTTCTTCAGTGATCTCTTGGTTATTAAGTAGTGTATTGTTTAGCTTCCATGTGTTTGTATTTTTTACAGATTTTTTCCTGTTATTGATATCTAGTCTCATAACATTGTGGTCGGAGAATATACTTGATATTATTTCAATTTTCTTAAATTTACCAAGGCTTGATTTGTGACACAAGATATGATCTATCCTGGAGAATGTTCCATGAGCACTTGAGAAGAATGTGTATTCTGTTGTTTTGGGATGGAGTGTCCTATAGACAGCAATTAAGTCCATCTTGTTTAATTTGTCATTTAAAGCTTGTGTTTCCTTATTTATTTTCATCTTGGATGATCTGTCCATTGGTGAGAGTGGGGTGTTAAAGTCCCCTACTATGATTGTGTTACTGTCGATTTCCCCTTTAATGGCTGTTAGTATTTGCCTTATGTATTGAGGTGCTCCTATGTTGGGTGCATAAATATTTACAATTGTTATATCATCTTCTTGGATCAATCCCTTGATCATTATGTAGTGTCCTTCTTTGTCTCTTGTAATAGTCTTTATTTTAAAGTCTATTTTGTCTGATATGAGAATTGCTACTCCAGCTTTCTTTTGATTTCCATTTGCATGGAATATCTTTTTCCATCCCCTCACTTTCAGTCTGTATGTGTCCCTAGGTCTGAAGTGGGTCTCTTGTAGACAGCATATATATGGGTCTTGTTTTTGTATCCATTCAGCCAGTCTGTGTCTTTTGGTTGGAGCATTTAATCCATTTACATTTAAGGTAATTATCAATATGTATGTTCCTATTACTGTTTTCTTAATTGTTTTGGGTTTGTTATTGTAGGTCTTTTCCTTCTCTTGTGATTCCTGCCTAGAGAAGTTCCTTTAGCATTTGTTGTAAAGCTGGTTTGGTGGTGCTGAATTCTCTTAGCTTTTGCTTGTCTGTAAAGGTTTTAATTTCTCCATCAAATCTGAAAGAGATCCTTGCTGGGTAGAGTAATCTTGGTTGTAGGTTTTTTCTCCTTCATCACTTTAAATATGTCCTGCCAATCCCTTCTGGCTTGCAGAGTTTCTGCTGAAAGATCAGCTGTTAACCTTATGGGGATTCCCTTGTGTGTTATATGTTGTTTTTCCCTTGCTGCTTTTAATATATTTTCTTTGTATTTAATTTTTGATAGTTTAATATGTGTCTTGGCGTGTTTCTCCTTGGATTTATCCTGTATGGGACTCTCTGTGCTTCCTGGACTTGATTAACTATTTCCTTTCCCATATTGGGAACTTTTCAACTATAATCTCTTCAAATATTTCTTAGTCCCTTTCTTTTTCTGTTCTTCTTCTGGGCCCCCTATAATTCGAATGTTGGTGCATTTAATATTGTCCCAGAGTTCTCTGAGACTGTCCTCAATTCTTTTCATTCTTTTTTCTTTATTCTGCTCTGCAGTAGTTATTTCCACTATTTTATATTCCAGGTCACTTATCCGTTCTTCTGCCTCAGTTATTCTGCTATTGATCCCTTCTAGAGAATTTTTAATTTCATTTATTGTGTTGTTCATCACTGTTTGTTTCCTCTTTAGTTCTTCTAGGTCCTTGTTAAACGTTTCTTGTATTTTCTCTATTCCATTTCCAAGATGTTGGATCATCTTTACTATCATTATTCTGAATTATTTTTCAGGTAGACTGCGTATTTTCTCTTCATTTGTTAGGTCTGGTGGGTTTTTGCCTTGCTCCTTCATCTGCTGTGTGTTTTTCTGTCTTCTCATTTTGCTTAACTTACTGTGTTTGGGGTCTCCTTTTCGCAGGCTGCAGGTTTTTAGTTCCCGTTGTTTTTGGTGTCTGTCCCCAGTGGCTAAGGTTGATTCAGTGGGTTGTGTAGGCTTCCTGGTGGAGGGGACTAGTGCCTGTGTTCTGGTGGATGAAGATGGATCTTGTCTTTCTGGTGGGCAGGTCCACATCTGGTAGTGTGTTTTGGGGTGTCTGTGTCCTTATTATGATCTTAGGCAGCTTCTGTGCTAATGGATGGTGTTGTGTTCCTGTCATGCTAGTTGTTTGGCTTAGGGTGTCTAGCACTGTAGCTTGCTGGTCATTGAGTGAAGCTGCATCTTGTCATCCAGATGGAGATCTCTGGGAGACTTTTGCTGTTTGATATTACGTGGAGCTGGGAGGTCTCTTGTGGACCAGTGTCCTGAACTTGGCTCTCGCACCTCAGAGGCACAGCCCTGATGCCTGGCTGGAGCACCAAGAGCCTTTCATCCACACAGCTCTGAATTAAAGGGAGAAAGAAAGAAGAGAAAATAAAATTAAATGAATTAAAATAAAAATAAAGTTATTAAAATAAAAAATAATTATTAAGAAAAATTTTTTAAAAGGTAATTAAAAAAAAACAAAAATGGACAGACAGTACCCTAGGACAAATGGTAAAAGCAAAGCTATACAGAGAAAATCACACACAGAAGCATACACATACACACTCACAAAAAGAGATAAAGGGAAAAAATAAATATATCTTTGCTCCCAAAGTCCACCTTCTCAATTTGGGATGATTCACTGTCTGATCACACGGAGCCTGATGCACACCGTGTGTTCTCCCAGCGAAGTTGTCCCTGGATCACGGGACCCTGGCAGTGGTGGGCTGCACAGCCTCCCTGGAGGGGAGGTGTGGGTAGTGACCTGTGCTTGCACACAGGCTTCTTGGTGGCTGCAGCAGCAGCGTTAGTGTTTCATGCCCATCTCTCGTGTCTGCGCTGATAGCTGTGGCCCAGGCCTGTCTCTGGAGCTCGTTTAGGCAGTGCTCTGAATCCCCTCTCCTTGCGCACCCCGAAACAATGGTCTCTTACCTCTTAGATAGGTCCAGACTTTTTCCCAGACTCCCTCCTGGCTAGCTGTCGCACACTAACCCCCTTCAGGCTGTGTTCACGCAGCCAACCCCAGTCCTCTCCCTGGGATCTGACCTCCGAAGCCCAAGCCTCAGCTCCCAGCCCCCGCCCACCCCAGCGGGTGAGCAGACAAGCCTCTTGGGCTGGTGAGTGCTGGTCGGCACTGATCCTCTGTGCAGGAATCTCTCCACTTTGCCCTCTGCACCCCTGTTGCTGCGCTCTCCTCTGTGGCTCTGAAGCTTCTCCCCTCCACCAACCACAGTCTCCACCCGCGAAGGGGCTTCCTAGTCTGTGGAAACCTTTCCTCCTTCACAGCTCCCTCCCACTGGTGCAGGTCCCGTCCCTATTCTTTTGTCTCTGTTTTTTCTTTTTTCTTTTGCCCTACCCAGGTACATGGGGAGTTTCTTGCCTTTTTGGAGGTCTGAGGTCTTCTGCCAGCATTCAGTAGGCGTTCTGTAGGAGCTATTCCACATGTAGATGTATTTCTGATGTATTTGTGGAGAGGAAGGTGATCTCCGCGTCTTAGTCTTCTGCCATCTTGAAGCTCCTCCCCTCCCATTTTACATCTGAGTAAATTGAGGCTACTCTTATTTCATAAACCAAAGTTTTTAGATGGAGGTTATCATTCTTTTCTTCTAAAGAAGAGAAGCAATAAGGACTATTGAGTGAAATACTTATCCGAAGAGTATGACATAATTATAATGCAAGGATGACAGAAATATCCCAGTGCTAATAGAACATTTGCTGTGGATAGTAAGGATTGGTTTCTGTGAACTGTTCTTTCCATCTTTCAACATCCACAATAGATATAAAGGAGTCATTCATACTAAAAGGGGTGCAAAAGTCATTTATGGTGTAAAACTGAGCAAACAGATATTTGCATTTTAATAGTACCTTGATCAAACCCCTTGGTCCTTGCTGAAATCACAGGTTTTCTCCTCTTCAGTAGACTAGGATTTCTTTAACTTCTTGCTTCATGAATGGTCTCCACACAAGCTTGGAAACCATAGATAATTGCCATATAGACATTTAGAGCATAATGTATTGGTTGCATAAGAAATCTACCTTGCCCTGGATGCCACCAATATGGAGTGCACAAGTAAAGATTGTAAGCATTCTGAAAGAAAAGAAGAAACAATGCCAGGTGACATGCCCACATTTTAAGAGCTGCAATTATTTAAACTGATTTACATTTGGAGAGGGTTCTGGACAGGGGATATACATTTGGTAGTCATCAGCATATAGGTGGTATTTACATACTAAAAAGAAATGAGATCAGCAGGGGAATGTGTATGGACAGAGAAAAAAAGAGGACCAAGGATGGAGGCATGGATTGCTTCAACATTTAGAGGTTGGAGAAAAGAAGAGGAAGCAGCATAGGGGGTTAAGATGGAAGGGGTAAAAGCAATACCAGGACAGTGTGGTATCCTGGAAACCACGTGAAGAAAGTGTATCAAAGAGGAGCTGACTTTATATCCAATACCACTGATAGATCAAGAAAGATGAGGAAGGGAAAGAGAACACTGGATTTAGCAACATGTATAGAGCAATGGTGATCTTAATAGAGGGTGGATGAAAGTCAAAACAGGAATGGGTCCAAGAGAAAATAGGAGGCGAGGCTTTGGAAAGAGTAAGTATTATAGAAATCCTTCCAGGAATTATGCTGTGAAGAGAAGCAGAACAATGGGGAGGTAGCTAGATAGGAAAGTAGGATAAAGTTGTTTTGTTGTTGTTTTGGTTTATAAGATGGAAAAAATGTTATAGATATGATTTGATGGAAAAGATCAAATAGAGAGGGAAGACATTACCTGATGATATATTAGAGAATGCATAAAATTGCTGCAGTGACATTCTTGAAAAGGTTCGAGGAGATGACATGCAGTGCACAAGTATAAGAATTGACTAGATGGGAATTTAGAGGGTGCAAAGGAAGGCTTACATTGCCTCACTCTGGAGTCACATGGCAGTGGTCTGAGTTTACCTGCTGACTCTGCCATGCTTAGTACTGACTCCATTGGGTTTTAGGAGGATTAGATGATTTCACATGCATAAGGTACACAGAATAGTGCCTGGCACATAGAAAAAGCACAATAATTAGCAGTTGCTATTATTCTTTCATCATTTGATAAAAAGTCACGTTTTCCAAGATAGTAATGGGATTTACTATCAGATTTAGTCTATTCTGAGCTAGCAGGATCTACCTCTGCATCCTCTGAACTCTGTCTAGAAGGAGAACAGGGATATTCCTAGTCACTCCTCTGGGAGAAGCCTGATATGGTAAAAGGCCTATGCTTGCAGTCTAATATTTTTACTAGTTCTTTATTAGCCTCATTCTAGAAACATTTATGAGCAATTCAGTATATGTTTAACTGCTTTTTACATATATTATTTAATTTTCAATAACTCTTTGAGATAAACAGTATTATTTTGCTCCTGTTACAGAACTAAGGCATTTGAAAGAGAGGTTAAGTACCTTCACCAAGGTGACATCGGACCTGGGTGTGAACCCAGGCAGTTTGACTTTCCTGCCTCCTAAATTGGTCGATAGATAAGTACTTAAAATTTGCATTATGCTTTTTTGGTCCAAGGCATTCTTACCTGATTGTTCCTATATATAGATAAGGATACAGAGAGAAATATTAAATTAACCAAGCCATGCCTTTAGTGAAGAAGGGAGCACACCCATTAGTCATTACCAAGTGAAAGGGAAGCTGAACAAGGCTGCTAAGAAGAAAGTAAAATAGAGTGAGTCATAAAACATTTTCAAAAGAATTCTATGCATAAGAGAAGAAATGTACAAGAATTACTAGGCTATAGCTTAGTATGCTGAACTAGGGTCTCTTACAGAAAAGCCTGAGGATTAATCAGTTAATCATTCTGTGACATTTAATCAAGACCCAGAAATCGAATCAATGGCCGACCCATTGTAACATTGGGGTACTGGTCTGGCTTCTTGCCTGGACTGTCCAATCTTAATTAGCAATTATCTCAGCTGGGTGACCCTTTGCCCCTGGGGAAGGAAAGCTATTCAACAAGGAATAGCTATTTCTAAGTAGAAATTTTACCTTTTGCCTCCGTCACTTGTTATTAGGCAGTGTGTTTATTCAGTTTCCAATGCCTTATTGGGCCCATTTGATGGAAAGATCTGGCATTAGACCAACAATTACTTTAATGAGGAGAAATAATGAAGCTCTCCTAAAGGGAGATAGAAGATCTGAAATTTCCTTCACTTTCATCTCCTTTATAACTTTCTCCCTTTCTGTTATTCTGAAATGTGGCCTTATTTAATTACATTAACTTTAGTTCTTTCTGGACTAAATAGAAAAACAAACCCAACCCACAGTCAAGAAGAATTTTTGTTTCAACTCAAATCTGAGAGTTTTCATTTTATTCATTTTCTTAGGATAAGGATAAACCCCTACTCTGATTCTTTCAATGGTAACTTCTTTTGACTTCTGCTTTGGAAAGTCTTAGATGCAAATTGTTGCTTTGCCCTTGTGCATCCATGGGCAAGTGAATTAATCCTTTTGAGTCTATTTCAGAGGGGATGGTCAGGAAAGGCCTTTCTGTAGAGGTGTCATTGAACTAGGCGGAAAAGGAGCCCACTCCGTGATCATCAAGAGTGAGGACTCTTCTGGAAAAAGAAATAGCAAAGGCAAAACTAGAAGCCACTGTAGCTGGAATGAGTGAGCCACAGGAAGGGTGGCACATGCTAGGTCAGAGAGACAGGCAGAGACAAACCACACAAGGTGTGATCTTGTAGACAGGGCAAGGTTAGGAAGATTTTGCTTTATATGTAAGGGCAATCCATGAGAGGGTTTTAAGCACTGGAGTGACATAATCTAATTTGCCTTACCAAAAAATCTCTTTAGTTTCTATGTAGAAGACTAATTAGGAGTAAATGCAAGTAGAGTGCTTAGTGCAATGTCTGGCTTGTAGTAATTGAGAAGTGTCAGCTATTTCCATCCTTACTATGATTGTTGTCATTCTCAGGGAGGACCATACTCCCTGGGAAAACATGTCAGAATCTTCCATGAGTGGGACCTGGGCCTCAAACCACTAACTCCTTAACCCCCAAAGCTTCGAGTCAAGTTCTATAGGAAGATGTGCTCCTACCATCCCCCGCTCCTAACTGCCCTCTCAGCCTGTGGAGCGTCATCAATGGCCATGGTGTGTGTTGTCCATCTTAGGTATGGTGGGGGTAGAAACAACGTTGAGGACTTCCACATTTATATCTAATCTTCTGCAGAATTATACTGCCATTAGGATCATATCAAATTCAAGCTTGGCATGCAGATCATTAGAGAACTCATTTCTACACTAAATGGAGAAACATAATATTTGCAGATAAGACACTTTTCAAGGAACTCATTACAACCTCAATTTTAAAAGTTGCACAACTGAAAACTAGTTAAATTTTCTAACTTGTGTACTTGCTGCTGTTAATAATACCAAGACGTGGCCTTGGATGACACTGAATGCACAGGGAAGCATCTTGAAAAACTTCATCTCATTCGACCTTCACAACACTGATGACTTAGGTAAAGTTAGATTGATGACTTCTAGTTTGGGGGAAAAAGCAGCAGCATGGGGATTCTGTGACATGTCCAGACCTACAAACAGCGCCTAACTGGGACTCATCATTGCAAATCATAGACTGGAGTTCTTTTTGTCATCCCCAGTGGCTACTGGTACCACTACGTTCACTGCTGTTATGGAGGACAAGAACATTTTAAAGTGCTTACAGAACTGGGATTTCTAAAATGTCATGGTGGAAAAGATACCAGTATTAATTTAATAGTATTCCAATAGGAGGAAAATTCTGAATGGGTACCCTCAACAAACGCAAAATGTATGTCTTAGTAATGTAGGAAAAGCCTAGGTTTTCCTTAGAAACCAAATACACTTGGAATTGATTATATATCTCTTTGGCAAATGAAAAAACCCACTAAGGTTTGGAGGATGAGCTGGCCAGATTTGTTTTGTCTTTTTAATAAAGATCCCCACATAAAAGTAGAGCTGATAGTTTGAGGAAATTCCAGGAATAGACCACATCAGGATTCCCTCTTCTAAAGTGGGTCACATTTTTCTTGTTTGTTTCTTTATTTTGTGAAGTATTTATTAAATTATACATAGAGGGCTGCTCACACACTTGAAGTCAACCATCTGAATAATTTTTTCCAAGTGAATATACACATCCACTGAGATCAAGGTTAACAATATTGAACATATTTTCTTATGCTTATTAGACATTTGTATACTTTCTTTAATGAAATTTCTACCCTAAACTTTTCTCTATTTAAAATAATTATCTTCTTACTCGGTTGTAGGAATTCTTTATATATTCTGGACAGTAGTCATTTATTAGATATGTAATTGGTAAATAGTTTGTGGTTATTCTTCTACTCTGTAGTTTTTATTTACTTAATGATCTATTTTAAAGAGCCAAAAATCTTAGTTTTAATAAAATTCACCTCTTTTTTTCTTTTATGGCTATACTTTTTGGTGTCATATCTAAGAAATATTTGCCTAATCTAAGGTCACAAATGGTTTCTCCTTTGCTTTCTTTTAGAAGTTATATATTTGTAGCTCTCACATTTAGGCTTATGATGCATCTTGAGTTAAGATTCGTGTATAGTGTGAATTAAGGGTCTCTGTTCATTGTCTTTGTATGGATATCCAATTGTCCCAGCACCATTTGTTTAAAAGACTATCCTTTCCACTTTGAATTGCCTTGGCATGACCACAAATATAGGTTTTATTTCTTGACTTGTTTCTGTTCTTTTGATTGGTATGTTTAGCTTTATGTTACTACTGTACCTTTATATGTAAAAGCTAAAAACAAAACCCCCATATACTCTAGGTTCCTGTTTTCCCTTACCCTCATTTCTCTCTTTCCATAGGTACAGGCAAACCCTATGGTTTTTGGCAGCCAATGGAGCTACAAACTCTTGTTATAGGTAGAAAAATATTTTGGTTCTCTAAATTATAAATCAAGCATTGTCATTCACTTAACTTGAGTCCTCTTTGGGAAAATGTACTCTTCTGTCGACTCTGGGCTTCTCTCTAGTGCTGGGGCATGTGGCTTGGACTTGTTAGAGTTGCCTACATTCAGCCCCAGAAAGCTATTTTGAAATGTGAAGAACAGACCTAACCTCATAATTATGTAGAAGAGGAGACTGCCTACATTCTATGGTTTTGAGAGAAATCCAGATTTGGATTCCTTTACTCTCTAGCCTGGAAAACTCACAGTGGGACAGTCTTAGGTTTACAGAGTCAAGAGTAACGAAAGCAGAATTAGAGGTCATGAAGGAGCACTCTTTATACACTCCATAATTTGATTTTAGTGAGAGGGTCATAGGGAATTGACCTGCTGTCTACATGGATGTCCAGTGCTGCTTCCCTCCAACCTAGCCACATGTAACTACTCTCATGTCATTCCACAGTATTATCTTGCAATCAAAGAGAAAAGCATTAATTTCTCAATCACGCTTTCCTTCCTCTCTTCTCATGGCAGTGTATCCCTATTTACAGAACATTGATGATCTAGCTCCAGTGTGAATGCTGTACCCTACTCATGAAGTCTTCTATAATTTTCCCAGTCAGGATTAATATTTATATTTCTGCCCTAATTTTTTACTGAGATAAAATTTACCCCTTTAAAATATACGATTCAGTGTCTTTTATAATAAAGAGTTGTGCATCTAACACCATTATCAAATTCCAGAATGTTTTCATCACCCCAAAAAGAAACTTCATACTCATTAGTAGTCACTCCCCATTCCACCTGCTCCCCAGCTCCTGGAAACCACTAATCTACTTTCTGTCCCTATAGGTTTGCTTATTTGGTACATTTATTTAAAATGAAATCATAAAATGAATCGCCTTTTGTGTCTGGCTTCATTTACTTAGCATAATGTTTTCAAGATTCATCTATGTTGTAGTATGAATCAAGACTTCATTCTTTTATATGTCTGAATAGTATTCCATTGTATCAATATACCATATTCTGTCATACAGAGTGAAGTAAGTCAGAAAGAGAAAAACAAATACCGTATGCTAACACATATATATGGAATCTAAAAAAAAAATATATGGTTATGAAGAACCTAGGGGCAAGATGGGAATAAAGACGCAGACCTACTAGAGAATGGACTTGAGGATATGGGGAGGGGGAAGGGTAAGCT
This sequence comes from Balaenoptera musculus, assembly GCF_009873245.2. Taxonomy (NCBI): domain Eukaryota; kingdom Metazoa; phylum Chordata; class Mammalia; order Artiodactyla; family Balaenopteridae; genus Balaenoptera; species Balaenoptera musculus. The sequence goes on from NC_045787.1 coordinate 127,858,488, forward strand.
GGGACAAAGTGAGAGAGTGACATGGACATATATCCACTACCAAATGTAAAACAGATAGCTAGTGGGAAGCAGCCACATAGCACAGGGAGATCAGCTCAGTGCTTTGTGACCACCTAGAGGGGTGGGATAGGGAGGGGGGGGGGGGGGGGAGATGCAAGAGGGAAGAGATATGGGGATATATGTATATGTATAGCTGATTCACTTTGTTATAAAGCAGAAACTAACACACCATTGTAAAGCAATTATACTCCAGTAAAGATGTTAAAAAAAAAAATATTCTGTTTACCATTTATATTACCTGATAATAAATCTGAGGTGTGGACATTTGAGTTGTTTCCACTTTTTGACCATTATGAATAATGTTGCTATGAACATACAAGTACTAGATTTTATATAGACATTTGTTTTCATTTGTCACTGAGGAACTTCCAAAATGTTCTACAAAGTGGGTGCATCATTTACATTCTCACCAGCAACGTATGAGCATTCAATTTCTTCATAATCTTCCAATACTTGTTATTGTCTCTTTTCAAATATTTTATCCATCTTAGTGGTTGTGAAGTTTTATCTCATTGTGCTTTTGATTTGAATTTCCCTGATGACTGCTGATTATAGGCATTTTTTTTCATGGCTTATTGGCCATTTATATATCTTCTTTAGAGAAATGTCTTTCTTTTTAATCGTGTCATTTACGGCTATAAATTTCTTGCTAAGCATTACTTTAGTTGCATCTTTAAATTTTGCACGTTGTTAGTTTGTTTACATTCATCTTGAAGTGTTTTTAAATTTCCCTTGTGATTTCTTCCTTGGCTCATTGTTATTTATGACGTTAATTTATACATATTTATGAATGTACCAAATTTCCTTCTGTTATTGATTCCTAATTTCATTCCACTGTGCTTGGAAAACATACTTTTTGTGATTTCAGTCACTTAAAATTTACTGAAACTTTTTTTGTGGTCTAACATAGGGGCTATTCTTGAGAATGTTTCAGATGAACACTTAAGAAGAATACTTATTCTAATTGTTGTTGGGTGGAATATTCTATAGGTGTCTTTTATGTTTAGTTGGTTTATACTGTTTTCAAATTTTCTGTTTTCTTGTTGATATTCTGTCTAGTTCTATCCATTATTTAAAGTGGGATATTGAAGTTAGCAACTATTATTGTTGAATTTTCTATTACTCTCTTCAATTCTATATATTGTATTTTACTTCACATATTTTGGGGCCCTGTTTTAGGTGCTTACATTTTCTTGGTAAATTGACTCATCATTATAAAATATTATTCTTTCTCTCTAGTAGCAGTTTTTTTTTTGCCTTAAAGTTGATTTTGCCTGATATTAGTATGACCCTTCCAGCTCTCTTTTAGTCACTGTTTGTGGGGTGTTTTTCATATCCTTTTACTTTTAACCTATTTGTGTTTTTTAGTCTAAAATATATGACTTATAGACAGCATTTAGCTGGATCATGGTTCCTTTTAATCCATTTTGCTAATCTCTGTCTTTCTATTTTTATTTTTTTTAAAAATTATTGAAGTATAGTTGATTTACAATGTTGTGTTAATTTTGGCTGTACAGCAAGGTGACTCAGCTATACATATACATATATATTAATATATTCTTTTTCATATTCTATTCCATTGTGGTTTATCACAGTATATTGAATATAGTTCTCAGTGCTGTACAGTAGGAACTTGTTGTTTATCCATCCTATATATGCTAGTTTTCATCTGCTAATCCCAAACTCTCAATTCTTCTCTCCCCTACCTGCCTCCCCCTTGGCAACCACAAGTCTGTTCTCTATGTCTGTGAGTCTGTTTCTCTTTTGTAGATATGTTTATTTGGGTCATATTTTAGATTCCACATATAAGTGATATCATATGGTATTTGTCTTTCTCTTTCTGACTTACTTCAGTTAGTATGATAATCTCTAGGTCCATCTATGTTGCTGCAAATGGCATCATTTCATTCTTATTTTTTATGGCTGGGTAGTATTCCATTGTATATATATAGCATATCTTCTTTATCCCGTCATCTGTCAGTAAATAATCTCTGCCTTCTTAACTTGAGAATTTAATAAATTTAAATTTAATGTGATTACAGATAAGGAAGGATTTACATCTATTATTTTTGTATTATGTCATATGTCTTTCATGTACCCTAATTGCTCCATTTGGGTTAAATAGATACTTCTTCTTAACCATTTTATTCCCCTTATTGTTTCTTTTACTATAATATCAAGCTATTTCCTTAGTGATTGTCTGAGGGATTACAATTATTATATTTCAGTAGTATACAAAAATTTTGTTCCTATATAGCTTCACTCCCCTCCTTTGTGCTATTTTCCTACAATTACTTCTTTATACATTGTATGAACATTAATATGGATTAATAATTATTGATTTATGCAGTTTTATTTTGAATAAGATAGAAAAAAAGAGTTAAAAACAAAAATGTATGTAGAGTTGACCCTTGAACAATGTGGGGTTAGGGGTGCTGACCCCTGTGCAGTTGAAAATCATATATATAACTTTACCATCTGTGGTTCAGCATGCACAGATTCAACCAACTGCACATTGGGTAGTACTGTAGTATGTGTTTATAGAAAAAAATCCATTCAGTGGACCCATGCAGTTCAAACCCATGTTGTTCAAGGGTCAATTGTATACTCTCCTTTATATTTATCTTGTAGTTATCTTTACCAGTGCTCTTTATTTATGTGAATTACAGTTACTTTCTAGTATATAGCTTTACTTCACCCTGAAGTACTTCTGTAGTATAGAACAGATAAAGATGGTGATATATTCTCTTAGGTTTTGTTCATTTGGGAATGTCTAAATTTCTCCTTATTTTTGGAGAATGGTTTGGCTGGATTATAGAACTCTTGGTTGACAGTCTTTTAGCACTTTGAATATGCCAAGCTACTGCTTTCTGATCTCTATGGTTTCCAATGACAAATCAGCTGTAATTCTTATTGAAGATCTTTGTACATCATCAGTTTCTTCTCTTTTTCTGATTTTAACATTCTCTGACTTTTTATAGTTCAGATACTATGTGTCTGACTTTGTATCTCTTTGAATTTATCCTTTTTGGAGTTCACTAAAATTCTTAGATATATATTTTAGGCATCATTTCTTTAAATATGTCCAATGTCTGTGCTTCCTCAAGGACAGTCTTTGTTCTGATATGGGCCATAGTTTCTTATAAATATCTCTATATCTCATGCTTTTTTTAAAAAATAAAAACAATGTGATAACTCTGGAAATCAGATTCTCTCCCACACCCAGGGCTTGTTGTTGTTTATTTGTTTACTTTTCTTATTTCAGTAAAGTCTCTGCTCAGTTAGATTAGTTGTCACCTAATGATTAGATAGAGGTTTCCTTAAATTCTTAGAAACTGTAAGTCTCCCAGTTGTTGTTGAGGAGCTCTGTGTGCACATTAAGACATACTTTTAATATTCTGCCAGGCAGTTAACAACCCCGACTTAGCCTTCTGCTTCTCCTGCTTCTGCATGCAGAAACTCAGAGTTAGCCAAAAGTAAGAGCTTAGGGTCTTCTCAAGTGGATCCTGAGCACTTACATAATCATGAGCATGAGCACAGCCTTATGTGCCTGACTTTCTAGATACTGTGGAGTATGTCGGCATTTTTCAAAGCCCTCTTTAGACATCTCATTCCTTGGATTTCCTTTTATACTTTTTGGTTAGCCTATTATTTTAGCCCACCTCTTATCTACGGCCTCAGACGTTGAGCTCCATGTTCAGTCAAATAAAGATAGCCTTGCTAGTGGCCTCTTCTAGAAAATCACCAGACAAATTCTCTGATAATGGGGTTTTGAAAGTGCTCCAGTCACATCCTGCTCCCTCGAGTGATTGCCAGGCGTTTGATTTTCAAGGCTACTGTAGTCCTGAGGAGGGCATGCATATAGGACAAGTTAAAATGCCATAATGCTCACTGTTCTTACCTAGATTCAGCTGTTGTTCTTAAATAAACATTCCTAGGATTTCTATAAACTTTTAATTTGCAGAATTCTGAAACAGTTGATTCTGAACATTTATACCAGTGTTCTTACTGCTTTTATGGAAAAGAGGATTTTGAAATATCCTTATTCTGACATTTTTGCTGATGTCTTTAGTCTTTCACTTTTAATGTACCTCTTCTTTGGCACCAGTGAAGTTAGGTGCACACACAATGATACTAAAACACATAACCTTCTTTACTAAGTAAGAGCAGAAATTTTAGATCACTGTGTGCTCAATGGAATGATGAAGTCAGATTGCAAAATAGAATTCAGTGGAGAGACAGAAGATGGTGGCTTGTAAATTAAAAGTTTGAAAATGAGATTATGGAGGAGTTGTGGTTATTGTTACTCATAAGGTCTAGGAAAGGGGTAGGAGAAAAATACTGAAAAAAGAAAAGTTTGGGAATTAAAGGTCCAGGGAGTTTAAAACTTCCCTATGATGACTTTAAAAAAATATTTTATTTATTTATTTATTTATTTATTTATTTTAACATCTTTATTGGAGTATAATTGCTTTACAATGGTGTGTTAATTTCTGCTTTATAACAAAGTGAAGCAGCCATACATATACATATATCCCCATATCTCCTCCCTCTTGCATCTCCCTCCCACCCTCCCTATCTCACCCTTCTAGGTGTCACAAAGCATCAAGCTGATCTCCCTGTGTTATGGGGCTGCTTCCCACTAGCTATCTATTTTACATTTGGTAGTGTATATAAGTCCACGTCACTCTCTCACTTCGTCCCAACTTACGCTTCCCACGCCCTGTATCTCAAGTCCATTCTCTACGTCTGCGTCTTTATTCCTGTCCTGCCCCTAAGTTCTTCATAACCATTTTTTTTTTTTTAGATTCCATACATATGTGTTAGCATACAGTATTTGTTTTTCTCTTTCTGATTACTTCAATCTGTATGACAGACTCTAGGTCCATCCACCTCACTCCAAATAACTCAATTTCATTTCTTTTTATGGCTGAGTAATATTCCATTGTATATATGTGCCATTTCTTCTTTATCCATTAATCTGTCGATGGACACTTATGTTGCTTCCATGTCCTGGCTATTGTAAATAGAGCTGCAGTGAACATTGTGGTACATGACTCTTTTTGAATTATGGTTTTCTCAGGGTATATGCCTGGTAGTGGGATTGCTGGGTCATACGGTAGTTTGATTTTTAGTTTTTTAAGGAACCTCCATACTGTTCTCCATAGTGGCTGTATCAATTTACATTCCCACCAAAAGTACAAGAGGGTTCCTTTTTCTCCACACCCTCTCCAGCATGTATTGTTTGTAGATTTTCTGATGATGGCCATTCTGAGCGGTATGAGGTGATACCTCCTTGTAGTTTTGATTTGAATTTCTCTAATGATTACTGATGTTGAGCATCCTTTCATGTGTTTGTTGTCAATCTGTATATCTTCTTTGGAGAAATGTCTGTTTAGGCCTTCTGCCCATTTTTTGATTGGGTTGTTTGTTTTTTTGATATTGAGCTGCATGAGCTGCTTGTGAATTTTGGAGATTAATTGTTTGTCAGTTGCTTCATTTGCAAATATTTTCTCCCATTCTGAGGGTTGTCTTTTCATCTTGTTTGTGGTTTCCTTTGCTGTGCAAAAGGTTTTAAGTTTCATTAGATCCCATTTGTTTATTTTTGTTTTTATTTCCATTTCTCTAGGAGGTGGGTCAAAAAGGATCTTGCTGTGATTTATGTCATAGACTGTTCTGCCTATGTTTTCCTCTAAGAGTTTGATAGTGTGTGGCCTTACATTTAGGTCTTTAATCCATTTTGAGTTTATTTTTGTGTATGGTGTTAGGGAGTGTTCTAATTTCGTTCTTTTACATGTAGCTGTCCAGTTTTCCCAGCACCACTTATTGAAGAGGCTGTCTTTTTTCCACTGTATATTCTTGCCTCCTTTATCAAAGATAAGGTGACCATATGTGTGTGGGTTTGTCTCTGGGCTTTCTATCCTGTTCCATTGATCTATATTTCTGTTTTTGTGCCAGTACCATCCTGTCTTGATTACTGTAGCTTTGTAGTATAGTCTGAAGTCTGGGAGCCTGATTCCTCCAGCTCCGTCTTTCTTTCTCAAGATTGCTTTGGCTATTCGGGGTCTTTTGTGTTTCCATACAAATTGTGAAGTTTTTTGCTCTAGTTCTGTGAAAAATGCCAGTGGTAGTTTGATAGGGAGTGCATTAAATCTGTAGATTGCTTTGGGTACTATAGTCATTTTCACAATGTTGATTTTTCCAATCCATGAACATGGTATATCTCTCCATCTATTTGTATCATCTTTAATCTCTTTCATCAGTGTCTTATAATTTTCTGCATACAGGTCTTTTGTCTACCTAGGTAGGTTTATTCCTAGGTATTTTATTCTTTTTGTTGCAATGGTAAATGGGAGTGTTTTCTTAATTTCACTTTCAGATTTTTCATCATTAGTGTATAGGAATGCAAGAGATTTCTGTGCATTAATTTTGTATCCTGCTACTTTACCAAATTCATTGATTAGCTCTAGTAGTTTTCTGGTAGCATCTCTAGGATTCTCTATGTATAGTATCATGTCATCTGCAAACAGTGACAGCTTTACTTCTTCTTTTCCAATTTGGATTCCTTTTATTTCTTTTTCCTCTCTGATTGCTGTGGCTAAAACTTCCAAAACGATGTTGAATAATAGTGGTGAGAGTGGACATCCTTGTCTTGTTCCTGATGTTAGAGGAAATGGTTTCCATTTTTCACCATTGAGGACAATGTTGGCTGTGGGTTTGTCATATATGGCCTTTATTATGTCGAGGTAAGTTCCCTCTATCCCTACTTTCTGGAGGGTTTTTATCATAAATGGGTGTTGAATTTTGTTGAAAGCTTTCTCTGCATCTATTGAGATGATCATATGGTTTTTCTCCTTCAATTTGTTAATATGGTGTATCACGTTGATTGATTTGCATATATTGAAGAATCCTTGCATTCCTGGGGTAAACCCCACTTGATCATGGTGTATGAACCTTTTAATGTGCTGTTGGATTCTGTTTGCTAGTATTTTGTTGAGGATTTTTGCATCTATGTTCATCAGTGATATAGGCCTGTAGTTTTCTTTCTTTGTGACATCTTTGTCTGGTTTTGATATCAGGGTGATGGTGGCCCTGTAGAATGAGTTTGGGAGTATTCCTCCCTCTGCCATATTTTGGAAGAGTTTGAGAAGGATAGGTATTGGCTCTTCTCTAAATGTTTGATAGAATTAGCCTGTGAAGACATCTGGTCCTAAACTTTTGTTTATTGGAAGATTTTTAATCACAATTTCAATTTCATTTCTTGTGATTGGTCAGTTTATATTTTCTATTTATTCCTGGTTCAATCTCGGAATGTTGTGCTTTTCTAAGAATTTGTCCATTTCTTCCAGGTTGTCCATTTTATTGGCATATTGTTGCTTGTAGTAATGTCTCATGATCCTTTGTATTTCTGCAGTGTCAGCTGTTACTTCTCCTTTTTCATTTCTAATTCTATTGATTTGAGTCTTCTCCCTTTTTCTCTTGATGAGTCTGGCTAATGGTTTATCAATTCTGGTTATCTTCTCAAAGAACCAGCTTTTAGTTTTATTGATCTTTGCTATTGTTTCCTTCGTTTCTTTTTCATTTATTTCTGATCTGATCTTTATGATTTCTTTCCTTCTGCTAGCTTTGGGGATTTTTTGTTCTTGTTTCTCTAATACTTTAGGTGTAAGGTTAGGTTGTTTATTTGAGATGTTTCTTGTTTCTTGAGGTAGGATTGTATTGCTATAAACTTCCCTCTTAGAACCTCTTTTGCTGCATCCCATAGGTTTTGGGGTGTTGTTTTTTCATTGTCATTTGTTTCTAGGTACCTTTTGAATTCCTCAGTGATCTCTTGGTTATTTAGTACTGTATTGTTTAGCCTCCATGCGTTTGTATTTGTTACAGATATTTTCCTGTAATTGTTATCTAGTCTCATAGCATTGTGTTCAGAAAAGATACTTGATATGATTTCAATTTTCTTAAATTTACCAAGGCTTGATTTGTGACCCAAGATATGATCTATCCTGGAGAATGTTCCAAGAGCACTTGAGAAGAAAGTGTATTCTGTTGTTTTTGGATTGAATGTCCTTTAAATATCAATTAAGCCCATCTTGTGTAATGTATCATTTAAAGCTTTTGTCTCCTTATCTATTTTGTTTTTGAATGATCTCTCCATTATTGAAAGTGGGGTTTTAAAGTCCTCTACAATGATTGTGTTACTGTTGATTTCCCCTTTTATGGCTGTTAGCATTTGCCTTATGTATTGAAGTGCTCCTATGTTGGGTGCATATATATTTATAATTGTTATATCTTTTTCTTGGATTGATCCCTTGATCATTATGTAGTGTCCTTCCTTGTCTCTTGTAACATTCTTTATTTAAAGTCTATTTTATCTGATATGAGTATTGTTACTCCAGCTTTCTTTTGATTTCCATTTGCATGGAATATCTTTTTCCATCCCCTCACTTTCAGTCTGTATGTGTCCCTAGGTCTGAAGTGGGTCTCCTGTAGACAGCATATAGATGGGTCTTGTTTTTGTATCCATTCAGCCAGTCTGTGTCTTTTGGTTGGAGCATTTAATCCATTCACATTTAAGGTAGTTATCGATATGTATGTTCCTATTACCGTTTTCTTAATTGTTTTGGGTTTGTTATCATAGGTCTTTTCCTTCTCTTGTGTTTCCTGCCTAGAGAAGTTCCTTTAGCATTTGTTGTAAAGCTGGTTTGGTGGTGCTGAATTCTCTTAGCTTTTGCTTGTCTGTAAAGGTTTTAATTTCTCCATCAAATCTGAATGAGATCCTTGCTGGGTAGAGTAATCTTTGTTGTAGTTTTTTCTCCTTCATCCCTTTAAATATGTTCTGCCACTCCCTTCTGGCTTTCAGAGTTTCTGCTGAAAGATCAGCTGTTAACCTTATTGGGATTGCCTAGTATGTTATTTGTTGCTTTTCCCTTGCTGCTTTTAATATTTTTTCTTTGTATTTAATTTTTATGGTTTGATTAATATGTGTCTTGGTGTGTTTCTCCTTGGATTTATCCTGTATGGGATTCTCTGCAATTCCTGCACTTGATTGACTATTTCGTTTCCCATATTAGGGAAATTTTCAACTATCATCTCTTCAAATAGTCCCTTTCTTTTTCTCTTCTTCTTCTGGGACCCCTATAATTCGAATGTTGGTTTGTTTAATGTTGTCCCAGAGGTCTCTGAGACTGTCCTCAATTCTTTTCATTCTTTTTTCTTTATTCTGCTCTGCAGTAGTTATTTCCACTATTTTATCTTCCAGGTCACTAATCCGTTCTTCTGCCTCAGTTATTCTGCTATTGATTCCTTCTAGAGAATTTTTGAATTTCATTTATTGTGTTGTTCTTCATTGTTTGTTTGCTCTTTAGTTCTTCTAGGTTCTTGTTCAACATTTCTTCTATTCTCTCCATTCTGTTTCCAAGATTTCGGATCATTTTTACTATCATTACTCTGAATTCTTTTTCAGGTAAACTGCCTATTTCCCCTCATTTGTTTGGTCTGGTGGGTTTTTACCTTGCTCTTTCATCTGCTGTGTGTTTCTCTGTCTTCTCATTTTACTTATTCTGTTTCGGGTCTCTTTTTCACAGGCTTCATGTTCGTAGTTCCTTTTGTGTTTGGTGTCTGTCCCCAGTGGCTAAGGTTGGTTCAGTGGGTTGTGTAGGCTTCCTGGTGGAGGGGACTAGCGCCTGTGTTCTGGTGGATGAGCCTTGCTCTTGTTTTTGTGGTGGACAGGACCACACCCTGTGTTTTGCAGTGTCTGTGACCTTATTATGATTTTAGGCAGCCTCTCTGCTAATGGGTGGGGTTGTGTTCCTGTCTTGCTAGTTGTTTGGCATAGGGTGTTCAGCACTGTAGCTTGCTGGTCATTGAGTGGAGCTGGGTCTTAGCATTGAGATGGAGATCTCTTGGAGAGCTTTCGCCGTTTGATATTATGTGGAGCCGTGAGGTGTCTGGTGGACCAATGTCCTGAACTCGGCTCTCCCATCTCCTAGGCACAGGTCTGACACCTGGCTGGAGCACCAAGACACTGTCAGCCACATGGTCCAAGTCTACAGTTGCTCCCAAAATCGTCTGTCTCAATTTTGAAGTGATTCATTGTCCATTCAGGTGTATCTGAGATGCAGGGTACATCAATTTGATTGTGGAGATTTAGTCCACTGCTCCTGAGTCTTTTGGGAAGTCTGAGTTCTTCTGCCAGCATTCAGTAGGTGTTCTGTAGGAGTTATTCCACATGTAGATGTATTTCTGATATTTGTGGGGAGAAAGGTGATCTCCGTGTCTTACTCCTCCACCACCTTGAAGGTCTCCTCCCTATGGTGACTTTTTAATTCACTAAAATCTAGGAGAAAGGTCAAATAGGGAAAGACACTGAACCAAAGTTTTTATGTATTTGAGCACAATAATGTGAGATTCAAGTGGGAGTTTTAGGGGGGAAAAAAGAAGAGCTGGAAGTAGAAATGAAAAGCAAGTAGGACACACCTCAGGCCTCTGGTAGGAGAGATGTGGGGGGAGAAGACCTGCCATGAGAAGGCTTCAGAGTAGCACTGTCCTCAGGGGAGATCCAGGTGTCTATGAGAGTAAGAAGGTGATGAACATTTCTTGAAGACCTCAAAGGTATGGGGAGTTTGTGGGAACAGCTCACAGGACACAGTGAGATGGCTGCAGGATATGGGGGAGGGGAGGAACTGGGGTCAGCAACAGTGATATACATACACAGTCATGTAGGTATTAGTACCTGGAGGAAAATGGGTTCCCAAGGAGCCCTGGGTTTCTCTTGGTGACAGTCACAAGGTGATGCATATGAGGGGGTGGAGAGTGATGGGGATTTCCTAGGAGCATAAGGAGATCTACAGTTCAGGCTTTACTGTTTCTTAATGCAGGGTCGAGTTGAGGTGCCTCTAATTGAGTGAATAACTCTTGCCCTGTGATGATGGAGGCACCTAGCTTCCTTTTGCCCATAAATTCCCACTCCTGTGTCTGGGTTCAGTGTAAGACTTAATGACAAAATCTTTACTGACCATCACCCATTTATGAGCTCTACTTTCTCTGAATCGGCCTTGCAATCAATTTCTTTTCATGTAGTTTTTGTATGTAAGACCAGATCTCTTCAGCTAATTATCAAGCTTCTGAAGTACAGAAGGCAGCCTTAACTAAGCAATTTCTTACAGTTACTTACACGTCAGCATATGGCCTAAGAGGTCTCAACCCCTTTTTTCTGCTATAACATACACAACACATGCTGTTTCAATGAGTGATATTTTCCCATGGGTACACTCAGATCTTGATGAAGCCTCAAAAATTGATATAACTATATGATCATACCTTCTAAGTGCTACAGTAAGTATTAATTACACACCAGGAATCATTCCCCACGGAAGGTTGTTGTGGCATAGATGCTGTCCATGCAGAGCGCTTCTCAACATCCTAGTTGTAACTCCATGCCTTTCCCTCCCTGTTTACAAAGCCTACCATAGTAAGAGTGACATAATTGCAATGATAACCTTGTGCCCACTCTAATCTTTATCATTTTCCATAGTACTTTGCTATAGGGGAAGACTATTCAAGACCTACCTTACAATTGTTTGAGGACATTAGTGTTATGACCGAACATTGAGAACTACTGTGCTTGAAAAGTTTGGGAGATACATCTGAGTACCTATAGTTGATGTTTTGCATTTGTGACCTGTCCTGTGGTTATCAGTAATCTAAATTCCTTAGGCAGTGAATTGAGTACATTCCCTTTTTACCTTAGGAACACCCAATGAAAAATTTTTCTTCTCTTGCAGTAACTATGCAGATTCATCAGGTTTGTATTCTGGTTTCACCCCTTAAGAGCTTTATGGTACTTTGGCAGGTTAATTAATTTCTTTGCCTTCAGTTTCCACATCTTTAAAATGAGCAAAATAATTTAAATGAGTACATACCTCATAGGTTTATCGTGAGGATTAAGTGAGTTAAAACATATAAAGTGCTTAGAACAGTACCTACTACTGAGTAAGTACTCAATAAAGGTTATTTACTAAGATGTATTTCATGGGCTACACTTTACACTTTAAGTTGCTTTATTTTAAAATGGAAGGATTTTCATAGAGTCTTCCACAGTGTTTCTTTGCTCTTTCTTTCCCCCCACCCCAGCTTTATTGAGCTATAACATATATTGACATAGAACATCACATTATGTAAGTTTAAGGTTTACAATGTGATGATTTGATACACACTACATATACACACACACACACACACACATATATATGGAGGAGGTAATTGCAATATTCCAAGTAAAATCTGATGCTGACATGGATTAGGGTGGTGTCAGTGTAGGTGGTGAGTAGTAGTAAGAGTATGGATATATAAACTGAAGATGGAGCCAATAGGATTTCTTGAAAGATTAGATGTGGAATGGGAGAGGAGTCAAAGAAAACTTCATGGTTTTGGCTTGAGCAACTGGAAGGATGGAGTTTCCATTGACAGAGATGTAGATAAGTCTAGATGGATCCGATCTGGCCAAGAATTGTGGGTTGGGGGGAAGTCCCAAGGTAAGTTTGAAATGCTTGAGATGGCTATTAGACACTCAGATGAAGACATTAAATAAGAATATTGGTATTGGGAGGGTTTCATGACAGACATAAAATTCTAAAGTCATCAGCACAAGGGAGTGAGTGTAGACAGAAAAGAGAAGTCCTAGAATAAGCTCTGTATTACTTCTACTTCACCATGAAAATTTTCTGGAGATGAAAAGAAACCAGCAAGGGCTATGTGAAGCCCTTGACAGCAAAGATAGATGGAAGGAAACAAGGAGAGTATGTATTTTTGGAAGCCAAACATAGAAAATGTTTCAAGAAAGAGTAATCAGTGTAACATGCTGCAATGGACAGATCATTAAAGCAAGTGTCCAGATTGGGGGGATAAAAGCCTAAGAAGAATGGGTTCAGGAGAAAATTAGAAGAAGAGGAGACAATAAGTATAAATAAGTCTTTTAAGTAAGTAGTTTTGTTATCAAGGAAAGCAGAGATATGGGGTGATAACTAGAAGGATAAATGAGGTCAACAATAGTTCCTTAAGATGAAAGAAACTGCAACAGTTGTGTATGCTGATGGGAAAGATCCAATAGAGAAAAGGAAATAAACGTCTCAGGAGGGAGTTGGGGGAGAAGTGCTGGAGCTATGTCCTTATTGGGCAAGATGGGATGGGGTCTAGTGCACCAGTGGAGGTGCTGGTCTTTTTTTTTTATGGCTGCATTGGGTCGTCTTTGCTGCACACAGGCTTTCTCTAGTTGCAGCGAGCAGGGGCTACTCGTCCCTTGTTGTGGAGTACAGGCTCCGTAGTTGTGGCACATGGGCTTAGTTGCTCTGTGGCATGTGGGATCTTCCCAGGTCAGAGCTCAAACCCATGTCCCCTGCACTGGCAGGGGGATTCTTAACCACCGTGCCACCAGGGAAGTCCAAGGTGTTGGGCTTTGATGGAAGTACAGAGGGCTAATTTCAGGGAAGGAGATCCAGACTCTGGGGACAGATTTCCTGGGGTCAACTCTTAGCCTCCACATACCATACCTTTGAGTAACCTATTTAACCTCTCTGAACCTCTGGGGGGCTTGAAAAATACTCAGCACGGGGATCAATTAGCTATCATTGTTTTAAGGTAAAATCAAGCTTAACAGCTTTGCTAACAACAAAAGCAAAACTTTCTGCAGGTTTCCTGGATTAACCGTCTACAGTATATGCTTTTTCTAAAATTTGAGTTAATACTCCTCCCTCTGCCATATTTTCCAACGGCACACACAGATTTGTGTATTTCGCACACACTTTGCCTTGTACATGACATGGACTACTCAGGAAGGTAATTATCCCAGCAAACTAAGCTGTGTGAAAAGATAAACTGCTTAATGGATTAAAATTGCATATTTTATATAACCCAGTGGCACAAACATCCTCATTGCGCTTGTTCCGTGTTTCACAAATCTCTCCAGGACATCAACTGCTTTGAGCTTTTCCATCATCACTGTTTTTTCTCTGGTGGTAGAATCTCTTTTCCTCTCTTTCTCTCTGCCGGCAACCTTTTTGGACCAGTGTTAATAAGAGAGCCAAGTAGCTTAGTGAGCTAAGTCAGAGCCATTTTCCACTGAAGCAGCCTTTCTATCTTAGCTGCAAACCAAATAAGTTGCTGCCTCTACACTGGTCCAGGAAGTTTTGCAATTGAAATGGGAAAATCATTTGGGGAGCAGGGTGCTGATCAGATTGTCAGACAAAATAAGTCCATTTTGTCCTCAGTGAGGCAAGAGATACTGCTGTTAGAAAGGAGGAAAAATGGATGTAATTAAGTCAGTCACAAAAGGTCTAAAGTCTGTCCCCAGAGATTTTTACTAAGACAGTATGCATTCCTCACTTCTACAATGAGCAGATTTTCAACTTCCTCAATGCTGGGGATGGACAAGGGACTTGACAAAAATTACTTTCATTTTTAGGGTTTTGTATTCTACACTTTTGATAGTTATTTCCCCTCCACAAAACCCGTGACTTTTACCCCACTCTAGTAGCATCAGGAACACCTGAAGCATAGTCCTTGAGATTTCACATCTTCACCTTCTCTGTTGACTTGAGGTTGCTCTCTTTCCTTGCCTTCTTGTTTCTTATTTCACTTTAGTGACTACAGGGCTAGACATATAGTAGGTACTCAATAATTACTGCCTGAATGCTGAAAGGTATTGAAACAAACCATTAATTTTGTTAAATCCAATACCTCTAAAAGCCCAAAACTCCATTTCACATATCAGTTCCCTGCTAGACTGGAAATTTCCATGACTCTAATCTCCATGAGCACAGAGTGTCCATGCCCCCTATACTCAGAGCCTGGCACATCACTGGCCCCAAGTGAGTAATAATCGACCAACTGACTTCTCTAAGTGTTCTGGAGGGATGAGAGTGTCCAAATGAGAAGGAGGAATCCAGAAGAGTCTTATCTGGTAAGAGCACGTATTTAGACTTTGTGAATGTGTTTGCATTCCAAACATGTTATCAGCTCCGTCTAAAAATCTAAACCTTTACTTTTGCAGAGCACCTCCTCATCCTTACCCTCTCACTTACATTAACTCTAAATCATACATTGAACACTGAGCTCCATAAAACAAACTTTGATAAACTCATAGGGCGTGGGGAAGAAGCCATCCAAGATCGCTCCAGATTCAAAAGCTGACTGGAAGCGTGATGATGTGGGGACCCGGGTTGTTGGCACTGGAAATGGTGCTCCCTGGGCTGCCAGGAAAACAAACAGTTATCATGCAGAAAAGGGAATCGGATTATGGTGCTCTGTTCTAGAAGGAGGAGTTAAGTGGTGGAATTTACAAGGACATAAATCTACAGACAGACAGACATTGACGGTTGCTGTATGATACAGTGAATTCTTCCAAGGAACTGTTCAAAAAAGGTCTAGGTAACAATATCAGAGAAAAAAATTTTTGAGTCACAGAAGTGATAATTTAAGATCTTTAAGATTCCTTTCAACTTGAAAAACCAAGTGCTGAAGAAATACACACACAAATCTATGATAATAAGTAAATATAATTAAGTACTTAATATGTGCCAGAAACTATGCTAGCCCTTTAAATTAATTAACACCATATTCATAACAGCCTTATGTTCTTATACCCATTTTAAAGATGTGGAAAGTAAGTTCAGGTAAATTCCCCAAAGACACCTAGTAGGTAAGTATCAGAGCTGAGATTCAAGCCAAAGCATCTGACTCTAGAGCCTGCATTGTAACCCACTACACTCACTTCCTTTTCCTATGAAAGAAAATAATGAGTTCTTACCATCAGCGAAGCTCTTCCTTTTAAGTTACAATACTCCAAAGGCTTCTCTGAGCTTGGATGTTTTAGCTGAGACCTGGAGAGTAGAAGATAGTTTTAGAATAAGGGTAAAAGTCTTCTAAGAACAGGGAACATCACTTGACACTGAATGTTTCCAAAGAACCAGAAGGAGACAACTGTCAAGGGGGCAAACTGAGGAAGAAGGAAAGGGATTCATAATAAGGTAAGAGTTCTAGGCTGTGGTCAGGTCACACAGGCTGTACTTAAGGGCTTTGGATTATAACCTAGTACAGTGGAAAGGTCTATGACAAGGGAAGGATGGATAGCATTAACCTGTTTTACAGATGAGGGAGAAATCCCAGTAAAGGGAATACATTTCCTAGGGTTCTTAGCAGGCTGATGTGAGAGTCAAAACAAGATTGAGAAGATAACCATTATTGTTGTAAGGCACTGTGATGGGGGGAGAAATGTTTGTTACTGTGGCATAACCAAGCAAAAGCTGAGTCATACTCTACGGGTTACAGAAGGGCTGTGAGGATGGGTGAAAAAGAGTGATGTAGGCTAAAAAGGAACAGCATTTGCAAAGACTCTGAGGAGGTAAATGGTATGATATATTGTGGATCCCAAATGGCAAAAGTTTTCTAGTCAGTCAAAGGAGAGATTGGTACAAGAGGAAATTGAAGAATTAGGCTGGGTCCAGATTCCATAGGGCCTTGTAGGTATTTTAAGAATTTTACATTTAATCCTAAGGGCTTTAGGAAGCCAATATTCAACAAGATAATCAATAGATTTACTTTGCAAGCCATAAAGCACTAACAGATATATTTTACATTAAAAATAAATGAAACCTTTTTACATTGAAAGTTGCAGTCATCATAACTCTTTACTCCTAAGCTGTCTAGCATAAGTAAAAACGAAAGATCTTCTCCTAAGTAAGCACAATATTGTTACCATATTTAAGCAAATTAACAATACTGAAATAAATAATGTTTGAAAATTTTTATAATATTTTTGGGGAATAAATAAAAGGCTGAGCCTCACAGAAAAGAAAGCCCCAAATATAACAAAGTTTTTTTGCACTAATCATTTGATAAACACATTCATATAACCCAAGCATAGACCTCTGACTCTAAGGGTTCACAGAAATCATGTAATTTTAAATATGTCACAAGCTATTGACTTACCATTTACAGAGACGGGCCTAGAAATGATGTTTCTGACTGCTAGCTCAGTTCAACACCAACATCTCTGTGGGACAGCTTGGGGAATCTCCCTTGTTTTCAAGGGTAACAAGGGAATCAACATAGGCCAAGTTCTACCAGAAATCACTGCCTCTCCAGCTAATTCATTTTTAATATATCAGTCTGAAGTGTAGCACTCCATCAACATGTTTCATCTCTGTCAACTTTCTGGAGGGCTTCAGATGGCATGGTTAATTCCCAGGCATCCCTCTTGCCTCTGTAACAAGTGGTTAAACCTAGACATAATTTAGGGTCCTGGACCTAGTCATGAGGCACTGTTTAAAGCCAGTATTTTATCCATGGGTCCGATGGGAATATTGCTTATAACAGTTTAATACAGTATCATAGCAGTTTATTTTCAGATTCCTGTACCAGTGCCCTCCCTCTCTTTCACTTCCCTAAATGCCACAATAAGATATGTTTCCTTAAGCCCTAAGAAAGGCCCAAGGTACAAGGTAAAGAAGACAATCAACCATTGCTATACTACCTACAAGTTTCAGTAGCTGTCAGTTTAACGTCATAATAAATCAATAAATGCATATGCATTTCAAACTATACATTGGCTTAGAGCTTTCCTGTCTTTCAGTAGCCCAGAGAATATATTCAAAACAAATAATTTAATAAGGAATTTTAGACCCTCCATTATGTCTCCTTATGTTCTCTCTGTGTTCATGCATTTCTTTTGAACTCCAGACTTATATTTCTTACTCTTTATGGGCCAAAAGCTTGCACCTGTGCTGGAAGATTGTTAATTGGACATCTCCTCCATTGAAGTAGCATGAAATCCAATATGCCACTGTTTGGTTTCGAGTTCAATAATTGATGGTCCCACACCACATCAAGTTCAGGACCAGTGGAGAAAAAACACAGGAACAAGACCAGGCCCCAAATATTAGCAGATTCCTGGTAAAGTTGGATAGGAGAAGGAGCCCTGGTTCTGGTTCCAAAGTGCCATTGCTAACCCCCCTCATACATCTCAAATTATATTTAACTACCCAGTCATATGCCAAGTAGCAAAAACATTGCAGGTGCTTCAACAGCTCTAATGTGCTTGGGTTGAAGCCTGAGCCTACCACATGTGCAGGGGGTGCACATGTGCATGTATGCACACATGCAGATCTCAAGACAACAAATCGAGGAGAGCCAAGCACTTTCCAAATTTCTTTTCCCTATCTATCTACCTCAATAAGATGGTGGAGTAGGAGGATCCTGAGCTTACCAACCCCCACTGCCTGCCATGAACACATCAAAACTACGACTACTTATAGAGCAACTTTCTCTGAGAACAACCTGATGGCTAGCAGAACAGCTCTTCTACAACCAAGGTTATAAAGGAAGAACCATATAGAATATGGTAGGAGGAGAGCAGAAGTGATCTAGGAGAAGTATCCCTGGTGGGAGGAGACCTAGAAGAGGAGGGAGTTATCACAGGCTCCATTATCCTCCCTAAAAGGTGAGAGGTTCAAGCTCCAAACTGGGCATCCCAGCCCTGGGAATGAGCCTCCTTGGGGCTTACCAAAGGGATGTAGGAAACCGAGACTCTGCTCTTAAAAGAGTGCACACACACACACTTGTTTGCTCCCAGTCCTGGTACAAATGAAGGCAGCAGATTGAAAACTGCCTGATTGCTCTGGTTGGTCTGACAAGACCTCCCCTGCATGCTTCACAGTCTGCACTAGGCTTGCTCCTGCTTCAACCCCTCCTGCTCTGGCACTTCTCCTGGCCAAGGTGGAGACTGCCATCACACGCACCAGGAAGAAGCATAAGTTGCTCAGAACTGTGGTTTCAGCATGTTGGGCCCCAATCCCACCCCCAATCAATGCAGAGATTGACATTACCACATAGGGGAGAAGCAGAGCTGGCTCATAACTGTAGCTCCAGCCCCACGCTCAATCAAGGCTGAGACCCCCATCACACTATGGAGAAGCCCAACTCTCTCAGGGCTGCTGTTCCAGCCCCTCAGGCCCTGATCCAGTCCCCAACAAGGCAGTGGCCACCATCAAGAAACCCCAGCTTACACCAGGCTTCTGTGCTAGCCCCTCTGACCCCAGTCCTATCTGCCCCCCACCAAGGTGGCAGTCATCAACACACCCCAGGAAAAGAAATATAGCCCATGTTCACTTCAGATGCAGCTCTCTCACCAAACCACTAGGTTCACAGAGATTACATAGGGACACTCCCGTACAAGGACACACCTTCAAGATCAGGATAGGTAGCTGTTTTACCTAATATCATAGAGACAAACAGAGGAAGTCCAACAAGATGACAGAGGAATATGTTTCAAATGAAAAACAAGATAAATTGAGAGGAAAAAAAACCCTAATGAATTAGAGACAAAATAATTTACCTGATATAGAGTTCAGTATTTATAAAAATGCACATTGAACTCAGGAAATGAATAGAGGAACACAGTGAGAACTTAAAGAACTAGAAAAAATAACCAATCAGAGCAGAATAAAGTAATTACAATGAAAAATACACTAGAAGGAATTAACAGCAGATTAGGTGATATAGAAGAATGCATAAGCAACCTGGAAAACAAAATAGTTAAAATCACTCAGACAGAAGAGAGGGGAAAAAAAGGAGAGTTTAAGGGACCTCTGGGACAACACCAAACATACTAGCATTTGTATTTATACAGTTCACAGGAGAAGAGAAAGGGGCAGAAAATGTATTTGATGAAATTATGAGTGTAAACTTCCCTAGTCTGAAGAAGGAAACAGATATCCAGGTCCAGGAAGCACAGAGAGTCCCAAACAAGGTTAACCTAAAGAGATCCACACTAAAACATAGCATAATTTAAAAGGGCAAAAGTTAAAGAAAGAATTTTAAAGGTGGCAAGAGAAAGCAAAGAGTCACATACAAGGGAACCCACCTAAGACTATCAGCTAATTTTTCAGCAGAAAATTTGTAGGCCAGATGGGAGTGGCATGATATACTTAAAGTGGTGAAAGGAAAAAAATAAGCAACCACGATATTCTATCCAGCATGGTTTTTAATCAGAATTGAAAGAGAAAGTTTACCAGACAAGTAAAAGAGTTCATCACCACTAAACTGGTCTTATAGGAAATGGTAAAGGGTCTTCTTTAAGCAAAAAAGAAAAAGCCTACAACAAGCTGTAAGAAAATATATGAAGGGAAAAATCTTACTGGTAAAGGTTAATATATAGTAAAGGAAGTCAATCAACCACTTAAATAAGATATTATAAAGGTTAAGAGACAAAAATTGTAAAATCAAATATAACTACAATAAACATTAAGTGATAGCACTAAAGATGAAAAATATGACACCAAAACATAAAACATGGTGGGGGAGGTAAAAAATATAGCGCTTTTAGAGTGTGTTTGAACTTAAATGACTACCAGTTTAAAACAAGCAGATACAGTTATAGGTTGATATATACGAACCTTTCGGTAACCACAATTCAAAAGCCTACAATAGATGCACAAAAAACAAAGAGAAAGGAATCCAAACATAACTCTAAAGAAAATCATCAATCCATAGGGAAAAGACTAAAAGAAGATGAAAAGAACAGAGAAGAACCCAAAAAAACAATGAGAAAAGTAACAAAGTGGCAAAAGTACATGTCTATGAATAATCACTTTAAATGTCAGTGGAATAAATACTCCAATCAGAAGACATAGGGTGGCTGAATGGATAAAAAAACAACACCTAACTATATTTGTCTACAAGAGACTCACTTCACAGTTAAAGATACACAGAGACTGAAGGTGAAGGGAGGTAAAAAGATATTCCAAGCAAATGGAAACAAGAAGAAAGCTGGGGTAGCAATATTCATATCAGACAAAATAGACTTTAAAACAAAGCCTATAACAAAAGACAAAGAAGGGCATTATATAATGTTAAAGGAGTCAATCCAAGAAGAGGATATTATTTTTGTGAACAGATATACACCTAATATAGGAACACCTAAATATATAAGCAAGTATTAACTTACATAAAAGGAGAAATTGACTGTAACACATTAATAGTATGGGACTTTTACATCAATGGATAGAACATCCAGACAGAAAATCAATAAGGAAACAATAGCCTTCAAAAACATATGAAACCAAATAGACTTAATAGACATCTATACAATACATCCAAAAGCAGCAGAATATACATTCTTTTCAAGTGCACATGGGATTTTCTCCATGATAGAGCACAGGCTAGCCAGAAAACAAGTCTCAATAAATTTAAGAAGACTGAAATTATATTAAACATCTTTGTCAACCACAGTGGTATGAAAGTAGAAGTCAATTACAGGAAGAAAAATGGGGGGAAAATAACTACAAACAGGTGGAGACGAAACAACATGCTACTAAAAGACCAATGAGTTCAATGAAGAAATCAAAGAAGAAATCAGATACCCTGACAAATGAAAACGAAACAAAACTTCCCCAAATCTATGGAACTCAGCAAAAGTAGATCTAAGAAGGAAGTTTATAGTGATATAGAGCTACCTCAAGAAACAAGAAAAATCTCAGATAAATAAGCTAAATTTCCATCTACAGAAATTAGAAAAAGGAGACCAAACAAAGCCCAAAGTTAGCAGAAGGAAGGAAATAATAAAGATCACAGAGGAAATAAATAATATATAACCCCCCCCCCAAAAAAAACAGTAGAAAAGGTCAATGGAAGTAACAGCTGGTCTTTGGAAAATATTAACAAAATTGTCAGACCTTTAGTTAGACTCATTAAGAAAAAAGAGAGAAGGGCACAAATAAACAAAAATAGAAATTATAGAGAAAAATTTATATCCAATATAACAAAAAAATAAATACTCATAAAAAAATACTATGAGCAGTTACATGCCAACAAGTTGGACAAACTAGAAGAAATGGATAAATTCCTAGAAACATATAATCTTCTAAGGCAGAATCAGAAAGAAATAGAAACATTTCAACAGACTGATTACTAGTATTGAAATTGAAGGAACCTCTCTAGGCAGGGGAAATGGGAAAAGCAAACTAAAAACTACAATAGATACACCACAAAAAAGAAAAAGCAACCCAAACACAATACTAAAGATGGTCATCAAACCACAAGAGAAGAGAACAAAAGAGGAAGGGAAGAAAAATGACCTACAAAAACAAACCAAAAGCAATTAAGAAAATGGCAATAGGAACATACATATTGATAATTACCTTAAATGTAAATGGATTAAATGCTCCAACCAAAAGACATAGACTGGCTGAATGGATACAAAAACAAGACCCATCTATATGCTGCCTACAAGAGACCCACTTGAGAACTAGGGACACATACAGACTGAAAGTGAGGGGATGGAAAAAGCTATTCCATGCAAAAGGAAATCAAAAGAAAGCTGGAGTAGCAATACTCATAACAGACGAAACAGACTTTAAAATAAAGACTGTTACAAGAGACAGGGAAGGACACTAGGTAATGATCAAGAGATCAATCGAAGAAGATGTAACAATTGTAAATATACATGCATCCAACATAGAAGCACCTCAATATATAAGGCAAATGCTAACAGCCACAAAAGGAGAAATCAACAGTAACACAAAACTAATGGGGGAATTTAACACCCTAATTACACCAATGGACAGATCATCCAGACAGAAAATTAATAAGGAAACACAAGCCTTAAATGACCCATTAGACCAGGTAGACTTAATATTTATAGGACATCCCATCTGAAAGCAGCAGAATACACTTTCTTCTCAAGTGCACATGGAACACTCTTCAGGATAGGTCACATCTTGGGTAACAAACCAAGCCTTGGTAAATTTAAGATAACTAAAATCATATCAAGCATCTTTTTTGACCAAAAGGCTATGAGATTAGAAATCAATTACAGGAAATAAAAACTGTAAAAAACCCCACAAACACATGGAGGCTAAACAATCTGTTACTAAATAACCAATGGATCACTGAAGAAATCAAAGAATAAATTTAAAAAATACCTAGAGAAAAATGACAATGAAAACATGATGATCCAAAACTTATGGGATGCAGCAACAACAGTTCTCAGAGGGCAGTTTATTGCAATACCATTTTACCTCACAAAACAAGAAAAATCTCAAATACACAACCTAACCTTATACCTAAAGGAACTAGAGAAAGAAGAACAAACCAAACCCAAAGTTAGTAGAAGGAAAGAAATCATAAAGATCAGAGCAGAAATAGAGATGAAGAAAACAATACGAAAGATCAATGAAACTAAAAGCTCATTCTTTGAGAAGATAAACAAAATTGATAAACCTTTAGCCAGACTCATCAAGAAAAAGAGGGAGCAGTTTCAAATCAGTAAAATTAGAAATGAAAAAGGAGAAGTTACAATGGACACCATAGAAATACAAAGGATCATAAGAGACTACTACAAGCAACTATATGCCAATAAAATGGACAACTTGGAAGAAATGGACAAATTCTTAGAATCTCCCAAGACTGAACCAGGAAGAAATAGAAAATATGAACAGACCAATCACAAGTACTAAAATTGAAACTGTGATTAAAAATCTTCCAACAAACAAAAGTCCAGGACCAGGTGGCTTCACAGGTGAATTCTATCAAACACTTAGAAAAGACTTAACACCTATCCTTCTGAAACTATTCCAAAAATTGCAGAGGAAGGAACACTCTCAAACTCATGCTATGAGGCCACCATCACCCTGATATGAAAACCAAAGATACCACAAAAAAAGAAAATTACAGGCCAATATCACTGATGAACAAAGATGCAAAAATCTTCAACAAAATACTAGCAAACAGAATCCAACAAAACATTAAAAGGTTCATACACCATGAGCAAGTGGGCTTTATCCCAGGGATGCAGGGATTTTTCAATATCTGCAAATCAGTGTGATACATCACATCAAAAAACTGAAGAATAAAAACCATATGATCATCTCAATAGATGCAGAAAAAGCTTTTGAAAAATTCAACACCCACATATGCTAAAAACTGTCCAGGAAGTGGGCTTAGAGGGAACCTACATCAACATAATAAAGGCCATATATGACAAACCCACAGCAAACATCATTCTCAATGGTGAAATACCAAAAACATTTTCTCCAAGATCAAAAACAAGACAAGGATGTCCACTCTTGCCACTTTTATTCAACATAGTATTGGAAGTCCTAGCCGCAGCAATCAGAGAAGAAAAAGAAATAAAAGGAATCCAAACTGGAAAAGAAGTAGTAAAACTACGTTTGCAGATGACATGATATTATATATAGAAAATCCTAAAGAAGCTACCAGATAACTACTAGATCTCATCAATGAATTCAGTAAAGTTGCAGGATACAAAATTCATACACAGAAATCTCTCACATTTCTATATCCTAACAATGAAAGTTCAGAAGGAGGAATTAAGGAAACAATCCCATCTACCATCACATCAAAAAAGAATAAAATACCTAAGAATACACACCTATCTAAAGAGGCAAAAACCTGTACGCAGAAAACTATACGATACTGATGAAAGAAGTCAAAGGTGACACAAACAGAAGAGAGATATACCATGGTCTTGGATTGGAAGAATCAATATTGTGAAAATGACTATACTACCCAAAGCAATCTACAGATTCCATGCAATCCCTATCAAATTACCAATGGCATTTTTCACAGAATTAGAACAAAAAATGTTACAATTTGTATGGAAACACAAAAGACCCCAAATAGCCAAAGCAATCCTGAGAAAGAAAAACAGAGTAGGAGGATCAGACTTCCTGACTTCAGACTATAATACAAAGTTACAGTAATAAAAAAACGTATGGTACTGGCATAAAAACAGAAATATAGATCAATGGAACAGGATAGAAAGCCCAGAGGTAAACCCCCACACCTATGGTCACCTAATCTAGGAGGCAAGAATATACAATGGAGAAAAGACAGTCTCTTCAAGAAGTGATGCTGGGAAAACTGGACAGTTACATGTAAAAGAATGAAATTAGAACACTCCCTAACACCAGACACAAAAATAAACTCAAAATGAATTAAAGACCTAAATGTAAGGTTAGATATTATAAAACTCATAGAGGAAAACATAGGCAGAACACTCTCTGACATAAATTGCAGCAAGATCTTTTTCAATCCACTTCATAGAGCAATAAAAATAAAAACAAAAATAAACAATTGGGATCTAATGAAACTTAAAAGCTTTTGCACAGCAAAGGAAACCATGAACAAAATGAATAGACAACCTACAGCATGGGAAAAAATATTCACAAATGAAGCACCCAACGAGGGATTAATCTCCAAAATATAGAAACAGCTCATGAAGCTCAATATCAAAAAAACAAACAACGCAAAACAAACACGCCAATCTAAAAAATGGGCAGAAGATCTAAATAGACATTTCTCCAAAGAAGACATACAGATGGCCAAAAAGCACATGAAAAGATGTTCAACATCACTAATTATTAGAGAAATGCACATCAAACTAAAATGAGGTATTACCTCACACTGTTCAGAATAGCCATCATCAAAAACAATAAATGCTGGAGAGGGTGTGGAAAAAAGGGAACCCTCCTACACTGTTGGTGGGAATGTAAATTGGTACAACGATTATGGAGAACAGTATGGAGGTTCCTTAAAAAACTAAAAATAGAGCTACCATATGATCCAGCAATCCCACTCCCGGAGAAAACCATAATTTGAAAAGATACATGCACCCCAATGTTCATTGCACCTCTATTTACAATAGCCAGGACATGGAAGCAACCTAAATGTCCATCGACAGAGGAATGGATAAAGAAGACGTGGTACATATATACAATGGAATATTACTCAGCCTTAAGAAAGAATGAAATAATGCCATTTGCAGCAACATGGATGGACCTAGAGATTATCATACTGAGTGAAGTAAGTCAGACAGAGAAAGAAAAATATCATATGACATTGCTTATATGTAGAATCTAAAAAAAAATGAATTTATCTACAAAACAGAAATAGAGTTACACATGTAGAAAACAAACTTATGGTTACCAGGGGGTAAGGGGGAGGAGGGATAAATTGGAACATTGGGATTGACATATACACACTACTATGTATAAAATAGATTACTAATAAGGACCTACTGTATAGCACAGGGAAATCTACTCAATACTCTCTAATGACCTATATGGGGAAAAAATCTGAAAAAGAGTGGATATATGTATATGTATAACTGATTTACTTTGCTGCACACCTGAAACTAACACAACATTGTAAATCAAATATACTCCAATAAAAATTTTTAAAAAAAGAAATTGAATCAGTAATCAAAAAACTCACAACGAACAAAAGTTCAGGACCAGATGGCTTCACAGTGGAATTCTATCAAACATTTAAAGAGTCAATACCTATCCTTCAAAAGCCATTCCAAAAAATTGAAGAGGAGGGAACACTTCCAAACTCATTCTATGAGGCCAGCATCACCTTAATATCAAAACCAGACAAAGACACTACAAACAAAGAAAATTATAGGCCAATATCTCTAGTGAACATAGACGCAAAACTCTTCAGCAAAATATTAGTGAACAGAATTCAACAATACATAAACGGGATCCTATATCATGATCAAGTGGGATTTATTCCAGGGCTGCAAGAATGGTTCAACATATGCAAATCAATCAATGTGATACACAACATTAACAAAAGGAAGGATAAAACTACATGATCATCTCAATATATGAAGAAAAAGCATTTGACAAAATTTAACATCAATTGATGATAAAAACTCTCACCAAAGTGGGTACAGAGGGAACGTATCTCAACATAATAAAGGCCATTTATAGCAAACCTGCAGCTAACATCATACTCGATGGTGAAAAGCCTTTCCTCTAAATTCAGCAGCAAGACAAGGATGCCCATTACCACCATTTCTATTTAACGTAGTATTGTAAGTCCTATCCACAGCAATTAGGCAAAGTAAATAAATAAAAGGCATCCAAATTGGAAGGGAAGAAGTAAAACTGTCACTATTTGCAGATGACAAGATACTACATATAGAAAACCCTAAATCTCCACCAAAAAAAAATATAAGAACTAATAAATATATTTAGCAAAGCTGCAGGATACAATATAGATAAATCTGTTGCTTTTCTCTACAGTAATAATTAATTACCAGAAAGAAAACAATTCCATTTATAAACAAATCAAAAAGAATAAAATACCTAGGAATACTCTGAAAACTATAAGACACTGATTAAAAAAAATTGAAGATGACACAAAGAAATGGAAATATATCCTGTTTTCATGGATTGGAAGAATTAATGTTGTTAAAATATCCTTACTACCTAAAGCAATCTATAGATTTAATGCAACCCCTATCAAAAAACCCATGACATTTTCACAGAACTAGAACAAATAATACTAAAATTTGTATGGAACCATGAAAGACCCCAAATAGTCAAAGCAATCTTGAGAAAAAAAGATCAAAGCAGGAGGGTATACATGCCCAGACTTCAGACTATACTACAAAGCTACAGTAATTAAACCAGTATGGTAGTGGTACAAAAACAAGACACATAACTCAATGGAACAGAATAAAGAACCCAGAAAGAATCCCACATTTGATCAATTAATCTACAACAAAGGGAGTATGAATATATAATAGGCAAAAGACAGTCTCTTTAATAAATGGTGTTGGGAAAACTGGTCAGCTACATGTAAAAGAGTGAAACTAGAACCTTTTCTCATTCCATATACAACACTAAACTCAAAATGGATTAAAGACCTATTTGTAAGACCAGAAATTATAAAACTACTAGAAGTAAATATATGCAGTACATTCTTTGATATTTATCTTAACAATATTTTTTTGGATATGTCTCCTCAGTCAAGGAAAACAAAAGCAAAAGTAAATAAATGGGATCTAATCAAACTTAAAAGCTTTTGCACAGCAAGGGAAATCAACAACAAAACAAAAAGTCAACCACTGAATGTGAGGAGATGTTTGTAAACAATATAACCAATAAGGGGTTAATATCCAAAATATATAAAGAACTCATACAACTCAATATCAATTAAAAACACAATTAAAATTAGAGGACTTGAATAGTTATTTTTCCAAAGGAGATATATATATATAGCCAACCAGCACGTGAAAAGATGCTCAACATCACTCATTATCAGGGAAATCCAAATCAAAACCACAATGAGATATGACCTCACACCTGTCAGAATGGCTATCATCAAAAAGTCTACAAATAACAAATGTTGGAAAGGATGTAGAGAAAAGGGAACTCTCATACACTGTTGGTGGGAATGTAAATTGGTGCAGCCACTATGGTAAACAGTATGAAATTTTCTTGAAAACTAAAAACAGAACTCCCATATGATCCAGCAATTCCACTCCTGGGTATATATCCAGCAAAAACTAAAACACTAATTCAAAAAGATACATGCATCCCAATATCCATAGCAGCATTATTTACAATATCCA
Organism: Balaenoptera musculus; assembly: GCF_009873245.2. Lineage (NCBI taxonomy): Eukaryota > Metazoa > Chordata > Mammalia > Artiodactyla > Balaenopteridae > Balaenoptera > Balaenoptera musculus. The sequence goes on from NC_045787.1 coordinate 127,886,986, forward strand.
AGGTATGGAAGCAACCTAAATGTCCATCAACAGATGAATGGATAAAGATGTGATGCATGTGTTATGCATGTGTATATATGTGCATACATACATGTATACATACATTCACACCCTATGAAATATTAGTCATAAAAAAGAACGAAATTTTGTCATTTGCAACAACTTGAATGGACATAGAGGGTATTTTGCTTAGTGAAATAAGTCAGACAGAGAAAGACAAATACTGTATATTTTCAGTTATATGTGGAATCTAAAAAATAAAACAAGTGAATAAATACAACAAAACAAAAACAGACTCACAGGTACTGAAAACAAACTAGGGGTTACCAGAGGGGAGAGGACTTGGGGGAGGGGCAAAATAGATGAAGGTGATTGAGAGGTACAAATTACTAGGTATAAAATATAAGTTACAAGGATGTAGTGTTCAGCACAGGCAATATAATCAATATTTTATAATAATTTTATACAGATTACAATCTATAAGAAATGTCTACTCACTATGCTGTACACTTGAAACTAATATGGTATGTATACTTCAATAACATTATGTATAAATTGAAATTTATGAAAATTTTTTTCTATAAACACAAGGCTCTGTATGTTATTTTTTCTTCTGAATTGAATTATAATTATAATTGTCACTATTACATAATTGTTTAAAAGAATATAAATATATTTAATATTTTGATAAAAATTATTAAACAGAAAAATAAAACAATTGCAATTTCCAAAAACAATATTTTCTTTTTGAAAGAAGAAAAAACTGAGAGGACTGAAAGAAGGAGAGGAACTTTCTCCCTAACACATCCCTAAGTTCCTAATTTAAAAGGCAGCAGGAATACAGGGAAAAAGAGAAAACGGTCCTCTCTTACAGCCCCAAACTGGCCTCAGTTCACATATTTCCTCTCTTGGTTAATATCATTACCCTTTACCCAGACCTTTATGCTAGAATCCTGTAAGTTCAACTCTTTCCTATCTTTCAGCCCACACATCCAGTGAATTACTGGGCCTCAGAGATTTTCACCTCTGAAAATTTCTTCTCTTACAACTCCATTGCTACAAAATCACTTGCCGCCATCATCCTCTCCCATCCATTCAAGTGAAACAAGTTCTAATCATAGTAGTTCAGAGCATGAACCATGAATCAGATTATATCATTTGGAGCCTGGCTCCATCACTTATCAGCTGGGTAACCTGACCTTAGGAAAATTGTTTAACCTCTCTGAGTCCCAGTTTCCTTAGCTTTAAGTAGAGAAAATAATAGTACCACATGATTGTAGTGAGGAGTAAAAGAAATACTGCTAATAAAATCCTTAAAATAGGACCAGGCACATATAGTAAAAATTTTTAAATGTCGGGTACTATTATCACTATTTATAATTACTAGTTTTTTGAATTTGAAAAGCAAATTTGGGGCAATGCCTATAGTATTATCCTGTTTTTATACAATAAACTGTATGTGTACATGTGCACATGTTTTTCTATGTTTTGATTGCAGATAAAAGTATAACATGATAAATACCAAACTGTTAACATTGGTTATCTAAGAGGTGCAGCTTGGGGTTAGGTGAGAATAGTGGATATTATACACTTTTCTTAACACATCAATGTCTCGTTTGATTTTTTACAATGAGCATGTATTTTTTGTCAATTAAAGAAAGTCTCCCAAAATCAATCTAGCATCCACTTATTTTGTAATTTTTGTGTTTTTATAGTTATCAGATTCTGAGAATTAGAAGTGTTAATTGCCTACTCAAAATCTTTACTTAGAGAATGAAATGCGAATACATTAGTATGTTTATACAAAACTCTTTCTAACCAAGCAACTCAATTTACTCTTCTAATCGCTTCTATTACCACTCACTACTTACTACTTTCACATCTTCACCCACACTATTTTCCCCCTCACAATGCAGGACATCTCTCACCTTAAGCATTCCATCATTCTTCATGCCATAGGATATGCCATTTCCTCTGCCATAAATGCCCTTCTCTAATTTTTGGCTGTGTCATTGTGTGATTCCTCCCCCACCTTTTTTTTTTTTTTTTTTTTTTTTTACACTGTGAGAAAATGTGATTTTCTGCCAGTAGGTTTCTTCCTGCTGCCTCTATTCCCAGTTACATTACCTCTTCTAAACCACAGCCATAAATGACACTGAGTGGTTTGAGAGCTGCTTTAAAAGTTAGATTCCAAGGCCTATAAGCCTCTACTACTATTCACTTTGCTTTCCCATTTAGCCTTGTTTCTGTCTGGAGTCCTGCAGATTAAGTTAGGATCCTGCCATCATGTCAGATTAATCACCTGGGTAAGTCTGAGCTAGTCCAGGAAATTCAAGATAGGGAAATTGTAATCCAATTATATTTCTAAATGTGAACATTCTTTTGCTTATAAAATATCACCAAACCACTTATCATCAACGACCAGTATGGTTGTTGTAGAAAATATTTTTTCTGGGCCATCAATCAGGAAGGAGAGAGGGTACAGGAATATGTATGGGGTGTGTGTGTGTTGTGATAGAAAATACACTACTGCCATCTTATTTTCAATGTCTGTTTTAAAGAGCAATTTTCTTTTTTAAAAAATAGAAATATAATTTTCAAAAACCTATAGCCAAATATTACTGAAGTCCAATTTATTGTTTTTTATTATGATTAGTACTGTTTTGTTCCTGTTTAAGAATTCTTTGCTACCTGCCTACCTCAAGGTCATGAAGATAGTCTCCTATATATTATTTTCTCAAAACTTGGTTGCTTTGTTTTTTATACTTAGGTCTGTGGTCTATCAAAACTTGATTTTTGTTTATGATTTAAGTCAGGGAAGAAGCTCTATTCTTTTAAGATAATTGTACTGGCACCATTTATTGACAAGACTATCTTTTTCCCACTAGACAGGAGTGGCAACTTTTTCATAAATTCAGTGATTGTATATGTATCTATTTGTTTCAAGATTCTATATTTTGTTCCACTGGTCTATTTATCTAGCCCATATCAATGTCTTTCTGTTTTAATTTCTATTGCTAGATAATTAGTCTTGATATCTGGCAGTGAAGTCTCTCTGACTGTGTTCTTCTTTAGAATCAGATTGCCAATTTCCATTAGAAAAAAATTCCTGCTATAATTTTTATTGGGATTATATTTACAGAGAAATGATATCTATAAAGTGTTCAGTTATTTAATTTGTAAACATTACCTTTTCATATTTAGGTATTCTTTACTTTCTGTCAGTAATGTTTCATAATTTTCTGGGTAGGGGTTTTATGCATCTTTTATTAGATTTATTCCTAGATAACTAATATTTTTAGAATTCTAATGTAAATAGTTTCAAAAATTCATTTCATAATTGTTGCTAGTAAATACAACTGATTTTTACATCCACCAACTTTGTTAGGCTCATTTATTCATTCTGATATCTTATCTGAAGATTTTAAAACTTACTTATCAATTTATATATACATGAAAAGATTCTCATAAATAAATAATCCATATACATAAGCATGTTATCTTAAAATTCTGTCAGTTTTGCTTCTTTTCCAGTTCTTATACTTGTTAATTCTTTTTCTTAATTACCCTGGCTAGAAACTTCAGCACATGCTGCAAAGAAGTCATATTATCAGACATTTTTGTGTAGTTTTCAGACTTGGGGGGGTAGAGAAAGCTTTTCAATATGGGGCCACTACATATAATGTTTGCTGTAGGTTTTTAAAAATTATTATTATTGTGTAGATATTTTAGGCCAGATTAAGGAAGTTCACTGAATTTTAGAATTTGGAAAGAATTTTTATCTGAATGTATGTTAATTTTTTTTAATGATTTTTTTGTATCTATTAGGATGATTTCATACTTTTTCTCCTTTATCCTGCTAATGTGACAAAATACATTGACTTTGACTTTTAAAAGATAACCAAACTTGCATTCTTGGAATAAACTCATTTTGGTTATATTACCTATTTTATTTAACACTGGAATTAATTTTTAAATACTTTGTTTAAGAACATTAGGTCCATGTTCACCAGTAAGATTGGCCTATAATTTTCATTTCTTGCAATACCCTTGTCAAGTTCTAGTATGCAGACTGGATAAAACAACTTGGAAAATTTTTGCTCATTTTATATACTATGGAAGAGTTGATATAAGGTTAGCACTTTTGTTCCTTTCTTTAACTTTCTGGAATATTTTATTATAAAGTCTTATTTTAATTTTCAAAATGAAAAAAAAAATCTATTCATTAAAAGACACAATTAAGAAAATGAAAATGCAAGCCACAGGATGGAAGGAGATAATTATAGCACAAATATCCCCTGAAGGACTTCGATCCAAAATTCCAACAGATGAATCAGAAAAAAATTAAAAATACAACCTATTTAGAAAATGGGCAAAATGACTTCAACAGAAAATTCACAAAGGAAAATATTCACAAGTCCAATAGATAGAGGAAAAGATGCTCGACACACTTTGAAAACAAAGAAGTGAAACTGTATTTTTTCAGAGAGGAATATGACCCTAAAATATCTGAAGGAATCTAAAAAAACACTGCTAGAACTAAAAAACTAGTTCAACAAGGTCACAAGATACAAAATCAATATATAAAAATCAACTATATTTGTATATGCTAATAAAATATGAAAGTAAGAAAATTCTATTCACAGTAGAATCCAAGAGAATAAAATACATAGGAATAAATTTAACAACAATAAAAAATTCAGTATACTGAAAACCACAGGGAAAGAGACAAGATGGTGGAGTAGAAGGATGTGTTTCTTCTTACAGAAACACAATCACAACTGACTGCTGAATAACCATTGAAAAAACAATGTTGGAACCTACCAAAAAAGATACCTACATCCAAAGACAAAGAAGAAGCCACAACAAGACAGTAGGAGTAGCTCAACTGCAATAAAATCAAATCTCATACATGCTGGGTGGGCAAACCATAAACTGGAAAATAATTATACCACAGAAGTTCTCCCACAGGAGTGAAAGTTTTGAGCCCCACAGCAGGCTCCCCAGTCTGGGGGTCTGGCAATGAGAGGAGGAGCCCCCAGAGAATTTGGCTTTGAAGGCCAGCAGAGTTTGATTGCAGGAATTCCACAGGACTGGGGGAAACAGAATCTCCACTCTTGGAGGGTGAATACAGGGCCTTGTGCACACCAGGACCCAGGGGAAAAAGCAGTGACCTCATAAGAGACTGGGCCAGACCTACCTGCTAGTATTTGAGGGTCTCCTGTGGAGGGGGGGAGGGGGAAGGCTGTGGCTCAATTCATGGACGAGGACACTGGCAGCGGTAGTTCTGGGGAGTACTCATTGGCGTGAGCCCTCTTGGGGGCTGCCATTTTCTCACCAAGACCTGGCCCCACCCCACAACCTGTAGACTCCAGTGCTGGGATGCCTCAGGTCAAACAACCAACAGGGCAGGAACACAGCCCCATCCATCAGCAGACAGGCTGCTTAAAGTCTTCCTGAACACACAGATGCCCAATAAACACACCCCCTGACATGGGCCTGTCCAACAGAGGGAAAAGACTCAGCTCCACCGACCAGTGGGCAGGTACCAGTCCTTCCCACCAGGAAGCCTGCACAAGCCTCTTAGCCTCATTCACCAGGGGGCAGACAGCAGAAGCAAGAAGAACTGAAACCCTGCAGCCTGTGGAACAGAAACCACAATCACAGAAAGTTAGACAAAATGAGACAGCAGAGGAATATGTCCCAGATGAAGGAACAAGCTAAAACCCAAAAGAACAACTAAGTGAAGTGGAGATAGGCAATCTGCCTCAAAGAGAATTCAACATAATAGTAAAAATGATCCAAGATCTCAGAAAAAGAATGGAGTCACAGATCAAGAAGATACAAGAAAGACATAGAAGAACTAAAGAACAAACAGAGATAGACAATACAATAACTGAAATGAAAAATACACTAGAAGGAATCAGTAGCAGAAAAACTGAGACAGAAGAATGGATAAGTGAGCTGGAAGACAGAATGGTGGAAATCACTGCCATGGAACGAATAAAGAAAAATGAATGAAAAGAAATGAGGACAGTCTAACAGACCTCTGGGACACATTAAATGCACAGACATTTGTATTATATGGGTCCCAGAAGGAGAAGAGAGTGAGAAAGGACCTGAGAAAATATTTGAAGAGCTAATAGCTGAAAACTTCCTTACCATGGGAAAGGAAACAGTCACCCAAGTCCAAGAAGTGCAGAGAGTCCCAGGCAGGATAAACCCAAGGAGGAACAAGCCAAGACAAATTCTAATCAAATTGACAAAAAGAGAAATAAAAGATATTAAAAGCAACAAATGAAAAGAAACAAATAACATACAAGGGAATCCCATAAGATTATCAGAAACTCTGCAAGCCCTAAGGGAGTGGCATGATATATTTAAAGTGATGAAAGGGAAGAACCTACAACCAAGGATAGTCTACCCAGCAAGGCTTTCATTCAGATTTGACAGAGAAATCCAAAGCTTTACAGACAAGCAAAAGCTAACAGAATTCAACACCACAAGATCAGCTTTGCAACAACTGCTAAAGGAACTTCTCTAGGCAGAAAAGAAAAGGCCACAACTAGAAATAAGAAAATTACAAATGGAAAAATCTCACAGGTAAAGGCAAACATACAGTAAAGTTAGGAAATCATCTGCATGCAAATATGATATCAAAGCCAGCAATTATGAGAAGCGGAGAGCACAAATGCAGGATATTGAAAATGCACTTGAAATTAAAAGACCAGCAACTTAAAACAAACTTGTTAATATATAGACTGCTATATAAAAACCTCATGGTAACTGCAAACTGAGAATCTACAATAGATACACACACAAAAAAAGAAAATAGAATCCAAACACACACTAGAGTTAGTCACCAAACTACAAGAGAACAAAAGAGGAAGGAAAGAAAGAACACCTACAAAAACAAATGCAAAACAAGTAACAAAATGGCAATAAGAACATACGTATTGATAATTACCTTAAACATAAAAGGACTAAATGTTCCAACCAAAAGACAGACACTGGCTGAATGGTTACAAAAATAGGACCTATATATATGCTGTCTACAAGAGACCCACCTCAGACCTAGGGATACATACAGACTGAAAGTGAGGGGATGGAAAAATATATTCTATGCAAATGGAAATCAAAAGAAAGCTGGAGTAGCAATCCTCATCTCAGACAAAATAGACTTTAAAATAAAGAATGTTACAAGAGACAAAGAAGGACACTACATAATGATCAAGGGATCAATCCAAGAAGAAGATATAACAATTATAAATATATATGCACCCAACATAGGAGCACCTCAATACATAAGGCAACTGCTAACAGCCATAAAAGAGGAAATTGACAGTAACACAATAATAGTGGGGGACTTTAACACCTCACTTACATCAATGGACAGATCATCCACACAGAAAACCAATAAGGAAACAGGCCCTGAATGACACATTAGAATAGATGGACTGAATTGATATTTATAGAGCATTCCATCCAAAATTAACAGAATACACATTCTTTTCAAGTGCACATGGAACATTCTCCAGGATTGATCACATGCTGGGCAAACCACAGTAAATTTAAGAAAATTGAAATCACATCAAGCATCTTTTCCAACCACAACCCTATGAGATTAGAAATCAACTATGAGAAAAAAAAAAAAAAACTGTGAAAAACACAAACACTTGGAGACTAAACAATATGCTACTAAACAACCAATGGATCACTGAAGAAATCAAAGAGGAAATCAAAAAATACCTAGAGAAAAATGACAATGAAAGCATGATGATCCAAAACTTATGGGACATGGAAAAGTAGTTCTAAGAGGGAAGTATATAGCAATACAATGTTATTTCAGGGAACAAGAAAAGTCTCAAATAAACAACCTAACCTTATACCTAAAGGAACTAGAGAAGGAAGAACAAACAAAACCCAAAGTTAGAGCAGAAATAAATGAAATAGAGACAAAGAAAAAAATAGAAAATATCAATGAAACTAAAAGGTGGTTCTTTGAGAAGATAAACAAAATTGATAAACCTTTTGCCAGACTCATTAAGAGAAACATAGAGAGGGCTCAAATCAATAAAATTAGAAATGAAAAAGGAGAAGTTACAATGGACACTACAGAAACACAAAGGGTCATAAGAGACTACTACAAGCAACTCTATGCCAATAAAATGGACAACCTAGAAGATATGGACAGATTCTTAGAAAGGTACACTCTCCCAAGACTGAACCAGGAAATAAAAGAAAATATGAAGAGACCAATCACAAGTAGTGATTGTGATTAAAAACTCCCAGCCAGATGGTTTCACAAGTGAATTCTATCAGATATTTAGAGAAGAGTTAACACCTATCCTTCTGAAAGTACTCCAAAAAATTGCAGAAGAAAGAACACTCCCAAACTCGTTCTATGAGGCCACCATCACCCTGATACCAAAACCAAAGATACCACAAAAAAAGAAAATTACAGGCCAATATCACTGATGAACATAGATGCAAAAATCCTCAACAAAATACTAGCAGACTGAATCCAACAATACATTAAAAGGATCATACACCATGATCAAGTGGGCTTTATCCCAGGGATGCAAGGATTTTTCAGTATCTGCAAATCAATCAGTGTGATACACCACATCAACAAATTGAAGAATAAAAATCATGTGATCACCTCAATGGATGCAGGAAAAGCTTTTGACAAAATTCAAGACCCATATATGCTAAAAACTCTCCAGAAAGTGGGCACAGAGGGAACACACCTCAACATAATAAAGACCATATATGACAAACAAACAGCTAACATCATACTCAATTATGAAAAGCTAAAAGCATTTCCTCTAAGATCAGGAATAAGGATGTCCACTCTCACCCCTATTATTCAATGTAGTTTGGGGAGCCCTAGCCATGGAAATCAGAGAAGAAAAAGAAATAAAATGAATCCAAATTGGAAAAGAAGAAGTAAAACTGTCACTGTTTGCAGATGACATGATACTATACATAGAAAATTCTAAAAATGCTACCAGAAAACTACTAGAGCTCATCAACGAATTCGGTAAAGTTGCAGGATACAAAATTAATGCACAGAAATCTCTTGCATTCCTATACACTAAACAATGAAAGATCGGAAAGAGAAATTAAGAAAACAATCCCAATTACCATCACATCAAAAAGAAAAAAATACCTAGGAATAAACCTACCTAAGGAGGCAAAAAAGACCCATACTCTGAAAATGATAAGATGCTGATGAAAGAAATTGAAGATGACACTAACAGATGGAAAGATATACTGCGTTCTTGGATTAGAAGAATCAATACTGTCAAAATGACTATACTACCCAAGGCAATCTACAGATTCAAAGCAATCCCTATCAAAATACTAATGGCATTTTTCATAGATCTAGAACAAAAAATTTTACAATTTGTATGGAGACACAAAAGACCCTGAATAAGCAAAGCAATCTTTTATTATTATTAATTTTTTATTGGAGTATAATTGCTTTACAATGTTGTGTTAGTTTCTGCTGTACAATGAAGTGAATCAGCTATAAGTATGCATATATCCCCTCCCTCTTGGACCTCCCTCCCACCCCCCCATCCCACCCATCTAGGTTGTCACAGAGCACCGAGCTGAGAAAAATGGAGCTGGAGGAATCAGACTCCCTGACTTCAGACTATACTACAAAGCTATAGTCATCAATACAGTACAGTACTGGCACAAAAACAGAAATGTAGATCAATGGAACAAGATAGAAAGCCCAGAAATAAACACATGCACCTATGGTCAGTTAATCTACAACAAAGGAGGCAAGAATATACAATGGAGAAAAGACAGTCTCTTCGATAAATGGTGCTGGGAAAACTGGACAGCTACATGTAAAAGAATGAAATTAGAACATTCTCTAACATCATACACAAAAATAAACTGAAAATGGATTAGAGACCTAAATGTAAGGCCAGGCACTATAAAACTCTTAGAGGAAAACATAGGTAGAACACTCTTTGACATAAATCACAGCAATATCTTTTTGGATCCACCTCCTAAAGTAATGGAGATGAAAACAAAAATAAACAAATGGGACCTAATTAAAATTAAAAGCTTTTGCACAGCAAAGGAAACCATAAACAAAATGAAAAGACAACCCACAAAATGGGAGAAAACATTTGCAAATGAAGTGACTGACAAGGGATAAATCTCCAAAATACAGAAACAGCTCATGAAGCTCAATATCAAAAAAAAAAAAAAAAAAAAAATCCAAAAATGGCCAGAAGGTCTAAATAGACATGTCTCCAAAGAAGACATACAGATGGCCAAAAAACTCAACACGAAAAGATGCTCAGCATCGCTAATTATTAGAGAAATGCAAATCAAAACTACAATGAGATATCACCTCACACTGATCAGAATGGCCATCATCAAAAAATCTACAAATGATAAATGCTGGAGAGGGTGTGGAGAAAAGGGAACCCTCCTACACTGTTGGTTGGAATGTAAATTGGTATAGCCACTTTGGAGAACAGTATGGAGGTTCCTTTAAAAACTAGAAATGGAGCTACCATATGATCCAGCAATCCCAGTCCTGGGCATATATCCAGAGAAAACCATAATTCAAAAAGATACATGCATCTGAATGTTCACTGCAGCACTATTTACCATAGCCAGGACATGGAAGCAACCTAAATGTCCATCGATGGAGGAATGGATACAGAAGATGTGGTACGTATATACAGTGGAATATTACTCAGCCATAAAAAAGAATGAAATCATGCCATCTGCAGTGACATGGATGGACCTAGAGATTGTCATACTGAGTGAAGTAAGTCAGACACAGAAAGACAAATATCATATGATATCGCTTATATGTGAAATCTAAAATAATGGTACAAATGAACATATTTACAAAACAGAAATAGAGTCACAGATGTAGAAAACAAACTATGGTTTACCAAAGGGGAAAGTGGGGGACAAATTGAGAGATTGGGATTGACATATACACACTACTATACATAAAATAGATAACTAATAAGAACCTACTGTATAGCCCAGGGAACTCTACTTGGTACTCTGTAATGACCTATATTGGAATAGAATCTAAAAACGAGTGGATATATGTACATGTTTAACTGATTCTCTTTGCTGTACAGCAGAACCTAATGCAACATTTTAAATCAACTATGCTCCAATAAAAATGAATTTTAAAAAATGGCGTAGACCTATATAGACATTTCTCCAAAGAAGACATACAGATAGCCAAGAGACACATGAAAAGATGCTCAACATCACTAATTATTAGAGACATGCAAATCAAAACTATAATGAGATAGCACCTCACACCAGTCAGGATGGCCATCATCAAAAAGTCTACAAACAATAAATGATGGAGAGGGTGTGGGGAAAAGGAAACCCTCCTATTCTGTTGCTGGGAATGTAAATTGCTCCAGCCACTATGGAGAACAGTATAGAAAAAAACATGGTTCGAAAGGATACAAGTGCTCCAATGTTCATTGCAGCACTGTTTACGGTAGCCAAGTCATCGAAGCAACCTAAATGTCCAGGGACAGAGGAATGGATAGAGAAGATGTGGTAATATATACAATGGAATGTTACTCAGCCATTAAAAAGAATGAAATAATGCCATTTGCAGCAACATGGATGGACCTAGAGATTATCATACTGAGTGAAGTAAGTCAGATAGAGAAAGAAAAATATCGTATGATATCTCTTATATGCAGAATCTAAAAAAATGATACAATTGAACTTTTTTACAAAACAGAAACAGACTAACAGACTTAGAGAACAAACTTATGGTTACTGGGGGTGGAGAGTGGGGGGAGGGGTAGATTGGGAGTTTGAGATTGACATGTACACACTGCTATATTCAAAATAGTTGACTAACAAGGACCTACTGTATAGCACAGGGAACTCTGCTCTATAATCCGTAATAACCTAAATAGGAAAATAATTTGAAAAAGAATAGATACATGTATATGTATAACTGAATCACTTTGTTATAGTTTGTTAATCAACTGTATTCCAATATAAAATACAATTATTTTTAACAAAGAAAAAAAATACAAAAATTTGCCAACCATAGTTACAGAAGATCTCAGTAAATGGAGAAACATACAAAATTCATGTGTTGGAAAACTAAATATTGCCAAGATGGCTATTCTACCCAAATTGATTTAAAGGCTCACAGCAATTTCTGTTAAAATCCCAAGAGGCTTTTTTTTTTCTTTTGTATAAATTGACAAGTTGACCCTAATAGGTATACAGAAAGGCAGAGGACCTAGAATAGCCAAAAAAATTGTGAAAAAGGAGAACAAATTGAAGGGCTAACACTACCTGATTTCATAACTTACTGCAATGGACCCTTGAACAGTTCAGAAGTTAATCTAAGTAAAATTTATAGTCAGCCCTCCATATCCACAGTTCCTCATCCACAGAGTCAACCAACCCCTGACCAGGGAGTACTGTGGTATTCACTATAGGAAACTATCCACTTATAAGTTGATTGACACAGTTTGAATCCATGTTGTTCAAGGGTCAACTGTATTTGTTTTTCTGTCTGCAAATGATTATCTCCATTGTGATATACCTTTATGTTCAACTCTCAAGCTAGCAACTATATCTTTAAAATAGCTATTACCCTGAAAGAAAAAAACTGATGTCAATTAGTCCATTCTTCTACTTTAGGCAAATGATACTTGTGTATACTTTTCTGTCTGATTTTAGCCATCTCTTCTAACCTACTCTGCATATCTCTCCCTACCACCCCACCTTTAGGAAGTATAATAGTTCCACACCCTTTCACCAACTCATTCTGTCTCTTAAGTGGCCTTTGGAAGATCATTTGGATTCATGGTGCTCATCTCTAGAGGAAGTAATATGGGCGCCATTTCAGTCTCCTTCCTCTCTTACTCCTTCATTGAGAATGAGAAAAGGAGTTAGGAGTCACTCCTTCCTCCATTCCATCCCAACTCCGACTACTTGGGGCTTTCAGAACGGACAATAGAGACAGTGTCTTCTTTTATATATGCTTGGGTTATATGGGAAAACCATATAACCATGTGCCATGTGCCTTGCAACTCACCCACTAGGCTTTTACCCTTATAGTAAGGGTACAACTTTGAAAATTCTATTTTTTACTTTTGAAATTTCATGTTCATCTCTCTTCTAGGATGTATCACTGTCCAGATTTACTCATTCAACTTTTCCAGCTCCTACCCTCATTCTGTCCCTTTTAAAGTACCATATGGAAAAAAAATAACATATGTCCAATTTACAGAAATAACTCAATAGTCTGAAGGCTGTGCCGATGGTCTGTGACAATAACCCTATACAACTAAAAAGGATGAAACTGTGAGAATAAAACTGTGTGTGCTGGTGACACTTTCCCAGCTTCTGCATCTGCTTTGGCTTCATCGATTAAGGTTCTAATGAGCCTTTTCTCATATCTATCATCTGTGCTTCTCTCCTCAGCTGCCATCCTGGGAGAGGGAGTAAGAAAACATGATTGACTGATATAGCAATTCATATTATATTGGCTCATTTATAAGTTTTCCAATAATAATTGTGACTACCTTAGCCTTATGACAAATGCAACTTTCTCCCGGAAGTCATCCCTGATATTGTCACTTGGAATTATGTTTTTTATTTTCTCCTCTGAGTACTAATGGCACATCATCTGAACTTCTCTTACAAGTATTTATAACTACAATAGAGAGCAGGATGTAATTTGTGGGTGTCTATTATGTCTATAAGTTCCTTGAGGACAAGATTAATGTCTAAATGAGAGCTCTATCCACATGTTGGTTTGTATGGCACTTTGTACATTATAGTTAACAAGGAAATTTGTAGATGGATGCATGTACACATGAAAGGAGAGGAAGAAAGAGCACAAATCGGTTCACAACAAAAGATTCTACAGTAAAGGAATAAGGGATGTAGGTACTGAGGATAGAGAGTCTGGGAAAAGAAAGCTCTTTAGTACTAAAGCCAAATGGTAGGGCCAGATCTTGGGTAGAGGCTGTGATGCTGATGAATTTACTGAAAACAGGATGAAGATAATAACTTGAAGCAGAGAAGCCAGGCACTTGGCCGGCCAGCCTTAGTTCTGACTCTGCATGTTACACAGCTAATAAGGTACAGACAAAAAGAGAAATACTTATCAACTATTTGCCAGATACCAGATACCATGATTAATGCTTGACCTTTCTCTCCCTCTCCCCCTGACCCCATTTTCTCACTCTCACCCTTATTCTCTTATTTGTTTCTGATAGAAAGGGAGTCTTGTTTCTATTCTAATAAATCAATATAGGCTATTCTTTCAGAATAGTTTTGCTCATCACCTGAACGCTTTGTAAATATGATGTAAAGAGTTACTAATGCAAGAGGTTTACTGGGGTAGTGGGATTACTACCTGTTAAGATAAAAGGAAGAAGACATAGGATTAGGCAGATCTGACAAATCTTGACCAGCCCAATGGGGAAATGTAGAACAAAGGGGTGACCCACATTGAGCAGACATAGACAGACCCTAGTAGCCTCATCATATTCAGCCATTGGCTGGGGTTGCCAGTGAGGCATGTGGCCTCAGCTGGAAAAATTAGGCAGGTCCTGAAGGAACTGATGACTGGAGGTCATCAGCTATCTGCATTTTTTGTAGCTGAACGTCAAGTTCTTTCTTTTAGACTGATCCAAGTGACATACCTCCATGGTGTCATACCTCCATAGTGTCATACCTTCCACGAGATCTTAATTAGTCTAGATATGTTTATGGCATTGTGCTTGGCTGATCCTAGTGTACTGCCTCATAGATTCATAACTAGAAGTGACCCTGGAAACCACCCATGAGTCATTTCTAAAACATCTTTCTGGTTGCCCTGGGTTCTTCTTAAGGGTGCCTTGTGACTCTGTGGAAATCAGAAGGGAAGAAGGAGTGGCTTTGGATCTTCTCGACCTCCTTCCAAACACAGTAGCTTCACATTCTTGTGCAAGAGATAAAGGCTTTCATGTAATATTCCATTAAAAATAGCCTCTGCTATTAAGAAATTTTAAAAGTTTAAAGTCCATTGATATTTTCCAACAGCTCATATCTCGAGTGGTGAGGGAATATCAGGGATTTATAACTTTTCAGATATGAATAGTTTTACAGAACACACTAGGAACTACACATCAACTAAAGGCATTGTTATCTATGCCATAGCCCTACACCTGAGAATAGCCCCAGAAGAGTGACACCTAGAGACCACTGGGTTAGAGGCAGATGCAGAAAAGGGAAGGGATTTCTTCAAGGTCACATGATAACTAGGGGCAGGAATAGGATCAGTGCCTCGTCTTCTGACTCCTTAGGCTGCGTTCTTTTCACTCTGCCATGATGCTGCTATGATTGGGCTAGACCAGACAAAACACAGAAGGCACTAGTAGACGCTACTGAGAAAGAAGAACTATCAAAGATCATTGTTAGCATCAATATCAAAACATTTTCCTTTCTTTTACAGAAAACCTTGTTCAGAGCCCCAATACAGTGAACAAATAAAAGTTGAGCTACGGTGACTACCATGGGGGCTGGGGGCTAGCTGGAGTCAGAGGCTTCCCAGACTATTTGACCTTTCTCTTTCCTCTCTGACCAATGTACAGTGGTTACTGACTACCTCAGTAGGACTCTTGACCTCTAAGTGATATGATTTAAAAAGAGGGAGGGACACATATACACTATTGATGCTATGCATAAAATAGATAACCAATGAGAACCTACTGTATAGCACAGGGAACTCTGCTCAATGCACTGTGGTGACCTAAATGGGAAGGAAATCCCAAAAAGAGGGGATATATGTATATGTATGGCTGAATCATTTTGCCATACAGTAGAAACTAACACAACAGTGTAAAGCAACTATGCTCCAATAAAAATTAATTAAAAAAAATAAAAAGAGGGATGTACCAAAACTCAGAATGGCACAGCCACTTTCAGTGTTATAAGTGGGTTCACTGTAAAATGAGTGGTCTCATCATTCCAGCCCAGGCTACAACACTGCCTCCGAAGGAAACTTTTATTCTTAAAGACCACAAAGTGTAGAAACAGAAAACTTTAGTCTTGGAAGGTAGTCTCTCTTGTGCTATAAATCTGAGTCTGACAGCAGCTACTGACTTGAAAATATCCAGGGAGTTCAGGCCAAGCTTAGGAAATTTACTTTGACACATAATCTAATATGGAAGGAAACCTGCTATAACTCTGGAGCAGTTGATCCTGAAAATCGGTCAGCTGACAAAGCAATTTATATATGTCGACCCCCTTCCTTCTTCTTGGAGAAAATAATGGGCTCTCCACTCACTAAGGCAAGAAGCGCCAGGGTTTGGAGTGAATTAGATTACCTGCTGAAATGTATATTACATTTTGAATACCCTTACTGTGTAGAGAGGATTTAAATTCCACTCTCTCTATCTTACTAATTGGGTGGGTGGCTGACCATTCCCCCAAAATGAGTCCCTATTCAGAGATTAGTGTCACAGAGCCCAGGAAACTGTAAAAGCAGTCAGTGGGCCACCAAGAGGCCCTTGCTCCCTGAGTTCTTCATTGATTGCTCTCTCCTCTGCCCCACCTGACCACCCCCACCTGCTCTTGACATCAGGCTGACACCATCTCACCACTGGCCCATCAACTGCTCCAGAGAGATGCTCCAAAAAATTGTATTTGGAGCTGCTCAGTCTCACGAGTCAGAAAATCTGATTCCATTTCCATGCCTTCCAAATACACTCCTGCATGCAGTCGGCCAAGCAAATCACTGGGCACCTTTAATCAGTCATTTCACGGAGAAGTTCCTGGGGCCCTGGGGAGTGGCAAGCTTCCAGAAAGGAGCCATAGGAAATGCTCACGAGAAGCAGCCAAGGCTGTGTGGGCCCAAGCTTAGATGTGTGGCTGAGAGCAAAGCAAGCACAATTTTAGAGTACTTCACAGTTTACAAGGCACATTCATGTGCATGATTTCATTTGAGGTTCTAAACAAATCAATGAGGTAAGACTAAAAGGAAATATTCTTCTAATACCCATTTTTTAGTTTTTCAAAATTGTGTTCACGTAGATAGTCACTCACCTGACTCCATGTAGTAATTGACAAGGCTGAGACTCGAAGCAGGGATTTTGTGACTCCAAACCCTGTGTTGTTTGCATCTCCCTGCATGATGCTAACACCCACCACCGTCACTGAAGGCAGCAGCTAACACTTAGTAAAGTACTATCTGCCAGGTGCTCTGCACAGTGCCGTTCCTGCATTATCATTACAGACACCCTGTGAGATGGGTACCGACTTGTCCCTGTTTAGCACAGTGCAGCTCAGAGAGATTGTAACCTATTCCCTGTCTTCAGGTTACTGCAATTTTAAAACATGATGCTAACCTGTCCCTACCTATTCGGCTAAAACTGCCTTACCCTCAGGAAAATTAGCTTGATCCACACATGTGGTTTTTCGTTTCCATCCCTAAATGTTCCATAACTGTGGGAGGGTCTCACATACCACAGTCTCAGCAGCCCCTAAAAGGATAGCTCTTTAAGAGGCTGGAGAGATGGTAAGGGGTAACCATGGAAATATGGTTATAATTCCACTTCAGTTAACCATAAATAAATGTTAGTAAGAATACAGGATTCTTTCTACATTAAAGAAGAATGCTATTCTTATTATCTTATCCCTTCCTCCACACCGCCCCCCGCCCCAGTCCCACTTAGGTAACAATGCCACCAACTTTGAAAGGCAGTTATAATCTTAGGAGGAAAGAGCACAAGGATTATTGTATTCATGTGTCCCTTTGATTTGGGTGATGCACAGTGGAATCCTATTGTGTCTACTGCTTGAGAAGTCCTCTTGTTCTCACATGCTGGAGTGTAAAGTGGGAGAAGCCAAAGTAGGAAGAGAAAGAGAAGCAATTTGGGAAGACAAAGGGACAAATAAATGTTCAGGGCTCCTGGAGCTGTCTCGGTTGGTATTTTGTGGGGAAACGGAGTGGGAGGAAGGAACATCTTACAATTGTGCTAGCGAACTGAGTAGGCCATGCAAACTGGCACCATCGGTCCAATTATGTTTCTTTTCATTCTGGAAAGTAAAGCAAGAAGGAAATGGAGGAAATGACTGTCATTATTTATAACCTTTTTGGTAATGAGACATTTCTTTAAAGTATACATCTGTGGATGAGGCTTCCCTGCCTTTGGATGCCCTTCCTTTCCCTTCCTCATCACCATTCCAAGTGTCCTGCCTCCTTCAAGGTCCCCTAATGTCAAGGAAGCCTTCCCTGATTCTTCTATCTGTTCAGAAAACATCAATAGCATTTAGCGTCAGAACTCAACAAACAAATACTGGTTACACACGCTTCCATTATTCTCTATTTATTTAGTCTTATAATCGTACATAAACCTTGTAATCCTTGAAGGCAATGATCACATTGTCATTCTCTTCCTGTTGTATCTAATGCCATCTGTAGCTTAATGGGGCCTGGACACATAGTAAGTGATAAATGAACCTTAATAAATGCCTGTTAGCTGTAATGTATGTGTAAAACTTCATCCCATAATGACACATCTCTCATATACCCAAGCACTCCGCCTCTGCACATAAGTTCAAATTTGGACTAATAACAACTGTTGATGAGGGAAGAGAATTTGAAAATTGACTGTTAATATAATGTTTAAACTTCAATTCCTAAAGCTAATGTTTTCAGAAATAATTTCTTTCTAAACTGAAGACTTCTGAATTTATATAACTTTCACTGATATTGGTGGATCACATTTTGTTTTCTATGCTTATCAGGGAGCCTGCCAGAGCAAATATTCTATCCTAGTCCAAATAGCTCCAATTAAAGCAGAAACCCTTAGTTAAACAAAGTGGAAAACAAGCTCAAAGTACATATCCTTGGGTGTCAAATCAACCAAAAATGATATATTGTGGGTTAATTTGCATCTACTGCTGGAGAAGGGTTATTGCTAGTTTTAACCAATATTTTAAATTTCTCAAATTCAGGGACCATTTAGGGAAATAGGATAAAACATAAAATATTGTGGCTTTTTTTATATATAGCACAAGAGAGAACATACCAAAACTAAATCTTAGTGTGTTACTGTTACTTTGGAATAAAGTCTTGGTGCCATAGGCATGGATTTTCTGTAAGAAAGAGCTTGGAGGTAAGCTAGTCCAATCTCCCTGTGTCACAGGTGAGAAGACTGAAGCTTGAAAGTGTTAAATGACCCAAGCAGAGTCACAAAATGGCATGGGCAGGAGGCTTGGTTCCAGCCTCAATTTAACCTCCAACGAGATATAAGCACTTTAGGAACATGAAGATGATAGAAATTAATATAAGGTGGAATAGTCTAGGAACATTTACATAATTCTTTACTTGTTTTCATTTCTTCAAGATAGGTGAAAGGACTGTTTTTTTTAATTTTAGAAATTCTACTGCCTAGAATATTAAAACCCTATAGTAAATGGTCTGAGTGCTGAAAAGCCATAAAAGGCCTCATCCCTATTCATCAGATGTAAATGTAATGATTTGACTATAGTTATC
Source organism: Balaenoptera musculus (assembly GCF_009873245.2). Classification (NCBI taxonomy): domain Eukaryota; kingdom Metazoa; phylum Chordata; class Mammalia; order Artiodactyla; family Balaenopteridae; genus Balaenoptera; species Balaenoptera musculus. The sequence goes on from NC_045787.1 coordinate 127,906,523, forward strand.
ATTAACTGGCTAATAACTATTTATGACCTCAGAATGCAGCTTCTACCCAGTTAATGGGCTACGTAGTAAAGCTATGATTTTATCTCCATTGTTCTGCCTCTTGGTCTCAGTTGCTTGCGTTAAGGGATGAACAGGTTCTGCTGATTATCTGCATAATAAGAGATCATATTCTAAGGGCCTTCAGAAAAACTCTCATCAAACAAAATTGGAGTTGTGCCGGAGAAGGAAGTCTTGCAGAATAATATGTTGATTGCCCCAAATAGCCCTCACGAATCGCACTTACAGGAAATTGACCATAGGTTTTCTCAGCTGCATTTTCAAGCAATTGTGAATCCCTGAGTACTGGGATATTGTGTCTGCTGACACTTCTCAAACAACATTTTCCCGAGCTGCTTCCACTTAGCCTTAGAGATGACACCCATCTCTTGCAGGAACAGATTTATGGAACATGCCGAGAGTCAGCTGTGTCTGAGCTGGGCTCAGAGTGCAGGGGCTACCTCTCAGTGGCTGGCTAGAAGGGCTCAAAGGAAGAAAAGGCTCGGCAGTGCCTACATCTGGTATCCTGACCATCCTTCAAGCCGACCTCCTCTTCCTCCTCCTTCCCTATTTTTACCCTTCAAGAAACTGTGTTCTTTTGAAGTGTATTTCTTTATTCAGCCTCTATTGAATGACCATACCCAATGTGTCAGGACTAGAGAAGATGAGAAAGAAGTTTAAAATGTGTTCCCTGTTCACTCTGACCTTGCAATTTATTTTACAAGAGGAAATACACACAGAAGCAATTCTTCGAGACTCTGACTGCTCATTACCTGCACCTTATCACTCGTGCTAAAATGACCATTACCTTTGGCCTGGATTAGTGCAATATCAGTAGCCCTAACCAATGTCCCTTTGTCTCTTTTTGTTAAAACCTCATTTATATCCCATCAATTCTTTCCTAAAAATTCTCCAGTGGCTTCATCCTCACCTCACGAAAAGCCGAAGTCCACGGTGGCCCGTAAGGCCAGCTATGACCTGGCCCCATTCTTTGTCTGCCATTATATCCTACCTCCTGTCCTCTCCCTTCATTCTGACCTGACTCCACTGTCCCTTTGCTGCTCTTCAAGCACTTGAAGGCTTTTGCTCTTGCCATTTCCTGTGTCTGAACTGTTTTTTCCCTAGGCACGCACATGGTGTTCTCCTTCATTTCATTTAGGTTTCTTGTTGAATGTGAACTTATCAGTGAGGACATCCCTGACCGACCTACACACGCATCCCTGTCTTCCTCCCCTGCTTTATTTCTCTTCTTAGCATTTAAAACCACTCCAATCATTGATTTATCTGTCTCCCCAAACTACATTAGCTTGATGAGAATAGGAAATTTGCTTAGTTCCCTAATATGTCCATAAAACCTAGAACTGTGCCTGACGCACAATAGATGTTAATACATTGGCTGAACTGGAAAACCTAAATGCCTTAATGATTACAGAAGACAAATGCATGAATGAATGCATGCATGCATGAATGAATGAATAGAATGCTAAGATGAGTGCACCACTGTCTAGTAAATGAAGTCCTGTCTCTTTATTCTGGCCTCCAAAGTCATTCTACTAGGGATACTTTCAGATTCAACTAACAACATACATAATCAGCAGTCGTTTAAGTAATAAAGACACTCAATTAAGTTTTACAACAAGAAGCCTGGAGGTAAGCAGTCTTGACCCAATAGGTGCTAAAAGATGTATCACAGATATAATCTCTTTCTATCTTTATCCTCACTCCTCTTACCATGATGGTTTAGAGCTGCATGCATGTGTTAATATATATTCAAGGCAGGGAAGGTGGAAGTGGTGGTAGTAGTAACATCTACCCTATTTTTCAGGAAAATAAGAGCTTTCCCAGGTATCTTTTCCTGTGAGACTTTTTATTATAAATGTGCCATTTATTCATTTCTTAATGCAGGAAAGTTTTGTGTTGTTTTTTCTTCTTCCCCAGCCTTTAAGGTGAAAGTGGGCAACAAAGAAGTGGGTTGTGAATGGGTTTTGATATAGTCAACCTGTACTGTCACCTAATGTCTTCCATGATATGACCCCTGCCGGATTTCCCACTGCTGTACTGTACAGTCCCTGTTCTGGCCCAACTCAACTGTTTACTGCTCCCCTGACAATTCTGCCCCCTACCTTTTAAAAAAATATAGACTTATTTTTTAGAACAGTTTCAGATTTACAGAAAAAATGAGAAGATAGTATTGGGAGTTCTTATATATCCCACACACAATTTCCCTATTATTAACATCTTACTTTAGTTGGTACATTTGTTATAACTAATAAACCAATATTGATAGGTTATTATCAGTTAAAGTCCATACATTATTCAGATTTCTGAATAAAGTTTTTACGTAATGTCACTTTTCTTTTGGGGAACTCATCCAGGAAGCACATTTAGGTGTCATGTTTCCTTAGGCTCCTTTTGGCTGTGACAGTTTCTCAGACTTTCCTTGCTTGTGATGTCCTTGACAGTTTTGAGGAGTATTGGTCAGGCTTTGTAGAATGTCCCTCTATTGTAGTTCGACTGGTATTTTTTTCTAATAGTTAGATTGGAGTTATGAGGTTTTTGTGAAGAAGATCAGGGGTCAAGTGCCACTTGCATCAAATCATATCAAAAATGTACTATCAACATGACGTATATGTCAGGTTTCTCTGTTGTAAAATTACACATTTTCACCCTTTACATACTGTGTTCTTTAGAAGGAAGTCATTATGCACAGCTGACATTTGAGTGAGGAGTTATGCTTCCCCTCCTTGAAGGCGGAGTATCTACATAAATTATTTGGAATTCTTGTGCACGGGGGATTTGTCTTTTCTCCCTGGCTTATTCATTCATTTATGTATATCAGCATAGATACATTGATATTTACTTTACACTGTGGGTTAAAATCTAATACCTTATTTTTTTGGTCAAATTAATTCTGCTTTGTCCATTGGAGACACTTTTAGTTGGCTTCTGTTTCCCTTTGACATACCCACATCAATATAGTTTTGTAGTCTTTGAGCATTTTCTTTTTGGCACTGCAAAGTGCTCCAGGCTCATCTTGCATATTTCCTGCCCTGGTCTATCTTATTGGAGAATGGTATTTGAAACCAAGATCTGGGTGGTAGCTGTGCTCACTGTTACTGGGGTGTCATTGCTTCTAGATCTTCTCAGATGACAGAGCAAGGAACTACATGTTTGTTTACTAACCTGTGAATATACATAGATGTAAAACTATTTCTATATGAAACCATATGTGTCTTTATGAAGTTAATTATTAGTGCAGATTGATGTCTCCAACTCTAGTCCATCACCAGGTGGATCATTCTAGCTTCCTCCCCTTGCTTATTTATAAACTCCTACTCCTATAGTGAGAGACCTGGCACCCACCATCTGCTGTCTACTTAATCATTTGGTTCCAGTTTACATGTATAATGATATCATAATTCTTAACCTCTATCCCTATGAGATACAACTTTATCAACTAGAGTATAGTCATCGTTTGTAGTTCCTTTTGTCTTTAGACTTACAGACTAATTTCCTAGGTTACTTAGGTCAGCACCTTTTTGCACCACTCTCTTCAGTAAGGTTGTTTCATATATCCATCTCATACAGTCAGATTTCTTGTCAAAGTCTACAACCTTCTGGGATCACTCCACCTCCTAGATGATTTATTTTAATTTACCTACATTACACTTCATAAACTTTTATGCTATAAAGTTTTATGGCTTTGACAAATTCATTATGTCATGTATCTACAATTATGGTATTCATACAGAATATTTTCACTACCCTAAAAGAAAACCCTGTGTTTCATCTATTCAACTCTGTCCCATCCAGCTGACATTCTGGCAACCACTGATTTTTCATTATCTCTATAGTTTTACCTTTTCCAGAATGTCATATAATTTGAAACATGTAGTATGTAGCCTTTTCGTATGGTTTCTTTACTTAGCAATATGTATTTAAGGTCCTTCCTTGTCTTTTTGTGGCTTAATAGCTCATCTCTTTTTTATCACTAAATAATATTCCATTTTATGAATGTATCATGGTTTATCTATTCACTTACTGAAGGACATCTTGGTTGCTTCCATTTATTGCTCATTATTAACAAAGCTGCTTTAAACATCTAAAACCTAGGACTTTGACTATATTCAGCTTTGGGAGAAACTGACAAACTGTCTTTCCAAGTAGCTGTACCATATTGTATTCATGCCATCAATAAATGAGAGTTCCTATGGTTCCACATCCTTGTCAGCATTTGCTATGGCCATTTCCTAAGCCACTTTAATAGATGTGTTAGTGGTATTTCATTGTTGATTTAATCTATGCACATGTTTATACCCTTCCTTATGATAGGAAAACTCTTTCCACTCAAAGCCAATTTCAATGCCACTTACTTCTTAAAGAACCTCTCAAAACATCCATCTTCTCTACCAAATGAACTTCTTGCTTTCTTAAATTTATAACATCCTTTCTCACTGAAATAAATCCTTAATATTTGAAAGAGACCATAATGTCTTCAAGAATACCACCATATCACTGTCCACATAAAAGTCAGACATTTGGAACTAAGATATTTTTCAACACTTTGGATGCTTAATAATAGTTGCTGTGTAGATGCCAGTGAAGAGAAAGCAACAAAGCCACACTGAGGTAGAGGTTTTGGGAAAGCAGCTTAGTTCATTTACCAGTGATGTGGTTTATTCCCAAATACCAGTCTTACCCCACAAGGAAGTCAGTCATCTCAAATTCTATCATGCCATGGGCAATTGCAATGACTTTTAAATTGTCAAAATCATGAATATTAAATCTGTGAATGCAAATCATCTATAGAACCTCTTCCAGGGCATACTCTTTTTCCAAATCATAGTAATTTTTGCTGTCTTATTTTCCTTCTAGACTACATGGACTTGAGGATAGAATATATCTCTAATTTTATATTCAGTAAATAGTTATCAAATAAACAAATACAAACTGTGCTGTACAGTTTAAAAGGAAAAGATTATTCTTTCTTACAAAAGCATTATCTGCAGTTTAATTGCTTCCTTGAGATTTCAAAGGAGCCTGAAAGCCTGAACAAAACTCTAAAATAAACCAGAAATGTAGGCACCTTGGAGAGAAGGCAGCCCCTGCATTAATATCAAAGCCCTCAGGAGGGACATGTGCTCCCTTTGTCCATGAAAGGCTGTGGCTATGGAGTGGGTGACAGTGCCTAAGTGATCAGCTTGCTTGTTGCCATGGCGATTTAGCCACCCTTGCTGCAGTTGGCAGGTCTCCCAGGACTGCCCCTGCAGACTGGAACCGCCCACCTGTTCTTTCTCTGTGTTTTCTACCTAGCATACTGCCTTTTATTGAACACAAGGGGGACTGGGAAATTCTGTCTATGCTATGGACTAATAGACATGCCAGAATACAGGTAAGCATAAAAGGATGGTGTGGGGAGAAACGAGATTGATAATCTCAGAGGATTTGGGGAGGTTATCTCTGCCACATAGCTAGGGATCCCATCACCCCTTTCTTTGAAGGAGCAAGGCATTTGCAAGGAGGTGCTTTTCAAGAAAATTCTCCTCTGTCCCCAAAATGTGGTTCTCTCTTGTGATACCTATCCAGAAGACAAATCCAGAACACAAGTGATACTGCAGGCCTAAGACAGTGCTAAGCAGGAGCTTGGTGCTCAGGAAGGAGGGGTCTTGAGTCAATAAAGTCAGCGTTCCTGGGGGTCCCTGATGCTTTGCACATCCCGGGCTGGTCCTGGTAAAGGAAGCCAAAGTGAGCAAACCTCAGGAGGCAGTTGGGGGGTTAGTAAGTCATATACTAGCTATAAAAGAGCCAGCACTTCCTTTACTTATTTCAACAGTTCCTTTTGAGCATTTATTCCATGTCAGGCTCTGGGGACAGAACATAAATCAAGACAGATATGTCCTGTCTGTCATTAATTCAGTACATCTTTAAATTCCAATTGCTAGGTATCCCTTTGGGTTACATAATTATACTTAGAAAGCATCTATTATAACTCACATATTTCCTAGAAATAATTAATAACACTGTCATCAACAAATCTAGTAACAAAATGTCTATATGTTTATATACATTTATAGCACTTTATAGCTTACACAAAATTCACAATCCCCTAAAAGAACCCTGTGAAGTAGGTCAGGCTGGGGTTTTCAGCTCCATTTTGCAGTCGAGGAAACTGAAGTTCAGAAAGAATACCTAACTCATCTAAGTCAAAACATCAGTTTTCAAGGTGTGGTCTGAGGACCACTTGCATTAGAATTATTAGGAGAGGTGCTTTTGTAAATGGAATTGGGAGGGCCAACCCAAGATTTCCTGGATCACAATCTGTAGGGGTGGGTCCCAGAACTTTAATTTTTTGATAGTCCTAACTCTCCGTTAACTAACCACTGCCATATACCTTGGTTCATTCAGGATTTAAACTCAGGTATTTTGAGCCTTTTATACCTTCTACCACATCATGGTGGCAGCGTGATCTGGGAACATTGCTGCCTCTTAGTAACCTGAGGCAGGTTTGAGATTTTATGCGTCGGTCAGTCCTTTCCTAGCTAAATGCTTCTGCGGAAACGGAAAGGAGGCCTTGGGAATGAAGATTCAGTTTCCTCATCAACTACCCTTTGCCCCCAAAAACTGACCCCTTAGAGCATAGAGCTCCAGTGAAGCATTTGGATCACCAGGAGGCTTTTTGCTGGTGGCAGCATTTTGTCCCTGGTGTTTTCTATTTTGACAGTTCATCAGCAGAGTCACTGGAAGGCGGCAGGAACCTCACTATTCAATTAAGGCTTAAGTGTCACCAGAGCATGCGGAGGAAGAGAGACCTGAGTGGAGATAGCTGAAATCAGTGAGCTTTAACAAGCAGATTAGCCACCCTTCAGAAGTCAGGGCCCTCCCAAGATGTCAAGCATGGTGCCTTGTGCGGTGGGATACACTGTCTAATTCTCAAAGCCTGTTTCCTGGTTTACCTGTATTGTTCTTCATAAATTACTGTGTTCTACAAAAGTAAGGAATTATCATCAATTTAACAAACATTTATCAAGCATCCACTCTGCTGTGGATCATGGCTGAACAACCCAGATGAGGTCCCTGCCCTGGCAGTATAGTATGCACATTAGCAGGGACTACAGACCTAAAATAAGTAAAGTGGGAATTTCATGGAGAAGGCAACAAAGGTATTCTGACATCATTTAGTAAGAGAAGTTAACATCACTCAGGGCTTCTCTAAGTGTGGTCTGAGAGCTGCCTGGTCAGAAACTGCTGGGGCTGTTTTTTAGTAAAAATGCAAAATGCCTGGATCAACCCCCAGATACTCTGGACATGGGCCTAGGGAAGCTACATTTAAAAAAAAAAAAAAAACATATTTACTTATTTATTTATTTATGGCTGGGTTGGGTCTTCATTGCTGTGCACGGGCTTTCTCTAGTTGTGGCGAGCAGGGGCTACTCTTCATTGTGGTGCACAGGCTTCTCATTGCAGTGGCTTCTCTTGTTGTGGAGCACGGGTTCTAGGCGCACGCACTTCAGCAGTTGTGGCTCACAGGCTCTCGAGTGCAAGCTCAGTAGTTGTGGCACACGGGCTGAGTTGCTCCGCGGCATGTGGGATCTTCCCGGACCAGGGCTTGAACCCGTGTCCCCTGCATTGGCAGGCGGATTCTTAACCACTGTGCCACCAGGGAAGTCCCTAAGCTACATTTTTAACAAACTCCTTAGGTCATTCTTTTGCACACTGAAGTTGAGAATCATTGTTGTGTGTGAGTGTGTGGTGATAGTGGGCAGAGAATTCAAAGAAGGCCTTTGTGAAGAAATGCTGTGTGGGCAAGATGAAGCTTAAAGTAAGGGGGCTTGGGCAAGAGCTTCCCAGGTAGAAGTAAGGGCATACAGAGGTCCCAAGTGAGTGGAAGAAGGCAAACAATCCTCTGTGGCTGGAGAATAAGGAGAGCGATGGAGAAAGGCAGGACTTCAGAGGCAGGGGCATGTCAGCATTGTTAAGGATTTTAGACGTGATCTTAAGCCACTGAAGAACTCTAGCCTAAGGAGGAGCATAGTTAAATATTTATGTAAAATATTTAAAACAGAATGAAGGAATTCGGGTCTCTAGAGAGGATGTTGGGCAATGAGGAGGTGACTGGCAATAATTTGGTAAGAAGTAATGCCACCTTGGGTTAGATCAGTGGCAATGAGAATGGAGAGAAATCGATGGATTCCAGAGATATTGAGGAGGTCAAATCGACAGGACTTAGTGACCCTGCAGACACTAAATGCCACCATGACCCTGATTAACTCCTGCTCCAGTTTTGAGGATATGAACTGAGTTGAGGTGTTGCTGCCTTGTTGAGAACATGTTCTTTGAGGAGACCTCCTGCCACAGGTTCCTCTGTGGACAAGGACATGCTTTTGTTTGGACAAGACCAAGGTGACTGGCATAAAAGTCTCCAATTCAAGGGGTCAGAAGACATTCGGTTGGTTCCAGACTCTGCCAGTAAATCCCTTGGGCCCAGTCAGGGCCTCAGGTTTCCCCCATTTAAGTCATGCCCTCTTGATATACTCGCATTGCATTCCGTACTTTTTCTCCATAGCACTTATAATGACTTAAAATTAAGTGAGAAATACCTCCAATTATTTATGAAATACCTGTCTCATCCATTAAACTGTAAGTTCTGCTGGCTGGCTCATTATTATCTACAGCTCTAAGAGAAACAGTTGCCGAGTATACATGAAACAACTGTAATTCCTGTACTCATAGGACTCACTCCTTTGAATATGGACAGAGGAATGTGATACTAAAGAGGTGAAAAGTGGCAGAATCCAGTGGCTGTTCAGATGACGAGAGTGAGGATGAGAAGGAAGGAAACGTCTAGGAGGGTTCCCATGTTTCTAGCTTGGGAACCTGGGTGGATGGAGTTACCACTGACTGAGGCAGAGAAAGCTATAGGAGAATCACAGGGCTTAAATTTAAGACGAGATCAATTTGGGGCACCTAAACTATAATGCAAGACATGCAAATGGAAATGTCTGGTGGGCAGTAGACCATAGAATTTTGAGGCTTTGATAAAAGGTCCAAGTCCAAAGTTTTGCATGTACTTTGGGAAAGTAGCATAAGCTTTTTTTTTTTTTTTAATAAATAAAATGGCATAGGATTTAACAAAACCTAATTAATAACAACTGTTATTTATAGCTAAGTGGCAGCCTCAATTTTGTGTGCTTTGACTTGTTTAATCCTCACATCAATTCTATGTGGTAGATATCCTTGTAATTCCCATTTCAAAGATGAGGAGACAGAGATAGAAAGCTTGAGCACCTTGCCCAAGGTTACACAGGCAGTAAGGAGTGAAGATAGCCTTGTAACCACAAAAGTCAGAAGCTACTGCCTTTGCTCTCAGAATAATGTCCTTCCACCTGTCACACACTTGATCTCACTGCAGCCGGGCCATCCTCCATCAGATCTCGCATCCAAATAACTGTTAACTGTCTGCCTCACTTCAGAGCTTGTGAATATCTTGGCTAGAGATTCTCTTTATCGGTCTTCATTATTTTGCAGATGAAGAAACTGAAGCATAGAGTGATAACATAACTTCCATGTGGTCACATAGTTAGGGCCCTGGGTGGGGTATTTGAACTTAGCTTTATCTATTTCCAGGACTAATAAATTTTACTGCTACATAACCATAAAAATACATATTTTTGGATACAAACTTTTCCATTACTAGAGGGTGAAAAAGGAAGGGTGAGCATTGATCTACGAAGAGGTAAAGTAAAATCTAGTCTAGGGATTGCCATTAAATTTGTGATGTCACAGAAATGTCACCTGTCCCTTTTAATCTTGGATTGGAAGCATTTAAATTAGTTAGCCCCTCCAGCTCTAGACATAATTTTTAAATTATTGTAGAGGGAGGAAAAGAAAAGGTTGAATGTCTTTAGAAAGTACCAAAACCAACTTTAAAATACCAAATAATTATTGTTGTTCAACAGAGAATGCTTTAAATGCAATATCCTACTTGACCCTCACAGTCTATGAAGTGGCATTGTCATTTATTATCTGTTGGTAGGAACAAGGCAACAGGCCCAAAATGGAGTCATTTATGCTAAACCCCACATCACCAAACTGAGATTTAACTTAATTACAGTTTCCACGCCTTCAGAAATGCAGTCTTAAACCAGTCAGCAATCACCCCCTCAGCATTAGTTAGATAATCTGCCTGATAGACCCTTGCAAACACCAAAAGGAGAGTAAGTTTGGAACAACCAATCTACTTTTTTTGCTTAGTATAACTTCCTTGCTTCTGCTCCCTTCTGCCTATAAGAGTCTTCCATTCTGTACTGCTCCTCACAGCTCCTTTCTATTATCTGCTAGATCGGATGCTGCCCAATTCATGAACTGTTGAATAGAGCCAATAACATCTTTAACATTTATTCAGTTGAATTTTTTTTTAACACCATCCTGCTTCCATTATTTTACACAGGAGGGAATTGAACTTTAAGTAAATTAAATAAACATTTCAAGGACACACAACTAGTAAAGGATAGTGCAATTTCAAATCCAGCTATGTCTCATGCTCAAGCTGAAGAGCTTAAAACTCTGTATTATTTCTCTTTGACTTATTGTAGAAATGATTCTGCTAAAACTGAGGTTTAGTCAAGAGACAACTGGAGCAGGTAAATTTACCCTAGAAAACTGTTTGTGAAAGATCAGTAACTCAGGTATGCACCGCGATGTCAGCACCTTTTTTCTTTGTCTAAGAGAGAACAGAGGTATTCACAACTCTTCAACCGCCCCATCCAAGTTTTTCAGTCTGCTTGTAAGGTTGCTGAAAAATACTAAATAAGTTCTACTATACTGACTGTGTCCAATGGAGAAATACAAATTGACCATTTCTAGTGTCATTTGGACACTGGGATGAAAACAGGTGCTAGGAAATGGGTAACCCTGACTGATTGGGATAAATAAGTTTACTCAAATACATCTCTTAATAGGGACTCACAGTAAGGTCTTTTCCCCTACTCCCTCACTAGGTTTGTTTTCAACTAGTTTCAACTAGTTTGTTTCAACTAGGTTTGTTTGGCGTTTTGGATTCTTACATTTTAAAATGATCTTACATCTCTCCTGGATTTTAGCACATGGCTTGTAGAAGCTTTAGTTGAACAATAAACAAAATGAACAAATGAAAAAGAAAGGCTGACAAAGATTACAAAATACAGGACAGGCACTACAGGTGAAATAAGGGATGGCAAAGTCTTTTATTTCCTCTTTGAAAATGCAAATGCCCCTGAAGGGTCAAGAGATGGTCATTCATAGCTTAGTATGAGTTAGTTTATGCAGTTTGTTCCCTATGTTCTGGGCAAGTTCCTGAATTAGAAGAGTCTGAAAGATCACCTAATCCAATCTCTTACAACAGGACTAAGTCATTGAGGCTAGGAGACGGGAATGATTTGATCAGGAAGCCACAGCTAGTTTTATAATCAGGTTTGGAACTCAAGTAGGAGGACTCTCAGTACAGTTCTCTTCCTTTCAATACCGTGCTGCTCCAGATATTAAAATGCTGAAATGCTGCTATAGGCACAGCATAATGTATAGTTGAGTGGCATGTGGAGACAAATACACTTGGCTCCTCCTCCACTCACTAGCTCTGGGAACCTAGGAATGTTTCTTGTCTTCTCAAAGCCTCAATTTGTTCATCTGTAAAATGGAGATAAATATTATTTATCTCATTATGATGTTATGAAAATTAAATAGAAACATGCACTTGATGTTCTTAGCAGAGTGTCTGGTGCCAGTAGCTAATTAATACATGCTAATTCTTTAAAATGTACTTGTTTAGACTTATTCAAATGGAAATGGTTTATTACAATACAGGTGGCTTAAGATCTTGGATAAAGATTTTGGTCAAAATGACTTTTTTTTTTCTGGGTCTAAATCAATTTTATTTTAGGTGTAGTTGGCAAATGCTACTATAAAATGCCAAGGATGTTTACAGTAAACAATACACATCTTTAGAAATTTCCCTTCCCAATATCTTCCTAAGCATGCCAGGCAGAACACATCTTGTACAACTGGTATTTCTTGAGATAGATGTTTGAGTTTATCATGGAAGGGCTGATCAATTTAATTAATCCCTATGAATTTCTAGTTTACACGAAGCAGCTTTGGTTCCACTAATTAAATCTCAAAATTCTCAGGTTTTTAAGGTCTTGAAGAAACTAGAGATCAGTGAGAATTTTTGAGATGGGAATTAATCTAAAATATCTTAAAATGTTGGAGGAACATTATGATCAGAGGAAAGGAGAACAGCAGCTGAAGAGACAATTTCTCCAGGAGATTTAGAACTCTGTTATTTGTCAAAATGCTGAACATGTGATAAGCAACAGATACAATTTTAGCAAGTTTTTTTAATACAACATTCAGTGAAGATTAAAATGAGATCAGTTGCTTTTAGAGGCCTCCAAATCAGACACATGTAAAATAAGAAAAGCTTCTAGTAGTTTCATCTGTGAAAACAGGACCCAATTGCTACAGAGAAACTTTCATCAGATATTATTAATTGTAATTAACGGATTGATGATGTTTAACATTAAGATTACGTTACTGAGGAAAAACGCTAAACATATGCTTAAGAAGTTAAAGTGAATTTCTGGCTTCCACTCAAGATGTCAAAAGCTAGAAAGTGTTGCTTTCACTTGAACATTAAGAAAAAGTGACATAATTTCTGAAAGCATAAATTTTCCTGAGCCCTTCAGAGAACTGAGGTCCCAGGGCAACCAGCTAGTCTGAAATATAGGGAAAGACAGGCATCTGCAAGGAGCTGTAGGCACTACACCATTCAAATGGATGAGAATATTTTAGCCAAAATTTCTAGCTAATTGCTAATGCTAGGTGGACTATCATTAGAATTTAGAAGCCCCTAGAATGCAGACACAAAGGGAATTTGCAGACACTCACATATTGTCCTTTATGGACTTTCACAGGGTACTTAGAGCAAGATTAGAGTCTGGGGAAGAGATTGAAGAAAGCCTCCCACAGGCTGCAGGCTTCAAGGAGGGGAGTGGCCATCTCCTCTCTGATAAAACCCTGGCTGGACCCTTCTGTCCTATGGGGGAAAAAGTCTTAAACCACTGGGAGAAGGATGGCAAAATACCAAAAGACCCATTGTGGCTGAAGCAAGAGAATAAAAATAATTCTCTACCTGAGGCAGGGCAGAAAAATTACCCAGGGCCCAGGCTCCTGCAGGGATAGGGGCAAGTTCACAGACAAAGGCACTCCCTCAACACCCAGGGACTTAGTGCATGGCTAAGGACAATAGAACCCCACCTCTGAATTCTGCCACCAGACCATAAAAAAGTCAGCTAACAAGTTATAACAGTATAATTCTGGGAGAGGGGCAAAAAACCTAGAAAGAGAGATTCTCTCTGAGGTATAAATTCACTGAGAAAATCTAAAATCGAGGTAAAGCAAGAATACTTAGAAGAATCTTATGACAACCCAACCACCACCTGAAATACAAGACAAAGCTAGAGGAATATGAAATAGATATATTTGGGAGTAACTATAGCAACAACAAAACCCAAAACCAGTTCAACTCTTAACAAGAGTGATTGAACATTAAAAGTCCAGCAAAACAAGAAGCATATGTGTTTGGGGCATAAATACTATTTGCCTCAGTTTATTTGGTTCTACAGATGATGTCCAAGACACAAGAAAAAGAAAGAAAAAGGCCCACTGTCAAGAGACAAAACACACAATAAAACCAGGTTTAAACAAGAACCAAATGTTGGAACTATCAGGAAATATAACTATGATTAATAGATTAAAGGTTGTAGTGGAAAAGTTGAACAACAAATATGAACACATTAAGAATTTCAGCAGAGATGGAAACTGTAAGAAAAAAAAATGGGGGTTCTGGCACAAGATGACAATGTAGGAAGATCCTGAACTCACTTCCTCCTACAGATATACCAGATCTACATGTGGAAAAATTTCCTTTGAGGAAAAAACCTAAAAACTAGCTGGTGACTCCTACATATTGGATATACAAGAAAAAAAACAGAAAGGGAGAGGGTGAGACAAAATCTTGCCATAAATACTATCCCCAGTGATGCAAACCACAATCGGGAAGGAACTCAAAACCCAGTTTTTGCCCCTCTCCCTGAGGAACAAAAATTTTGAACCCTATATTGGGCTCCCCTACTTTAAAGACCTTTACCTAAGAGTCAAGGTAACAGACAAGGTTGCCCCCACCCCCCACAAACACCTGCTTTTGAAAACCAATGAGGCTTGCATCTACAAGACCTAAAGGGCTGTAGTAAACTGAGAAATGGCTCTTAAAGGGCCTGTATGCAGACTCACTTGCCTCAGGGGCCAGAAAAGAGGCAGCCAATTGAGAGGTGCCCAGACTTCATGCAAAAGAGGCTTATTTGCTTATCTTAAAGTGCTGGCCTGAGAGGCAGACATCTAATTTAACACACATCTGGGTACTGGCTGGGGTACTCTCTGGGGATGAAGGCTGGTGGGTGCCATCTTTGTGCTCTCCCTCTACTTCACTCCAGCTCCCCAGTATCTCCTAGAAAGGAGCTTGTACCCTCTTCTATCACCCTGATTTTTGTGTCTGCCTGCCACCCAGAGGACACCTTTATATTGTCTGGCTCTGGTGTCCAGTGGGGCTTATGCTTATGAATCCCACAGGATGGTAACCAATGGAGAAAGAGTTCTTAAACAGCCACTACCTCCAGGGAAAAGCAAGAGGCAATAGTCCCAGTAGTACAGTCTTTCTGTGAAAGAGACCTATTAACTTAAGTTCATAGCTGAAGCCTGAGGGGCAGGCTTCTAAGTAAACACATATCTAAGGACTCCTTATAATCTTTTCCAGAGTGTGGATGTTCTTTGCACTCTCCCTCTGCTGTACTCCAGAGAGCCAGTATCTTCTGGAGGGGAGCTTTTACACATGTTTGGTGCCCCAATTTTTATATCTAGTGTCCCGGTTTTTGTGGTTGCTACCTAGGGGACACCTCAAAATTTACTGGCTCTGGTGGCCAATGGGCTTTCATTACTGGGTCCCAAGGGATGGTAACAATAGGAGAGACAATTCTTCACCAGTTATCATCCCCAGGGCACTGCACAGAGAACAGACTGAAACACATCCCCAGTCTTTTTGTGAAAGACACCTATTTGCCTGCCCTGGAGCTTTAGCCTGAGTGTCAGGCTTCTGGTTTGTCACACATTTAGGGGCCTACTGAGATACACTCCAGGGATAGAGGATGGTTGTCTCCATATTTTCACTCTCCCTCTACCTCACTCCAGTTACTGGTATTTCCTGGAAAGGAGCTTGTACACTCATCTGGCCCCCTTAGTTTTGCAACTGATGCCTAAATTCCCTGGCCCTGATGGCCAGCAGGATTTACACTTATGGTCACACAGGACTGTTTATATTTGCATATTTAAAAGCCATCACCTGAGGGTACGACTTCCTAAACAAGAAGGATCTCAGATAACCAACCTAACTTTACACCTCAAATAACTAGAAAAAGAAGAACAAATGAACCCCAAAGTTAGTAGACGAAAGGGAATAACATAAATCAGAGTGCAAATAAATGAAATAGAGACTAAAAGACAATTGAAAAGATCAATGAAACTAAGAGCCAGATCTTTAAAGAGATAAACAAAATTGGCAAACCTTTAGCTACTGTCATCACAGGGGGGAAAAAAAAGAGATAACTCACATAAAATCAGAAATGAAAGAAGAGACATTACAACTAATACCACAGAAATACAAAGGATAATAAGAGACTACTATGAACAATTAGATGCCAACAAACTGGACAATCTAGCAGAAATGGATAAATTCCTAGAAACATAAAGACTACCAAGACTGAGTCATGAAGAAACAGAAAATCTGAACAGACTGATTACTAGTAAGGATATTGAATCAGAAATAAAAAAACCTCCCAACAAACAAAAGTCCAGAACAAAACAGCTTCACTGATGAATTATATCAAACATTCAAAGAAGAATTAATACCAGTCCTTTTAAACTCCTCCAAAAAATAGAAGAGGAGGGAACACTTTCAAAGTCATTTTATGAGGCCAGCATTACCCTGATCACAAAACCAGACAAGGATGCCACAAGGGAAGAAAATTACAGGCCAGTATCCCTGATAAACATAGACACAAAAATCATCAACAAAATGTTAGCAAACTGAATTAAATAATACATTAAAAGGATCATATACCATGATCAAGTAGGATTTATTCCAGGGATGTAAAGACGGTTTAACATCTCCAAATCAATGTGCTAATTCACCTTGATAAAAATATTATCATCTCAATAAATACAGAAAAATCATTTGATCAAATTCAACATTCATTTATGATAAAAACTCTCAAAAAAGTAGGTATAGAGGGAATGTACCTCAACATAATAAAGGTCATATATGACAAGCCCAGAGCTAACATCATTCTCAATGGTGGAAATCTGAAAGCTTTTCTTCTAAGATCAGGAAGAAGACAAGGATGCTCACTCTTGCCACTTTTATTCAACACAGTATTAGAAGTCCTAGCCACAACTGTTAAGCAAGAAAAAGAAACAAAAAAACATATAAATTGGAAAGGAAGAAGTAAAACTATCACTATCTGTGGATGACATGATTTTTATATATAGAAAACCCCAAAGACTACATCAAAAAGCATGTTAGAACTAATAAATGAATTCAGTAAATTGGCAAAGTACAAAAATCAATGTAGAAAAATCTGTTGCATTTGTATTCAGAAACAACAAAATATCAGAAAGAGAAATTAAGAAAACAATCCCACTTACAATTGCATCCAAAAGAATGAAATACCTAGAAATAAATTTAATCAAGGAGGTGAAAGAAGTGTACACTAAAAATTGTAAGATATAGATCAAAAAATTGAAAAAGACAAAAGTAAATACAAAGATATCCCATGTTCATGGATTGGAAGAATTAATGCTGTTAAAATGTTCATTATATCAAAAGCAATCTACAGATTCAATGCAATCCCTACCAAACTTCCAATGGCATTTTTCACAGAACTAGAACAATCCCAAAATTTGTATGCAACCACAAAAAAATTCTGAATAGTAGAAGCAGTCTCGAAAAAGAAGAGGTAAAACTATAAACAGTAAAAATAAGAACAAAGCTGAAGGCATCATGCACCCTGATTCCCAACTACTACAAAGCTATAGTAATTAAAGCAGCATAATATTGGCATAAAAACAGACACATCAATTAATGGAAGTGAACCAAGAGCCCAGAAACAAACCCATGCATAGATGGCCAATTAATCTACAACAAAAGAGGCAAGAATATACAATGGTAAATAACAGTCTCTTCAATAAATGGCATTGAAAAAACTTGACAGCCATATGCAGAAAAATGAAACTGGATTAAAAACTTGAATGTAAGACCAGCAACTATAAAACTCTTATGCAAAAACGTAGGTGAAAACCTCCTTGATATTGGTCTTAGAGAGATTTTTTTTTGGATCTGACTCCAAAGGCAATGGCAACAAAAGCAAAAATAAACAAATGGGATTATACCAAACTAAAAAGCTTCTGTACAGGAAGGAAACCATCAACAAGATAAAAAGGCAGCCTACTGAATGGGAGAAGATATTTGCAAATCATATATCAGATAAGAGGATAATATCCAAAATAGATAAAGAACTCATACACCTCAATAAAAACTCAAACAATCCAATTAAAAACTGGGAAGAGGATCTAAATCTTCATGTTTCCAAAGAAGATATACAGGTGGCCAAAAGACACTTGAATAGATGCTCAACATCACTAATCATCAGGTAAATGTAAATCAAAACCACAATAAGATGTCACCTCACACCTGTTAGAATGGCTATTATCAAAAAGACAGGTGATAACAAGTGTTGGTGAGACTGTAGATAAAAGGGAAACCTTGTGCACTTTTCGTAGGAATATAAATTCATGCAGCCACCATGGAAAACAGTATGGAGGATCATAATAAATTAAATAAGAACTAACATATGATCTAGCAATTCCACTTCTGGGTATTTATCTGAAGAAAACAAAAACACTACCTCAAAATTATATATGCACCCCTTTGTTTTCTGCAGCCTTATTTACAATGGACAAAATATGGAAAGAATCTAAGTGTCCATTGATGGATAAGTGGATTAGGAAAATGTGGTCTTGGGACGTCCCTGGTGGTCCAGTGTCTAAGACTGCATGCTTCCAGTGCAGGGGGCCTGGGTTCGATCCCTGGTCAGGGAACTAGATCCCAAATGCCACAACTAAGAGTTTGCATACCATGACTAAAAATCACACATGCCTCAACTAAAGATCCTGCATACCGCAATGAAGATCCCGCATGCCTCAACTAAGATCCAGCACAGCCAAATAAATAAATAAATAAATAAATAAATATTTTAAAAAGTGTGGTCTATATATTCAATGGAATATTATTCAGCCATAAAAATAAAGAAAATTGCAACAATATGGATGGACCTTGAGGACATCGTGCTAAGTTAAGTAAATCAGACAAAGAAAGACATATTCTGTATGATCTCATATGTGAAATCTCAGAGAGAGAGAGAAACCTCATATACAGAGAACAGATTGGTGGTTGCCAGAGGGGGCATGCAAAATGGCTGAAGGTGGTCAAAGGGTACAAAGCTCCAGATATAAAATAACTAAATAATGGGAATGCAATGTACAGCATGGTGACTATAGTTAAAAATACTGTATTGTATGTATGAAAGTTGCTAAGATAGTAGATCTTATAAGTTGTCATCATGTGCACACACAAAAAAAATCAGTTGTGATGGATTTGTAATGATGATGGATGATAACTACACATATTTTGGTGATCAATTCACAATATATACAAATATAGAATCTTTATGTTGTATACCTGATACTAATATAATGCTATATGTCAATTATACCTCAGTAAAAGAAAAAAGAATAACTGGAAATCCTAGGAATAATTAACCTGGTAACAGAGATAAAGAATGCCTCCATGCTCATCAGTTGACTCAACTTGGTTAAGAAAAGAATCGGTGACCTTCATGATAAATCAATAGATATTACTCAGACCAAAACACAATAAGAAATAAGAGTGGGGGGTAGTACAGAACATTCAATATCAGTAAAAAATATGAAATTGTCTAACTTATATGTAATTGGAATCCTAGAAGAAGAGAGTGAGAATGCGGTAGAACAAATGTGTATATATATAATGCTCAAGAATTTTCAAAAACAATGAAAGGCATCAAACCACAGATTTAAGGGTTCAGAGAACCCTAAACAGAATAAATACTGAAAGAACAACAAATAAAAGCACAAACATAAACCTAGACATCATATTCAAGTTGCTATAAACCACATATAAAGAGAAAATCTTAAAGGCAGACAGAAAAAAAAAAAAGACATTCCATACAAAGAAACAAAAAATCAGAACATACTCCTCAAGAGAAGCTACGTAAGCCAGAAGACAAGAGAGTGCTGATATAAGGTAAAGTGAAATGGAGCACCATTTAGATAACCAATCTTCACTCATTAATGAATAGTAGACTGATATTTCTTAGTTCTAGCATTATTCCCTAGTTTTCAGTGTTTTTAGGGAGACACTGTTAATATCTAGGAAGTGAAATTGCAATGAAAAGTATTAATGATAATAGCCAACGTTTTCTGAGCACCTATAATGCACTAGGTGCTGGGATAATGTTTATACATGTATTATCTCATATGATTAAATGCTAATAACCATATGATTGTTAGAATTTAGAGGAGTAGTTCTTCACTGGTGAAGAGAGAATTTAATAAAGTTCCCTGGAGATCATGAGCATAGAATCTGGCTTTTGTTTGGGGCTCTTCACCAGAAAGTAGAGAGCAGGTATAGAACCAAGGCAAAAATAACCTGCCTCACTTGCAGCAATGCTAAATTTTTAGTAATATGTACCATGTATAGACCCAGTAATTGGTATGGCTTCTCTCATTTCTTGTAGCCTCTGCTATTTCTTAACCCTGTCCAAATTGTTAAAAATTATGTTTCAAGTCTCTTTATTTATGGGTTTTTAACCAAAGCCATGTGGTGAGACAATCACTATTTCTCATAATATTCGAGGCAATATGCCTCAGTGCTCTTGAAACCTTCAACTTTCAGCTTCTAGGCTTATAGAAGAACCCTATTCACCAGAGTGTCACTGCTTTCCTCTTGACAATAAAATCGAATTGTTATGTGAATAAAAAAATTATTCTTTCATTCTTCATTTAAACACTTACAAGTATTCCAGGAACTGCACTAACAACTTTATATTTTCTCATCTAAATATCACATAATCCTAGAAAGTAGGTATTGACATTATCATTCTTATTTCAAGAATGAGCAAACTAAGCCTAAGAAGTTAAATGAATTTCTCAAAGGTATACAGAGAGTCCCTAGGATAGGGACTGTGAAAACCTGTGTCTGAAGCCCCTGCTCTTCTGTGCAACATTATATTGTCCTATCCTACACCCAATATTGAACCCTAGGCTCAATATTGAACCCTACAGCAGTGTGTAGGACAGCAGTACTAACCCTGTTTTCTTGAAATAGGGGGCTAAAACCAGAGTATGATGGTGCTCATAGGACTGTAGTCTAATTAAAACAACAATTTTATACTTGCATTAAAACTCATATTAAGAGGTATTAACCAAGTATATATTGATTATCAACTCTGTGCTTGACATTATTTAGTTTTATTGTCATAGTAATTATAAACACAACTCAAGAGTTTCTAGTCATATATGCTGGCAGGTTTTATTTCATCAGTGTTTTCAAATTGTGGCCCATGGAAGATGTGTGTCATAACTACCTGAGTGCTTAGTTAAAACTATGGATTCTGCAACCCAATCCAGACTTCCTGAATCAGACAGATTCACTAGCAAAGAGGTCCAGCAACCTACAAGAAGTTCCCTGGGGTAAACTTTGCTTGCACTAAAGCTACAGAACCACTGTAATAAACTATACTCCTAAGATGATAAGCCATTTGGGGAAACTTTTGAGCTGTTTATTAAAAAAAAAAAAAAGGTGGGCAGAGAAATGGTCTAGAAGACTTGCATAAAATCTCAGTTTTTTTCACTCATCAAATGCTTCTCAGGACATCTTCTAAACTACTAAGGTTTTCATCCACATTATTATTAGGTAACTTTTTTTCTATTGAATACCATAAATTCCACATCTTGCCTCTGGTAGAACTCCTCTGTGAGTGACCTATCTTAGAAAGAAATTAGAAATATTTGTGTTTCTTTAAGAATTTCCAAGTTTCTACAGCTTGCTCCACAGGCCCATTCCACAGTGAAGTTGATCTTTCAGGTCCACGTGGCTCCACTTAAAGCAAAAGAATAAAAATGATCCCCTCCCCCAAATCAAATACATCTACCTTAATTTTTATGGCATGCTTCCTTTCCAAGTATTAACTCAGGAAGATTTACTGATCCCAACTAGCTGTAGCTGACAATTTGGTTTCCTCTGTGAATGAGGAATTGCATCTCGGCAGGCAACTGGCTTGTGTTTTGCAAAAGAAAACATAAAATGATTAAGGAGATAGGAAACCGCATGTATTCATTATTTCTGTAATTAGCAACATTCTGTGCTCTGAATTATGAATTTTTGAGAAGGCCACATTCCTATGCTCCAGTTAATACAGGCACACTGCAGAGCCTTCCAGAGACAAAAATAACCACTGAGGTAAATGGTTCAGAGCTTGTTGACCACGCCTATCAGTTTCTTTTACCTGTCAGAATCATAAAGCACCTTGGAATCCACCCAGTGCTTTCTATTTAGAGGTGGTCACTTCACCCTATAGCAAATTATAGCCATATGTGGATTCAGTTATTGATAACTTTGTAAAAGCTCATAGTAATATTACAATAAAAATGTTCTCTTAGTTTTAAAGACTAAAGCAGAGATGGACACAAAGAACTATATCTCACTTTATCTTCTCTACTTAGAATCATGTCTACCCTTAGGACTGGAAATGGACAAATCTCATAATGCTAGGAAGTGTTTATTAATTATTTTTATATCAATGGATAAAATCAGAAAACCTTGCTCCAGCTTTTGCCACATAGAGTAAGCACTTCTTCTCTTTCACACTTACTGAAACTTGAGTTCTTTTTATCCCCAGTGTGAACAACTCTGGCTTCTTATTTCCTGTACACTTTTTTCTCACCTATATTGTAAAACATTCAGCAAATATTTATGGAGTGACAAAGACTCTCTCATTGACCAAAGTCCAGGCAAGCTCCTCTGGGCCCTCTTCTCAACTAGGCTTCAGCCTACATCTATAAGAACTGCAACCCTCAGCACAAATGATTTCACACACCCCCACGCTAAGAGTCAACAAACACGACCATCATTTCTATCAGCTCAAGGCCATGTTCCTAGGATGATTACCTCAGCGTCCTTCGATGCCTGCCTGAGAAAGCTCAAAAACAATTTGCTGTTTGTTCCAGCCAAAACCCTGACTATAGACCCCTTTTATTAGAGCATTTACTTTAGAAATTGTAAATCGTAAGTTCTTTTCTCTGTCTTTGAGATGTGTCACATATTCTTTAACCCAGGAATGTCTTCCTCAAGAACCTGAGAGCCATCCCCTTGAAATGTTATCATCAGTACAGGTAGGAATCCTGTCTCCCAGTCTCTGTAGGAGAGTAGGAGCCTAACTTCAATAAGCACTGGTTAGCAGACAGAGTCTTTTCAAATTGAACAGTCCTACATCTGCGTTTTGCAATTTTCTAATTTCCTTTCTCTGCTAAAGCCTTGCTCATTCTCCTTCCGTGTGACTTCACTTGTTCCTTTAAAATGCTGAGTCACCTCTACAAAGATTGGAGTTGAGCTCAGTTCACCTGAAGACACTGTCTCCTACTGCAGTAGTACTGAATAAAATCTGTCTTGACATTTTCAAAAAGTGTCCCATGCAAACTTTTTCTTTAACAAGAGTA
Organism: Balaenoptera musculus; assembly: GCF_009873245.2. Classification (NCBI taxonomy): domain Eukaryota; kingdom Metazoa; phylum Chordata; class Mammalia; order Artiodactyla; family Balaenopteridae; genus Balaenoptera; species Balaenoptera musculus. Next base: position 127,929,515 of record NC_045787.1, read on the forward strand.
CTGTAAACTGAGACAGGTACTGGTGTACTGTGTTAAATAAAATGGGTGTGGATTCTATCTTTAGGGGACTGTACTGTGAGTGTAAAATTATAAGTGTGATGATTGCTAGGAAGGAGAGATAGCTGGTACCACAACAGCATACATCATGGAGATCTGACCAAATCAGAGAAGTCACAGGTATCCTTGAGGAAGTGAAAAACTGTGCCAAAGTCTTAAGGATGGAGTAGGAGTTAGGAAGGCACAAAGGGGTAAGGAAGAGTGCTGCACACACAGGAAAGAGCACAGACAAGTCTTGGGCAGGAGAGGTGCTGAGAAAGGATGTAGAAGATAAACATGGATAGGGTGGCTCAAGCATGAGTACAAGGACCCAAGGAGAAGTGGGATACACTATTGTAAGGCCAATCCACTCAAGGCTTCCTTTTCTATCTTTTTAATTCTTATGGGAAATTAAGACATATAAAAAAGTAGAGAAAATACTATAGTGAACTTCCATGTATCTATCACCTAGCTTCAACAATTATCAGCTTGAGTCCAATCTTGTTTTATCCAGTCCTCACCTACGCTTGCTCCCTATCCACCTTATTTTGAAGCAAATCTAAGATATCATATTCTTTCCTCTAACTATTTCAGTTTTTATTTCTCAAATAATGACTCCTTTAGCATACTTAACAACAAAAAAATTTTCATACTTAAAAAATAAGCAGCATCGGGCTTCCCTGGTGGCACAGTGGTTGAGAATCTGCCTGCTAATGCAGGGGACACGGGTTCGAGCCCTGGTCTGGGAAGATCCCACATGAGCAACTAGGCCCGTGAGCCACAACTACTGAGCCTGCACGTCTGGAGCCTGTACTCCGCAACAAGAGAGGCCACGATAGTGAGAGGCCCACGCACCGCGATGAAGAGTGGCCCCCACTTGCCACAACTAGAGAAAGCCCTCGCACAGAAATGAAGACCCAACACAGCCAAAAATAAATAAATAAATAAATAAGCAGCAACTTTCTTAAAAAAAAGAAAAAAAAAATAAGCAGCATCTTAATATCATCAAACCTGGTCAGTTTTAAAATTTCTCCAAAATATATAAATATACATAAAAAATATATATGTATAAGTATATACATTAAATATATATATTATATGTATATGTATATGTGTGGATAAAATCTGTACTAGAATCTAAATAAGGTCCATGCATTATAATAGGTTAATAGGTCTCTTAAGTCTTCTTATCTCTGTGGTTTCCACCTGTATCCTTTTTACATTCCTTAAACTTGATTTGTTGGTGAAACTATATATTTTTTTCCTGAGAACTTCTTGTGACCTGAACTTCGCTGATTGAAAATCCATGGTGTTATTTAATATGTTCCTCTGTCTCCTGTATTATCTGTAAATCAGTAGTTAGATTATTAGTTAGATTATGGATTGATCTTTGTCAAGATCAATCCATAATCTTTGTCAACAAGTCCTCATTAGTGACATCGTGTACTTCAGGAGATTGTCTCTATCTTTGTGGTGTTAGCAGCCATTGATGATCATGGCCTAGATCTACTAGTTCATCAGGAGTTACAAAATAATCGCCAAATTCAATCATTCTGTACTCACTTATTAGCTAAAATATTTCTATTAAAAAATATTCCTCCATTAACTATTTTTGTCCCTGGGGTACAGCTTATGAAAGGAGAGAGGATACATGACTGATAGTTCCCTTTAATTTATAAATAATGATACTGTCAAAATAATGACAAATGAGTGCTTTTAAAATATCATTAAAAACTCAGATATAAACATATTTGTATTTCAACCTATTGAAGTTATCAACTGATTAATACTCAAATTTTTCCATTTTTGACAAGGGAGAGGGTCTCCAAGTAGTAATCTGTGGTAACTTCCTTTCTTTCAGGTATGAGAAGGTACTCCAGGTTCAGTATGTACATTTACTGCACTAGACTTGGAATTGAACTTCACCAAGAAATCCCAGCTCCTCTACAGGAAGTAATGTTTGGAGACCACAGTACAAGTAATAATGGTACTCACTGCCCCAGGGTTTGTCACTGTTTTTAGGACTTTTCAAAGACAGAGCTTTGTTTTAAAGATGTAATATATCTTGAGCTCATGCTTTAAATTCAAATTTAAAATCTCAGGATTTTTACTTAAACAATCTTTCATCTGTATCTCCTTTCTCTCATGACAATCCTGGTTTCCATGGCACTAACACACTCTGTTCTATTAGACAACACACATCTAAGTTTCTGAATAAAAGTACCAACATGACCACCAAAAAGATAATTGCTTAAAACTGTTTAAGTCTCTTTACAGCCCATTTTGTCCATAGGGTATATCTCACTGGAAATGTGTGGTCAAATCACTTTGTTTTTAATGTAATTTGGAATACTTCCCCTCCACTATTAATGCATACACTGTGATACACAGGTCCACTTGTTTCATCTTGCTTTAGATTTTCCATATTGCTTTTTACTTACTTTTATTTTTATGTAATTATATGTATACAAAGTCAAATCTACAAACAACTTCCTCCACTGTATTCCCTCTCTTCTCCTACAGTTAATGATTTCTGTTTATATATTTTTTTAAATGGAAAATTATCAGCAAATATGCAGTTATATTTGTGTCTCCCTCTTTCCTTGGATAAGTGGTGAAGATCATGCTATGGTAGTATACAGAGACATGTCTTATCCTTCTTACAGTATTCCAAAAGACAAATGCATCACTGTTTATTCAACCAGTCCCCTACTGGTTTCCAGTCTTGCAATTGCAAAGTACTACAATTCATAGGCTGATGCATATACCTTTTCATATTCTTGACTTGAATAACTTGAAGACAGAATGCTAGAGGTGCATTGCTGGGTAAAAATGTACATGTATAAGAAATGTTCCTATTGCCAGTAAGCTCTCCATAGGGATTGTAGCAGTTTACATTCCCACTAACAGTATATAAGAGTAACTTTCCTTTTTTCTTTTTCTGAAGAGAATGTTGTCAGACCTGTTGGATCTTTGCCAATCTGAAAGGTAAGTAATGCTATCTTGACAGATGGGAGAGGGGTAAGAGGGCAAATGTTGGACCAATAGAAAAATATAGGTAAAGTCCAGGTGATAACTGGAACAAAACAAGTCACAATATATTCAGGATGGAAAATGACAGGACTGGGTGTAGGATCAAATTCAGAGACAGAAGGAAGGGAACACCAGAATGACTTAAAAGAACTATAACAAAATAAGAGTTCTTTTTCCTATAGTTTTCCTCCCCCATTCCTGCCCAATCAAGAACGTTTTTTTGTATGTTTCCCTCTCTCTACATGGAGCACTTTTAAAATTGTGAAACTCTTTTGAATGAAATTTTTAAAAAATATATTTACTAAGGCAAATTGCACTAAAGAGATTTGAATGGGTCAAGATAAACATCTGTCATTTGAAATGTGCTTAAGGTTTTGCTACATGAGGCATATTCCCATCTAGGAAGTCTTACCTTCTCTATTCCTAACTGAGCTAAACAGGAAACAAAAACATGCCCTTAAAGTTCAATAGACTGCTGGAGAGTTTCATTAACTAATACTGATTCTTTGAGTTGAATTACTTGTAATCGTTTCTAACCTCATCTCTCCCCATCTTAACACTGGCAGTCCATTCTAAGTAGTTCAGTTTGCTCATCACCAGCTCCATATGCCCTGTTTGGTGGTACCTTCCCACATTAATATAGCATTTCTCTCTACACAACACTAATCCAAACCCTAACTGTACTTCAAAGATCATATTCTTAAGATTCACCTATATTCTTAGCAACTTCTCTATATAGTCTTAGCACCCACATGGGCCTTCCTTATTCTCAGTACAAGGCATACACAAAGCAGTAGAGAGGAGCTGGTTGAGTGAGGGAGGGAGACTGGAGTCCAGGGGACAAAAAAAAAAGGGTTTAATTATAAAAAGAACACCTGGGCATTTGGGGTTTTGTTTTTTCCCTTGAATCTGAAGCTTATTTAACTTTGTGAACCTGAGACAATCATGTAACTTTTCTGAGCTTCACTTTCCTCAGGTATAAAATATAAAAAATAATTCCTGCCCTGGTTCTTCATGGAGTAATTTTTAAAGAAAAACATATGGATAAGTAGTAAAATAGTACAAGTAGCAAATAATTGAGAAGAATTTTTAAACCACATTTTTACTTGCCTATCTTAAACTTGGTTTTGTTTTTGGATATACAGTTACATTCATACATTCATTTAAAGTCTATACTTTAAAACATAGAATGTGTTTTCCAGTGAATACTATTTTAGAAGGTACATTCTGATAAAAACCTGTTTAATCTGAACTGTATTAGAAATACCGTATATATATATATATATATATATATATATATATATATATATATATATATACACACACATAGTACATATACATACATATAAGTATAAATGTATATGTGCACGTGTATATATGTATAGTACAATATATTATCTATATGGCAAAATTGTGGAAAACATTGTTATACCAGTAGGTACTAGAAGTGAAAGTTAATAAAAATGAAATTTAATCAGAATAATTTTTTGAAAAATACTGATTACTGGTACTTGAAGAAAAGTGAATTTAATTAGAGGAAGTGCAGGAAATAGATACCTTTTGCAGAGATTCTGAGATTTCTGAATACTTAAATGCATTTTAGAACTTTACAGCACACAGTCATAATTATGCATTATTTGATTTCAGAACTTTCTTGCTAATAATCAAGAAATAATCAACACTAGTCTTTTTCACGTTGTCTGGATGAAAGGTGGAGTAACAAAATGAGAAAGGGAGGTTGTTTCCTAACATATTAGCAAAAAAGAGAGAAAAAAAAAGGTTTAAAAGAATAACTTAACAGCTACCAGTTATTAAGAGATTAATAAGAGTCAGGTAAGTGTTTTTTTTTTTTTTTTTTTTTTTTTTTAATACTAGATACTGGTATTTGTTTGCTTTTGTTTATGCTCAACTTATCAAAGGATAGTAAACATATTTTTGTAAATGCATGAATCATGAGTGTTCATCTTGATACATTTTCATAATTTGAACACACCTAGTGTGTAACTAGCACCCAGATCAAAAAACAGAAAATCACTCAGAGACGCCTCCCTTGTTTGCCCGTGCCATGGGTAAGCACTGTCCTGACTTCTAAAACCATAGGGTAATTAGACGTGCTTTTGAATATTATATAAATGCAAGCACACAGTATGTACTCTTTTGTGTCTGGCTTCGTTTCCACTTTGTGTGTGACAGTCATTCATGATTTTGTATGTAGCTGCCATATGTTCATTCTATTGCTGGACAAAGGCAGCCTCTTTGATGAAGTGTCTGCTCAAGTCTCTTTGATTATTTTTTTAATTGGTATGTCTGTCTTTTACTTGTTGATTTATAGCATTTTTTTGGTATAATCTGGGTATGAGTCCAGGCGATTATTTTTTTCTACTGCATGGCTTACATTTCACTTTGCTCCTGGTATATATTATCATTAAGAAAGTAGAACGCCTATTACATTTTTATCTCATGTAATACTTTATTACATTAAAAAGTAGAACCATTTACTTTTATTATGTTATTATCTATGCCTTGTGTAGTTTTTTCCCGTTTAAGAAATTTTGTCTATACCAAGGTCATAAAGATGTTTTGCTATATTTCCTTTAAAGCTTTCTTACTTCCTTCTATATTTCTTTATTTCTTCATTTACCTACCTTTTCTCATTTAGGTACACAAATATCTGGAATTGATTTTTGTGTATGGTGTGATGTCAGGGGCTAGGGTTCATACTTCCCCATACTGGAACTTGTGTTACGTTTATATCGCTGCTTTAATACATTACCACAAACTTGATGGCTTAGAGCAACACAAATTTATTATCTTATAATTATCTAGGTCAGAAGTCTGACATGAGTCTCACCCAGCTAAAATCAAGTTGTTGCAGGGCTGTATTTCCCTCTGGACACTCTAGGGGAAAATCCATTTCCTTGCCTTTTTCATCTTTAGAGGTCATTTACATTCCTTGGCTCATACCCCCGCTTCCTCCATCCTCAAATCCAGCAATAATAGATCAAATTCTTCTATACTTGCATCTTGTTCTGACTCTGACCTCCTCTTCCTCCTTCTTCTACTCTTAAGAACTGTTCCAATTACTTTGGGTCCATCCACAAAATTCAGGATAATCTCCCTATTTTAAGATCAGCTGATTAGCAAATTGATTTCATCTGCAACTTTAATTCCTCTTTGCCATGTAACATAACATATTCACAAATTCTGGAGATTAGGACATGAACATATTTGGGGAGGCATTATCCTGTCTATTACAGTATCCAATTTACAGTCTTTTTGCCACTGCAGTGAACTGCTCTCTTTGTTACAAGTTCACCACTTTTTACTATTCTTCTGTTCTGATAGTCTCTTTGTACATTTTTGTTAATACATTGGGTCAATTGCTGTGCTTTATAGTAAGTTTATTTAGTGGTTAGGTCCTCCAATTTCATTTTCCTTAAAGATTGTCTCAGCTCTTTGACTTTCCATATAAATTTTCAAATCAGTTTACTGATTTTGACAAATTGATATTGTTTCAGATTGCAGTGAAATGATAAATTCATTAAGGGAAAACTGACATTTTTGTTACCTCAATTTTTCCATTGCATGTGCATGACATTGCCCAAATCTGGGAAGGAAGGTGTTTTCTTTAATTTCCCTCAGTACTGTTTTGTATTCTCTGTGTAAAGGCCATTAACAACTTTTGTTAAATTTATTCCTAGGTATTTGATTTTTTTTAAGCAACTGTAAATTGCATCCTTTTAAAAAAAATGATATTTTTATTTACCTTGTATCTTGAAATGTTGCTATATTGTTATTAGTTCTTATATTTTATCTATAGATTCCTTTGGGTTTTGTATGTACACTACATTATGTTGTCTGAATAAATAGTTTTATTTCTTCCAGTTTGATACTTCTACTTTTTAATTTTTTATGTGCTGATTGGCCATTTTATGTATCTTTTCTAGAGAAGTGGCTTTTCAAATCCTTTGACCATTTTTTAACAAGGCTAGTTGTCTTTTTATTATTGACTTGCAAGAGTTCTTTATATATTTTAAATACAAGTCTCAGATTCATGATTTCCAAGTATTTTCTCCCATTCTGTGGATTGTACTTTTGTTTTCTTGGTAGTATCCTTTGATGCTCAAAAGTTTTTAATTTTGATGAAATTCCACATATCGATTTTATCTTTATTGCTTGTGCTTTTTGCTATTATAACTAAGAAACTGTTGCCTACTCTGCAGTAACATAGATTTATATCTATGTTGATTGCTAAGGAGTTTTTAGTTCTAGCTCTTAGATTTTTGATCCACTTTGATCTAATTTTTGTAATGGTGTGAGATAGGGGCCAAATTTCATTTTTTTTTTTTTTTTTTTTGCATTCTTTTGCAGTTGTCCCAGCACCATTTGTTGAAAAAACTATTCTTTCCCCATTGAGTGGTCTGAGCACCCTTGTCAAAAGTCAGTTGACCATGGATGTATGGGGTTATTTCTGGTTTCTCAATTCTAATCCATTGGTCTATATGTCTGTCCTTATGCTAGTACCATACTGTCTGTCTTGATTACTGTAACTTTATTGTAAGTTTTGAAATAAGAAAGTGTAAATCCTCCAACTTTGTTCTTCTTTCTCAATATTATTTTGGCTATTCAGGGCCCCTTGTATTTTCTTATGAGTTTTAATGATGAGCTTATTTATTTCTCTAAAAAAGGCAGTTGGGAATGTGACTGGGATCACATTGAATCTGAAGATCAATTTGGGGAAAATTGCTATCTAAACAATGTCAAGTCTTCCAATCCATGATCATGAAGCAATTTTCATTTATTAGATCTGCCTCAATTTTTTTCAACAATGTATTATGGGCTTTAGTGTACACGTATTGCACTTATTTTAAAAAGATATTTTCACGCATTTTATTCTAAATAGAATTGTTTCCTCAATTTCCTTTTCAGATTGTTCATTGTTAGTTCTTAAAAATATAACTATTTTTTGTCTATTGATCTGTATCTGCATCTTTTGAGTCATTTATTAGCACTAATAGTTTTTTTTTTTTTTGTCGAGTCTTTGGGGTTCTCTCTATATAAAATCATGTTATTTGCAAATAGTGATTTTTACTTCTTTTCCAATCTGAATCACTTTTTTTTTTTTTTTCTTGCTAACTGACCTGATTAGAACCTCCAGTACAATGTTAAATAGAAGCAATGAGAATAAATATTTGTATCCTGTTCCTGATTTTAGAAGGAAACGTTTCAGACATTCACACTTAAGTCTGATGGTAGCCATAGTTTTTCATAGATGTCCATCATCAAGTTGAGGAAATTCCATTTTATTCCTAAATTGTTGAGTGTTTTTATCATGAAAGGGTGTTGACTTTTGTCAAATGGTTTTCTGCATCTATTGAGATGATCATGTAAAATTATTTTTTTCCTTTATTAATGTGGCATATTATATTGATGGATTTTCATATGTTGAACCAATCTTACATTCCAGGTATAAATCCCATTGGATCATTGTGTATGATCCTTTTTATATGTTGATCTGTCCTTTTCTAATTTATGGATTTAAGACTATGATTTTCCTGTTAAGAACTCTTTCAACTGCTTCCCACAAGATTTGACAAGTACTATCTTCTTGGAAGTTTCAGTTATTCAGATGTTCTGATTAATTTCTAAACATTTAAGGATTTTAAAGTTAACTTAGTTAACTTAATATTAGTTTTTTTTTTTACTAATTTTTGTCTAATTCTGCCTAGTTAAAAAAACCTACTATGTGTGATTTAAAACTTGAAATTTGTTCACAATTGATTAAATGGCTTAGCAATTGGTCAATATTGATAAATTTTCCATGTAGACTTACACATTTTGCAGTTGTTGTTTACATATATATGTCTGTGTGTGATCTGTTTCGTTAGTTGTGTTTTAAAAATCTTTGTATCATTATTGCCCTTTCTGTTCTATCAGTTACTGAGAGATACTAAAAATCTCTTGTAATGATTATTGATTTGACTATTTCTTTTCCTTATGCCAGGTTCTTTTTTTTTTTACCTTTTGATTTTATATTGGAGTATAGTTGATTAACAATGTTGTGTTAGTTTCAGGTGTACAACAAAGTGATTCAGTTATACATATAAATGTATCTATTCTTTTTCAAATTCTTTTCCCAATTAGGTTGGTACAGAATATTGAGCAGAGTTCCCTATGCTATATACAGTAAGTCCTTGTTGGTTATCCATTTTAAACATATGCCAGGTTCTTTCACTTGTTTTATAGTTTGGAGTTATGTTTATTTTGTGAGTGTATGTGTGTGGATTAAGTATTTTACCATAATGATATGTTTCACTTAATCTCTAGTAATTCTTTTAAATTTTACACTTTTTGATATTACTATAATCATACTAGTTATCGCTTAGGGTTTACATAGTACACTTTCTTATGTACCTTTAATTTCAATTTTTTCTGTGTTCCTATTATTTAAATTGTGTCTCTTGTAAGCAATATAACATAATTTAAGTCCAGTCTGACAAACTTAATCTTTTAAGTGGAATATGTAGTCCATTAAGATTCAGTATGAACACTTAAATAGTGAGTAGAATGATATATTTAAGTCCAAATATTTAAGTCAGCTATCTCAAGTTACTTTCCTCATGTTACTTTGCCCTTTCTTGCTATCCAAAAATTAATCTATTATTGCTTTACTCACTGATTTTTCCTTTTCATTTTGTCACTTGTTACACATTTAAAATTATTTTAATCACTCGAGATATGCTACTATGCATTATTAACTTATTAGCATTTATCATAAATTCAGGCTTTTTTCCAATTTCCAAAGTACCTTAAAACATTTAGGTATCATTTAACCCCTTCATACCTTTAGCCCCTTCATACATTTTGTGCTGTTGTTATCATATATTTAAACTCCAGAATACATTATCATTGTTGTTTTAACTTATCAGTGTTCATATAGTTTTGTTTAAATATTTACACTTTCTTGTGTTCTTCATCTCTTCCTGTACTTCTGAGTTTATTTTTGTTTCACCTGAAGATATCCCTTTGTCTCATTGTGAACCTAGTAACTTTTTATTGAATGCCAGACATTTCATATTGAAAATTTCAGAGATTCAGGGTGGTGATGTCTTTTTCCAGACATGAATTAGTTCTCTTATTGGCAGGAAGTTAGACTAGAGGCACAAGCACCTGAATCCAACCAGGAATGGCAATTTTTCATGGCTGAGCTTTAGTCTTGTAAGCCCTGCTCTATTTTGGTTTGCTCACTCCTATGGCTTAGTTCTTCAGGGTCTTCAACTGAAAGTGAGAATATCTACACAGCCCCTCTTTTTGGGAGGCCTGAACACATGCACCTATGGTCAATTAATCTACAACAAAGGAGGCAAGAAGATACAATGGAGAAAAGACAGATAAACAGTGCTGGGAAAACTGAACAGCTACATGTAAAAGAATGAAATTAGAACACTTCCTAACACCATACACAAAATTAAACTCAAAATGGATTAAAGACCTAAATGTAAGTCCACACACTATAAAACTCTTAGAGAAAAACATAGGCAGAAGACTCTTTGACATAAATTGCAGCAATGTCTTTTTGATCCACCTCCTAGAGTAATGAAAATAAAAACAAAAATAAACAAATGGGACCTAATTAAACTTATAAGCTTCTGCACAGCAAAGGAACCCATAAACAAAATGAAAAGACAATCCACAGAATGGGAGAAAATATTTGCAAATAACGTGACCGACAAGGGATTAATCTCCAAAATATACAAATAGCTAATGCAGCTCAGTATTAAAAAAAAAAAAAAAACCCAATCAAAAAATCGGCAGAAGATCTAAATAGACATTTCTCCAAAGAAGACATACAGATTGCCAAAAAGCACATGAAAAGATGCTTAACATCACTAATTATTAGAGAAATGCAAATCAAAACTACAACAAGGTATCACCTCACACCAGTCAGAAAGGCCATCATCAAAAAAATCTACAAACAATAAATGTTGGAGAGGGTATGGAGAAAACGGACCCCTCCTATGCTGTTGGTGGGAATGTAAATTGGCACAGCCACTATGGAGAACAGTATGGAGGTTTCTTATAAAACTAAATATAGAACGACCATATGATCCAGCAATCCCACTCCTGGGCATATAACTTGAAATGATACACACACCCTAACATTCATTGCAACACTGTTTATGATAGCCACAACATGGAAGCAACCTAAATGTCCATTGACAGACGAATGGATAAAGAAGATGTGGTACATATATACAATAGAATATTACTCAGCTGTAAAAAGAATGAAATAATGCCATTTGTAGCAACATGAATAGACCTAGAAATTATCATACCAAGTGAAGTAAGTCAGATAAAGAAAGACAAATATCATATGATATCACTTATATGCAGAATCTAATAAAAAATGATACAAATGAACTTATTTACAAAACAGAAACAGACTCACAGATCTGTTGAAATCAAACTTATGATTACCAAAGGGGAAACGTAAGGGGAAGTGATAAATTAGGAGATGGGGATTAACATACCCACACTACTAAATATAAAATAGATAACCAATAAGGTCCTACTGTATAGTAGAGGGAACTCTACACAATATTCCGTAATAACCTACATGAGAAAAGGAATCTGAAAAAAATGGATATATGTTTATATTTATAACTGAGTCACTTTGCTGTATACCTGAAACTAACACAACATTAAAAATCAACTGTACTTCAAAAAAAAAAAACTTCTAAAAAAGACACATTTCAAAGGAGAGCAACCAGTTGGGAGAATACATTTGCAATTTATCTAACAAATTAAGAACTTATGTTTAGAATACATCAGTAAGACCTGCAAATCAATAAAAATGGGCAAATGATCCATTAAAAAAAAATAGACAAAGGCTATGAATAACCAAATCACTAAAGACCAATGCAAATGTACACACTAAATAATTCTCAGCATGGACTTCCCAGGTGGTGTAGTGGTTAAGAATCTGCCTGTCAATGCAGGGAACACAGGTTTGAGCCCTGGTCCAGGAAGATCCCACATGCCATGGAACAACCAATCCCGTGCGCCACAACTACTGAGCCTGCACTCTAGATCCCGCAAGCCACAACTACTGAGCCCACATGCCACAACTACTGAAGCCCACGCACCTGCAACAAACAAGCCACCACAATGAGAAGCCTGTGCACTGCAATGAACACCCAACACAACCAGAAATAAATAAATAAATAAATAAATAAATAAATGTGATAGAAAATAAAATAAATAAATAATTCTCAGCATCATTGGGCACTAAAGACATACAGTTGCAGAACATTTCCCCCCCCCCCAGTAAACTGACAATATGAAATACTTTCATAATATCAGTTAATTGTGATGGTCTGGAAAATGTCTATTTATGTAGGGCTCATGATGGTATAAAGTGTCCCTCTGGAGAACAACTGACACATACAATTGTGTATCTTAAAACAACTGTTTAGTATACATTTTATTATGCAAAGCAACTCAGGAATGTATAACTGGCAGAGGACCTTCAAGATGGTGGAGAAGTAAGATGTGGATATCACCTTCCTCTCCACAAATACATCAAAAATACATCTACATGTGGAACAACTCCTACAGAACACCTATTGAACGCTGGCAAAAGACCTCAGACCTCCAAAAAGGCAAGAAACTCCCCACATACCAGGGTAGGGCAAAAGAAAAAAGAAAAAACAGAGACAAAACAATAGGGATGGGACCTGCACCTCTGGGAGGGAGCTGTGAAGGAGGAAAAGTTTTCACACACTAGGAAGCCCCTTCACTGACAGAGACAGGAGGGTGGGCGGGGGGGACGCTTTAGAGCCATGGAGGAGAGCACAGCAACAGGGGTGCAGAGGGAAAACCGGAGAGATTCCCACACCGAGGATCAGTGCTAACCAGCACTCACCAGCCTGAGAGGCTTGTCTGCTCACCCGCCAGGGTGGGTGGGGGCTGAGAGCTGAGGCTCTGGCATCGGAGTTCAGATCCCAGGGAGAGGACTGGGGTTGGCTGCATGAAAACAGCCTGAAGGGGGCTAGTGGGCCACAGCTAACCGGGAGGGAATACATGAAAAGTCTGGAACTGCCTAAGAGTCAAGAGACCATTGTTTCAGGGTGCACGAGGAGAGGGGATTCAGAGCACCCCCTAAATGAGCTTCAGAGACGGGCATGAGCTGCAGCTGTCAGCACAGACAGCAGAGACGGGCATGAAACTCTAATGTTGCTGCTGCAGCCACCAAGAATCCTGTGTGCAAGCACAGGTAACTATCCACACCTCTCCTTCCAGGAGCCTGTGCAGCCCGCCACTGCCAGGGTCCTGTGATCCAGGGACAACTTCCCCAGGAGAACACAAGGTACGCCTCAGGCTGTTGCAACATCATGGCAGTCTCTGCTGCTGCAGGCTCACCCTGCATTCTGTACTCCTCCCTCCCCCCAGCCTGAGTGAGCCAGAGCCCCCTAAACAGCCGTTGCTTTAACTCTGTCATGTCTGGGTGAAGAACAGATGCCAGAAGGTGCCCTAAGGGTAGAGGCAGAGCCAAATACAAAGCTGAACCCCAGGAGCTGTGTGAAAAAAAAGAAGAGAAAGGGAAATTTCTCCATGCAGCCTCAGAAGCAGTGGATTAAATGTCCACAATCAAATTGATGTATCCTGCATCTGTGGAATACCTGAATAGACAATAAAGCATCTGAAAATTGACTTTAGGAGCAACTGTAGACTTGGGGTTTGCTGTATGCAACTGACTAGTTTCTGATTTATATGTTTATCTTAGATTAGTTTTTAGCACTTGTTATCATTAGTGGATTTTTTATTGGTTTCGTTGCTCTCTTTTTTTCTTTATTTTTAATAATTTTAAAAAATATTTGATGTTAATAACTTTATTTTAGTTTTCTCTTTATTTTTCTCATTTTTCTGCTGAGCTGTGTGGCTGACAGGGTCTTGGTGCTCTGGCAGGGTGTCAGGCTTGATCTGCTGAAGTTGGAGAGCTGAGATCAGGACATTGGACCAGCAGAGACCTCCTGGCCCAGCGTAATATCAATTGGCGAGAGCTCTCCCAGAGATGTCTGTCTCAATACTAACACCCAGCTCCAATCAATGACCAGCAAGTTCCAGTGCTGGACACCCCATGCAAAACAACTAGCAAGACAGGAACACAACCCCACCCATTGGCAAAGAGGCTGCCTAAAATCATACTAAGTTCACAGACACCCCAAAACACACCACTGGACATGGTCCTGCCCACCAGAAAGACAAGAGCTAGCCTCATCCACCAGAACATAGGCACCAGTCCCCTCCATCAGGAAGCCTACACAAGCCACTGGAGCAACCTTACCCACTAGGGGCAGAATAAAAACAATGGGAACTACGAACCTGCAGCCTGCAAAAAGGAAACCCCAAACACAGTAAGTTAAGAAAATGAGAAGACAGAAGAACACACAGCAGATGAAGGAGCAAAGAAATAACCCACCAGACCAAACAAATGAAGAGGAAATAGGCAGGCTACCTGAAAAAGAATTCAGAGTAATGATAGTAAAGATGATCCAAAATCTTGGAAATAGAATGGAGAAAATACAAAAATACTTTTAACAAGGACCTAGAAGAACTGAAGAGCAAACAAACAATGATGAACAACACAGTAAATGAAATTTAAAATTCTCTAGAAGGAATCAATAGCAGAATAGCTGAGGCAGAAGGATGGATAAGTGACCTGAAAGATAAAAAAATGGAAATAGCTACCACAGAGCAGAGTAAAGAAAAAAGAATGAAAAGAATTGAAGACAGTCTCAGAGACCTCTTGGGACAATATTAAACGCACCAACATTCGAGTTATAAGGGTCCCAGAAGAAGAAGAGAAAAATAAAGGGACTCAGAAAATATTTGAAGAGATTATAGTTGAAAACTTCCCTAATATGAGAAAGGAAATAGTCAATCAAGTCCAGGAAGCACAGAGAGTCCTATACAGGATAAATCCAAGGAGAAACACACCAAGACACATATTAATCAAACTATCAAAAATTAAAAAGAAAGAAAAAAATATTAAAAGCACAAGGGAAAAGCAACAAATAACATACAAGGGAATCCCCAAGAGGTTACCAGCTGATATTTCAGCAGAAACTCTGCAAACAAGAAGGGAGTAGCAGGACATATTTAAAGTGATGAAAGGGAAAAACCTACAACCAAGATTACTCTACCCAGCAAAGATCTCATTCAGATTCAATGGAGACATTAAAACCTTTACAGACAAGCAAAAGGTAAGAAAATTCAGCAGCACCAAACCAGCTTTACAACAAATGGTAAAGGAACTTCTCTAGGCAGGAGACACAAGAGAAGAAAAAGACCTATGATAACAAACCCAAAATGATTAAGAAAATGGTCATATGAACAAAAATATTGATAATTACCTTAAATGTAAATGGATTAAATGCTCCAACCAAAAGACATAGACTGGCTGAATGGATACAAAAATAAGACCCATATATATGCTGTCTACAGGAGACCCACTTTAGACCTAGAGACACATACAGACTGAAAGTGAGGGGATGGGAAAAGATACTTCATGCAAATGGAAATCAAAAGAAAACTTGAGTAGCATTTCTCATATCAGACAAAATAGACTTTAAAATAAAGACTATTACAAGAGACAAAGAAGGACACCACATAATGATCAAGGGATCAATCCAAGAAGAAGATATAACAACTGTAAATATTTATGCACCCAATATCGGAGCACCTGAATACATAAGGCAAATGCTAACAACCATAAAAGGGGAAATCGACGGTAACACAATCATAGTAAGGGACTGTAGCACCCCACTTTCACGAATGAACAGATCATCCAAACAGAAAATAAATAAGGAAGCACAAGCTTTAAATGACACATTAGAAAAGATGGACTTAATTGGTATTTATAGGACATTCCATCCAAAACAACAGAATACACTTTCTTCTCAAGTGCTCATGGAACATTCTCCAGGATAGATCATATCTTGGGTCACAAATCAAGCACTGGTAAATTTAAGAAAATTGAAAGTGTATCAAGTATGTTTTCTGACCACAATGCTATGAGACTAGATATGAATTATAGGAAAAAAACTGTAAACAATACAAACACATGGAGACTAAACAATACAGTACTAAATAACAAGAGATCACTGAAGAAATCAAAGAGGAAATCAAAAGATACTTAGAAACAAACGACAATGAAAACACGATGACGCAAAGCCTACTGGATGCAGCAAAAGCAGTTCTAAGAGGGAAGTTTATAGCAACACAATCCTACCTCAAGAAACAAGAAACATCTCAAATAAACAACCAAACCTTACACCTAAAGCAATTAGAGAAAGAAGAACAAAAAAACCCCAAAATTAGCGGAAGGAAAGAAATCATAAAGATCAGATCAGAAATAAATGAAAAAGAAATGAAGGAAACAATAGTAAAGATCAATAAAACTAAAAGCTGGTTCTTTGAGAAGATAAACAAAATTGATAAGCCATTAGTCAGACTCTTCAGAAAAAAAGGGAGAAGATTGAAATCAATAGAATTAGAAATGAAAAAGGAGAAGTAACAACTGACACTGCAGAAATACAAGGATCATGAGAGATTACCACAAGCAACTATATGCCAATAAAATGGATAACCTGGAAGAAATGGACAAATTCTTAGAAAAGCACAACATTACAAGATTGAACCAGGAAGAAATAGAAAATAGAAGCAGACCAATCACAAGCACTGAAATTGAGACTCTGACTAAAAATCTTCCAAGAAACAAAAGCCCAGGACCAGATGGCTTCACATGGCAATTCTATCAAACATTTAGAGAGGAGCTAACACCTATCCTTCTCAAACTCTTCCAAAATATAGCAGAGGGAGGAACACTCCCAAACTCATTCTATGAGGTCACCATCACCCTGATACCAAAACCATACAAAGATGTCACAAAAAAGAAAACGACAGGCCAATATCACTGATGAACATAGATGCAAAATTCCTCAACAAAATACCAGCAAACAGAATTCAGCAGGACATTAAAAGGATTATACACCGTGATCAAGTGGGGTTTATCACAGGAATGCAAGGATTCTTCAAAATATGCAAATCAATCAATGTGATACACCATATTAAACTGAAGGATAAAAACCATATGATACTCTCAATAGATGCAGAAAAATTCTGCATCTATTGAGATGCAGACAAAATTCAACACCCATTTATAATAAAAACTGTCCAGAAGTAGGCTTAGAGCAAACTTATCTCAACATAATAAGGGCCATATATGACAAACTCACAGCCAATATCACTCTCAATGGTGAAAAACTGAAACAATTTCCATGAAGGTCAGGAACAAGACAAGGTTGCCCACTCTCACCACTATTTTTCAACATAGTTTTGGAAGTTTTAGCCACAGCAATCAGAGAAGAAAAAGAAATAAAAGAATCCAAATTGGAAAAGAAGTAAAATTGTCACTGTTTGCAGATGACATGATACTATACACAAAGAATCCTAAAGATGCAACCAGAAAACTACTGGAGCTAATCAATGAATTTGGTAAAATAGAAAGATACAAAATTAATGCAAGAAATCTCTTGTATTCCTATACAGTAATAATGAAAAATCTGAAAGAGAAATTAAGTAAACACTCCCATTTACCATTGCAATAAAAAGAATAAAATACCTAGAATAAACCTACCTAAGGAGACAAAAGACCTGTATGCAGAAAACTATAAGACACTGATGAAAGAAATGAAAGATGATACACACAGATGGAGAGGTATACCATGTTCTTGGATTGGAAGAATCCACATTGTGAAAATGACTATACTACCCAAAGCAATATACAGATTCAATGCAATCCCTATCAAACTACCAATGGCAATTTTCACAGAACTAGAACAAAAAATTCCACAATTTGTATGGAAACACAAAATTCCCCGAATAGCCAAAGCAATCTTGAGAAAGAAAATTGGAGCTGGAGGAATCAGGCTCCTGGATTTCAGACTACACTAGAAAGCTACAGTAATCAAGACAGTATGGTACTGGCACCAAAACAGAAATATAGATCAATGGAACAGGATAGAAAGCCCACAGATAAACCCACACAGATACGGTCACCTTTTCTTTGATAAAGGAGGCAAGGATATACAATGGAGAAAAGACAGCCTCTTTAATAAGTGGTGCTGGGAAAACTGGACAGCTACATGTACAAGAATGAAATTAGAACACTCGCTAACACCATACACAAAAATAAACTCAAAATGGACTAAAGACCTAAAAGTAAGGTCAGACATTATAAATCTCTTAGAGGAAAACGTAGGCAGAACACTCTATTACATAAATCCCAGCAAGATCCTTTTTTGACCCACCTTCTAAAGAAATGGAAATAAAAAGATAAATAAATAAATGAGACCGAATGAAACTTAAAATCTTTTGCACAGCAAAGGAAACCATAAACAAGATGAAAAGACAACCCTCAGAATGGGAGAAAATATTTGCAAATGAAGCAACTGACAAAGGATTAATCTCCCAAATTTACAAGCAGCTCATGCAGTTCAATATCAAAAAAACAAACAGCCCAATCCAAAAATGGGCAGAAGACCTAAATAGACATTTCTCCAAAGAAGATATATAGATTGCCAACAAACACATGAAAGGATGCTCAACATCACTAGTCATTAGAGAAATGCAAACTAAAACGACAATGAGGTACAACCTCACACCAGTCAGAATGGCCATCTTCAAAAAATCTACAAATAATAAATGCTGGAGAGGGTGTGGAGAAAAGGGAACCCACTTGCACTGTTGGTGGGATTGTAAATTGATACAGTCACTATGGAGAATAGTATGGAGGTTCCTTAGAAAACTAAAAATAGAACTACCCTACGGCCCAGCAATCCCACTACTGGGCATATACCCTGAGAAAACCATAATTCAAACAGAGTCATGTACCACAATGTTCATTGCAGCTCTGTTTACAATAGCCCGGACATGGAAGCAACCTAAGTGTCCACTGACAAATGAATCTATAAAGAAGATGTGGCATATATATACAATGGAATATTTCTCAGCCATAAAAAGAAACGAAATTGAGTTATTTGTAGTGAGGTGGATGGACCTAGAGTCTGTCATACAGAGTGTAGTAAGTCAGAAAGAGAAAAACAAATACCATATGCTAACACATATATATGGAATCTTAAAAAAAAAAAAAAAGGTTCTGAAGAACATAGGGGCAGGAAAGGAATAAAGACGCAGACGTAGAGAATGGACTTGAGGACACGGGGAGGGGGAAGGGTAAGCTGGGACGAAGTGAGAGAGTGGCATGGTCTTATATGTACTACCAAATGTAAAATAGATAGCTAGTGGGAAGCAGCCGCATAGCACAGGGAGATCAGCTCTGTGCTTTTTGAGCACCTGGAGGGGTGGGATAGGTGGTTGATGGAAAAGGGAGGGGATATGGGGATATATGTATACATATAGCTGATGCACTATGTTATATAGCAGAAACTAACAGAACAATGTAGAGCAATTTTATTCCAATAAAGATGGTAAAAAATAAAATAAAATAAATCCTCTTGCAAGTGAAAAATAAAAAAGAAGAATGTATAAGTATCTATCATCAAGTGAAAAGGAGCCTTACCTAAATATGAAAAAAAAACCCCACATTATTTAAACTTCTAATATTAAGTTAGGTAAACAGAATTATTTCATTTTACTTAGCTATCTTTACCCTAAAAGAATCAAAACTTGCAGTGCATACTAATTCCGTTAACCTAGCCAGGCAGCAAATAACAGTAGGTAATACAATAAGAGATAACTGCAATGTTGAACTGGAGACAGGGAATTCGCTATAACATTTTCCAGACCTAAATGGAAGAATGGAGGGGAGCAGCAGTGTTTTGTTTTGTTTTAATGAAATTTCAACGATTTTCTTGTCGATCTAGGTGTAACTTTATTTCTCAAATTTCTTTCAGCCTATGCTTCTTGGGTATTTTCTGCTGACTGGTAAATTAACTTTGTTCTAAGAATTCTGTGAGGAATTTTTTTACAACATGAAATAGACTCAGACAGTTGTTTTCAGTCTGCCCATTATGCAATGGTTCACCCTATATTTGTCATTTAATGACTGAATCTCTTAATAACACTGCCCAATGATTTGCAAAGTAATGAATTGTTCTTTTGTTATTATAATTTTTAAAAATATTTAAAACATTTATTGTGGAAAGATCAAATGTTTACCAGAGTAGGGAGAGTAGTATAATGAGTTTCCATGCATCCATCACCCAACTTCAGTAACTCATACTTAACTCTGTTTAATCTACCCCACACTTGCCACCTTGCCAAAGCTAAAGAAGTTTTCAGACAGTATATAATTTCATATGTAAATATTTTTAATATATCTAGAAAAGATGGGACCTGTTATCTTTAAGATCATAATGAATCTGTGGCATGCCTAAAAAATAACAGCTCTTTCTTCATAGCATCACACAAAGCCAGTGTTCAAATTCCCTCACTTGTATTATCACTTTTCCTTATCATTTGTTTCCGCATTAGGGTCTAAATAGGTCCAGATATTGTAATAGGTTGATATGAATTTTGACTCTCTTTTAAACTATGTTTTTCTCTCTTCATCTCTTTTATTTCCTTGCAATTTTTTGTGAAAGTAACTAGGTCCCTGGTCCTGTAGAGTTTCCCATAGTCTGGACTTGGCTGAAATTATTTCCATGGCACTGTTTAATAGGTTTCTATAGCTTTTATATTTTCAACATAATGGAAATAAGATATAGAGACTTATTTCGATTCTAGCTCCATTTGCTTTTGCACAACAATTCCACAGGTGGCATAGTGCATTTCAGTTAGGAGGTCCATATTTGATTGTCTTTCCTTTTCTGATGTTAACAGCCATGGCCTATATCAGTACTACTTAATTTCTATTCTGTAGACCAGTGACATCAGTACCACCTGAGAGCTCATTAGAAATGCAGGCTAATAGGTTCTCCTGCAGACACATAAATCAGGGTCTCTGGAGTTGTGGCCAAGAAGTTTTTGTTTTAACAGATTTCCCACATGATTATTAGGTACACTACATTTTGAGAATGGTTAACTTAGGTCAATTAATTTATTATAGGTTGTAAGATTGTGATGATATAACTATCATTTCTCTTAAAATTCATAGCTATAATTCTACATTAACCCTTATGTTCTCACTTCTCTAGTTATTCTAGATGTCTGAGCCTGTTCTCCAATAGACTTTCATAAAGTTCTTACAGGAAAAGTATTCCGCATATTCTGGCATATTCATGATTTCTCTTGGTCTTTATAATGAAGCTCAGACTGGTTGAAAAGAAAACCTGAGGGTCATGTTTTCTTTCCTTGAATATTTTATATACGTTACTCCATTAATTTTTTCCTCAACATGCTATCAAGTAAAGGTTCAGATAAACAGAAAAGTTGAATTTTATAATGAACCTCAGTATAGCTGCCACCTAGATTCTACTATTAACATTTTCTACACTTCTTTTTACCACATTTACCCTTATCCTCCTCTATCAAAGCAACATATTTTTGATGCATTTCAAGTTAAATTGAAGACAGAGACACCTGTCTCAATACTTAAGCATGCATTTCATTAATGTTCATTTTTTTGTTTATATAAATTAACATACAACTAAATGAACACATTTTAAGTGTATGTTTATTGAATTTCTACAAATGCATATATGTGTGTAACCCAAACAACTGTTAAGATGTAGAATATTATTATCACCCAGAATTTTTCCTTATATCTACTTTTAGTAAATCTTCACCAATCCTCCCTAGTGTTCACTATTCTGCAACATCATTTATATAGAATTAAACTGTATATATTTTATATAATATTCACTTGTGTTGTTTCATATAGTTGTATTATGCTCCTTTTCATTGCTGAATGGTATTACATTACATGAATATATCACAGTTTGTTTATCCATTCTTCTATTGATGGGCACCTGGGTTGTTTGCCCTTTTTGGTTATTATGAATGAAGGTACTATGAAAATTTATACATAAATCTTTTTGTTGACATTAGTTTTCTTTTTTTTAATGGGTAAATATCTGGGAGTGGAATTGTGGGGTCTTAGTCTAAGTAAATCGTTAGTTGTATAGGAAAGAACCAGACATTTCTCAAAGTGGTTGTACTATTTTATACTCCCACTTGCTATATCTCCTTCTTCATATTTTTTGCCCTTTTTAAAAATTAGATTGTCTTATTAATTCGTAGGAGTTACTTATGTGTTCTGGATACTAGTCTTTTGTTAGATATATGTTTTGTGAATATTTTCTCAGAACCTGTGTTGTACCTACTCATTTTTTAATAACATCTTTTGATGAAAAATATTTTAAAGATGGCCATTGTATCAATTTTTACTTTTATGATATTTTCCTCTATGTTCCATCCAAGAAACTTTAGTATTTTTAAGTAAGAAAATATTTTCCTGTTTGAAAATATTTTTCTTTTTTTCCCCTAAAAAAAACATGCTATTTGACTCTTACATTTAGGTGATTTTGTGTTTGTTTGGTGTAAGATGGGGTCAAGGTTCATCTTGTTCATCTTTTTGCTTTATGGATATCTAGTTGTATCAGGAAAGTTTGTTGAAAAGACACTTCTTTCCTCATTGGAATTCTTTGGCATCTTTGTCAAAACTCAAATGGCCATATAAGACTGAGTTGATTTGATATTGTTCTACTAATCCATTTGTCAATACTTATTCCACAACCACATCATCTTGATTACTATAGTTTTATAGAAACTTTTGTAGTAAGGTAGTCCTTCTTTTTCAAGAGAGCTTTGGATTACAATTAAATAGCAAAAAAATGGGCAGAGGATGTGAACAGATATTTCTAAAGACACAGAGGTGGTCAACAGGTACATGAAAAGGTGCTCAGTATCACTAATCATCAAGGAAATACAAGTCATAACCACTGGAAGATATTACCCCACACCTATTAGAATGACTATTATCAAAAAAACAAGAAATGACAAATGTCAGAGAGGATGTAGAGAAAAGGGAACCCTTGTGCACTGTTGGTGGGAATGTAAGTTGGTGCCTCCACTATGGAAAACAGTATGGAGATGCCTCAAAAAATTAAGAACATAACTACCATACGATCCAGCAATTCTTCTTCTAGGTATCTATCTTAAGGAACAAAATCAGTAATGTTCATTGCAGCATTATTTACAATAGCCAAGATAATGGAAACAACCTAAGTGGCCATCAATGGAAGAAGGGATAAAGAAAATGTGATTTATATATATATATTAGTTACACACACACTTGCTGAAATATTATTCAGCCATTAAAAAAAGAAAGAAATCTTGCTATCTGTGACAACATGGGTGGACCTCGAGGGCATTATGCTAAGTAAAGTAAGTCAGACAGTGAAAGACAAATACTGTATTATCACATTTATATGTGGAATCAAAAAAAAGAGACAGAGAGGTCACGGACATAGAGAAATGATTGGTGGTTGTCAGAGGTGGAGATTGCGGTTAGGGGGTGGGCAAAATGGGTAAAGAGGGTCAAAAGGTACAAACTTCCAATTATAAAATAAATAAGTTATAGGGATGTAATATACAAAATGGTGACTGTAGTTAATAATACTGTATTGCATGTTTGAAAGTTGCTAAAAGAGTAGCTCTTAAAACTTCTCATCACAAGAAAAAAATTTTAACCATGTATGGTGATGGATGTTAACTAATCTTAACGTGGGGTTGGCAGGTAAGTGCTTTTGTAGTCTAGGGGCTTTGTTTATCCATATAAATTTTTTAATGTTGTTAATTTCTACAAACATTCTGCTGGTATTATGTTTGAAATTGCACTGACCTAGAGATAAGTGATTTTCAGCTGGGGTGATTTCACTCCCCAGGGGACATTTAACAATGTCTAAGGACAGTTTTTGTTGTCCTAACTGGGGGAAGTATCTGGTAAGCAGAGGCCAGGGATATTGCTAAATAGCGCACAATGCACAGGACACCAACCCACTCCCCTGACAACAAAAAATTATTTAGTCCAAAATGTCTAGAGTGCTGAGGTTAAGAAACCTGGCTACAAGTCATTTTGGGGAGAATTGATATTTTAATAACACTGAAATTTTCAATTCATGAATATTGTATAACTCCCCATTAATTTAGAGCTTCCTTTATTTCACTCAACAGGGTTTTACAGTTTACACTACAGTAGTCTTGCATGTGTCTTGCTAAATGTATTCCTTGGTGTTTTTTTTTTATTTTTGACAAAATTGTAAATTCAAATGCTGTCTTTTACTTTTATTGAGATATAAACTGTGACTATATGCTGACTTTGAGAATGTAATGTATACATTTTTATCACGTTAAAGAAACCAATTAACATCTTTTTAATAAGTAATTTATCAGGAATTGATGTAAGATTTTGTAAAAAGCTGTTTTTAGCATCTATGGAGATGATCATATAATTTTTTATCCTTATTTCTATTACAATGATGGATTAAATGGGCAGGGTTTCCTAACATCACACTATTACTGCATTCCTAAAATAAACCTTACCAGGTCATGATATATGATTTCTAATTAAATTTTGCTTAATAATATTTTTATTTAGGTTTTTTTGCATTGTTATTTTAAGCACAAGGTTTGTAGTATCTATCTTGTGAACTTGAAAAACAACAGGCTTTACTATCACTGATAAACTTTGTTCATTTGTATTTCTTTATTATGGTCAGAAATAGTTTAGGCTTTAGTATTCTAAATGGTTATTAAAATTCTGTAAAATCCTTTGTGCTCAATGTTTTATGTTGTTTTGTTTTCTATAAGGATCTCATTGTTACTTCCCCCACCCCCCGCCATGGAAAATTATCTGCTAAACCTTTCTATCTTCACAAGGACCTGTTTGGGCAAGTTATGTTTCCTAGGAAATTAGACATTTCTTGTAGGTTTTCAAATGTGTTGTATTCACAATTTTATACAGATCTTCCTTAACTTATGATGGGGTTATGTCCTGATAAACTCAACACAAATTGAAAATACAAATCGAAAATGCACTTAATACACCACAGAACATCATGTCTTAGCCTCATCTCCCTTAAATGTGCTCAGAACACTTATGTTAGCCTTCTGTCGGGTAAAATCATCTAACAAGAATCCTATTTTACAATAAAGTTGTTGAATATCTCATGCAGTTTATTGACTACTGTACTAAAAGTGAAAAACAGAATGGTTGAGCACAGAATGGTTCCAACTGTTTCGGTTGTGATTGCATGGCTGACTGGGAGCTGTGGCTCACTGCTATTGCCCAGCATCATGAGAGAGGATAGTACCTCATACTGCTAGCCCAGGAAAAGGTCAAAATTCAGAATTCGAAGTGCAGTTTCTACTGAAAGTATATCTCTTTTGCACCATCATAAACTCAAAAAATCTTAAGTCAAACCAGCAAAAGTCAGGGACCATCTGTAATAGTAATGTTCACTCTATGAGAGTGACAGACAACATTTTGTAATATTTTAAAATCTAGATATGTAAAAGAAAAGTAACATGCATGTATCTTGTCTTTCCTATATGAATTCTTTTATTAGTAACTAAATAGTGGATGAGGGGAAACATTCTGTTATAAAATTATTCTCCAAGTATATCACAAAACATAACATAATTAAGCTATTATATTTTACAACTGCAAGTGAATTAATGTATGCTGGTATTAAGCATCAATAGATGCTAACATAAAAAAGAACAAAAACTAGATATTAGGTATCTCCCAGTAAAAGAACTTAAAACCACAAATAATCATTCATAAGGGGTCAAACCTGAGTCTAATCAAGCTGATAATGTTCCACTGTCCTTTGTATATCCTGAAAACATATATATCTCTGGATCCACCTCCCAGTTTTCAGGTTATACAAAGGACAGTGGAACGTTATCAGCTTAAAATAGATTGTTATATTGACAAGATATTTCAAGTAAGCCTCAAAGTAAGTACAAAACAAAAACCAATAGTTGACACACACAAAATAAAGAGAAGGGGAAGTTAGAGTATTATAGAAAATCATCTATTTACAAAGGCAGGCAGGAGGAAAGGAAGAAAGCAAAAAAGGCACTACAAAACAGCCAAAAAATGATGAACAAGATGGCAATAGTAAGTCCTTATCTATAAGTAATTACTTTAAATATAAATGGATCAAATTCTCTAATTGAAAGTCACAGAGTGGATGATTGAATTTAAAAAGAGAGAGACAAGCCTCAACTATAGGCAGAAAATAAGAGACTCGCTGCAGTTTCAAGAACACATATAGACTCAAAATGAAGAGAGAAAAAGATATTCCACACAAATGGAAAGCAAAAGAAAGCAGGAGTAGCTATACTTATATCAGACAAAATAGACTTTAAGTCAAAAACTGTAATAAGAGACAAGTTGTTATATAATGATAAAGGGATCAACTCAAGAGGATATAACAATTGTAAATATATACACACACAACACTGGAACATCTAAATATAGTAAGCAAATATTAACAGATTTGAAGGGAGTAGTAGACAACTTTCAATAAGAGTAGAAGACTTCAATACCCCATTTTCAACAATAGATATATCATCCAGACAGAAAATGAAAAAGAAAACCTTGGTCTTGAACTACACTTTAGACAATGGATCTAACAGAAATATACAGAACATTCCATCCAACAGCAGTAGAATGCAGTCTTCTCAAGTGCACGTGGAACATTCTTTAGAATAGATTATATGTTAAGTCATAAGACAGTCTAAATTTTTTTTTTAATATTGAAATCAATATTTTACCAAATATTTCTGACCACAATGGTTTAAAACTAGAAATCAATAACAGGAGGAAAACTGGAAAATTTGCAAATTGTGGAAATTAAACTACATGCTTCTAAACATTCAGAGGGTCCACGATAAACCCAAAAGGGAAATAAAAATATTTTTGAAACAAACAAAAATGGAAATACAATATACCAAAAACATATGGGATACAGCAAAAGTAGTGCTAAGAGGGAAATTTAAACTAATAAATGCCTATGTTAAAAACCAAAATCTCAGCTTAACTTTACACATCAAAGAACTATAAAAGTAGAAAAAAGTGAGTCCAAAGTTAGCAGAAGGAAGGAGATAACAAAGAGCAGGGCAGAAATAAATGAAATAGAGAATAGGAAAACAATATTGTTTTGTTTTGATACAACAGATCGATAAAACTAAGATATACTTTTTGAAATATTAAAGAAAACTCAAACACATGAAAATTATAAATGAAAAAGAAGACATTACAACTGACATCACACAAATACAAAGGATCATAAGGGACAGCTATGAAAAATTATATGCCAACAAATTGGACAACCTTAGAGAAATGGATAAATTCCTAGAAATATACAACCTAAGAGGTTTGAGTCATAAAGAAAAAGAAAATCTGAACAGACCAAAAAGAAGGAAATTAAAACAATAACCAAAAACCTCCCAACAAAGAAAAGCCTAGGACAATTTGATTTCACAGGTGAATTCTACCAAATATTTAATGCCAATTCTTTTAAACTGTTCTAAAAAATTGAAGAGGAGATAATGCTCCCAACCTCATTTTATAATGTCAGAATTACCCTGATATCAAGGCCAGACAAAAATACTATAAGAAAATATAACTACAGAGCAGTGTACCTTATAAATATAGATACAAAAATTCTCAAGAAAATACTAATGAACTGAATTCTATAGCACATTAAAGGATCATACACCATGATCAAGAGGGATTTATCCCTGGGATGTAAGAATGGTGCAACACATTCAATGTGAAAGGAGACATAAATAGAATTAAAAACAAAAATTTTATCATTATCTCAATAGATGAAGGAAAAGCATTTGACAAAATTCAAGTTCCATTCATGATAAAAAAAATACACACACTACTATAAATAAAATAGATAACTAATAAGGACCTAATGTATAGCACAGGGAACTCTACTCAATATTCTGTAATAACCTATATGGAGAAGAATCTAAAAAAGAATGGATATATGTATATGTATAACTGACTCACTTTGATGTACACCTGAAGCTAACACAATATTGTAAATCAACTATACTCCATTAATTTTTTTTTAAACTCAACAAATTGGATATAAAAGTAACATACCTCAATGTAATCAAGGTCATATATGACAAATCCACAGTTAACATTATACTCAAGAATGAAAGTTTAAAAGCTTTTCCTTTAGGATCAGGAACAAAACAAGTGTGTTGACTCCCATCACTTCTATTCAACATAGTTCTGGAAATCCTAGCCAGAGTAATTAGGCAAGAAAAATAAATAAAAGGTGTCCACATTGGAAAGGAAGAAATAAAATTGTCTCTGTATGTTGATGGCATGATCTTTTATATAGAAAACCTTAGAGACTCTAGCAAAAAATTGTTAGAACAAATAAACTAAGTAAAGTTGCAGGGCACAAAATCAATATACAAAAATCATTTGTATTTCTATATGCTAATAATAGAATATCTGAAAAAATAAAGAAAATTCTATTTATAATAGCATCAAAAATAATAAAATACACAAGAATAAATTAAACCAAGGAAGTGAAAGATCTATACACCAATATGAAATTAAAGAGGACACAAATAAATAGAAAAATATCTCAGGTTCATGGATCAGAAGAGTTAACATTGGTAAAATGTCCATACTACCCGAAGTCACCTATAGATTCAATGCAATCCCTATCATAATTCCAATGGCATTTTTCACAGACATAGAAAAAAACCAATCTTAAAATTTGTGAGGAACCATAAAAGACCCAAAAGCAAAATAGCCAAAAGCAATTCTGAGGAAGAAGAAGAAGACTGGAGGCATCAAACTTCCTGATTTTAAACATACTACAAAGCTATAGTAATCAAAACAGTAAGGTGCTAGCATAAAAATAGACACATATACAAATGGAACAGAATCAAGATCCCAGAAATAAACTTACACATATACAGTCAACTAATATTTGAAAGTGGAGCCAAGAATATTCAATGGGGAAAGCATAGTCTCTTTAATAAATGGTGTTGGGAAAACTGGATAACCTCAAGCAGAAAAATAAAATTGGATCCCTATCTTACACCACTCACATAAATTAACTTAAAATAAATGAAAGACATATACATAAGACTTGAAACTGTAAAGCTCTTAGAAGAAAACATAGGGGAAAAGCTTTTTGACGTGGGTGTTGGCAACAATTTTTTGGATGTGACACTGAAAGCATTAGCAATAAAAGCAAAAATAAATAAGTGGAATTACATCAAACTAAAAATCTTCTGCACAGCAAAAGAAATAATCAATGCAGAATGGGAGAAAATATTTGCATATCATATATCTGATAAGGGATCAATATCCAAAATATATAAGGAACTCATACAACTCAAAAGCATTAAAAAAGAAAAAAAGATGTGATTTTAAAATGGGCAAAGGACTTGAAAAGACATTTTTCCAAAGTCAACATACAAATGTACTAACAAGTACATTAAAAGGTGTTCAACATCGCTAATCATCAGGGAAATGCAAATCAAAACCACAGTGAGATAGCACCACATACCTGTTAGAATATGGTTATTATCAAAAAGACAAGAGATACCAAGTGTTTGTGAGGATATGGAGAAAAGGGAACACTGGTGCACTGTTAGTGGGAATGTCAATTGGTATGGCCACTAAAGAAAACAGTATGGAGTTTCCTCAAAAAGTTAAAAATAGAACTCCCATATTATCCTGCAATCCTACTTCCAAGTGCTGTCTGATCCCTCCTCTGAGTACTCTCGCCCCTGCTTAGCTGCTTCAGTCACCCCTACCTCAATGCTGTTGCTCACATGGTCCATGTGACTTGCTCACACACCATTTTTATGTTTTGTAGAGGCATCACCTTCTCAGTTACCACTCTGTTTAAGATGGCAATTTTAAACATGCCTTCCCTGCTTTGTTTTATAATATAATCTTTATCATCTGTCCAACATATTATATATATTACTTATTTGTTTCTATATCTATACAGGCAGGCATTTTAAAATTGTGTTTTGTGTACTTCTATACTTCCAGTACCTAGAACAGAGTGGTGACTCAACAAATGTTTGGTGACAAAATGACTGATAGACAACTTAAGCCTTTGTGGTTTTTAGTGATTTTTCCTGTGTTGCTTAGTTCACGTGAAGCAAAAAATGAATCATTTCAACATTAAATTTCTGGTGAGCAGCATATAGACCATTTTTACCTCATCTGCAGTGATAGGGGAGCAACCA
The DNA here is from genome assembly GCF_009873245.2 of Balaenoptera musculus. Classification (NCBI taxonomy): domain Eukaryota; kingdom Metazoa; phylum Chordata; class Mammalia; order Artiodactyla; family Balaenopteridae; genus Balaenoptera; species Balaenoptera musculus. The sequence continues at coordinate 127,959,869 of NC_045787.1, forward strand.
AATATATCTGAGAGTGAGGCACACAACTACCATCCATGTAAGGCTCTTCGAGTAATGGGAACAGTCTCTAAGAGCTCTCAATCTGAGGTTTTCTCTATTCTCCACTGAAGCCAAAGGGTTTCGTTAACAGTCCTCCCACCTGAACTGAAGCAGACCACGTTAGTATGTGTTGCACACTGTAGTGTGCATTTATGGATCTGTGACAACAGTTTATTTTAATCCATTTGCTTAGAATAATAGAAATATATTAGACTGATACTTCTGATCTAGGTAATACAGTAATTTCATGCTTTGATTTGCTCACTCCACTCCAGATACATGGCAATGATATGTGAAATATAAATGAACAAATATATAACAAGAGAAGAATCAAAGCCACGAGCTGCTCTGGGCCCATCACAGACAGTGACTGTAGTTCAGCTCTTGAGTGAAAGTTAACAGGGGCTAAAATGTCTCTTTGCAAGAAGGAACACAGAAAATAAATCTTATGGGATGATCTGTAATAGACGTTAAAGTGTATACTGGTGTATATTTATGATATTCAAAATGTATATATGTCACCTTTACTTATATATTAAAATGAATCACAAACTATACAATGGAAGAAATCAAACAAGAAAAGGTAGGTATAAAAGAGAAGCAAGTGGAAATCTATGCGATGGTGAGTTGCTGATTACAATACTCCTTTGGCTCTGTGGACCAGATTCGGAATACACAAGACCAAGGCTGATGGCAAAGGTTCTCTGGGGCAGGCAGTGAAGCAGGCAGTGGGAACAGGGAGCTCAACTCCTTAATGTCAGTGGTCTAGAGAAAAGCTCATGGCTTCTAGCCAGAGCCTGAGATAAACCACCTCTAATCCTGCAGGGTAATCCCCCACCAATATTTCAATAAAGGCTGTCAGTTTTTAACTGGGAAAGCTATGGGCCCAGGGAAGCAGGGAATAAAGATGTAGACTCACTTCCAGGAGCTGGGACAAGCTGTGCACTAGCTTTGCTTGGATCTGACATAGCCCTGACATCATGGAACAGGCAATAATTCTGAACTACACTGGTGATCTCTTGCAAGATGGAAGCTAAGAGGGTCTCCAAGTCACTGCTTGGAAGGGAGATGCCTGACATGATTTTGCATGAAAAGAAATTTTTAAAAAATGTTTGTTTTGTTATGCCCTTGAAATTTTAGGATTTATTTTCTTTTTTGTCAAGTTATATTAATAACCTAATTAATATAACTATTTTTATTTGTTTAATAAAATAAAAATAACAAGGTGAAAGAGTTAGTTAAAATATGCCAAAAGTCCTTTCTTGGTTTGGAAAAGGATAGAAATCTTGAATAGCTATAGAATTTTTATACAATTAACTATTAACTTTTCTGTCAATGCAAAAAAAGTCAGAGGAGAGAACAAGAAAGAAACACAGAAAAAAAATGGTAACCATATGATAGAAATAAGTCCAAACACATCAATAATTATAATAAATATAATGAAATTGAACTCACTGTCTAAGAGACAAATATTATTATGTTACATAAAAATAGCAATATGTAGCTATGACCTATATAGAAGAAACACATCTAAAACACTCCTGAAATGAAGTTGAAATAAAAATGAGCTAAATAGCAATATTAAAAATGGAAATAACATATTACAAGGCAAATCTCATTAACAGGAATAAAGAGGAACACTACATAGTAATATAAAGGATAATTCACTGAGAAGATATAAAACCTGTTAACTTTGGATGTTCACATCATCCTGGCATTAAGGAACGTGAAGTAAAAACTGACAGCATAAAAAGGAATTGACAAATCCACAATCATATTGGGATATTTTAAAACACCTCTATGAGAAAGTGATAGATGAAGTAGACAAGAAAAAATTAGCAAGACTGTAAGAATCTTAAATCAGTAAAAATAGGCACATATGTCTGTGAATCTACACATTTATCTCTATATCTGATAAAGTAATACTCTAAATTATTCTCTTAAGATTAGAAGAATTCAACTTTTAAAAGGAATTCATTGTAATGCCCTATTCCTACTGAGATGAATTTAAACTTTGAGTATCTTCTGAGCTGCAAAAAATGGGAGCTACCAATTATCTTTGCATTTGCTTTCGTGGTTTTTTAGTTAGCTGCAGTGATAATATAATGCATCATTTGCATTGCTTTCATTGTCTTTAGTAGATTTTATCAGTTTAAACTTTTTTGGATTAAAGTTCAATGACATAAACCATGAGTAGCATATGTATGCTTGGCTAGCAAAGTTCTAAGTGAGTAGTATTTAAAAGTTAAAAGAATGCTAAATGGAGTACTATGGAAGATAGACATTATGGAGTAATTTATTTGAAGACACTGTTATACAGCTTTTTGATAATTACATTTAACTCTTTAAGGATTGTGTTTGTTGAGATAGTATTAATGGTGGTTGTTTTGGGGAGGAGTGTCTCAGGGATGTTTTAAATTTCTTTTCATCAAAATAAATAGTAAGTACATACCTGTATTACAAAGACTGGAATTAAATATTTTATAAGGTAAGAAATGACTTTAAAGACTATACACTCATTCAGGCATGCATGAACTGTGGGGCAAAGACACAAAGTTGGTTTCAGATTTCAAAGAAGTGCTATCATGTAATCTTCTTTGACCTTCATGCATTAGTTAGGAATCATTCATGAAAAGGAAGCCCTCTGTCTCAAAAAGCAAAGGAATACATTTTAGACACCTGAAGTAAAACACTATATACATTACTAAATCTGCAAGATTGAGATAATGAGAATGCCAAATGAAAATTTGTGTCATGCAGCTAAAAAGTACTTACAAATCTATACCTTTAAATTTGTTACTAAACAAATGGAAAATAAATGCCTTTGAATCTCTAGAAGTTTTTTTTTTTTTAAAAAGTAAAGACAACCCGAAGAACATAGAATAAAGATTACAGTAAAGACCGTTGAAATTTATAGGAGAGAAAAACAAAAGAGGGAATTGACAAAACTAGAAATTCATTCTTTTAAGATAGTCTGATAGAATATAAAAACCTCTAAAATGACTGATTTACAAATTGGTGGGGAGGGGGCAGAGAAAAGGCACAAGTAAATAAAATCAGAAAGGAAAAAAGGAAAAGTATAACTCACTGGTATGCAGGAGCTAGAAGATACTAGAGAGCTGATTATGGGTCAGTTCCATGTTCACTGATGCCATGTTGATAGCTTGAAATCTACCATGCCAAAGTATTTATACCATGGAAATTGACAAATACTACAAATCAGTGTTATTTTGGGGGATACAATTTACCATCATACTATTCCCTAGCTATAGGAGAATCTTTAAACACTATTAATGAATAACTTTATGTCAATAATTTTGAAAATAAAACAGGATTATTTTCTAGAAAACTATAAATGACCAAAACCAATATGAACCAATAAGCATTGAAAAACTGAATACATGTAAAAGTGTCCCTTTGCAGGAGATTCAAAATCCATACAGTTATTCTGTCAAATTTTAAAAACATTTCAGAAAGTAGAAAAAGTAGGTAAGCTACTCAACTCATTGTATGAGGCACATATAATCTTAATTCCAAACAAGAAAAGGACAGTATAGAAAAGAATCACAAATCAATATCTTCTAGGAACACACATCAAAAAGACTAAAGAAAATAAATGAAGACAATTTATCAGCATATTAAAATAAATAAATACACAAATATATAGATAGAGGTATATAGAATAAGTAGGGTTTCTCATGATTGTAAGATTATTTAAAATGAGAAAGTCTATAAAAATATACCACTTTAACAGATATAGAGAGCAAAATGTGATCATTTCAATAGAGGCAGAATAAGCAGTCAATAGAGTCCAACATTTTTTGTGAAGAAAATTATTATCATTTAAAAATAAAAGGTGATTTTCTTAACCTGACAAAGGATATCAATGAGAAGACTAGAGCAAATATATATAGTGACTACATTTTAGAAGCAATCTGGAAAATTAATAAAAAGATAAGGGTAGTCTCTATCTCTACTTCTTAACATGTACCAGAGGATTCAGCCACATGAAAAAAACAAACAAACAAAAAACACAGAAGTGATACAGGCATTGCATAGGAAGAGATCTTTGAACTTCAATTAATAAATAAACTTCATACAGTAGTCTACAAGGCACTATGTGACCTGACCTATGTACCTCTTCAAGTTCCTTTCATTACACTCTCCCCTCCTGCTTTGTCCTCTGGCTACATTTGCCTATTATTAGATTTTTATTTAGGGTCTTTATCTGTTTTCCCCCTTTTTCTAGAATGTTTTTTCCCAGGCTCTATTCATGACAGGCTCCCTGGAATTTAGTCCCAGCATTGATGTACTTAGTATATGCCCGTTTATTTCCTTCTTTGCACTTGTCACAGTCTGTAATCTATGACTTAGTTGTACATTCATTATTGATTACCTTCCCTTTTGTCTGCTTGGTAAAGGTATAAAAATGTCTTTTTTGTTTACTGTCATGTCTTGAGAGCTCAGCACAGTGCATGGCACAATATATACTGCTCTGTCAGTATTTGTCAAAGGACTGATGAGTAAATCAATAAATATCTTAGCGCACATACTAGAAACTCCTCATGGGATGCAGCGTCTTCTTTCCTGCATATTTTTGAGAGATGTTATCAAACTTTACTTCTCTGCTCTCCACTTTTACAGAAATACGGATTAATCTTGCTTGGGACAGCTCATTTATTTTTCAGACAGTATGGTGTCCTTATTTGGACATAATTTCTCTTCATTAAAATCATAAATACCATTATATCTCATTGAAAGTCTGAAGTTAAACCTAGGCCACCAGGGCTGGATCTGGGCTACTCAGAGAATTCAGAAGTATCTTTAGTGGGTGGCTTTCTGCTAGCTCCATGTACTTACAACATCTTGGTCAGAAGAGTAGAAAGGAAACATAAGTACCATATCTATGGATATGTATGTACACACACACATAAAATGATCTAAACCTACTTCCTGTATATTATTTTATTTAAACTAGGATAACATCTTTCCACTTATCTACTACATACATAATACGTAGTATAGTATCTAGAAAAATAATATATAATATATAATATGTAATATAATTAATAAATAGGTATATTACCTACATTACCTATATATTGAATATATCAACCTCATTTCAAGCAAAAGAGTTTCCCTTGAAAAGCTATTATTAAAATGATGGTACCCTAGAATCAAGAAAATAAGGTAACCAAGCTGGAGTTAAACGCTCATTAAATAAACTGGCCACTGAGATCTGGAGAACTTAGATATCCTCCATGTGATGCCCTTCTCCAGTGACCCTGTGATAAAAGTGTCAAATCATGAATACTTGTAAATCAATCGTGCCACTTAGCACTAATGAATTAAGAACCACTTCGTAAAGACTGTCCAATTCCTGACTAATGAAGTGACAGCTGACTTGACCAGGCCTGCTGAGCAGGATGGCCTCTTCAAACAGAAACTGACTCTTCAGATTTTTCTCCTGACATCTTTAATAAGACCCACCATCAATGAATTTGGGACATACATAAGGGAAATCTACATGACGACGTGCTTTGTTCCATTATGTTTATTTTGTCCACCACTTTCTGTGGAATTATAATTAGAAAAAGGTCAAGGGCTTTCTTCTGTGTTCTCTGCTTTGAAGAAGCACAGCTATTGGGGGGCCACAGGGAATAAGCCGACTGGAAAGCTAAGAGATCAGATGCAACACGTTTGACATATCCAGACATGCACAGAGGTCGCTTGGCTACACATTTGGCTACTGAGGCCATAAGAAAAAGTGGTTATCAGTGGACTTTCCCTTCATCTTGCACACACTTAGGAGTGGATGTGGAAAATGTTGGGTCACTACTATATGTTTGAGAAATCTGGTCAGAGAGACAAATATGAGGAGAACAGGGAACAGAGGTGAGCTCTGTTTTCAAGTTAGACCCTAATTATGCATGCCATTCATTTTGCTGTTATCACAGAAAAATCTACAGATTTGCCTCTTTAAGAAAGCCATAGCAAGACTGAAGAAATCATTTTAAATTATCGGCTATGGTCAGTTCATGGCTTAGCAAAATTACACTGAATATCTGAAAATATACTGAATATCTGGTCGTGAGTGTATGTTCCTTTATTCCTACATGCAATCTGAGTTTTCCCCATGCTTTGGCTATTGTGGCCTGATTGATAGTCTTACTGCATTGTACATCTCACACACATTCATGTACCTAGTCCCTTGTTTGGTTTAACAGTAATCAGTGGAATAACCTGAGCAAAGAGATAGCTGGTAGCAGGTACTAGAATAGGGCCATACCCTGGTCCTCTACTCTGTGCAAGAGCCACTGTAAAACCAGATACCCCGGATTTCCAAACTGGATTTTATTCACTCAGCAGCACAGAGATCCGACAGTAACATACCCTGTTCCCTCTGGGCAGACAATCCCCTTGTCTATGGGATGTCTGGGTCAAGTTGTGTCATGTACTACTTTTAACTTCCATAACTATGTGTTCTGAATCAGAGCAAAGCATCAGATTGAGATGGGGGTTTGTACTAAATAAGTGATAACATTTCTTGCAACCATGAGATTCTAGGATTCTATAAAATCTCCCAGAGCTTGTCATGTGGAGACAAGCTCCCTGGCCAGTGTGGTTATTATGGACCCCTCAACAAGTCACATGAATGATCAGGATCAATCTGCGCCTTAATCTCTAAAAAATACTTAAGTGGAAAAAGGTTATCTTTTTCTGAACTCAGCAAAAAGGGGGGGGGGGGAACCTTAAGTTTGAGAACCAGTAGGAAGAAATAAAACACACTGATGCAGAATGACCCTGAACACGATAGAATATGGTGATTTGAATGTTTGGGTTCTGGATTCAGAACAGAACCACTTGGGATTAAGATCTCTGCTGCTGAGTCAGCTCTTGCAAGCCACTTTAATAAGTCTTAATTCTTGTTTTCCGTTTTGTAAATGGGGATAACAGACCTAGTTCATAGGATCATTGTAAAATTATGTAAGATAAAACATATAATCAGTATAGTGCCTCACATTTAGCAAGGACTCACTCAAGGTTACATTTATTATCATATAATCTATTCACTTCCAATTATTTACCTCTCCCATCTTTGTTTTTACTCAGGTTCTCTGGGTTTAGTAACCCAATATTGTTCAGGCTCTTCATCTCACATGAGCTAATAAAACAAGCTCTGATTCACTTCCCTTCCATGGAACACTGAGCCTTCACATCTTCCTACATTAAAGTAGCAAACGGGAAAACAATTCTTAATTCTATGCATTACATGTGTAGAAAACCAGAGTGAGGGAAAATACTCTATCAGATAATCTTTATATTGAACATTCTGGGTTCCTGGATTTGGGTGTTTAATTCAGTTGGCAACTGACATTCCTGAAGCATAGCCAAACAAATCCAAGGTATGACAGTATTTGCGTTTCCCCCATGTTATATTCATTCACTCAACAACTATTTAATTATATAGTAGACTCAGAGAATTTTGACACTAGAAAGGAGTTTAGAAATGATCTATTATAATACCTCTTTTTCAAGAAATAGGTCCAAGGAGGTTAAGTGCCCTGTTTGTAATTCCAGAGTGAGTAGAAAATAAACAAAGCAGAACAAAGCATCTTGCAAGGCAGTGTGGGAAAGAAAATGACGATTAGGAGCTTCCATTTAGTCTCCAGGACCTTAAAGGCTAATGAGGAAATGAGACAGGTACATAGATACCTGTAATGCAAGATAGAAAGCTAACAACTGCTATGGGGATTTTAATAGGATAAGATGTTATTTCCAGCTAGAAGAAATGGTTGAAGTAGAATCTCACCTGTGTGCCATCTCAGCATCCATTCCCCTTTCTTCTGTTAGTAGAATTAATATTTTCCTTTCAGAACTCATCCTCCATCACCCTCCATTTCTACAGTATAGGTGGAACTAACCTCACCCCCAAGACCAGGGTCAGCATATGACCTTGTCAATAAGAGTACCACATTCCCCAGCCACGGCAGTTACCTTAGAGATGGGCACATGATTCAATGACAGCCGTGAGAAGCCTACCCAGAACTTTTGTTGAACATAGTAACAAATAGATTTTCTCACTTTTGTAGGGTTGGTATGGTAGTAGAACATATTCTTAAAGCTATTGGAAGCCATTTTTGCACCTCAAAAGGAGATCTTGATGAAAAATCTATTCAGTACAAAAGAAATCAGAGCCAAGAGATAGAAACATACAGATTTCCTGATGATATCATTTTATCAGCTAGATCCAGGTTACCTTAAGTGAATGCAATGTCTGGTCTTTTCAATTTTATAGTGATATAAGTTAACCCAGTTTAATGTGGGATTTTAATTTACAAATGAGAGCAGTAATATATTAACTTCGCCTTGATGGATTGGAAAATATTAGATATGTGTGCACGAAAAAGAGTTAGAATGTGGAGCTGTAAATAGAAGGTAGAGATATGAAAAATATAGATTAATCTGGGAAATACAAAGCATACTGTTGGTTGAAACTATAATGAGTGAAGAGACACAGTGAGAGAATGAGTTTGGAAATGTGGGATAGGATTAGATTTTGGAAAGTCTTCAATCCTACACCAAAGGGTTGAGCTTGGAGAGGAAATAGGAGACACCAAAGACTTTAAAGAAGTTTTTGGCATAAGCAGAGCTGTGCTTTAGAAACAGTAAGCAGGACACTGTATCTAAGGTAGATTTATAGGGAAAGGATATTCTCTCTTGTTTAGAGAAGGCTGTGTGATAGACATGTTATTAATGTTCTTGTAAAGTCTCTCTTCTTTTTCAGAAGCAACACTATACTTCTATTTTCTTTTGACATATATTCATGTTCTGTGAGTCTATTCGTTCCGCTGATATTTTCAATTGCTTAAATGTCACTCTTGGTTCCTGGGAAATTCTGGGGGTGCCATTTCACATTCAGACACCTACATTCACTTCCAGTGATTATTTATAACATTTAATCTCTCCTTCTTGAAACTGTCTTCAACTCAACATTCCTCAATCCCATCACCATTAACTTAGCATAATATGAGAAAAAATAATTATACCCATCACAAGCATGGCAACACTTGGGAATAAGTTTTCAATAATAATACCTTACATTCTTATGAATTCTTTTAAATTTTTTCATGCTGCCTTAACAACTATTCCCTCCTTAAGTAATCCAAATAACTTGTTAAATAACCAGGAAATTTTTGATCCTGTTTTAACCAATTAGATGACTACAGCCCAAAGATGCTAAGCTAGTTACTTACAAAGAAAAGATAATTAGGGGGCCAGGCTTTTAACACCAAATTTCAGACCCTGACCCAGGAGTCTTTCCATGACTCCAACGTAATATTTCTAAGGCATTATGGAGTTGAAAGAGGATTGCTCCATCTAGGTGAAGAATAAATTCACTTAGGGACATTTATATGCTTTGGGATGAAATGTGATGATAAATTTTGTGACAGTAAACCTTTTGTTCTATAATTTCACCAGTGTTGCTTGAGGGTTAAGATTGACATAACCAAGAGTTTATATTAAATATAGAAAGTCAGCTTGTACTAGAGTCACTAGTTTGACAATGTCCTAGGAAAGAAGGTCTGATAACCCTTCTTGCAACAGGAAAATCTTGCCTCAGAGTACCAAAAACAGTTTTGCTCACGCTTCAGCAGATGTTGGAATTATACAGAGTGCTTATTAAAAATGCAGATTCCGTGGGGAGACCTTCAAGATGGCGGAAGAATAAGACATGGAGATCACCTTCCTCCCCGCAAATACATCAGAAATACAACTACATGTGGAACAACTCCTACAGAACACCTACTGAACGCTGGCAGAAGACCTCAGACTTCCCACAAGGCAAGAAACTCCCCACGTACCTGGGTAGGGAAAAAGAAAAAAGAAAAAACAGAGACAGAAGAATAGGGATGGGACCTGCACCTTTGGGAGGGAACTGTGAAGGAGGAAAATTTCCACACACTAGGAAGCCCCTTCACTGGCGGAGACAGGGGTGGTGGTGGGGAAGCTTCAGAGCCATGGAGGAGAGCACAGCAATAGGGGTGCAGAGGGCAAAACGGAGAGATTCCCACACAGAGGATCAGTGCCGACCAGCACTCACCAGCCCGAGAGGCTTGTCTGCTCACCCGCCAGGGTGGGCGGGGGTTGGGAGCTGAGGCTCGGGCTTCGGTCGGATTGCAGGGAGAGGACTGGGGTTGGCGGCATGAACACAGCCTGAAGGGGTTAGTGCACCACAGCTAGCCGGGAGGGAGTCCGGGAAAAGGTCTGGAACTGCCCAAGAGGCAAGAGACCATTGTTTCAGGGTGCACGAGGAGAGGGGATTCAGAGCACCACCTAAACGAGCTTCAGGGAGTGGCATGAGCCGCGGCTATCAGCGCACAACACAGAGACAGACAAGAAATGCTAAGCCTGCCGCTGCAGCCACCAAGAAGCCTGTGTGCGAGCACAGGTAACTATCCACACCTCCCCTCCCGGGAGCCGGTGCAGCCCGCCACTGCCAGGGTCCCGTGATCCAGGGACAACCTCCCCGGGAGAACACACGGCGCGCCTCAGGCTGTTGCAACGTCACGCTGGCCTCTGCCACCGCAGGCTCGCCCCGCATTCCGTACCCCTCCCTCCCCCCACCTCGGCCTGACTGAGCCAGAGCCCCCAAATCAGCTGCTCCTTTAACCCCGTCCTGTCTGGGCGGGGAACACACACCCTCAGGCGACCTATACACAAAGGCCAGGCCAAATCCGAAGCTGAACACCAGGAGCTGTGCGAAAAAAGAAGAGAAAGGGAAATCTCTCCCAGCAGCCTCAGGAACAGCAGATTAAATCTCCACAAACAACTTGATGTACCCTGCATCTGTGGAATACCTGAATAGACAACGAATCAACCCAAAATTCAGGTGGTGGACTTTGGGAGCAACAGTATATATATTTTTTTCCTTTTTTGCTTTTTGTGAGTGTGTATCTGTATGATTCTTTGTGTGATGTTGCCTGTATAGCTTTGCTTTTACCATTAGTCCTAGGGTTCTGTCTGTCCCTTTTGATTTTTGTTTTTTCTATAGTTTTTAGCACTTGTTATCATTAATGGGTTTGGTTTCTTGGTTTGGTTGCTCTCTTCTTTCCTTCTTTTTTTCTTCTTTCTTTCTTTATTACTTTTGGATTTTCTTTATTTTTAATAATTATTTTTTATATAATAGCTTTATTTTATTTTAATTTTATTCATTCATTCTTTCCTTTTTTCTTCCTTTTCTTCTGAGCCGTGTGGCTGACAGGGTCTTGGAGCTCCGGCCAGGTGACAGGCCTATGCCTCTGAGGTGGGAAAGCCGAGTCCAGGACACAGGTCCACCAGAGACCTCCCAGGTAATTCCCATGTAACTCAAAATGGCAAAAGCTCTCCCAGAGATCTCCATCTCAACACTAAAACCCAGCTCCACTCAACGACCAGCAAGCTACAGTGCTAGACACCCTATGCCAAACAACTAGCAAGACAGGAACACAACTCCACCCAATAGCAGAGAGGCTGGCTAAAATCATAAAAAGGTCACAGACACCCGAAAACATGTCACTGGATACAGTACTGCCCACCAGAAAGACAAGATCCAGCCTCATCCACCAGAACACAGACACTAGTTCCCTCCATCAGGAAGCCTACACAACCCACTGAAGCTTAGCCACTGGGGACAGACACCAAAAACAAAAGGAACTACGAACCTGCAGCCTGCTTAAACAAGGCCCCCAAAACAGTAAGTTAAGCCAAATGAGAAGACAGAGAAACACACAGCAGATGAAGGAGCAAGGTAAAAACCCACTAGCCCAAACAAATGAAGAGGAAATAAGAAGTCTACCTGAAAAAGAATTCAGAGTAATGATAGTAAAGATGATCCAAAATCTTGGAAATATAATGGAGAAAATACAAGAAACGTTTAACAAGGACCTAGAAGAACTAAAGAGCAAACAAACAATGACGAACAACATAATAAATGAAATTAAAAATTCTCTAGAAGTAATCAATACAGAATAACTAAGGCAGAAGAATGGATAAGTGACCTGGAAGATAAAATAGTAGAAATAACTACTGCAGAGCAGAATAAAGAAAAAAGAATGAAAAGAAATGAGGACAGTCTCAGAGACCTCTGGAACAACATTAAATGCACCAACATTCAAATTATAGGTGTCCCAGAAGAAGAAGAGAAAACGAAAGGGACTCAGAAAATATTTGAGGAGATTAGAGTTGAAAACTTCCCTAATATGGGAAAGGAAATAGTCAATCAAGTCCAGGAAGCACAGAGAGTCCCATACAGGATAAATCCAAGGAGAAACACGCCAAGACACATATTAATCAAACTATCAAAAATGAAATACAAAGAAAAAATATTAAAAGCAGCAAGGAAAAAACAACAAATAACATACAAGGGAGTTCCCCATAAGGTTAAGAGCTGATCTTTCAGCAGAAGCTCTGCAAGCCAGAATGGAATGGCAGGACAAATTAAAGTGATGAAAGGGAAAAACGTACAACCAAGATTACTCTATCCAGCAAGGATCTCATTCAGATTCAATGGAGATATTAAAACCTTTACAGACAAGCAAAAGCTAAGAGAATTCAGCACCACCAAACCAGCTTTACAACAAATGCTAAAGGAACTTTTCTAGGCAGGAAACACAAGAGAAGGAAAAGACCTACAATAACAAACACAAAACAATTAAGAAAAGGGTAATAGGAACATACATATCAATAATTACCTTAAATGTAAATGGATTAAATGCACCAACCAAGAGACATACACTGGCTTAACAGATACAAAAACAAGACCTGTATACATGCTGTTTACAAGAGACCCACTTCAGACCTAGGGACACATACAGACTGAAAATGAGGAGATGGAAAAAGACATTCCATGCAAATGGAAAACAAAAGAAAGCTGGAGTAACAATTCTCATATCAGTCAAAATAGACTTTAAAATAAAGACGATTACAAGAGACAAAGAAAGACACAACATAATGATCAAGGGATCAACCCAAGAAGAAGATATAACAATTGTAAGTATTTATGCACCCAACATACGAGCAGCTGAATACATAAGGCAAATGCTAACAGCCATAAAAGGGCAAACTGACAGTAGTACAATCATACTAGGGGACTTTAACACCTGACTTTCAACAATGGACAGATCATCCAAAATGAAAATAAATAAGGACACAAAAGCTTTAAATGATACATTAAACAAAATGGACTTAATTTATATTTATAGGACATTCCATCCAAAAACAACAGAATACACTTTCTTCTCAAGTGCTCATGGAACATTCTCCAGGATAGATCATATCTAGGGTTACAAATCAAGCTTTGGTAAATTTAAGAAAACTGAAATTGTATCAAGTATCTTTTCTGACCACAGCACTATGAGACTAGATATCAATTACAGGAAAAAAATCTGTAAAAAATAAAACACATAGATGCTAAACAATACACTACTTAATAACCAAGAGATAACTGAAGAAATCAAAGAGGAAATCAAAGAATACCTAGAAACAAATGGCAATGAAAATGATGACCCAAAACCTATGGGATGCGGCAAAAGCAGTTCTAAGAGGGAAGTATATAACAATACAATCCTACGTCAAGAAACAAGGAACATCTCAAATAAACAACCTAACCTTACACCTAAAACAATTAGAGAAAGAAGAATAAAAAAACCCCAAAATTAGCAGAAGGAAAGAAATCATAAAGACCAGATCAGAAATAAATGAAAAAGAAATGAAGGAAACAATAGTAAAGATCAATAAAACTAAAAGCTGGTTCTTTGAGAAGATAAACAAAATTGATATACCATTAGCCAGACTCTTCAGGAAAAAAGGGAGAAGACTGAAATCAATAGAATTAGAAATGAAAAAGGAGAAGTAACAACTGACACTGCAGAAATGCAAAGGATCATGAGAGATTACTACAAGCAACTATATGCCAATAAAATAGACAACCTGGAAGAAATGGACAAATTCTTAGAAATGCACAACCTTCTGAGACTGAACCAGGAATACAAAATATAAACAGAAAAATCACAAGCACTGAAACTGAGACTGTGACTAAAAGTTTTCCAACAAACAAAAGCCCAGGACCAGATGGCTTCAAGGGCGAATTCTATCAAACATTTAGAGAAGAGCTAACACCTATCCTTCTCAAATTCTTCCAAAATTTACCAGAGGGAGGAACACTCCTATTCTAGGAGGCCACCATCACCCTGATACCAAAACCATACAAATATGTCACACACACACAAAAAAAACGATAGGCCAATATCATTGATGAACATAGATGCAAAATTCCTCAACAAAATACTAGCAAACAGAATCCAGGAGCACATTAAAAGGATCATACACCATGATCAAGTGGGGTTTATCCCAGGAATGCAAGGATCTTCAAAATATGCAAATCATTCAATGTGATACACCATATTAACAAATTGAAGGATAAAAACGATATGATCATCTCAATAGATGCAGAAAAAGGTTTTGACAAAATTCAACACCCATTTATGATAAAAACCCTCCAGAAAGTAGCCATAGAGGGAACTTACCTCAACATAATAAAGGCCATATATGACAAACCCACAGCCAACACCCTTCTCAATGGTGAAAAACTGAAACCATTTCCTCTAAGATCAGGAACAATACAAGGTTGCCCACTCTCACCACTATTTTTCAACATAGTTTTGGAAGTTTTAGCCCCAGCAATCAGAGAAGAAAAAGAAATAAAACGAATCCGAATTGGAAAGAAGAAGGAAAGCTTTCACTGTTTGCAGATGACATGATTCTATACATAGAGAAACCTAAAGATGCTACCAGAAAACTACTAGAGCTAATCAATGAATTTGGTAAAGTAGCAGGATACAAAATTAATTCACAGAAATCTCTTTCATTCCTATACACTAATGATGATAAATCTGAAAGTGAAATTAAGAAAACACTCCCATTTACCACTGCAACAAAAGGAAGAAAATACCTAGGAAGAAACCTACTTAAGGAGACAAAAGACCTGTATACAGAAAACTATAAAACACTGATGAAAGAAATTAAATATGATACAAATAGATGGAGAGATATACCATGTTCTTGGATTGGAAGAATCAACATTGTGAATATGACTATACTACCCAAAGCAATCTGAAGATTCAATGCAATCCCTATCAAACAACCAATGGCATTTTCAACAGAAGTAGAACAAAAAATTTCACAATTTGTATGGAAACACAAAGGACCCCAAATAGCTGAAGCAATCTTGAAAAAGAAAAACGAAGCTGGAGGAATCAGACTCCCTGACTTCAGACTATACTACAAAGTTACAATAATCAAGACAGTATGGTACTGGCACAAAAACAGAAATATAGATCAATGGAACAGGATAGAAAGCCCAGAGATAAACCCATGCACCTATGGTAAACTAAACTATGACAAAGGAGGCAATGATATACAATGGAGAAAAGACAGCCTCTTCTATAATTGGTGCTGGGAAAACTCGACAGCTACATGTAAAAGAATGAAATTAGAACACTCCCTAACACCATACACAAAAATAAACTCAATATGGATTAAAGACCTAAATGTAAGGCCAGACACCATCAAACTCTTAGAGGGAAACGTAGGCAGAACACTCTATGACATAAATCACAGCAAGATCCTTTTTGACCCACCTCCTAGAGAAATGGAAATAAAAACAAAAATAAACAAATGGGACCTAATGAAACTTCAAAGCTTTTGCACAGCAAAGGAAACCATAAAGAAGACGAAAAGACAACCCTCAGAGTGGGAGAAAATATTTGCAAATGAAACAACTGACAAAGGATTAATCTCCAAAATTTACAAGCAGCTCATGCAGCTCAATATCAAAAAAACAAACCACCCAATCCAAAAATGGGCAGAAGATCTAGATAAACATTTCTCCAAAGAAGATCTACAGATTGCCAACAAACACATGAAAGAATGCTCAACATCATTAATCATTAGAGAAATGCACATCAAAACTATACAATGAGGTATTGTCTCATACCAGTCAGAATGGCCATCATCAAAAAATCTACAAACAATAAATGCTGGATAGGGTGTGGAGAGAAGGGAACCCACTTGCACTGTTGGTGGGAATGTAAATTGATACAGCCACTATGGAGAACAGTATGGAGGTTCCTTAAAAAACTAAAAATAGAATTACCATACGACCCAGCAATCCCACTACTGGGCATATACCCTGAGAAAACCATAGGTCAAAAAGAGTCATGTACCAAAATGTTCATTGCAGCTCTATTTACAATAGCCAGGACATGGAAGCAACCTAAATGTCCATCGACAGATGAATGGATAAAGAAGATGTGGCACATATATACAATGGAATATTACTCTGCCATAAAAAGAAATGAAATGGAGGTATTTGTAATGAGGTGGATGGAGTTAGAGTCTGTCATACAGAGTGAAGTAAGTCAGAAAGAGAAAAACAAATACAGTATGCTAACACATATATACGGAATCTAAGGAAAAAAAAAAAAAAGGCCATGAAGAACCTAGTGGCAGGACGGGAATAAAGACACAGACCTACTAGAGAATGGACTTGAGGATATGGGGAGGGGGTGGGGTGAGATGTGACAGGGTAAGAGAGTGTCATGGACATATATACACTACCAAATGTAAAATAGATAGCTAGTGGGAAGCAGCCGCATAGCACAGGGAGATCAGCTCGGTGCTTTGTGACCACCTAGAGGGGTGGGATGGGGAGGGTGGGAGGGAGGGAGATGCAAGAGGGAAGAGAAATGGGAACATATTGTATATGTATAACTGATTCACTTTGTTATAAAGCAGAAGCTAACACACCATTGTAAGGCAATTATACTTCAATAAAGATGTTTAAAAAAAAAAAAAAACTAAAAATAGAACTACCATACAATTCAGCAATCCCATTACTGGGCATATACCCTGAGAAAACCATAATTCAAAAGGAGTCATGTACCACAATGTTCATTGCAGACTTATTTACAATATCCAGGATATGGAAGCAACCTAAGTGTCCATTGACAGATGGATGGATAAAGAAGATGTGGCACATATATACAATTGAATATTACTCAGCCATAAAAAGAAACGAAATGGAGTTATTTGTAGTGAGGCGGATGGACCTAGAGTCTGTCATACAGAGTGAAGTAAGTCAGAAAGAGAAAAACAAATACAGTATGCTAACACATATATAAGGAATCTAAAAAAAAAGAAAGGTTCTGAAGAGCCTAGGCGTAGGACAGGAATAATGACACAGACATAAAGAATGGACTTGAGGACAAGGGGTGGAGGGACAGGTAAGCTGGGACGAAGTGAGAGAGTGGCATGGACATATATACACTACCAAATGTAAAATAGATAACTAGTGGGAAGCAGCCTCATAACACAGGGAGATCAGCTCGGTGTTTTGTGACCACCTAGAGGAGTGGGATAGTGAGGGTGGGAGGGAGACCAAAGAGTGACGAGATATGGGGATATATGTATATGTATAGCTAATTCACTTTGTTATAAAGCAGAAACTAACACACCATTGTAAAGCAATTGTACTCCAATAAAGATGTTAAAAAATAAATACAGATTCCTCAGGCCTACCTTCAGAAATACTGACTCGGTGGGTGTGGGTGGAGCCCTGTAATCTGTCTATAATGCCTAAATCACACCTTGAGAACACAAAGGACCCCTGACCATATTCTTCAGGCAATTCTGAAGTGATGTCACCACAGTGAGATTTGTATAGGAACAGTGTGAGTAGCTGTTCCAACCAAGATATAAATATCAATACTAATGCCTGCTCCGAGTTCAACAATGAAAACTGATTAGATTAGAGATATGGAAAGTCACCTGAAAGAGTCCTTACTGGCAACCAGATGTGATACAATAGCCAATCAATTTATTCATTTATTTATTTTGAATTTTATTTTATTTTTAATACAGCAGGTTCTTATTAGTTATCTATTTTGTACATATTAGTGTATATATGTCAATCCCAATCTCCCAATTCATCACACCCCCCCACCCCACCCCGCTTTCCCCCTTTTGGTGTCCATACATTTGTTCTCTACATCTGTGTCTCTATTTCTACCCTGCAAACTGGTTCATCTGTACCATTTTTCTAGATTCCACATATATGCATTAATATACGATATTTGTTTTTCTCTTTCCGACTTACTTCACTCTGTATGACAGTCTCTAGGTCCATCCGCGTCTCTACAAATGACCCAATTTCGTTCCTTTTTATCAGCCAATCAATTTAAAGAAGTAATGTGTTAACCAGAAGAGGTCAGCTACAAAAACATAAGAAAATGGTGCCCCAGTAGCAAAGAGTAGCAGCAACCATCCAGGGAAATTAGGTCTGACTCACTCTTGGGAGCTCCCCGTTCCCAGGGCAGGTTTATTCCTAATGAGGGAATTAGCTGTGAAAGCGTCTGCTAAACTATCCATCATGCACTTGAAATCAAATAAGTAAATTCCTTTTTCTGTTTCCTGCCATCCAAGAGAAATTGTGATTGTTTTTGGTTTCTCATGTAGCTTTCTGTATAGAAAGGTGGTGATGCTACACAAGTTCTACATAGATATCCTAGCTTATGTAACACTTTATCCATTTACAATGAGAAACCCTGTAGGCATTCCGGAGTCTTTACGAGTTTCTATGATCTTGATTAATGATGACAATACTCCTGAAAGCTGGGTCTACACTCTGTTACTAACAAAAATAAGGTTTCTAAACTTGCAATCCTGGACCTTCTTCTGATTGACCAACCAACCTTCCATTAGAGGACTATTTGTCAAACTTTTCTTCATCATTACTCCTTTAAGGAGTCTTTTAAACTAATTTTGGAGGTTTTAAAAAATTTTTTAAACTAATTGCTGCCCCACGAAATTTTTAATGTCACAGATATATGGTATATGTATTTATATACTATATATCTGCAATTTATGCATAAGGAGTAAAATCTTTTGCTCCTCCTGCCAAGGATCAACTTTTGCCCCCTTGGAGTCAATAATGCCCCAAATGAGAATACATGGTCTTGGGATACTCTAAACTTGCTCTCTGTCTTGCAATGAAACCTCAATGTTATACAGCAGACATTTCAAAAATTCCCATATGCTTTCATTTATCTGCACAATTATTTTGAGGGGTACTCTTAGATTACTGTGAGAACAATTATGAAATTATATTCATTTCCTTTGTGCAGAATGAACTATTTTCTATACTTACAAATGTGAACTTGAACTTGAATATACTGGCTTATTGTTTAGACAAATAATCTGATCTAAGCTTGTCTCTCTTGCTGAAAGTCATTGCCAAAATGAGAAGCACCTGTTATGTCCTGTTGCTAGTTCTCACAGTTACTGGAACTACACAGAAGTCTTTCTGGACTTTCTGACTTTACTTTGGCATCACTTATATTTATTAAACCTCTCCTTGTTCATTTTTCTGGGACAAGTGTCAATTGATTTCTTCTGTGTCCCCAGATACAATATGGCTATTCCATTCTCTCTATTTTTACATCTGCTCCTCTTCTTGCCTGGAATGTTATCCTCCTTTCTATCCATCCAAATTCAAGGCACATTTCTTTCAGTAAGTGTTTCCATCCCACAGTGACGTCTTTCTTCTCTCTTCCAGCAGCATTTCCTATCTCTAGTACTCATTTGGTATGTATTTATCCACTCCTGATAGGCCTGGATTAGGACCCACAAACACATTGCACCAAACTGAGGATGGAGGCCCTCTCCAACTACTTTACCCATGACAGACATCAATAGTCAGTCACCTCAATCCTAATGAACAATGAAGAAGCTCGAGAGACAGACTGTGCTCAGGAATAACTACTTCTTTGGTAAACGAATAGATGAATGCATCTACCTAATGTAGATGCCTCCATGAATGCCACAGCCCACATCCCAGAGCCCAGTGGAAACTTAAATTGAAAAGTCAGAAAAAAATGTAGACCTAGGTGGGAGAGAAGTCTTAGTCACGCTTGGCTCACATCTGAGTTCTGAACATCTGTGGATTTCAATTTTTTCTTTTTTATTGTTAATGTTGAGTAATTTATTCTAGGACTAAAGCCTCAAGTTTTCCTATATCTGAGTTCTTAGAATAATTGTTTCTTATAGGTCCCTTGGACATGGAAACATTTGCCAAGAGAACAGAAGACTCAGGTAGACCCCAGTTGCTGCTTTCGTATATGTGAAAAGATGATGGGCTTTCAGCTCCATGTAAAGTAAAGAAGACATTTCTTACAGTAAATGCTTATCAAGGTCAGAGCACACTTCCTTTGGAGATGTGTCCCATGTCACTAAAGGTGTTGAAGAATTCACTTGAAAGCTTGGAAAGGAATCATTAGAAAGTATTCAAACTTCAAAAGGCAGCGGTGGGGAGACCAGATCGCCATTAAGTTCTTCTCTGGTCCCATGAAACTATAATTCAGATGGTTCATCCCAGGGCTGCCCGGATAATTCACTGAAGAGTATCTTACTCAAAAGTATAGGCTATTCTCTGAAGTGCCTGATTTCTTTACCTTGATGAGGACACAAGCTATACTCTCAAACCTTGCCACTTCCTGTGCTCAGTGACAATCAAACAAAGGAGTCATCACATGGGAGAAAAATAGAAAACAAAACAAAAAGTGTTTTAACATTACTATTATTACTGCTGCTGCAAAGAAAAGCATTTGATTTCTACCCTTGTCTTACTCCAAAAAATTATTAAGATGCTCTTCCCAGGTGTGGGGTAGCTGTTTTGATTACAAGCTGTTTGAATATTACATTTCTTCCCAGACAGCTACTTTCTGCTGTAGGCAAATTGAGCTGTTTTCATATAAATACAGCCAATGCTTCGACAATGTTTTAATTACCAACTTTAATGGGTACTTGACTGGGTTTGTTTTTTTTTTCCCCCACATCAAAATCCTCTGAATGACCTCCCTAATTCAGATAGATCCAGAGGAAGATCAAAAGTTGAAAACCCGAAGTTGAAATGTTTCCTAAAATCTCCCTATTACAATACTTATCATCATATACATTTCACATTAACATCTTCTGCAAGTAACCTCATGTCTTTTCTTAGTGGAGAAAGTTTCATAAAAATAACTAATATCTGCTGAGCATGTACTGTGTGCTAGTTACACAGTGCTTTCTATTCATTATTTACTTTTATCCTCACAACTGGTGAAATGGGGATTATTATTTCCATAATCTCATTAAATGAGAAGAGATCGAGGCTCTGAAAGATCAGATGATGGCCCAAGAAGGTATAGTTTATAGGTTGTGTAGCTAGGGTTCAAACCTATGCTCATCTGGTTCTGAAGCCTGAACTCTTCCCAACAATATTATGCTTTAAGCCAATGATCCTCCACACTAAGAAAAATTGTCCTTTTCCCCCGAAACTCTTGAATATCCTGACAGATTCTTAGGAAGTAAAAAACCAGTTTCTAATTCACTTGAGCCTAGAACCTAACTCCATTTTACCTATGAAAAAAAAATCGTATTTTTTAGCATGGTTTTTAGAAATGAATTTTCTAGGAATGTAACTATAAAGTCAGTCAAGTCAAGGGAAGACTATATTTTATTTTGTTCAGAACTTTACCAGGAATCATTCATCACTTTGGTAAACCATGCAATCAACAGCATTGCTCTTCCTAGTATTTGGGTTGCTGCTACGACACACTTGGATCAGTTTGCATTTGTAGCTGTGACAGTCATTATGATTCTAAATGTGTGTGTCTGTGTGTGTGTAAGTCCCAATTTCAAAACAGTAGCTGTAAGAAAAGTGTTGATTATACTCATTTAGATATTGTCTTGCTTCCCTCAAATCCAAACACATTCATTACAAGTAGATATGCGTTCTAGTATAATTGTATCCAGGCACTGAATAATATTGATTTATTATAAACTGGTTTTCTCTCATTTCCCTTTCATATTTTATTTAGAGCATTACTTTGATTTTATAAAAGTATCCATCAAAGTTGGTTATATTATCTATAAACTTCATATGGGGATATGAAAGGAGAACATTACAAATATTTTTTTAAAAAGGGGGCTCTAGGTCTAGTAAGGTTGAAATATGGATCAACAAAAGGTAATGTTTTAATGTTCGTGTACTTTTTTCTCTGTCAGTCTTCATTTGATTATCAACAGGCCAGTGATCTGTTATATTCACCTTTGCAGCCCTGATGCCTAGGACAGAACATCTCAGCTCTAGTGGACCATCCACTCCCTCCACAAACATGTTCTAAGGGCTGCTCTGGGTCAGACACAACTGGGACTATGACCATGGACAAGACAAGCAACAAACAAGCAACAAACAGAATAAGATACACGCAGATGACAGTGAAGCACCAAGAGGAAAATGCAGGTGCCAGAAGATGAACCATAGTAGGGGTAATTTAGATAGCTCGCTAAAGGGAGACTTCTCTGAGAAGTTAACTTTTTATTCTAAGGCTGAAATATGAGAAGGAGTCAGCCATGCAAGAGCCAGCAAGAGCATTCTAGGCAGAGGAAACTGCAAATACAAAGACCTGAGGCTTGGTAGGGCTTAGTGCTACCTCAGGACAGAACACCTGACATGTGGCTGGATGTTGGTGGAAGGAGGCAGAATTTGTCACCCCAAAATATACCTTTTTGGCATAAGAGGATTTTAGGTTGATTATTTTTAACAAACAGCAGACATAGGAGAAGCTCTGACAATCAAGCAGAAGTTACCCTTTTGTAAGAGAAATTTACATTTATAAGGAAAATCTCCATTTGTAAGGATGTCTCCCTCTATGTACCAGGAAGAAGGAAAAGACTAAACTCTAGAAACTCTTATCTCTTATCAACAGAGAAGACAGAGACTTAAATCTGCATCGCGCCACACCCTTGTTCACTGTGCTTTGCCTGAAAGCCTCCCACAACTGCCTCCCCTTCTCCCAACATTTATTGTCTTTAGCTGGACATGGTATTTAAGGTGATGGCTTGGGCCACTTCAGTTTTTCTAGGTATCTCCCATGTATACATGAGGTATACAGGTTATAAAACTTGTTTTTCTCTTGTTAATGTCCTCTATAACAAGTGGGGTCTCAGCCAAGAACCTAAAATGGGAGAGAGGGAATTATTTTTCCTCCCCTACAGTGGTGATGGAGATGATGGGGGATGAGAATAGTACAAGACGAGTTGACAGAGGCAAGCAAGGACCAAATCCTACTTGGCCTCATAGGTCTTGGTAAAGCATTGGGATTATATTCTAAGAGCAATGTGAGGCTACTGGAGTGCCTTTGGGAAGAAGAGAATTTTAAAAGATGATTCTGGCTGCAATAAGGAGAATGGACTACTGGCATTCAATAGATACTTGCTTAATAAGTAAGTGCCCAAATGCACAGATCCACGCATGAATGAATGACTTGATGTACAAATTCAATGATGCAAAAAAAGCCAAGGGCTGCACGCATGTGCTGGGCTCACACCTCACCTCCTCCCTCTTCTCTTTTGCTGTGTGACCTCCCATCAGTCCCTTCCTGAGCCTCAAGATCCTCACAGAACACTATGCCTTGAAGATCCCCTCCATTTCTGAAATAATTCAGTAACTTCTGCCTGCCCCACCCTACTGCCAAGGCTTTCATGCTTCAAGCAGCTGAAAAGAAAAGCTGCTGAATCCCTCTGCTCTGTTTATCATCCTCGGTTTGGCATTTTGTCTGCAGCTGGGGCTCTCTCTATAAGAACACTCAGCATCTATAAGCTGACTAATTTCCATGTTGATTGCAAAGCTGGAAATGTATACACTTGTCATTCTTATTCTTGGCCCAGATGCTTTGTGCCAACAGTAGCTCTGACGATGGGGCGCTGACACCACTTGCTAGTTATTGTCTGATGTGCAATTGACACGAGTGGGTTTAGAAGGAGGCACAATTTGATAATCTGACTCCATCTGCAAAGCAATCACGAGTCACATTATGAAGAAAATGCCAGTAAAACTGGGGATGTAACTATCTTATTTTTGACTTCCCTTACCCTAGCAAAGACTGTGTAAAGACTTATTGATGTGTGAACGAACTTTTTATTTTTTTAATATAATGAGCATCTCTTAGAGCTTTGAATTTATATAAGTACAGCAAGTGACAGGCTATAAAACAAAGTGCTTTCACATATATGATCTCATTTTGCAAATGCATTGTATTAGCGTTATTAAGTAATATGTGTTTGATGATAATATTCAAACCACACAGAAGCATATAATATTGAAAGAAAATATTTCTGAAGTACAGGCCCAGTTCACACCATATGATAATAGTGGCTGAGGTGAGACTCTATAAATTCAGACTACATGAATTCAGATCCTGTTTCCACCTCTTAGATAATTTTCTGTTCTAACTCCAGACATGGTATTTCAATTCTCTGTACCTCAGTTTTCTCATCTGTATAATGGAAATAATAGTAATATCTTTGTAACAGAGGTGTGATGGAGATTGCCTTATGAATGTACAATTTAGAATAGTGCCTGGTATGTATAAGAGCTCCATCAATATCATCTATTCTTTTTATCCATTTCATTACTCCTCCACTCCAAAGCCAACCACACCTGGTGTGTGTCCTACAGTTCTCAATCTAAACAGTTATCTACTCATGAACGTTTTATCTCTATTTTCTTTTATTAAAATGAGACTACAAGCTACAACAGATTTTTAAATTTTTTTTTTAAATTAAAAAATGCATCATGAAGATTCTTATCAATATATCTGCATCATTAATAATTGCAGTCTTTAACATGGATGGGCTAGCACATATTTAGTGATTCTTCAACTGATGGGCATTTGAGCTGCTTCGGACTTTTTCCCATTACTAATGGTGTTGCAGTAAACTTCCTTGTCATTTTATCTTTGCACATTCCTAAGAGTTTCTCTACAGGACAGATTCTGAGAAGTACAAGATCCTCTCGGTTGTAGCTTTGCAAAAACTCTAAGGGGGGGGCTTCCCTGGTGGCGCAGTGGTTGAGAATCTGCCTGCCAATGCAGGGTACACGGGTTTGAGCCCTGGTCTGGGAATATCCCACATGCCGTGGAGCAACTAGGCCCGTGAGCCACAACTACTGAGCCTGCGCTCTAGAGCCTGTGCCCGCAACGGGAGAGGCCGCGACAGTGAGAGGCCCGCGCACCGCGATGAAGAGTGGCCCCCGCTCGCTGCAACTGGAGAAAGCCCTCGCACAGAAACGAAGACCCAACACAGCCAAAACTAAATAAATAAATAAATTAAAAAAAAAAAAAAAAAAAAACTCTAAGGGGAAACAGGGTAAGTGGGTGCCATTATCCACAAAAGAGGTAAATTCCAGAAGTTTAGGAATTTCCCTCTTTTCACAGATAGTACTTATAGCACATAGCGGAGATGAAGCAAATACTCAGGTCTTCTGATTCCAAACCCAGCACTCTGTCTTTTGGATGACATATAGTTGGGTAAAGATTGGGATGGTGTGTATGATAATCTCTGTAGCCTGCAGAGATTTTCATATTAAAAACCTTAATAGATTTATTAACTCCAGCTATAGATGGGCCTGATAGGCCTGACTATAAACTGACCACGCAAAGCCAGCCAACTCTGCTTTTTATCCATGCCCATAAAAAGATCCCCAATCCTTAAACATGGATTAAGGATAATATTTACTGAGAAGTTAATGTAGCAAAAGCATTGCACTGAGGATTAAAAGGCAACAAAGTTGAATCAGATACTGTGGAGAGATATTGCCCTGATTCAGCTCACAGTCTAGTGGGTAAAAGCGATGTGCCTAAATAATTAAAATACAGGATAGAGTAATTACTTGGAGAAATTGACAGATAACAGCCTTTGAGGGCTTAGTAAAGGAAAGATCAGCTATCATAAAGCACAGCCTACCTACTTTTACCTTCACTCCCTTAAGATCCCTGATACCGTGTCACTAAAGTAAATTAGGTATGGCATTAATCCTATAGCCTCAGTCATCCTTTGAGACCCTAAATCCAACCACAGAATAATCATTTACTTGTGAATGGACAGCAACCTTGAACTGAGCTGCAAAGTCCTAGCCTCTGTCAGCCATTTGTGAATGTAGGTTATAAGGTATAAAAATTGTTGAGATTAAGTGGGTAAATGAGATGGTCTATCTTTAAGGTTGGATTTTTTGGTCAACTTTATATCATATTCTGGGAATATTCATCCATGTGAATTGCATGAAATTTTTCTATTCAGTCATTGTTGTTTCGATATTTTCGAAAAAACAAAAGTAATTCTGGTGCCTGTCTCGCAGGTCATTGTCAAGCAGTAACAAAATCTTTTCACAGAATTTACCAGTCATTATTCTCAGGCTTTTATAACCTTGGTTTGAATCTACCACAATGAAATGAAATTCATTTTCTTTTTTGGTGTTCGTGGTCATTTAAAATCAACAAATGGACAGATGGAGTGCTCCTTACCACACTTACACCTCAGATGAACTGAATCTCTGTTTTTTCTATTGGCACAAAACTAAACAGTAAAAGCTTCAGCTATCTTTGCTATAAATCAGCGTTAGTTATTAGGGAGCTGAATGTGCTGGATATCTTACTCCTAGCAGTTTCAGATATGAACTTGATTGCTAGTGTTCTTTGAAATTCTTCTTTTCCAAAAGACTGATGTTGTTAACATTTATTCAATTTTCCAGATGCAGACAATCCAGCACAGAGGGCTGCTGCTTTATAATTCCACCTTCTGCTTGATCAGTAATTAAACTATAGAAAAGAAGGAGGTGGAGGAATCATCACCAGTATCTCAGTTAATAACAGCTAACTCTAGAACAACAAAATAAAATGTTTACTGAAAACCTTGCAAGCATCTATGAGTTGGGAAAGAAAGAAAGATTAATTTGATTGGTTCAATGTAAATGAATCAGAAACATATGTCTTGGCTTTCTCAACATGGCTGGCAAAATTCATGTAAGCTGTACAGAACCTATAGCACTTGAAAAGGGATTTGACAGACTGAAAATATATCTGTGCTGTCCTATAAGCAATGCAAATAACTCTTAAATTAGACACAGATTTTTTCCCCCCCAGTGGGCCAGGAAGCCTAAGTGCATAATAATAGCTTGCATTTCCATAGCTCTGTTCTTCCCCCAACCCTGTCAACAATCCTGAAATGCTATGAGCAGTGTATCCATTTTTCCCCTCAGTACTTATAGCAGGATGGTTCTGTGGGACAGAACACACACACACACGATATATCCAGACACACAGGCACATATATATATGGAGAGAGAGAAAATACATACATAGTATTCAGTTAAGTCTAAATTTCAGATTAACAACAAACAACATTTTAGTATAACCCATGCAATATTTGGGATCACATTTATAGTAAAATAGTATTAAAAAAAATTTTTTTTTAGTATAAGCATGTGCCATGCAATATTTGGCATATGCTCACATTAAAAAGTATTTGTTGTTTATCTGTAATTCAAATTTAAAGTTTAACCAGTCATAAAATACATAAGTCATGGGGATGTAACGTAAAGCATGGTGACTAATAATACTGTATTGCACAACTGAAAGCTGCTAAGAGAGTAGATCTTACAGATTCTCACCAAGAGAAAAAACATTTATAACTATGTACAGTGACAAATATTAACTAGAATTATTGTGGTGATCATTTTGCAATGTATACAAATACTGAATCATTATGTTGTCCACCTAAAACTAATATAATGTTATATGTCAATTTTATGTCAATTTTAAAAAAAATTAACTGGATATTCTATATTTTTCGCTAAATCTGGCAAGCCTAGTTTTATTGCCTCCCCAAACTAGATAAATGAGACAAGAACTATAGTTTGTGGGTTAGAGAATTTTGCCTTTCTTCAAAGGAAGAAAACATCTAGAATAAGAACTGTCTAGAGGTAGCAGAAACTTCATCAACATTGGTCTCAGAAAGGAAAGGCATACCACTACAATTATATAAGGAACACAATCGTGGCTTTTATAAACATGACTCTACTTGTGCTCTGCTAGAAGCCCCTTCCTGTTTTCAGTACTATTATGGGACAATTAAGTATACTTAGAAGGAGTGTGAAGCATATATTTTATTTGGGGGACTTAATAGGAAGGCAGAGAACATGAGGTTACTGCCCACCTGAATGCGAGAAGAAAAGGGCAGCCTGATACGTGTATGGGTACTAAAGGGAGCCTAGTGTCCTAGAGAGGGTTGCAGACTAAGGATCAATAGTCTTTGCGAGCCTCATTCTATATTTTGTTTACTATTATATTCTCAATTCTAAGCATTGTGCTTGATGCTGTGGGTACTCAGTAAATATTTGTGGAAAAAATGAATGAATGGACTTTCCCATTGCTAAAATCAAAGAATGAAACCAAGTCACATAAAACTCTAATGTTTCAAACCATGCCTAAATTTCTCAAGATGTATCTCTGGGGTTATCTTAATAGAAGAAGAAGGTGTCAGAGGCAGGCACACCTCTCCTCCTTCAGCCAGAGCACTTCCTTACCTACTTCTTTCCTGCACTGAGGTTCAAATGAGATTTCATTTTAAAATGATTCACTGGAAAAAATTAAATAGTTATAAAAATGCATTTAAGATTTAGAAGACATACCTCAGTCCGAAGTTCTTTGACTCCACCCACAGCCTTTCTCCAAAACAAAATGTCCACACATTTGCTCCAAGCCAGCAGGAGGTAACTGAGAACACACAGTCCTAAAGGACAGGAGAGTAAAAGCAAACTTGAAAAAAAAAGTTTCTTACTCTCAGTAACAGTAAGTCTTGCCTGGAGTGATAATTATTGTTGAATTACAATATAAAAATGAGGAAGAAAAAATATCACGTGCAATCTCTCCAGCAGTTTGTCATATTGAAAATATGGCATAATTGATTCAACAAAGGCACCAAGGGAATACAAAACCGTGATCAGTTTTTCTGTACTGTTTATATCTATCCTGACAGAAGCCTAATTGCATAATTTATCATTATGAAATAAACTGTAGAGATTACAGATATATGTGGTAATCAGCAGGATGGTGTTACTAGCTTTTGTGTAAATCACAGTTGGCATTTTGTGTTCAATACACAAACCAGTCTCCTTTTTGACCATGTACAACTATATTCCAATTGCCATGCTAAATGTTTCAATGACCTACGTAATCCATTAAGTGTGATATTTCTGTCCCCACCTCCACCTCCAGGAAATCTCTACCTGTCTCTAGTTCATGAGCTCAAATGAGGATGTTACTGGCAGGGAGGGGGTGGGGCGTTACTTTGAAAGTGACCTTGAGCTTTGCTCTGCTCTGAGAAATAGGCTTCCATGACTTCCCATGGAAAAGAAATCCAAATTCTTCAAGGTCCTTGTCTCCAGCCACTCTCCTTTGGCCTTAACATGCACCCATTACATCACAGCTACATTTGATTACTTGCCAGTCACTGAAAACTTGATCACCTTTTTCTTCTCTGATCCTTTGTTTATTTCTCTGAATCCTCCTGTTTTACATACATATTAAAATGTCTATATTTGTAAACCATTTCACATTAGGCATGCTTCTGAGAACATACCTATCATTAAAAGGACAGCAGACTTCTGATGGTGGGAGGACAGAATAGATACACTTTCCCCTATTTCTCCTGCTAACTACAAAGGAAACTTCTTATATTGTTTATAAAACAAACATAAGAAACTCGGAGGGGTTAAGAGGAGGTGGCAGCCTAGATAGGGAACTGTGCCCTGAACAATGAGTTACCTTGGTTTTCTTTTTGCCTCATATATCCCAGACTGGGTGCTGCAGAAGCTAGTAACTGGGAAGTGCTGATGGGCACAAAAACAACAGCAAAAGACACAACAAAGCCTACCAAAGGAAAACAAAAGGGGAGCACCTCTCCTTCCCTCTGAGGGGTATAACAGGAGGCCTAATGCAGAATCAGGTCTTCACACACCACTACTCCACCTTAGTGTTGGTGGGGGCCACAGAGGAGAAGTAAGGAAGGATCTTACTGATACTTCCAGGGTGATCTCAGTGTAAGCCTAATGGCAAACAGTAAGTCCCAACAATGCCCAGTAATGAGGAACTCCTCACCCTAAAGTGTAAATGGAGGCCAAGGGGGAAACGTAATGAGGTAGAACCCTCCCAGACTTCCACTGCCAGATGATGTCAGAAAATGCCAGTTAAAACATAAGACATAAATAAGATCCACAATGACACAACACAATATCCCAAATGTCTAGGTTTCAATTAAAAATCACTCAATATACGAAGAACCAGGAAGACCTCAAACTGAAAGAAACAGTTAATAGATGCCAACATTGAGATGAAAGAGAGGCTAGGCTTTTCTGACAAAGGTTTTATAGCAACCATCATAAAAATGCATCACCAAGTAATTAAGAATTTGTTTGAAACAAATAAAAAATAAAGTCTCAACAAAGAAATAGGTGTAAAGAAGAGCCAAACAGGAAGTGTAAAACTTCAAATATAGTGACCAAAAGAAAAAAGTCAATGAATAGGCTCAAAAGAAAATGTAGGGGAAAGTAGGAAGAACCAGTGAGTTGGAAAAAAAAATAGAAATTACCCAATATGAACAGAGAACAATGTGAACAGAGAGAAAATAGACAAAAAATAAAAAGAGCCTTAGGGACTTCTACGCCTATTAAAAAAAAGATTTAATATTCTTGTCATCCGAGTATCAGGAAGAATTGAAATTACAGTGTTTTCTCTGACTACAATGGAATCAAACCATAAATCAATAACAAAAAGATAACAGAGGCATCTCCAAACGTGGAAACTAAACAACATAATTCCAAATAATCCACAGGTCAAAGGGGAAGTCTCAAAAGAAATTAAAAATATATTGAAATGAGTGAAAATAAAAATATGACATATCAAAGAAGATACACAGATGACAAATAAGTATATGAAGAGATACTCCACACCACATGTATGTCATCAGGAAAATGCAAATTACAACAACAATTATTAGAATGGTCAAAATCCAAAACACTGAATACATCAAATGCTGGTGAGGATGTGGAACAATAGGAACTCTCATTCATTGATGGAAGGAATGCAAAATGGTACAGCCACTTTGGAAGACAGTTTTGTGGTTTCTTACACTACTAAACATACTCTTACCTTACAATCCAGTAATCACACTCCTTGGTGTTTACCCAAAGGTGTTGAAAACTTGTGTCCACACAAAAACCTATACACATATGTTTACAGCAGCTTTATAGTCATAACTGCCAGAACTTGAAAGCAGCCAAGATACCCTTCAGTACGTGAATAAATAAACTGTAGTACATGCAGACAATGGAATACTATTTAGCACCAAAAGGAAATAAATTATTACAACTTGAAAAGACATGGAAGAATCTTAAATGCATATTACTGAGTGAAGAAAACCAATCTGAAAAGGCTACATACTATAAAATAATTTCAACTATATGACATACTGGAAAAAGGCAAACCATGGAGACAATAAAAGGATCAGTGACTGCCAGGGGGTAAGGGAGAGGGAAGGATGAATAGGTAAAGCACAGAGGATTTTTAGGGCAGCAAAAATGTTATATATGATACTATAATGGTGGATATATGTCATTATACATTTGTCAAAACCCATAGAATGTGCAACACCTAGAGTGAACTGTAATACAAACCATGGATTTTGGGTGATTATGGTATGTCAATGAAGGTTCATCAATTTGAATAAATTTACTACTCTGGTGGGGATGTTGATAATGACAAAGGCTATGCCTTTATGGCAGCAGGGAGTATGTGGGAAATCTCTACCTTCTCCTTAACTTTGCTGTGAATCTTAAACTACTTAAAAATAGTCATAAATAAATAAACAAACAAACATACAACATATCAAAATTCATGTGGCACAGCTAACACATTGCTGTGAGGAAAACTTACAGCACTAAACACATACATTAGAAAAGAATAAAACTCTCACATCAATAAATGTAAGGACCGAAATAGATAAAAATGGAAACAAAAATAGAGAAAACTCAATGAGATGAACAGGTGGCTCTTTGAAAAGATCAATAAAATTGACAAGCCTCTAGGAAGATTGACAAGCACAAAAAGGGAGAAGACATAAATTATTATTATCAGTAATGACATGCACTATTATTACAAACCCTGCAGACATAAAAGAGATAATAAAGGAATATTATGAAAATTTCTACACACATAAATTTGAAAACAGATGAAATGGACCAATTCCTGGAAGCTACCATAATATACTTAATATGAAATATTATGAATAGCCTTATAACTATTAAGGAAATGAGATTTATAATTTTAAAACTCCCAATAAAGTAATCTCCAGGCCCAGATGGTTTCACTGAAAAATTCTATCAAATTATTAAAAAGAAGTAACACCAATTCTATAAAATCTCTTCTAGAATACAGAAGAGGAGGAAACAGTTTCTATTCCTTTATGAAGCTAGTATCACCCTGTCACACAAAGATAGTACAAAGACAGAAAACTATAGACCACTATCTTTTATGAATATGATCACAAAAGTCCTTAACAAAATATTAGCAAAATAATTCAACAATACATAATAAAATATATATATACCATGACCAAGTAGAGTTTGTTCCAGAGATGCAAGGCTGGTTCAATATTCAAAAATCTCTTGGTGGTGGTGTAGGAAGATCCCGAACTCACTTCCTCCCATAAACATAACAAATCTACAACTAAATATGGAATAATTCCCTCAGAAAGGGACCCCAAAACTGGATGAACAGAGCCTCCACAAAAACAGGTAAAAGGACAGCATCAGCACAGGTAGAAGAGAAAGAGATATGGGCTGGCCTAGGAAAAATCCACACCATAGCTGCAGCAATCCACAACTAAGAGGAATCACAAAAGTACAAATATTTGCCCTGAGAAATGAGTGATTTGTGCTCTGCTTCAATCACACTAACCCCTAGATCCTACAAAGTAGATTCAAGCCCCCCAAAACACCTGGCTTTGAAAATCAATGGGGAATATGCCCAGAAAAACTATATAACTGCAGTGAATGGAAATTTCACTCTTAAAGGGCTTGTGTACAGACTCACTTGACCTGAAAACCTGTGCAAAAACACCAGACTGAAAAGTGCATGGATCATAGGTGAAGGGGACTCACATACTAATCTTGAAGCATCTGCAGGATAGGCAGGAATCGGTTGGGACACTCCCTGGGGACTGAGTCACTGGCAGGAGTCACTTAGTGATCTCAGTTTAACTTGCTAATACCAATGCTTGTGGGTGCCATTTTGGAATTCTTTATCTAAACTGTTCATGCCAGTTGGCACACACACTGAGAGCCCTATCCACTGCTGTACCTCTGCCCAGACTCACAGCTGGTTGAGCATTAACACCATCCATCACCACTGTGACAGCTGTGGCCCCACCAAAACAGGATGGCTAACACAGCCCACACAGGGGACAATCAGTGAGTGCCTAAATCTGGTGGTCAGGTGTGATTGTGCTTCTGAGCCCCATAGGACATCTCTTAAATAAGGCCACTTCTTCAAGATCGGAAGGGAAAGCTGATATACCTAATACATATAAATAAACACACAAAATGAGGCAAAGTGAGGAGATAAAGGAATTTGTTCTAAATGAAAGAACAAGACAAAACCTCAGAAAAAGAACTAAACAAAACAGAGATAAGCCACCTACCTGACAAAGAGTTCAAAATAATGGTCATAAAGATGCTTGCTGAAATTTGAAGAAGAATGGGTGAACATATGAGAACTTCAACCACGAGACAGAAAACATAAGAAAGTACCAAACAGAAGGTATAAGAGCACTGAAAAGTACAAGAGAGGTTCAACAGAACGCTGAATGAGGCAGAAGAATGAATCAGTGAGCTATAAGACAAAACAACAGAATTCACCCAAACAGAACAGCAAAATGAAAAAATAAAGAGGGAAGATACCTTAAGGGATATTTGGGGCAACTTTAAACATACAAACATTCACATTATAGTGATCCCAGAAGGAGAAGAGAGAGAGAAATAGCCGGAAAAATTATTTGAAAAAATAGTAGCTGAAAACTTCCCTAATACGGGGAAGGAAACACACACTGAAGTCCAAGAAGCGCAGAGAATTCCAAATAAGATGAACTCAAAGAGATAAACAGTAAGACACATTATAATTAAATTGGTAATAATTAAGGATAAAGAGAGAATCCTAAAAGCAGCAAAAGAAAAATAACTTGTTACATACAAGGGAAACACTGTAAGATTATGAGCAGATTTTCCCCAGAAACTTTACAGGCCAGAAGGGAGTAGTATGACATATTCAAAGTGCTGAAAGGGAAAAAAAAAAAAAAAAAAGGAAAAAAAAACAATTTCCAATAAAGATATCTCTACACAGCAAGGTTATCATTCAGAATTGATGGAGAAATCAAGAGTTTCCTAGATAAGCAAAAGGTAAAGGAGTTCATCACCACTAAACTGGCTCTACAGGATACATTAATGAGACTTCTTTAAGCTGAAAAGAAATGTCACTAATTAATAATAAGAGAACATACAAAAGTAAAAATCTCACTGGAAAAGGTAAATAAATAATAAAGGTAGTATATCAATCACTTATAAAACAAACATGAAGGTTAAAAGACAAAAGTATTAAAAATAAAAAAAATTAAATAATTAGTCAAAGAATACATAAAATAAGATGTTAAATGTACCATGCAAAGTATAAAATGTCAGGAGAGGTAGATAAAATGTAAAGCTTTGGAATGTGTTCACACTTAAGTTGCTACCAACTCAAAATAGGATGTCATATGTATGTGAAAATCATGGTAACCACAATGGAAAAACTTATAGTAAATATACAAAAGAAAATGAGAATGGAATCTAAATATTACACTACAGAAAACCACCAAAATACATGGGAAGAGAGAAAGAAAGAGAAAAAAAAAAAAAAAAGGAACAGAGAGGAACTACAACAACAGCCAGAAAACAATTAACAAAGTGACAATAAGTACATACCTATCAGTAATTACTTTAAATGTGAATGGATTATAATCTCCAATTAAGAGACACAGAGTAGCTCAAAAAAACAAACAAGACCCATCTGTATGCTGCCTATAAGAGACTAACTTCAGAAGAAATTTCAAAACCACACAGACTGAAAGTGAAGGGATGGAAAAATATATGCCCTGCAAATGGAAGTGAAGAGAAATCTGGAGTAACTATACTCACATCAGACAAAATAGACTTTAAAACAAACACTGTAATAAAAGACAAAGAATGGAATTACATAATAATATGGAGGTTAATCCAGCAAAAATTACCAAATTTATAAAAGTTTATACACCCAGAGGATCACCAAGATATATAAAGCAAATATTAACGGGCATAAAGGGAGATACTGACATAACACAATAATAGCAGGGGACTTTAACACCCTGCTTATATCAGGCTAGCTCGTCCAGGCAGAAAATCAATAAGGAAACATTAGACTTCAATGATACATTATACTAGATGGACTTAATAGATAGATAGATAGATAGATAGATAGATAGATAGATAGATAGATAGATAGATAGATAGATATATAGAACATTCCATCTGAAAGTAGCAGAATACATATTCTTCTTAAATGCACATGAAACATGCTGTAGGATAGATCACATCTTAGGTCACAAAACAAGTCTCAATAAATTTAAGAAGATTAAAATCCTATCAGGCATCTTCTCCAAGCACAATGGTAGGAAACTGAAGATCAATCACAAGGAAAAAAAAAAAAGGAAAAACCACAAAAACTTGGCAATTAAACAACATATTACTGAACAACCAATGGGTCACTGAAGAAATCAAAAAAAATCTAGAGACAAACGAAAACAGAAATATAATACACTAATATAAATGGGATTCAGCAAAAGTGGTTTTAAGAAAGTTCAGAGCAGTACAGGCCTAACTCAGGAAACAAGAAAAATCTTAAATAACCAATCTAACTTTGTCTCTAAAGGAACTAGAAAAAAAGTACAAAGCCCAAAATTAATAGAAGGAAATCATAAAGATCAGAACAGAAATAATGCAATAGAGACTAAAAAAATAGAAAAGATCAATGAAACAAACAACTGGTTCTTTGAAAAGATAAAATTGACAAGCCTTTAGCTAGACTAAGCAAGAAAAAAAGAGAGAGGATCCAAATAAATAAAATCAGAAATAAAAGAGGAGAAGTTACAACTGATACCACAGAAATACAACAGATCATAATAGACTACTCTGAACAATTATATGCCAACAAATTTGGACAGCCTAGAAGAAATAAATAAGTTCTTAGAAACACACAATCTTCCAAGACTCAATCATGAAAAAATAGAAAACTTGAATAGATTGATTACTATTAAGAAGACTGAAACAGTGATCAAAAATCTCCCAACAAACAAAAGCCCAGTACCAGATGGCTTCACTAGTGAATTCTACAAAACATTTAAAGGGAGATTTAATACCTATCCTTCTTAAGCTCTTCCAAAAAATAAAGAGGTGGGAAAACTTTCAAACACATTTTACGACTCAGCATTACGCTCATAACAAAACCAGACAAGGACACTACACTACGCACACACTCTTACAGGCTAATATCTTTCATGAACATAGGTGAAAAAATACTTAGTAGAATATTAGCAAACTGAATCCAACAGTGCATTAAAATAACTATACACCTTGATCAAGTGGGAATTATTCCAGGGATGTAAGGATGATTCAACATCCACCAATCAATCAATGTGATACATCACATTAACAAAATGAAGGATTAAAATCATATAATCATCTTAGTAGTTGCAGAAAAAGATTTGAAAAAATTCAACTTCCATTTATAATAAAAACTCTCGATAAAGTGAGTACAGAGGGAAGGTACCTCAATAAAGACAATAATGACAAACCCCCTGCTAACATAATATTCACTGGCAAAAAACTAAATGCTTTTCCTCTAAGGTCAGAACAAGACAAGGATGCCCACTCTAGCCACTTTTATTCAACATAGTATTGAAAGTCCTAGCCACATCAATTAGGCAATAAAAAGAAATAAAAGACATTCAAATTAGAAAGAAGGAAAACTGTCACTATTTGCTAATAATATGATACTATATGTAAAAACCCATAAAGATTCCACCAAAAAATTGTTAGAACTAATAAATTAATTCAGTAAAGTCAGAGAATACAAAATCAATATGTGGATATCTGTGGTATTTCTATACACTGATAATGAACTATCAGAAGAGAAATTAAGAAAACTATCTCATTTACAATTTTATCAAAAAGAATACCTGGAAATAAATTCAATCAAGGAGGCCAAAGACATGTACACTGAAAACTGTAAGACACAGATGAACAAAACTGAGTAAGACACAAATAAATTTTAAGATATTCTGTTTTCATAAATTGGAAAAATATTGTTAAAATATGTTCATACTACACAGAGAAATCTACAGATTTAATGCAATCCCTCTCGAAATTTCAAAGACAGATCACAGAACTAGAACAGATAATTCTAAAATTTAAATAGATTCACAAAGGATCCTAAATAGCCAAAATAATCTTGAAAAAGAAGAAAAACTATGGAGGTACTGTACTCCCTGGTTTCAAACTATGCTACAAAGCTATAGTAATCAAAATAGTATGGTAGTGGCACAAAAATAGACACACAGAACAATGAAACAAAATTCAGAGCTCAGAAATAAACACACATATATATGGACAATCAATTTATGACAAAGCAGCAAGGATCATAAAATGGAGGCAGTATAGTCTCTTCAATAAACAGTGTTGGGAAAACTGCTCAGGCACATGGAAAAGAATTAAACCAGAACACTACATTATACCATACATACAAATTAACTCAAAATGTACTAAATAATTGAATGTAAGACTGAAACCATAAAACTACTAGAAGTAAACAAAGGTGGTAATCTCATTGACATTGGTCTTAGCAATGTTTTTGTAGATCTGACTCCAAAGGCAAAGGAAGCAAAAGCGAAAATAAACAAATGGAACTACATCAGTAAAAAGCCTCTGCACACGTGAAGGAAACCATCATCAAAATGAAAAGGCAACCTATTGAATGGAAGAAGATATTTGCAAATTATGTATCCAATGAAGAGTTAATACCCAAAATATATTAAAAATCCATACAACTTAACAATAAAAAAACCAAATGACCCAATTAAAAAATGGGCAGAGGAGCTGAAGAGACATTTCCCCAAAGAAGACATACAGATGGCTGACAGGAACATGAAAAGATGTTCAATATCACTAATTATTAGGGAAATGCAAATCAAAACTACAAGGAAACCACATCTGTTAGAATGGCTTTTATCAAAAAGGTAAGAAATAACCAATGTTGGAGAGGATGTGGATTAAAGCAAACCCTTGTACACAGTTGGTAAGACTCTAAATTGGTGCAGTCACCATGGAAAACAGTATGGAGATTCCTCAAAAAATTAAGAATAGAACTATCATATAACTCAGGTATTCTACTTATATGTATTTATCCAAAAAAACACTAATTTGTAAAGACATGTGCACCCTTATATTCATTGCAGCATCATTTACAATAGCTAAGATATTGTAACAACCTAAGTATCCAGTGATGGATGAATGGATAAAGAATACATATATAGTGTGTGTGTGTGTGTGTGTGTGTGTATACAATACAATACTATTCAGCCCTAAAAAATAATTGAAGTCTTGCCATTTTCGACACCATGTATGGAGACTAAAGGTATTATTCTAAGAAAAATAAGTGAGA
Source organism: Balaenoptera musculus (assembly GCF_009873245.2). NCBI lineage: Eukaryota > Metazoa > Chordata > Mammalia > Artiodactyla > Balaenopteridae > Balaenoptera > Balaenoptera musculus. The sequence continues at coordinate 127,998,667 of NC_045787.1, forward strand.
CAGAAAAAAAAAACAAATTTCACTCATATGTGGCATCTAATTTAAATAAATAAATAAATAAATAAATAAAGACAAAAACAAAACTCACAGATACAGAGAACACATTAGTGGTTACCAGAGGAGAAGGGAGGTGGGTAAAATGAGTGAAGGGGCTCAACTATATGGTGATGAATGGCAACTAGACTTGAGTTGGTGATCACTTTGTAATATATACAGATGTTGAATTATAATGCTGTACATCTGAAACATATAATGCTAAAAATCTTTCAGTATATTCCACCATATTAACAGATCAGAGAAAAAAATACATGATCATATACACAAATACAGGAAAAGCATTTGACAAAATTCACTATCAATTCAAGATTAAAAAATAGCTCTCATAATCATAGGAATAAAGGGGAATTTCTTCAACCAGATAAAGTACATCTATATATATATTTAAAAAAATAAAACCCTACAGCTAACAGAGTTCTTAGTGATAAAAGACTGAATGCTTTCCCCTAAGATCAGAAATAAGCAAGGGTAATTTGTTCTCCCCACTTTAATTCAACATAGTGCTGGAAGTTCTAACCACTATACCAGGTAAGAAAAGGAAACCAAGGGCATACAGGTCAGAAAGGAAGAAATAAAACTATACATATTTGCAAATGACATGACTGCCTAAAAAGAAAATCCCAGAGAATCAACCCCCTAAAAATTAAAAAAAACACATAAGTGGGTTCAGTAAGTTCAAAAGATATAAACATACTAAAATCATCAGTTCCATCTCTATATAATACCAATAAGCATGTGGACATAAAAATTAAAAATAGAATGATTTATAATGATGCAAAACAAATACTTAAATGTATATCTAACAAAATGTTTACAAGACTTGCATGCTGAAAACTAAAAACTGCTTATGAAAGAAATCAGATTATACCTGAATAGACATACTGCATTCATGGATTAGAAAACTCAATATGGTAAAGAAATCAATTCTCCTCAAATTGACAAATAGGTTTAGTACAATTACTATCAAAATTACGGCAAGACTTTTTTTTTGTAAATATAGGCAAATTTTTCTAAAATATGTATATGGAAATACAAAGGATCCTAAATAGGTACTACTACCATTTTGAAAAGAAGAATAATGTGGGAAAAATCAGTCTACTTGATTTCAAGCTTTAATATATAACCTTAGTAAGCAAGACTGAAGTACTGGCAGAGGTGTAGACAGAGATCAATGGAACAGGATAGAGAACTCAAAAATAGATGCACACAGGGGCTTCCCTGGTGGCACAGTGGTTGAGAGTCTGCCTGCCAATGCAGGGGACATGGGTTCGAGCCCTGGTCTGGGAAGATCCCACGTGCCGCGGAGCAACTGGGCCCGTGAGCCACGACTGCTGAGCCTGCGCGTCTGGAGCCTGTGCTCCGCAGCAAGAGAGGCCGCCATGGTGAGAGGCCCGCGCACAGCGATGAAGAGTGGCCCCCGCTTGCCGCAGCTGGGGAGAGCCCTCGCACAGCAACGAAGACCCAACACAGCCAAAAATAAATAAATAAATAAAATTATATATATATATATATATAAATATATTTAAAAAAAAAATAGATGCACACAAATGTGCCCAACTCATTTTGCATAAAGGTACAAAAGCGATTTAATGGAGGTAAGAGACCCTTTTAATAAATGGTGCTGGAACCATTGGACATCAATAGGCAAAACAGACAACAAAAAAACCCTAAATCTCACACCTTGTAAAAATTAACTCAAAATAAATCATAGATTTAAACATGAAATGAAAATCTATAAACATTTTAGGAAAAATAAGATAAAATCTTTAGAATCTTGTTCTAGGCAAAGAGTCTTTAGTCTTGACATCAAAAGCATAATCCATAAAAGAAAAAATTGAGAAACTGGATTTCATCAACATTAAAAATTTTACCCTATGAAAGACTGTTGAGAGATGAAAAGATAAGTTATAGAGTGGGAGAATATATTTATAAAACATATTTGACAGATGACTAGTATCTATAAAATATGACTGTCAAAATGTAACACTAAAAGTCAAACATTCAAATTAGAAAATGGGCAAAAGATATGAATAAATATTTCACAAAAGAGGATATACTGATCACAAGCACATGAAAAAATGGTTCAGTATCATCAGCCATTTGGGAAGCACAGGTTAAAACCACAATGAAATATCACTACGCTCCTAGCAGAATAGCTAAAATTTAAAAAAAAATTAAAACCATCAAAGATTTGTGAGGATACAGAAAAATTTGATCACTCGATCACATTACTGGTGGAATTGTAAAATGATATAGCCACTCAGGAAAACAGTTTGGCAGTGTCTTAAAAAATAGAAAGTATGACTACCATGCAACCCAAAAATTACAATCCTGGGCTTTGTCCCACAGAAATGAAAATTTATGTTCATACAAAGACCTGTACACAAATGTTTATAGCAGCTTTATAATTGCCCCGAACTGAAAACAACCTAGATACCCTTCAACATGTGAATTATAAAAAAAAAAAACCCAAAACGGTACATTCATACCTTAGAATGCTACTCAGCAAAAAAAAAAAAAAAAAAAGTAAAAGGAACTATTGGTCCATATGACAATCTAGTTGAATCTTTAGAGATTTATCCTGGGTGAAAAAAGCCAGTCCCGATACATTATATACTGTGTAATTTCATTTATTTAACATTATCCTAATGACATGACAGAAATGGACAATAAATTAGTGGGTCCATGATTGAAGGGTGGGCTGAGGATGGGAATCAATTGCAAGGAGGGCTACAAAAGAGCAGCACAATTTTTGAGGCAGTAGAAATGTTCTGTATCTTGACTGTATCAGTGTCACCATCCAGGTTGTGATACTGTACTATAGTTAAACAGGATGTTACCATTAGGGTCAACTGAGTAAATAGTAAGTAGAATCTTTCTGTATTATTTCTTGAATCTGCTTATCAAGCTATGATTATCTCAAAATAAAAAGTTTAATTAAAAATTTAGTAGTATGGAGGAGAGAGAGAGTGGTATACTTTTAGAGAAAAGTAAATGAGCTCTACAACAATAGACTGTTAGTATATTTGAAGCAATCTACAACACAGCTCCTGTCTTACTAATCGTAAGATGCTAGTACGTTATCTGGCACCTCAGGCTAGCATCGGGCTGTACCATTTGAGTCTTTTACTGTATTTCTCTGATCCTTTTTGTTGCTCCTCTCTCTTTTCAATCACCTATCTTCCCTGTATCCCTTAGGCCTTCAATATTCCTTTCCTTATCAAAAGATACTGCAAAGAACTGATCTAGCTAATCTAATCAACTTCAGAAACACATCAAAAATAAATGTCTATATCATTTTATGTAGAAGGAAAAATCACTAGAAACAGAAGATCTGGGGTGTAATTTCAACTTGATACTTCCTTGGAGAGTGATCATGGGTGAATGATTTGACAGGAGTAAGCCTCAGTTTCCTTTTCTTTAACATGATTAGACTTCTTGTCTTTTCTACCTCATAATGCAATGATTGTAAGAATAAAGGAATAGACCCACCACCAGAGCCTCCCATCAAGCCTCTTAGATAGCCTCAACCACCAGAGGACAGACAGCAGAAGCAAGAAAAACTACAATCCTGCAGCCTGTGGACCAAAACCCACAGTTACAGAAAGATAGACAAGATGAAAAGGCAGAGAGCTATGTACCAGATGAAGGAACAAGAAAAAACCCCAGAAAAACAACTAAATGAAGTGGAGATAGGCAACCTTCCAGAAAAAGAATTCAGAATAATGATAGTGAAGATGATCCAGGACCTTGGAATAAGAATGGAGGCAAAGATTGAGAAGATGCAAGAAATGATTAACAAAGACCTAGAAGAATTAAAGAACAAACGAACAGAGATGACCAATACAATAACTGAAATGAAAACTACACTAGAAGGAATCAATAGCAGAATAACTGAGGCAGAAGAACGGATAAGTGACCTGGAAGACAGAATGGTGGAATTCACTGCTGCAGAACAGACTAAAGAAAAAAGAATGAAAAGAAATGAAGATAGCCTAAGAGACCTCTGGGACAACATTAAACGCAACAACATTCGTATTATAGGGGTCCCAGAAGGAGAAGAGAGAGAGAAAGGGCCAGAGAAAATATTTGAAGACATTATAGTCGAAAACCTCCCTAACATGGGAAAGGAAATAGCCACCCAAGTCCAGGAAGCGCAGAGAGTCCCATACAGGAAAAACCCAAGGAGAAACACGCCGAGACACATAGTAATCAAAGTGGCAAAAATTAAAGACAAAGAAAAATTATTGAAAGCAGCAAGGGAAAAACGACAAATAACATACAAGGGAACTCCCATAAGGTTAACAGCTGATTTCTGAGCAGAAACTCTGCAAGCCAGAAGGGAGTGGCATGATATACTTAAAGTGATGAAAGGGAAGAACCTACAACCAAGATTACTCTACCCGGCAAGGATCTCATTTAGATTTGATGGAGAAATCAAAAGCTTTACAGACAAGCAAAAGCTAAGAGAATTCAGCACCACCAAACCAGCTCTACAACAAATGCTAAAGGAACTTCTCTAAGTGGGAAACACAAGAGAAGAAAAGGACCTACAAAAACAAACCCAAACAATTAAGAAAATGGTCATAGGAACATACATATTGATAATTACCTTAAACGTGAATGGATTAAATGCTCCAACCAAAAGACACAGGCTTGCTGAATGGATACAAAAACAAGACCCATATATATGCTGTCTACAAGAGACCCACTTTAGACCTAGGGACACATACAGACTGAAAGTGAGGGGATGGAAAAAGATATTCCATGCAAATGGAAATCAAAAGAAAGCTGGAGTAGCTATACTCATATCAGATAAAATAGGCTTTAAAATAAAGAATGTTACAAGAGACAAGGAAGGACACTACATAATGATCAAGGGATCAATCCAAGAAGAAGATATAACAATTATAAATATATATGCACCCAACATAGGAGCACCTCAATACATAAGGCAACTGCTAACAGCCATAAAAGAGGAAATTGACAGTAACACAATAATAGTGGGGGACTTTAACACCTCACTTACACCAATGGACAGATCATCCAAAATGAAAATAAATAAGGAAACAGAAGCTTTAAATGACACAATAGACCAGATAGATTTAATTGATATTTATAGGACATTCCATCAAAAAACAGCAGATTACACTTTCTTCTCAAGTGCGCATGGAACATTCTCCAGGATAGATCACATCTTGGGTCACAAATCAAGCCTCAGTAAATTTAAGAAACTTGAAATCATATCAAGCATCTTTTCTGACCACAATGCTATGAGATTAGAAATGAATTACAGGGACAAAAACGTAAAAAAGACAAACACATGGAGGCTAAACAATACGTTACTAAATAACCAAGAGATCACTGAAGAAATCAAAGAAGAAATCAAAAAATACCTAGAGACAAATGACAATGAAAACACGACGACCCAAAACCTATGGGATGCAGCAAAAGCAGTTCTAAGAGGGAAGTTTATAGCTATACAAGGCTACCTAAAGAAACAAGAAAAATCTCAAGTAAACAATCTAACCTTACACCTAAAGAAACTAGAGAAAGAAGAACAAACAAAACCCAAAGTTAGCAGAAGGAAAGAAATCATAAAGATCAGAGCAGAAATAAATGAAATAGAAACAAAGAAAACAATAGCAAAGATCAATAAAACTAAAAGCTGGTTCTTTGAGAAGATAAACAAAATGGATAAGCCATTAGCCAGACTCATCAAGAAAAAGAGGGAGAGGACTCACATCAATAAAATCAGAAATGAAAAAGGAGAAGTTACAACAGACACCACAGAAATACAAAGCATCCTAAGAGACTACTACAAGCAACTTCATGCCAATAAAATGGACAACCTGGAAGAAATGGACAAATTCTTAGAAAGGTATAACCTTCCAAGACTGAACCAGGAAGAAACAGAAAATATGAACAGACCAATCACAAGCAATGAAATTGAAACTGTGATTAAAAATCTTCAAACAAACAAAAGTCCAGGACCAGATGGCTTCACAGGTGAATTCTATCAAACATTTAGAGAAGAGCTAACACCTATCCTTCTCAAACTCTTCCAAAAAATTGCAGAGGAAGGAACACTCCCAAACTCATTCTATGAGGCCACCATCACCCTGATACCAAAACCGGACAAAGACACTACAAAGAAAGAAAATTACAGACCAATGTCACTGATGAATATAGATGATGCAAAAATCCTCAACAAAATACTAGCAAACAGAATCCAACAACACATTAAAGGATCATACAACACGATCAAGTGGGATTTATCCCAGGGATGCAAGGATTCTCCAATATATGCAAATCAATCAATGTGATACACCATATTAACAAATTGAAGAATAAAAACCATATGATCATCTCAATAGATGCAGAAAAAGCTTTTGACAAAATTCAACACCCATTTATGATAAAACTCTCCAGAAAGTGGGCATAGAGGGAACCTACCTCAACATAATAAAGGCCATATATGACAAACCCACAGCAAACATCCTTCTCAATGGTGTAAAACTGAAAGCATTTCCTCTAAGATCAGGAACAAGACAAGGATGTCCACTCTCACCACTATTATTCAACATAGTTCTGGAAGTCTTAGCCACGGCAATCAGAGAAGAAAAAGAAATAAAAGGAATACAAATTGGAAAAGAAGAAGTAAAACTGTCACTGTTTGCGGATGACATGATATTATACATAGAGAATCCTAAAACTGCCACCAGAAAACTGCTAGAGCTAATTAATGAATATGGTAAAGTTGCAGGATACAAAATTAATGCACAGAAATCTCTTGCATTCCTATACACTAATGATGAAAAATCTGAAAGAGAAATTATGGAAACACTCCCATTTACCATTGCAACAAAAAGAATAAAATACCTAGGAATAAACCTCCCTACGGAGACAAAAGACCTGTATGCAGAAAACTGTAAGACACTGATGAAAGAAATTAAAGATGATACCAACAGATGGAGAGATATACCATGTTCTTGGATTGGAAGAATCAACATTGTGAAAATGACTATACTACCCAAAGCAATCTACAGATTCAACGCAATCCCTATCAAATTACCAATGGCATTTTTTTACAGAACTAGAACAAATCATCTTAAAATTTGTATGGAGACACAAAAGACCCCGAATAGCCAAAGCAGTCTTGAGGGAAAAAAACGGAGCTGGAGGAATCAGACTCCCTGACTTCAGACTATACTACAAAGCTACAGTAATCAAGACAATATGGTACTGGCACAAAAACAGAAACATAGATCAATGGAACAAGATAGAAAGCCCAGAGATAAACCCACGCACCTATGGTCAACTAATCTATGACAAAGGAGGCAAAGATATACAATGGAGAAAAGACAGTCTCTTCAATAAGTGGTGCTGGGAAAACTGGACAGCTACATGTAAAAGAATGAAATTAGAATACTCCCTAACACCATACACAAAAATAAACTCAAAATGGATTCAAGACCTAAATGTAAGACCAGACACTATAAAACTCTTAGAGGAAAACATAGGAAGAACACTCTTTGACATAAATCACAGCAAGATCTTTTTTGATCCACCTCCTAGAGTAATGGAAATAAAAACAAAAATAAACAAATGGGACCTAATGAAACTTCAAAGCTTTTGCACAGCAAAGGAAACCATAAACAAGACGAAAAGACAACCCTCAGAATGGGAGAAAATATTTGCAAACGAATCAACGGACAAAGGATTAATCTCCAAAATATATAAACAGCTCATTCAGCTCAATATTAAAGAAACAAACACCCCAATCCAAAAATGGGCAGAAGACCTAAATAGACATTTCTCCAAAGAAGACATACAGATGGCCACGAAGCACATGAAAAGATGCTCAACATCACTAATTATTAGAGAAATGCAAATCAAAACTACAATGAGGTATCACCTCACACCAGTTAGAATGGGCATCATCAGAAAATCTACAAACAACAAATGCTGGAGAGGGTGTGGAGAAAAGGGAACCCTCTTGCACTGTTGGTGGGAATGTAAATTGACACAGCCACTATGGAGAACAATATGGAGGTTCCTTAAAAAACTAAAAATAGAATTACCATATGACCCAGCAATCCCCCTACTGGGCATATACCCAGAGAAAACCGTAATTCAAAAAGACACATGCACCCGAATGTTCATTGCAGCACTATTTACAATAGCCAGGTCATGGAGGCAACCTAAATGCCCATCAACAGACGAATGGATAAAGATGAGGCGGTACATATATACAATGGAATATTACTCAGCCATAAAAAGGAACGAAATTGAGTCATTTGTTGAGACGTGGATGGATCTAGAGACTGTCATACAGAGTGAAGTAAGTCAGAAAGAGAAAAACAAATATCGTATATTAACGCATGTATGTGGAACCTAGAAAAATGGTACAGATGAGCCAGTTTGCAGGGCAGAGGTTGAGACACAGATGTAGAGAACGGACATATGGACACCAAGGGGGGAAAACTGCGGTCGGGTGGGGATGGTGGTGTGCTGAATTGGGCGATTGGGATTGACATGTATACACTGATGTGTATAAAATTGATGCCTAATAAGAACCTGCAGTATAAAAAAACAAACAAAACAACTAATACTAAGCTTTCACTGGGTTATTTGTATGGAAATATGTTAATATAAATGTTTCAGACATTACATGAAATTTCTAAAAATCTTATATGTTCTGGTATAATGTTATAAGTCATAATCCTAGTTATTACCTTAAAATGTATATCTCAGAAATAACTAATTTTCTTGTCAACTGCATTATTATGAACTTTCATCAAATTTTTAACTGTGGTCATTTTTAAGTCTTTTGTCATTTACAGACAGTTCTGTGTGTACTCTGATGCTTTTGCAAATATGTTCCTATAAAAGGGTTTCATCTTTAAGAAATTCATGGAAAAGACTCTGACAAGTGCAGGCTTCTGGTAACTGACTGTACTGCTGAACTGAATGAATAAGCATTTTCAGAACTCTAATGAAAAACTGATGAACTCATAAAAGTGCTAACAAAAGATCAAGATGAAAAAAAAAATTAATTACATGGGACTGAGTGAACTGATGAGGATGAGTATAATTTTTGTGACTTTCTGTCTGAATTAAAAAAAAAAAAATCCAACAAGGACTCAGAGGCAAAGAATATACAAATCAATTTTCACTGCAAAGTAAAGGAGCTATTACAGTGGAGGATTACTGGACTGAATGTCAATATTATGACATAGTATGAGTGTGTTTCATGTTTGGTAATTGCAATCATTGTTGCTTTTGTTGTGGTCATCCATGTACAATGCTTGGTGTCAGTCTATTTATCTCTTGTAAAAATAAAATACAGTGTGTGTGTGTGAAGAAAAAAAAAAATAATAATAATAAAGGAATAGTGTTAAGTGATGATGGTGGTTTCCAGGCAGCTTAAATGCCCCTGCCATTCTGGGACACCATCATTCAAGCAGGGTTCCTGGACATATGAGGAAAAAGTGGTCTGACAGCATCAGTGATACCAATTAATTACCATTCTTTGAACTAGAATTATTATTAGTCTCAGAATAAACACTGAATGTCTAATGTAATTTTATCTGTCTTCAGCAGAATTTTAATTTTCATGCTTTATGACACTAATATTTGTACAGTAGCCAGTAGATAGCTTTTAAAGTCAGTCTTTCCAATCTTTAAATGCAGTATGGGAAGAAATTAGCTTTTTTTCCCCTCCTTCCCCCTAAAATGTTTCTTTCCTCTGGGGATTGCTATGTATTTTTTCACATTCCCATTAATTAGCTTGCGTATTGATTTAATATTTGTTTAGATGACTATGAGAAGAGTCCATGGCAGAAACTATGGAGGAAGTGGCTCTCAGGAACCAGGCATGCTCACAGACTAAGCAATCTCTTTCCCTTTACGCTGTGGACAAGAATCAACCTCTATTTTCAGTTCCCCAAGCACATGATGTTATTCCAGGTCTTCATGTGTTGGGCCTGTTACTCCCTTTCCCTAGGTTTCCTTCCTTTTTTATAGACATGGCCATCTTTAAGATTTGGTTTAAATTTCATTTTTTCTTTGAAGCCATGAATCTCTCTGGATTATTTTGATTGTAACTGACAGAAAACCCAATTCTAACTGGTTTATATTTTAAAAGGACATCTCTAGTTTTATGTAACTGAACAATCCTAAGGGAAATCTGGCTTCAAGAATAGCTAATTTCAAGACAGTATCACCAAGAGCCAGGTCTCTTTCTTTCGTATTTTTGTTCTTCTTCTACATAAACTCCAGACCCTATGATCCGTTGGTTTCACACCTTATGGGGAAAACAAGAGTACATTCCCATAAATCTCAGGGAAAGGGTTTGTTGTTTCTCTTTGGCCTGGATTGCATCTCATGACCATTCTTGAACCCATGAGTACTTTCAGGGGAATGTAGGGCTCTGATTAGGCATGCCTAATCACATGATAGTCTCGTTGACCTGTGGGTATTTGAGTACCTCTTCATTCCTACCACGTAGTCCCGCTTTCCTTTAGCTCCAGATGTATTTATAAAACTGTATCTTCTATACACTTGGAAATTTACTGTGGCAGATGAGATGGAGAAAGTGATAAAGGCATGGTGATAAGGATGACAGAATCTGTAAGAGACTTACTTGTAAATTTGTTTATATAAATATATATATACATATATATATATACACACATATATATACACATATATGTATATATATATATATATATAGTTGGTGGCTTTCTCAGACCAAAGCATCACAAGGAACACATAAAATCATACTTTAAAAGAGGAGATATAGTCGACACCCAAGAAACTGGATGGTAGTGTTGTCAAACACAACTGTAATTAAAATATCATTAAAGCACCTTTATTATGTGGCGGATACTTTGCTGAGGACTTTACTAACATTTTGCACTTAAACTGCATGACAATATAACACTGTGCAGATAGAAGAAGAGAGACTTGAAGCTGTTTTCTCAGTCAGCAAGTATATGACTATATTAAAATATGAATCCAATATGCCAAGAGATTAGAATACAACTGCATACAAAACCCCAAAATGCATTGCCCTTATAGAGAGATACAGCCTCAGTAGGATAGAAAGACATTATTCAAATAATCATTCACATAAGGATCACATTACGTAGTGAATGTCTTACAGTGAAGAAGCACAGGGTGTCATGATAATCTATAGCAGGGCATCTCTGGGTCATCAAGAAAGGTTCTTCTGGAAAAGTTATGTTTGAATTAAGGCTCTGGGGATGGATCTCAGGTTAAGAAGATGGAGAAAGGAGTAATATTCCATACAGAGAACACAGCATGGTCAAATGTTCTGAGGGGTAAGGAAACATTGTATATTTGAGGATCTGGAAGAAGGACAGAGTGGCTAGGATACTGAGAAACAGCCTGTTCTTTGATAGGCTGGCATGGAATCAAACTGTGGAGATAGTGGCCAAATTTATGGGGATTTGGTAGGCTATGGCATGTACTTTGATTTTAGAGTAACCAAAACACTTTTAGGATTTTGAGCATAGGAGTGACTTGATTAGACTGCATTGCAGAGTAAGAAAGAAGCTAGTGGGGAGACCAGCTAGGAATGCTTGGTATAGTCCAGCAGACAGTTTGCTGTGCTGTTAGCAATAGAGGTTGAGAAAATGACTTAGAGGTTGAGAAAATGACTTATTCAAGAGATTATCAGGGGGTAAAATCAGAGGTACTTAGTCCTGATAGGTGGTTTTGGATTTGATGTGGGAGGGTGGGGTGAGAGAGGGAAGATCAAGCCCAAGTTTGTGCAGTTATCTCAAGACAAACCAAAGGTAAATAGGAAGACAGAAAAGTAGGGAAAATGCCTCAGTAGGAGAATTGGGGGATGCAAATAGGATTGGACACGAGGCAAGTGTATAATCAAAAGGAAAGAGGTAGGCCAATGGGGGGGTGGTTTTGGTGAGCAGAAAGTTGGCAGGAGCCACTTGGTGAGGATAAATAGTAGGAAACAAGGTAGGGAAACAGGCTGGAAACAAATTAATCAGCATCTCAGGAACCAGGCTAAGGTGCTTATACATAATCCAGTAGCAAGGGGGAGCCACACAAAGCTTCAGAGAAGAGGAACTGCATGACTAAGTAAGCATGTCCGGAAGATTCTCATGGCCGCTTATAAAAGAAGTATGGAGGGGCAGAGTGAAAGAGTAGAGGAGACTGAAGGCGGGGGAGCAATAAGGAGACAATGACACATATTCAGAGAAAGACAGAGAAAGTTGGAAACAGGATAGTGGAGATAAGACAGAAAAGCAGATCCATATTCTAAAGTGATGTGAATGTATCACCATGCTGGATACTATGAGAGTCATGGAGAATTAATAGAGTGACCCTCTGCCTCAGGGTATTTATGACTTAGGTAGGAGTAAAATTCGGTTTCATTTCTATAAGCCCAAATCAGTAATATAAGATAGGAAAAGCTTCAGAATTTCATAAGACATAGGGGTAGTTCTCTTTGAAGGGATCAAGGAAGATCTCAGAAGGAGACTGGAAGAATTTATTATAAAACACAGTTTTCTCTTTCTGACTTACTTCATTCTGTATGACAGTCTCTAGGTCCATCCACCTCACTACAAATAACTCAATTTCATTTCTTTTTATGGCTGAGTAATATTCCATTGTATATATGTGCCACATCTTCTTTATCCATTCATCTGTCGATGGACACTTAGGTTGCTTCCATGTCCTGGCTATTGTAAGAGCTGCAATGAACACTGTGGTACATGACTCTTTTTGAATTATGGTTTACTCAGGGTATATGCCCAGGAGTGGGATTGCTGGGTCGTATGGTAGTTCTATTTTTAGTTTTTTAAGGAACCTCCATACTGTTCTCCATAGTGGCTGTATCAATTTACATTCCCACCAACAGTGCAAGAGGGTTCCCTTTTCTCCACACCCTCTCCAGCATTTATTGTTTGTAGATTTTTTGATGATGGCCATTCTGACTGGTGTGAGGTGATACCTCACTCTCTGCTGACACATATATATGGAATCAAAAAAAAAAAAAATGGTTCTGAAGAACTTAGGGGCAGGACAGGAATAAAGATGCAGACGTAGAGAATGGACTTGAGGATGCAGGGAGGGGGAAGGGTAAGCTGGGACAAAGTGAGAGAGTGACATGGACTTATATATACTACGAAATGTAAAATAGATAGCTAGTGGGAAGCAGCCGCATAGCACAGGAAGATCAGCTCGGTGCTTTGTAACCACCTAGAGAGGTGGGATAGGGAGGGTGGGAGGGAGACGCAAGAGGGAGGAGATATGGGGATATTAGTATATGTATAGCTGATTCACTTTGTTATAAAGCAGAAACTAACACACCATTGTAAAGCAATTATATTCCAATAAAGATGTTAAAAAAACAAACAAACACAGTTTTAATTCAGTAGACAGAGTTGGGGAAAAGCATTTTCAGAGATCATGATCTCAAATGCCCACATCCCCAGAAGAATCTGATTTTGATGTGTGCCTAAAATTCCACTGTAACCTGTCTGATTTCTTGGTATGATTCTGCATCTCTTTGTTTTCAGCCTCTGCCAACTAAGCACCCTTTGCAAACTACTCTAAGGAGACATGCAGCCCCTTTCTGGAGTAGTTAATGAAGATGGTAATGAGATTTGGTTGAACTCTGATCCCAGAAACTCCCCCTTGACCTCCTTGAAGCCTGTGATGCCACCCATTGTCACACTTTGTCAGTTTTGTCTTTACATTCTTTGACAATTTTCAATCCTGATGACAGTGTTCATAACGAAGCCAATTTACAATTAATCTTACAGGCAGGCTCTTATCAAACTCAATCACACAATTTCCTGAGATGTCAACATATAACACACAATACATTTCTTTCATGTATTGTAATTATAATTCTATCAGAAAACCAGCCAAGGATTTCTAACATTTTTATCCTCATAACACTAAGTAGCATATCCACTTATATTCATAGTTATGGGGCTGATGGCTTTGTTAAGAAATGAAGTTGTAATTACCAGCAATTTTCCTGAAATAATAGGGACAAAATATATCACAGTAGGAAGGGAACTAAGAGGTCATCTGATAATAACTGTAATATTTGTTCAACAGTTTCACAGATATAACCAATCTTCTCATTTGCCCCATGAGACACACTGGGCAGGAATTACCATAACCATTCTGTTGCTGAAGGAACTGTGTTTTAGAAAAGTAACATGACTTTCTCAAGGTGACACAGCTAGAAAGTGACACATGAGCCAGGAATGCAGGTCTTCTGATTCTTAGATCACTGCTCTTTGCACTTTAGTGTGTTGGTCTATAAAGTGTGAACACCCTCAGAGGGTTGTCAAAGTCAACATCAGGGCATTGTAAAATAAAAATATTTGAAGCACTCAGGTATTGAAAGTTGGGAATAATGGAACTATAGCTGACAGGAAGAGTGCATGCCCAGTGTAAAGGCAGTAACAAAAACGTAATAGAAAACATTGTGCCAAACATACCACATGTACAGACAGCTTGGTATTTGGATTTCCAGGTTATGATCCTTACTTCAACATCTACAAAAAAATGATTACACAGTTCCAATTCCATCAACCTCTAGATTTTTAATATTTTGTGTATCTTTGTGAGAATGTTTGACATTTTCCTTCCCATAATTTTGTCAAGTGTTCAACTCCTCAGGTTTTTATATGTGCTTTTGAGAATCACATTTATATCAGGAAATTTATTAGGCAAATGGTTATGATAATTAAGATGGTATATTATATGTATAAAATAAGAGGCACAGTCAAAATTACCATATGAATTCAGAGAAGGAAAGTTTTCATGGGGACTGATAGAATTAGCAGAGGCCTCCTGGACATGATGATACTTCAGCTAAGTTTAAAGAATGGAGAGCCCTTAGTTGATGATGATGTTCAACCAGCAGTCCCCAAATTAAGGTACCCAAGACAACCCACTGGCAAACAATGAGAATATTATATTTTTAATTAAATTTATCTCTTCCTATTTATTTAATTTTGGTTATGCTTAGCACGTACAGACCACATGTGTAGACTAATATCTGTATATAATCTATAAAAAATGAATATTTTATCTTTGAGTACTTCCTTAAAAATATTCTAAGAAAGATAAGATCAAGAGTTTGAAAACCATTGAATAGATAATGATGATAACAATTACTATTTTTGAATGATAATTATGAGGTAGGTACTTTGTTTTCCATTTCATTCATTTTTGCTCTTCTATTTATTATTTCTACTTTTCTGCTTGCTTTGCCTTTAATTTGCTGTTCTTCTTCTGGGTTTCTGAGGTAGGACCTTAGATTATTGATGTGAGAGTTTTCTTTGTTTCTAATGTATGTATTTGGTGCTTTAGCTGCTCCTCTCAGCCTTCCTTTAGCTACTATGTCTCACAAATTTTTATATATTGTATTTTCATTCATATCAATTTTTTTTTCTCTTGAAACTTCTTTTTTGAGTTATTTAGACATACTCTATTTGGTTTCCAAGTGTTTGAAGATGTTGCAGTTACCTTTCTGTTCATGATTTCTAGTTTGATTCTATTGTGGTTATTTCAATTCATTTAAATTTGTTGAGGTTTATTTCATGGCTCAGTATATGGTCTGTCTTGCTATATGTTCTATGGGTACTTGAAAAGAATGTATATTTTACTTTTGTTGGGTGGAGCATTCTATAGATATTGAGTAGATTCTGTTGACTGATGGTGTTGGTGGATTCTTCTGTATCCTTCCTGATTTTCTGTCTAGTTGTTTTATCAATTGTTGACAGAGGCATGTTAAAGTTGTCAGCTGTAAGTGTGGATTTTTAAAAATTTTTATTGGAGCATAGTTGATTTACAATGTTGTGTTAGTTTCAGGTGTACAGCAAAGTGAATTAGTTATACATACATCCACTCTGTTTTAGATTCTTTTCCCATATAGGCCGTTACACTGTTGAGTAGAGTTCCCTGTGCTATACAGTAGGTCCTTATTATATATAGTAGTGTGTATATGTCAATTCCAATGTCCCAATTTATCCCTCTCCCTTACCCCTTGGTAACCATATCTTCTGTAAGTGTAGATTTGTCTATTTCTCCTTTCAGTTCTATCTGGTTTAGCTTTGTGTATTTTGTAGTTTTGTTATTTAGATTGCTATGTCTTCTTGGTGAATTGACACTTTTATAATATATAATATCCCATTCTATTTTTGGTAATTTTCTCTGTGGTGAAATCTCCTTTATCAGGTATTGAAATAGGCACTTCTTTCTGATTACTATTTGAATGCTAGATCTTTTACTATCAATCTGCCTATATCATACTTGAAGTGACTTTCTTATAGACAGCATATTGATGAGATGTTTTCTAATCCACTGCGTCCATCTCTGTCTTTTAATTGGTAAGTTTAGACTATTTTCATTTAATGCAATTATTGATGTAATAAGGCTTAAGTCTGCCATTGTATTTTTTAATTTATGTTTGTTCTTCCTGTTTTTTTGTTGTTTTTTTTTTTCTGCCTTTCTGTAGATGACTTGAATATTTTTAGAATTCCAGTTTGATTTTTATCTCCAGTGCTTTGTAGTATATTTTTTTGTATAGCTTTTATAGTGGTTTCTCTGTATATGCATAACTTAATAGTCTACTTATGTCATCTCTTACTAGTTTAAGTGAAGGATATAAACCTTGCCTTATTTTATGTCCTTTTCCCTTCATCCATTTGTCACTTAGCTCAGGCTGTCATAACAAGATACCATAAACTTAAGACTTAGAAAACAGAAATTTATTTCTCACAGTTCTTGACGCTGTAAGTCCAAGATCACAGTGTCAACATGATCTGGTTCTGGTAAAGACTCTATTCCTGACTTGCAAAAGGCCACCTTCACACTGTGTTCTCTCATGGTGCAGGGAGGGAGTAGGAGAGGGGGACAAGGAGACAGGAAGAGAGCGAAAGCACACACTCTGGTATCTCTTCTTATAAGGGTACTAATTTCATCATGAGGGCACCACCTACCCTACCCCATCTAAACCTAACTATCTCCCAAAAGCCCTATCTCCAAATAACATCACATTGGGGGAAGTCTTCAACGTATGAATGGGGGAGGCACAGTTAAGCTCATAGCATTTTAAAAAATATAATTGTCTTAAATATTTTCTCAGATACATTTAGAACCACATTAAAGAGTATTATAAATTTTGCTTCTATTGTCAAACAATGAAGAAAGCTTGAGAAAGACACTTATTGTATTTATCTATATTTTTGGCTTACCTTGTTCTTCCTTTCTGATGTTCCAAGAGTCCTTCTTTGATCATGCCCTTTCTGTTTAGACAACTTTCTTTTGCCATTCTTTTAGAGGAAGTTTGCTGGCAATAAATTCTTTTATTTCATCTGAGAATAACTGGACTTTCCCTTTTTTCTTGGAGAAAGGATATTTTTGCTGGATATAGAATTTTGGGTTGACATTTCTTTCAGTACTTGAAAATGGGTGCTAATTCCTCCTGGCCTCCATAGTTTCTGGGGAGAAATCTACTATCATTTAGAGTGTATCTCCTTGACAGTTAAGCTGTCCTTCCTCTTGTTTGCTTTTTTCTCATGATTTTTCCTTTGTCTCTAGTTTTCACAAGTTTGCACATAGTGTGTCTTGATGTGTATTTCTTGAAGTTTACATTATTTGGGTTTGCTAAGATCCTTGAACCTGTATGTTTAATCTTTTGCCAAATTTTAGAAAATTTAATTACTTTATTAGCCATGCCCTTTTTATCCTCTCCTTCCAAGATTTCAGTGATAAGAATGTTAGATCTTTTATTCCCACATGTCCCTGAGGCTCTCTTCATTTTTTTTTTCTAGTCTACTTTCTCTGTGTTTCAGACTGTATCATTTCTACTGTTCTAGTATCAAGTTTACTGATTCTTTCCTCTGTCTCCTGTATTTGCTATTGATTCATCCATTAGGTTTGGGTTTGCTTACTATATTTTTAAGGTTAAAAATTTCCATTTGGTTCTACTTTATATTTTCTATTTTTTGCTGAGATTTTCTTTTTATTTAATCCAAGGATGTTCATAATTGTTTGTTTTTTCATTTTTCCAGATGGCTTCTTTAAAGTCTTTGTCAGATGATTCTAACATTTCTTTCACCTTGGTGGTGACATTCATTGTTATCTTTCATCATTCAGTTTTAGATCATCCCAGTTCTTGGTATAATGACTGATTTTCAATTGAAACTTGAATATTTTGAGTATCATATTATGAGACTACAGATTTGGGGTGACTGTTATGCCAGAAAAACCATCAGCATATCATAATAATAGGACAGAAACTGTGTTGTGGTCTCCTTCACATGTGTCAACAGCCCATCATTTGATGCAAAACTCAGTGATTTCTCTCTGGGAATGGACTTCTTACCGTACTCCATAATACCGATTGTTTTTTAAATTTAATTTCTTATTACGTCCATATTCCCTGTTTTTATTGCATTTTGGCATTCACTGAAATTCTTCAACAGATTATAAAATTAAAACATGTCTGGGACAGATAAGAATATGAAATTATTAGAGGAAACTATTCTTCAAGAAAATGCACGGCAGAATCCATGACTGGCAACCATAGGTAGCCCAAATGTCATATTTCTCTGTTTTTTATTTTATTTTGACAAGTCTATCAGATATGGCTGTTATTAAACCTGCAATGACAGTAGGCAGTTGCCACCTCAGGAGAGTTGGTGTGATAGTCTACTTTCAAGAACTCCTAGTGGTCTCTGCTTGCTTAACTGACATAGTGTGCTGATTTCATACAAGCAGCTCATCTCATTGAATCCAGGGCCCATCACACAAGCAGGGGAAAGGACAAATATTTTACACAGAGAACTAGAACTTATCTTCATAGTTGTGTACTCCCTAGAGTTAACTATGTGAATTCCCTTGCACCCTCAGACTCTGTCTCACTAGCCTTGAATTATATTATTTTCAGTTTAATACACTGAAGTTTGAAAGGCTGTGAAATCCTTAAAGAATTAGTCTATGCCCCAACATAACTTAAATGGGAATACAATCCAAAGAGTCAAAATTAATTTTCAAATACTACAATATTAGGACTTCCCTGGTGGTGCAGTAGTTAAGAATCCACCTACCAATGCAGGGGACATGGGTTCGAGCCCTGGTCCGGGAAGAACCCACATGCCACGGAGCAACTAAGCCCGAGCACCACAACTACTAAGCCTGCGCTCTAGAGCCCATGAGCCACAACTACTGAGCCTGCATGCCACAACTACTGAAGCCCATGTGCATAGAGCTCGTGCTCCACAACAAGGGAAGCTATCACAATGAGAAGCCCGTGCACCACAACAAAGAGTAGCCCCAACTTGACACAACTAGAGAAAGCCCACGCGCAGCAATGAAGACCCAACGCAGCCAAAAATAATAAATAAACAAATAAATTTTAAAAAGAAAAATCACTGTTTAAAGAGAAAAACTAAAGTTAAAAAAAATGTATTACAATATTTTATATGTTTTTCAAGAGATAGTCACCATATGACTTATTCTCCTTTCCAAGCCTCTTGAATGCAATGTTGCACGCAATGCTTTTAGAATGTGTTTTTTTCTCTTTTTTCTTGTATGTCAGTGAACCTAACATATGTTATTAAATCTTTTCTCTCCTCTTTCTCCTTTTTGCTTTTATCTTTATGAGCCTATGCACTTACTTCTATCTTACAAAACTTTGAGAATAAGTCTAGAAAGGCAGGACATTCTTCCAGAGAGGGTCAGAATGAATTGGGGGAGAAAGTATGAACATACTTTTGGATTCCATCATAGTTGCCAATGCTTTTATAGAGTTAGCTTTTTAAAGAATGATACCTAATGTAATAAAAAAAATCGACATTATTTTATCTGCCAGCAGCGCAGAGTTAATTAAACACTAGTTAAAATAATTTCTCAATGCCTCATTTCACCGTGAAGGCTAGGACAATGTAAGTGTTACTTTGTATGCAAGACGCAGAGGGTAGAAACAGCGAATTTAAAGTTGGGCAATATGTATCCAGCTCCAAATATTTCTAAACAGTTGTATGAACTGGAAATGATCTCAGAAGATTATTAAGCCTTGTGTTTCTGAACCTGGAGTGTATGTATTTCAGTGGTGCACCAAAGGATATACAAATCCATAAGGAAACAGTGCACATCATTCTAGAAAAGCAATTGTATTCAATTGTGAGTAATTAAAACATAAGTTTTAGAGTAAAACAAGCATAGATATTTATTTTTTAATAAAATAAACAAATGCAGACTGCTCTAAGACATACTGTGACACTTCAAAGAAACTGAGATTTTGCATTGGACTATTGCTTCAGACTATTCCCCTACACTTGACTGGAGTATATATTCACTCCCTCTTTATTTAGGACAATTGTTTCCAAATCTGCATGCACACTACAATAACCTGGGGTGCTATTTAAATGATAGTGCTCTGGTGCACATGAATCCCAGCCCCCACCTCAAACATACTGGAATCAGAATCTCTGGACAAAGAACCTAGGTGTGTGGGTTTTGTTTTTGTTGTTACTTTTTTTTTTTTTTTTTTAATTAAAGCTCCTTGGACACTCTGATGTGAAACCAGCATTGGGAAGTGCTGATTTAGAAGGTACTTTAGTAGAACCATAGGAAAATTGCTGCATAGTATATTCTTTTCCATTTATACCTAAGGCAGCTAAGGCTCAGAAATAGGAAGGAACTCTCTCAGGTCACATAGCACACTACTGTCAGAGCTGAAACTAGAACGCAGATCTTCTGATGTCTATGCAGTGTTTTTCTAACTACGTTTATCATTGCAACATTTGTAATTGACTGGTGTCCGTTTTACAGACATTAGTTACAAGATGGCTATTTAGAAAAAGAACCTCAAGTCTAAATCATTGAAGGAAGTAATTTCTTAAATAAAAAAAAAATCCACAGATTATTTACATGGAATACCCTGAGTTTAGAAGAGCTAGGATATTTTCCCATTTCCAATAAACATGCATTCAGGCATAGTTCAGTGCTGGGCATCCCAAGGAAAACAAAAAGAATCACAATTTCCCAGTGCCTTCAAGGAGCTTTCTGGTCCAGTGGAAATGCTAGGCATGTCTACAACTGCTATCAGTTGAGGCAAGGTAGAATGAGACCTATAATCAGATGCCAACAAAGATGCTGGGGGATCAACAGAAGAGGAGTGATGCTGTAGGCTGGGGGAACTAACAATGTTTTATGGAAAAGGAGGTTTTGAGCTTGGCCTTGAAGACTGAGGAGCATTTGATTTTCGTGGAAGGAAAGTGTGTACTCCACCTACAGTAATCTGAGACAAGGTAGTGGGGTGGGAATGTATAGGACATACAGTGGAACTACCTTTCACAGAAAGTTTAGATCTCAATCAGGAATAATGAGAAAAACACATAGAAAAAAATACTCTTAAAAATTCTTTAAATAGAATACATATTGGCTTATGTAACCAACCTCACACAGTAATTGTCGTGTACAAGTGTAATGAAGGAACTCTGAACAAGTCTAAAGACCAAAAGAAGGAGCATCTATATGACTTCTGAGACATTCAAGTCAATCTATCAAGGTAACTATCAGACTGTTAGGGTGGTGAATTCCAAAATGTTCTTGCTTGCCTGCAGGATTTATGATTTTATATGGTGCATATTATAGCTGTGTTTGCTGGGGTGAGGTCTGAGATAGAAGAGTTGCACTTTGCTCAAGAAAGTCCAATTTAAAGTTTTCCCATGAGGTAAACATCTAGATGCTGTGAATTCATGTAGAAGGTGAATAATGAGGGGCCAAATCCTAGGGTTTGTCAATCACCAGTGACCAGTCATCAATCATAGCCTCATAACCTATGCCAAGGAATAAGTATAGAATGTGCAGAAGCACAGAAGTCATGTTCATCTACAGGTGAATGAATAATAAAAAAAAATATATATATATATATATATATATATATATATATATATATATATATATATATATATATCTCACAATTTTTACGTATGCACACGCACACAATGGAATATTGTTCTACTATTTAAAAAAAGAAGAAAATACTGCCTTGTGACAACATGGATGGACCTTGAGGGCATTATGCTAAGTGAAATAAGTCAGAGAAATACAAATACTGTATGGTATAACTTATATGTAGAATCTTAAAAAAATAAAATAAAAACAAAAAAATTAAAAACCTCACAGAAAAAGAGATCATATTTATAGTTACCAGAAGTGGAGGATGGAGAGGGGGAAATTAGAGGAAGGTGGTCAAAGGTACAAACTTCTAGTTATAAGATAAATAAGTACTGCAGATATAATGTACAACATGGTGACTACAGTTAACACTGATAAATGATATATTTGAAAGTTGTTAGAGTATATCCTAAGAGTTCTCATCACAAGGAAAAAACCTTTTTTTTTTTTTTGCATCTACATGAGATAATGAATGTTAACTAAACTTACTGTGGTAATCATTTCACAACATGTGCAAGTCAAATTATGCTGTAAACCTTAAATATACACAGCACTGTATGTCAGTTCTATCTCAACAAAACTGGAAGAAAAATAAAGTGATAGTCCCTAGGCGTGAACCATCTGAACTAGTTGAGAAGAAATAGTGATGATAAGTAGTAAGGAAAGTGCAGAGGAAAGAGAGATCACTAGCCTTGAATTAATCAGGGAAGCCTGCATTTTCCCGGACAACTTCCATGAAAATCCCCAAGAAAGAAAGCCATGATGTCAGGAGTGTACAAACTGCCTGGATACTTGGCCTTTAACACCGGAAAGTTCAGAAAACTGTGCACACACAGCAGGGTTTGGGAAACATGGAGGGTTTTTTTTTTTTTTTTTTTGAGAAGACTCATTCCCACTGCCTCTGGCCAACTCCTTTAGGAACAAGGAGCAGGGAAAGAAGCGAAGGAGTGAGCGCTTGGGGACTTGGGGTTTTTAAAGGAAGCATCATGGAGACTGTTGGAGGAAAGAATTGAAACAAGTACAAGTAGGGAAATCCATGGACACATAAGCCATTCTGGAGGAACAGGTCAAATGGGCTTCCTAACTTGCCACGGACTCCTCCCAACACAAGGGTTTGTGTTTCAAGTCTGCAATGGGAAGAGCTCCACCACCACCACAGGGCCTTTCCCTCCTAACACAGAGAATCTCCTGGGGGCAGGGACAATGCCTTGTCATTCTTTATGTCAGTGACTTGGTACCTAAAAGGTGAACTATAGATAATGGAAAGAAACAAAGGAGAGAAGGAGGAAGACTAGCTGACTAAACACCTGCTTCACTGGCTTGTTATAAAAATACTTGTAAAAATGTTTTGTACTGTGCTTTGTACACAGTTTGCCCATAATAAATGTTTGCTGAATTTGAAAGTGACCAATTCTCTAGAAATGTTAATCAGAAAGAAAATCGTGCTGTTTCTGAGCATTTTTTAAAATCCCTGGAAACTTAGAAACAATGCAGTCCAAGACAAGACACGTCTTCACATTGCTGAAGGGATCAAATGTGAAGGGTACATATGTTCCTGGGCTTCTGAACAAAGAAGGTAGATCCTGTGCCTGCTTTCTTGTACCTTCCTCATAAGCACAAGAATCAGGTTAGCTTGCAAAAGAGTGTTTTCCCACTCCATCTTCCAAAGTATTCTGCTACCTAACTGACTTGTATCCTTTGGATTTCATGAGTTATAACTATGTCCTCTTTTCTGTTTCAAAAGAAAAATTATGCAATTTCTAAAAGACAAGATATTAAAAACTCAATTTAAAAAATGTGGTGCTAACACTTAATTTTGATAAACTGTACAATGCCTCATTTATCCTTTCTTACTTTCTATGCTCCATCTCTTCACTGGAGTTTGGCAGCTATATACATGTCCATTACACAGAATGCCATGGACTTGACTATGACATATGTAAATGAAAAGACTGCTAGCTTCTCAGTTTTTATAGCAAAACCCTAAAAATAATAATAAAAGCTACTGCTTTACAGACAATGGGGGAGTGTGGATCATCAGAAAATCAGAGAGGGAAAAAAAGAGAATGGCTTGGGTAGCAAAGGAGGGTGGAGAGTGTGGACAAGTAATGAGTGACAATATGCAACTCAGACATTGTGCATCATAGGTTCATGACTGAGCATAGAACAGTGAGGTTTCAAAAGGAAAAGGAAAAAGTATCTCACATGCAAAATTGTTCTGAAATGTGGGAGCACAGGAAGCTCTCTTTTGGGATCATAAGAGATGTTGGCATCAGATTGTATATGGGCAACAAATTAGAGGACAGGGAAGAGAAAGGAACTCCCTGCACCATATTTTAGCAGAATACTAGCAACTTAGCCATATATTAACTGTAATTGCAGCCAGGATCAGTCAGGAGGCTATTGCAGAGATCCAAGTGGCTCACACCGGGGCACTAACAGCAGAGATAATGAGAACTGGTGTGACTTTGGATACGTTTTTATGACAGGAGATTTCCTGATGGGAGACATAGATTGCAAGAAAAAGAGAGGGGGGAGAAAGGACTACTTTAAGGTTTTTGGCGTGAATACTCGGTAGGATGGATTGCTGTCAACTGAAGTAGTGGGAAAGCTATGACAAATTTTGGAGATCAGGAATTTTGCTTTGGACATGTTGGTTTTGAGATACTTATTTGTTCTTGTCAGACTGTCAAGGGTCAGATGGACATAAGAATCTGGAGTTTAAGAAATACACTTGTAGTGGAGGAAAAGTTTGGGGATCATCAACATGTAGAAGGTATTGAAAGCCACAGGATTGGATGTGATCTCTGACAAAGTTGAGTGTGAATAGACAACAGGACTGAGAACTGGACCCTAGGGCATCATAATATTGAATAGAGAAGGAGATCAAGAATTGAAGTCTAGGGCTTCCCTGGTGGTGCAATGGCTGGGAGTCTGCCTGCCAATGCAGGGGACACAGGTTCAAGCCCTGGTCTGAGAAGATCCCACATGCTGTGGAGCAACTAGGCCCATGCGCCACAACTACTGAGCCTGTGCTCTAGAGCCCATGAGCCATGACTACTGAGCCTGTGTGCTGCAGCTGCTGAATCCCGCGTGCCTAGAGCCCGTACTCTGCAACAAGAGAAGCCACCACAATGAGAAGCCCATGCACTGCAGCGAGGAGTGGCCCCCACTTGCCACAACTAGAGAGAGCCCATGCACAGCAACGAAGACCCAACGCAGCCAAAAAAATAGATCAATAAAATAAATAAATTTAAAAATAAATAAATAAATTTTAAAAAGAACTGAAGTCTAGGGCATATGTTATTGAAATAGAGGGCTAAGAACCTCGGGCACCATCATCAGAGAGAAGAGAAAGAAGCAAGCAAAGGTAACTGTGAAGCAGGTAGGGGAAACTAATGAGATTGGAGGAAACTCAAGAAAGCCCAATGCCCTGAAAGCTAAATTTAAAAAGGCATCCAAAGAGAAGGATATGATCAGCTGTGTTCAATACCACTAATAGGTCAACTAAGATGAGGACTAAGAATTAACAATGGTTTTAGCAATGTGGAGGTGGTAACTGGTGAACTTAGAATATTTTCGGTGGAGTAGTGAGAATGAAGCTTGCTCAAGAGAGACTGGGAACAATATTTGCTGTTGAGCAACTACTTCACAAATTTGCGGGACCATCAGTTAAAACCTTGCTTGTAGCAACAAGTCATAACAGCATGACTTTGGACTAGGTATTCCAAGAAGGACAGGAGGAAATGGTTAACGTAATAGGCTAAGAACACTTAGGATTAGAATAGGAATTATCATGGGTTGAACACTCACAGGTACCAGGCCCTGCCTAAGAATTTGGCATGCATTGCCTCCTTGAATGTTTACAGCACCTCTAGGAGGTAAGTCCTATGATTTCCCTCATTGTACTGAGGAGAACACAGGAGTTCTCAGAGTTTTCATTATTTGTCACGTGGCAGAACTCTAAAACCGTGCTCTTAACTACTATGACTTAGAGCTTCCCTTGAGACTTAATGAATTTCAGAAATAGTTGAGAAGAATTCAGTATAAGGGATGGAGGAAGATTTGGGAAAGATATATTTTGCCCTTGCTCACATGAAGTTAAAATAACATAATATTGATCTGAGAAATATAAGTGATTTTATTTTGTTCATGACTAACCTTAATAAAAGCATTCCTTTAAAAATTACCAACTATACAAAAGCCAATCTCTACTCTGATTTTTTCCTGCCTGTTGACATCCAAATTGTTCTTCTTATTAATAAACTATTTTTTAGAACAGTTTTAAGTTCAGTGGAAAGTACAGTGAGTTCCCATATACCACCCATACGTGTAAAACCTTCCCCAATACTGACATCCACCACAGTGGTACACTTGTATATTCAATGAACCTACATTGACACATCATTATCAGCCAAAGTCCATTGTTTAGATGAGGGTTCATTTTTGGTATTGTACATTCTATGGGTTTTGACAAATGCATGACACACATCCACCATTGTAGTACCATATAAAATAATTTCACTGCCCTAAAAATCCTCTGTGCTCTGCCTATTTATCCCTCTCTCCTCCTTAACCCCTGGCAACCACTGATCTTTTTACTGTCTCCATGGTTTTGCCTTTTCAGTATGTCATATAATTGGAATTATTATGTAGTATGCAGCCTTTTCAAATTGGCTTCTTCCACTCAGCACTATGCATTTAAGGTTCCTCCATGTCTTTTCATTGTTTTATAGCTCATTTCTTTTTAACACTGAATAATATTCTGTTGCCTGATATACCACAGTTTATTTATCCACTCATCTGCTTAAAGGCATCTTGGTTGCTTCAAAATTTTGGCCAATTATGAATAAAGCTACTATAAACATCTGTGTGCAGGTTTTGTGTGGATATGAGGTTTCAAAGCACTTGGCTAAATATCAAAGGGGTGCAAATGATATATCATATGGTAAGAGTATGCTTAGTTTTGTAAGAAACTGCAAAACTGCCTTCCAAAGTATGTGTACCATTTCACACTCACACCAGCAATGAATGAGTGTTCTTGTTGCCACACATCCTCACCAGCATTGGTGTTGTCTGTTTTGCAGTTTGGCTATTCAAATAGGTATGTAATTGTATCTCATGTTTTAATTTGCAATTTCCTAATGGTATATGATGCTGAACATTTTTTTCATATGCTTATTTGCCAGCTATATATTTTTTAATGAGGTGTCTGTTCAGATCTTTGCCCATTTTTAAATTAGGTTGTTTTCTTACTGTTGAGTTTAAGAGTTCTTTTTATGTTGTAGATAACAGTATTTTATTATATATGTCTTTTGTCAATATTTTCTCTCAGTCTGTGGCTTGTCTTTTCATTCTCTTAACATTGTCTTCCACAGAGCAGAAGTTTTTCATTTTAATGAGACCTACCTTCTCAATTATTTCTTTCATGGACTGTATCTTGATGTTGTATCTAAAAAGTCATCGTCTTACTCAAGGTCATCTAGGCTTTCTTTTACATGATCTTCAATGAGTTTTATAGTTTTATATTTAGCTTTGTGATTTATTTTGATTATTTTTTTGTGTGTGAAGAGTGTAAGGTCTGTTTCTAGAGTTTGTTTGTTTGTTTGTTTGTTTTGCATGAGGATATCCAGCACCATTTATGGAAAGGTCTATCTTTGCTCTATTGTACTGCTTTATTCCTTTGTCAAAGATCATTTGACTATATTTATGTGGGTCTATGTATGAGCTCTCTATTCTGTTCCACTGCTGTATCTGTCTGTTATTTTGCCTATACCATGCTGTCTTGATAACTGTACTTTTTAAGTAAATCTTAAAGTTGGGTAGTGTCAGTTCTCCAACTTGGTTCTTCTCCTTCAACATTGAGTTGTCCATTCTAGGTCTTTTGATTCTCCATGTAATCTTCAGAATTAGTTTGAAGATATCCACAAAACAACTTGCTAGGATTTTGATTGGGATTGTGTTGAATCTATAGAATAACCTGGGAAGAACAGACATCTTGACCATACTGAGTCTTCGTATCCATGAACATGGAATGTCTCTCCATTTATTAGGTTCTTCTTTGATAGCTTTTATCAGAGTTTTGCGGTTTTCCACCTAGACATCTTTTATATATTTTATTAGACTTATCAGTATTTCATTTTTTAGATGATAATTTATGTGGTAAGTGTTGTTAATTTCAAATTTCACTTGTCCATTGCTGGCATATGGGAAAGGAATTGACTTTTGTATATTAATCTTGTATCCTACTACTTAGCTATAATCACTTACTAGTTCCAGGGGTTCATTTATTTTTCTTGCCAATTCTTCAGATATTCTACATGGAGACTAACCATATCATCTGCAAACAAAGACAATTTTATTTCTTCCTTTCCAATCCATATACCTTTTATTTCCTTTTCTTGTCTTCTTGAATTAGCTAGGACTTCTGGTACAATGTAGAAAGCGGTGTTACAAGGTTTCTCACCATTAAATTTATCACCATGAAGTATGATGTCAGCTGTATGCTTTTTGCAGACATTCTTTATCAAGTTGAGGGAAATCCCTCCTATTCCTAGAGTTGTTTTTTTTTTAATCATGAATGATTGTTAGAATTTATCAAATGATTTTTATTCATCTATTGATATGATCATGTGATTTTTCTTCATTAGCCATTAATGTTAACATAAACTGGATTTATTAATTAATTTTCAAATATAGAACCAGGCTTGTATACCTGTGATAACTCCCACTTGGTCATAATACATAATTGTTTTTATACATTGTTGGATTTAATTTGGTAATATTCTGTTGAGGATTTTTATGTCTATGTTCATGAGAGATATTGGTCCATAGTGTTCTTGAAAATATCTTTGGTTTGGTATTAGGGTAATTCTAGCTTTATCAGATGAGTTAAGTAGTATTCCCTATGCTTCTATTGGGTTGGCCAAATTTTAGTTCGTTTTTTTCTGTAAGATGGCTCTTGTAGCACTTAGTTGTCTTTAACTTCATTCAAAACAATTTTTGTTACATTGTATGTGACAACTGTCATATCAGCGTGCATTTTAAAAAAGACATCAAAACTGGTGAATTTTTGTGTAGCCATTTTAATATTGAAGATGGAAGAAAAAAAGCAACATTTTCAGCATATTATGCTTTATTATTTCAAGAAAGGTAAAAATGCAACTGAAATGCAAAACAAGATTTGTGCAGTGTATGGAGAAGATGGTGTGACTGATCAAACGTGTCAAAAGTGGTTTGTGAAGTTTCTTGCTGGAGATTTCTCACCAGACAATGCTCCATGGTCGGGTAGACAAGTTGAAGTCAATAACAATCCAATCGAGACATTAATTGAGAACAATCAACATTATACCATGTGGGAGATAGCTGACATACTCAAAATATCCAAATCAATTGTTGAAAATCATTTGCACCAGGTTGGTTATGTTAATTGCTTTGATGTTTGGGTTCCCCATAAGTTAAGTGAAGACAACCTTTGTGACCATATTTCCACATACAATTCCCTACTGACATGTAATGAAAATGTCCATTTTTAAAACAAATTGTCATGGGCAATGAAAAGTGGATACTGTACAACAATGTGGAATGGAAGAGATCGTGGGACAAGTGAAATGAACCACCACTAACCACACCAAAGGCCAGTCTTCATCTGAAGAAGGTGATGGGATTGGAAGGGAGTCTTCTATTATGAGCTTCTTCTGGAAAACCAAATAATTAATTCCAAAAAGTACTGCTCCCAGTTAGACCAACTGAAAGCAGCACTCGACGAAAAGGGTCCAGAATTAGTCAACAGAAAACACATAATCTTCCATCAGGATAACACAAGACTGCATATTTCTTAGATGACCAGGAAAAAACTCTTACAGCTTGGCTGGGAAGTTCTGATTCATCTGCCGTATTCATCGGATTTGACATTGCACCTTCGGATTTCCATTTATTTAGGTCTTTACAAAACCCTCTTGATAGAAAACATTTCAATTCCCTGGAAGACTGTAAAAGGCACCTGGAACAGTTCTTTGCTCAGAAAGATAAAACGTTTTGGGAAGATGGAATTATAAAGTTGCCTGAAAAATGGCAGAAGGTAGTGGAACAAAAGGGTGAATATGCTGTTCAATAAGGTTCTTGGTGAAAATGAAAAATGTGTCTTTTGTTTTTACTTAAAAACCGAAGGCACTTTTTGGCCAACCCAATATATTCTGAAGAGATTGTAGAGAATTGGTACAATTTCTTCCTTAAATACTTGATAGAATTCACCAGTGTACCCATTTGGGTCGGATGCTCTCTCTTTTGGAAGGTTATTAATTACTGATTCAATTTCTCCTATTCAGTTTTTATATTTCTTCTTGTGTGAGTTTTGGCAGATTGTGTCTTCCAAGGAATTGGTCTATTTAATCTAGGTTATCAAATATGTGAGCACAAACTCATTCATAATTCTCCTTTATTATTCATTTACTGTCTATGGGATCTGCAGTGATATCCACTCATTTCTGTTATTAGTAATTATGTCTTCTCTCTTTTTTCTTAATTAGCCTGGCTAAAGATTAAGAAGTTTTATTTATCTTTTCATAAAACCAGCTTTTAGTTTGTTGATTTTTCTCTATTGATTTTCTGTTTCCAATTGTGTTGATTTTTACTTTAATTTTTATTATTTCTTTTCTCCTGCTTATTTTGGATTTTTTCCTTCTTTTTCTAGTTTCCTAAGGTGGAAACTTAGAAGACTGATTTTAGATCTTTCTCCTTTTCAAGTGTATGTATTTAATGCAATAAATTTCCCTCTAAGCACTGCTTTCACAGCTTCCCACAAATTTTGATAAGTTGTATTTTCATTTTCATTCAGTTTAAGATATTTTTTAATCTCTCTTGAGATTTCTTTTTTGACCTATGTGTTATTAAAAGTGTGCTTTTAATCACTAAGTATTTGGGGGCTTTCCAGTTTTCTTTTGTCATTGATTTGTAGTTTCATATCATTTTTACCCAAAAGCAGACATTGTATGATTTCTATTCTTCTCAGTTTCTTTAGACTGTGCTTTATGGTCCAGATTGTTGTCTCTCTTGGTGAATGCTCCATGTGAGCTTGAGAAGAATGCATATTCTGCTGTGGTTGGGTAAAGTAGTCTATAGATATCAATTATATCCAGTTAATTGATGGTGCTGTTGAGTTCAAATATGTCCTTACTGATTTTCTGCCTGTTATGTTGGTCCATTTCTGATAAAGAGGTGTTAAAGTCTCCAACTATAATGGTGGATTCATCTATTTCTCCTTGCAGTTCTATCAGTTTTTGCCTTGCATACTTTTATGTTCTGTTTTCATACAGTAGAGATTGTTATGTCTTCTTAGAGTACAGACCCCTTCATCATTTTGTAAATCCTCTCTCTATGCCTGATAATTTACATTGCTCTGAAATTTGCTCTATCTGAAATTTATACACTTTGACTTTCTTTTGATTAGTGTTACCATGATATTATTTTCTCCATCCATGTAGTATTATTCTATACATGTCTATGTATTCAAAGTGGGTTTCCTGTAGACAACATATAGCTGTGTCTTGTTTTTTGATCCACTCTCATAATCTCAATTTTTTAATTGGTGTACTTGATGTTTAAAGTGATAGTTAGATTAATATCTACCATATTTATTACTTTTTAAAAATTTATTAGCCTATTTGTTCCAATTTTTTTTTATACCTTCCACACTTTTCCTGTTCTTCACGGTTTTAAGCACTTCATATGATTCCATTTTATCTCCTTTCTTAGAATATTAGTTATATTTCTTTTCTCTTCTATTGTTTTAACGTTTTTAAGCAGTTGGCCTAGAGTTTACAATATATATTTCCAACTAATCCAAATCCATTTTCAAATAACATTATACCACTTCCTGAGTAGTGCAAGTTATAACAAAGCATTCCTAATTCCTCCTTCTCGTCCACTGTATCATTAGTGTCATTCATTTCACTGATCCATAAGCATAAGAATACATTGTCGCTATTATTATTTTGAACAATTATCTGTTATATCAATTAAGAATAAGAAAATACATATCTTGCATTTTATTTTTACTTATTCATTCTTCGATGCCCTTTCTTTATGTAGATTTGTGTTTCTGACCTGTATCATTTTCCTTGTCTCTGAAGAACTTTTTAAACATTTCTTACAAGGCAGCTCTACTGGTGACAAATTTCCTCAGTTTTTATTTGTCTGAGAAAGTCTATTTCTTCTTCACTTTTGAAGGTTAATTTTGTAGGGTACAGGATTCTAGATTACTGTTTTTGTTTTTGTTGTTTTCTCTTAACACTAAATATTTTACTCCACTCTTTTCTTGCTTGTGTGGTTTCTGAGAAAAAGTTGGGTGTAATTCTTATCCTCGCTCCTCTGTGGGTATTTTATTTACATTTTGCTTCTTTTAAGATTTTTTTTTCAATTTTGGTTTTCTGAAGTTTCAATATGATATGCTTAGGTAGAGTTGTTTGTGTGTTTATTTATCTTGCTTGGTATTCTCTAAGCTTCCTGAATCTACAGTTTGGTATCAACATTAATTTGGGGAAATTCTCAGTCATTATGCTTCAAATATTGCCTCTGTTCCTTTCTTCCTTCTCCTTTTGGTATACCCATTACGTGTATGTTACACTTTTTACAGTTGTCCCACAGTTCCTGTTATTCTGTCTGGTTGTGGGTTTTTTATTTTTTTGGTCTTTTTCAACTTTTAAGTTTTGGAAGTTTCTATTGTCATAGCTTCAAGCTCAGAGATTTCCTCAGCTGTGTCCTGTCTGTTAATGAGCCAACCAAAGCATTCTTCCTTTCTGTTAGTGTTTTTTATCTCTAGCATTTCATTTTGAATCTTTCTTAGAGTTTTTATCTCTCTGCTTACATTATCCATTTGTTTTAGCTTATTGTCTATTTTGTCTATCAGAGTCCTTAGCATATTATTCATAGTTGCTCTAAATTCCTAGTCTGACAAGGCCAGAGGGAACTGAAGGTGGAG
The DNA here is from genome assembly GCF_009873245.2 of Balaenoptera musculus. Taxonomy (NCBI): domain Eukaryota; kingdom Metazoa; phylum Chordata; class Mammalia; order Artiodactyla; family Balaenopteridae; genus Balaenoptera; species Balaenoptera musculus. The sequence continues at coordinate 128,031,692 of NC_045787.1, forward strand.
TTTTCTCTTCCTTTAGGTAGGTTAGGCTCTGGGAAAATAGTTTCTCCGGATGGCAGGACTTATTAAAAAGAACAGAACGCTCTGGTGTATTTAAAGATGGTGACTTTTCCCCTCTCCCTGTTGAAAACATGAAGAAATTTTTTTCAGATATTTACTGTGAGAACCTGGTAGAGCTCCTAAAAATAAAAGTTTCAAAAGGGTGCCCCCACTCCTTCCCCTGTGACAGATACCTCTGGAGTTTTTAACTCTCAGACTTGTTCATAATGAGTCTTCAGCAATTTACCAAATACAGTTTAAATTTTCATACCCCAGCACTGGATCTCATGGAGGTTTCTGCTTGTGGGTCTCTGCTTTGCTAAGTTGTGATTCTCTGTATCCACCTGTCTCTTTCCTCAATTAAGGGGGTAGCAGTTTGCCTTGTGACCTCACTTCTTTGATGGACTGAAGAAGAGTTGTTGATTTTTTCAGTTCATTCAGCTCTTCACTTGTTTTGTTAAGACAGAGTAGAGACTTCTAAGTTCCCTATATGCCAGACTGGTAACTCCCTGTCTGAGTTCCAGCTTAATGATATTGTCCTCTACTGCCAGCTGAAAGATAAGGACGTTTTCTAATGCCAAGGCATCTTCAGATACTATCCCTCTAATTACAGAAAAAATCAAATATTATGGCCTGGATCTTACTTTCCAAAATTAATAGAAACTTCAAGTTCTTCTTTATTAATTTATTTTAATTTAATATTTAAATAATGTATGGAATTTTAATTTGAAAGTAATGGAGATAAATAACCATTTACACATGTGTGAAAGAAAGAGAGTGTGGGGATGTGGGGGAGAGAGAGAGAGAGAGAAAATGAGTTTAGGGATATTTAAGTGAGTACCTTCTATACAAAATTTCAGTAACAGAAATATAACCTCAGTGGTAAATGAAAGAAAAGCCCATTATGAAGTAATGGTGAGTAGTCTCCATGAAATCTACACTTTCACACTACTCCACTGATTCATTTCAGTTTCTGTAACCTTGTGGTCCTGCCAGGAAACTTCATGATAAATTAAACCCTCTTAGGCTTTCCTGACTCACGAAATCTCATACTCACCTCCTCTCATTCCAGAGAGAAATGGAAAATTAATTAATGAATTATTAATTCTACTAATAACATAAAATTAATACAACTTACTCCTCTTAGGCTAAGGAAAAGCTGCCATCTAATTAAAAGGGCAATTGCTGCTCCCATCTTAGGAGATGGAGTGGTCATTTATTAAGAGGAACATTACCTTTTAGTCAAGGCTGAAATGAGATCACTGGAAGTACAATGTCCTTTCAGAATTGTTTTTATCTTAATGAGATATGAACATCTACTTCCACTGAGTTTCACTTTCCCTAGAAAAGCCTAGTGTGGATATGATATTGATGTAGCAAGTAGTGATAAGACAACATGAAAAATGAAATAATGCCATTTGCTGCAACATGGATGGACCTACAGATTATCATACTAAGTGAAGTCAGAGAGAGAAAGACAAATACCATATGATTTCACTTATAAGTGGAATCTAAAATACGACACAAGTGAACATATCTATGAGACAGAAACAGACTCACAGACATAAAGAACAGACTTGTGGTTGCCAAAGGGGAGGGGGGTGGGGGAGGGAAGAATTGGAAGTTTGGGATTAGCAGATGCAAACTAGTATATATAAGATGGATAAACAACAAGGTCCTACTGTATAGCACAGGGAACTATGTTCAATATCCTGTGATAAACCGTAATGGAAAATAATATGACAAATAACCTATATATGTATAACTCAGTCACTGTGCTGTACAGCAGAAACACAACATTGTAAATCAAATATACTTCAATAAATTTTTTGTAAAAAAGAGAACAAGAAGAGGGTAATATTGTAACTTATATTTTCTCTATGTTCTCCTCATCATCTAGTACAGAGGAAGTACTGAAGAAGGGCTCTCTGGTTTGAATTTTCTAAAAAACTTTATCACTGACCATTGAGAAACCAAGATAATGGCATCACTTTTTACACCTTTTAAGTTGGTATTCTTGTGCTTCCAATTTATAGAAACTGACTTCAAACATTTCAACCAATTAAGCGAAATACACTAGAGATACTGGGTGATTTCTTAGAAGCCAAGGATAGTGAAAGGTCTAGAACCAGAGACCAGAAAGCCATTCAGGACTATGGCTGTAATTTACTTCCATCTTTCTCTTATTCTTCTCTCCCATAGCACTTGTACACACATAGCTTCCCTAAGGCTCCAAGGTTTACATTTCCTCTATTCAAGCAAACAGGACAGACTGAGACATATCTCAATCCAAGTGCCAAATACCTGACAAAGAAAATCCAACTGATCGACTGCAAGTCAGGTGTCTACCCTGGTCCATTCAGTTACGACCATGAGAGGGAGATAGGGTCACATCATATAAACATGGCTTCTAGAGCTTACCACTCTGAGTGGCTATGGCAGCTGTCAGAGGAACAGGATCATTATAGTCTGACTATATGTCCACCAGTCTACCTAGAGCTTTGTCCTGAGATGTATTTCTCTTTCTAGAAGTCTCTGCCCCTGTCAAGAGGCATCATAATACTACAGAGACACACTGGTAAGTGGTATGCCAATTAATCCAACAGATCTCCATGGAAACCTGTTTATCACCCACCCCCACATATCTATTATGATTCTTTGGTTTCTCTTTGGTTGTCTTTTCTTATTTTTTTCCCCTCAAAGAGCACATGTGTCCTTTGAAAATTAGATTTGATATAGCATTGTCTTTGGTTTGTCTCCAGATGTGGCCAATTTAGCAGCTCAGTCACAGGATGGCAAACAAATGCTTTCTAGGGAGAAATCAAATAATGACATTTAAGTCTTAATTGCTGCTTAGAATAAAACCGTTTTTAATGTTTGATTCAAATATACTGACTCTCATGGTTCTCTAAGTTTAACTTAAAAGAGCTGTTGAGTTAAAAAAAAATACAATTCACTTCTATAGCATTTCTTAAAACTAAAAGAAATGTAATTTTGTACAACTGTTTTTATATTCATGAAGCATGACTACTATGTATTTAGTTTTATCATAGTTTATACCTCATCTCCCACATACCTACTGATGTGCAAAATCTATTTCTTAATGTAACATGGAAATACTGCAAACATCTGTCATCTTATATCCCCCACAACTATATAACAATAGGATCTTTTATTTGTGAAGAAGCAAATTAGCATATTTTCTTTCTGACAGCCCTGGTGCCTAAAACTGTGCCCTCAAAATATAAATTATTTTATTTAAAGAATGTGCTTCTCGTAGTCTACTGTTAAAACTCAAATACTACTAGGAGAGGCAGTACATTCATTTATTAGCTGAGTGATACAATTTAGTTCAACATATGGTGAAACTTTGCAAGCCTATGCTAATAGACTTGTCCAAAGGAAAAACGGCATGTCTGAAGAGGTGATGAATTCCCTACTGTAGAAGGTTCTCAAGTAGAGGCCAAATAGCCACCTGGATGAAGTATCAAATATAAATATTTAGGCACTAAATGGAATATTAAACATAATGATTGCTCATATACATGAAATTCCATCAGTTTGCATCTTTCTCCATTCATTCAGGCATTCATCCATACGTCCATCCATTCATCCATTGTGTATTCAATGTCTGCTACTATTATAAACTCTGGCCAATCAGTTGTAAACAAGAAACAGAGACTGATGTTGAAGAGATTATAATCAAAGTCTGTATGATTAGCCATTTATATTACAGCATGAAGTGGCTTATGAAAAATTTAGGCATGTAACTGCTCAAGCAGTTACCGATAATTATATGGTGGGAAAACTGCTAAATCTGGTCCAGCAGATCCCTAAGATCATAGGGATAGGGTACCAATGATAGAAGAGGCCAGGAAAAAACTGGACATCAGTGAAAATGTACCTGGTTACCTATAGTATGATGCCAGAAAGGCACTTCTAGAATCATGTCATGAACATGCCCAACCCATGTCAAATTCTCTCCAAACCCTTTGTTTCATCCTTTTTAAAATCAATAATAACTACTTTGTCGTCTCCTCTTGAAGCAGGCAAACTTTCATTATATTCTAGACCTAACTACTAATAATGTTAACAAGAACACCAACCACAACTAGCAATTATTAAATATGTACTGTGTGTCGCACATTGTGTCATTTATCTGCATGTAAAATGTCATTTTAATCTGTGCAAATGCCCTATGAGGTAAAGTCTAACATCATCCCCACTTCACATATGAGATTACTGAGGCTCAGGGCAGTGAAGTAACGTGAACATGGTAACACAGGACGTGGCCACGCTGGAACTCAAACCTAGGCCAATCTAATATTCAAATTCTTTCTCTGATTTTTTGTATTGGGCTGATGTCAGTTTCTCTGGAGCTTCAAACCACTGGTTCTGATTCTACTGTCTGGACTTTCATAAAAGATATACTGCACATGACATTAAAGATGTTCCCCAGACTAAATATCTGATTAATTATCCCCATTTTCTTCATTCTGGCTTCATAGGATGTGGCTTCCAAACGCCACCTCTGCTTGGTCTCTTGTCTCCCTATTCATTAGAATTCAGCAACATTCTTCTTAAACTCCCTAGAAGTGGAATACAGAAGTGATCTGACAAGCCCTGAGGGGGGTAGGGTCAACAATGTCATCAATACCATTCATGACCATCATCCTCTGCCATTATCACAAAAGCAATTAAAATTCCAATTCAAATTCAGAGTTTACAAGCTCAGGATTTAAATACACAAGAGCTCCTGATCTTTACAATTTCCTACTGGTTCTAGACACCAGTAATACAGCTAAAGCCCATTTAAGCTTTTTTTCTAGAAAATTCCTCCATGTCATGAGTTGAAGCCTATCTTCCTGTAGCTTTTAGGCTTTATTCTCAATTTTGCCAGTAGAAGTTCACAAAAACAGTGAGTGGAGGGGTGGGGATTCAACCCAGGTCTATATAACTCCAAGCCCATCCTCTTAGCCACTTTGCTTTAATTTGTTTAGTGTCATGTGCAAATGTAGTCAGCATGTGCTACCCAAAGTACTAACAGAATTGGTCAATAGAATTAGGCTGAGGAAATAACACTGTTAGTTAATCTTCATGTACTTTTTCCTTCACCGAGGATTGGGCTCTTTGTCCATCCTGGAACTCATGAGAACATTTGAAAAGTCAATTAGAACCTCATCATACCACCTGGCAAATTACTTGTCCCTATTGCCAAGAAAGCTATAAAAATGGAGTCCTCTCATCTATTTCATATTACTCTGAGGAGCAGAATATTTTGATCATTGCTCGGGTAATAGCAGTTTCAGTACCAGAATCTTTGGACAAGACAAAAATACTGGATTTTAAATGATGCTTTTAACTCAGAGCCACATACTTAGTTGACAATTAATTATTATCCCTTTGGAGTTACGTTTAACTCCTTTAATACTAATAACTGAAAGCTGAATCTAAAAACTATATTATTCCCATAATTTTTATATCTATCACTCCCTTTTTTCTCATGACAGAATAGATGGGAGAGGGATTATTTACCCCCCAAATGGTTATGAAGCAATTTAGACACAGAATTAACATTTATAATCTGTAAAGAGTCTCATAATAGCAACAACAACAGGATTAGGGTGGCATAAAATAAGACAGATATTACTTGAAGTGAGAGGAATGTCAAAAGAATGAAATCTATATAATTAGGAAATGGAGAAGGGTATTATTTTATGAAAAATCTCAGACTAACAAGAGTTACTACTATTTTCTATGAAAATTAACTCCAGGCTTCTTGGCAGCCAAGAAGAAAAAAGGAAAACCTACAGACTCCATAGGGTCCATCACTTAGAAAAGGAGGGATACCAATCCACTGGGCAAGAGAAATGTGCATCACAGAAGTCACAGAACTGCTTACATGAAATATACCAAGGAAAGAGTTTAAATAAATATAGAACCACACTTCAAAAACTGGAAACAAATTCAGATCTCCTTGAGTGACCTAATTTCACAGACAGACTTGGGCACAGAGAAGAGAAATAAATTTCCTAAGATCACCCATGTCATAGAGTGACTAATGCTGGGATCAGGAGCTCAGAGTCCACCATGTTTCCCATATTGCTACATTACTTACCTTGAAATCCACATAACTCCTTCCTGGGGAAGGAAAGAGGAACCACATGGGTCCTGATTCCCAGCTCTGTGCTGAGAACTCAAAATATAGAACCAAGCTAGTTCAGATTAAAGAAAGGCTCAAACATCTTTCCCCTTTTTCTCTTTTAAGAAGTCTAAGTTTAGAGAGCTATCTTTAGCTAAGTCTTGGTTGACAAGTAGAACTGAACGAAAAATTATAGGGCACAAAGTCTCTGCAGTTCTCAAGGAAGAATATGACAAAGGAAGGAGAACAAAAAAAAAATGGTTTGCACCAATTTTAATCAGAGAAACAGAAGCAACAGTATCTATAGCAAAAACCAACAGTAATTGGAATCTGAATGTGTGCCAGACACAGCACTAGGTACTTTACATGCATAATCTCATTTAATCTTCACAAGATTCCTGTAAAGTAGGATCCTCATTTTATGGATAAGGAAACTGAGGCAAAGAGGTTTTATAAATTTTCAAGAGATAAACAACTTTTAAGGGATAAAGCCAGAATTTGAACAACGGTCTGTGTGAGTCAGAAAATCCTCCTTTCTCACTTTGCTATGGCATGAGAAGAACCTAATTCAAAAGTAAAGTAAATTCAAAAAGTGAAGGAAATTCAAATATTTAATAAATGTGTCTGTTTTGTTCAGGTTTTGTTTTGAGACTCTTTTTTAGATTTTTATTCTTTTCTTTTTTAACTTTTCCATAACATGGAAACTAAGTTTCTGTTTCCAATGATCAAAAGAATCTTGACCAATACAAGCAGTACCGTACCTCACCCTGTAGGTCAGAAGTCACAACTAATAAATCCAGAACAGCAAGACTGCTGGTCTGGAGCACAAAGGTGGCTCTGGATCCAGGACTTCTCACTCCATATATTCACTGCCCCACTGCATTCATTGCTGTTGGTCATATTTTAACCACCAAGAAAGGACAGTACTTCTTCCTTATTTGTGTCCTACTTATTTATGTGTCCTGTTCATGTTTTACATAATTAGAAAACAAGATAACTTTTTAAAATTTCCAGAATGAAGGGCAAAAAGGAGACGAATGAATTCAAGTACATATCAAATATGCATAACCACAGAGAGAAGAATTATTTCACGTGATTTTTGAAGGACAGTAATTTAGAAGTATTGATATTTCCTTTTGGGGGGATATAGCCTAAAGACAGAGGTAACTGCAAAGAAGTTTTAGCAGCTTTTGGTTTTCATATTACTAGTGAAAATATTATTGACAATGTACTTCTGATATAATATAAATAAATTATAGGACAGAACAAAAAATCTAGTTTCATCATTAGAAAACAAGAATTTCAATGTAAGAGAAATGTGATATAAATATAAAATCAAAGAAGTTAAAGTCCTGTAATCATAAATTACAATTGGAAATAATAGTATATATTCAAGAAGTATGTTTTCTTTCTTCTTTCATTTTATATTCACTGCTTATTTCCTAGCTCTGTCCACTGAGAAGAACTATAAATGATACATTAAGCTGGTAGCAGTGAAAACCCTGGGTATCCACCTTATGGTCTCCAAATGTAATTTCCTAATTTAAAGGGACCAGGGATTTTTGAGAGAGGCTGAGTTGAGTTTTGAGACAAGAAATGCACAAGAGGACCCTAGAATTTTGTCATACCAGGCATCAAAGGAGTTATCCCTTACTACTAGTGTCACATCAAAGAGACTCAGGAGCCAGTTTGAATAGGCACAACTAGGAGGTTACGGGGCTTTATTCATAAAAATAATAACTGCAATGGCTTAAAACATACCTAATAATTTTATAAACATATCTAATAAATGTATAATTCATAATAAAGACAAATAACAGCATGTGGGAAAATGTATTGGTCAACCTTAGCTTATGATAGAAAACAGAGTTTATCAGTTTGAAAGCTGGCAAGTAAAGGAAATGAATAATGTATTTATCCTGCCTTTCTTAAATGAACAGTAACTTGGGATAGTCCATGAATGGAAGTTTCCAGCCAACCACTTTCAGTTCAACCACTGATAAAATCAACAAATAAAATAGCTATTATGTGCCATCTGATGGATCTATACATTCCACTTATGAAGATTCTTGCCGAAAGAAAAACCACCGATATATTCCCAAATTACAGAAAATTTGGTGAGAGAAGAATATGAAATCAGAAGAATCAAGAATATAGGAGGGCTTCCCTGGTGGCGCAGTGGTTGAGAATCTGCCTGCCAATGCAGGGGACACGGGTTCGAGCCCTGGTCTGGGAAGATCCCACGGAGCAACTAGGCCCGTGAGCCACAACTACTGAGCTTGCGCGTCTGGAGCCTGTGCTCCCAACAAGAGAGGCCGCGATAGTGAGAGGCCCACGCACCTCAATGAAGAGTGGCCCCCGCTTGCCGCAACTAGAGAAAGCCCTCGCACAGAAACAAAGACCCAACACAGCCAAAAATAAATTAATTAATTAAGAAAAGAAAAAAGAATACAGGAAATTCTATAAAAAGTAAAATTGTTTCTTTAACAATACATTAGAAGAAAAAAGTAAGAGATGGAAGGAGAACTTAAAGATTAAGGAACTTAAAAGACATATCAATCAATTAAAATGTATAGACCTAAGTTTTATTTTTGGAACCATTTGTGAAAAACAGAAAAGAGAGAGACACAAGGACATAGAGCTTCTGAGACAATTGAGAAACTGTCAACTACTTTAATAATTATTGTTTGTATCTACTTAAATGTGATAATATTGTAGTAATTATGTATTTTTAAAAGAATATTTTTAGAGCTATATGCTGGTATATTTATGAATGAAATGACATGACAGGGTTTGATTAAAAATCACTCAATATGGGGTATACATATGAAACAAGATTGGCTATGAGCTGTCTCATAAAAAACAATTTGAGAATTATTTTCTTTTTTTCATTATCCAAAATAAGCACCAAGATTCTGTGATCTTTCTATCTTTGTTAGAATTCCCCTGTGAATCATCTCGGTCTGATGATTTATTCGTGAGGCAAAGGAGTGATGTGGTTTTAAGTGTACACCTTTTGAGGCTAGACAGGAATTTGATTTGGTCCTGCTACTTCCAACTTAAACTTACCTAGCTTCAATTAAAGAGTAAAATGAAGATAATAATGCCTAGAACCCAGGCTCTAACTTCCCATCATCTAGAACATTTACACATGATGTTTCTTCTGTCTACATTTCTATTCCATCTCCTCTTGGCCTAGTTAATTCCTACTGATCCTTCCTATGTCAATGCCATCATCATTTCTTGAGGAAATCCATCCCTTTTCCTTCCTAGCCAGGTCAAATTCCTTTATTACCTGTTCCTGTAAATTATACACTTCTCCTTTGTAGTTCTGATTACAATTGTAAGTTCACATTCGTTAGTTGATATTTGTTTCACGTCTACGCTCCCCATTAGACTCTAAGCTCCATGACATCAAGGAAAAGTGCCTGTGTTCAGCATTGATTCTGCTTGACAGCTAACATGATATGTTTACACAAATATTACTTGAATAGCTAAATGAGTCAGCAAATCAATCAAGTGCTTAGCACCGTACCTGACTCAGAGCCAGAACTCAGTAACCACTGTTTGTTAATGTTACCTCCACTGTTATCGTTTTCTGGTATTAGATTCCTGTAGTAGCTGAGAAGAAAGGGACAGGGAGGTTAAGAAAAATATAGGGTGTTAAATGTAGGGTATCAAATATAGGGTGATAAGACTTAGAGCAGTTCTCCAAGCTTAGTAGAAAACAAGAAATTTATACGGTAGCTGAACAGAAACCAAACTGTACAACCTGTTCATTGTGGACCTGTGGTTTAGAGGGTCTCTTGCCCGAGACACATGCACTGAGTCTATGTTCTATGACATTCTCAAAATCCAACCTTCCCTGGTCAGCAGTTTAGGCAGAATGGGGTTGGAAAAGGTAGAGGGTTCATTCTTCACCTTACTTTCCGAGTGCTGAGAAGTACAGTTTCCTCTAAGTTTTCAGTGTGTGTGTTGAGTTGATTCTCACTGTGTTGAGCTCAGTTGGTATAGAAGCAATGACATGTCATCAGAACATGCTGATCACAAAAGAACAAAAGGTTAGGCTTCTGGTTTCAAAAGTCTTGTGATATGAAAGGATGTGAAAGGAATAGATTGATCCAGTTTTGTCATGATTATTCATTTGCTAAATTTCACCCCCTGCTTTTTTGAGACAGAGGGAATAAAAAATAATGAATGTCAGTTCTGTAGGCTGCTGAGAAATGGACTACAAAGTATCCTTATCCCATTTGCTAAAAGTTTGTTTTAATTCTGCAAGCTGGAGATGACATGTAAATGTTTTATAAAACATATAAGGCAGGGGCTTCCCTGGTGGCGCAGTGGTTAAGAATCCTCCTGCCAATGCAGGGGACACGGGTTCAAGCCCTGGTCTGGGAAGATCCCACATGCCGCGGAGCAACTAAGCCCGTGCGCCACAACTACTGAGCCCACAAGCCACAACTACTGAAGCCTGCGCACCTAGAGCCCATGCTCTGCAACAAGAGAAGACACCACAATGAGAAGCCCACGCACCACGACAAAGAGTAGCCCCCGCTCACTGCAGCTAGAGAAAGCCGGCGCACAGCAACGAAGACCCAACACAGCCAAAAAAAAAAAAATATATATATATATATATATATAAGGCAGCATTCTTAAATTTTGCAGGTTATAGTTCCCTCTGAGATTCCAAAGATAAAAGCAGATCCTTCTCTGAAAAATTCTAATACAAACACCAACTTTCCACAATCTGCTTCAGGATGTTCGTGGAGTTCTTGGAGCTTAAACAGAGATCCTAGGGCAGGAACAACTTCTGTGGCGCTATGACCATGTTAGTGTGTACCATAGATTAAATCTAGCTTTTCACAATGTGATGGCTTCTCATATTTGCTAAATCTACCAATTAATGGTCAATGTTCATTGAAAAACAAACCAAAAAAAACCACAGGAAAAAACACCTAAACATACTACTGAGTTAATAATTATACATTTGGTTTAAATTGATCATTTCATTTCCTTGCAACAGTAAAAACAAGCTGTATCTATATGTATCATTACAAGTTTCAAAATCATTCAGGTAAAAAAAAACATGACTTATTGATACATATGGTTAATGTTATTTATATTAAATGCAAAATATATGTATATATATTTTGTGGATAAATTAATAGGTAGCAGAAAAATAATAAAATATTCATAGAAATTGTAAACACCCAAATTCATGATAATGTTTATTTCTGGGCAGAGTGGGAGGGAAATGAATATAGGTAGAATATAGGGGATTTTAACTGTAATGTTTTCTTCATAAAAAAGGGAGAGAGAACTGGAGCGGATACAATTTTAAAACTTGAAAAATATGAACTGGTGAGTACAAAGTGGTTCATTATGTTATTCTTCCTTATTGTCCACATAAGTATATCAAAATAAAGATTTGAAAAATGAAAGTAACACACTGCCTAGCTCACAGGGATGTCATTAAAAAGAAACAAACATTTAAGCGAAAGTGCTTTGGAAAACGCAAATGCCACGCAAAGGTCACACAGGTGTGTCCTCCACCTAAATTCAATTCATCTCATTAAAATTCAACCCAACAAATATTGACTAAGCACGGCTAAGATTTCATCAGACACAAGGACCAAGTTAATGTAATAGTTACAGACTCCAGATTCTGTGGGGTCTTGCTATTGATCTTGTTCAGCAGATTTCAAAGGGGGATATAAATAGGGGTAAAGGCAATGTTTAATTTGTAAGACCTTTGGGCACTCATCATGCTTCAACCAGAAGAACATTCTTTATGTTATATATATTTTGTGAAATAATTCATTGGTAATATTGATTCAATGCTAAAAATTTACTGAAAACTATTGATCTGATCTTATCACTTCTTTAGGACTCCAGTACTATGATGGAAACTTGTCACTTCTGCTACTGACATTTCATTTCTTCTTATGCCACCAGAGACTCGATTTTGTTTCATGTAATACCCTTCACACATCGGATACTGTCTGCTGAGATAGCAGTGAAGACACCTCTGGTCAGGAGTAGGAAATCTTATCCAGACCTTGATGAAGGTCAGGGGACTCACACTTCAACTCTGAGCCAGTGCTGAGACTTCAACATGAACACTTGACAGAGAGGGGTTCTTATTTTTGTTAAACTCAGAACTGATCCCATAGCATGTAAATCTGACTCTTCTAGAAGCCATTTTGTCAGTATGAGGGACCAGGACTTGCCTGGGATGATGGAGCTGACAGATGAAGACAAATGGATCTATCATAGAAGATAATAGAGTCAAGACATAGATAGACACTGGGTCCTAATGATACTGCTTGAGCCCCTGGATTCTGCTGGGACTATACTATTCAGTCACCTAAAACAGTATATTCTCTCTTTCCATTAAATAGACTGAAGAGTTTTGATATGTTGTTATTTTTCACTTGAAACTGAAAGATGTCCAAATCAAGTGGCTCTCAATGTTGCCATACCCCCAATTACTCCAAGTGATGGGGACCTTACTGCTATATGTGAGTTCCATCCTTGGGCTGACTTTAGAAAGTTCTTATGTTTAGCTAAAATTTGTTTCCTAGTCTATACCCATTTTTCCTATGCTTTCACTTGGAATCAGATGGAGTATGTCTTGTTCTTCATGTAGGAAAGTAGATATCGGGATATAATACCGTCCCTTCTTCCTCACCCATCTACTCTTCTTCACCCATTCTCTACCCGCCCCCTGCCCAGAGTTTCTTATACACTGAGACTTCAAACCTAAACTTTAAGCTTTTCTAATCCATAAAATATTTTAATAAGGGAATCTCAAAGTCACTTTATTTGTTACTGTGAATAATTGTTCAATTAAGATTAAATTATCTTTAGGTGTCTATGCACAAGCTGAACTTTTTTCTTCTTCTTTTTTTTAAACTTCTGAAGCTGCTTATAAAATGTAAACACTTGAATGGAGAATGATTAATACATTCCATTTATACAAAATAGTGGAAGGCCGCATATCCCAAAGCAACATGGAAACAGCTGCCAAACCTACTCACTTCACTTTTCATGGAATGGGAACAGCTGCTGAGTGTCTCATAAACCTCTAGGGCAACACATAAAGAAATTGCAAGGGAAACCCTTTCAAAACAGGAAGTATATGTTCCTAAATCCTTGAAAAATAATCTTAAACAGTGGTAAAATCGGCAAGATGTTAAAATTTACATATGGGTTCCAGAGAAGACAAGAGATTTTCCCAAAGTCAGAAAGAGATAGCAATGGATCTCAGGTCTTCAGACCTTTTCATTCTTTCTGTTTTGATGCCAATTTCACACAACAGCATTTGATTAATTATCAAATAAATTGGTTAGATAGAAAGTGCCCTGGATTTGGAAGAAAGAGATAAGCATAACCAAGTGTTCCAAAAAAATTAGAAGTGGACTTGATAGGCAATTTGTGAGCTTGGCCAATGGCTGAGATTTAGCCAGGAATTTCATCCCATTCTGCCTAAATTCCTAATCTAAATGTAATCTAATTTAAAAGAAATTCTATGAACCAAAGGAAATTTTATCAGAGTTAAGGTGCTCAAGTATTCATGCAGATATGTATTTACCAAACATTTTTGAGTACCATCGACAAGGCACTGTGCTGAATGCATTGTACATGTCATGGAGGCAGAAGGTGTGGCAGCGGGGTGAGAAACAGATGACGCCTGCTCTCAAGACATTTACAAACTCTGAGGAAGTCCCTATGATATGTATTTTCCCGTGTTAACTAACAATAAATGTAGTGTTACTTTCACTTTGTCCTCTCTACCTCACAGGGAACTCTCTTTGTCTCTAGAACAGAGTAGACCACACTGACCTTAAGGGGTAAATAAACGTTTGGATGAAACGTTGAGAGTCTTAAATTGTGACCTTAAGTGCCCTATCTCTCTCTCCTTTTATTTTTTCAAAGACTACCCACTTCAAAATCTATGCTAATTCTGTGCTCATCTCCAAACTTTCTTTGAAGTCTCCTGCACGGACATTAACCGTTCTATGAGCCCTTGTAACATATACTACTGGCATATTTTTTGGATGCTTAAGCATATGCTGCCTAATTTAGTTACTTTACTGCTTTCTATGTTAGGGCTTAGTTCCCCAGCTGGATTGAGCACCTGGACAATAAACGCTTTACATTTTCCACAGTTCCTAGAACAGCTCAATTAAAGTGTTCCCTGTGTTTCAAATGAATAAATGAGCTAATGCCACTTCCCTTTGATCCTCCATGGCCAACTAAGACTACTCTAGAAAACTTTTCCTGCCAGCTGTCTAAACCCAGTCATGCTTAAGTTACTAGAAAAATGTATCTTCAGGACAAGCATTGATTTTTATTTTAATTGTACCACACTTTCCCTAAATGAGGAAAATTCCTTGGTTCACCTACTTCATCCACTAACTAGCCTGTGGGATGTCTGTGGAGGAATGGAATTTGGTGATAAGAAGTAATTAAAATCAAATTAGAATGGTATAAGATTATCATTGAAGCACAAAATAATCCACAGAAATCTAAACTAATAGAAGTTCAGCCATTGAAAACTACAATCAACTTGTCAATGATCTTACTGGAAAATGCAAGAAATTCCAAAAATCTGGTGTGTGGAGGGAATGTGAGAGATTTTTCAATGTTGTCAATGAATGTGTGGAGTCCATTGTTTAAAAAATACAAATTTAGAGCTCAGTCAATTCTAGAAGTAACAGTCTAAGTAGCTGAGGAGGAAGAAGAGGACTAAACTTTAATGATCCTTAATGGGACCTTGGTAGGCTACTAGGAAGATCTATCTATCTATCTATTACCTCTCTATATAAAGATTTATATATATTAAGATTTATATATATCTCAAATATATTCATGTGTTTATATACATATACGTATATTTTCATGATATTGCATGACTTCCAACCATAAAAACAAAAGAAAGAGCTTCCATGTGTGATCACTTAGGTCCCTTGGAATACCCTCTCAGCAGGTGAGGAACCAATGTTGAGAATCTCCTCTTAGGCAGAGGCAATTTTTAAAGAAGACATCAGGCAAGATCAATGCTCATGATCTGCCCTCAAAGAAACCACCTTAAGGGAGAATTTTTATCTTTTTTGTTCTCCTTAGTCTCCAACAAAAGTAACATATGTTACCTGAAATAGAGAAAGAGAGAGAACAATACAATAGGCCCACTTAAACCCAGTTCAAAGGTGAAGCACATCCAGAGGAATGCCAATTCAATTATTAAACGGCAGCATGTATTTGTTCTAAATGAGTGGCTGGAGCTTATGTAAGTGGCAGGTCTTTGCAGATTCTCACCTGCTAGAAAGAACATCCTTGGCTATAAGGCAGTGTGCATTTCAATTCATTAGGAAAAAGAGAGTCAAGATAATGTGGTTTATCTGAAAGCTTGTAGCAAGCAAAATCCTCACCAGCCTTCTTTTCAATTTACAAATATTCTACATTCCTTTCTGCCTCTTAGCCTTTGTACACACTGATCATTCAATCAAAACTACTTTCCCTGCAAGTTGGATTACTATAGAGATCATGCTTCAACCCAGAACAATTTTGATAGTGAAAGGTTATGCTAAAAATTACAACTCATATACTATTGAAATGATTATGGACCCTTAAATTGGTTTTACAATATTTATGGCCCTATTCCTAAACAAGTCTCAAAAATAAAATATAAAAGCAACATATCTTTGTATACAAACAAAATTTTAAAACTTTACATTGATTACTTAAATATTAAAAATAAAATGATCAGAATAAGCTTTAATCAAGTACTTTAATCAAGTTTCCTGGCCATATTTGTCTTTAAAAACATGTCACATTTTTTTCCTGAGGAATGTATGTTTTCCCCAATATTATGGCTTTGCTATCATTATTACTTTCTTCCTAAAATTAGCTGCAAACTTCAACATTGCATTTTGTGTTCAATAAATTTGAAAAATTTGACAACTTCAGATGACTCTATAAAATTTTTTTAAATTATAGTAATACCATAATGCCCATAAGGCCCATAAGGTGACTTTAATAAATACTCAAAATTTTCTGAAACCCAACTGAATTTGGGTAGCAAAGAGAAAAAGTGAGTATTGTCACACAGAAGAAGGTTTTTTTACAAAAATACATTCAACCTCACTGTTGTTAAACAAATGTTGTGGTTTAATTATTCTAACTCTGCATGCATAAAAATGTAAATTTTGACAACTGCTGTGTCTATTTTGATTGGTAAAAAAACTGTATGTTGTTTAGAGGCAATTATATATGTGGATGTCTCACAAATAGCACCAAGGACATTTCAGCTTCATTGATTTAATTTAGTAAGAACACTTAATTTACTAAGAATATAATATTATATCTTAGCAAAATGTGCATTCCTTTTACCACCACAAAAATTATTTTCAATGATGAATTTTTAAATTGAATTTACATTAACAATCAAAATAAGTCATATTTCACAACTGACAGGTGAAGTTTTAAAAATTTTACATTGATTCCATAAATTGATGAGCACTGAATCATGATTGGAATGAACTGATTTTATATTAGAAGCATCTGATGATAACAATGGAAAACAGGCATCATTAGCAACTTGTGAAGTCCTTTTTCTGCTAAACTGAGGCCGTATATTACCAGTTATTGTTTCATTTGCTGTGTATTCACAGAAAACTTAGAAATGAGAATGAAAAAAATTAAATGAAGAAGAGTATAAATTTGATTTTTGATTAGACATTTGTTAAATGTGCAAATTCTTTGACCCTGATCCAGGCCTACTTGAAGCAGAAACTTTGGAGGTGGACCTCAGCAGTCTGTGTTTTAACAAGGCCCCCAGGATATTCAGATGCACATGCAAGTTTGAGAATGTTATCTCAATGAAAAGTCAGTTTCACAGAGTGCTCTGCAAATGTACCTTCTGCAGTTAGAAGTGTTAAATCCAAGTTTTGGAGAAAGTCTTCATAAAACAACTACTGAGTCCAGAAATGGACCCACACATATATTTTTAATTGATTTTTCAACAAAGGTGCCAAGGCAACTCAATAGAGAAAGGATAAGCTATCAATAAATGGTGCCATGTGCAAAACAAAACATAAACAAAGAAACCTCAATCCAAATCTCAGACCATATACAAAAACTAACTCAAAATTGATAATAGATCTAAAAATAAGTGCTAATACAATAACCCTTCTAGAATAAAAAAGAATAGGAGAAAATCTTTGTGACACACGGTGTGGAAAAGACTTTTAAACAAGACACAAACAGAACTATAAAAGAAATCAATAAATTAAATTTCATCAAAATTTAAAACTGTGCTCCTCATAAGACTGTGAGGAAAAAGAAGAGGCAATCCACAGCCAGGGAGAAAATTTTTTGCAAGACTCATCTCTTAAAATAATATAAAATAAATAAAATAAAACAAAACAACAAAAATCCTTTGCTTTGTTTTCTTTAATATTTTTGTTTTTATAAATATCTTCACCTAGAAATAAAATATTGGTCAAAATTTGAACAAACACTTCACCAAAGAAGATATAAAGATGGCAAATAACCATATGAAAAGATGCTTATCATCTTTGTCTTTAGGGAAATGCAAATTAAAAAAGCAGAATAGTACTGCACACCCATTAGAATGGCTACAATTTAAAAAACTGACTATATCAAATGTTGGCAAAGACAGGAATGGGAAGTCTCATACATTAGATTGTAAAATGGTACAATCTCTTTGGAATAGTTTGGGATTTTCTTAAACATATTCTACCATACAACACAATCACTCCACTACTACGTATTTACCCAAGAGAAACAAAAACACATATTTACCCAAAGACTTGTACACAAATGTTCATAACAGCTTTTTTGTTATAGCCAAAACCTGGAAACAACTCACATGTTCATCTACAAAGAATGGGTAAAAACATTGTAGTATATCCATACAAAAGAATACTACTTAGCAATAAAAAGGAACAAATGATTGACACATACAACATGAATGAATTTTGAATAGATACACTTAGCGAAAGAAGCCAGATCTCCCTACATACCCATAAGAGTGTATACTTGATGATTCTATTATACAATTCTCTTGAAAATGAAAATAGACCTATAGTGACAGAAAGTAGATCAATGGTTTTCTTGGGACAAAGTGAGAATGGGTGGTGGGTGAGGAAGGGCCAGGTTGCAAAAGTGCTGAAGAAAACTTCTGGGAAGATGAATATATTCATTATCTTGTTTGCGGTGATATTTTCACAAGCGTGTACATATATCAAAACTCATCATATTAAACACTTTAAATACATAGTTTATTGCATTATTGGGTCAATGGCAAAATATGAGTAGCAAGTGTATTAGCATTACATCTATGTTAAATTTCCTGATTTCAAGAATTGTACTGTGGGGGCTTCCCTGGTGGTGCAGTGGTTGAGAATCTGCCTGCTAATGCAGGGGACACGGGTTCGAGCCCTGGTCTGGGAGGATCCCACATGCCACGGAGCAACTGGGCCCATGAGCCACAGCTACTGAGCCTGCGCGTCTGGAGCCTGTGCTCCGCAGCAAGAGAGGCCGCGATAGTGAGAGGCCCGCGCACCGCGATGAAGAGTGGCCCCCGCTTGCCGCAAGTGGAGAAAGCCCTCGTACAGAAACGAAGACCCAACCCAAAAATAAATAAATTAAAAAAAAAAAAGAATTGTACTGTGGTTATATGTAAGAGAATATTCTTGCTCTTAGCAATACACACTTAAGTGTGTGAAGTGCTAAAAGGGCAATATATAGGCAACTTATTTTCAAATGGTCCAAAAACAAAATTACAGGGAGACTAGGAGGGAGAGGGAGAGGTGGAAAGATCAGCAGAGCAAAATGGAAACAAGAGTACTTTGTAATATTCTGACAACCTTTCTGTGAGCTTGAAATTTTATCAAAATAAAAGTGACAAAAATCAGACAAATGAAAGAAAACAGAGGGTGCCCACCTCTGCACCCTCTGCTTTCCCAGATCCCCCTGTTCACACCTCCGTTCACATTGTACTGAGCCCCCGCTGTGTCCTGAAGTCACTATGCTCTTTGTGGTTTATACACAACTACCCAGAATGTGTGGACCCCATTTCACTTGGGTAATTCCTACTCCTTCTTTCAAATTCATGGCAGGTATTCTGTCCTCTGTGGAACATTCCCTGGTGGTCCCCAGCCCACCTCCCTTGCCTTGAGTGCCCCTCCTATAGCACGTTCTGTGCATTCCTCTCTCATAGTTCTGGCCACACTATCCTACTGTCCATCTCCTCCACTGAACAGTGAGGGCTTTTTGTTATTGTCCTTCAAACCCCCAGTCTCTCACAAAAAAGGCAAACTGTCAAAAAATGATGAATTGATGGTTGAATAAATGCCTTCCTTTAAGTATCAGCATCCAACACTGTATATATTTTAGTAGATCTTTTAAGAATGGGGAAAGAAGATTGTTGAATTAACTTATTTCTATGATTTTTCTTTCAGTATATATTTATCAGAGCATATATTACATGCACTTCACTGTATAGATGATAATACAACCCTTAAAAATTGCTATCTTCTGACACAAATAGTTATTTTTCCTCTTCCCGTTTCTAGGGAGACTAAGTCCTAACAGCTGAGCAGCATTTGTTCAGTGAGCACACATCATCTTTCTGCAAACACCCTCATATTGAAGCATGTATTAATGATGGGTATGGCTGGGCTGTGGCAGATTTGGATTACTCTGCAAAAGAAAACAAGGATACAGGAGGAGAATCTGGGAGGACAGGGCTGATGGCAGCCCATGGGGAAGGGTGGGAGGGAAGTGAGAGACCCAGAGACACAGAAACTAAAAAGAGAATAATGGGGAAGAAGAGACATTCTGGTATATGGTAGGCTTTTAAGAAACATTTCCTTAATAAATCATGAAAGTGTGATGTATATTTGGGAAGTGAAATTCTGTGTACTATAAAATCCTTTTATCTTTGAACAAAACCTTCAGTAAGATAACTAGTTTCATTAATGTCTACCAGAGCAGATTGAGGGTAGGAAGATGGACAGACTTGTTGAGCAAGTGCGAGGCTGGCAGGAGAGAAAAGAGGATGCCCATGGGAGTCTGCCTCTTGCTCCATTTGAGGTACATGACACGGGCAGTCAGTGAACAGCACAGAGTGCTGCTAGGATGAAAAATCTATTCCTCTTTTCTCAAAGTTCTAACTAATGAACAGTCAGAATTTCATACAAGCAGAATTCAATTAACATACTTAATACATTCATCAACTACTAATTTAATTAGAACATTCAGCAAATTGCCATCAATGTACCCAAAGCGGGTGGAGTGGCTTGGATACTTTGGGGAAGTCAGGATTGCAACACAGACATGTTTTGCATCTTTAGGTACCTACAGCTGAAAGGGAAAAAAAAACAAAAACAAAAACTGTTTCTCCCATCATTCTCACTCTCAAGCAATTTGGAAAAATTGACCTCCTCCTAAGAAATTCAGACCACCAACTGGTTTTTCCAGTGGCCAGAACAACTATTTCCATTTTCAAACATATATTTCATATTTCTCTAGAGCACACTTTACCCTTAATTCAGCAGAGAATCTATTAATCGTGAGCTTTTGTCTTAATAAAACCAGTCTTGGTTATGTTATGCTATGTTCAATTAGATTAAGTAAGGAACTAACATTAGTTGTTATTATATATAAAGGTTCAATCTGATAAATAACTAATACAAATACAAGTTCCACTCCTCGATAGCTTGCCAACAGCAGACATGACTAATCAATTACTGCACTTTTCCCCTGCATATCTCCAAGACAGGTTAATTACCTGAGTCCATTCTTATCTTTCTTTTCTAGTCTCATTTGACACCCCAAGATTGACCACTTTTACCAAACAATATAGTTCCTCAAATCCCTCCCTTGATGCCATGTCTGGACTCTCCTACTCCTCTTTTATCACTCTCCGCTAAACCTAGATCATTTGATTTTTGCTGATGCTTTACACAAACTTCACAAGCCTAGTTAGAAGAAAAACGATCAATATATTGTCAGAGCTCCAAATTAGCAGCATGTACTATAAACTCTTTTTCCTTACCATACACCCCCTCCTATCACACTCCCCCATTATCCTTCCCTCTCTTTCTCCAGGGATGCTCTTCTCCTGAAAGCTTAAATGTGGGCAATTACTTTAACCAGAGCAAGCCAACACTGAAGAAATCACCTCTGTTGTTTTCCCTCACTCCTCAGGCTGCATGTTAATTATGGCTGTCAGAGGCTACTAGTAAAGGAATTGGGTAGGGAGCCCTGGGACTGGGCGATTGGGTTATTTGAGCTCTGCTCCTTCTTCCTACCACCCAGGATGAAAGGGGTGATGAATTTGATAGATTTTAAGGCAGGCCAATTATGCAGGGTGGTGATTCAGTAAAACAGGAGTAGAGGCTTTTTAGTCATATAAACCTGGGTTCCAATCTGACCTCTGCCACCCTCTAGTCCAAGGACATTGGCCAATTCTAGTCCAAGGACATTGGTCAATTCTGCCTTTTCTACACAAGGGTATTAGTAATTACTTCTCACTGCATTGGTGCCACATTAAATGGGATAATGAAAGTAGAGTTATCAGAACATTGTTTGGAACAAAGTAATCATATAATAAATTCTTATCAAATTCTATCAACATGCAACACCAGAAAAAGAGATGACAAGTTTCTCTTGGTAACCAAGAGTGTCAAAGACACTAGACACATTAGGAGAATCACAGTGGTTCCCAAATATTCTTATGTGACATAATAAAGGTAAGTGCTTAACACATAGCTCACACCCAGTAAATCACCTATTTTCTCAATTCTATAATACTAGTTTTTATAAATTTTTACTCTTTCTGAAATTAGAATGAGCCTTAAAATTGATGCATGCATTTAACGTGATACCCACAACTATTTTCTCTTGAAAACTTGTATTGAAATCAACAGGGTGTCTTATAATCAATAGTGTTTTAATTACATAATTAAGTAAAATAGTATTATTAAAAATGCTTCATCTCCTTTAAGAAATGACCAGATCTATACTCTCAGAAGTCTGAAAGACCTAGCTGACTGTCTGAAATGTCACCAAACTTTCCCTTTGAAGTTTTACTATGTCCTTGAGTCTCTCACCTTGATTCTTTACTGCCATCCCTATCTTCTAACTACTATTTTCTGATTACTTGCTCTGTTCCAAGTACAGTGCAAAATGCCTTATAAATATTTTATTTTACTGCATGCAGCCCTAAGGTGAAATGAAACATGAGGATATTGAGGCTTTGATGAGAAAACTGAGGTGCAGACAAGTAAACACGGCTCTAGTTCACAGTAGCTGATATATGGGTCAAGTTTAGGTGTGACTCCAAAGCTGTGATTCTTAACCATGACTGGAGTTCCTTGATTATAAGGAAAAGACTTCAACATGCAAAGCAATAATACAGTTCCCATAGGAATAACCTCAGAGTTAGAGCCTAGGGGAAAGCAGAGGAGGGGGTTATCCAAGTAGCACCAGGGAAATAAAATTATCAAAATCAAACTACATATTGTGTGCCTTCACAGGTATTTTTATATCAGTTCATAGTATATATTTTGAAGATGTACTTTAAATACAATGGAAAATAATATGCAAGGGAAAACAAGAGTGATATTGTAAAGAATATATTTAATATGTTTATTCCCTATATTTTTGCATTTTAAAAATAATAATTTAATAAAGTCTAGAGTGGGAAATATTTTGTTGGGACTACAATTCAAAATGTAACAGTTTCATCTTTTAAACAATGTGGTTGTGAAAATTGCTGGGGTAAAAACTGTAAATAATAAAGTTGTTAGGACACAGAAAAAAGAAAAACAAACAAACAAACCTAACAAAGGTAGACTAAGGAAGCAATAATTGACTAGTGTTCCTATGTTATGCTAAGTTTAAGTCACTTATCTGTTGCATCCATAAAATATCCTCAACCACACATACTTTATTCAGTTAATGCCTAGAACAACCCTGAGTCTCCATTTGCCTAAGATGGCTCTGGTTTATGCTGATGTCCCAAAGCAATTGTCAATACCCTCAAAATTGTCCCAATTTACATGATAAATTATATGGTCACCCTAATAATACTCAAGAACCTTAACTTTTTATTCTAACCCTGCCTATTATAAATCATAAAATATTTTTTAATCATCAGATTCTTCTATAAGGCAATTTACCCATGTGAAATATTTATTATAGCTCACTCAAAAAAAAAAAAAAAAAAGTAGCACCACGGAGTTGCAGAAGCTTAGAAGCTAAGTATAAGTTGATGTCTACCTCTCTCTACCAGAGCTCCTCTTTCTGAGAGTTCCTGCTTTTTTGACCCACAAAAATGTATTACAACCATAACTTGCCACTGCACCAGGCTTCTTGGAAAGAGAATGGGGTGGGCTATAACTTATAAGGAGAGATGAGACCTGCAAGTTGTTTATCAGCAAAATATCTCTCATCAGAAGCATGTCTGGCCAGCCACAATTTCTAAAATTTTTACAACTTAATAATTCCTTTGGACAAAGTCAATTTTTTCCTCTAGGTCCAGGTGTGGCCTAGTCAGAGTTTTCAACAGTTTTTATTAGGCACTCAACATTCCTTTCTCCTTTATTTATTCTTTATAGAACTCTACATATGTTCAGGTTGCTAAACTTTTCAAATATGACTCAAGGAAAGATGACCTTATCATCTAATCCAGGTACAGATTTTGATTGGTCCAAGCCAGCAGCCCATGGTCTTTTCTGGATGACTTACAGGGTTCAGAGGTGACCTCATTTGGTCTAAATGGAACATCTCGGTCTATGCTTGGTTGACTGGCTTCAATCTCAGTCTGTGTGTGTGTGTGTGTGTCTGTCTCTTTTCTACAGAAAGTAAACAACAAACCACATAAGTCACAAATATGAGTAGAAGTCACATTGTCACCACAAAGTAATCAGCATTACAATAAAATGAATACTGAGGAAGGCAGAATGGAGACATGGAAAAAACTGGATCCATGGTAACATTATTAAGCCTAACCCACCTCTGAACTTTCAGTTATAGACATAATAAACATACTATATTTTCAGCAGCTTTGAATCAGAGATTTTGTTACTTGCATCCAAAAGCATGCACGTGGATCCAGTGCTTGGGGAGGCATAAACAATCGATCAGAGCTAACATGGAAAAGGAAACTGTCTTAGTAAATGGCAGCAACATCAACCCAAATGGTCAAGCCCAAAATCTAGAAGTTATCTTTGGCTTTTTACAAATTATTTTTTACTTCAAATCTGTTAGAAACTTGTGTCTATTTGCCTCCAACATATTCTGCATTCTATCTACTTTCCTTGAACTCCATTCCAGCACAAGTATCCTGCAATTTGTTCCTGGCACATTACCATATGCACATAAATGGTCTCCCACTACCAATAATAACACACTCCAATTATTCTCATCTATGCCACTAAGATAATTTCAAAACCTTTTCATGGCTTACCATCACACTTGGAACAAAAGCTGTATTTTTTTAAAAATCAGGACACACAGATTCTTGCATGACCTGCCACCCACCTCTGCAACCTCTTCTCTTTTCCCAACATTTGTTCCATCTCAGCCATCTGGTCTCTTCACTGGTTTGCTTACATTTTTTCCTGCCCTAGGACCTGTACACTTTCTTCTCTACCTCAAATGCTTTTTCCATGGCTTTACATAGCTAAATCCTTCTCATCCTCCAAGTTTCAGCTTAAATATTATCTCTATCAAGAAACATTTATTGACCCCTTCATGTTTCAGCCCATGATTCTACCCCACTGTATTAAACACTGATCACATCATCCCATGTATTTCCTTTATTGCACTTGTCAAAACCTAGTTATATTTTGTTGTTTGTTTATATGCTTTTGTTTGCTTGTTTCTGTCTGTTTCTCAAGGAGATCAGCTCCATGAGAGAGGAATCTTAGTGGTTACATCTGTCTACCTAAGACACTGACTTAGGAGGTAACTGGTTATGGCAGGTTCAGAACCTGGCTGTAAATTCTTTGATACTCTTTCCACTGAGAGGTGGGATCTATGCTACTTGCTCTTCAATCTGGGAAAGCTTTAATAAATATGATACAGTGGAAGTGATGTTTTTGACTTTCAAGAGTAAGTCATGAAAGTCCCATGCAGCTTCTGCCTTGTTTGCTGGGAATGCTCACACATGGATCCCTGAGCTGCTATATAAAAGTTCATTACTCATGGACTACCATGCTGGAGGGGCCACACATAGGTGCATTGGTAGCTGATCCCTTTCTTTAGCCATCCCAATTCAGGATCCAGGTATGTGAGTAAAGAATCTATTCTCATTCAAGCCATCCCAGGTGAAGCCCTGGAAATTATAAAATCATAGAGCAGAGAAGAGCTGTCCTGGTGGTGCCTGTTCTGATTTCTGATGTGTGTAATCAATAAGCATAAGAAAATGATTGTTTTATGCCAGTAACATTTTAGGATGTCTTCTAATGTAAGGATGTTTTCTAATGTAAAAATAGGTATCTTGAACAAAGGCCCTGCAAATTTTGAAAAATATTTGTTGAATGAGGTTGACCACCCACCTTGTGGGGACACTCATCCAGAGACCTGGCTTCTAGTCCAAGCTCCATCACTAATATATTATCGAACCTTAGGAAAATCCTTCCCATCTACAGTTCTCAAGTTCCTCCCATGTGCATTGAGGTGATATGACTAGCTAAACTCTTAGGTCCTTTCCACTAAATTCTTAGTCTATAGATGAGAACTAAGGGTTTCAACAACAATTAAGAAAAGGTAAATAGCCAGGAATTAGGGGTTCTCTCTTCTTTGGGCATTACAATGAGCTTAAATGATGTGATCCTTAGAGTTCTCAGCTTGCTAGGGTGGAGGAAGGGATTTGACAAGGCAGTCATTTTCCTGAATCTTGTTATTCCCAAGGAAACCATGCCTTTGTCCCTAAAGCCGATCATGTGGGTGGAAAGGCTCAGCAGACAGATGGGTTAACTGGGGGGGGGGGGGGGGGGGGGGAGGGGCTGCAAATAAATGGCTTCTAAAGCCTTCCATTTTCTAACTAAACCATTTTCCTTGCTTCTTTCCAAGATCTTGCAATGTCTCTACAGTACTGACTCCAGAACTCAGAGGATGGAACTATGGCAGCAGCAAAAATGTAGTAGAAAGACTGCTAGGTCTGCAGGCTAAACCTGAAAGCTGGGAAGGCTTGACCAGTCACCACTCTGACCTTCTGCTGTGTAAGATGAGGATAATAACTCCTCTCCATTCTTCTTCATTAGGAAATGGAGGCGCCTTTTCCCAGGGCACACAGAATATCAAATGAAAATAGGATAAGAACATGGGTCTCCCAATTTGCAATCCAGTGCCATGTTATTGCCCCAAGATCCCAACCCCTCCCTTCATACATCACTCAGCATAGGAATGAGGTTCTAAAGAAGAGGAAGCATGGACAGTCAGGTATGAGGGATGTGAGCACATTTTTTCCACCTTTGGAATTTCTGTGAGATTATTCACTGGGACTAGATCTTGGAGTATGATTAGGTGAGGATCTAGAGAATAAAAAAATAATTCCTGGGAAAGGCCATTCCCATGATGAGTAGGAGTAGGGAGGGTGGTGGTCTTAGCTTGTAGACTTATTAGTTGCTATGGTTCAGACCCACCTGAACATAGAAGAAGCACATTCTGGGAAGAAGAACTAAGAATATTTGGGGGGAGGGCGGTTGAGGGGGCTATCATTTCAAAATTCATTAAGCAAACAGCTCAGCCTATACTATGTCCCCTGTTGCTTTAGAGTTCCCTGACCTTCCTTCTGCTAAGTTCAGATGTAGCCTCAGAATCTTTCTAATCCCAGAACAACAATAGCCATAGCCAGTAGATTAGAGCTATTTTATGAGACCAAAAATATTTTCTATCTCTGCATTCAGACTTCCTCAGAGGGAGGAAGTGATTCTGAATATGGCCTGATGTTCAGGAATCAAATACTTTCCAATTGCAGCTCCCTGTAAAAACATAAGGACAGATATGTGTACAATAAGAGGTATCCAAGGTGGAAATATTTTAATATAGTCGCACAATGTGACAAAAAACCCAGGTTGCCATTTCTGTGGTTCAATGCCCCTTGTATTACAGTGCAATGCTTTTAGGAATTCTATCTAATAAGGATGCAATGGCCTATAGTTAGAACAGGCTAGAATAGCTGTAAGAAACAAAATAAGTGGCAATAATTTTATATGATATGATTCTGTTTCATGTCACCTATTTGAATTTAAGAGAATTTTATAGAGGGACTTAGTATAGAACATGCAAAAATATTTTTCTACTTGGCTAGGTGATCTATATCATTCCTTTAAGCATAAAAATGAAAAAAAAGTGATCTATAAAATAAAGTACTATAAACATAAGTGATTATTACCATTAGTAGTCTCAGTGTACCTTTAATATTCTGATTTCCTTTCAAGGCAAATAAACTGGTAGAAGATGGATGTTTATCAGGCAACCAAACAAGTATTCCACATTATCACTTTAGCTAAAATAAATTTAACTCTAATCAATCTTCTGTTCGGAGAGAATGGGGTTAGAAATCAGAATGCAAGTGAAAGAAAGACACCACCATGTAAAGAAAAAAAAAAATACTGCATTTGAAATGTAGTTTACTGCTTATATGAGGGGTAGCCCAGCCATAATGAGGCAAGGAGAAAAAGAGGACAGGGCAAATGTATGGTGGTAAACACTCAGGCCACCATCCCCTTCTCCCATACACAGTACAGACATTACAAATTAATCACAGAGCTCTTTTCTGTTAAGAATTGGTGTGATCTCAGAATCCTTCTCCAAAAATAATCCAGACTGCTACAATGGCCAACTGGATTTGACATATGAGATAAGACCAATTTGCAGAAAGTTGGGTGCCAGTCACAGACTGGGAATTAAGATCCCTGTGTTCTAGTCCCAGTTTAGCCACTGATCTACTCTGTACTAAGGACTAATTTCTTCACTTTCTAGGTATTAACTGCCCCATTAGTAAACTGAGGTCAAAACCTTCAATATTGCCTATGCTAGAATCACCAAACTTCCCTCCCTGCCACCCCCCTGGAAGAGATCTTACAGATTAGCTAGGCTTGCCAAGCCACTGCAGGAAAGGGTGTGGGTGGCAGGGAATGTTTCCCTGCTACTTTTGTAAGGATATTTTAAATTCACAGTCAAATAAAAGTGGAATAATGTCATCTCAAATTATTACCAATTGCTTTCTTTCCTCCTGTAGCTGGTTTAACTCTAGCCATTGCAGCACTGTTAGAGAGAATTCCTTGGGGGCATCTCAGAAGGATGCAGTGGGTCCTGAGCAAATCTGGAAGCCTGAGTTTTGCTCCTCACCAGTTGTGTAACTTTGCTAAAATAATTTCTTCTCTAGGATGCTACCTGTTCCAAACATATCTATCCCTGTGTTCCATACTCTCAGCTCCTGAAAAGGGCACTCGAGTGTCCCACAGAACAAATGAGCAACCATATTGTTTCTCTCCTGTGAATCTAAAATATGATTCACAGAAACCGGAAGCCAATCCGTGGAAGGCTTTTTGGTGAGAGGTTACAGAGACAGGATTTGGGCAGCAATGTTGCTTCATGTTCAAAATGAGTAGGCAGAGATAAATGTTCAAGGGAGCACAAAGCAGAGGCCATTTAAGAGACTGAGCTATTTGCCTAGGTTCCAACTGTAGAGTTTGCTTTTTTTTTTTTGTTTAATTAATTTATTTATTTATTTTTGGCTGCATTGGGTCATTGTTGCTGCATGTGGGCTTTCTCTAGTTGCAGCGAGCATGGGCTACTCTTCGTTGTGTTGTGCAGGCTTCTCACTGCAGTGGTTTCTCTTGTTGCAGAGCACGGGCTCTAGGTGCACGGGCTTCAGTAGTTGTGGCACACGGGCTCAGTAGTTGTGGTGCACGGGCTCAGTTGCTCCATGGCGTGTGGGATCTTCCCTTACCAGGGCTTGAACCCATGTCCCCTGCATTGGCAGGCAGATTCTTAACCACTGCGCCACCAGGGAAGTCCTTGTATAGTTTTTATTTCTAGTTCAATTGAGGCTCTGAGGGGGCTCATTACCCATCCCTGGATTTGCTGAATTCTCTGCAACCTTACCACAAAGTGTCCTTTGTTTTAGCCTGCTCTTTGCAGCCTAATCATGTTCTGTTTAATGAGGGAAGCAGGATGGAGTGGCTGGGACTAAGAGAACTCTGAAGTCATGTTCATGAATCTATACTCATTTATTTCTATATGATGAATCCTATCCCTACCCTGAAGCTAACTCAATGTCAACCAGCAAGTTTCCTGTGGGAACCTTCTCTGCCCACAGCCTCTTCCTTCTTGGCCATTCCTTTTTTTAGAGCATGTAATTGAGTGTTGTGTGAACCCTCACCTCAATGTCCATTATGAGGTTTCCTTTGGTCCCAGTTTTCCTAGCATCATCAGCTTCCTCTGTGCCTTCTTCTTTTATATCTCTGCTTCCCTATCCTAGACTCCTTTCCCCAATAAATTTATCAATGCAAACTTAGCCCTCAATGTATTCACAATGACCCCTGAAGACTGACACATTTCTAAGAATCCCTTCTAATGTACTTATCTCAAGTAGTTTTCAAAAATCATTAAGGACACTGGCTCTGTGTTGGAACCCTCACCTCCATCAATTACTGGATATGCAGCTGTGGAGACATTATTTAATCTTTCTGAACCTCAGTTCCTTCATATTAAAATAAAGTTCTATCAGATCATGCAAAAACTTACATAGCACAGTTCTTTGGATATAATAGTCAATAAATGTCATCATTGTTGCCATCGTTACCATCATGATCCTTGGCTCAGCGTGCCTTTGCCTTGCTTCTAATGCCTACTCCAGGTTAGAACACAGCTCCATCATTGCCTCCCCTATGGGGCCTTTCTTGACCTTTCCTACTTCCTCATTTATTAAAGTATTTGTAACATTTAACACACTGCAAAGTGATACTTTATACATATGTTTCTTGTATGTGTATTTCTCCCCACCAAAGTATTTGTGGGTAAAAACATACAAATAAAAATATGTGGACTTCCCTGGTGGCGCAGTGGTTAAGAATCCGCCTGCCAATGCAGGGGACATGGGTTCAAGTCCTGGTCCAGGAAGATCCCACATGCTGCGGAGCAACTAAGCCAGTGTGCCACAACTCCTGAGCCTGCACTCTAGAGCCCATGAGCCACAACTACTGAGGACGCGTGCCACAACTACTGAAGCCCGTGATCCTAGAGCCCGTGCTCCACAACAAGAGAAACCACCGCAATGAGATGCCCTCCCGCCACAACAAAGAGTAACCCCCGCTTGCCGCAACTTGAGAAAGCCCGCGTGCAGCAACAAAGACCCAACACAGCCAAACATAAATATAAATAAAATAAATAAATTTTAAAAATATGTATGTAAAATATCGTATACTTCATATGTATGAGTTTTGCTCCACAATTGTGAGATCTTTAAGAGCAAGAACTTGTTGTGCCTGGCACTTTTTTCTTTCTCATCCTCAAAACAATTCATCGATGTACTTTTGATTTTACCACCTAAATGTATCTCAAATCCAGCTCTCTGGGCTCTTGACCTCTACTGAGATGAATAATTATGATGTTAATTAATGGTTATACAAGGGCTCCCAAATAGGTGTTCATATCCATTTACACAAAAGAAGTTAGGAGGATGGAAAGAGGTAAACTGCCCTAGAATCAAGGGATCCTTAGCTCACGGTTTACCAGCTTCAAAGCCTCCCATAGGAAAGCTTGTTCTGTTCTGTTTAAATAAAAGCTTGTTTATCCATTTCCTAGATGGATAACTCTATTTAATATATAACCCCCCCCCCTTCTTATTCAGCTAAAGTCCATCTTTCAACAACTTATATAATTGCTAGTTCAAATTCTTAAACCATTCTGGATAAGTCTCATCCTTTGTCCTTCTGATATCCCTCCAGACACTTGAAGTCAATGATCTTATCTCCATTTATTCTTCCTTCGAACATGAGCAATGCTGCCAAGTCTATCAGATTGCAGCAGAAATAATTAGAATGGCTGGGGAACTGTAACAGGGAAATATTCCAGGCAAGAACAAAGAGAGTCAGTCTCTTCAGCGGGGGAAATGGAGAGAGGTAAGTGTTACTTGATATGACAGAGGAATCTAAATGAAATGCCATAGGACATCTAATTGGGTGTTCCTTGCTACCTGGTCCTGTTGCCTACCAGGAAGGGGACACTAAATGAAATTAGCAGAGCCAAAATTTAAAGAAGACCAAAGGAAATCCTTCTCTACACAATGTGCAATTATCCACTACTGCAGGATATTATTGAGGCAAATTGAAGCAAAAAGAATTTGGAAAAGGATTAGGTGCTTATATGAATAAGAACAGCTTGTGCAGTTACTAGCAAGAATAATAATTACACGGCCAATTAGTCCCCTGGTGTCAGGGTATGCACTGAGCTCAAGCTGGGGTCAGAGAATGAAGTGCCTATAGAATAGTACAGTAGTATCCAATATCCTAGGTGCATTATCAGATTTTCCTTGACTAACTCTTCTGAAGAATCTAAGGCAAAACACTTCAGTTGGTAAAGTGTGAATTGCTTCAGGTTTGGCTTTTGCAATCTGGGTCAGAAATAGAAATGGCCTCTGAGAAATCTCCCTATGAAGATGTGGTACCAAAATCCTGAAACAACTTTTTAAAAATGGCAGAATGGGAAGGTGCAGGTCTTAGTTGTCTAAGGACCTGGGTTTCTGGTCCTGTTTCACATTAGCTGACTGGCTTGGCAAGATCGCCTACCTTTGTGAACTTCAGTTTCCTCATTTACAAAATGGCAGGCGCTATCCTAGCCTTGTCTATGTAAAATATAACCCTAGTTCCTCAGGCTTCATGCCTAGGTGGGTATCACCAAGAATAAACTGATTTTTAAATTTACATAGAATCAAGGGGCAAACCTACACAGAATACATAAAGGCAGTGAAAAGTTTGTGCTCCAGCTGCCCATGAGAAGAATGTCTGACTCTCACATACGTAACTTGGGGGCCCACGTGTCCTCATTGTTGACAATCACCCCCATCTTCATATGCCACGGAGCGACTGATGCTGACAACTCTCTCACGCAAAGGTCTTAGCTAGCTCTTTGCTCCCAAAGCTCCTACAACCAACCTTTCCTCAAGTCTCTACAACATGAAAGGCCCACCCTTAGATTCATATGTAACCTATGTGGGAAAACTTTTCTGTTTGATTCCCTTGGACAAGTTTCTTCAAGGTGAGGTCAAAGGGCAATGTGTATCTATGGGTAAAGTTCGGGAAGTGGGGACATGCTTTTAGCTTCATGCACTTCCTTCTCTTCATTCTGCCTCCCCACTCAAATGACCAAAAGAATCCGACGAGGGGAGAAATCCAAACCAGAAATGGAAATGAGGAAAGGATTGCACGTGCTCCAAAAAATTGGAAATATTTTGAAAGAAAAAATACAGAGAACACCAAAATGAGAGATGGACAAACTGACCCATAAATGACCACAGGTAAAGGATGTACTGACTTAGGAAATAAATGAATCTCCAGTGAACACCCACTTATCTATATTCCCTAATTTATAAAGGGACTAGAGGAAAAGAATAATTAACAAATGGCACATTTTCATTCTAGTAATGTATCTGGGAAGTATCCATATGGCATATTGGTGTTTATTCTATGTTCTACCCAAAGAATATGGGCACAGTAGTAGAATCTCCCCCAAAACACCACTCCTCAGTTAGAGACATGTTGTCCCAGCTAATATGGGGCTACTGCAAAGAACGTAAAGAAGGAACTTCTATGTCCAAGCTCTCTGGCTCAACCACTGCCCACCAAGCTCTTCTGCACACGTGGATGGATATTCCAACCATCAAGTAAAGCTACAATTTTTCCTTGTACAGTGTTTGTTGGTTTGGTTTATTTTTAAATCTGAATTTAGAAGATTCAAGTGCAGAAACACACAGAGTCTAATATTAAGTAGCTAAGCCTAAGATTCACTTTGGAAAGATGAGAGAAGAGAGAAAGATTTCTGAACAACTGGAAAGCTACAATGGTTCCAGTGAAAAACAAACCAGGGATAAAGAACAGCTGTCCCCTCCACTTCATAAATGTTGTTTCAGAGGTACAGACTTTTTAGATGACTCTAAAAATAAGGCGTCCAGACAGTTAATAACATGTGAGATGTGGGGAGGGGATGAAACTGTGGACACAAGATGTGTTATCCCCTACACCCTGCTCAAAGGCTTTAGCAAGTAAGGGGTCTTCCTCCACCTACTCTCACCAGGCACCAGGCTAACATCATTCTGAAAATAAAACCTAACCAAGATATACATATATATATATATATATATACATATATATATATATATACACACATATATATATACACATATATATATAGACACACACACCTATATATATATATATGTATGTATTTTAAAAAACCCTCTCATAAAATGGAGAAATACTCGTTCAAAATAAATCTAACTTAATGCCATTTAAAAAGAATAACTTATCATAAACATACAGGGATTATTTAGGTGTGCAATGATGTACAATATTAGGGAAACTATTCGTGTAATTTATCAATAAAGAGATCAAAATAGAAGTAGCATTCTCTCAAATGAGGCCAAAATTCAACTGACAAAATTCAACAGACATTAGAGATTAAAAAAAACACTTGGTAATTTATAAAAAGAGTACCACTATCTTAATATGGAAAAAAAGTGTATTTAAAATCACTGTCGACATCGTATTCAAGGTGAAACTATTATGGCATTCCAACTAAAACCTGAAAAAAAGAAAATAATGCTATCAACACTAGGTTATGGAAATTCTAGACATTAAGATTGGGTGAAATCATGTAAGATAAATGGAATACATATATGAAAATTATTAGAAAAGTCAAGGACAAAATTTCATTAACTACTGAAGTACTGTGAATAAGATGATTTATATAATGAGCCTAAGGGAAAATGGAATAATTATTAAATCTTACTAGAGTTTGGTAAGATAACTTGTTACAAAAAAAAAAAAAAAGAGAGAAAAAAATGCCTAGAATCCTGCAAAAACCAGTCAAAAATATGATTTTTAAAAATCATATTCATAGAGCAATCAAAATTAGAATATTCACTGTACTAAACTAAAAATGTGTAGGATACATTTGAAATTGACCTTTAATTAGAGACATAAAAGATGATTTGTAGAAGTGAAAATAATTGCTATTTTTTTAGTAGAAAAGTTCACAACTTTAAATATTTTAATTTTCTCCAAGTTTATTTTAAAATTCTGTATTATTCTTATTCTCAGTGAATCTCAATGGAAATTATGTTTTCTTCATAACTGAACAAAATGATTATAAAAGGGGTAAATGAGAAAGAAAAGTGAAGAAACCTTTCAAGGACAAACAATAGTGAGTAACTTACATTTCCGACCATTCAGAATATGTATAACAATTTAGTTAATAGAATTCTGGTAATGGCTACAGAATAAGCATTCAGATGAATAAAAGAGAAGTGAAATACATGAAGAGGGTTTTGTTTTCGTCAACTGTGACATCAGCTCCTGTCTGTTTAACTGGTCTTTTCACAGTAATAGAACACAAGTAGCCAGGGGAACAGCAAATCGTGGATGTCAAAATTGGTTCCCACCCAAGTCCCTCATCACATACACACAAAGGTTGCCACTGCTAATCCTGAAAGACTGAAAGTCTTATTGCTAAGTAGATTTAAACATGACCTAACACAAAAACTTTCAAGACAGGGCATTAACAGAAAGAATGTCCATCTAAAAGAATCTGGCACGACAGATGGTCGAAGGAAATAGCACTGAGGACCTAACAGTCGGGCGGTATTTTTTGTCAGCCAAGGCCAAAGGGAAACTGCAATGTGTTGTAGAGATTCATTTTCTGACAGTAGACATTACATAAATGCATATGCAGAGACCATTTTGTCTTTCATAGGGATTAAATTAAAGCAAGAATTTACCACATAAATCTAGGTATAAAGGACATTTAGTGACATAGTGCCTCTTTCCTCAAAGTGAAGCCCAGGGATCAGCAGCAATAGCATCACCTGGGGAGGGTTAGAAATGCAGAATACTGGGCCTCATTCCAGACCTCCTGAATCAGAGTCTTCATCCTAACCAGATCCCCAGGTGATTCATATGCATATTCAAACATTGATGTAGTGGACATAATGTCTTCAGCTCTGGTTTTACAATAGGATGTAAATCCTGGTCCTCTATGGGCCAGAGGGATTCCTTAGTGGAGAAGATCAGTAAGGGTTAGTCTATAGTTCTGATACTACCCACTCAGGACCAGGGTCATTTCTTATGGACAGCTGTTGAAGAACAGAACTAGAGAAAAGAATTGCGTGAGGGCAGAAGAGATCTTAGCAAATATTTGAACAGGCCTCTCACATGGAATAAGAAGAAATACAAGTTGTTTGTCATTAAGAGAGGTATGCCTAACACTGATTGCCGGAAACTGAAGATAAAACATTCCCTCGATGTAAGTAAGAATTATCTAACAAATCAGTACAAATGGAATAGCGTATCAGAGGGCTAATGTTACTTCTATTACCCCCACCACTATCTCAACCAGCAGGAATTAATTGCATCCTTATTCTGTTCAGCTGTTTTTGTTCTTAGGTATTTTACCTTTATATAACTGACCTTTTTAAATTGTTGTCAACTCACATGAAATTCAAAGATGTTAGATAATTTATCTAAGGTCAACCAGTTAGCAAGTGGTACAACTAGCATTCAAATCCAAGCCATACTTACTTCCACAATGATTCTGAAATTAGAGATACTGAAGAGGATCTTCATGCATCAGATAAACTAGGGACAACTTAATGCTTCCCAAACCCTACTTGCTAAGTACTGGAGCCATCCTAAGTACTTTTATTAAAATGTAGATTCTAGAGCCTCACTGCTGGAAAGTATATTATAGTTAGGTTGGTGGGGGTGGGTGGGTGGGAGAGGGGTGGAAAACATGCATATTTTGAAAAGTTCCTTGATATTTGGGATAGAGTTTTATTCTGTGCTTCCTCTGATCTAATTTAACACAGGTGTGGGACAAGGGAATGTGATGTACTACACAGCTAATAATTCTTCCCATATCAGTCCCTGGTTGTTACAAATAGTCGAAAGCACCCAGAGCCAAACAATTTCTCTAGAAAAACACATTTTTAAGTGCATTAGGTGTCCAAAAAAAGACAGAGTTGCTTTCAATTTTCTTTATTCTCATAAAGCTCATTAGCCAGAAATTATGCAAAAAATATACATGGAAAAATAGCTAGTCTTTGAATTCTGTCTGCTGAGATGTCTCAATATATGAATGAAGAAAAAAAGAAAACTCATATGAACTTAACAATCTAGTCAGTTTGAAGCCATAAGTGCACAAATCAGTTCAGTGTACTATGATGAAATACTTCCTGAATGGAGGAAGAACATGTTAATACCTAATATATGTTAGAAATGAACAGTGTTTTAATATTATAATCATCACCAGGAGACCTTCAAGATGGCAGAGAAGTGAGGTGTGGAGATCACTTTCCTCCCCACAAATACATCAGAAATACATATACATGTAGAATAACTCCTACAGAACACCTACTGAATGCTGGCAGAAGACCTCAGACTTCCCACAAGACAAGAAACTCCCCACGTACCTGGGTAGGGAAAAAGAGAAAAGAAAAAACAGAGACAAAAGAATAGGGATGGGACCTGCACCTCTGGGAGGGAGCTGTGAAGGAGGAAAAGTTTCCACACACTAGCAAGCCCCTTCACTGGCAAAGACAGGGGGTGGGGGGTGTGGGGGGGGAAGCTTCAGAGCCAGGGAGGAGAGCGCAGTAACAGGGGTGCAGAGGGCAAAGCAGAGAGATTCCCTCACAGAGGACCGGTGCTGACCAGCACTCACCAGCCTGAGAGGCTTGTCTGCTCACCTGCCAGGGCGGGCAGGGGTTGGGAGCTGAGGCTCAGGCTTCAGAAGTCAGATCCCAGGGAGAGGACTGGGCTTGGCTGCGTGAACACAGCCTGAAGGGGGCTAGTGCACCACAGCTAGCTGGAAGGGAGTCTGGGAAAAAGTCTGGACCTGCCTAAGAGGCAAGAGGCCATTGTTTAGGGGTGCATGAGGAGAGGGGATTCAGAGCACCGCCTAAATGAGTTCCAGAGATGGGCGTGAGCTGTGGCTATCAGCATGGACACCAGAGACGGGCATGAGATGCTAAGGCTGCTGCTGCAGCCACCAAGAAACCTGTGTGCAAGCACAGGTCACTATCTACATCTCCCCTCCCGGGAGCCTGTACAGTCCACCACTGCCAGGGTCCCGTGATCCAGGGACAACTTCCCCGGGAGAACACACGGCGCACCTCAGGCTGCTGCAACATTATGCTGGCCTCTGCAGCTGCAGGCTTGCCCCACATACCCTACACCTCCCTCCCACCGGCCTGAGTGAGCCAGAGCCCCCGAATCAGCTGCTCCTTTAACCACCTCCTGTCTGGGCGGGGAACAGACGCCCTCAGGCGAACTACACGCAGAGGCAGGGCCAAATCCAAAGCTGAACCCCAGGAGCTATGCGAACAAAGAAGAGAAAGGGAAATTTCTCCCAACAGCCTCAGGAACAGCAGATTAAATCTTCACAATCAACTTGATGTACCCTGCATCTGTGGAATACCTGAATAGACAATGAATCATCCCAAAATTGAGGCGCTGGACTTTGGGAGCAAAGACATATGTATTTTTTTACTTTTTCTCTTTTTGTGAGTGTGCATGTGTATGCTTCTTTGCGTGATTTTGTCTGTATAGCTTTGCTTTAACCATTTGTGCTAGGGTTCTGTGTATCCGTTTTTTTTGGTTTGTGGGTTTCTTGTTTTTTTGGTTTTTTGTTTTTTTAGTATACTTTTTAGCACTTGTTATTATTGGTGGATTTGTTTTTTGGTTTGGTTGCTCTCTTCTTACTTTCTTCCTTTTTTTTGCTTTTTTTAAAATTACTTTTTAATTTTTTTTATTTTTAATAATTATATTTTATTTTAATAATTTTTTTCCCTTTCTCTCTTGCTTTCTTGCTTTCTTTTATCCCTTTTCTTCTGAACCATGTGGCCAAAAGGGTCTTGGTGCTTCGGCTGGGTATCAGGCCTGTGCCTCAGACGTGGGAGAGATGAGTTCAGGACATTGGTCCACCAGAGACCTCCCAGCTCCACATAATATCAAATGGTGAAAGCTCTCCGAGAGATCTCCATCTCAACACTAAGACCCAGCTCCACTCAACGAGCAGCAAGCTACAGTGCTGGACACCCTATGCCAAACAACTAGCAAGACAGGAACACAAACCTACCCATTAGCAAAGAGGCTGGTTAAAATCATAACAAGGTCACAGACACCCCAAAACACGACACTGGATGCAGTACTGACAGCCAGAAAGACAAGATCCAGCCTCATCCACCAGAACACAGGCATCAGTTCCCTCCACCAGGAACCCTACACAACCCACTGAACTAAACTTAGCCCCTGGGGGCAGACACCAAAAACAACAGGAACTATGAAACTTCAGCCTGTGAAAGGAAACCCCAAACACAGTAAGTTAAGCAAAATGAGAAGACAGAGAAAAACAGCAGATGAAGGAGCAGGGTAAAAACCCACCAGACCAAACAAATGAAGAGGAAATAGGAAGTCTACCTGAAAAAGAATTCAGAGTAATGATAGGAAAGATGATCCAAAATCTTGGAAAAATAATGGAGAAAATACAAGAAACGTTTAAATAGGACCTAAAAGAACTAAAGAGCAAACAAACAATGATGAAAAACACAATAAATGAAATAAAAAATTCTCTAGAAGGAATCAATACAAAATAACTGAAGCAAAAGAATGGATAAGTGACCTGGAAGATAAAACTGTGGAAATAACAACTGCAGAGCAGAATAAAGAAAAAAGAATGAAAAGAATTGAGGACAGTCCCAGACACCTCTGGAACAACATTAAACGCATCAACATTCGAATTATAGGGGTCAAAGAAGAAGAGAAAAAGAAAGGGACTGAGAAAATATTTGAAGAGATTATAGCTGAAAATTTCCCTAATATGGAAAAGGAAATAATAAATCAAATCCAGGAAGCACAGAGTGTCCCATATAGGACAAATCCAAGGAGAAACATGCCAAGACACATATTAATCAAACTATCAAAAATTAAATACAACGAAAAATTATTAAAAGAAGCATAGCACAAGCCTCTTAGATAGCCTCATGCACCAGAGGGCAGACAGCAAAAGCAAGAAGAACTACAATCCTGCAGCCTGTGGAACAAAAACCACATTCACAGAAAAACAGATGAGATGAAAAGGCAGAAGGCTATGTACCAGATGAAGGAACAAGATAAAACCCAAGAAAAACAACTAAATGAAATGGAGTTAGGCAATCTTCCAGAAAAAGAATTCAGAATAATGATAGTGAAGATGATCCAGGACCTTGGAAAAAGAATGGAGGCAAAGATCAAGATGATGTAAGAAATGTATAACAAAGATGTAGAAGAATTAAAGAACAAACAAACAGAGATGAACAATAAAATAACTGAAATGAAAAATACACTAGAAGGAATCAATAGCAGAATAACTGAGGCAGAAGAATGGATAAGTGACCGGGAAGACAAAATGGTGGAATTCACTGCTGCGGAAAAGAATAAAGAAAAAAGAATGAAAAGAAATGAATAGAGCCAAAGAGACCTCTGGGACAACATTAAATGCAACAACATTTGCATTACAGGTGTCCCAGAAGGAGAAGAGAAAGAGAAAGGGCCCGAGAAAATATTTGAAGAGATTATCGTCTAAAACTTCCCTAACATGGGAAAGGAAATAGCCACACAAGTCCAGGAAGTGCAGAGAGTCCCATACAGGATAAACCCAAGGAGAAACACACAGGAACAAGACAAGGATGTCCTGATCTTGAGGGGGAAAAAACGGAGCTGGAGGAATCAAACTTCCTGACTTCAGACTATACTACAAAGCTACAGTAATCAAGACAATATGGTACTGGCACAGAAACAGAAATATAGATCAATGGAACAGGATAGAAAGCCCAGAGATAAACCCATGCACCTACTGTCAACTAATTTATGACAAAGGAGGCAAGGATATACAATGGAGAAAAGACAATCTCTTCATTAAGTGGTGCTGGGAAAACTGGACAGCTACATGTAAAATAATGAAATTAGAACACTCCCTAACACCATACACAAAAATAAACTCAAAATGGATTAGAGACCTAAATGTAAGACCGGACACTATAAAACTCTTATAGGAAAACAAAGGAGGAACACTCTTTGACATAAATCACAGAAAGATCTTTTTTGATCCACCTCTTAGAGTAATGGAAATAAAAACAAAAATAAACAAATGGGACCTAATGAAACTTCAAAGCTTTTGCACAGCAAAGGAAACCATAAACAGGACAAAAAGACAACCCTCAGAAAAAGACAACCCTCAGAAAACTGGGCAGAAGACCTAAACAGACATTTCTCCAAAGAAGACATACAGATGGCCAAAAAGCACATGAGAATCTCCTCAACATCACTAATTATTAGAGAAATGCAAATCAAAACTACAATGAGGTATCACCTCACATCAGTTAGAATGGACATCATCAGAAAATCTACAAACAATAAATGCTGGAGAGGGTAGGGAGAAAAGGCAACCCTCTTGCACTGTTGGTGGGAATGTAAATTGATACAGCTACTATGGAGAACAGTAAGGAAGTTCTGTAAAAAACTAAAAATAGAATTACCATATGACCCAGCAATCCCACTACTGGGCATTTACCCAGAGAAACCATAATTCAAAAAGACACATGAACCCCAATGTTCAATGCAGCACTATTTACAATAGCCAGGTCATGGAAGCAACCTAAATGCCCACTGACAGACGAATGGATAAAGAAGAAGTGGTATATATATACAATGGAATATTACTCAGCCATAAAAAGGAATGAAATTGGGTCATTTGTAGAGACGTGGATGCATCTACAGACTATCATACAGAGTGAAGTAAGTGAGAAAGAGAAAAACAAATATCGTATATTAACGCATATATCTGGAACCCAGAAAAACTGTACAGATGAACAGGTTTGCAGAGCAGAAACTGAGACACAGATGTAGAGAACAAATGTATGGACACCAAGGGGGGAAAGTGGCAGGGAGTGGGGCTGGTGGTGTGATGAATTGGGAGATTGGGATTGACATGTATACACTGATGTGTATAAAATGGATGATTAATAAGAAAATAAATAAATAAATAAACATTAAAGAAAAAAAAAAAAAGCAGCACAGGAAAAAGAACAAATAACATACAAGGGAATCCCCATAACGTTAACAGCTGATCTCAAGCCAGAAGAGTGGCAGGACATATTTAAAGTGATAAAAGGGAAAAACTTATAACCAAGATTTCTCCACCCAGCAAGGATCTCATTCAGATTCGAAGGAGATGTTAAAACTATTAAAGACAAGCAAAAGCTAAGAGAATTCATTACCACCAAACCAGCTTTACAACAACTGCTAAAGGAACTTCTCTAGGCAGGACACACAGGAGGAGGAAAAGACCTACAATGACAAACCTAAAACAGTTAAGAAAATGGTAATAGGAACACACACATCAATAACTACCTTAAATGTAAATGGATTAAATGCTCCAACCAAAAGACATAGACTGGCTGAATGGATACAAAAACACGACCTGTATATATGCTGTCTACAAGAGACCCACTTCAGACCTAGGGACACATACAGACTGAAAGTGAGGGGATGGAAAAAGTTATTCCATGCAAATGGAAATCAAAAGAAAGTTGGAGTAGCAATTCTCATATCAGAAAAAAATAGACTTTAAAATAAAGACTATTACAAGAGACAAAGAAGGACACTACATGATCATCAAGGGATCAATCTAAGAAGAATATATA
Source organism: Balaenoptera musculus (assembly GCF_009873245.2). NCBI lineage: Eukaryota > Metazoa > Chordata > Mammalia > Artiodactyla > Balaenopteridae > Balaenoptera > Balaenoptera musculus. Next base: position 128,073,874 of record NC_045787.1, read on the forward strand.
ACAATTGTAATTATTTATGCACCCAACATAGGAGTGCCTCAATAAATAACGCAAATGCTAACAGCCATAAAAGGCAAAATCGACAGTACCACAATAATAGTAGGGGACTTTAACACCCCACTTTTACCAATGGATAGATCAACCAAAATGAAAGTAAATAAGGAAACATAAGCTTTAAATGACACATTAAACAAGATGAAGTTAATTCATATTTATAGCACATTCCATCTAAAAACAACAGAATACACTTTCTTCTCAAGTGCTCATGGAACATTCTCCAGGATAGATCACATCTTTGATCACAAATCAAGCCTTGGTAAATTTAAGAAAATTGAAATAGTATGAAGTAAATATCCTGACCACAATGCTATGAGACTAGATATCAATTACATGAAAAAAATCTGTAAAATATACAAACACATGGAGGTTAATGAATACAGTACTAAATAACCAAAAGATCACTGAAGAAATCAAAGAGGAAATCAAAAAATTCCTAGAAACAAATGACAATGGAAATACGATGACCCATAACCTATGGGATACAGCAAAAGCAGTTCTAAGAGGGAATTTTATAGCAATCCAACCCTATCTCAAGAAACAAGAAACATCTCAAATAAACAACCTAACCTTACATCTAAAGCAATTAGAGAAAGAAGAACAAAAACCCCCAAAGTTAGCAGAAGGAAAGAAATCATAAACCTCAGATGAGAAATAAATGAAAAAGAAATGCAGGAAACAAGAGCAAAGATCAATAAAACTAAAAGCTGGTTCTTTGAGAAAATAAACGAAATTGATAAACCATTAGCCAGACTCATCAAGAAAAAAAGGGAGAAGACTCAAATCAATAGAATCAGAAATGAAAAAAGAGAAGTAACAACTGCCACTGCTGAAATACAAAGGATCATAAGCAATTACTACAAGCAACTATATGCCAATAAAATGGACAACCTGGAAGAGATGGACAAATTCTTAGAAAAGCACAACCTTCCAAGACTGAACCAGTACGAAACAGAAAACATAAACAGACCAATCACAAGGAGTGAAATTGAGACTGTGATTAAAAATCTTCCAACAAACAAAAGCCTAGAACTAGATGGCTTCACAGGTGAATTTTGCCAAACATTTAGAGAAGAGCTAACACCTATCCTTCTCAAACTCTCCCAAAATATAGCAGAGGGAGGAATACTCCCAAATTCATTCTATGAGGCCACCATTACCCTGGTACCAAAACCAGACAAAGGTGTCACAAAGAAAGAAAACTACAGGCCAATATCACTGATGAATATAGATGCAAAACTCCTCAACAAAATACTAGCAAACAGAATCCAACAGCACATTAAAAGGATCATACACCATGATCAAGTGGGGTTTATTCCAGGAATGCAAGGATTCTTCAATATATGCAAATCAATCAACGTGATACACCATATTAACAAATTGAAGGAGAAAAACCATATGATCATCTCAATAGATGCAGAGAAAGCTTTCGACAAAATCCAAAACCGATTTATGATAAAAACCTTCCAAAAAGTAGGCAAAGAGGGAACTTACCTCAACATAATAAAGGCCATATATGACAAACCCACAGAAAACATCGTTCTCAGTGGTGAAACACTGAAACCATTTTCACTAAGATCAGGAACAAGACAAGGTTGCCCACTCTCACCACTATTATTCTACGTAGTTTTGGAAGTTTTAGCCACAGCAATCAGAGAGAAAAAGAAATAAAAGTAATACAAATTGGAAAAGAAGAAGTAAAGTTGTCACTGTTTGCAGATGACATGATACTCTACATACAGAATCCTAAAGATGCTACCAGAAAGCTACTAGGACTAATCCATGAATTTGGTAAAGTAGCAGGATATAAAATTAATGCACAGAAATCTCTTGGATCCCTATACATTAATGATGAAAAATCTGAAAGAGAAATTAAGGAAACACTCACATTTAGCATTGCAACAAAAAGAATAAAATACCTAGGAATACCTAGTAATGAACCTACCTAAGGAGACAAAAGACCTGCATGCAGAAAACTATAAGACACTGATGAAAGATATTAAAGATGATACAAACAGATGGAGAGATTTACCATGTGCTTGGACTGGAAGAATCAACATTGTGAAAATAAGTATACTACCCAAAGCAATCTACAGATTCAATACAATCCCTATCAAACTACCAATGGCATTTTTCACAGAACTAGAACAAAAATACCACAATTTGTATGGAAACATAAAAGACCCTGAACAGCCAAAGCAATCTTGAGAAAGAAGAACAGAGCTGGAGGAATCAAACTCCCTGACTTCAGACAATACTACAAAGCTACAGTAATCAAGACAGTATGGTACAGGCACAAAAACAGAAACATAGATAAATGGAATAGGACAGAAAGCCCAGAGATAAACCCATGCACCTATGGTCACCTTATTTTTGATAAAAGAGACAAGAATATACAATGGAGAAAAGACAGTCTTTTCAGTAAGTGGTGCTGGGAAAAATGTACAGCTCCATGTAAAAGAATGAAATTAGAACACTCCCTAACACCATACACAAAGTAAACTCAAAATGGATTAAAGACCTAAATGTAAGGCCAAACACTATAAAACTCTCAGAGGGAAACATAGGCAGAACACTCTATGACCTAAATCACAGCAAGATCCTTTTTGACCCACCTCCTAGAGAAATGGAAATAAAAACAAAAATAAACAAATGGGACCTAATGAAACTTAAAATCTTTTGCACAGCAAAGGAAACCATAAACAAGATGAAAAGACAACCCTCAGAATGGGAGACATTATTTGCAAATGAAGCAACTGACAAAGGATTAATCTCCAAAATTTACAAGCAGCTCATGCAGCTCAATATCAGAAAAACAAACAACCCAATCCAAAAATCAGCAGAAGACCTAAATAGACAGTTTTTCCAAAGCAGATATACAGATAGCCAAAAAACACTTGAAAGAATGCTCAACATCAGTAATCATTAGAGAAATGCACATCAAAACTAAAATGAGGTATCACCTCACACTGGTCAGAATGGCCATCATCAAAAAATCTACAAACAATAAATGCTGGAGAGGGTGTGGAGAAAAGGGAACCCTCTTGCACTGTTGGTGGGAACGTAAGTTGATACAACCACTACAGAGAACAGTATGTAGGTTCCTTAAAAAACTACAATATGACCCAGCAATCCCACTACCGGGCATATACCCTGAGAAAACCATAATTCAAAAAGAGTCATGTACCACAATGTTCATTGCAGCTCTATGTACAATAGCCGGGACATGGAAGCAACCTAAGTGTCCTTCGACAGATGAATGGATAAAGAAGATGTGGCATATATATACAATGGAATTTTACTCAGCCATATAAAGAAATGAAATTGAGTAATTTGTAATGAGGTGGATGGACCTAGAGTCTGTCACACAGAGTGTTGTAAGTCAGAAAGAGAAAAACAAACACCGTATGCTAACACATATATATGGAATCTAAAAAAAAAAAAAAAATTGGTTATGAAGAACCTAGGGGCAGGATAGCAATAAAGATGCAGATGTAGAGAATGGACTTGAGAACACAGTGTGGGGGGAAAGGTAAGCTGGGACAAAGTGAGAGAGTGGCATAGACTAATATATACTACCAAATGTAAAATTGATAGCTAGTGGGAAGCAGCCACGTAACACAGGGAGATCAGCTCGGTGCTTTGTGACCACTTAGAGGGGTGGGATAGGGAGGGTTGGAGGGAGACGCAAGAGGGAGGAGATATGGGGATATATGTATGTGTATAGCTGATTCACTTTGTTATAAAGCAGAAGCTAACACACCATTGTAAAGGAATTATACTCCAGTAAAGATGTAAAAATAAAAAAAAAATCATCACCTACAACCAGTTTCATTTTCTACTCAAAGGAAGATTGTTTCTCTCTAGACAAATGTTATCTTTTCTTGTACATGATCAACAACATCATCACCCTGAATAACTTCTCATTGAAAATAGGTACAGTGGAAAAAATAGAAATATTTTTAAAAGATAGACCTCTATTAAATTTCATTTCCATCACCTATTAACTATCTATATACTTGGACAATTTCCTTAATTTCTTTGGGAGGTTAGAATAATAGTTCTTCCTCAAATAAATGTTTTGACCTTCATATGTAATTTATGTAAAATATTTTTTATAGCACTTAGCACACTGTAACCATTCAGCAAGTGCCATTTTTCAAATTCCCCCTTTTGGCTAGAGCGGTGGAAAAATGGGAGGATGTCTCTCATGTATGGTACCCAGACCCTCCAAATAAACGCTGCTTTGTAAAGAGGCTTCCTGTCTTGAGCCAACAGAATGGTCCTCTAGTCCTTGAATTATGCATAAGACAGTTTGAATTCAGGTACGAATGTCATGTGAATCTAAGAATGGGCTTGGTTTTTAATGCTTGGGGAGAGGTGCAGGGTACTTGTACATATGAGGTCTATAGTGCCTGGCCTCTCTTAACAAGAGTCATGGGTGTACATTTAAGCCTCATAAAGGAAAGCTTTTTGGCCCTCTAACATCCTGATGGAGGAAGGTACATACACTTCAGTCTGTGCTAAAGCACCAAATAGAACTTGTGGACAAAACTGCCATCTTTGCTATGAGTGGACGAGGTGGCCCAGCATCCTGGGGGACCTGAGTTTTGTGGAACGATGCCTACTTCTTCCCACTGCACACATTACTCTCTTGGAGTGGTAAGAACATGACCCATATTCTCCCCTGAGTTCAAGGCCCTCCTTTTCCTTCCACTGGGTCTGTAATTGGCAGGAATTATCATTACGATTTATTTTTTAAAAATTCTTGTCTAGAGAATCTTGTATTCCATGTGAGAACCCACTCAGTTATAGGAAGAGAGTTAATTCTTAGTTTCAAACTTGGAACTACAAAATGTGTCTCTAACTCACCTGAAATATCACCAAAGCAAATTTACGTGGCTCTGTGAGCAAAAGCAAAAACATCAAACAATGTCTGCCCCAAAGCAGTCTTTGCCCCACACTCCCCAGTGTGTGCTTGGCCCTGCATGTTGGAAGAGAACCCAGTCTCCAGCAAGCCTGGTTTGCTCCTTTAGCTCAGGAAATGGCCCATTTTCTCCCCATGATTTTACACTGAGGGGCTGAATCCCTTGTTTCTTGGGGCCCTTTCAGACCTGACTGTGCATGGGCCAATAATTCCATTAGTTTTTTTCCATTTGTTAACATTTTTGATGAACTTGGACTGTCATTTGTTACCATCTCATCACCCTTTCTCCCACTTAACTTAGCCTTATAAATCAGTGAATCTCTAAATCCAGCTCTTATTCTTTTGTTCAATTCCAAGTTGGCTTGAACACTCCTAGGTAAGTAAGTTCAAGGACAGGGCTGCAGATCAGATGTCCCTGGGCATATGATAAGAAAGCATGCCCTTTTCCCATGACATATGGTTGGAGCTGAGCCCCTACCACTCCATCTCCTGGATATAGGTAGTGATAACTTGCACAAGATATGCTGGGGACCTGTCAAAGAGTATTAGAAACATAAATGTGGGTGAATCTCCTTAGAAGACCAACTTCACTGTCCTCAATTTGAGTAAGCCCTGAGCCATCAATACTACTTGGGAACTGCTCTTAAATATTTAAACTACCTAATGCAAGTGAGAAGGGCTCACTTTTTGTTTGTTTGTTTGTTAACCCTGCATGCTTCCTAATCAGCCTTAGAATTAAGGCTTACAACTAGAATCTGTTTCACTTACTCAGAAAATATATATTGAGTGCTGACTGATGCAAACACTGTGTAAGACATTTTACATTCATTAACCTGTTTAATATTCCTAAGCACTCTACTTTGTAGATAGTATTGTCATCTTTACAGATGAGGAAACAAAGATGTGGAGAGGTTAAAGAGCTTGTCCATGTTTGCTCAGCTAGTGGATGGCAGATCTGGAATATGAACTAAAAGCCTGTGGTTTTTCTAGAATATTAAATTGCTCTACTAGAAATTTCATTTTCAGTCTATAGGAGTTAGATGTATTAAAAGCCCCTTTTAAAAAATTTCAGGGACTTCCCTTGTGCTCCAGTGGGTAAGACTCTGTGCTCCCAATGCAGGGGGCCCAGGTTTGATCCTTGGTTGGGGAACTAGATCCTGCATGCATGCTGCAACTAAGAAACGTGTATGCCGCAACTAAGAAGCCCACATGCCACAACTAAAGATCCTGCATGCCACAACTAAGACCTGGCGCAGCCAAAATAAAAAAATATATATATATTCAAAGCTCATGGGTTCTTCCTTATTCATATGATATGTTTTTTAATTGAAGTATAGTTGATTTACAATATTATATTAGTTTCAGGTATACAACATAGTCATTCACTATTTTTATAGGTTATACTCCACTTAAAGTTATTACAAAATAATGGCTGTATTTCCCTGTGCTATACAATGTATCTTTGTTGCTTATCTATTTTATACATAGTTTGTATCTTTTAATCCCCTATCCCGCTTTGCTCCTTCCCCCTTTTCCTCTCCCTTCTGGTAACTACTAGTTTGTTCTGTGTATCTGGCAATCTGTTTCTATTTTGTTACATACATTTGTTTGTTTTATCTTTTTTAGATTCCACATATAAGTGATAAAAGAGAGTATTTGTCTTTCTCCGACTTATTTCATGAAGCCTAATACCATCTAAGTTCATCCACATTTTTGCAAATAGCAGAATTTCATTCTTTTTTTATGGCTGAGTAATATTCCACTATGTATATATACCACGTCTTCTTTGTCCATTCATCTGTTGATGGGTACTTGGGTTGTTTCCATATCCTGGCTATTGCAAATAATACTGCTATGAACATTGGGGTGCATGTATCTTTCCCAATTAGTGTGTTCATATTTTTCAAATATATACCCAGCAGTGGGATTACTGGATCATGAGGCAGTTCTATATTTAGTTTTTCGAGGAACCTCCATATTGTTTTCCACAGTGGCTGCACCAATTTACATTCCCACTGACAGCGTACAAGGGTTCCCTTTTCACCACATCCTTGCCAGCATTCGTTATTTGTGGGCTTTTTCATTACAGTCATTCTGACATGTGTTAGATGATATCTCATTGTGGTTTTGATTTGCATTTCTCTGATGATTAGTGACGCTGAGGATCTTTTCACGTGCTTATTAACTATTTGCATGGTTTCTTTGGGAAAATGTGTATTCATGTCTTCTGCCCATTTTTTAATTGGGTTGTTTTTTGATATTGAGTTGTACATTGTTGCTTTATAATGGTGAGGGAATTTCTGAAAGAGGGAAGAACATGTAAAATAATCAAGGAAGGAAATATGAAAGATATGATCAGGTCACAGTGTGTAATTCAGGTTAATCAGCACATAGAATACGTGAGCAGAGGGCTTTTCCTTGCAGATGACTGAAATGTCCATAGTGAGAAGAGAGTGAGAAACCATCAGAGTAGCAGTGAGAAGGGGAAGCAGAAGAGTAAACAACCATTGTTTAGTGGAAGGCAGAAGGATGGTACAGGTCAAGCTGTCATTTTTTTCTGGCTACTTTTGACTTTTTTATCATTGCAATTTCACTATGACGTATCCAGAAATACATTTCTTTTCTTATTCCTTTTTAAGATTTGGCTTTAGATTCACTGGTATTCTTGAATCTGTGGTTTGATGTTTTTCATGGCATACAGAAATATTTTAAGCCATTAGCTTTTCAAATACTGCCCTTACCCCATTCCCTCCCTCCCTTGAAGTCCAAGTAAACTTCCATTAGACACCTCCTTCTGTGCTCCCTATCTCTTAACAATCTTTGATGTTTTCTATCATTTTCTTCTGTGTTCCCTATCTCTTAAGAATCTTTGATTTTTTTTTATCATTTTGTCTCTCTCTGCTGCATTCTGGATAGTTTATTCTTATTCATCCATTAATTCTCTCTTCAGCTGCATCTAACGTTTTGTTAATCTCATCTACTTAATTTGGAATTTCAGGTGTAGGTTCTATTTTTAGCTTTTATTTAATTAAAAAGTCTGCAATAGTACTAGTTGTAATTTCTTCTCTTTAGATACTCTCAAGCTTGTATTTTTTAGATTAAATATACTAAGTTTAGCCATTTTATAATCTGTATTTGACAATTTTACTACCTGAAGTTATGGGGACTCAGTCTCTACAGCTACTGTTTCTGCTGGTTTCTACCCTTGGGCGGTTTATTGTTTCGGGCGTTTGCTTATCTGAGACTGCAGCTTGGTTATTGGCTTTGAAATTTTATTTTTTATTTTCAGGGATTTCTTAGGACCTAGAATGAGGAAACATTCCTCCAGAGAGAATTTTTGCCTCTTTTAGTCTGGAACCTGGAGACTGAAAATGGGTAAAGATTTTAAACTGAATACAAGGTTTGAGGGGTTTTGCAGTCATATTTATAATGTAAAGTTGGACTGAAATTTCACTAAAGAACTAGAATATAATGTCCTACCTGCCAGATATGTGCCATCTTCCTGTTTACATCAAACCTGAATCATTCATCCAAGGCAATGATCACTCTAGCCCCAGAAGGGTAGGTTGAGGAGAATGGTTTACTCTGGTTTGCCTTCACCTAGATTCATGTGCACGTAGTGCATATTAGACTACCCACCTTAGGCTAGTTTTGAGCTTCTACTTTATCACTCCCAAAGGTATCAAACACAAGCTCTTTTTCTTCAACTCTGCTATTTCTTCTGGATCGGCAAATGCCATCAATGTAAAATGAGCTTACAGGCTTTTCTTACTATTCTGAGATCCTGTAATTTCCTGGACCTTGACATGGTAATTCCCCATTATCTTTTAGCTTTATAGTGGATTTGAGGAGAATTTTAATATATATTTTGTCCAGTGTTATTAGTAGTTTTTTGGGCAATGTGGGCAACATGGTTTGGAGAATCTAGCTCATTATTCCTAGAAGTAGATAATGGAAGGACAACGGAGCTACAAATAATTCAATGATTGTTCAGAGAAGATTTTTTTCATCCTATTCAAAAAACACATTATTTGAGAAAAAGGCAATAATAAGAGGGACCACAGAAAGCATTTGTACTCGTATTAGCTCTGTTTTATGAATGAGGCCCTTTAGGCACAGAAGTTAAGCTAACTTCCTGAGATTACCCAGCTAGTGAACAGTCAAGCCAGGATAAAAATCCAGGCAGACTATCCACTGAGCCCACGTTCTTAACCATGACAAAAGCATGATACTTTTTGGCTCCATCCAGGCAGTGATATGGAAATTGCTTTATTTCATAGACTGTCTTGATACATCACTCTATTACCTGGCCCTAACTTACTTGGTTTCATCTTTAGATATTTCCTTGACCAACTTTGTGTTTTTACTATTCTTCTCCTTTCAGTGTCATGGTTGCCTGAATTGGTGTATGCCTTAGTTTCTTCTACTTAGACTCCTTTTATACCTCACTCAATTTCACCTATCCAAATATGTTCATTCTTCAAGTACCAGTATAAAATACCACCTCTCTAAGCCTCCCAGTGTATAAAACACCAGACACTTGGCTAATTTCATCCATCGTATCAGTGTTATTTTAAAGTGAAGAAACTGAGTCTCTGATGAGTTAAACAACTTTGTTATCCCCAAACTGGTATACAGTCAGGCAGGATTTGATTCCTTATTTCTTTGCCTCCAAAGCCTGTGTTCCTAACCATTATCCTATATGTTTCTCCTGTCTCTGAGTATAAATGCCCTTGTATGAACTTTCTGAGGTTCTTTTCACTTTATACCTTGTAGGAGCATTCTTTCAGGACATGTCTTATCTTTTCCACTGTACAATAAACACCTTGGGACCCAGGATTATATCTCATACAGTAAGACTAGCATGATGTTTGTACATAATAAGTGCACAATCTGTCTCTTGATGGCTGGATAGACTGTTGAATATAAGGAGGACTATTTCCCCACTGACTTAAATTTGGCTTATTTTTTGAGAGTTTTCACCAATGTTTAATATCTCCTGTGCTTAACTACTTTATTCATATATTACTCTTGGTGAGATGTTCCATATTAGCTTGATGTGAATGGATTTCTGAAAAGACCTTCATTGGGGTTTTAATTACTGATTGTGAGATAAGCCCTGATTAGCAAATAATGTTCTAAAAATTACAAAGACACTGCCATTGGTTATTGGGCACTTGGAAGGAGCCCATGAAACTTATACAAAAATTGCTGGTGTTTAATGAATAGTGGGAAAACAATTTTAGGTCATCCTTTCAGGTATCAATTGGTTATCAATTTAAAGTCTTTAAAAAAATGTTTGGTAACTGGCCAAATGCTGCAAGAAGCCACACAGCTTACAAGCAAATTGGGAATGAATGCAGGTAAGGACACAGACTAGGAGCAGTGCAGAAAAGAAGATCATTCTCTCTTGCTTCACTTGTTCCATTGTATCCATCATTATGTTAATCCTGCTGGTAGTGCTCATCATAAACAGGTGAAACTAATTACCCAATAGGGAGCCATAGACCACTGGCCTCTAAATTTATTTATAAAACCTTATGAGGTATCCTTTGAAACAGGAACTTGGTCTCATTAACACATGAGAGTGATGTGCTTATTAAATTGGAAATATAACCATTTGGAGAGACATTTATTTTAACACACTACTTCTTATCTTGGATGCAAAGGTAACCCCCACCTTTAATGTTTAAAACCTCCAGTGAGACTCTGGAGGATTAAAGGGTTCGTATGCTCCCCACGGCTGCACTGCAGAGTCAAAGGCTCCCGGTGATGTGCCCCAAACAACTGGGCTGCACTGCTGACCCTGTGCAGATTGAGAGGTTTGGGGGTTTCTTCTCCATTCTGAGCCTTAGGTTCCTCATCTTTAAAAAGAAGAATTTGGGCCCAATAATCTCTAAGGTTCATTCCAGTTCTAAAATTTGTGACAACATGGTACATGGCACATTTTAATCAACAGGCAGTTCTTTTGCTGCTCTTCTATAATAAACTCTTGTCATAATAAACTTCAGACCCCTTTGTGACTAAGTAAATGACCTTCAGGCAGAGCTGAAAATGTCGAAAGACAAATGTATAGATGCAAACTCTTATATGACCAGGCAAACTTTTGAGGACTGTGATGGAATTAAGAGTGATAGACTTAGGGGTGCAAATGATGGTGACAATGAAGATGACTAACATTTGGTGAATTTTTACTATACTCCAGGCATGGCTCTTAGCATTTTGGAGATAGTATTTTTATTGATTTCCCAGACAGTCCTAAGACACTAGCACTATAACCACCCTCATAATACAGGTGAGGGAACTGAAGCACAGAGAAGTTAGATAATTATCTTAAATTCACACAGCCGCAGAGGGCAGAGTCTGGATTTGAATCCAGGGAGTCTAGCTTCAAACAGTGCTCTCTTCATCAGGTCAATTTTCTGCCTCTTTAAAGGTAAGTGTTGTTTGAAACAATGTGAGACTTTTGATGGTATTAAGAGGCTATTATGATTGTGCCAATGTTTTCTTAGGTCAGTCTCCCAAGGCAATAGAAATAAAAACAAAAACAAACAAATGTGACCTAATCAAACCTACAGGCTTTTGCACAGCAAAGGAAACCATAAACACACACACACACACACACACACACACACACAAACAAAAAAAACAAAAAAACGAAAAGACAACCTATGGAATGGGAGGAAATATTTGCAAATGATGTGACAGACAAGGGCTTAATCTCTGAAATATACAAACAGCTCATACAGTTCAACAACAATGAAAAAACAAATAACCCAATTGAAAAATGGGCAGAAGACCTTAATAGACATTTCTCCAAAGAAGACATACAGATGGCCAGTAGGCACATGGAAAGATGCTCAACATCACTAATTATCAGAGAAATGCAAATCAAAACTGCAATAAGGTACCACCCCACACCAGTCAGAATGGTCATCATTAAAAAGTCTACAAATAACAAATGCTGGAGAGGGTGTGGAGAAAAGGGAACCCTTCTACACTGTTGGTGGGAATGTAAGTTGGTACAGCCACATGGAAAACAGTACAGAAGTTTCTTAGAAAATGAAAAATAGAATTACCATATGATCCAGATATCTGACTACTGGGAATATACCTGGACCAAACTATACTTTAGAAAGATACATGCACCCCTATGTTCATAGCAGCACTATTTACAATAGCCAAAACATGGAAACAACCTAAATATCCACTGACAGATGAATGGATAAAGAAGATGTGGTACATATATACAGTGGAACACTACTCAGCCATAAAAAAGAACAAAATAATGCCATTTGTAGCAACATGGATACAACTAGAGACTGTCATACTAAGTGAAGTAAGTCAGAAAGAGAAAGACAAATGCCATATGATATCACTTATATATGGAATCTAAAATATGGCACAAATGAACCTATCTACAAAACAGAAACAAACTCATAGACATAGAGAACAGACCTGTGGTTGCCAAGGGGGAGGGGGGAAAGGAGAGGAGTGGACTGGGAGTTTGGGGTTGGTAGACGCAAACTATTATATTTACTATTACATGGATAAACAACAAGGTCCTACTGTACGGCACAGGGAACTATACTCAGTATCCTGTGATAAACCATAATGGAAAAGAATATAAAAAAAGAATGTCTCTATGTGTATAACTGAGTCACTTTGCTGCACAGCAGAGATTGCCACAACATTGTAAATCAACTATACTTCAATAAAAAAATTTTCTTTAATTGAAAAAATAAAAGAGGATATTATGGAACATAGCTATGACACCTACAGAGTCCCCAAGGGAGAGAGACACACAGGGACATCAGTAAACATAAAGCAAATACCCCTTTTCTGTTTAGTGAACTTGTAAACCTAACCATGATGCCAGGAAGCTCTGATGAATGCGGCTGGAACACACATTAAGATGAAGCTTTAAGAACCTCCCATTACTCCCAAACTGTACCCTGCATTCGTTACCACCTCAGATCCACAATCTCAGTGCATGAAAGGAACTGCTGAAGATAAAAGAGAAGAATTTCCTGGAAACTGGCTGGGTCATTTCCAGGAGGGCAGACACTAATTCCAATCACTCCTCTTGCTGTAAGAATAGATCACAGTGTAAAGAGAGAGGCACATCTCAACACATAGCTTTGGAATTAAGTGATTCTACTGTCAGCAAAAGTTTTCCAATAAATATCCTAGAACTTGGCCAATCAGATTTATGTTATTTTCCTGGGGATAGGGTGCAGGATGGAAGAATAGGTGGGAAGAAAAGCAAAGAATTTCCCTTTCTTCCTAGAGTCTTGTCATTTCTATTGCCTTGGGAAAATTTAGAAAGTCTTATTTGTAGAGACAAATTTTGAAGTGAGCCCAGGACTTGTGCAGGTTGAGAAGAGAGACTGGTATTCCAGACCGAAAAGGCAACCTGCAAAGACAGAGCAACTGTATGGCAAACGAGAAGACTAGAGTGTACGTATAGGGTAGCAGGACAAGATAAGACAGAAGAAAAAAGAATGGGGAGAAGTGGTTGAGGAAATGACTACATAAGATTTCTGTCTACAAATCCAATCGGAAGCTTGTTAAAAAGGAGAGCCTGAGATTTGGAGAACAACGGCATTGTCAGAATTTCCCTATTTCATTCTATTTTACCAGCTATTGTAAACATTTATCAGAGAATCAACCTCACTGCTTCGAGGCAGCCCTTTGGCTGGTTCTAAATGCTGTGCTCTGGTCTCCCTGCGGTTACTTCCTCTTTCACTTTGCTCTTTGCTGTGGTGAGAGGACATTCCCAAGAGGTCAAGTCCACCTCCCTTCTTTGCCTTCCCTGACATAAACTGCTTTATCAAAAAGCTGCAAGAGGGAAGAGATATGGGAACATATGTATAACTGATTCACTTTGTTATAAAGCAGAAACTAACACACCATTGTAAAGCAATTATACTCTAATAAAAATGTTAAAAAAAAAATGTTAAAAAAAAAAAGCTATTCCCTGCGTGGTTGCCTCCTTTCCATACGTCTGAGTAAGCAATTGTTGCCTCGGGGTGGTTCAGAAAGCAGCCCCCAAAGCACCAAGCACTTATCATCTCCTTCCTCAGCAAGTAAGAGCCAGGAAAAACCCAACGACTTGTTATTCTCCACTTGAAGGAGCAGCAGGGACAGCCCAGTGTTTCCACAGGAGGGAGTAATTAAACAGAATGAGTGGCAAGATGACATTTCCAAAGTCAGATGGGAGACTTGGAGAGCCTCCACTCGCAGTCAGTAAGTAGACAGCAATTTAGGGAGGGGCTGGGATTCCTAACTAAGGCAAAACAGTTAGTGTGGGCAAGGCACAGGGGTAGGAACTAGGAACAGTGAGAATCATATCTTTTGGTCCTTTCAATCTGAGAGTGAAAGTGGTCAGTAAATGTGTGACGTTACAGCCAGGTATCATAGAAGGAGCCTGGGACTCAGAGATGAGTCTCTTGGGCTAGAATTCAGAATACACTACTTAGTGGAAGTTCAGGGTTCTTAAATTGACAACTTTTGGGTCAAATACAGCTTGAAGGTATAGGTTGCTTAGATCACACAATTTTTTTTTTTTAAGTTCTCATTGGGTGCTAACATTTAAAGATTGGGAAATTTCACACACGTATCTAGTTTTCCAGCTTCTCTTGGCAGAAGTTGTGTGGATCTTACAATCTTCCAAGTCCTCTTTGTATGGTCCTGATTACTCCCTGCTGTTTTCCAACAATAAATAAGAGTTATCTGCATTTATCATGCTTGCAAGAGACTTTTTATCCTACATATTTGAGAAGTGTCCTCTATCCCCTTATTTTTAATACAGTGTTGGAAAATGAAAGACCAAAAGAGCTGCATTTTTTTATTCCTGACTCATTTACGTGATCTTCCTGGCCCCTATATGGGCACTAGAGCTTGTGTCCCCCTATGGCAATAGCTTACATTATTCAACACTCTGTACGTGCCAGGGATTCTTCTAGTCTCTACATATTAATTCATTCAACAAAGTACCAAGCTACTATACAGTACTCCTATTATCTCCACTTTGTAGTTGAAGTAACCAAGGCACTTAGATATTAGGTAACTTAACCAAGGTTACACAGCTATTGTGAAACAGAGCTCAAACCCAGATTTTCTGGCTCCAGAATCAAGTCAGAACCTCTCCAATACACTGCTTCTATCATAGCAACCCAATGGGAACAGAAAGAGAAACAACCACAGTGAACATTGGACGTATCCCTGCCATTAAAAAGCAGTATGGTTCATTCTCATGACAGGACATTTAGGTACTTCACACTATTAAAAAGTTTATGGTGATCAAGGTGTCCTTAGCACAAACAGGTGTGCAATAGGGGAAAGATATAAATAATAAAGTACATTTTTCCTGAGCTCCAAAGTTATAGCTCATTTATCTCTTATTATTTAGGCTCAATTTCCCAAATTTTGTTCAATGAACTTTTACTGTTATCATGAGAGAAAACAAGAAGTTACATTCAACAAAATAGTGCTGCTGTAGCTCAGAAGAATAATTCCTCCATGCCTCTCCATCTTGAGTGTGCTGGAGACTAACTAGCAAATGAGACGAAGGTACCTATCCACAGGCCATTACAAAAGTTGGCCAGATCCCAGGGTTCTATCTTTCCTTTCCCTTTCATTAGCAAATGGTTTGGAGGAGGATGAACTATAGGTATGACCTGTATCAGTAATATAGAAGGCCAAGACTTGGAATTATGGCAATGACTGCCTGAAAAAAATCCATGTATCTCTGGTTATATAATTACCTCTGGCCTCTTTCTCCAGCACAAATAGTTGTGACCACTCAGTCTACGATTGACTAAAAGAACACCTTTCTTTGGGTATTTGGGACCCAGGATCTATTTACAGATCTCCTTCCTGGGAAATGGTCTCTCTATCCAGAAAACAGCCTTGTATGTCCCATTCTCAGAAGTTTCTTAAGCAACCCAGAAATGACCACACTGTTTGTCGCAATTCTATACCTTTTGCTCCAACCCTCTCCCCCCAACCAAACTATATGTTCCAAGCCTAACTCCTACTGCCAAGCCTGACATCTATTTAGTATACAATAAACATATGAAGGAGAAAAAGAGGAAAATGTTACTTGTGCTTTGCAAGAAAAAAACCTTCCTTACATGTCTTTGTTTGTAATGAGGGCGACCATGTAATTTTGGAGAGGTAACTAGAAAAGAGGCTAGAAATTTCTGGGTTCTAATAAAGCTGCAATCTTAGACAATGTTTAATTATTGAAAGTGTTTTGGAATTGACATTTCTTTTTACTGCAAATAAAATCATGTTACCTGATGGGAGGTTATACAAAATCATATAAACCAGAAGGGTCACATGTCAGATGTGGGCACACCTGATCCTGAATTGGGGCAAATTAAAAAATATCAGAAAAAAAAATATCATCTAATATTAAAGGCAGTTCTAAAGAAAAGGAGAAAGAAAAGAAATGATTTAGAAGAAATCTGGATATATTTAGATTGGTAAAAATCTGGATATATTTAGAAGAAAACAAAACACAGAGGGAAGAAGACCACACCTCCCACCTTTGGAGACCAGCAACATTTGACTTGAAACTTCCGCCATGAAGCCTCCCCAGACCACACGTGTAGATTTTTGTCTGTTTTCCGCACTCTCACAGAGCTTCTGTAACTCTGCTATAGTACTTCTACTGGGCGCACTTATCTCTACCATAAGCTTGTAAGCGCTATGATTCTACTGTAAAATGTCTATCTCCAAAAGTGACATATGCCACACACTGAGGGATTAAAGAAAGATTGAAGATCTGAGCTTGTGCTCTTGAAAACTGCTGGGCTGAAGGAAACAGCAAAATTATCTATTTGGTCCAGATGTCCAAGCTGCTCTTAAATGCTTGCTTGGCAGGGTCGTGGACAAAGGGAGCCACGAACAGAAAGAGGGTTGCTTTGGAGGACGCTGGCCTTCTGTGTACCTTCTCTGACAGTGACACCGTGCTCTGCTGTGACAATGCTTGTTTGCATTAGGCTGCTGACTACCATCCCGAACTTGCAAACGTTACTTTCCTGCTCATGTATCTGGTTCCAGGAACCTGGCTTCATTCTGCTTCTCTAACTTTCTAAGGCTGTTTATATCTCAGCACCCTTCAACTTGGAGTTCCCTTTGCCTGGTAAGCACCTTCCCAGATCTTGGCACCTTAGGCTTCAATACTTACTCACCTTACAGCTGCAAAATATCACTTTCTCCAAGAGGATACAACTTACCACCCTGCAAAAGTAGCACTCCCTCTAGCATACCCTGCTTTTTACATCACTGTTTTTATCTTTATAGCATTTATCACTACTAGGTATTATTTCGGTTGTTTGACTCGTTTATTTTGTTTCCCCACTTTGTTATTTTACTCGTTTATTTTCTGTGTCTCCACTGAAAGCTTCAAGAGAGTCTGCCTGTTCTGTTCCTGTCCCGTGTCCCCACTAACGCCTGGAACACAGAAGGTACTGAGTGAATATCTATGGAGCAATGAGTGCAAAGGAGAAACATGCTTATTAAGCAGCTACCATGTGACTGGCACAGTACTGAGTGCTTTCAAATACATTGTCTCATTTGATTCTCAGGTTGGAAGGAGGCAGTACTAATCCCCAATTTGCAAGTGAGGAAAAAGCCTCAGAAGAGTGAAGTAATCTGCCTAAGGTTACACAGCAAGTGCTCAGTAAATATTTATGGAAGGAAGAAAGGTAGGCCGGCAAGCAGGGAATGAGAGAGGGGCAGCTCCACCCAGGCGATGTAGCTCCAAAGTCATGTGTGCTTCATTTCATCATACAGTTTTAATGTGCATCAACCTCTCTTTTGACAAGGTGAGCAGTGTATTTTGTGACTCCCAGGTCTGACCTTTTGAAAGTTATCTTGCCTACAGTTGGAATCAATACTTTTTGTGTCAAGCTGTCATTTTCACCACCGATCTGACACACTATTCCCATGTAACTCTGCCTCCTTTGATCCAGGCTGAAGACTGTCATCCTCCATTTGGGAAAGAACAGAATTCGAAGTGAAGATTGTTACCATTAATTCCCTACCGCAGTCGGGAGAGGACTCATGTCTTCAGTGATCATTTTTAAAATTGCAAAAAGGAGCTCCCTCCCTTTGGGCAATCTGACATTTGCAGTCTCCTTTTCACCATCTTTTCAGTCAGATGCTGTTCTTCTGTTGTGTTCTGGGTGGAATCTTAAACGGCTTCACATGGCCTGCAAGGCCCAGCCTAATCTGGTTGCTCTCTACTTCTTCATCTCCACCTCTTGCCCCTCCACTTTCTCACATCATGTCTCAGCGATTCACTTCTGATTTGTTTTCAGATAGCACTCCTAGCACCTCTAACATCTTCCTGCTTGGGCTTTCTGTCAAAATACCCTTCAGCTACTTCTTCATCTACCCTAATTCCTCTTTATTTTTAAGATTTTTTTTTCTAAATGTGGCTTTCTCTATAAAGCTTTCCCTGTTCACCATATTTTCTTGGCCAACTTTGATATCTCTTTATTGATATTGACAGTGTACCTTGTAATATCTCCATAATAATTACGTTGCATTTTCATGAATTGTATTTGGTTTTTCTTTCTACTAGATTACCAGGATTTTAAGGCCCAATATCTGTCTCATGATAGAAATAGTAGCAGAAAGAGTTCACATTTATGCAGTGCTTACAGGGTGTTAGGCGTTGTATCAGACACTTTACATGTATTAATTTTTTTTAATTCAAGCAGTAATAGCATCACTGTAGATTGAGAATATCATTTGCTCCATTGAGTATATTATTTTGAAGGTATCACTCAGACATAACTTTGAGTTCTCATAAAACTATGTAATATGTATCATTATTCCCATTCCACAGGTGAAAAACTAAAGTCCAGAGATGTTAAACCACTCACTCAAGGCAAAGAACTAGCAAATAACAGAGCCATGATTCAAACCCAAAAGGAACACTCATTCTGTATTAGGTTATGTACCTGTGGAAATATCTATGCTTCATTTCTATCAATATCTGTTATCACCTATTCAACCTCATCTATCCAGAGACTCTCTAAGCAAGCCAAACTAACTGGCTTATATACTCCCCAGACTCATTCTGTTGACTCCTGACACATGTCTCCTTTGGCTCAATCTGAAAGGTTGGCATTCTTCCTCCTTGTCTATACAATACCCACCCAAATCCCAAGTTCATATTTCAGAACCTCAAATAGGAAACTATAGCAAACTTCTTCTAACTTTGATATCACTATCTGGTGGTGAATCTTGGTACATCTTTAGCATGCAATCAAGCAATAGATGATATAGGAAGAAATTAGCTGCCTAGAGTTCAGCTCCAGAGTTCAACAACCTTAGTTCAAGTACCAGGCCCTATGACTTTGGGCCAGTACTTAAGCTTCAGTTTCCTTTTCTATAAAATGAGGATAGCATTATTACCTGACCTCGTAGAGTAGCTTGTAAGAATTAAACCAGAGAATTCACTTCCATCATTAGCATAGCTGCTGCTTCATTCTAAGGATCAAGAATATATATTATCTCGTATTATTATCTCATTAGATAAGAGGTCATCAATACTGAAGTGGACTAAATCTTTGCATTTACAAGTGAAGAAACAGGCCAAGAAAGGGAAAGCAACTGATTCAGTCACACTACTCAACTAAGAATCTCATCTAAGATGGTATGACTTCCAACCTCAAGCAATTGTTTATATAGCTGCTTCATTCTGAGAAATATGTGCAACTGTAAGGTAGGAACACTTACTTAATCTTCTATAATATTCTTCATTGCTCCTAAACAAGTGCATATTAAACGTTTTCCAAATAATGGATTCCAGAGTTTCTAGAAGAGCACTATTTAGCTGAGTCTTAACATTCAGCAGTATTTTTCTCTGCCATGGTATTGGCTTCCTTTGAGATTGAGAATAGAGCTAGAGAGTAGCAACAGTATATTCAGAAAGGAGGAGAAAGAAAGGAGGAAATGAGGAAAGAGAGGCCCATTATGAACAATTCTAGAAATAGAATCACGAGGCTTGCAAATTCCAAGCATCTGGGGAAGGAATCAGACTTGTTACAGGAAATGGCTATTTACTGAGAGATGAAGGGACTTTGTTTCCCTAATCCAGGGCTTGCTAAACCTTATGTTTCTCAGTTTCAAAGAAAATGCAAATTGAAGAGAGAACAAAATCATTTCTCTTTCTCAAAGTTTCTCTTATCTAACCCAAGACAAAGTTTCCCCAGACTTCTAGACCATTGTGAGCAGTTTCCTCTTTAAAGTCCAAAGACACAGGGTGTGATGAATCCCTCAGAGCTGTATAGTTTAAATGTATAACTCTTCTTTTATGGACTACCATTAACAAAGTTAGGAAGGAAATACAGTTTATCATTCCCTATCTATGAATCATCTCTGCTTTCCTCCCATCTCAGGCATTTATTCATCATCTCTAACCAGGCTCTCAGGCCACATACCACCCCCTGGATGGCCAAAGCCTTCACCAGAGGGTAACATCCCACCCAACTCAGGTTCCCAGAGCTCAACATTCACGATCTTCTCTCAACATTCTGATTCTCTTAATATAAGAATCATAACTCTACTGTAAGATGCTGGACAGTAGGGGCTTGTCTTATGAACATGTCTCTCCTAGAGTAGCAAAAAGAATATACATAGTGGAAAGTCAGTCCATATTTGGTAGGCCTGTAGATGGAATTCACTAAATGTAAGAACAGAAGAAGCTACACAAAATAACTGATGGCCAATATCATAGCTCTCCTATTGGTCCTTTCATTTTAGTAGGCTATTTATTTTTTTCCAAAGGCAGTATTTCTATAGAAGATACGTGGGACAAATGTCTTTCTTCATAACCTCCAACAACACCTGTAGACAGTAACATACTCTTCACATTTAGTAAGATCTGGATGTGTGATGTGTACGTATCTAACTTCTTCTAATAGGCAAAAGTGGGAATGGGTTTTAGACCCACTCTGATTTTGATAAGCTCAAACTATATTCCTGCCACTCCCAAAGGATATATTAACACAGAAAAACATAACAATAAATATAAGAATATAAAGCCAAATGTTAGGGATAGAGGTAAGAAGTTAGATAATATAAAGAGAACTTGAGTTTAAAATATCTAGTATAGAAGAGGCTATGTCCAGAGCCAATGGATGAAACTCATTTGAGGAGAAATTAGAGTTGAAAACTTTGTGGGGAAAAAGCGAAGATATACGTTCTTAAAAGGGCTATGGGGACTTCCCTAGTGGTGCAGTGATTAAGAATCTGCCTGCTAATGCAGGGGACACAGGTTCGATCCCTGGCCCAGGAAGGTCCCACAGGCTGCAGGGCAACTAAACCCATGTGCCACAACTACTGAGCTCTTGTGCCCTAGAGCCCATGCTCTGCAACAAGAGAAGCCACTGCAATGAGAAGCCGGTTCACCACAACGAAGCCCCTGCTTGCAGCAACGAGAGAAAGCCCGCACAGCAACAAAGATCCAATGCAGCCAAAAAAAAAAAAAAAAAAAAAAAGGACTATGATAGGATGATAGGCAGTTGAAACCGATATAAAGGAGCTTTGCACCATAAATGTGAAGACCTGAATTTGATTTCTACTTCAACACACACTTTCATTCTAGGGTCTAGGGCCATTTATTTCATTACTCTAAACCATGTATCTCATGTACAAAATGAGAAAGCCAACTGCAAAGTGCTGCAAGTGTTCATTTTAATGGGAGGGAGGCCATGTTCCCACTAAAGAAACATCATTACTGGAGAAAATCATCAGGACCCCGTGTGAGGAGCCATTGTCTTTCCTCTGCTCTCACAGAGAGAAGGACCAGGGGGCCAGATGAAGCTCCCTCCTCACAGCTCAGGCCAAGCTTTCATCAATTCTGTACTGCGTTTAGGATTTTGCAATACCCAAAGTTTTGAGGAGACCAGTGATTCACCCTCTTTCTTCAGCCAGCCGACAGATCACACAGTGGCCATAGCTCTGTGGTGACATGAGCAGTTGTTCAAAGTCAGTACTATTTCAATTTATCTCTTCCTTTTCAATATAAGCTTCTTTCCAAAGGGGCTATAAACTATTCTGGTTGAAGCCGTTCCTTTCATCAATGCTCCCTCAGATGAAAGACAAGGCAAACATCAGCCAATATGACGACGGTATTTGGGGGCTTTGCTTTCTTTCTTGTTGCAAAAGAATGATGAAATTCTGACCCGAAGACCATGTGATAGGACACTCCAGGCAGGCCTCTATGGTCTTAATGTTTATACTGTAAAAAAAAGTCTAAAGAGGGCTTCCCTGGTGGCGCAGTGGTTGAGAATCTGCCTGCTAATGCAGGGGACACAGGTTTGAGCCCTGGTCTGGGAGGATCCCACATGCCATGGAGCAACTAGGCCCGTGAGCCACAACTACTTAGCCTGCGCGTCTGGAGCCTGTGCTTCGCAACAAGAGAGGCCACGATAGTGAGAGGCCCGCACACCACGATGAAGAGTGGCCCCCGCTTGCCACAACTAGAGAAAGCCCTCGCACAGAAACAAAGACCCAACACAGCCAAAAATAAATTAATTAATTTAAAAAAAAGAACCTCTGCTTTAAAAAAAAAGTCTAAAGAAGCATCGTTCAATAGAAATATTGATATTATCATACTAAGTGAAGTCAGACAGAGAAAGACAAATATATGATATCACTTATATGCACAATCTTTAAAAAATGATACAAATGAACTTATTTACAAAACGGAAACAGACTCACAGTCTTAAAGAAAGAACTTATGGCTATCAGAGGGGAAGGGTTGGGAGGAGGGATAGGTTGGGAGTTTGGGATTGACATGTATACATTGCTATATTTAAAACAGATAAATAACAAGGACCTACTGTACAGCACAGGGAACTCTGCTAAATATTCTGTAATAACCTAAATGGGAAAAGAATTTGAAAAAGAATAGATACATGTACATGTATAATTGAATCACTTTGCTGTACACCTGAAACTAACACAACACTGTTAATCAACTATACTCCAAAATAAAATAAAAATTTAAAAAATTTAAAAATAAAATAAAAAATAGAGATAAAAAATGTGAATAACACATGTGAGCCACATTATTTAAAATTTTCTAGTAGCTACATTAAAAAAGTTAGAGATGGGTGAAATGAATAAGCCTATTATATTTAGTCCAACATATCTACAATATTATCAGTTCAAAATGCAATCAATATAGAATAATCTGTAGGATTTTTTTCCTAAGCCTACAAAATCAATGTGTATTTCATTATTACAGCATATGTCAATTCAGACTAGCCATTATTCAAATTCTCACTAGATCCTCATAACTATTGGCTGACTTATTGGACAGTGTAGCTCTAGACCTTGGCTGAACTTGTATGTATAACATATATTTCATTAGTAGGGTTTACAGAGGCTTTTTCTCCAGCAGGAATGAAAAATTAACACAGAGTAGGCTATCAATAAATGTTTGCTGCTTTGGAGATGAAAAAGCATATTAAGAATTTATTTTTTAAATGTCAGGATTCCTCATATTTTGGGGGGGATGCAAGGCTGGAAGGTCACTGTTCTACAAAGAATTAAAGATGATAGAGCCATGACAGAGATGGCAGTTATAAATGGAAATAACATCTTAAGGCTTTACATTCCTACAGGGAAGATAAGACAAATGTTTCCAAGATATTTAAACATCAATAAAATCAGTAAATATCTAAATCCCCAAATGAGAGAAACAACCAATACATTTTATAGAAACTGAAGGGACGAAATTCAACCTCTCAGATAGTTAAATACTGTAAAGGTTGCTAATGTTCATGGCAGAGGGAAGGGGGAAGGGGCCACACTTCCATTTGCTACTGGAAGTAAATGTGACAGTACTCATGAGGAAAATTTGTCAAATATCCTTAAAACTTGTATCTTTCAACACAACCATTTAAATTCTGTATTTTAAGGAAACTACTGGATGAGGACATATAAATGAGTATAAAGGATGTCTATTTCACTGACATGAGACTTTTGAAAATTTGGAAACAAACGTAAATAGCCATTAAGAAGGCAATAACATATTGTAGCTATATTTGTGTAGATATATACACAGATAGAGTAGTATGCAGCTATTAAAATGCCAAAGCAATTTTATATTTATTGAAATATATATACATATTTATTATTAAATAAGAAACTTCAGGTTTTGGAACAATGTATAGAAGACACCATTTAAAACAAACGTACTGCAGTGGGGATATTTAAATTTCTGTTTTGTATTTTTTTGAAATAACAGTATTTTAATAAGCATAAAATCTTTAAATCAGAACACAAAATAAATCTCTACATTTTGAAAATGAACTATATCCTGGAAACTTTTAGAATAACAAAAATATATAAGTAAAGGATTATTGTGTGCTGCAGTGGTTAGGAAAATTTTCTTCAAAGAGAAGAGCATTGGGGCTCTGAACCAAGATGGAGGAGTAGAAGGACATGCTCTCACTCCCTCTTGCGAGAACACCAGAATCACAACGAGCTGCTGGACAATCATCGACAGTAAGACATTGGAACTCACCAAAAAAGATACCCCACATCCAAAGACAAAGGAGAAGCCACAATGAGATGGTAGGAGGGGCGCAAGCACAGTAAAATCATATCCCATAACTGCTGGGTGGGTGACTCACAGACTGGAGAACACTTATACCACAGAAGTCCACCCACTGTAGTTAAGGTTCTGAGCCCCACGTCAGGCTTCCCAACCTGGGGGTCCAGCAACGGGAGGAGGAATTCCTAGAGAATCAGACTTTGAAGGCTAGTGGGATTTGATTGCAGGACTTTGACAGGACTGGGGGAAACAGAGACTCCACTTCTGGAGGGCACACACAAAGTAGTGTGTGCATCAGGACCCAGGGGAAGGAGCAGTGACCCCATAGGAGACTGAACCAGACCTACCTGCTAGTGTTGGAGGGTCTCCTGCAGAGGCAGGGGGTGGCTGGGTCTCACCGTGAGGAAAAGGACACTGGCAGCAGAAGTTCTGGGAAGTACTCCTTGGTGTGAGCCCTCCCAGAGTCTGCCATGAGCCCCACCAAAGGTGCAGGTAGGCACCAGTGTTGGGTCACCTCAGGCCAAACAACCAACAGGGAGGGAACCCAGACCCAACCATCAGCAGAAAAGCAGATTAAAGTTTTACTGAGCTCTGCTCACCACAGCAACACCCAGCTCTACCCACCACCTATCCCTCCCATCAGGAAACTTGCACAAGGCTTTTAGATAGCCTCATCCACCAGAGGGCAGACAGCAGAAGCAAGAAGAACTACAATCCTGCAGCCTGTGGAACAAAAACCACAATCACAGAAAGATAGAGAAGATGAAAAGGCAGAGGGCTATGTACCAGATGAAGGAACAAGATAAAACCCAAGAAGAACAACTAAATGAAGTGGAGATAGGCAACCTTCCAGAAAAAGAATTCAGAATAATGATAGTGAAGATGATCCAGGACCTCAGAAAAAGAATGGAGGCAAAGATCGAGAAGATGCAAGAAATGTTTAACAAAGACCAAGAAGAATTAAAGAACAAACAAACAGAGATGAACAATAAAATAACTGAAATGAAAAATACACTAGAAGGAATAAATAGCAGAATAACTGAGGCAGAAGAATGGATAAGTGACCAGGAAGACAGAATGGTGGAATTCACTGCTGTGGAACAGAAAAAAGAAAAAAGAATGGAAAGAAATGAAGACAGCCTAAGAGACCTCTGGGACAATGTTAAACGCAACAACATTTGCATTATAGGGGTCCCAGGAGGAGAAGAGAGAGAGAGAAAGGACCTGAGAAAATATTTGAAGAGATTATAGTTGAAAACTTCCCTAACATGGGAAAGGAAATAGCCACCCAAGTCCAGGAAGCTCAGAGAGTCCCATACAGGATAAACCCAAGGAGAAACATGCCGAGACACATAGTAATCAAAGTGGCAAAAATTAAAGACAAAGAAAAATTATTAAAAGCAGCAAGGGAAAAATGACCAATAATATAAAAGGGAACTCCCATAAGGTTAACAGCTGATTTCTCAGCAGAAACTCTACAAGCCAGAAGGGAGTGGCATGATATACTTAAAGTGATGAAAGGGAAGAACCTACAACCAAGATTACTCTACCCGGCAAGGATCTCATTCAGATTCGATGGAGAAATCAAAAGCTTTACAGACAAGCAAAAGCTAAGAGAATTCAGCACCACCAAACCAGCTCTACAACAAATGCTAAACAAACTTCTCTAAGTGGGAAACACAAGAGAAGAAAACGACATACAAAAACAAACCCAAAACAATTAAGAAAATGGTCATAGGAACATACATATCAATAATTACCTTAAACATGAATGGATTAAATGCTCCAACCAAAAGACACAGGCTCACTGAATGGTTACAAAAACAAGACCCATCTATATACTGTCTACAAGAGACCCACTTCAGACCTAGGGACACATACAGACTGAAAGTGAGGGGATGGAAAAAGATATTCCATGCAAATGGAAATCAAAAGAAAGCTGGAGTAGCAATACTCAGATCAGATAAAATAGACTTTAAAATAAAGAATGTTACAAGAGACAAGGAAGGAAACTACATAATGATTAGGGGATCAATCGAAGAAGATGATACAACAATTATACATATATATGCACCCAACACAGTGGTACCTCAATACATAAGGCAACTGCTAACAGTTATACAAGAGGAAATTGAAAGTAACACAATAACAGTGGGGGGATTTAACACTTCACCTACACCAATGGACAGATCATCCAAACAGAAAATTAATAAGGAAGCACAAGCTTTAAATGACACACTAGACCAGAGAGATTTAATTGATATTTATAGGACACTGCATCCAAAACCAGCAGATTACACTTTCTTCTCAAGTGCGCATGGAACATTCTACAGGATAGATCACATTGTGGGTCACAAATCAAGCCTCAGTAAATTTAAGAAAATTGAACTCATATCAAACATCTTTCCTGACCACAGCACTATGAGATTAGAAATCAATTATAGGAAAAAAACGTAAAAAACACAAACACATGGAGGCTAAACAATACATTACTAAATAACCAAGAGATCACTGAAGAAATCAATGAGGAAATCAAAAAATACCTAGAGACAAATGACAGTGAAAACAGGACAATCCAAAACCTATGGGATGCAGCAAAAGCAGTTCTAAGAGGGAAAGTTATAGCTACACAAGCCTACCTCAAGAAGCAAGAAAAAATTCAAATAAACAATCTAACCTTACACCTAAAGGAACTAGAGAAAGAAGAACAAGCAAAACCCAAAGTTAGCAGAAGGAAAGAAATCATAAAGATCAGAGCAGAAATAAATGAAGTAGAAACAAAGAAAACAATAGCAAAGATCAATAAAACAAAAAGCTGGTTCTTTGAGAAGATAAACAAAATTGATAAACCATTAGCCACACTCATCAAGGAAAACAGAGAGAGGACTCACATCAATAAAATCAGAAATGAAAAAGGAGAAGTTACAACAGACAACACAGAAATACAAAGCATCCTAAGAGACCACTACAAGCAACTCTATGCCAATAAAATGGACAACCTGGAAGAAATGGACAAATTTTTATAAAGGTGTAACCTTCCAAGACTGAACCAGGAAGAAATAGAAAATATGAACAGACCATACACAAGTAATGAATTTGAAACTGTGATTAAAAATCTTCCAACAACCAAAAGTTCAGGACCATATGGCTTCACAGGTGAATTCTATCAAACATTTAGAGAAGAGCTAACACCCATCCTTCTCAAACTCTTCCCAAAAATTGGAGAGGAAGGAACTCTCCCAAACTCATTCTATGAGGCCACTATCACCCTGATACCAAAACCAGACAAAGATACTACAAAAAAAGAAAATTACAGACCAATATCACTGTTGAATATAGATGCAAAAATCCTCAACAAAATACTAGCAAACAGAATCCAACAACATATTAAAAGGATCATACACCATGAAAACTGGGATTTATCCCAGGGATGCAAGGATTCTTCAATATATCCAAACCAATCAATGTGATACACCATATTAACAAATTAAAGAATAAAAACCATATGATCATCTCAATAGACACAGAAAAAGCTTTGGACAAAATTCAACACCCATTTATGATAAAAACTCTCCAGAAAGTGGGCATAGAGGGAACCTACCTCAACATAATAAAGGCCATATATGACAAACCCAGAGCAAACATCATTCTCAATGGTGAAAAACTGAAAGCATTTCCTCTAAGATCAGGAACAAGACAAAGATGTCCACTCTCACCACTATTATTCAACATAGTTTTGGAAGTCCTAGCCATGGCAATCAGAGAAGAAAAAGAAATAAAAGGAATACAAATTGGAAAAGAAGAAGTACAATTGTCACTGTTTGCAGATGACATGATACTATACATAGAGAATCCTAAAGATGCCACCAGAAAACTACTAGAGCTAATCAATGAATCTGGTAAAGTTGCAGGATACAAAATTAATGCACAGAAATCTCTTGCATTCCTATACACTAATGATGAAAAATCTGAAAGAGAAATTAAGGAAACACTCCCATTTACCACTGCAACAAAAAGAATAAAATACCTAGGAATAAACCTACCTAGGGAGAGAAAAGACCTATATGCAGAAAACTATAAGACACTGATGAAAGAAATTAAAGACAATACCAACAGATGGAGAGACATACCATGTTCTCGGATTGGAAGAATCAATATTGTGAAAATGACTATACTACCCAAAGCAATCTACAGATTCAATGCAATCTCTATCAAATTACCAATGGCATTTTTTACAGAACTAGAACAAAAAATCTTAAAATTTGTATGGAGACACAAAAGACCCCGAATAGCCAAAGCAGTCTTGAGGGAAAACAACGGAGCTGGAGGAATCAGACTCCCTGACTTCAGACTATAGTACAAAGCTACAGTAATCAAGGCAATATGGTACTGGCACAAAAACAGAAATATAGATCAATGGAACAAGATATAAAGCACAGAGATAAACCCACGCAACTATGGTCAAGTAACCTATGACAAAGGAGGCAAGGATATACAATGGAGAAAAGACAATCTCTTCATTAAGTGGTGCTGGGAAAACTGGACAGCTACATGTAAAAGAATGAAATTAGAACACTCCCTAACACCATACACAAAAATAAACTCAAAATGGATTAGAGACCTAAATGTAAGACCGGACACTATAAAACTCTTAGAAGAAAACATAGGAAGAACACTCTTTGACATAAATCACAGCAAGATCTTTTTTGATCCACCTCCTAGAGTAATGGAAATAAAAACAAAAATAAACAAATGGGACCTAATGAAACTTCAAAGCTTTTGCACAGCAAAGGAAACCATAAACAAGACGAAAAGACAACCCTCAGAATGGGAGAAAATATTTGCAAATGAATCAACAGACAAAGGATTAATCTTCAAAATATATAAATAGCTCATGCAGCTCAATATTAAAAAAACAAATAACCCAATCCAAAAATGGGCAGAAGACCTAAATAGACATTTCTCCAAAGAAGACATACAGATGGCCAAGAAGCACATGAAAAGATGCTCAACATCACTAATTATTAGAGAAAGGCAAATCAAAACTACAATGAGATATCACCTCCCATCAGTTAGAATGGGCATAATAAGAAATCTACAAACAAGAAATGCTGGAGAGGGTGTGGAGAAAAGGCAACCCTCTTGCACTGTTGGTGGGAATGTAAATTGATACAGCTACTATGGAGAACAGTATGGAGGTTCCTTAAAAAATTAAAATTGAATTACCACATGATCCAGCAATCCCACTACTGGGCATATACCCAGAGAAAACCATAATTCAAAAATACACATGCACCCCAATGTTCATTGCAGCACTATTTACAATAGCCAGGTCATGGAAGCAACCTAAATGCCCATCAACAGACGAATAGATAAAGAAGAGGTGGTACATATATACAATGGAATATTACTCTGCCATAAATTGGAACGAAATTGGGTCATTTGAGACGTGGATGGATCTAGAGACTGTCATACAGAGTGAAGTAAGTCAGAAAGAGAAAAACAAATATCGTATATTAACGCATGTATGTGGAACCTAGAAAAATGGTACAGATGAACCGGTTTGCAGGGCAGAAATTGAGACACAGATGTAGAGAACAAACATATGGACACCAAGGGAGGAAAGTGGCGGCGGGGAGGTGGTGTGATGAATTTGGCGATTGGGTTTGACATGTATACACTGATGTGTATAAAACTGATGACTAATAAGAACCTGCTGTATAAGAAAATAAATAAAATAAAATTTAAAAATTAAAAAAATAAAGAGAAGAGCATTGGCACAAGAAGAGAAAATAAAAGTACTTCGTCTTCAAAAGTACTGCATTTTCCGATGACTCATTTATCTCTAAAGTAATTTAGTTGCAAGCCCTTGATCTTCTTTAACTTGAAATGTTGGAGAAAAAAAAAAACACATCAAAATAGGACTGTAAGATTAGTCCCTATTTGGAAAATTTAAAGATTACAACCTTCACTTGGACGTGCATTCAAGTTTACCTGGCGAGGGGGGGAATGGAAGTGTTGAACTGGGAAATAAATAATAGCAAAGCAATTAAAACATATTATCAGCACAGAGAAAGGTCAACTGAGGATGTGTCCTACACAGGGAAAAACACAGGCAGGGCCATTTGATGAGGAAAAACAGAACACAGGGTTTCTCTTAGCTCTCTGAGAAAGATCCAATCTTACTCTATCTCCCTCTGCAGCTCGCACTGTGCCTCATCTACCTCTCCCTTTCCCTCTCATTTCCCAGAGCCACGGTCAAGTCCACCTCATCCTTCCCCACCTGGACTACCCGATAGCCTCACACCGGCTCTCAAGCCTCTCCCTCTCAGTCCCTCCTAAGTGCTGTCCTTTCCAGATTCCTGTCAAATTCTCCCTGGTACGTTCTAGACAGCCCAGAGGCTACAAACATGCCGTCAGCAGATTATGCCCTTAAATGTTTGGAGTTTTGTCATTGCTGTTATTTTGCTTCACACAGTGGTTAAAAAAGGTTTAGTTGGCCAGCCTTAGTATGTAGGATATTTCACATTAAGGCCTAGATCTACCCCTCATCCTGAAAAATTACATGATGAGCAACATTGAGCTCCCATCCATGGGACACAAAATGTCCTTGAACTGAAAGCCAACTGCCCCTTATCAGTAGCAGCAGTGTCCTTGGTGACTTGCTTTCCTTCTTGCCTGCTTCCTCTTGCTCTCTCCTTCTCTCCTTCTTTCCCTCCCTCTGCTCTCTCCCTCTCAGTTTGCTTCACTTATATTCCCTACTTTATCATTGCAGATACAGAATCTACAAGCCTCCCATGGTGTAACTTGGAGTCCTTCCCAATATAACCTAACCTACTTTCCCAGACTTATTCATCTGATTTCTTCATTTACTGGTCTATTTTCTCTGTATTTCCATACCTCGTACGCTGCCTTCATATCTTGAAGACAGCCCTTAAGTTTCATGAATAATGTTTTTACTGTGTCCTCTGAGTTTTTCTGAACACCTGCAAAAGTCAACTCTTCTTCCTCTAGGTTTGGTCAGAACATATGTGTATGTATAACTGATTCACTTTGTCATAAAGCAGAAACTAACACACCATTGTAAAGCAATTATACTCCAATAAAGATGTTAAAAAAAAAAAGAAAGAAATTAGCATCCAGATCTTTCATTTGGTAACTATGAATTACCCTCTGCGTGTGTTCTGACACTCAGTAATGCTTTGCCCGATAATGTTGCGCTCCTTAGAGAACAGAGGATGATGCTTGACAAATTTCTGTGGATTGATCCATATACAAATTAGGCAATCTGTGTCTGCTTTTCTCATCTGGTCTTTTTTCAGCCACATGTCATCCATGAAGCAGAAAACAATCAAACCTAGAAAGCATGATCTTGGTGATGGATAGATTAGCTGGAAAGTTGCCAGAAAGTCACTCAAGTCACATCCAGTGAGCAGCTTCTTAGTAATGCAGGAAGGATTGCTTTGATAATTATCAAGGCCCTTTTCTAATGAATGAGTGCTATGATTATGAAAGAGCTTTTGCTTATTTCACTTTTCCATTGAACCTACAAAAAAGACCTTAGTTCCAGGGTCAATTTGTAAACTTACATTTTCTCTAGCTCCCTTGCTTACTGCAAAGCATTTCTTATGATTTGTACTTTCAACAGAGACAGGCTCTTTTCCTGAGAAAAAGATACATCAATTTTATCTCGTGCACATCGACTGTAAGTGAAGCCTTTAGTAGTTCTGATTCGTATCTCAGCGATCACACATTATTTGTTGGCTTTCACTGAACTATTTTTCTCTGCTTGCTCACCCCACAACTAGGGTTTAATTATCTCTTATCTTGATCATTCATTGAAGAGGTCCTCGTTAGTCTTTAAGTCCAAGGAAGGAAACTTAGGTTAAGATATAGGAGCAGAGAGAGGGTAAATGATTATCTTTGGTCATAGTTAGCAAAAGGCAGCTCTAGGGCTAAAATTCAGCCCTACCCTTATTTAGTACTATTTCTATTGTCTTCCCTTCACACCCTGTAAGTTATTAAGTCCCTCATGCCAACTTTAATCAGGAATTTTCTGAAATACTGGATGTTTGCATCAAATCCAGGATGGCCCTAGTTCAGGAATCAGCAAACTAGAGTATGTAGGCCAAATATGGCCTGCCACCTGCTTCTGTAAATAAAGTTTTATAAACAAAAGTCATGCTCATTTGTTTGTATATTGTCTACAGCTGCTTTGCATAGGAAAGTATTTGAATAACTACAACAGGGAGCATATGGCTGCACAGACTAAAATATTTACTATATGACTCTTTACAAAAAAAAAAAAAGTTGTAGATGCCTACCTTCTTGGTTAAACAGAATGAACTGCAAGTACTACCAAAGGCCGATCATCCCCCTTACAGAACACTAAGTCCCACCTGATAAACAGGAAGATGAATGAAAAAATAAGTGAATAAATGAACTTTTTGAGGATTAATTTAGAATACCCAGATCTGGAGCAGGTCAGACTGGTCTCACCAAGGTCACAGAGATGGAAATTGAATCCAGGAACTTGGATTTTCTTGGTGGGGTCTCCTAGTCTCTAAGCTTACCTTAGTTAGTTGCTGCTTTTGTGAGTAAATGTGACAGCTTTGATATCTTGACTATTTTATCTACTCATCTTTGGTTCTCTTCAAACCTTAATGATAAAGTGTTATTCCTACACTCCCAAGGTCTTGGTGCATCACAGGAATTCAATGCCTGTACAGAGACGCATCCACACACAGCTCACGTGAGACTACTTCCAGTGGTCCTCACCCATCCTGGGGGCTTTTGCTCTTCTCACTCTCATCAAACTGACAGTGAGGGAACAGTGAGAAAAGGCTGAAAGCTCTCTGACCTTTAGTTAATTGAACAACAGATTCTGCAGCTTCCAGAAACAGCATGAAAAGGAAATGGAAGTGATGTATCACACCAATAAATATTTTCTGATCTAACTATCAAGTAAGTTATATGTGTGATTATATAATATTTTCTTGGGGGGAGGGGAGATAAAAGGAAAAGATAGGTGCAACCTCCAATGAAAGCTGTTAAAAAAAATTATGTTCAACCCAGTGAGGAAAAATATTGTCAAGGTTTTTATAACTGACAGGCAGCCATAATGTCTACTTTGCAAGACTTGCCATAATGTTGTGTAAATTTAAATTAGTGTAATACCTCATGCCAAGCCGGTATTTTATATCAACAATTAAAATGACAGTTTTAAAGACACTAAAAAGATGCTATCAACCTAAGCTACTACCACAGTGGTACTTGATGTCAGTTTTAGCCAGCATTAATTTTATTTTGCAAGGGGTTGAGGGCGAGGGGACCTGAACACAGACATTTATAGAGGAAAGATTACATTCACTAATGGTATCCTCTAAAGCTCTAATGCCACTCACTCATGGGTACTGTTTAAAATTTCTTTCCTATGGGGCTTTGCTTTCCCTGTTGGAATTTCTCTGTGTTGGAATTTGGGGTAACAAATGTGTTAAGAGCCTATTATGGGCAGAGCGCTATGTTATATTTAGGGTGGGACAGAGAAAGACCTGCACTCAAAGGGCTTAGAGTCCAGTGAAAGAGAGGAAAAGAGAAAAACAACAAAACCTTGAGGGAAGATGCTTCCACTTTGGTTTCATTTCTTAGCATTCGCATCAGTGAGGAGTTTGAAATGACTGGAAGCAGGGAGAGGGGGCAAAATGGTGAGGTGAGCTAGGCCAGTGGTCTAGCCATGAGTTCTCTTCAAATGATCCTCTTGCTTTGGAATAACCTGTGATAACCATTTTTGAATGAGATTCCCCAGACCCACATTCAGGCCAGAGGGAAAACAGGATCTCTGATAGTACAGCCTGGGGATCTGCATTATAACAAATGCCCCAGTGGATCCTTGAACACATTAGAGTTTGGGAACCAAACACACTCCTTTCCATCAAATCCTAAGTCAGAAACCATAGGTCATCCTCCATGTGTTCTCCACATCCCTGACATCAGTGGGTATCAAACGCTATGTTTTTCAGAGTCAGCTGGTGTGGGTGGGAGGCGAGCGGCTAAAATGCACTCGGCTCTGCTTCTGGGAGCCTCATTCTGTCTCTCTAGGGTAGGGCTTTTAACGCAAGTAGATTCCCAGTTACGCCGTGAGAAATAATACCATAAATCCAACTGGCCAGCAAATCCTTTTGCTTTTACTTCTTTAGCATTGTTAATTCTTCTTTAATCTTCTCTCCTTCCCCACAGTCATAGCATTAGGCTACTCTCATCTCTCACTAGAAATTTGGAAAGAGCCTGCTTATTACTCTTTCTGCCTTCCGTCTTACCCTCAAACCAGTTGTTTAAACTGTTATGAAGTATCTCAAATATACACAACTAAGCATGCTTCTTCTTGGCTTACGTTTCATCCATGATTTCTCATCCCTTTAGGATAAAGTCCACATTTCTACTCCTGGGGAACAAAACCCTCTGTGATCTGGTCCCTACCCCTACTTTCCTTTCTCATTCTACCCCATTCTACACACAGTCTCGGAAATCTCATTCGAAGTTCCTGTCCTCTCATTATACCACCGTGAGGTATTATACTGTTATGTGAAGACTTAATGAAGGCCAGTCTCCACACTACAGTTTAAGCTTCATGAGGGTAGAACCACATCTGTTTGATCCTAGTGTCTAATACATTATCTGGCCTTATATGAGAACTCATTAAAATTCTGTTATGTAAAGGAATAAAATATAAGGCAGTCTAAAACATGTTAATGCTCCATATCTAAAAGTGTTAATTTTCTTGCTTGGGATGACTTCCTCTCTTTATCTCTCTGCCTCTACCCATCAAATCAGTCAGGTCCTAGTTCATGTGCTCTGAGCATACTCCTTTCTTGCTTACTTTCCATTTTTTTTCTCACATCTTTATTGGAGTGTAATTGCTTTACAATGTTGTGTTAGTTTCTGCTGTACAACAATTACTTTCCATTTTTAAAGAAACTTCTCAGTCATATCGTATCCTTTGATATGACTCAAACAAAGTTTACTGGTCCCGCCTACTGTTCTCTTTACATACCTCTCTGATTGTACTTATCACAGTATATTGCAATTATTGGCTGGAATGTCAATCTCCGCTATGGTACAATGAGACAACTGAGAGCAGGGGCTGTATTTCATTCAATTTTTGAATTCCAGTACATAGCACAGTACCTGACATAGACTAGTTGCCTGATAAATGTTGGTGAATGAATCATCACAGAAATGAATAAGTCAGTGAATCAATAGGTGAACCAATCTATGGATGAATTAGTGACCATAGGTTGGAGCAGCAAACTTTTATGCAAACTCTCCTGACAGCAGATGGAGGTCAAAACCACAAGTTTCCAGTCCAACAGGAGAATATGGCCAGTGTTTAGATTTCTCACAAATAGGTTACTGACACTATCCGGAAGCCTCACTGGGGCTGGGAACACAGGTAGAGGTTGGTCAGAATTTATCATCTTTAGAGTCTTTTCTAAATACAGATATGGACATGCCATGGCTTTCATCATGGACTTTCAATCATTTCCCAGTTCCTGTAAGAAAATGTTCAAATGCTTTAACCTGCCATTCAAGACTACCTAATATCAAGGTCCAAATTATCTTTTAGCCTTTGATCCCTATTCCTTCCTCACACACACTGTTGCCCCTATAAAGACCACTGGATCTTCTCCTGGGACTCCTACTTTTCTGTATTTTAGCTCATGCCTCTTCTCCTTTAGTGGGCAGTCCTGGCCCATTTTCTCCAGATGAAATCCTATTCATCTTAAGCAACATCACAAATATCACCTCCTTCATGAAGCCTTCTTTGATTCTTCCTAATATAAGCATTCTGGCTTTTATACAGTACAGTGGCAAAGTACACACATTTCAGAGTCAGACTCCTTGGGATTGACTCGGCTCTATTATCAATCTGTTGTAAAAGCTGGACAATTCACTTACTGCCACTTTAAACCTGTTTTTTTTTTTTTTTCACCTGAAATGGGATCCATAATAGAATCAACCTCACAGGATTTATGTGAATTAGAGACTAAAGGAGTTGGTCCATTGGAGGAATTATACATAATGCCTGGCAAGAAGCAGACATTCAGTAAGTCAGTTGTTCCACTTTTTCTCCTTCTCCTCCTCATTATTGTATTCCCACTATCCTTTGCCAGCACATGCTTTGAGTCTATATACCATTTGCTCTGAAAACATCATTAAGGATTGCTGGTATGTCCAGAATCATTTTTCATTTATTTTGTTTCATTCTGATACCTTCTGTAAGAAACTTTCTCTGCTTAACTTCATTCTCTTCCACTGGACTATACTTATTTTTTATATTTTCAGGGTTATTGGTACCTGGCTAAATTTTTCTGAGCCTTGTTTTTGTCCACCTAGGAAATTAGATAATACCACTATGTTTTCAGGATGTGAGTATTTAATGAGGAAATGTGTACAGAGTGCCAAAGTTCAGTCACCTTCCCATTATGACCCGCCCAAGGTAGGCACTCAGTCACTCACTGGATGTAACTGAGTACATGAGATCCCTCAGAAGTGTTTTGAGAGTATACATTATACCCCAAATCACTGGTTATCAAAGCAGGGAGGAACTTTAGAGTTAGTCTAAATTCATTCCTCACTCTAAAGATCAAGAAACTAGTGAATGCATTTACCTCTCCGGGACTGGAAGTCCACACAGTAAATGAATCTAGGTGTCCTGAGTAGTAGTCCTCTGCTCTAATTTTACCACACTGTGTTAACTTTATACCATACCTTCCTTTCACCTGACGTTGCCTCTTGATCTGTGTGTCTCTATGATCCATATCCATGACAGTCATTCTGAAATATTTTGCTTGAAATAATTAATAATTAAATGATTGACGTGACTATGGACATTATGTGATTCTTCTTTTGTCATTCACTACCAACTTGCCATCCCCATGTTTATAGCTACTCCCTTCTCAAGGCAGAGACAAATGGTTTCAGAAGGAAATATACATAACAAATCTAGGACCTGAAAGGAGATAATAAGATCTTTCTTGAGTGTCATCTCTGCCCTTTCCCACTCCTCAAGCAAGCAAAAATAAGTTCTACTGACTGCCCAATAAACAGCACAGGGTTTCCCTCCTTTTATCTAAGACCACTGTTAGTTTTTCCCTTAAGAGACAGGAGTACTTTATTTTATATTATTTTATTTAAACATCTTTATTGGAGTATAATTGCTTTTCAATGGTGTGTTAGTTTCTGCTTTATAAAAAAGTGAGTCAGCTATACATATACATATATCCCCATATCTCCTCCCTCTTGCGTCTCCCTCCCACCCTCCCTATCCCACCCCTCTAGGTGGTCACAAAGCACCGAGCTGATGTCCCCATGCGATGCAGCTGCTTCCCACTAGCTATCTATTTTACATTTGGTAGTGTATATATGTCCATGCCACTCTCTCACTTCGTCCCAGCTTACCCTTCTCTATCTCTGTGCCCTCAAGTCCATTCTCTACATCTGTATCTTTACTCCTCTCCTGCCCCTAGGTTCTTCAGAACCCTTTTTTTTTTTTTTTTTTAGATTCCGTATATATGTGTTAGCATATGGTATTTGTTTTTCTCTTTCTGGCTTACTTCACTCTGTATGACAGACTCTAGGTCCATCCACCTCACTACAAATAACTCAGTTTCGTTTCTTCTTATGGCTGAGTAATATTCCATTGTATATATGTGCCACATCTTCTTTATCCATTCATCTGTCGATGGACACTTAGGTTGCTTCCATGTCCTGGCTATTGTAAATAGAGCTGCAATGAACATTGTGGTACATGACTCTTT
The DNA here is from genome assembly GCF_009873245.2 of Balaenoptera musculus. Lineage (NCBI taxonomy): Eukaryota > Metazoa > Chordata > Mammalia > Artiodactyla > Balaenopteridae > Balaenoptera > Balaenoptera musculus. Next base: position 128,112,269 of record NC_045787.1, read on the forward strand.
ATGAATTATGGTTTTCTCAGGGTATATGCCCAGTAGTGGGATTGCTGGGTCGTATGGTAGTTCTATTTTTAGTTTTTTTAAGGAACCTCCATACTGTTCTCCATAATGGCTGCATCAATTTACATTCCCACCAACAGTGCAAGAGGGTTCCCTTTTCTGCACACCCTCTCTAGCATTTATTGTTTGTAGATTTTTTGATGATGGCCATTCTGACCAGTGTGAGGTGATACCTCATTGGAGTTTTGATTTGCATTTCTCTAATGATTAATGATTTTGAAAATCCTTTCATGTGTTTGTTGGCAATCTGTATATCTTCTTTGGAGAAATGTCTATTTAGGTCTTCTGCCCATTTTTGGATTGGGTTGCTTGATTTTTTGGTATTGAGCTGCATGAGCTGCTTGTATATTTTGGTGATTAATCCTTTGTCAGTTCCTTCATTTGTAAATATTTTCTCCCATTCTGAGGGTTGTCTTTTCATCTTGTTTATGGTTTCCTTTGCTGTGTGAAAGCTTTGAAGTTTCATTAGGTCCATTTGTTTATTTTGTTTTTATTCCCTTTCTCTAGGAGGTGGGTCAAAAAGGATCTTGCTGTGATTTATGTGATAGAGTGTTCTGCCTATGTTTTCCTCTAAGAGTTTGATATTGTCTGGCATTACACTTAGGTCTTTAATCCATATTGAGTTTATTTTTGTGCATGGTGTTAGCGAGTGTTCTAATTTCATTCTTTTATATGTAGCTGTCCAGTTTTCCCAGCACCACTTATTGAAGAGGCTGTCTTTTCTCCATTGTATATTCTTGCTTCCTGTATCAAAAATAAGGTGATCATATGTGTGTGGGTTTCTCTCTGGGCTTTTTATCCTGTTCCATTGATCTATATTTCTGTTTTTGTGCCAGTACCATACTGTCTTGATTACTGTTGCTTTGTAGTATAGTCTGAAGTCAAGGAGCCTGACTCCTCTAGCTCTGTTTTTCTTCTCAAGATTGCTTTGGTTACTCAGGGTCTTTTATGTTTCCATACAAATTGTGAAATTTTTTGTTCTAGTTCTGTGAAAAATGCCATTGGAAGTTTGATAGGGATTGCATTGAATCGAGACAGGAGTACTTTAAATGAGAGTAAAGAAGGCTACCTTCTTTCCTTCCATAACTGAGAAGCACACAGTATGGACTACTAAGGTTCAGAATACAAGACACTTCAGCAGTTGGACAGAGCCACAAACTGGCTTAGGAGAGCCTACATTCATAAAAGTAAAATATGTATGGAAAACACAATAAAATCAAATAAAAATTTTTTAAAATTATCCATTGCCTAGATACCCAGAGATAATTTGCTACGCTAGCACAGTCGCTAGAACAAAGAGTAGGATCTAAAGGGACTGTGTCTATCAAACTACTTCCTAGGGAGGAGAGAAAAACTTGGCAAAGGCTTGAGGGGATAAGGTTAAAGCTGACTATTGAGACTCAGCCAGCAAGAGTCTCTACTTTGACAGCCTCAGCTGACCTGGAATATGTTTTAAGGGGCCTCTCTCTCCCCCCATCTTCTAGAAATGAGCTCTGCTGAGGCCTGGGGGCATCAATCATGTCACACATGTCTACATAAATGTGGGGACAAGGCAGAGAGGAAGGTCATATCAGGGAAATGACATGATGTGAGATAGCTTTAATGAAGAATCCTCAGCAAGAAGACAGGAAAACTCAGGTTCATGTTCTGGCTCTGCCACCAGTGGGCCATATGACTTAGGGCACCCTTCTTCCTTTTGCCTGTTCTCAGCTTTTGTGTCTGTAAAAGAAATGGACTAATTGTTCTCCATCTTAGATATACATTAAAATAACCTAGGTAGCTTAAAAAAACAAACAAACAAACAGTGATCAGTCCTACACCAGATCAATTAAATTTGAATCCTAAAGATAAGGTTGAAGCAACAGAAAGTTTCCCAGGTACAGGCAGGCCTGAGAACTGGGTTGGGCAGGTCATAAGTCCTCAAAGCTTAGAAAGTATCAGAGTCGATTGCTCAGCTTGACAAAAGCTGAATGTGCTATGATCTCACAACAATTCAAGAATTATAATGAGAATGAAGAATTTACATTCTTACATACTACCCGAGGGGATTTTTATAGACAACAAAATCTGAAAATATTTGGACTAGATGGTTTTTGAAGATGCTTTAGATTTTTACAAGTTACCATTTTGTGGGCTCCATAACTGTGGGGCAAAATCATAGTCATGGTAGAGAAATTGAAGCATCAACTCATTAGATTCCATTCAATCTCCAAGCAACAGTGTTTGAAACAAGCTGGGCTTGAGAACCAGTGTAACATGTGTATTCAAGTAAATGTGTGAATGTATGTTCTATGAGCCAGAGTAGAGAGTGGTTCAGAGATAAGGCTGGATTCACATTCCATGGTTTAAAAATGGGTTTCCCATTTAATAGTTCAGCAACATTGTGTACTTTAAAAAATGTATCCAAGTCTCATTTTTGTCATCTGTTAAGCAGAGATAATAATAGTGGACACACTGTCAAAATACGAGAGAATGCAGGTAAAGCACTTAACACTGGCAAGGCCCGGCACAGAGTCAGCACACAGTAAATGAAACTAATCATCACCACTATCATTCATAGCACTACATGGACCAGGTTTTCTCCTCCTCTGTACATTTATAAATGGCCATTCTTCAAGAGGTTGGCTCAAGCCTCGTGTCCTTCATGAGCAAAGATTCTTGATGGCTCCAGTATTCATTCACCTCTTTTCATCTCTGATATACTACAGCATCAACAGCAATACTGTATGCTTGTGCTTCCTCTATGTCCTGTATCATATGTCATCCCTGTACAATGTTCCATGCATACACAGTGGACCTGTCTTCCCAATAGTATTACATACTTCTAACAACCCCTTGACTTGTTTCGAGAGGAGAAAATGGGAATAGAGAAGAAAAACATCATGGTATTATGAGAGATGAACTGTTTTCCTTAGAGGCACCTACTGTATCTTCCATCCCAGCATCAAACGACCCTTTGAAAAAGTTTCCCTCCTCCAACCTCAGACTACATATTTGACTGACTTCACTCCTAGCCCCACAAATTGGATATAACGTAAACTGGGCCAACTGGTACATATAATTTCCCTGAAACATTGATGTGTGTAGGAATAGGCACATGTCCTAAATATACCCAAATAGAATAATCCCAAAACTTATGCAGGAAATAATGAGAAAGAAATGGTTCCTTCCTACTGGAGATCCCAATCTGATAGGATGATGGACTATTCTTGTTGGTGAGCATATTATCATCATAAGATAACAGTCTACCTAACAATAAAGCCATAAGAGAAGTAAAGTTTCTTAGAGATAATGTCTGTGACAATATGGAACACCTGGATCCAATAGTACCTGAAGTCAGTATACCAATTAATTTTTCAGATATGTCACATCCTTCCCTTCCCTTTGCCTTGACTTTAATCAGTTTGAATCAAGTTTCTAGCATTAGCCACTGGTGGATAAGTTTCTGACTAATACAAGTGGAGAGAAATTTCTAGACAAAACTATCCAATTGTATCATTACCTCATAGAGCTCTCAACTGAGGAAAGAAGAAAGGTAGTAGCATTGGTAATATCTTTATGCTGTTTTAGGATTTATATGAGCCCTTTATCCACATTATCTCATTAATTACTTATAATGGTTTTTTATGATGCAGGTGTTACTATTTCCATTTTACAGAAGAAGAAAATTAAGACTCAATAAACTCAGAAGACTTTCCTAAGGAGGTGACTTCTAGAATGGCAGAATAAGGACCTCTGAAAACTCTGCTCCTCCATAAAAGTAGGGAGGACATGAGCAAAAACTGTCAAAAATCAGCATTTTTAGAACTCTGGAAATTAACTAAATGCTTGCAATAATCTGAGGAGTGTTTATTCAAGTATCTTGTTAAGAACAGCAAGCTTTGTGGCAATTTAACTTGCCCTCATCCCATTCTTGTCTTCCTAGTACCATCGTAGCCTGAAAAATCAATTTATGAGTACAGTGATTATGAATACCAGCAGGACAGAAGCCACCAGAAGGACCAGAATGGACGTGGAGATTCCTAAAAAGTTCACCTCCAAAAAACTGTCACTATTTGACCTGACAGCTACTACAATGAAAAGTTCTATTTTCAAGGGTTATCTTTATTCAACCTCACTCAGAGCTTTGTTTGTGTTAAGAGCCCTGCCTGTAGGGTATTTGTTTAAAATAATCAGTTGCAGTTGTTTAACACTGTAACTGCCTGAGGTGGCCTTGCCAGTGTGTTTGACAAGATATCAACTAAAAAGCTTAAGGATGAAACTGAGCAATAAGATGTTTACAGGAGACTTTGTAAAGCCCTGACATACTCTTGGGAATCTAGAAGATCATGTACAAGCATAGCGCTGTTGGTATGCCAAGGAAAGACCCGAGAAAGACATATTGCTGACTTTGAGGCACTTCACTAGTAGGATGTAAATGTTAAGGCAGATTTGGGGTGTTGGATGCATACTCCAACCAACAGACACAGCCCCTCAGCAAAGACTGAATAATTCACTGGTTTGAGGCATTTAAGGAAATCTCTGTCTACTAAGCTAACTGAGCAGAGAGACTTCAGTGAACACACATGACAAAGTATACAGACATTAAGGAATTAGTCCAGGAGTCACCAAACAAAGAAGCATCAATAATAATAAATCCTGGGAAGGGAGAGAATTTAATTTCCAGAATTACCACACCATATTATTTAAAATGTCTAGTTTTTCATATATTTTTTGGCATAATGAAACTCATAGAGTTTGATATACAATTTATTTCAATTTTATGCTGGTATGTGCCCTATAAGTTTTGTCCACGTTACTTTTTTTGTACATAATTTTCAATATTAGTGGACATTTTTACACATAAAAGTTTGTGGAATGTTAAAAAAAAATCTAGTTTTCAACACAAAATTAAGAGACAAACAGAGAAACAGGAAAGTATATTCACAGGATGTCAAAATCACTCAATAGAAATTGTTCCTAAAGGAACCCAGACATTGGACTTAACTGACAAAGACTTTAAATCAGCTATTTTAGACATCTTCAAAGAACTAAAGACAAAGAATTAAAATAAATTAAAAGAAAGTATGAGAACAATGTCTCACCAACTAGAATACATCAATAAGGAGATAATTTGGTATAAAAAATTCTGGAGCCTAAAATAAAAAAATAACAAATAGAAATTTCATTGAAAGTGCCCAACAGCCTATCTGAAGTGGCAGAAGTAAGAATCAGTGAACTAGAAGACAAATTGAAATTATCTAATCTGAGGAAAAGAAAGAAAAAAGAATCAAGAAAAATAATCAAAGCCTGGCACAATGGGAGAAGCAGAAGGAAAGAAGAGAGAGAAAGTGGCAGAAAGAGTAATTGAAGAAATAATGGTCAAAAATTTCCCAAATTTGATTTTAAAATATTAACGTACATGTTCAAGAAGCTTAATAAACTCCAAGAAGAATAAATTCAAAGGGTTTCATATCTAGAGGCATCATATTCAAATTGCTGAAAGTAAAAAACAAAGAGAATATTGAAATCACCAAGAGAATCAGGACTCATCACCTACACGGGATCCTCAATAAAATTAACAGCTGACCTATCATCAAAAGCAGAAGTCAGTAAGATGACATATTTAAAGTGCTTAAATAAAAACACCACCAACCAAGAATTCTACATATGACCAAACTATCCTTTTAAAATTAAGGCGAAATTATGACATTCCCAGGAAAGACAAAATCTGAGAGAATTTATTGCTAATAGACCTGCTCTCCAACACTTCTATAGAACAGGCCACCTAACAATAGCAAAATATATATTCTTCTCAAGAACACAAGGAATATTCTCCAGGTTTATAATATATTATGCCATTAATATATTATAAATCTCAATAAATATAAAAATATTGAAATTATACAACATACGTTCTCTGCAATGAATTGAAATTACAAATTAACAATAGAAGAACACTTGGTAACTTCAAAAATACATGACAATTCAAGAATAAACTTCTAAATAACCAGTGTGTCAAAGAAGAAATCACAAAGGAAGTTAGAAAACACTGAGGTAAATGAAAATGAAATCATAACCAAGACTTGTGCAATTTAACTAAAGTAGTGCTTAGAGGAAAATGTATAGCTGTTAACACATATTAAAAAAGATGAAAAATTTCAAATTAGCAACCTAACCTTTCACCTTAAGATGATTTAAAAAAAAAAAAAAAAGGAAACTAAACCCAAAGCAAGCAGAAGGAAGAAAATAATAAAAACTGAGAAGGAAAGAAATAAAAAAATAAAATAGAAATAATGAAACAACAGAGAAGATAATAAAACTAGAAGTTGTTTCTTTGAAAAAAATCAACAAAACTGATTAATCTTTAGTTAGAATGACCAAGGTGGGGTGGGGAGGAAGCAGGAAAAGAGAATCTGTTTACTAAAATCAAGAATTAAATAGGAGATAACATTATCAACTTTTCAGAAATTAAAAAGAAAAGATTCTAATGGAATACTATAAATTCTGCAAGCCAGCAAATTAACTAACTTAAATGAAAAGGACCATTTCTTAGAGAGACACAAACTATTGAAACAATCAGGAAATAGAAAGTATTCAATATGAATAGACTAACAGCAAAGAGATTAAATTAAAAACTGTCCACAAGAAAAAGTCTAGGAACAGATGGCTTCATGGATGGGTGAATTCTCCTAAATGTTTAAAGAAGCATTAATACAAATCTTACACAAATTCTTCCAAAACTGAGAAGAGGACTGAACACTCCACAAGTCATTCTTCGAGACAGAATTACCCTGATACCAAAACCAGAAAATGATATGACAAAAAAGAAAACTGTAGACCAAGAGCCCTTATAAATATAGATATACAAATCCTCAACATAATACTATCAAAATGAATCTAGCAACATAGAAAGGATTATATGGTATAATCAAGTGGAATTTATCTTAGGAATGCAAGGTTGTTTTCAACATACCAAAGGTAAATTTACTACAACACTTTACTAGAAAGAGTGGATAAAATCACATCTCAATTGATGTAGAGACAGAATTTTACAAAACTAAACTTCCTTTCATGATAAAATAAAACAAAACAAAACAAAAACCTCAAGAACCCAGGAACAGAAAGGAACTTCTTCAACCTGATAATGGGCACTGTAATATGTTGAACGGTGACACCCAAATAGATATGTCTGCTTCCTAATCACTAGAACCTGTACATTTTACCTTGCATGTAGAAAGAGTATGATCTTACATTACATAGGTGTAATTAAGTTAAGGATCTTAAGAGGAGGAGCTTATCCTGGATTATCCAGGTAGGCCCTAATGCAATCACATGCACTATTATAAGATACAGACACACGGCAGAGAAGGTGATGTGAGGATGGAGACAGAGATTGGAGTGATGTGGCCACAAGTCTAGGAATGGCAGAGCAATCACCAGAAGCTGAAAAAGGCAAGGGATAGATTTTCCATTAGAGCCCCCTGAGGGAGTGAAGCTCTAACAGATTTTGAGCTTTAGGTCTACATATCTGTGAGAAAATATATTTCCATTGTCTTAAGTCTCCAAGTTTGTGGTAATAGTACCCTGAAGAAATACAGGCATCTACAAAAATCCCAAGGCTAAAAATTTAGTGCTGAAAGATTAAAAACTCTCCCCCTATGATCAGGAAAAAGATAAGAACACCTACTCTTGCCACTTCTATTCACATTGTAATGGAGGTTGCACATAGGGAGTTTGGGCAAGAAAAAGAAAAAATAGCATCTAGATTAAAGATAAAAAAGTAAAACTATATCTCTCTTTGTAGGTGACATGATTTTATATATACAAAATTCTAAGGAAACAACAAAAAGTGTGTCTGCTAATATACATGTTCAGTAAGGTTTCAGGATACAGAAGGCTATACAAAAATCAATTATATCTCTATACAAGAACAATGAACAATATGAAAATGAAACAAAGAAATCAATTTCATTTACAATGACATCCAAAATCTACAATATTCAACAATAAATTTAACAAGGACATTGTAAGACTTCTACACTAAAAGTATGGAATGTCATTAAATGAAATTTTAGAAGACCTAAATAAATGGAAAGATATCTCATGTTCATGAATCTGAAGATTCATTTTTTTTTTTGCAGAAATTGACAAGCTGACTCTAAAATGCATATGGAAATGCAAGAGACCCTGATTAGCCAAAACCACCTGTCAAAATTTACTACAAAACAATAGTAATCAAGACAGTGTAGTACTGGCATAGAAATGACATACAAATCAATGGAATAGAATTGAAAGTTCAGAAGTAAAACCTTACTTTATGGTAAATTGATTTTTGACAAGACAATTCAATGGTAAAAGAATGGTCTTTTCAACCAATAATGCTGGCACAACTGGACAGCCATAGGCATAAAAAAATGACCCCATACTCAAAAATTCTCATTCTGTACCCAAAAATTAACTCAAAATAAACCATAGACCTAGATGTAAGTGCTGAAACCATAAAATTCTTAGAAGAAAATATAGGGTAAATATTCATGGCATTGGATCAAGCAATGGTTTCTTAGATTTAACAGCAATAATACAAGCAATAAAAAGAAATAGAAATTGGGCTTTGCCAAAATTTTAAAAAAATGCTTGAAAGGACATCATCAATAAAGTGAGAAGACAGTACACAGAATGAGAGAAAATATATGCAATCATTTATCTGATGAGGGACTTTTATCTAGAATATATGAAGAACTCTTACAACATAATAACAAAAAGACCAACAACTCAATTTAAAAATGGACAAAGGATTTGAATAAACTCCAAGGAAGGTATTCAATGTCCAGAAAGCACACAAAATATGCTCAATGTCATTAGTCTCTAGGGAAATGCAAATCAAAAGCACAATGAAATACCACTTCATATCTACTAGGAAGACCGTAATAAGACAACTGGAAAATAAGTATTGGTGACAATTTGGAGAAATTGGAATGCTAATATATTGCTGGTGAGAATGTAAAATGGTTTGTAGCCACTTTGTAAAACAATTTTGCATGCCTCAAAAATTAAACACAGAGTTACCTTATGACTCAGCAATTCCATTTCTATGTACATACTCAAGAGGATTGAAAACACACCCACACAAAAACTTGTACATGTACATTCATACTAGCATTATATGTAACAGCCAAAAGGTGGAAACCCAAATTTCCATCAACTGATGAAGAGATAAACAAAATATGGTATTGAGCCAATCAAATATTATTCTGGTATATGAAGAAATGATGCGCTAATATGCTACAAAATAGAGGAACCTTTCAAGTATCATGGTAAGGGAAAGAATGCAAACACAAAAGGACATATATTTTACGATTCCATTTATATAAAATGTCCAGAATAGACATAGATTAGCAGTTATCAGGGGTGAAGGTAAAGAAGAGAGAATGAGAAGTGGCCACTAATGAGTAGTGATTTTTTTTTGAGGTGATGTAAACAGTCTGGTAATAGATGGTGGTGATGGACACACATCTCTGAGTTTTTTAAAGGCCAATGAAAAACACTTTTAAAAAGTAAATTTATGCCATATAAATTATATCTCAGTTAAGCTGTTTTTTAAGAAAAGAAGACTTTCTTAAGAACATGCAACTAGAAGTGAAGATTAATGATGGATTTGAAATAAATTTATATGCCCTTAAATCCTGTGATTATTGTACCATAGTACTTGCTTGGTTAACTCTGCCTACTTGAGTAGGATAAAGTATATAGTGTTTGGTCATACTCTACTTTGCTTTCAGCTTTCATGCACTTTTAAAGAAAATAATGCTTTATAGAGGACAGGAGCTTCAGAGAATTGTAAAAGATGCTCAGAAATTCCAGGTCATGCTTCCCTGAAACACAAAGGAGAAGAAAGAGGATATGGCTCACCCGAGGTTATACTTTCCCTCTGAGAAGTCAAGAAACCTCAGAACTGAGACCACACTCAGGCTTGGCTATGGAAATCAGAGTTCAGAAAATCAGGAAAGAGTAGTGAGATGCTTTATTAAAGTACTGAAGGTCAAGCCATGCACTATCTGCTGACAAGGACAAAAAATAAAATGTACCTTTAGGTTGAAAGCGAGGTGACTGGGGACAAAATCTTTGGGCGTACCTTGGTTGCTCTCTTAAATTGGAGCTTTTCATTGAAAAAGCAAGAACATTAGCTTTTGTTGATTTTTTTAAAGGTAGGTGAGAAGTTTGACAGCCCAGGGTAGAAAGAATAAGAGGTCAGGGAACTGGTAATTACTGCTATTCAGAGACAAAGGTGTGTGTGTGTGTGTGTGCACACGTGCATGCCTGCAGCCTTGTGTGTTCACCATTCTCTGGCTCCAGTTTATTATTTAATTTCTTTCTTTCTGCCAATGGAGAGAGCTTTCTCCTGTGACCCTAGCAAAGGGAAGTTACAGAACAGAAAAGATATCAAATTTACCAAATGCAAAGAAGATCTATTTTCCAAATTGAAAAATTAATTATATTATCCCCAAATTTAGTATTCATATTGTTTTAGGAATATAATTTGGGATTTCTCCTCCTTCAAACCTGTATTTCTCTTTTGTCCATGTTCTTCCATAGAGTCAATTGATGCATCGTTAAGTGTTTTAAATGGTAAATGTGTTGCCATCTTAAATGCTCTATGAGTGAAGCTGTATTAAGAACATGGTCATGAGAGCAGAAACAAGAAGAACTACAATCCTGCAGCCTGTGGAACAAAAACCACATTCAAAGAAAGATAGACAAGATGAAAAGGCGGAGGGCTATGTAACAGATGAAGGAACAAGATAAAACCACAGAAAAACAACTAAATGAAGTGGAGATAGGCAACCTTCCAGAAAAAGAATTCAGAATAATGATAGTGAAGATGATCCAGGACCTCAGAAAAAGAATGGAGGCAAAGATCAAGAAGATGCAAGAAATGTTTAACAAAGACCAAGAAGAATTAAAGAACAAACAAACAGAGATGAACAATAAAAAAAACTGAAATGAAAACTACACTAGAAGGAATCAATAGCAGAATAACTGAGGCAGAAGAACAGATAAGTGACCTGAAAGACAGAATGGTGGAATTCACTGCTGCAGAACAAAATAAAGAAGAAAAAATGAAAAGAAATGAAGACAGCCTAAGAGACCTCTGGGACAACATTAAATGAAACAACATTCGCATTATAGGGGTCCCAGAAGGAGAAGAGAGAGAGAAAGGACCTGAGAAAATATTTGAAGAGATTATAGTTGAAAACTTCCCTAACATAGGAAAGGAAATAGCCACCCAAGTCCAGGAAGCTCAGAGAGTCCCATACAGGATAAACCCAAGGAGAAACATGCCGAGACACATAGTAATCAAAGTGGCAAAAATTAAAGACAAAGAAAAATTATTAAAAGCAGCAAGGGACAAATGACAAATAATATACAAGGGAACTCCCATAAGGTTAACAGCTGATTTCTCAGCAGAAACTCTACAAGCCAGAAGGGAGTGGCATGATATACTTAAAGTGATGAAAGGGAAGAACCTACAACCAAGATTACTCTACCCCACAAGGATCTCATTCAGATTCGATGGAGAAATCAAAAGCTTTACAGACAAGCAAAAGCTAAGAGAATTCAGCATCACCAAACCAGCTCTACAACAAATGCTAAAGGAACTTTTCTAAGTGGGAAACACAAGAGAAGAAAAAGACCTACAAAAACAAACCCAAAACAATTAAGAAAATGGTCATAGGAACACACATATCTATAATTACCCTAAACGTGAATGGATTAAATGCTCCAACCAAAAGACACAGGCTTGCTGAATGGATACAAAAACAAGACCCATCTATATGCTGTCTACAAGAGACCCACTTCAGACCTAGGGACACATACAGACTGAAAGTGAGGGGATGGAAAAAGATATTCCATGCAAATGGAAATCAAAAGAAAGCTGGAGTAGCAATACTCAGATCAGATAAAATAGACTTTAAAATAAAGAATGTTACAAGAGACAAGGAAGGACACTACATAATGATCAGGGGATCAATCCAAGAAGAAGATATAACAATTATAAATAAATATGCACTCAACATAGGAGCACCTCAATACATAAGGCAAATGCTAACAGCTATAAAAGAGGAAATCGACAGTAACACAATAATAGTGTGGGACTTTAACACCTCACTTACACCAATGGACAGATCATCCAAAATGAAAATAAATAAGGAAACAGAAGCTTTAAATGACACACTAGACCAGATAGATTTAATTGATATTTATAGGACATTCCATCCAAAAACAGCAGATTACACTTTCTTCTCAAGTGCGCACAGAACATTCTCCAGGATAGATCACATCTTGGGTCGCAAATCAATCCTCAGTAAATTTAAGAAAATTGAAATCATATCAAGCATCTTTTCTGACCACAATGTTATGAGATTAGAAATGAAGTACAGGGAAAAAAATGTAAAAAACACAAACACATGGAGGCTAAACAATACGTTACTAGATAACCAAGAGATCACTGAAGAAATCAAAGAGGACATCAAAAAATACCTAGAGACAAATGACAATGAAAACACGACAATCCAAAACCTATGGGATGCAGCAAAAGTAGTTCTAAGAGGGAAGTTTATAGCTATACAAGCCAACCTCAAGACACAAGAAAAATTTCAAATAAACAATCTAACCTTACTCCTAAAGGAACTAGAGAAAGAAGAACAAACAAAACCCAAAGTTAGCAGAAGGAAAGAAATCATAAAGATCAGAGCAGAAATAAATGAAATAGAAACAAAGAAAACAATAGCAAAGATCAATAAAACTAAAAGCTGGTTTTTTGAGAAGATAAACAAAATTGATAAACCATTAGCTAGACTCATCAAGAAAAAGAGGGAGAGGACTCACATCAATAAAATTAGAAATGAAAAAGGAGAAGTTACAACGGACATCACAGAAATACAAAGCATCCTAAGAGACTACTACAAGCAACTCTATGCCAATAAAATGGACAACCTGGAAGAAATGGACAAATTCTTAGAAAGGTGTAACCTCCCAGGACTGAACCAGGAAGAAATAGAAAATATGAACAGACTAATCAGAAGTAATGAAATTGAAACTGTGATTAAACATCTTCCAACAAACAAAAGTCCAGGACCATATGGCTTCACAGGTGAATTCTATCAAACATTTAGAGAAGAGCTAACACCCATCCTTCTCAAACTCTTCCAAAAAATTGCAGAGGAAGGAACACTCCCAAACTAATTCTATGAGGCCACCATCACCCTGATACCAAAACCAAACAAAGATACTACAAAAAAGAAAATTACAGACCAATATCACTGATGAATATAGATGCAAAAATCCTCAACAAAATACTAGCAAACAGAATCCAGCAACACATTAAAATGCTCATACACCATGACCAAGTGGGATTTATCCCAGGGATGAAAGGATTCTTCAGTATATGCAAATCAATCAATGTGATACACCATATTAACAAACTGAAGAATAAAAACCATATGATCATCTCAATAGATGCAGAAAAAGCTTTGGACAAAATTCAACACCTTTTATGATAAAAACTCTCCAGAAAGTGGGCATAGAAGGGGGGGAAAAAAAAAAAAGAACATAGTCATGAGCCAGAGAAAAAGAGGAGAAAAGGTCAAGAGAAGCAACGACAAATGTCACTAATTCACATTGTAACATAATTTCCTAATAGAAAAGCACTTCACTCAGAGGTTTTTCTTATAGTTGGTTTAGATGCAGTTATACCATGTTTGGCCATGGTAGTCATGTGGAAGTGAAGGGGATCAAATTAGGAGACAATGTGGAACTTTCACCAGGTCTTGAATCTTGTCAGATGGCCCTAGACTCATATTCCTATCCTTTACTGGCTGTCTGTTGTATGGAAAGTTTCTTAAACACCATGAGGCTCGTTTTCTCAAATGTGAAGTGAGGATAATAGTCTTCACTATCTTTTAAGAATTTGTGAACATTAGAGCTGATATGTATAAAAGCCTGGGATAGACTGGGGAACATAGAGATATCCAATACATGAATAGAGCGCAGCCGTTACCACTCTAATTCAGTGTGACTCACAATGAAAAAAAGTTATAGAACATTTTCTATGAAAATATTCAAGATACAGAAGAGAAGCTAGGACAGGAAGGTTAAAGTATGGTGGGGGAGAACAGGAATGGCCAAGAGCCTTCATTGAGCCCCTAGGTTCCTATCCAGTGTGATCCCCGAGGAGTTTCAAAGTCATGCCTCATCATATCCATATCATCATGCTCCTTTTTCAACTGAGAAACCCAAGAATGAAAGAAAGCAACTTTCCCAAGGTTATCAGGCTGGTTGTTGGCAAAGCCATTAATAAAACCCAGTTCCCATGACTGCTAGCCCAGCTCCCTCTCCCTACACTGCAAGCCTTCCCCAATTCATTTCTCATTTTGTTTTAATAGGTAACAGGCACAAAAGTTACTTTCAGACGAGAAACTAGATTGTGTGAAATAGATATCTGAAGCACAGGAATACATAACAAGACACTGTGAGAGAGGAGACAAGGAAACTAAAAAGAGAAAAGGAATTAACATGTACTGTCACGGAGGAAAATTTAGTTTAATGACAAACAGAGCTATTCAATTGTGCAGAGTACAAGAACACATTTCTTATGATAACTCTAGTCTCAAGGAGGAATTCAAAAGATGTGTGATAAATTCTTCATAAAAAGTTAAGTCAGTCTAAAATCTATTGTGTAAGCATTTATATACACAATGGGTAAAATTTAAAAAAAAAACAGTTTTGACTTTTAGAGGGTAAGCTTCAGTAATCTGGAAAATTCACTTTTTATCAAACACCACATGCCTCATGCAGTGAGCTCTTTGAGGAGGTTTTTCTATTTGTGTAGTGTATTTACTGATAGCTTTCATTCAAATAATTCCCATCGTTTGAAAAGACAAATGTTGTTGTAAAGCAGATGTACATAATTAGAAGGAGGAAGAAAAGCTCTGCTAAAGGTCAGATGAAGAGAGAAAATCTCTCACTGCTTCTCATAATTGCTAGGTTTACATGTATCTATAATATTTTCTGGTATCAAATGCCCTTCACCTTCCCCCGATACCTAGCCAAACAAAACAATCACCTCCTGCTCAGCACATTCTTTAACTATTCCCAACCCACACTGACTTCTCTTTATTCTACTCATGTGGCACCTAAGTGCCTTGTAACATTCCTTGAATTATTTGTCTTGTACTCTATCCAAATTATAAATTGTTTATTAATATCTCATGTGCATGATTCTTAAATATAGTTAATTTAAAAACATTTGAATACATATTAAATGTTTGCTCTTTCATGACGTCAACCAGAATGCACAATGCTCAGGAAATGTGTTAAATCAATAAATGAATAAATGTATGAACAAATAGATAATGAATAAATTTAGGAGCCGCGTTCAAAATATTGAGTGAAAGCAACCCTAGCCTAATGAATGCTTTAACAATGTTTACATATGAATTAAATTAATTTCACACATTTCAGGCATGAGATACTGGCTTGTTCAATGAGGTCTCAGCATGGCGTAATGGAGAAGAAAAATGGAACTGAAATAAATGCTCAGTTCCTGACCAAAAAACACATTGACTCAATTTTAAGCACATTACATTATATGTAGGCCTGTTTCCCCAAAAGTCAAATAAGCAGTCCAAATTTGGATCTCTGAGATCCCTGCCAATTTTGACACTACTGGATTTATGATATGATGGGAAATAAGGGGAAATGACCAGACAGGAGGCCCCAGTTTATTGTTTTTTCTCAGAGCCCGTTGGTTCTCAAACCTGATGGCTCTTCAGAATCACTCTTAGAATTTCCAAAAATAGATACACAGATTAGTGCTTACAATATTGTATTCCATGTGTGTTCCACAGTTTTAAAACTACTGGGCTCTACTCAAGCTCGGGGAAGGCAGGGCCCTCTAACACAAATACCAGCATAAAGAGGTCTACAATTTTCTGTAATGATGTAATATATGAATGGACCCAGTACCTGCCAGTAGAATACACTAGACAAAAGTGTGGCAGAGTTTTGTGGCAGAAAGACTTGGTCTGAAAAGCAAGAATTGCCAGGAAACCTCTGGAAAAGAAAATAAATAAGGGGGTGTATTATTAGCCTTGTAAGATATTAAAACCCACTATCAAGACTCTTTAGTTAGGATTGTATTGGCAGGTGAATTAATAGAAATATCCATAGAATACAGTATGAAATCCAGAATTATCCCTCAAATATATGAAGGTTTCATATATGCTAAAGGAGGCATTTCTAATGAGTGGGCCCAAGATGTATTCTTAAATGATGCTAAGAAAGATGCATATCTTTTAGAAAAAACAATAAACTTGGACCCTTACTTCACATGATATACCAAGGAAAACTTCAAATGGATTAAAGGTCACAGTCCAAGGGGGGAAAAGGGAATCTGTATGAAGAAAACATGGAGTATACTCCTTTAAAATCAGAGTGGATAAAATTCTATATCAAAGATTCAAAATGTGGAATGCATATATAAAAGATGGCTTTTAATAGATAACTAAAAATAACTATCACAACAAATATTTTCAAATATATGAAATAAAATTTGAAAATAAGCAGGAAAATATGTGTAACTCATGTCACAGACAAAAAGATAATCTCCTTAAAATATAAAGAACAATCAGAAAACAAGAGAAAAAGACAAAAAACACAATAGAAAAAAGAGCAAAAACATGAACAGAGAGTCCACATAAAATAAAGACAGTGACTCTATATGAAACAGACACTCAACCTCAGTCCAAAGAGAAACACAAACTAAAACAATGTGAGGTAGTTTTGGTGCCAACAAAGGCAGAGAAGTGTGTACTGGATTAGAGCTCCTGTAAATAACAATTTTTAAACACTGGACAATATGTAAACAGTGACTATGTAAAAGCACTAGAGTGTAAACAAGAGCTGGCAGAAGCTGATGGAGATTCAACTTTGAAAAAAGCAGGTTCATTTGGTAAGTTGTGCATTTATAGGATTTTGCCCCTGAGAGCACTCTCCTGTCTGTAAGGTAGTAAGTGGATAGAATTCAATGACTAAGCTGAACTTTTTTATACTGAGGTGTCAAAGCATGGAAGTCAGTTTTTTAGAAGCAGTTGGAAATCTCTGTATGTGTGTATCTAAGAGGTAATGATATAGAAGGATATGTAGCCTAAGAAAACATAATGGTGATTTCTGCATAGTAGGGATACGGTGTCTTATTTTCTTATTTTAGCTCTGTATTTTCTACTTTCCACATTTACTGCTTTTGTAAAAAACAAAAATAAATAAAAACAAGGAAAAAAATTTAAAGACCTTAATTTACGATTCAGCTCTACCAACCTCTGGAGGAATCTGAGAAAATGATTTGATTTTCTTATTTTTCTCAGCTGAAAAAATAGGCATGAATCCAAAGCATATTTTTCTTAGGAAGTTCAGTTGATAAAATGTATTTAAACCTCTTAGCACAGTGCCTGGTCCAGGTGCTAAATGCTAGTGATCATTATTCTCATCCTCACTGTTGGTGTCCAGTTACCGCTGTCCACTGAACAAAGGAGTGAAATCAATCAATGAATGAGAGCCACACAATCACTGCAAGAGGAATTGGCCCAACCTTCAGTTTTCCCCTGCAGGGCATTCATGCTCAGTCCTCTGAGTAGCTGCTAAGGACGTTCAGGCTAGGCAGGCTACGGTAGGATGACAAGTGACAGTAATGTAAGGACAGGCCGCTAAGTGCTGAAAAGCACAGTTACCTGCCTCTTCTCTTACAGGCACAGCAAGGCAGCACATATCAGGGAGGCAAAGCTGTTAGCAAAGTTAAGGAAACTAAAATCAGGTGTCTGTCAAAAGCAGAGGTTGAAAAGGTATTGTATATGACAAAGAAGGAAATTCAGCCTAGTAGGGCAAGTGGAAATTCAGCCTCGTAGGTTCTTATGAAAGCAATCTTAAAACTGTCTTGTTTCTTCCCCAAACGATTGAGTCAAGTTAATGCGCATGTACTTAGTTTCTTGGATACACTGAAATAATAGTCTCCCGTGAGTTTAAATGAGAAATTAATGAGAGTTGGAAAGAGAAAAGGGGTATATTTTACTGGCAGGAAGTGGAAGGGGTCCCTTTTACAAATCTAATATTTAAAACACTGGTTGTCCTCACTTATTAGTAGACTAGGAGATTTCATTGGTAATAAATTAATCCTTGTAGGTGTAATAATAGTAGAAGTGGCATCAGTAATAGCAGAAGTAGCTATAAGGATACAACATGTGGAACAAATTTGAATGTTCTCTCCATTTACTAGTACCCTGCATTGTCAAGTGACCTGGTAGTTGCTGTTGTACATATCTTACAGAGGAGAGAACTCACTGACCAGATTGTTGCCTGAACCCATGCAACTGGTCCATAACGTGCCTAGCTTAGAACCCAGGATGGCTGACACACAGATTCTCCAAATTTTTTCTTTTAACAGGGTTTCCAGATCATGTCTTCTTCTGCTGCCTTTCTCTGAACACGTACTTATTTGCCTGTATACCCGTAAAAACATGAAGACGCAAGTCAGAGATGAAACACCTTAGAGCTATCTCCAGCAATTCAACTTCATAGGCAGCTTCCCAATATTCACTTGGATAGCCCATGAAGTTCAAAATCAATTTATCCTAAAAACTAACCATCTTCCTCTCCCTAAACCTGCTCCTCCTTCATTGTTTCCCTATGTTAATGAACAGCATCACAATTTGATTCTTCTAGTGACTTAGGTCTGAATCTTAGAAATCAGTCCTCTCCTGCAGTATCCAATCCAGTCAATCCCATCTCACTGGCCACCTGTTCAGCCTCTTTGCTCCATCAAGCTACTTACTTACCTCAGGTCACCTTCTCTCGCCCTTCCAGCCTTTAGCCTTGAACCTCTCCAATCTGTCCTCCACTGGTCCTCAGCAATTTTATGTGTGTCTATTTTTGAACTGTCAGAAGGATTGGCACAGCTAATTATTTCTGTCTTCTTCAAACCCTTTTTCTTTCTTCACTTGACTTTTAGATCACCATTCTTGATTTCTCTCCGATGTTTCTGACCAAACTGTCTCAGTTTTCCTTTGCTGGTTATTTTGCTTTGCCTAGATGTCTATTGATAGTTATTTCCTGGGAGAGATCTCTTTCAATCATATTAAATATTTAAATTGTAAGCCCATTTATATGCTGGTAACATCCATATCTATATCTGCAGCCTGGACCTATCATGTGAACTCCAGAATCAATTATCTATCTGTCCCCATGTCATCTTTCTTAGATGTCTAAGAGACATCTCAAGTTTAACATGTCCAAAATCAAACTCCAGATTTTCCCTCCTGGACACAGCTGCTCTTCTTGCAGTCCTCTCCTGTCCAGTCAAAGGACAAGTCACTCTTCCAGTTGTTCCAATTTATTTTTCTACGTAGACTGGCCTCCCTACTATTCCTCAGATAGGTCAAGCGTACTCCTGCTATAGGGCCTGTGTACTTACTGTTCCTTCTACCTGGACTACTGTTCTCCTAGACTTCACGTCACTCCCTCACTTACCTTAGCTCGCTGATCAAACGTTCTCTAATCAACAAAATTTTTTCTGACCACCCTATAGAAAATTACTATCCTCATCACTGTTCCCCATTCCCTGCTCTGTATTTCTCCATACAGTATTTATAACTATCTGAAAGTCTTTATAGTTGTTACTGATTCTTTTTCTCTCTTCTTCTACAAGACTAAGTTCTGTTAAGGGAGGAATCTTATCTATTTTGATAGGTATTGTATCAGTATTTGTATAGTAAGATCTAGTAAGCACTCAAATATTTGTTAGATGGACGGATGGATGGATGGACAAATGAATAGCTCATGTTTTCCATAGCACTGTAATTTACATATCTGCCAGAACATGCTCTATCATAATTATTGGTTAATTTTTTTTCTGTCATGACCAAACTGCAATCTGCTGAAGAGGAGAGTCCTGTCTTAATCATAATAATGTCCTTATGCCTAAAATAGTATTTGGTGCATATTAGGTACTATATGTTTGTTTATTTGAAGAAAACAAAGTAGGGGGAGAGGAAGGGAGACACATTTAGTGTATGGCCAGGTCAGCATAAGGTAACTGGGATTTATCACTTCCTTTTACTTGGGAAATATCCTCTTTTTTTGTAGTCTAAGATAGATTTACTTTTTAAAATAATCAAATAAAGATGTATTTCCTCCAGGAGTCAGAATTTTAGAAGGTAATGAGTGAACATGCTAATGAACATAATGCCCAGGAATGACAGCTATAAGCCTTGTGTAGAGGTAGGCACTATACAGAAATCTAAATATTCTGCCCTCTCATCAATCTGTACTGAGTAATGTAAGCACATTCAGAGCTCACAAAATATTAACGACAGAAGGGAACTTTGAGTCCAGCTTCCTACATTTACAGATAGGTAAACTGAGACCAAGAGAGTCACCCTCCTGCCACAGAGCAAGTCAATGGCAGCATCAGAATATGAAACTATTCTCCTGAATCTTAGTTTTGTTTTTCCTAACATTCCAAAGCCTCATCAATTCTCTTCTGTATCTGATACATCTTTAACAAATGTCTGTAACTTTCTCTTCATTGATATGACCCTATATATAATATAATTAAAATGATGAAGAAAACATATTCCCAAACCCATCAGTCACTTCACTTAAAGTTGGGGTGGGAGGTTGTTTGTTATAAGCATCAACTTACCAATAAGGAAATGAGGAAGGTTGGACCATAAAGACACTAAGCTGTTATGAAAATTAATATTGTCAGCATCAAAGCATATAAATATAGCCAAAACCATCCAGTTAATTGATTTTCAAGGCCCTGGTACTCACATTTGCCCTTGACCACAGTTGAAAGATTAGAGTGGCTTTGGGTTGAGCTTGCTATCTTTTCTACCCAAAATGTAAGATGTGGTGCTGAAAGATCAGTATCTCTAGATTTAGACCCATGAACTGTTAGAATATCCCCATTAGATCATCCATCCTAAAAGGAAACTATTTCTTATGTTTCTCTAATAACAGTTCCTTAATTTTTCTCTTTCTTCTCTGAATTTCTCGTCTAACTCTTCTTTTCATGACCTTCCATGGTAGTAACACTTACAGTCCTGTTCTTAACCCCCTCTCACCTCCCATACTTTGCTTATATAAATAATCTCCTTCATTCTCATAGCTTGAAATATCTTTTAACTGCTAGTGACTCAAATCTATGGCTCTAGTTCACCTTCCTGAACACTTATCCTAATACTCCATTTCCCACTGCATTTATCTATATACAACAGGAAGTCTTGCATGCACTTCGAGTTCAACATATCTAAAGCTTAGATCTTTGTTTCCCTCTCAAATATTTTTTCTTCTACAAGATTCCTGTCTTATTAGAAAAGCACTATCATTCACCAACTTGATCAACCCAGAAACACGGCAGTCAATTCTGATGCTTCACTCTTCCTCCTGCTACCCATCTCCCCCTCACATCCAATCAACCACCAAGTCCTGCGGCTTCCACTTCAAATCCTACCAGCTTTCTAGTTTATGGCAGGAGCTTCCCCAATGATGTTCCCTCCTCAAGGCTCATGCCCTCTTATTCACTGCATCCAGAGTGATAATTCTAAAATGGCTTTCATATCGTATCATTCTCCTGATTAATAATCTTTAACGGATCCCTGTTACTCTAAAGATCAAACTTACAAGCATGATTTGGTACCTGCTTGCATCTTTTATCCTCACCAAAATAATAAAAAAAAAATGCCCACTAATCCCTTCTTGCCTAGACAACATTTACTCATCTTTCATTCCTCGGATTAGCTATCACTCTATGCTGTGTTAGGTGCTCTCCTAACACTTTCAATTCCTTCCATCAGACATGTAGTTTTATAAACTCTTATGATTTGATTTGTCTCTCTTCCTAGATTGTAAGTGCCACGAAGGCAGGACCACCTGTTTACATTTCACTGTATTCCCAACATGTAGAACCATTTCTTAGAGGGTAAGTAAACAACAGAAGAGTTGTTGGATGAATGAGAGGGTGGGGTAGAGAGGACAATTAATGAAAATTATGCAGGAAGATTAAATAACGGAGAACATCCTGCCATAAAAATCTATTTCTAAAGCCCCTTGGGTGATAAGTAGCAATTTCTCCCAGAGTCCACCTGAACTAAGCTGAAATAACCTCTTTACTTTCCATTTTCTACAACCACCAAAGGAAGAGTCACTGATCCTCTTCAGCAGGTCCTGTCCCTATTGCTGGGTCAAACAGATGACACGGAGAGACAGAATCAAGAATTAATGTTAGACTAAAGAGGCACGGAGGAATCAGCACACATGTTGTGTGCCCATCAGGGAATACCTGGTGAATCTAGACCAACAGCAACCAGAATTGTGCCTGAGAAGCACTCAGGGTCAAGGCTGCCTATTGGGTCCCAGGGTTTAAAGCAGTGGTGACAAGACAGGCACACAGACAGGCAGTTTGGCTGGGCCAATGGCCATACATCCTGAGGGCAGAAATAACGGTCCTCTGGAGCTAAAGAATAATTAGTACAAAAATCACTGAAACTGTGGCCAGAACAGCCCCAGGAAGTCTGTGGAAAGTAAGTGCTGCCTGAGGGCTTCCAATGCCCTTTAAGAGATACCAGCCTCATCTCTCCATTTGGTTCTGACCACTGGTCATCCGCTTTTCCTGCTCTTTGTTAAGTTGATCATGAACCACTGGCATCTGACAAAAGTTCATGTGGTGTACAGATAAGGGAATTCATAAGGAACATATGGATGGCCTCAGTCCTGGAAGGTGTCTTAACGTTAACAGTTTCCTCTGACAGTGAACAGGGATCTTGGTAAGAGAGACCCTGATGTCATCATGCCTAAAAAGGAGACACAGCTGGACATTTTACAGAAGAACACTCAGAAAAAAGAATCTGGTTCTCTAAAAGTAACAGTTAAAAAAAAAAAAAAGAAAGAAAAAGAAAAGAAATAAACAGCAGCCACTGTGGAAAACAGCGAGGAGGTTTCTCAAAAAACTAAAAATAGAACTACCACATGACCCAGAAATTCAACTCCTGGGTATATATCTGAAAAAAACAAAAAGACTAATTCTAAAAGATAAATGCACCCTAGTATTTATAGCAGCACTATATATAATTGCCAAGGCATGGAAGCAATTTAAATGTCCATCAACAGATGAATGGATAAAGAAGATGTGGTATATATATATATATAGATAGATAGATAGAGATATATAGATATATATACACAATGGAATACTACTCAGCCATAAAAAAGAACAAAATTTTGCCATGTGTAGCAACTTGGATGGACTTGGAGGGCATTATGCTAAGTGAAGTAAGTCAGACTGACTTATCAAATACTGTATGATATTGCTTATATGTGGAATCTAAAAAATACAACAAATTAGTGAATATAACAAAAAAGAAGCAGACTCACAGATGTAGAGAACAAACTAGCGGTTACCAGTGGGGAGCAGGGGAGGGGCAATATCGGGGTGGAGGAGTGAGAGGTACAAACTATTGGGCGTAAAATAGGCTACAAGGATGTACTGTACAACACAGGGAATATAGACAATATTTTGTAATAACTGCAGATGGAGTGTAACCTTAGAAAATTGTATAAAAATATTTAAAACCATTTTTTAAAAAAGGAACAAATAGAATACACACTAAAGACTATGGGATAGTGATTGCATATTTAATTTTATTATTAGTACTTTTGAAATGTTTACTATATGCCTGACACTATGCTAAATGCTTTCATACGTTGCCTCATTTAATTCATATCACAACTTTATTAAAATCTGCATTTAAAGGATGAAAGAACTGGGGCCCAGAGAATGTAACTCACTCAAGGAACAAAACTGGCAAATAACAGAATTGGGGCTTGAAGCCTTTCTCTCTACCACAGAGCTCAAGTTCTCTCACTTCTCCCCTGTCCTGCACCTGCTTCCTTTGAGGTTCTCTATGTAGACCAGGTGTAAACTCTCTCTTTGTTCATTAAGCAGGCCTCTCTCAGTTCTCAGGAGTTCCTAGAAGGCAGATTATTTCAGTCCATTTACATTTACACCTGCAGGCCAGAAGGTCCCTGGATACCCCACACGTTTTGCTAAGAACTCCAGCATCACATCCCTAAGTACCACAACTTCAGTTACCTACATATGATGTGTGAAACAGGAAAACCACACCGTCAGAGAAGGTGGATGGGAGGTAGTAAAATAGCCATCACACATTCCTGGAAGTCTGGGGAGAAATGGCAACTCCAGAAAGAGGGGGTTTTTTGTTTGTTCATTTGTTTGTGAGAGTGTGTGCTTGTCAACGATGGTTTAAAAGGAACTGAGAGAAGTGGCAGTGCGAAACAGAGCTCCAGCTCTCTACCCACCATATGGTCTGGGTTTTGCCACTTCCCTTCTTCCCACAGCAAACGTAACTCTGTGAAGAGGGGAGTTGCCATATTTAGAATGGAAAGATATGGGGATCTCAGTCTCCTGACCCATGGCAGTGGGTGGGTAGGGAGCAGCAATAACAAATTGTGTGAAATCACAACTCATCATGGTCAGGCAGGACTGCTCAGCCCCTGCACTGATGCACTAAATCATCTTTGGGCTAAGGCAGTAACTCAATGGCCCTTCAGGACCAGGCTGGTACAGCTTTCTTCAGAGCCAGATACCCTTGATGGAGTTTAAAAAAATACATAAAGCAAAGAAGAATATCTGATCCAATTTTGGAAGAATATACTGAGGTCCAAAAAGAGTATGGGACTCAGGAAATGTCACGCAGGGAGTTAGCGGTGGAACAATTGCTTTTAGGATTAAGATCCAAATCTTAGGGCTCCTCCATGATCTTCCAGGCTCATCTCTCACCACTGTCCTAACTCACTAAATCCCACATTTAGTTCCCCTGATGTTGTCCTTCCCAACTGTTTCACAGCACAGAAAATAATAACATTTGTAAGACACAGTGGGAGAAATATACCACACCTGTTGTGTTCAGAGGATGAGGACTTGGGGTCCCGGTCCCCCTGGTGGACCTCGACACTCTAACCAGAACATTCGGCTCTAACACACTATATGCTTTCCCTGCTACATGCCCATGCTGTCCCCTCTCCTTGAACTCCTCTTTACCTGGTTAGCTTATACTTACCCTTCATTTACCAGCTGAAGAAGCCTTTCATCCCAGAAATCATCTCTGAACCACTGCACCACAAGGACCGGTTGACATAGGCTCCTCAAGAACTCAGTGGCCCCCCTGCAAAGCACTACTCAGCTGGTAAATACAGCACTAGGCACCTGTATGATTATTTGATCAATATCTACCTTGCAGGGGTGGAGCAGGCTGGCAAATCCTGAGAACAAGAACCATCTCTCTCTCTTGTTCATGATTATACCTCCAGCCATTAGCACAATACTTATTATAGGTATATCCTTTCATAATAGGTTTTTGTTAAATATCTAATGACTAAATGGTTGGAGTTCATGTCCCTAGATGGTAGAGGAGTACTTTGCCCTGATACGCCTCTTTCTAACCACGTTCGCTGAACTTATTTAACCACTATGCCTTCTTCTCCAAGTAAAATTGTATTAATATTTGCAGATGTAGTACTTTCCAGGGCACACTTCGGGAAAAGCTGGGAAAGAGCACAGAGTCAGGTGTCAGCAGACCTAGATTCTCATTCAGACTTTGCCAATGACTTTCTGCAGTACCTCAGGGAAGTCTCAGACCCTCCCTGCCCCTCAGTGTTCTCCTCTGTCATCAAGTTGGCTTCTTCCAAATCTACTACTCCATCATTTCTATATTATAATCCCTTTCATGCCCTTTTCTCCAATTTTACATCTTCTCTCCCTGGTATGCAGTATCTATGTATTTCCTTCTTAATGTGCCAACTGGGCCTGTCTGTCCCCAGCATCACCTAGATTCCTCTCTCTTTCAAATCTGACTTGTCCCATTTACTTGGAGATGCAGATTTCTCCTTTAGTTACTCCATTCAACTCATTCCTCTTTAGCTTAAGGGCTAGCTAGTGTCTGGGTGAGTTACTCTGCATAGGGAAACGTTATCATTTTAATAAGTGCTCAGTCTACTTAATCCAAATTGGAATAGTTCAAGCACCACGGCAAGGTCAGTAGATGAAGTATTTTGGACAAGGGAAGATCTTCCAGTGATTCAAGTAGTGTTTCACATAGGCCTCTATCTATATATAAGGTTGATGCTGAAAAGAGGCACAATAATAAGTGAATTAACAAAATCAGAGTGTTAAGCTCTGTGAGTCTCTGTAGTCAAAACTGAAATGCTGCTGTTTCCCCAGGGGTAGGAAGGCACCCTGCTGGCAAGCCCGCTGAGTCAGCAGGGAGACGGATTGGGCTGGTATGGGTCTGGCAAAGCCTAAAGGACACCGCAGAGGGGAAGATAGATGCCAATCTGGTTCAGAACACACAGCAGGAACATCAAGAACACTGTAGCTAAGAGGAGAGAAGGGATCCAAGCCAGATGCCTCACAGCTGGAAGTGAAAGCTCTGTTCATTGCTCTAATGTCATATAGCAAATGCCACACAGAAGTGGAAATTCACCAGTCACCAGATGGTAAGAAGTGCCCTTGCACCATCACGGAGCTTATATTAGGTAGTCTCAAGTGAAAGCCCCTCTGGGCTGTAATGAGCTGAAAAGCATCCCCCTCAAACGTCTCACCCAAAGCAAAGCCTTATAGGACCCAAGGGTCCCTCAGCCTCAGAGAAACGAAGGCTCCAGATCCACCTCCGTGAACCCCCTACAGACCCTAGCCTCATGAGTCCTCTTCAGATTTCAGAGAACAATCTAGTCCAAGATCCATCCTCACTGACTCTCCCTCTGTAGCATAGGTTGGCCATCTTTTTCTGTAAAAGTTCATAAAGTGAATAAGCTTTGCTGGTCCTATTCGCTCTGTTGCAACTACTCAACTCTGCCATTGTAGTATAGAAGTAGTCACAGACAATATGTAAGTAAGTAAGCATGGCTGTGTTCCAATAAAACTTTATTTACAAAGGTAGGCAGTGATCCGAATTTGATCCATCGGCTGCAGTTTACTAACTCCTGCTCTATAGCGGTACCAATAACAACAGCCAATAGTGCCCCCTCTTCTTATTTGCTCAAACCTAGTACTCCAGCAGACAAGATCTCTGAAGTCCCCAGATTCAAGGAGTTGGATTGCCTACCCTTCGCCTATAAGTCCTTCATTCCCCCAGGTCACACCTAACCTTCCTCCCCCAGCAAGACTTCACTGGCACAAATCTGTGGATTTAGTCACACAGTGTTTTTAGTGTCAGGATATAAGATAGCAGGCATAATGGCACAGGAGAAAAGAGTGCCCCAGAATAAACAGCAGATTATCAATGGTTGAAATAGTTCTACAATGATTACTACTGACGAAATTGGACTCAGGAGGCTTACTCCTTAGTTTTGTTTTGTTTTTAATATTTATTTGTTTATTTGGCTGTGCCGGGTCTTAGTTGCAGCATGCGGAATCTTTAGTTGTGGCATGAGGGATCTAGTCCCTGACCAGGGGTCAAACACAGGCCCCTTGCATTGGGAGCATGGAGTCTTAACCCCTGGACCACCAGGGAAGTCCCACTCCTTTGCTTTATGTCTTATTATACTACAGGTTAATGACAAAGATAAGATGATTACAACTGAAGGAATTACTGGCCGATTTTATTGATTAAAATTTTAAATAAAAAACACAAAACAAAAAACAGAGGAATATGTAAGACCTTGGATCACAAGTCAGAAGGCCAGAGGCCCTGGCATGGGGATGACTAATTGTCTGATGTCTTTAAATTAATGGTTAATCTCTCAGAGCAATTCCTCTTACTACTAGACTGGGGTAACACTTTTTCTGATATATCTTGTCAGCTCCCTAAATAAAATCCTCTAAAGACTCTCCCTAAGCTATAGATAAAAACCAAACTCCTTGCTCACCTCTCTAGTCTCACCTCTTACAAATTGTCTCTTCATATTCTACCCTGCAGCCATGGGAGCAAGACACATCTCCCTATTCACAGACCTGCACATAGATTCTCCCTCCCAGTAGATCATTAACTATGCCCCACCCATACCCTCCTTACCTCTCAACCTTGTTTACTTCTAGTCTCTGTTCAGACATCTGGACCCTCCAAGGCTGGATTAGATGTTCCTGTTTTATAATCCCACATAAATCTATCATTATTCTCATTACTCATTAATCTACTTACTCACCCTATGAGATAATGATGTTTTGAGCACTAGAGTTTTTTCTTAGTCACCATGGTATCACTGAAGTCTAGTACGCTTCCTGACATACAGCAAGAATTCAACTTGCTGAATTAATTAATAAGACAGTATACTTCAGAAATGAAGAACTCCAGAAGCATTTAATTCTCAGAAAAAATTAATTCTTGTGAAAAAAATTCATCAAAATGTTGCTTTGATACAAATGGTTCCCCTTGATGAATAGAAAATAGTTCATCCCTCACCTCCAAACCCTTGTCCAAACAACATTTTGAAACTAGAACTTTGCTTCAAAATAATCCAATGGGGAGAGTATAAAGGAATTGACATAAATGAAACAAGATTGGCTCTAAGTTAATAATTGTTAAACTTGGGTGATGGGTACATGGGAGTTTAGTTTAATATTATGTGATATGCTTTTCTCTATGTTTGAAATTTTCCATAATGACAAGTTTTACAAAAGGCAAGAATTTATAACAGGAAAAGCAAAGTGAAGGTCTATAGCAGCTTTACCCCTCCCACCATATTCATATACACTCCATTTAAAATAACATTCTATGAGGAGAATTACTTTGGATTTTAAAAAGATAGGAATTCACATTTAGGATCAATTGAAAACTTACAACTCAAAATTACAATTTAAAATTACATGTCATTATAGTCCCCTGCTTGCCCCACGTGAAAGAGTTATAGGTATCTGAAATTTAACATGTCTCAAACACTACTTCTGATATCTTGCCACTCCTCTTCCAACTGCCCTTCCACCACCATCCATGTCTCAGAAAATAGATCCATCACACATCCAGTTCCCTTATATATTACATCCAATCTACCAAGAACAACAACAAAAAATAAAATAAAAAAATAAAATAAAAATAAAATAAAATTTCATGCCATGCTTTGCCTTACTAATTATAATTCCTGAAACTGTATTATTCATGATTAATCATAATTATACAAACTACAAAAAGAAAACATCTAATTTAGGTAATTTTTGTGGAAGAGTGGAAAAGACAGCACTCTTTCAAAAATAAAAGCAACTACAGCCTTCAAAAGAAACTCTGCACAGGGTAGAATGGGAGAAGAGGTAAATACGACTCTCTCTGTGCCTGAGGAATCTGAAATAGCTTTTCTATGATCAGTGGTCTGTTAAGTGTTAGAAAGGACCATTAAAAGCCTTTGTGTAAGTGTTGCTTAACTTTACCATCTGTCCCGAGTAATGTGAAAAATGGGTGTTAGGTCTGGACTCTAGATTGATTAGATCCAAAGTAAGTATTTGTGGCAAGAATAGTTCATAAATGATGTTAGGTGCTTCAGATCAGGATGCTGTAAAACAGGTTGCCACAGACCATAAGGTAAGATTGTGAAAGATTATGATTGCTTTAGTGAAAACACATAGAGGTACATTTTTCCCTTAGTAATTAGTAAGAAATCAATACATAAATATATATCTGTAATTATTTTGTATACCTGTGTGTGTAAAATAAACATATGACAAATTTCTAGGGGAAAAAAAAAAAGGCTTTGGGTAAAAAGGAGTCTCAGTACTTCATTAAAGCAGCATCGATCAGTTGCTGGTGTTTACAGCCTGGCACGTCTTGGAGGGACCATCATGCTGGCTCACAGTGATGAGCTATACAATTAATCGCTCAGTGCTACCTAACAGGGCATTCAGACAGACGGTTTACTCACCAACAAAGCAAACACCAACTAGAAGACCAAGGAGTTTTGTTTTCCTTAATTCCTTCTCTCTTTTTCTTTCTGTTATTAACCCATAAAAGGTAGAAATGTCTTTGAGGAGATATAGAGTCAGCTTTCAAATATACCATGAGAATCTGTGCTAGAGAAAGAGTGAGCACTGAACTTGTAAGTTTTAAGAACCAGGTCCGAGTCCTAGCTAAGATGGTCACTCTCCGGTCTGGGCTAAGTCACATTATGCCTCCAAGTTTCAGGTCTTTCACATACAAAGCAGAGATGACAACAGGGATGGTGGTAAGGCTCATATGATATGATGCACAGTAGATTAGGTAACTGTTGCAGCTGTAGCAGACAACCATAGACTTAGTGGCTTAAAACACTGATATCTCATCTTACAGTTCTGGAAGTCAGAAGTCAAAAATGGATCTCACTGGGCTAAAATCGAGCTTCAGTTCTTCTGGAGGCTCAAGGGGAGAATCCATTTCCTTGAGTTTTCCAGCTTCAAGAGGCTGCATGCATTCCTTGGCTCCTGGCCCCCTCCTCTATCTTCCAAGCCAGCACCATAACATCTTCAATGTACACAGTATGTGGACACACACACACAGACACACATGCTTCTATATGGAGAGTTATTTCAAGGGACTGGTTTACTTGTGGGGGCTGGCAAGTCCACAATCTGTAGGACAGGACAGTTGCCTGTAAACTCTAGGGCAGGAGCTGAATTGGCAGTCCACAGTCAGGATTTCTTCTCGCTCAGGTAAACCTCTGTTTTGCTCTTAAAACCTTTCAGATGACTGGATGAGGCTCACCAGATTATCAAGGATAATTTTACTGATTATAATACAAACCACATCTACAAAATACGATCACAGGGATTAATGTAAATAAGGATACAGTTGACTCTTGAGCAACACGGGTTTGAACTGCACAAGTCAGGTGTACAAGGATAGTTTTCACTGAATACATACTACAGTACTACACGATCTATGGCTTCAGAACCACGGATACAGAGGGCCCACTATAAAGTTGTGCAGGGATTTTCTACTGCATGGAGGTTCAGCATCCCTAACCCCTGCCTTGTCCTAGGGTCAACAGCATATTGTTTCTTCCAGGGAAATTATGAGCTATGATTACGTTTTCTTTTATATGCTTGTGTGTATCTTCTGGAGTTAAATTGTTTTTTTTTTTTTTTTTTTGCTTTTGCTATCTCTCTTTGTACCTATCTTTATTAACTCTTTCAAACTCTCTGACTTTGTGTAATATTGACACATTTTCAGTGTAGTCGAGTGCACTGGGTAATTAACCATTTCATTATTTTCAAGAAGACCTGCCATCTAGAGCAATCTATGCCTCTGTTTCTATATAAATTGGGGCATTCTAGAACTTCTGAACAATTGTTGTTCTAAGACATTTCCTTTGCTGCCTTTCAGGGAAATTCTGTATCTCTCTTCTGTGTTGGATCTCCTGTTACCTGGATCTCATGTCTTCTTTTGGTTTGCTCCCACATTTTATAGATTACACCCTTCATAGTTCCTGGGAAAGGATGTTACAGGTAAACTCCTTGTGCAGCTTTGCATATATACCTTCACATTTGATTGGTAATTTAGCTTGGTATAGAAATCTAAGTTGAAACTAATTTGTCCTCAAAAATTTTTAAAGGCTGCCCTAATTTTATCTACTGTCCAGTGTTATTCTGATTTCTGTTCCTGATTTCCCTATTCCTTTCACCTCTTTATATACTTATGAGCTCTTTTTATCTTACTGGTTTGAAATTTCATGATAATGATGTGATAGTTTGATCAGACCGTTCAATGTAGAAACACCTTCCTCAGATGCAGGAATCTTTTTTCTCTCCCTTCATCTGTGGGGTGGTGGCCATTTTGAAATAATTCTTTAATTTTATTTGTTCTCTAATTTTCCAACTCATTATCTTTCTGTTCTATTTTATAGATTTCCTTGACTTTATCTTCCAATTGTCTACTGGTTCTTTTTACCCCCAAACATACTGTAATGATTAAAAACACAGATTGCCTGGGTTCTAGTTCTAACCCTACCATTTAGTATTTGAGTGGATTTCAGCAAGTTACTTATCCAGCCTCAGTTTCCTCACATGGAAAGTGGGGGTGAAAATACTATGTGACTCTCAAGATTAAATGAGTTAAGATTTATATTTTAAAACACTTTCTGACACATAATAAATGATACACAGTTAATTTAAATAATTATAGGTGTCTCCAGTCCCAGCTATCTAAAACACTGGTGAACATTAATTAACAAAAAGTTATACCTTACATTAACCCTAACTGTGTGTCCCTACTTTCTCATACCCATTCACTCCTTTTAAAACCAGAAAGCACTCACCTCTCTATTTTGTCTCCAAAACAATTATTCGCATCACCCCATACACATATACACACCCTGAGAAAATTCCCTTCAGCCATTTCTTACTTGGTCTACACATCACTCGACATCTTGGCTATGACCCTGTAGAGGAAACACATATCCTCTAGAAGTTATTCAGAGGAGAATAACCCTGTTATTAGGAGGACCCTGAATCTCGCCATTTGACGAATGCTTGAAAAACTAGAGCTCCTTATCCCAGAGATGACTACTCAGTCGAGCAAGTCAGTGTTTTACCCTTGCCTGTGCAGCACCCAGTTCCCTTCAATTGGCAGTAACTTTCTAATTCTCCTTAGGAACACCATTCTTCCCTCACTATCAGTCTAAGTTGTTCAAGAGGGACTGACTCTACCCATTAGCTCCAGGAGGGAGGGGACACACAACTGGTCCAAAGAGGGCATCAAATTTCCTTGTTTCATTGATTCAGGAGTGGACTAACAATACAATTAACATTAATTTTGGGACTTTTCTAGATCTACTGGAAAGTCATGCTAAGAAATCTTGCATGACTCTGAAGCCAACACAGAGGAAAGACAGGCAGAGAGGACAGAAACAGATTACCAGCAACAGTCACCCTAAATCCACTTGAACCTGAAGCTATTCACTATGGGACTTTTCATTGATACGAGCCAATAAACTTCTACTTTTTGTAAGACAATTTAAGTTGGGATTCTGTCATTTTGAGGCAAAATAGTCCTAACTCAGGAGACATGATGAAAGCTGCCTTTATGGGTATGAAATAACAGTATAACTGAACTGAGTTCATTCACTGGGAAAATGTTTAGCTTATACCCATTCTGTGCCACAGTGTAAAGGATTTCTGAAAAAATTCTGGTCGTGACAGACGACCAATTCATAAGTTGACCTTGACCTACATAATACAGCAACATTTTATTAAGCCCAACACTTGAAAGGATATTCTTTAAGGGGATAGGATTAAGGCAGGGATAATCTCTTCTACTCATATAAATATTTATAGTCATCCATTTCTTATTTTTTTTTTTTTTGAGTAAAGTAAATGCTTAAATGCTGTAAAAAGCATATATCCTCATGATAAGTTAAGTAAAAGTGGTTTATAAAAGGAAAAGGGACTGGCCCAAGAAACTCAAGAGTACAGGAAAGAAAGAAAAGAGACAAGAGAATGTAAGAACATAGGCCCTGAATTCAGGCTCATCAGATTTTAAATCCTGACTCTGCCACTTATTAGCTGTACACTTTTAAATAACTGATTTCTTTATGCTGCAGGTTCCTCAGTTGTAAATTATCAACAGTTGTAAATTATCAACAGTTGTTACAAATCACAGATCGTTGTGAGGTTTAAATGAGCTTTCATATGTAAAAATATTTAGCATGTTTTCTGGCATAGATTTTACTGATATCATCACCAATAAATGGGGTTTAGATTTAAATATGTCTCCCCACTCCAACAAAATTCTTGACTTCATATGATTTTTTATCCATTATGTTCTACCTTAAATTTTGTTTCTATTCTCCGAGAATATTTAAGAAAGATCTGCCCAATCTCTGTCTTGTGTGATTTAACTTGCTAGTTACAGGGCTTTAGCCAATAACCTTTGCAATCTTGAGGACCTCATGTCAAATATATAAATGACTGTCATTGCCCTGACAGGAGAGAGAAAGTCATCCGTGTGATGGTTAATTTTATATGTCAATTTGACTGGACCACGGATGCTCAGATATTTGGTTACACATTATTTCTGTGTCTGTGAGGGTGTTTCTGGGATGACCTGAGCATTTCAATCAATGGACTTCAGTAAAGTGGTCTGCCCTCCTCAAAATGGGTGGTCACCATTCAATCCAAAATAGAACAAAAAGTCAGCAAAAGGAAGGATTCAGTCATTCCTGCCTGAATGATGGAGATAGGACTTTGATCTTCTTCTGCCCACCACAATCCTGGTTCTTAGACCTTCAGACCGAACTGGAACCTAATCTTCAGCATCTCTGGCTCTCAGGCCTTCGACTTGGACTGAATTACACCACCAGCCTTCCTGGCTCTTCCAGCTGGCAGATGGCAGTTCATGGGATTTTTTCAGCTTCCTTAATTGTATGAGTCAATTTCTTATAATAAATCTCTTCCTATATATATCCTAGTGGTTCTGTCTCTAGAGAATCCTGCAACTTAAACTGATACTAAGAGCTGGGTGCTGTAACAAATACCTGAAATGGTAAAAGTGGCTTTGGAACTAGGTAAGAAGTAGAGGCTATAAGAGTTTTGAGGTGCATGCTAGAAAAAGCCTACATCCCTATGAATGAACCTTTAAAGGTGATTCTGATAAAAGCTCAGAAGGAAAAGAGAAGAGCTCATAGACAGCCTCAATCTTCTTAGAGAATACCTAAGAAACCCTGGACAGAATATTTGTGGAAATATGGACAGTAAAGGCCATTCTGGTGAGAGCTCAGGCTTAAAGGAGGAAATGAGGAACGCGTTATTGGAAACTGAAAGACAGGCAATCCTTGTTAAAAAGTGGCAAATCAATTGGCTGAATTGCGTTTGTGTTCTAGTGCATTGTGGAAGGTAGAACTTGTAAGCAATGGAACTGGATATTTAGCTGAGGAAGTTTCTAAGCAATGTGCTGAAGGTACAACTTAACACCTACCGACTGTGTGTAACAAAAGGAGAAAAGAGAGAAATGATTTAAAGATGGGGTTGTTATTCTTAAAGGAAGCAGAACTTAAAGGTTTGAAAAATTCTCAACGTATCCATATTGCAAAAATGGAGAACTCTAATGGTGTGGCCAGAAAATCATTTGATAAGTTTCGTGTGTATCAGCCATCTCAACAGAGAGCAGATGCTGTTCTTCAAGACAATGGAAGAATGACACTAAAGCTTATTCAGAGAACCCCACAGTCTCACCACAGGATCAGAGTGCAATGGACTGGGGGCAGAGAAGTTTCAGGATGCTCCTGCCCAGTGCCTCAGGGGTGGGACCTCCATAGGAGACTGCAGTGTGGGCTGTGCCTTCTGGAGCCCTGGGGGGTGAGGCCACTCAGAAGAGCCATGGATCAGGGACCCCAGCCTGGAAGGTATAGGGCCCTAGCAGAGAACCATAGTGGAGATAGGGCCTAGGTAGAAAGTCATAGCTGTGGGGCAGTCTTACCAAATCATGGGGGTCATGTTTCTACCCCAGTGGGCTTGGAAAGCAGAGTGTCAAGTCAAAGATTATTCTCGAGGTTTAAGGGCTCATGAAATCGCACCATTAGGTTTTCAACCTACTTGGGACCTGTCACTCCTCTCTTCTTTTGTCTATTTCCCTTTGGGAAAGGGAATGTCTATCGTATGCTTGCCCCATTGTTATAGTTTGGAAGCATACAACTTACTGGTTTCACAGGTGGAGAAGAAACTTTCCTCAGAATAAATCACAACTAAGTCTCACTCATATCTGACTTAGATGATATTTACATGAGACTTTGGACTTAGACTTTAAAGTGGATACTGGAATGAGTTAAGATTCTAGGGGCTCCTGGGATGAAATGAATGTATTTTTCAAGAGAGAAGAACATGAATTTGGGGGGCCAGGGGCAGAATGCTATATACTGCATGTTTGTTTCCCCCCAATTCATATGTTGTATTTGGAGGTACGACCTCGGCAGGGGTCATAAGAGTGGAGCCTTCATGCATGGGACTAGTGCCCCTACAAATGGGAAAAGTGCCCCCAGAGAGCAGCCTTGCTCTTCTGCCATGTGAGGACACAGCAAAAAGACAACTATGATGGGGATCATGGGAACTTCCAATAGTCAAGTTGGACAGAAATTGTGGGTAACCTGGGATCTACTACTTGTGACTGGCATTTTAAGTGAGGGGCAGTCTCATGGGACTGAGCCCTTAAGCTGTGGGGTCTGTGCTAACTCTAGTTAGTGTAAGAATTAAGTTGAATTGTGCAATACACAGCTGGTGTCATGGAGAATTGCTTGGTATGAGAAAACAACAACTACAGCAACAATAAAACAGCCACCAGGTGTCAGAAATTTGAGTGCGACAGTGAGAGTAAAGTAGAATAAGTTTCTGACACAGCCTCAAACCCATATTCTTTACCACTAATTCAATATTACTCCCCCACGTAGGACCCACACTCTTGTCAACTTCATATGTGTGAATAAAACTATCTACAATTAGTGTAGGTCAGAATCCCAGGATGGGCAGCAACTTAATTTGAAACTAGAAACCTTTGGGTTCCACTACTGAAAATATAACAAACACAAAAACATACATATACCTAACCTTTTGAGTTCGAAACAGAATTTTAAAAATAATTATAAATAATAAAACTAAGTAGTATTTAACTTATTGGTTTTGCTTATTATCTTAACTAAAAGAAAATAACTTAAAAGTACCATAATTGTTCTGAATTTGATCAAATTCATCGTATTCAACAGATTGTATTTCATATAACCAATTTACTTACTCTGTTACTTTAGGCAAATTTTTTCAACTGACTTGGAAATTTGTCCTTTATGTTAATGAGGTAATTTGTGTGTGTGGATATGAATTTATAAAGAATGGGAAAATGAAAAAAAAAATAGAAAATGCCCATGATTTATAAAATATTAAACCCAAATGTACAACTTTAAATGTTCAATCTCTTTTATTTCCAGGTGAGAAAAGTTAGAGCAAGAGAGGTCAAGACACTCTTGAACCTAATACTTTAAAAGAATGTATCAAAAAGTGACATTTGTCTATTGAATAACTCTAGGAGAATAGCAAATTTTGGCAATGTTATGTAGAAGCAATTGCTCTGATTTTTCTCACTTTTGGTGTATTAAGTATAAATGTTTGGCATATTCTTACTATTATGTTCTCCAACATTTTTACGACCAAAGACTTCATATTATATCTCCCCAGTCTCCATTTCTTGCTGTGACCATAATTCACTTTAAAATATTTTGGCATAGACCATGGATTAATATACGCATGTGTGATTTAGTTTTAGTATTGATATATAACCTGAGAATAGCTAGTTAGTATTTACCCCCATTTTAATGGAAAATGCTCATTCTAGGGGTAAAGACGCACATAGGAATTTTTTTTTAAATATCTTTATTGGAGTATAATTGCATTACAATGTTGTGTTAGTTTCAGCTGTATCACAAAGTGAATCAGTTATATGTATGCATATATCCCCATATCCCCTCCTTCTCGCGTCTCCCTCTCACCCTCCCTATTCCACCCCTCTCTAGGTGGTCACAAAGCACCGAGCTGATGTCCCCGTGTGATGCAGCTTCTTCCCACTAGCTATCTATTTTACATTTGGTAGTGTATATATGTCAATCCTACTCTCCCACTTCATCCCAACTTACCCTTCCCCATCCCCGTGTCCTCAAGTCCATTCTCTACATCTGCATCGTTATTCTTGTCCTGCGCCTAGGTTCATCAGAACTTTTTTTTTTTTTTTTGGTTCCATATATATGTATTAGCATATCTGTTTTTCTCTTTCTGACTTACTTCACTCTGTATGACAGACTCTAGGTCCATCCACCTCACAACAAATAACTCAATTTTGTTTCTTATTATGGCTGAGTAATATTCCATTGTATATATGTGCCACATCTTCTTTATCTAATCCTCTGTCGATGAACACTTAGGTCGTTTCCATGTCCTGGCTATTATAAATAGGGCAGCAGTGAACATTGTGGTACATGACTCTTTTTGAATTATGGTTTTCTCAGGGTATATGACCAGGAGTGGGATTGCTGGTTCATATGGTAGTTCTATTTTTAGTTTTTTAAGGAATCTCCATACTATTCTCCATAGTGGCTGTATCAATTACATTCCCACCAACAGTGCAAGAGGATTCCCTTTTCTCCACACCCTCTCCAGCATTTATTGTTTGTAGATTTTTTAAGATGGCCATTCTGACAGGTGTGAGGTGATACCTCATTGTGGTTTTGATTTGCATTTCTCTAATGATTAGTGATGGTGAGCATCCTTTCATGTGTTTGTTGGCAATCTGTATATCTTCTATGGAGAAATGTCTATTTAGATCTTCTGACCATTTTTGGATTGGGCTATTTTTTTTGGTATTGAGTTGCATGAGCTCTTTGTATATTTTGGAGATTAATCCTTTGTCAGTTGCTTCATTTGCAAATATTTTCTCCCATTCTGAGGGTTGTCAGTTTCAATTTCAGTGCTTGTGATTGGTCTGTTTATATTTTCTATTTCTTCCTGGTTCAGTCTCGGAAGGTTGTGCTTTTCTAAGAATGTGTCCATTTCTTCCAGGTTGTCCATTTTATTGGCATATAATTGCTTGTAGTAATCTCTAATGATCCTTTGTATTTCTGCAGGGTCAGTTGTTACTTCCCCTTTTTCATTTCTAATTCTGTTGATTTGAGTCTTCTCCCTTTTTTTCTTGATGAGTCTGGCTAATGGTTTATTGATTTTGTTTATCTTCTCAAAGAACCAGCTCTTAGTTTTATTGATCTTTGCTATTGTTTCCTTCATTTCTTTTTCATTTATTTCTGATCTGATCTTTATGATTTCTTTCCTTCTGCTAACTTTGGAGGTTTTTTATGCTTCTTTCTCTAACTGCTTTAGGTGTAAGGTTAGGTTCTTTATTTGAGCTTTTTCTTGTTTCTTCAGGTAGCATTGTATTACTACAAATTTCCCTCTTAGAACTGCTTTTGCTGCATCCCATAGGTTTTGGGTCATCGTGTTTTCATTGTCATTTGTTTCTAGGTATATTTTGATTTCCTCTTTGATTTCTTCAGTGATCTCTTGGTTATTTAGTAGTGTATTGTTTAGCTTCCATGTGTTTGTATTTTTTACAGTATTTTTCCTGTAATTGATATCTAGTCTCATAGCGTTATGGTCGGAAAAGATACTTGATATGATTTCAATTTTCTTAAATTTATCAGGGCTTGATTTGTGACCCAAGATATGATCTGTCCTAGAGAATATTCCATGAGCACTTGAGAAGAAAGTGTATTCTGTAGCTTTTGGATGGAATGTCCTATAAATATCAATTAAGTTCATCTTCTTTAATGTGTCATTTAAAGCTTGTGTTTCCTTATTTATTTTAATTTTGGATGACCTGTCCATTGATGAAAGTCGGGTTTTAAAGTCCCCTACTGTTATTGTGTCACTGTCGATTCCCCTTTTTATGGCTGTTAGCATTTACCTTATGTATTGAGGTGCTCCTATGTTGGGTGCATAAATACTTACAATTGTTATATCTTCTTCTTGGATTGATCCCTTGATCATTATGTAGTGTCATTCTTTGTCTCTTGTAATACTCTTTATTTTAAAGTCTATTTTGTCTGATATGAGAAATGCTACTCCAGCTTTCTTTTGATTTCCATTTGCATGGAATATCTTTTTCCATCCCCTCACTTTCAGTCTGTATGTGTCCCTAGGTCTGAAGTGGATCTCTTGTAGACAGCATATATACAGGTCTTGTTTTTGTATCCATTCAGTCAGTCTATATCTTTTGGTTGGAGCATTTAATCCATTTACATTTAAGGTAATTATTGATATGTATGTCCCTATTACCATTTCCTTAATTATTTTGGGTTTGGTATTGTAGGTCTTTTCCTTCTGTTGTGTTTCCTGTCTAGAGGAGTACCTTTAGCATTTGTTGTAAAGCTGGTTTGGCGGTGGTGATTTCTCTTAACTTTTGCTTGTCTGTAAAGGTTTTAATTTCTCCATCAAATCTGAATGAGATCCTTGCTGGGTAGAGTAATCTTGTTTATAGGTTTTTCCCTTTCATCACTTTAAATATGTCCTGCCACTCCCTTCTGGCTTGCAGAGTTTCTGCTGAAAGATCAGCTGTTAACCTTATGGGGATTCCCTTGTATGTTATTTGTTGCTTTTCCCTTGCTGCTTTTAATATTTTTTCTCTTTGTATTTAATTTTTGATAGTTTGATTAATATGTGTCTTGGCATGTTTCTCCTTGGATTTGTCCTGTATCAGACTCTCTGAGCTTCCCGGACTTGATTGACTATTTCCTTTCACATATTAGGGAAGTTTTCAACTATAATCTCTTCAAATATTTTCTCAGACCCTTTCTTTTTCTCTTCTTTTTCTGGGACCCCTATAATTCAAATATTGGTGCATTTAATGTTGTCCCAGAGGTCTCTGAGACTGTCCTCAATTCTTTCTCCTTTATTCTGCTCTGCAGTAGTTATTTCCACTATTTTATTTTCCAGGTCTCTTATCCATTCTTCTGCCTCAGTTATTCTGCTACTGATTCCTTCTAGAGAATTTTTAATTTCATTTATTGTGTTGTTCATCATTGTTTGTTTGCTCTATAGTTCTTCTAGGTCCTTGTTAAACATTTCTTGTCTGTTCTCCATTCTCTTTCCAAGACTTTGGATCATCTTTACTATCATTACTCTAATTCTTTTTCAGGTAGACTGCTTATTTCCTCTTCATTTGTTTGGGCTGGTGGGTTTTTACCTTGCTCCTTCATCTGCTGCATATTTCTCTGTCTTCTCATTTTGTTTAACTTACTTTGTTTGGGTTCTGTTTTTCGCAGGCGGCAGGGTTGTTTTTCCTGTTGTTTTTGGTGTCTGCCCCCAGTGGATAAGGTTGGTTCAGTGGCTTGTGTAGGTTTCCTGGTGGAGGGGACTGGTGGCTGTGTTCTGGTGGGTGGGGCTGGATCTTGTCTTTCTGGTGGGCAGGGTTGTGTCCGGTGGTATGTTTTCGGCTGTCTGTGACCTTATTATGATTTTAGCCAGCCTCTCTGCTAATGGGTGGGGTTGTGTTCCTGTCTTGCTAGTTCTTTGGCATGGGGCATCCAGCATTGGAGCCTGCTGGCCATTGGGTGGAGCTGAGTCTTAGCGTTGAGATGGAGATCTCTGGGAGATCTCACGCCACTGTTATTACATGGGGCCGGGAGGTCTCTGGTGGTTCAATGTCCTGAACTCGGCTCTCCCACTTCAGATTCTCAGGCCTGACACCAGGCCAGAGCACCAAGACCCTGTCAGTGACATGGCTCAGAAGAAAAGGGAGAACAAAAAAATACAAAAAATTTTTAAAATTAACATAAAAATAAGATAAAATAATTAAAATTAAAAAAATAAATTATTAAAATAAAAAATTAAAAAGTAATTTTAAAAAAGAAGAGAGCAACCAAAGTAATAAACAAATCCACCAATGATAACAAGTGCTAAAAACTATCCTAATATAAACATAAAAATCAGAAACAAGTCAGTTGCAGACAGCAAACCCCAGCTCTACAGTTGCTTCCAAAGTCCACCACCTCAAGTTTGGATTGATTCGTTGTCTATTCAGGTATTCCACAGATGCAGGGTACCTCAGGTTGATTGTGGGGATTTAATCCACTGCTCATGAGGCTGCATGGAGAAATTTCTCTTTCTGTTCTTTGTTCGCACAGCTCCTGGGGTTCAGCTTAGGTTTTTGCCCCACCTCTGCATGTAGGTTGCCATCAGACTTCTGTTTCCACCCAGACAGGATGGGGTTAAAGCAATGGCTGATTAGGTGGCTCTGGCTCACTCATGCCTTTTGGGAAATCTGAGGTCTTCTGCCAGGGTTCAGTAGGTGTTCTGTAGGAGTTGTTCCACATGTAGATGTATTTTTGATGTATTTGTGGGGAGGGACGCGATCTCCACATCTCACTCCTCCGCCATCTTGAAGGTCCCCAGTAGTTGCAGTCAGGTCAAATATTCAGGAAGTCTGATTGTGGAGGCTTGGCGAGTCCAAAATCGGATGAGGTAGGCTAGCAGGCTGGAGACAGACCGTGGGAAGTTGCTTTTTGCGTCCAAACGTAGTTTGCTGCAGAATTCCTTCTTGCTCGGGGGAACTCAGTTTTGTTTTTAAGGCCTTCATCTTGAGGCCTTAAAGGCTTTAATGAGGTCTATCCACACCATGGAAGGTAATGGAGGGTAATCCACTCAACGTCCATGAATTTAAATGTTAATCTCACCTACAGACCCTGCGGGAGCAGGTACCATTCCTCCAGTCCCTGGTCAGAGGGCCATGGCACCGGCGGCCCTCCTCTGCGAAGTGACCCCAGTTCTGTGCAAGGCCCAGGGCACCCTGGAGCTGGAGAAGCTGCAGTGCCACTTGTGGGCAGGCTTCTGTGGGGACGTACTGGCTGGGCTGCTGCAGTAGCGTGGGTGCTTCGTGGAGGCCGGGTGAGAGGCTGCCAAGTGTGTGGTGCAGGCCACCTGGCTCCACACATAGTATTTAGCTGCCTTTCTCTCTAATCAAAATCAAAGGTTCGGTTAATTAGCATAAGAGATATTAGAAACACCCTTGTATGAAAATGAAAAGATGTTAAGAATATGGCAAGCCTAGAGACACCCTTTAGAATGGTGCCTAGGATTAGGATTCAGAAGTGTGTTAGTTTAAATATTAATGTGGAATATTTGTGTCACTTGACTCCAAGTATATGTTTCCACAACTCAAGTAGGCTTGTCCACCTCTAATGAACTTCTCATATGGTCAGGACTTGCCTGTCTACTTGCTTATATTTGTGGCAGACATCAGTCTGTGAATTACATTTTTCTAGCATATAACTCAGTAGTAATGTCATGAAGGAATATACCTATAAGCACGTACCTACTTCTAAATTATGGAGGCCACTGATATTAACCAAAATCACCAGATAATTATACAAATGACCCATTAGCTCAGGTCAGTTTGCAAGAGCAGAGGTCAGTTTGCAAGAACATTCTTTGAAATGTTTTGGTTTTTGAACA
This sequence comes from Balaenoptera musculus, assembly GCF_009873245.2. Lineage (NCBI taxonomy): Eukaryota > Metazoa > Chordata > Mammalia > Artiodactyla > Balaenopteridae > Balaenoptera > Balaenoptera musculus. The sequence goes on from NC_045787.1 coordinate 128,155,368, forward strand.
GGGGCTATTTATGCACCATCAGGATATTCTGGAGCTAGATACACGTCAAATTATTGAATAGACTCTAATGCAATGGTTCCTGAGTCCATTTGGGCTGGAGTCACCTCAAGAGGGCTTAAAAACACAGGTGACTTTGTGGCTTCTCCATTGAAAAATGCCTCCTATTTGGTTCTACTCTGCATGTTAATTTTTCTGATCTGGGTTCCATCAATACAGAGAGATAGTACTACATTTTTATTAGATTATAGGTCTGAGGACTCTGCCATAATTCTAATGAATTGACAGCAATCATATCACTATAATTATTACAATGTTTATTCTAGAAAAATATATAAAGTAACCTACATATCAAGAAATAGATTTCATTTAAAACTAAAAACTGTAGATATCTTCACCACTAATTTGTAGAAATTGGTTAAAAGGAAAAAAAATAAAGAGAGAGTGAAGGAATTTTCCCTGTAAAATGCATTTTACATTTAGAGTTATTTTAGTTTCGGAGTCATGCAATTAAATTCTCTATTCTAATGGCATAAATAAATAAACAAACACACGTGACAGTATAGCTCCAGATCTACTGAATTGGGATTTCCAAGAATGACACCTGGAAATCTATATCTATATATATGGGTATCTGTATTTTTCTGAGTTCCCTGGGTGGTTCTCAAAAAGCCAACTTGACACAACTTCATGAACCAGCTGCCCTTTGGAAATCACAGAGTAAAATGACAAAGTTTACTCTGTGATCCTATGTCTATATGACTCCTGGTTAAAGAAGCCTTTGCAAGATCATTTGAAATTTCCATAGTGGAGATGGCCAGGTAAAGAGACAGGAAAGAGAATCAAATGACGGATCATGGAGAGAGATGGTTGGTATTGGGGGATGGGGAGATGCTACAGGAATTCTAATGAAGGATTTCTTTATAGTCTGTGATAATTACAAGGGCCATCAAACAGACACTCTTCTTTTCTTGTAACTGAGAAATCAATCATAAGCTAACAGCTTATCTTTGCCAACTCTCAGTTAAATCCCTGGCTGAAGTTTGTCTCAAGTAAATGAATTTTTGTTATTCCTCCTAACTCTTGTTGGCAGAGCACAAGACATTTACCATCTGCTCAGCTTTGCATTGGCAGCAGGTATACATTGCCTATTTCCCCAAGGCGATGAGCAGAAAGAGGTAACACGTCACAGTAGACTTGAGGATGGGACTCCAATGTTCTGGCTATGCGATTCCACTGGAAAGGATTTCTGAAGCTAGAGGGGGCTTGCTTAGCTAGCTGGAGCCAAGGACCTGACTCCTAGGCACTATACCAATGCCACTGGAGCTCTATGATGGTGGGAATTCAGAAATCTTTCTTACATATTTTTTCATCTGTTAAACTTTCTTTAAGCTTTTGCAGTTTAAGCCTCGGGTTTGCTGACAGGTTACTTTCTGTCAAGCTCTCTGTATTGATGACTAAGACCCAGGGTTCCCTGCTCTCATAAAGCTTATAGTGTAGTATGGAAAACAAGTGAATAAGTAACTGACAGTCTTCTAAGTATTATGACAGGGATAACAGGTGCTCTGTAGGCACCTAGAAAGTCTTGCTTATTGGAATTGAGGTGGGTGATGTCAGGAAAGAATTCTTTAAGAAGTTGTTGTTTTGGTTTTTTTTTTTTTTTTTTTTTTTAGACCCAAAGGATGGGTGTGAGTTAGCTGGTATAAAGTAGGAATCTTGTCTGAGGAAGCCTAAATATACCCAACAATGTCAATATGCCTGAAGCCCAGAGGCAAAGGTGGAGAGTGGCAAGAGTTGAAGCTAAAAAAGATACTCAGAATCTGGATAATAAATATCTCAGACTATGCTATGGAGCTGGCCTTTTCTCCTTATAGCAGTAGGAAGACCCTGAAGGATCTGAAATCTGAGAATAAGATGAGGCCCACTATTTAGCCACAGTTTGCTTCAATGTATTCATTCATTATTCATTCAACAAAGATTAACAGTGCATCTTCTATTTGATAGCACTGCTATCAGCAAAGAGATTTAGTGAAGAACAAACATAAAAGGCCCATGTTCTCACCAAGCATGAAAAACAACACACACACTCATAAGATAATTTCTGACGGTTATATGTACTGTGAGGATAATAAAATGGAACAATGCAATGAAGACTGACAGAAGCAGGGCATGCAAGGTTGCTTTCTGACAGTGGAGACAGAAAAGGCCTCCCTGAGGAAGAAATATTTGAGGTAATACAGCCCCATGAAAATCTGGGTAGATGATATTCCAGTCAAATGGAACAGCAAGGGCAAAAGCCATGATTTAAAAAAAAAAAAAAAGAACTGGCATGTTAAAGGAAGGGAAGGAATATTGGAGTAACCTCAAGGTAATTTGGACTGGAGAGATAGTTCTCATCACTGACTCCTTTTAACTGCTGGGAATACAGTATTGAACATAAGAGAATCTTTTCCCCTCATACACTCCTTCCTACTCTGCTTCCTTTTATATGGATGCTAGACTTTTCCCGACATACAAAGTCTTGCTTTATTTCTTTGTTCATCCTTGAGGATCCTGACCCTTTCTGATGTCTTCCAGGAACAATGTGACCAACTTACTCTGGATTTCCTAGGACTTGCCCAGTGTTAACACTGAAAATCTTACATCCCAGGAAGCCTCTCAGTCCCAGATCATCGAGGATAATTGGTCACTCTGTTGAGGAAGCCTACTCTGATCACCCTAAGGCTAGGATACCATAGACACTCAATACTTATTTCCCACACCAATGTTTCTCAAGAGATGGATTTGAAGAAGCAGGAAGGAGCCAGATTACCAGGGCCTTGTGAATCACAGCAACAATTTTGGACTTTATTCAAAGAATAGAGGGGTATAACCCTACAGCACCAGCAATGTTATATTAGTTACCTACTGCTATATTGACAAATCCCTCCCAAATTTGTACGCATAAAATAAGAATCACTTACTTAACTCATAGTTTTTATGGGTCAAGAATTCAGGAGTGGTTTGGTTGGACAATTCTGGCTTGGGTGTCTCATGGGCTACAGTAAGATGTCAGCCAAAACTGCAGTCACCTGAAGGCTTCACTGGGCTGCAGGATCTGCTTCCAAAGTGGATCACTCCCATGGCTGTCAGATTGGTGCTGGCTGTTTGGAAAACCTCAGTTCCTCTCCATGTGGACCCCTCCACAGGACTACCTGAACATCCTCACAACATGGCTGCTGACTTCCTGCAGAGTGAGTGTCCCAAGAATTCAAAGTAGAAGCTCCATGCCTTATAACACTGGAGTCAGAAATCACACACTGCCCCACACTGGCCATGGTATTCTTTAGATCACAGCCTTGATTCAATGTGTGATAGGACTATGCAAGGGAACAAACCCCAGGAAATGACAATCATTGGGGACCATCTTGGAAGCTGGCTACCACAGATGTCACTCCAAATCCTGGTTTACTAACTCACTAAAGAATGCTCTTGGTCACAGAGGTAAATAGATGAATCAATATTATAGTTTTCCACAAGTTAACTTCTACGGATGGAACTACAACTTTAGAAGACAGCTGTAAACTACAAGCTACTGGATCTATCTTTTCACAGGTGCTTGAGGAGCTCATGCTGCCCAGGTTATGCTCTAATTTTTGCCTTTAAGCATCACCAGACCTCCATGAATGGAATTAGCCTACAATATAGGCTAATTCCTATAATTTGTATAATACAAACCCACTCACTCATCCTACTGATTTTTAACTGGCCACCATATCTATAGTGGGCAGAGCCAAGAAGGAAGAGTCACACATACCAAGACTTGGGACATTGATGTTTCTTAACTCAGGACACCAGGTAGTGAACTTTGTATGTGTATCTCTTTACAAAAAACTCATAGAAGGCCTGGAGTCAGAAGATGAGTTACAGCTCTGCCTCTACCTGAAATAACTCAAATATAAGAGACACCTGACATCCCAAAAGTACAAAGCCTGTGAGGCAGAAGTGTTTGAAAATGCAGGGGGACAGGATAGTTACAGAGGAGTGAAGGGGGTAGCGGAGGAGTTCAGAGAGGTAGCCAGGGGCCAGATCTGCCAGGCCTATAATATAAGTTAGGATGTTGGATGTTTCCCAGTGTAATGGCAGACACTGAGAGTTCATGCATGGGAAAAACATAGTATGACTTCTTTTAAAAGGGACACTCTGTCTGCTCTTGTTCTTCTATAGTCAGCCAGAGAGTTCTCTGTCTGAAATACTACCCTAGGTATTCACATTCCCCTCCTCACTTCAACCAGGTCTCAAACGTCACCTCACCAAATAGGACATCCCTAACCACTCTATGACAACCAACAAGGACCTACTGTATAGCACAGGGAACTCTGCTCAATATTCCATAATAATCTATATGAGAAAAGAATCTGTAAAAGAATGGATATATACATATGCATAAGTGAAACACTTTGCTAGTAAACCTGAAACTAACACAACATTGTAAATCAACTATAATATAAAATAAAAAATAAATTAAAAAAATAAAATAGTGGTTCCAACCCTGCTCACTCTCAGCTTCCTTACCCTGCATTGTTTTTCTTAATAGCACATATTATTGGATGTAACAATACCCTTGTATGTTTTAAAAGTTATTATCTACTCCCCTTTCTCAAGAGCAGCTCCTTGTTTTACGCATCGCCACCACCCTAACACAGCCTAGAACAATTTCACAATTATTTTTTGTTGAATGAATGAATTTCAAATGACTACTGAGAATTGTTTTCATGTCCCCAGTAAAGGCTCTCTCACTTCTTAAGTTCATTGGTCATAGATGACAAGCAGTCACATTAGATAAAAACTCATCAGTTGGCATGGCTATCTGGAAGGCTTTGTGGAAAGAAATTCTTAGGCCATATTTGGGACCAGTAGGAAAGAGTGTCGTGATTAATTACTAATGTCTATTGTGTGTGAGGGAGAAGAGCAGGTGAACTATCTGCTGTGAATCTTCCATCTACACATAGGTATTTAGTTTCACCTTGAATATGACTCATCAGCCTCTGCTTTGACTTTGACCATGTGTGCCCAGGCCCTATCTGCCCTATCTGACAGATAGCTTGTTTTTGTTTATAAATTTATTTATTTTTTATTTTTGGCAGTGTTGGGTCTTTGTTGCTGCGTGCAGGCTTTCTCTAGTTGCGGCGAGTGGGGGCTACTCTTTGTTGTGGTGTGTGGGCTTCTCATTGTGGTGGCTTTTCTTGTTGCAGAGCACAGGCTCTAGGTGAGCGGGCTTCAGTAGTTGTGGCATGTGGGCTCAGTAGTTGTGGCTCATGGGCTCTAGAGCGCAGGCTCAGTAGTTGTGGCGCACAGGCTTAGTTACTCCGCGGCATGTGGGATCTTCCCGGACCAGGGATAGAACCCGTGTCACCTGCATAGGCAGGCGGATTCTTAACCACTGTGCCACCAGGGAAGTCCCTGACAGGCAGCTTTTTAAGGGCAGGAATTATGTGTCTGTGCTTCAGTTTCCCAATCTGCAAAACAATTAATAACAGCACCTGGTCCACAGAACGTGCTAAAAAATGTTAGTTGCTTATGTTACGATAATAGCGATGATGATGATGTTGATGATAAGAAGGAGGGGGAGAATGTTTCAATACCTAGGACTAAATACTACGGCTTACACACAGTAGGAAACAAAAACAGCTGTTAAATAAAAGTAAATAAAAGTTGTTCTGGAGGCTAAAGCAGTGAGTGAGTTGCTAATGATATATAAGCATTTGTTGTTTGTAATGACACACTTAAAACACGTGAGTCATCTTTCTCCCAGTTTAATGGGGTCTGAGCAAAAGATGGAGCAGCACTTTGACATTTGCTGTGGGCCTAAGCTCACGCCTAACAATAACCTTATCCCAGGTCAAGAAAGTTCCTAACAAAGAAGGTGAAGTATCACCTCCCAAGTCTGGGATGGATGCTTAATGACAGATGGAGGGAAAACCTTCAGCACCTTGTACCTAGGTTAACACTGTCCTCTTCCTCACCATAAATTCAAGAGAGCACCCTGAGAATGTGTGCCAAGGGGTCCCTGCTGGCTGAGAGCCTTCTTCTGTGAGGTCCTTGGACAGTGGGAACAGATCCAGTGACCTTCAGGGACAAGCACGAAACGTCCATTTTCTCTCTGTCAGAAGCACCATAGGCATAAAAATACATCTGCCTTCACCCTAGTGATGCAGGGTAAAATCTGTTCTCCCTCTCTTTACCAGCCTGTCCCCAGTTGGTTATAGCCCCAGGTTAATTAAATTGGAGACCTCACTTCCTTTAAGCCCTTGAGATACCACCTATAATTACTCTGCTATTTAGAGATGTCACGTCTTTGCATTTAGGGTATTCAAAGTGCATTCAGTCCCTGAGGATGGGGAAATGGTGTTATAATAAAACTAAAAGCAACTCCGCTTGGAGAAAGAAATCCCAGGCAGCACTAAAGCACACAGGAAAGAATTCCTTCAGTGCCAGTCAAGTCATGTGCAAAATAATGATGTTAATCTTCCACTCTGTGCCACGCATAATGCTAGGGAGTGTATGAGTCATAAATGAAATGGTGCATGGTCCCCCCTTCAGGAATCTTATCCACAATTAGGGTAAACAAAACAGATCTGGAAGCAAATGAGAAAGCAGGTGTTTTTGACCAAGAAAAAAATCATACAAATAATAAGAGCATGGAATCTAGGCTTGGGATGCAGATAGAACAGCCTTTGAATCTGGCTCAGCAGTATGACTTTGGGCAATACTTCCCCTACCTGATCTTCAGTTTCCCTATCTGCTAATGGCAGGGCTTATTCCAGATTGGTATTATGAAGACTCGATGAGAAAATACATGGAAAATGCTCTAGTGTCATGGCTGGCACAGAGAAAGCACCCAGTGTGTCCATTCCCTCCACCAATATTTAATGTGTGCATAGGGCAAGGAATTGTTAGATGCCGCAGACAAGACAGATACAGTTCCAGCTTTCACATAGCTTACATTCTAGAAGGAGCAAATGATTTGGAAGAAGCTGATAACACTTAACATCACCTGAGATCTTACTCTGTGCCAGGTCCAACAATAAAGCAAGTAAGCAGGTACTCTCACTATTTTCCCATCAATAAGATTTATGAAGAAAATGACAAGAGCTGCTCTGTTAAGGACCTGATGACCTGTTGGGGGAAGGTGGTATTCGAGCTGCAGTTTCAAGAGCCTGCAGAAGCCTGCCATGCAAAGATCTGAAGAAAGAACATTCTAAACACAATGAATTCAGTAAGTGCTGACACTACTGTTAATATTCTAACTCAGTTCCCAGTTTTATGGTACAGGCTACAGGACTGGGAGGAGTTCAGTAAGTGATACACCAGAGTGGGATGGAGAGAACAGGAAGTTCTGAGGAGAGAGGGGTTTCAGCTGGATGTTGAGAGTGAGTGGTACTTAGCATAGACGACCAAATACAAAACCTAGCACTGCACTCATACAGCACTTTAAAAGAGGCATCAGAGGAACTGAAATTCATTTTGCATGTGTGTACGACCGCTTCTGTGTGACAGTGGCAGAGTTGAATGAATGGTTGAGACAGAGACCCATCCATCATCTAGCCCACAATACATAAAATATTTACCATCTGGCCCTTTACAGAAGAAGCTTCCCAAGTCCTGATTTAGAGGTTACAAAGCACATTTAAATAAATAATACGGTTGGGCCCTCAAGCAGATTTGGGGAGGTTGAGTGCTACTGGAAAGCCTGCTGATGGCACAGAAGTCCAGTGACATCCACCCTGGTCTTTCTCCAAAACTTAGAATGTAGCTGAAGGCATCTGCTTGGTACTCATTCAATCCTGGTTGAACATGAATGAATGAATCTGATGTCTCAGAGGGGTTTTCACATAAAATAGCTAAGAAGGTCTTCCTCACTTTACAGACAAGGAAATTCAAGACTTAAAGTATGTAAATATAAGACACGTGGTTGTTGTCTTAGCTTTTAATTCCCAGTTCAATGCCCTTTTCTACCGAGATACCATGGGTGACCTCAGATCTGGAATGCCCCCCTGCCAGCCCACACCAAACCTGAAGTATGAAGAGTGACTTCTTTCCTTGTCTTTAGCAAAGCCTCAGCCAAACCTCAGGTCTCTGATCACTCTGACACATGGGCCTAATTAATCACCGTATGGCATTACTTCTGCCAGACCACCTACTCTTGCCAACAACTCTGTTCAGGCCTGGGAGGATACAGGGGAAGGGTATTTGTTAATGATCACTCCCAGCCAGAGATCACTAGAAGCCCCACTGTCAGACACAATGTTATGACCTCTGGAAACTTCCTAAACGTATGTCTCTTTGACCTAGTCCATCACATGGGAAGTAAAAAGTCCTACCATTCAGGGGTTAATTGCTCCTTTGTGCATATTGGGAAACTTGAGCAAGGAGAAAATTTCTCAAATACTCTATATATTAAAGACAAAATGATGATATATCACCAGCGACAGTAGACTAAGGGTCAGAAGTCTGAGTAAGTCTAAGGCTGCAGTGAAATAGGTAGTTAAGAGTTTGGGCTGTGGAGACATTGCTGAGTTCAAATCTCTCCAGCTCTGCCACTCACCAGCTTTCTGGCCTTGGACAAGTTACAAGATCTTTCTGAGCTACAGTTCTTTCACTTGGTGAAATCGGAACAATGCTCTTACATATTTCATAGGATTACGTGGTCCACAGGGACCAGAACAACTTGTGCCAAGCATTCGTAAGAGTCCTTGTTAACAGAAAGCACTTGTTGATAAAAGAAGAAAATGACACTGATGCAAGTGATGTAGCAACGGTTCTGCTCTGACCACTGTCAACCAGGTGACTCTGTGCAAGGCATTGAACCCTCAAAACCTCAGCTCATTTATCTATAAAAGAGGAACAATAATATTCCCTAGCTAACAGAGCTTCTGCAAGGACTAAATGACCTAAGGAAAGATAAAGTACTTAGCAAAGATCCTGGCATTTATTAATGGGTCATTAAATGTCACCAGATGAAAACAAATCCAACAGAAGATGTTAATAGCTGCCTGGTCAAGCTCACACAACTCTTTGGGGGAAGAAAAAAAAAAGACTGTGAATATAAAAATGACTTTGATATGCTAAACTGCACCACATATATCACGGCTTGTCAGGATTATGACCCAGCCGAGGAAGCCGGTCTAACGTCTGTTTACTTGGCCTGTGATTTGCAGGTCATTCATGGGAGTTGGATGTTTCAGTGGCCAGGTGCTAAGTGAAGCTGAGGATTAATTAACCTGTGATCTATGACTTTTAATTATTGTTCTCAAGTCTCACCTTATATTTGCAAGTGACTCTTAAAAAGCCAAATGGCTGAGCAAAAGCATTTGGGATGGAAACATATTGGCTGAGAGACTCTTCTGTGTGATTTCACTCCCCTGATTAGATTTATGGAGAGAGGAGACACTTGCTGCTGAGCTGAAGGCCGGCCAGTTTACAGACTGGAAATTTAGGCTTTGGAGTTTAAATCCAACACAGGTGTTTGTACTACATATATGTGTGCAGAAGCTCACACCAGGGCTGCTAGGCAGCATGGCATACTAGAGAAAGTAAGGGCTCTGACGTCAAACATGACTCCAGATTCCATTATTCAATAGCTTTATGAGTTTAGACAAGTCATGGGGCCCTTGTGTGCCTCAAATGCTTCACTTAAATAGGAATAATCAAATCTACCTGGGAGGGCCGTGGCAAGACTGAAAGATGAAATATTTAGACACCTGCCATAACTGACAATCAATATATGGTTATAGCTAGGTCAACTGAATTTTTAAATGAGCCCTGTAATTTTACATATGACCCTAAGTCATTTAGTTGAGTCTCAAATTCACCATTAAGACAATGGGGCAAATCTAACCTACCCTGTGGATTTTTTTAACCAATTTTAACGAGTATTTATGCAGCATCTTCTCTGTAGCAGGTACAGCGGTAATTACAAGGAACACTGATGAAGAGTAAAAGCACTGTCCTTTCCCTAAAGGAGCTAAAGTCCAAGGAAAGAGAAGCATTAAATATAGGACAACTATTTAGAATAGATGCAGTAAGAGATGGTCTACAGACTATAAAGGGAGAGTCTCCTTTGGATTGGGAAGTCAGGGAATGACTTTCAAAAGGAGTTACATTTAAGCTTAGATCTTGACAATGAACAGGAGTAGCAAAGCAAAGAATGGCATGAAGAATGTCAGAAAGACAGGGCAACAAGTACAACGGCCCTGAACAAACAGTCGATGGGGAAACTATCCTCTAGGTCTTGAGGACGAAGTGGTAACAAGACAGATCATTTCAGATTGTGTGTTGCTCACATTAGGGAAAGAATAAGGAAGAAAAGGCATTTAAATTACTGAGCACAAGGCATGGCACAAACGCAACTTAAATTACTGAGCACAAGGCATGGCACAAACGCAACTTTCTATCTATCGAAAACAGTAATTAAGACCCATGCAGCAATGACAATAATTGGATAAGTGGCAATACATGTCCCCAGGGAAAAATCAGCTCTACCTATTCAAGGCAAAGCATCGTAACCCTTTTTGCAGCTTATTTGGAAGAAAAAAAAAATTCCCCCTAAGAAAGTTTTCCTAAAACTTTCTGTTTTAAATCTTATGGTTACCAGCGAGAGAAAGAGGGGAGAGATAAATTGAGAGATTGGGACTGACATATATACATTACTGTATATAAAATAGATAACTAATAAGGACCTACTGTATAGCACAGGGAACTCCACTCAATACTCTATAATGACCTATATGGGAAAAGAATCTAAAAAAGAGTGAATATATGTATATGTATAACCAATTCACTTTGCTGTACAGCAGAAACTAACACAACATTGTAAATCAACTATACTGCAATAAAAATTTTTTTTAAAAAATTCTGTTTTAGAAGAAGAACACATTTGGAATTCATATTAGAATTTGAAGAACCTGGTTACCATTCAGTCGTCCCTTAGATTTGACCACCTAGTAAATGTGGGATTTGGCACCAGGTCTGTGAAGTGGCGATCTTGGTCTCTCATTCCTTCCTCAAGTGAACAATGACGGAGGGTTCATTGTTCCAAAAGGTCCTGCATGTTCCATTAATGGAAGGGTACAAGGACGACTAGGCAGGGCTACATTTGAAAAGATGTTCGGCCTCCATTTGGCAACAGCTAACACGGTCTCTGAGGTTCCCAGAAAGTCAGTGATTTTGAGTGCTGGAGCCAATGGTAGGGAGAACACAGATAAAACCCAGAGACAAGAAAAGAACTGCCCTTTCTCAGAGACATGGGTGACATGTAGAGAAGTCTTGTCTGGCTAAGTCCATCTCCCCTACTGATGCCGCAAATGGCACCATGGATGACTGGTTCTTTGGTTCAAGGAGAGCTGTCTTGTAAACACCTGGCAATTGACATTAAGCACTCCACAATCATATAGGCAAAGAGATGTTGTTTTTCTTTATTTAAAATGAGTTAGAACTTGGAAAGACCTATTCCAAACTCCCCCCCTTTTTGAGGTCATTCAGACCCAGAGACATGAAGTGAAATGTTCAAGGTTACACATCATGGCAGGGACAGATCCAAGACCAGAACCCAGATTTCCTAACTATGATTTCCTATCCTGGACTTTCTCTCTCTAAATCCACTTTCTGCAAATCATTTTATTTTCCCAAGTTATTTCTCCGCCAATGGACAATAGGGCAATTAGACAGCAGTAGTTCAGGAGCTGGTAGTTGAGACAGAATTAAGGAATAAGAAGGAACAAAGCACTCAGAATAATTAGAAACTTTCCCTCGAGTTGTCCCCTTCCCAACAGGTTTTGCCAAGCCTCTAGAAATCTCTTCTTTGGCATCAAGAACCCGCTGATAACAAGTAGTGAGAGCAGTTTCATCTCTCACACACTGCCTGGGGCTCAGGATCATAAAGGCTTTAAGTTTTTCTTTCTGGTTGCTGGTTTCCTTCCACTGAGATGCATTTCAGAACTCAGCCAGTGCCTCAGAGGATCATTTCCCTCCTCCCTTTTATGAGAGTTATCAAACATTTTCCCCTGAACCTTTCTGTGCCCTCCCACAGTCTAGAAAATGAGGCTCTTTGCTTTGAGAAGCAACCTGTAGGACATTCTGTTTCTTGAAAAGTTCATGCAATAAGAGTGGCACCCTTTCTTTAAAGACGCTTTTAAGAAGAGACTGAGTCAACTTTTCCTTGGGCCTAAAGTTGTGTGTATATAATGCTAGGCTACCAGCTTGCTAGCAACTATTCTTGAACCTGTAGACTTCTTTTTAAATGGCCCAATCTGATACCTAAACATCTCTCCACCTTTCTGATAGGGCGGTGGAGAGACCGAAACAGAAACTGTCTCTTTCATGACAGACAACCGCGAGCTTTAGGACACCATATTCTAATCCTGGCTCTGCCAACTCTGGTTGACCTGGTCATCTTGGCCGAGCCCCTTTTCCTCTCTGAGCCTCAGTTTCATTGTCTAGAAAAGTATTTTGTTTGACCTTCACAGTGCTGTTTTTTTGCTTTTCTTTAATATCAAAATTTTTAAAAATTTTCATATAAATATCCTTACCTCCCCTAAAAACTAGAAGACCTAACCAACTGGATTAATAATACTACATGAAAATCTGTGGAGCTCTATAGTGGCTGCCCAGTGTAAAAGGGTGTGTCTACTGTAGTTCAATCCAGTCTCCACTATGTCTCTATGCCTTGATTTGCTTATCTATCTGGATCCAGTAAATCTTGGAGCTTCTGATCCTGGACTTAGGAGTAAGTAGCTACACCTGGCAAAACATCCCCTATTCAGGCAGAGTTTATACATTCATAAAACATTACTGACTGTATTGGTTGGGTGACTCTTTTTCTAGCATCTCAGATTATAGCACTTTCATAGTAACTCACAATTTTCCATACAATGCTTTTACATTTTAATTAAGGCTGCTGGACTATTTGCACCTAGTATTTTTATTCTATCAGTCCCAGGATGTTTCATTTGCTTCTCACTTGTCAAAACCCTTTGTCCATAATAATCATGACTTTCATCTTCATCTGTGTGATCCTTACCTAACATTCCTTTAGGGTTTTTCCTAGCTTTCTCAGGAGTTCTTATAAATTTTAAGTTAAACTTACAGTCTATGAAACTTTTAGATCTTAAATTAGTACTCAAAATGCATACAATTATTTGATTAGATGTGTAGAAATGCATTCAAGTCTTATGAACAGTCATTTTCTTCATATCACCTATCATACCAACAGATAAATTAAGAAGTAGCATTCTGAAAGAAGAAAATTACAGACCAATATCACTGATGAATATAGATGCAAAAATCCTGAACAAAATACTACCAAACAGAATCCAACAACACATTAAAAGGATCATACAGCATGATCAAGTGGGATTTATCCCAGGGATGCAAGGATTCTTCAATATACATAAATCAACCAATGTGATAAACCATATTAACAAATTGAAGAATAAAACCATATGATCCTCTCAATAGATGCAGAAAAAGGTTTTGACAAAATTCAACACCCATTTATGATAAAAACTCTCCAGAAAGTGGGCATAGAGGGAACCTACCTCAACATAATAAAGGCCATATATGACAAACCCACAGTAAACATCATTCTCAATGGTGAAAACCTGAAAGCATTTCCTCTAAGATCAGGAACAAGAAAAAGATGTCCACTCTCACCACTATTATTCAACATAGTTTGGGAAGTCCTAGCAACGGCAATCAGAGAAGAAAAAGAAATAAAAGGAATACAAATCGGAAAAGAAGAAGTAAAACTATCACTGTTTGCAGATGATATGATACTATACATAGAGAATCCTAAAGATGGCACCAGAAAACTAGTAGAGCTAATCAATGAATCTGGTAACATTGCAGGATACAAAATTAATGCACAGAAATCTCCTGCATTCTTAAACACTAATGATGAAAAATATGAAAGAGAAATTAAGGAAACACTCCCATTTACCACTGCAACAAAAAGAATAAAATACCTAGGAACAAACCTACCTAGGGAGATAAAAGACCTGTATGCAGAAAACTATAAGACACTGGTGAAAGAAATTAAAGACAATACCAACAGATGGAGAGATTATACCATGTTCTTAGATTGGAAGAATCAATATTGTGAAAATGACTACACTACCCAAAGCAATCTACAGATTCAATGCAATCCCTATCAAATTACCAATGGCATTTTTTACAGAACTAGAGCAAAACATCTTAAAATTTGTATGGAGACACAAAAGACCCCGAATAGCCAAAGCAGTCTTGAGGGAAAAAAACAGAGCTGGAGGAATCAGACTCCCTGACTTCAGACTATACTACAAAGCTACAGTAATCAAGACAATGTGGTACTAGCACAAAAACAGAAACATAGATCAGTGGAACAAGATAGAAAGCCCAGAGATAAACCCATGCACCTATGGTCAACTAATCTATGACAAAGGAGGCAAGGATATACATTGGAGAAAGGACAGTCAGTCTCTTCAATAAGTGGTGCTGGGAAAACTGGACAGCTACATGTAAAAGAATGAAATTAGAACACTCCCTAACACCATACACAAAAATAAACTCAAAATGGATTCAAGACCTAAATGTAAGACCAGACACTATAAAACTCTTAGAGGAAAACATAGGAGGAACACTCTTTGACATAAATCACAGCAAGATCTTTTTTGATCCACCTCCTAGAGAAATGGAAATAAAAACAAAGATAAACAAATGGGACCTAATGAAACTTCAAAGCTTTTGCACAGCAAAGGAAACCATAAACAAGACGAAAAGACACCCCTCAGAATGGGAGAAAATATTTGCAAACGAATCAACGGACAAAGGATTAATCTCCAAAATATATAAACAGCTCATGCAGCTCAATATTAAAGAAACAAACAACCCAATCCAAAAATGGGCAGAAGACCTAAATAGACATTTCTCCAAAGAAGACATACAGGTGGCCAAGAAGCACATGAAAAGCTGTTTAACATCACTAATTATTAGAGAAATGCAAATCAAAACTACAATGAGGTATCACCTCACTCCTGTTAGAATAGGCATCATCAGAAAGTCTACAAACAACAAATGCTGGAGAGGGTGTGGAGAAAAGGGAACCCTCTTGCACTGTTGGTGGGAATGTAAATTGATACAGCCACTATGGAGAACAGTATGGAGATTCCTTAAAAAACTAAAAATAGAATTACCATATGATCCAGCAATCCCACTACTGGGCATATACCCAAAGAAAACCATAATTCAAAAAGACACATGCACCCCAGTGTTCATTGCAGCACTATTTACAATAGCCAGGTCTTGGAAGCAACCTAAATGCCCATCGACAGACGAATGGATAAAGAAGAGGTGGTACATATATACAATGGAATATTACTCAGCCATAAAAAGGAACAAAATTGGGTCATTTGTTGAGACATGGATGGATCTAGAGACTGTCATACAGAGTGAAGTAAGTCAGAAAGAGAAAAACAAATATCGTATATTAATGCATATATGTGGAACCTGGAAAAATGGTACAGATGAACCAGTTTGCAGAGCAGAAATTGAGACACAGATGTAGAGAACAAATGTATGGACACCAAGGGGGGAAAGCAGCGGGGGGATCGGGGTGGTGGTGTGATGAATTGGGAGATTGGGATTGACATGTATACAGTGATGTGTATAAAATTGATGACTAATAAGGACCTGCTGTATAAAAAAATAAATAAAATTAAATTAAAAAATTAAAAAAAAAAGAGGTAGCATTCTGTCTAATCAGTAGAAGCTTGCGCATCTACTTCACCATGAAAACTGCCAAACCAAACTTTGGTAATATGAAGAGAAGCATTAGGAGAATTGGGGCAGATAGTGTTAATTCTGCCTCCATGGTAGAAGAAATTTAATAAGGGGTTGATTCTGGATTCAACTTGATTTTTTTCAAACTCCAAATTTTGTGTTTTTAACCAAACTACAGGATCTGATATACCTAACCACACTATAAATTCATAAAGGCAGAGATATACCTTATTCATATATATTTTTTAATTGTCACAATATTTGTGTCACCATTACAGGGGCTCGCCCCTTGGTGGAGGAAGTAGCAGAGTATTTTGGAGAAAGACTAGTTCTGTCGCTATACCTCTGTAGCCACAGTTGACAGCATTCACTACTTTTCTAAAGTTCAGAAACAAATGCAAAAATCAACCTACCTACATCAGATTGGACAGGAAGGTTATTTTTATTCTTCATCATTATATATAAGATGCTTCTCATTGTTGTACGTTTGGGGGCTGTTGTTTGGATTTTTTAATATTTTAAGTGGTGTTCATTTATTATATTTGATGCTTCAGGCTATGTTAGCAAGAGGTACAATTTTAGAAATCTGAAAAAAAATTAAATGCCATTTGCTAAATAAATAATATGTTAAAATATAGATTCTCAATATAGAAGTACTGTTTTCCTTGTAAAAGTAGTGTTAAGTATTTTCAGTAGCCATCAATAACCATTAACACTTTTAGAGAGCTTACTATTTTCTAGGATCCGGACTAGGCACCTTTTATGCAGTATCTCTTATAATTCTCACAATAATCTTATGATGTTCATATTGTTTTTTCCTCCATTTTGTAGTTGATGAAACCAACTTTCAAAGAATAAATAAATTGCCCAAAATGACAGAGTCCATACAAGGCATCTCCAGGGCCCACTGCTCCAGTGGCTGGATCTAAACCACCTCATTATCCTGCTTCTCAAATCAGGGACTTCTACAGCCCTGCCCAAGCCTTGGTTGTTCCTCCTTGGAGTTCTAACTATGTAGACTGATAAGCAAAGGTCAATCTGACCACAACTTACCACTTTGCAGATTTATTTCACGCTTATTCCTTTCACGCTGCTGTTGTTCAAGTAGATCTATATTTCCTTGTATATTAGCCATTTCCAAACTCTAGGCGACACTGCCCCTCCTCCATCTCTAGTACAGCTTCTCCTCTCCCATCTCAGCTGATTCCAGCACAATCTAATTCTATCCAGTTCACTGAGAGTTATGAACTGTGGCACCAGTAATAAAAATCATTATCCTGAGCTGCGGTGCTATGGTGAGGATGTGAACACACGGCCAGTGGTCTGAATTGTATCCATGGAAACCAGCAGCAGTGGTGTGGAGTTTGATTGGTGATGCTCTGGGTCCTGACCTCTGCACTGTTTCTACATGCACCAGCTGGCAGGACCTTCTTGGGCCACATGAACGAGACAGTCAGTGTTGGAATAGAATGGCAATAAGGCTGCTAATCTATGAAGAGGGCAGGCCACACAAATTCAGGCCACAGAAGGTGACAAAAATCGTATTTTCAGATTCTGTCCCTGTGCTACAATCTCTGTGGCATGTCCCTGGTTCTTCTTGTTGCCACCTCTCAATTGGCATCTATATTCATTATCTTGTGTTGTTGGCATTTCCCCCATGTGTTCATATCATAGCTCATTTCTTCAATTTAATATGAAGAAATAAAGGAAGAATTTCTGTAATGTAAAATTTTTTAAAAAGGCTCTTAGAAATCAATGAAACAATTAGGCAAATTAGAAAACGGGCATAGGCGGTTCAAAGAAAGCCAGATAACATGAAAAGATGCTCAGCCTGAAACGTACTTAAAGAAAAGCAAATTTTAAAAATGGTCTAGCATTTTCCACCTATCTAATTGATAAAATACCTTAAAATTTGGTAGTGCTCACAATTGGCGAAAGTATGAGACACTTGGTATACTCTACTACTGAGTGTGTGTGTATACACACCTATACTACCCATAGGTAACACTAGTACATTTTTTGCATTTTACTTTATGTATTTCTATCTCAATATAAGATAAATTGGCATGACACACAGAGGACAGTTATACAGTATTTATCAAAATTTTAAATGCACATATTCTTCTGTCCAGTGATTACAGTGCTGGTGACTTCCTATGACTCTCCTCTTACAAAGATGCTAAATATAAAAAGGAATGCGTAATGAAAAAATTGTTTTCAATAGCTTAAATCTGGAAATGACCTACCAGTGCTTTCAGACGTAACTAACTAAATATTAAATACTAAATACCAAACTAAATCCCTCCTTGGTGCAGAAATTCCAAAGTAAATGGTATTACAAAAGTTGTGGGAAAACGTGAAAGCAGACGTGGCTTGTGATCAGCTTTCTATTTGGAATTCCAGAAGGAGACTTCCAGGTTGGGTGGGGCCGAAAAGGAGTGGCCTCAGAAAAATAGGAAGAATGATACTGCAGGTGGAGGTCAGCGGGGCTGTTCAGCACTCCTGGTCTTTCTCCATAGCTACCTCTGCTCCCAGATGCTGCTCTCCACCCTCAACGGTGCTCTTGCGGGCATTTGCAGACATGCACAGAGCAGTGAAAATGTGAACCACAAAACAAACATGTTCCCAACATGTCCCGGTATCAAACAAAAGGACACTCTGCCTCCTCGTTTTAGTTCTCATACTGTAAACAAGTATCCCTTTTGTACTCTGTTGAGTCTCACGTGTTCCACATTTGTGTGCTTTTAGTTGCTGCTATCACTGTTTAAAATAGCTCCCTGAGCGCACAGCGCTGAAGTGCTGTCTAGTGTTCCTAAGCACAAGAGGGCTGTGACGTGCCTTCTGCAGGCATGAAGTTACATTGCTGTTGGCCGTGATTTCAATGTTAATCAAGTAACAATGTATATTAAACATGATGTCTCCGAACAGGAACACACATCAAACAAAGTTATGTATTGACTAGTTGATGAAAATGTGACCAGAAGCCTGTAGGAACTTAACTCTTTATTTCACTTAGGGGTAATGGTTCTATCACTAAGTCAGTGCTCGTGGCAACTTTGTGGGACATAACTACCCACAGCACAGACAAGGGCAACAAGTTTTGAAGTAAACTGTAGGAATATAGATCATCACTGTGCTGAGAGCCAGTCAGTCCTTTCCGTGGGTTTTTTTTTTTTCACTTTTATAAATGTTTATTTTATTTTTTATACAATTTTTAAAGGCTACACTCCATTTACAGTTATTACAAAATACTGGCTATATTCCCTGTGTTGTACAGTACATCCTTGAGCCTCTCTTACACCCAATAGTTTGTACATCCCATTCCCCAACCCCTATATTGCTCACCCCCACTGGTAACTGCTAGTTTGCTCCCTGTATCTGTCAGTCTGCCTCTTTTTTCTTATATTCACTAGTTTGTTGTATTTTTTAGATTCCACATATAAGTGATATCATACAGTATTTGTCTTTCTCTGACTTATTCCACATGGCATAATGCCTTCTCCTGGCTATATATCTGAAAGGAACAAAAACACTAATTCAAAAAAGGTACGTGGGGTCTTTATAAGTGTTTAACAGACCCTATTACAGAGGCTTGGTAGGTGCAGGGGGTAGACAGGCAGCCCAGTTCAGGGACTGGATGGAGAACAGGGCCGCATTACAGATCGATAGCACCTCCTAGGGTGGAGATGGTCCAAGACAGCAAGAATGTCTGATTGAGTCCTGTGTTTAAAGGAGGGAAGAAGCTCTGCACATGCTGACATTAGAATATGTCCCACATTTGTATTTTAAATTTAAATAAGCCACCAATTAGATATACATAAAATATATATTACATATATGTATATGAAATGAATCTGTAGGTTAAAAATATATCTATACACACCTTTCCTATAAATACATACAATATTTTTGGAAAGATGCACAGAAAAATATTGTAAAAAATACTTTCGACCATAAGCTTTGTCAAGGCAGGGACTGTATCTGTCTTTTTCCAGTTGTATTCTGTGCCCAGCCTGCTGCCTTGCATATATTACATATTGTTTTAATATTTGTTGAATGAATAGGTCACTGAATAAAAATGAGAAGGGGGGGTGTCAGGAGGATTTTCTTCCTATTTTTACATCTCTGTCGTTTGCATTTGTTAACATGGGCACATGTTACATTCAGAATTTAAAAAACAATCTGAAATGATTATACCCCTGTTTATCCTTCAAAGGTTGCTAAGCCCCTTTCAATGTCACAGTTATATTTTCTATTCCCTGGTAACTATTCTATCTCCTCCCAGTCCTTTCTCTAATCCATAAAGAGAGACAGAGTGGTTTCTCTAAAAATCATGTTGGTACACTGGGACTAAACTTCAGCTATAGATTATCTGACCAGAGGTATGTATTTGACACTGTCTAAGCTGATCTGATTCTCTCCCTTGTAAATGTGAACTTGCATTTGTTTGAAACATTATACATTAGAGTCTTTGCATAGCCAGAATCATAAATTGTGTATGTGGGAGTTACGGATATCCACTGTGGGCCATGAATAGCAAAGCAAGCCAATCATTTGAGAAAGAAGGATGAGGCAGACAGGAAGAGAGAAGCCTAGAAGCCATGAGAAGCAGAGTCTGGATACTCAAGGCTCCTGACATCTTCATATTTTCAGTCTCTTTTTGATGGCCAGTTGTATCACCTCTTAGGTCCTGTAAGATACTCTTCTACCTTTGTAACAAAATAAACAATTATTTAGCATGAGCCACTTTTAGCTGGTTTCTGTTAAATAGCCATTTTAGACCTGTGACCCCTACATCTCCCCACTGCCTCAACAATAAACACTAAGCATTACTGTCCATATACAAAGCCATAGAGAAGACCTTTCAAGATTTGGCCCTCATCTACCTCTGCATCTTATTCTCCCCCTACTCCCTTACACATTCCCTTCCTGCAGTGCCATGGGGTACCACTCCACCCTTTTCACTGAGCTCACATTGACTCTGTTCAGTGTTCATTTCTTTGGAGAAGCTTCGTACAGCCACTGTGGCCACCACTACCACTACTGCCACCACCACTGTATCCGGGTGACAAAGCCCAATGTGCCTCCTTCTATAAAAGGGGCACTCATCACACTAAACCCCATCAGTCTTCCACGTTTGACACTTCTACTCAACTGCAGCTTCCTTGAGGATGGAATCCTCTGCATTCGCAGCTTTATCGTCAGCGTTTAACATGGTTTGTACTTCTCACATTCAACCCGTATTTACTGAATGAATTACTCTTTCTGTATCCATGCCCTACAAAATCTTAAATTTCCATGGAAGTTCCATATTTCATGAATTAAAATATCTAACAAAAATCTAAACAATGAAAAATTGTCCAACCTGATACTTTTATATGCCCAATTGTATGAGTTAAAGATACAGGTAGAATTGGTGGGTGCCATGAACACACACAGACTTGGGTAGCTCGAGATACACCAAATTGGAAAATGCCAGGAGAGGTGAGCTAATTACAATTGATTTCAAACTGTGTATATGACAACCAGACATCAGGCAACAGAAACAAGTCTCATAACTGCAGACTTTTCATAGTTACAGGAAATCTTCTTGAATCCAAAAGATAAAAATGGTAAGATAACCCTCAAATCAAGATAATGACTTCCCCCCTACTTTAACCAAGTTGCTGTACTTTTATCTTTTTCATATACTACCTCACTTCATGATGAGTTCTAATCTCCTCCATCTTCCTGGTTTTAGAGATGAGGAAATGCAGATACAGATAGAAGTGGTGAGACCAACGTGAGAAAGCCAACTAGCAGCTGAGCTAGGACCAGAACTCACTGCTTGCAGTTTCCTCCCTTGATCCAAACTGGCTTCCCTCATCTTTCATAGAGAGTTTGCAGCTCAATCTCAGTGCCCTGAGCCCCTGAGCCCACCTAGAAATTAATCTTGCAGACTTGCTGAGCTCTAGCCCCTGGATAGCAGAGGTATGTAAAAGCCAAAAGAAATTTTATTGGAAACCAATCTCACAGGCAGAAATCAAAATGGCATCAGCTACAATAAATAACTGCAGTGTAGTCTTGAAGTAAAGGCTGGCTGTGTCTTGAGCGAGGTCAACTTTTGGCATCCACAAGAAATAAATATAAGGCAGCTTATCTTTTTGAAAGCAGGAGACTATAAAAACACAATTGCCAGAATGGGAGAAAATTGAAGCTGATTTCCATGGCAACAAAAGAGTTACGCAGATGAAATAGGGGCACATAAAAATCTATGCACGATACATTAAAGGGAGAAAAATGGAAAGTAAACAACAGGGATTGGCATTCATCAAAAATTACCTGAGAGAGGTGACTACCACCAACACTCCTTGAGTCTGGGAGTCAGGAGAGAAAACACTTTCAACTAGAAATCCCAGGTCTGGCTCCTGCAGTCTAAAAATGCCTTGGTGGTTACTGCCCCCCTATACTTGTGTGGGGTGGACTCCTCATTTATCATTTGGGTATTTCCTGCAGCAAACTTTGATAGACTCATTGAATTTCTCGGTGAAAGTTTTGGTGTGGGGTGACTGGACACCTCAATAATGTCAGAAGCCTCTCAAAACCGTCACTTTTCTCTATCCTACTATCCTCACCTTAGTTCAGGATCCCATATTACCTTCCTGCTCAGGGTCTTTCCCCATTCGGGTATGTTTGCCAACCTGCTGACCTTCTTCTAAAACGAATCTGAGTCTGGATCACCGAAAGCCCTTTCTGTGGATCCCGACTGCCAAACTCCACAGCACGGCACACCAGCTCTTCATATTTTAAGAGCAGGCTCCCCAACCCATGTCATGTTCCCAGCACTCAGAACCTGCCCTTCCCCCATCATGTCATCTTTCTTAGGACTCCCATCTTTGCACCCGCTGCTCTCCTTGTCTGCACCATCTATCTCTCTATGAGGATGTTCTCCATCCCTCTCTTGCCCAGCTTTCCCTAATTGAGAGCAGCAGACCTCTTCCTGGAATCCTCCGCTAACTGCTCTAACCCCTTAATGGCCCAGATGTTTCTGATAAGATGCTCCCCTGGTACTCTCTGCACGCACTTATTACAAATGCTTATTATACTGTATTGCAATCGCAGGCTCTCTTTCCAGTCTCCCCCGCTAGGCTGTGAGTTTGTTGTGATTTGTCTGTCATCACGGCCCTAGCATCTGGCACAGAGTACACATTCAATACATACTTATGGACTGAAATGAACTAAAGATAAATATCCTCCATGAGTGTTTGCCCAGGTCCTTTTGCATGCCATTCCTAACTGGAAGCTCACTTGCTCTAATAAAATCCCAATCCATTCTTCATAGTTCAAACATGTAGGAAGTTCTTCCTAATTTTCATTTTTTAGGTTCACATATTTGCAACCTTTATGAATCATTACATTATGCTTCATTATTTAGAATTTCCACGACCTTCAAGAAAGCTCCTAATGGCCTCTTCCTACTACTCAATTGCTCATGAAAGAAAATTCATAGAAACATAGAATCCAATACTCTGTGTGTCCTTTTGGTATTTACCCACTACCTGGGGCTGCCCCTTAGAGTACTCTCAATCTACAGGGGAAATGAGTGAAGGCAAAGAAATGAAATGAATGAGAGAAAATAAAGCCTATGACCACACAAAGACTTACACACCAATGTTCACAGAAGATTGTTTTAATAGTCAAAACTAGAAACAGCCCAAATACCCATATCGAAAGGTGAATACATAAACAAATGGTAGCATATTCGTACCATGGAATACCACTGAGCAATAAAAAGGAAGAATCTAATACAAGCAACGAAACAAATGATCCTCAAGATAACATTGAGTGAAACTAATCAGGCAAAAAAACATCTATTGTGCTATTCCATTCATATGATTCTAGGAAATGCAAACTAATCTATAGTGGCAGAAGGCAGTTCAGCAGTTGCCTGGTGTCAAGGAATGAGGAGGGAATGGAGGGAGAGATTAGAAAGGGCCAGGAGGAAACTTTGAGATGATAGATGTATTAGCTAACTTGATTTTATGATGGTTTTGGAGGTACATACATATATCAAAACTCAACAGTACACTTTAAATATATGCTGTTTACTGTATGTCAATTATACCTCAATGAATGAAGGAAGGAAGGAAAGAGGGAAAGATAGGGAGAGAGGGAGAAGGAAATTAGCTGAAATATTGCAACTGTGATATTTCCTTCAGTAAACATAACGTTCTACCAGAAAAAAAAAAAAAAAAAAGGCTTACCCAGGGATGTAAATCTCAATGTGGGGATAAATAGGGGAATCCAGTAAGATTTTTCTACTCTCTAATCATACTGGAAGATGTTGATAGGACCATATTTCCAGGCACTAACAGGTAGGAAGCAACAAATCACGAGTTCCCTCTACTCCCTATTTTTTTGCGCGACGGCAATACTCTTCACAAACCAGTGATGGCTCTCTATGGGCAGAATCAGGCCTTATCTCAGCAGGTATTTGGAGAAGCTCTAAAACATGGGCTTTGAACATTAAAATTATATTTTACAGTTTTATTTCCCATTATCCTTCCTCTGCTATCTAATTGAAAAACTCTACATTATGTCGCACTGGGCTTTTCTGTTTTCTTAGTAATCAATCTCTCCTTTTCAGCCTCGATACAAGCAACTACATAGATTATCCACTCTGCCTACACGAATACTCAATTTATAAAGATCATTAAATGACTTAGAGAGCCCTACTCAACTCAGATTCCACCTCCTTCCAAGTGAGGTACCACTGTCTTCCCATCCCCTCATGCCCCTGGTGGGATCTATGTTAGAGATTGGTCCACAGTCTGCCTTACCTCTGAGCTGTTTGCATATGTGTTTACTCCCTGTTAGACTTGGACTTCTGTAGGGTAAAAACATTCTTTCACTTCTTTATTCCTTACACAGGCTAGCACATATTCTTTGGAGATGTTTTCTTCTTGGAAAGTGAAAAGAAGATCCTTTTATCCAGATAAAGGAGGCAATCGTTGCTGTGCTATTGTTGAGCTAGTCACTAGACCTTTATATTCCACATAGAACAAAGACTGCCTGTTCTGTTCACACTACACTCAAGGCCTAACACAGTGCTCAAGGTGGGAGATGCCCATAAGTGCATACGGATGAAATCTAGCCTTCGTGTGGATCTGAAGCAAAGGTGTGTCACTTTTACATAATCTACCATGCATGCTTGGATCTGCTTTACCCTCCTTAAACCTCACAACACCCCTATGAGACTGATAGGAAAAACACTGTAGTTTACAGATTTGGAAATGGAGGCTTAGAAGATTGGCCAGTTTACAAGGCTCATAATATCTGGGTTAGGACTCAAACTAGTGCCCACCTTCCTTCATTTCCTCACATAAGTATTTAGTGAGGCCTGTGCTCAGAGATGGGGATAACAGTGAACAAGAAGGTCAGGACCCCTTCTTTCATGGAATTTAAAGACAAAGAGAAAGTAAAGCAAAATGCACAGTTACAAAGTGGTACTGCGACTCCTTCCATGGTGTCTTGAGAATGGCATAGCTCAGACAGGGGTAGGAGGGTGGGGGGATAGGAAACACTTTGCAGATAGAAGAGTAATAAGCTGAGGCCTGATGGATGAATAGGAATTGGCCACCAGTTGCAAGGGTAAAGGGGGCAGTGTTCCAAGTAAATGCCTTCTGACATTTTTAAAAAATATCATCTTTGTGTAAATTTGTAGTTTAGGAGTTTCCTCAAAAACTAGTCTCTGTTGGAAAAATTTAAGCCTCTTGCTACAAGCCTATGGTTAGTACTGACCATATTTCTGAGCCTCTCTCAGCATTCTCTTACAGAACCTGTAATATAACCCTCTCTATAACCCACTTCCCATTCCCAAGGTGAAGTACTCAGATCTGATTATTTTCTTGTGTATACAAGAAATACAACAGGCTAAACAATTTTTTTTTTTCTGAAGTGGACTATGGTATACATAGACCTGCTGCAATTCTTAGATTTAGAAGTTAATTTCTATCATTTTGAAGCTGATGAAATATTAGAGCAAAAAACAAAAGATAATATTTAGTGGCATTATAAAAACCATTAATCAGCCTCCTAGTATGTGACACACAGGGTGCAAATATCTTCCATGTATTGTCTCATCTAATCCTCATAACAATCCAGTGAAGAAAACACTATTATCATCTCTTTGTAAATATTAGGTAATTGCTACTTAGACATAACTTCCCTGAAGTATGAACTTACTAAACGTAGGAACCAAAATTTAAGCATTACTTGGCCTATATTGTTTCTTCTTGCTGCTGTAAAAAATTACTGAACATTTAGGGGCATAAAACAAATGTATTATCTCACAGTTCTAGAGGTCAGAAGTTCAAAATGTGTCTCTCAATGCTAAAATCAAGGTGATGGCAGTGTTGCATTTCTTGTTTCCTTCTGATGACTTGAGAGATCAATCTCTTGCTTTTTCTACTCTCTCGAGGTAGCCTACATTCCTTGGCTCATAGCCCCCAGCCAGCAACTATATCACTCCAACCTCTACTTTTACTATAACATATTCTTCTGTGACTCTCCTGCCTCCTTTCACTTATACAATTGTTATTACATTGGGCCCACGTAGATAACTCAAGATAATCTCCCCATTTCAAGATCCTTAACTTAATCACATCTTGAAAGTCCCTTTTGCCATGGGAGGTAACAAAGTCATGTGCTCAAAGGATGAGAATGTGGACATTGGGGAGGGGGCATTATTCTGCCTACCATATTGTCTTTTTCCATTGTGCTATAGGGTGTGACTGGGGCTAGTGACACAGGGATATGGTTCTAATTATTGATACCTGTGGCAAAATGTAACTGAATTTGCTCTTACTGCTAAAATTGCCTCTCTCCTATTGGCTTCTGGATCTCTGGGAGACAATAATTCAGATATCCGTACCCATAAGAGATGTTATTGACTCTATAATGCCTTCTCCCTTTATGACAATCATTTTCACCTCCACATGTGGTGCTATCTCATCGGCCATTTTTGTGTTTCTCTTCCAGCTCAGCCCCCTTACTCCTATCACCATGACAACTCATATCTCCCGATAAACGGATGAATGGCAGAGGTATCAGCAGAAACCCTAAGGAAAGCAAACCTCCAAACCCTCCCAGTCTGAGAAGTTTACCTTGTCTTATGAACACTGCTGAAAATCCTAGAATGCCACATGTTAGATCAACTAGTTCCAGGGAAATCAGTCCCAAAAAAAAAAAAAAAAAAAAAAAAAATTAATGGAAGGCACACTGTGTTAAGAGTCAGTGACCTACATTCCATTTGCAGAATCAAATGATGGCACTCTGCTTCATTAGTGGACAAGTCACATGGCTGTTCTGGGCCTCAACATCCTCAGATGTGAAATGAGGTGAGTAACCTCTTCCTTTCCTCCCTCCCTCCCTCTTGGGACTGGTGAAAAGACCAAATGAGATCATCAACACAAAAGTGCTTTGCAAGCTGTAAAATTCATAGCTAGATGAGCAATCAGTGTAATTATTATTGGTGAAGACTCTGCAAGGAACTGTGGGAAATATAAAGATACATAAGGCATAGCTTCTGCCTCTAAGGGAATCTACAATTTGATAAGGGTAAGTCATGGACACAGATTAGCTTGTTCATGTAACCCCCTTCTAGCAGCAAGATTGTTTTTAACCCCAGTTATAGATAAAAGGCAGACTTATCATGGAGGACTGGGGGCTTTGCAGAACTTTGGAGACCTTTTAGTCATGGATGTTTGAGTATACTCTTAAATCTCCTACTTGAACTCCAATAACAATAATAGCTAAGATTTATTGAGAAATTACGATAGTGGTGAGTGTTTCTCCACTCTTGATGTTCATTTCTTATGATGGGAGCTCAATTAGTATAACCCATGGCCCGTATCCACTCTTTTATTCACTTTGTCCCTGGGGTAGTGGAGAGATTTCTCTGATTGACAAATTTGGCTAGAGGAACTAAGAACATTTCATTCAGCTCCTCCTTTGACTTCCTGGAGGAGCACAACTCCTCTACTCTTTCATGTCATCGCTGGTAAAAGAGGCTCTTTTGTGAAGTCAGCCTGTCCCGGATAAGCACTGCCATGACTGGAGATCAATTCTGAGCTCACTTATTAGCAAGTCCATTTGGCAATGAGACTTAAAGCCAAATTCTCCAACCTGCCCAATAAGGTGATATTTTGGTCTCTAGTTTTTTTTAATTTCTTACTCTGTTCAAAGTTATGTAGGAAGGCTATTCCAGGATCTCCATGACTAGTGCATCCTAGGGACCATGCTCAGTATTTTTCATGCCATATTTCATGTAATCCTGATAATATTAATAACACATGCTTTGGAGGGTTATTATCTCATGCATTTGAGGAAGTTGAAGTAGTTTGTGCAGCTTACCCAAGGTCTTCCCAGTAGTAAGTGGGTTGGGAGCCAAACCCAGTTGTCTCCAAATCTGAAACCTGCACACTTAGCTGAGCTGGCTGTACACAGAAGAGTCATGGAGGGAATTCTCGTTTCCACCAGAGATAACTTACACTCCAGCAGAACCGCAGCAATGGTCGGAATTCAGGAAATCTCTCTTTTTTTCCCCTTATGGGCTGTATGACCCCTGGATTTTCATTTCCTTGTATGTAAAATAGAAATAATAGTAATACTGGGACTGCCTTGGGTACCTGAATGTTGTAATGAGCACATGAGAGGGTGGATGGACGGATCCTTTGAAAACCTGATGGTATGATACCAACAAAGGTGGTCAGGGTTTTCATAATTACTTCCTTCAGGTTTTATGATGAAGATTGCTTTCTGGCAACATTTTAGGAACTCAATATTGATAAACTGTCATATGGTTCAGTACAAATTCCTGACCGAAGTTTTGATCCAACAACCCTACCACTGTTGTTCTGCCTCCCTCACAGGCCCCAGCTCCCTCAGTACCCATTCTTCGCTGTGATCAGAGGACTCACACTTCAGATGCATGACCTGAACCACAGTCCCCAAGTCTGAGCTTAGTGACTGACAAATCCGCAACCTCAGTTCAGATTCAGAAATGTGTCTTATGTGTGAACTACAGATTTCTCTGTAACAGAGGAACTTCTGGGGATTGTCAAAAAGAATTTCTATGTAACAGGGACAGAATTTTAAAGTCTCTATTTGTTCTTTTTATAAAGATTCATAAAGCCACAATCCTCATCTCAATCATAATGATGAAGCCTGTAATTAGGTTCTGAAGTTGCAGATGGGTTATGTGTCATGACTGAAGCTTCTCTAAGTCACCAGAGAATTGAAAACTCAATTAATTAGGGAGCAATAATAGCCCACAAAAAAATCTTGATATTATAGCTAAATAGGCTATTGATGTATTTAATTTTATCATCTTCGCTTGAAAAACCAAGTGGAAAAAACTACACCCGTGATGAAGACAAATTAGTACTTAAACACAGTAAAATGATTCGCGGCACATTTTGATATTTGATATTGAATTTGAGTTCAAATTAAAGACTCAAATTGGTCTTTAATTTGAACAAGGAATAATTTGTGAGAAAAACTATAGCCAATATGATTGGTTTTACACCCTTCAAAGACCAAACTATTAACTCTAGGTAAACTGATTACCTGCCATGTGATATTATCTTACAGACCCCATGACATTACCAATTGGCCACTCTATCCAACTAAGTCTTGATCATCGGCTCTAGACAGGATATCAGGTATGTAGGAACAGAATTTGTCACTGCCTCAAGTGTGACAAACTCCAGGGCAGGATTAGACTGGCATGGTAGGTGCTTTCTTGGGTGAAGCATACTTCCTCACAACTATGACTTTGGGCTTGGCCATGTGACGTGCCTGACTCATGGAAGGTGGCCATGTACCAGTTCCTGGTAGAGGCTTTTAAGAGGCATTCTTTACCACCTCACACTAGACAGAATGGTCATCATTAAAAGGTCTACAAATAATACATGTTGGAGAGGGTATGGAGAAAAGGGAATCCTCTTGCTGGTGGAAATGCAAATTGGTGCGGCCACTATGGAAAACAGTATGGAGTTTCCTCAAAATACTAAAAACAGATTTACCATATGATCCAGCAATGCCACTCCTGGGCATATACCCAGACAAAACTATAGTTCGAAAAAATACATGCACCCCTATGTTCATAGCAGTGCTATTTATTGCTATGACAGTAAATAGCCAAGACATGGAAACAACCTAAATGTCCATTGACAGATGAATGGATAAAGAAGATGTAATAAACATCACAGTGAAATATTACTCAGCCATAAAAAAGAATGAAATATTGCCATTTGCAGCAACATGGATGGACCTAGAGATTATCATACTAAGCAAAGTAAGTCAGAAGGAGAAAGACAAATACTATAGGATATGACTTATATGTGGAATCTAAAATACTACACAAATGAACCCAGCTATGAAACAGAAACAGACTTACAGACATAGAGAACAGGCTTGTGGTTGCCCCAGAGACGGGGGATGGGGGGAGGAGGGAAGGATTGGGAGTTTGGGATTAGCAGATGAGAACTACTATATATAGGATGGATAAACAACAAGGTCTTACCATATAGCACAGGGAACTATACTCAATATCCTGTGGTCAACCGTATGAAAAAGAATAAGTTTTATATATGTGTGTGTTTATATATATATATAACTGAATCACTTTGCTGTACAGCAGAAATTAACACTTTGTAGATCGACTATACTTCAATAAAGTATTCTTAAAAGAGGCATGCTGTGGTGTGAGTCCAGCCCCACGACCTTCAGCCTTCTGCCATGAGAACGTCATGCCCTGGAAGTGGCTGCTCCTTCAACCTGAGCCCTACATGAGAAGACATAGTGCACCTGACAGTAGAACTGGCTACACGGTTTACAGGACCTGGTAAAAAATGACAATCTACGGCCCCTTGTTCTAAAATTAAGAATTTTAAGAACGTGACAACAGAACATTAAACCAAATGTGGGACCCCTCTGAGCATAAGACCCTTTGTGATCCTATAGGCGGCACATCCATGAAGCCAGCCCTGCTGGGAAGAGCTTGGACTGAGCCCCAGGTCTCACACAATGTGAACAAGCAATGTTTGTTGTTGCACTCAGTTTTTGATGTTGCCACTAAAATATTGGAGTTGCTTGCTGTAGCAGATGCTAATATAACAGACACCTAAAATGAGTAAAGCAATCGGCTGTAAAAGTGTTGTTATCACGGCAAACTGGATGTCTTGGCCCCATCCAAGACAGGCAGGAGCTACTCAGTTCCTGCCAACGGTGGCCCTGTGAGGATGCACCCCTGCCAGCATGCACCCCCAGTGCTGCCAGTCTGTTTTTCATTACTGGGTGGAAATCCCCATTCTATGTGAAATAATTCCACTTTTTAACATGGGTAGCTTAATTTTTAAGATATTTTACAGGGACAACAAAATCCTTCTGTTGTCTAGATCTTGCTTAGCACTGAACCATGAGTTTTCTTTCCTGATGCTGATGAAAATATAAGGTGGTTCAAACTAAGAGGAGTTAAAATGATGACTGAATTTCTTTTCCCAGTCTACAAGTGGACTCCTCAAAAGTCAGAGCTTACTCTTCAGATAGTAAAGTCACAAAATAAGAGGAGAGGATCATCACCTGAAACACCATGTAGGTAAATAGGCTCTTCCCCCAAATCCCCCATAATATAAAAGTGGCTTGTATGGAGTTTAAGAGAACATAATAAAAGATATCCTTTAAATCAAAATAAAATCAGAGAACTCACTACGCCAGCAAGCAAGATAGACCTATCTATCACATACATGTACACACACACACACACACACACACAAACACACACATTATTTAAAAAGGATTCGTGCAAAACTTGGCTTGAATCTTACCTTTGTCACCTTTATCAAGATTCTTTACTGTTTTGGGTCACAGTTTTCTCATCAGAAAAATCATGATTTTTAATAGAACGTATCCTATAGGGTTTTGAGGATTAATTAAAATAATGCGTGTAAAGTTTGAGCACTGTACCTGGTACACTGTAAGCTTAGCTATTGTTTTATGTTAATGGTGGGGATCCCATCTATACAATGGTATGTATGTATTTTATATAACATTGTATATCTAACCCCTAGGACAGTCTCATCATATAGTAGATTTTTAAATAAATATTTGTTGAATAAAATAATGAATTAATTATGTCCAAAAGTGGTTGTTGAGATCTTACCAGCCAATGTGAGAAATGCAGAGAGAGCTAAGTCAAAGCTGTGGCGAATATTTCATCTACAGGACACAGATTCAATGTATTTAAATACTCTTGATGCTATTTAACAGAGCCATTTCCTCCTTGATTGCTAATAGAACTCCAGTTTTATTCAGCAAACAGATGGCAATGTGCTCAGCAAAGACAGGTCCCTCCCTCAGTCCCAGGGGATAGATTTTAGCTGATCTAAACTTAGAATGATCTTGACCAATGGTGATAATCTATACATTCCCCTTTGCTAGTCATTGGTTTGAGGGCAGGCTTGTGAATCAGTTATGGCTAATGAAACACAGAGAAATTCTAATGGAGAACTCTTGGGAAATCTTTTCTTCCCAGAAGAATAACTGGGAATAATAATATAGAGTTTATAGGGGCAATGGACCTGCTTCCTTCATCTTCTTGAATGTTGACCTCTGGGGAGATGTTGTTTGCAGCTGTGGCAGCCACCTTGAGTCCATGAGGGACAAATGAAGAGATCCATGGAATAGAATCTCCAGGCCCAGAATTGTGGAGCAGTTGAATTAAGCAATTCTGGAACTCTCTGTTAACTCAGAACTTCTGTTAAATGAGATAATAGTTCACTGTGTAAGTCAATTTTAGTTGGGTTTTCTGTTTCTTAAAAACTCATAGCATCCTAATTATACAATAATTTCTACATTGTTAGAGCACAGACTAGAGGATGGGACAGGTACAGAGAAATTTATTGTACAAAGTATACACTGTTAATTGTCACAGGAGGGAAAAGCTAAAACACTATGAAAGTTCAGGGGCAGGTGTAGTCTTGTCTAGTTGTTTTGTCTGTCTCTGGTGGAGTGGGGTTGGAAGGATAGGGTCAAATGAAAGGACAAGGAAAATTTTGTGCCTGAGGTAGCTTTTGAAATGAAATCCAAATGATGGGTAAAATTTGAAGAGGCGAAGATTATGCCTTTGTTGTAGGTAGATAATACATCAGAAGCAAGATGTAAAGCTAATAAAATGTAACTCTTGTGAAATAAATTCATCGTTGGTATAAATGTAGTGAATTACTAAGGAATACAATAGTGTTTTGAAAAAATGAACAGTAACTAGAACTGCCCAAAGGGATGATCTACCTCATGGCCTAGGAGTACCAGATACATTCACACAGAAAAGCATGACCCGCCCTCTCCTTCATAAATAAGAGAATTCCTGTTCATTAGAATTAATTACGAGAACTTGAGACTTGTACAACTCAGAAGGTGTATCTCTGGCAACATTTGAAGTTGTCATCAAGGGGGCAGCTGCTGTCCAGCAATATCTCCACACAAGAGGGAGGATGTAGGAAGAAATGATCCATGGGTTTGTTTTGGAATTAAAACTCAGGAAATTACAGGCTTTTCTAGGGTTCTAATAGACACGTTCAGGTGAAAGTGATGGCACAGTAGCCACGGTGGGTTTGGGTCTTCTCCAGTGGCTCTGAAGCTTAACCCCTAATCATGAAGGGATTGGAATCTATGTCATAAACAAGCAACTAGTTCTATGACAGTTTTATATGACAGAAGGTTAAGTATTCTTGGTCCCTATTGGCTTTATGGCACAGTAGGTAAGATGCTGTGCTTGGAGTTAAAATAGTCCAGATTTCAAATCTTGACTCTGCCTCTTACAAGCCATAACTTTGGGTAAGTTACTTAACCTCTCTCAGTTAAGTTATCCAACCAAAAAGTGAAGATAATGCTGACTTTAGCTGTTTTGCATGAGGTGAATAAAGTAATTATGTGTAGGTAAACATCAAGTTCAGTGACTGACCTCTAATAAACACTCCAGAGTTTTTGTGGGAATGATGGGAGAGAAGAATGGTCTAGATCGTGAAGATACCAGAACTAGGTTTTATTTGAAAATGAAGGGGAAAATGGCATCTATTGAAATGTACAAAACAAACAATGATCATTTACCTCCCAAATAAATTACAAATCTCTGGCATCAAAGAAAATAGTATGCAAAACCCAGAAGGCTTTTAAAAAAGGTCACTGAATGGAGGTTCCTTAAAAAACTAATAATAGAACTACCATACGACCCAGCAATCCCACTACTGGGCATATACCCTGAGAAAACCATAATTCAAAAAGAGTCATGTACCAAAATATTCATTGCAGCTCTATTTACAATAGCCAGGACATGGAAGCAACCTAAGTGTCCATCATCGGATGAATGGATAAAGAAGATGTGGCACATATATACAATGGAATATTACTCAGCCATAAAAAGAAACGAAATTGAGTTATTTGTAGTGAGGTGGATGGACATAGAGCCTGTCATACAGAGTGAAGTAAGTCAGAAAGAGAAAAACAAATACCGTATGCTAACACATATATATGGAATCTAAAAGAAAAACCAAAATGGTCATGAAGAGCCTAGGGGCAAGATGGGAATAAAGACACAGACCTACTAGAGAATGGACTTGAGGATACGGGGAGGGGGAAGGGTAAGCTGGGGCAAAGTGAGAGAGTGGCATGGACATATATACACTACCAAACGTAAAATAGATAGCTAGTGGGAAGCAGCCACATAGCACAGGGAGATCAGCTCGGTGCTTTGTGACCACCTAGAGGGGTGGGATAGGGAGGGTGGGAGGGAGGGAGATGCAAGAGGGAAGAGATATGGGAACATATGTATATGTATAACTGATTCACTTTGTTATAAAGCAGAAACTAACACACCATTGTAAAGCAATTATACTCCAATAAAGATGTTAAAAAAAAAAAAGGTCACTGAAGGTTTAATGATCATACAGAAAAAAGAAGGAAAGGAACAGAAAAAGGAGGACAGCTGGCATTTCTTGAGCCCATGTGGGTCAGACATAGTGATAAACAATTTGTGTGTGAGGCATGTAACAACCACTCTCTGGGGTAAGCGCTCTTACTGCCCACATTTTACAAATGAAGGAAAATTAGACTTAGAAAGTAAGCCATCCCCCGCTTGCTGAATAAACTATGATTCACAGCCCCACCACACAGCCACTCCTTTGCTACGTGATCATAGATAGAACGGGACCTGTGTTCTCTGTCACCAACTCCCAGACATGGTCCCTTCCAGCTATAACATTCTGTGATTCTATGTATTTTAAAAGATTTCTCTCTGTTACAACTGCAGCTTCAGGTGCCAAATATTTTTTTAATCTCCACAGAAACAGACTGAAAGGAAAATATGTATATAAACACATTTTCCTTTTCAAATTTAGTCAGTTGTGTTGTTCTTACAAATTGTACCCATCCATTATTTTAAGCACAAGTTCAAACAAACATCCAAAACCAGGGAAAGAGTAACAGCACTGATGTACAGGAAAAAAATTTGTAAATCAAGGTCTCTCTGTGGGTGGTTAAATTGCTATTTAAAAATCATTTAGCACTAGGCAGTCCAAGGAGGAAAAAAAACTGGAGAATGTGGAAGAGACTGGTCCTTTTCCCCTCCCTATGAAAACTACTTTTGTGCTGCATCTACTAATATGATTATTTATTTAGGTGGTACAGATAGAGACATTCATTAAAAGAGATAATAGATGTGTGGGCTTATTGTAGAATTATTTTGCCCCATAAGTATATTAAATCTGATAATAAATAGGAGGCTATAGAATAAGACAGATGTAGTTTTCAATCCTAACTCTGTAACTCAGCTAGCTGTGTGGCTTTGAACACAACTGTAAAATGAGGAGAGTCATAGGACCCAGGTCTCAGGGTGGATGTGGGGATTCAATGAGGGAACACGTGATGTAAAGTAACCATTAGATAGTAAGGATTTAATAAATATTACCTGTTAGGAAGGGCAGACTAGTGAATCAAAGTTCCTTTATATATATATATATATATAGAGAGAGAGAGAGAGAGAGAGAGAGAGAGGGGGGGGGAGTGGGAGAGAATAAAGAAAAAAAGTACAGAAGGACTTTCTCCAGCAAGAGTGCCAGTATCCACACTGTGCCATTTACACACAGCAATCTTATCCTCCTGGATACTAACAAAGGAAAGTAGATATGTAACCAAGCAAGATCCTATGGGGCCTCCCCAGGACAGGCCTTTCCCCATATCCTCTGCTTTAGCTTCTCTCTGAAATACATAGATAACAGTGTCTGATGCACATTTCCTGAGTTGTTTTACAGATGTGAAAGCCCCTACCAAATGCAAGATGTTAATTACTTGATGACCATGAGCATGTATCCCCCAGACCTACTGGCACATAAGGACTAATAAAGTTAATCCCTGTGACACTGCCCTGTTACCTCACCATCAACCAATCAGAGAATTGTGATGAGCTGATCATATACCCTGGGAGTTCCCTCCCTCACCTTGCCTTTAAAAATGTTTTGCTGAAACCCGTCAGGGAGTTCAGGTGTTTCGAGTACCAGTGGCCCTGGACTCCTTGCTTGGCGGCCTGCAATAAATGCTGTACTTTCCTTCACCACGACCCCATGTCAGTAGATGGGCTTTACTGTGAGTGGATGAGCAGACCCAAGTTTGACCTGGTAACAGAAGCCCTGAACCAGGGCTAGGATTTTCTGAAAACAAAATGATGGATGTAGAAGAGCACAAACAATGAGGGCAACACAGGGTAAGAAAGAAAAAGGGGTCCACAGGGGCTGGTCAAACAGAGCTTCCCAAACTTTTTACACTGTGGCACCCAAAGAAAGAAGTGATAATCTACTGTACCAGAAGAAAACTATAGTAAATTAAGATCCTAGAGAATGACTAGCAGAAGAAATGAGGTACTTCAGATTGTGAGGTTAAAAAAAAGCTCTCTCTGAAGAATGACATTTAAGATGTGACTCAATGATTAGAAGCTATCCGTGGAAAGGTTGTAGAAGAGCATTTCAGATGGAAGGCCCAGCAAATGCAAAGGCTCTGAGGCAGGATATAAAAGTGGTCATTTTCTAAGAACCAAAAGATGACAGTAAGGGTGGAGACCAATAAGAAAGGGGGCTTGTGACGAAAACACAACCCTCAGAATGGGAGAAAATATTTGCAAACGAATCAATGGACAAAGGATTAATCTCCAAAATATATAAACAGCTCATGCAGCTCAATACTGAAAAAACAAACAACCCAATCCAAAAATGGGCAGAAGACCTAAATAGACATTTCTCCAAAGAAGACATACAGATGGCCAAGAAGCACATGAAAAGCTCCTCAACATCACTAATTATTAGAGAAATGCAAGTCAAAACTACAATGAGGTATCACCTCATACCAGTTAGAATGGGCATCATCAGAAAATCTACAAACAACAAATGCTGGAGAGGGTGTGGAGAAAAGGGAACCCTCTTGCACTGTTGGTGGGAATGTAAATTGATACAGCCACTATGGAGAACAATATGGAGGTTCCTTAAAAAACTAAAAATAGAACTACCATATGACCCAGGAATCCCACTACTGGGCATATACCCAGAGAAAACCATAGTTCAAAAAGACACATGCACCCCAGTGTTCATTGCAGCACTATTTACAATAGCCAGGTCATGGAAGCAACCTAAATGCCCATCAACAGACGAATGGATAAAGATGAGGTGGTACATATATACAATGGAATATTACTCAGCCATAAAAAGGAACGAAATTGGGTCATTTGTAGAGACATGGATGCATCTAGAGACTGTCATACAGAGTGAAGTAAGTCAGAAAGTGAAAAACAAATATCGTGTATTAATGCATATATGTGGAACCTAGAAAAATGGTACAGATGAACTGGTTTATAGGGCAGAAATTGAGATACAGATGTAGAGAACAAACGTATGGACACCAAGGGGGGAAAGTGGTGGGGGTGGTGGTGGTGGGATGAATTGGGAGATTGGGATTGACATATATACACTAATATGTATAAAATGGATAATAAGACCTGCTCTATAAAAAAATAAATAAAATTCAAAAAATTAAAATTAAAATTAAAAAAAAGAAAGAAAGGGGGCTTGTGTTCTATAAGCAGATGAAGTCTAGGGGACAGGGAAGGAGACAATACAGAACTTGACTTTCAGCTCAAATTCATGGGAAAGCCATTGGAATTTTAAGTATGGGAATGACATGATGTGGTTTATGTTTCAGATGCATGCTCTGACTGATGAGTAGATACAAGGCTGGGGCACTGTGGGTGTTACCAGAGTGCAATGAGAGAGGGCAGTTTAGGGGACCATCACCATATTCCTCCTGAAAGGTCACAGAGGCCTGAGTCAGTTAATATCCACAGGGAAGAAAAGATGTGAACAGATCCTAGGTATATTTTTGTAGGTTATGCTCAAAGAATTTGATGATTGACTGAATGCAAGATGAATGGAGAAGAAGAATCAAGATGGAGTTGTAGGTATTTGAATTAAGCCATTGGGTGAGTTATGGTACTGATACCTAGCAGAAACTTGTGGGGCTCCTGGGCACAAAAGCCTTTCTGTGTCCCCCATTTACTGATTACAGAAAATAGGCTTCATTTAGCCTTCATGACCTTCCCTGAGTTCCAATGAGCAGGTTCAAACAGCTATTAATTAGGGAAGGAAGGAGATGCGGAGACAAGGGAGGAAAAGTCAAAAGTTCAGCCTTGGGGCAGGGTCCTGGTTCCCCCTCAAGGGATACACATAACAATATCTTTGAGCTGTTTTGCAGCTACTGAAACCCCCACCAAGTAGGAGGAGTTAACTGTTGCCCACAAGCACATAGACCCCAGACTGGTTGGAACCAGAAGGTTGGTGATGCTGACTCCCAACTACCTCACCACCAGCCAATCAGAAGAATGTCCATGAGCTGATCACACCCTCTTTGAACCATTACTATAAAACTCCTCACTACCCTCTCCAGGTCAGGACACACAGTTTTGAGGGTATGAGCCCACTGTGGCCCCCTTTGCCTGGCAAAGCAATAAAGCTATTCTTATCTACTTCACCCAAAACGTTTTTTTTTTTTTTTTTTAACATCTTGATACAGTAATTGCAAATATTTTCTCCCATTCTGAGGACTGTCTTTTCATCTTGTTTATGGTTTCCTTTGCTGTGCAAAAGCTTTGAAGTTTCATCAGGTCCCATTCGTTTATTTTTGTTTTTATTTCCATTACTCTAGGAGGTGGATCAAAAAAGATCTTGCTGTGATTTATGTCAAAGAGTGTTCCTCCTATGTTTTCCTCTAAGAGTTTTATAGTGTCTGGTCTTACATTTAGGTCTCTAATCCATTTTGAGTTTATTTTTGTGTATGGTGTTAGGGAGTGTTCTAATTTCATTCTTTTACATGTAGCTGTCTAGTTTTCCCAGCACCACTTATTGAAGAGACTGTCTTTTCTCCATTGTATATCCTTGCCTCCTTTGTCATAGATTAGTTGACCATAGGTGCATGGGTTTATCTCTGGGCTTTCTATCTTGTTCCACTGATCTATGTTTCTGTTTTTGTGCCAGTACCATATTGTCTAGATTACTGTAGCTTTGTAGTATAGTCTGAAGTCAGGGAGTCTGATTCCTCCAGCTCTGTTGTTTTCCCTCAAGACTGCTTTGGCTATTCGGGGTCTTTTGTGTCTCCATACAAATTTTAAGATTTTTTGTTCTAGTTCTGTAAAAAATGCCATTGGTAATTTGATAGGGATTGCATTGAATCTGTAGATTGCTTTGGGTAGTATAGTCATTTTCACAATACTGATTCTTCCAATCCAAGAACATGGTATATCTCTCCATCTGTTGGTATCATCTTTAATTTCTTTCATCAGTGTCTTATAGTTTTCTGCATACAGGTCTTTTTTCTCCCTAGGTAGGTTTGTTCCTAGGTATTTTATTCTTTTTGTTGCAATGGTAAATGGGAGTGTTTCCTTAATTTCTCTTTCAGATTTTTCATCATTAGTGTATAGGAATGCAAGAGATTTCTGTGCATTAATTTTGTATCCTGCAACTTTACCATATTCATTAATTAGCTCTAGTAGTTTTCTGGTGGCATCTTTAGGATTCTCTATGTATAGTATCATGTCATCTGCAAACAATGACAGTTTTACTTCTTCTTTTCCAATTTGTATTCCTTTTATTTCTTTTTCTTCTCTGATTGCTGTGGCTAGGACTTCCAAAACTATGTTGAATAATAGTGGTGAGAGTGGACATCCTTGTCTTGTTCCTGATCTTAGAGGAAATGCTTTCAGGTTTTCACCACTGAGAATGATGTTTGCTGTGGGTTTGTCATATATGGCCTTTATTATGTTGAGGTAGGTTCCCTCTATGCCCACTTTCTGGAGAGTTTTTATCATAAATGGGTGTTGAATTTTGTCAAAAGCTTTTTCTGCATCTATTGAGATGATCATATGGTGTTTCTCCTTCAGTTTGTTAATATGGTGCATCACATTGATTGATTTGCATATATTGAAGAATCCTTGCATTCCTGGGATAAACCCCGCTTGATCATGGTGTATGATCTTTTTAATATGCTGTTGGATTCTCTTTGCTAGTATTTTGTTGAGCATTTTTGCATCTATGTTCATCAATGATATTGGCCTGTAGTTGTCTTTCTTTGTGACATCTTTGTCTGGTTTTGGTATCAGGGTGATGGTGGCCTCATAGAATGAGTTTGGGAGTGTTCCTTCCTCTGCTGTATTTTGGAAGAGTCTGAGAAGGATAGGTGTTAGCTCTTCTCTAAATGTCTGATAGAATTCACCTGTGAAGCCATCTGGTCCTGGGCTTTTGTTTGTTGGAAGATTTTTAATCACAGTCTCAATTTCACTCCTTGTGATTGGTCTGTCTATATTTTCTGTTTCTTACTGGTTCAGTCTCGGAAGGTTGTGCTTTCCTAAGAATTTGTTCATGTCTTCCAAGTTGTCCATTTTATTAGCATATAGTTGCTTTTAGTAATCTCTCATGATCCTTTGTATTTCTGCAGGGCCATTTATTACTTCTCCTTTTTCATTTCTAATTCTATTCATTTGAGTCTTTTCCCTTTTTTTCTTGATGAGTCTGGCTAATGGTTTATCAATTTTATCTTCTCAAAGAACCAGCTTTTAGTTTTATTGATCTTTCCTATCGTTTCCTTCATTTCTTTTTCATTAATTTCTGATCTGATCTTTATGATTTCTTTCCTTCTGCTAACTTTGGGGGGTTTCTGTTCTTCTTTCTCTGATTGCTTTAGGTGTAAGTTTAGGTTATTTGATATGTTTCTTGTTTCTTGAGGTAGGATTGTATTGCTCTGAATTTCCCTTTTAGAACTCCTTTTGCTGCATCCCATAGGTTTTGGGTCATCGTGTTTTCATTGTCATTTCTTTCTAGGTATTTTTTGATTTCCTCTTTGATTTCTTCAGTGATCTCTTGGTTATTTAGTAGTGTATTCTTTAGCCTCCATGTGTTTGTGTTTTTTCCAGTTTTTTTCCTGTAATTCATATCTAGTCTCATAGTGTTGTGGTGGGGAAAGATACTTGATACGATTTCAATTTCCTTAAATTTACCAAGGTTTGATTTGTGACCCAAGATGTGATCTATCCTGGAAAATGTTTCATGAGCAGTTGAGAAGAAAATGTATTCTGTCCCCCAGTCCCCAAATGACCCTACTTGCCACATTTCCCCACAGGAGGCAGCAATAATTATCTGAGCCCTCAAGGTACATTATTTTTTTTAGGCTTTTAATCAGCTTCTGCTGTGTGGCATGCCTGCTTCCCCACTTCCTGAGTTATTTCTGAAAGGGCATAAAGGGATGCTCTCGCCCCCTTTCATAGCTGGGTCTGAGTCTTATACAATCTTGTGAGCCTCCATCAGACACATGCACCACACTTTCCACTTTTCATGTGGATGTATCATTGTTTTGTTTATTTCTCTGTTTTCATTCCTGAAGAGTCATATTCCTATTTCTCTTTTTAAACCCAGGGTGCCTACCATAACAGATAACACACTGCAGGCCCTTTACAAACATGCTCTGCATTGAGTTAGCAGATCCCGCCAGGTGGATGTGGCAGAGGTGGGAGCAGAGACTATCTCCAAGGTAGTAGTGTCTACATAATAAGAAGAGACACTGTGAGAATCAAGGAATTTCACCAACAAATCAGTGGAGGGTCTCCCTCAAAGTGCAACAAAAGCTAGCCAGACCACATCACGCAACCAAGGGTCTGATAAACTGACGTATTTTTACTTTCTATGCGCTGAATGCATTTTATGTGCCAGGTACTATAAAAAGGGTTTACATCAATTGTATATTGATCCCCATTTTACATAGGCGACAACTAGGGATCAGAGACTCCCCTATTGTTGCGTGGCTAGTTAGGCTGCAGAGCAGAACTTCAGACCCTAGTTTGTCAATCTTCCAGCCCAAGGCTTAAGTCTCTACCCAACACTTCTTCCTTGCCTTGCCCTGCCATTGCTCTGTGTCACACTGCGTGGTCTGCTCCTCAGCCAGCCAGGAGACCCTGTAGTGCCTGGAATGCTAGTGAAACCACCTGCCATAACAGTTCATAGTCCTAAATCAGGTCTCCCTGGCTGATATGTGTTCTATCTACTTGGCTCTGATAGATCACATATTTCTCTCCCTCTGGTTTTAGGTACCCAGGAATATTCTCTCTGAAATTGGAAGAGAATAAAAACAGGTTGAATTGGGGTGAACCCTTTCTCTGGCCCTAATTTGCTCCTTCCTTCTTAACAGATAGGAGGAGAAAACGAGACCCAGTTTACATTACACATACACTGAGGCAGCTCCATTATCATTGCCGCGCACCTGTTTTCATTCAGTTTCAATGAAATGAGCCCAATTTTGTGAGGATTCACATATGCACATCCACAAAACTGCACACACA
The DNA here is from genome assembly GCF_009873245.2 of Balaenoptera musculus. Taxonomy (NCBI): domain Eukaryota; kingdom Metazoa; phylum Chordata; class Mammalia; order Artiodactyla; family Balaenopteridae; genus Balaenoptera; species Balaenoptera musculus. Next base: position 128,198,119 of record NC_045787.1, read on the forward strand.
CATCCATACAGAAGAACTTGGAAGGAAATACACTAAAATGTTAACAATGGCTCACCGGATGGTGGGAATGAAAGCATTTCTAATTTTCATCTTGATACTTTCTTATTTTCTCTTTATTTTCTGCAATGAAGATGTTACTTTTATAATCAGTAAAAACAAAGCATCCAAAAGTCACAATGAACCAGGAGTCAGAAGAGCTCAGTCTATGTCCCCACCCTTATTCCTAACAATAGTGAGTCCTGGAGCAAACCACTTAATTCTCTAAGACTCAAGTTTTTCAACTGTAAAATCAGAGTGCTGATTCCTAAACAGCCTTGAAAGAATTATTCCAAGGATTAGAGGGATAATGTACATCAAAGTCCTTGTTAAACTATATTTAAACCTGTGACAGCATTGTTGTTATGTAACAGTGAAGGTTATTAGGTTATTACTTGGGAGCAAGTATAGTTTTGGAAGCTCCATCTCACTGCTGATCTAGCAGAGGTCTGAGCAACAGGCTCCCTAAAAACAAATGAATACTGGAATTCAAAATTTTAAATGATATGGCTTCCACTGGGAGGTTACATAATCTTTTCATTACCATAGATGCTTATTATGAGATGGTATCCCCAGAGACAGTAATGGGTTTAACTACTATTAAGGGAAGGAGGGAAGGGGGAAAGAATATAAGGTACTTGCTTAAGCATTGTATTTTTTCCCAGATATAAAAATCTCCAGACAGAGAATTAAGTTACAGAGGTGGAATGCCCCCCAAAGGGAAAAATTAGACTCTAAAAGTGTTTTGTTAGGTGTACTTTTATTATGATTCAAAATGTACATTTTCAACCTTTTAATGTGCTGGGTTCTAGAAAGAGTAATGAAGGCTGAAAGAAGCCAAGCACATAAAGTTGAGTAGGAAGACTAAAAAGGACCGTTAAAAATAAAAAACTTTGGACCCTGTTTTCCATTACCCCAAACTCTTTCCCTAGAGACTACATTAAGAATTTTTAATTTTTTCCTAAGAACAATGGACTGACACAGAAGGGATTTCAGCAGGGACATGAGAAGATCAAATTTAAGTTTTAAGTGAGAAATAAGCAGAATTGACTGTGGCTTTCATAAAGGCTGAAGGTCATGTTAAGAAAAATATAGTGACTAGAATTAAGGAGGTGACAATAGTCCTCCATTCCATGTTTATCCAAGAACAGTTGGAGTATTATGCTTATTTCCAAGAGCCAAGGTCTCAAGGGAGCCTGGTCCACCAGGGCTACCACCCTGGGGAGACGATTAGAAAACACGGCCTCTCGGAAACACTTCAATGAACCTCTGTTCCTAAGGAAGATATTGCATGGGAAACACAATCATTAACTTCTAGCATTTGAAGGACTGTTCACACTTCTTGCCGTCTTAGAGGGCAAACCAGCTTGGCAAAGATACTCTGCCCAGAAATATCAAGTGTGCATTTTGCTGTTCCCATTGGTCTATTTCTCTCCAGGAGTCTGAGCCTCAAGGACAGGGAACTGAGACTGAGGAATGCCAGTATAAAACACTCTAGGAAAAGACTTACTCTGGAACTGTACATAACGATCTAAATAATCTAAAGTGAAAACATACTTCTGACCTAGAGATAGGGTACGTGATCAAAGAAAACACTGAGTTTCAAGTTATTTCTGAAGAGATAATCTCAGTGTTACAGAAATCTAAAACCACATGCTATATTTATTTATGGACTCTTTAACAAACAAAAATATGAAAGGACTATAAAAACATTCCTCAGGCAGAACTTCATTTTGTGGTGGAGTAAACACACAATAATAAAAGTTCATGACTGCTTCTCTTCCTTCCAGCCATCTCTTTTTATTAAGAAAAAAACTTTTAATAGTACTGCCTTCTGTATTGAGAAAGGACATCCTTTATGTGCATAAACAGGAGAAAATGTATATAATTTTTCTTTATAGTTTTATCAAGTAACAAATTCTTGTTTTACTTATAAATGCACTTATAGTATGACTATAAAGAGAATTAACATATTTTAAAGACTTTTTGTAGTAAAATGTAAAGTTCAGTATTAACCATTTTTAAGTGTACAATTCAGTGGCCTTAAATACATTCACATTGTTGTGCAACCATCACCACTATCCATATCCAGAACTTTTTCATCATCCCATAGTGAAACTCTGTATCCATTAAACAATACCTTCACCCCTTCCCCCAGCCCCTGGTAACCATTATTCTACTTTCTGTCTATGAATTTGACTATTCTAGGTATCTCATATAAGTGAAATCACACAATACTTGTCTTTTTAAAAGTGGCTCATTCCACCTAGCATAATGTTTTCAAGGTTCATCCATGTTGTAGCACTTGTCAGAATTTTGTTCCTTTATTTTTTTTAAAGATTGTTTTGTCGTGGACCATTTTTAAAGTCTTTATTGAATTTGTTACAATATTCCTTCTGTTTTATGTTTTAGTTTCAGAATTTTGTTCCTTTATAAGGCTGAGTAATATTCCATTATACATATAGACCACATTCTGTTTATCCATTCACCTGTTGATGAACTTTGGGTTGTTCCCACTTTTTGACTATTGTGAATAATGTTACTATGAACATTAGAGTACAAACATGTGTTCAAATCCCTGCTTTCAATTCTTTTGGGTATATGCCTAAACATGGAATAACTGGATCATATGGCAATTCTATGTTTAATTTTTTGAGGAACTGCCATACTGTTTTTCACAATAGCTGCAATATTTTCCATTCCCACTAGCAATGCACAAGAGTTCTAATTTTTCTGCGTCTTCATCAGCACTTTAGTTTTTCTTAATCATAACCATCCTAATGGGTGTGAAGTTATAAGGGTATCACTTTTTAAACTGTTGGTAGATATGTGTTTTTAGAGGTCATAGCATACGTCATATGCGTAATTATATTAAGTTCATATAAAAATTTTGACAGATATGATTTGTTTTATGTTGGGAATGTACATCCAAGGCAACATTGTGATTTCCCAAGTCCATTTAAGGTCTTTGTCCCACTGGGATGTTCCAAACACTAGGGACTACCAGAGGTTCTTTCTGTAGGTCACCTGAGAGTCAGAGGTGCGTGTTCTGGACTGAACTTTGCTGTATGAGGGATATGCTACCTTGGACAAACCCTCTATTGACTCTATGAGCCTTGGATTTACAAAATAAGAGCATGGACTACACAGCTTTTTATTATTTTTACAATAAAAGACAAAACTCCTTAAAATAGCCTTCAAGGTCTTACACGATCTGCCTACTCATCTCTAGCCATCGTCACCCCCAACCACTCTGCTTCTTGTTCTCAAAGCTTGCTACAAAGACCTCTTTCCCACCCCCGATCATGCCTCATTCCTCCCACCATAGGGCATTTATGCCTTGTTTCCTCCCACCTATTCTGTTTCCTCTCTTTGAAATGCCTTTGCCTTTTCTGTTCACCTACTTCATTCCTATTTATTCTACAGATTTAAGCTTATGTATTGCTTTCTCAGGAAAGCCTTTACTAGTGTTCTTTTCCAGTCTGTTATAAATTCTCATTGAACTATGTGCTATACTTTTTAGAGTGGCTGTTTTAGAAATATCTACTAAACTGGTGTTTCCCCAATTAATATGTCTGTTCCTCTAAACCATGTACACCATGGGGACACGCAACAGTGGTTGATTTCCATAGAATTCCCAAAGCCTCAGCCATGACCCCACACATAGATGGCACTTTTATCAGAACACTTTTCATTGCAAGTAACCAAAAACACAATCCTAACTTGCTCAAGAAAAAGTAATTTAAAACTCACAGGATGGGCTGGCTTTAGGAATCTCTTAAAATGAGAGATAAATTCAAGAGCCCTATCTACAGATGCAAAAGATCTTTTCATAAGCTGTGGACACAGTGTTCCTCTGTGTCTCCCTGGTAACAGGTTGAGGGCCCTAGAGGTAACTGCCAAGAACATAGGAATGAGGTTCCAAGGAACAGCCTGCCAGTTCCAGCTTTATTTTATTAGCATTGGTGTGTGCACTGTTGCACTTGAGAGCAAAATATGAGCCCAACTGTGCTAATGTACACCACTCTCTGAAAAACCAGAGAGTTCCTCTGTGGGGGATTAATGTGCATTAGCAGAGAAAAGTGAGGCCAATTTTCCCTGCAGTGAATCTACTTCTTCTCCTTCCTGTGGCTTTGTCAGGTGCAAGGGGGAAAAAAAAATTACATGTTCTTTATTTCATCTCTTGATTTTTGTATTTTTTTTCGTTAAACTAAGAGCAGAGAAACTAAGACTTGCAGTCTTTGATTCTCAGATTTAGAAGAGACTTCAAATGGCAATGAGCCCAAGGTCTAAGAAATTCCTTTCACTCATGCATTCATTCAATAGAGTCATTGTCAATGTCACACAATCCATGAATCTCTTCTTCCACAATGTCTTCAAAATTCAAACTAAACCCAAATTTGTTGCCAAAAAATTGAGTTCCAGGGACCTATTTGCTATCTTTCCCAGTTACTTAACCTTTTGATTTAAATTAAATTAATTTCTACCCAATATACAGCTGGAAGGTAGTCAAGATGTCGATTAAAAGCTGAGAAAGGAATTCTGAGATTTTTTAGCTGATACAGAATGAATATTACCTGCAAGTAATTACGAGTTGGCCTACAACTCTAAATTATTTCCAAATTAACTTTTCTCTGCTGAATATTCTTTCATTTTATCTAGAGAATTCCTACAAGATTTCATGGGTATTAAATATTAGCACCTCTACTTTATAAAAGATGAGCTAAGAGCTCATTAAATCTCACCGGTCATGGTTACAGGTTCAGAGGGACAGAAAAAGAATAAATCTCGTGGATGATGGGTAAGCATGTCTTTCACCAGGTGTTCTGAAGTACTTTGATTCTACTATGTGTCTGGCACTGTGCTAGGGGCTTCAAATAATCTTCACATTCCATTTAGTCTTCACATCAGCTCTATAAAAGTGGATATTATTATCCCCATTTTACAAATGGGGCAAAAGAGGCTCAGAGAATTTTGAGCCACAATCACAGAATTAGTCCCTCTCAGAGGGTTTCTGCTCTACTCCTAAGTGTACAATTTTAACAATTGATACAAAGTCTCCCACTTGGAGGAACAGTTGCTCTTTCAGTGATAATTTCCCCCTATACATGTATTGAGCTACCACCCTGGGCCCAGATCTATTTTGGAGGCTGTGGAAAAGCAAAAAATAACACAAAAGCTTTGAAGACCTTACACGTCATTGAACATTCGACCAGTGAAAATGACTTAGACCAGTACAGATACATCATACATCATGGGGGAACAAAACTTCCCACCCCAAGATGTCTCTTTGGCATGCTGATTAGTTTAAGCTGAAAGCAATTAAAGCTCAGAAGACTCAGGAAGAGACTTTGACCTTCCCCTGAACTGCCTGAAGAATTTTGATAGCTCTATTCCTGCAATAGGCTCTTTATCAACAGAGATATCTGCAATGAATATAGGCTAGGTGTGATGGGGGGAACCTGGCTTACAGATCAGAGCCCACTCTGCGTCTCATTGTCTTTACACGGTGCAGCAAACATTTATTCACCAAAAATTTGCTTTTCCATCTCCATGTAAATTGCCTTCCTTCCCTCTGAACTCTCAAACCCTTACGACAGTCTCCTTTGTCTTAAGCTGAAGATGGTATTTAAGGTGAGGGTTTTGCCATTTTAGTGAGTTACTCAGTTTTTCTGGGTCTCCCCCATGTATACATGTTATTAAACTTTGATTTTCTCCTGTTAATCTGCCTCATGTCAATTCTTAGACCACCCAGAAGAACCTAGAAGAGTAGAAAAAAATCTTCCAACAATATTTTCTATAACATTTCATTTCCACAAACTTGTATTGTTTTACATAGAAAAAGCAATAAAGATGTATACAAAGCAGTGCAAAGCACGGGCATCTACTACTTTTTGTTTAGTGACTAGTACCCCTGTATTTCACTTCTGGCTGCCTTTAGCCACTCATTCAAGAGTTTTAACCAGCAAACATAACATGTTCTAACAAAAGCATGGTGTTGTATACACTGAGGTCCAATTACAATCCACTGACCTAGAATATCCTCATGCATGAATAGTTTTTTGAACCATTCATTCAATTAAAGACTGAGTACTTACTACCCTCAAGGTACTGGCCAGGGGCCAAGCATACGGCATCGAGGCCTTCCTTCTTCACCACACCAGGCTCAATTCTCTTTGCTTTTGTCCCCAGCAACTTTGCAAGAGCCAAGCCTTAGGTCAACCACGAAATCTTTCAGACCTTTTCAGATCTCAGCTACTAAATCACCATGTGATAAGAAAAATGGAAGGAGAAAAGCAACAGCACCTGCTCCCAGATGTTTTAGGATAGACAGGCTAGTACAGTGCAATCTACCAAACTTTTTGAAGAAATTGGCTGCAATATGCAATATTGATTTAAAAATCTATAATTGATATTTTAATTTCTATTTTAGGTAACACTAAGAGCTAGTAAAGATGCTCAAGACATGTCAATTGAGCTAAGCGTTGCCAACTGAAAAATCTCACTTGCCATCTGGTTCTACATGAATGAAGTCACTAGTCACTTTAGCCGCTGACCTTCAACACACCCTGAAAGGAGTTCAGGGCAGAGATCAGGATGAGGCACTCTACGCTCTGGGAAAACTGGCAGAACGGGCTTTCAGATAGTTATTATTTTCAGGAGAAATTTTTTATGTCCCTGGATTCTTTCATCTTCCCATCCTTAGAAAAGCACTAAAATCATTAACTGACACATCTGTTCCTTGTGACCTTGTACTGAGATGTATGCTTGGTTGCACGTAGCTGCTTCATGAAAATCACATATACTGACCTCCCCCACTCACCTCTTTGGGACAGTTCTTCAGAGCTATCAGAAAGGCTGTCTCCCAGGTTAATAGTCCTCAGTAAATCCCCAAATAAAAGTGAAACTCACAGCTCTCACATTGTGCATTTTCATCTGTCAACAGTGGTTATACCCGTTTTGCCTTACAAGAACCCTATGAGGTAGGTGCTATCATGATGTTCATTTTACAGACAGCAATGAAAACACAGAGAGAGAAACTGCCCAAGGCCATTCCAGAGCCTACAGCAGGAACTACTGCGCTATCACACTCTGTTTGCTACCCAGGTGTGCTCAGTGTTGATGATGGAATATTGGCAGAGACAGAAAAAGAAATGTTATTTTAATAGGATGAACAGAAGCTCAGGACAAACAAGACTAACATGCTAAGGTGTTCCCTGGGTTACAAAACATCAACATCCTCACAAGAAAAATGCAGGCTAAGAGCATCTGCATGTGGATACTGGCTGTGTGACACAGGCATCGAGCCTGTCAGAGCCTCACTTGCCTCATCTGGGAGAGGGAGAAGATGGCCAGAGCAGCTCCAAGTATGTAAAGGAGAGAGCGCTTATGAAGCCTAGCGCAGTTCCTGGCACAAGTAGGTAACTGGTAAATCAATCTAGCTTAAATCTGAAGGGGTGGATTTTATGATTCTGTCTAGAACCTGAAGACAGAGTAGAAGGAACGTGTACACTGGATGAAAGGTTATACTAAGTAATCCCACTGTTTTTTCCTCCTACACTGCCACTCTGTTCTTGTGCAGAGCTAGTTTAAACCAATGCACCAGGTAAATTCTATAGATACGAAATCATAGGCTCTGCAGAAATGGACTTTCAATCATAACCCCTGGATTAGATTATCAACAGGTTCATTTTGGGGGTTTTGTTTTGTTTTCCTACAACACTGCTCAGGAGTTGTGACGCATTCCAGCAACAACAGTAGTTCATAATGGCCAAGAATCTCTATAGCATATGGATAGACTAAAAGAAAAGGAACCAAGAAGCACACACAGTAGGACCTCCAAGGAGGGAGGAGCATATGACTTGGGAAAACCTTCACCGGGTTATGGTTTCATGTACCCTAGGGAAGGGGGAGGGGCTTTGGGACTCCCCAGATTCTGGTCTAGTAATTTCTAAAACTAGGTCAGGGACAGTGCTGGTCCATCGCTAAGTTCTCATCACCTGGAATAAAACTAGGAAAATAATGACATTTTTCACAAAAATAACATTCCCTTTTAATCAGTACCCTTCATTCTGAGTTCATGTACTTCGTACACTTGGAGAGTTAAAATATCCTTCCTTTTATAAAAAGCATAGTGATTATAGATGGTGGTAGGTTTTGTTTTTGTCATTTAAGCTTCTAGTTTGAGGGAGGAAAATATTTAGCAATTCCATGTCAGGCATTTCCTTTTCTTCATTTTTAAAATTTTACTCCTTAAATCCAAATATATGGGAACTGATGATCTAACCCAAGATCTTAACTAGAATAATGCGTAGAAAAGCTGTGATAAAGTACTAAGTCTCATTCAAACATAAGTATTATTAGCACTGGCTTTTGAAAGTGTTAATGACATGACTACAAAATTCTCAACAGCCCTTCATGGACATTATGGCTTGTGAAACAGTTTATCTAAAATGTTTTTGACCCTATTTCTAAGATCATAGCTTCTTCTTGGTGTTATTCCTTCCTAATCACTAATCTTCATTCATCTTTAAAGACTAGAATTAGCCTTAGCTAGAGGCAAGAAAATCCATCACTTCTCTTGGCTACAATTTGAAAGCAATTGCCAAATAAACCTCTAGATCAGTCCTCTCATTATATACATATATACATAAAATTATAAAGGAGAACATTATTACATTAATATCACAATTTCTACTCTGCATGAGATCAACTATGTAGAGCCTTGATTCCAGGACTGCTAGTTGCTGTGTGGCCTTGAACGAGCCTCTTCCTTACTCAGATTTCTAGAAAATGAGAAGGTCAGAATAAGATTCCACCTGCCTCTGAAGGCCAAGCATAACAGGCTATCACTTACAAAGGACTCACTGTATAATAGACATCACTTACATGCTTACAATGCAGCATCTCATTTAGTTTTCTCAACTACCCTATCAGGTGGCTACTATTGTAAGTGACTCCATATATAATATGACACTGAATCTCAGAGAAGTTAAATACATTTTTCCGTCAGTAAGTGACAGAATCTACATTCAAACCAGAGTTTTGTTTTGTTTTTTTTTTAATGAGGAAGGTTGCGGAAACATTGCCTACTAAATTAAAATTTGTATTTGATCACGCTGGAAATAGTGTAAAGTATAAATCAATTAACACTATTAAAACTTAGCAGTCTGCAGCTCAATATCAAAAAAACAAACAACCCAATCCAGAGTCTTTCTTAACAACTAAGTTTGGGAGCCTAAAATTCTGGTACAAATTATTTTACCAGATAAAGAATTAAATAGTAGAGTTCAGTAGATAAATTAGATATTTTCATATTTGTAAAATAGAGTAATAGCTACCATAAAACATTTAGTACTGCACCTAGTACTAAATAATAGTACAATAGTAATTATTCTATAAAATGTTATTACAAAACATAACTGTATATGTCTATAGAGCCCTTAACCTTGTAACTAAAGCATGTAGAAGGGAGGAAAAGAAAAACAAAAATTCTCTCTCCTTTAGAGCCCTATTTGAACTCTGGTAATGGTACCTCTTGGACAGTTTCTTGTTTCCATTCACCCCATCCAACCACCCAGCTCCATGGCATGCTAGAACACTGTTAGGAGCCCTGGTTAAAAGTCTGGGAACTTGGATTCCAGAACAGTGTGGTTAAGAGGATGAGCACAGAAGTCAGGATGTCAGCATTCAAGTCAGATTCTACCATTTAGTGACGTTATCGAAACTCTAAGTCGCAGTTTGTAGAATGTGGATAATAGGATTTTTAAAATAATAATCCACATAAGGAATTTAGCACAGTGCCAAGGATACAGTTAGTCCACAGGCACTGGGTTTGAATTCCAGCAATTTATCGGCTGTGTGACCTTAGGAAATTTACTTAACTTCTCTGGGCCAAATTTCCTTACAATAAGTAGAATATTAATAGTAATGAGCTGGGTACTAATCCTTCTTCTGAGGATTCCATCAAATAATACATATACAGCAAATGCTTAAAACAGTGCTTAGCACCGAATAAGAGTGTTAGTTTTTATATATATTTTTTGATGTTTACATAGCCCACTATTAAGATCTGGGGCAACCTTGGCCAAGTCACTTCTCTCTCTCTGGAACTCAGTTTCTACAATACCTGGTGGTTTCCCATTGCCTAGACCTATGTTTGGAAGCAGCAAAGCCCCTGTTGATTTTTCCCAGTACTATCTGGCAGCTGTGATTTCTGCAATCAGCTAGGAGAAGCTGAAACAGTATTGTAGAATAAGCCCTGTCTTCGCCCAGCACCTCCTCCTTTGTGTTTTTCTTTGGCTGCAAGGGACAACAGGGAAGGTCATGTGGTCATGTGCTACTCCTTCTCCCTCTCCCTTTAGCATCCTCTCCATCTCCAAGCAGTCTACCCTTCTCAAGGCCGTCTACTGCAACTCTCATCAGATGAGGAAACCCAGATCCACGGAACCCTAAGGATGGCCCTTTCCGGGCCTGTCTCTGACCCAGAATGATCCTATATTTAGCTTACAGTAGCACCCCAAAGTGAGGCTTCTTTTATTTTTTTCAAGTGGGCCACTAGCTGACACTTTACATTTGCAAATGTAAGTTTTTAGTCTTCCGATTCTATTAACAGAGCTGGATACTGGCCTTGAGACAAGAAGAGGATTAAAAGTAGAGGCCATGGACTGTTTTTCAGGGCAGATAGTGAGTTTCCAAAAAGAAGGTGTTAAGTCAGGTGGAAAACACACACTGTTTCTGGAATGAAGCCTCTAGGCTTTCCTCTGCTCCTTCACAACCTCCAATTTGAAGAAGCCAACTATACTGGTGAGTTTTAAGAAGCCACACCAGGAAAAGACAGTTTATGATCTCAGCATCATTAGGATTTATGTATACATGTGTATATATATATGTGTGTATATTTATGTATGTGTATACATATGTGTATATATGTCGATGCTACTCTCACTTCGCCCAAGCTTCCCCCTCCCTCCCCATGTCCTCAAGTCCATTCTCTATGTCTACGTCTTTATTCCTGCCCTGCAACTAGGTTCATCAGTACCATTTTTTTTTTTTTTTTTTTAGATTCCATATATACCACAGCGTCCATTGCAGCACTATTTACAATAGCCAGGACACGGAAGCAACCTAAATGTCCATTGACAGATGAATGGATAAAGAAGATGTGGCACATATATGCAATGGAATACTACTCAGCCATAAAAAGAAACACATTAGTTTTTAAACAGTTATTGAAAACTTGGTGTAAAGTTTACATGTAATTAAATAGGGGTTTGAATCATTGATCAAGAAGGTAGTTTTCTTCCTTGACGCTGATGGGAGGTAACAACAGGAAGTAGGAAAATAGGTTTCAAAGACTACTGCCAGAGGAAAACCTGCTGAACTTGACAGTGTGGCTCAATTCAGCCCTAAAACCACCTGGGACTGATGTGCATTTCAAGCCAATGGTGCTGACCAAAACTCTTCTTATATACTTACTTAGTGACTACTGTGTGACAAGTACTGTTCTGACTCTTAAGATACAACAGTAAACTTTTAAAGGATAATTTTTTAAAAACTGTAAAATCAGGACTTTCACGCAGATACAAATGACATGTATTAAGGATTTTATTTAACTCATTACTAATGAAGAACTATGCAGATATTAAATCAGGAAGTTCAAGGGTGGAAACAAAGAACAGGCACTTTTAATAATCAATATTTAAAGGAGCTTGTAAATAGATGCAAAATTGGCTTCTTCCACAATAGGGGAGGGAAGTTGGAACAAAACTGGTTTACATCCTAGTGGAAAAATCAATAAACTAGATAAATACACATAGTACATAGTACATTTGATTGTGTGGGTGGTATGGGGAGGTGGGGTTCAATTATTGATTGACTGGCCTGAGAAGATTCTGAAAGGGTAAAGGAATTGAGGGAATATGTTGATATCTGAACCCAGGCATCTTCTTCTGTAAATTTAGGAAATTAGACTCCAATTCTAATAAACTTTAGATTCCTTCTAGCTCAAGTATTTTATGCCTCTAATTTTATACTGGTGTTATGAAGTCTATCTTGGCTATTTTATCACACGATTCAAGACTCCCTTACCTATAGGCTTAAGGACTATGACTACTGCATCTACGTTAGAGGAGAAGTAGTGAATAATGCTCACAAAGCATGGCTCAACATTGCAAGAAACTTCAGAAGTGGAATTCAGGTCAGGAAAGATATTACTCACCAAATCCATCTATCATACCAGACTCTGTTGCACCTGTTTATTATTAATTTGGTTTCTCTGCTCTTTCATTCGCTCACACATGTATTCCTTCACTCAATGCGGATGAGAACTCAAGAGTTAATGATATAATTTGTAGAAGTCATCCTACCGTTGGATGGCTCACAGAGTGAAGGGGATGACTTCGCAGACACACATGCAGGGTCGCAGGGCTCACAAGGACATATGGCACACTGTATAGACAGCAGGCATCAGAGAAAGCTCATGGTAGGAGGTAGATAGTAATAGGGCTTTTAAAGGATAAGTGTACTTTGAAAAAGTAGAGAATATGGGAACCTTCAGTTCAGGCAGGAAGAAATGCAGAAGCAAATGTTTCAAGTCTAAAATGATCATCCATGACAGTGGGGATCTATTCTTTTGCCTACACACTCATTATTTTTATTCTGGTATAGAGTCCTGACTTTCCTTTGGGGAGCCACCCCTTCAACTCACACTCAGGTGATACTATGCTCTGGGCTTTAGGAATAGCCTCTGGCTTTGGCCTGGCTCATCAAAACTGGACATCCTGTGGTTACTTGGCTCAGTTCAAAAAGAAAGTCAATTCTGAACTATTAGCAAAGAAAAGCACCCTTTTCTTCAGAGATTGCTAGACTTTTGTAGGGCCTAAACCTGGAAATACCAAGAATTGTAATCCTAGTGAGAAGTGGCCTGAGCATAAAACCAACGTGGAAAGAATCAGAACCAGAGAGCTATCTCTGATGATCAGAATACCTGGATCCAGCCAAGTCTGAAACTAACCACAGTTACCCCCTAAACATCTCGATCACTTTGCTCGAGCCAAGAAATTCCCTTTTCGCTCTAGCCAATGGTAATTAGGTTTCTGTTACTTAAAACTGAACTATTATTTAAAAATACATGCCAATAAGACAATGAAAAAGCTGATAATCCTGGAACAAAGAGTCTACTATGTAGAACAGTGTGAAATAAAATTGAAAAGTAACTTGAGACAGGAAGGCTTTAATAAAAGGTCAGGTGATAGAATTTCATCCTAGAGTAGGTATTCTCAAAATACAGCATGCATCAGAATCACCTAGAGGGCTTGTTAAAACACACATTGCTGAGTTCCACATGCAGAGTTCGACACCAAGCCCAATGGCAGCCAACCCAAGGTCTGGATGGCAATCTATGGCTCAGAAAGATGAGCAAAAACAATAGGATTTCCTCTCTCGATTGATATGATTAAAACATATAATAAGTAAGACAGTTGGCAGTGGAAGTTGAACTTGGCAGGTCTAGATACAGGGAGAGGCTGGGGTGGTCCTGTTGAGCCACAAGCAAGCTGAATAGTTAAAATAGATGTCAGCCCTTCCTGGGGCAAGAGTATCAAATACTGTCAATACTCCCTGTCTCAGCTCTACTTTGTCCACTGCGAAGGCTTTATTCTCAGGTAGGTTTCCCACCAAATGGTGACAAAGATGGTCACCAGCAGAGCCAGGCTCACATCTTCCCAGCTTAGCAACCATAGCAGAAAGTTGGCTTTTCTTTCTGAATATTTCAAACCAAAGTCTCAATAGCCTACCTTATTGGTCTGGCTCAGTCCACATAACCATCTCCAAACTCATCACTGTGACCAGGATTGGAACAGGCCCACTGGCCAGGACTTCTATCCATCCATCTATCTACCCATCCATCCATCCTTGGAGCTGGGGATAGAAGGCAGTCCTATCCTGAGCAAGGTGTCTTAGAAGTGGGGAGAGGAATGTTCTATTTATCAAAGAAAGAGGTTCTGAGAAGGCAAAAACTACAACGCCCACTTCAACAGACAGCACAAATTGCCTGCCATAGCTTTTGTCCTTCTCAAGGAAGCCATCGTCAGGCTGTGCTGGCTGGAGGCCCTTTATGCTGTTAGGTTTTATGTAACTTGAGCAAAATAACATTAAGAGGATGCATCTGGAAAATCCACCATAGGAACATGTTAAGACTATCAACCAACATATATGATAGTCTTAACTAGGGGTGAAGCAGAGGAGGAAGAGGGGGACAAGAAAAAAAAGGGGGGCTGGGGAAAAGTCCTGCTTTGGGTTATGCTAGGTTAGGAAGAGTTTTTCGACCTTCTTCACCTCACAGGGTTTATGAAGCAAGTGAGAATGTACTTTGTTTGTGAGAACTCTTCCTTCTAGTAATACCTTGATCTCACAGGGTACCTCATTTCCCAAGACCTCAGAAGGTGTGACAAACCTAGTGTTCTGTGGTATATTTGACTTATTCCTTTCAGGGGAGAGAAACTGAGACAAAAGATCTCGGCAAGCAGGAATCATGGTATAATCTTACCTAGGCTAGGATTTGGAGCAAGGAAGTGGTTAGCATTCTAAGGCATTAATGCCAATTTTCTCTATCTCTCTTTTACTCCAAGAGGCTATGACAATATTTTTCTAGTCAGAAACATAGAATTCACTGAATGACCATATCAAGAAAGGGATGTTCAATCCTCTCTCATTTCTAATCATCCCCGTTTCCTTCTCATTTCCAAGAAATGGCTAACGTTAGAAAAAAATGAAGCTAAACTCTGTATTATCATATTAAAGTTTACTTCTCTTCCATATGTATTTTGAAAGTAACTATCCTAATCGCCTTAAACATAAATGAATAAAGATATAAAGAAGTTGATGTGTGTTACCTGTCTTGGATTCTGGAGATAGCACAGGCCAGATGCAGTCTGAGTCCCCTGCTATTTTGATTCCAGTCTGTAGGCTGCAATTAAATTACTCAAGGACACAGGAGTGACTAAGACTGGTTTGTTTTTGATGTTGATAGAGCAAGTCAACCCAGTGGTTAAAAAAAAAAAAAATTAACTGATACTGATGAAAGAGCTTAATAAAGTCACAGCTCTCGGAGGAGTAGGGGCAAGATGGCGGAAGAGTAAGACGCGGATATCACCTTCCTTCCCACAGATACAGTAGAAATACATCTATAAGTGGAACTGCTCCTACAGAACACCCACTGAACGCTGGCAGAAGACGTCAGACCTCCCAAAAGGCAAGAAAATCCCCACGTACTTGGGTAGGGCAGAAGAAAAAAGAAATAACAGAGACAAAAGAATAGGGACAGGACCTGCGCCAGTGGGAGGGAGCCGTGAAGGAGGAAAGGTTTCCAGGCACTAGGAAGCCCCTTTGAGGGCAGAGACTGCGGGTGGCAGAGGGGGGAAGCTTCGGAGCCGCGGAGGAGAGCGCAGCCACAGGGGTGCGGAGGGCAAAGCAGAGAGACTCCCGCACAGAGGCTCGGCGCCAACCAGCACTCACCAGTCCGAGAGGCTTGTCTGCTCACTCGCCGGGGCGGGCGGGGGCTGGGAGCTGAGGCTCGGGCTTTGGTGCTAGCCGGGAGGGAGTCCGGGAAAAAGTCTGCAGCTGCCGAAGAGGCAAGAGACTTTTTCTTGCCTCTTTGTTTCGCGGCGCGCAAGGAGAGGGGATTCAGAGCGCTGCCTAAACGAAATCCAGAGACGGGTGCGAGCCGCGTGGCTATCAGCGCGGATCCCACAGCAACAGGGGCGCAGAGGGAAAAACGGAGAGATTCCCACACAGAGGCTCAGCGCCGAGCAGCGCTCACCAGCCCGAGAGGCTTGTCTGCTCACCCGCTGGGGCAGGCGGGGCTGGGAGCTGAGGCGCGGGCTTCGGTCGGATCGCAGGGAGAGGACCGGGGTTGGCGGCGTGAACACAGCCTGAAGGGGTTGGCGTGCCGCGGCGAGCTGGGAGGGAGCCGGAGAGGAGGTCTGCAGCCGCCGAAGAGGCAAGAGACTTTTTCTTGCCTCTTTGTTTCGCGGCGCGCAAGGAGAGGGGATTCAGAGCGCCGCCTAGACGAACTCCAGAGGTGGGCGCGAGCCGCGGCTAACAGCGCGGACCCCAGAGACGGGCGCGAGCCGCGGCCATCAGCGCGGACCCCAGAGACTGGTAGGAAACGCTAAGGCTGCTGCTGCCGCCACCAAGAAGCCTGAGTGCGAGCACAGGTCACTCTCCACACTGCCCCTCCCGGGAGCCGGTGCAGCTCGCCACTGCCAGGCTCCCGTGATCCGGGGACAACTTCCCCGGGAGAACACAAGGGCGCCTCAGGCTGCTGCAACGTCACGACGCCTCTGACGCCGCAGGCTCGCCCCGCCTCCTCCGTACCCCTCCCTCCCCGCGGCCTGAGTGAGCCAGAGCCCCCGAAGCAGCTGCTCCTTTAACCCCGTTCTGTCTGGGCCGGGAACGGACGCCCTCAGGCGACGTACATGCAGAGGCGGGTCCAAATCCAAAGCTGAACGAACAAAGAAGAGAAAGGGAAATCTCCCCCAGCAGCCTCAGAAGCAGCGGATTAAAGCTCCACAAACAACTTGATGTGCCTGCATCTGTTGAATACCTGAATAGACAACGAATCATCCCAAATTCAAAAGGTGGACTTTAGGAGCAGGATATATTAATTTCCCCTTTTCCTTTTTTTGTGAGTGTATATGTGTATGCTTCTGGGTGAGATTTTGTCTGTATAGCTTTGCTTTCACCATCAGTCCTAGGGTTAGGTCCGTCCATTTTTTTTCTTTTTACTTAAAAAAATTTTTTTTTCCTAATATATGCTTTCTTAATAATTTTTTCTGTATTTTCTATTTTTAGAAATTAATAAATTTTTTAATAAGTTTTTTCATATTTTTTATTTTAAAAAATTAAAATTTTTTTTCTTAATAAATTTTTTTCTTAAAAAATTTTTTCTTATTTTTTACTATAAAAAATTAATAAATCTATTTTTAAAAATTAAAAAAAAATTTTTTCTGAATACATTTACTCTTAATAATTTTTTTTCTTATTTTTTATTATAATAGCTGTATTTTATTTTATTTTATCCTCTTTTTTTCTTTCTATTTTTTTCTCCCTTATATTCTGAGCTGTGTGGATGAAAGGCTCTTGGTGCTCCAGCCAGGCATCAGGGCTGTGCCTCTGAGGTGGGAGAGCCAACTTCAGGACACTGGTCCACAAGAGACCTACCAGCTCCACGTAATACCAAACGGCAAAAATCTCTCAGAGATCTCCATCTCAACATCAAGACCCAGCTTCACTCAACGACCAGCAAGATACAGGGCTGGACACCCTATGCCAAACAACTAGCAAGACAGGAACACAGCCCCATCCATTAGCAGGGAGGCTGCCTAAAATCATAAGGCCACAGACACCCCAAAACACACCACCAGACGTGGACGTGCCCACCAGAAAGACAAGATTCAATCTCATCCACCAGAACACAGGCAATAGTCCCCTCCACCAGGAAGCCTACACAACCCACTGAACCAATCTTACCCACTGGGGACAGATACCAAAAACAACGGGAACTACGAACCTGCAGCCTGTGAAAAGGAGACCCCAAACACAGTAAGATAAGCAAAATGAGACGACAGAAAAACACACAGCAGATGAAGGAGCAGGGTCAAAACACACCAGACCTAACAAATGAAGAGGAAATAGGTAGTCTACCTGAAAAAGAATTCAGAATAATGATAGTAAGGATGATCCAAAATCTTGGAAATAGAATAGACAAAATGCAAGAAACATTTAACAAGGACGTAGAAGAACTAAAGAGGAACCAAGCAACGATGAAAAACACAATAAATGAAATTAAAAATACTCTAGATGGGATCAATAGCAGAATAACTGAGGCAGAAGAAAGGATAAGTGACCTGGAAGATAAAATGGTGGAAATAACTACTGCAGAGCAGGATAAAGAAAAAAGAATGAAAAGAACTGAGGACAGTCTCAGAGACCTCTGGGACAACATTAAACGCACCAACATTCGAATTATAGGGGTCCCAGAAGAAGAAGAGAAAAAGAAAGGGACTGAGAAAATATTTGAAGAGATTATAGTTGAAAACTTCCCTAATATGGGAAAGGAAATAGTTAATCAAGTCCAGGAAGCACAGAGAGTCCCATACAGGATAAACCCAAGGAGAAACACGCCAAGACACATATTAATCAAACTGTCAAAAATTAAATATAAAGAAAACATATTAAAAGCAGCAAGGGAAAAACAACAAATAACACACAAGGGAATCCCCATAAGGTTAACATCTGATCTTTCAGCAGAAACTCTGCAAGCCAGAAGGGAGTGGCAGGATATACTTAAAGTGATGAAGGAGAAAAACCTACAACCAAGATTACTCTACCCAGCAAGGATCTCATTCAGATGTGATGGAGAAATTAAAACCTTTACAGACAAGCAAAAGCTGAGAGAGTTCAGCACTACCAAACCAGCTTTACAACAAATGCTAAAGGAACTTCTCTAGGCAAGAAACACAAGAGAAGGAAAACACCTACAATAACAAACCCAAAACATTTAAGAAAATGGGAATAGGAACATACATATCGATAATTACCTTGAATGTAAATGGATTAAATGCTCCCACCAAAAGACACAGGCTGGCTGAATGGATACAAAAACAAGACCCATATATATGCTGTCTACAAGAGACCCACTTCAGACCTAGAGACACATACAGACTGAAAGTGAGGGGATGGAAAAAGATATTCCATGCAAATGGAAATCAAAAGAAAGCTGGAGTAGCAATTCTCATATCAGACAAAATAGACTTTAAAATAAAGAATATTATAAGAGACAAAGAAGGACACTATATAATGATCAAGGGATCGATCCAAGAGGAAGGTATAACAATTGTAAATATTTATGCACCCAACATAGGAGCACCTCAATACATAAGGCAAATACTAACAGCCATAAAAGGGGAAATTGACAGCAACACAATCATAGTAGGGGACTTTAACACCCCACTTTCACCAATGGACAGATCATCCAAAATGAAAATAAATAAGGAAACACAAGCTTTAAATGATACATTAAACAAGATGGACTTAATTGATATTTATAGGACATTCCACCCAAAAACAACAGAATACACATTTTTCTCAAGTGCGCATGGAACATTCTCCAGGATAGATCATATCTTGGGTCACAAATCAAGCCTTGGTAAATTTAAGAAAATTGAAATCGTATCAAGTATCTTTTCCGACCACAACGCTATGAGACTAGATATCAATTACAGGAAAAGATGTGTAAAAAATACAAACACATGGAGGCTACACAATACACTACTTAATAACGAAGTGATCACTGAAGAAATCAAAGGGGAAATCAAAAAATACCTAGAAACAAATGACAATGGAGATACGACGACCCAAAACCTATGGGACGCAGCAAAAGCAGTGCTAAGAGGGAAGTTTATAGCAATACAAGCCTACCTCAAGAAACAGGAAACATCTCGAATAAACAACCTAACCTTGCACCTAAAGCAATTAGAGAAAGAAGAACAAAAAAACCCCAAAGCTAGCAGAAGGAAAGAAATCATAAAGATCAGGTCAGAAATAAATGAAAAAGAAATGAAGGAAACAATAGCAAAAATCAATGAAACTGAAAGCTGGTTCTTCGAGAAGATAAACAAAATTGATAAACCATTAGCCAGACTCATCAAGAGAAAAAGGGAGAAGACTCAAATCAATAGAATTAGAAATGAAAAAGGAGAAGTAACCACTGACACTGCAGAAATACAAAAGATCATGAGAGATTACTACAAGCAACTCTACGCCAATAAAATGGACAACCTGGAAGAAATGGACAGATTCTTAGAAATGCACAAACTGCCGAGACTGAACCAGGAAGAAATAGAAAATATGAACAGACCAATCACAAGCACTGAAATTGAAACTGTGATTAAAAACCTTCCAACAAACAAAAGCCCAGGACCAGATGGCTTCACAGGTGAATTCTATCAAACATTTAGAGAAGAGCTAACACCTATCCTTCTCAAACTCTTCCAAAATATTGCAGAGGGAGGAACACTCCCAAACTCATTCTACGAGGCCACCATCACCCTGATACCAAAACCAGACAAAGATGTCACAAAGAAAGAAAACTACAGGCCAATATCACTGATGAACATAGATGCAAAAATCCTCAACAAAATACTCGCAAACAGAATCCAACAGCACATTAAAAGGATCATACACCATGATCAAGTGGGGTTTATCCCAGGAATGCAAGGATTCTTCAATATACGTAAATCAATCAATGTGATACACCATATTAACAAATTGAAGGAGAAAAACCATATGATCATCTCAATAGATGCAGAGAAAGCTTTCGACAAAATTCAACACCCATTTATGATAAAAGCCCTGCAGAAAGTAGGCATACAGGGAACTTTCCTCAACATAATAAAGGCCATATATGACAAGCCCACAGCCAACATTGTCCTCAATGGTGAAAAACTGAAACCATTTCCACTAAGATCAGGAACAAGACAAGGTTGCCCACTCTCACCACTATTATTCAACATAGTTTTGGAAGTGTTAGCCACAGCAATCAGAGAAGACAAAGAAATAAAAGGAATCCAAATCGGAAAAGAAGAAGTAAAGCTGTCACTGTTTGCAGATGACATGATACTATACATAGAGAATCCTAAAGATGCTACCAGAAAACTCCTAGAGCTGATCAATGAATTTGGTAAAGTAGCAGGATACAAAATTAATGCACAGAAATCGCTTGCATTTCTATACACTAATGACGAAAAATCTGAAAGTGAAATTAAGAAAACACTCCCTTTTACCATTGCAACAAAAAGAATAAAATATCTAGGAATAAACCTACCTAAGGAGACAAAAGACCTGTATGCAGAAAATTATAAGACACTGATGAAAGAAATTAAAGATGATACAAATAGATGGAAAGATATACCATGTTCCTGGATTGGAAGAATCAACATTGTGAAAATGACTCTACTACCCAAAGCAATCTACAGATTCAATGCAATCCCTATCAAACTACCACTGGCATTTTTCACAGAACTAGAACAAAAAATTTCACAATTTGTATGGAAACACAAAAGACCCCGAATAGCCAAAGCAATCTTGAGAACGAAAAATGGAGCTGGGGGAATCAGGCTCCCTGACTTCAGACTATATTACAAAGCTACAGTAATCAAGACAGTTTGGTACTGGCACAAAAACAGAAATATTGATCAATGGAACAGGATAGAAAGCCCAGAGATAAACCCATGCACATATGGTCACCTTATCTTTGATAAAGGAGGCAAGCATATACAGTGGAGAAAAGACAGCCTCTTCAATAAGTGGTGCTGGGAAAATTGGACAGATACATGTAAAAGTATGAAATTAGAACACTCCCTGACACCATGCACAAAAATAAACTCAAAATGGATTAAAGACCTAAGTGTAAGACCAGACACTATCAAACTCTTAGAGGAAAACATAGGCAGAACACTCTATGACACACATCACAGCAAGATTCTTTTTGACCCAGCTCCCAGAGAAATGGAAATAAGAACACAAATAAACAAATGGGACCTAATGAAACTTAAAAGCTTTTGCACAGCAAAGGAAACCATAAACAAGACCAAAAGACAACCATCAGAATGGGAGAAAATATTTGCAAATGAAGCAACTGACAAAGGATTAATCTCCAAGATTTACAAGCAGCTCATGCAGCTCAATAACAAAAAAACGAACAACCCGATCCAAAAATGGGCAGAAGACCTAAAGAGACATTTCTCCAAAGAAGATATACAGATGGCCTACAGACACATGAAAGAATGCTCAACATCATTAATCATTAGAGAAATGCAAATCAAAACTACAATGAGATATCATCTCACACCGGTCAGAATGGCCATCATCAAAAAATCTAGAAACAATAAATGCTGGAGAGGGTGTGGAGGAAAGGGAACTCTCTTGCACTGTTGGTGGGAATGTAAATTGATACAGCCACTATGGAGAACAGTATGGAGGTTCCTTAAAAAACTACAAATAGAACTACCATACGATCCAGCAATCCCACTACTGGGCATATACCCTGAGAAAACCATAGTTCAAAAAGAGTCATGTACCAAAATGTTCATTGCAGCTCTATTTACAATAGCCAGGACATGGAAGCAACCTAAATGTCCATCGACAGATGAATGGATAAAGAAGATGTGGCACATATATACAATGGAATATTACTCAGCCATAAAAAGAAATGAAATGGAGGTATTTGTAATGAGGTGGATGGAGTTAGAGTCTGTCATACAGAGTGAAGTAAGTCAGAAAGAGAAAAACAAATACAGTATGCTAACACATATATACGGAATCTAAGGGGAAAAAAAGCCATGAAGAACCTAGTGGCAAGACGGGAATAAAGACACAGACCTACTAGAGAATGGACTTGAGGATATGGGGAGGGGGTGGGGTGAGATGTGACAGGGTGAGAGAGTGTCATGGACATATATACACTACCAAATGTAAAATAGATAGCTAGTGGGAAGCAGCCGCATAGCACAGGGAGATCAGCTCGGTGCTTTGTGACCACCTAGAGGGGTGGGATGGGGAGGGTGGGAGGGAGGGAGATGCAAGAGGGAAGAGATATGGGAACATATTGTATATGTATAACTGATTAACTTTGTTATAAAGCAGAAGCTAACACACCATTGTAAGGCAATTATACTTCAATAAAGATGTTTTAAAAAAAAAAAAAAAAGTCACAGCTCTCACATGTGCTGTATTCCTCCAATTAATGATGTCTGTACTGAAAAAAGAACTAATAGTGGCCATGAGAACACCTGAGCAAAAACCTATTTTGTAGGTATTAACACTACATCGAATTTTTTTCTTCCATGAAAATTCTTTTTACCGGACACAACTTCTACCAATTCCTCAAAGCCCTTCTCAAACATCTCTCCTTTTCTGATACTCTCCTTTAACTTCTAGATCTTACCAGACCTTGGTCCGAACTCCTTTCTAACATATGCCACCTTGGGTACAAATGCTTTCTTTACATGGCTATCACCCCGCAATGAGCATTTAGTGACCACATTAACTGCCATTCAAGTTTCTTTTCCAAGCAGAATCGCTAGCATAGAGTAGGCCATTTTCAAGGGTTGTGGGATAAGTGAATGCATATTGTGAGATATCACTGCAGAAACAACATTTCCTAGGAGACAGGAGTCCTGAGATCAAAGTGATAAGGTTGTATTTGCATTTTCTAGGAGACAGAGAACTTATGTGAGTCTCAAAAATCTTCATCCACAGATGAAGGATAGCAGTACCTACATTATCAGAATTCAGGTAAAGACTGCCTGAGATAATCCACTGTATAATGCTTCATTAATTGCCAAGCCTCATAAGAGGCACTCATGACTATTTGAAGTCATAGTTGAAACCCCTACTTGAGAAAACACCAGACTGCAAAGGAATCCAGGGTGGAGCTGGGACTTTGTCTTCTGGGTTTTTACCAAAAGACGTTTTGGTTCATGTGAAGACAATGGACTTGGAAGTCCCCCTACCATAAATGAATCTAGGCTTTGCCACTCAGTGGTAGTATAACTTTGGGGAAGTTACTCAGCCCCTCTTGTACCTCAGTTTTCCCATCTGAAAACTTGGGATAAAAACAGTACATATCTGTCCTTCATAGTATTGAATAACTGAGATAAGTAAATTCATCTAAAGGTCTTCGACTAGCACCTGGTTTCTAATAAACAGAAGAGAGTTGTCATTTTCCTCATCTGTCAGTTATGGCGTCTTACTCTCTCTTAAATCAATCTCCTCCCTCTGTTCTCCTACCAATTAGTGAGGACTAACACTGTCTCTCTCCTAAACTGCTCTTTCTCTTCAAGTTTGCCCAGATCCAGTTTTTTCACAGCACTGAAGGCAGCTTTACTTGGCCACCTAAAAGGCAAAAATAAATTCAGCCTTACAACCCTCAGTGGGCCCCTGGTCCTCGGATTCAAGTCCACATTCCTTGACTGAGCAGACAAAACACTTGGGAATCCCTCGCTCCCTTCTCAGCACGGCCACTCATTCATCCCCACCTTCCACTGCTCTCCGGCCACACGGAATAAAGCATCAGCAGTTCCATCAACATGCCCAGCTCTCTCTCATCCTGGGGCATTTACACCTGCCATTCTCACTGCTGAAAAAAATCCTCTGTCTTTTGCTAAATTAATCCCTACTTGTCCTCTTTGGGTCTTAGATTAAGTATGATCTCCTTCTTTGCTGATTCCCCTAAACTAAATAATCTCATACTTATAGTCCCCCATGCAATAATACATATGATGGCAACACTTGTACATGTTCTATGTCAGTACTCATTCATTCAATTGGCACGTATTAATTGTGTACCTACTATGTGTCAGGTCATGTGCTAGGTATTGGGTATGCAGGGATACAGAAAAAAGTGGTCTCTTTAGTACTCTAAAGCATCCCACATGTATTATCTCATTTAGTTATTAAAATAATCTTGCAAATTACTTTGCTTTTAGCTCACCACATTGCACTTGAATTTCCTACCACAGATGTGGCCTCCATCCCTGGAACTTAAAGCCCTTCAGAAAAGAACTATACATTGTGCTGTGCTAATTCTTACTCCCAAATATAGTGCCCAGAACATAGGCTCAAAATAAATGTTTGCCAAATAACTATTATCCAGTCACTGCCATAACTATACACATCTGAGCCACCTGAGCCTCAATTCATTGCTTGAATTGGGTTGGAAAAGACCACTTCTCCTTAGTTGGGTAGAGAAAGGAATCAGATTTTTCAAAAAATTTTTGAACTTTCCCTGTCTCCCTCTCTCTCTCACACACACACACACACACACACACACACACACATACACACTCTAAACAGAAAATAATAAAAGTAGAAAATGTATGGAATGCTTATATATTCTCTGTTAAGCAGATTGTTTTTGTATCACATATATTCTCATAATATCCTTTGAGGTAGGCATTAAATTATGATTCACGTTTTAGAGATGAGAAGATTAAGGCTCAGAGAATTGAAGAAATTTCCTCTAGACCAAAAGCTAATATGTAAAATGGCAAAGTTAAGGAGCTAGTCCAGGCCTGTCATATCAAAAGCCTGAGCTTTTAAATATTATATCATGTTTATCTTTCTAGGTAAAAAGCCAAAACAATCCTAGGAGTGAATGTGTTCATAAAACACAAATTCTGTATACTAAAGTTCCCCAAAACCTGCCAGAAAAACTTTTGTCAAATAATCTTGCTTTTGTTTTGTCTCTGACTTGTCTGAATAAATTGACCCAATAATTCTCTTTTTCAATTAAGTCAGGGATCAGCCTCATCCTGAACATTCCTTTACTTAATTCCATTTCCCTCTAGATGCTGAAGTGAAATTTCTTGCTGCCTAATTGCATAAAAGGTAAAGAATGAAAAGATACTTTACATTTAAATCCCTTTACATCTAGAAGGACCCACAATAACAGTAGGCTTCCCTTGGGGAAACCTTAGCATGTGTAACCTGCATAAATCCCAGGGCCTCAGTGGTCCTCTAAAGGTCAGAACTGCCTTTAAAGATGCATATTCTTACAGCCAAAGATATAAGTTATCCAATATTAACCCAAGTCTCACAAGGACTATTAAATGAGTTCTACAATGCAACCTATAGAAAGCTTCTGAAAAGTGTCATACTCTACTCAATCCCTAACTTCCACACTTAGAAGCTGATGTCCCAAACCACTCGATGTTACTGTCAGCCTGTATTTACCTTCTTTCTAAAATCAGTCTCCATCTTGCCTGGTACACGCCCCCTATTCTGGTTCCTCCAGTACTCCCTTCCCATGAAATAGCCCCAAATCCCCCTTAAAGTTTGGGGAGGGGAACCCATGGAAGTGTCAACGGCAGTGCATTAATAACCAAGGTCCTATGTACACAGAAAAATAGACAACACGGACACTGAAGTACAGTGCCACAGTTTTCCTCAGGTTTAATGATAATTTTTTTTTAAAAAAAAAGACTGCTCTCAAAATTGAGAATCTGAGACCTAAAGAGGCAGAGACCACATCACACCATGAAATAGTTCCAGACCTGTGACTAGAACCCCTAACCCCTCATTTGCAGTCCACGGGACTTCCCAGAAGACAACATGGCAACAAATAAAGCCAGTGAGAGAAATGGTATGCTGAACCAAAAGCCCGTGAGGTCTCCATAGCAGGGTTTCCTGGGAGACCGTCTGCTGCTGAGCAGGTCTCTCAGGGCTGCAGACACTGGCCTGCCCCACCTGAACCATAGCCAAGAAAAATACCTCAGCTCCTTAAGTCATCATCTTGCCCTCTCCAGCTCTGCACGTCACGCTCCACAAATGGCCCTGCTCTTTCCATTTAATCAATTGCATTATGCATTTATTGCCTCGTTTTTCACCCTGTTGTAGAGATTATTACTTGAATAAGTCTTAGTGAATTGGAAATGAGCAGAAAAGAATCACTTCCAGACTTGTTAGGAAGACATGTGTTCCTTGCACTGATCTAAGAAGTTTATACACCTTGAATAAACCAAATTCATCCTAATTTATGTCAAAGAAAAGAAATGAGAAAGAAAGGCTGCATGTATATGTATACACACACACACACACACACACACACACATATATACACAAATATATGTATGTATGTAACTAGAAATTCCCCTCTTAGGAATTCTCTACGGCATACTTCCTCAGGAAGAGGACACAATGAAAGAACAGGAGATGTTGCTGTGAGTCGCCCTCAGCCCTGTTTGGCAGTGAGCACCTCAGCCCCCAGTCCTTGGCCTGTGTCACCCTGACAATGAAGTTACGGCAGCAGCACCTGACATTTTTATCTCCCTCCCTGTTGATCTTGGTTGTTTCACAAACATTATTTCAGATCCTCATAATGCCTGGTGCAGGAGACAAGGAGTATTAGTCCTGTTTAATCAACTCATTTGATTTGCCCAAGGTCACAGAATGAACTCAAGGCCAAATAGGGTCCAGAATGCATGCTTTTCAGTACACAGGTCTGAAAACCTCTATGACATTTAGAACTTTTCCAACTGGAAGGAATAGAAACGTGACAGGGTTTAATTGCTATGGATGTTATGTGTTCATATAACTGGAAAGCTAGAGGTGGGGCAGGCTGCCACCGGAGCCCTTCAGTCAGGTCTCTGGAGGAAGAAAAGGGGGGAGAGAAGACAGCAAAGCAGGAGGGGGGGCAGTGGGGATGCAGAGGGGAAGGGGGGGATGGAGGAAGGAGGAGGGAGACAGCAAGCTTTTGCTGAGAACAATTGAGCACTATTGAGCCTAAGACATTTCAGAAAAATGAGAAGATGCATTTGTTGGGAGTAAGGTGCCCAGTAAGTGGAACAGGAAGGAGGTGGCCACACTGCCTGGCAGGTTTGCCAACGGAAGAGTCAAGGAGAACTTCTGGGGTTAATGGACAGAAGGATCCCTCCTTGACTCTGGTCGGGAAACGTGCCCTTCTCCGGAGAGCCAGGGCTTGCCTACGCACTCCAGACAGAGTTAGAGTAGGCAGAAGAGAAGAGACAACACTCAGTCTAGACCTCAAGAGAAACGAACTCATGGCTGACTTTCCTACCAGGCAGGAATGATAACAGCCTTTGCCTTTGAAAGCTAGATGAGAAAAATATGATCAGGTCCATGTGGGGAGCCGTCCTGGCTGGCAATGAGCAAAAGTTATGACTGGAAAGATCATCTGGAGGCCTAGAAGCTCATCTCTCACGTCTGCCATGTGCTCAGTCCTGGGGGGTGTACTGGGAAAAGCCCAGGCCCCACGAAGCCCGGGGAGGTTACAAACAACCAACCTCTGAAACGCCCTGCAGATGCTTTTTCTCGCTTCTCCCTTACTTGAAAAATAATTAGTCATGGACTAAATTAACACACAGGAAAGTACAGGGAATCAGAGACTAATCAGAGATAATCATGTGCTTATTGCCTGGAATTTAATAATCATACATTTTTCCCATACCTTTTTTTCAGAATTTCTACTTGAAGAAAAAAATGTGTCATAAATTCACTGGAACATCTCCCCCCTCTATTACTCCCCATCCCCGTCTCTCCCACCGTGCAGGAAACCAATATCCTGAAATAGGTGTGTATCTCTCCCACTCATTTTCTTATGTTTACTACATATGTACATAACTTTCATACTTTAAATTACATATTCAAAATAATATTTTATGTATTTTTAAAAATTTCATATGGGTCACATTTTTTACCATTTGCTATTGCAATGCAACAGGTTTTAGTTTTATCTACATTGATTCAAAGTCATTTATTGTAAATGACTAGTAGATATTTATTGTAAATTTATTATACTATTTTTTATTATTATTACTGTAAATGTATTATATTATTGTATGATATGAAGTTATCACAATTTATGAACCCATTCCCTGATTAGTGGACATTTGTTTCCAGTTTTTACCATGGCAACAATGATGCAATAGACATTCTCAGATGTGTCTTCTTATGCACACTAGGTGAGTTTTACACACATATATATGGTTGTACATATATATACTCCTGGATATATATATATACAAGAGCTGGGTGGTAGGGTGTGATCATTTACATCTTCACTAGATATTGACAGATTGCTCAAAGTGCATGACACTCTGACTTCTCTGAGCTGCACCAAAGTGTTCACTCCTCCACGGAGGAGGTAAGGTCCAACCCATTTTGTCTCCTTACCCAAGGATTTTCTGCAGGAAGTCTCATATAAAGAGAGCAGTTAGCTTCAAATTGGTATAGATATGGTGGGGTAAAATTAGAGAGATGTTTGTTCAGCTGCTGTCTCTTCCACTACTCCTGGAGTGACCTGAGACAAAGTAGTCTCTCTAAGTTTCTTTCTCCCATATGTGTAATGGAAATAAGACCGTTATCACCTATTAGAGTTACTGTTAGGATTCAAGGAAATGGTACCCATTTACGGAACCTGGGTACAGTGTCTGACTACCTAAGGGGAACTCAATGAGTGAATGAGTGTCCTTTTTTAAAAATTGTTGACCTCCATGCTACAGATCCCAAAGTTCTTTTGGGGTGACCCAGGCAGTGCAAAACTGAACAGATCATGAGAAGCTAGTGACAAAGAGACATTGCCAAGGTTTCTCCCATGTACTGAGGTTTCACAAAAGGGTAAAGGAAAATCTCATGGGTATAAGAGCTTGGGAGGTATTGAAAGTAACAGCAGAATGTCCTGCTTAATTCATGCTCCAAGACTCTGTAAGGGTTCTTTCTTCCTTCCTCCCTTTGTTTAAAAAAAAAAAAAAAAATCCAAAGAACACATCATAGGAGCTCTTTAAAAAAAAACTCCAAGGAACCCCATGTGGCAAAGAAACCTAAAGGCCGCATTTATTGCTTTGTATTAAGCCTCAGGGAGGCTACTGATTGTCCTTCACACACCTGGCGCAAGCTCCCGCCACACCTCCGATGCAACACATTTCTCTAGAGGTCACAGGAATAAAAATAAATAAATAAATAAAAAGGCGCTCTCTCTAGAATGTTAGCAGAGGATGCCAGCACCTAAAACATGAGCGGGAGGGAACACAGGAAGGAGAGAGAGAGAGATGCTGAGAGTGACAGAATTAAAGCAAGTAGCGACTGAGAGCACGAGAATGCTCAACACATACATTGCTGTCTAAATAGGGCAACCTGCAGGGTATTTCTTTTCCCCGACAAAGTCAGTAATGGATCGTCTGCACCAATAACGCCTCCTCCCCTTTATTTTGCAAGAAAGAAAAGCACAGTCAGTAGATGCCCAGAAGAAGTGTGGCTGCTTAGGAGTCCTGAGCAGGAGACAAAAATGGGATGACAGTTTGTTCGGTCATTAACAAATGCACTGGCAAGACTGAATCCAGGAATGTTAGGATTTGGAGCAAGAGTACGATCCTGTGAGCCACAGAGTCTAATGGGGTTGGTGTTCCTTCCTGTCTAATATGGAGGAATTTAACTGAGTAAAGGCCCTGATGGGAAAGGTCAAAGTAAGCATTGAGGTACCGTGCCCTTTATTCCATCCCTCGTCCTTCCAAGTCGAGCAGGATGAAAGCCTCTGAGCCTAAAATTATCAGACCAATTAGCAGGATGGATAGGAAGACATTAAGCGAGAACTGTTTCCTAGTTCAGTAAAATCTCATTAATTCAAATCCCATTTGGTAAGTTGAACATAAGCTAGAATGAAATTTACAGTAGAGTGCAGCTGTGAAGAACATGGTCCCAAGAAAGGAGGACCTGTTCATTAGCTTCCTTAAGCCTCAGTCTTCTCACACGTAAAATGGGGATATTAATAGTAGCTTCATTATTACTAGGTTGGTGTGGTGATCACAGAACAGGGGCTGTCAGATGCTTAGCACAATGACCAGAATGGAGCTAGTTCTCAATAAATTGGAGCTAATATTTTTAATCATAATAATCATTGGTATAACTCAAGTCACAGAATGATAGAATTTCTGAGCCCTAAGTGATCTTAGCCATCATCTGGTGTAGCGCTCTTCCAGAAAATGAAAGGGGCCCAGACAGGCTCAGAGACTTGTGTGAGGTCGCTCAGCCATTCACTGCTTCCTGCGTAGGAAAACACGTCCTGGAACTTCTGCCGCCCATGAGACACCAGGCTTAGCACCTTATGGCCGAAAGGGAGCTATCATTAGAAAGAACTTTATGTCTTCATTAAATCAAAGCCACAGAGAATTCTACTTAGAAGTGCTAGATAGGCAGCTAGTTCAAGGTAGGACGATACTAAAAAGAACACAGTTGTTTTAAAATAGAACAGGAAAGACCAAAACAAAACAAAAACCAAAAACCCCACTGATTCAGACTTGCTGGTAAAGGGAACCATCTTTTCTTCTCAAAGTCCCACAAAGTATTTGGCTTTTATTCGTTAAAAGTAACTCAATTTTTTAAATATATAAATAAATAAAAGGAAGCCCCTTTTGCAGAAGGTAAGAGAAGAAAAGCAAATTGAGAATGAGGACAACGAAAAAGGGTAGAAATCCACAAAAAGAGGGCTTTGTAAAGAATTCAGCATTACAACGGCCACTGGAAGCTGATGGCCTGGAGTGATGAGACTTTTCTTTTGGCTTGTGCCTGAGGCCCCTACTCAACACCCTACTCCTAATCAGGGCAAAGCAGTTATATTGAAAAATATAAACTTAAATAATAGATTAAGTTTGCTTTTCAACTAAAATGTCCTTTGCTTGAAAGACTTAAGGTATCTGTTTTGAATTCTCGACTCCATATTTGATGGAACTGGACCCATCAAGGACATTCTATTTTTTTTTTCCAATAATTCAGTTCTCGATGCGTGTGTTTAGTGCACATGCACGTAACATGCAGATGGCGTTGAGATTTAAATTTCATTGAAAAGCATGTTAGTCAACTTGTGGTTGTTTCTATCTTAACCAAAAAAACGCAAAAAGATATTCCTCGTTCTCTTCCTTCCTTCGCCCTCCTTCTCCTTGCCTCCCTCCCTCTCTCTTTCCCTCCCTTTCTACCTTTCTTACAGGGAATCTAAAACAAATTGAACATGTTTAACCTGACGAATGAAAAGCCACTTGTATTGGCCACTGGAAAAAGCCAAGTACGGCTGATAGTCATGGGAGTATGACTGAGAGACACTTGATTTTTAAAATCCATCTATTAGTGTATCCTCCTGACCCCCCTAAAAAACACAAACCGAAACCCAGCATCCCATGACTGACTTTTTCCCTAAGTCCTGACAGCCCCACATTGCACATTCAGGCCCCGCTTTCAGTGGGGCTCTGGTCTGCACATTGGCTGCCAGCCTCTGACAGACATCCTCACTTCTGTCAGGGCTGCTTGTGGCCCAGGAAAAAAAAAAAAAAAATAGGGAAAACAAATGTTGCTAGTGAACTGGAAAAATAACACACTTGTAAGAATCAGCATAGAGATTACATGTCTCCTATTCTCAGAAAAAGGAAAATCAACTCAAGAAAAAAAAAAAAGAAAAGAAAACATCTCCCCACCACCAAACATTCCCACCAAGTTACAGGGAGTAGCGATCCTGGTGCTTGATCTCTCTCCTTCCTGTCTTACTGTGTGTGTGTATGTGATGTATGTGTCAGTGCGTCTGTCCGAGTGTCTGTCTCTCCCTCCCTCCCAGGATCATAGCACCAGAAGATGCTATGTTACAGAACTGCTGTACAGCAGCTTTGACAATAGAGTAAAACCTGCTGTCCAGGCTGTACAGAGGGGAAGATTCTACATCTTAAGCGCCAGGAGTGGATGGGTAAGAAATACCATACTGCAAAGAGGACAGTGCAGCCTCGTTCCATCAGACAGACACTAGCCCTGTGCTGTCTGCCACGCACACATCACAGTCCTGTGGGCCCTTCTGTTATTTTTCCATTGATGAACCGGGTAGCTTAAATTCCATATTGTCTGTTAAATGAGGTGTATCCAAGAGGCTGATAGCACAGCTGCGTTCCTAACGGACTGGAGTGAGAGTGAAGTTAACGCTAGCTGAAGTCAGTACAAATCCCCGTCTGATCTCTTGGTAGTCACCTGACTTTCGGGGAACACTCCACACCAGAATAACCAATACTTGCTGACTGTAGTAAACCTCACTAGTTTTTACTTACCCCATGTATGTGCTTTAACAAATTATCACAGACTGGTAGCTTCAAAGAGCAGAAATTTATTCACACAGTTCTGGAGGCCAGAAGTGTAAAAATCCCAGTGTCAGCAGGGTTGATTCCTTCTAGAGAGATTCTCCCATGCCTGTCTCCTAGCTTCCAGTGAATGTTGGCCATCCTTGGGATTTCTTGGCTTATCGATGTATCACTCCAATATGTACTTCCAAATTTACATCGCTTTCTCTGTGCATCTTCTTTCTTTCTCTTCTGAGGATACCAATCATTGGGTTTAGGGCCCACCCAAATCCCAGACGATCTCATTTTGAGATCCTTAATTACATATGCAAAGATCCTTTTTCCAAATAAAGTTCCAGGTAGACACATCTTTTGGGGGACACTACTCAAGTCACTACATCTAGTATCTACTCTCTAGTCTACTAGTAATAATACCTCAGTTTTTCATTAGGATACCCCAATTACTTCATGCTCAGCCCACAAAACATGGCTGGGCTCTCTGGGACTCCAAGGGTGAATCCGTGGCACAGATCAAGCCAATCAATAGCCCATCCCTACAGCCTCTCTGCCTGGATCAGCCTGCAATCTAGCTGTCCATTTAGATTCAGTCTTTGGTCATTTTCAGGAAGTTAATAGGGGTAAAACCTTTTTCTCCCAGAGCTGTTGGGAAAGTTAGAGGAAAGGTCTGTCTGAAAGAATATATCCCTGTAGAGTAGACTCAGGATGGGGAAAGAACAGAGAGTTCCTGGATCCACCTGTACCTGAAGGCACCCTGAGATTTCACAGTTACATGTTCTACTTAAGACCCCACACCCCTGACTTCACCTACTTGGGTGCTGAGTTTCCTTCATTTCCGAGTGATTTTTTTTTTTTTTTAACTGAGTAATGCATTATCATTCATTCCACTAATATTTGAGTGTCCATCAATAGCCATGCATGGTACTAATCACTAGGATAAAGTGATGATAATCAAAGATGGAGTCCCTGACTTCCAGAGTTTAAAGTCTCATAGGGATTGTTGAGATGTTCTAATGGGATTTCTGCAATGGGTAGGAGGGAGGCTTCGAGATCATCTAGCATCAATCCCACCTTTTCACAGAGGCACAGAATATAAGAGTAAGATCCATAAGCCAGAAGAGTCTGAGGGCAAATTTGCAAAACATTGTCATCAATCCCAAAGCTCCGGGGAAAGTCAAAGGTGTGGAAATGAGGGTAGACAGAGAAGATGGATTGCAGATTGGCTGCTCCTGTTCAGCCCAGAAGGAGCCTGCCCTCTCCCCAAGGTATTTTTAGTTTCCTAGCCTTAGAGATGATCACAGCACCCCGATCTGCTCAGTAATTCCAGATGAGGAAAGACCAGCAATAAGAGGAAAACACAGGCTTCTGGAGACACAGGCACCAGGAAGCACTTGGGTGTCTCAAAAGAAAAGCTAGCAACAGCCCCTCCACTGGGTAATCTTTCTAGATAAACTCACTGAGTAGTAAGCTGGCTAAATGTCTGCTAATAGAAACCAGTTATAGGTCACAATTGTGTGACATATTTAAAACACCATCACCTATTTCCAGTTCGACTATAAATTCCTAGAGGATAGGAACTCTAGGGGATATGGTTCCTTGGTTTGGCCCTCAGTGTCTAAACCTCCTTCTTATATAATGGAATCTTGTATTTCATGAAACCCAATCTACATGCCTCCATAGGAGCTAAAATGCCAGCCTCTTTTGGTTCTAGGGCATGGGTATGGCATCTGGGCTCTGCCAACTGGACGTATCAGCACCAAGTGTTGAAGCACACATCAGTGATGGGAGAAGTGGGGGTAACAAACTGTGATGAGTGGCCCCTGTGCTTGTGGACACAGTGTGCAGGATTGCTGCTTTCGACAGTATAAGGTGAGGCATCTGGTGCCCAGTGACAGTAACATCTTGGCCAGTCCTGCTAGATGATTTTAGGTGTTGCTGGCTCCACAGTCTCTGGACCTGCTTCTCCCATCTTCCTGGAGATTCCTATCTACTTACTGAATTCCTTTTCCGTTTAATGAGAGTTGGCTTCTGCTGTTTGTGACTAAGAACGCTGACACTGTTTCTTTGCGTTAATCCTCTAGCTAACCCCAACAGAAGAGGTGGCCAATGAGTAGTTATTTAAATATAGTATCCTTGTTGACAACCCCCCTGTTAGTTTTGCCAAGCAGGTATTATCTTCCCCCCTCCCCCAACAGAAGGGAAATGAGGTCCATAGAAGTTCAACGACTTACAATGTCACAGGGCTGGCAGTGAGCCATCCCTTTGCACGCTGTAACCAGAGGACACAGAATGCTGCTTGTGAATGCAACACATGATAATGAAGACATCTCTTATTTCTAATGTGGATATTCAGTTTTGCTTTGAAAAGTCATGAAATAAGGGTAGACTAGCCCTGCACTCCTGCTGGTAATGACCTACCAGAGCCAGGCCAGCCCTACTGTCTAGGGACAGAGAGCATACTGCCCAGCTCCTAACAGTCCCTGGCACCCCTTTTATCTCACACCCCACCCTCTTCACTCACATATCTGTCTGGTTGAGGAACTGTACCCTTCTACCTTGTAGAAAGCAAGAAAAAAGAATCCACATCTCACTGCTTCAGCATTAGAACGATATTCTGGATCTGAAGTGCAAAAGCTCAAAACAAAAAATAGCAACCTAAGAAGCCAGGATTCTGGCCAGTGGGTCAGGGTCTGATGAGGGATCGGGGGAAGAAGGGTATTAAAATGCCTTGACTGTGCTTCATGCTTTATTCCTTAGGTGCTAACCTAATTTTTTTAAACTAGAGTTCAAATGAGATCATGCAGAGTGCTTTTCATTTTTCATCACAGTTTCATTTTCAGATTACAAAAGTAGTCTGTGTTGTGCGGTTAACTTAGGAAACAAAAAGGCAAGAAAAGAAGAAACAACGTACATACACACCACTCAATTTCTCAATCACTGTTGGGGTATATCTACCATCTTGAATTCTCTCGTGAAGTGTTTTAAATTATAAAGTTCTCTACAAAGGTACGTTTTTGTTTTAATACACTTCGCCCACTGGTCAACTCCCACAAAACATAGAAACGGATAATTTGGAGTACTGGAAGTCAAAAGCAGGCATTCACAGACCTGGAGTCTAGGCAGACTAGGTACCCTGGTCACAGAAGAATTCTGGGACAGTCAGAGGTGAAGGAAGGGAGGGGGAAAGTTCCTCCGTCAGTCTCCAGGAAGGACAGGGTCTTGTATCCTAGTTGGCAGAGGTAGGGATTCAGTGATGTGGAATAAGTGCCCCAAAGCTTGGGATCAAAACAGACACTTCCCCCCAGGAAGGAAATATCGAGGCAGTGAGGCATGATTCATGTAAAAGGGTAACCATCCAGGGCTGGGAGAACGAATATAGCAGATGAGATACGCCCCCTACCACCGAGGAAAGGATGAGCAAAGCTGAAAGTTTATGGGGTAGGGGAGGTAAACTCAAATACCTCCAGGAGGCAGGCAAGTAATGTAAATGAATGAAGTAGGCCAGGTGTGAGGAAAACCAGACGCTTTGCTGGAATATTAAACACACAGGCGTATTTTTCATTTCCACAAACAAGTATTCTGTCTCACTTTTTGGAAACATGGCAGTCTTCTTCATTTACTTTTTATTTTCACACTTTTGAGAGAGATTTCTTCACTGCAGGAAAGACAGCAGGTCTTTGGATAATAAATGGAAAATTGACAACAGATCTTGGTTTCAGGGAGACAATTTCAAGTGGTGGTGCATCTACCAGACTGGAGAACTCATACCCCCTCTGAAGCGCTGTGCCCCAGCTAATAAGAATAAGAAAGTTAGAAATAAACATTGTTAGATGTTTCAAACTTCCAAGAGAAACCAGAAATACAAATGCTTACGTGTATTTTTCTGGCTTTTAAAGTGGGATCAAGGCTTATTTTTAAATTAAGTAGATTAACCAAATTAAACACATTCCTGTGCTCCCACAGGTACAAGGAACTGCCCGTTTGTGACTACCGCCTCATGCCTTTTTAGATTTCCTGCTGTAGTGACACATCCACTAAATCCAATGCGATGGACATCTGTGGCTTTCCTTCTCCTATACACTGTAAAGCCATAAAGTATGATTCCTAAAACTAGCACTTCAGGGGGACAGTGACAAATTCAATTATGACCAAAGGACAGAAAAGGAACATGAAACTAAACACACTGGGCAATACTTCTAGGAAAAGACAAATAATAGAGTAGGCTCTAGTGATAAAAGATTATATAGAATGCTATATAATGCTTTCTAGTTTACATGGTATTTTCACATCCACTATGTCATTGGAACCCACAATAAATTCCAAAGGTAGGCTGAAAGGTATTATTAACACCATTGATGAGAGGGAAGTACCAAAGGAAAGTGAATACATAGGAATGGTGGCTCAGAGGTTATATGACTTCCCAATATCATAACAATAAGCACTAGGAAGAAGGACTCATTAATTTATGAAAAAAGGAAAACTGACGCTGAGTATCATTTATAGAAAACACCATAAATTAGTTTTCCTCTTTGTAAAAATACTTTCACAAAAGCATTGAAGTCAGTAGAGTAGAAATGGTTGTGGAGAAGAAAATGGTTAACGTTTTTTGTTTTTTTTTGTTTCACTCATGCTTTGAAGAATTAATGCTGATGTCTAATAAATCTGTTTCATGTAAAGCGTTCAGTATTGTTATACTTAACCTTTATCTGTAAGAAAGAAGAAGGTACAGGGCAGTATTTTAGGTTACTGTAAAGAAGAACTTTCCACTATCAAGAGCTATTTACCTATAGAAAATAATATAGCACCAAGGGTCTGGATATTGGGTTCTAGAACCAGCAGTGCATGTGGCTTTAGCCAGGCAGCAATCTCCCGAGCTTCAGTTGCCTCTTATTTCAAATGGGTATAATAATACCTAGGTATGAAAAGGGATATGTGTGTATGAACTCTCTCTGCAAATTGACAAGCATTCCACAGACATATACCTAATGTAAGGTAGGCTAATATGATTGAAAAATCTATACATGTCTTTAAAATATTTTGTATTAAATTTAAACTCCTTATTTTGGAGTTCAAGGATCATATGTCCTCTTGTCCAACCCTACCCACCCAACCTCATCTCCCCCATGTCTGATCCCAACACTCTGGAACCCTAGGAGCCTCCAATTCCTGAGGCAGGAGACCCATGGATACATGGCAATTCAACCCACATGCTAAGCACTTAGTTGCTTCTCTCACCCAATCCCACACATCTTCTTGCCTCCAGCCCTACAGAAATTCCCCACGGACTATGCTTCCCCTCCATTACCACTCAGCTCTAGCATGCTCGCTATTCTCTACCCAAATCCCTCCTGTCTCAGAAAGACTCAAGTCTTAACCCAAAAAATTCTCAGTCTATCAGAATTGTGTTTTCCTGGAATTAAGAATTAGACCAACCAAACGTAGTTCAAAATTCAACTTCACAAGCTTAGCCTCTATGATCCTGTTTCTTTAACGAAAAAAATTGTGATCCTAAGGCCTATTTTCAGAGGCTGGTTTACACAGAGATTTTTTTTCCCCTCATGACATGGAGAATAGTTAACCCTTGATCACCCAGACCTGTGTAACAGTGTCTAGTATCGTGTGTGTGTGCCCTATCATCCTCGTCACAATGACTACGTCACAAGCTTCTGAGGACAAGAACTGTTCATTATATTTTGAGTACCTTCTCTCTCATAGGCACTTTTCTCAGCCTGGGGCTCTCAGAGAGGCTGGCGACCTCTCTTCTCACAGAGCTCACATCCTGAGGAGAGGCAGCTGATCAATTAATTATAACAAAAAATATTAAACAACATAACCAAAAATTAAAAAGCTGCTCCTAGCAAATGGTATAAATGAAATAAGCAGGACATGTGAGAAATACACGCCGGGGTAGCAAAGATACTGAGCTGCATTTTATAGAGAGTGAAAGGAGGGCTTTTTGAAGCCACGAGTCCTGACACATGAGAAGCCAGCTACGCACAGATCTGAGGGGGAAAGCGACACAGGCAAAGGGAACCAAGTAGAAACACAGAAGAAGGAACTTGCTCTGGGTCTTTGAAGAACAGCAGGAAGAGTAAAGGAGCTGAGCGAGGGGGGAGAATTACACCAAGTGATGCTGGAGGGGGCGGGGTGGTCTCCATATCTCATAGGGCTGTAAGCAGGGGAGGGCTCAGAGCACGTGCCTCTGATTTCACCATCGTTTCCTGGCGGCTAAGCTACAGCATCAGTTTTCTGATTCCCTTTTCATTTTTGTTTGCCATGTGATTTCATCTAGGTCATCCTTACCTTCGCACCTGGCAGGAAAATACCTGATGTCACTCCCAGAGTCCCTGTCCCCCACCACCCTGTCATCTGCAGGAGAGGCAGGTCGGGTGAGCGACGCCTGACCCATTTGAGAGTCCTCTCCTTCCAGCCACCAGTGCTGCACTCAGTGTGACAGCCCAGTGAGAACTGCTTCAGCCCATATTCTGCTTCTTGCTGGCATTTGGGAAGTTGGCTCCGTTGCCTGAGGGAGACATTTGAGGAGAGGTTTCCATAGAAACCCAAACTTTCTCTCCAGCTGCTCATGTATTGTATCCCTTTATTTTTAAATACACATCATTTTTCTTTTATCAGCTTTTGGGCTCTTGATTCTTTGGGTACCAAAGAAACAGTATCAAATCTTGAGGAACATGAGTTCTCTTATTCTCCATTCAACACTCTTTCCTAATTGTGCTTCTGTGGCCGACAGGAAGGAGACTAGAAGCTTCGATGACAAACTAACCATTTCTCCTATTAATATGCACTTGCCTTCTCAGAATCCCTTAGGTGGTTAGCTCTTTAGCACCAATGTACCATTGGCATCACTGGCTTAATAGAAAAGTCTTACTAAACCATTGTCCAAGCCTCTGTCTCCTTCCCCAACCTCCTCACTGGATGACTACATTCCAAATCTAGAAACACTTGCACTTTTTTTCTTATTCCTACAAGCTTAGGTCTTGTCTACTTTGGGCCATTAAAAGTGTCATTTCTTTGAGCTTCCTATCTCATACCCATTCTTAATTTATGTTAAACCATAGGCATCATTCTAAAAGTAGAAACTTCCTGACCTGCCAGAACAAGGTAAGATTCATCTGCTATGTTTTCTTCCTACTAATTTCCATAATTATAATGAAATCATTTCGGTGGTTATACGTTTGATATCTGTCTCTCTCCATTAAAATATAAACTCCTTATGGAACTGTGTCTTATAAATGTCTGTATAGACAGTATCTAGCACAGTGTTTTGGGATGAATAAAGAAATGAGGGGAGTACTTATATTTTAGCCCAAGAAAGAAAAAGAATCAAGTAACTAAATAAATTCTGTTTTGCGCATTTAGAGGGATGAAGTTTATTTTCTCCAAGGAAACAAGAATGTATGTCACCTGTTGTGAAACAAGTGGGAAAAGTAAATCTGTTTTGGTTTTAGCGAAGCCATCATTTGATATGGTATGGCTCAAAGCAAAGGATAACCGCATTTAAGAATTGTATAGAGGGTTTCATGTGGGAATCATGTAACTCTTCACCTCCGCTGTGTACGGCTGAGCAACAGTGAGCAGTAACGTCAGCGAGGGCCAGAATTTTTCCCTCCACATGGAAAGACAAGAGAGAAAATAGAGCGGAAGGGAAGACAGAGCAAAAGAAGGCAATGAGGGAGGTAGAGGGACAGACAGAATATTTAAGAAAAGGAAAAATAAAAAGAGACCACACCCAAGGAGGAAAGAGAAGAAAAGAGACTCATGGAGACTCCAAGTCCAACATAGAGAGGGAGGAGGGAGGGGCAATGCAAATGAGCTGGGGAGGAGAGGCCAGAGGAAGGGAAAGGCGCCAACCTGCATCTCAGGAGATGAAGAACTCTTGGTAATTTACAATTCTGTTCTAAGGAAATGGACAGATACTTGGCTAGATACCTGCCATGAGGCTGATGTGTGAGAAGATTTCTGTAAGCCTGCAGGTCAAACCTAATCATAGCAGCCAAGACTTACTGAGTCTCTGATATGTATGTTGGGTGCCTTCGACACACTGCTATATTCAGTCTTGACAAGAGCCCATTTTACCCATGAGGAAACTGAGACTCAAAGGCACTTGCTTCAAGGCACCCAGATGAAATGTGGCAGAGCCTAAGTCTGTCTGTCTGTCTATCTTCAAAGCTGGGCTCTGTCTATTATGCTACCCTGGCCTGACTCATAGAAGGGGCTTAAAAAAAAACAAAACAAAAAAACAGGTCCATCATTCTGCAACAAAACAGAGGGGGAGCCCTACAGAGTGAATATAATATGTGACACTCAACTCAACTTTCTAATAATGGAAAAGCTGCTCAAGAAGGGACAGAGCTTCTCTGTGAGGAAGGAACCTCACTATGTGGAATCCAACCTGATGTTCTTTTTGAAGTAAATTTGATTACATTACCCCCTTGCCTAACACTCTGTCATGGTTTCCCACTGTACTTGGGATACAGCTCTGAGTTCCCACCATGGCCTGTAAGACTCGGTACGATCTACCCCATCTGCCTCTGCAGCCTCATCCCAACGCTGGTGGGCAGGGCCATGCAGGTCCACCTCTTCCTGGTCAAGCCACACATCCATCCCAGGAATTGCACACGGTACCATCTGCCCTCACAGAAGCTTCTACCCTCCATTCTTCACTTGACTTCAGGTGACTTTGACCTTCAGAAAAGTCTCCCTAGATGTCATGATGTAATTTAGGCCCATACTTTCCTCTTCGCTGTTACACCTTGTGCTTTGCCTTTCTATCACAAGATTGTGAAAACCTCTGCATATGTAGCCATATAAAGATTTGGTTACTATCACTAGATAGTGAGCTCCAGAAATACAAGGACCATGTCTCTAGTTCACTGTAGTCTCCCCAACCCATAGTGCAGTGTCTCAGACGTTGTGGGATTATAAGAACTCAAATACTCTTTGTGGACTACTGACTGCAATGAACTTCATTAAGGAATGTTATTCAGGAAATGACAAAAGGAGTGGAGTAATTAGATGACCACTGAAGAAACTTCCAGTTACAACCATGACCTATGTTAATAGCTAGGGATATCACTTCCCACAACAAGAATTAACTTAAACTACTCAAATAGTGGGCGTCCTTTGGAAAACAGTGAAAACTGGCCTGTACACCCCACCTACCCATAAAACTGTTTTACCCTACTTTATGAGGTTTTTTTTATGTCTTTGTTCTCATATGCAATTTTTTTACATCCATTCCCTCTTTATTCCAAACACCCATCAGAAAGCCAGTGCCATAGAGATCCAGGTCCTCAACTACCACTAGGAAAATGAAAAACAAAATGAATTACCAACAGTATTAGCATCAAGACAGTCTCTGAGACAGACTGGGCCCAGATCTGCTCAGAGTCATCAAGGCATTGCCACACCAATGACTTTGCTATCACAATCCTAGGATTTTGAGTTCATGTGGGGTCCAACTCAGAAACCTGAACTGCAGGAAGACAATGGATCTGTTATTACACAAATAGTTTTAGATGCTGAAAAAGAGAGGAAATGAAAAGATAAGCAAACACAGACTGCATAATGCCACCTGGCTTCTAAAATAGTTCTCCCTCCAAAGTTTTAATAGCATGTCAGCTCATCTGAAATAAAGGTCTCTAATCACACAGAAAGTTTTTTAACTCAAATGATTTCATTTTCTATTTTGGTAGCTCTTGCAATGGTGCGATCGTGCTTTCAGAGAAAAGAATAACAGGAGATCCTGAATGTTTTTCTTGTACTGAGAGAAATTTCCACTTCTGCTGCCAAGTAACAAATGGGCCATCAGGCCCCGTGCTTCTTCAGCCAGCACTGATTGTGTATCAGGCACAGTGCT
This sequence comes from Balaenoptera musculus, assembly GCF_009873245.2. Taxonomy (NCBI): domain Eukaryota; kingdom Metazoa; phylum Chordata; class Mammalia; order Artiodactyla; family Balaenopteridae; genus Balaenoptera; species Balaenoptera musculus. The sequence continues at coordinate 128,240,716 of NC_045787.1, forward strand.
CGGCGCTGGGGGATAAAGTATGGAGCAGGAACAGAAAGGGCCTGTCTTCCTGGAGCTGGCAGTCTAGTACAAACATGGGTCCAGCTTACAGATCACAAACATGTTTGCCTTGCTGCTGTAATACACGCATTATTGCGCTTTGTGTTTTACAAAATCCTCTCACATCTATCATTTTTTTGTCATCCTCCCAACAACCTTGTAAGAACAGCATGAATGTTAAGACTTCCTTCTTTTCTAAAATGAAAGTAAGGCTCAGAGCCCAGAAGAACTGGCCATAAGTCACATCAGTCATGTTCTTTCAATTACACTAATAGCAACAAAAGAAAAAATGTTTAATAAGCATTTATAAATGCTTAACCCTTTTCACGCAATACCATAGTGAATTCTTGCAACAAATCTACGATCCTGACTTAAAATAAGTTATTCAAAATCTGAGCCTCATTTTTAAAGTCATTCAGCAAAAAAAGATTGAAGTAGAGATTCCAATCTAAGCAATGTGACTCTATAGCTAGCATTCAACCAGTGATTTACTGCAAATACAGTATAAGCCAGTCATATCCCTTATTTTAATTGGAGCAACTATCATAACAATCAATTTGAAAATAGAGTAACTGAGGTCCACAGAGGTTAAGAGCCACATTCAAGGTAATACATTTCAAAGTGTTGAAGTTAAAACAGCATCTAAATCCCCAGGATGTGAAATCCAACTCACTTTTCCACTCTGACAAGGGTTCTCACCCTGACACAACTAAAAGAGGAGAAGCCATTTACAGAGATCATCTGGTGTAAACCGCTGCTTCAAAGTGAATTGAGAGGTCCTCTCATACTGGACCTAGACTGTGTCAACATTCTGGGTGTAAGCAAGAGCTGAAAGTAGAACATTTATAGGGTCAGAAGGCTCAGGGCAACCCAACACCTCATGGGTACTGGACTCCCTTTTCTAAATGAAAGTTGATTCTCACCGACGTGTCAAGTTTTGCCAATCTAAGGAGGTTGACATCTTTCTCCCTTTCAAAGAAAGATGTTAAGAGAGCAATTCTCATTAGTAAGAGTATAATTAACTCATTAGTAAGAGTATAATTACTAATTCTCATTAGTAAGAGTATAATTAACTGGCGGTATACTTGGGTAGAATATAGGGTTAATTCAAGAGAGAGTCAGAAGATAAAACGCAGAGCAAGATTAAGTCCAAATCGTCCAAATCATCCGTCCATTCAAAAAATCATTTACTACTTTCTGTAAGACCAGTACTATGTTTAGTCCTAGGGAGCAAAGACGAACATGACAGACACAACCTCTGACCTCTAAGACCTTACAATCTAGCACACCATGAATCAGAGGACTCAGTTTATACTTTCTTTTTTCAGGTGCTGGAAAGCTACTGAGGGTTTTCAAGAAGGGAATAATTTGACCACAGCTGTTCCTCCCACAGATTCAGAAACTCTGAGTTGAAAAGGACCTCAGAGGTTATAAGCACCCTCCCTGTGGACGTTCATAGCTGCACTTTGCACTAATCACATACGGCTATTTAATATTTGAAATACATCTAGTCCCAACTGAGATGTGCTCTAAGTGTAAAAAGCACACAGGATTTTGAAGACTTGGTATAAACAAAAAGTGTAAGATCTCATTAAAACTTTTTTATAATGACTAGCAATAGACATGATAGTATTTTGGATATACAGTGTTTCCTTGTATCTGTGGGGAGCATACCGAAATCCATGCAGGATAGCAAAATCTGCTGGGGCTCAAATCCCCAGCTGGTGGTCTGTATCCACAGATTCCACATCCACAGATTCAACCAACTGTGGATCTTAAACACAGTCCAAGATCTGGGGTTGGCTGAATATGTGGATATTGAGCTCACAGTTACAGAGAACTGACTGTACTGGGTTAAAGACATTACTAAAATTAATTCTGTCTGTTTGCTTTTTTAATGTGGCCACTAGAAAATGTAAATTTACATAAGTGGCTTGCACCATATGTCTTTTGGACAATGCTGCTCTGTAGAATTCCTGATAAATGTTCAACCAGGCTTTCTTGAAAACCTGTCCAGATTAAACATTCACTGGTCCTTGAGAAAGTCCATTCTGTGGCTTAATGATTGCATACTAGAAGTAATTCTTTTTGTTAAGCCATAAATTCTGTCTTTCTGCATATTTTACCCATTGAGAATCATGATACTCTGCAGTGTCCTTCCAATAGCAACCTTCAGCTATCTTTTTATACCCCCTTCCATTTTCCCCAGGTCTTCCAGCCTTCCCTTGTTTCAAGTAAATACCTCCAGTTGGTTTCATTATTCCTTGCACAGTGTGTTTTCTGGGTCTCTGATGATCTCTATCACTCTTCTCTACACATTTTCTCAATTATCAGCATTGCTTCAAAAAGAAAAACATAACTTCTCTGGTTGTCTGGTTGGAGGTAACAGTGTATGATGGTAAAATGACACTTAGATTAGAACTTAGAGGTAAATTATTTCTCATCTCGTCCACCCTGTGCAAACTTATATAAATAATTTCACCTCACAGACAAAAGCTTATGAAAGTGAACTTAAAAGCAAAAGCAAACCAAACCAGAAGAAAAAAACTTGCTCCACATACAATCTCAATAATGAATCTTTATTTTTAACTGCCCAGCATTCATATCTCCTGCTAATAGAAGCCATCTTCTCCACTTTCAAATTGTGCCATTTTTCAGTTGTTGGAAGGAGGAAGAGTAGATTCACCCTGTACCTCCAGCTTCAGGAAAGGCTGAGGCCAGCGTTGGAGAGGCAAAATCACAGAAATTGGTTCAGTGACCAGCAGAGTACTCAGATGAGGCAAATGCTTTACGTGGAGAGAACCTGCTGCTAACAGAGGAAGCAGAACTCTAATACTTTGGGGTGGGGGACAAGACCCGATAATGCAATTCACATCATTGCAAACCCTGTTTCCAGCTGTGCTTCAAGTAATGAATTTTCTGGCTTTTTCTTTCTTTAAACTGAATTCATCTATTTCTTTTTTCCCTTAACATCAGTTTGAGTCTACATCCAAGAGCCCTGTTGCTCTGTTTTCAGACGCTGAAATGCTTCCAGATCCTTGACCCTGTTTCCAGAACTTCTGATTTGTCATGTATGTACCTGGCCTCACAAATGAACAGCAATGTTTTGCAAATAAACAGGGAAGGACAGGGACTTCCCTGGCGGTCCAGTGGTTAAGACGCCACGCTTCCAATATAGGGGGCAAGGGTTCGATCCCTGGTCACGGAACTAAGATCCCAGATGCACACAGAAGGACAGACACGTTGAGATGGTAGAAGTCAGGAATAGTAGAGCCCCGATTCTGAGTTTCTGTCTTTTTCTCTTAAGTAATATATCTATCAATCTTTCACCCATGTCATGGAAAAGCTACATGGTCAACACTTCATTTACTCAACTTGTATTTTCATATTAAAATGATACTTGTTCTATAGTTCCCCTGAGGTATATGGCAAGTAATTAAGTAATAGCACAGCATGCTCCTTTTATAAAATCAATGTGTGTGCAAAACCAAATCAACTTGCATTAGGATTCACAACACACTTCATCGGCACTTCTCATGGACCTTCAGTAGGCTGTATCTTACAACAGTTCTAGTTCTCTCCCCTGCACTCCCCCACCCCAGATCCTAACAGGTAGGTTTTATTGTAGCATCCAAGACGTAGAAAGGGCTTTAAGACATCGCTGCTTTATGCCATGACTTTATGCTCTCAGCGTAAAATGATTTCTAGAGAATGGGAAGAGACTTTCTCAATGTACAATACAGTTGGAGACAGAGCCTAGACAAGAATTTTGTGCTCCTAAAATACGGTATCATAGAGCACCTGTATTCTAAGTGGAACCCCCTGTTTAGAGGCCTCTTTGGGGAATGTAAATTGGGAGATCCCAATTTTCTTCTTTCACAAGATCATTTAACTGCATCTTGGTTTTTATAAAGTGGGCTTAACTCAGTTTGGGTGCATAAGCTGTTATTATTAATAGGACTAACCACTACTGTTTATCAACCAGGCAGCTACTATGTGCCTATGAGTACTATTCTGGCTTAATCTCTATAAATACCTCTGATGTTTGTACTCTTAGATTTTCCCTTTTTACAGAAAAGGAAGCTGGGATTTAGAGAGGCTATGTAGTTGTCCTAAATCAGACATCTGATAAACGGTCAACAGGACTGAATTCAATTTCCAGCTCTGACTCTAGAGCCTGAATTTTTAACATGAATATTCTATCTTCTCAGAAAGATTAAGCAAACTTTTGCATTAGAACATGTCTGGAAACAGACAAGGCTGTAAAATTAGAGTGATCACTTTCTGAGCCCTCACTGACCTGTAAAACATTTCAATATATCACCAGCTACACTCAGGAACATCCCTGTCCAAGTCTTCTGACCCACTATTTAAATGCACAACAAACAAAAGTTCATAATTCACTTACATCTGGGATACATGTTCAATTAGTACAGAAATTTTTTAGAAAAATTTTTAAAAGAGACAGAAATGTAAAACAAGAGACAGAAGAGCAGGACTTCCTGCTCTTCTTATTCCCACTGCATCTTCTGCCCTCACAAATTGCAGACCACACATCTGATCCAGCTGAGTGTCGCTTTTCAACACATGCAGAGGATCGTACTTCAAAAGCCCTGGATTAGCTGTATGGTAGTTATCTATTGTTGTGTAACAAATTATCCCAAAACTTAGTGTCTTAAAACAATACACATTTTTGGCAGAGATTAACAAACTTATTTTAAAATTCATATGGAAATTCAAGGGACACAGATAGCCAAAACAACCTTGAAAAAGAAGTTGGAGGATTCACAATTTCCAATTGCAAAACTTACTACAAACCTAGAGTAATCAAGACAGTCTCGTACTGGCATAAGGACATATAGATCAATGGGATAGAATTGAGAGTCTAGATATAAATCCTCAAATTTACAGTCATTTGATTTGTAACAAGGATACCAAGACAACTCAATGAGGGAAAGAATGGTCTTTCTAACAAATGGTTCTGAGGCAACTGGATATCCACAGACAAAAGAGTGAAGTTGAATCCCTACTTAACACCATATACAAAAAATAACTCAGAATGGATAAGAAACCTGAATGTAAAAGCTACAACTATAAAACTCTTAGAAGAAAACATAGGTCTAAATCTTCATGATGTTGGATTAAGCCATGTTTTCTAAGATATGACACCAAAAGCAAATCAACGAAAGAAAAAAAAATAGATAAACCTGACATTATCAAAACTGTAGACTTGTGCTTTAACAGACACTATAAAGAAAGTGAAAAGACAACCCACTGAGTGAGAGAAAATTTTTGTGAATCATCTGCATGATAAGGGACTTATATCCAGAATATACAAAAAACTATTACAACTCAAAAGTAAAGACAAAAAAGTGACCAAGGGTCTGAATACACAATCCTCCAAAGAAGATATACAGTCAGTAAGCACATGAAAAGATGCTTAACATGATTAGTCATCAGGAAAAGGCAAATCAAAACTACAGTGAGATACCAATTCATAACCACTTCTATGTCAATAATCAATAAGACAGATAAGTGTTGGTAAGGATGTGGAGAAGCTCACAACAGGCATTTTGGAAAACAGCTTGGCAGTTCCACAAAAAGTTAAACATAGAGGCTCAGCAATTTCATATACGTATATAGACCCTACATATACATGTACCCAAAAGAAATGAAAACATATGGAGCAATACCCACCTTGTCCAGAAATCAAAGAAGCTGAAAGAAGAAGCACTTTTAGTTGCTGCAGGCTCACCTGCTGTTCCAGGCCAACCAGGTGATGCAGGAGACAAGCTGCAATGGTGTTCAGTGCCTCATGTCCTGCTACAACTCAACCTACAAGGCAAGATGGTTATAGTTCCATTTCTGACTTCCAAATCTCATGCAAAATGTCTCCATGCTAATCCATAACTAGGTAAAAAAGGGAACTCTGGGAAGTGTAGTTTCAGTTTAGCTAGATTAATACAACACAAACTAACCTCAATTATTATTAAAGAATTTGTAAGTGAGGTAGGGAATGGTGTTCAGTACACAAATTACATTTCAGCCTTACCCAGAAATGGAAACTTGTACTAAATTCCCTGGTCTAAATTTCTCTTAAATTTAAGAAAGCTTCTGCAAAGGGTATTATGCTCTTTAAAAAAAGGTTTCTCAACCTCAGCACTATTGACATTTTGTATTGGGTAAATCTTTGTAACAGGGTGTTTTCTGTGCATTATAGGGTGTTTAGCAGCACCCTTGGTATCTACAAACTAGATGGAGTAGCACCTCCCAGTCTTCACAATCAAAAATATCTTCAGACAGTGCCAAGTGTTTTCTGGGGGCACAAAATTGCCTCCAATGGAGAACCACTGCTTTGAATGATACTAAATATGCAGCATCTTTGTTTTGGAATAAACTCATGTTTAGCTGAAAATATATTATATGTTATGCTGCTTATACATTTAATTCCCTAGATGATGTTTTTTGATTATGTAAAATTCTGCTTTACATAAATATTAATTCACTACATTGGAAGAGACTGTCTCTGTTTGACTTTGAGTTAAAGCTTAATAGCAAGGCTCACTTGGTCAAGGTCACTAATTAAAAGCAATGGATGTATTAGCTTTAGAAGAACCCATCTTTTATCTCAACAAGGGGAAGGATACAGCAGATCATGGATGGCCCTAGGCAAATCTATGCCTATTTCAAGGAAGTTTAACAAATTAGTTCCCTTGGTATAAAAGGCTACAGAGATGATACTCTTTCAATAGTGAATCGTCTTTCTTGACCATTTCAAATTTTCATTTGTTATTACAAACAAATTATGCTTTTTTAGAGTGAAATGGTTGGTCTCAATCTTATACTACTGAATGACATATGCTGCAAAAGTTTCACATATTTCAAAAATGACTTGCTGAGGAAAAACACTCTTTGACATAAACCACAGCAAGATCTTTTTTGACCCACCTCCTAGAGTAATGGAAATAAAAACAAAAATAAACAAATGGGACCTAATGAAACTTCAAAGCTTTTGCACAGCAAAGGAAACCAAAAACAAGACGAAAAGACAACACGCAGAATGGGAGAAAATATTTGCAGATGAAACAATGGACACAGGATTAATCTCCAAAATATATAAACAGTTCATGGAGCACAATGTCAAAAAGACAAACAATTCCATCAGAAAATGGGTGGAAGACCTAAACAGACATTTCACCAAAGACAATGGCCAAGAGGCTCATGAAAAGATGCTCAACATCACTAATTATTAGAGAAATGTAAATCAAAACTACAATGAGTTATCATCTCACACCAGCCAGAATGGCCATCATCAAAAAATCTAGAAACGATAAATGGTGGAAAGGATGTGGTGAAAAAGGAACCCTCCTGCACTGTTGGTGGGAATGTAAATTGATACAACCACTATGGAGAACGGTATGGAGGTTCCTTAAAAAACTAAAAATAGAACTACCATATGACCCAACAATCCCACTACTGGGCATATACCTTGAGAAAACCACAATTCAAAAAGAGTCATGTACCACAATGTTCACTGCAGCACTATTTACAACAGCCAGGACATGGACCCAACCTAAGTGTCCATCGACAGATGAATGGATAAAGATGATGTGGCACATATATGCAATGAAATATTACTCACCAATAAAAAGAAACAAAATTGAGTTATTTGTAGTGAGGTGGATAGACCTAGAGTCTGTCATACAGAGTGAAGTAAGTCAGAAAGAGAAAAATACCCTATACTAACACATATATATGGAATCTTAAAAAAAAAAAAATGGTTCTGAAGAACCTAGGGGCAGGACAGGAATAAAGATGTAGACATAGAGAATGGACGAGGACACAGGGAGGGGGAAGGGTAAGCTGGGACGAAATGAGAGAGTGGCATGGACATATATACACTACCAAATGTAAAACAGATAGCTAGTGGGAAGCAGCCGCATAGCACAGGGAGATTGGCTCAGTGCTTTGCGACCACCTAGAGGGGTGGGATAGGGAGGGTGGGAGGGAGGCTCAAGGGGGAGGGGATATGGGAATATATGTATGCATATGGCTGATTCAGTTTGTTGTACAACAGAAACTAACACAGTATCGCGAAGCAATTCTACTCCAAGAAAGATCTATTTAAAAAAATGACCTGCTGGACAAGTTAATATTATCAAGAGAGAAGATTCAACTGGTTGCATCTTATCCTTTGTCAAATCATACTCTAACTCAAGGACAGAAAACTTGAGAATCTGCAGGGGTCAAGTAGGCAAGGTTAATTGCACACTAATTCTTAGGAACTACAGTGAACTGTTAAGTCTATGCCCCACCTAAAAACGTATAGAACTTCTGGTTATAGATGCCACTTAAGAAGGTGCAATTTTTTGTTATGAAGCCAGGAGTCCATATATTTACATGAAATAAGTTGTCAACCAATTCAATTGTTAAAAATCATTACAAGGCAACACCACATAGGAATAAGTGTGTGTGTGTGTAAGTACATACCTGTGGGTAAAAGCAGGGCTCAGTTGGTAGAGATGGTGTGTATTCATTTGTATACACATCTGTGTACATGTGTGTATATACAGGTTTATGAGTTTGTCTCTAGGGTGCATTCACCCATCAGGAGGCTAGATGGTCATTTTTACTCTAATCAATCAACCAAAAGGCAAAAAAAATTACTAATAACAAGGGAGGTGGGAAGATTAGTTATTTCAGAGGATTTCTCTCTCCCTACTCAGTCCTAAGTAGTTTCTCAGTAACATCAATAACTCAGTATTGCCCCACATTGTGGAAGTATCCATGGTAAGCTTACTGTTATCCCGACCAGTAATAAAAACTTCCACGTTCACAAGAGAAAACTGAGGATCAGGTCACAAAGCCTAGAAATAGAGAAGCCAAGGCTCAAACTCAAGCCTCCTGAACGCTCGCCCAGTGTCCTTTGGCTACTACGTAACTTATGTCTAGGACACTGCGGAAATTACCTGCCTTAAATTAACATAAATCTATGAGGGCTCTGTGTGCAATCTTTATTCTTGAAAAAGACTATTTTACCCTGCAGGTCCCCAAGTGGAAATCTGACAAATGTTGTGCTGAAAACAAGTTATGCTGTATTGTGTGTGCATTAATTTCTTGGCTAATATTTCAGTTCACTATGTTGTAAACCCCTTCAGAGTCATCATGATCTGGAAGTGCATGCTTTATTGCTTCTTAATATTTGAATTCCAATACCAAAGCCTGTCAATCTACCCAGACTCATAAGTTGGCTTAACCTGATTTTCTCTGCTTCATGACAACATCGTTTAGTATTCGCTAGGCTGTATTTGACATAAGGAATTCTCATATTACATTTAGTCAAATAGACTGAAAGCTGCTAAAATGCCCCCCTTTCCCCAAATTTGTATGGCATTGCATTTTTTTCCCCTTTTTCCTTTCGACTCTGGTGAGTCTGCTATCAAAGCAATTACTGAGTTTATCTACATTGGGAAGCTGTCAAATGCATAAAACTCAGCATGGCGTGAATTTCAGGTTCTAAAGAAAAGATTAAAAAGAGTTCCCTTTATTCTCCTGAGAACTCTCTCACAGAAGAAGCTCTTAGATCTGTAGGTAACTTGGCTATCTAGTGGCCTTATGTATATATGTGTGTGTGTGTGTGTGTGTGTTATCTGCAAATCAAAAAAAAAATAAATTTCACATTTCTCCCCACCCTGTCCAGTAACTTTCTGTGTCTCTCCTTTCTTACTTTATAACAGAAAGAAACATGCTGAAAGTCAAAAAGTCGTCCTCAAATCCTCGATTGCATGAATAAGGGAGAGGGAAATCTCAGTCAATCCTGTCTGTTCCAACTTCAGAATAGCTCTCAAGTTCACCCTTTTCTCCATCTCTAACTTTTTACTCCATGACCACCTCACTCTTCATTCTAGTTTGAGCCAAAAATTTCAATCTTCTAGATCTCAATGGTCCTTCTTGTTTATATTTTGTCACCTCCAATCCATTGGCCACAACACATTTGTGGCAGAAACTGCTGGTTGCCTTCCCAGTAAGCATTCTTGAGTACTAAAAGAAACTTGGTTTTCTTCTGGGTAGCAGTGTACTTAGCTTAAAAGGCTCTATTTCCTGATATCTCTTGCAGTTAGAAGTAGCTAATTATTTGGAAGTCAGTGAGCCAGCAGACAGCTATCATATGATCCCAGTGCCCTTCCCCCCACCCTGCCTCCCCACTGTGTGGAAGATGCAAGGGATGGTGGAGTTCCAGCAGCCATTTTGTATATGTGAAGATGCAAGCCAGGGCTAACGATAGCAGAGCAAAAAGACAGGGGCCTAGGTCCCTGATGATTTCATCAAGTTCCCGTGTCAGCCTCATACTGTGTTCTCTACATTTTTTTTCTATGTAATTAACCCTGATATGTTTGAACCACTGTCATTACAATTGAAAAAAAAAACTTCTTTCTTCAAGCATACAAAGTGATCACTTTAAAAAATAAATCAGACCCAGTTACTAAGCTTTGCAAATTGTTCAGATTCTCATCTTCTTGCCATGGCTTACACGGCTCTGTATGATTTCACACCAATCTCTAGCCAAACTCCTTCACACCACAGCTTTGGGGGCCTTTCAGTTTTTTGTTTTTTGGGGTTTTTTTATAACTTTCCCCTTTACACTCGCTGGCCTCAGTGCCTTGACAGTGCGGTTGGGTCCTTCCCCATTGTTCAGATATCGCCTCAATTAGCACTTCCTCAGAGGACCGCTCTCAGCTTTCTCCAGCTAAAAGCAGCTTCTCAATGTAGCTTTCATCTTGCTCCTGCCCATGATAGCATCTGTCCCAGTCCTTAATTGTCTCATTTAATCACTTTTTACGTTGTCTGTCTCCGTAGAAGAGAGGCCTTGCTTATTATGGAAGCACATAGCATTGATTTGACAGAATTGTCAAGATTCTAAGGGAATAAAGTTTCCACCACTCCTGTCTAAGAAACTTACCCCCAGCCCCACTGCTCTGGTCACATGTAAATCTGACTGCATAAAACCCTCATCTTAAACTCCTCCTGTGCTTATAAAATCAATTCCATCATCTAGTAAATACCTCCTTTTGGGATCTGGCCTTTTATCTAGCCTCCACTACCCACACTTCCTGAAATGTATCTTTTTTCTCTCTACTTTGAATGTGTAATTAAAATTCACTTAGCTGGATCCTACCTCCTTGAAAATTTCCCCAAGGCATCACCTCCTCCGGAAGACTTGTTGTAGTCCAACCCTCAAATCAGTGTTAGATGTCCCTTCCTACAGAGGTATGGAGACTGTTACATGAAGCACTGTGCTTTGGGAGCAAATGTTCTGGCTTTGGAGTCAGATAGTTTAGGTTCAAATCCCAGATCTACCACTGAGTGATTGTGTGGCCTTAGAAGAGTTCCAGTCCTCACCTATAAAACCTGAGATGACACCAGCCTGGGGCAGAACATATGACTGATATCACATAACACGTGTAGCACCATCAATGGTAACCACATTGATGTTACTACCTAACAACACAGAACATCCTGTATCTGCTACTTTCACTTTAATAGTGTAATAAATATCATGCATCTTCTTGATTTCCTTCCCACTAAATTGTGAGTTCAATAAAGAGAGGGATTTGTTCTGCCTCTTCCTGACCCATAGTGCTGAGCACCATAGCTTGCAAAAAGTAAGTGTTCAAGTGATAATTGAATCTACTATGATGGCGATGAATTCAACTTATTAAAACTTAATATTAAATTTTTAAATTGCACTTAATAGTATTAAGTGCAATTCTGTACCTGGCACTGTGCTCAAGGCACAACAGCTAGCAGATTGGTGCTCACCTTCACAGAATTATAGTCTATTATGAGAAGATAATCCAGTGAGTATTTGCAACTGTGAGAAATGTCATGAAGGGGAAAGCACAGGCAGCTATGGGGACATACACAAGAGGATTAAACCTTATATAGAGGAACAAAGATTCATCACCTTCTGCAGCTTAAGCCCACCCGCCACAAAGCCCCACACATGACAGGTATTAAACGGGTGTCTGTTAGTTTCTTTGTAAGAAGTGTCTAGTGTATGCTCTTCTGTTTAAGGTTTTTCCCTTCAAACGTCAGGTCTCCAAATATCCATCAGATTTCACAACGTTGATAGAGCTTGATGTTCACTAGATGATTAAATTCCCTCAGAAAAAGGAAAGAGTAAAATGTGCAAACAAATGCAAACGTCATTTAACTTGCTCTTATTTAGAAGGAAGCCCACTAACCTGCCAGGCCAGGAGGAGAAAAGCAAAGTTTTTAAAACGTAACAAAAAAATGAACACTGACCACAGGGTAGATGCTGGGAGGGTGGGAAAAAATACAGAGGCATCAGGGAAGAGAGAAGGAAGCACAGAAAAGTAACCAGAAGAAAGTGGAAATCCTGTCAGGGATAATATGCTAGGACAGTTTCATAACAAGTAGTTTTCATTACCAATCTATATAAACAAGGTTTAGAAACAAGCAATTATAAATAGCTGCTGAGGCATAGATTTTACATTTTGAAATTTTCTTCCAATCAAAGATTATGAAGTCACTCAACAAGCCCATCCATCTCAGCTTCATTCTCTGAGTGATGAACACAGACGTTAGAATTATACAGAATTGGCTTGAATTCTGGTTGTGATGTATAATGGCCATGTGACTTGCATAAAATAACTTCTGCTAACCATCATTTCCCCCTCTGGAAAACTGAGGTAATGTCTATTTCCTAAGGCTGAACCCAAACAGGAAAAAAAAAAATCATAGAAACCTATGCTGAGGGTTAAATTTCTTGTCAACGATGCAAAACAGTTTTCTCTGAAATTCAAGCTTTGTAAAGCACAGCAGACCTTGACTTTCCAGCGCCAACAAGGCAGTGCCAGGTGAAGCAATTACCAGGTTGATTGCAGGGGCTGGAAACTGCTGGAGTGAGTCACTGATTAAGAGATTGATTTGGATTTCTCTTTGAGCTGTGTTTGATTAGCTTGTCCATGAAAGTGAGCAATCCAGTCTCCATGGACACATTCCACTGGACACAGAATAGCTCTGTATCCCCAGCCCCAGCTGCCGTTCAGGAAAGACGCATGAGTTGGTATCATTAGCACATATTCATTTATTTTAATGGGGGTATTAAGACTGATTTATATGGTGGCTTTCAAGGCGAAAAATTATTCCAGAATTACACCTGTATATGAGCACTTAACATTATCTTGCCAATGGGCTTTTCAAAAGGATGAAGACCATTGTCCCCAGTTCAGGAAACTTCCATTTCACTGAGCCATCAAGTTGATTGGTCAGCCAAAAAAAAAAAAAAAAAAGGGAGCAGTAACACACAAGGAATCAGGTTCATCTCGTGTTTCTTTTTGGAAACAAAGCTCATGTTACTGCTAGAGAACTCAAAGTATAGCACAGAACAAAATAATACTTATTCACTTGAATTTCTAAGACTATCCTAAAGGTGGCTGTAATTCCTTTTAATAGAAATGCTCCTCTTTCTTTTATTGGTAATACTTTAAGGTACTGATATAATCGTTATCGATTTTGCTATCACGCATGATGACAGGATTAAGAGAGCTCAGTTCCCCATTTCTTTACAATACGTAGTAAAGTCAAGAAGAACAGCTTTGCAGATAATTTTTCTCTTTAAGCAATTTTCCCCTAAATATTAGGTCCTCCCCAAGTCCTGTTTGTTATTCTACCTCCCCTTCCCTAACTATTGTCCCTTTATCCTCATTGTTAATTGCTGGTGGTTCTATCAGCAAAGAACAATGGAGGGGAACATTACAAAAATTATGCCCACTAATATCAGGCTTACTCAGTTGAAAATATGGGGAAAATAACTTTCTACGAAGGACTTTGAAACATGAGTAGGAAGAGATTTTTCAGTGCCTGCACTGGTATTGATGTGAAGAGAGGTAAATATTTAGTGATTTAATACTTAGTGATTTATTTGTAAGCTATTCCTTTAATCTCTGACTTGCCTGTTAACCTTAAACTATGAAAATAAGATCTGACTCTGAACATTCACCAATGAATCCCCAGTTTTTTGTTCATTAGTATTCGTCACATAAGGTGCTCAATAAATCCATCAAAGTAATGAATAAGATGGAGGCTTAGTTTACCAGGACTATTCTTGCCTGTTCACTGTCAACCCTCCTTGTTAGGGAAGTGAAATTAACAGGCAACTATGGTCGTATTCATCTTTATTCAGACCTTCCCAGGCTCACAGGATGGACATATAGCCTCTCAAGTGCATCCTTGGACCTTGATGCAAGGATCCACCCATTACGCAAACTGACAATAAAATATTCATAATAATAAACAGGTTTTAAAAAGTAATTTTAGAATTTAAGAGCTGGAAGGGAAGAGAGTGCTAAAAATTACAGCACTATTCAAGTCGCTACTTATGTTCTGACCCAACAGGATAAAAATTTTACTTTCAGCCCAGGTATGGAATCCAAACCAAATACTAAAAATATATATACATTTACAAAGGCGCTCACATTTCAGTACAAGATTCTCTCCATATTACTATTTATTATCAAGGCAAGAATATCTCAAGAAGTGGGACATGTTTCCTAAGTGAAACCACCTTGAGCTTGCTTTGAAACTCTGGGAATATACCAGTGTTTGTATTACTAGCACCTCACCCTTCCAAAAATAAATGCAATCAAGCCTCCAGATACTTCTAAACATATTGCACTTTTACTTTCTACCTGAACACAAGACATCTCCCAGGTGTTTGTGATCTTTATGTATTAAAAATAAGGTTTAAGGTATATGTCCATCTATCTCCTGCATCTGATTTCACATCTTGTTAGTTTGAACGGAATTCATCTATTTTATCTTTCAGTCTAACACCATCAGTAATTTCACATGAGAATCAACTCTAATATGTTCATATCTCATAAAGAAAGATTAATGGTCCTGCCAAGAAGATCTATTCCTTTAGGTGTGCTTCTCCAGTGAATAAGAGCTCTGCAGATGCAAACCAAGAGCCTAGAACGATGTTTGATTTTCATAGATTTAACTGATCCTGTCATATTCTCAGGAACAATAGCTCTGTCAATCAGGAGAACATTAGCTTTAAATTGCTTATTTTGATATTGCTACCTATGGCTTCCCTTTATGCCAAACATCTAGGCTGATGAATTTATTATACTATAGCTGGTGGTTTCACCCATGCTACAAAATGAGCACAACTCAAGTAAGTAATCCCAGGGAAAAAACTATTACATCATGAAACTTACATCTCCCAACCACTATTTTAAACACTTAAGTCCTTTGGACTATCAAAACAATGGGACAATATTCATGATTTCTCTCCTATTTATAGAAAATTGGTCATTTCATTATTTCTAAGTATAAGAAAGAAACGGTGCCTATCCAAATAGATTGAGCAAAAAGGAACATTTTCAGTAAGACAGAGGCAACTGGCCATATCTAAATATAGTGTGGGGCATTGGGATAAAAACTAATTTCTGATCCCATCAATATGACTAATGTCCAGGTTCAAGCATCAACCTGGTTTTGATGAACTTTACAACATCAGTTCCCAGCACTCCAGAGACAAAGGGGATAAATCTATTGTTTAAAAAGAAAAAATTAGGGGCTTCCCTGGTGGCGCAGTGGTTGAGAGTCTGCCTGCCAATGCAGGGGACGCGGGTTCGAGCCCTGGTCTGGGAAGATCCCACATGCCGCAGAGCAGCTGGGCCCGTGTGCCACAAGTACTGAGCCTGCGCGTCTGGAGCCTGTGCTCCGCAACAAGAGAGGCCGCGACGGTGAGAGGCCCGCGCACCGCGATGAAGAGTGGCCCCCGCTTGCCACAACTAGAGAAAGCCCTCGCACAGAAACGAAGACCCAACAGAGCCATAAATAAATAAATAAATAATTTAAAAAAAAAAAAAAAAGAAAGAAAAAATTAGGGGAAGGTAAAAATCATGATTCTCATAGAGGTATAAAAATTAACATGGGTTAAAGATTTTACTCGACTCATGCGGTAACCAGCAGGTGTTATAAACTGTGCAAAGGAAAAGTCACAGATGCATACCTTTCTATAAAGAAATCTTGAAATAAAGTACAAAATGGAGGTACAACTAATTTTTTTTTGAATTTTATGTTTTTATACAGCAGGTTCTTATTAGTCATCCATTCTATACACATCAGTGTATACATGTCAATCCCAATCTCCCAATTCATCACACCACCACCCCCGCCCCACCACTTTCCCCCCTTGGTGTCCATACATTTGTTCTCTACATTGGTGTCTCTATTTCTGCCCTGCAAACTGGTTCATCTGTACCATTTTTCTAGGTTCCACATATATGCGTTAATATACAATATTTGTTTTTCTCTTTTTGACTTACTTCACTCTGTATGAGAGTCTCTAGATCCATCCACATCTCTACAAATGACTCAATTTCATTCCTTTTTATGGCTGAGTAATATTCCATTGTATATATGTACCACCTCATCTTTATCCATTCGTCTGTTGATGGGCATTTAGGTTGCTTCCATGACCTGGCTATTGTAAATAGTGCTGCAGTGAACATTGGGGTGCATGTGTCTTTTTGAATTATGGTTTTCTCTGGGTATATGCCCAGTAGTGGGATTGCTGGATCATATGGTAAATCTATCTTTAGTTTCTTAAGGGACCTCCATATTGTTCTCCATAGTGGCTGTATCAATTTACATTCTCACCAACAGTGCAAGAGGGTTCCCTTTTCTCCACACCCTCTCCAGCATTTGTTGTCTGTAGATTTTCTGATGATGACCATTCTAACTGGTGTGAGGTGATACCTCATTGTAGTTTTGATTTGCATTTCTCTAATAATTAGTGATGTTGAGCAGCTTTTCATGTGCTTCTTGGCCACCTGTATGTCTTCTTTGGAGAAATGTCTATTTAGGTCTTCTGCCCATTTTTGGATTGGGTTGTTTGTTTCTTTAATATTGAGCTGAATGAGCTGTTTATATATTTTGGAGATTAATCCTTTGTCCATTGATTCAATTGCAAATATTTTCTCCCATTCTGAAGGTTGTCTTTTCGTCTTGTTTATGGTTTCCTTTGCTGTGCAAAAGCTTTGAAGTTTCATTAGGTCCCATTTGTTTATTTTTGTTTCTATTTCCATTACTCTAGGAGGTGGAACAAAACATAGCTTGCTGTGATTTATGTCAAAGAGTGTTCTTCCTATGTTTTCCTCTAAGAGTTTTATAGTGTCCGGTCTCACATTTAGGTCTCAAATCCATTTTGAGTTTATTTTTGTGTATGGTGTTAGGGAGTGTTCTAAGATCTTTTTTTTTTTTTTTTTTTTTTTACATGTAGCTGTCCAGTTTTCCCAGCACCACTTATTGAAGAGACTGTCTTTTCTCCATTGTATATCCTTGCCTCCTTTGTCATAGACTGGTTGACCAGAGGCATGTGGGTTTATTGCTGGGCTTTTTTTCTTGTTCCATTGAGCTATATTTCTGTTTTTGTGCCAGTACCATATTGTCTTGATTACTGTAACTTTGTAGTATAGTCTGATGTCAGGGAGCCTGATTCCTCCAGCTCTGTTTTTCTTTCTCAAGAATTCTTTGGCTATTTGGGCTCTTTTGTGTTTCCATACAAATTATGAAATTTTTTGTTCTACTTCTGTGAAAAATGCCATTGGTAGTTTGATAGGGATTGCATTGAATCTGTAGATTGGTTTGGGTAGTATAGTCATTTTCACAATATTGATTCTTCCAATCCAAGAACATGGTATATCTCTCCATCTGCGTTTGTCATCTTTGATTTCTTTCATCAGTGTCTTATAGTTTTCTGCATACAGGTCTTTCTGCTCCCTAAGTGGTTAATTCTTAGGTATTTTATTCTGTTTGGTGCAGTGGTAAATGGGAGTGTTTCCTTAATTTCTCTTTCAGATTTTTCATCATTAGTGTATAGGAATGCAAGAGATTTCTGTGCATTAATTTTCTATCCTGCAACTTTACCAAATTCATTGATTAGCTCTAGTAGTTTTCTGGTGGCATCTTTAGGATTCTCTATGTATAGTATCATGTCATCTGCAAACAGTGACAGTTTTACTTCTTCTTTTCCACTCTGTATTCCTTTTATTTCTTTTTCTTCTCTGATTGCCTTGGCTAGGACTTCCAAAACTATGTTGAATAGTAGTGGTAAGAGTGGACATCCTTGTCTCGTTCCTGATCTTAGAGGAAATGCTTTCAGTTTTTCACCATTGAGAATGATGTTGCTGTGGGTTTGTCATATATGGCCTTTATTATGTTGAGGTAGGTTCCCTCTATGCCCACTTTCTGGAGAGTTTTTATCATAAATGGGTGTTGAATTTTGTCAAAGCTTTTGCTGCATCTATTGAGATGATCATATGGTTTTTCTTCTTCAATTTGTTAATATGGTGTATCACATTGATTGACTTGCATATATTGAAGAATCCTTGCATCCCTGGGATAAATCCCACTTGATCATGCTGTATGATCCTTTTAATGTGTTGTTGGATTCTGTTTGCTAGTATTTTGTTGAGGATTTTTGCATCTATATTCATCAGTGATATTGGTCTGTAATTTTCTTTTTTTGTAGTATCTTTGTCTGGTTTTGGTATCAGGGTGAGGGTGGACTCATAGAATGAGTTTGGGAGAGTTCCTTCCTCTGCAATTTTTTGGAAGAGTTTGAGAAGGATGGGTGTTAGCGTGTCTCTAAATGTTAGATAGAATTCACCTGTGAAGCCATCTGGTCCTGGATTTTTGTTTGTTGCAAGATTTTTAATCACAGTTTCAATTTCATTAGTTGAGATTTGTCTGTTCATATTTTCTATTTCTTCCTGGTTCAGTCTTGGAAGGTTATACCTTTCTAAGAATTTGTCCATTTCTTCCAGGTTGCCCATTTTATTGGCATAGAGTTGCTTGTAGTAGTCTCTTAGGGTGCTTTGTATTTCTGCGGTGTCTGTTGTAACTTATCCTTTTTCATTTCTAATTTTATTGATTTGAGTCCTCTCCCTCTTTTTCTTGATGAGTCTGACTAATGGTTTATCAATTTTGTTTATCTTCTCAAAGAACCAGCTTTTAGTTTTATTGATCTTTGTTATTGTTTTTTTGTTTCTATTTCATTTATTTCTGCTCTGATCTTTATGATTTCTTTCCTTGTGCTAACTTTGGGTTTTGTTTGTTCTTCTTTCTCTAGTTCCTTTAGGTGTAAAGTTACATTGTTTATTTGATATTTTTCTAGTTTCTTGAGGTAGGCTTGCATAGCTATAAACTTCCCTCTTAGAACTGCTTTCGCTGCATCCCATAGGTTTTGGATCGTCCTGTTTTCACTGTCATTTGTCTCTAGGTATTTTTTGATTTCCTCTTTGATTTCTTCAGTGATCTCTTGGTTATTTAGTAACGTATTGTGTAGCCTCCATGTGTTTGTGTTTTTTACATTTTTTTCCCTGTAACTGATTTCCAATCTCATAGTGTGTGGTCAGAAAAGATGCTTGATATGATTTCAATTTTCTTAAATTTCCTGAGACTTCATTAATAAATAAAATTATTTATTTTTATTTATTTTATTTTTGGTTGTGTTGGGTCTTCCTTGCTGCACGCAGGCTTTCTCTAGTTGCGGTGAGTGGGGGCTACTCTTTGTTGTGGTGCTTGGGCTTCTCGTTGCAGTGGTTTCTCTTGTTGCAGAGCTCAGGCTCTAGGCAGGCAGGCTTCAGTAGTTGTGGTTCACAGGTCCTAGAGTGCAGGCTCAGTAGTTGTGGCACATGGGCTTAGTTGCTCAGCAGCATGTGGAATCTTCCCAGACCAGGGATGGAATCCATGTCCCCTGCACTGGCAGGCAGATTCCTAACCACTGCGCCACCAGGGAAGTCTCGATACAACTAATTTTTGTTTGTTCCTCACAGAGAAGGAACAGGAAAGGAAGCCAAGTGAACCTCTTCCAGACCAGACAGAATGCACATGCCTACAAGGTATCTGCAGTTCACAGAATTTTTAAATAGTTCCCATAGAATCAGAATATAAGGCATAAGGGTGCACTACAGGTAATGCCTACTTTTCCACTGACACAAAGTATTAACTAGGAAGAGGGAATAAGCATACAATAAAGCTGCAAACATCCTCTCTGGGTAAAACAGGAAGCCTACTCAGCTCATACTTAGTCACTTGTATCCTGACTAGTTGTTACCTCTGTTCCACACACACCTCAGTTATTACTGTTCAAGCTAGAGCCTGACATTTTTCTACTTGTCCTGAAATAGAGAAAGATGTGGAACAGACTCTCCAGACACAAACCCCAGTGTAGGTGTTCAGAACAGATCTCCCCAAGTTGTACTACTTTGGCACGTGAAGTATTTTGAGCTAAAGGCAAGGGACACACTGTGGGCTCAAGACAAACAATGGCCCCTCCCTTAACTACCTAGAAGAATTTAAATTGGGGATCTTTCCCAGAAATAGAGGTAAAATTTATCTAAGTGGCCCCATCTATATGGCAGGGCAAACCTCTCATTACCAAACATCTGCTCTCCTTCTGCTGTGAATAACCCTCTTGTCCTTGGAAGCCCCAGGCCCCAATCTCATTCCTTAGCTTAGCATGGTATATAGTTGACTCTTGAGCAACACAGGTTTGAACTGTGTGGGTCCACTTATACAGGCATTTTTTCAGTAAACACATACTACAGTATGGCCTGACCCACAGCTGTTTGAATCCATGAATGTGGAACCATGAATACAGAGGGCCAACTGTAAAGTGACACACCAATTTTCAACTGTTTGGGGGTTGGTGCCCCAACTCCCACATTTTACAAGGGTCAACTGTGTATACTTCATCTTACCTTTCTGTAGCTGAACATTTCAAGTCTGGGGGGTCCTTGAACCTCTCATGTAAGTAGGGTTCCTGTGCATATGAAGTTAGATTTGATTTTCTCTTGTTCATCTGTCTCATGTCAATTTAATTCTTCAACCAGCCAGAAGAACTTAGAAGGGTAAAGTTTTCTTCCTCTCCAACCCAGGATTCTAACAGCTGTGCATGTATAGATGCCATTTAAATACTCAACTATTTCATGAGTCTGTATGAAGTGCCTGTACCAAGAGCCTCTCTTCTAAGGTTATGACATCTTCATGTTATAATATACAAATGAAGGCAGAGACCCTACTCTATCTCAGGAGACTTTATTGGCACAAAGAGAAGAAAACATCCAATCCCCAAGCCTTCTTCAAAGCAAGGGACATCCATGAGGAATACATGCACCATTCACTGCCCAACATGACTAAGTCTTTTTAAATTTCCTCCCAACTTCAGTTTCCTCCCACTGTCATCACAACCAATGACCTATAATGATCAGAATAATAGGTATCGTTTTTGCTTTCTGGGCTATTTGTGATATCCCATAACTTATACCATCTTTAATTCAGACTTGAGGGTGGGGGACACTGCCAGCCACTCTAGACATCCCAGTTTCTTGCCATATTTAAATCTGGCACTGTGTTTTAAAGAACCCAAGTTATGAATATATTATACAGCAGATAAAGGAAGCTAGATCTTAAAAATATACCAGATGAAGGAAATGAGATTTATATCAGACAGCCGTAAGAAGGCACGAATAAAGGGACAAAAAAAAAAAAGGTTAGCCAAGTATTCAAAAGCAATTTCCTAAGAAAACAAAGAGAACAATGAAAGACAATTAGTAAAAGATAAGCCATTCAGTCTATTCCTGACCAGAGGAAATAAGCTCCATTGCCTGGTTCCAAGAAAAAAAGGATGAGGGAGAAGATGTACAAAACTCTCCTTTATTGAAATTCACTTCTATTCTAATACTGGGTCTCTGTAGTAGTAATATTATAATAATGCAAGGATTTAATAGTAACCAAATGAGCCCAAAATCAAAAGAACAGTTTTGAATAGTTAAAAGATAAACCGAAGCATACACTAAAAAACAAAACAAAACAAAAACTTAAGAGTTTATTTTAGCAAAAATCGACTCAAATCAGGCAACACTAAACCAGAAGTGGTTACGAGTGCTCCACCAACAGGAGCTCAAGGAGAAACTTCTACAGAGTAGAGGAGGAAGCAAGATAAGGAAATTGTCGATGTGCTGTAGCCTAAAGCCTACTTGGCTGTTTGTGATCCGTGGTCCACAGGTTTCGATTTCATAACCTTGATCCATTTACAGGCTTATTTACTGCTTATATAGGTCTCCGGGGCAGTAGAGCCTCCTTAGTCTGATTGCCTCCCTGTTTTATTTAGCAGATCCAAGACAAAACTGTTATGAGCAAAGATTGTTTTTTTCCCGTGGCTTTCTCCATGTTCTTGTTTGACTTCACGTTGCCACCTGACTGCTAATCTGGTCACCCTCTGCTCTAGGCTAATGGTTCTCAACTGGCTTCATCTTGTTCCCCAGGGGACATTTGGCAATCTTACTTTTTTTTTTTTTTTTTAACTAAGTTTTCTCTGCTTATAAAGGGAAAGGAGTCAGCTGCCCCCTCTTCTCCTCTTTAAAGAGTCTCCTAGAAGACATAGTGGGACTGAGACATTTCTTTAATACTCAGATTGTGGACAAATCTCTCCAGGGAGTAGAAAACCTCCATCTACAGTGCAGAGATGTCTCCAAAGCCACAGGCCCATTACCCCTTGAAAGGTAAAAATTAACAGAGTTAACATAGAAGCCCATGTCAGGATGTAACTGTCATTCAGGGAGAATCTAAATGCCTTTTGGGGATATAAGACATTTCCTTATTCTTTCAGAGGAGGACAATTAACTGAGCAGATACTTTAATTCCCAGGAGAACTTTCTATTTGTGTTGCTATATAAATAATGTGACTTTTTTTTTTTACTTTGTTGTCTCTTATGGGTTATCTGTATACATGTAGAGTTGTACTAATTCAATAGTCAACTTCCTTCCTTTCCATATTGATGTGGAAAGGCCTGTGGAGGACATTCATTTCCCCCACCCTGAAGCCATTTTTATTATCACAGCAGTGTGAGGGTGGGATATGGTTACTAGTGGCTATCGAGTGGGTAAAAGCTAGGGACTCTTCTAAACATTATACAACGCATAGCTCTCAACAACAGAGAATAACCTGGCCAAAAATATCAATAGTGCCAAGGTTGAGAGTTCCTTCTCTAGCCCAGTGGCCTTCAAAGTAGGCTACTGGATTGACACACCCAATTTCTATTCATATTTTGTACCAGCTGCTGATGGTATCCCACCCGCATTTCCCTTAATCTAGCTGGCGCTCCCGTCCTCCAGCTGCTGCAGATGGCTGCTAATGGCCCCTACCCGCACTACCGTCCAGAGGATTGCCCTTGACTTACAGGAACCGTCTTGCCAAGAGCATGCCTTGGAGGCTGTACCCTTCCTGGAGGAGGCCGTCACAATCAAACACTGATGTTGGGTTTAACACTCCAGACTCCCTTACCTTTGGGTTATACAACCACTGTGGTACAGTTTATACTCCAGAGCTCCAGTGAGATCAGGCTGAGGCTAGATTTCTCCTGAAATTAGGTCCCTGACAACCTTCCCTGTTCGCAATCCTGTTTCCCTCGCTCCCTTATGGGTGTATTTCAGAGCACCCCTTCAGTAAATTGCTTGCCAAGAATTCCCATCTTCGGGGCTTCCCTGGTGGCGCAGTGGTTGAGAATCTGCCTGCCAATGCAGGGGACACGGGTTCCCAGACCGGGGAAGATCCCACATGCCGTGGAGCAACTAGGCCCGTGAGCCACAACTACTGAGCCTGCGCGTCTGGAGCCTGTGCTCCTCAACAAGAGAGGCCGCAATAGTGAGAGGCCCGTGCAGCGTGATGAAGAGTGGCCCCCACTTGCCACAACTAGAGAAAGCCTTCGCACAGAAACGAAGACCCAACACAGCCAAAAATAAATATATTAATTAATTAATTTAAAAAAAAAAGAATTCCCATCTTCGGCTCTGCTTCTAGGGAACCCAACATAAGACCTAGATACATCATTAATCTAAATTAAGAAATTGAGTTTTTCTGACAGTCAGGACTTGGATGGACACTCGCACAATCATTCTGTCCTTTATGTCAGCAGTTGCAAGTCACACGTGGCATCAGGCAACCTGAGCAAAGGCGGGGGTTCTGTGACAGGAGTTTACAAGGATGAACTGACTCATTTTTTGCTCTCCGTGTATTACAAAATATCATACTTCAACTGTGCCAGGTTAAACAGATTTACAGATTAATTTAGCTATAGCTAGATAAAGTAAACTTTAAAGAATTAACAAGTGGCATTAAGAAAACACAGATGAAGATAGGAAGAATGATGCAAGTATGAACGAACACCAAGAAAACGGCAGAACAGCCACTCCTATTGAGCTGCTTTATCTGCCACATGATGATGTAGAAGCAGTGAAGATCCAGTCAATTCTGCTAAGAAATCAGTAAAATATACTGAAATCATTAAGGATTTTTTGAAATAAGGATTTATACTCATAACTAAATATGTAACCAATAACCATAACCAATAACTAACATCAAATATCACCCTAAGTGTACATGTCGTAACTTGAGATATTAGATAACTAAGGTATACAGCATTCTTAAGCAAAACGTTAAAATGCCCATGCGAGAGGGTGAAAAATCCCCCCTCCAAAAAAAGACATTCATGTCCTAATTCAGAGAGCCTATAAACATTACCTTACATGTAAGGAGCTTCTTTGCAAATGTGACTAAATTAAGGATTTTAAGATGAGAAACTTATCCTGCATTATCAGGGTGGACCCTGAATTTAATCACGTGTATATTTGTCACAGGGGCGCAGAGGGAGACACGTCAGACACAGAGGAGAAGGCAAGATAAAGATGGAGCAGAGAGAGATTGAAGATGTTAGCTTTGAAAACTGGAGAGATGTTGCCACAAGCCAAAGAATGCTGGCAGCCACCAGAAGTTGGAAGAGACAAGGAGTGCATTCTCCCCAAGAGCCTCTGGAGGGAATATGGCTGACACCACAGTTCCAGCCCATTGAAATTGATTTTGGAATTCTGAACTCCATAACTGTGGGAAAATATATTTGTTTTAAGTCACTCTTATAATTGTTACAGCAGCCACAGGAAACTAACATAGTGAATTTCATCTAATTTTCTTTGGGCTCTATGTAGGTTTAATAACTCACATGATATTAGTAATATTTTACATATGACCTATAAACATTTTTCTCCTCAAAAAAAATTAAAAAAAAAAAAAAAAAACACCCTGAAAATCACTCCTCCGCAGAAGGGGAAATTACTTGAGATAGTTTTTGTTTTCATTGCTGCCTATAAAGTGTTTTACAACAATTTATGCAAGCATTAAATACCAGTTTAAGCAAACATTTTAAAATGTTAACTATCGTTTCACATGCAAATCCAAATTTCCAGGTTCTCTTTAAAAATGGGAAGATCAGGCAACCCAGGACCTACATTCCTACAGGGCAACACCTGGCTGAGGACGAGTATCAGCTGCCCCTTCAGGGATACATGGTCTCGGTTACCACCCAGCCAGCTCATCACCCCTACCTTCCTAGTCCTTGGATGGTGAAAGTTGTCAGCTTCTGACCTTTCCCAATATCCTTGCCCCATCATTTTCGTATTTCTTAGCTCACGTTCTGTACTTTGTCCTCTGATCATCAGCTAGTCCATTGGGGTGGGGGCAAAGAATTTGATGCCACGAGTTTTAGTAGACAAATGATTAATACAGTAATGCCACAGATTTATAAATAAAACACTCTGTATACGCTAATATGTATAAAATAGATAACTAGTAAGAAGCTGCTGTATAAAAAAAATAAAAGTCAAAAAAAATCTTTATCTACCTATCTTACTCAGGAAGAACTCATAAGATGATAAGGCTAATATTAATCATAAATAAAGGAGGATTATGAAAGAAGGCTTTCAGTCACAGTGTTGAACTTTTGCCTCTTTATTTTTCCATTAAAGACAACATTCAGAAAACTTCCAGGAAGAAACAACTTCTGAGCAATTGTTTCCTAAGTGAAGCTATTTTATCGTTGATTTTCTCCCTCTCCTGACCAGTTTTATTGAGAAATAACTGATATATATCACTATATATGTTTAAGGCATATAGCATGATGGTCTGATTTATTCAATATATATATTGTAAAATAATTACAATAGATTCAGCTAACATCCATTTTCCCATATAGATAAAATAAAAAGAAAAGAAAGAAAAAAAGGAAAAAAATTAAATAAATAAATAAATAAATAACAAACACTGCATGATCCTAATCAAGTCTTACCCACATTCTGGGGATGATTTCTGGGAAACATGACCCTTTGGAAAGATTACTTGACTGGGAGTCACAAGACCAGGGCTCCGGGGCTTCCCTGGTGGCACAGTGGTTAAGAATCTGCCTGCCAATGCAGAGGACATGGGTTCGAGCCCTGGTCTGGGAAGATCCCACATGCCGCAGAGCAACTAAGCCTGTGTGCCACAACTACTGAGCCTGCAGCCACAACTGCTGAAGCCCATGTGCCTAGAGCCCGTGCTCCGCAACAAGAGAAGCCACTGCAATGAGAAGCCCACCCACCACAATGAAGAGCAGCCCCCGCTCGCCGCAACTAGAGAAAGCCTGCGTGCAGCAACGAAGACCCAATGCACCCAAAAATAAAATAAAGTAAATTAAAATAAATTTATTAAAAAAAAAAAAAGACCAAGTCTCCAGGCCCGAATATGTCCCTAATTCACGTGAGACTCTGGGCAGGTATCAGCCACAGTCTCAGTTTTGTTTCCACATTTTCTAAAACAAAGCAAGGTTTTGGAGAGGGGCAGAAAAGATGATGACTACATTAGTATTCTAAAGATCCACGTGGTCCCACATCTGTACCTGTGGGGCTGAGGTCAGGGAGGAAGAGCAAGTCCACGGACAGAGTTGCAGACCCCATGCCCACATCCACGTGAGCAGAACAGTTGTTACTCTTGACATGATCTGCAAACTCCTGTGTGATCTCCCTCCCAACTGAACAGCCACATTACAAATCCCTCTCCTCTTTGTTTTCTGTTCTCTAGTCTTCTGTGCTTTCTTCCACTTCCACCAGTGCTTCTGCTTATTCTAAGCCCTTGTCCTCAGCAGATCTCTATCCTTCTTAAAATTGAAACTGAGCAGGACTCTCTCGAGTCCTCCTGGGCACAGAAGCCTTTCCATGTCCCCCTTTCTTATTTGCAGGATAAAGGCTTCAGACTCCTAGTCCTTCCAGAATACCAAAGAGCAGATTCAAACAGTTGCTAACTAGGGAAGTAAGGGAATACAGAAACCAAGGAAGAGTAAAGAAGAAACAATAGTGCAGCTATTAAGGCAAGATCCTGGTTCCACTTCAAGGGATATACAGAACAGTATCTGAGTTCTCCTGCAAGAACCAAGACCCCCATCCAGATGGAGATGGAAACTTCAGGCTGAGCACAAGATTCCTGGAGCACCACCCTGTTACCTCACCACCAACCAATCAGGAGAAAGTCACACACCCTGCAGCCCTCGCCCCAAATTTTGCCTATAAAAACTTCTCCCAAACCATTGAGGAGTTTGGGGTTTTTTTTTTTTAGCATAAGCCACCCATTCTCCTTGCTAGGCCCTGCAATAAACCTTTCTCTGCTCTAAACTCTGACATTTCAGTTTGTTTGACCTCACTGTGTGCCAGGCACATGAATATTTGTTTGTTAACAAAACCTTAGAATAAACTTCCCACTCTTAGGATGATGTTCAGTCTCCTTGCCAGGGCCTACAATCCTTATATGATCTGGTATCTTCTTACTTCTCAATTCATCATGCACTGCTTTCCTTCTTTTTTTTTTAAAACTCTATTCCATACTGTTCTAATTTCTATTTTACAAACATGACACAGCACTTCAACCAGCCTCAACCAACTTCTGTCCTGCTTGTGCGTGCAACTCTTCTTACTCCTTCTTCATCTAGCCAAGAACTACTCATCCTTTATATGCCCATGCTAATGCCTCTTCTTTGGGGAAGCCTCCTTACCATTTAGGAATTTTACAGCTGCAAGCAAGAGCACACTGTAATTTAAATGGTTTAAACAAAAATAAATATATTTCCTCACGTAAAAAATCCATCTAGGGATAGAGTCCCAGGATTAACTCAGGTGTTCAGTCATCTCATCAGGTCCCTAGGTTCTCCCCACCTGTCTGTTCTCTCCTCAGGTTCCTAAGATAGCTATAGCAGTCCCAGGTATCACAGTGAGACCCTTAGCTTCCAGAGAAGGGGGAGGTCCTTCCCTCCATGTCTATCTTTATGAGGATGTACAACATTTCCCAGAAGCATCTCCAAAGCTTCTCAGCTCCAACTGGCCAGCACTGGCTACATGTCTTTTTTCCTAACTGCAAAGCAAGTGGGGAAACAAAGTATATTTATAGCTTCTAGGATGAGAGGCAGACATTGCTAGGAAGAAATTATATACATGCAAGATAGGGATCTCCTACTGCAAATACTTCCTAATCTTTTTAATACTTAACAGTAATAATCACAAAATTATTGTTAACTGTTTGATACTTATAGATTCATATAAGAAACAGACAGTTATCTTCAAAACAGGCCGAGTCTTACTCACAGCTGTATACATTTGCTTCTTTTTGACGTTTCATGACCAGTAACTCCAATTCCAAAGGTCTCCAGTGGTTCCCAAAATTCTAATACACCATAACATACCCTACCCACAATTTATTGATATGACATCCACATTTTGAAAGTCTTATTTTACATAGATTCACTTCACCATGGACAGAGTATCAGTGAATACTTGCCAGTAATAAGGTATTACTGGAGTTAGAGCACCATGGGTTCAAGCACAGTCATGGCCATGAACTTGCAGTATGACCTTAGGCAACTACTTAACCTGGTGGAGAGTCATTTTTCTCAAATGAAATATGGTAACAATGATGGTCACATCTATTGATGATTCAGTGAGAGTGTGGGAAAATCTCTCAGCAAAAAGCATGGTCATACTTATCTCAAAAAATGGTTATTAACATTATAATAATTACTACTACTATTATTATAGAAAGATACTTGCTTCGTTTTTTCCTTATGATGGCGTTCAGGGAAGGCTGCCCCCAAATATGTCACTTTGGTATACTGATTATTTTCAATTAAAGTTACTTAAACAACTGATATAAGAAGGACACGCTGACCCTCCTTAGTCCCCCTGAAAGCAAGAAATAAATCTCCCACGTCAAAGGTGCCCTCTTTGTATTAGGAGGTAAAAGGACATCCTTATCACCAGAGAAGGCTGTAGAAACAAACCTCATTACTTCTTTACCACTTTATTTTCTAATTCACTACCCTCAGCCCAAACCCCTTTGTCTTGTCAATTCTTTACAAATTTATTGTTTCCCCCCCCCCCAAACATTATAAAAAGCTGCCTCCTTTGTTCATTTATTTCAGTCTCTTATTTCTGTGAGCTCCCATATGAATTATTCTTTTTTTTCTTCCTGTTAACCTGCCTTGTGTCCACTTAATTACAACAACAGCCAAAAGAACCAAGAGGAGTGGGGGAGATTTTTCCCCTCTCTGAAATTTACCTGTATCTTCATCACAGGGTTCTCCAGCAAAAAGGAAACAGAAAGCCCTCAGTTCCCTCCTCTGATATTAGAGAGGTTTATGAGAACAATGGGAGTGCATAAGAACTATCAGACCCAGGATAAAATAGAATTCTTCATCAGCCTAAGCTTAGGAGAGGTCAAAGTCTAAAGGCTCCTGTGAATCTGCACAATGCAGCCTGATTCTGTTTTCTGCTTAGGTATTAGGTCTCCCCAGAGGGGAAAAAATAAAAAAGAACCTCTTTAACACCTTCCAACTGAAAATACTGTGAATCTATTCAAAAAAAGCATCTGGCTTTCTTCCCAGCACATTTATCACCATTGTTATTCTTTCCCTAGCCACTTTGGAAAGTCAATTCAATATGACAGAATCCATGGTATTGTTTTTTTAACTTTTTTTTTAAACAGTGTTATTCTGAGAAAATGTAAATATCTGGAGAGAGCAGGTGCACATGGTCACTTGAGGGGGGGGAAGAGGATGACACATTATGGCTTCAGAATTTCCGTCACACCTCTCAGAATCACATTTTCACCTGTCACTGAGCCCTGCTTTCAGAGCACTCTGTGGCCGCTGGATCCCCCACTGTGACTTCAGCCGCCCCTGTAAAAGCCATCTTTCCATGTTGAAAAGTGCTACCAGCCCTGGGCAAACACAAGCAAGAATAACTGAGTAAACAAAGCCAGGTGCAACTTGAATGCGAGTTTAAAAAAAGAACACCTTTCAAGGGGAAAGAATAAAGATCTAGTTTTTTAACAGTCAAGTAAGTTACTGCTTAACATCCTAATCAGCAATGAACATTGGATTTAAGATGGGGGCTTAAATCTTAAATTTAAGATTTGAGAGGGGGGGCTCGAAGGAATTAATACATTTGCATTTTGTAATATTACTGAATTTCTCACTTAAAACAAAACCTGACCAAATATGTAGTCTGGGTTTGGTGGTTCTTCCAGGAAACTGGGTGAATACTTGTCATTTATAGTTGGGATGACAGACAGAAATAATTGGGGATGACAGAAATACTTGAACTCAATGATTTGACAAGTCAAAACATCAACTAACCATGTCTATATACCAAAAATTTATGTAGGGGACAAATATAGAACTGTTTAAATTTAGGGACAACACTTAATTGAATGAAAACAACTGAAAAAATTGACTAGGAATAGAGACTTCATATAAAACTCCGAGAGTCTGAGTGATTGATGGAAACAGTTGTCATTCATATCACAATAGTTTAACACTTGTCCTCACAGAGGAAGTTTAAATGTCTACATGAATGTATTTCCCATGCTACCTATATACCACTTGATGTGAGCTCATTATATGTAGAAGAGTTCTTTGTGTTTATTCACATCCAGGGTTTTGTTTAACTTTTTCAACAGTAGCTAAAATGGAGAATGTCTTTTATAGTGTCAGATATCACTACTGGCTTAAACTTGGAACTGGATTTATTATTTGCACTCAGCTTGAAATTCTAATCATCTAAACCTCAAAGTAGGCAATATATCAGTCATTTAACTTGACATTTATGTGAACATAAAACTGTAACAATTTCATGGATCTTTTATGTCCTCCAAATCAGAGTCCAAAATAATACTCAGGGTCAAAAGTGATTGTCAACCAGATTTTTTTCTCTCTTCCAAAACAAAATGTGTCATTGGGTATATTTTGAAGAAATACTTAAACCATGGAAGTATGGAGCCTCAAGAAGCAAATGTATTATGGAGGGCAAAAGCAAAACAAAACAAAACAACAAAACATATGGAAGCATAAAAAGAACTACTATTTGAGTTGTTTACTCTCTTGGAAAGTTGTAGCATAGATGAAATATTCAGTGCATCATTGTCTGAGAATAATAAAACCAAAAGACATTCTTCTGTTGAGTTAAATAAAAAGCAAACGAACAAAAAATCCCTTCCCATTATTAAAGAAGGGAATAGATCTTTCTGTACTATCAACATCAATTTACCCCAAATACTGCCCACCCAGGCAATAATAAATAGAGAGATAGGGAGGGGAGAGAGAGAGATGAAAGAACAATTAAGAGAGAACATAGATTGAGGATTCTAGCACATACTTGATAGAAGTTTTAAAGAAACAAAAAAGGAAAGATGGAAAAGCAAAATTTGAATAAAAGTAGCTGAAATGTTTCCAAAATGAAAGAAAAATCACATTGTATATTACAACAGAACTGCTAGTGCCAAGGATAAATACAGTATGTCCACATATAGACATATTATCATCATCAGAAAGAAAAAACCAGAAAGCTCAAATTACAACTATCTTCAAAGGAAGGGCAACTAAACTGAAAGCTGACTTTAGTCAGCAACAAAACATGTCCATTCTGGGCAGTGCTAAAAAAACACAAATAACAAACAAACGAAACAACAATGAAAAACTCATCAACCAAGAAATGTTATACAACCAATCATTCAAAATCCATTACACAACTGTTTACAGGCATATGACAGCTAAGATGATTTACCCAAACCAAAACAACTACTAAGGGAAGAAAATCATGTGAACTCAAATAAGAAGGCATGGAGGTTACCAAAATACAGTGAGCACAAATCTTAATTTAAAATACAGGTAAATTTTTAGATGTCTATAGAAAAAACTGTATAGTCTGTTTTAATTAAACTTTTATTTTGAAATAATTGTGGATTACTACACAGTTCTAAAATGACCAGTTCAGGAGGGAATACTCAGGATGGCGGGCTCTTGTTCACATTAAAATATTGAGGGCTGACTGGTAAATGTGGAGGACATGCTACAGTGATTAGGAAAATAAAATTGGTATTTTTATTTGATTATAATACAGACTGATTTATGCAAGAATCATTAATGGGGGATATTATGCTGAGAATCAGGATTTTTTTTTTTTTTTTTAAATAAAGAGCCTGAATTCATCATTTGACATTGAACTAGTGATAGGTTGTAAGCCTCATCCCTCTCTTTTCCCTCTCTGGTCCCCATCTGAGAAAATGGATAAGAAGGCCAAGGTGCTCCCTTCTTTGACACAGGCAGGAGTTTCAAATCAATCAAGCCCCTGCCCTATAAGAACTCTCATCCAGGAGGTAGCCCCTAAGCTCAATAAAATGCCAGTCTCCTTTCCCTACTCTCTCTCAAGGCATGTTTGGACCTGTTTGGGAAGCCTGCCCTCCTGCTGCCTACCAAAGAAGAAAAAATAAAATATCTTTATTTATTTGAGTAATATATCTTTTCATACCCTCTTAATATGTGTGTGGCATCATCAATTCCAACACCCAAACCAAATTTTGCATGGGGTCCATCCCATTTATTCAGGATTGAATCCTGAATTCAACATTATTCTTGTTTAGACTCCCTCTTGCTAGAGAACCGGAATCAAAACTAACTGCTGAACAATCATCGACAGGAAGACACTGGAACTCACCAAAAAAGATACCCCACATCCAAAGACAAAGGAGAAACCACAGTGAGATGGTAGGAGGGGCACGATCACAATAAAATCAAATTCCATAACTGCTGGGTGGGTGACTCACAAACTGGAGAACACTTATACAACAGAAGTCCACCCACTGGAGTGAAGGTTCTGAGCCCCACATCAGGCTTCCCAACCTGGGGGTCCGGCAATGGGAGGAGGAATTCCTAGAGAATCAGACTTTGAAGCCTAGTGGGATTTGATTGCAAGACTTTGACAGGACTGGGGGAAACAGAGACTCCACACTTGGAGGGCACACACAAAGTACTGTGTGCATCAGAACCCAGGGGAAGGAGCAGTGACCCCATAGGAGACTGAACCAGACCAACTTGCTAGTGTTGGAGGGTCTTCTGCAGAGGTGGGGGGTGACTGTGTCTCACCGTGAGGAAAAGGACACTGGCAGCAGAAGTTCTGGGAAGTACTCCTTGGTGTGAGCCCTCCCACAGTCTGCCATTAGCCCCACCAAAGAGCCCAGGTAGGCTCCAGTGTTGGGTTGCCTCAGGCCAAACAACTAACAGGGAGGGAACTGAGCCCCACTCATTAGCAGACAAGCTGATTAAAGTTTTACTGAGCTCTGCCCACCAGAGCAACACCCAGCTTTACCCACCACAAGTCCCTCCCATCAGAAAACTTACACAAGCCTCTTAGATAGCCTCATCCACCAGAGGGCAGACAGCAGAAGCAAGAAGAACTACAATCCTGCAGCCTGTGGGAAAAAAACCACACTCACAGAAAGACAGACAGGATGAAAAGGCAGAGGGCTATGTACCAGATGAAGGAACAAGATAAAACCAAAGAAAAACAACTAAATGAAGTGGAGATAGGCAACCTTCCAGAAAAAGAATTCAGAATAATGATAGTGAAGACGATCCAGGACCTTGGAATAAGAATGGAGGCAAAGATTGAGAAGATGCAAGAAATGTTTAATAAAGACCTAGAAGAATTAAAGAACAACCACCTAGAAGAATTAAAGAACAAACAGAGATGAACAATACAATAACTGAAATGAAAAATACACTAGAAGGAATCAATAGCAGAATAACTGAGGCCGAAGAACAGATAAGTGACCTGGAAGACAGAATGGTGGAATTCACTGCCACAGAACAGAAGAAAAAAGAATGAAAAGAAATGAAGACAGCCTAAGGGACAACTGGGACAATATTAAACGCAACAACATTCGCATTATAGGAGTCCCAGAAGGAGAAGAGAGAGAGAAAGGATCCGAGGAAATATTTGAAGATGTCAGAGTAGAAAACTTCCCTAATTTGGGAAAGGAAATAGCCACCCAAGTCCAGGAAGTGCAGAGAGTCCCAGGCAGGATAAAGCCAAGGAGAAACACGCCAAGAAACATAGTAATCAAATTGACAAAAATCAAAAACACAGAAAAATTATTAAAAGCAACAAGGGAAAAACAACAAATAACATACAAGGGAACTCCCATAAGGTTAACAGCTCATTTCTCAGCAGAAACTCTACAACTAGAAAGGAGTGGCATGATATATTTAAAGTGATGAACCAAGATTACTCTACCCAGCAAGGATATAATTCAGATTCAACAGAAAAATCAAAAGCTTTACAGACAAGCAAAAGCTAAGAGAAATCAGCGCCACCAAACCAGCTCTACAACAAATGCTAAAGGAACTTCTCTAAGTGGGAAACACAAGAGATGAAAAGGACCTACCAAAACAAACCAAAAACAATTAAGAAAATGGTAATAGGAACATACATATGGATAATTACCTTAAATGTAAATGGATTAAATGCTCCAACCAAAAGACACAGGCTTGCTGAATGGATACAAAAACAAGACCCTTATATATGCTGTCTACAAGTGACCCACTTTGGACCTCGGGACACATACAGACTGAAAGTGAGAGGATGGAAAAAGATATTCCATGCAAATGGAAATCAAAAGTAAGCTGGAGTAGTAATACTCATATCAGATAAAACAGACTTTAAAATAAAGAATGTTACAGGAGACAAGGAAGGACATACATAATGATCAAGGGATCAATCCAAGAAGATGTAATAATTATAAATATATATGCACCCAACATAGGAGCACCTCAATACATAAGGCAAATGCTAACAGCTATAAAAGAGGAAACTGACAGTAACAATAATAGTGGGGAACTATAACACCTCACTTACACCAAAGGACAGATCATCCAAACAGATAATTAATAAGGAAACACAAACTTTAAATGGCACAATACACCAGATAGATTTAAATGAAATTTATAGTACATTCCATCCAAAAACAGCAAATTACACCTTCTTCTCAAGTGCACACAGAACATTCTCCAGGATCGATTACAACTTGGGTCACAAATCAAACCACAGTAAACGTAAGAAAATTGATATTATATCAAGCATCCTTTCTGACCACAACGTTATGAGATTAGAAATCAGTTACAGGGAAAAAAATGTAAAAAACACAAACACATGGAGGCTAAAAAATACATTACTAAATAACCAAGAGATCACTGAAGAAATCAAAGAGGAAATCAAAAAATACCTAGAGACAAATGACAATGAAAACACTACAATCCAAAACCTATAGGATGCAGCAAAAGCAGTTCTAAGAGGAAGTTTACAGCAATGCAAACCTACCTCAAGAAACAAGAAAAATTTCAAATAAACAATCTAACCTTACATCTAAAGGAACTAGAGAAAGAAGAATAAACAAAACCCAAAATTGGTAGAAGGAAAGAAATCATAAACATCAGAGAAGAAATAAATGAAATAGAAACAAAGAAAACAGTAGCAAAGATCAATAAAAGTAAAAGCTGGTTCGTTGAGAAGATAAACAAAATTGATAAACCATTAGCAAGACTCATCAAGAAAAAGAGGGAGAGGACTCACATCAATAAAATCAGAAATGAAAAAAGAGAAGTTACAACAGACAGCACAGAAATACAAAGCATCCTAAGAGACTACTACAAGCAACTCTATGCCAATAAAATGGACAACCTGGAAGAAATGGACAAATTCTTAGAAAGGTATAACCTTCCAAGACTGAACCAGGAAGAAATAGAATATATGAACAGACCAATCACAAGTAATGAAATTGAAACTCTGAATAAAAATCTTGCAACAAACAAAAGCCCAGGACCAGATGGCTTCACAGGTGAATTCTATCAAACATTTAGAGAAGAGCTAACACCCATCCTTCTCAGGCTTTTCCAAAAAATTGCAGAGGAAGGAACACTCCCAAACTCATTCTATGAGGCCACCCTCACCCTGATACCAAAACCAGACAAAGATACTACAAAAAAAGAAAATTACAGACCAATATCACTGATGAATATAGATGCAAAAATCCTCAACAAAATACTAGCAAACAGAATCCAACAGCACATTAAAAGGATCATACACCATGATCAAGTGGGATTTATCCCAGGGATGCAAGGATTCTTCAATATACGTAAATCAGACAATGTGATGCACCATATTAACAAACTGAAGAAGAAAAACTATACGATCATCTCAATAGATGCAGAAAAAGCTTTCAACAAAATTCAACACCCATTTATGATAAAATCTCTCCAGAAAGTGGGTATAGAGGGAACCTACCTCAACATAATAAAGGCCATATACAACAAACCCACAGCAAACATCATTCTCAATGGTGAAAAACTGAAAGCATTTCCTCTAAGATCAGGAATGAGACAAGGGTGTCCACTCACACCACTGTTATTCAACATAGTTTTGGAAGTCCTAGCCATGGCAATCAGAGAAGAAATAAAAGGAATACAAATTGGAAAAGAAGAAGTAAAACTGTCACTGTTTTCAGATGACATGATACTATACACAGAGAATCCTAAAGATGCCACCAGAAAACTACTAGAGCTAATCAATGAATTTGGTAAAGTTGCAGGATAGAAAATTAATGCACAGAAATCTCTTGCATTCCTATACACTAATGATGAAAAATCTGAAAGAGAAATTAAGGAAACACTCCCATTTACCATTGCAACAAAAAGAATAAAATACCTAGGAATAAACCTACCTAGGGAGACAAAAGACCTGTATGCAGAAAACTATAAGACACTGATGAAAGAAATTAAAGATGATACAAACAGATGGAGAGGTATACCATGTTCTTGGATGGAAGAATCAACATTGTGAAAATGACTATACTACCCAAAGCAATCTACAAGTTCAGTGCAATCCCTATCAAATTACCAATAGCATTTTTTACAGAACTAGAACAAATCATCTTAAAATTTGTATGGAGACAGAAAAGACCCCGAATAGCCAAAGCAATCTTGAGGAAAAAAAAAACAGAGCTGGAGGAATCAGACTCCCTGACTTCAGACTATACTACAAACTTACAGTAATCAAGACAATATGGTACTGGCACAAAAACAGAAATATAGATCAATGGAACAGGATAGAAAGCCCAGAGATAAACCCACACACCTATGGTCAACTAGTCTATGGACAAAGGAGGCAAGGATATACAATGGAGAAAAGACAGCCTCTTCAAGAAGTGGTGCTGGGAAAACTGGACAACTACATGTAAAAGAATGAAATTACAACACTCCCTAACACCATACACAAAAATAAACTCAAAATGGATTCGAGACCTAAATATAAGACTGGACACTAAAACTCTTAGAGGAAAATATAGGAAGAACACTCTTTGATATAAATTACAACAAGGTCTTTTTTGATCCACCTCCTAGAGTAATGGAAATAAAAACAAAAATAAACAAATGGGACCTAATGAAACTTCAAAGCTTTTGCACAGCAAAGGAAACCATAAACCAGACAAAAAGAAAACCCTCATAATGGGAGAAAATATTTGCAAATTAATCAACGGACAAAGGATTAATCTCCAAAATATATATAACAGCTCATTCAGCTCAATATTAAAAAAACAACCCAATCCAAAAATGGGCAGAAGATCTAAATACACATTTCTCCAAAGAAGACATACAGATGGCCAAGAAGCACATGAAAAGATGCTCAACATCACTAATTATTAGAGAAATGCAAATCAAAACTACAATGAGGTATCACCTCACACCAGTTAGAATGGGCATCATCAGAAAATCTACAAACAACAAACGCTGGAGAGGGTGTGGAGAAAAGGGAACCCTCTTGCACTGCTGGTGGGAATGTAAATTGATACAGCCACTATGGAGAACAGTATGGAAGTTCCTTAAAAACTAAAAATAGAATTACCATATGACCCAGCAATCCCACTACTGGGCATATACCCAGAGAAAACCATAATTCAAAGACACATGCACCCCATTGTTCATTGCAGCACTATTTACAATAGCCAGGTCATGGAAGCAATCTAAATGCCCATCGACAGACGAATGGATAAAGATGAGGTGGCACATATATACAATGAAATATTACTCAGCCATAAAAAGGAACGAAATTGGGTCATTTGTTGAGACGTGGATGGACCTAGAGACTGTCATACAGAGTGAAGTAAGTCAAAAAGAGAAAAACAAATATCGTATATTAACGCATATATGTGGAACCTAGAAAAATGGTACAGATGAACCGGTTTGCAGGGCAGAAATAGAGATACAGATGTACAGAACAAATGTATGGACACCACAGGGGGAAAGTGGTGGGGCGGGGGTGGTGGTGTGATGAATTGGGAGATTGAGATTGACATATATACCCTAATATGCATAAAATAGATAACTAATAATAACCTGCTGTATAAAAAAATAAAATTCAAAAATTCAAAAAAAAAGATTATTCTTGTTTATTCATTTTCAAGTAACTAGTTGTAAGGGAAAAAGTATACACAGTGGAGACATAAGACAACACTTTAACTGGGTGATCAAAGTTGACATCACTAATGAGGAGCAGATACACCTAGTGTGATACCCTGAGAATGACAGGCCACGTATGTAGTATTCCAAATTGGAAGGCATAATTTAAAACCAACCCTGAGGAAACAACAGATAAATCCAAAATGAGAACATCTCATTAAAAAGGAGAGGGGGTGTAGATTTTATTCTTCAAATACTTCAATGTCATAAAAAACCAAGAAAGGCTATAGAAACATACCAAATTAAAGAACACATGACAACTAAATACAGCACCTAACTCTAGACTAGATTCTATATTAAAGGGGAAAAAAGCTATAAAACACATGGGGTCAACTGACAAAAATGGAATATGGATAATATATTTAAGTATTATATTAATGTTATATTTACTGAAGTTGACAACTGCTATTTAAGAAAATACCCCTAGTCTTAGGAAATATATACTTAAGTATTCAGCTTAAAGGGCCATGATTAACTTATCCTCAAACAGTTCAGGAAAAAACTGTGTATACACATACACAGACAGTATGCACATTAATGATAAAACATAAAATGAGTAAAATATTAACAATCTATGAATCTAGGTAAGGTGTATATAGATATTTTTACTATTATAACATTTTTCTGGAAGTATTATTTTGAAATTAAAAGTTGAAACCTCTTGCATGTCCTTGGATATTCATAGTCTTGAAAAATAGAAGAAAAACTTCAGTGATAGATTTTTAATCTACTTTTATTGTAATAAATTAATGCTTTACATCATTTTGAAAAGAAAATTTGATAATACACTTGGACATACATAGTCCTGTACCCAATAAGAAATAAATATACATGTTTCAAAACTCATGTAACATATAGATAGCCTGCCTAGATATTTTGTCACAAAGGACCACTGACAACAATTTATTAGATTAGAAATCAACAAAAAGAAGAGTCTTAAAGATCTGGAAGCTTAAAATAATTCATGTGATAACAAAGAAAATCAATTTGGAAATATTCTTATGAGAATTGGATATTCTTATAACTGAATGACAATCAAAATATCATGTTTCAACTGGTATGAACTAAAATGGTACTTAGAAGTAGAATTATAGCCATACTGAATTTATTTTTTTTAAACTTTAAATAAGCATCCACTTACAAAAGCTGAAACAGAACATAATAAACCAAATGAAATATGCAAGAATAAAGAAGTAAACATTAAAGCACAAATTATTCTAATAGAAAACATGATGTGATAAAAAGGGTAAATAAAGTCAAAAACATTATCTTATAAACTAGACAAGCTTCAGCTAAGCTTATTGGAGGGAAAATAAATACTGAGAAAGAGGAAAGACATAACTGGAGATAGGACAGAATTTCTATCTGTTGTCTGAATGAAAAAGATAAATACAAAAACACATAAAATGGCTGGTTTTCTACAACAAATACTAATTATCAAAACCACCCAAAACAGTAGAAAACAAATTAGTTATCAAATATTTCACCTCAATATTTTTTTAAATCTACCATCAATGACACTAACCAGCAAGGAGCAGATAGTTCTTTTATTATGTAATAGATTCAGAAAATAGGAGAAAAAAAAAGAAAACTTCCAATTATTATGAGGCTGGTATAGTTTGACACCAAACCAAAGAAGTTTTTAGAAAAGAAAATTAGACCATTTCCTTTGTGTACATGAATGTAAAAAGATTGGGGGTGGGGTGTGCTGGGATCTAAATACATTATTCATGAATGTTCTAATCCAGTATAGATAAGTCACATAGTCCTAACTGTTGAGACACCAGACTCTCCCACTAGGTTGTTAGCATTTCAATAACAAGCACTATGAATTTTCCATTTGGACACCATGACAGAAGAGCTCTTAAATAGGCATGAGCATAGAATCAACTATGGAGGATTTTTTGCGATGGTTATTTTATTATTTTCATTTAGAACTGCAAATTTTATCCCCAAAGAAATTGATGAGGTATATGTAGACTGAGGGCGGGTATGGGCATGCTTTTTCAAAAACAAAACAAATTCTACAGACGATTCCAATGTCCAGCTCTAATTAATAACTACCATGCTTGAACATAATACAAGGTCCACACATAAAAGATGTTCAATAAATGCTTGTTAAATAGAACTTGGTTTGAGATAGCTATCCTGTCCCTGATTTTTCTCCTGGCTTCACACAGCCCTCTTCAGAGTGTGGTCTTTCCTACCTATGTTAAGTTTTAGTTTCTTTAGCCCAAATGTGCCTTTGCTTATACTGCACTGAACACTCAGGGCTCACTCTTTCTGCTTCTCTACCTTACCAAAACCTGTAAACCATGTCAAACCCATTGGATTCCTGGAACATAGATGCCCCTGGGAAAACCAGGACCCAGAGATGACAGAAACCCTCAGCATGAAGAATCCATATTCAACGACCACATGGCTTAGGCAAAAGTAACCAGACAGGTTCAGCTGACATCTGCCTGATGAGATTTGCTGTCTCGGTGGCTATAGTATTAAAGGGCTTCATGGCCAGCCTCCTGGGATTCAAGATTTGAGCATTAGACTCTTCCTACCAACAGGGGCAAAATAAGCTGAAAAAAACGTAAGAACTGAAGTTTATTAACTAGTATTTCTTTCTATACAGTATCTTTGATCAGGTTTAGAAGCAAATTCTCTATCATGGCTAAGCAAATGATTGGGAACAAGGAACATTCTCATTGGAGGTTCAAAGTCTGATGTCTTTTCAGGACAGGACTACTTGGATGTATCCATCTCTCCCAGTTTCTTTCCTGCCCCCACACATTCAAATCTCCTGCATCAGCTTGCTGATGCTGGGAATCCCTTTGAGGGGAGGTAGAAAGAGAAGGGAGAGGGCCAAGGGGCCTCCTGCAGGACGGCACATCCCATGAAATGAAGGTGCCAAGCAGAACCATATTGACACAGTGACAAAGTCAACCACGGTGGGGAAGTCCAGTCCTTGTACATACTATGATGGCTGTTATAGATCCATACTTCATCTGATCCTAGACATGTCAAGATGGGGCATGAAGGAGGGAAAGAAGGGGCAGGAAGAAGTTTCTTGATTCACTCAACGAAAGAGGAAAGAACTGTCCAACGAGTTTATTGGAATAAACTTAGGAGACCCAAGCAGCATTGCTTTGGGGACCACTTAATGGTGAAATTCCAAGGGCAGAGGGGCCTTCCACTCACTTGACCACACACCACTGTGCAGCCATGGCACCAGGGAGGCTCCAGCACATTGGCGAATGTACCCCTTGCAGCTTGGTGCTCGGCAGGGTGGACACACCCGTGAGCACCCATGCATACCTTCCTGGGGATTTGAGAAAACCCACTGCATAGTTGGGAAGGAGGAAAAGACAGAGGTGTGGCTAAGATGGATGTTCCCAGAGGGCAGATCACTTAGGGGAAATTTCAATTAATTTGTCAATTAAAAGTTAGTGTGACCTCATTTATTCTCACAGGCTGATGATCAAAGAGCAAAGTTACTTAGATTATCAAGTACCTTTACTAATGACAGATTGAAATGGGAAAGAAGATACTAATTGCTTGGTAGAACACTGAGGATACTACAGAGGAAGGTAGAGATACAATTCCTTAATTATTTCAACCAACAGATACTGCCACTGTGCAAAGAACAGTATTCAAAGAACAAGCTGCCCAGTAGCTTTTTAATGAAGAGTCCACATGTTCTACTCCAACTGTGTCTACCCAGGAGTACAAGAAAATTTGGGGGGAAAGTTTCAGGTGGGCCTGCTGCTAGGACAGAAGCATGTTTCTTTTATGGAAATATTATCTTCCAGTCACTTTGGAAGTGATCTCATAGTTAGAATAGGTGACATTATTCTAAGTCCCTCTCCAAAGTTGACGTCCTTTATGGCTGAGTCCATGCCATGGTTTCTTCTGATCTTCCTTCTCTTAACTATTTATTATACTTATATTCATCTCACAGACTGCAGTCAGTTGATATTTTTCTGTTTATAATTACTGAAGCCCATCAACAAGCATTAGCGGATGACCTCCAACAGAGCCACACATGCTCCCCGATACCCAGCTGTGTAAGTAGTCAATATAGAGTCTCCTCTCAAGTTGCTGACGATTGATTTTTGGGAGAACAGACGTGTGCACGTGAGACGATCGGCAAACAGGCTGAAATGGCTTATAATTAGATTTTGTACTGGGGGACTCAGTCTATTAGTGAGATAGATCAGAAAAGACACATCAATGTGCTTTGAGTCACTAAGAAAGTTTTAGAGGAGGCTAAATGTGTATTGGCACTTGAAAGGTGGGTAAGAGCTGTAAGGAGGTAAGAGAGAAGAAGGAATTAAAAAATAGTTTTGGGGCTTCCCTGGTGGCACAGTGGTTAAGAATCTGCCTGCCAATGCAGGGGACATGGGTTCGAGCCCTGGTCTGGGAAGATCCCACATGCCACGGAGCAACTAAGCCTGTGCACCACAACTACTGAGCATGTGCTCTAGAGCCCACGAGCCACAACTACTGAGCCCACGTGCTGCAACTACTGAAGCCCGTGCACCTAGAGCACGTGCTCCACAACAAGAGAAGCCACTGCAATGAGAAGCCCAAGCATTGCAACAAAGAGTAGCCCCCGCTCGCTGCAACTAGAGAAAGCCTCTGCACAGCAACAAAGACCCAACACAGCCAAAAATAAATAAATAAAATAAATAAATTAAAAAAAAAAGTTTTGGCAACCCATTATCTGAACATTTCTCCTATGTTTGAGGAGTTCCCTGCTGTGTAAGATAGAATTGGCCAATACAGAAGCTGAAGATACCACATGATCTTATTTCCAATTAGCCCCTTCAGTTTAGGCATGGACACATGACCTGCGTTTGCCATATCAAATGTTCCTGTCTCAGGCTCTTAATCAGAAGCTGGATGCTGAAGAAAGTAAGGATCATTTGCCAAGTGACCAGCTGCAGAGGATGTTCTCTAGACCAATTTGAGACAATTTGGGGCATTGTT
This sequence comes from Balaenoptera musculus, assembly GCF_009873245.2. Lineage (NCBI taxonomy): Eukaryota > Metazoa > Chordata > Mammalia > Artiodactyla > Balaenopteridae > Balaenoptera > Balaenoptera musculus. The sequence goes on from NC_045787.1 coordinate 128,284,539, forward strand.
TATAGCTTCATGGCCTCAAAGCTTGGCTTTCTGGCTCTCCTGAATATTCTTATAGCTACTATACATTCTTTTCATAAATGCATCATGCTCTATTGAAACTAACCAGAGGTGGTTTCTATTGTATTCTACTAACAACCCTGAATGAAGTAGGAATGTTGCACACATAAGAACACTAGACATAAGACAGAGACAAATTAGCACAAGGAGGCAAAAACCTGGCTTGGGGGATAATGGAAAAGGGAGCGTGATCTTTTCTCGAATCTACTTGACAAGTCCACGCAGGCTGATCAAATTAACCACTGAATACCAGACACTTTAAAAAGAGGATGCCAGGGAGACAAAAGACCTGTATGCAGAAAACTATAAGACACTGATGAAAGAAATTAAAGATGATACCAACAGATGGACAGATATACCATGTTCTTGGATTGGAAGAATCAATATTGTGAAAATGACTCTACTATGCAATCCCTATCAAATTACCAATAGCATTTTTTACTGAACTAGAACAAATCATCTTAAAATTTGTATGGAGACACAAAAGACACCGAATAGCCAAAGCAGTCTTGAGGGAAAAAAACAGAGCTGGAGGAATCAGACTCCCTGACTTCAGACTATACTACAAAGCTACAGTAATCAAGACAATATGGTACTGGCACAAAAACAGAAACATAGATCAGTGGAACAGGATAGAAAGCCCAGAGATAAACCCACACACCTATGGTCAACTAATCTATGGACAAAGGAGGCAAGGATATACAATGGAGAAAAGACAGCCTCTTCAAGAAGTGGTGCTGGGAAAACTGGACAGCTACATGTAAAACAATGAAATTTGAATACTCCCTAACACCATACACAAAAATAAACTCAAAATGGATTCAAGACCTAAATGTAAGACCGGACACTATAAAACTCTTAGAGGAAAACATAGGAAGAACACTCTTGGACATAAATCACAGGCAAGATCTTTTTATATCCACCTCCTAGAGTAATGGAAATAAAAACAAAAATAAACAAATGGGACCTAATGAAACTTCAAAGCTTTTGCACAGCAAAGGAAACCATAAACAAGACGAAAATACAACCCTCAGAATGGGAGAAAATATTTGCAAATGAATCAACGGACAAAGGATTAATCTCCAAAATATATAAACACCTCATGCAGCTCAATATTAAAGAAACAAACAACCCAATCCAAAAATGGACAGAAGACCTAAATAGACATTTCTCCAAAGAAGACATACAGATGGCCAAGAAGCACATGAAAAGCTGCTCAACATCACTCATTATTAGAGAAATGCAAATCAAAACTACAATGAGGTGTCACCTCACACCAGTTAGAATGGGCATCATCAGAAAATCTACAAACAACAAATGCTGGAGAGGGTGTGGAGAAAAGGGAACCCTCTTGCACTGTTTGTGGGAATGTAAATTGATACAGCCACTATGGAGAACAGTATGGAGGTTCCTTAAAAAACTAAAAATAGATTTACCATATGATCCAGCGATCCCACTACTGGGCGTATACCCAGAGAAAACCATAATTCAAAAAGACACATGCACCCCAATGTTCACTGCAGCACTATTTACAATAGCCAGGTCATGGAAGCAACCTAAATGCCCATCAACAGACGAATGGATAAAGATGAGGTGGTACATATATACAATGGAATATTACTCAGCCATAAAAAGGAACGAAATTGAGTCATTTGTTGAGATGTGGATGGATCTAGAGACTGTCATACAGAGTGAAGTAAGTCAGAAAGAGAAAAACAAGTATCGTATATTAATGCATATATGTGGAACCTAGAAAGATGGTACAGATGAGGCGGTTTGAAGGGCAGAGGTTGAGACACACATGTAGAGAACAGACATACGGACACCAAGGGGGGAAAACTGCGGTGGGGTGGGGATGGTGGTGTGCTGAATTGGGTGATTGGGATTGACATGTATACACTGATGTGTATAAAATTGATGACCAATAAGAACCTGCAGTATAAAAAAACAAACAAAACAACTAATACTAAAAAAAAAAAAAAAAAAAAGAGGATGCCAGTTTGGACAAAGAAGTTACACCAATCTCTCATTCTTCTTCTCCCAAGTTGATCCCAATACATGATCATCTCATGATATGATCGTTCTCTCTAGTTGGACTGGCTAGCAGAGGATATAATATCAATGACTTCTTCCACTTGGATCTTAATATCCCTTCTCTGGGTCCCATCAAGACAACTCTCTGGAGAGAAGATGAGGGTGATGAGTCTAAAAATATGCTACATAAACAACCTGCAAAATAATCCACTGGGGAACTTGCTTAAAAATGCAGATTCCCTGGCCAGTCCTCCCAAGACTTTTTTCAATAGATTACTGTGGAAGGCCCTGGGACCTGCATCTTAATAAGCCACCTGAGCTGTCCTTGAACACTTTCACATTAGGGAACCAGTGACCTATGGGCTCAAAGTGAGTTTTAACAAATCATACAAAAGTGCTACTTCATCTCCAGGCAGGGGCTAGATCTTATACAGAGTTTTTCTTCAAGTCCTATCCAGCAGAAACAGGTTCTGCTTCTCTGTGGTTTGTTTCCCCATTGATCAATGCATCAGAATTGGGATTTCTTTATTCTTATAATCGCACAGAAGCTGGATATAATTATTGCTTTACCCTCTTCATTTTAATTAGGGAATCCAAAATTAACGTAAATATAGAGACATTATGTCTTGGCAAAGACGTGTTAGAAATATTTTGTAATGGTCAGCAACTACTGAAGCAGTTTAAACCAGAATGTATCCATCATGACCCTTGTGTTTATCCTTTCCAAATATGCTAAGGACTTAATCTTTAACAAGTTTCCCATTCATATGGATCAAAGATATGGGAAGAATAAGTCTCCGAAGATAAAAAGGAACCAGGTGTATGGAAAGATTTAAACTAAAGATCATCAGAAAAGGGAGTTTTTGTGGGTGTAACCAGTATAGTGACAATTAAGCTGTCACCTTCCTATCAGGTTTCTTAATCACAGTAGTATGGATTCTCAAGAGCCTTGCGTTTACTTTCTGGAATAGGAGGTTGTATTTGTTTGCTTTGGTTGCTGTAACAAATTACCATAACCTGGATAACTTAAAGCAACAGAAATTTATTCTTCCACAGTCTTGGAGGCAGAATTCTGAAATCATGGTGCCAGCATCTCCATACTCCCTCTGGAGGCTCTAGGGGAGAACCCACTCTTTGCCTCTTCCAGCCTCTGGTAACTGTTGGCATTCTTGACTTATGACCACATCATACCAATCCCTTCCCCTTTGGTCATATTATCTCCTTTACTCCGTTGGTCAAATCTCCCTCTGCTTCACTCTTATAAGAACACTTACTGTTTTTTAGTGTCCACCTAGATAATCCAGGATAAGATTCTTCTCTCAAAATCCTTAACTTAAACACATATTTTGGCATATAAGGTAATATTTACTCTTATCATATAAATAACATTCACAGGTTCCAATTAGGACATGGACATATCTTTTGAGGGCACCATTCAGGGGACTTTAGATTTAGGGGGAGACTATATCCCTTGAAATGCAAAATTACCTGTGTATGTGTTTTTCTGGAGAGAAAATGCATGGTTCCAACTAGATTCCCAAAATGTTCTTGTTTCAAAAAATAATTTTTTAAATTACTTTTTTAGTAAAAGAGGGAGTTGAACAATACTTGGAGAATATGTAGTCCAACTTCCTCAATTGCCCATATGAGATTTATTGAAAATTTTCTTTGTATTTTTCCCTCACTTCCTTCTCTCTCCCCATGAGAACCTGGGCTACTCCGAGACAGCTTGTATGGAATCCACCATTAGCTCCCAAACTAATTAAAAGGAGAATTTGCCTGTCACTGTGCTGCTTCATTCATGTCACTGCTTATCTCTGAGCTTCAGATACTGTCATCTTCAAAGACGTGTAACAGTCCTGGACAAAATAATTTTCTAAGGTCTTTCCTGATATCTCCTAAGACCAGGAGATCATTACAAAATGATACCTATTCCTCAGCCCACCATGACTACTTCATGACTTTTACTGGATAAATTATCATGCCTCCAGATTTCCTTCAATCACTCCCTCCCCATCTAGTTCCCACCCAGAGGAAAAATTAAACAATTTTATTTCATTTATTCTAAGAAACTAGGATGAGATTTCTCTCAACAACTAACAGCTATGAAACCCTTCTACCTTTTGGTAAGGGGGTTTTCCTAGGCAGGATGATTATAAGAGCTCAATAGAGAAAGAAGATAGGATAAACCTATAGACAAAAAATGGAAAGATCAGTGTTCTTCAAATTCATAACATCAGGTGGTTCCTCCCGATTCCTTTCTCATTTCAAGGTACCTCTCTTCATTTCAGTGTCCCCAGCTTTGCCTGCCACACATTTTTTTTTCTATTTCCACTTTAGATTATTAAGTTTAATTCATATCTTACTACAAATCCACCTATTGTTTCTAAAGATGAACTTCTATGTAAAGCATGCATATATGCCATACTTGTGCAACTCGATTATTTAATTACCATAACTCACTTCTACTGAAATTTATATCCTAGTGTACAGCTTAATGTGCTAATTTTGCTGTAATACCAATTAAAGGTGACTACTAAAACTTGAAAAATGTCCATGAATCAACCCAACACATTTTGCATACCTGTGGTATTCATTCCATCTTTGGGAAATACTGCCTTCATTAATTCATTTACTTATTCAGTGTGTGCCTACTGTGTTCCATAATCTAAGGGTTTCAAATCCCAGTGGTATGTCTCTTAATATCCCTAAGGAATAAAAAGGTTTGACCCTGACTTAATCATGCAAAAGAGGAGAGTAGACTTTAGGGTGATTAGAGACACATCTGCTATCACATAGGTCTGTATATCCCATTTCTTGGGAAAACTATTATAGAAAACGTAAAGATTCCAGGAAATCAACACATGACTCATAGATTCCTTGTCAGTTGTTCAGTTTTTCCCCATTTAATGATGCCCTACCTATCAGTTTTGTAATTCAGCCAGACTCTGTACTGTGATTCGGGCAGTCTCAGAAAGCCTAAGTCTCTAGACTGTTTGCACACTTGCCAAGAGAGAGGTTGTGCCATGACAAATGGAACACGTTTTATTGAAGGAACCAGAGGTGAAGAATGGAGAAAGAGCAACTTTCCACACTGGGATTGAGAATTAAAGCAACAGACCATGTAGATGAGAAGCTCTTGGGTTCTTACAGAAGATAAGACTAGAGACAGGCTTGATCATGGCAAGCTGTCAGTGGCCTACGTGTGTACAGACCAAGCACCTGGAAAAGAACCCAGAGCTGAAAGAGGAGTCACCAGGAGGTTCTGTCACAGGCTCTAATATTATTGGACTTGGAACCTTCTCTTCTGCTCTTCCAGACTCATGGCTTTAACTATATAATTAAGAAATCTCATAAGTGAGTCTTGATATATCATTGTTATCAAAAGTGTAGGCTCTAGGGTCAAATATACTTGGGTTCAAATGTTGGCTCCATCACTTTCGTATTATGTTGCCTCGAACAAATAATTTTAAGCTCCCATAATTTTAAGCCTCAGTTGCCTCAAGCACAAAATGTATGATTGGGAGAATTAAAGGAGGCAATGCATGAACACATGGCCCAGATCTGCTACCCAGCAAATGCTCAGGAACTGTAGCCAGAATTAACACCACTCTATTAATCAGCCCAAGTCAGAATCAAACCTGAATAACGGAGAGACTCTGGGTGACTTGGAGCAATAAAAAGTGGAAATGGAGTGGATACTTGTAGATAAAACTCAACTTTGAGTTGTAATTAGGCATTTCCCATGGACCAACTGTCAAACATATCTGAGAACAGTCATCACAATCTCTGGAGCAGCTTTTAATAATAGGAGTCCCTGGGCCACACCTTAGGAGGGAAGAAGATCTCATGCAGTAGGTCTGTAACCGAGCAGGACCCTATGGGGTCTTCCCAGGATAGACACCCTCCCACACCTCACTGCCCCATGTCCTCCACCTGCCTTTTGTCTGTAGAAAAACTTTAGTCAAAGAATAATTTAATCAGAAGTGAGAAAATGCAGATAGAAAGGGAAACAGTCAAGTAAGACAAAATAATAATAGTCTAGCCATTAAACAAACTCAAGGACCTTATCTACTCCTCAAGGGCTATAGATAATATCCTGAGCCGTGTACTTTGAGCTGTTTAAAATGCAGATACTGAAACCCCCACCAGGTGGAAGAAGTTAACTGTATGCTGACCACAAGCACGCAGACCTCAGAGGGGTTGAAGCTAGAAGGTTCATGATGCTGACTCCCAATTACCTCACCACCAACCAATCAGAAGAATGTCCACAAGCTGATCACACACACCACAACCCCGCCCCCCACCCCGTCACCCTATATTTAAAAACCTTTCACTGAAAGCCTCCGGGGATTTTGGGTCTTTTGAGCACTAGCTACCTGGATTCCTTGCACCCTGCAATAAACGTTGCACCTTCCTTCACCACAACCTGGTTTCAGTAGATCAGCTTTACTGCATTCAGGTGAGTGGTCCCAAGTTTGGTTCGGTAACAGGTCTAAATGGAATCACCGGGACTTTATTTTTGAGCATTTAAGGAAATTAGGGATAAGCACAAAGAACATTAAAAAAATACTTCTGAGTGTACCATCTAGAGATGAAACAATTTTCATATACTTCAAGGATGTGTGTTTTTTGAAAAGGAATTACAACCTCACAGATGAAGTCTCCTTCACCCTCCTGTTTGCTCAATATGCCATTCTAATGGGCACCAAAGGTGGACCAGCTCCCTGTTGAAGGCAGGTCTTCTTGCGTAATCACACCTGGTCTCCCAATTATACCTCTCCCTTTGCCTCAACAAAAAGCCATTTACATCACAGCCCAAATCACACTCTACCTTCAGGTTTAGAGATTTGGAAGCAACATGCTTCGTGGCCATAGACCCTTTTCCCTACTTACTAATTCTCCACAAGGGTCCACACACTTCAACATGGTTTCCTCTCCCAGTCCCACATGCCAGGAAGCTGATTCCTGGCAATGGATTCATCAGAGAGGAGCCAGTCCTCGGAGCACTGCTCTCCTACAAACGGTCTGAAGCGTTCAGATCGGCTTTTCAGTAGTTCAACTGCACCTCTCTCACTTAGAGTTAAAGCAATTCCTCCCCGGAGAACCCCTGACAAAGATGTAAAATCGGAAGAACACATCAATGAATCGGACCCAGTGACACACCAGAAAGTCAGAATAGATCAAATCTCCTTTCTGTCAGTCTGCAGGCTTAATTACAGCACCTCCTCTGCTCATTACCCATCTTTCTTTGCAGACTGTGTAAGCAGAGAGACCACGGAACACTTAACAAATGCAGAGGTTACGGGGCTCCGAGAGATACACCCTTGGGACTCTGAAGTATGTTTTAAGCAATAGTGAACAGAAAATCAGCCTGTAGAGTTACTTGGATGAAAGTCACCACATAAACGCAACTCATTATCATTATCATTAAGCAGCTGTTCGGGCGAGATGAGCAAAGCTCTGCCTCCCCATCCTCTCCTTCCCATAGTGAAGAAAAGGACTGAATTGGTCCCTGTCCATTGATAGCAGAAAATGCGGCACAGGAGGAAATATTGACATTTGATTTTTGAGCCCAGGGTCCTTAATAGACACCGTGCCTTGTTCTCCTTTTACGAATGCTTTGAAATTCTTAGGCCAGGTTCTGACCCAAGTCCTTGCCCCCCTGAGCAAACAATACGCGCTTTACATCTAACAATCAGAAGTGACTCACCCTAGCGTTGGCACTGAAGGTGGAAGCACATTGTGGGTACCAAGGGAGAAGCTGGATGGATGAGCACGCTTCAAGGCCCACGGAGAGGACTGGCTAGAAGAGGGTGAGCAAAACAGCAGAAGCCAGCCCCTGGGTTCAGTTAAGTAGAGCCACGGTAATGCTGATGGGCAACACCTGGCTAAAGGAGGTTAGGTCTCACGATGTCACCGTGGAGATGCCTAACGCCTCTAATGAGGGGCACATGGTTACAGTTTGACTACCATGTACTGAAACCAGCAGCTCCAAGAAATGTGGGGTAGAGCAGAGGTTTGTAAATTAGCATGCATTAGAATCACCTGGCGAAGTTGTGCAGTACAGATTTCTGGGTCTAGAGTTTCTGATTCAGGAGACCTAGATCTGGGTCTAAGAATTTGCTTTTCTTGTAAGACTGCAGGTGATACTGATGCTGCAAACCCAAGGAAGACACTGCTGGAGGGTAAGAAGCCAGAGCTGAAAAATGAGAAAGGATTGGACCTGTACCCCTGGCGCACTTAGTAACCTCAAGTCCGTCCCTTCCCCTTTCTGGCCTCAGCTGAGACATCTGAATGAGATCATGCTTCTCAGAGTGTGTTTCTTTTCATCTACAACTGAATCACCCGGGCTGCTGGTGCAGTGCAGATGCCTGGGCCCAATTCTAAGGCTGGAGCCTAAGATTATGTATCCTTACCATCATGCCAGCTGATTTTTATAATCATTAAAGTTTGAACATGGCTGAACTCCAAAACTTTTAGTGTATCTCTTAGCTCAAAGATGCCATAAAGTCTGTTGATACAAGAAAAAAATAATGTCATTTTCTACTCCTGAAGAGACAATAATCATCATCTCCACGAGTAAGTGAACCTTGGGGATTAAAATCCAGACAGATTATTTTGAAAGTATAACCCAAATCCCAGCTGCCTATTAAGATCACCCGTACTGCTTATAAAACAAAACACATACACAGATTCCCAAGTTTAAATCCATTTTTTGGAATCAGAGAGAAAGCGGTAAGAAGATTCAAGGGGGAAAGCAATAGACTTTCAATCCCCCTTACCCATCTTCTTATTTTTGTCACAGCGCTTATCACCTATATTAGGGTTGTCCAGCGAAACAGAACCAATAGGATATATTGAGAGTGGTGGGGGGAGAGAGAGAGGTTTAATTTGAAGGAATTGACTCACAAAATTGTGGAAGCAGACAAGACCAAAATCTGCAGGCTGCAGGTTTGAGATCCGGGGAAGAATAGATGTTGCAATTTAAGGTCAAAGACTTTCTGCTGGTATAATTCCTTCCCCTTTGAGGGAGGTCAATCTTCGTTCTATTAAGGCCTTCAATTTACTGGGTATGGACAACCCACACTATGGAAAGCAATCTGCTTTACTCAAAGTCCACCCATTTAAAAGTTCATCTCATATATTAAAAAAAAAAAAAAAAAAACCCTCATAGAAACATCCAGAATCATGTTTGACCAAATATCTGGGCACTGTGGCCCAGCCAAGTTGACATATAAAATTAACCATCATGTCACCCTCTAACCTACTACATAGCATACTTCTTTATTATGTTTCTTCCCTGTCACATACTGATAGCATGTAAGCTGGCTCCACTGGGGCAGTATTTGTCTGTTTCATTCACTAATGCATCCCCAGAGTCAGGAACAATATCTGACGCATTGTAGGCACACAATAACTATCTATTGAATGCATCTTTATCATCATTATCATCCTCCTCACCTTCATCCAATGTCATATGGTTATTTTGGAAAGAGCAAAACTTAAACCCGCATCCCTAATCCTCATATGCAATGCTCTCTCCATTTCTATTATGGAACATCCATCTTCAGAAATACCTTTAAGTCTCAGGATTCTCTCAAATAAAGTGGGTGTATTTATTCATTGAATAGGGTCTGTGTCCTTTAAAATCCAAGGATGACCCTTGGGCTGGGCTATGGGTGTTCTCTCTCTTCTGCCAGAGAGGGTGTGAGGGCTTTTCTTCAGCGTGGTGAAGGAGCATCCCAACTCCCTCGTTACCAACAGAAATCTGAGTGCTAAGCAGCCCAAAACATAGAAAACGGTGCTAACTGGAAATTATTTACAGCTTTAATATCCCGTTTATATCTTGGCTGTCTGAGTTATGGAATTCCTACTGCCAAGATTCACAGTGACAGGCTGTGGTGCCCGTGGTTTCTTGCCCTCCTCCTTTCCCCATCTCAGATTCATGGCCCTGAACTTGCCAGCTATTTATGAATAACTCCTGGGCAAGGCCCTCAGTGGTGAAGGAACAGTGCTCTCTTCCAAGGTGCTTTGGATATTCATAACCTGTACAGGAAGATGTTTCAATAAATGACTGCCCAGTCCTGTCAAAAAGAAACAGAATGAAAATTGATATGGCCTTTGGGAAACCAATCAGCAATAACATGGATCAAGAAATTTAACAGTGACCTTTTTCTCTGACCCAGTAATTTCACTTTGGAGAATCTATTCTAAATGTCAGGAAAGATTTATACCCAAAATGTCTATCATGATATTTGTTCGAATAGCAAACATTGGTAACAGCTTAAATGTCCAACATAGGGTTTTGCTTAAATTGCAATCACTCAGTAGAATAAAAACAGGCATCCTAAATATTGTTTGTAAAGTTTACAACATGTATATAAAATTCTTCATTATGTTTAGTGAAAATTCAGTACATAACATTATTTTGTAAAATATGATCCAATATAAAAGTGAAGAAAAAATAAACTCATCCAAAAATAAGACTGAAGAGAGGGGAAAAAAGGTGATATTAACATTATCTTTATTTGGTTAAAATATGAGTGATTGTCCCTCTTTTTAAAAATTCCTCAGGTTTTAAATACAATGCATATATACAAATTTTTGACCCGCATGCTAAGTAACGACACAGTTCTAGTTATTAATTTTCAGGGGACATATTTTTATTAACGTTTAAATCTCTTTTTACCCATAGCCAAGGCCAAGACGGATGCTTTCTCCCCTTCTCAGCATCTCTCTTTCTCTCTCTCTCTCTCTCTCTCTCTCTCTCTCTCAGAAGCTGGATGCTTCTTCTCTTTCCTTGCCCATCCTTTCACTAAGTAGCCCTTGAGTAGACTGACAGTGTCATTCATTGTCCAAGCCTGGGTATTTCTGAGAGGGAAGTGGGTGCTATTAGTAATGATACAGAGAAAATGGGCATAAACCACGACTGCTCGGGGCAAGTGAGAATGTGGGCACCTTCCCCCTGAGAGTCTCTACTTTACCAGGCAAGGATTGGAGTGGGGTCTCATTCCCAAACACCCACCAGCTGCAGATGTAGGGCCTGGTCTCCTGCTCTTGGTTTGTCTGATGGAACCCCAGGCTGAGGTTCCTAGTGTCCCTCAGGGCAGCTACTCTTTCAGTCTTAATTCTTTGCTTTAGTAGACTGGATTTCTGCCTTGATCTTGTGTTTGGATCCTGTAAAATTTCCTCAAGGTTTAACAAGGTCAGCTGTGTATTTAAATAACTCTTCCTGGTGGCTTCCCTGGTGGCGCAGTGGTTGAGAATCTGCCTGCCAATGCAGGGGACACGGGTTCGAGCCCTGGTCTGGGAAGATTCCACATGCCGCGGAGCAACTAGGCCCGTGAGCCACAACTACTGAGCCTGCGTGTCTGGAGCCTGTGCTCCGCAACAAGAGAGGCCGCGACAGTGAAAGGCCCGCGCACCGCGATGAAGAGTGGCCCCCGCTTGCCACAACTAAAGAAAGCCCTCGCACAGAAATGAAGACCCAACACAGCCATAAATAAATAAATAAATAAATAAATAAATAAATTTTAAAAAATAAAAAATTAACTCTTCCTGAATTTTATCCAGGATCATTTGTGTTTAGTAGAAGTTTCCCTTTCCCCTCCAACCCAGTTTTCTAGTCCATGAATTGCCAGAACTTTGCAGAGACCAATTAGTGGTTATTAAATCTTCTGGGGAACTTTTGGAAAATATACTTTCCAAGATTCTCTTCAGAGGTTCAGTAGGTGATTCACGGACCAAAAGTGAGATATTTGCATTAGATTGCATAGCCCATGGGGCAGGAGTCATCTCTGAATTCACAAAGCCTGGCACTTTGGCACAAAATACACACTCAGTAATTATTTCTAGAATAAAAGGATAAGTGAATGAATGAACAATCAGTTACAAAACTACATGAAGATTTATTGTATTTTACAACAATATCCCACTTTCCTTCTAGCTCAAAAAGTATGTAATTCAATTATTTAACCTCAGTACAGTTTAAGTAATTGTATTTGATTGTTACCCACTTATAGCTGTTAGAGGAATAAATACCTAGATACTTTTTGACTAATACACTTTACTGAATGTGGATGTTGTGAAAAAGTCAATTTACAAAAGGTCTAATGGAGAGAGAAGATAAAACTGACCTTGATTCTCCAAAGACTGAAACACACGTTCTATTAGCAAACTAAGTACGTCACTTAAAAAAATATTAATTCAACACCCCTAAAGACATTTTATTGTGTGAAAAAACTGTAGACTGAGATCATGAGTTTGACAACGAATTCTTTCATAAATGTCACTGAGAGGTAGGGTAAAATCAAGACAAAAGCTCAGGTGTCTGAACTGTGTGTCAGATATTTGCACTGACGGCTGATTCTCACCACTTTTCTTTAGCTAATAGTCTATGTCTGCTTCCTAAGGTCCTTGTCCCGTGTATCTTTTCTTCTATTTCTTCCTAATTTGGCCTTTACACAACAACAAAAATCCCTTCCCTCACCCACAGTTCTCCTTGTCTCTTTCATTTAAATTTCTGATCTTTGTTACAAGACAATTTTATTACAGTCTTTACATCTTCCAAATGAAACCAAACTCAAACTCCAAGATTTTTATTTCTGGGCAAATAAAAACACATAAATAAATCTACTATGTTTTATTTTAAATTTTATTCAAAAAAATCTAATATTGACAATGTGCAATTGTAATTCCAGGAGTGTCTTAAATATGAAAGGGAATGAGAAATCTCTTTTCTCCCATGGAATTAACTCTCTACTTGGAGGGAGGGTGGGGTAGGCCAGGAGGGAATAGAGACAAGATGAGAAACTAGGGAATTAACAAATGTAATTAACAAATACATCAGTCTGGTCTGACAGAAACAAATGGCATATGTATTTTGGATAGTAGAGAGACTGTTTCCCAAAGGCGTGAATAGAGGAAACCCAACAAGGAATAGTGCAGTGCCCTGAAGCTAGAAGAGCTGGGAGCTCTTCTGATGCCTGAGTCTAAAGGGCCAGAGGAAAGGGTGACTACCAAGGAGAGAGCTGCGTGGAGGGAGCTGCTTGACAAAAGCTATAGCCTGGGGTAGAGCCATGAACAACCCACTGCAGCCCACCCTCTCTCTCCCTCGTCTCCCTCCCCACTCATCTCCTGCCTGGTAAACCTAACTGGAAACTGCAGGGCAAGGATCCTGTTGCAGTATAGTCTAAAGATCAGCCTTCTGTGGCACACGGGAGGATGGAGAAAGATCGAAGTGGATCAGAAGAGGGGCAAACTAAAGAGACCCAGAGCAGTAGAGCAGGGTTCTATGACAGCCCTTATGACAGCTCTTAAACACCCAATCAGAGGGCCAGAGGAGGAGGCAACACCTCAGCAGGGATCTGAAAGCTGGGGATCATTTACTCAGAAAGAGCATCATGAGATGTCCTACAGGGAGGCCTCTATATGTGAGGGAGTATGGTCTGTGCAAGGAGCTAAAGAATGACCACCATGCTTAGAAAAGAAAAAGGGAGCAGGAAGTGAAAGGGGAGGAGGCCTGAGAGGCATGCGTGTCCGTGGGAAGTTATCAGACTGTTTTATGCAGGGAAATGGGACAGCTGACTCTACCTAGTGCTATAATATTATGGGAGAACTGAAACTCAAATGGAAAAACTCTGGATGTCACAGACCAAAAAGTCATCAAATCGTGTTCTGGCTTAAGAAATAGTCCATCCCCTAATGAGGACTTCTCTAATTTCTGTACTAATCCATCATGTATAGATAAAGGTCCTTGGCTTTAGGAGAACAGGAACATCTTTAACTCCCAGCTTCTTAAAGGGTATCTTGCTACCCCTTGCGCACAGCCTGCAACCTTCCTGGGGCCTCGCAGTTCAAAAGGGCTAGGCTCCTGTAATTTGATGATTCCTTACTGTTACAGAGGGCTTTAGGAAGAAAGGAGTACCGTGAAGTCCAACAAAAATCCATAACGGTAGGGAATCCCTGTCCTAGTTTGTGAGTTTGTACTTTGTTCCTGAAACAGCTAGTGAGATTCTCTACCAGAAGAGAAAGTTCCTGTGCTTTCATTGTCGTGCAAAATTGCATTTTCCTGGTTCAGAAGCAGTTCTGTGGAGGAGTAGAATGGAAAACCCCAATTCTGAAAGTCCAAACAACAGGGGTTGCCTTCTCTCTCTGGGGAACTGAATTTCTCCCCTTCCTTTGTCTCTATGCTAATTTGCTAAAGTAAAATGCCACTCTGTAATCTTTAAATGCATAGCCATTTGATAACATCAGGACTCCCTATCTGGAAATACACCATGATGTGGTGGGATGTGAACCAAAGCAGGAGTCAGGAGACCTGAGTTCCAATGGGTGATAAATTCTCTCTGCCAGGAAACTTCTCCAGTCACCTTGGGAGAGCCACTTCATTTCTCTGGGCCTCTATCTGCCCATATATCATGTCAGTGTGGTTATTTATTCACTCAGTCATTCAACAATATATATTGAATATTCTATGCCTGCCACAGAGGTCACGTGAATATAGCAATGACCAAGACAGATAAAAGTCTCTGTCTGCTCTCACAAGGTAGAAGTTAGTGAGGGGAGAAGGCAATGATCAAAGCAGAGCACACTAGAATACATATTATGTTAGAGGGTGATAAGTGCTATGGAGTAAGATATAGCAAGGGAGTGTTAGGTGGGATGCCAGAGACAGTGGATATGGAAGTTCTCAATAAGGGAATGATACTGGCATAAAGACCTGAAGAAGGCAAGGGTTTGAATCATGTGGATATCTGGGTGAAGATTGCTCTAAGCAAAGGCAACCGCTAGTGCAAAGGTCCTGAGACAGGAGTATGCCAGGCATGGTGGAAAACAGTCTGAAGGCCAGTGTGGCTGGAGAAAAGGAAGGGGGGTAGGGATGGATGGGGCCTGGGGGAGGGGGAAGGAAGCAAGAGGAACAATAAGAAATGACTCCAAAGAGAGATTAGGGAACCAACAGAGTACAACCTCATAGGTTGTTGTAAGTTGGGTTTAATTCTAAGTGAGTAACAGATAATATCTATTGACTTCTGTATTACTTTTGTCTTTTGCTGAAACAAAGAAGATTGGAATGAACATCTACCCTCTCCTACTCTGCCCAAGGAAGAAGGTAGGAATGATTTTCCCAGACCTTTGCAACCTAACATTGTCCTTTGGACAATGTTTTATCAATGGGAATGGCTCCTACCCTTTAAAGTCAGGAAACTGGCTTGCTCCCATTTCCCACTGCATACCTAGTCACACCTGATTAGTGGATCTCCCCGTGGTGTGCAAGCTGGCCGTTCTCCTGCTGTGTAGCCTTTGAAGCTGGCCTCAAGGCCTGCTCTGTGGACCCAGTTCTGCCAAAGGCTTGGTGGAAAGGATGGTTTGAGAAGGGAAAAGTAGGTTCTAATCAGCCTCAGGTCTAGGGTTTATTCTCCCAGTCCATCCTTCTAGGCTACCCTGCTTTAGGTGGAATATTGGGTTGCTTCTGTGGATGTTAAAAATGCTGTTACTTTTATTACACTGAACTAGTGACCCTTGTGTGTATTCTTCACGGGTCCAGACTTATGGGAAAGGATAAATTCCAATATTTGTTCCACCTTTAAGTTCTCTGGTCTTCATTACAAAGGATCTACAATTTACAATGTTAGAGGAGAGGACTGTTGTTTATATGACTTGAAAATCCAAAAACAAATAAGCACATATTAAAGTTCAGCCAAGAGTGGATTTGTGCTGATATGAAACCAGTTTCAGTTAGGAAATCAAGAAACCTACATTCTAGTCTCAGTTCTGCAAACTAATCCACTGTAAATCATTTAGATGGTCACTTAATTTCTCTGTATTTCATTTCTCTCATCTGTAAAAGTGGAGAAAGTTCCTACTCATTTACCCTACTCACTTCACTGGTATTCTATGAGGATTGATGAAGTAATATTTGTGAAAATGATTTGGAAGAATAAAACATTTATACAGTGTTCACATATACATTATTACCTTTACTATTATAAATATTGAGTGATATTTTCCATTTGCCCTTGGATTTATGGAAGATAGTTTGACCAACACATTCTCAAAGCCAAATCTTATCAAAACTCAAACTCCACCTCGCTGGGAAATTCTCTCTCAGCCATTCAACAATCATGTTAATGATGGTAATGATAATAAGAAAAAAGAACAACAACCTAAAAACCATGTAAAAGAGGGATCCTGGATTTGAGGTTTAATCCAGCTTGAAGAAAAGACATATACCATTAGAGAATAACGTAAGATGCTCTGCAATCCAGCTAAATTTTACAGTATAAAAATAAACAATCTGGGAGTTTCAAAGAGGGAAAGAACCATGCAGATTGGAATTGGGTGGGGGGGTAGGGTTAGGGGGGAGATGTGCCTCTTGCTCTTATTCCTCCTTGAGAAACAGAGGCAACCTTCTAATGAAAATGCTTCCCCTCAGTGAGCTCGAAGTGGCCTCAGTGGGAAGTTTCAGCAGTTGAAAGAAGATATAGTTTTAAAGGTGAAAGAACCCTTGTCAATCCATCAACATGGCTGTTTTATCGAGGAAACAGGGTAACAGAAGGGGCATTTGCCAAGGAAGAATGAAAGCCATTTCAAATCCATGTTTCTTCAATACTGCCAGGTACTATTGGGTAAGATTTGTTCTTTTTCCCCTAATACTTATCCCCTTATTTTTTAAATTGTAGAGAAATCAGAATACAAGCAAAAAGATAAAAATTAAATAACATATTATTCCACCAACGAGACATTCCTGTTACCCCTTGATGTGTATGTTCCAGACTCTTTTGATGCATATGTACCTAGGCTAGTTCCATTTCAATTTTTTTCAAAAATGTGTACTGTTGGTAACCTATTTTCCACTTAAAATGTATTCACTTCCTCCTACTAATTAAAGAAATTTCCACAATACCATGTTTATAGTTTGCATACCACTTGGTGTAAATGAACTAAAATCTATTT
The DNA here is from genome assembly GCF_009873245.2 of Balaenoptera musculus. Classification (NCBI taxonomy): domain Eukaryota; kingdom Metazoa; phylum Chordata; class Mammalia; order Artiodactyla; family Balaenopteridae; genus Balaenoptera; species Balaenoptera musculus. The sequence continues at coordinate 128,301,588 of NC_045787.1, forward strand.
AACTCGTATTCGATTGATAACCATCTACATCTTTGTCGATTTTTCACTCTAATAGAAAGTGCTGTAATGTACATCCCTGTAGCTCACTTTTCATACAATTGTGTTTAGTTCATTGGGATAAAATTCTAAGAGTGGACTCATTATTATAACAAGAATGAATTACTCGATATTACTCAAGTACAAGAGAGAACACATGGATTTATTTTCTTAGATCAAAACAAATCCAGCCCTGAGTCACCAGTGACTTTAATACTCATCATCCTCCCTGTTGCTCTACCACCCCCTTGAGTTACATAGCTCCGGGGGCCTCATGTATTCCAGAAAAATGGGGGCAAGGCCTCTGTAGTCCTCAGTGCTCTAGTAATGCCATCATCATGCCTCCATTGTTGCAGACAGTGACAAGTATCCCACCTGCTTAGGGTACAGCCACTTTGGGGTCTTTTGGGTCCTGTTTGAGCCAGTTGACATGGAAGTATGTAATCGAGTTTCAGAAAATAATTGTCTCATAATATGGTCAATGGCCCTTCAAAGTATACCTGTGGCAACAGTCATGGAGCCCATGGTTCCTTTACTTCTCCAACCTGGAGGGTCCCTCACTCCCTAAAGACTACGATGACCCTGGAGGCTGCTTCCATTCACTTGTATCTCTATCTGGAGCACTTTCTTTGTGTTGCATGTTTGCTGGTGCTTCAACAGCAATTTGAAGTGAAGGCAACTTGAACTGAGATTGAGCTGTCAATCTCCCCAATTTTGGAAACCAGCCCCAGCTGCCAAGGTCAAGGGGATGAGTTCCCAGCCCTGACAAGCATCCACTTCAGGTAGCCCCCACTGGAGGTGGTACCACCTCAAGGGAACTGCACTGAGGGATTTGGGCCTCTGCCCCAGAACCCACAAAAATCTAAGTCCCCTGTCAGAATCCCAAGGAGTACAATCAACCCTCCCCTGGGAATAGGACCACCTGTTTTCTGCTCTTGAAACAGGAATCCTCAGTCCTCTCCTCTTCCCAGGTAATAAAGCTTCAAAGGTCTCACTGGGCCTTCAAAACCTTCAAAATCAGTTGTTTCTTTGGTGTTGTGTAATTGAAATTAGACACTCAACTTCTCTGCCTCCACCCCTGCTACCATTTCCATCATTTCAAATGGTCTGCAAAAAGCTGCTTAACTGTACTGTTTAAATAAAAGAAAACAGAAAATCACCAACTACCATCTCCACAATTTCATCATGCATACATTGGAAGAATTTAATGCATACTTATGCTCAGTTTTCCATTCATTCACATCTTACCCATCTATGAAGATTTCATTAAATTGACACCTTGCCATAGGAGCTTTGATCTCTGTAAACCACAAGTGTTTTCAAGCAAGGGCAATTTCAAGCGAGGCCGGGGTGCTGCTAAACATCTTGTGATGGGCGGGGCAGCCTCCACCACAAAGAGCTGTCTGGCACAAACTGTCAGCAGTGACGAGGCTGAGAAACCCTGCTCTTAACGGGTATCATTTATTTGATACTTAATTAATGTCTGCAATCCATATTTTGTTTGTTTTGTAAGGTCCTGGGGGTAAGAGGCCTGTCTGAGAAATTTTTCTACCGTCTTCCCCAAAGCTTCTGTCCCCATGCCTTATATGTGGCTGGCTTTCAGAGATTGTCAATTGCCTGGCAAATCCCACTGCAAAAATCCCCAAATGACGAAGGGGACGTCTTGGCACAAGCTGTGTCTTCCAGGAGGCTAATCTTTAGTTGTCCCAACTTTGGCTGTACCATACAATCATCTGGGGAGCTTTCAGAAAGTATCTTATCCTGGGCATCACCCCAGACCCCTCGAATCAGAATCTCGACATGAACCTGGGCATGAATATTTTTAAAATCTTCCCAGTGGCTGTAATATGGAGCCAGTCTTGAGGATCCCTCTTTACACTGTCTTTCAGGGTCTGCTCCTCTGTCCTCACCTCCCATCTCTCAACACACACTTAAATCTACTGACGCTAATGCTAGTCACAAAGAGATAGAAAAGAGAGGAGCTACAAGCCTTACTCGTCTCGGATGGATTTGCTTTAAAAATAGGGATCAAAGTCTTAAGCGATCCCATCAGGCTCTGATGAAGCGCAGTTAAGGCCTCGTCCAGGGAGGACAGGAGGCACAGTGGAGCTGGAAGCCATTTCTACCACTTCTGAAACTGCATCCTTTCTCCTGTGGCTGAAATTGGCTCTTTACTTAGGTGGCATCACATTGTACCTGTCAAGGCTCAAACCAACCCAACACCTTGCTTAACTACTCTGAGTTTTGAAGCCATAAAGAGCTGAATTCAAATCATACACAGAGTACTTTTCCATTTCCTTGCAGTGTGGTTATGAAGATGAAGTTATATCACAAGAGCTTTAAAAGAAGAACATCCAGGATTATACCTTGTCAGTAATGTGACTTTCCTCCGCCTCCTTCTCTCTTTACCCCTTTTTCTTTTTGTCCCTCCCTTTCTTTCATTTTTCCATCCATTTTTCCAACCATATTCCCTGAGCACCTACTTTGAGACCTGCACTGCTCTAGAGGCAAGAAGACAAAGCCCCTGATCTCAGAGCTCTTATACGTCAGTGGGGCTGACAGTACACAGGAAGCAAAGGGTAAATAGGATAATATCAGGTGATGATTAATGCTATAAAGGCAACAAACCAAAGTTAAGGGTCGGAGGGTGACATGTGGTAGGGGGAGTGCTTTTGTCAGTGTGATCAAGGGTGGTCTCAATGATGATGCATCATTTGCACTGAGAACTGAATGAGAATGAGCTTCATTCACATGCAAAGGTCTGGAGAGAGGACATTTCAGGCAGCACTAACAGCAAGATCAAAGGCCCTGGGGTAGGAACTAGCTTGGAGTTTTCAAGGAACAGAAGACAGGTCTGAATGCCTGGGACACACTAACCATGGGGTGAGGATGAGAATTGGGATTGCAAAGATTAATAGAGGTCAGAAGGTGAAAGATTTTGTAGGCCACATGGGAGTTTCTATTTTAGAGTTTCTATTTCTATTGTACACATAAGGAGGCCGATGTAAGCAGGGAGTGATGCCATCTTATTTATGTTGTAGAAGAGCTCTTTGGCTGCACCTGGATACGAAAGTGTTGAGGTACAGGAGTGGCTCCAGGGTGGCCAGGGAACTGCTACAACAGTCCCAGCAGGGATGACGATGGTTTTCAATGCCCAGTTCCCTCTCTGAAAGCAAATGAAGGTTCAGGCTAGATGCCTGAATAAAAACATAATTATCTGGGTAGTTATCTAATTGGTGGGAACAAATATATAGATTCTGAGATCACCAATTCGGCCACAAATCTAGTTGTACAGGAGAAGTGGCAGGTGGAGGTGCTGAGGATGCAAGGGCTGATCTCTGTTAGATACTGATGGGACAGGGTAACTGAACTTGGACATGAAAATTTAATCATAGACTGTTTAAGTTAGAAGTCACCCAAGAAATTGTGCCCAACATTCTCATGACATGGCTGGGAAAACTGAGTCTCAGAAAGAGATTGACCTGCCCAAGGTCACACTGTGAGCTGGCACCAGAAGGCCGTTCTCCCAACTGCCACCTGAGGACTCGTTTTAGTATGATCACCTTTTGGCATCACATTAACTGTTTCAATATAAAACCAATGTTGAGCCAGAGGAAGACTGCACACCTAGATGTTTCCTCCTTCACCTGTCCTCTCCCCTTCCCCAAAATCCTTGAATCAAGCTGCTTTCTTCTTAGCCCCCTGTTATTCAGGGGATGGGAACAGCCCCTGTCTCCTTCCGGGTGGCTGGCTGTGTGTTCAGGTGTTCTTTTAGAAAACTTCATCCCTGCCTGGTACAGATGCAGATTGCATCCTCTCTCCGCCCACCTGCTTTTCCTTTCCTGACTCACTGCTTCTGGCCCATTGGGAGCTAAGTGGGGGGCGAAGGTGCTGCTTTTGTCACATCCCCACCTGCTTCCTCTTTACAGACCCCAGTTTCAGCCAGGGGAGTAAATCTTTCATCAGCAGGGTGCTAACAGACAGCCATGGTATGGGAAGGCACAGAGAAAGCAATCATGGAGTGAGATGAAGTAGTCAAGATTACTGATCAAAATAATTCCTCTCCAATACCCACAGCTGTGCCTCCCTTGGACAAAGGAATTCTTGAGTGCCCTCAGAGATAAAGAGACTCGCTTTATACGTGCATTTGACAGTTTTCAGCACTCTTCCACATGATCTGTGACTTTCTGACATCTATACCCTCACCCTCCCATCCTCAAGTCAATCACTCCTTTCTTGTTCGTGGCATCTCTTTTCCTTATACAAACTTCAATTTTGTTATTTATCAGACTATTTTGAAATGATCTATTTGTCTCACTTCCCGATTGGAAAGTATTTCCAGTTGGTAGAACCTAGTCTTCTTTATCTCAGTATCAACAGCCCCTAGCAGAGTGCCTGGCACATAAGAGGAAGCAAATAAATGTGTGTTGACTTCTTAGAGTTCACCTTAGAAACTAGGTCTTGGCACTCAAAGTACAGTCCAGCGGTCCAGTTTCAGCATCACCCAGGAATTTGTTGAAATGCAGACTCTCAGCCCTTACCCCAGATCTACTGATTCAGAATCTGCATTTTAACAAAATACCCAAGGCATTCATAAACACGTTACAGCTTGAGAATATTCCATCTAACACAGCTCCATCTTTCGGAAGGGAAAACTGAGGCTGAGAAAGGGGAATGCACGTGTTCAAGTTCATACAGCCTGTTGGTTATTGGTGGCAAAGCTGTGCACAGGACCTAGGTCTTGCACAGGTGTCTAACGCTCTTGTCACTACCCTCTGCCTCTCTGTTTTACAATCCGCAGCATCTGACTCATCCTCATCAGGAATCGGTACACACTTAAACATGAGAGCTCATAGGCCACAGAATAATTCTTTGTCATTTTAAAGTGTGACATCCATTACCTCCCATAAATAGAGTCCTGCACTGTGTAATCTGAAGAGCCCTCAACACCCTTAACTTAAATCTTCCATCTCTTCCTCATGCAGGGTCGAAATTTCACCATTAGAAATCAAATGTTCAGTCCTTAAAGGTAAATACCCTTGATATAGGCAATGATTGAAAGCCTCATCAATTATTAGCTTAGTGGGGATTATCTGATCCCTAGCTAAGATGCAATGGGAGCTGTGTCTAAGAGCACATGTTTAAGAATTGGATGGACCTAGGCACCGCTGGGTGACTTTGGGCAATATGGCAGTCACCAGTCTGTTCACTAAATATTCTAAGTTCTTCATGGACTAGATTATGAGATTGGACGTCCCTTCCTTCTTGAAGGGAAACGTGGCCTTGTGACTTGCCATGTCCATTGAAAGATGAGAAGTAACACACATTATTTCTGGGTGGAGTGCTTCAGAATAAGCACCCCATTCACCATGTTTCCTCTGTCCCTCTGCCTCATGGACTGACCATGATTGAGAGTGTTCTTTCTGTTGGCCTAAGTCCCAGGCTGAAGACATGTAAAATGGAGCCTCCAGAAAACCCAGGATTAATAGGAGCTTTTGATGAATGAGAAAGACAAAGAAACATACCTTCGTTATTTTCCCCTGAAATTCAACGTTCTTTTTGTTTCCTGTTTTTGACTCCTACAGACAACGTACTTAATTTTTCTCAGCTTCAATTCTCTAACCTCTAATGAGATAATACTACCTACCTATATGTCTGTGATAAAGTATATAAAATGTTCTCTACAGTGCCTGGCTCACAGAAGGAGCTCAGTAACTCCTTTACCTACTTCCTTTCATTGGCTGAAATTTAGTCCTACAAAATGTATAGAAATGGCTAGGAGGGAAGGAGAAAGAACATCAAGGAAGGCTATTGAGGTGAGGGTAGTAAAGCGTTCAGAATATCATAGGAAGAGCCTTGCAGTATATTTATGTAGGTGAAAGAATACTAAAACTGGGTATCATTGACTGTCCACAGGGAGATACAAAGTCACAAAGAGGCACCATCTAATTCATTGGAAGGGACATGAGGGAAAGATGGGTAGAAGGTAACTGGAGGATGGTAGTACCTCCATTACACATACATCATATTATATATACAGCCTCCCTACTCCCTCCCCGTATCCCAATTCTTCCCATCCTTCATTACTCAGATCCAATATCACCTGCTCCGTGATTTCCAGATTCCCAATATCTCGGCTGAAATGTATGCTTTCTCTGAGTTTCCATGATGCTCATCTGGATGGTATATGTCAGCCATCAGACTAGGTATGGACTTCTGTAGACAAGGCCCTTACCTCATTCAACTTTGCATCCTCCAGAACATCAAGTAGAGCACGCCCTCTAATGGTAATTGTTCCATTTATCAAAATCAGACTATACAGAGCACTTTAAATGCCTTATTTATTTAATTTTCCAGTAACCTTACAAAGCAGATACTATTATCATTTCCGCTTTACACACAAAGGCACAAAGACTGGGAGAAGTTAAGAAGTTAATCTGGCTGCACAAGGTTCCCCAAACCCTCTCATAATAGAGCGGATACACAAACCCAGTCTGTCTGACTCCACAGCTGCACATTGTTTTTAACACCCTCCATCAGTGTTCGTTGAATGAAAAAAAGACAGATAATAATTATCAGTTACCTTTCATACACAGATCAGGCCCAGCTTCTTCTTTCCTGCCTGCCTTGCTGACTGTCTGCAAAGCACTAAGGCACAATTGAGCAAAGAAAGAGGTCCTGAAAATGCACTCAAGACAACCTCTTCTTTTTGTTTTTCTAAAATGGATGCCTGCTTCCTTACCTCCCGAGTATTTTTCTGCAAAGCATGAGGGTTTGTAAGGATCAAAAGGGAATGGTAACAATATTATAGGGAAGAGATGTAAAGCAAAGTATGACTTCACATAAGAGAAGACCTCATAAAAAGGTTATAAAGGCTGATGGTTTATAAAGCAAATAGGGAAATTTCCATGTGGTGGTTCCAAAGGTTCATCTCACCCCCAAACTCTTGTTTTGATCAAACTTTGATCAGATTTCCCCAGTACAGTTTCTGCCCACCTGCTTCTCAGTTGACTGTGATGGCTTTATTGACCTTGCCCAGAGCAAGTGAGCCTTAAGGTGATTCCAAAGTCCTAAGGCTGAATTATCACCTCCATCTTTCAGATGACCCGTTATCAATTTCAAACAGCTCACTGGCAGCTGAGCTCTGAAGAAAAAGCAGATCTCCAGACTCCCAATCCAGTGCTCTTTTCATAAGTAACTTCTGGTGGCCAAGATCTATTCTCAGAGAAATGTGCCCGCTGATTTTCCATGGGATTCAGAAACAATTCTAACTACAGAGAACAACTGGTGGCAAATTCCTTCATCAGAATCTTCATGATAGTTCTATTCTGAATGATCATAATGTATTAGCTAGAATCAGACACTGAGCCTTCCCAAAAACTGTCATTCCCCCCACTCCCCCAAATATTGATTGAGGCCGGGCTCCTGCTAAGAAACGCAAGTGAAATTTGAGCACTTCATTGCTTCCTGGCAGGTGGTAAAGGCTGTAATAAATTAAAATGAGCTCAGTCCCATCAGATGATTTTAGACACCAATATAAATGTAAATAGGTTCCTCATGTCTAAATGTGCTAAATGTTATCCCTGTTAATGGACATTGGCTCAAGTTTGGTAGAGACCCAGATGTAGCTCTAGATTTGTGGTCAGACATAGGCAACAAAGTTTGGGATACTAGTCTGGGTTCCACCTGTGGTTTATTCACTCAATGCTTAACACTGATCACACACAAAATGCTGTGCTAAGTACTGCACACTTAGGAAAAAATAAATCAAAGGGCAATCCTACCCTGAAAAAACACCAAGTCTATTTAGAAATTAGATAAAAATACACAGAGATAGGGACTTCCCTGGTGGCACAGTGGTTAAGAATCCACTTGACAATGCAGGGGGCATGGGTTTGAGCCCTAGTCCGGGAAGATCCCACATGCTGCGGAGCAACTAAGCCCATGCACAACTACTAAGCCTGCGCTCTAGAGTCTGCGAGCCACAACTACTGAGTCTACGTGCCACAATACTGAAGCCCGTGCACCTAGAGCCCATGCTCCGCAGCAAGATAAGCCACTGTAATGAGAAGCCTGTGCACTGCAATGAAGAGTAGCCCCCTGCTCGCTACAACTAGAGAAAGCCCGCACACAGCAATGAAGACCCAACGCAGCCAAAAACAAATAAATTAATTTATAAAAATAAAATACACAGAGATAATAAAAGGGGGTAGTGAAAAGCTTCTTACACACTTAGCTACCTTTGTTCTTCTGAGTTGGACATGAGTATGTACATTTGGGCTAAGAACTGGTAAGATGAAATTGCTCTGTGAGATAGAAGGAGAGTACTGTGGGGTTCCAAGGGACAGTCCAATTTCAGGAGCAAATGCCAATGAAATCTGGGTTATTATTGTTTCTATGGCTCCATCTCTAGCCACAAGATCTCAAATATGAAACCTAGATACATAAATATATCATGAGTTCATCTATCATGCTTTATAAAACTCCTAGTCTAGGGTAATAGCCTCATCTAACAAAATGTTACTTACCTTCTAATGCTCTGATCAGATCACACAGCCTCTGCAAAGACTTTAGAACACATCCCTTTGGCTACCAACACAATAAAATCTGCACCCCTTAATCTGGCATTCTAGGCTTTCCATACCAAATCCCATCCTCCTTTGTCTTCTACCATGTCCTGGCTTCCGTTCCACAATCCTGCTTCCTCATACGTGACCTGCCCTGGCCCTACTGCAGTGCTGTTGCTCAGGCCGTGTTCCCTGCCTGGCATACCCCTTTCTCCAGGCTGTATGCTGAAACCTTGACCCTTCTTCTAGATCTCATACCCTACCTTCTCCAAAAGGCCTTTTCATTGCTTCCAATGTTTTCTAACAACACAACCTCAGGCAACTTGTTTCTCCTCAGTTTCCTCATATACAAAAATAGATAACAGTAGCTACTTCACATTAATGTGGTGATCACTGAATGAAATAGGATATCTAAAGCACGAATAAGTTACATGGTCCACAACGAGAATTTAAAAGGGTTTTAAGAGTAGCAACCATATTATTATTATTATTATTATTATTATTGTTATTTCATTATTACTTATCTGTTCTCTCACTGAGTTTGATTCCTCTGATACAGCCTCTGCATACCCGATGGGCCTTGGGTGATAGCTACAATCTTTCACTAAGTTGTGAGGGAGCCCGCAATGGACAGGGGCCTTGTCATATCCATGTCATTCCCCAGCATTGCCCAGTGTCAGGCATAGCCTTGCTCTTAGCACAGACTTGACAAATGATTGTTAAATCTTACTGAACATGCATATTATGTGTGTCATAAAAGCTACACCTTATATTCAAGAAGAGGCCAATGGCAACAAGAGTCTGAAGGATAATGTTTCACAGCCCAAATTGAGTCAGGCAGAAGAAAATATATTTTCATCAATGCAGAAGAATTTAATTTACAAGGTTAATTAAGAAAAATACAACCATGGGGTATTGTGTGTGTGTTTATTTCTTCTTTTTATTTTATGATTTGCCTTCTCTAGAATCCCCATTTTGTGCCAAAGGCTAGTCAGGACAAGGGCATAATTTTACCTGAGAGGAAAAAGAAGGCTAATACCCAGGATGTAGAGAATCAAGAACTCCCATTCCCTGCTACCGAGAATATAATTTAGTGCCCCTTACAATCAGTGGTATATATCAGGAGCCTTAAATAAGCACAATCTTTGACCCAGCCATTCTGTCACTAGGAATTTATTCGAAGGAAATCATGAGAAATATGAGTGAGGGAAACTGCAAAAGAATATTAATTAAATTGGAAATAAATTGTCTTGAAATGAGATTTGGATGTGTTACATAAATTACGGCACATTCACATATTAGAATATAGTGCAGCCATTAACATCATGATGTGAATGAATAAAAATGGGGAAATGTTTAACATAATTGGGAAATTATTAAAGTGGACTACACTTGGTAGATAGACACATACATACATACATACATACATAGAAGGTCCCAGTAATTCCCCAAAATTTTTGAGATGATACTGAAGGACAGTATCAGATATCATATGATATCACTTATATGTGGAATTTTTAAAAATGATATAAATGAACTTATTTACAAAACAGAAATAGACTCACAGATATAGAAAACAAACTTATGGTTAGCAGGGGATAGCAGGGTGGGGGTGATGCGTGGAGATAAATTAGGAGTTTGGGATTAACACATACACACCACTATGTATAAAATAGATAAACAACAAGGACCTACTGTATAGCACAGGGAACTATATTCAATGTCTTATAATAACCTATAATGGAAAAGAATCTTAAAAAGAAAAAATATATATATATATGTACATATAAAACTGAATCATTTTGCTGTACACCTGACGCTAACACAACATTGTAAATTAACTATATTTCAATTAAAAAAAACTGATTATTGAAAGAAAAGCAACAAGGTCAAGAAATTAGGCCCCTGAAGGTAACCTTACCCAAGTCTATCAAAAGAAGATACAAGAAGTGCCAGCTGACATAATTATTGATTTTAAAATCATATGCCAAAAGGATACAGTCATATATATTGATATGTATAATGCATATTCAAAGCTTTATAAATAATTTGCAATGTATTTCTTTATATGATACCACATCATATGAAAAATGCTGGAAAGATATTTGTTAATTTTGAAGCATGAGTTTAGAAGGGTATAATTTAAAAATATTATCTCTGTGGGGTTCTGGGAGGCACCCCAGGGAAAAAAACCAGGCCCCTTCATGAGAAACTAAAAAAAAGAAAGATTCAGCGGGAGATCAAGTTACTCTTACTCCCAAGCAGTACTCCAAACACATTAGATACCATGGACAGAAAAAACAAACCATAGTTTTAAGTAAGAATCTCAAGTCTAGGCATAGGAACAGATGCCCAAATTGCAGGTTTGTTTGCCATTGAGTTGCTTTTCACAAGGACAACTCCCCAGGAAGAGGTCTGGCAGGAATTGCTTTATTGAATGATGGTTAAAGATCTCCCAGACAACAGTGTGGAGAGAGGCTGGTATCTATACAATATATGAGCAGAGACATGTGAGCCCTGACTGTCGGATCTCTTGGTCTCCCACAATGGAGGCAAAATCAAAAGATGAAGTGCTGAGGACCTAGAGATAAATTTTGCCTGCTTCATGATTTCCATACTCTTAACCAGAAGAAATAGGAAAGATGTAGCTTGGTAGCGATATACTCTAGTGCAAAGAGAGTCATGCTTTGGTCCCACTAATGAAGGCCACATTCAGGTCATAATTCTCTGAAAAAACTCTGATTTTCCTTTTGCTTTCCCAATTGCTCTCCACTGGAAGTGGCTGCCTCATAGCTTGTGTGCTTGGTGGTCCAAGGAGGCTTATGCCTACCATCTAGTCCAAGGAGGATTTCATCCTTAAGGGTGAGTTTAGACTGGATGGCACTGCGAGAGCTCTCTTCACTCAAAAATCTTCTAATTCCCACTTATCCAGAAATTTTGTTCCAATGAGGATTTTTTTCTAAGTAGTCTTCCTGCACAAGAACCTTTATATGGGCTCCTTACATTGCTGGGGCAGTGAAAACAGAGGTATCCCAGCTTTCTTATTAAAGGAACATTGTGCACACAATTAAACTCAACAGATGAGAAATATAAGACCACAGCTAGGAGTGTTGGCCTGGTGCCCAGGCTTCTTAAGAAACTGCACTGAGGATAGTTTATTAGAGGAGACTAGGAATCTCCTAGGAACAGCCATTTGTAATAGAGACCCATTTTTTTGCCTTTTGAGCAAATCTCAGTGGTAGTGATAGTTATAGTCTAAGGCTTGGCTTCCTCCCCCAGTACTCATGTAGACTAAGGGAAAGTTTCCAACTGCAGGCTAAAATGTTGATTCTTCCAGACATGCTCACAAAAAAATCTCAAAATATATTATATTTGAGAAATCACTATGAACTCCTAGGGGTTCAGAGAGTGGAACGAGCATGAATATCTAGAGTCAGGCCCATGCAGGTTCAGATCCTAGCTTCACCACTTCCTTTTCCATATGATCTTGGGCACATTTCTTTATATATCAACCTCCTCAACTGTAAAATTAGGATAATGATATTTACTCTTCAAGATTATTGCAAAGATTAAGCACATTTAAGGTCCTGATTGCAGTTCCTGAAACGTAATAACACATATTTTTTTTCTCTCTTGCTCTTCTGCTCTCAAAAATATTACCACCTATGTGGAGAGACAAACCTTAGTCACTTGGAAGTTGTGACAAAAGGGAAGACCATAGGGAAGTTGCAAAGGAATGCTGCTTTCAAGTACCCCATGATAGAATGCTTACTCAGTATCATCATGGTGAGTTGAGCAGGTGCTACTTCACACATATCCCCCTTGGGCCTTCTCCTTTCAGCTCATATCAGCTTACCTTCCAAACATGAGTCAGTTTGTCTTTGGCTTTCACTAGCTACTGGAATATACTCTGTTCATCTGCCTGGCCATAGATGCGGGGCAGCCTTTAGGAGCAGCCTTTAATCAATCCTTGGTGAGAATTGGTAAATACCAGAGGTTCTCAAATTTTAGTGGGAATCAAAATCACCTGGCAAGGCTTTGATTAAATCACGTGCTGCTGGGTCTATCCCAGAGCTTCTGATTCAGTAGGTCTGAGATGAGTCTGAGAACTTACATTTCTAACAAGTTCCCAAATGATGGGGATTCTGCTGGTCCAGACATCACACTTTGAGTAACAGTAGGGTGCACATATCCTACTGTCATCACCCTTCAGCTGGGGTAACTCTGAGGTACGTCATCCACACTGGCTATATTAGTCTGCTGCTATAACAGAATACCACAGATTGGGTGATTTAACAACAGAAATTTATTTTCTCACTGTTCTGGAGCCTAGAAGTCCAAGATCATGTGTCATCAGGGTTGGTTTTTCCTGAGGCCTCTCTCCTTGCCCTTCAGATGTCTGCCTTCTTGCTGTGTCCTCACATGGCCTTTGCTCTGTATACATGCTTCCTGAGTATCTTTTCCTCTCCTTGTAAGAATGCCAGTCTAATTGAATTAGAGCCCACCCTTATGACCTCATTTAACCTTAATTACCCCTCTAAAGGCCCTGTCTCCAAAGGCAGTCACATCGGAGGTGAGGGCTTCCACATATGAATTTGGGGGGACACAAGTCAGTCCATAACACAAGCTTTCAGAACTCTCCAGGCAGTTAAGCTCCAGGTATTGAGAACACACCCTTTGTCGGTCTTCCATTATGACTCAGTTCCTCACTCCCTTACTGGTATTTCCTGGAATCACATTCCAGACCAACTATTTGTGTGCCAGTCCTTATGTCAGGACCTAATTCTATGACCGTGCAAACTCAGACAATCATTGTTCTTTTATCAAGTGCTTACTTTTACAAGCACACAATGTAGGACTTCCCTGATGGCGCAGTGGTTAAGAATCTGCCTGCCAGTGCAGGGACACGGGTTTGATCCCTGGTCTGGGAAGATCCCACATGCCATGGAGCAACTAAGCCCATGATCCACAACTACTGAAGCCCGCGTGCCTTAGAGCTGGTGCGCTGCAACTACTGTGCCCACGTGCTGCAACTACTGAAGCCCGCATGTTCTAGGGTCTGCATGCCGCAACTACTGAGCCTGAATGGTGCAACTACTGAAGCCCGCACGCCTAGATCCCGTGCTCCGCAACAAGAGAAGCCACCGCAAAGAGAAGCCCGCACACCGCAATGAAGAGTAGCCCCCGCTCGCTGCAACTAGAGAAAGCCCACATGCAGCCAAAAAAATAAATAAGAAGAAGAAGAAGAAGAGCAAAGCTAAATAAATGTTAAAAAAAAAGCACACAATGTTTACGTCAACATGGTTAATGTACAGAATTAAAAGTCAAGAGACAAACTGTAATTCCAGATTTGTAGCTAACTCACTAATCTTAAAACACTGAGTGATTAAATCTCTCTAAGCTTCGATTTCATTATATAGTAAATGTATGTATCAATCTCAGCCTTGACTAACTTCTACAGACAGTGGGAGGATGTGTATCGCTAACAATTCTTTGACTATAAGTAATAGAAGGTTATTCTAGCTGCCCTAAGCAATAAAAAAGGACTTTATTAGAAGGTTATCAGATAACTTACAGAGTTGGAAACTGATAGGAACAAGCATTTTCCATGTCAGCAGACACTACTTGACCCCCCTGCCTGTGGAAGGATGCTGATGTAGCAGAGGGTCATATGAAAACAAAGCCAGGACCATGAACCCCACAAGGGAAATTATCTAAAGGTGTAAATAAATCAAATATGTTTCAGTTGTAATCTGTTGAATCTATATACTGTTGAGTTAGATACTAATTTGATAAGTACCTTCATCAGTCATGCTTGGAGGACTCTCACTTTTGAAGTATGTGCCTCAGATTTGATGGAGCTCCATTTCAAGCAGGCTTCTGATATTTGGGTGCACTTAATGGGGAAAACCAAAGAAACCTAGGGGAAATGGAAATGCACTATGCAAATAACAGTTATTGAATATCATTCATGATCTTGGCACATCCCTGGACCCATATCCTTGAAAGCAAGTGAGTGTTAGTTAGCTTTTAATGATACATGATCATCTGATCATCATGGTGCAATCTGTCACAACATCAATTTTATATCCTTTACAACCCTAATGAATGACCTCTAAATTTGTCCCTATCCTGAAGCCACCATATTCAAGATTTATAGTCCTGGGAGAGAGAGTTTGATTGGAAAAAGCTTGAGTCACATGACTTCCCTTTGTCTGTACAAGGCCAGCAAAAGGAAAAATCTGAAGAAAGAAATCTTCTGGTAACACTGATCTCTGCAATAAAAAGGCAGGGTAACTTGATTTGCAGTCTCATTGAGGTCACATGATACAGGAGAAGAAATTTCTCACACTCATCACACACATGCCCTGCTGTCGGGAAGAGGGAGTGGGTGATTAGGTGCTGGATGGCTCAATATGACCAGTTTCCATAACAAAAACAAAAAAAAATGAAAAAAAGTACTGGTGTTTTTAAAAGTATAGAGTCATATACCAATAGAGAAGATAATTATTGTCCTCCTGCTATTATATATAATTATTAATTATAGGATCTGACAGTATTGGCAAAGAAGTCTGAGCAGGGAGACTGAAAAAAGATATTGAACTGGGGGCCTGATTAACCTCCCGTGTAATGAGGTCATCCAAAGAAGTGCTGCCACATCCTCTAATCCCATGAAAATGCTATGAAGGACTGCAGGAAATACCCATCTCTTTTGATGGGTATTTCTAGAGAACCTGACTTGATGACTATGGTATTTAACTTTGCTAGTAGTGGGCTGTGCTGTATTCTACCTCTGGTTTAGTCATAACCTTGTTGTGTGACCTGGGCATTTCCCTTTTCCTTCTCAAACCTCCACCTCCCCATCTCTAAAAAGAGGACTGAATTAGGTCTTTGCAGCTTGAATCTCATGTTTCACAATTGAAAGCTGACTGAACAATAAGCAGCTCTACTGTAGAGTCAGGGAGTCAATATGCTGTAATGGGTTCCCATGGAGCTGAGGCCTGGGCTGGGGATCCCAGGAGATCTAGCGGGGAGAGAGAGAGAAGGGCAGGCAGCCGCCACTGTTAAGAAACACCATGGACTCCCATGGATAATACCTGGCTTTAAGAATCAAATTCTGCCCCTACCACCGAAGCCAATTCAATATTTCCATCAAGCTGTAATTGTCCAAGTGGAGGCCCATACTGTAGGTAGGTCTGTAGCATTTTAGATTAGAAAATGGAATTAAAAAAGAAGCACAAGAGGAGGTAAACCTCCAGCTCTATATTCACCACCTTCTTAACAATAATAATTTTGACAGTGCCTTCATTTGTCAGAAACAATTTTTTCTCCATAAAAGTATGTGTGGGTAAGGGAGGTGGGAGATTATTTATCAGATGTTAGCCTTTTTAAACACTCTACTGATGATGTGTCTGAGACTTGTGTTTCTATGACACTGAATCAGATAAAGGTAATAATGACAATGCCAGCTTGTGAAGACTTGCAGCCTGAGAGTGACAGTATTTAAAAATTCTTTCTTAAGAGCTAACTGTGATTACAGCCTGATATGATTCAGGCAGGACAAATCATGGACCCCAAGAGGAAACTCAGATTACTGGAGAAATTCTGTCTCAGAACAGCATCCAAGCAGCAGAAAACAGGACTGACAGAGGGAGATGGATTTGAGCAGGTCATTTCATTCATTCATCTGTATTAGGGCAGGATCACTCAGAAACCACTCCATGAATATGACTTTTAAAAATAAGTTCCAGACCTTTATATCTGACCAAGATGGAATAAAAGAGACCCAATTTGTCCTCCTGAGTGAAACTACCAAATACAAGCAACAAACAAAATATATAAAACAATGGTTTTAAGACCCTGGACATCAGGCAGTGAGACAATAAATAAAGTGAACCCCATGATTGTCCTAGGTTACTGTATTGAGAGAGTTTTCAGGCCCTGGACAGGGAGAAGGAACTGAGGTAGAGCCTGGAAGATTCCCTGAGTTGAGGAGACAGAGGGGAGAAACCAAAGCAACTAGAATTCATAGGAATAAGTACCAGAAAGGAGAAAGCATCACAGAGAGACCTAAGGAGTGTCCCCCTCAGGTATTCAGCAGAATATTAATGAGCAAGTAAGTGGATGTGTGCGCATGTGTGTGTAAACTACTCAAGGCCAGAGAAAAAAACCTCTGATGGGATTAGAGGGAACAGTACCTGACTCTCAAACTGGGCTGGAAATAGAACTGGTTCCCACAAGACAGAAAGGAAAATTCATGGGGCAGTCATGGGGCATTGGGTTAAATATTAAGGAAGGCCTTACCTCATTAGTGAGGGAAAATTAATTCTAGATGAAGTACTGCTCTGGACCCACCTAATGAATCATAAAATCAAGAGCCCAAAAAATGCAAACTGTTTTCAAATAACTAAACCACCTACCATAACAAAGCTCAAGAAATACACATCACCCAACAAGGTAAAATTCACAATGTTTAGCATCCAATCAAGGATTACCAGAGATGTAAAGAAGCAGGAAGACCTGACTCATTATAAGAAGAATAATCGATCAGTCAGTCAAAACCAATAAAAAATTAACACAGATATTACAATAGAATTATTAAACAATGAATAAAGACAGTTGTTATAATTGTATTATATATGATCAAAAGGTTAAGCAGAGATGTTCAAGATACAAAAAAAAGGACCAAAATAACTTCTAGGGAAGAAAAATGTAATATCTCAGATGAAAAATACACAGGATGGAATTAATAGCAGCTTAACCATTTCAAAAGAAAAGATTAGTAAATTTGAATTCACAGCAATATAAATTGTTTCAAATAAAACGTGGAAAAAAGCAGTAAAAAAGAAGAGAGAAAAGAGCACTAGTGAGATTTGTGAGCATCAAATTGCTTAATACAGACATAACTGGAATATCCAAAAACTACTGGGGGAAGAAGAAAAAAAATACCTGAAGAAATAATGGCTGAAAAAATTTCCAAATTTGATGAAAATTATAAACCCACACATTCAAGAAGCTCAATGAAACTCAAGCACCAGAAACATGAAGAATACTTAACCAAGGCACATAATAATCAAATTGCTCAAAACTAGATAAAGAAATAATCTGAAAAGCAGCTGAAGAAAGGAAACACATTATACATGCAGGAACAGAGATAAAGTTAAATCAGATATCTTGTTGGAAACAATGAGAGCAAGAAAACAATGAAACAACATTTTTAACGTACTGGTAGAAAAAAAATCTGTCAACTTGTAATTCTATTCCTTGCGAAATATCTTTCAAAACCAAAATGAAATAAAGAATGCATCAGCAGGAAACTCACACTAAAAGACATATTAGAAGGAGTCCTTCAGGAAGAAGGAAAACAGTACCAGATGTAAATATGGATCTACATAAAGCACAGAAGAGAAACAGAAATGGTGAATATATGGGTAAATATATAAAATTTCTTATTATTTAAATCTCTTTAAAATATAAAGTTAAGCTTAAATAAAAGTAATGACAATGCATTTAGGGCATTACAACATTTATAAAAGTAAATTTTATGATCATAAAGTCCAGAAGGGATAAAATAAAAGTATACTATTATAAGTATTTTAAATTATATGTGAAGTGATATGTATCACTTGAAGGTAGACTATGATAAATTAAAGATGTAGACTAAAAACCTTAAAGCAGCCAAAAAATAATAAAACAGACTTATAGCGAACAAGTCAACAAAGGAGACTAAATGAAGTCTTATGTATTCAATTTAAAAGAAAGCAGAAAAAAAGAGAAAGTGGGCACTAGAAAACATATAACAAGACAATAGATTTAAACCTAACCATATCAATAATTACATTAAATATAGATGGTCTAAAAACCCACAATTAAACATCAGAGATTATCAAATTGGATAAAAATTTAAGATTCAAATGTATGGTGCCCACAAGAAATACTCTTTAAATATAAAGACACAAATAGGTTTAAAGGAAAAAGATGACATGCCATGATAACACTAACCAAAAGAAAGCTAAAGTGGTTATATTAATATCAGACAAAGTAAATTTCAGAGTAAAGTATATTTCCAAAGATAAAGAAAGTAATTTTATGATGATAAACAGGTCAATTTATCAGGAATACATAGCAATCTTGAAAGTTTATATACCAGGTAAAGCTTTAAAATTCATTAAGCAAAAATTGAGAACCATAAGGAAAACAGACAGATTTATAATTATAGTTGGAGACTGTAATACTCCCTTCCTATAACTGATAGATCAAGAAGTCAGAAAAGTCATTCAAGATACAAGTCTTTAACAAGATGCTCAAACTGATTGATCTAATTGACATTCAAGGCACACTCCACTCAACATCAACCGAGTACAGAATCTTTTCAAGTGCACACAGTATTGACCAAGGTAGATTCTATTTTTGGCCATAAAACAAGGCTCAATAAATTTTAAAGATTTCGAGTTATACAAAGTATGTTTTTTGACCAAAGGATATTTTTTAAATGTACTTTTCCACTGACCCACGATAATGGGCCATTGTAGTATATTGTTATTTTGCCCATATACCCCTTACAATACTGAGGTACTCATTTTCCCAGATGCCAGTAGTGTTGGCTGTTGGAATCATGCTGTCTTTTCCCAGGGCTACAGCATCCTGGCCATCTCAGTTTCAAATGTTCCTATGGGATTGGCTGAGGTTTCTGTTGTAAGTGTATCATATTCCTCATTTCTCTATAGGTGTTATTCTCAAGAACTCTCCCAATAAACCATCTGAATGCAAATCTCTCTGAGTCTGTTTCCCAGGAACAGGACTTATAACAAACGTGTTTATTGCAGCATTGTTTATTCTTTCACTAAACTGAAAGCAACCTAAGTGCCCACCAATAGTTAACTAGTTAGGTTAAATGAAATATTATGCAACTATTAGGAGATGACAATGGTGGACCTCTTGAAAAAAAAATAAGTAGATAAGACAGAAAAGTACAAAAACATGTAAACAAGGACCACAGTGGTAATGAGAAAGACAAGCCTCCTACCTCACGTTAGAGGACTGAGACCAGAAATGCCAGAGCCAGGCAGAGGGAAGTGAGTCTAGCTCACTTATCAAGGTTCTAAGCTATTAAAACAATAGAAGGAAAGAAGCTAATGTGAACAACAGAGAGAATGCAGGATTTGGGGCATGTGATGGAGGCATGGGAAAGTTAGAAGTGGTAGCCTGGAAAGAAGACTCTGGTCCAGGGATAGAAGCATGGAAGGATGGAGCTGGGGATTAGAGACTGAGGCAATATTTGAGGGCTAGTAGTGGTAGATGAAAGTGAGGCTGTGTTCTGGGCAAGTTCTTCCAGGGACAGAGTGAAGAATGGAGCCTGAGCAGAACACTAGGTGGGGTGGCCAAGCAACTTCAAAGCTGAAGGAGGAATAGTACTGGGACTGAGAACAAGGAAAGGTGGCACTTCAGAGAAGAGGAAAGAATCAGGCTGAAGGGGGGGTGTAAGCAGAGGTTGTAGGTCAGATTGAGCACTGGAAGATTTAGAGAAAGAAGTTACAGATTACTGAGAGATGGGTGGAGGCTGAGGAGGGCATGTTCCCCTCACCTTACAAACCTATAGACCCAGAGAGAGCGCCAGTGATTGTGGAAAGTGATGCCTAGACTCCTCTTAGCTTCACACTGACCTTTAAATAAGCTTCCCCAATGCAAAATATTCTCAACAGCAAGATCTGAGGGAGAGCTTCTGTCCTTACCTGTAACAGATTGCATTTTCCAAAGATGTCCACACAAAATATCTCCAATCCACATGATCTTCTTACAATGTGATCTTGTCATTCCTTCTTCAAGAATTCCTCCTTGAATTTGGGTGGGCACGTGACTACAGAGGGAGTGATGCTGCATGATTTCTGAAGCTGGGCTATGAAGGGTAGTACAGCTTCTGCTCTGCTCACCCTTTTGAAACATGTACCTTGGAAGCTCTAAGACAATAGGTAAGAAGTCCAGTTTCCATGAGGCTGCCATGCTGGAGAGATCACATGTTGAATCTACAGAGTGATAGAGGGGTCCCATGTGTTCCAGGCCCCCACTGCTTGCCTCTTTCTAGCCCAGACACCAGACAGGAGAGTGAGCAAGGCTTTAGTTGCTTCCTTCTCCCACATTTTGAGCTGCCCAGCTGATTTCAAGTCTCTACCAAGCCCTGCTCATATTGTTGAAGTGTGAGAAAAATAAATGTTAAGTCATTAAGTTCTGTGCTGGTTTATTAGGTAATTGGAACACTATCCCACCTGCCTCTTGTTTGGGAAAATAGCTGTGGACAAGCTCAATGATCTTTTTGGGGTGATTGTGATGATCAGAATAATGGGATGGCCATTCTGGCACCTCCTACTCACCATTGAGACTATGAGATTAACCATATTAAAAGGTCACAGCATTTCATCATAAGTGCTTTTGAGATTTGGCTCAAACCAGTGATCTTACTCTGGCCCTATCAGGCAAAAATTAAACAGAGGAAGAAGTAATCCTGGAGGGCAGTGTGGGAATAAAGGAGTTATTTGATCTGCTCCTGGATGCAATGGTACAGTTTTTAAAGACATGTGCTATTTTAAAAATCAATAAATTGTTTTAAATAAGGCAAAGGCTGAGAAGATTAGGATTTCAGTATATACTTAGAATGTTGAGAACCCATGCCTTTTCTTCTTGTGGGATAATGTAACCGAGAATGAATTCATTTGCTGGCACAAAAGGTCATTTACAAAGCAACTCAAAACACTTTTAAGCTAAACCTAAAAGTAGTAAAAAGATACGTTACCTGACATTTATCATTAATTAAAAATTTCTGGAAACCAGAACTTCTTATATGCCCCGATTCAATTTTCAAGCTAGTAACTGGCTCCCATTCTCACAGTTAATGTGAGTAATCGGATGAGTTTCTTAGAATTAGAAATGGCCCTAATAAGGAGTTGTTATGTATTATTCCTATCATATTCAGGAGCAAAATAAATTAATCTCAGCCTCACAGGACTTTTGTTACAAATTTCAACAAGCATATCCTAATACACTTAGGATAATTTGGAATGAAAGTAACATGGGTTAGCATTTAGTAGAATATCAACTAAAATTCTGAAATCTGTATTTGGAAGAATAAAAGGATTTTTAGCTTGGAGATGAGCAATGGATCATAAGAACACTTTCAGTATCTGAAAGAGACTGCTATGCGAAAATGAGAGCAGATGTAATCTGTGATGTCCTGAGTATACTGCCAGGACAAAAAGAGGGATGCTACAAGGAACTTTATTTCAGATTAATAATAATAGCAATAATAATAATAAATTCTCTAATGAATAAATCTATTCAACGAAGAAATGCACTCTGCATTGCTAGTGTGCTTAAGCAAAAGCTAAGCACTGGCATATCAGAATCAAGAAGGAACTAAATGAAAATTGTATCTTCAGTAGAACTGAAGTCCCATGAGGGTCTGCATCATGAGCAATCATCCTGTCTTGTCCAAAGCCTTAATTGCAGCATCCGGCACAGTGCCAGGCCCATATCAGGTTCTCAGGAAATACATTTTGTATCAATGAATAAATGCATGATGCAGAGTTGTGCTTAGTGACCCATTCTAAAGAGCAATACTCCTATTCCGTCCTTCCCTTTATAAAACCCTGAGGGCAAGGCTCTTTAAGCAATTGATTCAACTTGTTCAACTGCAAGCTGACGCACACAAGCTGATGAAGCAGAAGTTATTCTTTAGATTCCAACTGGAGACATTTTTTGCTTGTATTTTAAAGCACCAATCTAGCTGTCCAAAATGCCTTTGTTCCAATAGAATAATAATCAAATTTTAGTTCAACAGCTGTGTGCAACGCATATTTAAAAAGAACATTTTTTGAATTACTCCCATTTCCATTTTTCCACGCTGCTCAGTTTTTCTATATTGATGCTATTAAAATCATAGTTGAGAAGAGTTGAAAAGAAGAAGGAAGGAGCAAAGTGAATATCCACTAATCTCTCAGAGGATGCTGATTAGACATGAGAATTTTTCTGCTTAGTGCTAAAAAGGTTTCCTAATTCTAGACTGAGAGAAAGCAAACTTTTACTGCAAAGGTCTAGATAGTAGATAATTAGGCTGTATACTTTCTGCTGAAACTCCTCACTTTAGAACAAAAGCAGCTGTAGACAACACTTAAATGATTAAACATAGCTATATTCCAATAAAATTTTATTTACAAAAATAGGTGGCAGACAGAATTTGGCCTGTAGGCAAGAGTTTGGTGATCCCTGTTCTAGGTCATGTGTTTTGCTTGTTTGCTGCTGTATATATTTTACATAGGGCCATGAAATATATTGTCTCATTGGAGACTCAACTGGCAATTTGACATAGCAGGTGTTTTGAACCCAATTTTATAAATGCAAGTGCTAAGGTGCAGAAAGCTGAAGCCACTTGAACAGGATCACAGAACAAGTCATTTGCAGGGTCAGAACTAGAACTCTGGTCCCTGAACACCTATTCTGCCAGCTGGTGAACTACAATATCTTGTTACCTTCGTATCTACTCATGGGCAAGTATTTGGTCACGTATATAATGTGATTTAAAGGAGTGAAATATACCTCCCACACTGGTATGAACTTGTGCTCAGATTTTCACAATAGAAATTTATTTCTTTGACTAAGGACACAGTCTACTTTAATTAATTAATTTATTTATTTATGGCTGTGTTGAGTCTTCGCTTCTGTGCGAGGGCTTTCTCTAGTTGTGGCAAGCGAGGGCCACTCTTCATCACGGTGCGCGGGCCTCTCACTATCGTGACCTCTCTTGTTGCGGAACACGGGCTCTAGACGCACAGGCTCAGTAATTGTGGCTCACGGGCCTAGTTGCTCCGCGGCATGTGGGATCTTCCCAGACCAGGGCTCGAATCCGTGTCCCCTGCACTGGCAGGCAGATTCTCAACCACTGCGCCACCAGGGAAGCCCCACAGTCTACTTTAAAAGAGAAAATTTCCTCTAGATAGTGTATTATTCAGGGCTTTGTCAGAGCAGGAGACCAAAACAACTGGCTTAAGCAAAAATAAAAGAATGCGGATTTACTGGTTAATATAACTGGAAAGTTTAGGGATATACTGGCATCAGACATGGCTGGATGCAGGGTATAGTCTTCTTTTCCACCTCTATTCTGCTGTCCTCCAGGTTTGTGTCACCTTCAGTAAGGCTCTCTCCATGCAGTGTCCTACAATATTTCCAAGTTTAGACACCCACAGCTCTGAGCTAATGGAAAAGGAAGCCTCTTTTCCTCAGCAGTATCAACCCAGGTTTAGGCTTATCTCTCACTGGCTTAAAATGAGTCACATGTCCATCCCTAAGAAATCAACCAATCCAATCAATCTGAGTAAATGTCATGTGCTGACTGGCTTATGCATGACTCATTGGCCCCTGCAGAGATAAGGTCAGTCCCATTTCAACCATATGGACTGAAGGTATGGGTGGTTTGGCTCCAGCAAGGAAACTTGGATTTTCTGTTGCCAGAGGAAGGAGGAGTGGATTTTGGCAGCAAACAGAACAGATGTTCACTATGGAAGGACAAAACATAAACTCTATATTAAACAGTGTCCATTTATTGTAAAATAATCTCAACAGAAATTAGTCATTCAATTATTTTGCAGGCCTTGAAATATATTAATTTTGAGGAGAGAGTTGGCAAAACCAATCTAGCACTTAGTCATGGAAACAAATCATGATGCTTAGATTCGTATCAATGGCTCTGTGCATAAAAATTTGTGCTATTTTGGTTTTCAAGTTGAGCTTCCTATGGAATGCTACCCCAAGTTTATCCACAACCCACTTCTCTCTTACCTTTCTATACTACAAAAGATGGAAAACTAAAATTCTTGATTTTCTGCTCTTATTTACACATACGAATGGCCCTGTCACACAGAGGTGAACGATGAGATTGGGAAAATATTCCTGGGAAGGGCTTTATTTTCTGCACATAAAGACAGAGACCTGCTAGAAATAGGCCTTTAATTTCTTCTTCCTGCCTGGAAAGTGGAAATGAGGCCTAGAGATACAGCAGCCATCTTATAACCATGAGACAACATACGTGAGGACAAAAGATCATAGAATGACTATAGCAGCCCTGGATTGCCTACCTCCTGACTGCTTGTAGCACGAGACAAGTAAACTCGTATTTCTTAAAGCCAGTGAAGTAGGGTTTTCTGTTTTCTTGCAGCCAAATATACTCCTGCCTGATTTAATTCTCAAATTAATCTAATGTTGCTTAAGGATGCTGGGAAACTGGGACCACAGACCCCAAAGTAGCAGCCCCTACAATCTAGACATTAACAGATCACTCATAATCTTGGAAATTTTGGCTTCTTCTGTTGGAAGGATATTACTAGCAAGTTTTGATTATCTTCCTCTCCAGAGTTTAGAGAGACCCCTGGGAATTCTTACAGTCATATGGACCTGAAAGGAGATAAACCGATTCTCTGTTTATATTTACACTGAGACATGGAATTTACTCATCATTTTCCTTGGCAAGTAAAATTGCAAAACCCTTTCCCAAAACAATCCATTGATTCTCCACCCCTTGCCAGATTTTACCTAAGTGATACTTGGGAAATGCTGGGAGGCATAGGAGATAAACATTTTAATCTTCATTAAATTTCCTAAAATATGCAAAGATTTGAGTACAGAAGGACAAAAAGATATAAAAATTTCAAGACAATATAGGTAAGGACTTGAATAGAGAAAATTTTTCCACAATTTCTTTAATAGGTTTAGAGGACAACAGAAAACCTCTATCTAAATTGGAAGTAAACCAAAAAAGTATATAATTATAAAAGAAGTTTTCACTTTAATTATAAACTACCATTAATCTAGAGGTAAGAAAAAGATCATAATGTGCTATTTCTTCCTGGGGCAAAGGCCTACCAAATGGCTTTTCAGTTCATTTCATTAATTTTCACTCTTGCCAGCAGTTTAAAAGACTACTCATTTCCCTATATGTATAATTACCAACAATTTAACATACTATAAAATGTTGTAATAATTTCAAACACTCCCAGGCTCACTTCTAGCACTCAGAATGCAGTTTATCAAAAAAAAGAACATTAAAGGGTCATGACAAAAATATTATTTTATTACTACAATAATAATAATTATTATTATTTTAATGGATAATCTGTCTTTAACAACAACTCCACCTATTCATCTTCCAAATAATTATCAAGAATCTTAGTGCATCAAAATGGATTCGAGACCTAAATGTAAGACCGGACACTATAAAACTCTTAGAGGAAAACATAGGAAGAACACTCTTTGACATAAATCACAGCAAGATCTTTTTTGATCCACCTCCTAGAGCAATGGAAACAAAAACAAAAATAAACAAATGGGACCTAATGAAACTTCAAAGCTTTTGCACAGCAAAGGAAACCATAAACAAGACGAAAAGACAACCCTCAGAATGGGAGAAAATATTCGCAAACGAATCAATGGACAAAGGATTAATCTCCAAAATATATAAACAGCTCGTGCAGCTCAATATTAAAGAAACAAACAACCCAATCCACAAATGGGCAGAAGACCTAAATAGACATTTCTCCAAAGAAGACATACAGATGGCCAAGAAGCACATGAAAAGCTGCTCAACATCACTAATTATTAGAGAAATGCAAATCAAAACTACAATGAGGTATCACCTCACACCAGTTAGAATGGGCATCATCAGAAAATCTACAAACAACAAATGCTGGAGAGGGTGTGGAGAAAAGGGAACCCTCTTGCACTGCTGGTGGGAATGTAAATTGATACAGCCACTATGGAGAACAGTATGGAAGTTCCTTAAAAAACTAAAAATAGAATTACCATATGACCCAGCAATCTCACTACTGGGCATATACCCAGAGAAAACTATAATTCAAAAAGACACATGCACTCCAATGTTCATTGCAGCACTATTTACAATAGCCAGGTCACGGAAGCAACCTAAATGCCCATCGACAGATGAATGGGTAAGGAAGATTTGGTACATATATACAATGGAATATTACTCAGCCATAAAAAGGAACGAAATTGGGTCATTTGTTGAGATGTGGATGGATCTAGAGACTGTCATACAGAGTGAAGTAAGTCAGAAAGAGAAAAGCAAATATCGTATATTAATGCATGTATGTGGAACCTAGAAAAATCGTACAGATGAACTGGTTTACAGGGCAGAAGTTGAGACACAGATGTAGAGAACAAACATATGCACAGCAAGGGGGGAAAACCGTGGTGTGGTGGGGATGGTGGTGTGCTGAATTGGGCGATTGGGATTGACATGTATACACTGATGTGTATAAAATTGATGACTAATAAGAACCTGAAGTAAAAAACAAACAAACAAACAAACAAAAAAACTAATACTAAACTTTCTTTGGGTTATTTGTATGGAAATATGTTAATATAAGTGTATCAGACATTACATGAAATTTCTAAAAATCTTACATGTTCTGGTATAATGTTCTAAGCCATAATTCTAGTTATTACTTTAAAATGTATATCTCAGAAATAACTAAATTTCCTTGCCAATTGCATCATTATGAACTGTCATCAAATCTTTAACCGTGGTCATTTTTAAGTCTTTTGTCATTACAGACAGTTCTGGGTGTACTCTGATGCTTTCGCAAAAATGTTCCTATAAAAGGGTTTCATCTTCAAGGAATTCATGGAAAAGACTCTGAGAAGTACAGGTTTCTGGTAACTGACTATATTGCAGAACTGAATGAATACGCATTTTCAGAACTCTAATGGAAAACTGATGAATTCATAAAAGTGCTAACAAAAGATCAAGATAAAAAAAAAATTAATTACATGGGACTGAGTGAACTGATGAGGATGATTATAATTTTTGTGACTTTCTGTTTTAATTAAAAAAAAAATCCCACAAGGACTCAGAGGCAAAAAATATACAAATCAATTTTCACTGCAAAGTAAAGGAGCTGTTACAGTGGAGGATTACTGGACTGAATGTCAATATTATGACATAGTATGAGTGTGTTTCATGTTTGGTAATTGCAATCATTGTTGCTTTTGTTGTGGTCATACATTTACAATGCTTGGTGTCAGTTTATTTATCTCTTGTAAAAATAAAATACAATGTGTGTGTGAGTTGTGGGGAAAAAAAAAGGAAACTTTAAAAAAAATAAAGGAATCTAAGTGCAACTCTTGTATGTTCATTGTAGCATTATTCACAATAGCCAAGATATGAAAACAACCTAAATGTCAATGGATGAATGGGTAAAGAAATATATATATACACACACACATACCCCCCCACACACACACAAAGGAGTATTAGCCTTAAAAAGAAGAAATCCCGCCATTTTCAATAACATGGAATAATCTGGAGAACATTATGCTAAATGAGATAAGCCAGACACAGGAAGACATATACTACATGATCTCACTTACACATGGAATCTAAAATAATCAAACTCATAGAACTAGAGAGTAGAATAGTGACTGCTAGGGGCTGGGGGGAAATGGAGTGATGTTGGCCAAAGGGTACAAAGTTTCAGTTATGCAAGATGAATAAATTCTGGGAATCTAATGTATAGCATGGTGACTACTGTTAACAATACTGTATCATCATATGCTTGAAATTTTCTAAGAGGGTAGATCTTAAGTGTTCTCACCACATTTTTTTTTTAACTTAAAGAGGAATCTAAGGGCAAGGTGCTACGAGAGATAGTGAATCAGATGTGTTCCTAAGACTTCATCCTAATCCTTCATTTTATTCCCTTTCACCTGAATTTCTGTAATAGACTCCTGATAGATCTCACTGCTTCTGGTCTTCCTCCATTATGATTCATCTAACACATCACCACTAGATAGTTTAATTTTTCTGCTAGCACAAAAGTAAATGCCAGATATGCTGAGACTAAATGATCACTAACTCAAATTAGTGATCTGTAATAAAGTCACATTTTCCTAAAACATAACTTCAGGCTATTCTAACTTTCATCATTTGCTTCTTAAGTCAGAGCTTCTAATCGGTGGGCCTGTGTCTTCATCCCTCAGCCTTGGGATAGCAACTGTTGCCTTGGGCCAATTAACTTCATCCAATTACCTCAGTCTGTATATAAATATGTTAAGATTTTATGTGTTACAACATGAAAGAGATTGGAAAGCACTGGCTTGAGTCATTCCTACTTGATTTTTTATAAAGCCCCTAGATGTAAAATCTATATTTGTTTTATATTTTTAGTGTATTTCTTAGGAAATCAGTGGGTAGGCAGAAGAAACAGTTTGAAAAGGTCTGATAAGAATGTGTGTGCTGCTTTTCAATTATCAGAATGTAAAGATCAAAGGAAATGTGCCCATTCTCCTAATGGCCTTTGGGTCTACTTGGTAGTCAGTCAACCCTAGGAATTCTTACTCCCTATGATAGAATTCATGTTGCTCAAGGTCTCGCTGTCCCAGGGATACAAATCAGGTTATATCAGACTGAAAAATTGATTTCCAGGTTCTTGCACCTCATACTTTTTGGGGACTTCCTGGTGGTGCGCTCTTCTCCTCTTGAACACTCAAGGCAGCTACCATGTTGTTTTCTGTTTCTTTTCTTCCCTAGCCCATAGTCGCCTTGTTCAGATTTGGGTGTATTCTTTTCACCAAGCTGTTTTATGAGCTTATGGGGACTTGGCGGTTGCCAGTCTTGGATGCTCAATGTCTACATGAAGAGTACCTTCTCCCGGGTTCCTCAAACCATCTGTCTTTGAGGAGCTCTTGCAAGTGTGATGAGAACAACGTCCCCTCAATCCAGAGACAAAGATTGTTCCAGGGCCTTACAGCTCTATTTGCACTCAGAGACTCACAAATTTTTACTTTAAAATAATACTTGGCTTCTTCAATTCACCATCTTCCTTGAAGAGAAGTTTATACCTTGTCCAAGAGACCAGATATGGGACAGATGGCACTTCATTCTTTATTATTTCCATATTTCCCCCTCCTTGGGTCTATAAACAGACATAGACAAAGTATGTGCTTTACAAAAAAAAAAAAAAAAAAAGCAAAAAGTCTCCATGTATAAGAACAACTTCAGTAAACACCTAAAGATATCACAAGCTACCTCATTCCTCAGCTAAACTCTGGCCTCAGACAGACACCCCGTTATATTTGCATTGTCATTTCTAGATTTGAGTTGACACCCATTTGGAAAGAAGACCTATTTGGGAATCAAGAGCTCTAATGTATTGTTGCACTTTTCCCCCTGTTCATTAATGTTTATCTCGTCAAGTTGCATCACGTTTCTAGCATCAGTTTTTCCATCCATAAAATGAGAAGGAATGTTGAGGTTACCATTATGTCTTTCATGGCTCATATGCTGTAATTCTTGAGTGTACACTCCTGAAATCAGTCAAGTATTAAGTAAATGTGTGTGTGTGTGAGAGAGAGAGAGAGAGAAAGATAGGGAGAGGGAGATGGAGAGAGAACCCAGTTGCTGGGTATAGAACAAAATAATGATGAAAAGCATTTGTTCTGTCTCAGGCCAGCTACTTTACTAGAGATTTGACCTAGTGCCTGTGATTTAATCTCTTTAGCCTCTTTTCCATCTTCTCTAATATTGGGATAATAGAATCTACTTAATAGGGTAGGTTTTAGGATTAAACAAGTTAATGCATGGAAAGCACTTCAGACACACAGTGTTCAATAAATAAACTATTATTTTTATTGTTACATAACTGACAAATATGAAATAACATCAGATACGCAGGACAGTTTATAACTATCTCTTAAACTGTACCTTTAATTATAAGTACTTCAGAAGATCAGAAAATATAAAGATCACACTTGTCTTAGTTTTATTCATAGAGTAACTGCTCACTAAACATCTTTTGAACGAGTGAGTAAATGAATGTTTTTCAGGATATTCTGCCTAAAAGTGCTGCACATAATTATATTCTCCTGGATGTCATCTGAAAGAAGCACTTGAGACAAAGACTTGCAAATAAGATATTTTTTGAGGCACAGGGGAGTAAATAGAGAAAGAGTAAAAACCAGTAAGAGGAAGAAGTGTTACCAAGTGGGCCACCAGTGCAAGCAACCGGTTATTGGATCAACTCTTATGAGCAGCTCTGAGAACGCTTGCCTGAGAGAAAAAAAAAGGGAGAAACATTACATCGATTCATCTCCTGTCGCCCCATTGGTCACAGGTGGCACCATACACTTATCAGCCCTACACTTCTCGATTGCACATGTGTGAGGAGCAAACAGGTTCCTGGGGATTCAGTAGTATCAGAGAAGTCCCAGAAAGGAAGGCAGAGACACAGTGCAACTCTGAGATGAGGTTTTGCCAGCAGGAAGTGAGTCAAAATCTTTGCAGAACTATGTGTGGTCGCCATGGCTGAAGTTCAAGGTAAGTCTAAGAGGATGAAAGGTGTTGACGGGAGGTGCCCAATTCAACAAACAGAGCTCATGCAGAGAAGAGCAAGCCAGGGTGGTGAGGGCATTCTCCAAACCACATCATCAGAGGAATGGAGATGGTGGAATCATAGGAACAATAACGACCAGTGTGTATCGATCACTCAGTGTGTACCATTGACCCATCTAAGTGCTTTATATTCACCATCTCATCAAATCCTCCCAACAGCAGAGAGCCTAAGCTTTCAGAGCCTAGAGTTATTGAGGAGAAGCTGCAAGTAGATGTCTGTCCATAAGGTGGGGTGAAACTTGGGATTGTATAACTTGTTAACTCTCTGGAATGGCTAAGTTCTCTGTTAGACTGCAGCTGTTTAAAATGAAGAGAAGGATCACTCTTCCAATGTTTGAAGCACTGTCATTCATTATGGGTGTATTTTAATTCATACTTAACAGGCTGCCCTTGTCTTTTATTAGTTCAATTTTCCAACAATCCACAGTTTGAAGCATCATATATTGACAGCTCTAACCCAGCTCTAGAGTACCACATCTAGACTTCATACATCAGATAATGAATAACGTTTCAAGATAATGCACTCATCGGTGAAGCCTGTTTCAAACATATGGTGTGTGCACACACATATACACACTCGTACACACAACTGGTGTGTACAAGTCATTTCCATTGGTCATTTGGAAAGCCACCTTGCCCTTTACTGTAGTTTATTGGGAATTGGGACTGTTAAATTCAATCTTCAGAAATATTGAGGAGATGTTGGGATTATATTATGTCTAAAATTACAATAAGATTAAAGTTTTATCAATTTTAGTTCTGTGAAATGAAATCATGATTAAGTCATGCACATGCATTGTTTAACTTTTATGTGTAGACATTTTAAGTAACACATTAGTTATAAAAGTGGGAACCTACTTAAAATTAGCAGATAAGTATAAAATATCTTGAAGTGGATTACAATAAAAGGTACTAGTGAAAAAGATGTTTATAAAATAGAAATCAGGTTAGCAAACACCATACACATAAAGTAGAAATTACATTCTAAAAAATCTAAATTAATATAGTTTTTGAGCTTCCTAGCAGTCAATCAAAAAAGAGGTGTATGATATTCTCACGGCATGGCAAAAAAAGTTTTTTTGTAAAGTAAAATAAAGCAAATCTTAGTTTAATCTCTTTACTTCCCAAACTCTATTCCCTTTTGGCTCACCCTAGCCCTGGAATAGAAATTATGAGCAAAACCATGAGTTTAGACATTGTTGTATAAGATTGAAAGGGATATCTGCGTGGTGTGAAATGAGGACCACAAAAGGCCTGTATGACCATATATATCTCTCCTATAAATGAACTGAAATACTTAAAATTTCCATCAGTTGGAAGGACTAACAATGGTGTATTTAATTGGATTTTAAAACAAGTAAATCACCATAATTAGAGTGTGGATTAGTGCACTGAGGTCAAATAGGAGACCAGACTCTAATCTCCTTGCCACACAGCCTCATCCTCAATCAAGTCCCAGTAAATATTTTTATTCTGAGCTGGATAAAGACATTGATTGCATTTTGAATCAAATTTGCAGAGGCTGCAAAGCTGAAAGAAGCAGTAAACATTTTGCATAATCATTTTAGATGCGTTGCGATAATAAAAAGAATTTTAAAAGTTGAAATTTATTAGGGATAGAGTCCTAGAGAATTGACTAGATGATAATAACTTAGGTATCTTTCAAACCCTGAAATACTATTGTCTGATGCTAAAGGGAGATGGGTGTCCTCATACACAATAGAGTTGGGGTGCAGGAGGTGTCATTCACAGACACTGCAGAATGGATACTGTTTGCCTTCCTCCCAAGTACACAGGGCAGCAGCCCTTCAGTATGCCAAGTGCATCCACTCTCTCTGTCTCTACTGTTATCACCTGGTCCGAATCACCAACATCTTTCTCCTGAAACACTGCAATAGCCCATGAACGATCTCCTCTCTCCAATATTGCCACCCCCTAAAGTTTCTCCTCCACACATAAGCCAGAATAAACTTTTCAAAGGTAAAATAAACTTTTACAATAGAAAATGTAAAAAATGTTTTTATCACGTTTCTTTCTAAAACTCTCCCCATAGTTCCCCAATATTAGTTGTTTTTTTGTTTGTTTGTTTGTTTTTTTAATCTTGATAATGGCTGTCACAGCCTCACAATATCAGGCCTTTCCATCACCTCTTTGCCCAACTCAGTGGTCCCCTTCTCACACCCAGTGTTCAGTCTGCTCCGGCTACACTAGCCTTCGTTCTTTTCCATAAATATGCCAAACTGGGTTCTAGGTCAGGGTCTTTGACTTTGCTGGTCTCTCCGTCTAGAACACCCTTCTCTTAAATCTTTATGTGACCGGATTAACCTCATCAATTTTTTTTTTCCTTTTCCTGTCTTATTTACAGCAACTATCCTGGTTTTGATATTTCACTTAATTTTCTATTATGTCTTTATTTTCTCCTTCTTGTTCGAATTTAATGTCTATGAGAACTTGTTATTTGTATGTAATTCTCTCCCAAATCTGCAATGTCTAAAATAGAACTATGTCCAGAGTGGACTTTAATGTGCATTTGTAGGAAGGGAGTGAGGAAGAAGGGAAGGAAGGGAGGAAGGAAGGAAAGGAGCAAGGAAGAAAGGACAGAAAGGCAAATGGCAATTGCCTGTAAAAAAAAAAATGCCTTTAGAACTGGCTATATGCCTGATTCCATTAAAAATAATAAGTCTATGATGCCAAATTTATACTCATAAAGGTACACTCACCCTTCAAACACAGAAGAGAATAGAGAATTGTGCTATTTATTATCTTTTATAGAACAGAAGTTGTCTTCAAGCAAGGTATTTTTCACATGTAATTTGTCATTCATAGCTAAAGTCCAATTAATCAAGTTCCTAGTAATGAGACTTGAATTTTCACTGCAAGAGTGAAATTAAAGATCATTATAAACAATTACACAAAGAAGAAAATCAAACTGTGGTGGGCTATCTGTTTACCTCCCAATAAATAAATAAACAAAAATGCAAAAAAAAAATTTTTTCTATATACCACTTAGGGGATCTGGTGTGTCAGATGGCAGTAAATTTGAGGTAAGCGTGTTCACCAGTTTCTCTTTGTTAAGTAGTGGCAGAATTAGTCTTGAAATGGCATCTTCTTTCAGATGGAAGGCTAGGGATTAGCAGCAATAAAAGAAAGGAAGGAGAAAGATTTGACATTTTCACAGGGAAAATGTGGGAAGCCCTTGTTCTCCCATTAAAAATGGTATTTTAGTGGCTTGCTGCTCTGAGGGAGAATGTTCTGAACCTTGTCTGTGTCTTCTCAGGCTGAGGGGAAATTAGTGATTTTAGCTTAAGGTATAAATAATTGTATGATACTGTCTGCATTCTGTATGGCTGTAATGTTCCTAGTCAACAAAAAGTCCTTATTTTAAAAAGCCATGGTGAAGATGCTGAGGGGAAAAGAAAGGTTTTGATTGCTCAGGATACTATAGCTTTTACTTTGTCTCTAAAATGTTTTTGCCATCAATTATCCAAATCCCATGTCCATCTGAATTCCTCATTTGCCCAGTGTTCCTTTTCCTTGGATGAGAAACATCTGTGCTTACTTCTATTCCTGCCCATGCCACACATATTTTGAAATGCGGGAGCTTTAAATGGATGGAGAATCAAGCATATCTTTCTTTTCCTATTCAGCGCCCAGGACTGTGCTCATTTGTTAACTCAACAAATATTTATTGAGTCCCGACTAAGCGCTGAGGATATGATACTGACAGAAACGGTTCCCACCTACATGAAGTTTATAGTCCATCAGGGATGATAGATGTTGATCTAATAATTAGTCATGTGAGAAGCATTATGAAAGAGGAAATACAGGGTGGTACGTCATGACTTAGTTCTCTCTTAGGAAGTGATGTTTAAGCTGAAATCTGAAGGATGAGGAAGCATGATCCAGGTGGAAAGAATGAAGAATAAGGGCTGGGGTGAGCGCTAAGCTTCCAGGCAAAGGAATAAGTACTACAAGTCCTAGAGGAAAAGAAGAGGGTGGGGTGGGGGCCACTTTCAAGGAACTGAAAGAAAGAGGACAGGAGAGAAAGATTTGCCATGAAAAGATCATGCCAGGCCCTCTAGATCGAGCAGTGGAGAAAGCCTTTTAGAGATGTTTATGCATTAAGGTAACTTGATCAGATTTACTTTTTGTGAGAATGACTCCAACTATTCTGTAGAGAACTTCCCAATGGGGACTCAAGGAGGGAGAAGGCAGGCCTAACTCGAGGTCAGTGCCATACTCCAGGAAGGAGAAGATGGGGGCTCCACAGAATGCTGGAGGGGGACCTGGAGATGAGTGGAAACATGAGAGAAACACTGAAAACACATCATTTGGGGCAGAATGATGAGTCTGCCTTGGAGAACTAAGTGACGGGTGATCACTGATGCGAGATGTCAAACCTAGAAGGTCACATTGGCCTTTTCAGTTCTATAGTCAAGGATCTACTACCTAAAGAGAAAAGGTCAGTCTTCTCAATCTATCTATAACAAATTTTCTCAGCACTACTGATATTTGGCACTGGATAATTCCTGTGTGTTGTACTATGATGAGCAGTGTCCCTGGCCTCTACCCACTAGAAGCCAGAAGCAGCTCCCTCTGCCCAAGTTTTGACAACCAAAAATGTCTCCAGAGGGGGGCAAAGTCACACCTTTTGAAGACCATTAACCTGTGTTGATTCCACCTTCACTATGCAACTTCCTGTGTTCTTTCCCCAACGTGCCTTACCCTGGACCATCACATTTTTGTCCTCACTATTTCCTACATGTATCAGAAGACCGTAGGGAGCTTTGTTTGATAATGTCATTTTCAGCATCATACAGACCTGGGTTATCCTAGCTCCATAATTCACTAACTGTATAATCTTTTTTTTTTTTTTTTTTTTTTTTAAATTATTTATTTATTTATTTTTGGCTGTGTTGGGTCTTCGTTTCTGTGCGAGGGCTTTCTCTAGTTGCGGCAAGTGGGGGCCACTCCCCATCGCGGTGCGTGGGCCTCTCACTATCGCGGCCTCTCTTGGCGGAGCAGAGGCTCCAGACGCTCAGGCTCAGTAATTGTGGCTCACGGGCCCAGTCGCTCCGCGGCACGTGGGATCTTCCCAGACCAGGGCTCGAACCCGTGTCCCCTGCATTAGCAGGCAGACTCTCAAACACTGCGCCACCAGGGAAGCCCTAACTGTATAATCTTAAACAAATTATTTAACCACTTTTAGTTCTTCATTTGTAAAACAAGGTTAATATCAGTTCTTCCTCATGAGGCTGTTCAGAAGATTATCAGAGTCAAATGAGAAATACAAAGCATAACACATTTTAGGTTCTCAATTTATTTTAGTTACTATGAAAATATGCTCATTCCATCTTTCAGGCCTTTGCCCATGGCATAGCTATGGACACTCATCTCCCTTAACCACCACCCATCTATCCAATTCACATTTGACTTTCTGTCAAGAGCCTCGTTGACATTTCCTCCCCATGGAAGATTTCTACCAATTATTCTAATATATACTGATTAGTGCCATTTTCAAACTCCAGTAGCAGTTAGAGCTCATACTATGTAATTTAGAACTTTATCATATATTAACATATTTTCCATTTGTTTTGTCTGTACAATTTTTCAAACTTCCTAACAGTATATAAATTCTATGATGATATGAGGATGATATATTGTTGTGGGCAACAATTGATGTTGAGTGGATGCCAATGGATTGAAGTCACCCACATGTGTGAGGAAAGTCAGCTTTTAATTATAACTAAGTAGCCACATGACTACCCTGTGCAGGAGCAGCTGGATGGATAAGACCAACTTATTTCTTCTGATCTTTTCATGCACATGGATGCCAATCTGCATAAAATATAAATGAATTCCCAGCAAGAGTGAGCTCCTCTAAGAGACTGACATTTCTCCTGTGTTTGACGAGAGTGGAGAGTTCTAGGAATTCAAGGTGAGTAAATGGCGCTGCCCTACAGCTTCACAGGAGGCTCTGACTGTGAGCTAGGATCTCATTTGGCTTTGAACTCAGCATGAACTCAACTCTCAAATCTACTGTAGAAGCTGACTTTAAAATTAACCATTTATTCTTTGACCTTGACTTTGCTAAGTCACAGAAACAGACTCAAAGGAAATGGAAGTCTGGACCATTGGACCCATCTAAGTCATAAGGCAGAGAGTTAGGAAATGTGGCTTCTATTGCTACCTATATCAAGAAGCTTGCTGTATCTTTGTTATTAGCCAAACTCATGGTAGGTGCTCCGTAAATGTTTATGGAAATAGATTCTCCAACTCTATGCCTGTGGGGCTTTGAACAAGGCCTTAGTCTCTTTAGCTTCAGTTTTCCTGTCCATAATACGAAAAGCTGAATCAACATCAAGGGGTTTCAAACTAAGTGTCTAGCATTTCGTAGAGGTGTCCCCAAGTCCCCTTGGGACTGGAGATTGGTCAGGAGACATTAAGTGACCAGAATTCTGAACTTGCCATTCTCATTTCAATCAGATAATCAGCTTTTTGTTGTTATTGTTGCTGTTTTATAGTTTTGTGCTCTGCTTAAAGTTTCATCTGAATTAAGGAGCCAGCTTCTTAAACAAAAACTTTCAAATCACTGACCTAGACAATCTCTAAGATTGTTCCAACTGTGTTATGTGATCTATGGTCTTCATTACGGATAAACAAGAGGAAATGAGAAGGAAAATAAAGCACTGCTTTTCTGCTTTAAGGATAGATTTAGGTTATATTCAGAAAAGAGTTTAACTGGAAAAAAAATTAGAGTTTATGATAGAATAAGGAAATTAGGCAAATCTTTTCCCTAAATAATTCAAAGTTTGGCTAAAAGTTATCTTTGTAAATAGACATTCCAGGGGAGCAAGATCAATTTCACTCAACCAACAACATTATCACTACATTGAGTATAGCCCTGAATTGAGAATTGTGACTCAGACATGTTTCCTGTCTCAAGATGTTCACAATCCAATATGGGAGCTAAGGTATCTAAAATAAATAGCTGGGATAAAATTAAGAAATTATAAATGCCATATAATTTATATATATATACACACAGACATATATATATCACATCGTCTTTATCCATTCATCTGTTGGTGGACATTTAGGTTGCTTCCATGCTTGGCTATGTAAACAGTGTTGCTATGAACATTGGGATGCACGTATCTTTTCGAATTAGAGTTTTCTCCAGATAGAATAAAATAAAATAAAAGCCATATAAGACACATGGAGAAAGTACAGAGGAGTGTTACGGGATATCCAAGAAGGGAAAATTAATTTTGATGGGAAAGATCAGAAAATACTTAACTGAGAAAGTAGATTTTGAGCTGGACCTTATAGGACAGGAGGAATTTGAAATAGGGATGTGGCAGAAATGTCATTCGGTTGAGAGAATAGAATGAATCAATGACCTGACAAGAGAAATAGCTCTCTCCAGAATGCAGCAAGAACACATTTTGTTGGAGGAGAAGTCAGTCCTCATTTGTGTTCCTCACCAAATAGTTCCAGTGTTATGTCTGGGCACCTTCCCCAACCCCTTAAAGCTAGAGGTAGCTATGTCACTTGTTTTGACCACAGACATTTGAGAGGAAGCAAGATTTGCTACATGTCATTTATCCTACCTCGGCAGCAGTGGAGTGTGGAGTTGGAGCCTCCTTCAGGATGGTTCCCTGCCAATGACACAGAGCTAAGGCCCTCAGCCAACCCTTGACAGACACAAGCCATTGTTTTAAGGCACTGAAATGTAAGGGCTGTTTGTTATCACAGTGTGGTAGGCAGAATTCTAAGACAGTCTGCATGATTTCCATCTCCTGGTAGCCTAACCTTTGGGTAATCCTCTCCCCTTGAATAGTGACTCTCTTCTAACCAGCTGAATTCGGCAAAGGTGATGGAAAAGTACCTCTGTGATCACCTAATGTAATATTAGAC
Organism: Balaenoptera musculus; assembly: GCF_009873245.2. NCBI lineage: Eukaryota > Metazoa > Chordata > Mammalia > Artiodactyla > Balaenopteridae > Balaenoptera > Balaenoptera musculus. Next base: position 128,340,558 of record NC_045787.1, read on the forward strand.
TCCATCTTAACAGATTCCCCTCTGACTGTGAAGAAGTAAACTTCCATGGTCTGAGAAGGACACGTTGCAGGGATGGTGGGGCCTTTAGGAGCTAAGAGTGACCTCTAGCTGACAGCCACAGGAAAGACAGGAACTCCTTCACCCACCTACAACTGCAAAGAATTTAATTCTGCCAGCAACCAGGTGAACTTGGAAGATGCCCTCAAACTCCAGAAAGGGTAGCTATCTAGCCTGTACCTAGACTGTAGCCTGTGAGACCCTGAGCAGAGGACCCAAGTAAGCTGTGCCCAGTTTCCTGACCCACAGAAACTGGGAGGTAACAAATGAACATTTCTTTTACCTGTGAGGTCTGTCATAATTTGTTACACAGCAGTAGAAACCTAAGGCACACAACATAAACTAGCTTCTCCTCATTCATACAAAAATGGTGGAAATGAAGTCTAGAAAAGTATTTGAGGTCTCTCCTTCAGAAGCCCTAAGATGCCTAGCTACTGAGTCACAGCTTTTCTGTGGACCATGAGAGCTTCTTTTTATTTTTAATTTTTTTTAACATCTTTACTGGAGTATAACTGCTTTACAATGGTGTGTTAGTTTCTGCTGTATAACAAAGTGAATCAGCTATACATATACATACATCCCCATATCTCCTCCCTCTTGCGTCTCCCTCCCACCCTCCCTATCCCACCCCTTTAGGTGGACACAAAGCACCGAGCTGATCTCCCTGTGCTATGCGGCTGCTTCCCACTAGCTATCTGTTTTACATTTGGTAGTGTGTATATGTCCATGCCACTCTCTCACTTCGTCCCAGCTTACCCTTCCCCCTCCCCGTGTCCTCAAGTCCATTCTCTATGTCTGCGTCTTTACTCCTGTCCTGCCCCTAGGCTCTTCAGAACCTTTTTTTTTTTTTTAGATTCCATATATATGTGTTAGCATATGGTATTTGTTTTTCTCTTTCTGACTTATTTCACTCTGTATGACAAGTCTCTAGGTCCATCCACCTCACTACAAATAACTCAGTTTCGTTTCCTTTTATGGCTGAGTAATATTCCATTGTATATATGTGCCACATCTTCTTTATCCACTCATCTGTTGATGGACACTTAGGTTGCTTCCATGTCCTGGCTAGACAATGAGAGCTTTTGAAGGTGTTTGAGCACAGAGACAGCTTGGTTAAAATAGTACATTCACAGGAGTAGTTTGCAGGCATATGGATGGAAAGATAAGTTTGAAAAAGATTTGCCATTTATACCTTTTTTAGATACCTAGGAATTAAGTAAATATAGAATATTAAGTTCTCTTATCAAATCATTCACATGTAGAAAGTAACCTGTTCAAAGGAGCAATGCTTGCATTCTTTCCTATATCAAATAAGATGCTGTTTCTACCTGTAATTCTACTTCAGCATGATTAAAGTACCTCAACTCTGCCCCTGGAGTTAAAATGACAAATGTACCCAGTTGCACACCTCCATCTTGTCACCAGGGGACTGTTCCATTTGTTAAGAGGCATTTCTTTTTGCCAGGAATTTCGTTTTCAGGCACGAGTAAATTGCCTTTCATCTACACCAGAATTTGAAACATGTACTAAAGTGGTTTATGTTTTATTTACCACTTGCTCTGGCAGGGAGATGGGTTTAGGAGAGCTTAGATTCACTTTCCCAAGTCATGTGGGCTGCAGTAGGAAACTGTACTGCAATCTTTTATTTGTCATGCTATAAAGCTCATGGGGACAAAACTATTTGGCTTATGTGAATCCCAATACAAGTACTTTCAGAGAAGTACCCAAACCAGCACATGTGAATTTTTCTTTTGCTGGTGAAATTCCCTTTCAAAGAAGTATAAACTGGTTGATCTTCAGTTTTCCAGACTTTAGAGGTCAGTCTTTCCTTTAAAACGGTTAGTGTGGACAGATGTTGTCTAAAGCCCATTGTTCATTCCTCCTACTTTGTATTTCTTCTGGCAAGTCACCCTCACCCCACTTCTAGTCTATATGATTTGGGTGAGACATCACTAATTTGAGAGTGACTTAGGTCGAAGCTGAAAAGTATCTCCTTCCTTAAGCTAATATAAACTGGCTAAACAGAGTGCATCTCAGGCCCTTTGAAGAAGCTACTAAAAAAAGAAGCTCCTTCTTTTTGTGTTCAAGGAGCTCCCTACCTGAACACAAAAGGATGTGAACCCAGAGCTGGTGAGCCATCTTGCCACCACACAGATCTGCAAAGTTTGCTAATTGAGGGAGGATGGAAGATGACCAGATCCTGATGACAATGTTTGAGCCTTTAACGCCAGCAGAACTTGAAGTCAGTTATACCCTGTGTTCAGCTGTTCTTATTTATCTGAGCCAACAAAGACTCTTTTAGCATAAGCAACCACTAGTTGGGTTTTCTTACACTTGCAACAAAGCCATCATCCCACAGATCTCCAGAAGTCCATTTTTTGACGAGAATCTTTCTTCTAACATCCCAAGTAATTTCTGAGGAATGCACGCTGGACACTTGTCTCTCCTGTCAGTGAACTTTGATTTTGCCCATCGTTATTTCAGAACTGTGTGTATCAACTTTTGCCCTCCCAGAAGTAAATGTTTACTGCCATTTGCTCCTGCGATCCTCATAACTCTTCCAAATGTGCACACATCCTGTCCCACAATTCTCCAAAGAGAATAATCTAGGCAATAGGCAGTCACAGTATTTGATGGTATATTTGCCATGGTCAGCCTCAGAACAGTCAATTCACGGACCACAGATAGACAGTATAGTAGGGTAAGACAGATCTCAGACAGCATTTTGTACTCTGCTTCATTAAAAAGAGTTACAAAATTACTACCAGATCACTTTGTGCTCTATTAGCAGAACCTCAAGGTAGAAAGAAAGCAACAACAACTTCATTAATTGGGACTTCACCAACAGGGAACTAACCAGCTATACACAAAAATGAGGTAAGATAAATGAATCATCTATCTATCATCTATCTATCTATCTATTTATCTATCTATCTATCTATCTATCTATCTACCTATCTATGTATCTATCTTTTATATCTATCTGTCTATCTACTATCTGTCTGTCTGTCTATCATCTGTTTCTCTCTCTCTTTGTGCTCATGCATGTGTATGTGTGTATTAATGGTGGGAAGAGAGGCTAGAGAGAAAGGCTATTAGATGCCTATCTAAAAACTCTTTCCACTCCTTCCTTGCTGACAGAGGCCCCCCTACACACACATGCGCGTGCACACACACACACACATACACACACACACACAGTGTTGAAATGTCAGGTCCTTAATTTCCCAGCTTCCTTTGCTGGAAGCAAAGTCTATATGGTGAACCTTGGTCAATGGGGCATGAGGAGAATTGGGGGCTCTGAGATACGTTCCCTCCCTCCTCTGAAAGAGAGAGGATGACTGAAGAGAAACTGCCCCTTTTCTGCATGTGAGACCCATGGTGAGAATGTGAAGCCTGGGGCTGCAGCAGTCTCTTCACCATCTTGGCATGACTGACCTAAGAGGGAAAGCCACTGCCCAGAGGAGGCAGAGGAAGAGGGAGAAAGCCTGGTCCTAATGACATTGATGATGTGACAGGATTGATACAGGACTACTATGGCTCTGGACTTTTTATGTGAAATAGTAAACATCTCTACTGTTTAGGCCATGGCTAGTTAGTCTGTTGTCTGTGGCTTCAAAGTGCCCTGGCTGATGGAGGAGTAATAGGATGGAAATGAACAAAACCACCAGGAAGACTGAGAGACCAATGTGAAATGCAAAAGAAAAAAATGGGTTCAGAGAAAAAAAAAGTGATCTGCAAAGTTAGGTCAAATATGGAGGAACATAAATATATGGCAGATGGATTTAATGCAAAGAACTATGAAGAAAGAAACCAAGGATGTTCATATAGAAACCAGATTCTGAAACTGGAATTAGGTCTCATTTTTCCCAGTTACTGTTTGTATTGGACAAGCCACAAAACCACTTTGGGATCACGTATTTAATTTTTAAAACAGAGAGAATAACACCAGCATCACCTCCTATTGCTCTGTTGATGTTATCAGTATTGGTGGTGGTGGTGATGGGGCGTGTGTGTGTGTGTGTATGCATGTCTGAGTGAAGACCAAATGGAAAATACAAGTGAAAATGCTTTGTAAACAATGAATCTCAAATAATGTAAAAGTCGATGAGGCAGCAGAGACCACTGTCTTCATCACACCCCCCTCCTCATCACCTACGTGTTAGAGATTGTTGGATTGTTGGTCCTCCACCCAGACCCCTTTCCCTGGCCTGTGCACCCGTCCTCTAGCTGCTGAGACTGCTGGCTGATAAGAGCTCACAGCTGCCCCCTTCTCTGGGGCACTGTCCTTAGCTGCCAGAGTCTGCTTCTCCTGCAGGAAGCCTACAGACAGTGATTGCCAAATAAGGGATGTCCAAAGGGCGGCTTTATTCTGGGGTACAATTCACATTCTAGAGCTCCTCATGAGAGCTGCCTGAAACCAGACCCCAGCTGAAAACCACATCCTCCCTGGCTTCTGCCCTTTCCCTGCCCTGCCTCCCCTCACTCCTTTACAGGTTCCCACTGGAAGCACACCCTCCATAAATCACAGGCACAAGAACCCCCATTGCAAGCTCTACTTTGAGAAACTTTTTCCTAAGACATCTTCCAAACACACACAGAGACAGCATTCAGAAATTAGGGAGGAAAGGAGTAAGGAACGCATACTTGCAAGTCCAGATAGTTTGTGAAATTGATAGAATATAAAAAAAATATGTACAACTTTATTGTTTAAAAGTTATAAAAATAAGCAATAGAAAAAATAAAAATATTAATAAAATCATCAAACATTGGGGGAAGACAAGAGGTTAAGAAGGAAAAATAATAGAACAAATAAATCTTCAGTTCTTACACCATGGAGTAAAAAGATATTGCCTAAAGTTGATGAGTCAAGAAATGGTGTTCAGCCACACTATTTAGATATATTGGATACCTTCAGGAAAAAGAAAGATAGAAATAGTTAAGAGGGTTTTCCTCTGAGGAAAACAGAGACTAGAAAAAGGCAAGCTGGGGACTGCAGCTTTTCATTATAAACTCTATATTTTGCCTTATACCTGAACCGCTATGTCCAAAAAGAAACACACACACATGTACACACACACACACACACATAAAGGCAGCAGCCATTTTTTTCTGGAATTGACTGTAATATATCTCTTAATCATTCTATACAATAATAATAAATATATTAAAAGCTTTAGGCCTTGAGTTAAGGGTATTCTGCTAAGTGAAATAAATCAGACAGAGAAAGACAGATACTGTATGATTTCACTTATATGTGGAGTCTAAAAAACAAATGGAAAAACATAAAACAGAAACAGATTTGTAGATACAGAGAAAAAACAGGTGGTTGCCAGAGGGGAGGGTGTGGGGAGAGGAAAGAAATAGGTGAGGGAGATTGAGGTGCAAACTGCCAGCTGCAAAATAAATGAGTCACGGGTATGAAATGCATAGTGTGGGGAATATAGTCGATAACTATGTAATATCTTTGCATGGTGACAGACCATAACCAGATTCATTGTGGTGATCATTTTGAAATGTACAGAAATATAGACTCACTATGTTGGGTAACAGGAACTAACATAGGTCAACCATACTTCAAAAATAAACTCATAGAAAAAGAGATTTATATTTGTGGTTACCAGAGGCGGGGAGTGGAGGGAGGTTGGGTGGGGGGACTTGAACAAAGATGGTCAAAAGGTACAAACTTCCAGTTCTAAGACAGATTAGTACTAGGGATGTAATATACAACATGATAAATATAATTAACACTGCTGTATGTTATACATGAAAGTTTTTAAGAGAGTAAGTCCTAAGAATTCTCATCACAAGGAAACATTTTTTTTCTATTTCTTTAATTTTGTATCTGTATAAGATGATCGATGTTCGATAAATTTATTATAATCATTTCATGATGTATATAAGTAAAATCATTATGCTGTACACCTTAAACTTATACAGTGCTGTATGTCAATTATATCTCAATAAAGCTAGATGAAGAAAGAAAAAGCTTTACACAGTCTGATTTAATCCTCAGAGACAACCTATGAGTTAGTTACTATTGTCATTCCCATATTAAAGGCTGGAAAACTGAGGATCATAGAAGTTAAATAACTTTCCCAAGGTCATGAAGTAGCTTTTCAGGATAAAAGTGAGACTCAAAACTGAAAATTCACACCATTAACTGCTGAGCAATACTCTCTCCCAGATTATTTACAATGCCCTACCCTGTCCTGAGGGAAAGACTACTGTAAAACTAACACCCTTGAACTTCCCCAGACTCTGCCCAGTGATTTTTTCTGCAATGGTGGTATTCATTTCTTGAGAATTAATAATGGAAACAGAATGAGTTTTAAAACAGCTCACACACACCCAGGTGTCAGTACACAAATACTTTCCCGTGTTTGAATTCATGAAATAAAAACGAGTATTCCAGTTGATGAATTGAGTGCTTTGCTATTTTCTATTACTCACCGATTTCCTGGCATTTTGGATCTGTTACACAGCCTTGGTAAGCTTGCATATAGACTATTGAGTGGTTTCCTGAAAGAATCAAGCAACGCTCTTAAACTTTTTAATCATCATCTGTTGATAATGCTAGGTGTAGAAGATGTGAATTGTCCAATTAGTGCCTGTGTGTACATTTTAAAAACAAATGGTGCACATAATTATGTCCTACCAAAAGTTTCTTTTTTGCTTGAGGACAAACTACCAAGAATATGCCCCACCCCCAAATAAATCTTGTCTTTCATTTTGTTCATTCATTTTCATTTTTCTCCAGCTGAGATGCCATGAAAACCATCCAGCTCAACATTAGAAATTGAAAATGAATGCTGGAGCGTGATAATAGCTAAGAATAAGAGGAGAATATCCTGGAATCATAGGCATTTCTTGCAGACAAGCTAAAAGAAAAACAGATAATTTACTGCTCTGTGAAGCCCTACAGCTGGCTTAGTTGATGTATTTCTTACTTTGCTCAGGCAAAATGAATAACTGAATGAATATCTCCCAGACCCTCTCCTTGGAAAATGTGGACAAGGTCTTCAACACTTCTGGAAGAATAGCTTCTACTGTGAGTTTTCACAAGGTAAACAAGCAGAGCACATTTTGCATATGCAACATCAGGACAAATCCATCCCAGTCAGGCATTCTGAGAGCACCCAAAAGTCCTCCAAGGATCTGGTCCCATTTTCCAGCCTCAACTCTTCTCCTACCTCTCTTCTCTTGCTCACTGGGTTTGAGTCACGCATGCTCTTTCTTTTCTTCAAACCCCAAGCGGTCTTCTTCTTTTGTAATTGCTCTCTTTCAGCTTGAAGAGCTCCTGAGTTCTTTGCATATTCTGGTCACATCTCAAATGTCACCTCCTCAGAAAGATGTTCCAGAATTCCTCTCTGAGGCATCCAGGCTCCTCCCACACACATACTCTCTATTTCATTCCTATCTTTTATTTTCTTCCTCCAATATTTCAAAAAAAAAAAAAGTTTTTAAGTCCAGAGACTGGTTTTATTCATTTGGCTCACATAACCCATCATTGGGTCATAAAATGGCCAGAGGGTGGGGAGTCTGGGACCTGGTTTCCAGTTCATCTTTTGCACTGAAGGAGTTGTGTGGCTTGGAGCAGGGTTTCCTTTATAAATTGAGGGCTTGGATTCTGACACCCAGAACTATCTATCCCCACACAGCTTCCTGTCTACTCTGATATGACTTCGCTAGTCCTCTGTCTTCATCAACATAAGTTGACTATTTCAGGATATGTTTCCCAGGAAGAGAAAATAACTTTATTGTACATTCCAAGAACTTACCTGAAAGATCCATCAATTCTTCAACAGAAAACATCAGCTGTTTATGCCCCAAGACCCTTTCAATTGTTCACCTCAAAATCCTTGCCTTGTTGTGTCCACCAACTCTAAACTATCGTATCATGATCCCATCTGATCCTAACAAGACCCCCCTACTCCCCTGAGGGACCCTCCTTAAACCAGACTTCAACAAATACTCTGACTGCTCTTTCCCCCACTAGATGCAATCAACGCTGGCAATGTAGGTAGTGTCTTCTCTTCCCACAGTGAGTGACAAACTCAGCTCTGACTTACCAATGAGCTGTTCTGATAATATTTGGGGGAGCCTGCATTGGGCTGTAGGGTTTGGATTCAGTCCTTCTTGTCCTCAGGGTTTCATTTTATAAATTAAGGAGGTGGGACTCAGTAGTCACTAAGAGACCTTTCAGCTTTGATATTCTTTAAGACCCTTTTGCAGGGCAATCCCTTTCCCTCTTGGTGGTCTTGTTCCAAGCTGAGAGCTTCTTAAAGAAAAGGACAATCGCCTCCTGTGGTTGTCAAAAAGTGGATTCAGGTCAGGTTCTTGGGGTGGCAGGGAGTTCAATGGCTGAGTTTTCAAAAGCTAGCTTTATACTTTCCTCTGCTTGTCACCTCCAGGAGAGAGGAGGTGGCCACTGTGTGCTTTTGTCCTGCTACACAAAAAAGGCCCTGAGTTGGAGGGTAGAAAAAGGCACTGCCTCCTTGGCTAAGAGCCACACTGATGCCTGAATGGAGCTTCCTCCTGAGGACGGCTCTTCTCAGCCCCCTGGGGGAGACCTTTGGCTGCAGCCACAGCAGCAAGTAGCTAATTGTCTCCAGTGCTCCTTTGGCTGCACAAACGGAAGCACGAAGCCTTGTGAAGGTGGGAGCTGAACTGACCCCAAGTCTCTTTGAACAGTGCAAAGATGGATGATGAATGGGTATTTTGGAAACATAACAAACACAGTGATTTATATTCATGATGGGCTAATCCCAGAGGGGCTTCTGGAATGAGCACACAGCACAGTTCTTTGATCTTTCAGAGTGTGAACTGAGTGAAAAATGATTTCAAAAACCATTCCCTCTGAGGTCCAGAGACAAGAGGGTTGGGCTCTTTATAAAGATAATTTGCTTTTTAACTAAACCTCAGATTTGGAAGGTTGAAAGAAGGGCAACAGAAGTACTCAAGTGTGATTCAGTCAGTTGGGGGGTGGGGAATAAAATTTAAAAAAATACTTTGAATTTGAAAATGCAAGTTTCTATTATCATTACTATTATTATAAGTTTGAATGAGGTAACCGAATATATTTTTAAACTAAGTAAGCCTGTGTTTGACTATCAAATCTATTTTGGGAATATAGATACTTGGGCTCTTTCATGCTAATATAACATAAGCCCATCTCCACAGCCCCACTTCTGCCCCCATCCCTCTTTTCTATTTTTTCCCACATCTCTTAATATGTCCTCTTTGTATATTCCTAGATGTGACAGTTGGGTGTTTTAACTATTTTTCTTAGTTCCTGTCACAGGAGGAATCAAGTCAAGGACTCCTTTCATCTGTAAAATGGGCTCCTTTCAATCTGTACACATAGCTGCACCCAGAAGCTTTGTTAAGATTCAGCTAAAGAATGGGTGTGAGAGCTCCTGACATGATGCTTTCTACAGAGCCACACTCATTGAATGTTTTCTTTACCCCTCCCTCCTTCCTTTCTGTTCTACCTGAATGGAAGATGAGCCAGGGATCCTCCACATGGAGGGAGGCTTGACGGAGTTCCCTTTGTCACATTTGTGATAATCAGCCTTCCTATGCTCACCGAATGATCACACTCTTTCACCTATTTATAAAGAGTATGTGTATTTAAAAAAGGGGAGGGCAGAAAGCAGTGCATCAAAATCAAATTACTCAGTGTGATCACCTTTTCTCCCACTCTGAAAAAAAATAGAGTTTTCATTTAGCCTGTTCCCATTCAGCCAGCACCTTGAGCATCTTTGCAAATTAACATAGTTAACAAAAGGAAAGACGTGCACAGCCAAGGCTCTCAATAATCTCATTACGTATCTCTCAACAATTAAGTGCATTAATTAAGTCCCCATTTCAAAGAGGATGTTGGTGAAGTGGCTCATATTCAGTCCCATCCTTCTGTGCTTCCTCTTCCCATAAAGTTTTGAATAACTTTTCACTGTACCTCGAAGGGTTTGGGATTAGTACCAAAAAACGTGACCCTAGATTATTCTGCATGAGTGACTTCCAAAGTCCCAGTTGTTCTTTTACTTTTCTTTGTAGCAAGAAAGACTTTAGTATAGTAGTTTGTAGTTTGGTTTCAGAGATCAGAAAAACCTTGGACTCACATCTTGGTTTACCCATTTATTAGATCTCTGACATCTCTCTGCCTCAATTTCCTTATCTGGCTTAAAAGGTCAATAAAAGTATCAACCCCATGAGGCTGTGAATATTAACTGATGTAACTAAGGGAAGGTACATAGCTAGGTGCCTGGTTTGTAGTAAGTGCTCAATAAATCATAGCCCGTAGTAGTATGAGTAGTAGTATTAGTAGCAGCAGTAGCAGCAGTATAAATTTAACAGTGGAGGCCGGGTGATATAGCAATAGAGCAACGGGCTGGTAAACAGAACACTTGGGCTCTGATCCTGGCTCCTATTAGCTCTTTTGACCTCTTTGTCTCAACTGCCCTCTGCTGTGCCATATTGTCTTGAGAATTAACTGTGATAATAGATGTAAATGCACTTTGTAAACTATAGAAATGTACATAATTAATGTCATTAGGAAGTCATCTGTGAATGTCATTGATTTTTTTCAAGTCTATTAAGAGGATAATAGCAAAAGCACATAAAATGTATAAATTTCTGCTCATCACTAACAATTGCCAGAGTCAAAGCTCTCTCATTACAAGAAACCAAAATCAAATCAAACTGCTCACGTAAAAATGAGGTTTGTGGAGAGAATAAAATAACACATCACGGGTATCCATTCATTCATTAAACATATATTATTGAACACTTACTCTGTTCTAGAAACTGTGCTTGGCATTAAGTATATTAAGATGCATCAAGAAGTTAACAGCATATTTGAGGAAAGAAAATGAAATGTAGGGTGGGAAACAGGCAAATATACGGCAAACAAAAAGCTCATGCATATTTACAAATTAAGAAAAGAAAGTGAGGCTATGCATGTAATGAATAGTGTTATCATTACAGAAAGCATGTGGGAAATGGCAGGATACCACAGAGGAGAAAGCTTTGATGTCCACACTTGAAGGAAGAGCCCAAGGAAAGCTTTGGAGGCAGAAGGAATGCATCTTCCAAGACTTTAAGGAAGGCAAGACCTTGGCAAATCAGAGAAGTTGAGAGGCATCCAATGTGTCAGGGGCTTGGTATAGGACATAAGGGGGATGGCTTAGGTCCGGGCAGGAGACACAAATCTAGTTCATTTATTCATTCATCCATGCATTTAGTACACATTTACTGAGTATCTACTTTGTGTCAGGCACTGCTGTACACCAGACAGGTGAAGTTTGCCCAAGGTGACTGAACCCACATTCTAATAAGGAATAAGACAATTTTTAAAAAATGAATATATACATGAAAACTTAGAATATGTCAGCATATGACTATCATTACACTGAGATCATCTGTGAAGTGTGTCTTAGTCTGTTCAAAATGCTGTAACAGAATACCATGGACTGGGTTGCTTATAAACAACAGCCATTTATTTCTAACAGTTCTGAAGGCTGGGAAGTCCAAGACCAATGTACCAGCAGATTCAGTATATGGCGAGAGCTTGCTTCCTAGTTCACAGACAGCTGTTCTCTTGATGTACCATCACAGGGTGAAAGTGGTGAGGGAGCTCTCTGGGGTCTCTTGTATAAGGGTACTAATCCCATTCCTGAGGATTCCACCATCATGACCTGATCACCCCAAAGGCTTCACCTCCAAATACTACCATATCGCAGATTAGATTTCAACATATGAATTTTGGGGGGACACGAACTTTCAGCCCATAGCAGAGTAAATGTGAAGAGAGAAGAGAAGGGAACTTATAATGGAGTCCAGGAAACTCCACATTTTGAGGTCAGCGTAGGAAAAGAAGCCAACAGAGGGGACTGAGAGAATGATTCTAAGAGGTAGGAGAGTAATAAGATAGGATGGTATCATAGAAATAAAAAAGGAAGAAGGTCAAGGAATAAGTGATTGAAGATGGTGAAGCATTTACAACCAGACTGGAAGGTCAGTAATGGATACCCTTTTTCCTTCTGGGGGGCCACATGGTTATTTCCACTGCTCATTTCCACAAGTCTCTTCTGCTTTCCTATTTCACTTAACAGACAGACTTCCTCTGATGACTCCTGGCTACCCTATGCTCCTCCAGAACGCTGGTTTACATGGTCTTTGTCTTTGTCTCCCATCACCCCCATCCAGACTCAGCTCTGCATGAGCTTTTAGTTTCAGTGCTGCCATCATCAGACACAGAGCCAACTTCTCACTATTGCAGTTCAGAACTTCTGGGAGAGAGCATCTGATTGGTTTCTCTCAGATCAGGTGTTGACTTTTGCTCCATCCATCTGTGACCAAAGTGAGGGTAGTCTCACAAGATTCCTGGAGCTGTCTGGCTAACTCCTCTCTCTTCAGCAGGGTTGTGGGTGGGAAGAGCAAATAATTTGAAAGAATCCAGCATGACCTGGGAAGGTATCCCAAAATGGGCTACTCTAATAATGTACCCTGATACATGACATTCTCTCAACTCATTAACGAATGCATCTGTGTCTAATAACATGCTCACAATTGCTGTTGCTAGTCACACCACGCTAAAGCATGGTGTTACATTCTAGGTACCATACCAAGGGATGGCAGACTCAAATACCGATTCAGATACAGAAGACAACGCACATGAAGTAAAGTAGTGCAATAGTACTACAGCAGGGAATGCTGGTGACTGCAGCAAGGGGGAGGAAAAAGCTTTATACAAAGGGGGCAGCCCCTTCTCACCTCGGACTGACCATTTTCATGTAGAAATGTGGGGTTGGTGTTTGCCAGATCCTCTGATCATTCAAAAAGTTTCAAGAAATGTAGATGAGGATGCAAAATTATCCTGAGGAGATGAGGATGCCCAATTTTAAAGTATTGGCAAATCACAACAAAAAAGCTCCCTGACCACTGCCAAAAAGGGCAGACAAAATAATTCTGCAGGTGAAATCCAACCCAGAGGCTGTCTGTGTGACACCTTTGCTCTAAATCCTACACTGGAGAAGTTAGAAAAGCATCTGAAAACCCACTCGTTAGGGCAATTTTCTATTATTGTTATTATCTTTACAAAAACTAAGACATTGTTTCAGACACCATCCCAAGTATTTTAAATGTGAACTCTCATTTTATCTTTACAACAACCCTGAGACAAAGGTAGTTCATTATCCCTTTTACATTAGAGAGCAAGGAGGATGAGAAAGGTGAGGTAACTTGTTCAAGGTCACCTATTTAGTTAAGCAAATTTGGCATACGATGAAGCAGGAACGTGAGCCAAAGTTATCCCACTCAAAAGTCTGTCCTTGTTACCAAGTTACATAGGTTTTATTAAGTAATATTTATGAAGCTTCCCTCTCGAAGAATCTAGGACTTTCTTAATCACCATGTTGAGGCTCACAGGATACACAAGTTCTTTCCTGGTTCAGAGCAGCTGTGTCAGTCACTGAACTCTGTAGAATGAGCTGCTCTCAGTGCCAGCCCCACTCTTAAGGATCCCCCAGAATCTCTCTCATGAAGAAGCCTCCCCAAAGGATTCTGAACCCTGGTGGTTTCGAAAGATTAACCCTGTTAATCACCACAGAATCAGTTTCTTCATTTATTCTTTTCAAATGGTGGGGAGTGGCGGGGGAAAGGAGGAGGATATCTGTGAAAGAGTAGGGGTGGGGATCATGGTGTGAAACAGGAAGTGATTCATATGCACATTTATGTATGATTCAGACAGAAGCTGACAGATGCTTAGAAAATCTTTTAGAAAATGGACAAAATTTTACAGTCCCAAGGACGTTTGTCTAAAAATCTAAAGCTTGGCACATGGGAGACATAAAAGACGTAGAAACGGGAAAGTAGTGGGAAGGTTCAGAAGACCTGTCCTCCCCAGAACTGGTTAATCTGTTCTTTGCCCCAATTCAGGGATGTTAGCTCCAATTTTGCTTCTTATGTAGCCCATCGGTAATTAAATCACTGCCCTGGCTCTCTGTTGCTAAAAAGAAGTGGGTTTTAAAATAGATCTACTGCTTAGCAAATTCTTGTGGGTCTGGGCTTTTCATCCAATCCTGATAAGCTTTTTGCCACCTAACTCTCCTCTCCCCTCAGTTTATTAACTGCAGAGCTGATTCCTTGGAGCTCCTTGGTGCAGAGCATGGACTGGATCATTCAAGGGAGCTAAAACACATCCCTAGGCTATTAGGACCAGGTAGGAATGGATTCAGCCTTTCCACTGGCCAGGTGTGTAAACTGAGGCCAGTAAAGGATATGACTGCCACATCTGCGGCAGTGAGGAGAAACTCTACTCTGAATCAGCCCAAAGCTCTTTCCAATTTTTCATACTGCCTCATTCATAAATATGGAGCAAAGATTCATATGGCAACATGAACTCCATCAATGCTCTTTTGTTTTTCTTTATGCCAACAATAGTTAATACTTACAGAGCACTTACTATGTGCCTGGCTAAGGACATTACGAGTGATATTGATATCTCATTCAGTCTTCGCAAAAAATGCCCATGCTTCATTTTGCAGATGTAGAATTTGAAGACCAGCATGGCTCAGCCATACTTCTAAAGACAGAGCCAAGATTTGAACCTAAGTCTCTTTGATGCTCAAGCTGCCCTCTTAACCGTATACCATGCCAAGGCTGACAAATCACATCTTCTAATCTCTCCAGTCACTCACAATGGCCAGGAGACTTGCTATAAATGTGTGATTCCCCCTTACCAGCAGAATTAGCATCTCCTGAGAGCTTGTTAGAAATGCAAAAACTCAAGGCCCCATACCAGGCCTACTAAATCAGGATCCACATTTTCATAAGATGTCCAGGAAAGGCACACCAACACATCGAAGTTTGAGAAGTGTTGGCCTAAGGGCTCTTCCACAGAGAAACCTGGTGTAACAGAAATGGTCTTCCAGAGCATTTGGTCAAATACACTGATTTCCTGGAAAAGGAACCAAGGCTTAAAGAGAGACTCACTGGGCCCACCTTCTAGATGCTTGAGTACTTAATTCAAATCAAGTGGATGATAAAGATTGGGGCATGTTCCCTGCATACCTTCTGGACCTCACCATCTCCACCCTTACCCCAGATACTAGGTAAGGGACAGAGTGCTATCGTAGTCTGTCATCTCTAAACCACTTTCACCAAAGAGACCAATAGAACTCTATGTAGTTCAGAGTCAATGTCATACGCCATTTCTTATAGTCCTATTAATTCAGACCCAGCTAAGAAGATAAAAACAAAACAAAACAAAACTATATTCAGAGAGTTGATATTTTTCCTCTTGTTAAATTGAGCTGTGGGAGGTATCATACGCTGAACTAGTACATTTCAAAAGACAAAAACCCTGATGGTTTAAGGAGTGTTTTTCCCCATTAACATGTTGCTAAGCAACATTTTTACAATATCAGCAGCTCTATAACTGCAAGCTGAATGAATGTCTGGAAATGGAGAAAGAATCAGAGGAGCAAAAACAGAATTTATTGCCCCTGTTAGCATTTTGATACTTCCTTTGTTACTGCAGTTGGAGTGATCTCAAATATGTTAAAGCAGAGATAATGGAACACTTTCTACCAGTTCAGTTCATAATAACTATGTGATATTCATGAGGGTTATGCCGTAATTTTAGTAATGTAATTTTTGTTCATTTTTATATTATGAAACATTTCAAATATGCACAAAAATAGAATAGTATCATGAACTCCCATACATCCATCAACCAGCTTTAACAATTTTCAACTAATGGTCAATCTTGTTTTATCTATTTCTCCCCCTACTTTCCCCTTATTTGAAGCAAATTCCAGACATCATATCATTTTATCTGTAAATATTCCAGTATTTAACTTGGTAAGGAAAGGGCTTTTTTTTTTTTTTTAACAAAAGTGCAATATCATTATCACTCCTCAATCAAAAATTAATAATCATCATTCTTTAATGTTAACAAATATCCAATCCATGGTCCAATTTGCAATTATGTCACGTTTTCTTTTTTTAACACTTCAATGATGATCCAAATAAGGTCCATACATTGATTAGTTGATGTGTGCCTTAAATTTATTTTAATCTATAAGTTCTTCTCAATCTCTTTTTCTTTCAATTTATTTAATAAAGAAACCAGATTATTTGTCCTGTAGAGGCTCCTGAAGTCTGGATTTTATGCTTGTATCCCTGGGCTTCTTGCAAATTGTTTGGATCTAAAGTCTTGATCAGATCGAGGATTTTTTTTTTTTTTTTTTTGGCAAGACTAATTCACAAGTGACATTATACTGTTGTATCAGGAGGCATGTGATGTCTGGTTGTCTCTCTTTTTGTGATGTGAGCAGACCTTTAAGATATATACTGTGATCCATTAATTCATTACAGATTGCAAAATAATATTCATTTACTAGGTGTAATAATTCTATAAAGAGAAAGTTGCCCTGATCATCTATTTGTGTACCAAGCAATACAGCTCATATAGGAAAACAGGATAAATGCTTGATTCTTTCCTGCTATTTATCAGTTTTCAAAATAACGGGTTGGTTTACTGGTATCCTCCCATAGTGACCGGTTGGGATTTGTTTGTTTTGGTGTCATCATAGATGAGACATTTTGAATGTTTCGGTCCTTTGCAGTTATCTTTCTTGATGTTCAAATGGCCACTGAGAGCCTCTTCAAGTTGACTTCAGTCCTTTTATAGTGTTACTGGGGGAGGGGAGGCAGGGACTGGGCATAATGCTTTTCTGGGTGAGTTCTTTAACCATTTTATCTATTTCTTCTATGCATGTCTGATCTTTTTAGACTTTCTGTCTTTAATGAGGTCAATTTTGATAAGTTATATTCTTCTTTGAAATCACCCATTTCATTTAGGTTTTCAACTTCAAATGCATGGAGCTGTACAAAATAGTCTCTGATGCCTTTAAATTCCCTCTGCTTTGAAGATTATTTCTTCCTTGTCATTTCTAATTTTATATATGTGTGTGTTCTTTTTCTTGTTTATGTTAGCTAGGAGATTGTCTATATTTTTTGCTTCCAAAGAATCAGTTCTTGGACTTATTAATGCTACTCATTCTCTGTTTTTTTATTTTATTTTATTTATTTTTTTATACAGCAGGTTCTTATTAGTCATCAGTTTTATACACATCAGTATATACATGTCAATCCCAATCTCCCAGTTCATCACACCACCATCCCCACCCCCCTGTGGCTTTCCCCCCTTGGTGTCCATACGTTTGTTCTCTACATCTGTATCTCAATTTCTGCCCTATAAACCAGTTCATCTGTACCATTTTTCTAGGCTCCACATATATGCGTTAACATACGATATTTGTTTTTCTCTTTCTGACTTCCTTCACTCTGTATGACAGTCTCTAGATCCATCCACGTCTCAACAAATGACCCAATTTCGTTCCTCTTTATGGCTGAGTAATATTCCATTGTATATATGTACCGCCTCTTCTTTATCCATTCGTCTGTCGATGGGCATTTAGGCTGCTTCCATGACCTGGCTATTGTAAATACTGCTGCAGTGAACACTGGGGTGTATGTCTCTTTTTGAATTATGGTTTTCTCTGGGTATATGCCCAGTACTGGGATTGCTGGATCATATGGTAATTCTATTTTTAGTTTTTTAAGAAACCTCCATACTGTTCTCCATAGTGGCTGTATCAATTTACATTCCCACCAACAGTGCAAGAGGGTTCCCTTCTCTCCACACCCTTTCCAGCATTCGTTGTTTGTAGATTTTCTGATGATGCCCATTCTAACTGATGTGAGGTGATACCTCATTCTAGTTTTGATTTGCATTTCTCTAATAATTAGTGATATTGAACAGCTTTTCATGTGCTTCTTGGCCACCTGTATGTCTTCTTTGGAGAAATGTGTATTTAGGTCTTCTGCCCATTTTTGGATTGGGTTGTTTGTTTCTTTAATATTGAGCTGCACGAGCTGTTTATATATTTTGGAGATTAATCCTTTGTCCGTTGATTCATTTGCAAATATTTTCTCCCATTCTGAGGGTTGTCTTTTAGTCTTGTTTATGGTTTCCTTTGTTGTGCAAAAGCTTTAAAGTTTCATTAGGTCCCACTTGTTTATTTTTGTTTTTATTTCCATTACGCTAGGAGGTGGATCAAAAAAGATCTTGCTGTGATTTATGTCAAAGAGTGTTCTTCCTATGTTTTCCTCTAAGAGTTTTATAGTGCCCGGTCTTACATTTAGGTCTCGAATCCATTTTGAGTTTATTTTTGTGTATGGTGTTGGGGAGTGTTCTAATTTCATTCTTTTACATGTAGCTGTCCAGTTTTCCCAGCACCACTTATTGAAGAGACTGTCTTTTCTCCACTGTATATCCTTGCCTCCTTTGTCCATAGATTAGTTGACCATAGGTGCGTGGGTTTATCTCTGGGCTTTCTATCTTGTTCCAGTGATCTATGTTTCTGTTTTTGTGCCAGTACCATATTGCCTTGATTACTGTAGCTTTGTAGTATAGTCTGAAGTCAGGGAGTCTGATTCCTCCAGCTCCGTCTTTTTTTCCCTCAAGACTGCTTTGGCTATTTGGGGTCTTTTGTGTCTCCATACAAATTTTAAGATTTTTTGTTCTAGCTCTGTAAAAAATGCCATTGGTAATTTCATAGGGATTGCATTGAATCTGTAGATTGCTTTGGGTAGTATACTCATTTTCACAATATTGATTCTTCCAATCCAAGGACATAGTATATCTCTCCATCTGTTGGTATTGTCTTTAATTTCTTTCATCAGTGTCTTATAGTTTTCTGCATACAGGTCTTTTGTCTCCCTGGGTAGGTTTATTCCTAGGTATTTTATTCTTTTTGTTGCAATGGTAAATGGGAGTGTTTCCATAATTTCTCTTTCAGATTTTTCATCATTAGTGTATAGGAATGCAAGAGATTTCTGTGCATTAATTTTGTATCCTACAACTTTACCAAATTCATTGATTAGCTCTAGTAGTTTTCTGGTGGCATCTTTAGGATTCTCTATGTATAGTATCATGTCATCTGCAAACAGTGACAGTTTTACTTCTTCTTTTCCAATTTGTATTCCTTTTATTTCTTTTTCTTCTCTGATTGCCATGGCTAGGACTTCCAAAACTATGTTGAATAATAGTGGTGAGAGTGGACAACCTTGTCTCGTTCCTGATCTTAGAGGAAATGCTTTCAGTTTTTCACCATTGAGAATGATGTTTGCTGTTGGTTTGTTGTATATGGCCTTTATTATGTTGAGGTAGGTTCCCTCTATGCCCACTTTCTGGAGAGTTTTTATCATTAATGGGTGTTGAATTTTGTCAAAGCTTTTCTGCATCTATTGAGATGATCATATGGTTTTTATTCTTCAGTTTGTTAATATGGTATATCACATTGATTGATTTGCATATATTGAAGAATCCTTGCATCTCTGGGATAAATCCCACTTGCTCATGGTGTATGATCCTTTTAATGTGTTGTTGGATTCTGTTTGCTAGTATTTTGTTGAGGATTTTTGCATCTATATTCATGAGTGACATTGGTCTGTAATTTTATTTTTTTGTAGTATCTTTGTCTGGTTTTGGTATCAGGGTGATGGTGGCCTCATGGAATGAGTTTGGGAGTGTTCCTTCCTCTGCAATTTTTTGGAAGAGTTTGAGAAGGATGGGTGTTAGCTCTTCTCTAAATGTTTGATAGAATTCACCTGTGAAGCCATCTGGTCCTGGACTTTTGTCTGTTGGAAGATTTTAAATCACAGTTTCAATTTCATTACTTGTGATTGGTCTGTTCATATCTTCTATTTCTTCTTGGTTCAGTCTTGGAAGGTTATACCTTTCTAAGAATTTGTCCATTTCTTTTAGGTTGTCCATTTTATTGGCATATAGGTGTTTGTAGTAGTCTCTTAGGGTGCTTTGTATTTCTGTGGTTTCTGTTGTAACTTCTTTTTCATTTCTAAGTTTATTGATTTGAGTCCTCTCCCTCTTTTTCTTGATGAGTCTGGCTAATGGTTTATCAATTTTGTTTATCTTCTCAAAGAGCCAGACTTTAGTTTTATTGATCTTTGCTATTGTTTTCTTGTTTCTATTTCATTTATTTCTGCTCTGATCTTTATGATTTCTTTCCTTCTGCTAACTTTGGGTTTTGTTTGTTCTTCTTTCTCTAGTTCCTTTAGGTGTAAGGTTAGATTGTTTATTTGATATTTTCCTAGTTTCTTGAGGTAGGCTTGTATAGCTATAAACTTCCCTCTTAGAACTGCTTTTGCTGCATCCCATAGGTTTTGGATCATCGTGTTTTCATTGTCATTTGTCTCTAGGTATTTTTTGATTTCCTCTTTGATTTCTTCAGTGATCTCTTGGTTATTTAGTAACGTATTGTTTAGCCTCCATATGTTCATGTTTTTTACATTTTTTCCCCTGTAATTCATTTCTAATTTCATAGCGTTGTGGTTAGAAAAGATGCTGGGTATGATTTTAATTTTCTTAAATTTACTGAGGCTTGATTTGTGACCCAAGATGTGATATATCCTGGAGAATGGTCCATGCACACTTGAGAAGAAAGTGTAATCTGCTGTTTTGGGATCGAATGTCCTGTAATATCAATTAAATCTATCTGGTCTATTGTGTCATTTAAAGCTTCTGTTTCCTTATTTATTTTCATTTTGGATGATCTGTCCATTGGTGTAAGTGAGGTGTTAAAGTCCCCCACTATTATTGTGTTACTGTCAATTTCCTCTTTTATAGCTGTTAGCAGTTGCCTTATGTATTGAGGTGCTCCTATGTTGGGTGTCATTCTCTGTTTTCTAACTGAATTCTGCTTTTATGAATTTCTTCTGGTCTCTTTTGTTTACTATGGTTTTCTTTTCTAGTTTTTGATTTTTCAATTTGTTTACATTCAGAGTTTGATTTTTAGTGTTAGCGGTATTTAATGCTCTCAAATTTTCTCTGGTAACTACTTTAGCTGTACACTGTAGATTCTGATGTGTGTGTGTGTGTGTGTGTGTGTGGTGTCATTCCTATTCATTTTTAAGAAATTCTGTGATCCAAGAGTTGTTTAGTAGCAGGATTTTTTCTTTTCCTTTTCATTTCCAGGCGAAGAGCCTTTATGGTTTTGTTTTTATTGTAGCTTGTTTTAGTGCACGGCCACCAGAGAATGCTCTTAGTATTATTTCTATTATTTGGAATTTATTAACCTTTTCTTTTTGGTCTATGAGATGATCAATTCTTGTGGACACTGCATGTACACCTGAAAAGAAAGTATATTCTCTATTATCTGGGCTCATAGTTTGATATCTGCTAGATCTATTTTATTGGTTATGTTACTTAAGTCTTCTAAATTTCAACTCAATTTTAGTTCATGTGATTTGTTGTAGATTGAGAAAAAAGTGTGAAAAATCTCTTATAATTGGTGTGTCTATGTCAATTTATCTTTGCATCTTGTTTTGTTTCTGCTTTATGAAAATACTGTGTTACTGAGTATATAATTATTAATAACTGACACACCTTCATTGTGAATTGGAGCCTCTATCATGATAAGTTTTCCTCGTTTCTCTGTAATGCCTTTTCTTTATATTTTGCCTTGTTATGATAACAATATCAAGACTTCCTCTTTCTTTTTATTTGCAGTTCTCTGGTCCAAACTTCCCCCACCCATGAATCTCATTATTTTAGGTATTCACATTGTCTACAGCAGCATTTTACTTTGCTAACCAGTCAGAAAAAAATTTTTTTCTCTTAATAAGTTGGTAAGTCCCATTAAATTTCTTGGGGTGATTGATAAGACTGGCTTCTTTTCTGCCATATTGTTTAATACAAGTAATTTATATGTATTCAAAAATATGATCTATTTATTTTGCTTTCTTTGTATTTTGTCTATTCATTTTAGTTATTTACTACTGGTTCACAACAGTGAGCAATATTGAACTAGCTAGTAACTTCTTCTTCCCCCCTCTTCTCACTGGCCTAACATCTAATATGAAGTACTATTCTTTTCTTCTAATTAATAACTGGAAGGCAACTAGCAAGCATACTTTTCATATACTTTCCACATTCTCATCCCATGTGTTAGAGTTATAATGTGTCTATAATATCAAAGCACATAGCTGTTTTATACCATACTCTCTCCCTTAGAACCATCATTTATTATTAGTTCTATAAAAATCCATTATTTAATGCTCACCACAAGTACTTATGTAACAGTGTATCCACAGGCATTTCAGTTATGTAAAATGTATTTTCTAGCACATTCCTCAGCAAAGTCCCATTGAAACAATACTTCCTGTGTTTTGCATGTTTATAAGAGAATGTTTACGAACTTTACATTTGAAAGTTAGTTGGGCTAGATTAAAAAAAAAACAAACTATGGCTTAAATATCCTGTCTTTGAGAATCTTGAAAATGATACTCCATGGTTTTCTAACAAAGTTTTACTTTTAGAAAATCTGAAACAATTTTGACTTTCTTTCCTTCATGAGTGCCCAAGTACCCAAAGATTTTCTTTCCCATTTTGTCTTTAAAGTTCAGTAGACCTACAAGAATATATCTTCTAGTCACTATGTGTGGATTTTCCCAGGTACACAGTGTTTCATGTTTTGCTTTTATTTCAAGAACAATTTCTTGAAATAGTTTTTCTTCTAGTTTTTGTTTTGTTTCATTGCTTCAGACATCTTATATTTTATCCATGTTACATATTGTTTGCCTGCCTCCTATATCTCCCATTTTCTCTCAAATTCTTTTATCTCTTTACTCCTTTTTAAAATTTTCATAATTTTCTTCCTTTCAATTTTCAATTTCCATTAAACTGTCTGTGCTGTGTTTATTTGCTCCCATGTACCTTCTGGTTTAGTCTTCATTTCTGAAATGAATTTTCTTTTACTTATAATTCTGTCCTATATTGTATCACCTCATTTCTGATTTCTCAAATGTTTATTCTGACTTATGTCGTTCTTATATTTATTGTGTCACTTTATTTCTTTTTGCTAATTGAGTGTAGGGACATTTTTCTGCTTCTTCTTATCTTTTATTCTTATAATAACTTTGTATGAGATTTGAATGCTATTCTTCAACTGTTGCTCACTTCTACATAAGAATACTTTTCCTAAGCTTGTATGAAGGAAGAGTGGGCCAAAATTCTTTTTCTAGCTTGTTGATCTAGAGCTCCTTCTGCCTTTTTCTGAAATGCGCGTACATGTGCATGCACACACACACGCACGCACACACAGAGCCTCTCTCTCTCCAATATAATCTTGCATTTTCCAAGATATTCTTCCTCTGCTTTCCTTCATCTGAGCCTTCTTTTTCCTTTGATCCTATCATATCTATTCTACTCAGTTTGGATTCTATTCTCAGTAATTTTTCTCAGTCCTCGAATGGAGCATCAGTTAGCCAGTTTTGAGAATTCTTTGGGCTCATCATATTTTGGTCACCTTATACCTTACCATGAATGCCTTGGGCTCACTCCTGAGTTGGAGTATGCAAAGAATCCTTTGATGTTTGCTGTTCTTCTTAAATTAATCCACCATGGTTCCAGATTTCCTACTTGTGATTTTAGAATTCTCCTGTTCTCAGTTTTATCCAACACCCCGTTACTTCCTCTGCTTCTTTCCACACAGATCCCAATAGGACACACACAGGTGGCGGTTTGTCTCCAGGCTTCCATACTTTGTGTATATTATAGATATTACTGATGACTGTTGTTTTGCTACCCTACCTCTCTGTCTCTATAAAAAAGTTTAAAGAAATTCTTAAAAGTACACTGTCATTATAATTTTCTTCAGTAAAATTTTAAATTGTCTAACAATACAATATTTGATCATTCTTTTCCATGTTGGCAATAGATCCTGATGTGCAATCTTAGGGCTGTAACAGTCTTAAGAATCATGTTATCCCTCCATATTTTATCTTCTTACAAATGCCTTTTTATACCTAATGATTTGCCAGCCTTCTGGGAAACTCATTCTATTGGCAAAGGTATGGATTGATTAAAAAACATCTTTTAGGTTGTAATTAAATTTAGGGCCTTATTCTACATTCCAGGATAACTCTAGGCATATTTTCCTGGTTGGTTCACATGAGGGAAACACGTTAAGAATAACAAAACAGCAATAAAGAGTACAACACAAATGAAGGAATTTAATTCTCATGTGCATTAATTATTATTACAACTTTATGGCAATATCTGTAAGTTAACTCCGTTTAGAGTCATCTTAAATATAGGATAATAATTATATGAGACAAAGTATTGAGCATTTATAATGTGTTATGCACTGTCCTAAGTGTTTTACACATTTTAACTGACTTATTCCACACAATACTCTTTGGGACATTCTAGTGTTTATTATTTTACCCATATAGAAACTGAGGCAAAGAGAATTTAAACAACTGGCCTGAGATCATACAGTTGGTAAGTAGTAGAACCAGAATTCAAACTCAAGTAATCTTATCCCATCGCTCATTATCTTAACTATTATGTAAATATTTTTGCTGGGAAGCTATCTTTTTAAAGGCAGGAGGTGTCTTCTGCTAATCCCAACAAGTTAGTTATAGATAAGCCATTATAATCACCATGCTTCCCCCGCTTCTATTCTTTGATCATAATATAAATACTACTCTACTAGTTCCCATAAATCAGGGATCAGAGGAAATGTTTTATGTGTGTGGAATATTATTATTGTCTAATGATCATTGTATTTACTTCAAAAAGTATTGCTTCTACAAAGTGGATGGCTTCTGGAGGCTTCTTATCCTTCAGAAGTTTTTGTTCATTATTCTATAACCTCTTCAGCAACTAATCCCTTTATACTGCTTCAACTGCTACAAACAACTATCATTTGAAAGTTTACTATATGTGTGAGCATGTAAGTTCTTTAGATGGATTATCCCATTTAATCTTTGTAATAACACACGGATGCAGGTAATATTACTATCCTACTTTTACAAAGAGGAAACTGAATTCACAGACGTTTTAAAAATTGCCCCAGATCATCCACCTAGTAAGTAGTTTGAACCTTACTCTGTTGGGTTCCACAGTCACATCTCTTAATGTTCACATTAAACTGAGCTGTGTGGTATTAAGTGATGGTGGTGTGTCTGTGGCAACACAGCATAAGCCAGGTTTTCAGAGGAAGATACTGGCCCATACAACTGATGCCATTCACCCAGAGTCACAGAGTATTATGAGAGGAAGTAGATGCATTCTGATTTTACAGGCTTGCTATAACTTTGCCTGCCATCGAGTATAGCAGCTCAATAAATACTCATTTAAAGAACATAAAAAGGTATTTTTTTAGGTTAAGAAAAAAATACCCTTCAAACAAGATATCAAAGAGATATGTGCACTCTTATATTTATTGCAGCATTATTCACAGTAGCCAAGCTATGGAAACAATTTAAGTGCCCATCAAAAGATGAATGGATAAAGAAGATGTATCCACACACACACACACACACACACATATAAGTATATAAATGTATATACACATATATATGCGTATATATATATATATATGTAGTGTGTGTGTGTGTGTGTGTGTGTATAGTATGTAAAATGAACTATTACTCAGCCACTAGAAAGAAGGACATTCTGCCATTTGCAACAATACAGGTAGACCTTGAACACATTATGCTAAGTGAGATAAGTCAGACAGAGAAAGACAAGTACTGTATGATATCACTTAAATGTGGAATCTAAAAAAGCCAAACTTGTAAAAACAGATAGTAAAATGGTGGTTACCAGGGACTGTGGGGTGGAGGGATAGGAGAGGTATTTTTTAACAGTACAAACTTACAATGAGTAGTAAATAAGCCCTAGGATCTACTGCACAGTATAATGAATATAGACAACAATATTGTATTGTAATCATGAAACTTGTTAAGAGATAAGAAATTAATGATTCCAACCACTAAAAACAAAGGATACTTATGTAACGTGATAACGGTGCTAATTATCGCTACAATAGCTATTATGATACATGTGTATCCAATTCACGTGTTGTATACCTTAAATTTACATAATGTTATATGTCACATATATTTCAATAAAAAATTTTTCAAAATACCCTTCTTGATCATGGGATTCTATCAACTTTTTACTCCCCTCCCCTCATATCCAATATTACTTTGTTTATTCATCTTAGCCAAAGGGTTGTAAAGTCAAAGGCTTTATGTTCAGAAGGGGAACACAAATGAGTGAAACAGGCTGAGTGAAGACTTCATCAAACCATCCCAAAAGGGGCAGCTATTATTTGACTTCTGGATGAGGAAAGTTGCCTGCCATATCAGTAAACAAAGGATGTTGGAGCCATCAAGCCATTGGCCACAGCAGCCCCAGGATGGAGAAAAGCATGATACTGGCCTAGATAGTTAAGGTGTACATCAAAGGAATGATTTCAGTGAGCCCAGACTCTTGCATCTTCCCACACATAGAAAAGTGCTAAGTTCACAAACTTAAGATGTCTGGTTTTCTTTAATTAACAGTAATCTTGTGATGTTCTGACTACCTGGTTTTTGTTGCAAAAACTCCTATATCTCCGCTCCTCCCTTACCTCTTCAGAGAAGTTCCCCCCGAGCTATCTGAGAGGCTGTCTTCCAGGCTTAAGTCCTCAGCAAGTTTGCCAAATAAAACAATTCTCAGCTTTTAGGTTGTGCATTTTTTTTTCAGTTGACAGGCTCTAGGCTATTTTTGCAAAGTGGATCTTTAAACTTTGAACATATTTAAGTGGAATTTGTCTATGAGCCTCAGTCTTGTCAAATCTCAAAATTTTTTCATGAGAAATCAGAAATCAGATTTGATTATTAAATCCTCAGATTTTTGATGACTGACGGCTAAATTAAAAGTGTTTAAACTCTACGTTGTCTAACAAAGAACAATGCAATCCCATGCTTTGCCAGGTCTTGGCATAGTCCTTAAAGAAATATACATGGATGCCTTTACCATCAGCAGGAGGAAGAAAACAGGATGAGAAGAAACTGATAGAAACAAAGGCTTTCACTCTTCTGTGGAACCTACCATGCACCAGACCATGTGCTGGCTGATTAGGAGATGATGGCGAATAAACCAGGCAATACTCCTGCCTTAGTGAAGTTCAGAGTCTAGAGTGGCAAACAGGCAAGTAAACAGAAATTATGATATGGCAAGTCTTGTCATAGCAGGAGAAAGTTCAGGGTGCTGTGAGAGCTGTCAAGAGGCGTATAACTTTGACTTAATGAGTAACAGAAATTTTTCTGGAAAAAGTAGCATCACAACTGAGACTTAAAAAAATAAGAGAATTATGAGGTATGGAACTATTAAGTATTTTTAGTATTAAGCACATTCCAGGCATGCTGCTAACTCATTTAATTTTTATAACATTCTGTGGATAAGTTGGATGATGATGATGATGGTGGTGGTGGTGGTGGTGGTCTCACCTTTTACAGATGAGGAAACATAAATGTAAGGAACATAAATGTAAGGAACATAGCTAGTAAGTGGCCAAGCCAGGAATCAAATTAAATTAGATTCAAGCATGTCTGACTCCAAAATCCAAGCCCATTCATAATGATAATAATAATCATAAGATTAATATTTATTGAGCACTTACCATGTGCCAGTCACTTTTCTAAATGTTCTAACATGGGTTAATTCCTCATGACAATCTTCTGAGATATTTTCATTTTCTGAGAGGCTGGACAGTACGGCTCACAGAGCTTCAGCACTTTTCCTATAGTGTTACACGACTAGTTAGTGTAAGACCTGGGACTGGAACTAAGGGAGAACTGCTCTTAACCACTAGGCAAGGGGATGGTGGGCAGACTGAGGGTGGTTCTAGGTAGAGGGAACCCCATATGTTTAGACATGGAGGTAAGATGATATGACCTATAGGAGGGATTTTTTTTTTTTCAAGTCTAGCATGGCTGGACCTGACAAGAGAAAGTTTTGAAGCATAGTTTGATATTCAACTTGGGTACAAAATTGAGAGCTTATAGGGCTTAATATGGTTTTTTTCTAGTAAGCACTTGGAGAGCTTCACTGTCAGACGGGAACAGCTGACAGGACACCAGTTCCAGCTTAATTCCATCTGCTGATGTGCCTAGGAAAATTATCTTTCTGTTCTTGATGGGCAGGGGTGTGGTATACCAAAATACTTGTACATTGGAGTCTGGTTTCTATGATACCAGGTCATCAAAGGCATTGTCTCCTGACAAAGAGGCTCTTGACTTCTGGTTAATTCCATTTGGCCAGTGCTTCCTCCCTTTTACCCCACCTCCTTCTCCAGAGAACATTTAGTCCCCCAAATTGAAAGCACCATTGTAGAAGGCAGGGTTCTAGCCCAAGAAATTTTGAAACATAATGCTCTAGCTCCATTTGACAACATCAGGAGCTTGTCAGCATGTGGTCCATTTGGGGGATTTTTTTTTCTTCTTTATGCAGCATTTTAAAAATGTAAGAGAGTCCAAGTCCAGTGGAGAGGGAGAAGGAAGATGAAAGCCTAGTCCTCCCTGCATAATAAAGACAAAATTCAAGGCTTGTTAAAAGAGGATAAAGCAGATTTCTCCCTCTATGTGTGATTTTGATTTTTCAAGAACAGCATGTGGTATTTCTATAAAGATGAGAAAACAGACAGGTGGTTGTCAACCAAGGATAAGGTAACTAGGTGTCCAGTCCTAACCTGTGCCACTGACCTGCTTGGTAATGTTGAGAAAATATGCCCCTCTCTTATAGCCTGTTTTCCTATTCTGTATCCTATTTGGCTGTGCCTTTTGGGGGAGCTGGATTTATTTCTGATGCATCATTGTTGCACCTGAGTATCTCAAAGGTCAGCTTCAAATATCCATCGGCTCTATGACTTAGAGGGAAAAAAAAAACCACACACATTCCGTGGCTGTTTGGAAAAAAATTTTTTTGGATCATAAGGGAAAAGACATTCTATAAAACATTGAATTTCTGGCAGTAGTACACACTGAACACTCAATTAATTAACTTCTTATCTGGCTTCTTGGCATGGAGCCTTTATTTATAAACTAATTTCTCCTGAAGGTAGAGTGAATCAAAGGTTCAATTTTAATCATGAAAAACCTGAGGATACCTAGTTATAAATTCTCAGCTGAACTCCAAGGAAGGCAGTATGTTGCCCTAAGTAGTATGGAGCCAAGTTCAGGAAACAGGAGGTGACAGAGCTGGGTTGGGTCTGTACAAACCATGCTGATTGTCCGTGATTAAGCAACTTATCAGTCTAATTGTTATATTTTGCCTGAGAAAACATGAACGGTGTGTCTGATTGTCTAATATCTATGATGCATTGGAGGAAGTGTTAACACTCGTATAATAACTAATGTGTAGCAAGGGCTCACTAAGTACCAGGCACTGTGCTCGGCCCTTTACTCTTATTCACTCATAGGTTTATATAATAAACCTATGAAGAAGGTAACTATTATTTTTATATTTTATAGGTAAAGAAATGGAAATTGAGATGCTAATCAACTTTCTCCAGTTGGATAATTAAGTGGTCAAGCCATTCATTCTTTTGTTCGATAAATATTTATTCAGTGCTTACTATGTGCTCAGACACACTTTTTGGCAGCTGGGATACACCAGTGATAAAATAAGCATGATCTCTGTCATCAAAAAATGTCCTTGAAGAGTTTAAATTTGAGGGGAAGTAGATAAATAATAAACAAATAAATAATAAACCATCAATAATAAACAAAATAAATAAGTAAAGCAAAGAGCATCTTAGAAGGTGATTAGCACTAAAGAGTACATTAATGAGGATCTAGCAGTGCCAAAAGGAGCCAGAGGCTGGGTTCATTGTTGCCACCCTGGAATGACCCTGGGGGAACTAGAAGAAAACAAAACAACCAAAGGGAACCCCTTCAAATTCTTCTGCTGTCTTAGTCTGAGTTCCCCTAAAAGTAAATTACAAGGACCTGGGTGCAGATAGTTTATTTAGGAGATGACCCCAGGAAGCAGGAGTGAGGAGGTGGGCAAAATAAGATGCAAAAGAAAAAGTAGCAAAAATGACTATATTATGAAGGTTGTTGATTGTAAGCAACCGGAAGTGGATTCTTTTTATGAGAAGTATCCAGAATTCCTCCCAGGATTGTCCACAGGAAAGCCAGGAGGATGGGGTATTTAGCCAATGCCATTGGTTGAGGGTTTTCTGCAGGGGTATTAACTCTCCTGAATTTCTGTGCTGCACCTGTATACAGGCTAAGTGGGTGCTCTGGCTTGGGAGAGAACTGTGAGGCATAAGAGCTGAAAGACAACAGCAAGCCCTTGAAGTAGAACACTGTCGGCATGCATGGCGCTGCTCCCTGCACTGCAGCTGAAATAAAAGGCGGGTCAACGGCATATGAGGCAAGGTACCCAGTTCTCTCTCAAGACCTCATTTGGGAGAATCTAAAGGAAGTCAGTGGCAAGGGAATCTGGGAAATATATTTCAGAGTCCCAAGACTAGCATCAATGAGCAGAGTTTCAGAGAGTAGATTTGGGGCTGAAGAGTCATTAGGTAAATAACCAGCACAATATCCAAATGGAGATGCTGAGTAGCCACTGGCTATGCAAATCAGGAGAGAGGTCTCAGATGGAGGCATACATCGGAATACAGATTGTATTTAAAGCCAAGATGGGATGAGATCAACAAAGAAGCATGCACAGAGAAAGAGAGCAGAGTGTACACAGAATGAGCACCCCTACCATTAACAGGATAGGAAGAAGAGGAATCAGCAAAGGAGGTTAAGGAGTGGTCAGGGAAATAGAAGAAAAACCAAGAGAAGATTGTGTCCTAGAGTACAAGGAAAGCTGGACTGAGCCAGGTAGTGTTTTGCCAAGCCACAGAAAGGGAGAAGAGAATCAAGGAACTGACT
Source organism: Balaenoptera musculus (assembly GCF_009873245.2). Classification (NCBI taxonomy): domain Eukaryota; kingdom Metazoa; phylum Chordata; class Mammalia; order Artiodactyla; family Balaenopteridae; genus Balaenoptera; species Balaenoptera musculus. The sequence goes on from NC_045787.1 coordinate 128,371,431, forward strand.
GTAACAATTGATACAGTGTAAGGAGGATAGTGAGGGCATCAAAGGGAAGAGGGATAGTGAGAATCTTGTAGGATCATGGATTAGAGAACCTGGTAGGATCAAAGGATTATTGAGGTACTATAGGCAGTGAGTTAGGGAGAAGGGGTTCTCAGAGAAAGGGATATATGAAATGAAAATAATGGAGGGTTTGAAGTTATTGATTTTGAATTGAATTTAGGAATCTGATTCCATAAATCAGTTAAGTTTTAATGATTATTTGGCTTCAATTTTCCTAATAATTGCCTCCATTCTGGCCTGTGTCCATTCTGCACGTTTAGACTCAATATAAATCAGCAAAGCTACTAACACACCTTTACAAAGCAATATTAAATTGGAACATACAAGAGGGAATCTCATTTATTTTGTCACTGAGGGGATTTCATGCTGATTTTTACCTAAATCATTCCTATTACCGCTAATGATCTTGGAAAATTGCCAGGGGAATTCTGTGGTTCCCAGCTGATGTATGATTTTTACAATGGGTTCAAAATGCTTCCTTTGAAGAGGAAGCCAGTTTCAAGGCTCCAGAAAAATGAACATGCTGCGGCTTCTGATAATTCAGGAACTCACAGTTCCGTTGCAAACTGGTGTAAAGACTAAAAAGCAGATTTTGCCGTTTCCTCCTCAACTTACACTGCAACAGTCTCCTAACCGGTTTCTCCTTTTGTAGTTTCTTTCTCACTGCAACCAATCTAGCTTGCAACTTCTTAAAGTGCAGTTTACTATTTGATTTCCTACTTCTGAATCTTTCAATAGCTCCTGGTGAATTAAGGGTAAAATTCAAATGTCTTAGTGTGGCATTTAAGGCCATTCATGACCTAATCCCTGTCTTTTTTTAAAAATAATTACTCACTTAATACTACCTAGATTTCACCCAAACTAAGTACCTAATATTCTCAATTTATGACAAACATTTTCCTAATTTGATGTGGATTCACATATTTTCCACCTGCCAGGAAGGCCTTTTTTCTCTGCCTCTTCTAATATCTAATTTCAATGTACTTTTTGGGAACCTGTGAAAGGAAGTGAACTCTCCCTACTCAGAGGTCCCTTTGCTATGCTCTCCATACTTCTTCTGTGATGCATGTTTAGGAGGAAATGCCATTATTTAGAGGCCACAGACTTTCTGTAAAAGAAAGGCCCCTTGATATTTACCCCAAACTTTGAGAAAGAGGGCAGAGATGGGTAGGTGCTACCAAAAGCCACAGTCCACGTCTAAGGAAGGTGGGGAATCCATGACAGAGCAAAGATGGGGCAAAGACAGGACCATGATGATGACAAACAGCTTGAAGGCTCACCAGGTAAAGATCTCTTCCCTCATTATGGAAGTAATTAATTTAGTCAACAAATATAAATGGAAGACCTACAACATTCTGGACAAAAAACATACATAAAAATGAGTATGATCCCTAACCTCATGGAGATAAAATTATGGGCAGGTGGAGGGTTGCCACAAATCCTCAAGACCACCTTCAGATGATAATCAGTAAAGGTAAAAGGCAAATAGGACAGAGTCCAAGAGAAAGCAGGTGCAAGCTTCCAGCTGTCTTCTCCCAGTAGAGGCACATAGCAGTGCTTAACTCTCCCAGCAACTATGTGTGACAACATGTACAAAGCATTGCCAACCAAGGAAGGTCACCTGACCCTTGGTGTCCAGAGTGGAGGTCAGTCACATAGGCCTGGGGCACCCACATGACTGACCTTAGCTACTCAATCTTCAGCACCGCCCCCAGACGTCAAACTGATACAGCATGGTCCAGGGCCCTAGGTAAATAAAAACCGGTATTCACCATAAATTACCCTATTCACATAAACTATCTTGCATGGCCCAAGTCTTCACATATACAAAGACGCTCTTATCGGGCAGAATATTCCAAGGACTTAGAGGTTATCTTCCAGGAGCTGGTCAAGGACCAGTCCTGAAGACCTTTGGAATATATAATGTTTGGACAGCCCGGGAGACACTCTAATATTCTAGTATTCTAGGAATCAGAAATACACCAGAAATGTACTATGGCGGTTTCTTCACCCCATAGATTTAACGAGACCACCACGTTTCCCTTTTTGCTTTTTTTCTGCCAATTATGCTTAGAGTTGGCTAGTTGAATAACAGGAGGTGATAGCTTCCTTATGGATAAGCACTTGCTTAGCAGCCATTGATCATGACTAGCACGTTAGAGCACTGCTCACCTTTTGCCATTCATGTCCCACGACAATTTAACATGTGGTAATTAATTCTTAGAGGATCATTGGTTTCATGAGTTGAAAGCCAGCTAATAGCTCTAGTTCAAAGAAATCCCCCTCTTCACCAAAACCCAGTCTAATATTTTAGGATTTAGTGGCTATTCAAATGAAAGTTAACTTACTGACAACATATAGAGATGGTTTAGTGTTAGCTGATGGGTACTAGGGCTGACATGTTGCCTGATACACTTAAGATGAATTGGTCCATGCACATGAGAGTCTCAATTTCAAACAGCACCTCTAAGAACTTCTTAAAGAAGTGATTTCCAAACTTTTTTACTATACACTATATCAGTGAAAATTTTATTCACAAATAAATGTGCTTCTACTCTGGCATATGTGTATTTATCTATAAGTTATATATAAGCCCTACTATTTTAATATATTATGTTATAAAATAATTTTAAATGTTTTAGAGGATAAAATAAACAATATTAAAACAGATTATAAAATACTAATTAAAAGTAAGATTTAATTTTATACTATTTATTATTGGTATATGATGTGATAATAATTTATCATTTCTTTAAAATACTGATTTAACATTTTGTGGTAAAACAATTTGAAGCTTTGGTTCTAAGCTTCAGGTCATGTTTCTATTGATGTAATACTTTAATAGCTGAAAAAGATCCTCACAAAGACATGATTTTTCAGAACATGATTGAGAAAATAGTTCAAACCACATCTGATTTTATTTTGGGTTATCTCCACAGAGGCAGGGGCTATCTTTTTTTTTTTTTAATTAATTTATTTTTTTAATCAGTCATCAATTTTATGCACATCAGTGTATACATGTCAATCCCAATCGCCCAATTCAGCACACCACCATCAGAGGCAGGGGCTATCTTAATCAGTATTTTCAAAGTAAGAGTTTACTTGCTTCTTTTTTCAAGAAACAGTCTCTGAAAATGTATACAGAATAATTCTTCTTGACCTCTACCCTTGATGTCAAATACTTATGAAGCCACACTTCATATGTTCTCTGTTGCTTCCAAACCTCAGTGAACACAAATCTAGATTCTTCTTAAAACTCAGTTTTGAGAATACTGCTTTCCTTCACTGTATGGTGGACAAGTCTGGGCAACACAATACTGGTCCAAGATTCAATACATGCTACAGTGAAAATAAAGTAATAAACTTGTAGGTGTGCATAGCGCTTGACAAAAGACAATACGTTCTCATTTAAACAAGTTCATGTGCCAACTTGGGAAGTAAATAGGACTACTAGGCTAAAAACACTGTCAATTGTATATTTTCATGTTGTAGAAAAATGATTCTCAAAGTGTGTTCCTGGGACCAGAAGCAGCCGCATCACCCAAAAACTCAGTAGAAGTGCAAGTGTTCAGGCCCCACCACAGACCTACTAAAACAGAAACTCTGAAGTGTGACCCAGCCATCTGTGTTTCAGCAAGCCCTCCAGGTGATTCTGGCACATACTAAAGTTTCAGAATCTTAGTTGCTGTCTGTCTTCATGTTCTATACACTTATTTTTAAAACTTCTTCCAATCATGATGGCTTCAAGGTACCATTTATACATAGGGCTAAGTTCACAGATCAGGATGGAAGACAATAGTTTTTAAAGCTCCCCAGGTAATTCCCCAATGTACATACACGGTAAGGGAAGAGGAACACATAAAATAATTTTCCCATTCTTTATGGGCAGTGCCACATGAAAGGAGGTAGGAAAATGGTGGATACTCAGGCAAGGAATGACAAGTAAAATAATTAAACATTATTTCAGTATCCTCATCTTTGGCTATTATCATTTCCATTAGGGAATTTAAATCCTTGAGTAGTACTAGCAAATTGGAGAATTCCTAAAAGTATCAGAACATACTTCTTCAAGACTATTTTCTAAAGTAAATTCTTTACAATAGTAATTCTGTAGGATACTCTACCAAAAGATTCAAAAATCATGGAAGTTTGGGAAATACAGTTAAACAGATCTCTTGACTATTTATTGTAGGACTTCTTAGAGCCTTTCATATTATTAATCTCCTAGAAAAGGATTATAGTATAGAGTATTTCTGAAACTTTTTTTTCTAAGAACACTTTTGCCTAGAAACAGCTATCAGTGGCTTGAGGGATATTAGTAGTCCATGTAAAACACTTCAAAAAGTGCTGCCTTGTGAGTGCCAAAAATTTATTGTATACGTAGCACAGTAGAAATGTGTTTTTTTTTGGCTGCTCAGCTTCTACTTTCTAATAGCACTCTAATTTCCTTTTGAGGAATGGTATCTCCTCTCTTGAGTGCAGTCTTAGTGGGCTGGTAAACTAAGAGGTCTATTTTATCAAATGGAGCCAACTGGGTTTCAGAAAAGGATTAAGTTTCGGTGCCTAAGCAACCACTGTACATAATTATTTCTCTCCCCAGGCATGTAGAATGGTAATAGTTATACACCATCCTTAAAAGAATTAAAAAGATGGTCACACAAATCATTTTCTGTTTTACAGTTTAGTTGAAGAACCTATTTGAGATTCTCTGCCATGGTTAAGGACTTCCTTGAGGTACGTTATACCAGGTCCATTCTCTTATCACCCAGGTAAACTTGATGGTGAGCATACACCCTAAATTCAGACAATTGGTTCCTCTCTCCCAGGACTACGAATCTTGAAAAAAAAAAAAAAAAGGCAGAATATGAATTGGTTCCTCCATATGTCCATGACTGGTCCTCTAACCTTCCTACTGATTCCGTGTGTTGCCAATGTCCTTTTAAAATAAATGTATTAAGTTAGGAAGATTAGGTTTATCTTGCTTATAATGCATGATATCACTCTGATAATAGTAGCTTTCCATATAGCCAACAATTTGGGGGCTTTTATAGAGGGCAGGACAGAAAAAGAAAGAAAGACTCAGGTATAATGGGGAGAAAAACCAATTCTGAGATATAGCTGGAATTCAGCACCACACCTAAATCCAATTTGATATGCTGAATTCTAAGCTCCATCATCTTCTCTCAACAAACATCTTAACTTCTCTGCTCTCTCTTGGTGATGAAAACAGGCAAACACAATGAGTTACTAAGTTCATGATTGGATCCTTGGATGATATAACTGTGTAAATAAAAACACAGATCTCCATATACTTCAGATGGAGATGGCTTTAAGGACGAGACAAAATCAATCTTCAACAAGTGGAAAAAGAAACGAGAAATGAAGGTGAATGCATCTATAGGAAACAGTTGTCAGAGTATTCATCATGCTGATTCTTTGAAGAGGGGTCACTTGATCCAAGAGAGGATGAGAAAGGTCTGTAGCAAAAGATGTCTAAAAATACCTAGAACATTTATTTGAATTTTTTAAGCAGACCACCTTCTGTTTTATAAGTAATTATTTGTGCTTCAGCAATGAAAGGCAGTTATACTGTCAGCAGGGAAGGTCTCAATTATACTCCCATCTTGATACTGAACGTGAGGACCTCCCTGGAAGCCAAAAAAAAGAAAAAAATTAACAAATGTTCCCAAGCAGATGTTCACTTTGAAATCTAAGGAGATCTCCCAATTATCCTTCTTTCATTAATGAAGCTGTAGAGTGTTAGTATGTGGTTTTACAAGCAGGAAACTGCGCAGAAAGTATCCCAGTACCAGGAACATTTCCACGTGAGCACAGTGTTGGAGCCTTGATGGGGGGGTTGACGGAAGAGATGCTGCCCCCCATCTATAGCAATTTATCTGTGATTTCTTTGGATTTTATCACCATGCCAGTTTAGGCGTTTCTACACTGGCCCAGCTAAATTAGAAATTAGCTCCCCAATCACACTTGATTTGCTTTGACATTTTCTACACCATAAGGAGAAATATATTGATCATGTTTCTTAAAATCAGAGTGTGTGCTTTCCTTTCAAGAAGCAGTCTCTGAAGTTGAATATGGAGAAATTCCCCCTCCAGATCCTGATTACACACGTACAAAGCAACACCTCATACTTCAGGGGTGGGGGAGAAGAGAGAAGAGTGACACATTTTAATTAACTTTCTCATAATAGGCTTTCATTAAGATTTCAAAAGGTGTTTTCTCAGGTTAAATACCAACTGATTTTAAAAAGCACATTAGCTGAGGAATAACAGCCGGTTACTGTATCTAGATCTGGTATATCATGCTTAATATACTGTATTTTTCAGTTATGAATTATGTTTGAAAATAACAGAAATTAAAAGAAAATTGCAGGTGGATTAGAAAATGACGCAAATTTTAGATCTGACAGAGGAGAGACTTGGGACTTGCTGGGAGAATACTTGCAAAGTTTATCAGTACTTGAACTTTAAGTCAGATGGGATCTTTGCTTCAGCCAAAGCCTTTAAAATGCTTTAAAAAGGTTTTTTGTTGTTTGGGCACTATTTTATTTTGTTTTGTTTTGCTTTTTTGTTGGGGTGTGTGGTGTGTGTGTAAAAGAGGGAGGGAGGGAGATAAGAAGAGATAGAGAGAAGGAGAGAAAGGGAGAGGGGGAGAGAGAGAGGTTTTGAGGAGGATGAAGGAAATACAATAAGTAAATACTGAACATTAAAAATGACATGAGTAGTGTATATATGTCCATGCCGCTCTTTCCAAATTTAAATAGGTAGCTAGTGGGAAGCAGCCGCATAGCACAGGGAGATCAGCTCAGTGCTTTGTGACCACCTAGAGGGGTGGGATAGGGAGGGTGGGAGGGAGGGAGATGCAAGAGGGAAGAGATATGGGGACATATGTATATGTATAGCTGATTCACTTTGTTATAAAGCAGAAACTAACACACCATTGTAAAGCAATTATACTCCAATAAAGATGTTAAAAAAAAATGACATGAGTATTGTTCACTTACACAGACTTACACCAAATTTGGAGAGATAAACACATGTTGATTCTTAGATCTGTATTTTGTTGGTCAGATTTGACCATCATTCAGCAGAAGAAAATGATTTTATCATATCTAAGCATTAAAAAGAAGCATTTGGCAGTGCAGGCAGGGCAGATTTGGTTCAAGAGGAATTGGAGGGTAATAGATCAGCTAGGAAGCTATAGCAGTAGTCGCAGTGATGGGATCATAGAGGCACATATAGGACAAAAGGCAGTGAGTTTTAGGGATGAGACTGCTGAGACATTATAAAAAAAAAAAAAAAAGACTGCTGAGGCAAGAGGCATTCACTCCAGAGGCAGGAGTTCCCGAACATTTCCAAAACAAGGTGTTCTCTGTATTGCCAAAAAACTTTATCACCTCACATCATAGTATTTAGCATTTATTAATTAAGAAATTATATTAGGTCAAGGACCATACTTATCTATTTTGTTGTTATATGCTCAGTACATGGTGAAATGTCTAGAACAAAGTAGGCATTTAATTAATGCTAATATAAATTCAAAAAGTAAATATGTATTCACCTCAACAGTATTCACATAAATTTGAATAGCATAGTATGAACACGTGAGATAATTGTTTGGTTCATACCCAATGATTCCTGTGCGTATAGATTCAATTACCCCTTCAAGTCTTCTACAGTTCATTTATACCTCCTTCTCCCTGGGATCCACAGTCCATAAGTTGGAAACCACTATCTTAAGAATAATCTACAGAAAAGAGTCATGCTTAGAAGTTCCTGGTCAAAAATCTGACAGACCTTTGCCATTGCCTCTTATAAAGCTCTAATTCCTCAAGCAAGTTATTTAGTATGTTATAGACCTTGGTTTGCTCATCTATAAGATGGTGAGGATAACGGTGTCAACTATTGCTTTGAGAACTAAATGACAAATTAGCAAACTGGCTGGAACATGGTAAGGGCTTTTCAATATCAGCTATTAGTATTATTATAATTATTTTCAATCCTTGGAGAATGAGGGTTTTGTAATAGAGCTGGTGAGGGACAGATCTGGACTGCTCATTCTCCCCCCACCCCCTTTCCGGGTAGCTCTGCAGAAGAGAGCTCAGAAGGTCTGTGTAAACACCCAAGTCTTCCTCTTTCTAACAAGGGCACATCGTTAACCAGAAAGCTTCCATTATTGTACAGTTGTAGCTATACTGTAGTAGAGGAGCTACTCCCTGTCCCCCCAAAAAAATCCTCACTTTGTAGAGTTTGTCAGTTTCTGATGTGTAAGTACTCTCACCGTGGCCAATATCAAGCTAACGATGTGAAGTCATGAAGACACAACTGGGAAAAGGTGAGCACAGTCAGCTTTTATGACACAGGAGAAGCCTGCCCCAGGGCACTACTGAAATAGTCACATGGATGTTCCCCATCCTTCTGACCCTGTAAATATGCAGAGCATATGCCAGGGGCCCTCTCTTCTAGAAGGTTGGCCATAATGCCTGTAGAGCAGTTAAGCCTAGCCTATGCACTCTACTATTTTTTTCCTAGAAGTTTTTTTTCTTGACAAACCCTATGTTATATTTACACTGTTGGGTGGAAGTGGCATGTGACCATGATCCCCCCTGCATGACAAAGGTAAATCCTGACAAAAAGAGCACTGGAGTTTCAAACATCAAAGTCATATAGGGGAGGGAGAGATGAAGCATCTCAATCATAACAAGTGGATGAACACCTACTTTATTTTCCCCAAGCATAAGACTTTAGAATCTGGAAGCTTATAAAGCATTTCTACTGGAGAACCTGGTTTTCTGTTCTAAATCACTTTGGTGTCTTGGTTTCCCATATTGAAAATGACCTCTAATATGACTCCTAAAGAAAGTTCCAGCTCTGACATTCCTGAATGCTGACCCACATTCAAAGCATTGCCCAGGCTTTTAAAAATTTTCCCCAAAGAGCAATTTTATTTTAAACATAGAAATAGCATACAGAGAACCATAAAGCCTGAAGCACAGAATGAGGTCTTTTTGTTGTTCTTATCACTGATTAAATGCATTTGGGAAGAATGGCCTATAGAGAAAAATTATTAGCTCTCTGTATAAACTTGAAATGCAGAGTAGTAAAAATCTGTCAAATGCAGAATTTTATTGTGCATAAATCCATACCTGGCTGCTATTCATTAAATGGGTCTCTCACTGTTAGCAAGTCTGTTCTGCCTTGGCACACACAACTTTTAATTCATTTAACTCAACATTTTCTTTGGCTCCAAGTGATTGCCTTTGGCTATGGGCTTTTGTGAAAAGGGCTTAGGGGCATATTTCTCTTCTGATTTAAGTCTAAACTTATTCCAAGTTTCCTTTCCAACAGGTTAACTTTGCTCTCATCTCCCTTTAGGCTCTCTAAGTCCCCAGGTCCCTTCCCTCCCATTGTGCTATCAAGTGTCCCTCAGGGATGAAGAGGATGAAGTACTGAGGGGAGGAAGGTATAGCAATCTGGCCTCGAATCAGAACATAGCTAGTCAGAGCATCAGACACCCTTCGGGAAAAGATGGTTTGAAACTAGATGACATCTAATGCCCCGGCCAGCTCTTATGTTCTGTATATTTCTGTATCTCAAGCAGATGTAATTGATAGAGAAAGGATTCTGCACAATCCGCCTCCCAGTACCCTAGGTACAACAGTAAGGAAAAGGGATAACTAAATTAGATTCAAAGTTTAATAAGTGCTGGGCATTATCTATAGATATGTTATCTCATTCAGTCCTCTTTACAGCCCACACGGACTATATTCCAACTTTTCTGATGAGGACACTGAGGCTAAGAGAGTCACATACTTGTCCAAATGTTTGTAACTTACAATTGTCAGGTTTGCAAACTGTGTCCTGGTCAGAAACCAAAGTTTGTGTTCTTAGCCATTCAACAAACAGCCTTCATTCAGTACCCCCAAAGTTAAGGAAATGTGATTAATGTTGGCAAATCAAATGCTATTTTCCACAGCTTGAATAGACTGTATTGTATTTTAATCATTATCTGTTATTGACCCTCAATAAGCAACAATCAAGTTTAAAGTTTCCTCAAGGCCCTTCTCTTATATACACTTTTTAAAAGTATATACTAAAGAAGATTTAGCTATTTTCAAGGGAAATACATAGAAAAGTTCAAATAAAGACTTGGAAGCATACTATAGTAAAATCATTGGTCGTAATTTTTTGTGCCCTTAGGTTATTTTTTTTTGCAGATTAAGCATATTGCTTTATGTTCCATCTGAACAATAGGCTAGAACAATGCTGAGTGTGTCACATTTTCTGGATGGTTGAATGATGATAACATCGGTCCTTAACTTCTAATGACAATAGTGAATGTTTACTGGGTGCATTCCCATACATTATTTCATTTTCCCCTCACTATAATCCTGTGGGGTAGTTGCTATTATTGTACTCATTTTCAGATGAGAAAACAAATTTACACTGTCACACACAAACTAATGATCTGGCCAGGACTGGAATCTTGGTTCTCTGATTCTAGATCATATTCTTGTCCCACTTCACCACTCATAATCCCAAATTCACAATACTCAAACACTTGTAACCTTGTCATGAGTTTGGTGTCCATTTGATATTTTTCCCATTCCCTTCTTTTAAGCTTCCGTTTGATGTTTCCTGGTCTATAAAAACTGTGAAGCTAAGATATGCTAAAATTGATCAGTTTCTTCCATCCTGAACCCCCAGTACTAAATTAGAGTATTTTCTTTCTGGAAGAAGGTCATAAAAAGCAGGAACAGAGCTTTCTAGATTAGAACACAGTGAGCCTAGGGTTGAATCCTATTATAGACCAACACCTTGGAATAGAATGTCTTCCACAGTCAAGCTGTTCTGTCTTTCAGTGACTGGCTGAACCCCTTGGAAGTTGTCAAGAGAAAAAGTTACTCCTATTTCAGATAAAATAGGGGCAAAAGGACAGCTGCTGAACTGCAGAAAACTTGACTGAAGACATAATTTACAATAGTTCTTTGCTGGGTGATCACAATATATTCTATTTTCTTTCATATATTACTCTGCATATATTAATATACATAATCTTTACTGAGTATTTACTCTATGCTAATCACTATGTCAAAGAATTTCCATAAATTAACTCAATTAATCCTTATTTTACAAAACCATGAGGTAATAACCAACAAGGACCTACTGTATAGCACAGCGAACTATACTCAATATTTTGTAATAACCTATAAGGGAAAAGAATATGAAAAAAATAGATATATATGTATGTATAACTGAACCAGTTTGCTATACACCTGAAACTAACACAACATTGTAAATCGATTATACTCCAATTTAAAAAATGAGGTAAATACTATTAACATTCCTGTTTTACAGATGAGGAAACTGAGACAAGGCAGTACAGCCCAAGAGCCCTTGGGCTAAGAGTGGAAACCCTAAGAAACTCACTTTACTCTCTTAATCCCAACTTCCACATCTGAAACGTGGAATTAATAGCATAACCTCAGTACTACACTGCGTATTATGGGATCTAGAAAATAATTCTATCGTATCATCAGTATCAAGAAGCTTAGAGTCTAATTTTAGAGAGAAGCTTTTCACTTGTTTAAAAAAAAAAAAGCAGAGAAAGATAAATTTCACTATAAAATGAAAAGTGAAATAAAATGTGATCCGACGTCAAATGCACAGAAAAGATGAGGCACTGAATACTATTTTACTCTCTTGGGGATATAAAGGCTCTGAGTCCTGCAAGAAAGAAACCTGTTGACCTTTGCTCAATTTAGAGTTTCCCCAAGTATTTGATGGATGAGGTCAAGGTGAGGAGTGCAGAACATACCTTCTCAACTCCACCTAGGATACTAGCCCCCACATAGGAGATAGGAGGAAACCTGCAATTAATTAAGCATCTATTCTTTTCATAGATCACTTCCGAAGATCACCCGCTGAACTAAAGAAACCAAAAGGGAACTGTAATAAAAGAAAGGCAAATGTGCTTCTGATAAAGCTTATGGCTGTTAATTAGAAACTGGATCCTCACTAGAATATTGAGCTAGAGGGCAAAAGCTACTCAGAACAATCAGCCCCTGCCTTCCCCAGCTCTGAAATAGGTGTCCAAGGCCAGGGTTTCAACCTTGGTGCTAACACTAATTCACTTCGAGAATTTTAAGGTATCACAAAGCATCTATTTGCTTATTTGTGAGGTGGATTCTGTGAGTTTGGTTCCCAACCCTCATGGATTGTTCTGAGGATAAAATGTGATCATGTGTATGGATTTTGAAAGCCCTGATCATACTAATGCAAGGGATAAAAAACAGCCTGGAAATTTCAGGGTATAGACTAGAAATATGTCTAACTAACAATTATTCTTTCAATTATTCTCATATTATTTAATTAGTGATCATCTGGTTTCTCCCCTTACGTTGGCTATGTCAGCACATGCAAAATTAACTGGAGCCACAGAGATACTTGCTACTCAGAGATGGTAAGTCAGTTCCTGACTGATGGGAAATGCCTGCCTGGACCAATCCACTGAGAATTTGGAAGCCACATCTAGATACGGCATTGGTTAGTGCTGTCTGACATGGTCACAGAACTGAGGAAGTGAAGGCTTGCATGCCAGCTATATGCCCCCTTTGTCCTTTTCCACTAAGTCCTGTTATTCAGACTATTACATATTTCAGAATTAAGAGCACCTAGGAAGACATTCACTGTCTTCTGCTGAATTAAATCTCTCTTCACTTTCTAACCTAAATTTGTAATACTCTCCTTTGTGTCTTGTTGTATAAACCTCACAGATTCCCTATCCTCCATCTGTGCACTGTACTCTCCCAACTGTCAGTGCTTGAGTTCTTTTATTAATATTAACAACTAACATTTACTGAGTGGTTATTGTGTGCTAGGCATTCTCCTTAGTGGACCATCTCATTTAATTCTCACAGATATAGTAAAAAAAATATGATGATCCCCAATTTACATATGAGAAAATTTAGGATTACACATGTTATACAAATTGTCTCAGGAAACACCAGTAGTAAGTATCAGTCTAGAATCCAATCCTATCTAACTGCCATTTGCTCAGTGAAGCCCTTTTTGACATTCCCAGTCCCAAGGATCCTTTCCTTCTGGTGACCACTACAGAAATCCATCTGATCTATTTCCATGACATTTTTCCCACTTAACCTTGAAATATGCAAATTCGTTAAAAAATATTTACAAAGTAGTGAGCCATGCTAGACACTAGGTATTCAGAGATGAATAGGACACAGTGTCTGCCATTGAGCAACTTACAGTCCGATAGAGGGGACAGACATGCCAAAGATATAACATGGTATAATATATACAATATTTCTCTCTCTCTCTCTCTCTCTCTCTCTCTCTCTCTCTTTCACACACACACACACACACACACACACACACACACACACACACAGTGCAGCTAAAATCCTTGGGACGGGCAGTTGGTAGGTTGTAACATCTGAGCTGAGTATTGACAGGAAGGAAATCTAGAGTACTCCTAGGTTGCTGGCTTAAGCAGTTGGGTCAACGAGGGTATCATTCACAGAGCTATGGTAGCCAGTAGAATAGAACAGGGCTGAGTTATACATTTATTTTGGACATGTTGAGTGTTTAGTATTTGCAGGACATTTAAATGTGACCATTCATTTGATATTTGAACATGCTCAGATGAGAAATCTGAGGAAGTTCTAGAGGTTTAGGAGTTAGCATTTAAAAGACAGAAGTGGGTACCTTCATTCAATCACCAGCAAGAGATGAAAAGCTGTATTATTGACTTAATGTTTAACACATTTCTCCTTTTGATGAAGATACAAGTTTCATGACCTACCTTCTTCCACCAGGGTTTCTCTGGTCCTCTACTTGCCTTGGGCATTAGCACGACAAGGTGAAATCAGTGAAGGATGGCAGACCAGAAGCCTGTAAAACATTAATACTTAAGGGTCAGGCAGAGGGAAGTGAGCCTACAAGGGACAGAGAAGGTGCAGCCAGGGTGGAATGAAGAAAATCAGAAGAGATTTGTCATGACACAAAGACAGAGCACAACTCAGGAAGGAAGCAGTTGATGAGCTACTGTGAAATGACCAAGACTGGTAAGACTATATACATACATATGAATTCAGATATATAGGTACATGTGATTCCTCAGGGAGAAAGAATATGATACCTCATGTAAACATGAAATAAAGTAAGCAATGGTAATAGAAAGTAACAAAAAATTCTTAACAATACAAAAATAAATAAAAATAATAAAACCATTAAGAATATTGTAGAGGAGTGGGAAGGGTAAGCTGGGATGAAGAGAGTGGCATGGGCATATATACACTACCAAATGTAAAATAGACAGCTAGTGGGAAGCAGAGCCACATAGCACAGGGAGATCAGCTTGGTGCTTTGTGACCACCTAGAGGGGTGGAATAGGGAGGGTGGGAGGGAGGGAGACGCAAGAGGGAGGAGATATGGGGATATATGTATATATATAGCTGATTCACTTTGTTATAAAGCAGAAACTAACAAACCACTGTAAAGCAATTAAACTCCAATAAAGATATTTAAAAAAAAAAGAAATATAAAATTATGCAGCACCTGAAAAAAAAAAGAATATTGTATTGTGGAGTTCAAAGTATATGTGGAGTTAATATATTTGTATTTGTACCCTTTTTCTGGTAGTATGGTAAGTTGCATTTATGGATGTTCAAATTTTCAACAAACTTTACTAAAGAGTTTTTGATTTTGCTTTTTTGGTGTATGTGTGCGTGAGAGAGAGAGAGAGAGAAGGGGGTGGGGGAGTAGGAGAGGAGAAGGAAGGAGAGGGGAGGGGAGATAATTTATAGGTAGATTCTAAAATGTTATAGAAATTCAAAGGAAAAGAAAGCCAAGACTATTTAGAAAGAAGAACAAAGTTGGAAGACTTACCAAGTCTCATCATTTATTACAAAATAACAACAATAATGGCAGTGCTATATTAGTACAAGATAAAAATAGAAAGACTGATGAAATAAAATGGGATAAATAAAATGGAATAATAAGAGTCCAGAAACAGACTCTTACACATATGGTCACATGATTGATGGCAAAGGTGACAGATACTACAGTGAAGATGGAAAACCATAGTCTCTTCAAAAAATTATGTTAGATAAATTAGATATCCATATGGAAAATATATATAGATTTTAAGTCCTATTTCATATTGTATGCAAAGACTCTAGGTAGAATGTTAATCTAAACAGAAAAATGAAAACAATAAGCTTTTAGAAGACACCACAGGAGATTATCTTTATGACCTTGACAGGAAAATAGATTTTTTTATACTGGACTATTTCAAATTTAGGAACTTCTTTCATCAGAAAAGAACAAAACACCATAGAAAGAGTGAAAAGACAAGCAATAGAGTGGGAAAATATGTTTGCAATACATTTATCTACCAAGAACTCACAACCAGAATATATTAAAACTCCTAAAACTCCTATTTTTCTAGAAAAATTAGAAAAATGGCCAAGCAGCCACTTTACCAAAGAGGATCTCCAAATGACCCCAAAACATATGAAAAACATCTCAATTTAATTATTAAGGAAATGAAAATCAAAATCATAATGAGATACCATTACACATACACTAGGATGAAAACAACAAAAATAGCAAGTTTTGGCAGGGATGTGGAGGAGTTGGAACACTAATACACTGCTTATCCAATACAACCACTTTGGAGAACTCTTTGGCAATACGTATACTTAAACTGAAAAGTGCATACCCTATTACCCTCCTAAATACATGCTCAACACAATGCTTAATATGTGTACCAAAGGGTACATAAGGTTACTCACAGTAGCATTAACCCTAGTAGCCAAAACTAAAAACAGCCCAAGAGCCACATGTCTATCAACAGAAGAATGGATAAATCAATCATGGTATATTCATACAATGGGTAGTATCCAGAAATGAAGATGAAGTAACTATATCCAACAGAGGTCAATCTCAAATACAATGTGAACCAAAAGAAGCCAGGTATGAAAGAATATATTCTGCGTGTTTCCATTTTTTATAAGTTGAAAATCAGCTAAATCTAAAATCTTACGAAAACTAAAATTGTGAAATATAGGGAATAATGACTGAGACTGGGCTTGAGGAAGGCTTCTGTGTTGCTGGTAATATCTGACATCATGATCTGGGTACTGGTTTCATGAGTGTATTCATCTTGTACAAATTCATGATGCCGTATACTTACGATTTGTGCACTTTTCTCAATAGGTACTTCCAATTAATTAAAAAAAAAGAAAAATACTGAGTTTGATGAACTTGCCTATGTAAAGGATAGTGAAAACCTTCACAACCAGCAATACTTACAGTCTGATTAGAGGAGATATGAAGTGGAGGTGGTAGGAGGTGACAAGGACCTATGATCTACATCTGATTCATTTTGGCTTTCAGCCAAGGAACCCAGAAGAGTGTTTTCATTAATTTATTCATGCATGAATTCAACAAATACTTTCAAGCACTGACCCTGTGCCAACCACTGTGCCAGACTCTTGGGAATGTAACAGTGAACAAAAAAGAAGTAAATGCTGCTTTCAAGGAGCCATGTGCTTTGTACATTGTACTACATTAAATTATTGTGGGTGAATGAATGAATGAATAAATATAAAGGAATATTTGAGGCTTGGAAGTCTGGTTAGTTGATAGACTTCTTTTTATTTACAATCTATAGGCATAACTATAGGCTCCCTGAAACAAGATGTAAATGTCTAGTTTTCTGCACTGGAATTGAATTTTTTGATTCCTGATTCCCTTATAGGACTATAAGGTGCATGTCTACCTAATTATTTAAATTCTGTCTTGTTTTGTTCTTTATGGCATCTTCAATATACGAAATATTGAAATTTTTCTCTGGAAGAGAAAAATACAATTCAAACTAAATATCAAACAGAAGCTCTCTGTATTCATCTCTCTTTCATAGAAATCTCAATTTTGAGATGAAAGGGTATAAAGTTGTGCTACATGAATACAAATACAGGTAATTACAATAAAGTTCTAGCCATCATTTTTTTACCATTATATTTTTACCTATTTCATTTGGAGAAAAACATAGATTCCTATATTTTCCAAGCTCATGACTATTTAAGAACTTTTTTGAAAGGTTTTTCCAGGGCATTCAAGAAAGTAATGTGTTAGCATTCGTGTTTGTGTATTAATACAGGAACAGTAATCTGCAAAGGTCTTGCTCAAAGGTTAAAGAAATACACAATGAGGATTCAGTAATTATCATCATCATTATGCTTTGGGGTTTACAAATTGTCCTACCATATTTATAGCACTTTTACCATCATTCTTTCTTTTATTTCTTGCATGACACTGTGAGGAAGGTATTTCTATCTGTATTTTACACACATATATGAACACACAGACAAAAACCTACCATTGAGAGATGTGATATGCCTGGCCCAAGGTCACATAAATAAGTGGCACAGACAGCACTAGAATTCTTAATTTTCAGACTTTAAATTCAGGGTATTTTCTACTTACCCCATATAGTAGAAATCTGTCACAAGTTGGGTTTTCTGGGGAGCAGACTCTGAAACAGTTAAAGGTGCAGCATATTTATTGGGGTTGGGTATCCTTGGAATTAACACCTGTAGAAGGGAAGGGAAGGAATCAGGATTCAGCAGAGAGCCAAGGAACAGACCCAACGATATCCTTAGCAAACCCACAGACAACTCTAGAACTAAAGTGGCCCAGGTTATCCCAAAATGACTAGGCTTTTATATCCCAAACTTGATCAGTCATTGGATGTGGGCCACCTAGGAAGGATGTGCAGTTGGATGAGGTTAACTCTCTACAGCTGATGCAGCCCTGGAAGGTGCTAGCAACTGAAGTCTGTTTGCTGACAGCATTCTTAGGAGCCAGGGCCACTACTTCTCCTTGAAGGGCAAACTGAATAGCACATTTCCCTTTCATCACCAATCTTACCATGATCACCTAAGTCAATCCACATTTTTCTGGTCTTCCTAACTTTCTAACAGGGATGACCTGTTGCTTCCTAAATACTATGGAACTTGTCTGTAGAAACATGTCTCTGGAGCACAAAGTAATGTGGGTGGAAATCTAAGGAAATATGGACCTAACTTTATCATCTTGGCTCTTCCTTTTAAGCCAAAATTTACTAGAGCTAGAGAGAAAACTTCTCATTTAAGAACACAGCACAATACTGTAAATTTATACTTCAATTAAAAAAAAAACACACAGATAATGACTCTTTGACAATCATCCTCATGGTACAAGATGACTGGATTGTTTACATTTTGTTAGAGAGTGAGTTTTTATCCCAAAGAGTAGGGACAGTCAACTACGAAGGCATTCTAGAGGACTTAAATCCACGATCACAAGACAAAGTTACCTCCTCCCCTAAATTACCTGTGGCAGATTTAGTAGTTAGTCTCAATTAATTTCATCTTCCCAAAACCTGTAGTTTCAACCTGTAGAACCTCTTTATCCAGCATGCTTCATATATTTTATTTATTTTTATTTATCTATTTATTTATTTATCTACCTATTTATTTATTTATTTATTTATTTATTTATTTATTTATTTATTTATTTATGGCTGTGTTGGGTCTTCGTTTCTGTGCGAGGGCTTTCTCTAGTTGCGACAAGTGGGGGCCACTCTTCATCGCGATGCGCGGGCCTCTCACTATCGCGGACTCTCTTGTTGCGGAGCACAGGCTCCAGACGCGCAGGCTCAGCAGTTGTGGCTCACGGGCCTAGTCGCTCCGCGGCATGTGGGATCTTCCCAGACCAGGGCTCGAACCCGCGTCCCCTGCATTGGCAGGCAGATTCTCAACCACTTCGCCACCAGGGAAGCCCCACTTCATATATTTTATACAGGAGAGGAATAACTTTCTTTTATTTATCTTAACGCTTGTCTGCAACTTCTGCTAGAAAACACTGTCAGCCATCATTATCAAGAGCTTCACCATTAAAACAACTAATAGTTATTAACTTCTCTATATTATGACTTCACCTGCGATACCTCATCCAGTTCTCAAAACAATATTATCATGTAATAAATATGGTAGAAAGACAACATATATTAGAATGATTTGGGACCTTTGGAAGTATGATATGGGCAGCTGGAAGATCTTGATTCAACCCAGGACAGACATTAGTCATATCTACCGCCCCCCACTTCCGACCATTTTGCTTTTCCTATCCTTGGGTAAAAACTGCTTAGTGCATGCTATTTCACATCGTGTTATGGATAGGTTGATAATACAGAAAACATGAACTCCAATGGGACCAATATGTTTAATAAGAATTTTGAGATTATACCACCAAAGAGAAACTGGAACACAAGAAACGTCAAATTACCTGCTATTAGGGAAAGGGAATGATCTCAAGTGATGAAATAGAAAAGGAAACCATTATATACTAATGGAATAAAACCATTCTACCAGAAGTAATCATAAAGGAGGTTTCCCCCAAATAGTCCTGTGACTACTGGTTAGTGTTCTTGAAGACTGGGTGATTTCTCTATTACCTGATTCCTTCCCTGCTAATTGGGACACTAACTTTTCAAAAAGTACCTGTTAACTCTAAATACTTGCCTTGTCTCTTTTGTCCCAACATCTGGGTAACCAAATTTTCTCAGAGGTATTGATATTGCTGATAATAAAACTGTACCTGAACCCTTGTTATTCCTTGTTTTCTGGTTCTGCTGGGCAGAAAACCCTTGCTACCTCGACCAGTTCACAAGAAACCCTGTGCAGAAGTCAGAAATGACTTTCATAATTAATAAAGGAAAGAAAAAAAATGTGTGGGGAGGCACTAACATTAACAGAGCACACTGGATGTGACAGGCTCTCGGCCAGTTCTTTGCATACATTGTTAGTTATCATAAAAACTCTGTGAAGAATGCATGTGACAGGGTGAGAGAGTGGCATGGACATATATACACTACCAAATGTAAAATAGATAGCTAGTGGGAAGCAGCCGCATAGCACAGGGAGATCAGCTCGGTGCTTTGTGACCACCTAGAGGGGTGGGATAGGGAGGGTGGGAGGGAGGGAGACGCAAGAGGGAAGAGATATGGGAACATATGTATATGTATAACTGATTCATTTTGTTATAAAGCAGAAACTAACACACCATTGTAAAGCAATTATACTCTAATAAAGATGTTAAAAAAAAAAAAAGAATCTGCCAGCCAATGCAGGGGACACGGGTTCGAGCCCTGGTCTGGGAGGATCCCACGTGCCGCGGAGCGGCTGGGCCCGTGAGCCACAGTTACTGAGCCTGCGCGTCTGGAGCCTGTGCTCCGCAACAGGAGAGGCTGCGATGGTGGGAGGCCCGCGCACCGCGATGAAGAGTGGTCCCCACTTGCCACGGCTGGAGAAGGCCCTCACACAGAAACGAAGACCCAACACAGCCATAAATAAATAAATAAATAAAAGAACGTGAATTTCTTTAAAAAAAATAATAATAATAATTCAGTGTCAAAATAGAAAAAATACATATATATACATATAAATACATTTAGGTACACACACACACACACACACATATATACACACACATATAAATAATTCTTATTTTGGAAAATTCTAAGTCACCTTCTCTTAAAGTATTGGTTCTGCTCCATTCTTTCCTCTCCCTCTGGGCCTCGAATTATGCTTATGTTTAATCCTTCCACTGTGTCCTCATGTCCCTTCTGGTTTTTTTCTGCATTTTCATCCTGTTGTCTGTGATTCAGACTACCTATTTTCTTCTGACCTTTCTTCCACTTCTCTACTCTGCAAATATACTGTTATCTGTTGTGTTATTCATTTGAGATATTGTGGTTTTTAGCTATTCTTTTTTGTAGATCGATATTCTTTTTTGAAGACATCAGTTTTCTATGAAAATTCTCCATCTTGTCATTCACTATCTTGAACATAGTAGTTATGGTTACTTTAAATTCATAACTCTTAATATCTGAGTTTCTTGTGGTCCTGTTATGTTTTCATCATCTTTGGTCAATTCTGTGCTGAGTCACCCAAGTTGTTTGTCTTTTTTACAACCAGTGATTTTTTGTTTTATTTGATTTTTTATTTTCATTATATGAACAATCCCAGAGGATCTTTGAGGCTCTGGATGATGTTTTCTGCCCCCAGAGATTTGCTTTTGCTTCTAGCAGGCAGTTTGAGTTGGCACAAGTTATTTTAATACAGTTATAGATTGGGTTAATTTAGAGGGAGACTTCAGTATTTTATGAGTATTAATCTATTTCCAGTTCACCCTTACTATCAGAATGTGTTCACAATTAAGGCACTTTCCTGGCAGTCTAGTGGTTAAGACTCCACACTTCCAATGCAGCGGGTGTGGGTTCGATCCCTGGTTGGGGAACTAAGATCCCGCATACCCACAGCACAGCCAAAAAAAAACCTACAATTAAAAACCTGGAATATTTACCAAGGACCATCCGTTTGGTGGGCTTTGAACTACAGTTTGTGTCCCCCAGCCCCATGAAACTCTCAAAGGTCCTACTCAGCTTTTCAGCCTTTCAGGTGCAATTTAATTGGTCAATGCCTCAAAAAAAAAAAAAAAAAAAGGTGCTGAATGTCACTTTCACTTCTTTGAGTTCTTTGAGTTCCTTTTCTCTCTAGTGGCTTATCCCTTGATTGCTCCCTGCCTTAGTACTTCTCCAACATCTTTAAACTGATTTTTTGATGGTATAGCTTTTCCGGTATTCTTAGTGGAACTCTTCATTTCAAACAAGAATATTGCTGGAAGTAGAAATCTCCACATATAAATCTGAATCTGTTTATTCTGGAGGAATAAATCAGTATAACACTGTAGGTAAAAGCACATTCCAGACTCGGACTGCCCCGGGTTTGCATCTGAGTACCACCATTTATTAACTGTGTCATGGAGCGAGTAATTTGAATTTTGTAAGCTTTTTTCTCTAACTATAAAGTGGGGAAATTAAGATACCTTTCTGAAAGACTTGTTATGGGGATGAAATGGGACAGTGCGTATATAATGTTCAAATCAGTGTATGGTATATAGTTAGTGCTCAATAAACATTAGCTGTTATCACAGCTTGAATACTAATACTACTACTTACTGTTACCATTTCTTCCATTTTTTACTACCATGAAAAACATATAAAAATTTAAGTATCTGGCCATGCAATACTTCATTTGCACTCTACAAGAACTCTGTAAGATAGACATTATTGTTTTGACTTACCGCCACTTTCAATTTCAGGGAAACTGAGTTCTAGATCATCTAAGTAACTTAGTCAAGAGGTCACACAACTAATAAGTGGGAAATCTAACATTTACACACTAGTTCCTCTGAACCTAAATTGTGAATTGTTTTATAAAATTATTCATAGAGCAATAACAATATTTAGAGTCTGTCTGGCTAAATGTCCTAGTTCATGTGACACATGTCATGTTTAGATTTGCGACTTAAAGTTTATCTAATCTTATACCATAATTTTATAATGGGGGAAACCAAGGCTCAGAGGGGGAAAGGTGTTAGTCCAGTTCACATGGCTAGAAAGGGGGAGAGTTGGAGACAGAAGAAGGTTCCAGGCTTTTCTCTACTTCAGGTAGCTTCTTGTATGTCAAAAATATTTGCCTAACAATTGCTAAGATTTCGCCCTTGAAATATCATTAGTAATAGCAATACATTCTCCCACTTAAAGGAGAAAAGCAGCAGAGAAGTGATCTTATCCATGATGCTAATGCCCTATTATTATATTACACCAGCTTAAATATATTACCATGAAATTTAAAACTTGAAGGCAGCATCATCTGCTCAGCCAGGAGGTAAAGTCAAGGTGAATATTTATGATGTGTTTGATTCAATTACCAGTTTATTGTGTGTGGTTTGGGTTATTATAAATCAATTCAAGTGATATCAATTTCTCAATAGCCTGAGAGGTGTTTTTTTTTTTTTTTTTGGATGGGGTTGGGGTCAATTGCATGAAGTATGCAGTACTATCCATAGAGCAAATAACAACATCAAACTTTATTAGAAATGCCAACTGAAAATATTCTGTTCAGAGTTCCCTTTGGGTACTTAGATGTTAAAATAATATTGTGTTCTATATTGAACTTTGCTCAATCATTTACTCAGAGAACAAGCACTGGGCACCAGAAATCCAAGGGAAGAGACTTCTTTATATAGATTAGTCACATGTTCACTCTTAGACAACAGTTCTGGGCAGCGGGGAGGGCATGTGAAAACACGCCTGCTTCCATGGGAAACTTATGAGCAGAGTTTGTGAAAGGGGCCACTTCCCAAAAGAATATTTTGTGTTGGGAGGGACAGGATAGCTGGGCATGAAAACAGTAATCTCCCACACAGCTATTCTCTGCATCTCATCCTGTGCTGAGTCACCCTAGTTGCTAAGTAAGGAGGAAGAACCACGTAGCTTGAGGTTAGTGGAAACCTAGATAAAAGGAATATTTCTGGTCTTCAATTTAAAGGGTTTGGTCTTGATTCTGTTGCCATTGTCTCCCTTTTTAAACCCTTTCCTCCTTTCCTCTCCTATTCAAACACATTTTCTAAGGGCACACGCCTGTAGAGTGAATCATTTTTAAAGACTTCCAATTAAATCACCCCTTTTCTTCTGAATAGCGTTATTTTCCCAATTTCAACTTGCACCTAGTTTGCGCATGAAATAAAAACATCCTGACTTCTGAATTTTAATCGCTCCTCCCTTCAGCATCCACAGCAGCTTTAAATCATGGGCTAAAAATTTAGTGAAGACTGGTTTTGGTGCCTTCATCCCTTCTCTCTGTTCTCTCCCACTTTTAAGTCCACACCTCACTTTTCAACATCTTCCAGAATTTCAACACTGTTGGAAACACCACACCCATCATCATACAGGGAACAGATTGGATTAACCAATTAACCCTAAGTTGAATATTTAAAGTATTCATTCAAGGTAAGATTTGGTTTTAAAAAGAAATCAGAAACTGCAAAGCTCATCTCCTAAGATTGAATAGTTGACTTTTTTGGGTAGAGGTAGGTATTTGAGATGGATGATCCTTTTTAGTTCCCCTCAAGTCATCTCTAATTTGCCTCCAGAAAAGTGTGACTAATGTCATACCAAAGAGGAAATTGTAATTTTCTCACCTATCATCTGCACAAACAGTAAGCCCACTGTGTACTCTTGCCCTAAATATTTGGTGGAAAGAATATATTGCCATTATTTTGGGAGAAGCAAGCCTTGTCCCAAAGGGCACATATTTCTCAAGGTCAAAATTGGCAAGAGAATGAGCTGACACACTGAGAGGGCAGACAGCAGAAGCAAGAAAAACTACAATCCTGCAGCCTGTGGACCAAAAACCACAGTTACAGAAAGATAGAGAAGATGAAAAGGCAGAGGGCTATGTACCAGATGAAGGAACAAGAAAAAACCCCAGAAAAACAACTAAATGAAGTGGAGATAGGCAACCTTCCAGAAAAAGAATTCAGAATAATGATAGTGAAGATGATCCAGGACCTCGGAATAAGAATGGAGGCAAAGATTGAGAAGATGCAAGAAATGATTAACAAAGACCTAGAAGAATTAAAGAACAAACAAACAGAGATGACCAATACAATAACTGAAATGAAAACTACACTAGAAGGAATCAATAGCAGAATAACTGAGGCAGAAGAACGGATAAGTGACCTGGAAGACAGAATGGTGGAATTCACTGCTGCGGAAAAGAATAAAGAAAAAAGAATGAAAAGAAATGAAGACAGCCTAAGAAACCTCTGGGACAACATTAAACGCAACAACATTCGCATTATAGGGGTCCCAGAAGGAGAAGAGAGAGAGAAAGGACCAGAGAAAATATTTCAAGAGATTATAGTCGAAAACTTCCCTAACATGGGAAAGGAAATAGCCACCCAAGTCCAGGAAGCGCAGAGAGTCCCATACAGAATAAACCCAAGGAGAAACACGCCGAGACACATAGTAATCAAAGTGGCAAAAATTAAAGACAAAGAAAAATTATTGAAAGCAGCAAGGGAAAAACGACAAATAACATACAAGGGAACTCCCATAAGGTTAACAGCTGATTTCTTAGCAGAAACTCGACAAGCCAGAAGGGAGTGGCATGATATACTTAAAGTGATGAAAGGGAAGAACCTACAACCAAGATTACTCTACCCGGCAAGGATCTCATTTAGATTTGATGGAGAAATCAAAAGCTTTACAGACAACCAAAGGCTAAGAGAATTCAGCACCACCAAACCAGCTCTGCAACAAATGCTAAAGGAACTTCTCTAAGTGGGAAACACAAGAGAAGAAAAGGACCTACAAAAACAAACCCAAAACAATTAAGAAAATGGTCATAGGAACATACATATCGATAATTACCTTAAACGTGAATGGATTAAATGCCCCAACCAAAAGACATAGACTGGCTGAATGGGTACAAAAACAAGACCCATCTATATGCTGTCTACAAGAGACCCACTTTAGACCTAGGGACACATACAGACTGAAAGTGAGGGGATGGAAAAAGATATTCCATGCAAATGGAAATCAAAAGAAAGCTGGAGTAGCTATACTCATATCAGATAAAATAGACTTTAAAATAAAGAACGTTACAAGAGACAAGGAAGGACACTACATAATGATCCAGGGATCAATCCAAGAAGAAGATATAACAATTATAAATATATATGCACCCAACATAGGAGCACCTCAATACATAAGGCAACTGCTAACAGCTATAAAAGAGGAAATCGACAGTAACACAATAATAGTGGGGGACTTTAACACCTCACTTACACCAATGGACAGATCATCCAAAATGAAAATAAATAAGGAAACAGAAGCTTTAAATGACACAATAGACCAGATAGATTTAATTGATATATATAGGACATTCCATCCAAAAACAGCAGATTACGCGTTCTTCTCAAGTGCGCACGGAACATTCTCCAGGATAGATCACATCTTGGGTCACAAATCAAGCCTCAGTAAATTTAAGAAAATTGAAATCATATCAAGCATCTTTTCTGACCACAATGTTATGAGATTAGAAATGAATTACAGGGGAAAAAACGTAAAAAAGACAAACACATGGAGGCTAAACAATACGTTACTAAATAACCAAGAGATCACTGAAGAAATCAAAGAGGAAATCAAAAAATACCTAGAGACAAATGACAGTGAAAACACGATGACCCAAAACCTATGGGATGCAGCAAAAGCAGTCCTAAGAGGGAAGTTTATAGCTATACAAGGCTACCTAAAGAAACAAGAAAAATCTCAAGTAAACAATCTAACCTTACACCTAAAGAAACTAGAGAAAGAAGAACAAACAAAACCCAAAGTTAGCAGAAGGAAAGAAATCATAAAGATCAGAGCAGAAATAAATGAAATAGAAACAAAGAAAACAATAGCAAAGATCAATAAAACTAAAAGTTGGTTCTTTGAGAAGATAAACAAAATTGATAAGCCATTAGCCAGACTCATCAAGAAAAAGAGGGAGAGGACTCAAATCAATAAAATCAGAAATGAAAAAGAATGAGCTGACACACTGACAAAATTAGACACTGATCTGTAAGGCCTTTCTAAAAAATAATAATAGCAGCTCTATTGAGATATAATTCCTATACCATACAATTCACCCCAATTCAATGGTTTTTAGTACATTCACAGAGTTATGCAATCATTGCTATAATCTTCTTAGAACTTTTTTTATCACCACATATAAAAACCTTGTACCCCTTAGCAGTCACTCCCCATTTCACAATCCATGAAAATTAGCCTCTGTTGACAGTTCTAGAGATGATCTCTATGTGTCATATTTGTCCACTTATTTTGAAGGACCAGGAGAAGAGACTTTTGTGGGCACTCCAACAATAGCAGTCCTTGCTTTCTACAGGGCAGGACTGAGCACTGGTAGTTGGAACCATGGGTACACTGAATTGCTGGGTGGAGTGTGGTCACCCAGTGTGGCTATCCAAGGCCAGAGGGCAGCTCAGTGTCAGAGCTTAGCCCAGAATCCAGATGCCCCTAATTCCCAGTTCAAGGCTCTTTCTACCATCACAATGTTTTCTTTGGGATGCCTTTCACCCCAAAATTCCTCCCCAACGTGCTGAACAATGCCTTATGTTTCTTTCCCAGAAAACCTCACCTTTCTTTGCACATGTAGAAAAGAGGCAGAAATGCACAACAGAGTGCAATGAGTTACATACTGGGCCTCCATAGAAAAGTGGGAGGATAAACTAGCAATCCCAGGAAGGTCAAAGACTCATTTCTGACTTTCCCCTTGATTGAGGCCTGCCCCTGAGGCAGGTGTGGGCTGAACAGTTTCCAGGAGTAATTGCTCTGTGCTTCAGTGACAGTATTAAATGTTTCTGTGACTTCAACCAGGTGGAAAAAATAGTCCTTATTGGTCTTTCTTTCTAAAAATTGCTGAGTAGGCTCTCAAATTCTGCAGGTCTGAGGCCAACATGGGATAATTGAAAAGAAGTGTACATAAGTAAAAGTTTAGGTCCTAGGGCAATGTTATAGAATGGTGATGGGCCTACCTAGAGAAGTAGGACAGATCTGTCTTTTCCATTGGAATAACAGGAAGCTCTATGGTTACTTCTGCATTAAAAGTCTATTTTGTATGATTCCTTGAAAGTATCTTGCCTGAGACAGAAGAGTATAGCAGAAAGGCATGATCTTGTGCATATCAAACAACAACAAAAAATCTGTTTCAACCATGGTGGCCTTGGAAAAATTATTCCTTCTATATAAGCTGATTTCCTCTTCTGATGACATTATGCATTATAAACTGCTTTGTTTTGAAGAGTAGATAATAAGAGGTATGTAGAGTTGTGTAACAATGCCCGGAACATAATAAGTAGCCATCGTTATGATGGTCATTGAGTCCCCATCCCCCCATGATCTATCCTCATATTCTCTTTCTTCAATCATGTTCACAAAGGGACTGAAAACTTTGTTTATGTCAACTAGGTAATGGTTAAAAGGAGGTTAATATTTACCCCTCTCAGTGACATTTATGATCCCCTACGGACAAGTGAAAGACATAAATGAGGTATTTATCCAATGGTGGAATTGCAGCTATCAATCTACCACTGGAGAAGCTATTATAGAGAAATATAATGTCCCCTGAAATCACTATACCAAAAAGAATGCCTCCTTATTTGATGTGTAAGAACTATACCAAAGACATATGGTAAATATGTTTGTTTCAGATGTCAGCTCTGGTGTGGGAGACTCCGTGATGGGCCTTCATAATGACAAAGTTCCTACATCCTTATTGGTTGGGAGTTATAGGCAGGCTCTAGGTAAGTCATTTAACTTTGTTGGTCTCAGTTTCTCTGACTGTCAAAGCAGTTTAACAGGCTCTTTCCCCAAATAAGTGAGGATGTGTAACTCTCTGTCAAGTTCAGAGTATTGGATGCCAGGGCTCGGTCAAAAGATAGGGCATATAGGCTGCAGAATATGGAGAAAAAGGATTGAGGAAAACACACAATGTTACCAACAAAGGTTGGAGAAATTTTCCAAGGCTGGAAGTGCATTTGATGGGCTGAGATACTTCCTATATGTAAGAAATGAACTGCTAGGGACACTAAACTGTCACAAGAACTATGTCCTGCCTGCTCATCTCAAAGAGTTGTTCTGCAATTCAAAAGAGATAATCTGTATGAAGATAATTTGAATGTCAGTAGTATTATTACTGCAACTTTAAGAGAAAATTTTCTTTTTATACCAGAGGGAAAAAATGCCCTCACCATGAAAGTATAAATCAGATTTCACAACTATTTGATATATTCAGAATTTAAAGTTAATAAAAAGGCAAACTAACTAGTTATTATATGTTTACTGGTCAGCAATTTTGGGAATAGACAGAGAACACTGTGCTTAGAGATGGGTCCTATGCTGGAGGCATGACTATCTCACTTAGCCACTCTGACTATGTGACCAAAGGCAAGTAGTGTAACCTTAGTTGTATCATTTGGAAAAAAAAAAAAAAATGGATAATTATGCCTGTCTTCGTAATATCATTGGAGTCTTGTTAGGATTAAATTAGAGACTGCAATGTGAAAGTACTTTGCAAATGGAAATATGCTGTGTAAATAAAAGGTAAAACTTAAAACGTAACCTCTTCTAAATTCACCAGAAATTTTTGCTCTGGCATTGCATACTGCATCCTTCTCATAAATGTGCCCCATGTCCATCCCCAAGCATTTACACACACACACACACACACACACACACACACACACTCACTCACGCATGCGCACATGCACACCTCAATCTGTCTATAAAGCAAGATCAGTCCCCAAGACAAGTGGATGAAGCACACTAGTGGGCTGGACCTAATGCATTTGATCCATTGGTATGGAGCACACACAAGGAGCTTTGTCTTTCTCCTAGAATTTAATAAGCTCCTGTGAGCAGACCTGGGATGGGGTACTCTGTCCCCCAAATGGCAGCAGCCTGACTGGATGACTTCACCCCCTGAGGCTATGACTGCACTGAGAGCATCAAGGGAATTTCAGAAGGATTGCTTCCTTTTCTATTAACTCTTTTTTCTTATTATTAAGAACAGGCTCTCCTCAGCTGACATTCCGCAGTAGGAGGAAGACAAGTGACATCCAGAGGCTCATAGCCAAGTGTTTGATTGGAACACTGATACTGAATGTGTCTGCTGGGAGCTGCCATGCCCAAATTACTCACTCCCCCAACCTTTTGGCATATGGGCATTTTGCACTGAAATCCAAGTTGGCACCTTGATTCATCCTTAATAACCTATCTTATGGCAACATTTAGGGCTGTATTTAAGAGTTCCAGATATAATAATAATAATAAACTGCAGTAAAAATTTCCCCAAGTTTATCAGGTTTTATTTATTTCGTTTTACTTGGTATTATTAACATGGGCAAATTTTGAACCAGGCAGAAAAAACAGGGACTTGGTCCTTCAGTTGATTAGGGCTTAATTGCATTTTTATTTTACTTGTGTGATTTTTAATTTGCACAATTAATGCATGCAAGATAATATAAAAAGGCACAGAAAAAAGAGGAAGCTTTCCCTATTATACTACTATTTAAGATGTTAAAAGTTTTATATATATGTATGAAACAAGGGCAACTTATGTAAGAAATTACAATTAAAGTTAGAAGTAAAATAAAGCATAATTGGAATTAGAACCAGATAGGGAAAAAACAGTCCTTAGTAGGTCAGGTCAGTTTTAGTAAGAATGTGCACTCTGACCAATTAGTATAAAAGGAGTTTTCAACCAAATTACTAATTAGATTTTTATGAATAACTAATAATAGGTAAAGTGGAAAGGTGCAAAAAGTGTAACAGAATATAGATAAAGAGAGGTCTGTTATTTCTTCTCAGGCATCTAGAGCAAATGCCTAGACAAAAGTAAATTATGATATTTCTTCTTAGATCTATCTAATGTTCATTGCATCATTAATAAAGTTCATTTCATGTAGGTGTTTTTATCTATATATTTTATCTTTGGCTTAAATATTAGAAATGTGGTCCTTTTTTGCAATATCACAAGCTTCAACAATATCCAGAATAATGTCTCCTTTTTTCTCATTTTCAAGGGTTGGGTGGGCAGGGGGTATCAATCATCTTTTCAAACCTAATCTCAAAATCCATGTTCAAGGTGAATGCTCTACGTGTCATTCCACTTTTATGAACTAATTGATCTGTTATAAATCAAGTTATTTCCCTACAAGGGACTGATCAGATAACAGATTTTTATCAATACTTGGTTTACATATCAGGTTCAGGCTTATTTTTTCTTGTCTCCATTTATATTCTGAAACAAGGGTGATAGTTAATAGGATTTCCTTGATTTTTAATTGAATAAATTTGATGTATAACATTAAGTTAAGGTGTACATTGTATCATTTTGATACATTTATATACATATAGTATATATGTATATATTATAATATGTCTGCCACAGTGATATTTATCACATTACAAAATTATAGTACAATAGTGTTGTCTATATTCACTATACTATGCATTCGATCTCCATGGCTTATTTACTACTAATTGCAGGTTTGTACCTTTAAACACCATCAATCTTTCCCCCCATCGCCCATCCCCTGGCAACCATTTTACTGTTTTTTTATGAGTTTTTAAATTCTACATACAGGTGATATGATATCATATTTGTCTTTCTCTGTCTGACTTATCTCATTTAGCGTAATGTGCTCAAGGTCCATCTATGTCATTGCAAATGGGAAGATATCCTCCTTTATCATGGCTGGATAATATCCTATTGTGAATATGTACCACATCTTTTTTATCCATTCATCCACTGATGATCATTTGGGCTGCTCCCATATCTTGGCTACTGTAAATAATGCTGCAAAAAACATGGGAGTGCATATATCTCTTCAAAATTCTGTTTTCATTTCCTTTGGGAATATTATCCCAGAAGTAGAATTGCCTGATTGTATGATAGGCCTATTTTTAATTTTTTGAGGAAACTCCAAATTATTTTCCATAGTGGTTGGAAAAATTTACATTCCCACCAAGAGTGTATAAGGGTTCCCTTTTCATCATATCCTCAACAGCACCTGTTGTCTCATCTTCTTGATGGTAACCATTCCAACAGGTGTGAGGTGATATCTTATTGTGGTTTTGATTTGTTTTCCCTGATTATTAGTGATGTTGAGCGTCTTTTCATCTGCAGGTAGCGTCCTGATTTTAAACTATACCACAAAGCCATAGCAATAAAAACAGTATGGTACTAGCAGAAAAATAAACACATAGACCAATGAAGCAGAATAGAGAGCCCAGAATTAAATCTCAGTATATATGGTCAACTAATATTTGACAAGGGAGCCAAGAACACCCAAAGGAGAAAAGATAGTATCTTCAACAAATAGTGCTAGAAAAACTGGAGAAACACATGCAGGACAATGAAACTGGACCCCTATCTCACACAACTCACAAAAATTAACTCAAAATGCATCAAAGGATTAAACATAAAACCTGATACCATAAAACTGTTAGAAGAAAATGTACGGAAGAAGTTCATCAATATTGGTTTTGGCAAGGATTTTTTGGACAGGACACCAAATGCACAAACAACAAAAGCAAAAATAAATAAATGGAACTACATCAAACTCAAAAGCTTCTGCAGAGCAAAAGAAACAACTAATAGATTTAACAAAGATGGTGGAGTAGAAGGACGTGCTCTCACTCCCTCTTGCGAGAGCACCAAAATCACAACTGGTTGCTGGACAATCATCGACAGGAAGACACTGGACTTCACCAAGGAGGATACCCCACGTCCAAGGACAGAGGAGAAGCCACAGTGAGACGGTAGGAGGGGCACAATCAGAGTAAAATCAAATCCCATAACTACTGGGTGGGTGACTCACAGACTGGCGAACACTTATACCACAGAAGTCCACCCACTGGAGTGAAGGTTCTGAGCCCCACGTCAGGCTTCCCAACCTGGGGGTCCGGCAACGGGAGGAGGAATTCCTAGAGAATCAGACTTTGAAGCCTAGTGGGAATTGATTGCAGGACTTCGACAGGACTGGGGGAAACAGACACCTCACTCTTGGAGGGCACACATAAAGTAGTGTACACATCGGGACCCACGGGAAGGAGCAGTGACCCTGGGGGAGACTGAACCAGACTTATCTGCTGGTGTTGGGGGGTCTCCTGAAGAGGCGGGGTGTGGCTCTGTTTCACCGTGGGGACAAGGACACTGGCAGTGGAGGTTCTGGGAAGTGTTCCCTGGCATGAGCCCTCCCAGAGTCTGCCATTAACCCCACCAAAGAGCCCAGGTAGGCTCCAGTGTTGGGTTGCCTCAGGCAAAACAACCAACAGGGAGGGAACCCAGCCCCACCCATCAGCAGTCAAGTGGATTAAAGTTTTACGGAGCTCTGACCACCACAGCAACAGTCAGCTCTACCCACCACCAGAGCCTCCCATCAAGCCTCTTAGATAGCCTCAACCACCAGAAGGCAGACAGCAGAAGCAAGAAAAACTACAATCCTGCAGCCTGTGGACCAAAAACCACAGTTACAGAAATATACACAAGATGAAAAGGCAGAGGGCTATATACCACATGAAGGAACATGAAGAAACCCCAGAAAAACAACTAAATGAAGTGGAGATAGGCAACCTTCCAGAAAAAGAATTCAGAATAATGATAGTGAAGATGATCCAGGACCTCGGAATAAGAATGGAGGCAAACATCGAGAAGATGCAAAAAATGTTTAACAAAGACTTAGAAGAATTAAAGAACAAACAAACAGAGATGACCAATACAATAACTGAAATGAAAACTACACTAGAAGGAATCAATAGCAGAATAACTGAGGCAGAAGAACGGATAAGTGACCTGGAAGACAGAATGGTGGAATTCACTGCTGTGGAACAGACTAAAGAAAAAAGAATGAAAAGAAATGAAGACAGCCTAAGAGACCTCTGGGACAACATTAAACACAACAACATTCGCATTATAGGGGTCCCAGAAGGAGAAGAGAGAGAGAAAGGACCAGAGAAAATATTTCAAGAGATTATAGTCGAAAACTTCCCTAACATGGGAAAGGAATAAGCCACCCAAGTCCAGGAAGCACAGAGAGTCCCATACAGGATAAACCCAAGGAGAAACACGCCGAGACACATAGTAATCAAAGTGGCAAAAATTAAAGACAAAGAAAAATTATTGAAAGCAGCAAGGGAAAAACGACAAATAACATACAAGGGAACTCCCATAAGGATAACAGCTGATTTCGCAGCAGAAACGCTACAAGTCAGAAGAGAGTGGCATGATATACTTAAAGTGATGAAAGGAAAGAACCTACAACCAAGATTACTCTACCCGGCAAGGATCTCATTTAGATTTGATGGAGAAATCAAAAGCTTTACAGACAAGCAAAAGCTAAGAGAATTCAGCACCACCAAACCAGCTCTACAACAAATGCTAAAGGAACTTCTCTAAGTGGGAAACACAAGAGATGAAAAGGACCTACAAAAAAAAACCCAAAACAATTAAGAAAATGGTCATAGGAACGTACATATCGATAATTACCTTAAACGTGAATGGATTAAATGCCCCAACCAAAAGACACAGGCTTGCTGAATGGATACAAAACAAGACCCATATATATGCTGTCTACAGGAGACCCACTTTAGACCTAGGGACACATACAGACTGAAAGTGAGGGGATGGAAAAAGATATTCCATGCAAATGGAAATCAAAAGAAAGCTGGAGTAGCTATACTCATATCAGATAAAATAGACTTTAAAATAAAGAATGTTACAAGAGACAAGGAAGGACACTACATAATGATCCAGGGATCAATCCAAGAAGAAGATATAACAATTATAAATATATATGCACCCAACATAGGAGCACCTCAATACATAAGGCAACTGCTAACAGCTATAAAAGAGGAAATCGACAGTAACACAATAATAGTGGGGGACTTTAACACCTCACTTACACCAATGGACAGATCATCCCACTGCCACCAGAAAA
This sequence comes from Balaenoptera musculus, assembly GCF_009873245.2. Taxonomy (NCBI): domain Eukaryota; kingdom Metazoa; phylum Chordata; class Mammalia; order Artiodactyla; family Balaenopteridae; genus Balaenoptera; species Balaenoptera musculus. The sequence goes on from NC_045787.1 coordinate 128,405,990, forward strand.
CTGCTAGAGCTAATTAATGAATATGGTAAAGTTGCAGGATACAAAATTAATGCACAGAAATCTCTTGCATTCCTATACACTAATGATGAAAAATCTGAAAGAGAAATTATGGAAACACTCCCATTTACCATTGCAACAAAAAGAATAAAATACCTAGGAATAAACCTACCTAGGGAGACAAAAGACCTGTATGCAGAAAACTATAAGACACTGTTGAAAGAAATTAAAGGTGATACCAACAGATGGAGAGATACACCATGTTCTTGGATTGGAAGAATCAACATTGTGAAAATGACTATACTACCCAAAGCAATCTTCAGATTCAATGCAATCCCTATCAAATTACCAATGGCATTTTTTACGGAGCTAGAACAAATCATCTTAAAATTTGTATGGAGACACAAAAGACCCCGAATAGCCAAAGCAGTCTTGAGGGAAAAAAACGGAGCTGCAGGAATCAGAATCCCTGAATTCAGACTATACTACAAAGCTACAGTAATCAAGACAATATGGTACTGGCACAAAAACAGAAACATAGATCAATGGAACAAGATAGAAAGCCCAGAGATAAACCCACGCACCTATGGTCAACTAATCTATGACAAAGGAGGCAAAGATATACAATGGAGAAAAGACAGTCTCTTCAATAAGTGGTGCTGGGAAAACTGGACAGCTACATGTAAAAGAATGAAATTAGAATACTCCCTAACACCATACACAAAAATAAACTCAAAATGGATTCGAGACCTAAATATAAGACTGGACACTATAAAACTCTTAGAGGAAAACATAGGAAGAACACTCTTTGACATAAATCACAGCAAGATCTTTTTTGATCCACCTCCTAGAGTAATGGAAATAAAAACAAAAATAAATGAATGGGACCTAATGAAACTTCAAAGCTTTTGCACAGCAAAGGAAACCATAAACAAGACGAAAAGACAACCCTCAGAATGGGAGAAAATATTTGCAAATGAATCAACGGACAAAGGATTAATCTCCAAAATATATAAACAGCTCATTCAGCTCAATATTAAAGAAACAAACACCCCAATCCAAAATGGGCAGAAGACCTAAATAGACATTTCTCCAAAGAAGACATACAGACGGCCATGAAGCACATGAAAAGATGCTCACCATCACTAATTATTACAGAAATGCAAATCAAAACTACAATGATGTATCACCTCACAGCAGTTAGAATGGGCATCATCAGAAAATCTACAAACAACAAATGCTGGAGAGGGTGTGGAGAAAAGGGAACCCCCTTACACTGTTGGTGGGAATGTAAATTGATACAGCCACTATGGAGAACAGTATGGAGGTTCCTTAAAAAACTAAAAACAGAATTACCATATGACCCAGCAATCCCACTACTGGGCATATACCCAGAGAAAACCATAATTCAAACAGGCACATGCACCCGAATGTTCATTGCAGCACTATTTACAATAGCCAGGTCATGGAAGCAACCTAAATGCCCATCAACAGACGAATGGATAAAGAAGTTGTGGTACATATATACAATGGAATATTACTCAGCCATAAAAAGGAACGAAATTGAGTCATTTGTTGAGACGTGGATGGATCTAGAGACTGTCATACAGAGTGAAGTAAGTCAGAAAGAGAAAAACAAATATCCTATATTAACACATGTATGTGGAACCTAGAAAAATGGTACAGATGAGCCGGTTTGCAGGGCAGAAGTTGAGACACAGATGTAGAGAACGGACATATGGACACCAAGGGGGGAAAACTGCGGTGGGGTGGGGATGGTGGTGTGCTGAATTGGGCGATTGGGGTTGACATGTATACACTGATATGTATAAAATTGGTGCCTAATAAGAACTTGCAGTATAAAAAAACAAACAAACAATACAACTAATACTAAACTTTCATTGGGTTATTCGTATGGAAATATGTTAATATAAATGTTTCAGACATTACATGAAATTTCTAAAAATCTTATATGTTCTGGTATAATGTTCTAAGTCATAATCCTAGTTATTACTTTAAAATGTATATCTCAGGAATAACTAATTTTCTTGTCAACTGCATTATTATGAACGTTCATCAAATCTTTAACTGGGGTCATTTTTAAGTCTTTTGTCATTTACAGACAGTTCTGGGTGTACTCTGATGCTTTGGCAAATATGTTCCTATAAAAGGGTTTCATCTTCAAGAAATTCATGGAAAAGACTCTGACAAGTACAGGTTTCTGGTAACTGACTGTACTGCTGAACTGAATGAATAAGCATTTTCAGAACTCTAATGAAAAACTGATGAACTCATAAAAGCACTAACAAAAGATCAAGATGAAAAAAAAATTAATTACATGGGACTGAGTGAACTGATGAGGATGAGTATAATTTTTGTGACTTTCTGTCTGAATTAAAAAAAAAAATGCCAGAAGGACTCAGAGGCAAAGAATATACAAATCAATTTTCACTGCAAAGTAAAGGAGCTGTTACAGTGGAGGATTACTGGACTGAATGTCAATATTATGACATAGTATGAGTGTGTTTCATGTTTGGTAATTGCAATCATTGTTGCTTTTGTTGTGGTCATCCATGTACAATGCTTGGTGTCAGTCTATTTATCTCTTGTAAAAATAAAATACAGTGTGTGTGTGTGAAAAAAAAAGTTTCAACATTAAAAGAAATATAAATTCAAAAAAAAAAAGAAGAAACAACTAATAGAATGAAAAGACAACCTACAGAATAGGGAAAAATTTTTGCAAACCATACATCAGAAAAGGGATTAATATCCAAAAAGGAAAGAAAAAGAGTTCCTTGCTTTTATTTGTATCCACTAAGTATAGTCTTCAAGGCAGAAGCTGCATACAAAGCACAGTGTCATCCCAAACAAGGGGGGTTGTTAATCCTATGAAACAAGAATATAGCATAAGCCACATTCTCAAGAAGCTTACGATATTTAAAGACCACAATTATCTATAAAAATACAAGGATGAAGGAATGAATGGAAGGAAGGAAGGAAGGAAGGAAGGGAGGGAGGGAGGGAGGGAGGGAGAAGAAAAAGAATCAACCTATAATTATAATTCTATAAAACAAAAGGGGTATGGGAGAATAGATAAAAATCTAGTTACTGAGGTTTTAGGCAAGTTATTTTCTCTCTCTGGACAGCAATCCCCCCATTTTAACATTAAGAAATAGATTATACCAGTGATTTACAGGTTGTTATATTTCCAACCCAGTGAAATTTAAAAAATCAAATTTAGATGACCAAGACAGGATCCTTAGCCTTTAGTTTTTCCAAGTAAGGGTATTAAAAATAATTTCTATTACTATTATTTCCTTTTTAAAAAGATATTTTAACACCAAAAATTAGGACATAATCACAGAATAAAGAACAGCTCTTCCCAAAATAGGACACTGCATTTATTCATTTACTGAAAGGATATTGTATTGAATGCCTGTTGTGTGATACAGTGTTCCTGGTGGTGGAAATACTGTGGTGAGGAAGGAGACAAGACCCAGTGGAGGTCACATGGAGGGGATTGGGGAGTAACAACCTTTGCAATCTGTATATCGTACAGATTTATTTATTCATTCCGCCATGCACTAGTGTAAATATCATGCAAACATCCATTCTTGTACTAGAATTTGGAAAACACTACTCTAGAAGAACAATACTTCCCACATCTTATGGTTAATAAGCCCCAGTGTCTCTATGAGAAATAATAAGGGAGAATAGGGAATATCAATGTTAGCTGGAATAATTAAAACCCAGTAAGAGAATCTAAGAGGACATGGAAGGCGTCTTATTTTGATTTGAGTTTGGTGGGAAATGAGGTAAATCAGTCCTCAAGCTTGCTTGGAATTCATTTTTTTTCTACTCGCTAGCCAAAATAGTAACACATTCAAGATATTACTGATTATCAACATCATAATTACTGTATCACCCTCTCTGGTAACACAAAATGGGGGGTGGCATCCTAACTTTCACAGGACACCAATAGAAAGGGATGACACAATGTTTCCAGGAGGTAATGGAAGAGCAATTTATTTTAATTTGGGTAGTTTCTTTGCTTTAGAAGATGTGATTACAAAGCCACTGGCTCTAGCTTGTCCAGATTTTCTCAAGGTTTAATCGAGGTGAGTGAGTGTACTGATTGCAATCATTGGCCGACTCATGCTATCATATGTTTGTCCATGTGATGAAGGTCCCTACAAGTTCCTTTTTGGGTTTCTTGATAATTATATATAATGAAGAAGAGTGAGCAAATGATTGTCCATGATTTTCACAGTATCATTCCCTTAGCAATGAGATAGGCGAGGTGGTGGTGTTGTCCCTCACCCTAAAGTTTCTACTAAATCAGACCTAACATCCGGGATGAATGGCTTGTGAAGAAATTAAAATGTGTGTAACTGAAGATCCTCAGGCCTCCTGAGCTAACAGGACTACGTGGTGGGAGAGAATGGAAATGGACTTGTAGCCTAAGTAAGCATAGATGGGACAGAAATCATGTCAGCATTGAGTCATGAGAGGGACGACTAAAAGACACCCAGTTGTCATGGAGAAGCACAAAGACAGAGAGTAATAATGATGCTTAAGCATAAGAACACGGTAACTAGGAAAGCCATTGACACTGACTCAGGAAACAAGGAGACCTTTGTTCTAGTTCTGATTCTGTTGCTAATTCACTGTATGACATGGAGAAAATCACCTGCCCTCTTTCTACTCTGTTATCCCTTTGCTGTGTATACTGGGTGGGTTGAGTGATCCTATTCTGTAGGATATATCTACACGCACTCGGGAAGCAATACAGTTGTTGGTTGAAAGTAAAGATACTGTAGCCAAACAGAACAGGGTTCATATCATGGCTCTACCACTCACCAGCCACATATGTAAGCCATTCTATTCACTCTGCCCAGTTCTCTTAACTGGTGACATGGGAATAAGAATAAAACCGACATGATAAACTTTTTGTGATTAATAAATAAAATGTGCATGTAAAGCTCTTAGCTCAGTGCCAGGCACACAATACTCTTATTATTCATTGCCACTGCAGACAGGACTTTCCAGGTCATGGTGTCACCAGGCAGCAGCTGCAGCAAGGATTAAGTCTCTCCAGGACCTTTTGCTTATCATCTGCCTACACAAAATAACAAACCCAGCAGCCCGACTGAAGGAAGTGAACTATTAGAGTTATTATCAGATGGGAAAACTAGCAGCTAACACATCTTCCCTTGCACTTGCTGCATGCATCAAAGATAAATAAATTGTATATTTATATATAATATAAATTCTATTATATATAATAGAAGCATATATATATATATATATATATACATATATACACACACACATACATAATAGAAGCATCCACAAACTAGACATCACACTGAGCTCGCCACCTTGTTCCTGTCCCCTTGTGTTCCCTGGCTTCAGTAATGTGGTTGAAGCAGGAGAGATATTAAATGCCACAGGGTTAGGGAAAACAGACAAAGGCAACTTCTATTTCTCCCAAGGAGAAGTCCTTGCTGGCAGAAATATGAGTCAGTTCCAATGTCTTTCCTCTAGAAAGACAGGTCTGTTTTCACTATATTGAGTATTTTACAAAATTTTCCCAAATAAAAGAAATTCAACTTCACAAATATTTATTACATACCTATCACAGCTCAGGCACAGTGTTTGGACTGTGCAAGGAGGGGGAGTTTATAAGATAAATATGACATTTTCCCCTGTTCTCCCTCCCTCTCCCAACCCTCTAATCACATACACACACAAGCACGCACACACACACACACACACACACACACACACACACACACATGCTTAGAGAATTGAAAAGCATAAAATACTGAGTACAGAGGCTCTCGAAGTTTGGTCCCCACACTGGCAGTATCAGCCTCACCTGGGAATTTGTTAGAAATGCAAATTCTCAGGCCCCGCTCTGATCTCTAGAATCAGAAACTCTGGGGATGGTTTCCAGGGTTCATTCTTTTAACAACCCTCCAGGGGATTCTGATGCATATTCAAGTTTGAGAAAACTTCTCCAGTAGAACTTTACACTGAGTGCCTCTTGAGAAAGAGGAAACTCACACCCAGGCAACCTTAGTGTCTATCACAGAGTCAGCATTCAAAGGGAGGAAATTCATCAATATCCCCGTGTCTCAGTTTCTTAACTATAAAATGGAAACAAAATATCTTCCCTAATTTTGAAGCATGATCTGATAAATACTTGTGACAGTCCTGAGAATGTGCCTTTCTCACCTCCTTCTACAGGGAGGGTGACTTTGGATCCCAGTTGATGAACACTGAAATCCATACCCACATTGGCATTGATACCATGCTTCCCTCTGGCTACCAGCTAATGACTGGATCCATAGAGGCTACTAAGACAGAGCCATCCTAGGAGATGGACTCCACTGATGGCCTGCATCATCTTGAGACTCTCTGATGTCCTTGCTGAACCTTCTGTAGATTACACGGCCATTGATGATGATTCATCCCGCCTTCTATCTCTCCTTCACGTCGGGCTCATTGCACTGCAACTCTCTCAGCCTTCTTGATTCCTTCCCTATTTCCTTTAACACAGGCATTTCCCCTAAAATAAAATCCTTGCACATTCAATCCCATCTTGGTACCTACTTCACAGAGGACCCAGACTGATGCACTTGTCTCAGCCAACTATCCACTTCAGAGAATTCTATTCGAAGGACATACCCTCTGCTTTGGAAAAGGTGGACTGATAACTCCCATTTATGTTTGCCCATTATAAAGCATCAATCCCACTTTATGAGATTCATTACAAGAGGATACAGAGATAAAGGGGATCGGGATATGCAGTAGCCACTTTGGCATACGGATTACTCTGACCTGAAGGCAACTGAGAATCCACAGATGCAAGAGTTCTCTGCCCTCCCCTTTTCTGCCTAGAAGTAGAGCATAAATCTCTGTTCATGAAAATGGCATACATTTTCCTTGTGAAAGTACACCTCTCCCCCATACCAAGAAAAAGAGAGTGACGCTTATTACTGGAGGAAAGAGCACCAAGATAAGTCTGCATAAACAGACCTTACTAAAACAACTGTTATCTTCCATTAGTCTTCCCCCACATATTTCCTATACTTCTCCACAATATATCATCCCTTGAAGCCCGAACACCCTTTCCTTTGTTAAAATGGTAAAGAAGCCCCCAGTCTAGCCACTTTGAACCATAGTGCACATAAAACATTAATAAAACTTATACGCCTTTTCTCCTGTTACCCTGCCTTTTGTTTGTTTAATTGTCACACCCTCACCCCCAACCCCTGAACCTAAGAAGACAGAGGAAAAGTTCTTCCTCCCTGACAAATGCAAGAGGAGCACTATACATTCTCAAATCACTGTACAGCCTTAAAACGCCTGTTTTAAGAACTAAACTTTTGCTTCATTTAGAGTCTGCATTACAGCCAATCTTCCTGAAAATTCTGCTTCTGGTACCCACAGAACCCTCTGATGGTTGTGACCTGATCTTTCCTGTGATTTCCCCTTTCTATCTTCCACCTCAGCCATGCAACCTGTTGAGAGATCTCCCAGGTGCTCACTGATCATCTGTCTGAATATGTGAACTACCCTTTCTCCCAAGATTTCCTAACTGCTCTACCTATCTGTGGAATCACTTGTTCTTTTGCTCTAACTGAAATGTAATAGTTAAAAGTTCAAGCCCTGGTGTTAAACACACTTGAATTTGAATTTCAATTCATTTCCCCATCATCAAGGGTAGCTGGATACCCTTGGACTTGCTACTAATGACCTCCCTGAGCCTCAGTTTGACACCTGACTCCTAGAGTTATAAAGAGTATTCAAGGAGAAACCCTCCCAAAGGGCTTAGCACAGAGGTTGACATCTAGTAAGTGTTCAATATATAATAACTCCTACTATTATTATTACCATTACTACTTGGACAGACCAAGTACTAGTATAGCTTTTGAACACCATCCTTTGTCTTGAAGCAAAATTAATTTCTCAATTTGTCATCCTGCTTTGAGGGAATGTATGATCAATACAGTTCTAGCTACTGGTTCTCTCTGCTGCCTCTTTTTGCTGCCAGTAGAATAGGTGCCCAAGTCCTAAGACAGAATGTTCTCACAGGGCACTGCATGAAGAAACCATAACAAACTGGGGGTGTGAAAGTTCCTTGAAAAATACCAACTGAAGTCACCTAAGAGCAGAGATTGTGTCTTAATTCATCTGGTTCCCTTCAGTGTTCTGTACAGTACCTGGCACTTAGTAGAGTCAAGAGATGTTGAATGAAGGAGCAATTTGCTAAGTATTCAGGGGAAGGAGATGCTTCATCCATTCTTGAGGGAGTTTCAATATGCATGATACTCCCAGATGTCTCTGCTCATTTACTGGCTGCACCAAGAGTGAGTAGAGTAACATATGATTGGTAATTTGGGGAAAAGAAATAATGCACGTTCCCTTCAACTGCTCCCTTTTTTCTTCTTGTGAGGGCACTGCCCATAGGAAGCAGGTATTCATCCTCCTCTACATGCCATAAGTTTAACCATGGGGTTTAGTTAGGAAGCCCACTGGGCTCTTAAGCTAAGATATATCCTCCATACTAGTCTTAACAATTGTGTGACATTTTTACTTCCATCTGCCTTACTCTTTGTCTTAATTCTCACTTTGTTCAGGATCCAGGCAGTGAAGAGGGGTCCTATTTGTTAACCTCCTTTGAAGACTCCCAAGGCAAGATGTGTCAGAAGCCTAAAAACGGGTTTGCCCTTTGACCCAGATATTCTGAGTCTAGGAATTTAACCAAGGAGAAAATCAGTATTTCAGTCAAAGATTTCTATAAAAAGTATCCATCACTATTAAAAAAAAAACTATAAATGTTATTTAAAAATTAAATATCCAATAAGTGGAGAATACACTATCACCTGTGATAAAGTGGGATGTAATCCTGCCAAGTCATTTTTTTTCAAAGAGTATTAATGACATTGGGAAGATTCTTATGGAACATTGTTAAGTGAAAGAAGAAATGATTCAAATACTGTAAATATATACACACACATATACACACACAGAGATACACTTAAATTAAAAAGACATCTTAACAGTATGTGTTAATCTGCTAGGAACAAACTAGCTTTGTTTCTTTTTCCCAATAGAGAAATCCAAGAGCGGATGTCTACTGTGGCCATTTAGACTGTATCTCATTCGTAAAGTGATGCAAAAATGGCACCAGATTGAGGAAGGGGAGTCAGAAAGGGTTGAATTCATCTGGTTCTGCCTCCTACCTACTATGCTTGCTGTGTCCTTTCCTCCACCTCAGATTCCATGTCTGTAAAACAAGGATCTGGAATCACTGATCTCCAAGACACACTCTAACATGTTAGGACCCCATGATTTTATCACTACAAATTTTATGCTGAGTAGTTCTAACCAATTAAGCTAGAAGGCTGACAATTCTTCAGCAAATCGGAGCTCTGTTACCAAGTTAAGTCACTGTAACATCCCAATAGAGTAAATGGTACAGTAACACTTCTTCTAAATGTTTTCCAAGTTTACCAGGATGATCTAGAGAAATCACCCATAACTCCATACTTAACAACTTCCTTTTTCTGTTGCCCTCATTCTTTTTTACAAGTCCTTCTTCTGAAAATAGAGGAGGGAAAAGATGTTGGCTTTCTAATTTTTAAATACGTTATCATTTAAAACCCTCAATGACTGTCCAAAAAAAGGCTTTCTCGAATATTTTTCCCTGCAGATGCAAAGGCACTTAAGAAGCCATACAGCAGGGCAGAAGTTGAGACACAGATGTAGAGAATGGACATATGGACACCAAGGGGGGAAAACTGCGGTGGGGTGGGGATGGTGGTGTGCTGAATTGGGCAATTGGGATTGACATGTATACACTGATGTGTATAAAATTGATGCCTAATAAGAACCTGAAGTATAAAAAAACAAACAAACAAAACAACTAATACTAAACTTTCATTGGGTTATTTGTATGGAAATATGTTAATATAAATGTTTCAGACATTACATGAAATTTCTAAAAATCTTATATTTGTATTTGTATGGAAATATGTATGGAAATATGTTAATATAAATGTTTCAGACATTAAAAAAAGAAAAAAAAAAAAGAATAGTCGAAAGGCATGAAAAAAAAAAAAAAAAGAAGCCATACAGAAAAACACATAAAAACAGACAACTGGTATCATTTTGTATTTGTTTTTAAAACAGGGGAAAAGAATTATTGCTATTCAACTGCTCAAGGAAATGCCATCATTCTTAATTTTTCATTGTTTATTCTTCTGACATAACACAGAAAAATTATTTAGTTTTTTTTTCTCTCTCTGACTAATAATTTCATAAGCTCTAGTTGTATCAGAAGGGTAATGACTCACCTCAGGTTGGTGCCTGCCAAATCCTTTCTCTCTGCAATGGGACATTATTCTATGATTACCTCAGCCCATACCTTTCAGATAAAAGAGGGACTTTAATAAAATAGAAATGACCATGACTCTCTATTTTTCCAGAAGTGAGGTCTTGTATCTCACCATGTTTTAATTAAGCAATAAGTTAGATGTCAAGAGCAATTACAGCCTTGAAGGTCAAAGCTTGCTTAATTAAAAAATTGGAAGGACCTCTTCTTGTTCAACTATTTTGAAGGCACCAGAGACCTTTAACATCTACCTGAGGAGTCAAAGGAAATGAAGTCATAGTCAAACAGGCTAATACTTTGCCTTAGAATTCAGGCTCATGTGTTCTCCTGCTGGGCAGCATTGGTCTCCACAAAAGCCCATAAATTTGATACATGTATTGAATGTATGGTATTATGACCCAAGGCAGCAAACAGGTAATCTTCTGAAAGTGTTATTAAATGGCAGAGAATTTCAGGAAGGTTTTAGGCTTTAGCTGGTGGGAAGCAAATGTTAAAAAATGCTAAATCTTTGATGGGTCCTTTTTCCCAGTATATTTTCATTTTTTCAGGCATAGTCCTTGAAGCACATTCATTAGAAGCTTCTTAGGAATTTGATACAATGCACACACTACAGCCCTACCCCAAATCAATGAATCAGAAACTCTGGAAATGGGCCCTAGAATCTGCATTTTATTAAGTCCCCTAGGTGATTCTTATGTACAATAAAATTTGAGAAACTACAGATCTAGTGCATTTTTCTCATTTTATCAATGAGATAAAACATCTCTGCTAACCAGTTTTGGTGTCTGAATTACAACTCAGGCCTTCTCATTTCATGTTCATATCCTTTTCCACCAACCAATCAGACTACCTAGGTGAACCCATACAACTGGATTTTTTCACATTTGGGTTAATAGAGATGTTTTGAGGAGCATTCTTGCTCCAAAAGATACTGTGTGTCACAATGACTAATAGTATTTCCATATTCAAGGTTTAAAAGGTATTAACCATATTCTTACAATACTGAGTGCTACTCTTCCCAATCCATTCTTACTTCTGTTCTATCTTCTTGCAATTATATTTTTATCATTAACATTTTCTGCTTCTTTGAATTTTAGCAATCGGAGGCTACTCCTGAATTGAAAGACATTCCTACAAACTCTAGACATTCCTACAATCATGCTCCTTTTGTAATTGCAACCCCTTTTGTCTCAGTAACACAAGCTCCAAGGTATACTTGATCTTACAAATTCACGTAACATTGAATTACAGAAAGAATACAGACCTAAGAGTCAGAAAATTTGGTTTCTAATTCTTTCTTAGTCACTAACTCAAAGACTTTAAGCAGGATATTGCCTCTCTGAACCCCTATTTCCTCTTTGGGGAAAGAAGAAACAATTCTTAAAATAGGTCTCTTTTCAGTTCTTTCATTCTGTGAAGGAAAGTAGAAAAACCAGGACCCTATGCTGTCATTAAGTCACATTGTTCTTGAGGAGTGTGAACAATCAGGAGATGCAAATATCTTGAATTATGTCAAGCTGACAAAGAAACAACTGTCAATGCATTCTATTACTTGGCTGGAGAGGTGCTCCAGGAATTGTTGCATTCACTGTGGTTAGAGGGGAAGAAATGAATGAGCTCCTGTAGGAGGTGTTAATGAGATCCCAGCATTTGTGTAGGAGGGCAGAAGAGACTACTGGGAGGAAATACCTCCGGAGGATGTGGTCCAGGCTTTGCTCTTCCTGCAAAGGCTAAGGAGAGGAGGGAGAAACAGGTTCCTCAAAGAAGCAGAGGAGAAATGTGATTTGCAGTGCAGGAAGTTCAGCTTAGAACACACTGTGGCTAAACAATTCAAGCTAATTAAAGCATTCTCAAGTGACTCAGGAAGAAATGCACATGTGAGTTTGATTTTTCCTCAATAATTCCACAGTAAAAAAAAAAAAAGTAATAGAAATATGCCCCGGGCACCTAATTACCAATGAGACCTCATGACATGTCAAGGAAATCTGTAGACCTTGGGACAAGAAAGCTGGAGTTGAATTTCACCTGTCACATCTTAACAGTGTCCTTGTATAAATGGCTTGATGCTTCTAAGACTCCCTTTCTTTCTCATAGACTGGGATTAATACTGCCTTCCCTACCTCTCTCAAGTGATGGAAAAGGAACAAAAGTTAATATGAGATGGTATGATGTAGTCATATTAAACTTATTATTCAAGTGTAAGGTAGAGACTAAGAAACAGATTTTGGAGATAGATCAGATTTCAATCACCGCTCTTTCATTTCCCAAATGGGTGACCTTGCATAACTCATTTGAAATTTTCATTTCTCTGTTTCTTACACTGAAAAATCAGGAAGAAAATTACTACCTACTTTATATGATTGTTTTGAAAACTAAATGAGGTGAACTATATTGTTTGCCTTAAGGTATGTCAGAATGAATGCTAGCCATTATTATCATCATCATCACCATCATCATCATCACCATCATCACCATCATGATCATCATCACCATCATCACTGTTAGATCATACTTACACTTTGCTGGCATAAGAGAGTATGACGAACATGAAAGAAAACAAATGTATGCTCACTGCTTTGTTTCAGGTAATGGTCTTCTCTTAATGTTCAAGAGATGGAAGATTTGACCCCAATCCAACCAAGAGCCAAAGGGAGCATCCACAGAATAGCTGATGTTGACAGAGACCCAGACCCTTCATTCCTAGTAGTACAGGTGTGTCTTCATTTCTGGATGTTTGATAGACTTACCATATTTCTAACCTTATCATCTTTTGTATTCACGTCTTTATATTAGCTTTTTATATTTTGTTATATTTTTACTGTGAAGTATAACACAAATACAGATATTTAAAACATAAATGGACAATTTAATATACCAATGTAAAATAAAGGTATGTGTAACCATAACCTGGGTAAAGAAAGAGACATAAACAGCACTCCAGAGTCACCCACCTCCTCTCCCTGCTACATTCCTAATTTAATTCCTTCTCTCTCCCATAGAGAAAACAACTATCCTCAGTTTTATAGTAACCACTTCCTTTTCTTTATAATTTTACTACCTAAGCATGCATTTCTAAACACTATAGTTTTGAGGTTTTTTTAAATATAAAAGTATTATGGAAATTCAACTTACACACTATGTAATTAGCTCATTTAAAATGTACAATTCAATGGTTTTAATACATTCACAGAGTTGTGCAACCAACACTATAATCAATTCTAAAACATTTTCTTCACCCCAAAAAGAAAGCCTGTACTCATTAGCAGTCACTTTCTGTTTCCAATCAAATACTCTAGCCCTAGACAAAATAACCTACTTTCTTTCTCTACATACAGATTTACTTATTCTGAACATTTCAAATAAGCAGAATCATACAATATATAGTCTTTTGTGTCTGACTTCTTTCACATTAGCAAAATGTCTTCAAGTTTCATCCATGTTGTAGATACATTAGTACTTCATTCCATTTTATTGCTGAGTAATATTCATTTGCATTTCCACATATATTACAATAATCTTGTCAAGTTATGCATATATGTATATACATATAAAAACTATTAGGATTTTGACTGCAATTTCACTGAATCTGTAAGACATTTTGGTGCTAATTCATATTTTCTGACATAGTGAGTATTCCAATCCATGCTTATGGCATCGTCTTCCATTTATTTAACTCTTCATTAAATTTTCTCAGTGGTGTTCCACAATTATCTATATAGAAATTTGGTACTTCTCTTTTTAGATTTGACCCTAGGTACTTGACTTTTTGAAAACTATCCTAAATGACATCTTTTTTTAAAACTGTATTTTCACAATGTTTAATGTTGGTAAACAAAATGACGGTCAGTTTTTGTACATTGATTTTTGTATCCAGCAAAATTAGACACAATTTTGAATTCTTTTTATTATTAATTTATATGTAAATTATTTTGGATTGTCTACATATGTGATTAAATAATACAGGAATGATGGAAGTTATTTATTTCTAATCCTTTTGTCTTTACTTTTCTTTCTTGCCTTAAAGTACTGATCAGGATACCAGGTGCAATGTTAAGCAGAAGTGGTAATACTGGGAATGCTTGCATTGCTCCTAAAATCAAAGAAAAAAGTTCAAGATTTAACCATTAAGCATGACATTTATTGTGGTTTTTGTAAATACCTTTTTATCAGATGAAGAACATAACCTCTGTTCCTAGTTTACTAGGAATTTTTTTCCTGATTAGATGGTAAATTTTATCAAAGATTTTCTCCGAATCTGTTGATATATTTTTTCTTCCATATTGTTAAATGTGATGACTTACACTGATTTTTAAGGATAACTAACATGGCATTAGTAAGATAAACCCAACTTGATCATGATAAATTTTACCAAGGAAGCATAAGATCTGTACACTGATACTATATATATGTATATAAGTATATATGTACACACACACATATATAATGAAATGCTCTTCAGCCTTAAAAATGAAGGAAACCCTACAATTTGCAAAATCATGGATGAAGCTGGAGGGCATTATGCTAAGTGAAATAAGCCAGACAGAGAATAACAAACACTGCATGGTATCACTTACATGTGGAATCTAAAACTAAACATCAAATAGAATGGTGGTTACCAGGGGTTGAGGGGTATGGGAAATAGGGAGAGTTTTTAAAAAGTTACTAACTTTTAGCTATAAAATTAATAAAGTCTCAGGATTAGTATATAATGTGTTGACGGTAGCTGATATTATTGTATTGCATAATTTGAATTTGCTAAGAGATGAAAATTTAAGTGTTCTTACCAAAAAAAAAGATAAATACGTAAGGTGATGAATGTGTTAATTAACTCAATGGTGGAAATCCTTTTACAATTTATACTTATATCAAATCATCACTTTGTACATATTAAACATAATTTTGTCAATTATAACTTAACAAAGATGAACAAATATTATTGAAATGTTGTTAGGTTAGAAATAATCTCTTAATAGCCGTTTATAGCAAAATTTCTCCTATTATGATCCTGTCATATGATGAACTCAGGTCATATTTTCAATAACAACTTCTAATGTTTATTTCCTTTGAGAATTTTAACACAAAATTTTTGTGTATGTATTAAACATTTACACATCTATAATTTGGAGGAGGAGGATTCTGTTCAGGAAGTTGTTCTCATTTGCTATGTGCATTTCAAAATGAGACTCATACTCCCAGTTATATTCATTCTCAGGAAATGATTTATGAATAAACATTGCTTAAGAGGCAGATAAAGATAGGTGACAGTACAAGATCTGATTCTGTAAAGTTCTTTTATATCTTCTCTTGTTTACAAGAGATTTGTCCTATTAGTTTTATAAATTTGTCTATATCTCCTTGTATTTCCATTTTTGCTTCACATATTTTGAGAATGTGTTATTATGTGCATAAACTTTAGAGTTGTTATGTCTTCCTTATGAATCAAAACTTTTAGTATTATAAAATGACCTTCTTTATCTCTAGTAAATCTTTTTCGCCATAAGTTATTAATATAAGCACACTAGCATTCCTTTGGTGACCGTTTACAGGCAATATATTTTCTTTTCCTTTTATTTTCAACTTCTCTGTATCCTTATGTGTAGAATGTTGAGTTTTTAGAGAAATCCCAAATGAGTTTTTGTTTTTGTTCTGCTTTTATAATTCATCCTATTTTTTTTAACATCCTATTTTTTTTTAATTCTGCACAGTGCCTTTAGATTCATTAAATTTAATGTATATTTCTGTGTATTTTACATTTTCCTTTCTTGTTCTGTTCCTTTTACTCTCCTTTTTTTGCCTTGTTTTGAGATTTGTTAAGGATTTTTTATATTTAATTTTTCTTTCTGTTAGTTTGAAATTTATACTTTTTTTCTATTCTTTGTGTATTACCTCAGAAATTACCCTTGCTTCTTATTCTCCTTATCCATGAAAAGACTTTAGCACACCTTAACTCCATTTACCTCCTTCACTACTGATATGATACCGTTATTGGATACTTTGTCTCTATATTTTTTATATCCATGAGATACTGTAATTATTTATGCAGCCAATATTCATATAGATTTACCTACAGGTCCACAAGCTTTCACCCTAAACCTCCAGTTTTCAAAATTCCAATTATTGTAGATTTTAACAGGTAATATGCTATATAAACCTTATATTACTTATCTCCTCCAGTAGAATCTGATCAGTATGTCATAACTGTGCACATTAATATCTCTACAGAGAAATGTGTAACTATTCATTTTAAATGGAATAAAGATTATAAATAGGCTCAAGTCATTTCAGGTCACGTTTACCACCAGAGAAGTTCAGATCAGATCTTGCTGTTTTTAGAGGGTTGGGATTTGGAAATGTGGATGAGAGATTGGGGGCAGACCTTACAGAGTGTCTGGTTTTCAGGTTCTTTACAAATGCTGTTGTTCACCTAATTTCTCAGCAAGGAGATTTTTACATAACACTTTCTTTCTAGCTAGATGGTGTGTCCTTAACACTGCAAGCCTGCCAGTCTAACTGGCACACTTTCCTGCACCCAACATGTTTATGCTGGAAAAATTGGAACAATGAGATTGTGACACAGGGTTAACATCACAGACAGCAGGTTCAGAGCAGGAGAGGTATCTGAACACAGAGTCTCAGATTTTGTGTACTCTCACTTTATCCTGACTGTGAGAGTGGGAAGAAAATATGACAGCTGGATGAAAACAAGAGATTCAAACCAAACAATGAAGGGCAAATGACAGTCAAGGAACAAAAGAAAAGCTTCCTCACCGATGAATAACGTGGATGAAGATCCTGACAAGACCAGTTGAGGGGGAAGAAGGGAAGGGGGTGGGAATCAGTGTCTACCTCTCCTGAATGGAGATGTAAATAATCTGTTTCAGCTGGAAGGCTTTACAGCTTCATAGATTTTATGCAGAAATAAATTATTTTCAACATGGATCCAACATTTATTACACTAATTATACCATTATTCACATCCCTCTCCTAGAATGATCCAACACGCATGCATTTTAAAATATGGATTTACAGAACTTCTTCTCATAAATCTCTCTTTTAAAAACCATCAGGTATTTTAATGGGAAAAACCTTATTCTCTTAGTGGTTTCAAGTTTCCAAGCACCAAAGAAGAAAGGACTGAAGAGTTAACTCCATCCTTGATAAACTGCTTATACTCACAACATCAAACAATCCTAGAAGTTAAAAGTGAATACAGTCTTTAAGATAATCTTAAAGAGACCTAAACAAATAGTTGCTGCCTGGTATAGGAGTTCATTAACTGTACGAGATTTACTCAAGCTATTTGGAGCCATTAGAAGCAGAAAGATTGAAAAATAAGAAAGCAATGCTGAAGCAAAACATCAAAGGATAAAATTACCCAGTGCTTCAATTGATGCAGGGAAATAACTGCTTTCTTACATTGTTGGTGGGAGAATGAATTGTTACAACCTTTTAGGAAATTAATCTGACAATATCAGTACAATTAAAAATACAATTTGACACAGCAATATCACTTTTGGGAAAGCTAGCCTATAAAAACAAAAATGCCAGTACATGAGGCTCTGTTTACGTACATAGTGTTTATTCTTTCAACAAGTATTTATTGAATACCTATCCTGTGCCAATCACGAAAGACAGGCAAAGGTTCTGGTCTTACAAAGCTTGCATTGTAAGGGACAGAGATGGATGATAAATACAGAAGGAAAAGTATCCAGCAGAGATAAATGTTATGTAGATACTAAACGGAGCAATGTGATAACATGTAACTTTAAAATGGGTGATTAAGAAAGGGCCCTCTAAGCAGCTGACATTTAAGGCGAGACTTGACCAACAAGAATCTGACCCTGAAAAACTTGCAGCGATGTTCATACTTGCAAAATCTTATAATAACCTGAATTGAAGCAATAAAGTGATCGTTAGATTAATTACATTATGAAACACTATACACCTACTAAAATAGTGTCCAATTGGTATCTCAAATTTAAACATGCCTTAAAATTTAATTTCAGGTCCTGCTCTTAAAAATCCTGCTCATTTTGCAGTCTGTCTCATCTGAATGGCAACTCTTCTTTCACTTTTTTAGGATTAAAGCCTTGGTACCATCCTTGGCTCTGCATTTTGTTTTACACTCCGTATCTGGTGCCTCAGAAAATCTGGGAACTCAATCTTGAAAACCTATCCAGAAAGCTGTCACTTCATTCCTCACCCACTCCCACCATCCTGCTCCATCATCTCCCTCCGAGATGATTACAACAGCCTTCCAACTGGGCTCCCTGCTTAGACCCTTGTCACCCTTCAGTCTGTTCTCAGCACAGCAGCCAGAGTGATCCTGTTAAATGCCAATCATGGTGTGCTAGTCCTTGGATCAAAACCATTCAGTCTCTTTCAGAGTAAAATCCAAAGTCCTTACAAAGACTTTTAAGGCCCTACAGGGGCTGACCCCCATCATAGATCTAACCTTTCTACGCAATCCCTCACTTTACCCCAGCAGAGCTGAGCCCCTGGTTGTCCCTTGAACATACAAGAACACTCCCACCCCAGGGATTTGATACTTACTCTTCCCTTTCCCCAAATATGACGTTCCTCGCACTGAAGTCCTCACCAATTACACTAAAATGCAACCCCCAATACTTCTAATCCCTCTTTCTCACTTACTTTTCTCCTTACTGTGTATTTTATCCAATTTTGATGTACATTGTCTCTCTCCCATTATAAGAATATAAGCTCCAGGAAGGCCAGGGTTTTGTTTTGTTCACTCTGTAGCTGCAATGCTTAGAACAGTGCCTGATGCATGATAAACATGCCATAAGCATTGGCTGGATCCATGAATAAACATATTTTTAAAAGACACAAAAGTAAATGGATATATGTGTACATATATGTATGAGTACATAGATTCACGTGGGAGAATACAAATCAGACTGTCCACATTGATTCCCTTAAGGGAGTAGAAGTAGAGGCAATGAGGCAGTTTACTACAGTTTTTCCCTAAGCATTTATGAATTAATTGACTTCTTATTATAAGGGTTACATTTGTGACCTTTTGGAAAAAAACATTATAATTTAATTTTATGTAAAACACATTGATGTTAGCAAGAAAATGTACTTAAAATCCTCAAATACAAAGATTAACCCATTTCTCCCTTTCCTCTTTATTATCAGTAAAAATTGGAAACACATGAACATTTAGCTTTGAGAGCTATTCATACAATCAAAGATCTGGGAATTTCAATGGATTCTGGGCTTCCCAGAGCTAGAAGCCATTCCAGGCTTCCTCAGTAAAAGCATAGCTCCTGCATCATGACCAAGGATAATCTAAATGATCTTTGAGCAAATCAACCCTCATCTGTAGGGGTTTGTTTCATACTCTGATTAATTTTGGCATTAGGAAAGCATTTAAGAAGGCTGAAAACAAACAAAAAAAGTCATGTCTATCCAATCTTTCTTATTTTTGTTTTCCAAATGAAGCAGTATGCAGAGATAAACAAAAACACAGCTAAAGAGGGTGTGGGGCTGAACAACAGTCTCTTTGGCCTTCCCCTGGTAGATTCTGAGGCAGCTGAATGGAAGATTTAGGGGTTTATGCAACTAGAATATTTACAAAGCATGATGTGGGCAGGATGAAGAGCAGAGAAGTATGTTAATTTTCAAATAAAGTTGAAGGAATGTTTGAAAGAAATGAGACAAGATAACTGTCTTCAATTATTTTAAGAAGTTTACTTTTCCGTGAAGCTCCAGAGAACATCAGTAAGATTAGTGAAGGGAAGGCTTGAGAAGGCAACTTGTTTGATATTAGGAAAAACAAACTGTCTGGAAACTATAGAGTTGGCCAATAGTGGAATGAACTGCCAAGTATAATAACAAACCTCCTGTCACTAGGGGAATTCAGAGACAGAACTTAGGTAACGAAAGACAGAAGTACAATACATGGCATTCCATACCAGGTGGGAGATTACATCATTAAGATCCCTTCTGATTTTCAGGTTCTAGGAGTCCATGTACTAGGATTCTTTGGGTTACAAATGACAGAAACTCTCCTTTTGTTTAAGCTTGCACAATTGAAAACCCCAAATTAGATCCTAGCATCAGATGTGGCTCAATTCAAGAGTTTAAGGTTTTGTATCTCTTCTTCCCCTCTCTTTAATCTTTTTTTTTTGGCTTAATTCTCAGGCAGACTCATTTCACATGCCAGCAAAGGCTCTCAACAATCCCAGATTATATTATCCTCATACGTTGAAATCTTCCAGAGAGGAAAGATCCTCTTCCTCATGCAGGAAATCTAGGGGGAAACCCTGACTGTCCCACTTTTGGTCATGTGCCTATTCCTGAAGCAACCTCAGCATACAGGTAGGGGACACATTGTTTGGTTAGTGGGTCTTAAGCCCACACCTGTCATAGGCGAGGAAGGGCCATGTGAATGACAATCGCACCAGGTGGGGATAGACCATTTCTCCAAAGGAAAACTATACTGTGTAGAAAAGTAACCATTATATTCTGAAAAAAGCACATAAAGCCAAAAGGTTTGATTGTTAGATACATCTGATGATTTAGCTGAATTCAAAATGAGAGAACAAAAATTATAGTCATCCTTTTGTACCTTACAATTAAGAAGGCACTAAACCCTCTCACATGTTTTGGCTTAGAGAGAGCTTTCCAGAATTAAAGAAGAAAATCATGCTATTTTCACCATTGCACTGCAATGGGATGGTACTAGGATAAGGAGATGTGTGCTGTCACTGAATATGTTTCTATAACAGATGGGAATTGCTTTTTCTTGAAATAGCTACTGATGTGGGGATGTTAAGATTAGCTAGGGCAATGGTTTTCCATTTGCAGGAACTTGTAATATGATAATCAACCTACCAGAAGGAACTGTTAGTCATCCTTTCCCTGTTTAGAGGCAGAGCTTTGCAAACGAAAGAGAACAATATACATGTAGGATATACGTATTGTGTATGTGTTTTCTTCTCCCCTATATATATATGCAGACATTTATAGACTCTGACCAAAATGAGTCCATGTATCTCTGACAAAAAGGCAGAATAGCATAATGAATAAGAGCAAGGTTTGGGAACCATTCTGCCCGAGTTCAGATCCTGACTCCATCACTTACCAGTTTTGTAACCTTAGGCAAAATATTTAACTTTTCTGCATCTCATTTTTTTCTCATCTATTACTAATAATAGCAACCATCCCATAGAATGACTAAATGGATTAAATGAGTAGACAGCTGAAAAGCATTTAGAAGGGTGCCCAGAACTCCATGAGTGCACAATAAAGTTGGTAATTATTATTATTATTGTCACCAATATTCTGTGTGACTTCTTGCAAATCACTTACAATCCCAGGGCCTCAGTTCCCACTCCCCAGCAGTCTTGCAGGGGTTCCCAGGAATGAGGTTCCCATGGAATTCTAGCATACTATGTTTCACTCTGTTCAGGTCATTTTCAATCTTGTGATTTTTCGTCATGAGCTTATCAAACAGCAGCCTAAGCAACATTCTGGATTTTCAGAAACAAGAACCTCCCACCACAAAAGATAAGTTAACAGACAAGGAAATTGAACTAGTAATGGATCATTTACATTAAAAAATCCATATGCAATAGTTTGAAGCCAAAGTAATTCTGTAAATGTGAATTTTTCAAAAAGAGGGAAAAGGGGAAAAATCAGAAATTGGGCATTTAATTTCTTGAAATGAATTATGTCCTGATCAAGTAGTGCTTGCAACATGAATGGTACAAACATTCAAAGAGGGAGATAGGAAGAAAATGAAAACCAATTTTATAATCTTGCTTAATAAAGTAAATTCATCATCACTCATTAATGGTTAGCTCGAATGTCTGAAAATAGTGAGGTGCAAACTTATTCTGGGCCCAGCTACTTTATAGAGAAATAATTAAAAAATGGAAGATGACGGTTTCCAGAAGTTAAATTTCTTGGTGTATGTCACCAAGTTTACTTTCTTTCTTCCCATAAAGATGATTTGCTGGATATGAATGGAAACTTTCCCTTTTGGAATCCCCCATCTGTCACTGTATAAATTGGATTCAGAGAAAGTAATTTGGTAGCTGCAAATAGGATTTCAGCACCACAGGTAGGCTAGGCAGTAGAACAAGGCAATTCTCAGAAACTAAGACCCAGTTTCAGGAAACTAGCCATTTTAGGGAAGAATAGGGAGAGAAACCTAGCAAATATTTTAACTCAAAGCCAAATTATCCTCAAACAAGACACATGCATTTCGTGAATTTCCAAGAAGCATCAATTACTTCAATGGTTGCTAATGCTTTTTAGCTGTTATGATGTCACTTAATATACTTTAACAGCTATAGCTGAAAAAAGCAGGACTAGATAGGAAAAAGAAAAATAGCTAATGATGGATATGCACAGTGCAGACGTAGCCTAGCTTGTTGACAACCTGAGCAAATGATAAAACTTATTCCAGTGAGATTTCTTGCCTGCGTTTGGATTTAGAGTTACCAGGAAGATAAAGCTGGAAAGAATTTTAGAAGACATCTAATTCAATCTTTCAGCTCTAGCGTGAATGTCCATTATGATATTCCTCAAAAGTAGACTTTCATCTTGACTAGAATACACCCAGTGGTATTTTCCAGAACAAGTCATCACAACATTATGTAATGTGGACTCTGAGAAAGTACTTTTTAAAACTGAGTATAAATTGATCTCCTGGGAACTTTAACACTTTAATGCTAGATTTACCTCTTTAGACTTTCTCTATAATTACTAAAATGCATTTATTCAATTATTCAATAGCTGTTTACTGAGCCTCTGTCACACATAAGCCACTCTTTCAAAACCTGTATGGGGGGGTGAGGTAGGGAGGATGGGAGGGAGACGGAAGAGGGAGGAGATACGGGGATATATGTATACGTATAGCTGATTAACTTTACAGCAGAAACTAACACACCATTGTAAAGCAATTATACTCCAATAAAGATGTAAAAAAAAATTATAGATGAATAAACTAACAATTCAGTGCCTCTATCTTTAGTTGTACAGGTTGTGCAGTGCACAAATCTGGGTGTGTATTCACATAGCTTCAAATGCACCATTGTGTACAGCAGTCCAGCTTTGGAAGACAGTTTTCAATTACTGCAAATTCACCTATGTAGTTGTTTCACTTAGGTCACATTTTCCTACTTCAGTCATAAAAATAATATTAAATATTTTGTCAAAAGTCTTGTTAAAAATCCAAAATATAGAAAATCAGTAAGATTCTCCTCTTTCCCACTTCAGAAGGAAAGTTACCAATGCAAAAAATAGGTTAGTTTGGCATTATTCGTTCTTGACAAACACTGGTTATCTCTTTGTAATTGCTTTTTACTTTTCAAGTCATCTATTGTCATGTGGTAGATAATTTAGTTTTGAATTTTGTTCAGAATTGACATTACGCTTTCACACTTTTCTGAAGCATATTATTTCAAATAAAAATGTCAAACAGATTTTAAAAACTTCCACAGAGAATACAGAAATTATACACAGAATTAGTTAAAATCTAGAATTTCTACCTTGTTTAGTAGTTTAGATAAACTTTTTGCTTTTCCTGCCCCCAGAAAAATATAAGGATTATTAGGATAATATGTCAGTGTAGTCCACTTGTTACAAATTATTTGTGTTAGTTTCTGATTTTTGAGTTAGGAAGAAATATACAAATGACATAAATAGATAGGTAATAAAAAATTCATATGAAGTTTGAAAAATTAAAAAAAAACCTGTACAGGGGATACCACAATTTTAAAAAATAGCTGTTGCCCTCAGCTGCTTACAGAGACAAAAGAGAGGGATGCAATTAGTTTTAGCACAGGTCACTTTTATGGTACAAGCTACAAGGGAAACGCGAGCAAGATTTCATTATTTCAGTGGAGAGAGGAATCACTTCTTCCTAGGGTTTACAGAGAAGGCTTCCCGGAGGCAAGAGGATCAATAGCATGGGCAAGGGCAAAGGTGAGACGCTTTGGGATTTGATGCCTCCTGGATTTCTAGCTTGTGCATTAAGATGGAGAACGCTGAAAATGTTCTGTCACTGCATATGGGCAGTTTTTGACATATGGGCATGTCACGAACTGTCATAAACCAGTAACGGATAGACTTCAACTTGGTCACTTACCTGCCTGTGAGGGACAAAAGACACTAACCTGGAAATGAGTTATTACGTTCTCTACAGTTGCACTGTGCGTATGTGTGTGTATATGCATGTGTGTCTAATACATGTTTGTATCTCTGTATGTGTTTATATGTTTATAGACATATAAATATATGTCTGTGTGTATGTGCAGATACGTATGCATGTTTATGGTGTGAGGCGCTGCTAAACTGACAAAGGGTGACATATGTCACCTTATCAGTAATCTCTGGATGTACTGTAACCTCTCCTGGAGGAGAACCAAATGGGAAAGTCCCAGGTGGATGGAGCATTGGCAACTGATGTTTTAACCTTGACTAAAATGGAGACTATTCGCCCCACTGATTTCAGGTGGCAGAAATGCAGTGGTGCCCCTTTCAGGGGAATGAGCCAAGGCTCCAGCATGGTGTGAAGTTTGCTTCTGATTCCACAAGGAACCAGCCCTTTAGAGAACTGGAAGCTTGCATTTTAAACCTGACAACTGTTATGCCTTTTGTATTTTCTGTAATTATTGCCTTTTTGTTCTCTGAGTATTAAAGTTCTTTTTGAAAATGTCAGCCTGTCTCAGCTGAGCAAAGGAAAACAAGAAAAGTTGTTTCAATTCACGCATTTGCAGTTTTTAAGGGGGAACAGGGCTCCCTGGAGCCTGATGTAGTAGAGGCCACGATAAACTAATGGAGAAGCCCCCAGAGAAAAAGGACATTTAAGGGAAAGAAGCTGGATGTGCCCATAACTAGCCACCCTCTTCACATAGACAATTGTCTGGACTTTTTTTTAATATTATATTATGAGATATTCTATATTTTCTAACATTTTCAAAATGAAACTTTTTATTGAGGAAAATTGCCTATGCATTGTAGAAAAGCATAGAAAATGCAGTTAAGTATAAAACAGAAAATCAAAATGAGCCATAATTCTCTCACTTGAACATTGGTAACATTCTGGTGTTCCCCCCTACACTTCGTTTTACAAATGTACATACATCTTGGCAGAAAAGTGGAACTAAATGGAAGTTAGTATTTTGATTTTTTACCTTTATTATATCATAACCATTTTTCTATTGTTTACATTTTGATGGCAGCATTTTTAGCAATGGCACAGCATTCTACAATGTATTTAATCACCCCTCAATTGTTAGGCATTTAACTTGGTTCCATTTTTATAGATTTAATATGACATCATAACTATGTTTTCATTAGAGATAAGGGAGGGGAGGTAAAACAGCACTTTATAGCTCACATCCTTTTCTTTTCATCTAAACTTTTTATTGCAGATCCTGAGTCTACTTCAAGCACACCTTAGAGCATGGGTGGGCAAACACTTTCTACAAAGGGCCAGACAGGAAATACTTGTGGCTTTGTGAGCCATACAGCCTCTGGTACAACTTCTCATCTCTGCCATTCTAGCATAAACACAAAAGCAGCCATAGACAATATATAAACAAATGGACATAACTGTGTTTCAATAAATCTTTATTTACATAAGCAGGCAGTGGGCTGGATTTGGACTGTGCACCAGGATTTGCTAACCTCTGCCTTTTAGGGCACTTCTCAGGTTCAGAGTCTTACCTCCAACCTGTATATGATCTGTTCTACCATTGGCTTAATATAATCCAGCACTCTTCCAGGCCTGGAGAAAGCAAAGGTAAAGTAGACACAGATTCTCTCCTTTAATATTCAGTATTTAATACTGAATTTAATATTCAGTATCACTGAGCTGAGAGCAAAATTCTAATAGGGATATGTGCAATCAAGTTTTGGGATAGAGCATTTAGGACTGTCTCCATAGTTAGGATCACAGAAACATGACGATAATGCCCAGTAATACTTCCTGCTACCTCAGTAATACAAACTCAATCTGGGAACCCTAATATGCAAAAAGAAAATACAGTAATTGAGCAGAAAACAGAAGCCACAGAACTCTAGTACATTTCTTGGAACTCACTAGTGTGACTCTGAGCAAAATCTTTAACTTCTCTAAGCCTCAGTTTCCTCATCTGTAAAGTAGGAATAACAATGGGCCTGAGTGAGGATTAAGTGAGGTGGTACCTGAGAGGTGTCTGGCCCAGTACATGGGTAAGTTCACAATAAATGTCATCTATTTTTATTGAGAGGAAAAGAGCCATCTCTGGGGTCTTACAAAGATAGATGCCTATAAAATTAGGCAATATTCTTCATTCATGCGTTCACTTAACATGTTTAAATTATTTTGTAACAACACATAGAAAGAACATACTTGTCTGGGACAAGTCACAACAGGGGCAAGAAAGAAAAATATAAAATTTAGGCACCAGAACTGAAATCTGGAGATCCAAAGTCATTTATAATGACTTGCCTTATATTGCCTTATTCTTCACACATATAAAGGTATTTTGCACATACTATGCCTGACCGGGTTTGTGCAACTCCTCATACTTCTCAGTCCTGTTCCCCTCCCCTCTCAGCTCTCGCCTCTGTTCCAAGAGCAGCCGAAGCAGCAACATACATCATTCTCACGGTCATAAAACTCTGGCCACGTCCACCATGGCCTCCTCTCCTAGCGTCTCCCTGGGGGTGAGACTCACAAGAGTCTTGTGCCAGTTTATACCCCCCAATCCAAATGATGACTCTAGTAGCTTCCAGGAGGGCAGGTGACATAACTCAGAAGTATGGGGGAGTTAATGTCTTAAGGGGCAACCTTTTACAAGTGAGAGACAGGACACCAAATGGGGAGCCGGCAGACACCCTGCTCACTCTTCCTCCATCTCTCAGGCTGTTCTGAGTTTTCAACCCAACCCCCACTGAAGAGTTAACACTGAAGTATATGTTACATATGAACTGTGCCTCAGACTCTACTGTCCAAGGTACCGAGGCTAAGGCACGCGTAGTATTTCATCTAATCCTCAGGACAATCTGAACAGCAACCCTGTGACACCGATGACATTTCTCTCTTATAAATGAGGAAATGTCTTGCTTCTAGAGTGAAGTGGCTTGACAAGCAAGTCAAAACTGAACCCAACCACTTGACTCTTAATGAATTTCCACAGCACTAAGCTGTTCTTAACATCATGTGCTTCCAAGTGGGCTTTATAAAACTTATAAAGCCTCAGGGTGAAAAAGAAATCTCACTCATTTGCTTCTCTTAACCTCATTCCATACCAACCAAGGGCTCAGAGCCAGGGTTCATGAGAAAAACTCAATTTTCCACCTGTTGTAAGGAAAGACTTTACTTCAGTCTCCCACCTGTGTGTTTTTCTCTACTACTCACGCAAACACTTCTGACACTTCTGGTCACCAAATGTGGGGACAGTTTTCCCCACAGCAAGCAAGTCTCTGACACCAGCTGGGGATCCTACAATTAAACTCAGTTCTGATGCAATCTACCCAGAGATAGCATCAGACCCCACAGGTTAAGGGCTCAGTCCCACAAGACTGCTAGAGAGTTAGTGACTGGAGCAGCCTCAACCAAGGAGGGACAGGGGTTGCTGGATAAACACCTTGGCTTCCTTGTACCCTGTGTAGGTCAATTCTGAGACCCTGTGTAGGTCAATTCTACACAGTCTCTCAGAGGGTCCCCAGGAGGACTGAGCCCCACTTGCCCACACTGGTGACCCACTCACTTACGAACCCCTTCTCAGCTCACCTCCCTTATCTCACTTACCATCCCCTCACTGTGCTTCCTAGGATGAACTCCCACTACACCCTGTGCACCAAAATCTTTGCCCCAGGCCCAGCTTGGCAGAGCCCTATCTTGCCTGTCTCAGAGAAAAGTTTAAAAAATAATAAAAAAGGATAGTCATGAGCTCCACTGATAAACTCCAGGAGAGTCAGGGCTGTTTTGCTCACTACTGAATACCTGGCACTCAGCACAGTATCTAGCATGTAACAGATTTTGAATGAATATTCATTGAATGAACAAATGAATGAATAAATGAATGAAGTGGACCTCACCCATTGATGCTCATGAAGAATTTCCACTAAGACACTTGACAAATCTAACATGCTCAATAGATGTCAGGGGTTCATCCCTTCTCTTTTGTCCACTCCTTCTCTTTGGGTCTGTTCCTGGTGGTTTTGGAGTGGCTGAACAGGACCCAGAGTCCTCGTGACCTTTCCTCCAGATACCTCACCTCCCATCTTCCCCAAAACCTCAACCCTTAAGAAGTTTTTTAAATACTCATCACTGTCTGTCACTTTCCTGCTCTGAATTGCTGTGCTGTCTGCACTCACCTTTTAATGTCATAGCACTGATTAGTGGCTACAGCAAAAAAAAACAGTTACAATGGTGCCAATCAATGCCTTATGAGGTTTTCCATGGTGCTTAGAAAAGCCATAAAGGATTCCTGAGCTTTTTCTCCTTTCTGCCTCCAAGATATGTAGCCAATTTGGTGATTTCTTATATGCCAGGAGAAAGAAAAGAAAAGAAAAGAAAAGAAAGAGAGAGAGAGAGAGAAAGGAAGGAAGGAAGGAAGGAAGGAAGGAAGGAAGGAAGGAAGGAAGGAAGGAAGGAAGGAAGGAAAGAAGGAAGGAAGAAAAAGAAAGAAAAAGAAAGAAAGAACTATCAAGTATTGGGAAGAAACGTGAAGTTCAATAATGTACTATTTCATTAGATTTGGCTTTCCAGTGAAATCTGAAAGTGGTTACAATATAGCTGGAATAAAAGTACCATGGTTTGCCAAAGGACAAGACTACCTTGTAGAGTTCATAACTGCTATCTCCCAATGTCAGGCAGCGCTTCCAAAAAACAAACAAACAACAAAAACCCTCCCCAGAAAGCAGTGGTGCTTACAGGTTGTTGTGTCAGTAAGTGTCTTTTATCTGAGAAATCCAGAGGGAAGGACCTTTGCATATGGTCTTCTTGGTTTACAGATGAGTCACTTGAAACACAGAGAGATGGCCACTTGCTCAAAACACACACAGCACACCATCAGCGAGCTAAGGAGGGCTCTTTGACCTTCTGATTCTTCCTGATGTTTCTTCACTACATGCACTTAGCATTTATCAACAGCAGAAAAATTGTTATATAGGAGGTATGGTGTAGGTATGTATGTAACTGAGTTTTTGTGGTTTATTTTCCAGGGTTTATGTCAATTTATTCCAGGTTTCCAAGATCGTATGTTTACGAAACCAGCTGCACTTTTCCCCTAAACTAAGAGCCTTTTTAATCATGTATGCCTCATTCTATTTTCTTTGTCTCACATTTTAGGGACCATGAGTCTACTCAACATAGATCGTCTACTGGTTATGTCTTTTTCTGAGTCTGTTCTTCCTGTCAACAAGCTGAGGAAGCTGAACAAGTATAATCACTAATGTGTATTTTAAATGGAAAATCCTGTGCTCCTGTAGTTTTGGTGGCAGTTATCATTCAGCAGCATGGACTTTCCTTGTCCACTGTTGTTTGTCAGTGTCTAACTTATATCACTAAACCATATTTCCTTCATCTAAGGTAATGCAGGATAGTAGGTATGTTTGTTGGGTGGATGAATGGATTGATGGGAGGATAGAAGATTGAAAGAATCTATCTTCAGACGAAGTGGACTTCCTACGCTAAAATTGTTATCATAAATAATATTGGTATGGTCCAGCAGAGAATGTCAATAATTTACATGTATGAAAGTTAGAATATTAGATCCACATGTGTTAATTTACTCATTATACTGAGCTACACATTCATTCATTCACAAATTCATACTCCACACATTTCAGTTATCCTTCCATTTAATCACTCATTCATTCATTATTTGCTGAATTACCCACTCAGTCAACATTTACTGAGCACTAACTATACAACATTCCTTCACCAAACTAGCTTACTTCTTAAATGGTTCATATTCTAAATTATACCAAAAAAGAACAATAAAAACTTAATTGGCTAGAAAAGAAAAAAAAATCGGATTTCATGGTCTTCACATAGGTCTTTCTAATATTAGTAAGCCAACAGATATAAATTAAGCTACTAATCAATGCCTATCATAATTACTATTTATAATAAAACACCCAACAGAAAATATATATTTCAGAACAAGGAACACATGGCAGAAAATTTTAGGTCAAGTTTAGCCAAGACATCTTGTGAGTGACTGAATGAATTCCCTCTGGAGATATTCAAGCCCAGACTGAATGATCACCTACAAGTATTACTCTAGATTAGTTGTTCTTAAGAATGCTGAGTTCAGTAGTTGCTTTAAGAGGCTAATAAAATATGTTGATCATCTCCTAAGAAAAGTCTATACACATTCACACAAACACACACATTTTTGCTTATAATTTCAGAGAATCAACGTATTACCTGCATTCCTCATTAACCCTAGGTTAAGCACACCTGTTCTGGAAAGATTCCAGCATTTGCTGAGAGGCTGGAATAATTGATCTTCGAGGTCCTCAGAGCTGTGAGAGGCCATACTTCCTCCATCTAGGATAAACTTCTTTATTCCCTCTACCCCCATATTAATGCTTCTAAAATTGGAATGAGTTTTTCAAATCAACATGTACATTTAATGCAGTGGGTTTCTTGTTTGTTTTCTGAAGAGCTTTCATTAAATCAATGGGGCAATCTGACAATCAATAGCATCTCTGAAGAAAGAGAACAGTACAGTATTTATTGTGTTTCGTATTGTTAAACATAAAAGTAAGAACAAGGTCTCTGCCTTCAAAGAGTTTGCAATCAAAAATCTAGAGCAGTGGAAGCAACCTAAGTGTCCATCACAGAAGAATAAAGAAGATGTGAGATATATAAACAATGGAATATTACTCAGCCATAAAGAAGAATGAAATAATGCCATTTGCAGTAATACAGATGGACCTAGAGATTATCATACTAAGTGAAGCAAGTCAGAAAGAAAAAGACAAATACCATATCATATCACTTATACATATCTAAAATATGATACAAATGATTTACAAAACAGAAACAGAGTCACAGACATAGAAAACAAACTTATGGTTACCAAAGGGGAAGGTGGGGAGGGAGATAAATTAGGAGTATAGGATTAACAAATAGAAACCACCATAAATAAAAAGAGATAAACAACAAGGATTTACTGTATAGCCCAGGGAACTATATTCAATATCTTGTAATAACTTATAAGAGAAAAGAATCATCAAAAAATTGAGATATGTCTCCAAATCACATTGCTCTACCCTGAAACTAACATAATACTGTAAATCAACTGCACTAAAAATATATATAGACCAATGTTTGTGAAGTAGACCATTAATCTAGCAAGTAATCATCTGTGATGCAGACACTTTTCAGAAGAAATGGATATCAGTACAGGTGAGAGAAAAATTCAAAAAGGCTTGAGATGGAGCAAGTAGCTATGAATTGAATCTGTTAAAGGGATTGGCAGGGTTGGAGAGGGTCTAAAACATTTAAAAATATTCAGCCCAATTGTATGGTTGTGTGAGAAAGACAAATTGGTATTTAAATATGCCAGCAATTTATTTTAGCTATAGGAGATGAGTTACTAAAATTATCATTGAACTTATAAAAATGATGGAATGGGGAAGGATGTCAAAAATCTGCTCTGCCTTCTAGAGTGAAGCTAGACTGTGTTCTTCATGCCGGTCTGCCCTTTGTTTTGAGAGACCACTTTGATGAGTCATTCAGTTAGAGGTATTTCAGGCAAGTATCTACCGATTGTTCTCAGAAGACCCTTAAACAGTGACATATTCCAAATGTCTCAGGATAAGCATTTTGTTTATGAATATGAAAAATTGTCATTCATGGGGGGCACAGTTGCCTCCCTGCAAAGTTTATTATATTTTTACTGAGTGCCACGTTCTTCAGTCCCCATTACAGGAAGGGACATTTGAGTCTAGATCAGAGTGAAGACTGAGCTGGGGTCTCTTATCTATGGGGGACCAATAGGCACCTGCAGTGTGGCTGAAGACCAGGCTCCCAGGAGAGAGGTGACGATTGGGAAACCTCCTGTGGGGGTCACAGTAATTCGATTTTACAGCTGTTATTCCCAATGTTTAATTTCACATCTCCACCATCTTTATACTGTAATTCTTTCTACTCCCTAGCTTTTTATAAAGTGCTATCAATTCTTCAATCTGACATTAGCTTTTGCTAACTAAGAGAGGGCCTACATTCTTGCCTGGGTTAAAGTATATCACAGAGAGTAGCATGGTATGAAGAAATTTTTTAAGCTGCAAGAGGGGACTGATGGATAAATCCATCCATCCAGAGCAGGAGCTGATAAGCATAAATCAGAGCAAGTGTGAAAATTCCCAAAAGAGACCCATAAATGCATAGGGAGGCATCTGGACTTTCCACACTCAAGAAGGATAGGGTTCACTTGATATTAGTGAAGTACTAAAGAGAAACATGACTCTTTCAGGACCTCTGCGCTGGGAAGCAGTAAATATGTTTGTGGTTTTTTGGGAGCCAGGGTCCTCAGATGCTCTATAACTTACAGGAGACATGCTCTCCTCGAAGTACTCTGACTATCCCCAAATATTATGTACCATTGAACTAGATGTTGACGATGGTAACAATTGGACAGTTTAAAAAGGAGAAGAGATTTTACAGGAAAATGAGATTTTTCTCAAAATACACATTTTAAATGCACTAAGGAAAACACTTTGGAAGGCCAACTACATGTTTGATAATGATTAGATGTAATTAGACTTTAAGACATATGATATTATGCTCCTTGAATCGTTAGCTTTTGGTTCCAATGTTCTCTGAGCAAGGCAACAGATAATGCAGCTGCCCTAGGGAGCCTATACTTTGAGGAAGGTTGCAAAGCCCTGGACACCTGGCTAAGTAAGAGCCGTTTATCATTTTAGACTTCTATGGCATTAAAATATGCCAAGCATTAAAAGTGGAATTAATCCTAAGAAGATAATCAGAGATATATATACAAAAGTGGATGAATAAGGATGTTCATCTCAGGTTACCTATAACAGTGAAAAAGTGAAAACAGCCTAATATCTAATGTGTGGGATTCTTTCACTAAATTACAGCATATCCATGTGATGAAATATAATACAGCCATTAAAAATTGCATTATATCAAAATGTTAATAGGGACTATCATTAATAGTAATGACGATGACCGTTCTGGATGGTGTTTTTTTGTTGTTGATTTTTTCTTTGGTTGTTGTTTCGGTTGTTTGCTTAGCAAGCAAAACAGCAAAACTTGTCAAAGTTGAGATAGAGAAGAATACTTGTGCTCTGATAAAAACCATTCTATGTTGCTAAATAAAAAAGGAAGTTATAAAATGGTATTTGTAGGACAAGGCCACCTAAAATACAGATATGTACAGAAAAAAATTTAAACAGCACGTAGTAAAATATTGCTGAGTAATTATATTTATTATACTTCAATTTCTCTTTTGTTGCATTTCTCAGGTTTTCTCCACTGAGCATGAGTTAATTTTTTAAGTTATTAAAAAAACAGAACGAAATGGTGGTACATTTCATCATCAGGACATTTCTACTTTAACAAGGAGTCCTGTCTGAAGTTTGGGTATCCATATTTGGCAGCCCCATTTAGCCCTTTGCAATGTTTTAGAAATTGTCAGCCATCATTCGGGGACAGTACTCTCTATCACCCACTGAAAGGCCTAATTTAGGTTTGTGGTGCTATCTCCACTAAGTAGTGTGTGTGCATGTTTACACATGTATACATACAATGTACATATATATATAACACGCACAATGACAAATGCTACCTTGATTCTCCCAATAAGCCTCCAGGTGTTCAGTAATTTAGCAGAAAGAAGCTTCCAAATCTATTAATGGCAATCATCTCCAAGAGCAACGCAAAGTAAGAATAAGAGGTAAGACTCCACAGATTACAGGTAAAAACAACAGTTGGCCAAATTTGGCTAGTGTTGGTTTATGGGTGTAGAATTTTTAAATTATCAGTTTTAATGTGTATATGGCTAATCTCTACTGTGAACCCCACTACTGCTCCAGCCCCTCTCAGGGTCCTTCACACTCCCTTGTCTTTTCCTCAGCTCTGGAAACTCTCTTGCCCAGGAAAGTCCACCTCCTCTTTCTCTCCCCTGTGAGAGCCTAACCACTATTTAAGGTCACTCAACACAACACCGAGGGTATCAGGTGAGGAACCATGAAGAAAAAGATGGCACACAGCACCGGGCAATTTGAGGAGACTGAATAAGGTGCTTTTTACCGCATTGCAGACAAGGTTGAAGGAAACTAACAACACAGCACAGTACTCCAAGCCTAACAACAGAAGGAAGGTTTATAGGGAAATCCAGGGTTTGTGGCACCTGAAGTTTACTCACTCACTTGATTAATAAAAAGAATACAGTATTAATACTGTAAATGAATGTTTTCAAATAGGAAAATAAATTACAATAACTTACAAGTTTAAACAAAGCTTAAACAACTTCCATAAAAACTACAAAAGCTAGAAAAATAGCATAGTTACATTAATTAATTGCCTGATGAAATGCTGTATTATTTTTTCCTTAAATTTTTGGCTGCATACTGACTACCTTGTCAAATGACAATGATTTGCTTCATAAATTGTTATTGGTAATGATAGGTAAATTGTTACAATTTAAATCTAAATTGAGAAAACCTATAAGCATCTTTTTCTTATTTACTTCAGTTCCATAACTTGTTTTAGGTAATGTCATATAAATGTTTAGAATGACTTTGAAATTATTATGGGAAAATGTTTACCAGGTTTCTTTTAATGTGCCATATAAGATTTGGAAGAATTCTCCACAGACAAGCTTTTGGCTGTCTGTATTTCAAACCTTACTTCTCTTCCAGGACCCAGATACTTGTGTATCAGGCACCGTCAGACATGTCACAATTCAACTTCTGGCCAGGCATTTTCTTATGGTGATGCCAGATGAACCAGTACAATGAATTACAAGAGTACTTCTGGAAGCCATTCTTCTCCCAAGAAGACTACCCGTAATTATTCACAGAAGTGACTGTGAACCCCATAAAAATGATGCCCCACTCAATCCAAACTAAATGTATACCCAACTCATGCTCCCCTTAATGAGATCCCTCAAATTCTCAGGGTCACCCTACATTACCTGACACAAAAGGAAGTATTACAAAGGGAAATCAGAGTAGAAAGAGACTGTAGCCTTATACAGTATGAGTTGAATTATCTATATTAGTTTTTCTTTGGTGTGTAATAAATTATCCCAATCTTAGCAGCTTAAAACAACACCCATTTATTAGCTCACAGTTCTGTAAGTCAGAAGTTCTCTGAATTTTCTGCTCAGGATATCACACGGCTAAAATCAAGGCACCAGGCTGAGTCCCCACCCGGAGGTTCTGGGGAGAAATCTGCTTCCAAGTTTATTCAGGTTGTTGGCAGAATTTTGTACCTTACAGCTAAAGGTCCTTGTTAATGGCTATCAACTGGGGGCTCCATCACTTCCTTAAAGGTGCCCGCATTTCTTCCCACGTGACCCTCTCCATCTTCACGCCAGCGATGGTACATCAAATCCTGCGCCTACTTTAAATCTTTCTGCCTTACTCTTTTGCCACCAGTTGTAGAAAGCTCTCCACAGCTAAGGGTGTGTGTGATTAGATCAGTCCCGCCCAGAAAAACTCCCTATCTTAATGCCAACTGTGCCATATAATGTTACATAATCACGGAGCAATATCTCATCATATTTACAGGTTCCAGCCGGATCATTTTTAGAATTCTGACTCTTACAAGATCTTATTTTAGCAAGGTATCCAAAAACACATGACCATGACCATATCGATACATTGGGGGCGGGGAGTCCCTCCCAAGGCATGGAAGGGAAGGGCACTGAAAGAAGAGGGAGTTATTACTGGAACCCAGAGAGTATACATGAATGGAGCTGTGCTTTAGGGGAGGGATGCAGTCAACTTATAGTGACTCAGCACTAACAGAGCCTAAGGAATAAGCACTCCAATTTCACTATCCTAGGATCTACTTGTTGGTTCCTTCCATTCACCAAACCCATGGAAATCAGAAAAAGAAGAGCCCATTGATACAATCAATGCATATCAGCCTCCCTGGGCACAAGGGAAGGTGGAGAAATCAGAAAATAGATCTAAAGGCAAGATGAAGACATCCAACCCATTGATGGATCTCTTTCTCTAGTATTTTAGTTCCTACTGACTGATGCTATGGTGTTGGCACTCACTCGTACTCTGCTTTCTTGAATTATTGAATAGGTAGATAGGGACATCCCTACCTACAGATTGTAAATTAAATGACAGAAGAAAGCATAACTTTTACTTCGCTCCCACAACCCACAACAAAAAGAACATTTTGTTGAGCTCCTTAAGAGCAGGATCTACAGTAGAAAATCATTAAATTCTTGATTGTTAGCACGGTTCATGGCACATAATTAAGATATGACTTATCACCCAAACAAGGACACTTCTGATGGTGTTAAGGGATGCTATTTATAATTATACTGCGTCAAAAAATATTAGCTGGGGGCATCCCAGATAAGGTAGGATATATGGTTACTCAACTCACAGTGGAAGTTTGTCAAACATGTAGATTAGTAAATGAAGGAAAGGGTAGAAGGAAAGCTTTACTGGAATGTTCCATTACTGCCCTGTATACCTGTTCCCGTGTTCTAGCCTCTAACCCTTGACTTTTATCATCACCTATTTATCTTTATCCCTGACCTTTCTCTGGAGTTCTAGACTGCAAGGACAAAAATATCTTCTAATTCAACATGTCTGTAACTAAGGGTACTACTTTCCACTCAGTTATACTGTTCCCCTGCCTTTCCTATATTTGCAAATAACACCACGAACTCTGAGTCCTCAAAGTGATATTGGACACCTCCCTATCTTACCCCTATAACTCCCATTCAATCAAGTTTTCAAGTTTTGTAAATTCTTTCTCCTCTCATGTCATTCTGTCTATATTATTCTCTCCCATTATTACTGTTACTACCCTTTCCAGGTTTCTATCAGATTTCTATCATGCTACTTACTACTACAGCCTCTTAACTGGTCTCTCACTTCCAATCTCTCACATTTTCAGTCTAACTGTGGCTCTGGCACTGAAATCAGTCCACAATATAAATGGGATTATATCATAAAGATTCTTTGATGAGTGGAGGGCCTGTAAAACAAAATCAAGTCTCCCTGGATTGACATTCAAGGACACCCATAATCTGGCTCAATCCTACCTTGTCAGCCTCACCCACCACTCTCTCCTCCAGATATCCTACATCACCAGACTTCGCCTAATGTACATTCACACGTCTGGGCATCTACAACTACAAGGGATTCCTAACTTCCTTTTTAATGCTATACTGGTTCTGATTTGTGTTTGCCAATTTCCATGGTGCAAATACTCTCACTATGGCCAGTTCCAAGCCACCAGTGGGATGTCAGTGAATGCAGATTTGGGGAGAAATGTGCACAGTCAGCTCTCAGGAGTGAGCTCTGGTACATCACTACTCCTTTTGTCAGCTTCTAGAAATCCTACACATCCTTCAAGAGTCACATCAAGTGACTGCATCTTCTAGAATATTCCTATATTTCCACCTTTTATCCCAACTCTGGATCATTTAGAATTACCTTAGCTCTCTTGACATGACTTGCACAGATTTATAGGACATTTTTCATTCTATCTTAAATCCTAGCAAGCACGTTAGCTAACAATAAATCTCATCTAAAATGCATGATGATTCCCTCCCTGACACATTGCATTTTGCGTTGCTCAAGTCAATAGTCTTTAGAAGCAGCAGCTCTGCTTTAGATTCAGGACTATTTCACTATTTACCATGGTTGGACTTTCATTACTTTGTGAAGAAATCTTTAAGATACAACATAAACAGCATGTGTTTCCTCTATCCTTCCATTCTGTGCCCAAGAGTCAAGGGCACGTGAGATACCATGAGGCCAAAAGAACTTGCCTTTCAGAATCGTGGGATCCTACTGACTCAGGAACTCAGAATCACAGGAGTGGGCAAAATGATCTCAAATTCAGTTCACAAAAATAACTTTTCCCTGAAGTTGTATAGTGCAGGCCACCTCCCTCATGTAACACCTTATGTAATCCAAAGAGTATATGTTTGAAGATCAACAGATCTGAATTAAAGCCCTGGCTCTATCACATCCTAGCTGTGTGGCTTTGGAAAAGTTACTACTCTCTCTGTGCTTCCATTTCCTCATGAGTAAAAAGGAAGCAATAATTCCTAACTCATAGAACTGTTGTAGTATTAAATAAGATAATGTTTATAGAGTGTTTAATACAGTAACTAGGTCCCTACTCAGTTTGGTGCAGGTCATGTTAGTAATTATAATAATGGCTTTTATAATTCATATGCAATATTAGCAACTCCAGTGTGAAAAGTATTGTTCACTTTCTGCTCATGACTATTTATACCATACCTGTCCTGGCATCAAGGGGCATCTGTAAAACAAGCATGTGTATTACTTTTGTTCTCATGATTCTTGAGCATCATTGTGTAATCTCTGTGGTTAATGTACAGGTGGTAGCTGCAGTTATTATCATTAGATTTTCCTTTAATCTCTTTTTTATAATTCAGTTGCCTTTAGTTGTATATTAAATGATTTTGCTTTGCCCACATGACTATTCCCTTTCTCCTTTCATGAACTCCTTTAAAAATCAACCCTCAATAGGTCCTTGTTGGTTATCTATTCTATATACAGTAGTGTGTATATGTTAATCCCAACTTACTGTATAGCACAAGGAGCTATACTCAATATTTTGTAACAACCTATAAGGGAAAAGCATCTGCAAAAGAATACACTATGTATATGTGTGTGTGTGTGTGTGTGTGTGTGTGTGTGTATATAATTGAATCACTGTGCTATATATCTGAAACTTACACAACATTGTAAATCAACTATACTTCAATAAAATTTAAAAAAAAACAAAGCCAGTGTAAGCTTGGTTCCAAAACCCAATAAAAACAATACAATTTAAAAAAAAAATAAGTGTGCCTATTTAGTACCAAAACTTGAATACGTGTTCTAGGAAAAAAATAAGTTTTCGAATTAGAACCTGATATGTATACCTAATTGTATTATAATTATGTGTGTATATACCTACGTATATACATATATATACATGTAGAGAGAGAGAAAGAGAAAGTCACAAAACTTTACTAAAAAAAATTTTAGACTAATGTAATATATATTCCTACCAGATGAAACTAATAAATAAGCTGAAGCAAGAGAAAAAAAAAGTCAACCCTCAAAAGCTGAGCTGGACTGAGCTGTTTGACCTCATTGTAATGCCTCCCTCTTCACTCTGTCAGTTCTATGTATATAGGATGGTCATCTGAATCTCACTGAGAGAAGCAGGACCCACAGGGGAAAAAAATCTCTTGTTGGGTCAAATAATGATTCAAGTGGGGATAAGAAAAAAGAAACCTGTTCTTTTAAAATCAGTATTGTCTTTCATTCAAACCATTCCTGGAAAGCTAGCTGCAGGTTCTCCTGATACAGTGAATAAACAGAAGGGCATCTTCCTATAACTTTCCTGATGAGGCTTTATTTTCATGATCCAGGAGTGTCCTCAATACACCACTATCCTTGCTATCGAATTGTTGTCAGAAATAAATGGCTCCAAATTTCAACTAGTTTGAAACCAAAATCATTCTTGGCAGACACCATCTAACACCTCACAACACTGAGTTGGCTCAGTGCTAACAACTCCATAAGCAGATCAATTCGTTTGATTATTTTATTGTTTTTCACAGCTAGTTTATCTCTGAGAGTTCACCACGGTGTCACAAGATTCAAAGTTTGGTGTTATTAAAATGTGCTATTGAGGTATTTTTAAATGATCATGCCAGATGATGAGAACTACCTCCTGGGAAAATATTTTAGGCCAGTGGTTCTCAATGTTGGCCACATGTTAGAATTATATGGGAGCTTTTGAAAAATCTTATTTCCCATCCTGCATCGCAAGCCAGTTAAATAAGACTCTTTAGATGTGGGACCCAGACATCAGTATTTTTTAAAGCAACACAGGTGAATCCAGTATGCAGCCAAGATTGAGAACGACTGCTCTAGCTTACAGTTATCATGGCCATAGGCTATGGAAGTTGTTCTCAAATGTTTTTATTTGTAGCAGGGGCAATTTTTATCAAATAAAATTATAAACCGATATGATAGGCTCTTATGTAATCCTCTCCTCTGAATATGGGCTGAATTTATTGACTAGCTTCTACTGAATAGAATACTCCAGAAATAATGAGATGTCATTTCTGAGATTAGGTTACAAAAGGCTATGACTCCAATCTTTGGTTCTCTCTCTTGCTCCCTCTTGGATCACTTGCTTTGGAGGAAGGCAGTTGCCACTTCCTGAGGCAACACTACACAAGGGTCCACATAAGTGAGCTTGGAAGTGGGTTTTCTGGTATCTGCTGACAGCCATGGGAACAAGCCATTTCCTGGAAGCAGATCCTCCCCCAGGTAAAGCTTTGAAATGATTGCAGAACCAACCAACACCTCAACAGCAGCCCCTGAAACTATTCTGAGTCAGAACTACCCGTTGAAGATTGTACCCAATCTGTGACCGACAGAAACTGTGTGAGATCATAAATGTCTGTTGTTTTCTACCACTAGGTTTTAGGGTAATTTGCTACAGAGTATAGATAAGTAATACACCAGTTAAAATCTTGCTTATACGGCTTAGGGGTCAGCCCCCAATTCACCTCTGGGGGTCTCTGTTTTCCATCTGTCCAGGGTTTTCACAGAGCAAGGGTTGTTTGCTGAGGAAATACTTGGTCTTGTCCACGAGTCCATTCTGCTCCTAGAACTGAGTAACATGAGGCTTCCATCCTCATCACATGCTTCCAATGTCTTAGAAAGACATCAAATTTGTCCTCTGCTTTTTGACTATCAGTGCTCATGTATCTGTCCTTAACTGGTGACAGTAGCATTCTTGATGTAGCCCAAGAATTTGTTGCTTCCCATAGTTTATCAAAAGCTCTGTACTAAACAAGAATGTACATGGAAGATTACTTAAGGATACACAGAACTTACATTCCTCTTAATGTCCTCGTCCCACCCTCAGACCCAGCCAGCCCACCAGGGAGCTGTATATCTGGATGACAATGATTACTGTTGTACTTATGGAATTGACTTTATTGATATGAGATATGGCATTATATAACACTGACAGGAATTTTATAGAATATTTGCTCTTGCATTTTAGTAGGAATGTTGCTGAGATGCTGTTTCTTGGAGAAGCAGCCTCTATGCAAGTCCCAAGGATGGAATATTCCTCTGGTTTTAGGAACCAGAAAAACATTGTGTTATTTTGTTCTTATGGACACAATATCTTAACTGATCACTTATCCCTCTTACTTCGGCTCTTGGGAAGCTCAGAGCCAAATTTAGAGTGGAGATCAGCAAATATATATTATCTTATTCCTGGACTCATATTCTTTTTTTCATTTCTACCCTTCTCCAGTTTCTCATGTTTTTTGCCCTCCTTCTGTGTTATCCTTGCCTGAAAAGAAGAATGATAGGAAGGAAAAAAGAAAAGAAGGAAGGACAAAAGGAAAGAAGGGAGGGAAGAAGGAGTGAACCAAGAAATAAAATAGTAACAAAAAAAGAAAGAATAAAAAAGACACTATCAGTCTGCACGTCTGTGTCCTTACTAGTTTTAGAGATTTGTCTCATTTATCATAAGGCTGGGTACAGAGTAGGTGCTTAATAATGACGGTTAATACATTCTTTTAACCACTCCTTCCCTCT
The DNA here is from genome assembly GCF_009873245.2 of Balaenoptera musculus. NCBI lineage: Eukaryota > Metazoa > Chordata > Mammalia > Artiodactyla > Balaenopteridae > Balaenoptera > Balaenoptera musculus. The sequence goes on from NC_045787.1 coordinate 128,448,198, forward strand.
GGTCTTTTCTCCCATGGGTCTGGCAGAAGGACTAGCCCTGAGACTTACAACCCATCTAGGAGTCCTCACGACCATGACACTGCCTCTGCCACTGTTGCTTGATTCTATTAAAGCACAAGCGCAATTTGCATCTGTTCAATGTCTCCCATGTGCCAGGAATTTCTCCGTGTCTTTTATATGACACATCATGTAATCTCCACAACTACCTTCTAAAGTATCACTATTTCCATCTCACAGATGAGAAACCCAATATCAAAGCAGTTCAGAAAGTTTCCAAAGGTCACATAGATAAGTAGTGAAATCAGAATTTAAACTCAGAACTTAGATAGTCCCCACATACTATTTTTCAGACACTACTTAAATGTCTTACAATATATAGTATTTGATATTTACCCAAAAATCCCACACATTCTGAAGCATTAAATTGCTGGTGTCTTGGAGCAACCGTCTGTGTCTGAAAGAGTGAAGAAGAGGAAGCTGAAGCCAGGAGAGAGAAAGTGACTCACACAAGTTCACTTCATGTTGCATCAGAGCATTAACAGAGCTCTTCCAGAGACAGGACAGTTAGCACTCAGGAATGTAGGATTCAGCTGCAGACATATCTGATTTGAGGCCCATCACCACCAATTTATGTATTCAATAAGTATTTATTGAGCAACTCCTATGTGCTGTCCTGATTTGAGTGCTGGAAACTGGGAACAAAACTGAGAATGGTGCGTTCTTTGCTTCAATGGAGGTTCCATTCTATTGGGGGAAGATAAATGAACAGATACATAGATAGATAAATGATCAGACTAGATTCAATTAGGTCATTTTCAAATACAGAAATGATTAAAAAAAAAATAAAGCAAAGTCATTTGACAGAGTGAAGAGAAAGGTGACTTAGAACAATGGGATCGAGGAGGGACTCCATGCGGAGGTGACAGCTGAGCTGAACCGTGCATGATGGAAGCAGCCAGCCACATGATGACCTGGAGGAAGAATGGATCAAACTGAGGGAACAGCATGTGCAAAGGCTCTGAAGGGAGAACGAGCCTATTTGAGGAATAGCCACTTACTGGTTGATTCTTCCTTGAGCAAGTTACTACAGTTTTCCCAGCCTCATTCTCATTCCTGGAAACCAGAATAACACTTTCTTCACAGCATCTGGCATAGGGCAAGCACTCAGTAAATGTCTGTTGAATAAATGAAATTGATTCTATTCTTGTTTCATTTCACCCATTGCTCAGGATCATGTCTAAAGGGGCAATCTGGGCGGTTTCACATTTCCAGGATTCTCTCCTCCTTCTACACATTAAAAAATACAAAATAAAATCCAAGCTGCATTTACTCGAGGGCCTTACCCAAAGAAGTTGTCCAGGTGCAAAGTCAAGCTCAGCCTGGGCATCTGGGTTTGCCTCTCTGTCCTTGATCTGACTGCCTGGATTTGCTCCCTGAATAGTTGCTGTCTTAACATGCCTCTCTCCAGATGCAGGGCATTAATTCCGAATCAGCTCCACCCACCCCTCCCAACTTTCCTGTCAGAGGTTGTCATTTGCAGAGCAGGTGATGGAAGGACTGAGTGATGAATGGCAGTCCTTTTAGAGCCCGTCAGCTTCATTCTCAAGGCAGACACTGAAAAATGTGAAGCTGGTGCCAAGCCAGAGGGCTCAGGGAGGGAGAGTCAGCCTCCTCCTTCCAAAGGCTGAGATCATGAGAATCCTCTGGTCAGCCTCACACTGCAGTCTAAGTAGGACACAATAACCTTGATTACAATATTAATAACAATAGGCGGTATCCATTGAGCACTTACTCAACCACCTTAGCATTATCAATAAAACCCTTTTTTCTCCATCCATGCAACAGATATTTATTAAGCACCCACTATGTGCCAAGAATGCTATAAGGTTCTGAGGTTAGAGAAATGAACAAGTCGAAGTCCTTGCCTTGATAGACTTGACATGTGGAAGACAGACACCAACAATAAACTATCCAGCAATACGATGTGATTTCAGGTAATAAAGGCTGAGAAGAAGAAGCAAGTAGGGAAAGTGATTAGGAGGCATGGAAAAGGGAGGGGCTAGTTAGACTGGGTGGATGGTCAGGGAAGGTATCCAAGGACGGGACTTCTGAGCAGACACCTGACCACAATGAGGGAGACAGCCATGAAAGTGTCTTCAGGAGAGTGTTCCAGACAGAGCTGAGGAACCAGGGGCTGGGTAGCAGGGGAAAGGAGAGATGTTGCTTCTCAAAATAGTAGAGCCTCAGTCATTTCCTACTCGGTCTCCTCCTTGGAGAGCATTCCTACCTAGACAGAGGCAGGACACGTTTCTGTGTGGCTGTCATCTTGTGTGTTGTAAGATGTTTAGCAGCATCTCTGAAAGCCACCCATTAGATGCCAGTAGCACACCTGCCCCCCTTGCGACAAACCAAGATTCCTTTTCCCAGCAACTTCTTGCCCTCTGTGTCATTTCTCTAATTCTTTGCAGATGCTCTTATCTCTAGGTCAGTTACGTCAGATCGATCTGACCAGCTATGTTATAGACTCCTGATATCAGGGACCCCGACTGCACATATATGCACCAAGGTGGATGTACAAAGAAGCTGGGGAAGATAACTGAGGTTTCAGGGACCCTCTCTTGCATGGGTTCCCTCCACAGCTCTACCCCTAATTTTATACTCATAATTTTGTACCCATTTTCTTAAAGTGAATCCCCAGAATATGTAAGCTATAGACTCCACAATGCATGGCTCCATCTCTGGGTATTCGTCTGAACATAATTCATGCAATTCACAAACTAGACCATAAGTATAATGGGGGTCAGCATTTCACTTCCCTCCCTCTCCCTCTCATATCACTCAACTCCACTCAACCCTTATCACCTTGCTCTTAGTTCCTTGAATATGCCATAATTTTTTAAGTGGCAGTGGGGGGAGAGATTTGTCTTCCCCATTAGAGTATGTTTTTTAAAGGAAGAAAGTTATCTGTCTTACTCTTCTTTGTATCACACACATTGTCTGGAACATGAAGTGTGCTTAACAATTAATTTTTATTGACTACATAAAACAAGGAAACCTAATATATACTGAGGAATTGCCAACCAGTGGTTTTCAAAGTGCGGTCCCTGGACCAATAGTAGCAGGGCCAGCATCCGGGAACTAGTTAGAAATGCAAATTCTCAGGCCCCACCCCAGACTACCGTATCAAGAACTCTGGGAATGAGACTCAACATTCTGTTTTCACAAGCCCTCCTGGTGAGCCTGATGCCACTAAAGTTTTAGAACTAGTGTATAGACAATGGCAAGATCTACCCAATGTTATAACATTCTCTAAGAGAAATTCTCCGAAGTTAAGCATTATTATTATCCCCACTTTACAGATCTGGAGTCTGAGACTCAGAAACATTATTTCACCTAAGGCCACCACAAGCAAGTGGAAAAGCTGGAATTTCAGTCTCAGAATGTCTGACTTCAGAATCCATCTTCTTTCCACTATAACACATTTATTCTGGTGGGAAGTTCCAAGATCATCGATGTCAAATCCCTTTGAAGAACAAGTAAATGCCCTATATGACTGTGAAACAGTATTATTACTATCAAAAGCAATAACCATCATCATAAGGAATAATTTTTGGGTACATGTCTGTTGTGCCCAGTCCTAAGGACAGTGACATACTCACATGGCTTTTCAGAGATCCTGAAAGGGTTAATCCACATACCAGAAGCCCTGACTCTCTCCCACTGAGTCACTCAGGCACAGAGGAGATGAGGTACGTGGGTGTAACAGCACACACGGAGCAGCAGGCAGGCATGCACGTGCTCGTCCCTACCAGGAGTGAAGTGAAAATAGAAATGGAAAGCAAAGTCCCTTCCCTTGGTGCCTGTCTCTCTCTGTCACCTGTCATAAATCTTAAGAGACCAGAGTTTGGGGGCAAATGAGCTTCCCTGAATCCACTGCATGTGTCTTTTTGGAATACTGGTCTGAGTTCTAGCCTCACACTTTCTGCGAATGGTTGGCGTTCTGTACGGGTATTAGCATCAGACACCACAGTCGATGGTGGGAGAAGGAAAAATACAAAGAAAAGCAGAAAAAGTAAGATACTGGCTATTTATATCTGCTCTGCCGGAAGTGGTGACAGGTATAATTACTGGGTAGAAATTACAGGGCTGATTCCAGTAGCGTTCCTCCCGCTGTTTTCGGGAAGATAAAAGATTGAAAGTGTTCCTAACATCTCTTCAGAGCAAGGATGCTCTGGCATTCGCTTCCATTTATTTTCAGATTGATTAAAAGCAATTTCCTGTTGTTCATGGTTGGACCAAGGGGCATTCCTGGTTCCCTAGATTTAGTGAAACCTCTTTGAGGGGACAGCCCCTTTTTGAACCCCACTCTCCTCCCATCAGCCGCACCCCCCACCAGGTCCTGTGCTCCAGGGTCCTTCAAGTCAAGAGAAAAACAAGCTATTAAATTAAGTGACATAAAGACGTTACTGACTTAATGGACCATAATCCCAGGGGGTATTTGCATTGAAAATGAAAAAAGAACATAAAGTCCTATGATATTAAAACGGAAGGGGCCTAAACAACATCTAACTCAGTGGTTTCTGAACAGAATCAATTATCAGGGGTCTCTTTAGACACATATCTTTCCCCAAAAACCCACTCAGGCCTAATGACTCAGACTCTCCAGGGGTCAGACATAGGAATTTGTAATTTTTGAAGCCCCCTCAGCCCTTTTGGCTTAGACAGCTTTTGAAACACTGATCTGCCCCAAACCCCTTAATTTATAGCTGTAGGAAATGAATGTAGAAGGAAAGACTAGGGTGAGATTGAGTGAGGCACCCAGCACTCATCTAACAATTTTAAAACGTCAGTAATCAAGATAAACAATACTTTAATGCAATAAATTTTAAGAAATCAAAATTAATGCCAAAAACTCATGATAAATAAAACCTCAGTTTTAAATAAAGACAGGATTAGTATTACTAATTTATCCTTTGTCCTCGGGCTTTAATATGGCTCTGCATGGCACTGTTTTTCTGATTATTTTGGAAAATATTTCTTTAAAATATAATTTATTTTGATTACTGAGCTTTGTCATATCACCTTAAATTTTATATCCAAGGGGAATGCTTCACTCACCTCACCTTATATTTGGCCAAATACTGAAACATGATGGTTATGAGTAGATATACTATCTGTATCTGTCCATTTTTTAGCCAGTGGTGGTTTCTGTGTATGCATTTTGCTTTGTTTTGGTTTGGTTTTTTTAAATCAAATTAGCTGCCAGCATTTAAATTAGGGAGATTTAACATTTTTTTAAAAATACACTTGATCTTGAAAAATCAGAAAGTTTTTTTTTTTTTAAATAGGCCCACAAATTCTCATGACACAAATTGGTGAGAGCTGAGTGGCTACTGCTCCCTTTCAGATGGAGCAAGGATTATTTGCCACAGTCAACAGCACCTGATAGATACCACTTCCCTCCTTTCTGTGTCCTGAATGGTCTCTGTGGACATTTGATTTTTGTGATCTCTGATACAGTAGATGACCACACAAAGAAGCAGTGGCAAGATATTTTGTAACCCAGTTTATTCATTTATTCAGCAGATGTAGACATTTACACCATGCTTTCAATATGGCAGACACTAGCCAGGCAATGTCTCTCAGGCCATCCCCCCTGCCTGGTTTCTTTATCTCTCCTCTTGACCTCACTTGCAAGTTCAATCTTACCTGAGGCTCTGGGACCAAAATTTTCAAGTGGGGAAATTAAAGATATAAAGGCAAGGCAGATATTAGGCCAATTACATTTCAGTTGATTTCTTTCTTTAATTTATGTCTACCTAAAACTTTCCCATTCAGTTTCTTTATTTTCTGGCAAAGAAGACTCAGCTTTGAACACTTTCCTGGCTCTAGAGTCCTTGCCCTTCATCCTGTGCCTGATACGTCAGTACTTCAGGCACTGAGTGCCCTCGTCATTGAGGAGACTGCAGATTTCGCCCTGGTCCTACAAGCTGTTGACAAGCATTTACGGGGTTTTTGGTGTGCAAGATGCTGGAGTCACAATAATTTACAACACAGAATTGCTGCCCACATGGAGCTTTTAATCTAATAGGGGCCATAGATAAGTACACAGGCCCTTCACCACGGTGATGCTCACTGCATTTTCCAACAAACTCTGTTACCAGTTTCTGCAAGGTCACAAACTCAAATATTTACAGGAGCATGGCAGAGCATAAATAAATGAAAAAGCTCAGTATAAAACAAAAGAAAGTATAAGAGTTCATCAATACTAAACCTACCCTAAAAGAAATGTTAAAGGGTCTTTTCTAAGTAGAAAATAAAAGGGTATAACAAAAAAGAAAACTAGGAAAGGAAAAAGCCCACTATGAAAAACAAATGTATAGTAAGGGCTGAGAATCAAGACTGTATGAAAATTAAAAGACAAAAAATCGTAAAAGCAATTATAATTACAATAAACAGTGAAGGGAAAAGCATGAAGATGTAAAATATGACAAAAAAGACACAAAATGTGGGGAAGAGGAGTAAAAAATATAGACATTTTAGTATGTGTTTGAAGTTAAATAACTTAGTTTAAAACAAGTAGATATATTTATAGGTCAACATATATGAACCCCATGGTAACCACAAGTCTAAAACCTACAATAGACACACAAAAACTAGAAAGAAAGAAACACAAGCATACTACTAAAGAAAATTATTTAATGACGAGGGAAGAAACAAAAACAAGAAGAACCGGACAGAGAAGAACTACCAAAACAACCAGAAAATGAGGAAGAAAATGGCAACAAGTACATACCCATCAATAATTACTTTAAATGTCACTGGACTAAATGCCCCAAAGACATAGGGTGGCTGATTGGATAAAATAAAATACCCATTTATATGCTGCCTACAAGAGACTCACTTCAGAGCTACAGACACACATAGACTGAAAGTGAGAGGATGAAAAAAGGTATTTCATGCAAACAGAAATAACAAGAAAGTGGGGGTAGAAATACTTATATCAGACAAAATAGACTTTCAAATAAAATCTGTAACAAAAGACAAAGAAGGGTATTACATAATGATAAAGGAATTAATACAAAAAGAGAATATTTCACTCCTTAACATATGCACCTGATACACAAACACCTAAATATATAAAGGAAATATGAATAGAAAAAAAAGATGGAGAAATTGACAATAATACAATAAGAGTAGGGGAATGTAATACCCCACTGACATCAATGGATAGATCGTCCAGGCAGAAAATTAATAAGGCAACAGTGGTCTTAAATGACACAATGGACCAGTTGGACTTAATAGATATCTACAGGACACTCCATTCAAAAACAGAAGAATGCACATTCTTTTCAAGTGCACATGGAGTGTTCTCCAGGATAGATCACATGCTAGACCACAAAAACCTTAACAAATTTAAGAGGATAGAAATTATATCAAGACTTTTTCCAACTACATGATATGAAAATCAAAATTAATTACAGAAAGAAAAATGGAAAAAGCACAAACACATGGCAACTAAACAATATGTTACTAAAAAACCAATAGTTCAATGAAGAAAACAAAGAAGAAATCAGAAGATACATCAAGACAAATGAAAATGGAAACACAACTTTCCAAAATCTATGGGATGCAGCTAAAGGTTCTAAGAGGGACGCTTATAGCAATGCAAGTCTTCCTCAAGAAGTAAGACAAGTCTCAAAAAAAGAACCTAATTCACATGAAGTGATTAGAAAAAGAAGAAAAAACAAAGCCCAAAATCAGCAGAAGGAAGGAAATAATAAAGATCAGAGAGGGACTTCCGTGGTGGTGCAGTGGTTAAGAATCTGCCTGCCAATGCAGGGGACATGGGTTCATGCCCTGGTCCAAGAAGATCCCACATGCTGCAGAGCAACTAAGCCCATGTGCCACAACTACTGAGCCTGCACTCTAGAGCCCATGAGCCACAACTACTGAGCCCTTGTGCCACAACTACTGAAGCCCGCACGCCTAGAGCTCATGCTCCACAATAAGAGATGCCACTGCAAGGAGAAGCCCATGCACCACAATGAACAGTAGCCCCACTTGCCACAACTAGAGAAAGCCTGGGTGCAGCAATGAAGACCCAATGTAGCCAAAAATAAATAAATAAAAATAAATTTATAAAAAAATAAAAAATAAAGATCAGAGAGGAAATAAATAAAATAGAGACCAAAAAGATAAAAGATCAATGAAACCCAGAGCTGGTTTTTTGAAAAGATAAATAAAATTGTCAAACTTCTAGCCAGGCTCATCAAGAAGAAAAGAGAGAGGACCCAAATAAACAAAATAAGGCATGAAAGAGGAAAAATAACAACCAATACCACAGAGATACAAAATAAATCATAAGAGACTACTATGCAGAGTTTTATGCCAACAAATTGGACAACCTAGAAGAAATGGACAAATTTCTGGAAACATACAGCCTGCCAAGATTCAATCAGGAAGAAATAGATAACCTGAGCAGACCAATCACTAGTAGTGAAATTGAATTTGTAATTTAAATTAAAAACTCCCAGCAAACAAAAGTACAGGACCAGATGGCTTCACAGGGGTAGTCTACCAAACATATAAAGAAAAATGAACACCTATGCTTCTCAAATTATTCCAAAAAATTGAAGAGGACAGAACACTCTCAAATTCGTTTTACAAAGAGACCCTTACCCTGATACCAAAACCGGATAAAGACACTACAAAAAAAAAGAAAATTACAGGGCAATATGTTTGATGAATATAGATGTAAAAATCCTACAAAATATTAGCAATCCAAATATAACAATACTATTAAAGGGATCATACATCTTGATCAAGTGAGATTTATTTCAGGGAAGCAAGAATGGTTTAATATTCACAAATCAATTAATGTGATATATCACATTAACAAAAGGAAGAATAAATAATCACATGATTATCACAAAAGATACAAAAAAAGCATCTGACAAAATTCAACATCCATTCATGATAAAAACACTCATCAAAGTGAGTATAGTGAATGAACCAGGAAGAACTAGAAAATAAAAACAAATTACCAGTAATGAAATCTAATCTCTAATAAAAACAACTACCAACAAACAAAAGTCCAGGACCAGAAGGCTTCACAAGTGAATTCTACCAAACATTTAGAGAACAGTTAACAACTATCCTTCTCAAAGTATTGCAAAATGTTGCAGAGGAAGGAATACTTCTGAACTAATTCTACAAGGCCAGCATCACCCTGATACCAAAACAAGACAAAGATATCACAGAAAAAGAAAAATTACAGGTAAATATCGCTGATGAACATAGATGCAAAAATCCTCAGCAAAATATTAGCAAACTAAATTCAACAATACATTAAAAGGATCATACACTATGGTCAAATGGGATTTAAAACAGGGATGCAAGGATAGTTTAAAAGCCAAAAATCAATCAATGTGATGCACCATATGATCAAATCGAAGAAGAAAAACCATATGATCATCTTAATAGATGCAGAAAAAGCTTTTGACAAAATTCAACATCCATTAATGATAAAAATTCTCATCAAAGTGGGTATAGAGGGAACATATCTCAACACAATAAAAGTTGGTCCATTTATGACAAACCCACAACTAACATCATACTCAATGGTGAAAAGCTGAAAGTCTTTTCTCTAAATTCAGGAATTAGACCAGAATGCCCACTCTCACCACTTTTTTAAAACATAGTATTGGAAATCCTAGCCACAGCAATCAGACAAGAAAAAGAAATAAAAGATATCCAAAGTGGAAGGGAAGAACTAAAACTGTCACTATTTGCAAAATACATGATACAATATATAGAGAAAACCCTAAAGTCTCCACCAAAAAACTACTGGAACTAATAAATGAATTCAGCAAAGCTGCAGGATACAAGATTAATACACAAAAATCTGTTGTTTTTCCATCCACTAATAATGAACTACAGAAAAAGAAATGAAAAAAAAATCCCATTTAAAATCTCATCAAAAAGAATAAAATACCTAGGAATAAACTTAACCAAGGAGGTTAAAGATGTATGCTCCATAAACTATAGAACATCAAAGGAGGAAATTGAAGATAACACAAAGAAATTGAAAGATATTCTGTACTCTTGGATTGGCAGAATTGACTTTGTTAAAATGGTCATACTATCCAAAGCAATCTGCAGATTTAATAATTCCTATCAAAATATCCATGACATTTTTCACAGAACTAGAACAAATGATCCTAAACTTTATATGGAATCACAAAAATCATGAATTGTCAAAGTCATCTTGAGACAAAAAAGGAAAAAAACTGGAGGTTAACATACTCCCTGACCTCGGACTATACTACAAAGCTACAGTAATCAAAACATCATGGTACTGGAACAAAAACAGACACATAGATCAATGGAACAGATTAGAGAAGTCAGAAATAAACTCACACATTTATGGTCAATTAATCAATGACAAAGGAGGCAAGAGTATACAGTGGAGAAAAGACAGTCTCTTCAATCAGTGGTGCAGGGAAAACTGAACAGCTACATGTAAAAGAATAAGAACATTTCCTCATACCAAATACAAAAATAAATTCAAAATGGATTAAAGACCTAAATGTAAGACTTGAAACCACAAAAGTTCTAGAAGAGAAAGTAGGCAGAACACTCTTTGACATAAACCATAGCAATATTTTTTTTGCATCAGTCTCCTAAGGCAAAAGGAATAAAAGCAAAAATAAACAAATGGGACCTAATTAAACTTAAAAACTTGTGCACAGCAAAGGAAAGCATTAACAAAATGAAAAGACAATCCACTGAGTGGAAGAAAATATTTGCAAATGATATGACCAATAAGAGGATAATATCCAAAATATACAAACAGCTAATAACCCAATGTTAACAAAAATAAACAACCTACTAAAAAATGGGCAGAAGACCTGAATAGGTATTTTTTTAAAGAAGTCATGCAGATGGCTAACAGGCACATGAAAGGTGCTCAACATTGTTAATTATTAGAAAAATGTAAATCAAAACCACAATGAGATATCACCTCACACCTGTCAGAATGGCTATTAACAGAAAGTCTGTAAATAACAAATGTCAGAGAGGATGTGCAGAAAGGGGAATGCTTATACACGGTTGGTGGGAATGTAAATTGGTGCAGCCACTGTGGAAAACAGCATGAAGGTTTCTCAAAAAACTAAAAACAGAACTACAATATGACCCAGTAATTCCACTCCTGGGTATATACCAAAAAACAAAAACCAAAACAAAGCAAAACCAAAAAAAAAACCCTGCTTATTTGAAAAGATACAGGCAGCCCAATGTTCATAGCAGCATTATTTACAATAGCCAACATATGGAAGCAACCCAAGTGTCCATCAGCAGACAAATGGATAAAGATGTGGTATATATGTACAATGGAAGATTACTCATCCCTAAGAAAGGTGAAATTTTGCCATTTGCAGCAATGTGGATGGACCTATAGAGTATTATGCTAGTGAAACAAGTCAGAAAAAGAAAGACAAATACTGTATGACATCATATACATGTAGAATCTAAAATATAAAACAAATCAATGTATGTCAGAAAACAGAAACAGACTCACAGATATAGAAAACAAACTAGTGGATACCAGTGTGGAGAGGGAAGGGTGAGGGTAAGATAGAAGTATGTGATTAAGAGATAAAAACTACTAATGTATAAAATAGACAAGCAGCAAGGGTGTATTGTATAGCACAGGGAAATATAGCCATTATTTTGTAATAATTTTAAATGGAGTACAATCTATAAAAATATTGAATCACTATTCTGTACACCTGAAACTAACAATATTATAAATCAACTATTCTTCAATAAAAAAATGAAAAGATGTATTAGGCACTGTGCAGAAATAGAGTATTTCCCCTATTTGATTGTATGAAAATTCATATTTAAAAAAAAATATGTGGAGGTCAAGCAAAACACATATTCTGACAAAATCTTGCTACTGGATTACCAGTTTGCTACCCCTGCCTAAATCCATACCAAAAATCCTTCCTGTAGCTTTGTTGTGCTTCCCTGACTCTGGTTGGCTGCTTCTGCTAAATCTCTGTCACATACTCCCCATAGACAGCAGCTGGTCTTTCCCAAAACAATTTGCCTAGCTTAGTTCTATCCAGGCAGCCCTAGACCTGGCCGTAGACGAAGTCTCCAAGCTAACCAACACCAGCTCCATTTACCTGTCTGTGAATTAACCTGTTTTGTGTTGTGGATCCCTTTATCAAGATGATAAAGCCTATGGACTCATTCTCAGAATAATGATTTTAACACTTAAGTTACAATACATACCATTACAATGGAAACTAAGTATATTGAAATATAGACTTTAAATATTAAAAATAATACATTTGAAAATTACATGTGTTCCTATATTAATGCATTAAATCAAAAGATCTAGCAGCATATCTATAACTACCATAATTTCAAAGTGGCAGGGAGAAATAAAGATATTAAGATATCTGCAACTACAATATGATAGGAAACCATTTGATTTCTATTGATGATGAGGTCACAGGCACTGCCAATACTACTGTTTATATTCACAACTGGAGGAATTCTCAATTATAGTTAGAGATTAGTGAAAATAAAGCTCAATATTTTTGCCATCCAAGTTCATGAGCCCCCAGAATTCTATCTGAGGACCTTTTGGCGGTCCATGGAAAAGAAACTGACCTGGAGCAACACATCCCAAAGGGCAATGCAATACTCTTCAGACATTCAGGGTACATCAAATGTTAGCAACACTGAAAATGCTAACTTCATTTTCATTGAATTAGACTAATAGTGACCAATGGGATGTTAAATAATATAGCCATAGCATTGTTATACACTGCTGGTAGGAGTGTAAACTGGTACACCTTGATCATTTGGCTGTGTTTCAAAAGGCTTGAAAAAGTGCAAATGCCCTTTAACCCAGCAATTATGCTTCTCGAATATATACTAAGGAGCTGATAAGACATGTGTGAAAAGCTTTAAGCACAAGGATGCTCATGCCCAGCTGCAAGAAATAATATGCAGCCAATAGAAGATCATGTAGATCCATGATTATTGACATGAAAAGATGACAAATACAAAGTAAAAGCAGTATGGGGTTTATAAAAATAATTGCATATATATATAATTGCTAAGGAAAAAAGCTTGGAAAAATATATACTCTTAGTGGTAATTTCTGATGATTTAATGTTGGTTTTGCATACTTGTATTTTCTCATTTTTTTTACCAATTAAAATATATTATTTGTGTAAATATAGAAAAAAAGGAGAGGGACAAAAATGTTACCATATTGAGTACTTATTTATTCTGTTTGGGAAGATATGTCCTGGGGAGACATTCTGGGGAGAAATAAGAAATTACATATCTTTACTCATTCAAAAAACTAGGTGCCAATTACTATTCTAGATGCTGAGATGCAAAATTGAACACGACAAACAAGGTGCCTTATCTCGTGGAATTTATTTTCTAGTGCAGAAAGCAGATAATTTATCCAACCGACAAATGCATAAATAACAACACATTGGGCAGAGATAAATGCTCTGAAAAAAATAAATAAAACAAGTGGAGGTAATAAGGAATAAATGGAGCAAGGGAGACTTCCTAAGGCTCAGGCCTTTCCACGGAAGTAATGTTTAAGTAGAAAGAGCAAGAATCCGTCCTCTATACATCTGGAAGAGGAAAGAGCATTTCATGTACTGGGAGAAGCTGATTCAAGTTCCTAAGGCAGGAATGAACTTGGCATATTTGATGGAAAAACAAAAGATCAGTGTGTCTGGAATGCAGTGGGAGAGGCAGAAAGTGACACTGGATGATACTGGATAAGCAGTCAAGAGCCAAATCACTTAGGGTCTTGAGAAGATGGTAAGGAACTTGAATGTTATTCTAAGTGCACGGTGAATGAAATTATTGTGCATAATTCTCTGCTCCATATACAAGTTTTGCAAATCTACACCCTTGAGATAGCCTCATGGTTGAAGGAGCATTCTTCCCCTTGAATCTGGGCTTGGCCATGTCACTAGCTTTGGCCAATCCTGTTGGCAGACATAACACAAACAGGGGCTTAAAATGCGCTCATGCATTTAGGTTTGCTGCTGGATTTCTGCCATTGCCGTGAGAAGAATACACTGAGTGTAGCCCACTGGCCCCCAAAAGAATGAGAGACGTCCAGGGCATACCTGAATCAAACCTGCAGCCTGGAGCCAAGCTGAGCTCAGTCCAATAGATTTGCAGCACTATCCATCCAACTCACTGACATGTGAATGAGAAGAAATGGCTGTTGTTCTAAGTCACTGAATTTTAGGGTGGTTTGTTATGAAACATCATTGTGGCAATACTAACACAAGGAAAAATGGGAAGGCACTGAAGCTTATTAAGCAGAGAAGTGGCAAGACTGCTTTATATTACGAAAATTATTTTGACTGTTCACAGAATGGATTGCAGAGGTAAGGATGGAAATACAGAGACCAACTGGGAGCCTAATATATTTGTCCTGGTGGGAGATCATGATGGTGCCATTTACTGCAATGGCAGTGACCAGGGGAGGAAAAAGTTTAGCCTAGGAGGAGAGGACATAAATCAGGACACGCTAAGTTTAAATGGCTAAACGACGTCAGGGTAGAGTGGCCCAGTAGTCAGCTGAGAACTAGGGAAGAAGTCAGGATGCACATAGAAATCTGGGAGTCACTCGCTCAAAGTGAGGATTCCTGGAGGACGTTTTAGGTCTGGGAAGTGGTATGCCACAGGTAGGAGGACACAATTCTAGATCTTTATTTGTTTTAACCTTGTTTGCTTTCTCTTAAAAGATGATGTCTCAAAGAGTTCAGGGCATTTCTTTCACAGCTTCTGTAAATGAATCCCACACTCCTAATATCCCCCTTCTGAATAGAGATTCTCATGAATCTTGTTAGAAAGAAGTGGAACTAAGGAAAGAAAATGTCATTACTGTGGTCTGAGAAGGAGAAGACATATTCACCTTGGAACTCTCACAGATATTACTCTAACCTTCCATACAACAAAGCAGCTTTTCCCAAAATACCACGAGCAAAGCACTATTCCACAAGACATGAAGAACACTATCTGGAAATAACAAGGCTCTCTTTCTTTCGTCACAGAACATCTCACAATTCTAGCATTCTGCATAATACTCTTCGGGTAATGTAAATCAGAAGACATTTCTTCATCATCCAACATACTCAATGAAGCAGAGTCACTCAATGAATTTGGTCCTTGTTATCAGGTAGGCGCTATTGGCTTGGAGCCCTAACCTCATAAGAGATCCTGCTCTACTTTCAGATATCTCCTGTTCCAAGTCCCTCCCCCTGGAACTGAGATATCCTCCTTGGAGTTTTCACTCATTGATAGTAGTGTTAGCCATGGAGCCATACAGAGCAAACTTCCTTCATCACCCACAGGATATACCTGTATACTTGAAAGTAGTTTGGAATACAGCCTCCTTCTAAAGCCTTCTCTTCTAAGAGTTGTATTCCCTACAGTCATTTCTCACATACCCAGCCTCTGATGGGTCTACATCAGATGGCCCATATCTCTTGCACTGTCTTGTAGTTGGTTGTTTACATGCCCCGGTTCCCATATATCACAAGAACAGGTACTGTTAGGTATACTTTCTTCTACTCTCTACAGTGTCTAGAAATATACTCTCCACATAGGAAAATGTGGGTGAGCATTTGATGAATCGAATTAACATAACCGAAGACATCTATTACATTGTTTCTAAGTCCGTTCATTTCCAGTTCCCTCAACCTAGGTTCTTTGGAGAAAGTTTGTATCATAGAACTGAGTTTATGCTGATATTTTACTTCAAATGAGATGTGAGAACCAAAGTGGAAATCCTAAAAGGTTAGCACACTGTGTAAGTCCCTTAGAAAATGAAAAAAAGGGAGATCCAGGAAATATTCTGTTCCTCCAATTCGTCCCTTTTCTTTGATCCTACCGGGAATTATGTTGGTTTGTTACCTAGCAACAGAGCTTATCACTCGGCAATTTACAACCATTTCTCATTTGTCATCATTTGTCTAATCAAATCTGATCATAAATAAAATCTGCCCACAATCAACTGACTTCTGTTTGTAATTAGAAGCCATCTCCATCAGGGGAAGGACATTAATAGTCTCGCACCTTAAAAAATATATATATATTCTCGCACCTTGCATGTGTTGATTTATTTGTGCCTTTTTGTCATTTTCTAACATGCTGCCCCTCACCATCTTATATGATTCAATCTGTCTTGATTCCCTTCAGCAAAATTCTATCTTTTGTTGTGAGTTGCTATCAATCCAGTTGCTTTGGATGAAATTTGTAGGTCATCTCTGCTCATTTATTCCGAGCGTATCATCTGTACAAGGTGACTTAATTTTGCAATATATTGCTTATGTTTAACACAGCTTCTTGCTCCCTTTCTATCATACCAGCTAGGTTTGCCTGATCAAGTCAATTGCACAAACATTTCTTATTATGAATTGCAGTGGGCATGAGTCGTTTTGTATGTCTGACATTATTCTCCCCTTTTTCTGTTAACAGCAATCCCATTCTTTTGGGGATCCCAACCACAAAGTTATAGTTTGGGCGGTAAAGCAGAATACTCTATGGCTTTGGTCATAGAAAGAGATCTTTAAAAAATTTACCAGCTATGATACCCCCGTTCCCTGGTCATAGTGCTTGGTCCAGGATGGGTCCATGATACAAGCCAGACCAAACTTTTGGGAATTCTCCAAATGAGCTGACAGAGAGTGTCCTTTTTCCTCTTATCTCTCTAAAATAAAATATTAGCCCAGTGTTTCCTGTCATCGTATGCCTTACCATGTGGAGAAGGCCTGTCTTCAGTACAGAGAATATAGAAGAGCAGAGAGGAGAGGCTAAGGGTTATACAGAGGTGGGCAGCTGAAATAGACATACAGGGGGGTGGGTGCAGTGAGAGCATGAGAGAGAAAGGGAGGGGAGGGGGCAAAGGATGGAGGGAAAGAAAGGGAGAGAATATGAGAGACAATGTTGATGGCATTTGAGTTCCTGGTTCCAGTTCCTGAGGTGGCAGAATTGCCCTGATTCCTTTGATTATGTGAGCTATCCCAGTATCAATATCTTTTCCATAAAGCCCATATTTTTTAAAGGACATTCAAGTTGGGTTTCTCTCAATTGCAAGCCAAATAAATGACTTATACAATTATATGATTTATAATCCCACAAACTTGTAAAGCATTCTAGCCAAGACATGGAAGCAACCTAAGTGTCCATCGACAGATGAATGGATAAAGAAGATGTGGTACACATACACATGGTATATTACTCAGCCATAGAAAAGAATGAAATGATTTTTTTTTTTTTTTTTTGGCTGCACTGCACAGCTTGTGGGATCTTAGTTCCCTAACCAGGGAAAAAACCCAGGCCCCCTGCAGTGGAAGCACAGGGTTCTCACCACTGGACCACCAGGGAATTCCCAAAATAATGCCATTAATAATGCATTTGCCAAGACATGGATGGACCTAGAGATTATCATACTAAATGAAATAAGTCAGAGAGAGAAAGACAAATATCATATTATATTGCTTGTATGTGGAATCTAAAAAAAATATACTAATGAACTTATTTACAAAACAGAAAGAGGCTCACAGACATAGAAAACAAACTTATGATTACCAAAGGGGAAAAGTGGGGAGGGGGATAAATTAGGAGTTTGGGATTAAAACACACACTATATATATAAAATAGATAAATAATAAGGACCTACTGTATAACACAGGGAACTATACTCAATATCTTGTAATAACCTATAATGGAAAAGAATCTAAAAAAGAATAGATAGATAGATGATAGATGGATAGATAGACAGATAGATAGATGTATAACTGAATCACTTTGCTATACACCTGAAACTAACACAACATTGTAAATCAACTATATTTCAATACAAATTTAAAAAATAAAATAAAAAGTATTTTCACATTCATCATCAGTTTGGATTCTAGCAACATTTGAATCCTTAGAAGTAGTTAATGTAGATGGAATTGTACCCATTTTGTAGATTAGAAAACAGAGGTGCAAAAACTGATTTATTTGGTAATGCAGCTAGTGGGGACAAGATTTTTGACTCTTAGTCCCATACTCTGTATGATACAGCAGTTACCTCCTCACTACACACCAAGTCTGGTAACCACAAAGCAGCGTGAAAGCAACTGTGCAGCTGTAGAAAAACATATGGTGCAGTAGCTGGCTTGGCACTCAAGAAGCTTATCTATAAGGGGAGATAAGATAGATTCAGATACAATAAACTGAAAACACAAAGATCAGTTTTCTATAGACAGAACCAAAGTAATAACTATAGCAGTCCTACGCTGGGTTCATCAGGAAAGAAGGGGTTCAGATGGAAGGAGGGAAGCAAAGACATTTCAGGTGCCACAGAAACAACATGAGCAAAGGTACAGAAGCTGGAGTACAGAAGCAACTGTGTACTGTGGGGACACATCCGGCTGGAGGGAAGGGTGTTGAGTTTATCTTCTAAATATAGCTTGAACCCTTCCATTTCTCTCCTCTTCCACTGCCACCACTCCGATCCTTTTATCTGACTCCTGGATTACTGAACTAGCTTCCAAACTATTCTCCCCACATTCTTTTCTTCATTGCAATCCATTCTCCACATTGCAGCCCAAGTGATCTTTGAAAACAATATATCTAATCAGGTCACTCTCCTACCTAAAGCAACAGTCTCACACTGCTCTCAAGATGTAGACCTCACCCTTCACATGGGCCACAGGGTGCCGTAGCCTTTCCAGCCTCAGAGGACACCTTGCTGTGCCTCCTCTCCACACTCCAGTCACACTGAATGTCATCACACTAACATAACACATCCTGCTCTCTCTGGCCACAGGGCATTTGCACTTGCTGGTTTCTCTGCCCAGAATGTGGTTTCTCTCTTTCCTCCCCTCTCCCCTCTCCCCGCTTCTCTTTCTCTCTTTCCTCCTTCATTTATTCAAAGAATAATAACTGGATGCATCTTATGCACCAGAGAGTGAGTTTCAGATAGTCATTAAAAATAAGGATTATGGAACCACAGTGTGGTGTGTTGAAACCTGGTTCTGATACTTGTCACCTATGTGACCTTTTAACAGGGTCATTCAAATTCCCTTTGTCTCCATTTCATCATACTTCTAATTACCTCATATGGTTGAGAGTTAAAGGAGCACACAAAAAGTCATATATCAATATCCAACAGAAAGGGCTATTTGAGTGTGTGCAATAATAATTATTGCAGCTGAATTCTACTCACTTTCAGGATGCCATGGTAGATGTTATGTCCTCAGAGAAGGTTTCTCTAAGTCCCTGGACTAAGCAGGGCCCCTACTCTATAAGTTTATTCTGCTTTTCATTTCACTGTACTCATCTTCTTACTTTAATCCATTTTTTTTATTGGATTATAAATCCTAAGGAGGCAAGGATCATGTCTATTTTGTTTACCATTTTATTGAGAGGTTCTAGTACAACAGCTGGTTCAGAGTAAGAGGTAACTATATTATTTATTTATGAGAGAGTCAAGGTTAAAATGGTGATTTCTGTGAAAGCCAGGGAAAATGAATTGGGACTTCACCTGTATGCAGTGGGGGAACCATTTGTGCTTCCCTGAGATTGGAAAAGACGCAAGAACAAGTTCACTTTAGAGAGTATTATATCCATAGCACCTGCATTTTAAGTGATCTTGCCAGCCCTTGTTATCACCTGAAACAGCAATGATCTGAACAGTTTCTGAGATGTTTGCCTCCCCCATCTGGGACATCCTGGGGCAACCTGTGACTCATGATAACGTAAGGGATATGACAGTGCTTCTACTGACACCAAGACCTTAAAAATTATTACAAGAGCTATCATCAAAACCGGGCCAAAGCAGGAGAACCTACGCTCACAAGAAGGGCCAGGCAGATTTTTAAATATCAGAACAAAGGAACAGCGCTGTTTCCAGACAAGGGCTCAGCAGCCAAAAAAAATGAGAAGAGAAGGCTATAAAATGGGACTCGAGGAGCATAGGTCACCTAGGAGAGAGCACACAGAAAGATTCACATGGCTCCTTCTCCTCTGCCCTACAGTCAGAATGGTACCCATTAAACCTCACACTCAATTCCAGCCATTTCATGCATGTGTTGTGGCCCAGACCATAAGATCCTCTTGGCACTAGGAGAGCATGTATCTCGGTATGGACTAACGAAAATGCCATGATTGGAGGTTAATACATCTGGTGTCTGCCCTTGTCTGCTGTGTTGACATTCATTCATTAGAAAATAATCTGTTCAGTGCCTACTATGCCACTTGGGGGTGCTGGAGATGGAAAGGTGAGATCTCTTCTCTTGGGAAAGGCATCGTATCATTAGGACATGTGAGCGAGAGAAGCCCAGCTTCGTCCCAAGCTATGGTCATGATTGTGTTCAAAGAAGGTTTAGACAATTTGTAACTTAAAAATCACCAGGATGGCTTAATATAAAGTAATGAGAAGTGTTCTGGGAAAGAGATTCAGGTAGGCAACACATAACAAAGCCTTGGATAGTAGAGGAGATGGGCAACTCAATCCATCCTCCTCCAACTTCCTTTTCTCATCCAGCCCATCATGGACTCACACCTGAGTCCTTAGGGAGAGAAGGTGGAATACTGTGAGTCAAAACTGAAAGAAGAGCGTTCACTAAAACTCTTTAAGCGACTGAAGCACAGGGCAGTATTGCCTTTGTACCTATGGCACTAAAGGAGAAGAGAGGCCCCCTCTGCCTGAGCCTTGGTTTGGTTTAGCACATTGAGAGCAACAAAGATCAGGGTCCGTTGGCACCTCCAGGGAGCTAGAGCACCTAAGGTAAGGTACTCAGTGGAAACTACAGCAGAGAATTGCGCTAATGGTACCAGGCAAAGGACCTCTGAGCAGTGTAAGGTTGGTAGAGGTTTAACAACTAGATGTCCAGGAAAAGAAAATGTGTGTGTGTTTCATTTAAAGTTTGCTGATATTAAGAACATATAACATACAACTTACAATTAATAATAAAATATACAATAGTCTTTATTGTAAATTCTATAGAACCAATGAATTCTCACAGAACGCTTTCATTTGATTTTTGTGGAACCCTTGTACCTATAACCAACCTATGGTTGCCGCTGACAAACAAGTGTAGTTCTAACCGTAATGTTAGTTGATATTTTCTTTATGCTAATGAGTAAGACGAAAGTGAAAGAAGTAAAACATATGTCAGAACTTCACTCACTGTCAATCAGGACTTCTTTGATGAATTGGAAAATAGTTTTTGAGTACTGGAAGAACATTTCCTAAAAATTTTTGTTCTATTAACAATGTATTGGCTCCAGACATAATACACTTTAAAATATATTCTGTATTATTGACATTTTCTTTATCAAGTCTAGACAACCAACAAAACAATGAGTCAAGCCCTGGTTTGTAGAGTTTGCCAGTTTCCATGGGATAAATACTCCCAATATGGCCAATTTCAAACTACCAATGTGATGGCATTGAGTTGGAACAAGGTGTGTACTGCACGCCATTATAAAGTATAACATAATCATACAGATACAATTGACACACATATCCTCTGGAGCATAGATAATAGTAAAATGTAGTGAAATAATTAGGCAATGATGAGTTTTGAGTATTTATTAACTTTGTTTTTAATACATTTATTTGTGAATTTATATTATTTTATTTGTAATAATGGCTGTGTTTAATAATTAGCTTGCAAAGTTCCTGGAAAATTAACTATCTACTCCAGTACAAGTCATCTCCTGCACACCACTGCATCTGGCGGACGTGGAGATGCCACACTCAGACCCTCCATAAGAAAAGACTCCTCCTGGGCTATGAGGAGTGTAGCTTGTTAAGAGGCTTAAAGTTCTGCCTCAGTTTTCAAGCCAAGGGCATGCTATTCTCAGGATGGCCCCCAGCCAATGACTGAGCAATAATGGTATAAAACTCGCCATTTCTGTGTAATGTGGGACTCCTGTGATAGGAAATCTTTGCTCTAAGCTCCCCTTTGGACTGGCAGAAACTTTGTCTGATTGGCATCACAGTCTGACATCTCCCCCTGCCCTCTCTTGTACCCACACTTTCCTTTCACAGGTGTTACTCCAAAGAACCCCTTATACTCCCAACTCCATCTCACTGTCTGCTCCCCAGGGAATCCAACCTCCAACAAGGCACTGAAGTCAGAGGGGAAGTAGCTTCATGTGGTATCACAGAGACTGGGGACCGCAACAAATGGAAATGACCAAAGAGGACAGAGGAAGTGACAGCACCCATCACGAGAAACCTGACTAGATTCATTCATGAGCACAAGGGAAATGCCTCGCCTCCGCCACATACACACACACAATGGGGTCTCTAGAAAATAAGTAAAATTTATCAGGGGCTGGGGAACCTGAATAATAACAAGGCTGAGAAATGAATTGGTACCTTTTTCTATTAATGTGACTCTATCAGTCCATTCCCACGTGGAACAGCCAGGCTGGGAAAGTGCAGGTAATTATAATGCAATGTGATAAGCGCTCTATTGGAGGGATGAATCAGTTTCTTTCAAAACAGAAAAGGCAAGTCATTAAAGTAATAAACGAGCCAGGGGACGCTTCACAAAGGAGGTGCTATTTGATCTGGATCTTGAATACTGAGTAGGAATTGGACAAGCAAACAATTTACCGGGAGAATTTGATGGGCAGGGGACAGACTGCAGCAGGCTCTAAGATATGATTACTGACTCAGTCACCACCATTATTTGAATTATTTCCAAGAGCAGATCCTCATTTCAGTGAAACATCTACACATTTCCTGACCCTCCCTTAGCATCAAGAATGTGTTTGTGAAACAACTCCAGGTGGAGAGTGGGGTATGGGTAGAGCAGTCTCAAAACTTGGCAAAGGGCAATTAAGCTGCTCCTTATGGAGATCAACCCCATGGTTGGTTTCATGGTTTTAGACTTGTTTTCAGATTTTGCTATAGTGCAAAGCACTCCAGGCCAGGAATTTAGGGGACTGTGTTCCAGTCCTCAGCCTAAGACTGTCTCCCCACCTATAAAATAGAGTTAATAATCCAGGCCTCCCTTAACTCAACAAAGCTTTTGTGAGGGTCTACTGAGGTAAGAGAGAGGAAAATGATTTGAAAATTATGAAAACACTATGTGGCGCTTACTCGACACCCACTCAGGAAAGCCATACCCATTGATCACTCTTCATTTTCTCTCCCCAAGTCTAGAGCAGATCCTTCTATTATATGGCAAGTCTCAACTCCCTGTAGTTTTCCATCATAGCACCTACTGTTGGGACTTACACAGTTGTGTGATTATTTCATGAATGATGGTCTCTCCCATTAAGTCCATTGGGGCCATATCGCAACGAGTACATTCACTTTGTTCCTAGTGCCTAACAAAGTCCCTGGAGCATGTCAAGTGCTCAGTAAGTATTTGTTGGATAAATGGGTTATCTACTGCACCTTTCAGTTAAGTTTCATGTTACTTTTTTATCATTGAGAAGCTGACCCTGACTGTGAACTACTTGAAAATAGGCAACATGAGCTTTAATCTCTGCATCCGCAATCCCTAGCACAATGCCTGGCACATACTAGGTACGAATAAATATTTAATTGATAGATAGCTTACATACAACTTCCTGGTACAGCCTTTTGAATGTGGCAGGAACTCAATAATTCATTGCGCATTAAATGAATATGAAAATAGCTGCCTTTGCTTGTACACCTGCTATAAATATTTATCTCTATGTTTTAACTACTAAACATTTAAAAAAACTATTCTACCTTCTTTGGGACGTTAAAGTAGTAGCACTGGGTAGAGGAAAGCTTGAGATTCTTAATAGACTTCTTTGTATTTGAATCTAGATAGGAGCCCTGCCGCCAGGGAAGGGTTTCTTAACTCTCTGAGAGTCAATTTCTTCATCTGCAGAATTGAAATAACATTTTATAAATGTTAAATGAGATAAAGTATATGAGGGATATTGTACAGCCTTTTGGCAATGGTCTACCATATTCTCAACAAATATCAGCTTTCTTTTCTACTGTGATCTCTATTCTGCCTTCACTGACATGTCAGGTTTCCAAACTTCTCCCCAAAGGCTAAAAGAGGAATTAAGTGGCTGTTCTTCCCTATGGCTCGGTGTGTGGTTTTATCTCAAATAGTGCTCAGCAAGGTCACCTGTCTAACATCAATCTTTAGCATGGGAGAATGAAAAGAACATTAGGCTGGGAACCTACCTAGGTTCTAGTTCAGATCCTGGCACTAACCAGCTGTGCATTAGACAGTTCTTTTCTTCATCCACTGTTCTTGGAGACTCTGACACTACTCTCAACACTTGGAAATATACTAGAGGCAAAAATAGACAAAAACCCTGCCCTTGTGGAGCTTACAAATGTGTGGTCAGTAGGAAACACTGACCAAAAGAAGATCAACACAACAAAGTGAATTATGTAGTATGTTAGGGGATAATGAGTGCTATGGAACAAATAAAAAGTTGAGCTGGGTAAGGGGAAACAGAGAGTGCTGGTGTTGGGCGTGGGGGGGGAGCTGCAGGCAGGATCCAGCATTAAATAGGCTCACTGAGGAAGGGATATTTGAGCAGACGTGAAAGAGGTGGGAGGCCATCCAGTGGGTATTTGGGGGAAGAGCATCAAGGGTAAGAGAAGACCTAGATTAAGACCCGGAGAGGATAGGGAGGGTGGGAGGGAGATGCAAAAGGGAGGAGATATGGGGATATATGTATATGTAAAGCTGATTCACTTTGTTATAAAGCAGAAACTAACAAACCATTGTAAAGCAATTATACTCCAATAAAGATGTTAAAAAAAAAAAAAAAAAAAAGACCCGGAGGGGATGTGTCTGAGAAACACAAAGAGTCCAGTGTAGCTATTTTGGAATAAGCGAAGAGAGAAGGAGGATGTGAGGACAGGACAGTGAGTATTTCAGACCCTTCAAAGTTTGGGCTTTTTAGGTTGTTACATATTTGAAAAAGAATAGATACATGTATATGTATAACTGAATCACTTTGTTGTACACCTGAAACTAACAACATTGTTAATCAGCTATACTCCAACATAAAATAAAAAGTTAAAAAAAAATTTGGGGGCTTTAATCTGAGTGAAATGGTTTTGCTGGCCTTCCCTACACATGCGGAAAAGAAATTCAGACTAGATTCTTTCTGAGATCCCTTCTAACTCTTAACTACATTCCAGGATTTTCTTTCCATTTGGGTACTGAGAGCTATAATAACTGGGATAGGCAAATCATGGGAAACTGGATAAGAATACATAAACTGTATTCTAACAGATGGGCACACACAGGATTTATATGTGTAATTTTACCTCTTGTCTAAAACTAAGAGAGATGTCATAGGACAACAGAACAGGACTCTGGCATTTTCTGTATTTGGACAAGCTAGTTGTCGAATACCACATCCACAACTTGAGCTGGGCAGGTACTTAACTTGCCTCACCTCAATTTCCTCACCTGTAAAGTGGGGATAACTGTGGTTCCTATCTCACTGATTTATTCTGAGGATTAAATAAGATGATGCACCAAGTTCTTAGCACAGTTTTGGACACGTAGTAAACTCTCAATACATTTCACTGTATTTAATTTTACATAGTAGGTGTTAACAAAGGCTTATTGAACTGAATTTTCAAAAAGTCTATATTTGGTATTTGTGTGCTAATTTTACCTCTTGTATACCATCAAACATGCATTTTGGAGTCTCATTTCAACAAATGTCTGTTAGTTTATTACATGCAGCGCACAGATGTGTGGATGAATAAGACAGAGTCCCTGTTTTACAGGGACATAAGTGGAAGAGACACATCCATAAAAGTAATTGTAGTTCAGGGCAGTCTATTAAAACTGTTTTAATAGAAGGGCCACACATAATGGCAGAATGGAGAAGGAGAGATTAATCCCAGTTGGGGTTATACTGGATAGTTTCATGGGGGAGATGAGGGATTTGAGCAAGTTGGAAAGTATGTCTCATATCTCCCTATGGACGAACAACACAGTAAATAGTCTTTATTTTCTTCCAAATGGCACTAGTAAATTATGAACTCAGTGACTTAGAAAATTGTTGCAAGTTTGTAGACACCTTGACTCATATTGCTCCTGGCAAATGACTTCACAAGAGCAATGCTGGGTCCTAATGGCCACAGTGGTAAAGCTGTAGTGAGGAGCGAAATTCAATTCACATTTTTGCCTGCTAGGGGAACAGCAGATGAAAGTTCTATTGGGGGTGGGGGCGGGGAGGAAGGAAGGAAGGAGGGAGGGAGGGAGGGAGGGAGGGAGGGAAAAAAGAAAGATCTGTGATTGCACTCAACTCCATGATCAAGTAGGGCATAATTACCCAAGAAAGTTATTTCCGAATGAATCTTTGCCCCCTCAGTCTTTTATTTCCAGAAACACTATTTCAGCTATTGGACAGCCTGAGGAAAATTGTTCTTCTTGGTAAGTAAGCATGCACTGCTGCTCCTGCTGGGAAAATATGAGATGCTTAGGAAAGATTTCACAAAAAGCTATCAGTTCACACGTACATTTTCCAGGAGTTCGTCCAAGGAGAGCTTGGATATTTCTAGGGCTATAGCACACTTCTCTAATAGAACATACTGGGTGTTCCCAGAGGAACAAATGAAACTCTTAAATATCCTTCTTTTGCCACTCCCCCTTGCCTTCTTCTGCTCTCAAGCTGCACGGATAAGTGGCCAAGACAATACATTTTGAAACAGCTATAGATTTCTAGACTTTTTGAATTATGTTGTTCTACTTAACTAATAGAAAGTCTCTCATTTTGTCTAACAAGGCTATGGTCAAAGGAATATTCTCCATAGCATATCCTCCTCTCAGAAGTCTGGCTGGACAAGAGAAAATTGGTCTAAGATGTTTGATGATATGTGAAAGTACTGTGAACTTTTTGGGTGGTATTGTGGTATAGTTTTTTTAAGTCATTATCATTTATAAATACATTCAGAGATACCTAAGCATAAAATGATCCAGTATTTGCAATTTGCTTCAACATAATAGAGGCGAGACTTGGTAGAGGTAAGATGAAACAAGACCGGCTCTGAGTACATGTGAGAGGTACGAAACTCTCATTATACTATTTTCTGCCTTCATAATGTTTTAAATTTTCCATAATTTTTTTATAAAGAGAGAGGCTCAAGCTCGATGATCTCACTGAATTTGAAAAGAGACTCAGTGATCTAGAAGAATGGGAGGTTTGGGTTGGAGAGCACGTCTTTGGCATTTAACTTATCAGAGATGGATGAAGGGCAGATATCATGGCAGTGTGATGCTGAGCCAGAGGGAAGGTAAAACTTAATGGATGGGAGGAGATAAAGGAGCTATGAGGCCAGGGTTTTCAATGGTTAAGGACTAACCCATAGAATTATTCTTGTGGTTTTTGATGCATAGTCCTGACTGAACTATCCCGGTCTTTAACTCTATTGTTCACTAGAGAGTGGACAGGGAAACAAGGAGAGAAGAGGGTGGGTTGGAAAGAAATATGAAGATATAAACCACAAAAACAAACTGTTGGACTAGTTCCTGCCCCAAACAGCATATTAATTAATTCTTTGGATGATGCTATAGAAAGTGTGCTTATCGCACTTAAGAATGCCAAGCAGAAAAGGATAGAGAATCCACAGAATGATAGAAGCAACATCCTCATATCTTAATATGTCAGAATTGTGAGCTGAATATACCTAGATGAAATGAAACAAATAAATGTAAATTCCCACCCTGGAGTTCAAACACCAATGGCACAAATATAAGGTAGGAGACACAGAGCTGAGAAATAGACCACATGAATACACTTAGGGAAATTTAACAGGCAATAAATGCCATATAGACAACATAATGAGGCTAACAAACAGAAAAATTAATCCTTTTAAATGTGCATTAGAAGTAATGGAATATTTGAATTGAAGGAAATGGTAGACCTACTGTATTGGCCAGGCCTCCTTTGGAATTTCAGGCTCATTTGTGCCCAGAAGACACAAAAAACAAAGCACATTCAGAGCAGAGTACTGAATGAAGAAGGGGTCTGAAAACCTGTCCTTGAGAAATGACTGAGCAACTAAGGGTGCTGAAGTAAAACGATTCACTCAGGACATCTGTAGCCTCTGAAGTGCTGGACCATGGAAGAGAAATAATATGGCTCCAGCGGTGGAACTGGGCCAAATGTGAACACGTTACAGGGGATCAGATTACAGGTCAAGAAGAAGAAACTCTTTACAAAGACCAGAAGTGTCCATAGATTGAAAGCCCTGTCATGTGGGCCACTGAATATCTATTAGAGCTAAGAGATGATGATGATGGCTATTATTATTATTATTATTATTGCTGTTATAGGTGTGAAATAAGTCTATTAGAGCTGTGAGATGTGTATTAGAGTTAGAGCAATGCCATGCAGCTGATCAGCCACATGTGGCTATTGAATACTTGAAATGGGGCTAGTACAAACTGATGTGCTATAATTACAAAACATGCACCAGATTTTGAAGACTTAGCATGAAAAAAAGAAATGTAAACTAACCTCAATAATTTATGCTGATATACTTTACATATATGTTGACACATATTTATATTGATAATATTTTAGATATATTGGGCTAAATAAAATATATCATTAAAATAAACTTCACCTATTACCCTTAACTTTTTTTTTTTTACATCTTTACTGGAGTATAATTGCTTTAAAATGGTGTGTTAGTTTCTGCTTTCTAACAAAGTGAATCAGCTATACATATACATATATCCCCATATCTCCTCCCTCTTGTGTCTGCCTCCAATCCTCCCTATCCCCCCCCAAGGGGGTCACGAAGCACTGAGCTGACCTCCCTGTTCTATTCAGCTGATTCCCACTAGCTAACTATTTTACATTTGGTAGTGTGTATGTGTCCATGCCATTCTCTCACTTCATCTCAGCTTACCCTTCCCCCTTCCTGTGTCCTCAAGTCCATTCTCTACATCTGCATCTTCATTGCTGTCCTGTCCCTAGGTTCATCAGAACCATTTTTTTTCAGATTCCATATATATGTGTTAGCATACGGTATTTGTTATTCTCTTTCTGACTTACTTCACTCTGTATGACAGACTCTAGGTCCATCCATCTCACTAAAAATAACTCAATTTCGTTTCTTTTTATGGCTGAGTAATATTCCATTGTATATATGTGCCACATCATCTTTATCCATTCATCTGTCAATGGACACTTAGGTTGCTTCCATGTCCTGACAATTGTAAATAGTGCTGCAATGAACATTGTGGCACATGACTCTTTTTGAATTATGGTTTTCTCAGGATATATGCCCAGTAGTGGGATTGCTGGGTCATATGGTAGTTCTATTTTTAGTTCTTTAAGGAACCTCCATACTGTCTCCATAGTGGCTGTATCAATTTACATTCCCACCAACAGTGCAAGACGGTTTCCTTTTCTGCACACCCTCTCTAGCATTTATTGTTTGTAGATTTTTTGATGATGGCCATTCTGACTGGTGTGAGGTGATACCTCATTGTAGTTTTGATTTGCATTTCTCTAACGATTAGTGATGTCGAGCATCCGTTCATGTGTTTGTTGGCAATCTGTATATATTCTTTGGAGAAATGTCTATTTAGGTTTTCTGCCCATTTTTGGATTGGGTTGTTTGTTTTTTTGATATTGAGCTGCATGAGCTGCTTGTAAATTTTGGAGATTAATCCTTTGTCAGTTGCTTCATTTGCAAATATTTTCTCCCATTCTGAGGGTTGTCTTTTCGTCTTGTTTATGGTTTTCTTTGCTGTGCAAAAGATTTTAAGATTCGTTGGGTCTCATTTGTTTAATTTTCTTTTTATTTCCATTTCTCTGGGACATGGGTCAGAAAGGATCTTGCTGTGATTTATGTCATAGAGTGTTCTGCCTATGTTTTCTTCTAACAGTTTTATAGTGTCTGGTCTTACATTTAGGTCTTTAATCCATTTTCAGTTTATTTTTGTGTGTGATGTTAAGGAGTGTTCTAATTTCACTCTTTTACATGTAGCTGTCCAGTTTTCCCAGCACCACTCATTGAAGAGGCTGTCTTTTCTCCATTGTATATTCTTGCCTCCTTTATCAAAAATAAGGTGAACATGGTGCAAGGGTTTATCTCTGGGCTTTCTATCCTGTTCCATTGACCTATATTTCTGTTTTTTTGCCAGTACCATACAGTCTTGATTACTGTACCTTTGTAGTATAGTATGAAGTCTGGGAGTCTGATTCCTCCAGCTCCATTTTGCTTTCTCAAGATTGCTTTGGCTATTCGGGGTCTTTTGTATTTCAATAGAAATTATGAAACTTTTTGTTCCACTTCTGTGAAAAATGTCATTGGTAGTTTGATAGGGATTGCCCTGAATCTGTAGATTGCCTCGGGTAGTATAGTCATTTTCACAATGTTGACTCTTCCAATCCAAGAACATGGTATATCTCTCCATCTGTTTCTATCATCTTTAATTTCTTTCATCAGTGTCTTATACTTTTCTTCAAACAGGTCCTTTGTCTCCTTAGGTAGGTTTATTCCTAGATATTTTATTCTTTTTGTTGCAATGGTAAATGGGAGTGTTTCGTTAATTTCTCTTTCAGATTTTTCATCATTAGTGTATAGGAATGCAAGAGATTTCTGTGCATTAATTTTGTATCCTGCTACTTTACCAAATTCATTGGCTAGCTCTAGTAGTTTTTGGTAGAGTCTTTAGGATCCTCTATGTATAGTATCACATCATCTGCAAACAGTGACAGCTTTACTTCTTCTTTTCCAATTTGGATTCCTTTTATTGCTTTTTCTTCTCTGATTGCTATGGCTAAAACACCCAAAACTATGTTGAATAATAGTGATGAGAGTGGACAACCTTGTCTCGTTCCTGATTGTAGAGGAAACGGTTTCAATTTCTCACTATTGAGAATGATGTTGGCTGTGGGTTTGTCATATATGGCCTTTATTATGTTGAGGTAAGTTCCCTCTATGCCTACTTTTGGAGGGTTTTTATCATAAATGGGTGTTGAATTTTGTTGAAAGCTTTTTCTGCATCTATTAAGATGATCATATGGTTTTCTCCTTCAATTTGTTAATATGGTTTATCACATTGATTGAATTGCGTATATTGAAGAATCCTTGCATTCCTGGGATAAACCCCACTTGATCATGGTGTATCAACCTTTTAATGTGCTGTTGGATTCTGTTTGCTAGTATTTTGTTGAGGGTTTTTGCATCTATATTCATCAGTGATACTGGTCTGTAGTTTTCTTTCTTTGTGACATCTTTGTCTGGTTTTGGTATCAGGGTGATGGTGACCTCGTAGAAGGGAGGTTTGGGAGTGTTCCTCCCTCTACTATATTTTGGAAGAGTTTGAGAAGGATAGGTATTAGCTCTTCTCTAAATGTTTGATAGAATTTGCCTGTGAAGCCATCTGGTCCTGGGCTTTTGTTTGTTGGAAGATTTTTAATCACAGTCTCACTTTCAGTGCTTGTGATTGGTCTGTTTATATTTTCTCTTTCTTCCTGGTTCAGTCTCAGAAGTTTGTGCTTTTCTAAGAATTTGTCCATTTCTTCCACGTTGTCCATTTTATTGGCATATAATTGCTTGTAGTAATCTCTCATGATCCTTTGTATTTCTGCAGTGTCAGTTGTTACTTCTCCTTTTTCATTTCTAATTCTATTGATTTCAGTCTGATCCCTTTTTTTCTTCATGAGTCTGGCTAATGCTTTATCAATTTCGTTTATCTTCTCAAAGAACCAGCTTTTAGTTTTATTGATCTTTGCTATTGTTTCCTTCATTTCTTTTTCATTTGTTTCTGATCTGATCTTTATGATTTCTTTCCTTCTGCTAACTTTGGGGTTTTTTTGTTCTTCTTTCTCTAATTGCTTTAGGTATATGGGTAGGTTGTTTATTTGAGATGTTTCTTGTTTCTTGAGGTAGGATTGTATTGCTATAAACTTCCCTCTTAGAAGGAAGCTTTTGCTGCATCCCATAGGTTTTAGGTCATCGTGTTTTGTCATTTGTTTCTAGGTATTTTTTGATTTCCTCTTTGATTTCTTCAGTGATCTCTTGGCTATTTAGTAGCATATTGTTTAGCCTCCATGTGTTTGTATTTTTTACAGATTTTTCCCTGTAATTTATATCTAGTCTCATAGCGTTGTGATCGGAAAATATACTTGATACGATTTCAATTTTCTTAAATTTACCAAGGCTTGATTTGTGACCCAAGATATGATCTATCCTGGAGAATGTTCCATGAGCACTTGAGAAGAAACTGTATTCTGTTGATTTTGGATGGAATGTCCTATAAATATCAATTAAGTCCATGTTGTTTAATGTATCATTTAAAGCTTGTGTTTCCTTATTTATTTTCATTTTGGATGATCTGTCCATTGGTGAAAGTGGGGTGTTAACTTCCCCTACTATGACTGTGTTACTGTCGATTTCCCCTTTTACGGCTGTTAGCATTTGCCTTATGTATTGAGGTGCTATTATTTTGGTGGCATAAATATTTACAATTGTTATAGCTTCTTCTTGGATTGATCCCTTGATCATTATGTAGTGTCCTTCTTTGTCTCTTGTAATAGTCTTTATTTTAAAGTCTATTTTGTCTGATATGAGAATTGCTACTCCAGCTTTCTTTTGATTTCCATTTGCATGGGATATCTTTTCCCATCCCCTCACTTTCAATCTGTACATGTCTCTAGGTCTGAAGTGAGTCGCCTGTAGACAGCATATATACAGGTCTTGTTTTTGTATCTATTCAGCCAGTCTATGTCTTTTGGTTGGAGCATTTAATCCATTTACATTTAAGGTAGTTATCGATATGTATGTTCCTATCACCATTTTCTTAATTGTTTTGGGTTTGTTATTGTAGGTCTTTTCCTTCTCTTGTGTTTCCTGCCTAGAGAAGTTCTTTCAGCATTTGTTGTAAAGCTGGTTTGGTGGTGCTGAATTCTCTTAACTTTTGCTTGTCTGTAAAGGTTTTAATTTCTCCATTGAATCTGAATGAGATCCTTGCTGGGTAGAGTAATCTTGGTTGTAGGTTTTTCCCTTTCATCACTTTAAATATGTACTGCCACTCCCTTCTGGCTTGCAGAGTTTCTGCTGAATGACCATCTGTTAACCTTATGGGGATTCTCTTGTATGTTATTTGTTGTTTTTCCCTTGCTGTTTTTAATATTTTTTCTTTGTATTTAATTTTTGATAGTTTGATTAATATGTGTCTTGGTGTGTTTTATCCTTGGATTTATGCTGTATTGGATTCTCTGTGCTTCCTGGACTTGATTAACTATTTCCTTTCCCATATTAGGAAAGTTTTCAACTATAATCTCTTCAAATATTTTCTCAGTCCTTTTCTTTATCTCTTCTTCTTCTGGGACCCCTATAATTCGAATGTTGGTGCATTTAATGTTGTCCCAGAGGTCTCTGAGACTGTCCTAAATTATTTTCATTCTTCTTCTTTATTCTGTTCTGCAGTAGTTATTTCCACTATTTTATCTTCCAAGTCACTTATCCATTCTTCTGCCTCAGTTATTCTGCTATTGATTCCTTCTAGAGAATTTTTAATTTCATTTATTGTGTTGTTCATCATTGTTTGTTTGCTCTAGTTCTTCTAGGTCCCTGTTAAAAGTTTCTTGTATTTTCTCCATTCTATTTCCAAGATTTTGGATCATCTTTACTATCATTAGTCTGAATTCTTTTTCAGGTAGACTGCCTATTTCCTCTTCATTTGTTTGGTCTGGTGGGTTTTTACCTTGCTCCTTCATCTGCTGTGTGTTTCTCTGTCTTCTCATGTTGCATAACTTACTGTGTTTGGTGTCTCCTTTTCACAGGCTGCAGGTTCGTAGTTCCCGTTGTTTTTGGTGTCTGCCCCCAGTGGGTAAGGTTGGTTCAGTGGGTTCTGTAGGCCTCCTGGTGGAGGGGACTGGTGCCTGTGTTCTGGTGGATGAGGCTGGATGTTGTCTTTCTGGTGGGCAGGACAGCGTCCGGTGGTATGTTTTGGGGTGTCTGTGACCTTATTATGATTCTAGGCAGCCTCCCTGCTAATGGGTGTGGTTGTGTTCCTGTCTTGCTAGTTGTTTGGCATAGGGTATCTAGCACTACTGCTTGCTGGTCATTGAGTGGAGCTGGTCCTTAGCGTTGAGTTGGAGATCTCTGGTAGAGCTTTCACCGTTTGAAATTACATGGAGCCAGGAGGTCTCTGGTGGACCAATGTCCTGAACTCGGCTCTCTGACCTCAGAGACACAGGCCTGACACCCGGCCGGAACACAAAGACCCTAACAGCCACAGAGGTCAGAAATAAAGGGAGAAAGAAAGAAAAGAAAAGAAAAGAAAAGAAAAGAAAAAAAAAAAAAAAAAAAAAAAAAAAAAAAAAAAAAAAAAAGGAAGAGAGAGAGAGAGGGAGGGAGGGAGGGAGGGAGGAAGGGAGGAAGGAAGGAAGGAATAAAATAAAATAAAGTTATTGAAATAAAAAGTAAAAGAAATTATTAGAAATAAAAAAATTAAAAAGTAATAAAAAAAGAAAAGGAAAGAAAGAAAGAAAGAAGAGATCAACCAAACCAAAAAACAAATCCACCAATGATAACAAGTGCTAAAAACTATACTTAAAAAAAAAAAAAAAACAGACAGACAGAACCCTAGGACAAATGGTAAAAGAAAAGCTATACAGACAAAATCACACAAAGAAGCATACACATACACACTCACAAAAAGCGAAAAAGGAAAATATATATATATATATCTATATATAAAAAAAAATAGGAGAGCAACCAAATCAATAAACAAATCTACCAATGATAATAAACTCTAATTACTAAACTAATATAAACATAAAACCAGAAACAAATTAGACGCAGAAAGCAAACCCCAAGTCTACAGTTGCTCCCAAAGTCCACCGCCTCAATTTTGGGATGATTCGTTGTCTATTCAGGTATTCCACAGATGCAGGGTACATCAGCTTGATTGCGGAGATTTAATCCACTGCTCCTGAGGCTGCTGGGAGAATTTTCCCTTTCTCTTCTTTGTTCACACATCTCCTGGGGTTCAGCTTTGGATTTGGCCCTGCCTCTGCGTGTAGGTTGCCTGAGGGCATCTGTTCCCTGCCCAGACAGGACAGGGTTAAAGTAGCAGCTGATTAGGGAGCTCTGGCTCACTCAGGCCAGGGGGAGGGAGGGGTATGGAATGCAGGGCGACCCTGCGGTGGCAGAGGCCCGCGTGACGTTGCAACAGCGTGAGGCGTGCCGTGTGTTCTCCCGGGGAAGTTGTCCCTGGATCACGGGACCCTGGCAGTGGCGGGCTGCACAGGCTCCCAGGAGGGGAGGTGTGGATAGTGACCTGTGATTGCACACAGGCTTCTTGGTGGCGGCAGCAGCAGCCTTAGCGTCTCATGCCCGTCTCTGCTGTCCGCGCTGATAGCCGCAGCTCGCGCCCGTGTCTGGAGCTCATTTAGGCGGTTCTCTGAATCCCCTCTACTCGTGCACCCCGCAACAATGGTCTCTTGCCTCTTCGGCAGCTCCAGACTTTTTCCCGGACTCCCTCTCGGCTAGCTGTGGCGCACTAACCCCCTTCAGGCTGTGTTCACGCCACCAACCCCAGTCCTCTCCCTGGGATCTGACCTCAGAAGCCTGAGCCTCAGCTCCCAGCCCACACCTGCCCTGGTGGGTGAGCAGACAAGCCTCTCGGGCTGGTGAGGGCTGGTCAGCACCGATCTTCTGTGCGGGAATCTCTCCACTTTGCCCTCTGCACCCCTGTTGCTGTGCTCTCCTCTGTGGCTCCGAAGCTTTCCCCCCACCCACCCCCCATATCCACCTGTGAAGGGGCTTGCTAGTGTGTGGAAACGTTTCCTCCTTCACAGCTTCCTCCCAGAGGTGCAGGTCCCATCCCTATTCTTTTGTCTCTGTTTTTTCTTTTTTCTTTTGCCCTACCCAGGTACGTGGGGAGTTTCTTGCCTTTGGGGAAGTCTGAGGTCTTCTGCCGGTGTTCAGTAGGTGTTCTGTAGAAGTTGTTCCACATGTAGATGCATTTCTGATGTATTTGTGGGGAGGAAGTTGATCTCCATGTCTTACTCCTCTGCCATCTTGAAGGTCTCCCCTTACTTTTTACTTTTAAAATTATGGCTACTGAAAGATTTTTAATTACCACATGGTTCACATTTGTGGATTGTACTTCTTCTATTAGACAATACTGTGTGAGGGGAACAATTAGTGGGGAGAGGGGATGAGCTAGACTTTAAAGGACTCTAATCATCCATAATTTAGGAAAAGCACCTCTGTAGGTTTAGAACTCAAGGATATGGTTTTAACCAAGATCTGCTTCTAACAAGCTATGTCACCCTGGGAAAGTGGCTTAACTATTCTGAACCTTAAACTCCTATCTGAAAACAATAAAGTTGGACAATCTCTGAGGTATTTCCTATTGCTGACATTCCATGAGAAAGACCTCTGCCCAGACTAGGTCTAGGCATTCCTTGTAATAAGAAGTGTTCCCTCCACTGATTTGCGCAAGTACCCACTCAACCAATTTCTTCATAGTTTTCTCCATTTTCAAAGCCCGTGAAAAGAATACAGTGTTCAAAGTCAGACAAAATTGAATTAGATTTGTGACCTCACATCATTAACAGCTTCACAATGATCATTGTCAGCTTCATCCCCCAAACAATATCCTACCTAGTATTTGTACATTTACATTTTGCTAGACCTTCTGATGTATTACTTCATTTAATGATCACAGACCTCTTTCAAGGTGGATGCTATTATTATCTTTACATAATTGAGGAAGTAACTAGGTTTTAAACCTGTTTGTGTAAACTTGGGTATGTCATCCTGCCTCTATAAACTGCAGCAAGATGGCATAATACTGTCAGTCACTACAGTATACCCAATCATGGTATAAACTGTAGTGAGGATTCAGTGAAATAATGAATGTGGAGTTCCATTACAGTAGCAGATTTATAATACATAGATGTGATAGAATCCTTCTCCTATTAAACTCTTTCATTATAAACCCTGCATATCCTCTAAATTCAGCTCCAGTAACACCCTTTCCACAGGGCCTTACGTTTTCCCCACAGCTGGAAGTAAGGTCAACTGCTTCTGAAGTAGCATAGCCCTATATCTGATCATTTCTTACCAAGCTCATCATTTCTAACCTTACTCGAAGTCACATTTTATCTCCTGTATTAAACTATAAAGCTCTTGAGTAGTAGCTCTATACGAGATTCACACTACATCCAGTCTAGTCTGTGGCACAGAGTAGATTATTAATACACATCAATTGAGTTAAAGCTACTATTTATTGAAAATTTACTAGTGCCAACCACCTAACAAAATTTAAGTTCCTTTTTTACATATCTAATTTATCCCTCACAACCTGAAATGTAGATATTAATGTTACCCATTTACAGATGAGGACATGGAGTCTTCAAGGAGCTGCTCAACATCATACTGGTCTTAAGCGGTGGAGCCAGGTTTTGAATTCTAACTGGCTGCCTCCAAAGCCAATGGTAATGATTTTAACCATTACAAAGAAAGGATAAATGGGCAGATGGATGGATGAATGGACGAAATGAATGGTGAATAGAAGCACAACATTATATCCTCTGACTCCAAGCTCAAGATTTCCCTTTAATCCCAGCTTTCCCTTCTGGATATTAAACCTCCTAGCTCCAACCCCATCATCCCAGCATATGACTGGGAGTTCTGCAGAGAAGGAAGAGAATCACATTTCACCATTTTAAAGATTCATAATGAGCTAAAAGGCCAAGTCAAAATCAATTTATTATTCACCAAAGTCTCATGTCCCTGCCTGTTTTGTTCTCCTGAATAAAACATACCTTTTCAAGTGTATGAGCTGCCAGCAGCAGGGAAGAGAAAAGGGAGCGAGTAATACATATTCACATAATTAGGAAAAAGAAAAAACATTCAAGCAGGTTTCCTTTTTAACGTTTATATTTATCTGATTCTCCAGCTCAGGAAAATGTTTACCTAGTGTAGAGAACATGTGTATTTTTCACCTGATAACAAGATTTTTATGATCGGGATTTTTTTTTTTTTCATTTGGAGCTGTAACCCAGAATTTAGCAGCTGCCCTACAACACCCTGAGTCCATCAATAGAAGGAACTCTCAGTTCCCTGTAATACTTGGGGTTCTTTAGCCAGAGAACAGTTAGCCCGAAGACAGAACCACTCAGCTTAGCTGCATCTCTGGCATAGGTTGAGACCATGCCTTGTAGCTTTGAAAGTGACAGTGATAGTAATTTATTACCTGCATTGATTCACAGAACGTGGCTCCTTGTAAAAACAAGCAGACATTTTTCAATTGTGCAGTGCAATGGATAAATTGTTTTGCATAGACACTCTGCTTTTAAAACGAATTGAGGTGGGCTTTGAGGATATATGCATTATGCGTGTACAAATAATACATCCTTGGGAAGAAAAGTCCCAACTGGGTTCTATTTAACTTTAAAACTGTGTTTTATTAACGCATTTTGAGGGAAGAGCTTAAATCAATGACCCTATTCCCACTAAACCCAGAGCATTCAAGCAAAACAGAATCCATGCTGCTTACTTTATTTCCCTTCCCCTCCCTGAAAGCAATGGCGTTTTATTTTCCAACAGACACCTTTTTTTTCATTCATAATGTCATGTTTTAATCCAATCAATGCACATTAGCTACAACTAATGTAAATGTCATTGCTATTCTTTCCTCAAACCATTTTTTTCTTTAAATTTGCTAAAACTCAGTATAGCACAATCTCTCCACCTCAGATTCATAAGTATTGGATAGCTTTTCTATATTTCTTTTTCCTTCTTAGTGGAGTATTATTGAACAAAGCTCTAGGACATTTTAGGGCAATGACTAAAACAAATTCTCCTTGAAGCCTAGGGAGTGTTAGGAAGGGCCAAACTTTTTCACCCAAAGCTCTGCTACTTGCCTTCAATACGGCTACTCTAGCCAAGGAGAATTGGTCCTACTTGGCCCCCACTTTCTACAACCTCTTTCTTTGTTTCTTCCACTCTGGATGCCTCTTTCCCTATGTCCAAATTCCACCTATTTAAGGGTTCTATAAAGGGCCCCTCTTTCAGGAAGACTTCCCTGATTCTACACTTATCCTGTCCCAGGCAGATGGGACTCTTTTATTCTCTAAATGCTCAAGATACATTTCCCTTGGGGATCTGAGAATAATTCACCTTAAATCCTATTGATGTATTAGTGTTATCTCCCCATGTAGATTGTAAGTTTCTAGAAGGTAGGAATCAATAAATGACATCTTTTTATCTCTCATATTAGCACAATGCCTGCACATTGTGGATGTTAATAAATGTCTAGAGAATGAAGAGAAGGAAAGAAAGAAAAAAATAGAGAGGCAGTGAGGAACAGTGGGGAAGGAAGGGAGGGAGGGAGGGAGGGAGGGGAAAAGGATGAGAGAGGGGGAGGGAGGGAAAGAGAGGACTGAAGAACGGAATGGGTAACAGAGGACACAGTGGCAAATGACCAAAAAGCTTCTGTGGTTACTGATCACATAGTACCTAGTACTGAGACATCTAAGTCAATTCTACTGTTGCAGGGGAGTAGCTAGCGCCCTAGGTGAATCTGTTTACCTCCTGGGTATTCCCAGGGCATGTTTTCTGCCCCCCGAATATGCCCAGGGCAGTAGTGCTTAAAATCCAGTGTGCAAAAAAATCACTTGGGGAGCTTAATAAAATATTAATTCTCTGCAACTGGATTCCTGACATTGCATAACTTCC
Organism: Balaenoptera musculus; assembly: GCF_009873245.2. Lineage (NCBI taxonomy): Eukaryota > Metazoa > Chordata > Mammalia > Artiodactyla > Balaenopteridae > Balaenoptera > Balaenoptera musculus. Next base: position 128,487,970 of record NC_045787.1, read on the forward strand.
AGGAGAATCTGATCTAACAGGATTGGTAAGGGCACCAGGGCCCTGCGTTTCTAACAGGATGTCAGGTGATTCTGCTGTAGGTGTTGGAGATCCTGTTTTGTGGAACACTGGCCTAGGGCTATTGTCTGGTTTTGTTCTCCTGAAGCTGCTTCCCTTTATTGGTTGTTCCTGTTCACTACTTCAGCCGGGTAATACCTTACCTACATCCATCCACAGGAGAGCCTCCAAGGGCCTAACCAAAAGTTGCCCTCCCTATCTCCTCCCACAGATAAGGTCCCCCAGCCAAACAACCGTCCTTGCCAAACGGAAGAGGCATCATTCCTGATTGTCTCTGAGTAGCAAGTTTCAGTTCCCTGCTAGCCCACAGAATTATTCAAACAAGCCAACCATATCCTCTCACAGTCATCAAGGGGCACGTCACCCTCAACACTGCAAAACCTGCCTCTCACAGTCCCTGTTTGCTCACTCTGCTCCTGTATGGCTTTGCATGGCATGCAGCAGTCTTCACCAGACTGTGAATACAAGTGACTCATCAACAGCTCTCAATCGCATGTGTCCAATGTCAGCTGGTCTGTGTTCAGTCACCCCCGCAACCCTAGGATGGGAATTCTTCTCTCACCAATAGGATAAAGAGGAGGTGAATAAAACAAGCATGATAGCTGATCTTATCATTTACAGTCTAAGGGAGATGTCTGTGTAGAGAGACATTTAAAGCCATTGGGATGAGTGGTCAGTGGAGATGTATAAAATGCTATATGAGTAGAGAGAGGGAAGCAAGAAAGTCTGGGTGGAGCGGAGCAGGACCGGAGATTTCACAGATAACATAGAATCTGGCTCAACTCAGGAGCCTCAAATGAAACCTCTCAAACAGATGATCATCATGTAGCTTCACGCTAAGATCCCCCACCCCCAGTTCTTGCCCAGGATCCCACTGGTGAGAAGGAGTCTACCAGCCCTGTATTTAAATATAATGTCCTCTGTGCTTGAGGTAGGGCTCTGTGGAACAGAAGTGCCTATGCCTGGTATTGTTCTAGTTCTGTCTTTATTTTTTTTTAAGGGTTCCTTTTAAGCTACTCTAGTTGTACACTGTGTGGTGAGTATTTCTTTGCTGTTATAGGGTAGCTGCCGACACCTGCTCTTGTTTCCTGCTTGTCCCTGCTCTACAGACTACATGTTCAGCCGCTGTCTAGAGGAGTTGATCCCCTAAACTACCCATCCAGAGCCAGAACTTTGCCAAAGTGGAAATAAGCAGTTTGCTACATCTCCTTTTTGGGAAATTTATTTACTACATTAAAAAAATAGATAACATTAAAATTACTGCATATTTCAAATAAAGACAACATTAACTACTTGAACGTGTGCTGTGCGCCAGGCACTGGTGAGGATATTACATACACTACCTTGTTTAACACTTCCACAACCCTTCAAGGGAAAAAGTGTTCCCAGTTGAGAAAACTGAGACTCACAGATGTTAGGCAACTCACACAAGGTCACTTGGCTGATATATATATATATAAATCAAGCACTTGACTTCAAGTTTAGTTATCTCTAAATTCATGCTCAGAACCTCTGTATTATTCTGATCTTGTGTTTATTGTCCCCAGTTGAAGCAATTGGGCTAAATAAGTTGACAACTTGTTATTTTAAAAGTTTAAGCCAATGCTGCATGTTGAAATCCCCATACCTTAATAGAAATAAACCAGTTCTTTAAAAATGACTGGTTAGTAACAATTACTACCACATCTTTGCTTGCATAAATGCAAGCTTCTTCTGTTTTCATTCAAGTCAAATTAAATATTCAGACACTGCTTAGGATGAGTAGCAATCATAGAAGCCTTCTAACTAGATGAAAAACAAGGGCCCACGGCTAGATTCTGTTGCTAACTATCTCTAAACATTCAAAACTAGATTTTCATCCTCTGAAGCTCTGTGGTGCAGCTCCATAAGAATTTGGATTGATATTTCTTCTGGGGGCACCACAGAGAAGAGGCAGACTAAATAATATTGTAAGAAGAAAAAGAAAATGGCTTATATGTTCTTAGCTGAGATTTTGAGTGGATTTGGTTATAACCTCTTCCAAACACCCAACTATAATAAATCCCACAACTCAGATATGTTCATTTGCAATAGCCAACAAGAAGACTATGGAAAAAGCTGCTGATTTTGGAGAAAGCTATGTGGTACATGAAATGGGGTATCTTATATGGTCTGAAACATTGTTCCCTCCTATACTCTTCTAGGTCCTGATTTAAGATCAATTTCCTTTGTGATAACAGAAAGGAGACTTCAGCCAGACTCGATCGAAGTAATACAGAGATATTTCTACTCCTGAGAAGTGGGATTGAATTTCCTGCCCTACTCGTCCTTCTGAGCAGTTTGGTCAGGTGAAGAAGTTTATTTTAGGAAATCATATGTTTTCTGGAAGTAGTTTATCAGCTTAAGAAGAACACCAGCTGTTGATATGGCTTTGGCCTGAGAGAGACTCTTTCTTGCGTCTCTCGGCACTATTTTTTCCAGAGAAGCTACAGTAACTGGGAGAACAAGTATGAATTTCTAATAGATTGGATATTGAATCTAATGTCAGGTTTAATAAAGCAGCTGGATTTTAGCTGGAAGGTTGCTTTACTGAGAAATCTTAGTCTAGAAGAAATCATTATCTCTTTAATCAATTACTCATTGAATCATAAGTGCTGGAATTTATAGAGAAGTTAAAGAGCATCTAGACCAGAAGATTATAACCTGGGATCCGTAGAGCTCTACCTAGAGGCCATGGATAGACTTCAGTGGCCTCATTAATAACCAGAAATTATGCACAGATTCATTCATGTTCACGTACCTTAGTTTTTCTCTAGGGAAACAGTATAAAACTTGTACTGGTGTTTTTAAAAGGTTCAAAATATTTAAGGACCAGTGATTTAGATCAGCATTTAATTAAATGGGAGCAAACTGATGCCCAGGGAGGTCAAGTGACTTGCAGAAGTTCACATGGCTAGAGAGAAACAGAACTGCTAGACATCGGGTCTTGTAATTTCTAATCCAGTGCCAGCATGCTGCTCTGAGCTACCAACAACGATAGGATTTCTCCTCCGGCCTACGTATGAATTGGAGCCTATAACTGGGGTGTGAGAAAACAAAAAACATAAAATATGTTGCTCAAGACTAGGAGGTTTATATAGTGAGTGTGTTTATATCAAAATAACCAGAACTATGAAATAGAATACTCAGTTGTAAGATTTGGAATAGAGGGATATCTCAGTTTAAGTTCCTCCAAAAAGAGACCTGAGAGAAGCATTTGGACATGAATAGCTTAATGTGTTGGTGATTCCAGGAAGTAGGGAGTGAGGAAGTAAGAGAGAGAAGTGATACAAGTCAGTAATCGATGTGTTAACTAGAGGGATATCACTGTGGGTCCTTGGGGACCTTATGGCTTAGAGTTATCCTATCAGAGGGGCAGGGAAGCTGGGACACTTATAACTCCTGTCCTTCATTAGATGAGGGGTTTTCTGGGACAGAAAACAACCTCAGAAAGAGAAAATACAGAAATCATACGTGGAAACTGTCTACCAGTAACCCCCGGAGTAGGCCGAGAAGATATGGGCGGGGTCTCACAGCATCTCATAAAAGGTGTTTTAGGAGTTAAATGAAGAAAGATATAGCTGTAGACTACTGTTAGATTTTTAAATGTTAGGAATAAAAGAAATCCCAGAAGTCATCTACTACTATAACCCCTTCTTTTAGAGCCCATGTAAAGTTAAGATCCTCTCTTTAATATCACTTAAAATAGTGATCTCTGCTATTCCTTTCAACGTTAGGGAACACAGTACATTCAGATGTAGTGGGTGTTTTGTTTCGTTTTGCTTCGGGGTCATCCCTATCCGGTACTGACTTCACTTGTATGGAGTCAGAATCTACTGAAATCTTCCACTGGTGGCCAGTTCCCCTTCTGAATCCATATGAAATACATTCAAGGTCTCTGCCAAGTGATGGCCTGTGGGATCCAGCCTCCAAGATGACCCCCAATGATCCCTGCCTCATAATAAATAAAGGGTATTTATGCCCTTGTGTAGTCTCCCCCCACAGTGAATAGGGCTGACTTATGTATCCAACAGAATATTACAGAAACTGCAGAATGTCACTTCCAAGACTAGGTCATAAAAGTCATTGCCATTTCCATCTTTTTCTCTTGGATTAATCAATCTGGGGAAAACCAGCTGCCATGTCGTGAGGACACTCAAGAAGCCCTATGGAGAGGCCACCATGGCAAAGAACTGAATCCTCCGGCCAAAAGCCTTGTGGGTGAGCTGTTTTGGAAGTGGATCTTCCATTGTCAGCCAAGTCTTCAGATGACTGCAGTCACAGCCAACATTCTACTGCAACTTCATAAGAGACTTTGAGGAATCCGCTCCCAGATTCCTGACCCTCAGAAACTGTATGAGATAACACACAGTGATTGTTTCACGTCCCCAAGTTTGGGGATAATTTGTTACACAGTACAGATATCTAGTACTTAGCTACTCCAAATCTTCTGTTCTGATTAAACATCTTGCAATCTTCCTTTGTGTGGCCGAGTTTTCTGCTTTTTTGTTCCATTATGGCACTCTTCCTATATGTCAATATCCTTTTCAGTGTCAGTCTGTATGAGTTAAATCCCTTTGTTGAACGTGACAGAAGCCCAAATTCAACCAGTTTATGCATAAAGTGAGGGATATGTTGTCTCATATAATCAAATCTCAAGAAGGGAAAAGGAAGAGACAGCTGGAACCAGGCTCTTAAATGACACATGAGCTCTTTCTCTTTTCTCCTTTTTATCCTAGGTTTTGGCTTCCTTCTCAAATCTGACGTCCCCAGAAATTTATAATCATTTATATGTAGCTTTTATACTCAGAGTTATGTAGCAAGAGACCAAAGAAAGTTCTTCCCTGTCAGACAATTTCAGTTAAAAAAAATCTCAGGGGAGAATTGCAGTGGGTCTTACTTAGATCGTGTTCCTATCCCTAGAACACTGTGACTGAGAACACTTTGTTATGCCCAGGTGAGTCCTGTGTGCACCCCTGTGGCTGGGAGCACCTTGGGAGTAGGCTTATTAGAGGAAGGGATAAGCAGGTACCTCTAAAGTGAAGGTGACTTATGGGCAGAGGGAAGAATAAATAACATCAGCTTCGTAGCTGGATCTGATGTCACCGTTGTGTTTAGACTAGTACAGAATGAACAGAGATTATTTTCTGGTAGTGGGATAAGTACATCTTATGTATAAATATAATAAGTTGATCAGGGATAAGATCTCTGGAACAAAAGGGAATAGTCAACAGCACAGTGGGTGACAGTAAGAAAATCCATCTTTATTTAGATTAGAGGGCTCACTGATACAAGAGATGGTAACGGGTGGAGAACACCATACGAAAGAAGAGATTTGGTTAGACAGACGAGTACTGGACTTCCAGGTCAGGGATGTGGGAGTGGATACTCAAGGTCATGGCTTCTGAACCACAATATTGTGACACATCGGGGTCACAGTCCTCTGTAAGGTAGTTTCCAAGACCTATCTATAATAATTCATTGCTGTCAGTAGATAAACTACCAGAGTTTATAAATCACTTCCCTTTTTATTCACCAACCTGGATTTACAGTCATCCTTATGCTAAGAGCTCTCATTAGCACATATCTAAGAGGCAGTATGCCTATTGATTAGAAAGATGGTCACTGGAGCAGACAGCCTGCTTTTGAATCTTAGATCTTCTACTTATTAGATGTAAATCTTGGGCAAGGTCCTTAACCTCTCTGTGCCTCAGTTGTGCCTCATCGTAGAATTTGGAGTAATAATAATACTATCTCATAGGGTTGTTGTGAATTAAATGCATTAATATATACAAAGTTCTTAACAACAGCATCTGACACATAGTGTGTGCTACACAGATATTAGTAATTTCTGTTACTATTATCATCATTATTCTTGCATTAGGGGCAGAGGAAATTTCTATCCCCGTGGAAATTTGTGCATACCCAGATGGAAGTCTATCACACATTTGAGTATCATATGCTCCATATATTGAGGGAGAAGAAAGCTTGAAAGTTGCTACTCTAAGGAATCAGCAGGCTAGGGTATAGTCTTTGGTAAGACAGTGGCAAGGCAAGTGAGTTGAAACAATTTCTGGGACATTTTGTCTGGAAATAGAGACCCCTTACAAGATTGCAGCATCCGTCTTGTCGTGTGTTAAAGTTTGTACTGATTGCGTGTGGATCTGTCTTCAAATAATACAAGAGCAAATATATCCCAATGCACTTCCATAAGAAATGAGCATTCATCTGTGGGTTGTTAGTTTCCCAATTGCAGTAGCAAAGATTTAAGCCATATTTAGGACCCATCATAAAAGCTAATCTTTCCTAATGCCCATTTTTATCCAAGTACAGTGCATAATTAAATGCTAGCACTGAGAAGCACTGTATTTAGAAAAGAACAAGGCAAGATCATCGACCACAGCTATTTATATACTCTTCCAGTTCAAATATTTCAGACTGTGCATGCTTGCTACTGACATTGCTTATTTTTAAAATCCTTTTTTAAATTGTATATATCATATTATTGAAAGATGTAGAATTGAATCATTACTTCATATAACCACAAAGCTTTAAAAACTAAGTGATGTTTAAGGATCACTCAACACAGCTATCCGAAAATCTGTCTATTATATGTTTTGAAGACATCTGTCCCAAGTCACAGAATGACTTACAGAAGCAGTAATACTATGACATGTGAGCCAACACTACCCCACGGCAATTATTACCAATTTCCTATAAAGCCTGAACTGAGCCTCAGAATCCTTTTCAACACAACAATCTAGGCAGCCACTTCCAATTAGAATTAGCATGAAATGTTAAATCTGTTTACCATGCCCTAATGACGGCTGAGCTACAGAGAATTTAGGATAACCAATTTCCATATTGATCTGATTATACCAAATTCTTCAGTTATAAACTAAATGAAACAGATTTATCCATATCCACACTATTTTGTTGACTGTTTCATGAAGAATCAGTCCATCTCAGTGAATATATTAGTAAAAACCCTTTCTTGGACCTGGTCAGTGATAGGCTCCCATAGTGCAAATTGCATTTTCTTAATGAGGCATAATTCACATACCATGCAATTCACCCTTTTAAAGTGCACAATCTAGTGTGTTTTGGTATATTCACAAAGTTGTACAACATCATCACTATCTAATTCCAGAATTTTGCATCACTCCAAAAGAAACCCTATACTCATTAGCAGTCACTCTCCATTCCTCCTTCCCCTCTCACCACTCCAGCCCCTGGGAACCACTAACTTATTTTCTGTCTCTCCAGAAATTTCATACAAATGGAATCATACAATAAGTGGCATTTGCATCTAGTTTCCTTCACTTAGCATAATATTTTCAAAGTTCATCCATATTGTTGTATGTATCAGTACTTCATTCCTTGTTTATAGATAAAAATATTCCATTGTATCATATGCCACATTTTGTTTATCCATTCAACAGCTGATGGACATTCGAGTTGTTTCCATTTTTGGCTATCATGAATAATGTTCCTATAAATATTCAAGTACAAAATGTTACATGGCATATGTTTTCAATGCTCTTGGTTATATACCTAGAAATGCAATTACTGGGTCATATGGTAACTCTGTGTTTAACATTTGAGGAACTGCCAAACTATTTTCCAAAGTAGCTGAACAATTTTACATTCACCCCAGTAACGTTCAAGGGTTCCAATTTTTCCATCTCCTCATTAACACTTCCTACTCTGTCTTTTTGGTTATATCCATCCTACTGGGGATGAATGGTATCTCATTGGAGTTTTGATCTGCATTTCCCTACTAATTAATGATATTTAGCATCTTTTCACATGCTTATTGGCCATTTGTATATCTTATTTGGAGAACTATCTATTCAAATCCTTTATCCATTTTAAAAATTGGGTTATTTGTCTTTTTATTGATGATTTGTAAGAGTTCCTATATTTGTGGTAACTCAACCCCTATCAGATATATGATTTACAAATATTTTCTCCTACTTAGTGGGTTGCTTTTGCACTTTCTTAATAGTGTCCTTGATGCAAAAATGTTTTAATTTTGATGATGTCTAATACACCTATTTTTCTCTTTGGTTGCTTCTAATATTGTTTTTATATCTAAGAATTTTATAATTTTAATTCTTACATGTGTATCTTTGATATATTAATATCAACTGAATTTCAATAGTTTACAAACACACTGTTCCTATATAGCTCTATTCCCTTTCCCATCTTTTGTGCTGTAATTGTCATACAAATTACATCTTTCTACATTGGGTGCCCATCAACACAGATTCATAGCTTTTGCCTTATGCAACTGTCTTTTTATTTTAAATTATATAGGAAAAAGAGTTACAAATAATGCATTTATGTTGCCTTATATTTACCTATGTAGTTACATATGGATCCAAGTTACTTACTGTCTAGTGTCCTTTCATTTCAGTCTGAAGGACTTATTTTAGTATTTCTTGCAGGCCAGGTTTATTGCTAATGAATTCTCTGTTTTTATTTATCTGCAAATATCTTGATTTCTCCTTCATTTCTGAAGGGCAGTTTTGTTGGATATGAGAATTCTTGGTTGACAGATTTTTCTTTCAGTACTCTGAATATGTTATCTCACTGCCTTCTGGCCTCCATGGTTTCTCATGAGAAATCAGCTATCAATTTTATTGAGAATTCCTTGTATGTGAGGAGTCACTTCTCTCTTGCTGCTTTCAAGACTCTATGTCTTTGTCTTTTGCGAGTTTGATTATGATGTGTCTAGGTATAGATCTCTTATATTTTATCCTATGTAGAGTTTATTGAGTTTCTTGGATGTGTAGATTAGTATTTTTCATCAAATTTGGGGAATTTTGGCCATTATTTCTTCAAATATTCTTTCTGACCCCTTTCTGTCTCCTCTCTTTCTTGGACCCCCATTATGCATATGTTGGTATATGTGACAGTTTTCCACAGGTCTCTGAGCTCTGGTTATTTTTCTTCATTCTTTTTTCTTTTTGTTCTAAAGATTGCAGAACCTCAATTGACCCATCTTCAAGTTTTCTGACTTTCTTCTGCTTGTCCAAATCTGTTGTTGAGCCCCTCTGGTTAAATTTTCTTTTCCGCCATTACACTTTACAGAATTTCTATTGGTTCTTTTTTAAATTTTTATCACTTTATAGGTAGTTCCCATTTCCTAAAACATTGTTCTTATATATTTTTTAATTGTTTAGACATGGTTTCCCTTAGCTCATTGAACATAATTAAAATAGCTGACATTAAGTCCTATCTAGCAAGTCCAATGTCTGGGCTCCCTCAGAGACAGTTGTTTTGTTTTGTTTTGTGTTTTCCCTATGTGTGTGCCATACTTTCTTGTTTTTAGGTATATCTTGTAATTTACTTTTGAAAACCAAACATTTTAAACACTATAAGGTGGCACATATGGAAATAAATTCTTTCCCATTTTTAAGGGATTTTTGTTGTTGTTGTTTTGTTGTTATTTGGTTGTATGGTTGGTAACTTTTCTGATCTAATTCTCTAGAACCTATATTCTTTGTGTGGCCAGTGAAATCTCTGTTCGGTTATATTAGTGGTAAGCTGATGAAAGGGCAGAGATTTCCTTAAATGCATCAAACCAACAAACCTCCCAACCTTGCTGAGGAACTGCGTGTGCGTATGCTGGGGCATGCCTTCAACTCAGCCTGAAAATTTACAACTCTGCCTTAGCCTTCAGTTCCTGCTTACACACAGCCTCATGGTCAGCCAGAGATGGAGCTTAGGTTCTTCTCAGATCTTTTCTGAACATGTACATAGACACAGGCATGTGCACAGCTTCATATATATGTGTGGTCTTCTAGGTTCCCAGTAATATGTCAGAGACTTTCAAAGTCCTCTATAAACTTCTCATTCCTCAGCTTTTCTCTCTTTAAGATTTTTGGTTAGCTTATTGTTTGCCCCAATTGCTATTTACCAGGTAAGGCTGCTGCAATGATGATGATGATGATGATGATAATAAAAGCCTCCATCGGCTTTCAACAAATACTCTCAGGGTAAAGGCTGTCCACACTGGGTGAGCTCCAAGTCAGATCTAATAAAGTCAGTCTTATGAGTCAGTTCTTCCAATAAACCACCAGAGAGGCAAAATTATCATAATTCTCTTAGAGTGGGGCTCTGAAAGAGCTCAACTCTGTTCTGTCCCCTCTAGAGGCTGCCAGCTTGCAGATTTTAATTGCCATTGTAATCTGCTCATTTTCAAAGCTAATGGAGAGCTGAGCGTGGGGTGGGAATAGGGCAAATTAAAAGGTCACAAAGCTTACTATTCTTACCAATGTTCAGCCATTTTTCTTGAATAAATGCTTCTCAGATTTCTATAGATCGTTTGTTAATTTCTAGACTTCTGAAAAAGTTGCTAATGGCAATGTTTTCCATATTCTTGTTGTTTTTATTGACAAGTGTATTTTTAGAAGACTTTGCTCCACTATTTTATCTGATGTCACAGATTACTATTTTTTTAATTTTTTTTTTATTTTTTGGCCACCCCATGTGGTATGCAGGATCTTAGTTTTGTGGATTGAACCCATGCCCCCTGCAGTGGAGGCACAGAGTCTTAACTGCTGGACCGCCATGGAAGTCCCTGATATCACAAATTACTTTTATGTTTGTTCTATACACATTATAATTTGTATAGACCATACAGATTTATAAAATCAGAAGTACTAGTCATAGCTTATGAGGCATTACATGATCTGATCCCCTGATTTTCTCTTAAAAGTTATCTCTTATCCAGCTTTCCCTCACTCGCTATGAACTGAATGGTTCACATGGCTCTCTTTCTGTTCCTCAAACACACTAAGCCATTACCTCATTACTGCCTTTGCATTTGGTATTCTCTCTGCCTGATGTTTTCCTTTCCTGGAAGAAACTTCCCATCCTTCTAGTCTCACCTCAGATATTACCTCTCAAGAAAGGCCATCCTGGACCACCTTTTCTGAAAAAGCTCTGCCTCCCCTTATCCTTGCAGCCCACTCATCCCCAGATAATCTCTGTCTTATCACAATCTATTGATTTCATAGCCTTTATTAAGCTCCACAAATATTATGTTTATTATCTTATTTTATTTGCCTCTTCCAATACAATGTAAGCTTCATGAGGATAGGGACTTGTTGGTTCTATGCATTCATATATCCCTTTGCCCTGCACAATTATTAGCACATAGTTGTAGACAGTTGAATGAATAATAGATAGCTGGAGAGTGAGGTACTCAGAATTCTACTTATCATCAATAACATCCCTGGGTTTAGGAGTCTACAATTATATTCTATCTTTCATTTAAATTCCAAGAACGAATCAACCAAAATGTGATGAGGAGTCAATTACATTAAGGTGACAAGAAGCACCTTGGATTTCTTCTACTGGAGAATGCTTGATAGGAAAGGAGATTTTCTTGCCTAAGGTTTGGGATACAATCCTCATTTTTTACTGTGACAAAACCCTATTTTTATCTCAGTCTCCATTTTCTTCAACTGTAAAACCATAAGGTTGAATCAGGTGATCTCATAGTTATCTCCCAACCTCCACCCTCCTGCTCTTGGAGTCTCACAATGTATACCCTATTACCAATTAGAGAGAAAACTGCTTAAACCTCACAAAGTAACATTGATTTCAAATGCTATCAATGAAAGAATAAATTTGAAACACCAGGATACCACTTTAACAGAATCTTTTTATGTCCATAATGATACTTTAATGTTTTTTACTAGGGAATTTTGAGGTTTATAGCACTAGGATAAAACATACAATCTTTCATCTGGTTAACCAATTTATGGCTATTATATTCTAAAGTACTCTAAGATGCTACTGGGATTAAATTTGCTAAGGGTTTTTTGGGGGGTTTTCTATTCTAAATGAAATAAGTTGTGAATCGAATCCACCAAGTGATAAAAAGAGATTTGAGGTTGGACTTCATATGGGTCGCACAGTAAACTGGAATATTTCTCTGGCTTTCAGCAGCTTTGGCTCTTATCTCAAAAGACCACTTTGGAGTTATGAACTTTACAGGGCTCTTAAATGAGAAGTATACAGTAAAGGGGGAAAACCAACAAATAGCAAGGAAATTTCCATCTCTGAAGTTGAAGAAAGAGTACTTAGAAAATGCTGTTTATTATCTAGATCTGTATAACGAAATTTGGGTACTTAAGATAGAGGCCAGTTGGATAAATCAAGTGAATAATATACGCATATTTTTGGAAGTTATCATTTCTCAGTCATCTCTCTCACGGATTGAAATCTCCCTGTGTGCACAGCACATTGCTTTTTATAAAATAGGCAACATGGATATAAGTTAAGTGGGGATTTGGTCATTATCTAGCCCACCTTCTTTGGATTTCTTCCTGGGAACTGCAGAGAGCCGCTCCACGCAGGGTTGCTTCCTTCCTTCTAGAGCACTTGGAATGTGCCACATGGTTGGTATACTTCTCTGCATTGGAAGTAGCAAACTCTGGGCCTCAGCCAGGTTCAGGTTGAGGGGAGCAAGGAGAACATAGCAACACTGTGCACAGGATGGCTCTTTGTTGTTGTTGTTGTTGTTAACATCTGGTCTATCCAACTAGATTAGAGACTCTTTAGAGGATTTTTGCTCTAGTCTAGATCAAGGTTTCTCAACCTTAGTGCTACTGACATTTGGAACCAGATAATTCTTTGTTTTGGGGGGGCTACCTTGTGCAGTAAAGGATGTTTAGCAGCATCCCTTGCTTCTATCTACTGGTTTCTAATGTCAACTCCACCCCCCCACACACACGTTCTGACAACCAAAGATGTCTCTAGATATTGCCAAATATCTTGTCAGGGGCAAAGTCACCCCTGGTTAGGAACTACTGGTCTAGGACCATGTTCCTTTAAAATGAGAAAAACTGAACAAAGAACAGCACTACAGAATATGCCAATAACCAGCTTATAAAGAAAACATCAGCTTTGTGACATTCTTTTTGGACCAGTAATATGATATTTTATCCATTCAACAATTATTCTATGTCTACATTACAGGCACATTTCTAGCATAATAACGGCTACTTTTTGAGCAAGTTCTCTGTGTTGAGTGTTTTACATACTTTGACTCATTTAACATTCACAAGAATCCTACAAATATGGAGGTAAGTAGTGGTGGAGTCTGGATTTGGATTCAGATTTTTTTTTTTTTAATTCTCCAAGCTCTTTAATCCTTCACTCACTGCTGGCAGATCACATGACTTTAGAAATATTTTAGACAACAGAACACAGTGGTTAAGAGTACAGGTTCTGGGAACAAACTGCCTAGATCTGAATCTTGCCTCAACTAATTCCTAGCTGCTTAAGTTTGAACAAGTTACTTCAACTCTCTGAGCTCAGTTTTTTAAACAGTAAAATGTAGGCCTCTAAGAGGACAGCTGTGAAAATTAAATGAGATAATATATACAAATGCCTGTAAATGCCTGGCACATGGAAAGCACTCAACTACTATGAGTTTAAGTTTCAAACTTATATGCCTAGCAAAACTAGAAGAGAATGTGCAGGAGTAAAATCGGCCTGCACATGGCATTAGGAAGTGGTGGGGACTGTGGAGTACTCCATAGGTCACACCCTGTCTATAGATTTTCCAGCCAATTTTCAGAGAAATAGGTGTAAGCTAAATAACTGATACCGGCAGAATGGATTGGGATCATGAACCCTCAGTTTACTGGTGAGGTCACTGAAGCCCAGAGAAGCAGAGGGGCCTGCCAGGATTGTATTGTTTCTCAGTGGTAGGGTTTGATATGGAACCTATGCCCCATTTTATCCTTGGCCAGATCTCATTCTACTGCTCTGTATTTATTTCCTTCTGCTCTCTGAAAAACATCTCTTGCTTTTATTTCTGTAAATGAGCTCTGATTTCCTCATAAGCTGAAAACATTTATTCATATAGAAACTCTGAGCAGTGCTTGTGGGCATGGGATTCTCCTACCCAAGCATTTAAATTGCTCCCTGCTGGGCATCAGAACCCCCCAGTGACAGATTGCTGAGTGCTCCAGTGTAGGGATTATAGTTTTCTGAAGGGATGAAAAGGGCCAAGACTTGTGAATAAATGCAACCACCAATTAGACTCCCTCGACACTATATTTAATTTAGAGTCTTTAAAACAAACAAGGATTGTTGTATTTTAAATACATGATTTGATTTTTTTATGGCTATCATCTTTTAAACTATTTCTTGCTTTTGATCCTTAGGCAACTGGTTGGTAGGAATTGAGAATGAAAAACTTTATATATGAGAGAATCATACCTTTCTGAAATACAAAACACATCTTAAGAGTACAGCAAAGTCCCCATACTATCCCTAAATCTCCAAATATTTCTAACACTTTACTGCATAATCATTTATCCCATCGTATACACACACACACACACACACACACACACATCTACTCATTGCTTATTATAATCTGGTAGGTCACAGGTCTTAACTGTTTTATTCAACTTTATCTCTTTAGCACAAACAGTGTCTGGTATCAAGTAGGTATTCAATAAATATATATATTTTTTAATTTACAGAATAGTGTTTGAAAGCTTGAATGATGAGAAGTAGGCTTTCTTTTACAAACAGGCAGTTCTACTTTGACCTCATAAAGATAACTTCTCTTAACATTTTCTTAAATTTCTCCTTGTAACTTCTAGCCATTGATCCTAGGACTAACCTCACAGGTTAAGTAAAGAGCTTGCATCTCTTTTCCAAGCACTTGAAGGCTGGTTTCATGATTCCCCAACTTCTTTTATTTATAAGACAAATATCCTTTTCTTCCTCCTATGACATGACTTCAAGTCCCTATAACATACTGATTTTGCTCCTTGACTAGTTAAAAAACTTGTTTACTTTGGTTTAAATTCTGTGGCCGTGACTTCTGGTTGGCCTTCAATGTCCATAAACCATTTCTGATATAACGTGTGTATATGACCTCCAGCTACAGACTATGTTTCCCAGCCTCTTTTGTATCAGACATAACTATGCATTTATTGTGGTCAATGGAATGTGAATGAAAGAGATATGTACTATTTCTGAGCCATGATCTTAATGGAAGCTCTTCTCCTTCCCTCTTCACACCCTGCTGCCTCGAGATAAGCCATCCTGAATTGCACAGAAGAGGGGCCACATCATCAGGATGGCAGGACAACAAATTAAGAACATGAACAGTTGATAGATAGATACATAGATAGATAGATAGATGATAGAGTGAGTATAATGATGGTATAAAAATTTCACAAATAATGTGAAATAAGGCTCATGGATAAGAAACTGGGGTTCCTGGATGATCTTAAAGAGCCAAGACGGTCTGCCATACACTTGACTGCCCGCCTTTAGACAATAACATGATAGAGAAATACACTACTACCTTATTTAAGCTATGTCGAGTTGACACTACTACATGCATCTAGACCTACAGTCTAATAATAGGTCTACAGTCTAAAGTCTTTACCTCTGGTACCCTGTATTCTGGTACCAGATGTAAAGTTCAGCAAATAAAATATACCATAGTATATATAATATTGATTTACCATTTGGGGAGTAGATGGAGAAGATGTAAATACTATAAGCTAAAGCTGATGGCTCCTATTATACCATGTGATACCTCAGAAAGCAGACCAAGTGTTCTGCAGTTTGATACAGAAACCCCATTATATTTCTCTAAATCACTTCCCCATTCCTCTCTGTTGTGGTCCCTAATCTGACATTTAATGCATTTTCTCTCCCTCCTTACATCCAGTCTTTTACTATGTGATACACATGCCTCATGGATTTGTTTTGTTTTATATTTTTAACTGTTTTTAACTGAAAGGCCAGCCATACCTTTTGCCATATCATCAGGGATTTCCTTCAAGTTTGATATCCATCCATTCATCAAATTTTGGAGGATTTAATTGTATATAATGGGAAAACCCCTTAATCGCTCATTCATATAACTGAATCTTCTTTAATGTTCACACATATGCACATTGATAATTATCATTAATGCATCTGCACATTAATAAGGCATGTATCTTCATATTTCTATTGTTTTTTACTGATGCTCTAAACCAGGATTCAGCAAACTATGGACCATGAGCCAAATGTAACCCATTTCTTGTTTTTTTAAATAAAGTTTATTAGAACATAGCCATCCCCCTGTTTCTGTATTGTCTATGTATGGATGCTTTTGGGCTGCAATGACAGAGCTGAGTAGTTGCCACAAAAGCTGTATGGCCACAAATACAAAACTACTTACTCACTAGACCTATGCAGAAAAAAGTGTGGTGATCCCTGCCTAAACCAGTGTTTCCCAACCTTTTTTTCCATTATCATTCCCCCAAGGAACTTTTTGAGACTTTTTCCCCTTAGTCATTCAGCCCCATGAAATTTTAATACCATGGATGTACTGTATATCTGTTCTTGTATTGTATGTGTATCTATGCTTTATACATACAAATAGTAAGGTTTTTTTCACTTCCTAAAAACCAAATTTGTCCCCCCTTCAGGGCAATACTGTCCCTGTTGAGAATGTAGGATCTAGACAAGAGTTTCTCAATCTCAGCACTAATTGATATTTTGGGCCAAAAAATTCTTATTGTGGCAAGCTGTCCTGTGTTCTACAGAATGTTCAGCAGCACCCCTGGCTTCTAGACGCAAGTAGCTCCTCTACACATCTCTGGCAACCAAAAATATCTCCAGACATTGCCAAATGTCCCATGGAAGGAGAGGGAAGTCAAAGTGCCCCCAATTGAGAACCACTTGCTTTAGACTAATAATTTCATCAAATAAATAAATAAAGAGGGTAAGTTTATATTACTATGTCCTAAGCATGATATATTTTCCTGGCAATAATTACCATTAACAGAAATTATCTTATCTCTTTACTTCTTTGTGTATCTCACCCCACTAGACACAGGCACTATGAGAGCAGAAACTTGAGTTATTCAGCAATGGATCCAAATGAACATTTAGAAAAAGTTATGGCTCTCCATTTATGTTTTAAAGATAAATCAATAAATCTAACTAAAACCATGATGGCCCTCACTAATTACAGCTTCTTCTTAAAAGGGGTTACAAAACACATCTGCAAATACTTTATTGTAAATTTTCCTCCAAAACTGGCATTATACTCATTGGTCAGGAGTTGCTTAGATCCCCTTGCCTATCTTTAATTATCTATAACAGTTTCTACTTTAACGGGGCTCCTCAAAAACTAGTCAGTAATCTTATTTAACAATTCTCTCAGTGTGTTTTCTTCAAAGCCAGGAAAACTGAACTTTTTGAGAGTAAGTCTTACCATTCCTTCTCATGTATTGAGTTTCTATTCTCCGCTAACAATGGCCATTCTCTCATTTGATTTGTAAGGATTATTCTCATTGTCAGGACACCAGAGAAAAAATAAGGAAGGAAATGGGCTTCCTCTGTCATCCAACACGTGCAATCATTTCTTAGATTTTCTTCCTCAGAAGAAAAGCATAAAAGTTTTGTTGCCACTCAACCTTAGGGTAATACCGTACAAGACTGTCTTGGAAACAAAAAGGCAGGCAAGACACAGATGTGTTCCTAAGAGTGAAAAGGACATAATCAAGGCATTGTAGTCTGTTCCTTCTGGGTTTCTGGAGGAAAGACTGAGGACAGGCAAGTCATAAAAGGAAAGATGTGCTTCACTTTGGCCTTCTCTGAAAAATCATGTTTATACCAAGGAACCATTTTTAGAACATCCCTAATTCTATCACATTTCTGTGTAATTTGCTGGAACTTGGCTTTTACAAGGTAATGATCCAAAGGAAAAATAAAATGACCTTTTAGAATTTATCGAGGGCTTGAGAACAAGGAAAAACACAAATGATTTGGGCACCATTAGAAAGTCATTACAAAATCCAACAGGTGGTGCTATGGGCAATTTGAATTAGAGTCTTGGTCCTTCCAGTACATCAGGAAAAGCCTATGTTTAACATCAAGACATTGGTATATACTGAAAATTCAGTGAATTAGGATTTTTCTCTTATGTTACAATCAGTGTTAAATGATGGAGAAATCTAAATGCCTACATTTAAAATTTGTCATTACCTCACTTTGTGATTTTTGAATAAATCATAAAACCATTGCACTAGGCTCCTGAAGCCAGAAATATGTGCTTCACCAATCACATTATTTGGTTACATTTGAACAGTTAAAATTACAGTGTGAGATGCCTTTTGCTATGGTAGTATGGTTATATGGTTTGAGCTACTAGTCTCTTTGTGTTCCTGTTACTTCATTTATCTCCTACAATGAATTATGACTCTGCTAACATTATCTCTCACATTTTTTCTTTGTTTCCCTCACACCTATAAGAGTAAAATGAGTCTGAGCTTGGAGTCCAAAGATATGTGTTGTTATTCCAATTCTGTGGCTCACCAGCTATGTGACTGAGTAAGACACTTCCCTTTGCTATATTTAAATCTCTTCCCCCTCACCTCACACTAGGACTATTATTGGGATCATATAATTGCTAAGTTCAGGTAATGGTATGAGGTATGGCTGGATCCAGAGGCTCTAACAATATTGTCAGAACCCTGCCATTCTCCAACACTTGGCTCTGCTTTTCATCCCTTGGCTCTAGCTTTCCTCTGGTAACCTCTCTTTGCATGATGGAGCACAGAAGCTAAAGGCTTACATCTTCCCAGGTCCATTCCTGGTAGAGAAAGAAAATATCCCATTCACCTTTTCCAGATAGGTCATGCCCCTGTCCCTGAAAAGTCACTGTGGCCAGGAAGATGGGCTGATTTATCTATGGCTGTATGATTGCCACCCTTGTGTCCTCAGAGGTCATTAAGACTATATGAACTGAGAGTGAGAGGTGGGAAGATTCTCCAAAAGGGAGATTAAGATGCTATTATAAAAGAAGGGGGAATGTACACATGATGGACATAGGAGAGGGGTCTCCTTCAGATAGAAAGGCAGATCTCCCTTTGGTATAAATGTCCCGTTACTAAACCAATATTTTAATCTTATCACCACCTCTGCAGGAGTCACCTAGGGCACCAGCCTCTCCTACTAGTGCCTACTTTTGATCCTGGTACTTTTGAGCAGATACTTCAACTTCAGAACTTTGAGACCTATTACTACAGGCTTTTCCCAGAGTTGTGTCTGCTCTTAGAAACTGGTCAAGGGAGGGAATCATTTGTGCATGATAATTCATCCATGAGTAAGTAAATGATTCATCCTCTATGGTGGGGACTTACAGCCTTGTCATCCTACAGCCTCATTTTTATCTATCGTTACGACAAATTACCATATGGTGGAAATTACTGGAGTCAACAAAACTCTCATCCCTGGAATCTGGGGACCAGAGGAGTCTTCTTTGGGGACTAAGTACTGTTTCATACCAAGTTTCCCCTTCTCTCGGGTAGCTCCCACATAACCATGTAGTTCCATCACTAAATGTTTTCCTTACGTCTATGGGATGCCATCTCTACCTTTTAGCTTATTTCTATTCCAGCTAAAAACTAGTTAAAGTAGTCTCCATTGTGTTATGATCTGTTTAACTCACTCTGACTTGTTTTTCTTTCTTCTTGCTTAGCCATATCACTCCAGCTGGTATTTTCTCTCCCTCGAGCACTCCCCTCTACCCCCCTCTTCTTGCAAGCATTCTTCATTCCAGAGAGAAGGTCACAATCCAATAACCTTGAAAACCATAGAAACCGTCATGAGACTGCCTGATGCCAAACTTGACGGTCTTGAGATGATCCATGGATGGGAAGAATGCAGGCCCTGCATGTACTTGGACCCTTATCAGCAACCCTGTTTCTTGAACCATTACCATAAAGCTCCTCATTACCCCCTCTAAGATGGGACACACAGTTTCAAGTCCCCACCATGTCCCAGCATGGGTACCACCTCACCCTTCTGCACCACATAATCAGACACCTCACCAAGGGGTATGTGCCAAGGAGGGAGGTGAAGGCAGGTTCCCTGTGTTCTGAATCCCCAGAAGGTGGGACAGGGCCATCTGCTCATGCACAAGGACAGCTGTGTTCCCCATTGTGAAACATAGGATGAATCACTGTCCAAAAAGCAAATTTTATTGGACTGGATGAAAAATGCAGAGAAATTTCATGGTACCATGAAGTTGTCTGGGGCATAACTATTGAAAAGTAATGAAGTTTAAAAAACTTCTGCGTGGATAATACATTTATGTGGTTGAAGAAATAATTTTATATTATTTATAGGCAGTCCTCACTTTGCACAGTTCCAGCATGCACAAATTTCAGTTCCCATGGTTTAGTTAGATAATACCAGTCCCCCAACATTATGGTTCATAGTTCAGTTACCATAGGATATGAACTGTGAACAACTGAATAGAGTGCAAACTGTGTTGCCAGCTCTTCAGTCCACAAATCACTATGTAAATAACAGGTGTGCATCATGATCAGTGAGCACGCACATCACTTCTTTCAAAGTCTGTCAGTAGGTAGTCACTGTGTATCTGGTATACTGTTCATACACAGACAGCAAAGCATATAGCTGTGTTCTTCTTGTCTTCCAGTGATAAGCCCATGTGACATTTTATAGAAATGGAATTCTATTTTTTAAAAAGGGGATTGGCCCACAAATATGAAAGTGCAGCAAAGGAAAAAAATGATGATCCTGGAAGTGAATTGTGAATCGGATGTAATGGAGTTAACAGAAAAAAACAGCTGACCTGACCATGGGCATGTCGACATTGCCGCCATTCAAAGAGATTCTAAATATGCAGCTGAAGGAACTTAGTGAAGACCAATTTACTGACATTAATGAGGAAAGTGTTTGTGACAAAAAAGATGGCAATATCCTAAAGCAAGTGATGTCAGCAAAATGTTTCATGTTAAAGGAACTCTTGGAGCTATTTCATGACATTGAAAGAGAAAAGGATAAAATGTTAAAAGCTAATCCAAATTTAGAAAAAAGGATGACACTTCTCCAAGGCATAGAAAACACGTTTGCTCTGTGTGGTAAATTACACAAGAAGAAGACCAGCACTGTTCGAATTACTCTTGATAAGTGTTATCAATAAGAGCAACAACCAAACAACACTTTAATACTCACTGTTTCTAATAGCTTAATTATAGTTTACAAATATTAGCTTTACTATTTTTCATTTCCATATATATGTATGTATATATATTATACATACATATATATGACCAACATTAAGAGTTTTAATGTTTTGACAAAAAAGAAATTTAAGGTCATAAAACAATCATAATTATTGCAATGATAATTAAGATTGCTTTGTATGTTTACAGTGCACACAGCCATTTTTATGGTCCCGTACTATCATCTAAAGTGAAGACTGCAGAGACTTTTTTTTTTTTAAAGGGAGAAATTAGGTGACAACAGTCACAAAGGAAGTACATATTCATTTAATGTCTACTGGCTATAAAATTGATTCTGGAAGCTGTGGGAAAGACAAATGAATTGGATGTGGCTGTGACCCTCAAGGACTTCAAGGTCTCCTTTAAGAAGATGAGCATTTCACATAAAGGAAGTATGTATAATGTAAGGATAATTCACAATTAAAATGTCACTTTAAAGTAAACACTTTTAAAATAGGGACCAAATTTTTATATGAGGAAAAATTTTGGCCAGGAACTGATCTTGAAAAATTGAAATTGAAGTATAAAAACAGGTATATTGGGGGTTTCCCTGGTGGTGCAGTGGTTAAGAATCCGTCTGCCAATGCAGGGGACATGGGTTCAAGCCCTGGTCCAGGAAGATCCCACATACCGTGGAGAAACTAAGCCCCTGTGCCACAATACTGAGCCTGTGCTCTAGAGCCCATGAGCCACAACTACTGAGCCCACATGCTGCAACTACTGAGCCTGTGTGCTGCAACTATTAAGCCCACGCACCTAGAGCCCGTGCTCCACAACAAGAGAAGCCACTGCAATGAGAAGCCTGCATACTGCAATGAAGAGTAGCCCCCGCTTGCTGCAACTAGAGAAAGCCCACGTGCAGCAAGGAAGCCCCAATGCAGCCAAAAATAAAATAAATAAATTTATTAAAAAAACAAAAAAATTAGGAACCAAGATGGTGGAGTAGAAGGACGTGCTCTCACGCTCTCTTGAGAGAACACCAGAATCACAACTAGCTGCTGGACAATCATCGACAGGAAGACACTGGAACTCACCAAAAAAGATACCCCACATCCAAAGACAAAGGAGAAGCCACAATGAGATGGTAGGACGGGCGCAATCACAGTAAAATCAAATCCCATAACTGCTGGGGGGGGCCTCACAGACTGGAGAACACTTATACCACAGAAGTCCACCCACTGGAGTGAAGGTTCTGAGACCCACGTCAGCTTCCTAACCTGGGGGTCCAGCAATGGGAGGAGGAATTCTTAGAGAATCAGACTTGGAAGGCTATTGGGATTTGACTGCAGGACTTTGACAGGACTGGGGGAAACAGAGACTCCACTCGTGGAGGGCACACACAAAGTAGCATGCGCATCAGGATGCAGGGGAAGGAGCAGTGACCCCAGGGGAGACTGAACCAGACCTACTTGCTAGTGTTGGAGGGTCTCCTGCAGAGGCGAGTAGTGGCTGTGGCTCACCGTGGGGACAATGACACTGGCAGCAGAAGTTCTGGGAAGTACTCCTTGGCGTGAGTCCTCCGAGACACTGTCATTAGCCCCACCAAAGAGCCCAGGTAGGCTCCAGTGTTGGGTCGCCTCAGGCCAAACAACCAACAGGTAGGGAACCCAGCCCCACCCATCAGCAGTCAAGCAGATTAAAGTTTCACTGAGCTCTGCCCACCAGAGCAACAGTCAGCTCTACCCACCACCAGTCCCTCCCATCAGGAAACTTACACAGGCCTCTTAGATAGCCTCATCCACCAGAGGGCAGACAGCAGAAGCAAGAAGAACTACAATCCTGCAGCCTGTGGAACAAAAACCACATTCACGGAAAGATAGACAAGATGAAAAGGCAGAGGGCTAGGTACCAGATGAAGGAACAAGATAAAACCTCAGAAAAACAACTAAATGAAGTGGAGATAGGCAACCTTCCAGAAAAAGAATTCAGAATAATGATAGTGAAGATGATCCAGGACCTCGGAATAAGAATGGAGGCAAACATCGAGAAGATGCAAAAAATGTTTAACAAAGACTTAGAAGAATTAAAGAACAAACAGAGATGAACAATACAATAACTAAAATGAAAACTACACTAGAAGGAATCAATAGCAGAATAACTGAGGCAGAAGAACGGATAAGTGGCCTGAAAGACAGAATGGTGGAATTCACTGCTGCGGAACAGACTAAAGACAAAAGAATGAAAAGAAATGAAGACAGCCTAAGAGACCTCTGGGACAACGTTAAACACAACAACATTCACATTATAGGGGTCCCAGAAGGAGAAGAGAGAGAGAAAGGACCAGAGAAAATATTTGAAGAGATTACAGTCAAAAACTTCCCTAACATGGGAAAGGAAATAGCCACCCAAGTCCAGGAAGTGCAGAGAGTCCCATACAGGATACACCCAAGGAGAAACACGCCGAGACATAGTAATCAAAGTGGCAAAAATTAAAGACAAAGAAAAATTATTGAAAGCAGCAAGGGAAAAACGAAAAATAACATACAAGGGAACTACCATAAGGTTAACAGTTGATTTCTCAGCAGAAACTCGACAAGCCAGAAGGGAGTGGCATGATATACTTAAAGTGATGAAAGGGAAGAACCTAAAACGAAGATTACTCTACCTGGCAAGGATCTCATTCAGATTAGATAGAGAAATCAAAAGCTTTACAGACAAGCAAAAGCAAAGAGAATTCAGCATCACCAAACCAGCTCTACAACAAATGCTAAACGAACTTCTCTAAGTGGGAAACACAAGAGAAGAAAAGCATCTACAAAAACAAACCCAAAACAATTAAGAAAATGCTCATAGGAACATACATATCGATAATTACCTTAAACGTGAATGGATTAAATGCTCCATCCAAAAGACACAGGCTTGCTTAATGGATACAAAAACAAGACCCATCTATATGCTGCCTACAAGAGGCCCACTTCAGACCTAGGGACACATACAGAGTGCAAGTGAGGGGATGGAAAAAGATATTCCATGCAAATGGAAATCAAAAGAAAGCTGGAGTAGCAATACTCAGATCAGATAAAATGGACTTTAAAATAAAGAATGTTACAAGAGACAAGGAAGGACACTACATAATGATCAAGGCATCAATCCAAGAAGAATATATAACAATTATAAATATATATGCACCCAACAGAGGAGCACCTCAATACATAAGGCAACTGCTAACAGCTATAAAAGAGGAAATTGAAAGTAACACAATAATAGTGGGGGACTTTAGTACCTCAATTACACCAATGGACAGATCATCCAAAATGAAAATAAATAAGGAAACAGAAGCTTTAAATGACACAATAGACCAGACAGATTTAACTGATATTTATAGGACATTCCATCCAGAAACAGCAGATTACACTTTCTTCTCAAGTGCACACGGAACATTCTCCAGGATAGATCACATCTTGGGTCACAAATCAAGCCTCAGTAAATTTAAGAAAATTGTAATCATATCAAGCATCTTTTCTGACCACAACGCTATGAGATTAGAAATGAATTACAGGGGAAAAAAATGTAGAAAACACAAACACATGGAGGCTAAACAATACGTTACTAAATAACCAAGAGATCACTGAAGAAATCAAAGAGGAAATCAGAACATATCTAGAGACAAATGACAATGAAAACACGATGATTCAAAACCTATGGGATGCAGCAAAAGCAGTTCTAGAGGGAAGTTTAGAGCTATACAAGCCTACCTCAAGAAACAAGATAAATCTCAAATACACACCCTAACCTTACATCTAAAGGAACTAGAGAAAGAAGAACAAGCAAAACCCAAAGTTAGCAGTAGGAAGGAAATCATAAATATCGGAGGAGAAATAAATGAAATAGAAACAAAGAAAACAACAGCACAGATCAATAAAACTAAAAGCTGGTTTTTTGAGAAGATAAACAAAATTGTTAAATCATTAGCCAGATTCATCAAGAAAAAGAGGGAGAGGACTCAAATATATAAACTTAGAAATGAAAAAGGAGAAGTTACAACAGACACCGCAGAAATACAAAGCACCCTAAGAGACTACTACAAGCAACTCTATGACAATAAAATGGACAACCTGGAAGAAATGGACAAATTCTTAGAAAGGTATAACCTTCCAAGACTGAACCAGGAAGAAACAGAAAATATGAACAGACAAATCTCAACTCATGAAATTGAAACTGTGGTTAAAAATCTTCCAACAAACAAAAGTCCAGGACCAGATGGCTTCACAGGTGAATTCTATCAAACATTTAGAGAAGAGCTAACACCCATCCTTCTCAAACTCTTCCAAAAAATTGCAAAGGAAGGAACACTCCCAAACTCATTCCATGAGGCCACCATCACCCTGATACCAAAACCAGACAAAGATACTACAAAAAAAGAAAATTACAGACCAATGTCACTCATGAATATAGATGCAAAAATCCTCAACAAAATACTAGCAAACAGAATCCAACAGCACATTAAAAGGATCATATGCCATGATCAAGTGGGATTTATCCCAGGGATGCAAAGATTCTTCAATATACGTAAATCAATGAATGTGATAAACCATATTAACAAACTGAAGAATAAAAAGCATGTGATCATCTCAATAGATGCAGAAAAAGCTTTTGACAAAATTCGACCCCCACTTATGATAAAAACTCTCCAAAAGTGGGCATACAGGGAACCTACCTCAACATAATAAAGGCCATATATGACAAACCCACTAAAAACATCATTCTCAATGGTGAAATCTGAAAGCATTTCCTCTAAGATCAGGAACAAGACAAGGATGTCCACTCTCACCACTATTATTCAACATAGTTTTGGAAGTCCTAGCCATGGCAATCAGAGAAGAAAAAGAAATAAAAGGAAAACAAATTGGAAAAGAAAAAGTAAAGCTGTCACTGTTTGCAGATGACGTGATACTATACATAGAGAATCCTAAAGATGCCACCAGAAAACTACTAGAGCTAATCAATGAATTTGGTAAAGCTGCAGGATACAAAATTAATGCACAGAAATCTCTTGCATTCCTATACACTAATGATGAAAAATCAGAAAGAGAAATTAAGGAAACACTACCATTTACCACTGCAACAAAAAGAATGAAATACCTAGGAATAAACCTACCTAGGGAGACAAAAGACCTGTATGCAGAAAACTATAAGACACTGATGAAAGAAATTAAAGATGATACCAACAGACGGAGAGATATACCATGTTCTTGGATTGGAAGAATCAATATTGTAAAAATGACTATACTACCCAAAGCAATCTACAGATTCAGTGCAATCCCTATCAAATTACCAATGGCATTTTTTACAGAACTAGAACAAATCATCTTAAAATTTGTATGGAGACACAAAAGACCCCGAATAGCCAAAGCAGTCTTGAGGGAAAAAAACGGAGCTGGAGGAATCAGACTCCCTGACTTCAGTCTATACTATAAAGCTACAGTAATCAAGACAATATGGTACTGGCACAAAAACAGAAACATAGATCAGTGGAACAACATAGAAAGCCCAGAGATAAACCCACACACCTATGGTCAACTAATCTTTGACAAAGGAGGCAAGGATATACAATGGAGAAAAGACAGTCTCTTCAATAAGTGGTGCTGGGAAAACTGGACAGCTACATGTAAAAGAATGAAATTAGAACACTCCCTAACACCATACACAAAAATAAACTCAAAATGGATTTGAAACCTAAATGTAAGACCAGACACTATAAAGCTCTCAGAGGAAAACACAGGAAGAACACTCTTTGACATAAATCACAGCAAGATCTTTTTTATCCACCTCCTAGAGTAATGGAAATAAAAACAAAAATAAACAATGGGACCTAATGAAACTTCAAAGCTTTTGCACAGCAAAGGAAACCATAAACAAGACGAAAAGACAACCCTTAGAATGGGAGAAAATATTTGCAAACGAATCAACAGACAAAGGATTAAGCTCCAAAATATATAAACAGCTCAAGCAGCTCAATATTAAAGAAACAAACAACCCAATCCACAAATGGGCAGAAGACCTAAATAGACATTTCTCCAAAGAAGATATACAGGTGGCCAAGAAGCACATGAAAAGCTGCTCAACATCACTAATTATTAGAGAAATGCAAATCAAAACTACAATGAGGTATCACCTCACACCAGTTAGAATGGGTATCATCAAAATATTTACAAACAACAAATGCTGGAGAGGGTGTGGAGAAAAGGGAACCCTCTTGCATTGTTGGTGGGAATGTAAATTGATACAGCCATTATGGAGAACAGTATGGAGGTTCCTTAAAAAACTAAAAATAGAATTACCATATGACCCAGCAATCCCACTACTGGGCATATACCCAGAGAAAACCATAATTCAAAAAAACACATACACCCCAATGTTCACTGCAGCACTATTTACAATAGCCAGGCCATGGAAGCAACCTAAATGCCCATCAACAGACGAACGGATAAGGAAGATGTGGTACATATATACAATGGAATATTACTCAGCCATACGAAGGAATGAAATTGGGTCATTTGTAGAGACGTGGATGGAGCTAGAGACTGTCATACAGAGTGAAGTAAGTCAGAATGAGAAAAACAAATATCGCATATTAACACATATATGTGGAACCTGGAAAAATAGTACAGATGAACCGGTTTGCAGGGCAGAAATAGAGACACAGATGTAGAGAACAAACGTATGGACACCAACGGGGGAAAGTAGCGGGGGCAGGGGTTGGGAGTGGTTGTGTGATGAATTGGGAGATTGGGATTGACATGTATACACTGATGTGTATAAAATTGATGAGTAATAAGGACCTGCTGCATTAAAAAATAAGTAAAATAAAATTTAAAAATTAAAAAAAAACTACTAAACTAATCAGATGAAGAAAATTAAAAAAAAAACAGGTATATCTTTTAATTTAAAATTGCAACAACATCCTAATTCATAGGATGTATAAAATATGACCACATTATCTGCTGCCATAACTTTTCTTTAGTTTTGTGGAAGCAAGATTTACCACTCTTTGCTTTGTGTTGGATTTTTAAACCACTGCCATAAAATGGGTAATTTTTACAAAAATATTTGATGGTTCATCAATTTTCTGTAGGGCTTTCCCACATCTTTCCCTGTTCAAGTCCTTCTTGCTTGAAACTCCTATGCTGTTGTGATCCTTATTGATTTTTTTCTCTTTCACTGGTCTAATTCTACCAGATTCTCATTTGTCCATGGCTTAAGTTTAATTCAAGCAATTATGCTACCCCATTTTCAAAGATGCCATGAAATCTTGCAGTTTGCAAACTGACTTCATAGCTGCCTTGCACTGCTACAATGTAACTCAAAACTCTGACAATCAACAGAAAATTGTCAAATGAAGGGGACATGATGGTCTGCATTGGATGTCAACAAACTGCAGCTCAAGAACCAACTCCAGCCCACTGCCTATTTTTGTAAATAAAGTTTTATCAACACACAGCCATGAGCAAACATTCATGCCTATATTGTCTATGGCTGCTTTCAGGCTACAATGGCAGAGTTGAGTAGCTGTGACAGAGACCATATGCCCCCAAAGCCCAAAATATTTACTGTCTGGCTCTTTTCAGGAAAAATTTTCCAACCCTTAGTGTGGACTGATACTAGTGTTGAGTAAATAGAGATGATTTCGTGGACACTGATTTGACTGGGGTCAATTAATCAGTAAAGGTTTTGGATTCATGATTATTGCTTTCATGCCAACTTTCAAGGGTAAAAAAAAAATGAAATAAACATCCAACTAAGGAGGATCCCTCACTCTTAAATGCAACTTTTATTAGATTTCTAGGAGTGATATGAAGTGCTACAGTATTTTTTAATATTTTTAAAATTGTATTTTAGAGGAGAAAAAGCTCTCTACGGTTACTGAAGGGAAAGGTCCTTGGGAAAGGTGGCATGTCTGCAGGACTTCAAAGGATGTGCAGGACTAAGGTTCAGAACATACTCTGAAAAGAACAATTTGGATGGCCATTCTCTGTAGTTATGGTAATAGACGATAATAAACCACCTTACTGAGATGGCAAAGTATAGCTAGCAAAAGTTATGGATAGAAGCTGGGTCTGATTAAAATCTTCCTGATTCCTGTAGAGGTGAGGAATTTGGCAGCAGTTGCAGGAACAAGGACATAAGGATGTCTCTGGCAAAAAGTAACCAAGGCATCTGCCACCTGCTCCTCTCAATGTTCCTAATGTGACCCCCCCCCAAGCCCTAGTGGTGGTCAGTGTGGCTAGTTCCTTCACAATTAGTGGTCAGATTTTGGAAGCAAGTCTAAGTGAAATTCCTCTTTCTGGTATTAACTGATCATTGAAGCTATCCTTTCCAGGAAACCTCCAGGACCCAAAGGAGCAAGGCCTATGCCCTTAGTGGTAGAATTTCAGGCAAAGGAGTTAGACCATAGAGGGAGGCTGATTTTTCTTTTGTCAACAAAAAATTCTAATTTCCATGGGGTTGCTTGGCCTTTCTTCCTAGACATACACATTTAGCTTATGCCAGCCTCTCTCAAATTAAGGCTCTCTTGAATTATACAGTTGGCTCTCCAGCTCCCAGAACAGAGCAAAGGTGTTCATCCCCAGAAGCCTCATCTCAGCAAGCTCCCTTTTTAATGACTATCCTCCTTGCCTACTCCGCTCTCCCACGAGGCCCTGGCAGTGATTAGCCATGTGGGGTGGTCCTACAAGGCTCTGGAGAGGAATCCCAGCCCTCAGATCTGTCTTAGAGTTTGTCCGCTGGGAGAAGAGCCCAAACTGAAGCCCAGCAGTTGCCTGTCAGGGGAAGGAGCAGAGTGCTGCAGCCTGTGGTGCCTCTGGGTTCCAGGCTATGCTTCAAAGGCGGCTGCCAGCACACTCTGTGAGGCCACCCAGGCGGGGGCCGAGGCAGCTTTCCTGGCTCTACTCTGCTTCAAGGCCACTTAGGGATTTTAAGCTGCTTGGGGAGTGACAGCTGTCACTGCATGTGCCCCTGGGGAATGTGTGTGACGAGGGAGTAGGATTTGGGATTAATGACAGGGTCTGTTCCCTGTTGCTCCAGTTTTTTTTGTTTTTTCTTTTTTTTTTTCCAGCAAACATAATTATAGACAGTAGTTTTAAGAGGCTGTAACTGCTCCAAAGTTGCTTTCTTCCAGAAACTGGAGTGTATATTGCTGAGAAGGCATTCAAAGTCAATTCCAGTATACATCTGACTTGACCCCTACCCTTCCTTCACCTGTCTACTGGTCAGTGAGCCAAACTTTTAAGGCACAGATGCAACCACCTCTCCCCAGCCATCCCAGACCCCATGACTTCTTCCTGCTCAGACATGCTTGCCACACCTGTGATCTTCCCTGCTGGCCTGAAAGCTCTTGATGGGCAGAGACTGTCTTGCTCACCTTTATGTCTTCTTTATTTCCTAGTATTAGGATGTGCTCATATTGTGTGCTGTGTGACATTGGCCAAATTGCTTCACCACTCTAATCCTCAGTTTTCTTTACTATAAAATGAGGGAGTTGAAATAAATAGTCCCTTAAGTCCCATCCAGGTTTTATGTAGGGCAAAATACTGCCCAATTCTGCTCTTATTAGCTGTGTGACTATAGACAAGTTTTTACCTTCGGAGACTATTTTCATTTTTGAAGGAGGAATAATACCCATTCCCTGTAAGCTATATAAGTATTAAATATTTATTATTATATAGTTACTAAGGGCTGATTTCCTTGCCATAAATAAATGCAAGAACACTATAAAATGAGATCTATTATTTTTGCCATAATCCAGATGAGAAGATAGGCTCAAAGAAGTGAAGTAACTGCTCCAGGATTACATGGTTAAGAAATAGACAAGTTAACATTTGAACCTAAGCAGCCTCCAGAGCAGCCTCTGTTTTCTTTCCTGAGTTTGCATGAGATGAGTACTTTGCAAGCCAGCATCATAATAGCCCCCAAATTGTCAACCATGCTTTTTGCCAGGAATGAAGTCCATGATGTTTTAAAGGGCATTTAAGGTCTTCTCAGTGAACTGACCTTGACTTAACCTTCAACTTCCATGTTCATTAAACATGACAGACACAGGCCACTTATTTTTAAAATGTGCACAGAAATCACCTTTGCTTACACTGGATTTTTAATAGAATACCTCTTCTCATTTATGTATGAAATCTCCTGGTGGAAACATTTTTCCCTCTTTGTAGTCCCAACTCAAACTATTGTATTTCTAGGAAAACTTGTCTCATTGCCATTCCCTTCACTTTCCCAAAAATGTGATTCAGTAATTCTCATACAATGAAAGTTCAGCAGAGGGAGACATTGCTATGGGCTGGTAAGGACTGGAGTACATCCTGAATGGGTAGGGACTGAAGCCAGGCATTGGCACAGTTCCTAAAGAAGAGAGTTCTGCATTCCTTATTACTGTTAGTTGCCAAGCTAATTGGGATGTGGGATAAATAACATGAGAAAAAAGTAGTTGAGATCAGATTTAGGAAAGCCTTGAATGCCAGGATAGGGAATCTGGACTTCATCTTGTGGTCCAGCTTAGTTCTGGGTGGCTCTCCAGCCACCTGTCTCACCTGAAGTGCTTGTCAACAGTGAAGATTCTGGCTCCATTCCAGTCCTACTGAATTGTAGGAATTCATAGTTTAACAAGCACCCTAGGTAATGCTAGGCACCCTGCAGTTTGAGAAACTCCTGTAGCATTTGGGAGAATACCGTAAGTGAATGAATCTTCAAGGTAGAATAACACTGGGGATTTACTGAGGAAAATCACTCAGGTGGCAATATGGACCAGGGACCAGAGAAAACAGGGGACCCATTGAGGGTTCCAGCAATTGTCCTCAAAGATCATGATTCCAGACTGTCCTTGATAGTTGACTATGAATAGACGATTGCTAGAATCCTATAATCTCCAATAAAAGAAACTGTTCAACTTTTAGTTATTCTTCCCACAAGCTGTAAGGTTGTCAAGATACTACAAAATGCATGGTTTAAGGATTAACTTTTGACTAGACTGGGGTCTCTTGATGCCAGGCCAGGACTTTTCTGAAAAGTAACAACCAGGGGATTAACGCTATGTGTCCTTTTTATTAAAAATAAAGAGCAAGCTTCCAGGTATCCCAGGGCACATTGCAGCTACAGTGAAGCCTTTAGTTGTAATGAAAATCCTCAAGTTATGCCCTGTACTTGACTGAATATATAGAAATTGGGCAGGTGGGCAGCTTGAAGTGTATACTCTCTGAATTATACAGCAGGGAGAATAGAACAGGCTGAAGGAACCCCCTGGCTTTGCTGGCATCATAAAACAAAGGCAGATAAAGCCAGTTCTGAATATTTCTGCAAATGCCACTCAGTGAGTAGAGAGAACAGAACCCTGACGGAGAGCGTGTATGACTCAGCATCATTAGTGTTTCCATGAGTTTGGTACAGCCTAAAATTTTAGGGAATCAGAGGGATGGGAGATGGTAATGAGAGATCAAAGGGAACAAAGGACTGGATCACAGTGAGTCTTTTCAGTTTTTCCTTTCCTTCCATCAGACGACTTTGTCTCATCCCAGAGAAAATGTATGATCAATAAAACAGCAAGTCATCCACTACCTACTCCCTTTCCAGTTACATATTGCATCTGAATCCCTTTGAAATCATATTTCTTTTACAGTTATTGAAATATATTTTAAATTGACTAGTTATATCCATAGAATGGAGATTTACTCAGGCTTCAAGAGCTAGAATTATTAGAAACAGAGATTGGTGAGAAGTTAGCCTCTGCCTTAGTCCCACCTTAACTCCATTTTGGTTATCAGAATCGTTCTTAAGTATAGTATTTTTGATCTATTTTGTTAGGAATAAAGAGAGATAGACAGAGGGCAGAGAGCAAGAAGAAAGAAGAAGAACTACAATCCTGCAGCCTGTGGAACAAAATCCACATTCACAGAAAGATAGACAAGATGAAAAGGCAGAGGGCTATGTACCAGATGAAGAAACAAGGTAAAACCTCAGAAAAACAACTAAATGAAGTGGAGATAGGCAACCTTCCAGAAAAAGAATTCGGAATAATGATAGTGAAGATGATCCAGGACCTCGGAAAAAGAAGAGGCAAAGATCGAGAAGATACAAGAAATGTTTAACAAAGACCTAGAAGAATTAAAGAACAAACAAACAGAGATGAACACTACAATAACTGAAATGAACACTACACTAGAAGGAATCAATAGCAGAATAACTGAGGCAGAAGAACGGATAAGTGACCAGGAAGACAGAATGGTGGAATTCACAGCTGCAGAATAGAATAAAGAAAAAAGAATGAAAAGAAATGAAGACAGCCTAAGAGACCTCTGGGACAATATTAAACAAAACAACATTCGCATTATAGGGGTCCCAGAAGGAGAAGTGAGAGAGAAAGCATCCGAGAGAATATGTGAAGAGATTATAGTCAAAAACTTCCCTAACATGGGAAAGGAAAGAGCCACACAAGTCCGGGAAGCGCAGTGAGTCCCATACAGGATAAACCCAGGGAGAAACCCACCGAGACACATAGTAGTCAAATTGACAAAAATTAAAGACAAAGAAAAATTATTGAAAGCAGCAAGGGAAAAACAAAAAATAACATACAAGGGAATTACCATAAGGTTAACAGCTGATTTCTCAGCAGAAACTCGACAAGCCAGAAGGGAGTGGCATGATATACTTAAAGTGATGAAAGGGAAGAACCTAAAACCAAGATTACTCTACCTGGCAAGGATCTCATTCAGATTCGATGGAGAAATCAAAAGCTTTACAGACAAGCAGAAGCAAAGAGAATTCAGCACCACCAAAACAGCTCTACAACAAATGCTAAAGGAACTTCTCTAAGTGGGAAACACAAGAGAAGAAAAGCATCTACAAAAACAAACCCAAAACAATTAAGAAAATGCTCATAGGAACATACATATTGATAATTCCCTTGAACGTGAATGGATTAAATGCTCCAACCAAAAGACACAGTCTTGCTGAATGGATACAGAAACAAGACCCATCTATATGCTGTCTACAAGAGACCCACTTCAGACCTAGGGACACATACAGACAGAAAGTGAGGGGATGGAAAAAGATATTCCATGCAAATGGAAACCAAAAGAAAGCTGGAGTAGCTATACTCATATCAGATAAAATAGACTTTAAAATAAAGAATGTTACAATAGACAAGGACGGACACTACATAATGATCAAGAGATCAATCCAAGAAGAAGATATAACAATTATAAATATATATGCACCCAACAAAGGAGCACCTCAATACATAAGGCAACTGCTAACAGCTATAAAAGAGGAAATCGACAGTAACACAATAATAGTGGGGGACTTTAACACCTCACTTACACCAATGGACACATCATCCAAAATGAAAATAAATAAGGAAACAGAAGCTTTAAATGACACAATAGACTAGATAGATTTAATTGATATTTATAGGACATTCCATCCAAAACCAGCAGATTACACTTTCTTCTCAAGTGCACACAGAACATTCTCCAGGATAGATCACATCTTGGGTCACAAATCAAGCCTCAGTAAATTTAAGAAAATTGAAATCATATCAAGCATCTTTTCTGACCACAACGCTATGAGATTAGAAATGAATAACAGGGAAAAAAACGTAAAAAACACAAACACATGGAGGCTAAACAATACGTTATTAAATAACCAAGAGATCACTGAAGAAATCAAAGAGGAAATCAAAAAATACCTAGAGACAAATGACAATGAAAACATGACGATCCAAAACCTATGGATGCAGCAAAAGCAGTTCTAAGAGGGAAGTTTATAGCTATAAAAGCCTACCTCAAGAAACAAGAAAAATCTCAAATAAACAATCTAACCTTACACCTAAAGGAACTAGAGAAAGAAGAACAAACAAAACCCAAAGTTAGCAGAAGGAAAGAAATCATAAAGATCAGAGCAGAAATAAATGAAATAGAAAAAAAGAAAACAATAGCAAAGGTCAATAAAACAAAAAGTTGGTTCTTTGAGAAGATAAACAAAATTGATAAGCCATTAGCCAGACTCATCAAGAAAAAGAGGGAGAGGACTCAAATCAATAAACTTAGAAATGAAAAAGGAGAAGTTACAACAGACACCACATAAATACAAAGCATCCTAAGAGACTACTACAAGCAACTCTAAGCCAATAAAATGGACAACCTGGAAGAAATGGACAAATTCTTAGAAAGGTATAACCTTCCAGGACTGAACCAGGAAGAAAGAGAAAATATGAACAGACCAATCACAAGTAATGAAATTGAAACTGTGATTAAAAATCTTCCAACAGACAAAATCCAGGACCAGACGGCTTCACAGATGAATTCTATCTAACATTTAGAGACACGCTAACACCCATCCTTCTCAAACTCTTCCAAAATATTGCAGAGGAAGGAACACTCCCAAACTCATTCCATGAGGCCACCATCACCCTGATACCAAAACCAGACAAAGATACTACAAAAAAAGAAAATTACAGACCAATGTCACTCATGAATATAGATGCAAAAATCCTCAACAAAATACTAGCAAACAGAATCCAACAACACATTAAAAGGATCATATGCCATGATGAAGTGGGATTTATACCAGGGATGCAAGGATTCTTCAATATATGCAAATCAATCAATGTGATACACCATATTAACAAATTGAAGAATAAAAACCATATGATCATCTCAATAGATGCAGAAAAAGCTTTGACAAAATTCAACACACGTTTATGATAACAACTCTCCAGAAAGTGGGCATAGAGGGAACCTACTCCAACATAATCAAGGCCATATTCAACAAACCCACAGCAGACATCATTCTCAATGGTGAAAAACTGAAAGCATTTCCTCTAAGATCAGGAACGAGACAAGGATGTCCACTCTCACCACTATTATTCAACATAGTTTTGGAAGTCCTAGCCACGGCAATCAGAGAAGAAAAAGAAATAAAAGGAATACAAATTGGAAAAGAAGTAGTAAAACTGTCAGTGTTTGCAGATGACATGATACTATACATAGAGAATCCTAAAAATGCCATTAGAAAACTACTAGAGCTAATCAATGAATTCAGTAAAGCTGCAGGATACAAAATTAATGCACAGAAATCTCTTGCATTCCTATACACTAATGATGAAAAATCTGAAAGAGAAATCATGGAAACACTCCCATTTACCATTGCAACAAAACGAGTAAAATACCTAGGAATAAACCTACCTAGGGAGACAAAAGACATGTATGCAGAAAACTATAAGACACTGATGAAAGAAATTAAAGATGATACCAACAGATGGAGAGATATACCATGTTCTTGGATTGGAAGAATCAATATTGTGAAAATGACTATACTACCCAAAGCAATCTACAGATTCAGTGCAATCCCTATCAAATTACCAATGGCATTTTTTACAGAACTAGAACAAATCATCTTAAAATTTGTATGGAGACACAAAAGACCCCGAATAGCCAAAGCAGTCTTGAGGGAAAAAAACGGAGCTGGAGGAATCAGACTCCCTGACTTCAGTCTATACTATAAAGCTACAGTAATCAAGACAATATGGTACTGGCACAAAAACAGAAACATAGATCAATAGAACAAGATAGAAAGCCCAGAGATAAACCCACGCACCTATGGTCAACTAATCTATGACAAAGGAGGCAAAGATATACAATGGAGAAAAGACAGTCTCTTCAATAAGTGGTGCTGGGAAAACTGGACAGCTACATGTAAAAGAAGGAAATTAGAACACTCCCCAACACCATACACAAAAATAAACTCAAAATGGATTCAAGACCTAAATGTAAGACTGGACACTATAAAACTCTTAGAGGAAAACATAGGAAGAACACTCTTTGACATAAATCACAGCAAGATCTTTTTTGATCCATGTCCTAGAGTAATGGAAATAAAAACAAAAATAAACAAATGGGACCTAATGAAACTTCAAAGCTTTTGCACAGCAAAGGAAACCATAAACAAGACAAAAAGACAACCCTTAGAATGGGAGAAAATATTTGCAAACAAATCAACAGACAAAGGATTAATCTCTAAAATATATAAAGAGCTCATGCAGCACAATATTAAAGAAACAAACAACCCAATCCACAAATGGGCAGAAGACCTAAATAGACATTTCTCCAAAGAAGATATACAGATCGCCAAGAAGCACATGAAAAGCTGCTCAACATCACTAATTATTAGAGAAATGCAAATCAAAACTACAATGAGGTATCACCTCACACCAGTTAGAATGGGCATCATCAGAAAATCTACAAACAACAAATGCTGGAGAGGGTGTGGAGAAAAGGGAACCCTCTTGCACTGTTGGTGGGAATGTAAATTGATACAGCCACTATGGAGAACAGTATGGAGGTTCCTTAAAAAATTAAAAACAGAATTACCATATGATCCAGCAATCCCACTACTAGGCATATAACCAGAGAAAACCATAATTCAAAAAGACACATGCACCCCAATGTTCATTGCAGCACTATTTACAATAGCCAGGTCTTGGAAGCAACCTAAATGCCCATCGACAGACGAATGGATAAAGATGAGGTGGTACATATATACAATGGAATATTACTCAGCCATAAAAAGGAACGAAATTGAGTAATTTGTTGAGGCGTGGATGGACCTAGAAACTGTCATACAGTGTGAAGTAAGTCAGAAACAGAAAAACAAATATCGTATATTAATGCATGTATGTGGAACCTAGAAAAATGGTACAGGTGAACCGGTTTGCAGGGCAGAAGTTGAGACACAGATGTAGAGAACAAACATATGGACATCAAGGGGGGAAAACTGCGGTGGGGTGGGGATGGTGGTGTGCTGAATTGGGCGATTGGGATTGACATGTATACACTGATGTGTATAAAATTGATGACTAATAAGAACCTGCAGTATAAAAAACCAAACAAAGAAACAAAAAAAACAACTAATACTAAACTTTCTTTGGGTTATTTTTATGGAAATATGTTAATATAAATGTTTCAGACATTACATGAAATTTCTAAAAATCTTATATATTCTGGTATAATGTTATAAGTCATAATTTTAGTTATTACATTAAAATGTATATCTCAGAAATAACTCAATTTCCTTGTCAATTGCATCATTATGAACTGTCATCAAATCTTTAACCGTGGTCATTTTTAAGTCTTTTGTCATTTACAGACAGTTCTGGGTATACTCTGATGCTTTTGCAAAAATGTTCCTATAAAAGGGTTTCATCTTCAAGGAATTCATGGAAAAGACTCTGATAAATACAGGTTTCTGGTAACT
This sequence comes from Balaenoptera musculus, assembly GCF_009873245.2. Classification (NCBI taxonomy): domain Eukaryota; kingdom Metazoa; phylum Chordata; class Mammalia; order Artiodactyla; family Balaenopteridae; genus Balaenoptera; species Balaenoptera musculus. The sequence goes on from NC_045787.1 coordinate 128,526,378, forward strand.
GACTATACTGCTGAACTGAATGAATAAGCATTCTCAGAACTCTAATGGAAAACTGATGAATTCATAAAAGTGCTAACAAAAGATCAAGATGAAAAAAAAATTAATTACATGGGACTGAGTGAACTGATGAGGATGATTATAATTTTTGTGACTTTCTGTTTGAATTAAAAAAAAAAATCCCACAAGGAGTCAGAGGCAAAAAATATACAAATCAGTTTTCACTGCAAAGTAAAGGAGCTGTTACAGTGGAGGATTACTGGACTGAATGTCAATATTATGACATAGTATGAGTGTGTTTCGTGTTTGGGAAATGCAATCATAGTTGCTTTTATTGTGGTCATCCATTTACAATTCTTGCTGTCAGTTTATCTCTTGTAAAAATAAAATACAGTGTGTGTGTGGAAAAAAAAAGAATCAATGAACTTAAACATAGGTCAACAGAAGAAAAACAAAAAAACAAAAAAAAAACAACAAAAAAAAAGAGAGATAGATAGTGAGAGATTACTGGAAGACAACTATCTCTGATTTCCAGCCCCTGAACATCCAGTACCAATGCCTGATACATGGTAATTACTTAAGTTACCGTGAATGAATGGTGCGAATCAAGCACTTCAAGAAAGTCATATTTAAAAAGCCATAAATTCTGATCTAAGTCTAAGGTAAGGGAAATACAACAGAAGTAAGGTCCTCTTTATCAGTAATTACTTTAAATGTAAATGGATTAAACTCTCCAATGTAGAGACAGAGATTGTCCAGCTGGGGGCCAGACAACCACTTCCGACTCTGTGGTCCATGAGTATCACTTAGCCTCTCTGTAACTCATTTTCTTATCCTAAATTAAGGATGATGAGTATTCTCCTTCTCAACTTTATCATGAGGAAGAGGAGTTAATACATGGAACATCTAGGAAAATAGCCTACCAGGCAGCAAGCACTGACTAAAGGCTGCTGATGTGCATGATGCTATTGTCATGCTGACTGAGAGGATGCTGGTGTGCACTGCATTGTGCTTGTGAGATACAAAAAAGAGGAAAGAGTGTTTTTCTCAACACACCACAATGGGTGGTCAATAAAAGGATATCAAGAATAAAAATATATTACTTAGGTTAAGGTCTGTGGGTGAAAGAGGAAAGTTCTGTGGGTGAAAGAGTAAAGAAATACCAGTCTGAGGCAAAATGAAACAAAACAACCACCCCAAAAAAAAAAAACAAAACAGTGTGGGATAAATTAGTGTTAAATAAGAAAAAATGATATTGGTAGAATGGATTTTAAAAATTATCCAACTATATGCTGTCTACAAGAGACTCACTTTAGAACCAAAAACACAAAAATCTTGAAAGTTAAGGATGGAAAAGTATATTCTAGGCAAATAAAAACCAAAAGAGAGAGCAGGGGAGGCTATACTAATATCCGACAAAATAGACTTTAAAAAACCATTGACAAGAGACAAAGAAGAACATTATATATTAGTAAAAGATTCAAAACAACTAGAAGATATAACAATTATAAACATTTTCAATAACAGACTATCAAATTATATGAAGCAAAAATAGAATTGAGGGATAAAGGTAGTTCCATAATAACAGGTGAAGACTTCAATTCCCTACTCTCAATAATGGATAGAACAGCCAGATAGAAGATAAGTAAGGAAACAGAACACTTGAACAACACAGTAAACCAACTAGATCTAACAGTCATGTACAGAACAGGTTACCCATCAACAGAATACACACTCTTCTCAAGTACACATGGGATAGACCATATGTTAGGCCACAAATTAAGTCTAAATAGATTTTAAAAGGTAAATACCATACAAAGTATCTTCCCCAACCACAACAGGAGAAAAATAAAAATCAATAATAGAAGGAAAACTGAAAAATTCACAAATTTGTGGAAATTAAACAACGAATGGATCAAAGAAGAAATCACAAGGTAAATTTGAAAATACTTAGAAATGAATGAAAAGTAAAATTCAGCATAGTAAAATTTCTGAGCTTCAGCAACAGCAGTGTTAAGGGGGAGATTTATAGCCATAAATCCTGACATTTAAAAAAAAAAAAAGAAAAATCTCAAATTAAAAACCAAATTTTACAAATTAAGGAATTAGAAAAAGAACAAACTAAACCCAAAGCCAACAAAAGAGAGGGAATTATAATGAAGACTAGAGTAAATATAAGTACAAGAGAGAATAGAAAAACAATAGAGAAAATCAATTAAAACAAAAATTGGTTCTTTGAAAACATAAAAAAAAACACAAAATTTTAAGTAGATGGACTAAGAAAAAAAGAAGACTCAAGTTACTAAAAAGAGAAATACAAGTGGGGACATTACTACCTATTCTACAGAAATAAAAAGGATCATAAAAGAGTATCATGAACTACTGTATGCCAATAAATGGGATAATCTAGATGAAATGGACAAATTCCTAGAAACATAAAACCTACCAAGACTAAATCACAAAGAAATAGAAAATCTGAATAGATCTAAAACTAGTAAGGAGATTTGAGTCCATATCAAAAATCTCCTGAAAAAGAAAGACCCTGGATCCGATGGCTTCACTGATGAATTCCATCAAACATTTAAAGAACTTATACCAATCCTTCTCAAACTTTTCTAAAAAATTTAAGAGGCAGGAAAACTTCCTAACTCATTCTTTGAGGCCAGTATTACCCTGGTACCAAAGTCAGACAAAGACACTACAAGAAAAGGAAATTTCAGGCCAATATTCCTTATGAACAAGGATGCAAAAACACCTCAACAAAATACTAGCAAACTCAATTCAGTAACATATTAAAAGGATTACATGTTATGAGCAAATGGGATTTATTTCTAGAATAGAAGGATGGTTCAACATATGTAAATTAGTCAATGTAATATACCACATTAACAGAATGAAGGAGAAAACAACCATTTGATCACCTAAACTGATGCAGAAAAAGCATTTGACTAAAATTCAACACCCTTTTATGATAAAAACACTCAACAAACTAGGAATAGACTAACACTACCTCAATATAATAAAAGCCATCTATGAAAAAAAACACAGTGAACACCACACTCAATGGTGAAAGACTGAAATCTTTTCCTCTAAGATCAAGGACAAGCCAAGGATGCTTACTTTTTCCATTTATATTTCACATAGTACTAGAAGCTCTATCCAGAGAAATGAAGGAAGAAAAAGAAAGAAAGGCCATCCAAATTGGAAAGAAAGAAGTAAAATTACCCATTTGTGGGTGATACAATCTTTTATTTAGAAAGTCCTAAAGAGTTAACACACACACACACAAAAATGGTTAGAATTACTTTGTCACAAAGTAGCAGGAAACAAAATCAACATACAAAAATCAGTTCCATTTCCAATATTTATTCATGATAAAAACTCTTACCAAAATGGGTATAGACAGAACATATGTCAAGATAATAAAAGCTATTTATGACAAACCCACAGCCAATATAAAACTCAATGATGAAAAGCTAAAAACCTTCCTGCTAAAATCTAGAGCAAGACAAGGATACCCACTTTCACCTCTTCTATTCAACACAGAATTAGAAGTCCAAGCCACAATGATCAGACAAGAAAAAGAAATAAAAGGTATCCAAATTAGAAGGGAAGAGGTAACATTTTCATTATATGCAGATGACATGATATTATATATAAAAAACACTAAAAACTCCACACAAAAACAACTAGAACTGATAAATGAATTCAGCAAGGTAGAGAATACAAGACTAACATACAGAAATCAGTTGCATTTCTTTACACCAACAGTGAAACATCAGAAAGGGAATGTAAAAAGCATTACCTTTTAAAATTGCACCCACAAAATATAAAATACTTTGGAATAAAGCTGATCAAGGAGGTGAAAGACTTACACCCTGAGAACTATAAAACATTAATAATGGAAACTCAAGATGATTCAAAGAAATGGAAAGATATCTGATGCTCTTGAATTGGAAGAATTAATATTGTTAAAATGGCCATGCTACCCATTACAGATTTAGTGTGATCCCTATCAAATTACCCAGGACATTTTTCACAGAGCTAGAACAAATAATCCTAAAATTCATATGGAACCATAAAAGACCCAGAATTGCCAAAGCAATCCTGAGGAAAAAGAACAGAGCAGGAGGCATAACCCTCCCAGACTTCAGCCAATACTACAAAGCTACAGTAATCAAAACAGTGTGGTATTGGCAAGATAACAGACATGGATCAATGGAACAGAATAGAGAGTCCAGAAATAAACCCACACACCTATGGTCAATTAATCTTCAACAAAGAAGACAAAAATATACAATGGGAAAAAGACAGACTCTTCAGCAAGTGGTGCTGGGAAAGTTGGACAGCCACATATAAATCAATGAAGTTAGAATACACCCTCTCACCATACAGAAAAATAAACTCAAAATGGCTTAAAGACTTGGACATAAGACATAACACCATAAAACTCCTACAAGAGATCATAGGCAAAACATTCTCTGACATAAGTTGCACCAAAGTTTTCTTAGGTCAATCTCCCAAGGCAACAGAAATAAAAACAAAAATAAACAAAAGGGCCCTATCAAACTTACAAGCTTTTGTACAGCAAAGGAAACCATAAACAAAATGAAAAGACAACCTACAGAATGGAAGAATATTTGCAAATGATGTGACCAACAAGGGCTTAATTTTCAAAATATACAAACAGCTCACAGAACTCAACAAAAAAAAAAATCAAACAAAATTGAAAAGTGGGGAGAAGACCTAAACAGACATTTCCCCAAAGAAGACATACAGATGGCCCAATAGGCACATGAAAAGATGTTCAACATCGCTAACTGTTAAAGAAATGCAAATCAAAACTACAATGAGGTACCACCACATACTGGTCAGAAGGGTCATCATTAAAAAGTCTACAAATAACAAACACTAGAGAGGGTGTAGGGAAAAGGGAACACTCCTGCCCTGTTGATGGAAATGTAAGTTGGTGCAGCCACCGTGGAAAACAGTATGGAGGTTCCTCAGAAAACTAAAAATAGAATTACCATACGAGCCAGCAATCTCACTCCTGGGCATATATCAAGACAAAACTGTAATTCAAAAAGATACATGCACACCCCCTATGTTCATAGCAGCACTATTCACAATAACAAGGCATGGAAACAACCTAAATGTCCATCGACAGATGAATGGATAAAGAAGATGTGGTACATATATACAATGGAATACTACTCAGCCACAAAAAAGAACGAAATAATGCCATTTGCAGCAACATGGATGCAAATAGAGATTATCATACTAAGTGAAGTAAGTCAGAAAGAGAAAGACAAATACCATGCAATATCACTTATATGTGGAATCTAAAATATGACACAAATGAACCTATCTATGAAACAGAAACAGAATCACAGACACAGAGAACAGACCGGTGGTTGCCAAGGGAGAGGAGGCTGGGAGAGGGATGGAATGGGAGGTTGGGGTTAGCAGATGTAAGCTTTTACATATAGAATGGATAAACAGCAAGGTTCTACTGTATAGCACAGAGAACAATATTCAATATCCTATGATAAATCATAATGGAAAAGAATATTAAAAAAAGAATGTATGTACATGTATAACTGAATCACTTTGCTATACAGCAGTAATTAACACAGCACTGTAAATCAACTATACTTTAATAAAAAAAGAATCAGTTCCATTTCTACACACTAACAGTAAACAATCTAAAAAAGAAATTAAGAAAATAATTCCATTTACAATAGCACATAAAAAATAAAATACTTAGGAATTAACTTCGGTGGGTGAAAGACTTGTACAATGAAAACTATAAAATACTGCTGAAAGAAATTAAAGAGTGCATAAATAAATGGAAATACATTCTATGTTCCTGGATTGGAAGACTTAATATTGTTAAGATGTCAATATTACCCAAAGCCATTTACAGATCCAATGAAATCCTTATCAAAAACCCAGTGACCATTTTTGCAGAAATAGAAAACCCATACTAAAATTCCAGTGGAATCTCAAGAGACCTTAAATAGCCAAAACAATCTTGAAAAAGAAGAGGCTGGAGACCTTACACTTTCTTGATTTCTAACTTACTACAAAGCTACCATAACCAAAACAGGGTGGTACTGGCATAAATACAGACATGTAGACTTATGGAATAGATTAGAGAACCCAGAAATAAACCCTTACACATACAGTCCAATGATTTTTGACAAGGGTTCCAAGACCATTCAATGGGAAAAGGACAGTTTCGTCAACAAATTGTGCTGGGAAAACTGGATATTCACATGCAAAGGAATGAAGTCGAATTTTACATATACAAAAATTAACTCAAAATGGATCAAAGATCTGAATGTAAGACCTAAAACTATAAAACTCTTAGAAGAAAACACAGGGCAAAAACTTCACGACATAGGATTTGACAGTGATTTCTTGCATATGACACTAAAGTCACAGCCAGCAAAACAAAAAATAGACAAGTTGGACTTCACACATTTTTAAAATGTGCATCAAAAGATACTATTAACAGAGTAATAAAGTAATCTGAAGAGCAGAAGAAAATAATTGCAAATCATATATCTGATAAGGGATTGATATCCAGAATATATAGAGAACTCCTAAAACTCAACAACAATAATAAAAAAAAAACCAACAACCTAATTCCAAAATGGGCAAAGGCCTTGACTAGACATTTCTCTAAATAATATATATAAGTTGCCAATAAACACATGGAAAGATGCTCAACATTACATTACATTGTTAGGGAAATGCAAATCAAAACCACAATGATATACCACCTCACACCATTAGGATGGCTATTATCAAAATAAATAAAGAAAACTGTTGGCAAGGATGTGGAGAAACTGGAACACTTGTGTACTGTTACTAGTAATGGAAAATGGTACAGCCACTGTGGAAGATAGTATGGAGGTTCCTCAAAGAATTAAAAATAAATAGAGTTTCCATATGATCCAGCGATGCCACTTCTGGAGATAAACCCAAAAGAATTGAAAGCAGGGTCTCAAAGAGATATTTATACAGCCATCTTCATAGCATGTTTTGTCCATATCATGTACCCTGTGATATGCGATAACAAGGGCATTTAATTTCTGTGGTATTCTTTCCATAAACGCATAACCTCAGTCTAATCCTGAGAACAACATGGGACACACTTGGACTGAGGAATATTTTACAGGACACCTGGCCAGTGTTCCTCAAGACCGTGAAAGCCATGAAAAACAATGAAACACTTAGAAACTGGTATGGTCCAGAGGAGACTGAGGAGGTGACAAAAGGCAACATGGTCTCTACGCTGGACTGGATCCTAGAACATAAAAAGACACCGATGCAAAATGGTGAAATCCAAATATAGTCTATACTGTAGTTAATAGTTAATGTCAGTTTCTGTTTAGACAAATGTATCCTGGCAATGTAAGATGCTGACAATGAGGGATATATATATGGGAATTCCCTTTCCCATTTTTACAATTTTTCTATAAACTGAAAATTATTACCAAACAAAAAGTTTAGCTTAAATAATTAATTAAGATAGTTCAGTTATTTCCTAATTGATATACCATGGTATTTAATACTTATCCTTACAAAACACTGGGTTACACTGAGTTTAAACTCTCTGATAAATAAAAAGAAAATTATTTTTTAAAAGACCCCCAAATTAAACCATTTAGGATTATTTACCATGAATTACATAACACTTCCCTGCAATTTACTCTTGAATAAAATACATTGTATCACAGAATACTGGAAACAGTGAAACAGTGATAGCTAGATATCAATTTGTGACCTCAAGTTCATTTCTAAGAGAAAACTGGGCTCCAGAAATATTAATATTTCTTAAAGATAGAGCAACTATGTTAATTTTACAACCCTAACATCCAAGAACATCTCATTTTTGGTCTATTTTTACTGGTTTAGTCTTGTCTTTTGTCAAGAACTTAGACATGCCACACAGCCCAGTAAAACTATTTGTTATAATATAGTCCTAGCCATTAACTTGTTTGTTTTTGCTTTTCTTTTTTTCTACAGGGGGAAATACTTAGCGTTCAAGAGTACACTCTTTTGTGAGAATAAACGTAGCTCAGAACAGAGGAAACCATGGCAGCAAAAGACGAGAGAGAGAGAGAGAGAGAGAGAGAGAGAGAGAGAGAGAGAGAGAGAGAGAGGTGGAGTAGTCCCTTTCCTTATTCCTTATTCACTGTTGCCTCTTGTAGTTCTAATATACATTTAAACACACTAATACACAGTGTATTACTGTGCTTAGGGCCATAAAGAGCAGAGAAAAGCAAACTGAGAATTGGAAATAATGCAAGCTATTGCTTCCTCAAAGAGTAATGAGTGTACAAGTTAAAAATGAGATAAATGAATAATTCCTAAAACCCAGAAATTTCCTGATTAATGTACTGTCACCATTACAGATGAAGTCATAAGGGTCAGTGAGGTTGAATTATTAGTCTCTGGCCACATAGCTGATAAGTGATGGAGCCAGGATTAAAACATTTCTTTTATTGCAGAACCCACATTCCAACTTTAAACTATACTGACTCTCAATACAATAACATTACTGATCATACAGGTTGTTCCTGTTAAAATTAGGATCAATGGCGATCTTCAGTCATAATACTGAGACTACATCTGATTTTGTTTCTCTGGAAGTGCACTTGCTGCTAAAGGGTATGAATATTTGAATTAATACTCTGTTAAATGGCTTTCTGTAACATTTGCATCAATTGCTAGTCAGTTTAGTGACGCATGCTTATCACAGCCTCTCTTGCATGGAGCCTTAGTATTTTAGCCCTTATTTTTCAGCCACATGACATAGTTTGTTTTCATTTGTATTTCTTGATTACATATGTAGCTGGACTGGACATTTTATTCATAAGTATTAGCTTTTTATAGTCATGTTTGTTTTATTTTTATTTGATTTTCGGTGAGTGATTTGGTTTCATGGTCATCACTCAAGGGCTCATTATTTTCAAATAGTTATTTAATGTCTATCCTATGTCAGGTATTTTTCCAGATGCCAGGATTATATTGGTGAACAAAAATAGTTTCAACTGATGCCTTATGGAATTTACAACCCAGTGGAGATAACTTTGAACAAATCACGAGTGAAATGAGAAGAGCAGGTCGCTTTGGAAGCATAAACTAAGAGGAACGACTGTAATCTGAAAGTTCAGGAAAGACATCCCCAAGAAGAGACTTGAGATCAAAAACATAAATAAAAAGTAGCTGGATAAAGGGAGAAGGCTGGTAACAACATGTACTACAGCTCTAAGATAATGTGAATATTTTGTATTGATTTAAAAGGGTTTAGGGGGTTCCATTTTTCTTGATAGATATCTTAGAACTCTCTCTATTAAGGGTATTAATCTTTAATGTCATTTGTTATCAACATCATTTGTCCTTTTCCTTACACTCTAATTTATGGTATTTTCACTCAGAAATGTTTTTGCTTTCACACAAATTATAATAAATGATTCTTTCTTTTTGTGTACACTTTAATATACTTCATAACTTATCTTTATTTCTGCTACAAAACTTAATATTCTCCAGTTCATAGATGTGTGACATCTATTTTATTCAGCTTAATCTCCTCTGGTTGAAACCATTTTACCATTCCTTTTTCTCCACTACCACCACGGTCAACACAGTATCTGTTAGCTATTGCTGTGTAACAAACTAACCTAATATCTAAAACAACAATTAATTATTATTGTTCAGAAGTCTGTGCTTTTCCTGGATGTTTCTGCTGATCTGAGCTGAACTGGCAGGGCTCACTTAGGCATCTGGGGTCAGCTAAAGTCAGTAAGGTGGTTCTAGTTGGACCTCTCAGATGCCTGGGACCTCAGCTTGGACAACTTGGCTGATTCAGCTCTGTTGCACATGACCTCTATCCTGCAGCTGGACAGCTGGACTTGTTCTTATAGTTGAGGTAGAGTTCCAAGGGAAGGAGCAAAACTGTGTAAGGCCTAGGCATGAAACTGGCACAACACTGTTTCCACTACATATTATTTGCTAAAGCAAAACCCAAATTTAGCTTTATACTAAAAAGATAAGGAAATAGACTATCTCTTCATGGGAGGGGATATAAAGTCAAATTACAAAGGGAATGAATGCAGGAAGTGATGAAGAACTGGGGTTATTTTGCAATCTACCATAACTGCCAAATGGAATTTTTGTTTCCTTACTTTAATTGTCTTAAATCTTTCTCCTCCTTCAAGGCCCAGTTCAAACTCATTGAGTTATTTTTTCATACTACACATCAGATACCTAATACTTAACACAGCACGTATTTTACCAAACCCTATGCCAAATGTTTTGGGCCCTTCTTTGAGTTAATTCCCACAATAAATAAGTGAGGTAGGTACTATTATTGCTCCCATTTTATAGTTGAAGAAATGGGTGCTGAAGTAATTTTTCTCAAAGACTCATAGCTAGATGTCAGAGCCTAAATCCAAATTCAAGCATAACAAATAAGTTTATGGTTTAACCTCTGAGATTTTACCTACTTAAAAGTCTAAGCTATTTATGGAAAAGAAAAATGTTATATTAAATCAAAATAGTCATATTATCACTTTCTTCTAAATCAAATAACATTTTTAATTATTTTATATAATATAAACAGAGGGATAGGAGTCATCTATTCTAAAAGTCCTCAACACTGACAATGTTATCCATTAATTTACTTTTTTTCTGTAAATTAGAAGTAAAACCAAATTATTCAGTTTTTAAGCAAGGTTTCGGTCTCTTTGACAGCAGTGTCGTTAGAGACATCCCTGCTCTAAAATTGCTAAGGTAAGGTTAGTCTTGTTTTTATAATATATTTCAGTTCCCTGAGATCAGAAATCAGGTCTTCTATATCTGCCTGTATCCCCTGTGCACGTAAAGGATGATAAACATAATTGTGGAACTACAGACTCTTAGAGAGCATTTGGTACAAACTTTGTGTTTTATAAGTGAGAAACAGACCCATAGAAGAGGTCTGATTGGCTCCAAGCCACTTGGACAATTGGTGACACATTCTGTCTAAACACTGTTCTGCCTATTCTCAGCTCAGAGCTTCCTCTCCCATCTTTGCTTGACGTACTCGAATACAAAGGGGTAGTATTTCCTTTCCTTTATATACAGTGGTATAGGTTTTGTGTTTTGTTTTTTTCTCTAACTCATAAACTTGCCGGACTCAGTGCTCCTGGGAGTGTTAAAGCAGAACGCGCTTATTTACTTTTACTTTTTGTACCGTTTTCATTCTTTTTTATGATCCTGGCTTCCGACTGTGTGGCAAAAACACAAAAAAATTGGCATAAAAGTAGGAAAATGTGCCCCAGATGCTGTATTAACTGTGAAATCAGTTTAAATGCCTCCACACAGGGTCTGGTCTCTTATCTGTCAGCTTCCAAAGCTGCTCATCCTGAAGTTTTCCCTTTGTCTACAATACAGGGGACATGATGTGGGGTAAAGATTCCACCAGCCAGCCAATGGCTTCACAACAAATCACCAAAGGCTCAGCAGCAATTAAGTCTGTGGGTAGACAGGGAGCAAGAGGAAAAACCAGAACTCCAGTTCTGTCTCAGAAAACCCTGGTGAAAACCATTTGGGTATGGATTTCATCACCATTTGGGTATGGATTTCATCTAGTAGGGCCAGAGCAACAGATTTTCAGGCAGAAGTTGGGGAAATAATAAGGTCATGTCTAGTACTTGTGTTTTCAAAGCCCCTTTTTTGTCTAGAGGATTTGAAGAAGGGCTCACCATCACTGCAATGCCCCTTAACCTCTCCCCCAGCCTCCAGTGTTGCACGCCTCTCTCCATTCTCCTCCCTGTAATCACAGTCATGAGTCACACTGTGTCACTGCCCGGCCTAAAACCCTCCCGTACCTCCCTACTGGATGTATAAACTCTGAACCGGGGTTCACAAGGCCCTTCTCCTTACGACCACTGCTACTCTCTGGCCCCTCATCTCTCCTCATCCTGATCAAACTTCTTGCAGTTCCTCAAGGGCTTTGTGCTCTTCCTCGTCTCCAGATCTTCACATGCGCTGTTCCTTCTGCCTAGAACATTCTTTTCTTGCATTCCCAATCCTATCCCCATTTCTAAACTACAACCTATACAGAACTTCTTGGAAGGCTGTATGACACAGGCTTTTACTCCCTTCCCCCTGGGTTCAGCCCTATAACTCCATAGCAGCCCAGACCCTCTTTATCACTCCTTTTGTTATATTATAACTAAGGCTAACATAAGATAACAGTTTATGCAATGTGACAAATTATATTTTAATATGTATCACTATTACCTAGCATGGTGGAAGAGACCAGTATAGGTTAACGATTAAGATAGTTATCCCCCTGTGTTTAATTCCTGGTTCTAACACTTATAAGGTATGTAAATTTGAGAAAGTCACTTAGCCTCTCCAAATCACAGTTTCCTCATCTGCCAAACAAGAATAATAATAGGACCTACATTTTTTGGGCTACGCTGAGAATTACACATTAATTGATGTAAAGTTCCTAGTACTATGCTTAAGTCCTCAAATGTTAGCTGTTATTATTAAGATGCTCATTGACCAAACATAGTAAATGAATAAGAAGCTAAAACATCTGCCCCAGGTCTTAATGAACTTGCTGTTTAACACTGGATAAATCAATTTCCCTTTCTATGTTTTATTTTCTTCATCAGGAATCTTAGAAGACTCAGCGAAATTATTTCTAAAGGGCCATATAGAGACAGGCAGGAAACTGTTCCAGCAGAACACATTGGCAGTTCTGTTATTTAATTATCTTCCCCAAAACCTGTCATCTAGGTGAGTGATTTGACAAATGAGAATAATAAAGCCCAGAGAGGTAAGGTGACTTGCCTAAAATCTTGTAGACAAATGGAAGAACCAAATCTAAAACTTGAACTTAACAACCCAAGGCTAATACCTTTTATCACTGTTATTATATCAAACTTTATATTGAACAGAAGGGATCTCACTTAATCTCTGTCACATCATGTTGTATGTAGGCAAAATAAGAATTTTCTTAAGATCATAGACTTTTAGAGCTACAGTGAACTTTAAATGTATTCTAATTCTACAAATGTAGCCACTGAGGACTCAAAAGGTGAAGTGTATTCAAGGTCACACAGTATCACTGTGGGCTGCCTCTAATGGCCAGCAAAACCTTGATGGGCCCTTCTTGGCTCATGACCATGGTTTGCCTAGAATATAAATTATTTCTTATAGGATATCTCCTTCAATCAAGGATCAATTCCATATAACCAACTAAGCAGAGAAAATAATTTGAAGTGGAGCTTTATGTAAATGACATTTGCTGCTATTGAGCAAGGATTTAAAGAATCCCAATACATGAATAATGGGTAGGACTCAATGATATTTTCATTAAACATTAATCATTTTATTCAGTGACAAATGTTTGAGTGCTTACTATCTGCTAGACCCTGTCTTAGGTACTTGGGATACTAAAATGGATAAACAAAAAAGTCCCTTGCTTATAATAATGAATTCAAATATATTTCATCATTCATTATCTAGCCCTGAGGCTTGGATTACTCTGGCTAATTTTAAATGTGTTACCCAAAAGGTTCACCCAGTGATTTAAAAAGCTTGGCATTTGTGATGTCAAGTCGTGTATGAAGATGCTTAGTGGATGATGGCTGGCTGATTTTTCCACAGTACCAGGGTACCGTCATCAGTGCAGTCCCATTTGGTTTGGACATTTGGTTTTGCTCTGATCCAGGCCCACAGATGGCATCCTGAGCCCTGGCCAGTTATAGGATGCCCTTCCCTAGAGAAGGTGGATCTGCCTTTCACAAAGACATACTCAGCACATTCTATCCCATGTAATCTTAATCATGGCAATGCTCTCTTGCAGCTTAACACACTGTTTGTTCATGGTGTTTCTGTCAATATCCTCCTTGAAATCTGAGTTGAGAGGACACCTAGACACCACTTCTTGAAGCCTGTGTTCCAGAAATGGAGAAAGAACTGTCCAATGGCACACAGTAAGTAAGATGAACCAGGACTAGACACGGGGTCTCCTGGCTGACTCCCTGTGATACCTCTGCTACAAACACAGTCCTCCGAGTGAACATGAGAAACAGACAAAGGAAGAACGTGCCTTTATTTCATAGAGGGAGACAAGGAGGCCTGAGAAGGGCAGTGGCTTGTTCAGGATCATGTGGCTGGGAAGACACTGAGGCGAGTCCAGAACACAGGCTTCCTGACCCCAGTGACACACTCCCCTCATGAAAAAGACCTGGGGATTATATGCACACCCAAGAAATAGTGCCAGAGAGGTCTTAATCTTAAAATAGTGTGCCACGTGGCTGGTATAGAGTGGTGGTTTCTGGATTCACCCAACTCAGGTTTAAGTCCTGGCTGTACCACCTTCCAGTCCTGTAATCCCTTACCCCAGAGACTATACGGGAGGCCCTGGGGCAATGTGGAGAGACAGGGAAGCCTCCAGCTGAGCACAGCCTTCCAGCTGCCCCCACCAAGGCTCCAGGCATGTGAATGAAATCAACCTGAACCCTCCAGAATAACCCAGTTACCAGTTAAATACCAGAAGAATCACCCAGTTATGCCCTTCCCAAATGCCTGACCCACAAAATCATGAGATAGAATTGTTGTCATTGAAGCCATTAAGCTTAGGGTTAGTTTGTCATACAATAATAAATAACCAGAACACCCTTCTATCCTTAATGCTTAGCACAATGTTTGACATATCGTAGACAATCATAAATATCTTCTGAATGATGAATGCATAAAGGCCATTGGGGCAGCCTCAAAGGGCAGGAATAATTAACATGTACAGAATGCCTACCCTGTAGCAGGGGCTTAACACTTCTCAACAAATGTATGAGGGATGTTTGGCTGTTTTCCCCATTTTGCAAATGTTGAAACTCAAACACAAAAATGTGAAGTAACTTGCCTAAGGAGGTCACAGAGCTAGGAACTGAAAAACCAGGATTAGATACCAGCCATACCTTTAACCACCATGCTGTGCTGTCTCTAGATAGTAAACTTCTACAGAGAAGGAAGCATTTGGGGATCTCTAGCATTTGGGCAGGGAGCATGTATGTCATGCTATGATCATATAAGAAACAAAAAGAGGCAAACACACTTAGGTACAACGATGATGAGCCTACCTTCAGTCAAGACAATTACACTCTTTCTTCCTCAATCCTCTTGACCTTTACCCTTAAGTCAGATCATGTAGCCATTTGGGGTAAGGGCTTTGTAGTTAGACCTGGATTCAAACAGTGATTCCGCCACATGTTTCTTATTCAATTTTGAATGTCATTTAGCCTCTCTGAGTCTCAGTTTGCTAAATTAAAATGGGGATAATTATATTAGCTATCTAATTAAGCCATGTTGGTTAAATAAGATATATGTAAAACAAGAGTGATCTGAGGGGCAGGTAGTAACCGTTTGATAAATAGTAATTAAAAACTAGAAACCTAAAAATGAACAGCATGAGAATCCAAGGGGTCAAATCTCCCTCTAGAGCTTGTTCTCTCTCCAGAAATTCCTTGAAAATCACTTCCCCTGGGTAGACTCACCCAGATATTCTATTGTGTTAAGTCCAAAAATATGTCAAGAGAAGGAAGGCCTCATAGACCCACAGATGAGGGTTCCAACTCTCATTCCACCAATTCTTAAATCAATAACCTTGGGGGAGTTGTTCACCAAGCCTGATTTTTAAATATAGAAAATGAAAGCGTTTCCGGCTGGATTAGGTGAAATAATCGTAGTGTTTTTATCACCCCTCAGAGACCAGCATCAAGCTCATCTCTCCCGTGAAACTTCACCACCAAGCAGTGCTATCTGCTGTTCTGAACCCTTCTTCTCGCCATACCATTCCCTCGCTGAAGACATATTCATTGTGCACTCACTCTGGGCCGGTTGCTAGAAATATAGTAGTCCTTGCCCTAAGGGGGTATTAGAGTTAAGAAAAGT
The DNA here is from genome assembly GCF_009873245.2 of Balaenoptera musculus. Taxonomy (NCBI): domain Eukaryota; kingdom Metazoa; phylum Chordata; class Mammalia; order Artiodactyla; family Balaenopteridae; genus Balaenoptera; species Balaenoptera musculus. Next base: position 128,542,341 of record NC_045787.1, read on the forward strand.
CATCAGATGTTTGCTTAAGAGAACTAGGTGGCCTATGCTCTCTTTTCATGTGTCTGCCACCCCAGTCAGTTTAATAAACTCATGCAAATCTCTCTTAAGTCTTTCTACTTCTTTCCATTTCCAACACCACTTCTGTGGTCCTCACAACCACCCTCTCTTGTCTGGCTGATGACAAGAGCCTCCTAACAGGTCTCACTGCTTCCTCTTGGGTCAGCCATCAATCTATTCTTGGTCCTGCAGCCAGAGTGATATTTTTGCAAGGCAAATTAGACAGGATTATTCCCCCTGTTGAAAGCCCCCACCTACCCAGGGACTCTTCTTTGCTTTTTGGAAATAGAACAAGACCTGTAACGTGGTGTGAAAGACCTCTATGGTCCGGCCCTCACTGTCCCCTCCAGCCTCGTTCCATATTTCTTTACCCCTTGCCATGGTTCTGTTTCTTATAAAGTCCACATCCCTACCCTCCATAGGGCTGCTCTGCCTAGAGTAGTACTTTTCCCTCTCTAAGTCTTTGTCAGTGACTATGAAAGCCCTAGTGAGCTGACTTGATAATTTTGCTGAAGGTTGGTTCTTGGAGAATATTGGTGTTCATTCAATCAATGTTTTTTTGAACCTAAAAATTTGAGAACAAAAAAAGACCAGATCTGTCACCCTTCCCAGGCTTTTCATAATATAAAGGAGGAAACGAAATGGGAAATGAGAAGGCATATGCCAAAAGTTACAAAGTGACCGAGTGGTAAAAGAATAAGGGTGCCAATGGAATTGATACTCTCCCCCTCTCCTGCAGGTTTAAAATAGACCCAGCACTTTCTCAGGTATGCACGCTGCTCTTGGCTGTGGTATAAATATCACAGGAAGGTGTTGGAGTCTGAGCCTTGGGCTGCAGGGCCTCGATTTGCAGCTCCGACACTGCCTGACAATTCCTTGTCATTACTTTTTCATTGTTGATCCCACTGAAAATGGATCCCACTCACAAAGAAAGAAAAAAATAAATGACCAGTGAATATATATGGAGATGTTCAAGCTTATTACTAACCAGGGAAATGCCCATAAAAGCAACAGCCAGAGTGCATTCTTCACATATCAGATTGGCAAACAGTAAAAAGATGAATCATACCCAAGGTATAATCTTAAGGGTATAAAGAAATGGTGCTTTCACATACTGTTAATGGGAACGTAAATCAGGAAAACCTGTTGGCAAACTCTATCATCTAAAGCGTGCAACCCTTCCATGGAGAAATCCTACTTGTAGAACTCTATCCTACTGAAGCACTTCTGTAGAGTGCAGAGATGTTTATAAGGCTACACTGCAAATTGCATGTAATTGTGAAAAATCAGAAACAACTTACAAGTCCATCAGTAGGGAATTAATTAAATTAGGGTATCTCCACTTTATGGAGAGGATGTAATCCGTTTTTACAAGACCTATAGTATCAAGTTTCAGAAAACGGTTAAAAAATAAGCAGAATATGTACCAAAAAGAATGAGATGACATATATGAAAAGCGGATTTGGTGCAGGAGTATAAAAGTGAGGGTTTCATGTTTTATTTTACGTATTATGACGTTTAAAACTTTTTAAGAATAGAAATGCCTTGTGTAAATAAAAACCTTAAAACTTGAAGGGGGAAAAATGAAGAGGATTAAAGGGGATCCGGATCATCTTCCTAATTTTGATTCAGTTAGACTTCCGCCTATGTAGATAGTTGGAAGTGTTGGAAACCCAAGAGAAGTCTTGATAAGAAATCTAGTGCTTATAAAATACTGCCACATACAGGGGGAAACTGCTGATTTCAGCAGTTAGGACACCAGGAGAATAGCCGAATGGCAGACCAGAGCTAGCTTGTGGTGTGCAAGTTGGCAGAAAATGTCGGCACACAAGGTATATAGAAATCTTGCTAGATCTTTCATACCTAAGGATGGCAGCATTGCAGTCCATAAGTACTGTTCAGGGTAAACCAAGTTTTCCACCTTTCTGAGCAAGGGCTTTGCTTCTCCCGCACTCACTTGCCTGTTCTCTCAAATTCAGACTACGTAACTACAGACCACCTGCATTCATTTTCTATTGCTGCTGTAATGAATGACCACACATTTGGTGGCTTAAAACAATAACACAAATTTAGGATGTGACAGTTCTGGAGGTCAGAAGTCTGAAACAGGTCTTACAGGGCTAAAATCAAGATGTTGGCAAAGCTATGTTCCTTCTAGAGGCCCTAGAGGAGAATCTGTTCCTTGCCTTTTCCAGTTGCTGGAGGTTGCCTGCATCACTTGGTGTAAAGTTGCATAACTCTGAACCCTACGCACATTGTCACATCTCCTTCTGTCACGCTGACCCTCCAGTCTCCCTCTTAAAAGGATCCTCATGATTACATTGGGCCCACCTGAATAACCCAGGATAATTTTTCCATCTCAGTAGCCTTAACGTAATCATATCCGCAAAGTCCATTCTGCAATTTGCAGTCACTGGGAACCAGGAAATGCCACCTTGATTTTCTCTCTCAGCAAATGTGAAATTGAGAACCTTTAACTAATTCTACTTTCCCTACACCACCCTATGGGAGAGGCCAGGATAATTTGGGGGATGTCAGACTTGAAGATCTTTGTGCTATGTTCGAGAAAGAGCATCAGAAAAATCACTGGTGATGGCATGAATTATACTACCAGTGATGTTACCAATTTTGATTCCTCTCCATTTCTAAGGCGGTATGGATTTAGTTCTGCTGTCATCAGCTCTTCAGGGAAGGGACTGCTGCTTTAGCCTCTAGCCCAAGGTCATCACTCTTAGATGCTCATTACCTTGATTACCATTATTTTTTATGGGGCAAAGTTATACATGGGATATTTTAGAAGGAGTTAAGTCATCAGATGTACAGTAACATAAAACATCCCCCCATGAAATTTCCCTCCACACACAAAATCAATGACGCTGAGCGCCCTCTCCAGTTACCAGTGTAGTTTCAAATATCCCAGAAAATAGTGTGAAGAGGATCTAGGAATACCATGACATAAATACATAGTTAAAAAAAAAAAAAAAAAGAGCTTGGCAAACTACAAGTCATGAAGAAGATACAGTGCTGCAAATATTCACAGAGTGATGTTGCTATATGGTGTTTTTGCTGCATCTGACAGGAACCTGTGACTCTATGCCCTGAATACCCCACACAATAACCCCTTATAGGTATATTGTAATTTTTTTCAGTATGCAGAAGATATACATTATTCTATGTGATCTTATGCTGACCCTAAATACTGCCTGGGACCCTTACCTTCAACATACAGAGCAGAGCAATGAGGCTCAAGGTTTCACCCTCTCCAAGAGGTGAATTACAACTTGAACTGGTGACTCCTTCACCTCTGTTTCCTCATCTAAGAAACAGAGATTTTAAAAAACAGGAATTTTTTTGAGAAGTAAATATTAATACTTGTGAAGTACTTAGAATACCTCTCGGCACATAATAAGGGCTCAATGACTGATATATTATCTAAATGCAAAATCAGAGTTCTTTTCCATATATCATCTTGTAACTGGAAGATTCTTATATAATAAAATCAGAATCAGGAATGAGGTAGAGGTTGTAAGGGGTTAATAACCACTTAAGGCCATCTTTCCCCCATCTTAACACGGGGGTCCTCCACATACAGAATTCCTAATGGAAATTTGGCCTCCTTTCTTCCTTTTTTTTCCGTTTGCCATGGCACATTTTGAGTCTCTGATTATTATTTGTAATAATTGAATCAGTACTTGTGCCCGCCATTCAATTCCATTCAACTCTAAGCTCCATCAGAGCAAAATCTTAGTCCCTTTTACTCACCACTGTATGTCCTAGCACCTACATGCTTCCTGGTAGATGCTCAGATATAGAGTGAATGGACCAGAAAGTGAATCTAATTGAGTTGTCACGTGCCCTGCTCTCAGATGCTACATTTTCATGCCCTGATGAAACTGTGGGATGGAAACAACCTCAAATGTTGGGAAAATATTTCAATTCATAGCTCTCTTTAATGTGTAATTTGAGTCATTGGGTTAATTGTCAATTCATACTTGAGGTCATAAGATGCTTTTGCAGTCATTCACCCTTTTTCTTGGAGTCTCACTACAGCTCCTGAAGGTTGCTATGGCAGGTTTTGTTCCCCTTTTTAGAGATGAAACAACAAAAGCCCCAAGAAAGAAAACGTCTTCCCAAGGTCATAAAGCTAGCTCATTTACAAACAAACCTAGACAATAGGTTATTTGCATCGTCTATAATAATAATACATTTATTTTGATGATTTCAATACTCCAGTGACTTAGGTGGCATTATCACCATCTCACAAATCAAGAAAATAGGACAGTTGGTTCAAAAATCGGGGATTTAAACCACCATACTGTATTGCCTTCCTTTTCAATGCGATTTTATTTCTACGACAGGATGTTGACTCCCCTGTGCCTTTCCTTGATGGTTAATGAGTTTATTGACTTATTCCCCATTGTATAAAGTCCTACCTGTTTTCACTTTTCCTATTTTTACTACCTTGTAACCTTGGGGAATAAGATTTAGCAAAGCTGGGACACCCTACCTTCCCCAGTTGACGGAAAAAACAAAAGAGAGAGAGAGAGAGAGAAGATGCCTTTCAATTATTACCACCTTAACTGGTGGAAGCCATGCTCTTTGAAAGAGTCCATAACGAGTTTTCACAGGACAGAGGAAATTATCCAAAGCATAACATGTTTCGACAGTGAAACCCGCTTACGAATATTTTGCCCCTAGCAGTTGTCAGTACATAGCATTTAATAATCCCCACAGTATATATGTTCAGTGGAAGGCTCTTAGCTCTTGCTCCTGGGAGAGTGTGACACTATTTCCATTTTCATATCTGCTTAGGGCTTGAGGTTGAGCGGCATGGCAGGATATCATACCATCAAAGAAGGTTAGAACTAAAAGGGAACTTGGAGCAGACCCAGAAGATAACTTCATGTCACTGCTGTATTCCTCACACTCAACCCAATATCCATTATACAGAAGGTACTCAGTAAATATTTAAACTTTGTTGAATAAATGAATGGGGCCCATATTGCAGATGAAGAGTTAGAGGCTTGGTCAGGGAAAGTAGCTTGCCTAAAAGTCACTCAGAAAATCAGAGGTAAAAATCAAGTTTGATGAGTGTTATTTTTATGACATTTTTTTTAGTTCATTTACTTAGTCATACTTTCAGGGGTTGTATACTTGATTACATACTGGTGGGAGTACACAAAGGATTAAGATGTGGTTCCTGATCTCTACATCCATTGAGGGAAATGAGACAGCATGACAAGTGTCAGGACAGAAAGTAACCAGTGATCATCCTCAAGAATCCTCACACATGCATAATTCATGTATAAGAAATCTGCTGAAACCCCTTACGATATTGAAAAAGTATCAACACCTGTATGCTTACCAATAGGATGACTGAAAGGTAAATTATAATACATCCATGTCAGGGAATATTATATAACCACTAAAATGTATGACATGATCTATGGGAGCTGACACAGAAAGATCACTATCAACAGTATGGAGTTGGGAAAAACAAGTCAATCATAGAGCAACACATAAAATATACCCCATTTATGTACGTCTGCTAATAAATCAGAGGTTGTAAACCTATGGGCCACATCTCGCTTACAAGTGTCTTCTCCGGCCTCTGCAGCATTCAAAACACTTAGAATTCACTGCCAACATCTTAAAGTCAGGAGTTTCCACCCAAAAAGTCTGGATTTGGGGTTAGTCTTAAATTGAAGCATCTGACAATGCTGGAGGCTTGCAATGCCACACATGAGCAATAGCTGGTACAGGGTTATGGCTGCCCCCCAAAGGCGGGACATGCGCTCTCCAATACAGCCTCCTTAACTCACAGTCATCCCTCAGTGTCCCTCAGTATTAGTTTCAGGACCAAACCTGCCCCCATACCAAAATCCATGGGATGCTTAAGTCCCTCATATAAAATGGTGTAGTATTTGCATATAACCTACGCACATTCTCCCGTACACTTTAAATCATCTCGAGATTACTTATAATACTTAACACACTGTAAATGCTATGTAAATAATTATAAATATAATATAATATAAATGCTATGTATATAGTTGCCTATGAGAGGCAAATTCAAGTTTTGTTTTTTGGAACTTTCTGGAATTCTTTTTTATCTGTAGTTGGTTGAATCCGTGGATGCGGAACCCACAGACACAGGGGCCGAATATATTTTTATTAATGCCTGGCCCTTCCAGGCATTTTGGTCACACACCTCCATCCCTTGCTAATGAAGAGGCACATAGAAAACCTGGAAATATGGAAGGGAAGGTGAGTTGGGAGGGTTGTAAGGGGGGGCATTGGGGTACTGGTGAACAGGCTTTCATGGATCGTTCCAAAAATGTACATACTGCTTACCTCTGGTGGAGGGCAGTATTGCTTTTATAAAGTAAGAAGACAAATTTGTAAATACTGGGGAGGAAATATAGAACCTTCAGATGATATTTAGTCCACACCTGGATGGCTGTGTCTTGAGCATTTGGGCATGGAGGTGGGGCATTCCAGGTGGAGGAGATGCTGTTAGCCAAGGCTCTCACTCTTGTTATTTTCTTTTCACTCTGAGACCTCGCTTTACAACCCAGCCCCCAGGCTCCCAGGCCCTTGGGAACACCCATCAGATGCTTTACTCAGAGAATGTGCAGAAAGTATGGCTACGTCGGCCAGCCCCATCTGCAGCCTTCTTTCTTCCCAAGGCAAACGTCTCTTAGGCTGCCAGGGGCCTCTTACCTGTCAAAGGAGACCGTTAGTCTTGGTTTTAGGAATTTAGAGATTATATGGAATGGATGAAAACCTCTGGAAAGCAGCCTAGGTCAGGAGTCATGGGGAGAGAAAGAGAGAAATGGAATTGTGACTTGCCTTATGGTTTTGACCTTGACTGAGGTTGCTATAGGCCTCAGTCTCCCCATCCATAAAATGAGAGAGATGAGCTATGTGCTATTCAACAGCTTTAAAGCTCTAAAATTGGGCCTTGGCTTCCGGATTGATGTATCTGAGAAATGAGAAATGCAGTTCAAATGGCTTAATGTTGCCTGCCTTTCATGAATTTTGTAAGAGTTCTTATTCAAGGAGATGGACAGAGCTCTCAGTACCTTCTTTCCAAAGATGGTCCAAAGCTGTTATCACAGAGATTATTCTAATTGAGAAGCACTTTCCTGGCCTGTCTGAATCTTGCAGCCTAGTAGAGCAATAGGACCTTGCATCTGTATAGCAATTTTCTACATTCCTAAAGTGCTATCCATCTCTGTCCTGAATTTTATACTTATATCAATACTATATAATGTAGGCAAGGTAGGATTTTTTAAAATCACATTTGAACAATAGAGAAACTTGGACTTGAGTTGCTCTCAGAGAAGCAGCAATAATGTACTCAAAGGGTGCTTTAGAGCTGGGCCTGTCTTTCAGCTTAACTCTGAGTAGGCTGGCTGTGTGACTTTGGCCAAGTTCCTTAAGCTCCCCAGGCCTCAATATCCTTATCTAGTCACTGGGGAGAAATAACCACCCCGGGGATTAAATGAGATCACGTATGTGCTAGAACATAAGGACCGGAATTACCTGCCAGCATTTACCTCGTATGACATGGAGACAAGTGATCAGTTTTAGAGAGTCACAGAGGACTAAGAGAGAATGCGGAGCTGAGGACGAGGGAGAAGAAGTGTCCCAGATGGCTGGGATGGTGCCACTCACTGAGAGAGAGAACACGGGAAGAGGTGTGGGATGGATGTGATGCAGAAGGGGAGGATTTTGAGTTTGGCTTTGGACAGGTTGATTTTAAGTGCTTTTAAGACATTCACAAGGAGATATCTAAAGGGCAGAATTCTGGCTCTGTGTGCTGGATTTGCTTGTCTGTTTTTAACACTTGATCTAATAAGTGTAAAAGTGTTATCTCGAAACTTCCCTGGTGGTCCAGTGGTTAAGAATCTGCCTTCCAATGCAGGGGACATGGGTTCGATCCCTGGTCGGAGAATTAAATCTCACACACCAGGGGACAATTAAGTTTGAGCACTGCAACTACTGAGCCTGTGGGCTCTAGAGCCTGAGTGCCACAACTAGAGAGCCCATGTGCTGCAGCTACTGAGCCCACACGCTCTGGAGCCCATGCACCACAACAAGAGAGAAGCCCCCATGCCACAACGAAGAGCCCATGAGACACAACGAAAGATCCCACATGCCGCAACGAAGATCCTGCATGCCACAACTAAGACCTGATGCAGCCAAATAATAAAAATTCTTTTTAAATGTTACCTGAAACTATAATTGAAATTATAGTAGTGTCTTGGGAGGTTGCCCTGAGTGACTCTTACAGTTGGAGAGTCACCTAAGACACCATTTTTAGGTCTGACATTTCCCAAAGTAGTCAAAGAACTCTACTTGTCAAGATGTTAACAGCAAAAAAAAAAAAAAAATTTTCAATCCATAATAAAATAATTTTAAAAAACACAACACATCTGCCTTTCATCACCTCTTCCCGCACAAGACTGACAGGAACTTATTAAAAGCTTTCAGAAGTATGGTCCTAAGGCACTTGTTTAATCTTTTTTTTTTAAATTAATTTATTTATTTATTTTTGGCTGTGTTGGGTCTTTGTTGCTGCACGCGGGCTTTCTCTAGTTGCAGCAAGCGAGGGCTACTCTTCATTGCGGTGCGCAGGCTTCTCATTGCGGTGGCTTCTCTTGTTGCGGAGCACAGGCTCTAGGCGCGTGGGCTTCAGTAGTTGTGGCTCGCGGGCTCTAGAGCTTAGTTGCTCCGCAGCATGTGGGATCTTCCCGGACCAGGGAAGATCAAACCCGTGTCCCCTGCATTGGCAGGTGGATTCTTAACCATTGCGCCACCAGGGAAGTCTCATTTGTTTAACCTTAAACCCAAACTCTATCTACCTTATTGGACCAAAGAACCGCCTTCATTTTTCCCATGTGATTCTAATTGACAGCCTGAAGATCTATTGTGGAATAGATGTGAAAGTGTTTCTATCATCCCAGGAGGAAGTGGAGACCTCAGGAAGGTGCGTGCTCTGCCAAAGGTTCCTCAGCTAGTAGCTTATGACGTTGGGACCCTGTTGCCCCACTAGCAGCACTGTTTTCTACCTATCTCCCTGTACAGCCTGCATTCTCCTGCAGAAAGAAGCAGATGGACAGTAGCCAAATTCCACATTCACTCTTCACCAGCCATTGCAAAGCACCTTTTGAAATTGCCTTCACCCCATTCCCTGCTTAAGTCATCCAGAAAACAACCCAATTCATGTTTTAATAATATAAGTTTACACTCCTGTCACATCTATTCTCTGAGGTTATCAAAGCACGCCACCAACCTTAATGAATTCTTACGACACTCCTGCAAAAGAGATTAAGGCATCTCGCCAGTGTGGCTCTCTGGGGCCATGGCAATGCGTACTATATGTTGATCACCTCATGCTGCGCACACCTGCAAGTCAGTTCTTGCACAAAAGAGGATTTTGCGTGGCTCTGCAATTACTCTACAAACCCACGCATGCAAAAGGCACCATCCATTCCAACCAAAGGGCTTTAATTTCTACAAAGCCCTTTTATTTTTACCATTAAAAAAAACTCCTACATGTCTATTACTAATGTTTCCATGCCACAACCCCAGAGGTATGCAGAGGAAGCCGGTCACCCCTAGTTTACAAAAGAGGGAATTTGTGTCTAGCAAAAATAAAGTGGTCTTCCCAAAACCCCAGCAGGAGTCGGGATTCAGATTCAGATGCAATCATTCCATTAACAAGTATTTAGTGCATGCCTACTACCACCAAACTCTAGGCTGGGTACCATATGGGAAGTACAGCAGTCAACTAATAAATATGGTCTCTGCCACCATGGATTTAGAGCTCAGTGAAGGGGACAGAATATAGAAAATAAAACAAATGAGGACACTTTCTGAAAACTACCCCAAAGGAAATCAACAGGAGACATTTTCCCCCCAGGTGTTCACATGTCTTGCTCCCGGGCTTCATTCAGATGTCTGCTCAAATTGCTAATGGGCCAGGAGGAACATGCTATCGAAAGGGCACTGCCAGGAACCGAAGGAGATTTCCTTGGTAGGAGCAAGAGATATCCGAAATGAGAGGACAGGGCCTAAGGCAATAATAGATAAATTATAAGGCCTTGACATTTTTCCTAGATTATTCTTTCCAGATCCCAATTCATGTCACAGGACAGCAAATGATTTGAGATAGAGGAGAGAGAAAGAAAGAAAGAGAGAGAGAGAGAAACCGACTAAAATCCCTGCCTGTGGCTAATTCTTTCTCCAAGAAGACGTATTTTCACATGTCAGCGTGGAGAGCCCAAGCATCGCGTGGAAACACAGCATTTCTAGGAGGCTCTAAAGAAAAATCAATTGCATCGTCCTCCCAACCTGTAACCTTTCTGGTTTCAGTACTTGGAAATTCACTGGGCTCCATCCCAGGTCCCAACACCATTCTCATTAGTCGCGTCACCATAGCAACTTTTAGGGTCTGTATCCTCAGCCACATGGCAAACTAATTGAACTGTACAACTTATTTTGCAGCTGGGGAATGTAAAAGTGAATCTTACATTTAATCATACTCACAGCATTGACATTCAAATCAAAAGGCTTTGTCAGGGCTCCTGGAAAATGGAGTGTCATTTTGCCAGCACAATGTTTCACTCAGAGGCACATTCTTCCCACTTTGAAGTGCTAAGCGAATGGTGGAAAAAAAAAAAAAAAAAAAAAAGCTTTTGGGCTTAGGGGTGGGAGAGGGTGGGGAGGGGGTAAGGAAGGAACAAAATCTGGATGAATAACAGGAAAATGAATAAATGTTTCCAAATCCAATTCGAGTTCAATGCAAATGCTGTTGAAAATCTTTGGCTTGTGATTTTTCTTTCTTCTTTTTTTTTCTTTCTTTTAAAGAGGCAGCAACATTGATGGAAAGAGCTTTGGAATCACACACCTACTCTGTACTCCTTAGTTCTGAGATCTTCAGGCAAGTCACTTAACTCCTGGTAATTTGAGCTTCCTAGCATATAAAGTGGGACTGAATAATACCCCCCGACAGGCCTGTTCTGAGGGTAAACAGAATATATATATAAGCATATATAAAGCACACAGCGTTGTGTCTGACACACAGTAGATACTCAATTGTCATTTTCCTTCCAAAGCTTGGACCTTAATCTATGGTTAGTCCTGGGCCAACACTTAACACAGCAGGCAGTGTGCTGGGTGCCTTATGTACCTTGTCTCACTAATCACCAAACTAACCCTGGGGCATAGATATCGTTACCCCCTTTTGACAAACTGAGAGGCTGAGGCTTACAGAGGTTAATAATGATTAAAAAGTATTCAAAACTTGGAAATGAGGAAAAAAGACAACCTCATGTCCTTTCTGTATTAGAGCATTGTCTAACGGGCCTAGCTGAGGTCTTTCTGATTCTTAAGGGGAATGTACTTTGTATGACTTACCATTAAATTGGCCCAGACTCTTTCATGCTAGATGCTAATTTGTAGAAGGTGAACAACTTATTGATGACTTTTGGCTGGCAGGAAGCAAATGATTTTTGTCCAATAGGAAAGAAAACCCTGAAAGTTATGGTTTATTGCCCTGTAGGGCATGAACTACCTTTGTAGGCAACTTAGCCATCTTATTTCAGTGTTTTTGTGTTTTAGCGACTAGATGCCAGTTGTCAGATCCTTCTTTGACTGAGCTGTATCTTTCTGTTGATCCTTTCTTTAATAAGATATTAAATCTCTAATGTGTGCTCATTGTATATCTGTACACAGGTCATATTTTTTTTTTCTTTCTGAAAATGACACTCTGACAATAATTTACACAAGACTCATCAAGGTGGGAAGGAGTACAGCCTGGCTGGTTTGCCTCCAGTGTCTACAGACCTAGTTCTCTCTGGCTCACAGAAACCAGGACTAGGATTTAAAGAGTATACCCTGCCCTCAAGGAGCACCAAAAAGGACAGCCAGCTGTACATGATTTCACATAGTAGTGGTACGTGCTGGAGCTGTGGTAGTAAAGTGTTAAGGAAGGTCAAAGGAGAGATACTTGTGTTTCTCATTTGCAGGAGTGAGAACGATAGCAGAAGACCTCACTAGAGAAGCATTGTAGTGAGCATTGAAGAGTGAGCAGATTTCCTCCTGATTTCCATCACAGGTGGAAGAATGATCCCCAAGAATCATCCCCCCAAGAATCATCCCCACCTATTGCTATTATAATAACAATAATAACAATAGTGGCGGTCACTGTGTGGCTAATAGTTTATAATCGTCACCTAACCAAGGCTCACAAAAGCCTTATGAGGTAGGTACTACATTATCTCCATTTTCAGCCGATGAGGCAGAGGCACAAAAGCATGCCTGGCTTGCCCAAGAACGCTGGACTGGTGAGCACAGAGCTGTATTCTGAGCCACTAGTTCTTCCTGCTCCTCTACTGCCTCTATTTTCATGTGCTCACCCTATCCCTAGCTCTCTTCCTGGGGGCACATACAGTTTCTGGCTTAGCCCCTAGCTTCAGGCAGGCTGGGCATTTTTATTCCTGCTTGACCTATGAGGAGCCCTTGGAAGCTTGAAACGTGTAAATGACTTGTCAGCTGGGAAGGGCTGGAAGGGGGAGCCTCTGAGATAAAAGCCCCGCCTTTTCAGACACTCCACTCTTCTTCTTCTGGCTGGGCTGTTGCCAGCTTGCCTTCCAGCCCTTGTTAGTGATCCATCTGCATCTGGTCCTGGTACTAAGTGGAGAGAAGGATAAACGACCTTCTTCATGCCATCCCTCACGGGGAGAGACGAGGCACCGTGGGGCTATGTGTCACCAGTGCAAAATGACGGAGGGTAACTGGAAGAGGAGGTTGTAGGGCTTACCCTCACTTGAGACAGCTAGTAATTTCATCTTTCAGGCTTTATGAAGATGATTTCTCTCCTGCTTTATCCATGCGCTGCCCTCACTCCATCACTCCCTGAAGCCTTCCTTATATCTGAACCGTTCCATCTTTGCAGAAGACGAAAAGAGGGCTGAGTCATCCATCTTGCAGCAGAATGGGGTAAGGCATGAGCACTGGGTTAGGAATAAAGAGACCTGAGGTCTAGTCCTAGCTCTGCCCCCAGTTTACCGTGTGACCTTGGTTGGGTCCCTGGCCTCTGTGCCTCCGTTTCTCATCTGTGCACTGAGCAGACTAGACGAGCACGCTATGATTTGAGGAAGTGTATTCGGGCAATCAGTGACAGAAGAAAGCGTTACCAGTGAGGGAACTCAGTGATGAGGAACCCACCCACCCCCTGACACACACACAGCCTGGGAAGAGGCAACCACATGGCGTGGGAGGGGCCGTCAAACCTCTCCTTCTAACTCGGGACAGAGGTGGTAGCCTGGTATAAGCATAAAGAGCGTACAGAAAACAGATGGCTGGGAAGACCCACGTGAGAAGCTCCTGAGCAAATGGTGTCCATGCTGATGTCTTATCTTCAGGTGTCACCAGTGAAAGGCATGGGGAATGAGCAGTGGCTTTGTGCTATACCCATTCTTGCCTAATTTCCCACATTCCACCCTCAGAGAGGAGGGCTGGGGGAAAAGGGCCCGATTCAAATTTGAATACCTCTCCAAGCCATCCCTAACCCTCCTTGGCCTCACAGTCCTCTCCATCTTTTCCATCCTGACACAGGGCTGCTCAGGAATGCGAAGATAGGCATCTGGTCCAGGGCTTGCCAGTAACAACGTGGATGGTTGAGCAAAGCCTGCTCTTCTCTGGGCCTCAGTGTGCTTCTCTGTAAACTGAGATGTGAAATAAACAACGGCTCACAACTATGGAACACTGATGTGCCAGACAGCACGGTGTTTCTTGTGATACTTAAAAGTCCCTGAGAGATGCTTTTATCCACTGGACAGATGAAGCGGTTGACACCCAAGTTAAGTGATTTGCACATGGTCAGACATTTAGGAAGTGGTAGTCTAATGGCTGAACCTGAACCTTCTCCCAAGGTAGAGACACTGGCATAGGTGCTACCTACCTTCCTGCATCCACCCCCACTACCCACCCATGGCAGACACCACCTATGCATCTCAACACCCTTATTCAACCTGACTTCAGGAAGACTGTAGTTTACTGACCTCTCACTTTAAATCTGCTACAGTCTATTCCCACCACAGAAGCTAAAGTGAGCCTTTAAAAGTAAATCAGATCATGCCATTCCACAGATCAAGCCCTCTACTGGCTTCCCAGTTCACTCATATATAGTTCTTACCATGATCTTCAAAGCCCTACAAGGTCTGGCCTCTGACCATCCTTCCAACTTCATTTTCTACCTCTATTCCCTCTGTTCGTTCTATCCCAGGCACTCTGCCCTTTTTACTTTGCCAGAACACTAATCCCAACTTGCCCCAGCCTCAGGGCCTTTGTACTTGTTGTTTCCTCTGCCTGGAAAGCTTTCCTCCCAGGTATTAACCTCATGCCTGGTTTCATTCAGATACTGTTCAAATGATCTTTCCTTAAAGAGGCTGTTGCTGATCACATATCTAAAATGACAACTTTCTTCCTTATTATTGGTCTATTTTTACTCGATTTTTCATTATTAACATTTATCACTCACTGGCTTAAGCCAAAGTATGTAATTGTTTATCTATTTGTTTCCCTTCCCTATAATATAGGTTCCATGAGGTCAAGGACTTTTTTCTTCAGTACTGTATCCCAGTCCCTCCAATAGGGCTCTTCACCTAAGAGGAATCCAAACATGTGTTGAATCAATGACTATTAGTCATTATACCTTCTCCTTGTCGAATATAGTAATTTAGACGGGGCTTTCACTGCTATAGCTTGATGTACTCAACAATAAAGTTGATGGTAACAGGGAATTGAACTCAAGCAGCCATTCTGGGGAGGAAAGCATATCTGGATGCCATGCTCTCGGCAAACGGTAGCAGTGTTCCAGGTCCTGAGTCTGTGTCACTGGTTGGGGAGACAGTATTAAGCTCTAACCTGATGCCCTCAGGTTGACTCATATGACCCTTCAGGGTAATGCTTCATTTCCCCAGACCTGCTATTACCCAGGGTCATGGCATAGTTCATACACATCATCAGTATTCAACCGTCACATCGCTGGAGGAATGAGAACTTGATTAAATTGCCTATTTTAGTTTATAAAGCATAAACCTTTCAAACCCTTTTGCTTGTTAACAATTCTGTCTAAGAGGTCAGATGCAACACCCTGTGTAATGAGTATAATGCATCTTTCCCACCTGACCCTGGGCATGTCCAAGTGGGCCCCAGGTCCTTACGTGTAAGACTAGGAATGTCTGACCTATGGGATCCTCCAAAGTTGGTCCATTGTGAATGACTAACAAGGCTATGACCATTTCCCAGAAACAGATGTGAAACTGGGGAACGTGAGAGAGGGTGGGCTGCCCTCCAGTCCTTTTGTAAAAAGTGTTAAGACTAAACTAAATTCACGGTGTTATCTCTATTTCTTTGCTTTTCTGCCTCTTGGCCAAAGAACAGGGAAATGGGTTCTAATTAAGAGTACCAGCTCATCCAAGATCCAAATAAAATCATGAAATCAATTGAAAAAAAAAAAAAAAGAGTACTAGCTCATTTCCTGTATAGCACAAATGATGACTAGATGAATTCAGGAGAATCAGGTTTATCGGTACCAATCCAGCTGTCGGAATGCTGCTCTCTTCTCATAGCACTTTATAACATGACTGTGGAGGGTGTGTGTCACACTCTGTGTGCATATCTATCTCTGGAATGAAACTCCTGAGCATGGGGACTTTATCTTGCTCATGTCACCACTGTCCTTAACACTAGGCTTGCCACAAAGTGAGTACTGAAACCGAGCGGGACCCTGTGGGCTTCCTGGGCACAAGAGCCTTTCTGTTCAGCCTCCATGACCTTCCCTGAGCTCCAAAGGGCAGGTTCAAACAGTTGTTAATCAGGGAAGGGAGGGGATGCAGAGACAAGGGAGGAACAGTCAAGAAACAATAGTGCAGCCTCGGCACAGGATCCTGGTTCAGCCTCAAAGGATACACATTACAATATTTTTGAGCTCTTCTGCAGAACTAAAATCCCCAATAAATGGAAGACTTTAACTACTTGTTGAAGCACTCTTCATTCCAGAAAGAAGGTCACAGTTTGATAACCACAAAAGCTCATCAGGAGACCACCTGCAGCCAGTTTAATCAAAGGAATGAAGGCCCTGCTCACACTCTGATCCTTATCAGGAACAATTGCTCTTGAACCATTGCCATAATCTCCCTGGATTGGGACACACAGTTCTGAGGGCATGAACTTGCTGTGGCCCCCTTTGCCTGGCAAAGCAATAAAGCTATTCTTTTCTACTTCACCCAAAACTCTGTCTTCAAGATTCGGTTCGGCACCAGTGCACAGTAGCCAAATTTTCAGCATCAGTACTGGGTCAATATTTATTTAATGAATGAATAAATGTATAAAGGAGTTGAGTAATTAAACTTAACTGTCCTTCTCCTTCTACTCAGATGAATGTTGTGCTTTCCTAATGTAATACTTCCCCACCTCCATACTGGCACTAGACATTCAAAACCTCACTGGACGTCATCAGGATGGCGACATAGGTAGTTCCTGACTCTACTCCCCATCACAAGAAGACCAGCTAACAACTATTCATGGACAAGACACCATTGAGAAAATCCTAGAACATGGGGGTGCGGCTAAAGCACCCCCTGCATCACAGAGACCAAGACAGACCACATCAGAAAGGTAAGGGGAGCAGCTACATGCTGACCACAGGGCCCATCCCCCAGGCCAGCACAGCACCACACTGAGAGGTCTGCCTTGTGGTTCCTCCAGTGGAAAAAGAGATACCAGCGTGGACATCCAGCTTCCCCAGCATTGTGGGTTGCTTCTCGGGAGCCTTACACTGGTCTCGACCCACAGACATTGTCGGGGAGTCTGGGAGGCTTGACGACTGGCAATCTGATTGTAACAAAGAAGGCGGGAGGGGCTTGAAACAACCAGCACTTGGATCTTGGCAGATCAAGTTCCTACCTGCATCACCCACATAGTTGTCCCAACTGGCAGCTTTGCTCATCTGTGGAGCGAAGACAGTGGTGCAGTCTGACCAGGGAACTCGGCAAGGAGTAGCTCTGCCTGATTCGGATCCTCAGACAAGAAGATGTGCTGGCCTTGGAGCTTGGTCTGCCCTTGCCCAGGCAGGGGAGCTGAGTCATACCCCAGCCTATTGCTGAGTGTAGCTGACCAAGAACACCTGAGAGGCTGAAAAAGAGATGAGATTTGAAGTTATCAGAAGCAGGGATATGGGGGAAGGAAATGTGGATGAAGGTGGTCAAAAGGTACCAATTTCCAGTTATAAGATAAATAAGCAGTAGGGATGTAATGCAATGAGGACTAGAGTTAACATCGCTGTATCAGAAAATTGAAAGTTGTTAGGAGACTAAATCCCAAGAGTTCTCATCCCAAGGAAAAAAAACATTTTTTTCTTTTTGTTTTTCTTTGTATTTACTATATGAGGTGGTGTATGTTAACTAAACCTGTGGTAATCATTTCACGATATATGTAAATCCAATCATGATGCTTACACCTTGAACTTATACAGAGCTCTGTGTCAATTACACCTCAGTAAAACTGGAATGAATAAGTGACTGAATAAATAAACAAAAACAAAACCTTACTATGAGGGAAAGCAGGGAGGATTATAGTATCCCCTTTTCATAGAACAATGGAGGCTCACAATGGTTTGATGACTTTCCCAAGCCAAAGCGTATCAGAGTAGAACCTGGCATGAAGCCTACTGGCTACCCCGTCCAGCCTGTGCCTTCTGGGTCTTGAGCCCAACCCCATGGATGGGGTGTGAGTCTTGGCTGGCCCAGCAGGCAGGGGTGCTGTGCACACCCAGCTGGGAGCATTCATGACCACACAGGACTGGTCCAGCCCAATTCCAGTTAAGCAGCAGACCCTTCCTGCACATGCCCCCTTGCCTCTCTTCTTTCTCTTCTTAGGCCCCCAGGGTTTTTCAGAGTCTGGGAGCCTTTTGACACAAAGAAAAGGGATCTTATAAAATTGTACACACTGACAGTATCCAACCCCTTATTTGTTGAGCCCTAATGGTGCACTGTGGTGTACAGCATGGGGCTCAGGCTCTGAAGTCAAGCTGCCTGGGTTCAAATCTCAACCCTGCCATGTATCTGGGTACTGAGTGTCCTCACTTTTAAAATAGGAATGCTGATCGTCCCTGCCTCTAGGGCAGTAGTGAGGGTTAGATAAGGCGATACGTGCAAAGACACATAGAATATGGCTGGCATGTACCCACGCCTCTCACTTCATCCTCACAACGATCCCAGCAGAAAGATTATAATTATCCCAGTTTACAGATGAAGAAACTGAGGTTCAGGAACCCTAAGCAGGGCTTCCCTGGTGGTGCAGTGGTTCAGAGTCCGCCTGCCAATGCAGGGGACACGGGTTCGAGCCCTGGTCCGGGAAGATCCCACATGCCGTGGAGCAACTAAGCCCATGCGCCACAACTAATGCACCTGCGCTCTAGGGCCCGCGAGCCACAACGACTGATCCCACGTGCCACAACAACTGAAGCCCACGCGCCTAGAGCCCGTGCTCCGCAACAAGAGAAGCCACCGCAGTGAGAAGCCCGCGCACGGCAACGAAGAGTAGCCCCCGCTCACTGCAACTAGAGAAAGCCAGTGCACAGCAACGAATACCCAAAGCAGCCAAAAATAAAATAAATAAAATTAAAAAAAAAAAAAAGAAACCCTAAGCAGCTATTTCAACAAGGCTTGCTCTACTGAACACAGGCTCACCTCCATATGCTGTTTCTCAAAGGGCGCTGGCATCTTGAGGAGGATGCTAGAGGAGACCACGCAGAGACCAAATCATTGAAATTCTCAAGGTGAGTTCACAGGTCAAGGTCACCCCGGTAGGGCAGACATTTTCAGGAGCAGGGAAAGCGTGTCCTTCCCGGTCTCTGGGAAGCACAGGGCTGCCCGCTGACTCCTCCTCCCAGGCTCACCTGGGGTGCACGAGCATTTGGTAACACCTGCTCTCCCCAGGGTTTCGTCCTACTCCACCCACAGTTGTTTCCAATGAGATGGCTAAAGGGCTTGCTCTGTTACTGAGAATGGAAGCTTCCCTGCCAAAATCTCTAAGGGGAGGTTGTTAGCACGATTTCCTCAGTACCCAGCTCCCTGTTAGCCTGAAAAGTGGCCCCTCTGATTATCCCTGAGGGAACACCCTACCCCCCACCCCAAGTCCTCTGCTCTTTACTACCTTTGGAAAATTCTGTCCTGGAAGAAGATTGGTCACTCCCTTTGGAAACTCTGCGTAGCCTCCTGTTCACCTGCCTGCTTGGTTGAGATGGTTAAGGAAGGGCTACCTTAGGAAAGCGATGAGAAAGCAGACAAAGTGTGCACCAGGAGCCTGATAAAGTCAATGAACTCGATTTCGTTCGCTTTAAAGTGAAATAAACTCGCCATAATACACTGAAGCGGACAACTCCATCCTTCTTAGTGGGGAAGGGAACATGAGGGAAACTGCAACTAGGATGCGGCAATCGTGGATTTGTGGCAGGGAGTCTCTTCCTGGTTTGCACTCAAGAAAGCAGAGATTTGGGGCCACAGCTCGGGCAGCAGGTAAAGTGCCAGGTGAGCATACTCAGCCCTCGGGGCTCCTCCCTGCCCTGCTCTGGCTGAATCACCCACTGCCTCCTGAAGGCCCTCCTCTGATCCATCCGTGACCCCCCTCCCAGCTCTATCTCCATGCCCCTCCCCTTCCAGCATTCCAGCACACTCCCCGAACCCTAAATCAAAGTCACCCTCTTGCCACTTGAGGCCCCTTCTCCAACCTCTCAATTACCACCACTCCCTGAAGCCTTATTTCACATGCTCTTGCTCTAAAAATCCTCTTCTCTCCTCCAAACTAGAAAGGATCATCTTTTTCATCCTCTGGACTCAGAAAAGCAATTTATCTTTATTGTTCTTAGGTACACTTGTCTATCCAGTAAGGAAGGGGACTGCCCCAAGGTCATGAAGCAATGTGAGGCCAGGTCTCTTGAATTTCTGTCTGTGATCTTTGTAACACACAACACATTTCCTCTCAAACTCTGGAAGGCAAATTCCAAAGCCAGAATAGAAGCCAGAGGAATCAAATAAAAGTCGTTGTTTCTTACATTACTTGCCACAGAGACAAGTGACCTAAGTCCCAGAAGCTTTGTTTCAGCAGTGACATCCACAGGGAGTGACCCAAAATGGCTTATTTGTCTGCACGTCTAACTCTGACAGGAAAGGTACCCTTGACTCCCAGACCCCTGGGAGCATCTGTTAGGATGCTCATGCATCATTGGAAATATAATGAGATGGAGAAAATTTTTATTTATGAGAATTCCTCCAGGGCGGTAGCAGGATTAGAAAGAATATTTTGATAAAGTGTTTGGGGTTAAGGTTTCACACTCAAGGGTCATGCTTGGCCAATAAGAGATGTTTCCTAAACTGTCTCCAAGGCACAGCTGTTTGCCTTCCTGCTGTCCATGTCTCTTTTCTTCCTCCCTAACGGACTCCTGACTTTTTCAAATGTGAAATTTTCCCCTATTTGACTCTGGAAAGAACATTCCTTTCCTACCTCTGAAAGGGCATCTTGATTGGTCTAAGCCAGGGTTGGCAAATTAAGGCCCATGGGCCAAATTTGGCTGGCCACAGCTGCCTGTAAGCTAAGAATGGTTTCTGCAACTTAAATAATTAGAAAAAAAGCAAAAGAAGAATAGTATTTCTTGACTTGTGAAAATTACATGAAATTCAAATTTCAGTGTCCCTAAAGTTTTTTTTAACAGCTTTGTTGATGTATAATTCACATACTGTATAATTCACCCATTTTAAGTGTACAATTCAAGGGCTTTTAGTATATCCACAAGGTTGTGCAATCATCACCACAATCAATTTTAGAACATTTTCTTTACCCCCAAAGAAACCCCATGCATCTCCCACCCCTTCAAACCCTAGGCAGCCGCCAATCTACTTTCTGTGACTATAGATTTGCCTATTCTCAACTTTTCATATACATAAAGTTTTATTGGAACATATCCATGCTCATTTACCTACCACTATGATGGCAGGGTTGAATTTTTATGGCAAAGACTGTACATCCCACAAAGCCTAAATTATTTACTACCTAGTCCTTTCCAGAAATAGTTTGCAAATCCCTGGTTTAAGCAGAGTTTGGTATTCCTTTGGAGTCTGTTATTGGAACAGGTGTGAGCACATGACCTATACTGACCTGATCAGACAGAAGGAAAGAACTTATTCTCTTTTTGTATGGTATAGGTTTTTCTTTATGGCCTTTTCTGGGGTTACTCAGTTGCTATTGGAAGCCATCTAGAGACCAAGAAGGGACAGCCTGAGGACAACAATGAGGGAAAAAAATAAAGAACTTGGGTGCTGGATTACACTGAATCAACCAATTCTGAACCCTGCCTATAAATTTCTTGTCATATAAAGTAATAAATGTCTTCATTATTAAGCCAATGTGAAATGGAGTTTCCATTACCTGTAGCCACAAGTATCCTACCAGATACAACTTCCTCCTAAACAGGGAGATTCAGTAACATATGCTGCTTTGGACCAGAGTTGAATTTCTCCAGACAAGGGAGGGAGGCTTGAAACGGAGCAGGACCCTGTGGGGCTCCTCAGCATGGAAGCCTTTTTGTGTCCCCTGGTTCTTTGTAGGAAATAGGCTTCAGCCTCTATGACCTTCCCTGCGTTCCAAAGGGCAGGTTCAAACAATTGTTAATCAGGGAAGGGAGGGGTTGCAGAGACAAGGGAGGAACAGCCAAGAAACAACAGTGCAGCCTTGGGACAGGATCCTGTTCGGCCTCAAGGGATACACATAACAATATCTTTGAGCTCTTTTACAGAACTAAAACCCCACAACAAATGGAAGATCTTAACTACTTGATAAAGCATTCTTCATTTCAGAGAGAAGGTCACAGTTTGAGAACCACAGAAGCTCATCAGGAGACCCCCTGAGGCCTGATTAAAGGAATGCAGGCCCCGGAACACACCCTGATACTTATCAGCAACCCTGCCCTTGAACCATTGCTATAAAACTCCTCACCAAATCCCCAAAAGTTGGGACACACAGTTCTGAGGGCATGAGCCCGCTGTGGTCCCCTTTTCCTGGCAAAACAATAAAGCTATTCTTTTCTACTTCACCCAAAACTCTGTCTCCGAGATTTAATTCAGTGTCGGGGTACAGAAGCCAGGTTCAGCTTCAGGCTGCCACCACCAGCCCTCCTCTTACTCTGCCCTCCTCATGTGGTGCTCTGCCTCCTTACGCAGCCCTTAGATGTTTGAAGGGTATCATTTTCAGGGAATATTAATGCACTGGCTCTCCCACTTGTCTGCCTGTCCCTGCCTTTTCATCTAGGCTGCCCAGTTTTAAGATATAGCCCTTGATCTCATATGTAAACAAATAAAATAGATAAAAGCTGAATTGTTCTGCTCGGAGTCTCATTACTATGCTGAGGGGGTGATGGGTGGAGTCTGATCTCTCTGCTTGAACTTTCTCACGATGCTTGAGCGTATTTCATGGAGCATGTTTCGTAAAGCAGGTAACAGAACATGTAAGAATATACTCTTCTTCCGTCTCTTCCTTCCTTCCTTTCATGGGTACACATTAAAGTAGTAAGTTAAGAGACATTGTTATTTTAAACCAGGCCTGCTCTGATGATGGGAATTCAGGTCTTTCTTCTGCATGCGTTTCTGAATTATTGCCCTTTTTTATAATGAACATGTACATTTTAAAAAATCAAAATGTAGCTAATTTTATATTTTTAGAAAGCTGTCTCATTAATATTTTCCCCAAGTTGTCCTTAAGTCTCACCAGTGTGGTTATTCACTACAGAGGTGAGGATCATCTCCTGGTTCCGTAGAACAGATAAAAGTCAAGACGGGGATAAAAGAACATTTTCAGTAATCGATATAGTAGCAAGAACAAAGCAGTAGGATTTAAGACCCTGGTGATGAGGCTTTGACCTTGTTATGAGCTTGTTATAGGACATTGGCCAGTTGGTTTCCTTCTATTTAACTTTCTACTCCTCCCTGGAGCCTTGGCCCCTGGGCTCATTTCTTTTCAAAGAATATCCTGAGGTCACCTAGCCCTTCCAAAGTTGAATTAGATACTCTACTTCTATATTCCTAAAATACCCTAGTATATTCTTCCATTATAGCTCTTATCTGGCTGAATTTTAAGTTTTATTTTTACTGAACCCCTCAGCTATGTGGTAAGTTCTTTGTAGGAAAGAACCATCTCTCTTTATTTGTTTCCCTGAACTTGATATATCCTACCTACTTGATAATTTTTTAAATGAATGAATAACTAGCATTTATTATTCTAGTCTAAAGAATAAAGCAGTTGGATCAAACTAGAGTCTCTTCCATCTCTAAAATTGAATTCTTCTTCTATGTTTGCTCAACGATCCATAGTAGAAGTGTTTATGAAAACTGTAGTATACGATTTAGGAATTCTTTTTGACTGATAGTGACAGATCCCCAAAATAACACTGCCCTAAGTAAGACTTGAGTGGATTTCTCTCTCATGTAAAGGACATACATAGATAGACACCCACTCATCAGGGACTCAGGATCTCCCTTCTCCCTGTTTTACCAACTTTACTGAATGGCTGCTCCCCTCTAGTTTGCCTCATGGTCCTCAATGGCTGTTGAAGCTCCAGACATTAAGTGAATATTCCAGGCAGCTAGAAGGAGGAAGCAAAAAAAGAGCAAAAGGGCATAGCTCCTAGGAAAGTCCAATTCCTTTCAAGTCCTAACCAATGACTTCCACGTATAAGTCATATCTGTGAAGGAAGCTGGGAAACATACCCTTATAGCTGGGCAAGTTGCCATCCCCTACAATATAGGGATGTTTTGCTAAGGAATAAAGGGGAATGGGTATGGGTTAGACAGAGGGAAACCTCTACGACCCTTGGTGAGTGTCCCCTCAATATCAGCATGTTACAGGAGATTGGGATTGGCTCTTAGAGGCAGGCCCTCTTTGAAATTGGTTCTTCATGTCATCAGCTGTGTGGCATCATACAAGTAACAATTCAGGACATCAGGTTATATGTAAACCAATGATGGCTGATTCAATAGAGTCAGATCATACATGGGGCTAAGCATCTAATCACTGTGTTAAAAGAAAATCTTGAACTGTTAAAATTACCCTTAAAAATCTTTTAATTTAGTTCTCAAGAATGGCATTTTCTCACCTGCTTTTTCCCGTGCTGAACAAAAATATATGTGCTTTTACCCATGAGTGTCTTAGTGTATCAAGCTATCCCCAGCATGAAAGCACTGGGGGGCCCAAGCCCCACCCCTGCCACACCACGTGGACTTCTTCGAGCTCACACCGACTCCTGGACATGCCGAGGGTGAAGTGAAAGAGTCACATTTCAAAGGTAAGCATTTAAATCCCCTGTTGCATTTCATTCCATCTTTCTAGTTCAGCACATAAACATAATAATTCAATTCAGTAAGGGAAATCCCTGTATGTGATTCTATCAAACATGTCATTCTGATTGTCCATTTTTTAGTGTGATAGAATACTCTAGTGTATGTAGAATGCTTAGCACGTGGTGGGCATGGAGGTGATATTGAGCAAATTTCTAGACACACCAGCCTCTACTCTGTTTCTTTACATCTGCGTTATCCCTTGACTGTTATACTGTCCCCACTAAGTTGTTTGCTCATATTTGTCATTCTAACAGGGACCTCATGCCTCCCTCATGGTGGAACTTTGGAAACCTTATCAGGCAGTGGAAGAGAGATTATTTTTAAGGGACAAGCGTGCACATTGCCCTACACAAAATCAATCTGCTTCCTTATATAGAAAGCTTGGACTTGAAGAGAGCTTGAGATTCTGGGTAGTTTTTCATTTCAGTTGCTTTTATATTTTTAAGAGAATATTGAACTGTATCCACAGTGACATTTCATAGTCACAGCGTCTGGAGCAAAAAAATGCCATGGTAGCCAAGCTGGAGAAACAATGGGTTTGTACATAAATCACCAAGGATTTTGATGGTTCACCTTCCATGCTCAGCCCACTCTGATACCCAAGGACAGTAACCAGGACCTAAAAGACAGGAGGCAAAAGCCCCAGGAAGCGTTTATGTCCTGGAAAACTCAGGCAATACTAGCAGATTATGTATGTGTTTGAATAATCTTAAAATCAGAACTCTTTCTTCCCTTTCTATTTTTTAAGCCTAGGAGAACTCTTACTTATGGAGCTTTCCCATTTTCATTTCTGACCCTAGAATAAAGAGAAAAAAGAAGTGAGGATGAAAAGAAAACCTGAATTTAAACATGATACATTTTTGTTCCCTAAACACGCTCAAAAATATGATTTGTCAGTCCAAGTAAGGACATGTAAAAGGGTCAGAGCAATGCTTTAAATTTCTCCTGAGTTCTCAGATTCTGGTCCTAGTTGTGCAATAATAATAATAATTATTGCGAAGATTACTGGCAATAATCTTGGGTAAAAGAAGAGCTAGTCTCTCTGCCTGTCTACCTTTGCATGAAACAAGTAGCTTTGAGTAACCCCTGTTAACAGTTCATGTACTCATGAACTCAAAAACTTGTGTTCCAGGAAGGGATAGTGTGTTCCATCCCATAGCTAAATATAATTTTAGGAAAACCTGTGTATTCTTTCTCCCCTGTTGTTAAGGTCACATTCTCCTTATTCCATTAGAGTCTCTAAGAAGAGCCACGATGGTTTAAAATAAAATGAGATGGACCTAGAGAGTATCATACTAAGTGAAGTAAGTCAGACAGAGAAAGAAATATCATAGGATATCACATATGTGGAATCTAAAAAGATGACACAAGTGAACTTATTTACAAAACAGAAACAGACTCACAGACTTCGAAAACAAATTTATGGTTACCAAAGGGGAAAGGGGGGGTGGGGAGGGATAAATTAGGAGGTTGGGATGAACATACACACACTACTATGTATAAAATAGATAATCAACAGGACCTACTGTACACCACAGGGAACTCTGCTCAATATTCTGTAATAACCTACTATGGGAAAAGAATCTGAAAAAGAATGGATATATGTATATGTACAACTGAACCACTTTGCTGCACACCTGAAGCTAACACAACATTTTAAATCAACTATTCCCCAATATAAAATAAAAATTAAGTTAAAAAAATAAAATAAAATGTTTCTCAAGTTTATTTGACCACATATAATTTTTCCCTCTGATTCCAAATCTTGACTTTTTGTAGAACTCAGTTTCTTATGGAATACAGTTTGACAAGCCCTTAAATTCATTAAAATGATAATTAGAGACCTTGAGGGGTTTAAAATACTGGCATTTTTATGACTTGGTAACACTCCATTTTGTGTTTGTTAAGTAGCAAATCAAGCCATATTGTGATAACTGATGTTTATTATGATGACCTGCACATTTTTGAGATCCTAAAGGGCAGTCAGAGCCAACAAAGTAAGATTAAAATTATGTTCCTCATGGTTTAGGACTGGATGCCTTTTTATATCTGGATCATTTAAAGATGATCCCTGTGTGTGTGTGTGTGTGTGTGTGTGTGTGTGTGTGTGTGTCTGCGCGCGTGCCTGCGCACACATTACTTTTAGTGAAAATTTTAAACTGCGCGTATTTATGGTTGCACACACACAGCCCATAGTTGACCCCCAGTTCAAGTCTAAATAGAACTCTTGTTGAAGGGAGAAAAGTAGGCTGACACCCAAAATCCTCCCGGGTAAGTTCTCACACAGGGTTCTGATTAGTGGCACTGTGTTATATGAAAAGTTCGTGGCTTGGCAATCAATAGAGATGTAACTAGCAGGTTTGGGCCTGTGACCCTGCAAGTTATCTGTCTCAACCTCAGTTTCCCCATCTGTAAAATGGGAATAACAGTAGCAACCTCTTAGTGTTAAATAGCAAAGGGAAAGCATCTGGCACGGAGGAGGAATTTAATAAAAACCTTTGGTGGGCTTGGACCTCTTTCGATAGATTTTCTTCAGGACAGGGTCTGTAACTCCTAAACTGGGATTCTGCCCAGCATCTAGCACATAGTGGGCTGCTTTATGAATGAATTAGTTAAGCATAAAACTTAATTTTGAAATAAACTAGGCATTTATTCTTAAGTTGCTCCCTCTTGCTAAAGTCCATTAGCAGAAGAACTGGAATGTTCTCCTTCACCGCCAAACCCTAGTGTTTTGTTTTTTGGTTTTTTTTATTACAAACTTGAGGTTGTTACCTCCCCAGGAATCCTTCCCTGACCACCCTGACCAGTTTATATCCCTCTGACAGCACTGGATACTTCTCCTTCAGAGCACACACCACAGTGGTGTCTCTCTGGCGCTCTGCTCTCTCTCTCAATTTATAAATCTTTGATTAATGTCTATTCTCCCCAACAAGTCTGTAAACCTATATGAGGGCACACACCATGGCTGCTCTTGTTTGTCAATTTTATCTACAGTACTTAGCACAGAGTTTGGCACATAGAAAGCGCTGAATAAATATTTGAATGAATGAACAAACGCTCCCTTTCCACTTCTTACTAAGAGCCCTCCTCTTGCAGATTTTTTCATTGAGGTTGAGTATCATAAATACGCCGGAGGGCTTCCCTTCCCTGGTGGCGCAGTGGTTGAGAATCTGCCTGCTAATGCAGGGAACACGGGTTCGAGCCCTGGTCTGGGAAGATCCCACGTGCCGCGGAGCAACTAAGCCCGTGAGCCACAATTACTGAGCCTGTGCATCTGGAGCCTGTGCTCCACAACAAGAGAGGCCGCGATAGTGAGAGGCCCGCACACCGCGATGAAGAGTGGCCCCCACTTGCTGCAACTAGAGAAAGCCCTCGCACAGAAACGAAGACCCAACACAGCCAAATAAATAAATAAATAAATAAATAATAATTAAAGGTGCTAATAATTAAAAAAAAAAAAAAAAATGCCGGAGCCAGAGCTCTGTATGTTCCCTACTCCTGCACGGGAACCGAAACAAGCAATGGCTGAAAGGTAACATCCCGGGGCTATGTGTTAGGCTGGCTCTCAATTGGCTCTGACTGGGATGAAAAGAAATGCAAGGCAGAGGAGGCTGGGTCAGAAACAGTCTCCGTGCCGTGGTCCTTTTCTTGCTGCTGGCAACGTGCCGCTTATGCCTGGTTTGTCTCAGTTTCCAGGCTCTTTAGCTGATGGTTGAGCCACCAAACTCTGCAGACTTCATTTCCTGTGGGTCGCTATTCACACCAGCTCTGGCCCTCCTACACTGCTTCACCCTGTAACAATTGTGACTTGATCGCCTGGCTTCTGACCCCATCACTCCCCTGACACCCCGCGCCTCCTCTGTGCTGTACTGCCTAGTCCTGGCTCTGGTCCCCGTCCCCTCAACCTGCTTCCACCCACGGCACAGCATGACGGAATGACTCGCTCAACTATATTTGCCTTTGGAAACATAACCCGCATGCAAGATATGCCTGGGTTTAAACATCCAAACCGTATTTCTCTGCTGCGGCGATTGAGGAATTCTGTTCTCCAAGGTTTCTCCAGACCCCAGCCCAGGGTGTAATCAGCAACTTCTGTGGCTTTGTCAGAGACTGTGGATGGCCTCGGTTTTATTCTTTAGCTAGTCCCCCACTTGAGTTTGGCCGACTGCCCTGTGTCCTGTATCCTCTTCCTCTAAACTCAAGCATGGAGATCTTGGGAAGAGAGATTGCTAAATAAAGACCAGCAGTGGTATTTACTTAGAACAGATGGTGACAGAACCCCAAGCTTTCTCTCCCTGAGCGTTACTCCAGCAGAATTTTCTAGGTCTGATACAGCTGAGAAAGGATGAATTCAGCCACATTTGTTCTCTGGGCCTGTCTACAAAGAGCGTGTTAAAAACTCATTATTCATTTTTAAAAATAGAGACCTTTGCCATGAATTCCCCTGCGCTACTCGTAGTGTGTGCAACAGCATTGTGTTGGAGAGAAACCAGACTAGGTGTCTGGCGATTTGCATTCTGCTCCCAGTTGGAAAAATTCCTTCATCTCTCTGGTCTCACTTTCCTCATAGGTGTAGCTGCCTCTAGGTTTCGTATTCCTCGTTTTACTATGTGCCTAATACTACGCCTGTAGCTAAAAATAACACAGACAACAGTTTATCTAGGGCTTATGTGTGCCAGATACTCTTCTAAGCATTTTGAGGTATTCAACTATTTACCGTACAAATGAGTAACTATGAAACAGAAAGATGAATTCAAGTCCTTTCGAGAAACTTTATTTTTTAAAGACGTTTCCCCTCATATTGCCAAGTTAGTAACCCTCTTTTGGACGTGTCTTTCCTACTGCTTCCGCCATTTAATAATACAGTGATCTGCTTGAGTCCTTGGTATCACTACATGGTGGGGTCCCTGTTCTTATTCACTTTAGTTTTCCCAGCACCTGGCATAAATCCTAACAGATAAAACATATTCAGTAAATGTAAGACAGTTACATAGTCCAAGCCCACTAAAACATAAGCTCCATGAGGGTAGCAAGGCAATGACTTTGACTCTTGTGTTCTTCTATACCGCCTGTGCTTAGCATTGAGCCTGGCAGAGGTAGATACTCAACAGCTCTATGAATGAATGAATGAATGAATGAATGAGTAAACAAACTAATGTACAAACATTAAAGAACCTACTGACAAAGCCAAGTTTACTCTGCTTAAGGGCGCAAAACTCCTTGAGGATCTATGGAACAACAGCAAAACCTGAGGCAAGGTAGGTCGTGGTTTTTCACACCCGGTAGCATGGGGAGCAGGGAGGCGCCCTGACATTGTGCAGTGTGGCAGTTTGTGTTTAGTGAGATGGCTTGTTCATCCTCCTTAAGAAGAGCGATGATAAAGGAGAACTGGATCTCAAGCTGCTGCAGGGAATAAAAATTGATATTTCTTCTTGAATAAATGAGTCTCATTCAGAGCTTGGATTCCTTTGACTATTAGAACGGCCGTGATCAGTCACTTCAGATGAGGCCCACAGGCGCGTTTATCTGGTGGGTTTGAGAGGGAATCTGGGAAAGGTCAGCCACTGCCACCACGCAGATGGTATCTCTGCCAGGCGTTTTGAATTGTGGCAATTGCTACCGCTCCAAGCTCCTCCCATCCTGGCCCCCTCTTTTTAATTTACATCCTTTTATCTTTCTCATTTCACGTTTGTTTGCTTGGTTTGGATGCTAGGGATTGAAAGCAAAGCATCAAATGGTATTTGAGATCTGCACAGCCCAGTCTTCTCCACCTGGCACTGACTTTCCTGATAGGATTCCTGGGGGGAAATTCAAGGGAGAGGGACTTCTGGGTTCAGGAGACTGATGGAACCACAGATACCAGGACTTGCTGGTTATGGTCCAAGCCACTGGAGCCTTTGGTTTTGTAACAGAAAGAAAAACGTATCAAAAACAGAAATTCCTAAAGCCTCGTTGCATATATGGAGTCTAGATTGTTGTGTCTTGGGCTACTTTGTCAACTTTGGGAAATTTGTTTTTGACTGAGACATCACCTTGAAATGAAGACATTGAAAGAGTTCGAGATGGGGGCGGTTAACACACAGGTCTCGCTCTCAGCCATGACCTTCCCAGTGATCTTGAAAAACTCACCTCGCTTGGCTCTTCAGAATGAACAGTAATGTATCCTACTTTGTATAGTACTGAGATTTAGCCATGCGAGGACCAACTGGCTATGGCAGGAGAGGGAAAGTGAGACAGGTTAGAAATGAGAGATCCCCGACGAATGTCTCCACCTCCTTCAGGTCTCAGTACAGATGCCTGTTCCATAGAAGGCGAGAATAATATGAATAATGATCATAATGGCAGCCATCACTAATTTTTAAATTTTCATTATTCTTTAGGCCACGCCCTGTGCTTAGTGCTGTATCCTATCACTTAATCCTTGTATAATAACACCAGCATGAGGTGAGTACTCGTCTCATCTCCAGAATGTCAGTAAAGAGATGGGGTTTAAGAGAGGTTCAAAACTTGACTCCCCAAACTAGGTCCAGTTCCACTGTTATACTCTGTACTTCTCTTCTCCTTCATATCAATTGTCACAGCTCATAACTACAGGGGTCCCTCCCTATCCATGGGGATACATTCCAAGACCCCCAGTGGCTGCCTGAAACTGTAGAAAGCGCCGAACCCCGAGGCAAGGTAGCTCTGATAAAGTTTAATGTACAAATTAGACACAGTAAGAGATTAACAACAATAATAAAATGGAACAATTATTACAATGTACTGTACAAAAAACTTACATGAATGTGGTCTCTCTCTCAAAATATCTTATTGTACAAATTTAATGCCTTTTCCATCTTAACTAAATATATATCACACACCGTGGCTGGAATTTTGTAATTTGAGGTGCAACAGCAAAACTAGCATGAAGTTCTTTTTCCTTCTTTAAAATTTCATCAATAGGAGAATCTTTCTTACTGTAGATCTTAACATCTTCAGCATATCATTTTTTTTTTCATTTCTTAAATCAGGAACTTTTATCTTTTCACTTAGAAGAAGCACTTACGGCTTCTCTTCAGCATATCCAAATTGCCAGCATCACTACTCTTGCGCTTTGGAGCCACTATTAAGGAAAATAAGGGTGACTTCGACACAAGCAGTGCGATACCAGGACAGTCGATCTGAGAACGGAATCAGCAACTAAGTGACTAAAGGGCAGGTTGCACTGGACAAAGGGATGATTCACATCCAGGGCAGGACGGCACGGGATGACTCAAGATTTCATCACGATACTTAGAATGGCACGAGATTTAAAACTTACAAATTGTTTATTTCCGGAATTCTATTTAATATTTTGGGGCCACAGTTGACCACGAGTAACTGAAACCAGGGAAAGTGAAACCACAGATAAGGGGGGACAACTATATATTTGTGTGACTTTTCTAATGCCTGCCTTCCCGTTAGATTATAAGCTCCACTAGGGTACAGGCTATAACTGTTCACTGTTGTTTGCAAAGTAGAATGCCCAGCACGTAGTTAGGACTCCTTAAATAATGACTGAATGAGTGGACTAGATTTACTCCCTGGCACTGCCACAGGGAGGACAGGTCCATTGCAGAAGGTGGGTATCTGAGGTCATGAGGACACACAACAGTTCCCAGTCCAGGCCATCAGTCAATGCCGGGCGCTTCCTCATGGGGTGCAAGGGTATCAACAGTAAAAAACAGCTCCAGAAACAGATGAGCCTCTGAAGTACAGACACACATCATCCACAAAATGACAGGCAAGAGATGGGGTCCCAGTTCCAAGACTAATCCAAAGAATAAGATTTCAATCCCTAGAATAGTCTAGTAGAAAAAACATAGGCTTTGGAGTCGGAAAAGATCTAGATTTGAACCTTAGCTTGGCAATTTACAGCCGTGTGGTGCTGTGTGTCTCAGGTGGAATCCTTTTTTTAACATCTTAAAGTGACCTGAAATATGAGAATAAATCTCATCTGGGAAAGCTGCTGAGATACTTGATAATCACCATTGACTCAGCACTAATACAAGTTAGATGTAGGTCAACACTATACCCACATTACCTCACTTACATCTTACAATTACTCTATGGCATGAGTGCTACTATCTTCATTTTACAGAGAAGGACACAGGATGTCAAATGATCCTGGCTGTGGGGAGAGACAGGCAAAAGGGGTATAAGCAGCTCTTTGCAGGAAACCGCCCTCAGCAGGAAGCCCCTTTTCTTGTCACTCCAGCAAAGCTATATTGTAACTAACTTTTAAACCTGGCACCCCCGTGCTCTACTCATCTCCGGCCCAAGCACACCTTTCAAATCTTTTAATCACACAATATCTTGCCGAACTTGTCAGTTCTTTCCATAGATCAAAGAAGTAGAAATGAAGAATAAGTAATTGACAGGTGACCAGATCTCTTCCTTAGCTTCCCCTTCAGTAACCTCCCGAACAAACTGTGTGACCAAACTGTGTGAACAAGATAACATCTAGAGGACAATCACGAGGAGTTGAGGAACCTGCACGCAGCTGGGGGATGGAGACGGCTCTGACCCCCTATTTCAACGATTTACTGAGATTACTTCCCTTCTTCCCTTTAAAACTTTAATGGCGGAGCAGAATTTTCAGAGGTGGTTTTTGGGGGACGCTGAGTCCACCATCTCCCTAGATTGCCACCGTTCCAGCAATTGCCCAGCAAACCCAGGCAATTTCCCCTCCAACTCCCTACCTCCCTCCTAGCCTCTCTCTCAGCCCAGCCTCCACACTGAGCATGGCTGGAACCCAGATTCTTCCATTTGTAATGAATCATTATCAGCGGGTCAACTTGATGAGTACAGTGAACTGGACTGGGATGGGGCAAGAGACAGGAAAGAACTTGAGCCCCTTAAACATGATGGAGCCCACAGAATTGCCCTCTATGTTCCAAACATGGCAGACCCTTCTGGGCCTCAGACTTCTCCACATGAATGCCCCAAAGAAGAATATTCGCTTATTTATTTATTTAAATGTATTTATTTTATTTATTTATTTTTGGCTGCTTTGGGTCTTCGTTGCTGCGCGCAGGCTTTCTCTGGTTGCGGCGAGCAGGGGCTACTCTTCCTTGCAGTGCGTGGGCTTCTCATTGTCATGGCTTCTCTTGTTGCAGAGCATGGGCTCTAGGCGTGCGGGCTTCAATAGCTGTGCCGCATGGGCTCAGTAGATGTGGCACATGGGCTTAGTTGCTCCGCGGCATGTGGGATCTTCCCGGACCAGGGATCGAACCCATGTCCCCTGCATTGGCAGGCGGATCCTTAACCACTGCGCCACCACGGAAGTCCTGAATTTTTGCTTATTTATTGAATACTTAGAGTCTGCCAAGCAACTCACAGGCACTATGGCCAATCTTTACAATAACCCTGGAGCAGCATTTGTTTTATTATCCCTAATTTCTAGGTAAGAAAACAGACATAAAGAGGGAAAGTGACTTGCTTATGCTCACGCAGGTGGCAACTGAGTCACAATTTTAACTCATTTCATTCTGACTTCAAAGGCTGTTGCTTTCCTCATGAACTGTCTTCCTTAAGAACTCCTATTCACCCATCAAAACCCAATGTTACAGTGTTATTTCCTACAAGAAGCCCTCCCTCATTATCTCTGTTCACCTCACCCAGGCAGGGTTAATCATATAAAAAAAAAAAGGCAACTTTCTGATTCTGATTCTGATTCAAGGCAACTTTCCTTTCTATTGACATTTGTGAGTATTGATTTTATAAGTGGCGAGCAGCGGGACCCAATTTGGTAACAGGGGAAGACTCTGGGTGGGTGCAGATCGTGGAGATCAGGCTGGGAACGAGATGTAGTGTGTGCCCCCCTTGCCTCCTTTCACCTATAGACCTCGTCATGATTTCCTCAGTAAGAAGAGGGCCTTACAATCCTCCTCCACCCTGTGGGCCAGGCTGTCAGGACCACTTTGGGAATTAACATGAGGGATGAAGTGTGATTGCCTTCCTAATTCTAGATGATCTTTAGGTTTGCTTCTGATATGTTGATGCTATGACACAAGTTCAACTTCTCTATCATGGCTTAAAGAAAATCAAAGAATAGTAGAGGGAATGATAGCAAGCTTCTGGGGGCAGAGCTTATCTGAGTCAGGTGGAAGGTTGCCCGAGCAACCTTCTTGTAGACCTTGTATATTACCTTCTTTATGGGTGCTCCTTGACTTCCCTCATACACACAGGGACCATCTACCTCTCCTTCTCTTCCATCAAAGCCTGAAATCAGAAATGCTTTGTGCCCATCTAGCCTGGGGCATAAGTAACTGAGAATGGCAAAGCGTGACTCACCCATAGGAAAGTTAATTGACTCAGAGACCCAAGGTTTGAAACAAAAGGAATAGTTCTTAGCTCAAATGAAATATTAAGGATATATACTTTTAAGCAGAGAGTAGGAGATATGATGGAACCCTCCAATCCCTCTAAAATTATATAATTTGGGGAGTTAACTACTTAACCTGTATACAAGTTCTATCCCAGAGTAACCCTGAATTCACAACTTAATTCTGAGTCCTTGACATCTTGGTAGCAGCCTTATGATTTACACAGCTTAAGGGCTGAAATTGATTTTCTTTCCATTCTTTTTCAGATTAAAACAACAACAATAAATTTTTCTATCCCTTGGGACAAAAGGAGGTCTGACTTTCATAACATGTAGTTCACCACCTGGTAACCATTCATTTGAAAATCATAGTCTGAGAGATGTTATCACCAAGCAACTATATTTTTGTTTTATTCTGTCCCATTAAATGGGACACTGCCCACAGTGGTCTCATGCTTTTCCCAGGTAATATGCACAGTCTCCATCCAGAGAGTGAAATATCTAGTCCCATGTAAGAGTCAAACTTTCAAATTTCAAAGCAAAATTTCTCCCCGTACCCAATTTAAACACTTGATAAGCAGGAGGTTACAGATGGTGGACAGGGCCACAGATCATGGATTGTTCCTAATCTCTTTCCCCACCTTGTGCTTCAGCCCTCGCTTCATTTTGCTAACTGAGATTTCTGACTCTTCAGGCGTGCGGGGGGAGGGGGGAGTGAGCAGGGCAGTTCTGGCTGGACTGACTCTGTATGAGCTGGTGTTGCAGTCTGTGGGTCTGAGAGATGTTCACAGCTGACTGTTTTCTTTGTGTGTGGTGAGGGGAGGGGCGTTCAGAGAACTTTTATTAACGCACACCTGGCATCTACAGTTCCCATGAAGAGGGCTAATGCTCTGTTTGCCCTTGTTATTTACAGCTCCTTGTTAATCCCTGGGAACCAGACAGTATACCTCCACCCTCTTTTGGATGAGGTCTTTTCACTTCTTCAGGAGGTCCCCTTGGAAACGCCTAAGGTGACCCCATTCCAGTGTCTATCACGCATGGCCCACCTTCGGTCCCCTGGGACCCTTCAGGGGTCTTTCACCCTGAGAACCTCCTTTTGGGACCACTGATCTCCACCTCTGTCTCCTCTCCTTTGCTCTACCATTTATGGAGGCGGCCAGTGAGTTCCTCAGGAATAACCAGTCTGCTGCCATGATTTCCCACCCACCACTCCTCCATCTGTCACACCCCAAGAAAAACAAAGACTAGTCTTATCTGAAAGCCCCTCTGCCTGGGCTTCAGGTGAGGGACCGGCTGCTGCTCACTCCTCCCCCTTGCCAGACAGGTTCACGAAACACTAACATTCTTCCCCAAATCCTCGCTCAGTCCTCTCTGTGCCCTGTTCCTCAGCCTCTCTAACTTTACAGGCTGAGGTGGGTAAATGATTTACCTGCCATCTCATTTTTGCAAATCTTGTACAAGTCTTACTTCAAAACACAGCACCTATTTTCTTCTTGCTTCAACCAAAACTGCGACAGGAAATTTGAATGTCCTGTTAAATCTGTTATCTTCTCCATTTAACCCTCAGGATCATTTTTCAATACTGTCGCTTCATTTAGGTTTGTTTTTGGCAGGCGTATCTAAACTTGATATTTGTAATGATGTGCTATTTTCTCAGAGCGTTTTAATATCCACGTTTCATTTGATCTCTCCCCTCACGTGATTGGCAGAATTCTCTGAGGTGGGCCTCTTCATTTGCTTAGGACTCGCATTTAGGGAGTGGTACATTCAAGGTAAAATCCAGGCCTCCTCAAGCTTTCTACCAATGTTGATAATAATAATACTTAAGAAAAAAAACCCAGTAATAATGGTGAATGCTTATTGCACATAGACACTGCTTTGAAGTGTAATAGATATAGTAACCCAACCAGCCATTTATTGATACATAGATAATATTATGATGCCCATTTTACAGATGAGGAAAGCACGGCACAGAAAGCTTAAGTAACTTACTCATGGTCACATAGTTAGTAAGTGGCAGAGCAGTTGGTTTCAGAGCCTACATCCTTAACCCGTAGGAAAAGAGTGTTTTTGTCTTCGCATTGTCCACTTGACATTCAGAGCACTTTGATATATAGTATCTAATTTGATATCTCTATGTGATAATAGGGGACAAGGATGGCTTTCTTTCTTGACAGATAGGAAATGCAAGACAAGCAGGTGGAGGAGGAGACAGATGTGAGGTCACAATGCTAACAGGGGACAGAGCCCAAGTGAACTCAGTCTCTCAACTCTCCATCCAGTTTCCCCACCATATTACATGGCCTGATGTGACCTTCTGTAGCTGATATTCCTGAAAGGAAGTGAAAAGTACTGCAACGGACTTTTCCAATGATCTAGCCCAGTACTTTTCAAGTTAATGGAGAGTTCCTTGAGGGGCACAGAGGAGCATGGAGTAAGAAAGCATTGCACGGGAGGGAAGGCCCTGCTTCAAACTTAACTAGAGAGTCTACTTCTATGTCTTCCATATCAGTTTCCACTTAGATTTTGTTTGAATAAAGAGATATGCTGCCTTTGTTGTACATAAACAACCAATGCAGTCCAACTCCCAACCTGACAGGTGGGGGAACTGAGGCCCAGAGGAAAGTAACTGAAGTCATACAATGAGTTACTACAGAGTGTGGAAACCAGCCAGCACCCCAGTTCTCTGGCCCAGCACTCTGTCCCCCGCCCCCAGTCCCTGATGGTCCTCTGTTGGATCAACGTAATATAACCTGGAATCAGGCTGGGAACTGACATATAGATAGCACGGCTTTTGCCAATGCCCTGGCAGTAAAACAAAGTGATTATGTTTCAATTAATGACATGTGCATATGTATGCCAGAAACACCCTGCCATGCATATGCATATATTATTAATTATGCAACATGCTTTCTTACACTGATATTTTCATAGCTTTTTATAGCATTAATTACTTCATTAAATGGGAGAAAAATGTAAGGGCTGGCATAAACAGGCTTTACTGTAGGTAATCAAGTGCTAAGTGGTGTGGGGCTGTCTATGTGTCAATGAAACAACTTCTTTCAACCCTGTGTCTCTGACAGTTGTCACATCCTTGATTTCTACTATGATTCCGGAGTCTGCTATGGTGTCAGGTGCTCAGAAGCCCTGGGTAACTGACGTTCTGTCCTACCATCTAGATGTGCAGAATTATTAAAAGTGGAGTTCGGAGAACTGAGTTATAACCACACCCTGGTTCCAGCTAGCTGTGTGACTCTCGGTAATTTAATTCCTTCTCTAGTTTTAATTTTTCTTTGCCTCAACCATTATGGAGCAAACGTCCTGGAAAAGAAATGAAAGAAGACAAAGAACTGTTGGAAAGGTTGGATGAGGGTCAGAAGTCAGGAGGAAACAGAATCTTAAGACTAAGGGCAATAGTGATCCGCCCACCCTATTCACACACCTCCTTTATTGCTCACCTCACCCCCCCACCCCCTATGACTGAACTTCTCTCACTCTGTGGCCTCTGCCTGGACCCCACTCCCACCCCTGTACCTTTAATTGGTCTTATTCCTAATAGACCTTCAGATCTCTCATAAGCCCCAAGGTTAGATCCCCCTGGTATATACCTCCATCACTGCTTCTCCTCTTATGAAAACACACAACAGACTTTACTGTGATTATTTATTTAATATGTGCCTCTCTTGGTAGACTAAACCAAGTCTTGCCTCTCTGTGATGGCAAGGACCGTGTCTGTCCAGTTCTTGGCTGTATCCCCAGGGCTGAAGTGCTTGAATATTTATCAAAGGATGGGTTTCTAAAAAGAGCACATGCTATATGATTCTGTTTATATGAAATTCTAAAAAATGCAAATTAACCTATAGTGACAGAAAGCAGATCTGTGGTTGTTAGGGAACCTGGGACGAGGGGAAGAGAGAGGAATTGCAAAGGGGCACCAGGAACCTTTAAGGAGTAATGGATGTATTCATTGTCCTGATTGTGTGATGGTTGCACAGCCGTATACAGGTACCAAAATCATCAAATTATACATTTTAAACATGTACCTTTTATTCTCTATCAATTATAACTCAATAAGGTATAAAAAATGCATAAACAAAAGAAAAATGCCATTACAGGAAAAGAAAAGAAAGGTTTGGTTAAGACATTGAATGTTGCAGAAAGCTAAAAAAGGTCAAAGGGAAAAATGGTCATTAGACTGGCAGGTTTTGAGATCGTTTAGGGACCTCAGTTAACCAGTGGATGGAAACCCAGTGGTGGTGAACAGGCTTTCCAGTTGGCTGTTCTTCTACCTAATCACTTCCACAGGACAGGGCATCCTTCCTCCAGCCCTGGTGGCCCCCTACATCAGTGTATTAATCTGATTAGGACATTTTGCTTGCAAGGAAGAGAAATCAGCCTGTGCTAGCTTAGGCAAAAAGAGGGAAATCATTACAAAGGTACAGGAATGCCTGAGAAAACCTGAGGCCAGGAATGTCACCCCTAGACCTCAGAAAAAGCCTAGAACAAAGATCTGAAATGCTTCCAGGAACCCAGGCACAGCTTGGTCTCTAGTCCTTGTTCCTCTTGGCACCTCTACTTCATCCTCTGTCTCTGCAAATTTGATCTGGGGACTCCTTAGTTGACTCAAAAAGCATAAGGATGCCCCATGAGTGCGAGCTGGCCGCAGCCCACCAGCACAGATGAACTGTCGTCTATAAATCACAATTCTAACGTTCTGGAAGAGACAATGTGATTGGTCCAGCTGAAATTTAGGGTCCACCCTGCCTGCCCAACTTTGGCTGGTGAGGAAAGTCATTTAGATGACACACAGTTGCTGGAGACTAGCTTCTTGGCTAGGGGAAATTGGGAGGACATTTCTTAG
Source organism: Balaenoptera musculus (assembly GCF_009873245.2). Classification (NCBI taxonomy): domain Eukaryota; kingdom Metazoa; phylum Chordata; class Mammalia; order Artiodactyla; family Balaenopteridae; genus Balaenoptera; species Balaenoptera musculus. The sequence continues at coordinate 128,582,059 of NC_045787.1, forward strand.
AGAAAAGGAGAAGTAGTGATTTGAACAGGCGTCCTAAAACTCTCCATTAAATGTTGTTGTTGGGATCAATTAGATACGCAGAGTGGGGATTAGAATCTCCCATTCACAGCTAACAAACTAGAGCCCAGAAGAGTTAATTTATCTTCCCAAAGCCACACAGTGCAAGGCAGAGTGCAAGGCCCCCAGACGTTTGACTCTGAGCCCCACCACCCTTACTAGAACACCAGATGGTTTTCCTAAAGCAATCCTGTGCTCAAGGAAGATTCAAAATCTCATTTGAACTCAAGTGTAAATGAATGCAAATAGCTTGAGGCATTATCCTAGCATTTTTGAGAGGAGAAAGTGGAGAGGAGGGGAGATGGATTTATCTTTTAGCAGGAACCAAAGACTTAAGCTGAAGAATGCTGTACTAATGGTGATATTTAAGTCATCCTTTGGTGCATATGTCTTTTCAAAGGGATACTAGTCCATTCTGAAACCCATGAACTACAGTGCACAGATAATGATAAATGCACTCATTTTGAACTACCGGTTTCTTCTCTTTACCTCCAAGGTCTTAAAGGAGGCAAAGGGTGTATTTGGTAAAGCTGCTATCAGACAGAGTTCTCACTCCAGACACTTCCAGCTTGATGAAATGGAATATATCAGAAATCTACCAAGAAGACAATTTTAAAAAAATTTTAGTACTGGTTTCAGGTGAAGCCTTGAGATCAAAGAAGTACAAATAGTTCAGATGGTTGAGAAATAACCAACCACTTCTCATGTGCTCACCTCAGGTGAACCAAACCTGGATACAACTTACACTGATGCCACAGTGATACAGGGGCCAGGAAACCAAGAATGGATCCTGGAGTGGAGGCAAGGTGAACAGCTTCTCCCAATCTGGACACCAAGAACCAGATATACCCATTTTGCCCATTGGGTCAGCATATCCTTGTGCTTACTTGTTGCATAGCTCAGTCCCACAAGCCTGTTGGTAGGCAACTGCATGTGAGATGAATCAGATATGGTTTTTGCTCTCAGAACTTTAATAACCAAATGGAAGAAACGGGCATGGGTGCAAATACAAAGTGCAGAGAAATGTATTCTCCTAAGAGGGATGGGTGCACTTGAAGATTTCAGATCTTTCATGCCTCAAATTGAATTCCCTCTTCTACACCCACCTAGAATCGCCTTCCTTTATCAGCAATGGCACTACTGTCCCTTTAGTTGTTCAGATAAGTGGAATTATCCTTGAATCTTCCCTCTCCTTTACCTCTTGTATCAACTGACATCACATGTTAAATTGAATTTTGCTTTCAAAATATACTTTGTAGCTGTCCACTTCTATTCAACCCCTTCCAAGCCATCCTTTCAAGCTGCCACCTTCTCTTATCTGCCAATTACGGAGGTTTCCTTATATTTCTAACCATATTTACATCTACTCCTTTCAAATCCATTCTGAACTCTACTGCCCAAGTGATCTTAAAAATGAAAATGAAGGAATATTACTCTCTAAGATTATGACTTTAGATTGTTTCCTATTGTCTTTATAATCAAGATCCAAACTCTTTAGGCTGTAAAGTCTCCAGAGACTGGCCCTGGCCCACACTTACCTCTACAGCCTCACCTCCTGCCACTCACTTCCTGTGTCTCCCTACTCAGCCATCAGATCACTTTCAGTGTCCTGAGCAGGACACAGTCTCTCTCACATAAGGACACTTGAACAAGCTGTTTCCAACGACTACAATACGGCACCTCGACATCTGCTGCTCATTTCGTGGGTGAATCCAGGTTGGGTTTCCTGATGTATATGGTTCCTTCAGGACACTCACTCCAGTTGTAAATTAATTATTTAACATCCTTTTCCACTAAACTGTTAATCCCAGGAGGACAGAGGGTGTCTGTTTCATTTACTGCTGCATTTAACTTTTAGTATGGTACCTGACACTCAATACAGATTTGTGGAACGGAGCCCAGGAACTCAAATGGAGAGTCAGAAAAGTGAGAATAAGGCCTAATTGTGGAGGGCTCCAAAAGTCCAGCCAGAGCAAGAAAACATGTGTCCCCAAAGCCTGTTTCCAAAGCCTCCTCTGCACCCCTGCTGCAGCTGCTCTCTGTTTCATTGCCCCTGGTGTGACACCTCCTCTCTTCCACCCTATCCCTCACCCCCTACCATCTTGAGGGCAAGGAAGGGGTTTTATTCATCTCTGTGTCCTCAGCCATTGGCACAGGGACAGCTACAGAGTGATGCAAATATCATCCAGCCTCAGCTAGGCTGTGCGACGTTGGAAAACAACACCCCCATCTCAACAATTTCTTGCTCACCCAAAGTCCACTGCAAGTGTAGCTGGGTCTCCAAGGCAGCGGCTCTCCACGTCATGGTCAGGTACCTGAGACAACTATTCCTGTGTCAACTCATGTCACCAAGCTCAACATGGCAGGGGACAAGTAAGACTGACAGATCAAACTCTGGCAAATAAATGCTCTCTTCTAGTGACCTGTGTGACACCTGCCCACTCCTCATCAGCCAAAGCAATTCACATGGCCGTGCCTAACAACAAGAAGATGAATTGCATATATATACATATACATTTGTATACACACACGCACGTATATGTATACGTATATACAATTTTCTCCGTTTTTCTAAAAATAGAGGTGAAATAGGTATCAGTAAGCAGTAGGAACATCTGCCGCAGTTCTGAATAAATAAGCACTTCAATTTAAAAACTAGGGAGCAGCGAGTAGTCCTTGCAGTGTCTTAACCTCCTCTCCTCTAAGGATCCAATGCCTTCCTCACCTATCCACTCTCATGGTCATAACCTAGACCATCATCAGTTCCCATAATTTCAAATCCACCAAAATCTCAGTTCCAACTCTGTTTGCCACCTCCTAAATTCCAAGCTCATTTGCTGGACTTCCTGTCTCCAGCAATCTTTGACTCCCCCTGTTTTTGCAATCCATTGGTCCCATCAGCTTTATTTTTTATTTTTAAATGTATTTATTTATTTATTTTTGGCTGTGTTTGGTCTTCGTTGTGGTGCGCGGGCTTCTCATTGTGGTGGCTTCTCTTGTTGCAGAGCACAGGGTCTAGGCGCACAGGCTTCAGTAGTTGTGGCACGTGGACTCAGCGGTTGTGGCTCGCGGACTCTAGAGCGCAGGCTCAGTAGTTGTGGCGCACGGGCTTAGCTGCTCCGCGGCATGTGGGATCTTCCTGGACCAGGGCTCGAACCTGTGTCCCCTGCATTGGCAGGCGGATTCTTAACCACTGCGCCACCAGGGAAGCCCAATCCCATCAGCTTTATACTGTCCTTAGGCCCTTGACCTATGGCCTCACTCACTTCCTTATCTTGCTTAAATTATATGATCATTCATTATATTCATTCTCTTTTGACAACCCTGAATTCCCTTCCCCAGGTTCTGAACTCCCAAATGCATACCCTTTCAACACATTTGCTTTCCTGAACTACAGTCACGGTTAAATTTAACTCTTCAGCTACTCAGGGGTAGAATGTGTACAAGAAAGGCCCCAAAATAAACCCCAGCCACTATTACTGATTTCTCTTTAAACTTGCGATCACTAAGTAAGTTCTTAAAGCTGCCATCATACTACATTCCCCCTGTCCGTTCTCCTTCTTACTTTCCCCAATAATTATTTCACACTCTCTCGTTTCTTCTCAAACCCCCAGCACCCTCTCCCTCTTATCTCACAGCTTCTGACCTGCTTCCCACTTGACAAAAATGAAGTGTTCAGAAAAGAACATCATGATCCTTTCACCCACGCAAGGACTAATTCCAGCAAGTCTGCCCTCTCTCTCCTGCATCACTTTTCCCCCTTCTCTGTCGGATCCATTAGCATACAGACATGCTGTTATTACTCCCATCTTCCCCTTTGTCAACAGCACCCTTTTCCCTAGTTCTCCTTACAGCAGCATTTCCTGGAAGGTGTGCCTAAATTCAGTCTTCAATTTCTCTCCTTTTGTTCTCTGTTCAGCCCACACCAGGTTTCTTTCTTCTCAACCATTTTGCAAAACCCTTTCTCATTAAGGTGAAGAAAGACCTTTGCATTGGCCCACTAGACATGTCTCAGTCCTAATCTTACTTTTCCCCATCAGCAGCTTTTGGCACAAGGGTTCGTTCTGTTCTCCTTTGAAGCACTTTCTCTACTTGGTTTCCAGGATGCCACACTCGCCTGGTTTTCTCCCACACTTTTGGATGCTTCCTTTGCCTCTTTTGCTAGATCATCTGCATCTCCCTGACATCGGGATGTTGAAATGCTCCAGGGCTCTGTCCCTGAACTGCTTCTTTTTACCACTCCCCAGTTGATCTCATCCCATCTCCTTGCTTTAAATACCACCCCTACACAGACAAGTGCATATCCCCAGCCCGGATTTCTCCCACAAACTCCAGATTCGCATAGTTAACTTCCTGCTTGACATCTCTACCTGCATGTTTAATAGGCATTTTAAATTAAACATATGTCTAAAAATGAGCTCATGAAATTCTCCCCACCCCCACAAAACATGCTTTGTTAACGGCAATTCCATCCCTCTGGTTGCCTTGGTATAATCCTTGACTTCTCTCTCATTCCCCACTTCCAGCCTTCTTGCAAATCCTATTTGTTCTACCTTCAAAATACATCCAGAATTTAATTACTTTTCACAAAACCCTCTGCCAACATTCTGATCTAAGCCACTATCAGATTTTGCGTTGATTATTTCAATAGTTTCCTAACTGATGAGCTTCTGCCCTTGTCCCCCCTTTAATTTACTTTCAGCACACAAGCGCAGCCAATGTCACTCAGTGCTCCCCCATTACCATGACTTCCCATTGTAATCAAAATAAAAACGCAAGTCATTATTTTGCCTCACACAGCCATGCATGGGCTGGACCCCATTTCCTTTTTAACCTCATATCTTAATCCTTTCCCCTTCATTCTCTCCAGGTCAGCCAACCTTGCTGTTCCCCAACATTCCAGGTATGACCCCAACTCTGAGCCTTTTCACTCATTTTCCATGTCTAAGATGCTTCCTCCCAGATACCTACAAGGCTAGCTCCATCACTTCCCTTAGGTTTTTACTCAAAAGACATCTTCATGTTAAGACTTTCCTTGGCCACTCTATCTAAAATTATACTCTGCTCCCAATATTTTATACACCCTTACCTTGCAGGAATTTTGATCCCTAAAATGCATCACTATCTAACATACTCTTGACTATACATATTTATCTTGTTTATTGCCTCCTCTACTAGGGTATAAGCTCCATGAAGGCAGGAATACTCATCTATATTGTTCACTGTTGTTTTCCCAGAGGCTAAAACAGTGTCTGGCACAAATTAGACGTTCAGTGTATATTTGTTGCATGAATAAATCCTTTTCACGAACATTATTATTACTGTTACCAGGCAGAATAAATACCAGAAAGCATAGGCTTGTCTAGCAGAAAGAACCCTGCCCTAAGAGTCTAGGAGGCTAGGAATTTAGTTCCTGTTCTCTTGTTAACTTGCTATGTGTCCTTGGGCAAATCGCTTCCCCTCTGCAGATATTTATTTTCTTGTCTGTATGTGAGTGGAGTGGACTCAATGATTTCCTGTGTTCCATTCAGCTCATGAGGTGGCAGAATGTGAAAAATGAAGTAAGAGGAGAGTTAGTGGTGGCATGGATTTAGTGAGATAATGTATGCTCCAGGAATTTCCAGTCGTTTCAGTCTATGGCTTAGAGTAGATGCAGTAAAAATTCATTTGAATGTTAATGCCTGGTTTGTTTCTTCAGCTGGCTGTATACACTGTATACCAACCTGGAAATCCCAAGCCACCCCACATGAGCCTTGGGTCTTGTTTAGCTTTTTACATAGCTAAGTCTTTGGTTCCTCCCCACACCCTGTATCTTATCTCAGCATAGAAGCTGATTGACAAAAGAGTTAGAATTCAAACGAGGGTTCTTGAATTTCAACCATGTCACCCCACCAGGCTGCCTCTTCCACGTGGGTAGAGGTGTTTGTTTTCAGCATGAACCGTGATTCATTTGTCGCAGGTTCTGTCTCAACAGGGAAAAAACAAGTCCCACCCATTCAACACAGCATGCTGTCATTTCTGAGTCTTGAATTGATCACCTCAAAGGACCTTGGTGGTCACTATTTCCTCAAAGAAAACAAGGGTTCAGTGAAAACACTGTGGCATGCTGTTTTCATAAGCATGCCACAAAAATTCACTGATGGTCAGTAATGTAAACTGCTTTAGAATCTTGGTTTCCCAATCCCCTCTCTCACTGCATGATCGTCAACATGAGATGTTACAGCTTTGAACCTTTGTTTCTCATGCCAGACTTGGGAGTCATTCTTGACACCCCTCTCTCTTTTCCTTACACCCTAAGTTTGTCAATCACCAGTTCCTGTTGCTCGAATTTGCATCTTGAATGTCTTAAGACTCCGCCTATTCTGTCCTTCCTCTCTTGGATTACTGTCCACTATAAATATGATGATGTTACTTTCTTCCTTAGCTTTCCCTTGCCCTTGGACTGAAGTCCCACAACCTAAATAAAGACTACAGAGGGTATCTGAACTGACTCCCTGTGCTCATCAGTCTTACCTCAGGGCTTTTGAACCCTCTGGTTTTTCCCCTTCTCTCTGTCTACAATGTTCTTCCCCTAAGCCTCTTCACCAGCTCACTGCCATTTGTGGTTCAGGTCTCTGTTTCAATATTATTTTCTAAGGGAAAATTTCTCTGAGAAGTTTACATTTCCTTTTCATACACTCTCATAGAACCTTCTATTTTACTTTTGTAGCAGTTATCACAAATTTAATTAAATACAAACTTTTCTGTAATCAATTCTTTAATTTGTCACACCCTTTAGATGTCAAGCTCTACTAAGCCAGGAATCCATAAATATCTCATTTACCACTGCACACTCAGTATACCCAATGCCTGGCACACAGTAGGTCTTCAATTTATTCTTGAATAAATGAAGGGATAAAATGAAGGTGATAGCACTTCTGTCATGTGGTTGTGAGGATTCAATGAGTTAAGGCCAAAATGCACTTAGCACAATGCCTGGTACACATTCAGGGGATTATAGCTATATCTTCACCAGCAGTGTAGACACTAGTAATAAATCGCATGGTTAAGACTAAATACTGGGACACTGAGGAAGGGGAGAAGGTGATTAGGATAAAAAGAATTGGGAAAATCTATTTTGTCTACTCTCCTTTGCTTATTTGAGGGCCTGGTGCTCAAGTCCTAACTGTGCTGCCCAGATCTATGTCTAATTCAGGCTCCTTCCTCTCAGTAGGCACCCCCAATGCTGTTCCACAATCCTTTTTTCCATTCCTAATTGGTAGCCTATTTCTGACCCCACAGTGGATCCTCTGAGCCCACTTTGCTTAAGCTTCCAGATAGAATTCCCTGTACTTCAGCTGAGGCTATGAGAGACCAAGCCTCTCAAATTCTTCTCCCCTGGCTCTGGTTCCCAGAGTCCACCCTCCCTCGTATCTCTGAGGATGTTTTATTCCCATCCTCTAAAGCAGACACCTACTGCACATCTCCTAGTTAACCCCACAGTCAAGGGTTTTCTCTTCTCTCTCTCTGTTTTTCCTACTGAGTCCCTTTTTTCTCTTCATTCTTTTTTCTTTCTTTCTTTTGTCATTTTTTCTTTAACTTTTATGATGAAAAATTTAAATATAAACAAATGTAGGGAGAATAGTTCAATGAACCTCCAAGTACCCATCATCTAATTACAACAGTCATCATCCATGATTGATTTTGTCTCATCAGTAGACCCCCAATGCACAGCCTTACTGGATTATTTTGAAGCAAATCCCAGATGCTATTATTTCATCCATATACAGTATATTTCAGTATGTTTATAAAGGGCTCTTACAGAAACAACCACAACATCTTTAGTACATATAAACTATCAACAGTAGTTTTTTTTTTCTTTTATACACAAATATCCTATCAGGGCTCAAATATCCACGTGATTCTAAAATTCTTTTTCATTGTTTATTCAATTCACTATGCAAACAAGGTCCAAATGTTGTATTTCTTTGCTATGTCTATTGAGTCTTATGTGATCTATAGGTTTTTGTTTCTACCTTTTTTGTTTTCCTTGAAACGTATTTGTTGAAGAAACAGGTAATTTGTTCTAAAGAGATTTCCATATTCTTGATTTTGCTGATTGCGTCTCCACATCTGTTCTCTTAAATCTTTCATTTGTCGTCCTCCATTTGACACTTCTTTCAGTAGATAAACGTGTTCAGTATTTGCTCACTCCACCCCCAATATAAGCAATACAAAGTATATCCATGGTAAAACACACAAGCTATGATCTCATTTCACGGAAATGTAGATATATGAATGTCAATGACTATGTATTTATAAAACGATGCAGAAACAAAATGGTCACAGAAGTGTTGATGGTGGTTGTCTTAGTGGGGAAGGTTTTTAGGTGAGTTGAACTGTCTTATACTTGTGTGTCAGTATTTGCTATGATGAGTACATATTTATGTAAACTTATAATGTGGCTATTCTTTGAAATAGGGGAAATAGACAAAAATCCTAACTCTCCTACTTCCTCTCTGTTCCTCCTCTACACTGATATTTCATAAGTCCACTTTCTTGAATGAAAGATTGAGATTCATTGATTTTACATATTTTCATTAATTCAACAAATATTTCTGAATATTTACTAAATACCAGACACAATGATTTGAAGCTATGGGCTGCCCCAAGCAACTCTGTTGACAGTAAACCTACACAGGTTAAGGCAGTCTTTAAAGGTAGGTCTGGTTGCCCCTGGTCAATTTCAGGATGAAGTCCAAATGCTACATTGCAACACACAAGGGCCTTCCTGGTCTGGCCCCTACACAGCTCACCAGGGCTCATCTTTTGCCACTCCAACCATTCTGAATACTCTGCTTCCTTGAAGACTCACCATGATCTCTCCTGGCTCTAAGATGGCTCTTGCTGATTCTTTTGTCTGGAAAATTGTCCCCTTTTTTTTTTTTTACCAACCCTCATCCCTAATTCAAATGGCTGACTCCTATTCATCCTTTACCCTTTAAAATTCAGTTTGGATGTCACCTCCTCTAGGAAGTCTTCGCTAATGTGATCCCATCACATCCTGTGCATGCTTCTATCATAGAAATGATGAGTTCCACATTATATGTTATTGATTTGTAAATTTAAGCACCAGACTGTGAGCATCTGGAGGGCAGGGAACCCTGTTTTAGCTCATTTCCTCAGATAATCACAGTGCATCATGACACAGTACGTACTCAATAAACATATTTGAATGAATGAATGAGTTGCCCCTTACACTAGTGAAATCGATTTCTTAAGACTCCCTATTGCACTACTTACCACCAAATCCAGTGGAGCCCTCTCAGTCCAACCCTCTTCATTCTCCATAGCCTTTAACACCATTGTCCACCTCTTCCTTCTCAGAAAACATCTCTTCCTTGGTTTCCATGACAACATATTCTTCTTATACTCTTCTAGCTCCTGGAATTTCTCCTTGGTTTCCTTTAACATATCTTCTTCTTCCTTAGCCCCTAGAATATTGGTAGTTTCCCAGGTTTGGTCTGTCAACTTTGTCTGTCTTCATGTTACATCCTCTCTTGGAAAGGCTGGCAGCTCCTATAGCTCCACTCACTCTCCCCTCCCCCAAGTAGATGCTACCCAGACTCCAAGGTTCTCCCTGACTTGTGATCCTGAATCCCAGACCTAGCTTGCTTAAGGCCAAATCTCCACAAAGACATACTGCAGGAAATTGAGCTTAGCATATCTAAAGAATAACTCATCTTCCTTGGCCACCCCTCCCCCACCCCCAGCATAAGCACACACGCTCACAACATTTTCTACTTTTCACAATTCTTACCTTGGTTATCATTCCCATACTTCTACTGTACTTGGCTCAAAACACTAACATATAATTGTTCACTTTTCTTTTTCTAATTATACATTCAGTAAACTGAAAATATTTGCTAATTCTACCTTGCTAAAGTCTAATATCACACCTTTCTTTGTACGAAGAAGTTAATATGAAGCATTTCAACCACATAAAATTCAGAAAATATTGCAACAAACGTTTCTGCTGTACCAGAGTCAGGGTTTTTTTTTTCCCCCCTCCAAAAAATAAAATGTTCTAACTACTGCTGAAACAACCCTCTGCCATCCAATTCCCTTACCCCTCCCTGATATAACCGCCAGCCTGAAGTTGTTTTATATTTTTCCTGTACTATGTAATTAAATAAAGGTAAAAACAAGACATTTATTAAACTTGAAAAATAGAAAGCAGTACAGGAGAGAAAGTGTATTCATAATATTCTACTTGGTTCAGAAATGGATGGTATTTATCTAATCATAGTACAAATATGGATTTGGGGGGATAAGAAGTGATGAGTGGCAGAGAGGTTGTATAAAAACTAAATTCTCACTTAACACTTCCTTCGTACCTCCTCTTCCGTGGCCCTAATCCTGGAACTCACCTACTTAATTCTAATTGCAGCGACTTCCTAACTGGCTCCCACCTAGGTCTCCTGGATGTCTCTCTAAGGCACAGCATGGAACATATCACTTCTCCTGCTCAGAAGCCTCCAGTGACTCTCTTCAGACTTGTCCTCAATAATCTGTCCTCAGTCTGTTTTCCCAGAGTATCTCCCTCTAAACCAGGGGTTCTCAACCGCAGCACTATTGACATTTGGGGCCAGATCATTCTTTGTTGTGGGAGGTTGTGCATTCCAGAATGTTGAGCAACATCCTTGTCTTCTATCCCTAGGTCCCAAGAACAAACCTTCCCCCCACCAAGTAGTGACAATCAAAAATGTCTCCAGACATTTTGCCAAGTGTTCCCCAGGGGGCAAAACCATCCCCCTCCGCTACCCCAGCTCATTACCCAGTGAACCACTGCTCTAAGCCATAAACCTCACCCACATATTTAACACCCCCATACGCAACTTAGATTCACTCTGTAAGAAACTGCTTGCTGTTCCTTGAATCCCCACCTTGTGATCAGTACCAAAACTGGGATTGAATTCCAGGAGGCTGAGTTTTGCGTTGGCTAAAAGCTACGTTTGAGTGGAGGCAAGATGTAAAGTTCAGAAAAACAAAGCTGTTTACTGCAAGTGGAGATGGTCCAGCCTGGTAAAGAGAGAACAGCTTAAATATTTCCTTCTTAGAAACTCACATGGAAGTGGGTGGTGAAACTCACTAAGAAGCAAGAATGGAGAATGTGAGGTTGTGAGAAGGAAGAGGCTATGAGGATTTGAGGCATTGATAATAATAGCTAACACTTGAATATTTACTATGTGTCAGACACCCTGTTACAATTACTACTCTCAAAACAAATTTCTGATGTCCTATTATCATCACCACTTTACAGATGAAAAAAACTGCAGCCCAAAGGAATTAAATGATTTTCCCAAGGTATCAACAGTTAGTGATGAACAGAATGGGAATTCAACCACAGGGACTTCGGCTCTACACCCTGCGATTTTACCCATTATATCCTACTCTCTCTTATGAAGAAATGCTTTCCTGAGCTCAGCTTTTTCAGCCTAAAGTAAAACGGGTCTTGGCCTGGATAGGCCTCCTTGCTACAGGTTAGGGCATTGAGAACCAATCCTCCCACCTCTTTCCAAGTCTACAGGGTTAAGTAGGATACAGATCCATTTCAATGCTAAGCTCTGGAAGGTTTGGTTAGCAGCTCCATCAAGGATGCCCTCAGGTAGCCTTGAGTGTCTAGACCCTCCACTGCCCTCAAGCTGTGAGTGACAGGGTCTTCTCTATAAGGCTCCAAAGATTCCTCTGTGAACCTTCACATTGTCTTCCTGCACTGAACTTGGACTTTCCTGTCCCATCATTGGAACATATCTCCCAGGGGCTAAGGTGGCACAGACATCTCCACGTCTGTCCCAAATTCCTCATTTTATTTGTCTTAGTAGAGAAAGCAGGAGAGAAATGACCTTTCTTATCCCACGTATCCAGTTCAGTGCTGGCCCAAATAACATGCCAATAAATCATGGCTAACCGTGAACATGTATTGAAGGTTAACGTTTATGAAGCACTGTGCCATGTACTACACATGCAGCTTCTCAATGAATCCCCACACCACCCCTCTTACATATTATTACCCCTCATTTTACGGACAAGAAAAGGGAGGCTCAGGGAGCTGAAGTAACTTGCTCAAGGTTACACACTAATAAGCCTTGGAGCTAACCTACAAACCCAGGCTTTGTGAGTCCAGAGCTCATGTTCTAAATATTAGTTGGGCAAATACGTAGCCAATAATCATGTGGGTTAGCTTTTGGCCATCTTGGCTTTGACACCTACTGTTTTAGGCTAAATTCGGGGCCATCTTCATAGTGGTCAAAGGGTCCTTGAGAAATAATGCCCGTTTTTCTGCTCAGTGCCGGGGATCCTAGAGCACTGGGAGAGCTGGTGACTGCACTTCCCCAGCCAGCCCCTTGAGGCTCTCATTTTCAGGGCTTAATCCTGGGCCAAGTCTTTCTGCTTCCTGTGGTGATGCCACAGCACCTAGCTGCGACTTGGACTTCCCCTGGGAGAGTTGGCTTCAGAGTTTTGAGAGGCTGTGGCCGAGTCAGAAGAGACCCTTGGGAGGCCGGTGCAGGGATGGCAGATCAGGAGGGGCCGGTTAGCTTTCGAGGGTGCAAAGGAGGCTACTTTTATTGGGGAAGAGGAGGTTGGGAGCTGGGGGCCCACAGGAGGAGGGAGTGCTCTGTGCCAGAAGGACCCCTGATGCTTTAATGTGAAAGGGTTGGGAGAGAAGTTTAAGTGTGTTCTATGCCCACTCTCCCCCCATAGCTTTCCAGCCCGGGGTCGCAGTGCCCTGCTCAACCATCGCAGACACAGAGCTCAGCAAGTGCATGGCAAAGAAAGCACAACTGTCACGAAGGTAGACGGTTCCCTGAGCCACAGGGGGGACTGCTGACGCAAAGGCCTGGGTGTCTGACATCCAGGATTGCCTACCACTAGGCCACAGATCTTAACTACTTCTGCCTCTCAAGGTACCTATCCTGCCAAATGCTTTTGTACATATTCATACCAGAGGAAATATAGAAATTATGGAAATTTCTAGAGCTGCCCTTGAGACACTGCCTCCCTAGATGTGTCTCTGTTATTATTTCTCACTTCTGCCCTTTAGTAGGACATCCTGTAACCACAGAACTATTCCTATTCCAGGGTTGCCACAAGGTAATGACATGCAGTGTAGGGGCCCATTCATTCTGGGAGTACCTCTGGCTGTGGGAACCTGTCCTGGCTAGACAGACCAACTGGTGCTGCTGGCAGGGTATGCTTTTGTCTGGCCCCAGAGAGTTGAGATTGGAGAAGTACATCCTCACATTTAACTTCCAGGACAAAGCCAGGTACTTATGCTTGGCACTGAGTGAAGACAGTCATTGTTAGGTGCTTCCAGATGCTGTTTGCCCTAGTGAAACACTTTCTTGCCTATCCCATCCCTCTAGAGGGAAAGTGCCACGATGTTCTCATCAACTGTTGTACCTTCTGGTGTCAGGAGGGGACTCTAGAGACCCCTCCCACTGATAGAAGTCTTATGCCCTAAATAGTTTGCCAGTGACTTGAAGTCTTACTGTTGGTTTGAGGTCAGGGAGTGTATGCTCTTACATTCAGGTAAAAAGCGTTATATACAAATTATGGTTAGTTTTTTCATAGAAACTGTTATACATGAATAATAGTGGTTACTTTTCCAGGTAAACCCACCAAAGCCAGGTTGACATTATTTTAGTTGAAATGATATACTTCTGCTATAAAAGTAATGGAAGACAATATTGCACCATCAAGTTTTATTTCCTTTGAGAACCATATAATTTTATGTATGATATATAGTCCATGAAGTTCATGGCATCATTGGCCTTGACGAGAGCTTCATCGCAAGAGTAAGAGCCAGGAATCATTGCCTTTTCCCTGATTTCAAGGGTTGGGGAAAGGTGGAGTGGGGAGACTGTTGACCCCTCAGAGAGTGAGAAGCACCATGGGAAGCAAAAACTGGCGATGTTAAATAGGGGGGAAGTGATCTGGCTTGAGACCCGGTTCCACCTCTTACTAGTTGTGTATCCTTAGGCTAGTGCTTTAGCTTCCTGAGTTAGTCTTACCACCTGTTAAATAAAGAAGAGTTGATAATACTGCTTTCAGAGGGTTTGCTGGGAAAACACATGGAGCTGAGTGGTGAATAACAAAGGCTTTGAAGATTAACAGACTAGGTGTGCCTCACTTGCAAAGTGGGTCTTACCACAATGCCCTAGGGTTGTTATAAGGGTTGCGTGGTATAATACGTATAAAGTACTTAGCACAGTGAACTGTATATGATGGCAAGTGGGAGCTACTATTAATGACATTACTATGTTACAATCCTCACCTTCTCCAAGGAGGCTGATTCCCTTGTGCCAAGAAGGCTGATTCCCTTGTGCCACACCTGCCCTCTGTTCTATTCTTCCAGAGCCAAGAGGCTATTTCTGCTTAGCTGAAGGGATGGAAATGAGGCTGGAGCAGTTGACCAGCTCAGAGTAGGCAGGTGTTGAATTGGGTCAGTGAGGATGTGAATCTATCCCAGCAATAATATGGGATGGCAGGAGGTGGGAACAAGGCATGGGAGCTCAGGGAATGCTTTATCCGAGAGGTCCATAAAAAGGATAAACAGAGAAAGGAAGGGATAAATACAAAGTGAGAAGTAGAGCGGGGGAGAGTTAGGTCTTATTTAGGGCATCTCATTAAGGACACTAGGGAAGTTTGTATAAACTCTTGCCTGTGTTTATTCTCATATAAGATTCTCTCCGCCATCAACTGTCAGATAACATGTAGGCTATCTGACCTTCCTTGTCTGTTATGCAGAAGGTATATCATCTCAGAAGTCTTTAGTGGAAAAATCACCACATGAACTAGGGGCTGGCGGGCAGATCATGTTCTCCAGCAACTCCATCTGCTTCTTCTAAAAGATGAATCTAACTTGGGCCCCTTCTCTTATGTTTCTCTGAGCTGTAGCTTTTATAGCCTTGACTTGAACCCCTTTAAATGAGCCTAAATGTCAGGTCTCACTGTGACACAAACTACACAAACTACACTCAACATGCAGTGAACTTGGGTTTCAAGTCCCTGATCAACCTCTATCAACTGGGTGACCCAGGGCAAATGACTTAACCCTTCTTAGATCCTGTTTTATTTGTAAGATGATGGTGTTGGACCCCATGATCTCAAAATTTCCCTCCAACCCTAACATTCTACCTGCTTCCCTTCCACATAGGAGATGCCCCACTCCTAGCCTTTTTTTTTTTTTTTTTTTTTTTTCCTTCTGCATGATTTTGTCTGTCTTAGAGTAATAAAGGAGATGCTAAAGTTTGGGCAAGCAGCAAAATTTAATCCTAGGAATATGACAATCAATTAGAATCATTTATGTTTTGAGTCCCCTAAAAATTGACTAAAATCATCCTTTGGCCATGGGGTGGGTGGGGACTCCAATAAGCACCATAATTACTGTTTGCCCTCAGAGAACGTTACCAGATGGGGGAGAGAAACATTGATTCATCTTCTTTTTCAAGACATATTTGTTTTTTGAAGCAAATTCCAGTCTCGTACATGCTTTCTCAATGGCTTCTTAGAGACCTGTTCAGATAATACTGGAGCTCCTACAGGATGGGGTTTTGAATATGAGGACTCACTGGGCTAGATCATCTCTTAGCCATGTGCCCTGAAGCAAAGACCTTTACCTTTCCAGAGGTACGGTGCAAGGTCCCGCCTAATGCAAATTAACCAAATTGATGAGCATGGCTCTTGAAACAGTATAGGATAATGGTGAGGAGGACCAGCCTTGGGAACCAGGCAGATCTAGGTTGAAATCCCTGCCCTGTCTCTAAATAGCTATATAAGCTTGGACAGGAAACTGGACCTCCCCACCCCTCCTTCCCCCACCTGTAAATGGAATAATAAGCGTTCTTATTTTGTAGGATTGCTGTGAACATCACATGACACGAGTCAGGTGTGTATCCTGGCACTGTGCCTGGCACATCGTAAGTATTCAAAAAAAAAAATCTCTCTTAAAAATGTTATAGGTATGCTTCTTGACCCCCAAGGAGCTGAAAATTAAGTGGGAGGAGCTAGTTGAATATCAAGTAAAACCAGTAAGTAATAAGTAACAGGGAGGACAAAATAGGTGTGAGAGGGCATTGCGGGCAAGATGGGAAATGAATTGGGTCATAAAAAATTAGAATGTGTCAGAGAAAAGTAAGGGTATTTCAGGAGAGGATAAGGACCATCCATCCATCATTTCAACAAGTGTTTATGGAGAATTTAACTTTGTGTTAGGTGCTGAGCACTGGAGAGAACAAGATCCATTCTAGGATGGGTCAAATGATAAACACATAAATAGGTACTGTATTTAGGTAGTGATACATACTGCAAATAAATAAATAAAGTAGGGTAAGGGAAACAAGAATCATGGCAGAGGGTGGGCTACCATTTCAGATAAAGTAAGTAGGAGACTTTTGGACAGAAGCCTGAATGAAGTGAGGAAGGAAGCAATGTAGATTTCTGTGAGAGGAGCTTGAGGGCAGAAAGAAGTGCTAGTACAAAGTCCTGAGTCGAGATGGTGTTTAGTGTACCCAAAGGACAGGAAGAGGGCCAGTGCAACTGGTGTAAGAGTGAACAAGGGTAGGGGGGTTGAAGGGGCAGCCAGTAGCCAAGGTTTGGATTTTATTCTAAGTATGATGTGACGCTCCTGGTTATTTTAGAGCCGAGAGTGACAGAAGTTTCACTCGGGCTGTTATACAGAGAACAAATTATGTTGCCGTGGTGGGAGAAGGGGAGGAGGGAGGTAAAGAAGGAGGGGAAATGAAAGTTGGTAAAGATCGCCATGGGTCAGATGAGAGATGAGGGTGGGATGAATGATCTGGGGTGGAAAGGTGGTGGTTTCTGGCTGCATTTTAAAAGTAAAGCTCCCAGAATTTGCTGATGGGTTGGATATGGCGTACTTAGCTTGTTGACGGGATGAATGAAAGTACCACTGAGGAATCTGGGAGGAATGAGGGGAGGAATAGGTTGCGGGGCGAGGGGGGCTGGTAGAATCAGAAGCGTGTATGTCCTGATGGACAAATGTTTTGAGAATGTGGGGAAGTGACACAGCCCTTAAGAGGCGATTGGCAAACTGAACTATAAGAGAAGGTTCCAGAAGGAGATCGGAACCACATGGACGGCCCTCAAAGTCGGGAGGAATCTGGACTCCAACCACTGGGTGAGAATAACAACATTTCACCCCTCCCTATGATCATGGCCGCAGAGCCCTTACTGTGTGCCTGGAGCCCTGCCAGGCCCTCCAAGTGCAACATTTCTTTCATTAACCCTCATTCACAGACAAGACATTGAGACAAAGGGGTTAAAAGGCTCATCCAAAATCATGCGTCTGAGAGCCTGACTCTCTGGGCTGTAGACCAGGGTCGGGAGAGCTGCAGAGCCTCTCAGGAGAGCCGTGGAAAGCTCTGTGCTCTGGACACCTGCCCTTGTGAGCAGTGCCCAGGTGGCCTTTCTGAAAGCACGGCTGGTTTGGAGAAATAACCAGTGCCTCCAATCTCTACAGTAACAGTGGCTCTGTGTAGGAGCTTCCCCTGTGGAATAGACTTTTTTTTTTTCTTTTTAGGCATTGATCCTGCCCCAGGGTGTTTTGCAGAACTTGCACTGCTCCCTAATTACCTAGTAATGCTGAGGGCTTATGAAAATGCTGTCATTTGTGTGAGAAGGGGAGGGAAGACTGAAAGAAGGAGGGAATAAAAAAAAAAAAAAAGATAGAAAATGCTGTTAAACCTGGCAGAGCTCCAGGGTGGGTGATTACATTCTTTGGGGTGGTACTCCTGCCACACACAGTCTGTGGAGTATTTTGAAAACCTTCTGTAGGAATTGTGCTAAAAACATGAAAAATATTATCATTATTAGCTTTTCCTACATCTTTTTTTTTTTCTGAAGGATTTTTTAAAATTTATTTTTATTTATTTTATTTTTGGCTGTGTTGGGTCTTCGTTTCTGTGCGAGGGCTTTCTCCAGTTGCGGCGAGCGGGGGCCACTCTTCATCGCGGTGCGCGGGCCTCTCACTGTCGCGGCCTCTCTTGTTGCGGAGCACAGGCTCCAGACGCGCAGGCTCAGTAGTTGTGGCTCACGGGCCCAGTTGCTCCGCGGCATGTGGGATCTTCCCAGACCGGGGCTCGAACCCATGTCCCCTGCATTGGCAGGCAGATTCTCAACCACTGCGCCACCAGGGAAGCCCTCTACATCTTTTAAAACGGGGCCTTTCGAAAGCCACAGAGGCACCCTCTCTCTGATTGCGTTTACCCAGTCTGTTAGCTGTCAGCGATGTGTTCTCAGATCATAACTCTGATGGCTTCCCCCACCCTTGAATTGTTGCACACTAGAAGCCCAAAACATTCAAGCCAGAAGAGACCTTGGTACAACCCGCATGTTTTCCGGATGGAGATGCGAGGCCAGGGAGGTTTTCTTCCTCCACGGGCCTCTGCTGTCAAATGCACCCGCAGGGTGTCACAGCCAGAACAGTCTGTAGCCATCACCTAAGGTACCCTTGTCATTTTACAGATGAGCAAACAGAGGCCCAGAGACAAAATGGACTTGTCCCCAAGTTGACACTGGGGCTGGTGGTTACCTTCCACTGAGCTAGAACTGGCACTCGGTAGCCTGTGGGCCAGATCAAGCCCAGAGACACTTCCCTCTGCCTTTTTTTTCCTTCTGCCCAAAGCAGTTGTTATACTTAATATATATATTTAAAAAAAAAAAAAAAACCCACACACAAAATCCATATTTCTGTTCTCTTTTGAAAGAAAAAAAAATCAGATCTGGCCACCCTGGGCCTACATTTCCTTATGGTAACAATCAGCTGCCTTAGAGCCCTGCAACCACCTTTGCACAGGGCGTATACGCTCTAGTTCTCTCCGTCCTCACTGCCTTCTCTCCAACTCGGAGGCTCACTTCAGTCATCTCCCTGCTTGGCCCAAGGAGGCATTTGAATGCGAAACCCCTGCCGAACACCATTCTCCTTGATCTGTGTAAGGCCAAAGCCAAATAAATAAATCTGAGGCTATTTTGGCTACATGGTGGTGGAACTTATAGTATGTGGAAGACATGAACCAGGATAGGTCATAATTGATTTGGGGATTGGGTGCCATGCTATCTCTGGGGCACAATTTGAGCTACATTAGGAGAGCTTTTCCACTGGCCTGTCAAACGCCTGGAGTCCCTCCATGAGATACTGGTCCATTTGGACTTTACAGGACACCCATCTCCAGGGATCCCATTTTAAAATGTGAAAAGTCTTGAAAGAAGATGAATCTCAGTTTTCTTCAACGTCATATAATGGAGAGGGAGACCAGAATGCGGTGCTGGTGTCTAGTCCCTGGTGTGCTAGCTGCTATGTGCCCTTAAGAAAGGTGTTTCAGTCTCAGCACTACTGCTATTTTGGACCGGATAATTCTTTGCAGATCCTGTGCGTCGTAGGATATTCAGCAGTA
This sequence comes from Balaenoptera musculus, assembly GCF_009873245.2. Lineage (NCBI taxonomy): Eukaryota > Metazoa > Chordata > Mammalia > Artiodactyla > Balaenopteridae > Balaenoptera > Balaenoptera musculus. The sequence goes on from NC_045787.1 coordinate 128,601,573, forward strand.
TCCCTGGCCTCTACCCACCAGATGCCAATCACACCTCCCCAGTTGTGAGAACCAAAAAATGTCTCTAGAGATTGTCAAATATCCCCTGGGGGAGAAAAATCCCTGCCAGCTGATTAACTACTGTCTTAAGCTAACAGTCTAGCCACTCTGAGCCTTATTTCATCTGTAAAAATAGGTTCTAATTCCTGTCCTTGCACGGTTGTTGGGAGAATGAAATGAGATGTACGATGTACAAATGCTGTGTCAATCACAGTTTAACTTGTATCTGTAGGGTCGGGTTGCCATCAATCACAACAGACTATGAACAGTCAAGTCTTTCCAGATGGCAAATAGGATTGGGAGCTGTAGGGAGGGAAAGTATGAAAAAACTAATGAAGGATGACATCAGAATACGCTGCTTAGGGAATGTGTGATACACAGTCCTAACCTCTGAGGCTGAGACATAAGAAAAGCACCTTCCACCAGTGGTCAGTCTCTTTGTCCTCACATGCATTCCTGGTCATATAACCTTCACGCTAAAAACGTCCCACGGCTCCCTATTGCCTGCCAGGAATTCAGTGGCTTCCAAATCCTGACCCTGCCCTTTTCGAGGTTTCGTGTTTCCCTGCCCTCTCTTCCCAGTCTGCACCACTGGCTCCAGGCTCATGGAGCGTATGGCGTCCTCACCCGCCTTCTGCCCCTGCAGGTGCTCTCCCCTTGGTCTGATGTCTTCCCTCAGGCCTCACTTTCTGCCCGTCCTTTCCTCCTTCCCAGCTCAACTCTTCTGAAGCCCTGCTGGTTCCCCACAGACAGACATATTGGTAGCGTCCTCTTTTGCTCTCCAGTGTCGAGCTTACATCTCTATTAGAGCACGTGTTGTGGGCCACCTTGGATGACATTTGGCTGGCTTCCTCTGTATTCCTCTTCCACCATGTTCACCTGGCTTGAGGCAGAGACTGTGTCTGATTCCCTTCCATAACCCCTGAACCTGACTCCCTGTTGGATACAGAGTAGGTTCTCTACCAACATTTGAATAGAAATAGGATAAACAGTTGACCCTAAATGTATTTGACCTAGATGCCCAAGCTTGATATATGTAAGCCCCAGGTTTACTTGATGATTGAATAATTATGTATTTAATAGGCCAAGGAGAGCCACTGACCATCTTTGAGCAGGGCAATGACATAGTTAGAGCTATATTTTAGGAAAATCCATTTGACTATATGATTTATAATGATCATCAAAAATGCATCATTTTGACCCCTTTAAGTCCCTCTGCCCCAAAGTAAGCAAAGCAAATCTTACCCATTACAAGTAGGCGTTGAGGTTTTGCTAATTAATCCTTGTAAAGGGCTTTGAGATCTTGCTCTGAAAGGTGACAGAAGTGCGAAGCTTTCAGTGACAGCCTAATTATTATTATTACCAGGCACAAAGCTCAGAGAACTTAAAAGATCCCCAGGTACCATTCAAAATAGTAAGAGACAAAAAATGCAAATGGAGAAATTTTAAGATGGAATCATTGTATCACAGACCTGTCGTGTTGGCAGGGACCTTAAAGGTGATCTTTCCTGATCTGTTCTCACACCTTCCCAAGCCGATACTGACACTGCCTCTAGGCCCCTGCCCAGTCCTTCCTGCTATTAGAGCCTAAGGGTTAATAGCTTGGACCTGATGGTAGAGGTTCCTGTGTTCAAATCCCCAATCTCTTCCCTGTTAGCAGTGCAACAGGGGTAAATGATTGGGCCTCAGTCTCTTTATCTATAAAATGGGGATTAGATTACCTGCCACAGGCATTATTGCACAAGTAAATGATGCATGCAACACTGCTTAGTACAGCACCTGGCCCGTGGGAAAGAGTAAACGTTAGCTGTAAAATCACTTGAGCTAATTAATATATGTGAACGTGCAGAGGAAATCATAAAGCATCTGACCTCCAAGTTGTTCCTAGTTTAGGGGCTCCATGGAACAGTCAGATATTTCTTGCAAATCTCAGCACTTGTAGCTGTCCTGTGTGTGTATGGGATTATGTAATCTTGGTGAGGGAAGAGAGGAGTTTTTGATAAAATGGCCTAGTCAAGTGGCAAAGCAAAATCAGGTCCAAAGTCTATTCTCTCCTGTTCTAACTGAGGAAAAATGGACTTTCCTTTTCTTGGATTTTCATCTTTTGGGTGGGAGTTCTGACCAGGGCAGTGGGCCAACTGGTAATTTCCAGAGCATTCAAGTTCATAGGTCGAACTGTATGCTGGTCCTGAAGGTCCAGACTCCATCTTATCAGATCTATGTCTTTATGATTTAATCCCTGGAGCCTTGGTTTTTTTCATCTGTAAAATAAGAGTCAGGGCCACTTCCCAGGGCTGGTATGAGGAGACAGCGAGGTAACCCTGTGAAGCTTCTTCAGAAACTGTAAAGTTCTGTGACTGCTCGGACTGCTGCTTTGCAACCCACACAATTTCCCTGAACACAGCTGTCCTCTTTACAGGTTGTTTCAGCAGAAGCCCCTGTCCAGGAAGGTCTATGGAGCTCCAATTTACTCTAGACAGGACCAGAATCCAGAGATCCCTGAAAGAAGCCTGGATCCTCTCACTAGAATCCCTGCAAAATGACTCATGTAATTGCTCTGTGTAAGTATCCTTAGCCTTTATTGTACACCCACACGATTCTGATGCTATAGATTCCTCTGGAATGCAGGGGAAGGGGGAAGGGGGCTCATTTTAAATGCACAGGATTGAAGAGACCACCAATTCCACTTGTAAAGGCAGCAGGGACCACCAAATGTCCAAGTCAAGGCACCTGCCTTCCAGAGCCTTGGGTCTGTCTTTCTGTCATTCCTCCCAATGTGGGAGGTGGGTAGCTTTTTTCCTTTAAAGCTCCTAGGAGGGATTTCTAGGGTCTTCCCTCAGGAATTAGTTGTAGGAATAATTGGGCCAGTGGAGTGCAGGAGATATATCCAGCACAGACCTTGCGCTCCCAGAAAAAGTGACCTAGATCAAGCAGCGGGTGGATGGAGGACTACTGTGGGGACCCCCTGCCACCTACTGACTTGCAGCTGAACCCACATTCCCAGTCGCATCTGCCAGGCTGGGGGCTGGGGGAGCGGGGGCAGAGAGAGCTGAGGAAGGCGGGGGAGGGCGAAGGGGACCGCAGGGCTGTCCCTTTCGGGCGAGCAAGCTCCAGGTATCACACCCCCTCACCCGCCCACCCAGCCAGCCATCGGCACACCCAGCAAGGAGACTAAGGTGAGGATGAGGAGGCAGGGGGTGATGGGGAGAGGAGGTCAGCTGGGGAACCTCGGGAACTGGCTCGCTGGTGGGTACTGGCGTAGAGCTGGCTGCCTGTGAGAGCGTGAGGGGGAGAGCGAGAGAGCAAGGGAGGGAGAGAGAGGCAGGCTGCGAGGAGAGGAGAGGAGAGCAGAGGAGAGGGGGAGCAGCGCTCAGCTCGCAGGAGGACAGGCTTCTCTTTTCCGTGCTCAGTTAATCTGGCTGTCAGTTGGTGTTAACGCTGCAGTTTAAGCGCTCGGATTCCAAGGGAAACAGACAAACCTCGCAGAAGGCAGGCAGGAAGCAAGCGAGGAAGGAAGGAACGGCAGGAGGAAAAGAACAGGCAGAAGAGAGAGAGGAATAAAGGGAAGGGGGGAAACACCAAATCTATGATTGGACCTGGGCTTCTTTTTCGCCAATGCAAAAAGGAATATGCAGCACATTTTTGCCTTCTTCTGCACCGGTTTCCTAGGCGCGGTAGTAGGTGCCAATTTCCCCAACAATATCCAGATCGGTGAGTGAGAGGGGCAGCCTCGGGAGGGACTTTCTGGGTCTGGCCAGTTTTTTGAGGGGGGGAGGGGGTCTGTGTCCCCTCCCCCTCCCCAGCCCCACTACGGGCTGTCGTGCTGGACTATCTATGCAAAGCTGTCCGGTGATGTGAAGACTTGGACCGCTGGCATGGGGAGGGGTCTCCTCTGGATGGGATGCGGGGCAGAGAAGGGAAGTGTGCTCACACACACACACACACACACACACACACACACACACAAGCAGACACAGGTCCTCACACACCACTCACACTCTAGGCATGAGCATGTGAAATGGAGGAACCACTGCTTTGGAGGAAAAAAAATCAGGCTGTAACAAGGAAAGGGGTGTTGAAGGAGTTAACTACGTGGCTTGGTAGATGGTGCCCGATTTCACCTGTTTGTATAAATATGTGTGGTGTGTGTGATTATGGATTAAATATGTACATATATATTTGAGAGAGGCGGTGATTTCTCACCTGGGGGAGGGGAAAGAGACCCTCTAAAAGAAGGAGTGAAGGATGCTGGGTTTATTGCAGCCACTAAAATAATGCTAAAAAGGCCCCCCACTCTAGGTGAAGGGGGCTCTCTCTCCTGCTCTGGACTCTTCTAGCTGCCTTCTGTCTGCTGTCTGCCATGCTGGGCTGGTGGTCCCCACTCCTCCGATTCTGGAACTTCCTAGCCTGCCTTTTTTCCTACTCCTTCAATCGCCCACTCCTCTTAGATTTCTCCATCCACAGATACGGTCTACCTTTTACACACACACAAACACACACATCCACATGTTCCTCTCCCCTCCTCTTAGCTTTCCCCATCACTGAGCTCCAGCCTCTCAACTTAGAGGCAGGTTTCAACACGCTGCATGCTTTTTTGTTCCCCATTTCCCATTCCTGGTTGTCACGCTCCTCAAAGGACCCTCACCCTCCCTGTATTTATGGGGGCAGCCGATAGCTATTGCTCCTCCTAATAACAACGGGTGAAAGCGAAACAAACAGAAGCAGTAACACCAGTAACAACGTGTGTCCACAAGGGCTCAGGGATTCAGTATGACCAGCATCTCAGGGCTGTTTATGTCCCGGAATCCAGCAAGCTGCTTTGCTTGCAGGCATCTTGGTGGGTCTGGGTTCTGATTTCTCTCCCCTGACACGGACATTGCTCCACTAGGGAAAGTTCCCGTTCCTAGGAGTTTGTGTCTCTTGTGTGCGTGTGTTTGTGGGGCGATGTGGTGCAGGTGGTCTTTTGTTGGGCACATATGTGCTGCAGTATCAGTCTCTTTTGGCCTCTCCAGTGTGCTGGTTCTGAAGGTGGTTACAACAGCCATGGAGTAACTTGCTTTGTTTCCTGACACCTGTTAAGCTACATTCTGAAGTGTGTCTGTATATGTGTGTTAGTGCCTTAGACGCAAAACAAAACTTCCTGCCTCTGGAGACGCTTCTCTTGCAGCCCAGCCTATAGCCGCCTACCTCCCCACCCCCACCCGCTCTCTTTCATTCATTGCAGGGGAGGAGGAAGCCAGGGAAGTGTTTGGGGTGTGGTCATCTGGCGGGGAGGGGGGAGCATCAGAATCAAGAAGAATTTTTTTGTTTTTGTCCTTTAAAATGGAGGCACATGACCATGTATAAATCACTTGCTCTTACGTGTGGCTCTTCTTTACGTTGGTGCTTATGTATTGCCCATACTTTGCTGATTGGAAATACTTAAGATATGAGGACTTGCTTTCTCCAAGTGTATTTGTGTATATTGCCGTGGATATATAAATGCACAGGGTGTTTTGTGTATACGTAGAGATGCTTGCTTATGTATCTCTGCAGATTTTTCATCATATTTTGCCCCAACTTGCTTGTTCAACTGACTGAACCATTGTTTTTGTTTTCACATAAAAGGTTGAAACGTTAAATTGTAGAACACACGCTGAAAATATCACTGCCACCAGATAGTACTTGATTCTACTTGTACTGCCTCTAACAAAAGCCTTACCATTCGTTTACTGGTTGTTAAAAACAAACACATATCTACTGTATAAGAAGTTAGAAGTGTATCACATTGGGATTGGGATTCCTAAGGAATCTGAGATAAACTTCTATGTAAACATTCATTATAGTTCAGTCTCTGGAGACTGCTGACTTTACTTCACAGAAATATATTTTAATTTATTTACGTGTCCACAGTAAATACAAAGGTAAGGTGTGTACTCTTGTTTCTTGGAACAGGAGCCCCGCCAGGCCCCTTTGTTCTGCTTTTTACTAGAATAGAATGTTTGCATCCTCTGGACATCCTTAAGCTCCCAGAGCTTTGAAGCCCAAGGTTCTCCCAGGCAAATACACACGATGGCAATCCCTTATGTAACAAGTCATTCCTGGAATCATGAGTGGTGAAAGAAGCAGCAAAACACTGTTTGCAGAAAATCAGTTTTCAGAGGAACTGAATAAACCTTAGAGGATTGTCAAACAGGTCTTGCTAGGTCAAAGACTACAAGGGTCAAAGTCAAAGCAAACGGTTATAGTGCTGGAGAAGCTCATAGGCTCCCAGAGCTAGAGTTTACTCTGTAACATGTATTAGCACTACTTCCTGTAAGGCTCTGTGATGAGAAACGGGTCCGATACAGGAAAAATTAGGCACAGCTAGGGTTTAAGTACATGCAAGAGCATAGGCTGCCTAAGAGGCTTGCACGAGAAAGAAGGAAGAAAAACTCCACAATGCTCCTGTTTTCTCTGACCTGAACTGAGTGGAGGGGTGAACAATCAAATATTTGGGCAGTGACAGAGGTTAGAGTCCTTGTCACATAAAAGCTCATCTGTGGAAGTTGAAGCCTCAGGTTGCAGTTGAGTCTATGTGAATTCTGATCCTCACTACTAAAGGCAACACCTAGTGAATATGGACTGGGGAGAAGAAAAGGGCCCATCTGGGGTGGGCTGTTGAGGAATCAAACTGGTCTCTAGCCCATATACCATGTTGCATTTTCTCTCCTCACAGGGGGATTATTTCCAAACCAGCAGTCACAGGAACATGCCGCTTTTAGATTTGCTTTGTCGCAACTCACAGAGCCCCCAAAGCTGCTCCCCCAGATTGATATTGTGAACATCAGTGACAGCTTTGAGATGACCTATAGATGTAAGTAATTGCTTCTATTTCTGAGATTTCTTTCTGCGATCGACCAATGAAGGGAGGGCCTGTATGTAGGTGGCGATGTTGCAAAAAATGACGAGGTGTCATCCGTATTCGTAAGAGAAAGCCCGACAAGAAAAATTTCCAGGGCCTTTTGAGTGATTCCATCAGTTGGTATGTTAGATCCTGCAGCGTTTCATAGAATGGGTTTGCTTTTTCACTGCCAGATAACTTTCAATGCCAGCACGATGAGGACTGGGGTTGACTGCATCTCCCCTACCTCGCAGAGGTTTTCTGGTTCCGTTGAGAGTTTCACACTTAGGAAACTTCTGAGAGGCGTAGAATAAAAGGTTCTGACTTGGAGAATGTGGTTTAAAGTGCTTACGCCTTTCCTGTGCACAGTTAAAAGCAGAAAACGTCGCTATAGCTTGATAAGGAAGGATACCTGAGAAGGTGTCTATTTGGTTTCCCATTTTTAGAAATGACCAATAATTATTTTAAAAAGTTCATGCCTTGATTATTTCCAAAATACTTTGAAGTGACGGATGGCTTACACGGTTTTTAGGATGGCCTTTGAGCACAAAACAGAACAGAGGTGACCCCAAGAAGGAGAAAGGAGAGGCCAATTTCTGCCATCTGAACTGAATGCATTATAAAATGCGGGCAACAAACACCATTCTGAGTTTTTCTGACAACTAAGGCTGAAAAGGAAACCTGTGTGGTGGCATGATGGCCATTTTAAGACAGGTGAAAGCATAAAATTTAATCAGTAGAGACATTTTCCCTCCAGGGATTAAGCTCAAGTAGGAATTGATGGCATGGAAGTGTGAGCTGAATGGGCAAGAACAACTCGAAAGTGGATTAAATTGGCACTGTAGGCTCTGGGTGCCACTGTGGCCTTGGTGGGTTCTGCTGAGCTGTGGATGGCAGAAGGCATGCACCATATTTCCTTCATTGCTTTCCCACATTCCCCTCCCGGTGAGCTCTCAATGATTTGAATTGAACACACTCAAACTGAGAATTCAGCATTCTCCCTATCCCTAAGACCACTCATAAGATAATGTATATGCAAATTCCAAGAATTATAATTATTCCAATTACTCAGCCATAAAAAAGAATGAAATAATGCCATTTGCAACGAGATGGATGGACATAGAGCTTATCATACTAAGTGAAATAAATCAGAGAAAGACAAATATCATATGATATCACATATGTGGAATCTAAAAAAATGATACAAATGATCTTATTTACAAAACAGAAACAGATTCACAGACACGGAAAACAAACTTATTGTTACCAAAGGGGAAAACTGGGGAGGGGGATAAATTAGGAGTTTGGGATTAACAGATACACACTGCTGTATATATAACGGATAAACAACAAGGACCTACTTTATAGCACAGGGAACTATATTCAGTATCATGTAATAACCTATAATGGAAAAGAATCTGAAAAAGAATATATATATATGTATATGTATATATATATGTATATATATGTGTGTGTGTGTGTGTGTATATATATATATATATATATATATATATGACTGAATCACTTTGCTGTACACCTGAAACATTGTAAAGCAACTATACTTCAATAAAAAAAAGAATTATAATTATTTCAGATTCCATTTACTGAGGACTTACTGTGTGTCAAGAACTATGATAAGTATTTTATGGACAATTATAGTAACATTCATTACCGTTTACTGAACATCCACTGTGGCCCTGCAACGCACTAATTGCTTTTCATGTGTTAGTTTGTTTAATCCTCACAGGAGCCCTGCAGTGCTCTATATTATCTTCCTTTTAGAGAAGAGGAAACTAAGGCTGCAACAGGTTATATAACTTGCCCAGGGTCACCCAAGAAGTAAATGGTGGTCTTGTGACCCCAAGGTACATGTTTCTGGGCACTGCGATAGATACATAGATCCCAAGGTAACTTGATCAATTTCACTGAGATTACCCAGAAAACAAAAGGGAATTTTCAGAGTTTTATAAGGCAGTGGCCTGATAAAGCACCTAGGCAGAAAACCTTATAATGCTTCAAACTGTAGCCATGATTTTGCACAGGAGTGACCCACTGAATAAATAAAACAGCAATTCTGCATTCTGGTAATGCTGAGGTTGAAAATCTTGTCAACTGTGTTACTCACAACACTTAAAAGTGAGCTGAAGTTTAACTGCTGAATTGTAGTTCTGTGAAACCATCTCCCTGGAAAGCTAAAATAATATTGAGTAGGTATTTGGTTATTAGATAACTTCCCATTTCTTTCAATATGGCTTAAAGGAGAATTTTTAAAGAGAGGATTTAGGTGTGGGCATCAATGTATCTAAAAACCACCAGAGATTACGCATAACCTATTGCAGGCATGTGCATATTTTAATTTATTCCCTGGGTAGAGGCTCCACAGCTTTTGTCACCCTCTCAAAGGGATCCATTACTCTAGAAGGATTATTTGCTTAGGGAATCTAGAAGAATAAATGGCTGGCATGTGTATTCACTCATACTGCTGAGAACTGACTACAACAGAGCTTGGTGGAAAGAGATGTTAACTGCTATTCTAGTGTCAAGATGTTGACTGACAGGACAAAATAATAAAAGACAAAAATTGGAGGAAATGTTCTAAGGCAAAAGGTTGTGTTTCTGTACCGTTATCTTAACAACCTAAGACTTGATCTCTAATAGGGTTGTTGGCCGTTTATTGGGAGGATTGAAATGTGATACACGCAATGTCATCCACTGTGGTTAATGAACCGGAAGTGAGTGGATATGGGTTCTTGAACTTGATTCCTGCCATATACCAGTGTACAGTTTTCTATGAATTTGGTCATTCTTTTTTTTTTTTTTTTCCCCCAAACTGTTCCTGTCTTTATTTATTTATTTTTTTAACATCTTTATTGGAGTATAATTGCTTTACAATGGTGTGTTAGTTTCTGCTTTATAACTAGGTGAATCAGCTATACGTATACATATATCCCCATATCTCTTCCCTCTTGCGTCTCCCTCCCTCCCACCCTCCCTATCCCATCCCTCTAGGTGGTCACAAAACACCGAGCTGATCTCCCTGTGCTATGCGGCTGCTTCCCACTAGCTATCGGTTTTACATTTGGTAGTGTCTATATGTCCATGCCACTCTCTCACTTTGTCCCAGCTTACCCTTCCTCCTCCCCGTGTCCTCAAGTCCATTCTCTAGTAGGTCTGCGTCTTTATTCCCGTCCTACCCCTAGGTAGGACAATTTTTTTTTTTTTTTAGATTCCATATATATGCGTTAACATACGGTATTTGTTTTTCTCTTTCTGACTTACTTCACTCTGTATGACAGACTCTAGGTCCCTCCACCTCACTACAAATAACTCAATTTCATTTCTTTTTATGGCTGAGTAATATTCCATTGTATATATGTGCCACATCTTCTTTATCCATTCATCTGTCAATGGACACTTAGGTTGCTTCCATGTCCTGGCTATCGTAAATAGAGCTGCAAGAATTTGGTCATTCTTTAAACATTTCTTCAATGCTATGAACTGATATGGTCATTGGAAAAACAGAGATGATAAAAGGTCCTTGCTCTTAAATGGCTTACAGTCCAATGGGGACTCTGCTGTGTGTCCAAGAACTGAGAGGGTACTGGGCAATTGGGGTGGCTATGGTGGCAATGTAATTTCCAGCCTGCCTGGAAGATTCTTTGTTAACTTTCATCTGAGACTAGTGGACCCTTTGGGGCTGTGTTCACTGTGATCCATTGGTCTGGGAAAATTGACATCTGTTCCAATTTGGATTGAGTAAAAAAATGTCGAAGGGAGCAGAGAGGTTTTAGGTATGATGCCTTAGCTAATCATTTATTGAAAATTAAAGAAGCATCTTATTGAGATTTAATTTCATGTGCTTTTTTGAAATCTGGACTAGTAGTTAACCTTAAATTAACTCTCCCAGTCTTACCTCCAGAAAATAAATAAATCTTTATTTTTTCATCATTTTCCTGTCATTTGTTTTTTTCCTATACATTTTGCTATTCATGATCCCTCCACCAGAGGGTGGAGAAGGGAAAGGAGAGGAAGTGTAACAGGAACTATTCCTGCTAGATGTATTAGCAACAGGGGACATTAAAAAGGCAGAGTGGTCCTTAGAGGGTAGGGAACGCAGGGGAGAGTATCGCTAATACCTCCAGCCAAGATGAGAGTTCTGCGTCTTCTTTGCATTCCACCTTTCCTTCTTTCCTTTTCCGCCATCATTAAGGGATAAAGTCATTGAATCAGCAACGCAAATGCTTTAGGATCTCCTCTGAGTATACTTCCAAGCCCACAAGGGCAGGAGTTGAAGAGTCTGTCCATAGAGATGGTAGTTACTGACTAGCTGTTCAGCTTATCTTGGTGTCTTTATGGAAGTATGAATAAAGGGACAGATGAAATACTAATTGGGGTTCCTATTAGATTTCTGAGGAGCACTGTTGCAACTTAATCCTTACTTTTCATTTAGTCATCCATTTATTTGTTCAGCGAATACATGCTGAATTTCCACTGTTTGCCCAGCACAGTGCCAGGTGCTAGGAATATAATGGCTGACAAAGAAGAGACAGCTTCTTTCCTTGTGGGAGTTACAGTTTAGCCTGGAGATCCTCAAACTTCAGCGCACAGAAAATTCACCCAGGGAGCTTGCTTAAAGCAAGACTCAGGGGCAGACTCTAGACTTCCTGAATCAGAATATTCAAGAGCTGGCCCTGGGGAGATTGGCAGCAGTTAATATGGGCATCCCACTTGAAGAAACTCTTTAAAAACCTTGCATTCCTTTAGCAAGCATTTTTTTGAGCCCTTAACCAAGCCCAGGCTGGTGCTAAGCACTAGAAATGTAGACAAAAGTAAGACATGTTCCCACCCTGGAGGACTTTATCCTTAGTGAAACCAACCGTCCTATAAAGAGAAGTTAAAAATGTAATGTTGTAAGTGTTACAGCAGTCACTTGCAGGGAGTGTTAGAGATGCTTTGAAAAGTGGGGTTGGCCTCTCAGAGGGTGGTGGTTGATTTGAGTCTCACTGATAAATGGAAGCTTTCTAGGAGGTCAAGGTGAGGGGGCCAGAAAGAAATGAGGCAAGTGTGTTCCAGGCAGAGGGAACAGCGTGTGCAAAAGAAAAGAGAACGCTTTACCTAGTTCTTCCCCTGCTCTGACCTCCTGTGTCACTCCATGCTGGGCCTCTCATTTGCCAGTTGTCAAATGCTGCGGAAGGGGTGACCCAATGGCTATCCCCAAGCCACTTTCAGCACAGTGTTTAAGAAGCATTGAATTGCACGTCGGAGTTTGGGTATCTTAGTTCTCTTTGAAATTTCAAACCATTTGGCAACACTGGACCCTGGGTCTACGTAGCCCCAGTTGGCTAGGATGGGAGTATCCCACCTGGATGGCTTCTCTCTCGAGCAGCCCATTTCTCTCCTTTTCTCCACCTGCCTGGCTCCTGGAAGCATTGAGCTTTTAAGCCCCAGTTGATTTGCTCTGCAATGTTGCCTGTGTTGTGTGTTTATAGGTCAACCCTACCACCAGAATGTGAATCGCTGTTCAGAAAGACCATGTTTAGCTGTTGTTTGGTGTTGCTGAGAACACCTGGCACAGGGCTATTCCCTTAACACAAATGAACAAATGTTTCCAGGAATCAGAGAGTCACACAGCATAGATGCTGGGAACTTAAATAACAATCAGATGGAGTACAGTGTGCCTATTTCCAGTGGGTCTCCCTCTGTTGTGGACCTACTTAGGAAGCCCAAGGGCGTTCTAACAAGACGTTAGGTGCTGGCAACAGACATGTGGCCTCTTAGCTTTCGCCTGAGCATCCCTCATCATTTTCTGAACTGCAAACTAACAGTCCAGAGACTTGTTTCGCCTGACCTGCATGATGCTTTTCAAAATTTGGGATAAAAATCCAAATTTCTGGCTTCTTTGAAAAAACTTAGGGCATCAGGCAACTCTGGACCCACATTCCTGCTCCGCTTCTACTGTCTAGAGAAGTGCTGACCGATTTAAGTATAAAGCATAATCTCTCAAGTTTACCGAAGTCCTGACCGCTCCTTATCAGACATGTGGCCAGTATAACAAATTATGTTACTTGGCCTGGTCTGTAAGTAGGCCAATGTGCTCACACCTGATTTATATACTTCAGCATCTGCCGTTTTATTATTTTATTTTCATAATATCTATTCCTCACCCTGCAATAAACCGTAGAGGCCACAAAAGATATGTAACTCCTGCTCTCAAGAAACTGGTCTAGGGAATTCCCTGGAGGTCCAGTGGTTAGGACTCCATGCTTCCACTGCAGGGGGCACGGGTTCAATCCCTGGTCTGAAAACTAAGATCCTGCAAGCCATGTGGCACAGCCAAAAAAAAAAAAAATTGATCTATATGTACTAATGAAACTGTTGGGAGGATAAACAAGGATTATTCTGAAGACCTACCATATGCCACACACTTCACACATGTTGTCTTATTTATACTTTATAATAATCTTGAGAGGTTATTATCTCCATTTTATAGATGGCGCTACTGAGAGTGAGAATGATTAAGTGTCTTCTCCTTATTACCCAGTGAAGAAGAGCCTCAACTAATATGTGAAGCCAGCTTTGCAAACTCCAAAATTCAGTGAGCTTTCACCCTTTTAAGATAGAGGAACATTATGGACACCAACAAAGTGAAACGGCAGGAAAAGAGCCCAACACAAGAAGTGCCAAAAGAAGTGAAGTTTATGATTCAGGATTAAGTGCTAAGACTTCCAAGGCAGAGGCAGATGGCTGTGGATAAGGAATACTTCTTGCAGGAGGTGGAACCAGAGCAGGTATTGAAGGGTGGAGCAGATTTGGGGCGTGTCATGAGAGGAAGGTTTTTCAGTGGGTAGAGTCACAATATTTCTCCTCCCCTCATCTCTACCACTACGGCATATATTTATTTTTGCAAGGTGGAGAGTTCAGACTTTATCTCTTGCATCCATGCTGAGCTCCCGGTTACACGGCAGATGTCTGCATTTCTCTGGTTGATGTTACAGTGTGATTGTGGTTTCTCCACTTTCACCTCTGCCCTCACTTTGAGACACACAGGCCCCAACATTGTCTGTGCTTGACTCTTGGTTCTTATGATAATATTGATGATCATAAGTTTTTTGATGCAGAAGAGTGTGAACATTGCTTCCTCTGATTAGTTTGAAGACTTCTGCTGAGATGGGTGAGATTACTATTCTTTTAGATGCTCAAGATAAAGTAGTCATATAGGACATTTGGGAAAAAGTTAAGATTCATTTATGTGTTCATGCGTTCCTTCAAAGCACTTTTACTATTGCCCCCTATGGAGCATATGTACCATTACAGCCCCCTCTCATACCCTTGCAGACAGCATTCATTGATTACAGAATTCTTTTCCACTGAATCTAGACATGGCATTAAATTCCCTCTCATCAGAACATTCCAGGCAGTGGCTACAAATTGGTCAGAGTTGCAGTTGATACACGAGATAAAATCCATTTGCCATTACAAGGCATTACACTAGGAATTGGGGGAAATAAAATGCATTAGTTATTGATTCTCCCCTTAAGGGGCTCAGGTTCTTACAGAGAAAATAGGCATGCACAAAAAACTGATATAATGGAGAGGTTCTCTGCACTCCCCTTCTCTCACTCACACACACATTGAGAGAAGGGAAGGAAAACTTCCAGTTGGAAGAATCAGACCAGGTAGGTAGAAGGGCAGGTGGAATGTAGATGGGAAGACAGGAAGATACACACATGTGCGTGCACACACACACACACACACACACACACACACACACACACACACCAAGTCTGACCAGTGAAAAGTATATTGGATTGAGATTTGAAGACATGGACTCAAGTGCTGGACTATTTACTATTTTCTTGAGTCATTCACGTGTGACTTCAGAGTTCCACTCCCATGCTTATTTGTACGATGAAGCTCCTATGACCTCTAAGAGTCCTTCTAGGGCTGTATTTCAATGATGAGAGTGCATGGAAAACTCCAGGAATAAACAATTAAGAGAAGAAGCTTTTGTACCAGCCTTTGGTTGGACAGAGGCTCACTGAACAAATTGAGACTCTGAGAAAAGCTCTGAACCCTGCCCACCGAGTTGCACAGCCAAGCTACATTTGTATGCAGATACAGGGGTATTAAGCCAACCATGGGCCTCAGGTGCATTCATTCAATATTCAACTAGTATTTATGGAGTGCTTACTATTGTGAACAAAAACAGAAAGGAGCCCTGTGCTCATGGAGCTTACCGGCTAGTAAGGGATGCAGCTATTAGTCAAATAATCATACCAATGAGTGCATCATTACAGATCAGGATAAAGATGTGAAAGAAAGGGCCATGATTCAATGAAAGCATATTACAAAGGAAACATCTTTGGGCAGAGAGGTGAATAGGTGTTTGAGCTGAGAACTGAAGGTTTTTGGTGATGTGGTGTCGGGAACAGGAGGAATATTCTAGAAGCTTTCTGGGCGGAGGGCTGGTGGGGGGGTAAGGGGTGCGGGAGTATGGGGCTGGGGACGGTGGCAAGGGCCAGGCCTGGTGGGTCCTGTTATGGAATTTGATCTTTAGCCCAAGAGCTGTGGGAAACCCACTGAAGGGTTCTAAGCAGAGAAGTGCCATGTTCAGATGTCTGTTTCTCACCGGGAATCAGAGGCTCAAGAACACTTTGCCGCTTTCAGGTTCCCTGGAGACTTTTTGCTAATGTCTTTGTTCCTTTACTCCCGTGTCCAGTTTGGGATGGAGTCTGGCAAAGGAAAGGGGACAGACGCTGGGGGCAAGGGGAAGCTCTTGGCTGGCCGTAGGGGTCATATGCTGTATGTGGCTCTGTGGTGTATCTGTGGATGTGCTCTCGGAGGCGAAGCTGATCCAGCAGAGGGCCAAGAAATTTGGTGAGTATGTGTGCGGAGGCAGAGAATCATCTAGAACTCCACTTAATTTATCAGATGGGAAGGCTACACTACACTGAATCCTGGCCTCCATTCAAATCAGGCAACTCAATGGTCCTCAAATTCACACTGCTGTTTCCTCCACCTATACACTATGCCTCCCATATTCCCTTATTGAAATTCTGTCCCTCTGGTCTGTCCTAGCTCTTGCATCATCTTCTCTCTTAATCCTCCCTTGTCCCAGCCCCCCACATTCACACTCTCCTCTGCCCTGTAGCCCTTTGTATCTTCCCTGTAGCAGCTGTCATGCTTAGCCCTGGGTTTTAGGTGCCTGGACCCTTATTTTACCTTCTCCACTGGACTAAGCAACTTGGGGGCAGTGACCTTGTTTTCTTTAGCTTCCCATCACGGTCTCCACCAGAGAATAGTGTGTGGTGGTGCTAGTGAAATGAATGAATGAATGAATGAGTGAATGAATGAATGCAGAGCTGTATCTTATGTAACATCAATGGCAGGGACGAAAATAAGCCTGCATTATTGCTGTTTATGGGGTAGTATTTGGATATTATGAATTCTGAGAGTTCCAGCAGGCTGTGTTGTAAATTCCCGTGGAAGACGATTATAATAACTGTAGCTGGAAAGTGATGGAGGTGAAAACCAGTTATAAGTCCAATCAAAAGCTCATTCCAAAAAAAAAAAAAAGCTCATTCCAGCTCCTTCTAGACGATTGTCAGTCAGGGTCCAAAATAAGGTATAAGGCCCCATTTTCTAAATAAAGGATTTCCGGTTCAAGGCCTGGCTCTGCCATGGAGGCCTTGCATGGCTTGGGCAAGTCAATTCTCTTTTCTGAACCACAGTTTCTTTCAAAGGAAGGTAGTAATTGTACCACTGATATGTGGTTATTGTGAGAAGGAGTAAATGATTGCTAATTTCAAATCAACTTTCCACTCAATAAAATGGCATCAAGTAGGTAATTTTATTCTCCCCTTTTCACAGATGAGGAAGCTGAGCTCTCAGGGGAGTGAGGGGGCAATGGCTTGGGTTTCTGGTTCCATCCCTAGACACGTGCGGGCTGGGAGGGCTTTCTTCATTTCACTGTCTGCTGTGTCTGCCTACTCCCTTGTGGATGCTATAGCTCCCCTCCTGGGGCAGCAGCCCTCCTCCCCTGGTGCCAGTAGCCCTCCTCCCCCGGTGTCAGTGCCTGCTTCTTGTGTAACATAGCCCTGTGCCCTTTCAAGGGACCTGTGCTGCTGCGTGCCAGCTGCAGTCAAGGTGTGCAGTGTACAGAGGTTACTGGAAATCTCTTTCTATCCCCGACCACTGCCATGACTTTGGTGTATCACAGCTTGCTGTTCCGAGGGCACAGGGAAGCCCAAGGCCACGGGAGGTCCAGATCCCAGGGAATGCAGGCAAAATCGGGGTTAAGGAGGCAGCTGGAGGCTAATGTCATTACATGGAATCTCTAGGATGGAAATGAACTTTTTGAGACTAGCTTTTATTTCATGTACAAAAGTAGTATGCGCATTATAGAAAGCCATGTGGACACAAACACCAAACAGAATAAAAGTTGTGTAATTATAATATTAAGGATAAACTCCCCATCTTTTTTCTGATATATCAATTTAAAAATTAAGAGTATATTTATATTACTGGCTAAGAACATGATTTTTTTACTCAGTGTAACACGTGTTACTTCGAACATCCCATATTCATCTTAATGTCTTCTTAGAAGCTCAATGTACACACATACCCTAACTTACTTCATCTATTGCCTGTTATTGGATATCTAGTTTATTTCCAAATGCTTTTTCCTAAAAATAATGCTATGATAATCATCCCAATAAAAATTTAGTCATTTGTATATATCATTCTGATTTTAAGAGCATTAGAGACCAGTGGGGACAATTTCCAATGAGATTTAATAGAAAGGCATATACAGGAATTGAAATAAGTTGTTCAGTGCCAGCTTTGACATTGACTTGTATGACCTTGAGAAATCTTTGTGTCCAGTTTAGTTTCCAGATGTATAATATGGGGTGATAATACCATATTCTCAGGGTAATTAGAATAGGCAAATGCCACTACTTACATGAAAGAGCTTTAAAAATTCAGAAGTGCTAGGCAAATACAGGGTAATATAATTAACCAGGTGTTCTGTCTATTAACACAGTGTTTTTGGCTCAAGAAATTACTGCTTATAGGGACAAGGGGGCAACCCCATTTGGGCAGTGAGTAGTCAGGACTCTTTTGGTGACAAGTGATAGAAAACTAACTGGATAGTTTTGACTTCAGGTACAGCTAGATTCAGGGGCTTGAATGATATCATCAGGTGGCAGATAGACCCTCTAGATTTTGGGGCTTAGCTTTTCTCTAAATTGGCTTTATACTCATGTGTCACATCCCGGCAGAGCCAGCCTACACCTGCCCATCTCAAAGTCCAATGGAAAGGGAACTTCTCTTTTGCCCTCAGTTCCACAAAAGTCCTCGGTCTGATGTCACTGAATAAAAATCAGGACACATGCTCATTTCTGAACATGACACAGTGGCCTGCATATTATCCTCTTTAGGTCATTCTATGCCTAGTCATATGGTCATTCTTAGAGCTTGGGGCAGTGAGAAGTACCAAATGGATTGTTGGTTTCATTCAGTCTATCCAAACTACGTGGACATGGGGGAGCAATAATTCCTCCAAAGGAAATCAGGATGCTATTACCAAAACAATGGACATTAGATGCTCAGTAGGCAAAAAAAAAACCACAGATGTCCTCCCACACACATCAATTCAGAAGGGAAAATTCAGAGAGGCTGGAGCTAGACCAAGGGTCAACATGCTAAGGCAGAGAAGAGCCACCAATGAGAGAAGAGCATACAAGGGATGCTGGTGGATAAGGCAAGATCAGAGGTCAGTGCAGGCAAAAGGTTTGAAATCCAGGCAGACTCATGAGTCAGTCAAAGCTATGAGGAGTCTTTGCTAATCCCTGCTCAGCCAGGAGCAAACCCGTGATCATGGAACAGTTTTAGGAAGTGTTGTCCACCCACATGGGTGTGGCTGAGGGTGGCCCTTCTGACCACTCTTTGACAGAATGTTGGGGCTGTCAGCCCTAAGATATCTGGTGATCTTGAGGCACCTCTACTCTTTCCCAGTGACCAAGACATTCCCTGCTCTACTCAGACACTCAAGCTATTGTGCACAAACTCTTTTAACAGTCCCAGTTGGAATCTTGGCTGCAATTCTGATGAGCCCACACCACCAGATGGTAGGCTCTTCTAATTGGTTCTATCTCTTCTAGCTTTTGGCAGGAATGAAGCCTTCCCTATGCCTCAAGACGGGGGATACAGAGAGCCAGGATGAAATGAAAGAGGCTATAACCTCTGTTAAACAGGCAGAGATCTTAAATTAGTTCTTGTCCAAGGAGAACAGAGTGGTATGGTTTTTATCACACTAGGTCATGGATTCACCATGGACTGAAATTCTAAAACTAATGCTGATGAAACACAGGATTGTAATGACTGGAGAACTGTTTAGCTAGAAAGGTCAACTGGTCTAGGGGAGGGCATTCATTTATTCAACCACTGATATTTATGGAGCATCATGGTAGATTACATTTTGGTAATTATTCATCTCTTCCCCAAACTCCTTGGGAAGAGTATATCTCCCTGCTCCACTAATGTCATGTTTGGTCATGTGACTTGCCTTGGCAAATGGGATATTATTAGGCATGTCTCAAGCAGAAGCCATGAGAAGAACATGCCCCAGAGAGCCTGCTGCTCCCAGAAGAATGAGAAATGCAAAAAAACAGAGGTGCTGCAGTCAACCCACAGACTGAAGTCTGAAGCAAAGCCATCTCAGCTGACTGGCAGAACTGTGAACACAATAGGAAATGCTCATTGTTATATACCATTGAATTTGGGGTGGTTTGTTATGTAGCAATAGCTGACCAATACAAGCAACTACTGTATGTTCCACACTTTGCTAGGCCCTGAGGGAACACTGGAGAATGGTAGATATGGTCTTGGTCTCCATGGAGCATATGTTGTATAGGGAGATAGGAAATAAATACATTTACATTTAAAAAATTGTAATAGAGATTGTTACTATGGTCATAGGAAAATAGGATGTAGTGACAAATCACTATTGTAGAAGAGAACACCTACTTTGGATTAAGTGGTCAAGGAAGACCTCTCCAAGGAGGTGGCATGTAAGCTCAAATAGGTAAGTTGGAAAGAAGCCAGACAGGAGTATGATCCCCTGCGTAATGTGAAAAAACAGCCACATGGGCAAGTTAGATTGAGAATCTTGGTCTAGGCAGGGGAGAAGGAGGGGCTCTGAAAAAATTTCTTGCAAATCAGGTCACTCCTAGAGCAGGTTGTCCTAGAGCAGATGCTGGCTTGTCTGTACCATGTTGCATGTGCAAGTCAAGCGTTGACAGAGATGCACGTGCTGCCAAAGGCAAGACAGCCACTGAACGTGGAAGCCACAGAGCATAGCAGAGGAAGAGGGTAAGGCTTCCTAGGGCATTCCTAACAAAGAGGTGATGGCATTGGCTATTCTTCCTGTCCTGGCTCCAGAATAATCAAGAGTTGTTTCTGTTGCTTCTAAGGATGGCAGGAGAGGTGTGTATGTATGTCTGTCTGTGTGTCTGTCTGTGTGTGTCTGTGTACATATATTCATTCTTTCACAGGGGAAGGAAATGAACTAGACAGCTTCTAGATCCCCTTCCAAGTCTTTGATTATAAAACTTAAGAATTCTGAGATTTAAGTTATGTGTGAAGGAAATGTTAAATCAAAGAACTTCATCTTAGCTCTGTGCCAAACTCCATTTGTTAATTGAGGCGGTTAATTAGGCCAGAGTCTCTCTCTCGAGCAAGTGGGATAAGCTCCAGCCATCCCTAACCTATCTGGTAAAGCACCTGGAGCTGTCAGAGCTCCAAGGAAGGGCAGAGAACATCTAATGCAAGCCCTCCATTTAACCTGCACTCCAGACACTGACAAGCAGGAGTTTGGGGGGATGGGAAGCTCATAAGGGTAAACATGGAGTCTAGAATCTGGGTAGTTCATTAGCTTTGATAAAATTACTTAAGCTGCACTTACTACCTCTTCTTCCTTACTCCAAGATCGTTCTCAATACCTTAAAATATGATTTCCACCCTAACTATTCTAATGAACCAGTTTCTCTAGGGTTATGATAGGTTTCTCATCAGCAAATATTATGTTCTTATTTCTTGTAGCCTAAGATTCTAAGAGAGAATCTTCACACCTGTCTGTAAGAACCCTTAGCTTTGTGATGCTATGTTCTCCCCACCATCACCACTGGGGATCTCTGTGACCCTTGCTGCTCCCTTTTTCTCCCCAGTGTCTACCCTTTCCCCAAGATGATAGCTTCTACATTTGGGGTTGAATATATCAAAAACAGCCACCTTTCCTACTAAACCCTTTGCTTATCCCTCACTTTATTTCTGTTGAATCACTCCCTCTCAAAATGTCATGTCTGGTTTGATTCCTCAGACTCTGTCAACCTCTCCATCCAGTGCTATAATTTGTTGATTTCACCGCCACTACGACTCTTGAATCTGTCCCCATTTTTCTTCTTTCTTCACTGGATTATGTCTTTAGCCTTCTGATTAGTCTCTCCATGTTATAATCCACTTGCCACACAGTGGGTAGATCAATTTCTTGAAGACTGTTTCTAATCATGAAACTTCTTTTTCTTAAACAAGTTGTCAATGTCTCCCCATCTTGTTTGAAGTTCAGACTTAGCCCAGAATATAAGTCTCTCAATAATATGGTCTCAGTCTCAAAAAAGTAGTTTTGAGACTTATCTAACCCAACACATTATGTTCCAGCCAAAGCAGTCTACGCAGAGTTGCCATAAACATGCCTTTCAATCTCTCACTGTTTTGCTTTTGTTCATGCTTCTGTTTCTACCTGGAACAGTCCTCACGACCAGTAAATGAATGAAGCATTAATATTTCACTGATGTATTCAATCAACTAGCATTTACTGAGCACCCCTCTTTATTAGACCCTGGGGATGTAGCAGAGAACAAAATCAACCAAGTCCCTGTACTCTCCGGGTCTGTATACTGGTGAACAAATAGATAAATATAATGATTTCAAATCGTTGTTAAATGCTACAAATATAGCTAAGTAGAGTCATGGAACACAAGTTAGGCTAGAGAGCTGCTTAAATGGGTGGTAGGCTTCTCTGAAGAGGCGGTACTTTAACTGAGCCTTGTTATGACCAACAGAACTTTCTGCAGTGATGGAGACATTCCGTATCTGTGCTAATATGGTAGCCACTAGTGACACATGCCTATTGAGCATTTGAAATGTGGCTAGTATGAAGGAGGAACTAAATCTTTAATGTTATTCGATTTTAATTCATTTACATTTAAATAGTCACAGGAGGCTAATGGCTATCATATCAGACAGCTTAGATCTGGACTCTGTAACTTTCTAGACAAAAAGAATAGTAAGTGTAAAAGCTTTAAAGTGAAAGTAAGCTTGTGTATTCAAAAAACAAAAGGAAGGCCAGTGGGGCTAAAGCATACTGAGCAAAGACTTAGGCAGGGTATTTTGTAGGCCATGATAAGAAACAGAGGTTGACTTAAAATACAATAAAAATCACTAATGGGGCTTAAGTTTGGGAGTGGGTGATCTGATTTACACTTTTAAACGATTACCATGTTCCTCTGTGGAGAAGGGAAAAGGGGTAAATTGATGTGAAAACAGTGCGTACCAATCAGTTATCGCCGCTTAACAAATCACGTCAAAATTTTAGTGGCTTACACAGAATCTTTTTTTTAGACAATCATAGTCTGCAGATTGACTGCAGATCATCTGTTCTAGGCTGGATCAAGCTGGATGGAGTGTTTAGGTCTGCCCCGTGTGTCTTTGTTTTGGAAGTGAGTGTGAAGGGGTGGCAGCTAAAATAGATCTGGTACTCTCATGGAGGACCACAAGAGCACAACAGGCGAAGCCTTATCATGAAAGCCTCTTATTGTGTTGTGTCTTCTAATATTCCATTGGCTCAAGAAAGGCATGTGAGCAAACATAACGCTCATGGGGCAGAGAAATACGCTCTGCCTTCTGAGAGGGATTATGAAGCTACATGGCAAAGGGCATAAATGTGTAATTCTATCACAGTAACCCAGTGCACCACAGAAGAAACTCAGGGAGACCCACTAAGAGGCTCCTGCAATAGTGGACATAACAGATGAAGGTGACTTGCACCCACCTAGTGACAGAGGAGATAGAAGGGTTAGCTTTGAAATCTATTTTGAAGGTGGTTAGCAACAGGACTTAGTGATGGATTGAATGCAAAGTATGAGATAAAAAAGCAGACCTACTTTCCAAGGTGCTTCGCAGATATTACCACTGTTCTATGAAACTGTTTCTCATTCTTCCTTTATTCATACCTGATATAACTGATCTCTTCATCCTTTATTTTACTAGCTCCCTTTTTTGGTACTGCTTTTATTGGCCCTTCTGACTTCCTACCTTCTGTACCTGGGGAAAGGTCATATCTACTATTAAGACCCTGAGCTCTTTGAGGGTGGGAAAACAAGATTATTTGTATTTGCAACCCAACTGCTTGAGACAGATGCTCAAGAAATATTTCCAGGGTAGTATCATGTTTAATCACAAGGACTTTGGAGGCAGCTTCCTAATTTTGAATCCTGTGTGATCTTTACAAGTGACCTCACCTCTCAAAGCCTTGGTTTCTTATTTTGTAAAGTGGCAATGATAATGCATTTCTCCTAGCATTGTTGCAAGGGTTGAAGGAGATAAACTTGGAAAGTGCTTAGCATAGGGCCTGGCATAGTAAGTACCCAATAAATGGGAGCTATTACTGTTGGTTCAATTTAATTGTTTGTGATGACAAGCTTCTCTGGAAATGCTCTCCAGAGTCTTCATCAGAAAATCCAATGTTCTTGTTGAAATGAGGGGCATGGAGAATAAAAAGCGCTGTGGATGCGATTTTGTAATTTAGTTAGAAAATATCTAGATCTGAGGTTTCTTTGATCTGAAAACGACAGCAACAACAAAACCCCAAAATAGAGCCACTTTGCTACTTGTTTCCTTTTACCATCTGCCAAAATGATTCCTTTTAGTTCTCCAGGTCTTGCTTGGAGTCAGCTGCCTTAAAATAATAAAATAAAATAAAATTTAAATCTGGTCCTGTACTTATTTGGGAATGAAAAGGCAAAAGGCTTTAACTAAATATATAGCTAGTTGCTGCTGGAGTGAAATATAGGGCAATGGTGACTGAAATGTTTGAGGAATGAACTGCTCTGGGAAAGTAGATTTTAGGATAAAACAGAAGATGAATAAGGACCTGACTTTTTAAAAACATTCGTAATGAGATAGTTTCTGAAAGGTACTCTTCTGCTTTCCTGCCTTAATAAGATGTCTGTTTTGATCCTAGTTTAATATGGCCTTCACCACAAGTATCCGCTAGGTCCGGGGGCATTCTAAAATTAAATTGTCCAGGATCGTAGATGAGAATGGGTGAGATAACCAGAAAAGAGCCCATGAAAGAAGTGAAGAGTTAACATGATGAGTTTGAAGGTTTGGATGAAGTTTTCCGGAGAGCCCTAGAAGATACATTTGAAGAAGTGGACTGGTTTCAGACTAGAGAAGGCTTTGAAGCCAGGAAAAGGTATTTCCAAGATAGAATAATAAATTAAAATTTCACAGCTGATATTCGAAAGGTCCTCTTTATATAAAACAAAGATGGTTTTATTTAGTAGTTACTAGAATGATCTTCCACCAGAATAAAGTTACCTTTATTTTCTGAGTGCGAAATGACACAGACCATCCCCATTTCTACATGATAAACAACAAAGGGTTCGTTTTAAAAGACCCGTCTAGGCTATGTTTCCCATTAGAACTCTGATGTTCTGAGGCTAATGGGTTTTCCTTGGGGAGGAAGATTAGGGGAGGTTATATGGTCATAAACTTTGTAATGTTGGATTAAACAAAGCAGGGGGGTGTCTATTCTTCAGGATTCTGAAGGCCCTTTAATATGCTAAGGTGTTTTGTTCATTTCTCAGAGGAGGGGAGAATATGTATTTTCCAAATTTAATAGTCCCTCTTTTTACTAAATGACCTGTTAATACCCTGTGGGACTCAGTGCCTAGTCTGATCCTGTTCTACCTACCTTGAAACTAAGGCGCAGAAAGTACAGAGGGCTTTGTCTGCTGGGTCATGATTCTCACAGAGGACTTCTGATCACCAAGCAAGACCTCATTCCACTTTTCCTGGCTCCCTATCAATTCTTGGAGCCAGTCCTCCAAACAGTTTTACCCAGACCAGGGAATTGCTGGTGATTTCAGGAAGAACTAGTAGTGTCCAGGGAAGCACTTGCCAAATTGGCCCCGGCCAGCCTCGCTGCCGTGCTTCCTTTTCTCGTTTTCCTGCAAAGCCAGTTCCGAGTAACCTATGCTTAGATGTCCTTCCAGGAATGACACCCAGCCTCTGTACTACTGGTTTTCTTTTTGAAGCCCCAAATCGGTTATAAAATGAGGCAAGTTGAAATCAACTCCTTTTCTCTTTTTTTTTTTTTTTAAATAAATTTATTTATTTATTTATTTATTTATGGCTGTGTTGGGTCTTCGTTTCTGTGCGAGGGCTTTCTCTAGCTGCGGCGAGGGGGGGCCACTCTTCGTCGCGGTGCATGGGCCTCTCACTATCGCGGCCTCTCTTGTTGTGGAGCACAGGCTCCAGACGCACGGGCTCAGTAGTTGTGGCTCACGGGCTTAGTCGCTCCGCGGCATGTGGGATCTTCCCAGACCAGGGCTCGAACCCGTGTCCCCTGCATTGGCAGGCAGACTCTCAACCACTGCGCCACCAGGGAAGCCCGAAATCAATTCCTTTTAATGTAACATGTAAAGCTAATATCAAAAATAAAAGAGGCAGTTTGCAGAGAGGCTGAAGAGATGCTGACAAACAGTTGGGAGGATGGCAAGACTGCATAGGGGGACTTTGCAGTGGCCTCGAGGCAGCGAAATTCATTAAGCTCCAGGCTTTTATCTGACAGACCCAAATCTATTCTTAAAAATAGTATAAAGAAATCTGGTGGTTGGACCCACTCTACTTTGGATAGTTGGACTTTGGGCTTCATGGGCAGGTTACAGGAATAGTGGTTCCATAATTAAAGACCATGATCAGGTGGCCCGGGTTCTGGAAGGCATTTCCAGTAAGAATGCTCTGAGAAGGAAAGTCGTAGACTGAGTATGGCTCAATCTCTATCCCCAAACATCTAAACAGCCACCTTTGGAAAGAATTACTTTTATTCTCTGTAGCTTCGGAGGCCAAACAAAGACCAGTGAATGGAAGGTTTGGCTCGACAGATCTTGGTTCAGCATGCAGAGCCCATTCTAAGAGTGTGGACTGGCTCGTGGTGGAGAGGGTTTCCTTTATCTGGTTCTGGGTATCTCCTAATCAGCATGGCTACTAGAAACCTGGCCCTTTTACAGAAGTACCATACCACCTCCACCCTGATGACACAGTGTCACTGTTAGAAAGGCATCAGTTGGTTTCAAACTTGCCCTTGCAGCATCCCTGACCGATAAAGACAAATCTTCCTGAGTATGGTACTAATTCCATGAACTGGTGCTATGGACTAAACTGTGACCCTCCAAATTTTGTATGTGAATTCCTAACCCCCAATGCGATGGTATTTGGAGGTGGAGTCTTTGGAAGAACATTAGGTTTAAATGAGGTCATAAGGGTGGGGACTTCACGATGAGATTAGTACCCTTATAAGAAGAGATACCAAAGAGCTTGTGTTAGTGTTCTTTCTCTCTTTATACACACACAGAGGAAAGGCCATGTGAGTACACAGTGAAATGGTGATCATCGGCAAGTCCATCTGCAGCAATCCATGAGGACTCTTACCAGAATTCAATCATATCAGCACCCTGATCTCAGACTTCTAGCTTCCAGAACCGTGAAAAATATATTTCTGTCATTTAAGCCACCCAATCTATGGTATTTTGTTATGGCAGCCTGAGCAGACTAGTACAACGGGTAATTGAGGTGTTTCCTCTATGATGGTGGATAGGAAGCCAACAGAAGTTTAAGCGAAAGGGTGGAGGGTGGTGACTTTGGGAAGTGGAGGGAGTCCTGCAGACTAGACCTGGCGTTTGACAGTTTTGCTGAGGGCTGGCCTATGTGCAGCCTCCTCCCACCTCCCTTCATCTCACTAAACCAAGAAAATATGCACATCTGTTATCCACAAATACTCTAAATTCCCCCGCCCACGCAGGTCCCCGGGAAAACCTAACACAAGCAGAACAGTGGAGAAGATACACAGGATATTTGGTGCTTTCTCAGGAGGACAGCTGATTTTTTCTGACGCCCTCTATCTTGGTCTCTTAATTTGTCCCTAGTCAGTGAGCCACAGTATGGTCCAGAGGCAAGACGGAAATAGGACAATTGGGCAGAAGCCTTAGTGCTGTCACGGATTAGCCATGTGATCTTGGGCAACTCACGGATTCTCTCTTTCCTTCAAGTTTCCCTCTATGGCCTGACTACACTCACAGCTTCATTCCCCTCCCCCCATATCCCTGTTTAACAAAGAACCATAAAGAGTAGCAATTATGAACCCAGACTTTGGGGTCAGGCATCTCATGAATTCCACATCGGCTACTTCTCACCTGTGAAACCTTGGGCAAAATCAGGTAATAGCTCCGAGTTTCAGTTTTATAGCCATCAAATGGGGTTAATAACAATCCCTATCCCGAATGGTCTTCACATTCATGGAATGAAAAATTGCTGTGAAAAGTTGAGCATGGGGCCTGTGATGCTTAGAAAACACGAGCTTTATCTTTTTTCAATGCTGCAGAAAAACTTGCAGGCCCCCCAGAACACCTGCTGCAATACTCCTCTAGGCTCTGGCTATGCTGGCCTAAGAAACTCCTAGTCACCTTTTGAGCCCCAAATGCAAACCTCCTGAACTCAAGGAAGGCTTTCCTGGCTGTGCAGGTAATGGGTCCTATGCTCTCAAGGGAGCAGAATTGCCCCTTTTTTTCAGCCATAATTGTTCATGACCCATTGTGTTGTGATGAGTTTTTTACAAGACTGTCTTTCTTGCTGGATCTCGCATTTCTCCAGGGCCGAAGTCAATGTCTTTTTTTAACCTGTTTTTAACCAAGTTAACACGGTCTTCGTTAGGTGTTAAGTGTTTGAAATATGGCCACTGGGTAGATGGATGGATGAACGGATGGATGGTTGAGTAGATGAATCACAATCTACCGTATCCACTTCTGAAGCATAAACATGTAACCATTTCCTTTAATTTTACGTAAGTTGAATAACTACTTAGGATCATCTATCTGCAAGACCCATGTTTGGAGTCTGTGGGTTAAAAGAAATGCTCACCATTCATGTGAACCAATCACATGAATCTCACTTGATCTTCTCAGCACCCCTTGAGGAAAGAGAGGTGATGATCTGATTTTACCAATGAGCAAACAAAGGCCCAGAAAAGTTCAAGATGATTCTAAGAGGTCACCCAGTGCCCAGCAATGTATAAAGACCTGGATCTGAGTCCTCTGTACACTGCTGGCTTGCTGTGTGACCTTGGCTTAAACATTTCCCTTCTCTGGGGTTTCGACTGGTCTCTGAGGTCCCTTCTACCCCTGGAATCATGTGAGCTGGAGAGCCTATCAGCTGGGAAAACAGCAAGGCTGCCTGCTTCTAGATTTCCCTCCATGAGGGAGAGCTGTGTATGCACTTTGAACCTATCAAAGCACTTGGGCGGCACAGAGGAGTGTCATGACGTGTTTGATGCATCCTCCCTGAACTGGCACTTCAGCGTTCCCATGCCAACTGAAGGGAAGAAAATTAAAAAACTGAAAAACACAAATCGAACACAAAAACCGAGTATGACCTTATGTCTGATGAAAAATATTCTACTGATTGCAACATGTATTACCATATTATGGGGAAAAAATAAGAGAAAACTTGGCTGGGCTTTAATGGCTGGATCGTAGGACTGGTGACAAAGCTAGAGAGACTGGGTATGAGAGATGCAGAGGCTGGGAGGGAAGCAGGCTCTGGGGTCAGATTCCCTTACTTGCAACATCCATCAGTGAATACATTGTCCTCAGCAACCGGGAAATCGGGCAGGCCAGGGAGATGCCTTCTGCTTTCTTCATGGTTCTGCCACTCCCATCAGCACCAGGAGGCCCAAACCAGCAAGACAACAACTCTCTCTTAATATTCAACTGAATTTGTTTTCAGTTTCCTGCCAGCATCCTGGATCCCCAGAGTGCCTGTGTGGCTGTATTTTGTCATCCGCTGCCTGCTGACTGGCCACCCTGCTGCTGCCCCCCAGCGGGCTCGCTTCCTGTCTTGCAGGGAGTAAGACCTCTGGGCTTCTGGGAGAGTAACCACCGGTGCTGGTCCACAGGGCTTCGGAAATCGGGGCAGGGACCCTCAAGGAGTCTCGGAAAGGCCCCTAGGCCCTAAGATAAGGGAGGGATTGGACTGGGTAAGGGAGACAGGGATGAGATGTGAGCAGATGGGAAGCTAAGTAACTGTGGCAGCTTCTTATAAAGAGATCACAGCTGGAGATGTGTCCATTAAGTCCCTATAGGGGTCCTCTGTTCGTCTTTCCTCTACCCGGGCATCTAGTTCATCAGCGGGTCTGTCAGCACTAGCTAGCTACATAATATATTTTGAATTCAAAAACTCTGTTTTCCTATCTCCACTGCTTTTTCATATTTCTTACCAAGACACTGTTTTCCCCATGTCCCTGCATTAACATCCTAACTTGTCTTCTTGTCTCCTTCTTTCCAGGCTATGTACCACCCAGAGGTTAATATGACCTTTTGAATGTATTAAGCTAAACATGCCATTCTCCTACTTTAAAAACAAAATGACAACTCTGTACCTTGGCCTACAAGGTCTTCCATGAACCTATCCCATGAACCCTCTAACCTTACCTCTTACCCCACACTCACGGAACTAGATTCCGGTTTTCCAGGCCTTCTTTCCATCCTTTGAACAGGCCAAGCTGCTTCCTGCCTCAGGGCTTTTGCACTGGCTGTTCCTTCCTCTTAGATCTCATGGTGGTTGGTCCCATCTCATGATTCAGATCTCAGCTCACAGGTTACCTCCTCAGAGAGAACTTCCCTGAACACTCTACCTAAAGGAAATCCCTAATAGCCCTCTACTTCAGTAATTTTTATACCTTCAAAGTATTTTTCATAATTAGTAACTATCCTGCCTATTTATTTATATTAATTAATGTCTCTCTCACCCACTCAGTGCAAATTCCACAAGAACAGGGTCTGCTGCTTCTCATTCATTGTATCCCCCAGAGTCTAGCCTGGGCCTGACACAGAGTAAAGATTTATCACTTGGATGAATAAATAAATGAGTGAATGAATGCGTTTCTACAGTGTGTTCTTCCTTTGTGTCTGGCATCGGCCTCAGCCCTGGGGATACAGAAATGAACAAGACAGGACCACTGCTCTGAAGGTGTTCACAGTCTAATGGGGAACTGAGATGCCAAGAGTTTCAGAATAAGAAGTATAATAATACATACACGCACAATCATGATGATAGTGATGGCTAACCTTGAACACTGACTATATGCTCAGCACTGTGCAAAATATTTTGCATGTAGTTTTTACACTTAATCATCACAATAACCCTTTAAGTTAGTATGATCACATTTAAACTACGTAACAATCCATCTGACAGATGCAGAAATGGAGACCCAGAGAGGTTCAAGTAACTTGCCCCTGGGGGCGGATGGTAAGTGGCTAAGATTTCAACCCGGCATCTTAACTCCATTCCAGAGCCTGTGCTCTTAAGCACTAGGCCAGTGATTCTCACAGCGTGATCCTCCCAGACAAGCAGTGACTGCACCACCTTGCAACTTGTTAGAAATGCCAATTCTCCGATCCCACCCCAGACCTCCTGAATCAGAACTTCTGGGGATGGGGCCGAGAAATCTGTTTTAACAAGCCCGCTGGGTGATTCTGGTGATAGTTGGTAACATTTCAGAACCACTGCCCACCGAATGACTTGCTTTTTCTGGATAATCAGTTAGAGTGGCGTCGGGATTTTTCCTATAGTAATTCAAATTTCAGCTCAAGCTCTGTGAGTGTGAAAGGCTTTCTGATCCTGAGCTCAAAGAGACACACTGTAACCTGAATTGAGCCAGTTACCCTGTGTGACCCTGGCCTCCAGTACCTGCAGCATGTAAAACATCAGCCAGATGTGCAGCCCCTGTGGAGAGAGCTGATCTGAGTAGGAGGGAGTCTGTGACCCCATTAACCTCGAGAAATGAGTGTCACCAGGCAAAGAAAAGGGAACAGGGCCTAAGACAGGGGACCATTCTAAGAAGCTCTCTTCCAACGCAATCGACCGGTTGTTTAGCAATGCTTCGTGGCAGATTTATTGTTGTGGGCTAAAGGTCATTATATAATAAGAATATATATATATATATATATATATATATATATATATATATATCTCATGTTAATAATAAATAATCATAAGAAAAGTAAAAATAGTCATACCATAAATTTTGACTACACTTGTACCATTTTCAGGACATTTTCAGATCTATTTTATCTCTTAAAAATCTTTCCAGTCATACAAAGTAGAGTATTGTTAATCTGCCTGACCAGTGAAGGGAGAGAATGAAGAAATGTGTCTCATGGCCTGTAAGCTTAGTAGTAA
Source organism: Balaenoptera musculus (assembly GCF_009873245.2). NCBI lineage: Eukaryota > Metazoa > Chordata > Mammalia > Artiodactyla > Balaenopteridae > Balaenoptera > Balaenoptera musculus. The sequence continues at coordinate 128,633,053 of NC_045787.1, forward strand.
CAATAGCTAGTGTGTGTTGAGAGCTTACGTGGGCCAGGCTCTGTGCTATGTGTGTCAATTTCCATTGAATTTAATAAAACTTCCCTCTAGATTTGAGGCTGCCAGACTCCCAATTGGTCTCCTTTAGCCAGCAAGGTTTCTTTTCTTTCACTTCACTCTGGACTTCTTCAAACTCGCCAGCCATTTGTTTATTTTATTCATTCAACCTTTCTTTAGCTTATACGCCCTGCAGAGAGCGTGTAGGGCACAGAGGTGAATGGGCCTGCCCACAAGTTGCTAGCTCTCTCAGTGGGGCCCGGAGCAATGTAGTGTCACCCAAGGTGGATCTTGCAGGATGAAGGCAAATTATTTACCAGTTTCGAAGCTGCCAGATCCACCATGCTCTGGAGTCCTCTGAGGTTTAAGCTTGGTGCTTAAGAAGAAAGGATCGTTTTGTTTCTGATCAAAGACACAGCACCGGCCCAGCTACAAATGTTGCTGGAGTGAATGAGGACTCTAACAAATTTGTCTTCATGGGAGTGCATGAATACAGGAGGAGGGTAGAGTGTGTGTGCCCATGCAGAGGGAGGATAAAAGGATGGGAGCTTTCTAGATCTGGTGCCAGAGGCTCCATAGTTCTGACCCTGATGAACCCCATGGCTTTGGGCAAGCCTCTCTACCTGTCCAATCCTCTGCTTCCTCCTCCCTGCAATAAGGACTGGGATTCCTGACTTGCCTGCTTCACAGGGGTCTTTGAAAGTCAAATGTGAGAATTAGTAACAGTAACAGTAATAATACTAATGGCAAACATCTATTAAGCAATTAAATGTCTTACTCACTTTCACTGGCTTATTCTGTTTAATTCTCAAAGTATCTCTTTTAAGCAGGTACTGTTTTGGACCCCAATTTATAGATGATAGAAACAGGGGGACAACATTACCCCTTATTTACTTAGTCATCCCTCAAAAATGGTGGACCAAGGATTTGAATTCAGGTCTGTTTTATCCCAAGACCTCTGACTATTAAATCACTGCACCAGAGTTCAAAATCAATTTGGAAAACCATAAAGATTTCGCAAAAGTAAGTCATAATGATGAAATGAGTGGAATCCAAAGTGAACGAAAGTGAGGGCCTGGGATCAGAAGCTGTGAGCTTGGCCTTCGGGAAGGAAAGTGTTTCCAGATATAAGATGCTCTACTGAGTTACACAATAGTCCAGGCTAAGCAGCAGACCCTAGATGGTGAGTCAAGGTTTAAGAGTCAGGGTCAACCTTCAGGAGAAAGGGTTCCTGCAGGGTGATTGAATACATGCTATAAACTGCAAAAAGCAGCCAGGACTGGAGAAACTGCCACTGGGAAGCAGAGCTGTAGATTCCAAAGGCCTCTGATTTTTTGCCGTAGCTCCAAAGGGGCATTTCATTCAACTCCGTTCCCAGCCACCTGGTAGGGTGTGGGAGGGAGGCTTCGGCGGGGCTACAGCTTCCACCTCTGGCTCAGTAGGTGTAAGGAACTAACTGGTCCTCTCCGGGGAAAGAGGAGCAGCTAGCTCAGTCTTGCTGCCCTCCCCTGAGTCTAGATGAGGACCAGCTTTGGTGGTGAGCTGCTGACAGCCATTTGGGACTGGCTCAAGGGACCAATTGTTGCTTCACTGCAGAATTTCAAACGGCTTTAGATGTGTCTCTGTTGGTCAAAGCTAAGGACAATAATGAAAGTAATATGATAGCTAATATTTACTGAACTCTATTCAGAGGGTCCTTTTAAGGCATATGTTAGGCCTTAGGCACTTTTACGAGTCCTGCCTCCTCCCATCGTGTCCAAGATGTTACAGTGCACGCACATCTCACATTAAAGATGATTTATGTGAGTTGAGGTGGTGCTGTAGACTAGTTGACACTATGACAACTTTTATAGACATTTAAATATTTATTAATTTGATATTGCCATTTGTGTTTAATATTTCAGAAACAATATATTTGTTTTTCTGGCCAGAAATACTTTTTTTAGGCTCTTCAAACAATCAGAGGCCCCAGACACTGAGCTTATCATGCCAAATGAAAAAAATAATTCTCTGATTATTGTGTGCTGGGAGTTCAGTGCTTACATGCATTGCCAGTGGATAAGTGAGGGGACTCTGGAATTAAACCGCTTTGGGTTGGAATCCTAGCCTCACTACTCAAAGCTGTGTGGTCTCTGTCAAGTGCCTTAATCCTGTCTCTGCCTCAGTTTCCTCATTTGCAAAACAGTGATTGTGAGCATGAAATCAGATAATACACATAAAAAGTTAAGGATGCTGCCTGTAACATAGCATGTAAAGTTGGGTTCTTGTTATTTTATTATTATTTTTTACAATGGCCCATGAGATAGCCACTGTGGTTGTGCCCGTTTTGAAGATGAAGTGACTGAGGCTAGAGAGGTTGTGACTTACCAAGCTTGGTACATGGGGGAGAGGGGGTTCTGAACCAAGATCACCTTTTTAATCAGTAAGGGTTTGTATAAGTCAGGACAGGCCAGTTTATACTATGGTAGCAATAACTCCCACATTGCAAAGGATGCACATAACATGAGTTTATCTCTCACTCATGCTACAAGCTCAGCACAGGATGGCAGAGGGGCATTGCTCGTCAGATGCACTGAGGGACCCAGGCCAGGAGAGATTCCTCCCTAAGAAATGCTTCCATCAAATGTATGCGACAAAACACACTGGCTCGTAAAGTTTCATCTCAGAGGTAACAGACAACAACACTTCTACTCACAGGTCATTGGACCAAGCAAGTCTCAAGGCTGGACTGAACCTCAACAGGGGGTGGAGAAGGGCAGTCACACCACGTGACTAGAAGGACAGCTGAGGACTTCGGAATAGCCCTGATTATTTCAGAGGGAACTTTTGAGGATCAAGTTAATGAATCCATGTGAATGACTAAGAACAGGGCCTGGAACATAGTAAAAGCGCCTTAGCTGTTAGGTGTTAATGCTCATAAGTGAGTGAATCGCCTCCTGTAGAAGTGCTGCCGTATAAATATTTTCCATCTGATTCTCTTGTCTGTGGTCTTCCTCTCCCAGGGGTGCACTGTGCAGACCACCTGCTCCACTGTGCTCTCCCCATCTCCCTCTTCTCCTGTCATCTCTCAGTGATTCCTCATGGTCTCTCAGGGTGAAGTTCAGACATCCAAGCATAATATCAGAAGGCACTCCGTCATCCAGTGCCAACCTACTGTGGAGTTTTCTCTCCCATTCCTAACACCCTGGCTCTGCTCTAGCTGCAAGGACCTACTCAGCGTTCCCAAAATCAGTCTTGCACATTCCTAAATCATGCTTCGATGGACACCCTTCCTTCTTGTATGATCTCCCCTCCCCAAATGCTTCTTCCCTTGCTGAATTCCTGTATTCTCTACGAACCAGTTTTCCATGTCCTCCAAGAAGCCTCCTCCTCCACCACAGCCCACAGTGATTTCATTCAGGGCTGAACAGCTTCAGTATTTAGGAACTGAACCACTCACCTGGCCCTGAAGTCAGACTGCCTGAACATCTCTTTCATCTTTTTATGCTCATGTTGCTGTTGTAGAAAGAACACAGAGGACGGCATCAGACAGACATTGGTCTAAATTCAGGTCTGTCATTTACTGGCCTTCAGACCCTGTGCAGGTCAGCTACTTCCCTGGGCTTCCTGTTCCTTTCCTGAAACATGGAAGTGATTATACCTGCCTCCCAAGGATGTTATGAAGTGAGAAGTAAAAGCAAGTGATGGTGCCCAGCGTCGGGTAGATGACTGTCCTCATCTCACTGATTCCCTAGTCCCTGGAACAGTAGCTGACACATAACATGCAGTTCAATGCCTATTTGTTGAATGAATGAATGATTACTATTCACCAACAACCCTTACCACGTGCTAGTTTTCTCCAAAAACTCTATAAGTTCCTTGAAGACAGGGAGCTTTGAAAAGTAAATGGTCTTTGGAAAAGAAGTCTTAGGTGGTGGTTCTCAAATTTAAGTATGTAGAAGAAGCATGGAAGATTTTTTTTTAAAGTGCTGATCATTGGAATCTAGATTTACTGAATCAAAAATTTTAACATACGGTCTAAAAATCTGCATTGTAACAAGCTTTCTAAATGATAGTGATGCTAAGATCTACAGATTAGGCTTCGAGAAATCTTATCTTGGGATTGTCCCTCTTGACTGGATGCAAATTCTTCTAGGTAAGTCTCTGCAAAGCAACCCATCTAGAAGGGATGGTCCTCCTGGACCAGTCTCTCTGCTTAGCTATTTCTTTTAATTCTAGACTAGAGCACTTCTAAAACTCAGTTCATTAGAATTGGATTAATCTCTGTCCACTTAATGGGTATAGCGTGTGCTTTTCTAAAGAGCACTACATTTGACATGAAGATGGTGATGATTCTTTAGAGTAGACTTCTCTGAAAATGCTTGATTTTGTCTTTATACCCAGTGCCCTCTGTTTAGCAATCAGCTCAGGGATCTGTTCATTGGTGGCCAACAACCTTTGTTGGTGGAGTGAAAAATACAACTTCCTAATAACTCCAGTAGCCCTACGATGCAGGATCCTCCGGGTATTGTTCTTAAAGTCAAAGATCATCCATGAAGCCCTTCTGATAGCTGATAGAAGTCCAGGGGAAATATTTGCTATCTTTTGGCAGTTCTTGGATAAATAGTGAACAGACACATTTAGTCTTAGCAATGTCAGGATGTCTCAAGGATTCAACTATTTACTTAACTGAGGTACAGCTCATGGGACATACATCACCTATTGAATTACAGAGCTTAGCAGTTTATTAGAAGTGTACATAATGCTTCCACACAAAAGAGCCAACTAATCCAATCACCACAATGATTTACCTTTTCCTTCTTTCTTTAAAATCTAGCGCAAAGGTTCTCAACTGGGGGTGATTTTGCCTCCTTCCCCTCCCCAGGGCACATGTGGCAATATCTGAAGACACTTTTGGTTGTCACAACTCGAGAGGGGGTGGGGGACTACTGGTATATAGGTAGAAGCAATGAATGCTGCTAAAAAATCCCTTAATGTACAGGACAAAGCCCTACAACAAAAAATTATCTTGTCCAAAATGTCAATAGTGCAGAGGCTGCGAAACCCTAGTCTAGTTTTAGTCATTGACTAAGTGCTGGGCATTGGTCCCCTCTGATATTTCATTGTATGGAATTTAAATGGGTTATTCAGTGTTCCGTATTCAGAATCAACTCCAGCTTGCTTCCCCTCAGTGAGTAGACAAGGCTTGGGGAATAGGAGTAGTTCCCATTCCTCCTTTCCTCAAGGTTGGAAACCATACGGTTTTGTATGGTAATGTGGAACTCTGTCCATGACATTTTATAAATCAAGCATTATGATTCTCCCTCCAGCTGGAATCCAAACCACTCTTGCCTGGCTTACTGTAGGATCCAGGCATGGATTTCTCCAGATACAATCCTCGCTACCCTTTCCCTGGTCTGGTTGGAAAATGCTCAGTAAATTGAAGTGTCTTTTTAGGTACGCAATTGGCACTTTGATTGATGAAACTTTGTTAGCTGTGATCGTGGTGTAGAACGGCCAGTATGGAAGCCAACTTCCCTTTTAGCTTCTTAGCAACAGTCACTCAACACTATAAAACAAAGCCAGTCTTGTGGACATTAAAGAGTGGGACTGCCATGTGCTAAAAAGGTAACTGGGTTCAATCCAACAGGACTGGGTTTGAGCCTTGGCTCCTAAACTTGCTAGTGGGTCTGTTTCTTTATTTGTACAATAGGAATACTAATTCCTGCCCTGGGATTGAGCGGATCAATAAGATCATTGCTCAGTTGTTCTGTAAATTATACAGTAATTGCTCCCCCACTGTGGACCGTAGGATTAGCAAGTCTTCTCCCATACTGACCCCAGTCTGTGGAGCCATGTTTACAAATCACTGTATTATAATTTGAAGAAATATTTTTGTGACTGCAGCAAATCAGAAAAATGAGGCCAATAGAGGGATGCAAAATGTATATTTTATGGGACTCCTTTATCCTGCGATTATGTGCTTTTTCTTTTTTGTTGCTCAAGTGCCTTATCTATTATGAAATATGATGGAGGTAGATTGCAGGATGGTTTGTTCTGTTTTAAAATACCCTTACATGAAAATATAAAAAATTCACATCTTATGTCAGTCCCTGAAATGTCCTTAAGTGAGGGAACTCTGCGAATTCATCTTGGCAAGAATGTTATTATGGCTGGTAATACATCATGCATAAGTTTGTGTGCGTGTGGCCTGGATGTGTGTGGCACGCATGAAAAGGACCTTTCACACAATTTCTTAATCCATGCACAGATCTCATTTGCCTAGGAGCACACTGAAACACAGAGAGGGTGAATGGATGTACAGTGCAGCAAAGCAGAAAGGTCAGCTGCTTTGGACTCGTGCGTGGCTAATACCCTCTCTGCGCTCAGTCACCGTTCAGCTTTGTGACTCTACTCTAAACTTTAGGACCCTCAGTTTCTTCGCCTGCAAAGAGGAAAGATAGTAATACGACCCCATAGGGTTGCTGGAGGGATTGAGTGAACCAGTGTGGGGAAGGGGCTAGGAGAGAGGCTTGCACTTCCTGGGTGCTTGAGACTGTTCCTTGTCTTCCTTTAAATCATGTCCTGTACCCCCTACTGTATAAATGGTGAATCCGTGACATAGAGGCTCTTCCGCCTTCAAACAAGTGCTTTCTGAGTTCCCTGCCTCTGAACAGCTGCAACCCCGATATCCTAACCCTGACTTCTAGGGTACAGGCTCAGAGGACTGAACTGAGGTTCTCAAACTCTCCTGTGCAGCAGTCAGACCCACCTGGAGGACTTGTTAAACACACGGCTTTGCTGGGCACCCCCTGCAGAGTTTCTGATTTAATAGGACTGGGGTCAACACAAGAATCTGCATTTCTAACCACTTCTAAATGATGCTGCTGGCCCAGGCACCACCGTCTGAGAACCGCTGGGCTAAATGTTCCCTTCTCTTTCCAGCAGCAGTTCCTGATCTGTTGGCTGCAGGGTTTTTTGGCTCTTTTCCAAGCCCTCATCCAGTATCTCCTATCCTAGTAGAGACGCAACATCCTTCCAGCAAAGGCACCTGTCTGCCGCCTTCTCTCTCCCCCCACGACCCGTTCATCTGCAGGCCTCCCCTTACGTGCCCCAGGCCCAGCCTCTCACTCCGCTGACATCCATCCCACTGCCCCCAAGTACTCTGAATCATCCCTCCTCCACTTACCAGCTACGTGACCTTCTCGTGTAGGTTAGTCCCCAGAGTAGATGTCAGAGCATGAATGAGTTTCCCCCACCTCAAGAACCTGATGAGTAGCGTCCTGTCTGGAACAATGGAGATGGTCTATTGTCAGCCAACAGAAACAGTGACCGCGGATTTTCTCAGCAGGGTCATGTTTGTCTATTTTGTGTTAATGAGAACTGTTGTTTGTTTCGACTGAGTCGTCTTTATTCCATTTCTGCTTCACAATAAGAGGCATCTGTGCTTGCGGTCCAGGGGGTGAATTACAATACAGTCTTGTATTGTCTGACAAGGCTGTCCCTTTGGGGAACATCTTTCCAGAAAGACGGTTCTCAAGAGAGGTGCCTGGGAGGGCAGGACTTAGGCTAACAAATGATGATCTTTCACAGCAGAACGACCTGTGGACCTCAAACTACTGAGCTCCTCCCTCCAGGACTCAAGTTCAGATCTTTGGTCCAGGACTCACCATAACCTTGGAGGCCAGGCCTCTAGGAAGGGGCCCCTGTCAACTCACGAGCTACCTCAGCTCAGTTGCTCAGTCTTGCTTCAAATACTTGCTTCCTCAAGAGGAGAGTTGAGCCCTGGGGAAAGACGAGTTCGCCTTGTCACATCCAGGTATTCACGACAAGCATCAGAGATGCTTCTGAGGGCTGCCAAGCAGATGAGGAAGAACACATACGAATACCAGAGCCTAAAAGTCAGGGCACTACACTCCAGAGGAGGAGAAGCATGCAGGCTGGCGGACTTGGAGTCCCAAAGAAGCACTGAGTGATGTTGACCAGCTCTGCGGGTTTGTTGTAACTTGAGCCTGGCCTCGGGGTGACAGGACATCCTGAGGCTTTGGGCAGACCACATTCAAATTCTCAAAACATCTGCTTTGCTTGTATGTGATATTTGCGTAAGGAGAGCAGCTTTCTGGAATTCACACACTGAGCTGAGCTCTCTTCAGGCCCTCTGCTGGGTTACCTTGGGGAACTCACTTTTCCTTTCTGAGCCACCGTTTCTGGTTCCCTCATTTTTGAAATGGAATTAGTAACCTCTGTTCTGCCCATCTCATAGGGATGTTGTGAAGCCGAAATGCTGCTGCTGATAATGATCATGATAATAATAATAATAACAATAATAGTGATAAAACGGTTGTCCCCGTAACAACTCTAACAGCATAAGCACTTATGGTCCGCTTGGTTCTGTGGACTGTCTTCTGTGCTGTGTCAGTCCATTCTTCCAGCAGCCCTGGGAGGTGCTTACTGTCATGATACCTATCTTAGAGGTGAAGAAACTCAGGCACAGAGAGGCTAAATAGCTTGTTTAAGGTCACACAGCTAATACGGTAGAGTCAGGATTGGAGCCCTGCCCTGTCTGATTCACCTGTACTTAAGCACTAACAGACACTGCTCTGTGATACATGTCACCATTTTTTTTGGTGAGCTTGAAATATCTCTACGGCTGGAAGATGACTTCTTTGCCATGACACAGCTTGCTCTCCAAGCTTTAAGCAGATCGCCACGGAGCCTGACTCCTCGTGGCCTTGGCTGCCTCCATTTGGTGCCTCGCCCTGCGTGGGTTCTCGTCTTTTCTTTGTTTCTCCTCCCTTGCATTATGAAAATGAGAAGCAGCTGTGAGCCCTGCTGACGGCACGTGGGATTGTGAGCGTCGCTACCTCTGCTAACAACTAATTCATTACCAGGCGGCGGACAGTTTCCACTGTGCTGTTACAATCTACTTGGTTTCCAGGTGCCACATGCTCAGTGGTTGGGCTTGGGTGAGGTTTGCATTCAGACAGGGATACTCTGCTTCCGCGTGCTCCTGAGGGGTAGGGTCTCTGGGGAGGAGCTCTCCTCCTGTGCAGGAAAGGCTCTGTGCATGAGAGACGGAAACTTGAGGATGCATCCAGGTTTGGAAGGGACTCAGTCTGGTCTCTCATCCCCTTCAAGAAATACTTAGCAAATATGTATTGAGCACCCATGATGTGCCAGGGACTGTGTCAGGAGGTAGGGATGCAGTGGTGTGATCAGACAGACAGAATCTCTGCTCTTATTTGAACTGGGGAAAATCACACAATAACCAAGTCAACAGATAAATGATGGAGGTAATTTGAGATCATAATAAGAGGCAAGAAGAAAAGAAAACTCAGTGATGTGGTAGAGAGCTGCTGGGCTGGGCAGGGAGGGATCCTTTAGTTAGGATGCAAGGAGAGGGCCTGATGGAGGATGGGATATTTGACCTGGGGTGGAAATGGTAAGCAAGAATGTTCCTGGGATAAATAATCAGGGAAGAACATTCTAGGCAAAGGGAACTTCAAATGCAAAAGCTCTTAGTTGGGTCCCAGTGCAAAAGTTCAAGAAATAGAAAGAAGGCCCTAATAGGGTCAGCAGGGGACAAATCATGCAGGGCACACAGACCATGCTCCTGCCTGGGGTCTCCTCCTTCAAGAATCCTCTGGGGCCCAGTCAACCAAGGCAGGAGCTGCTTTCTCTGCATTTATCGTATCTCTAAAGACTGTCTCTGAACCTCTGCAAGGCTAGAACCATGTCTTTTTCTTTCTGTATCTCCCCAACCAAACCTTACACAGTTCTGGGCATGTAGCCAATTTTCCAGATGGCCTGATGACTTTAAGGTGTAGCTTAAAGAAGATGTTACAAGTCACAGAGACAGAGTTTGCTTACGCCCAAGGAAGAAATTTTTTATATTTACCAAAATGATCAAGTGCCTCGGTAGGTACTGAGCTCCCTGTTACTAGAGGTATGTAAGCAGAAAATGGAAGATCAGTTGGCAGAAAAGTAGGTATAGAGATAGTAGTAGTAGCTATAATTGTCATAGTAGTAGTATTCCCACATATTGACCCATCAGTATATGCCAGGCACTTTAGGTGTATGATCTCATTTAATTCTCCTAACAACTCTATAAGCAAGTACTATTATTATCCCCACTTCCCAGTCCTGGAAACTGAAACCCTGGTAGTTTGAGGACTGTGTGTCATGTGTGCCTGGGGTCACAAAGTGAGTAAGTGGCATGGTCCAGATTAGAAGTCCATACATGGAAATCCTCTCTAGAAAAACTAGATGACTCGAATCCATATTTGGGCATGATGTATCTTGGCTTGCATTTCTGTCATAAGCATTATCATGGGTACATGCAGAGCCTTTGTGGTCCCCTCACATGCATTAAGTAATAATATAATGCAGACATGTAGAATTGAATTTAATAGAATGTGTTGGAAAGAATGGCTGAAAGCATGTTTTTCCACCAGTAAAATCATTCCCTAAAGATCTTCTGTGGTTGCCCACCCTATCCCCTTCTCTTCACTTTATTTGAGCAATGTGTTAGCTGCCAAAAGCAAAGGTTAAGCTACATCAATGAAGAAATAAAAATAACAATTCACCAGCCTAGGACCCTGATGCTTCTACCACCTTCCTTCACAACATTGTAAATAAGGCCATGGCTCTCTGTAAGCTGATACACAAGCTTCTTGAGAAGAGGTGAAGGGATGTAAAGAATGGGAAAAAAAAAAGGAACTTTTGGCATGAAAATAAATGTATCCTGGGCTTCCCTGGTGGCGCAGTGGTTGAGAATCTGCCTGCCAATGCAGGGGACACGGGTTCGAGCCCTGGTCTGGGAAGGTCCCACATGCCGCGGAGCAACTGGGCGCGTGAGCCACAATTACTGAGCCTGCGCGTCTGGAGCCTGTGCTCCGCAACAAGAGAGGCCGCGATGGTGAGAGGCCCGCGCACCACGATGAAGAGTGGCCCCCGCTTGCCGCAATTGGAGAAAGCCCTCGCACAGAAACGAAGACCCAACACAGCCATAAATAAATAAAAATAAATTAAAAAATTTAAAGTATAGTACAGTGCAGTATATTAAAAAATAATAATAAAAAATAAAAAAAAATAAATGTATCCAGAGTTCAGTTCATACAAATCTCCCTGTCCTTCCTAACCTTGCCCAAGTCCTATCTCTTCCTTGTAACCTTATGTATTGACAAGATACTCCCACCCCTACCCTCCATCCTTCTGAAGGCTCGTCCATCCTAGAAGATCCATTTGGGTTAAAATGGTCAGCCTGAGAACTTAGGCTGGCCTGCAGTGGCATTTCTTTGGGGGCAGCCCAAAGCTTTAAAAAGACTAAGCAGAAATGTCTTTAAAAGGTTGCATGGGCTTCCCAGCCCAGCCTACCTCACCCACTCATGACACTTGCCTGGCCCCTCTGTGCATTTGCCCTGGGATGAAGGTCATAGGTCATAGGTTCTGAAGGTCACAGAACTTTGGAGCTGCAAAGGATCCATAAGCTCATCTCAGACAACATTCTGTGAAATCTTCCAAAGAGGAGCATTACATCCTGGGGCTTGTTTCATTGCACATACATTGGACCTGACAAGCCTAGCTTTGTAAAAAGTCAGTGTCTAGTATTTACAAAACTTGATAAGGTTACTAACAACCATTATTAATGTTTCCTATAAACGTTTACTGGAATTTTCTAGAGCTTAGCCTAAGTGTTCTTTAAAATTGTCTGACTTGGTCTTTACCATACCCCTATGCAATTGGGGACTGTTTTCTCCTCCTTAGCTAGATAAGGTTAAGATGCTTGCTCAAGGTCACACAGCTGGTAAGGATGTAGAGCTGATGTCTAACCACAGATACTGACTCTACAGCCTGCTTCCAGAACAGGAAACACCAAGAGGCCTAACCAAGATCCTCAGGTCAGGGGTCCCAAATCCAAATGCCCACAGAAGCTGGACTGATAATGTGACCAGGCGAACACAGAGGGTGTCATCAAAACAAGAGTAACGGTAAATGACAGACATACAAGACAGCCTCAGTACTGGAGCCTCAGCACTGGGGAGTGCTGTGGGGACCCTGGGAGCTGGAGAACACATCCCAGCTAAAGCGGGGCGGCCACTCAGGCCTCCAGGCTCAGAGGCCAGATGTGAGTGCCTACCCTTCTGGATTTTTTCAAGGGAAGTTGAGAACCTGAATTTTTATTTGAAAGTATTCAAGTGTTTAATCGTGGCAAGTAATTCACATTTTTTGAAACATTTTGCCAACTGAACAAAATACATCCTACTTTATGTCACCTTGGACCTTATCCAACCCCTTCATTGTCCTTCTGGGCAAATGAAAGAAGAAGAAGGAACCCAGAGAAGGAAGATGACTTTCCAAGGATCATATAATAAATCAGTGGCGAGGCTGAGCCTAGAGCTCAGGGCTCTTTCATTACAAGGTGCTCCCTGCTGTTTTCCAAATGATACAGAAACTCCCCCGACTCTGACCTCTAGCCATGCCTGCATATCTCTGATGCCCAAGAAATTTTAAATTCAGTTTCTTTTAGTCCCTCTCCTGTTTCTCCAGATGTTAAGTGGGGACTTGTCCTTCACTGAGGGTGGAGATGAGGTGGTAAGATGAGGCACCGGCAGGGGAAGCCAATGAAGGCCTTGTCTCCTACTGCTTTGTCTTGGCAATCAGACCAAGAGTCCCTTTCCGTCCTCCCTGAGGACAGACGGCTGGTGTTCTCTTGCTGCCAATGCAGAATGGTCTCGCCTTTTTTGGTCATAGAGACCAGCTTGCCACCATTTTAAGTGAGGACACTGGCAGGGGGCACCAAGCTAAGCCTTTCCTTCCTACGAGTCCGTCTTGGGCTCAGGGTCTGCTGTTCCCCAGCATGGGTTTACAGAGGCCCAAGAAGAAGGCCCTGCCCAGATGGAATCACAGAGACAAGACTCCCTCCATGAAATAGCATTTCTGGGGAGCAGGTGTTCGGGGCACCAGTGATCTGAGAGCCCACTGAGGTGTCAGTCATGGCCCCAGGTTCTCGACATCCTTTGTCTCTGAATTGCCTATGAGGTAGTTGTTGTAACTCCTTTCACAGTTGAGGAGGCTGAGGCCCAAGTGGTGCTGTGTCTTGACCCAGAAAAGTATTTCTGGAGTTGAAAGGAAGAGAGATTCTTAGGGATTGAGGAACTCAGGAGAGCCTTCCCAGAGGGACTGGGAATCCAACAGTACACAAGATTTCTGTGAGTGAGTAGGAGGAAGGAAGGGCATCTGGGTTTTATGAACAGTACTTTTTTTCTTTTTAATAACAATGTTTTGAGTTTGGACCAGCTTTTGTTCTTTTCAAAATGCTTTCCCAAACTTTGTTGGAGAGCCAGCCAGCACCACCCCGTGAAGGAGAGGGTTCCCTAGTTTGCCTGAGAAAGACCGGTGGGCATGGGGCTGTGAGGGTGGAGAGCACCCTCTTAAATGTGCTGTGGGAATAACAGGTCTGGGGAGCCCATGCTGAGGGACAGGGGATGAGGGGATGGCCACGAAGGGAACAGAATCTCCTAAGGAAGGATGTGGTGGGTTTGTATTCTGTGGACTTAAAGGAAGGTCCTAGCAGGCTCTTGGAATGAAAGGACTTGCCAGGCATGATTCCACAAGAGAACACTGGCTTATGAAAGAGGGAGTGTGTGGGGGGGAGGAGGTGTGTTTCTTCCCTTTCCCCTGCCAGTGGAGGAGCTATTTTGGGTGGAAGCCAGCAGGGCCCACCTTGAACAGGAAAGGATCTGAAAGAAAGAGAAACTGCTCTCAGTGTAAGCACTGCTGGGGCTCTGCTCCCGCACCCCCTTCCGCCTCAGTCTAATTCCACATGGGTGGGATACCAGGAACCCTGAGTCTTCTGGTTCTTTTCCCAGAAACGGGAACACTGCCTTTCCCAAGCCAACCGAGGGAAACAGGTTCTGAGAACCCCACTGGAAGCTGATCCCTGAACACCATGCAATGATTTAGCTTGGTAGATTGTCATCCCCAGAGCCCTTGGACACTGCTTTATCTGCATCGCCCTGTGAGGCCGAGTGGGCCCTAACAGGCAGCTGCAGAGAGGTATCTCAGGAAAGGTCTCCCACACACAGTTTGTAAGAGATGACCCAACCTGGACAGATCAAGGCCTTAACCCCTCCAAGGGATGCCTGAAGTAGGGGGAGGCCGGGTGAGATATCAGGGAGAGTATGAGACCTGCAGACAGGAGATCTGGCTCATATCTTTTGCTGCCACTTACTAGCCTGACCTTGAGAAAGCTCTTCTCCTTTTTCTGAATTCTGCTTTTTTTAATCTGTAAAACGTGAATGGGAGTGGAAACTTTAATCTCTAAAGTCTCAGATCATGTCACTCTAGGGAGCCCTCTGATACCCTCCTCTTGCAGGTCTCCAACCTCCCCTTTAACACGACCTACACGTTCCAATGGGATATGGTCCCCACCCACCATGCTAGCCTGCATCCTTGCTCTCTCCCTGCTCAGCTCTGCTGAACTCCTTCCACCTCAGGGTCTTCACCTGGGTGGCCCCTCAGCCAGAACATTCTTTCCCCGCCCCCCCCCCCCACCTCCCTTCTTCACCTTGCTAACTCCTCTTCATCCCTCGGTCTCTGCATCAGCACCACTTCTTTAGGGAGCCTCTCCTTCCCTCCCCTGCCCAGGTTAGCTTCTTCTTCCTCCTATGAGTTGATAAGCACTGTATACTTTTCCTTGGAAATGCTTCCTTGGAAGCATTTACAACAAGGCAAATTAGACCATTGCTTATGTAATCACTTGACCATCATTTTTCTCTCCCAGAGAATAAGCTCGATTAAGTTATGAACCAGGTCTGTCTCCTTCACAACTGTTACTTCCAGCATTAGAACCCACAAGTCTAGAAATAGGAGGTACTCAGTGACTGTTTGTTGAAAGAAGAAGGGCTGTATGTGTGTGTAAACACCCCTGGCTTTAGCGTTAGTAATGGGAAGGGAATAGAGCCCTTGTAGGGATAAGAAATCCATTGGCCAAACCCTCAATTCCTGGCCTGACGAGAAGACAGAGCGTCTTAGATGTCTCCGTATTTATCTTCACCTTAGATTGGACAGCAGACCCGATATGTTGACACAATATAGAATTGGCTCACCTGGATGTGTGATGAAAATAAAAAGAGAGATGATGATGGAAGAAATATGTTCCTTTTGTCTCATGGAAAACTCTGCCCACAGAGCCAGGCAGAATCGAGTAGACCTACCAAAATAGTGACAAGGGGGCACAGGAGAGTGACAAATCAGCTATGGAGCCAGGAGGATAATGATGGGCAATTCATTGCCATGAGTATTTACTGGGCACCTACTATTCACTGAGATGCCATGCTTTGCTTCATGTTGTTGATATAAATGTAGTGATGGTAGTTAATGGCTAATGTTCAGAGACGATAAGTGATTTATGCAAATTAACATAGGTCTTAGCCAGAAAGACTGACATTTGAATCCAGGTTGGTCTGAAGTCAGCCTTTTCTCTTAATCTCTGGCATATATGGCTATGTGTCACAAAACAAAAAACGATCTGGGGCTTTGAGAGGCTTAGTCTGGTGAGTATTGTACCTAATGCATTATTCATTCAAGATGTCTATCCTCCTGCTCCATCCTGCTTATGTCAATGGGACTCTCATAAGACGGCTGGCTGAGGGACAGAAATATGTAGTTTATGATGTGAAACTGAGAGAAAGCAGGTGACGGTAAAAGTAATTTTAAAACTGAGGGTCCAAAGACATGCAGTCAAGCCCTGGGCTTAGTTTTCAATCTTAATGCATCTAGTTCCCGTCTCCCCTTGCCTCAGATTCTCCATTTGTAAAATGAGGGACATTCTGTTGTTCCAGACACCTGATGCACATGCACCCAGTGGGAAATGACACTTCTGGGGCTTTGCTCCATATCCCTAGAATCTAACCAGCTCTTTCCCTGTCTGGATAATTTCCTGTAGGTTTCCTCACTGACAGCCAGGAGAGGTTGGGGTCCTAAAGACTCTCTCCAAAGGTGATACACCCAGAGCTGTTAAGCCTCCAGTTAGGCTTAGGACTGAAGCCAGGAAGGAGCAGGAATCCCTTTACCTTTCTGCAGAGTTCCTGTTCAGTGCCCCACAGCCCAGACATCTGCCAGCCTGCAGTGAGGGAGCAAAGGAGCTCCATCAGATTTTTGGAATGTTTGACCGTGTTCGACTGATTTGTGAGCGCTTCCGTGGCAGGTCCTCTTCCACCCACCCCATCCAGCAGGCATCACCAGGGGACCTTAACACCCCAGCACGACCAGGTGCAAGCACCCATCTCTTTGCCCACAGGACAGGTGATTAATAACTTATAACCACTCATTCTGTCTTACATTATAGCAACTTACAGGGGACTTTCCCACTCATTATGCCCTCAGCTCTCACTGCAGTCATTACTGTGTCCATTCTATAAGTCAAGCCTGCAAAACTGAGTAGTTTTCTCACAGCCACTGCTGATCACCAACCTCCAATTCTTTGGCAAACTTCCTGCTAATGTCACTAGTCTAATATTTTTCTTCCTTGGTCCATTTGTGTTTTCTTGAATAATTTAGCCTTGAGATAGTCATAGACTAGTAGTAAGCAAATTTTCTCATCTGACGTGATCCATATTTATTTAGTTATTCGCACCTAAATATAGAGAAGGCCCTGTTCTTGAGAGAGCTGCGATCTAGCGAGGCATATCATTCATAAACATGGGAGCAGTTTATAGGCATTCACTCATTTATTTAAAAAATGTTCCTCACCCACAACCTGCTGGGGCCTGTTCTAGAAATGAGGAGTGGAGAGATGATCAAGGCAGCCTCCTATTCCCCTGATGCCATCAATAGAAAACCTCAGATAGTAATTAAGTGCTAGGAGGAAAACGTTAAAAGGAATGGAATAGAGTGTGATGGGAGAGGAAAATTCGCCATTTAAGAAGGGTGGTCACGCCTACTGTATAGCACAGGAAACTCTGCTCAATATTCTGTAATGGCCTATATGGGAAAAGTGGACATATGTATATATATAACTGATTCACTTTGCTGTACACCTGAAACTAAGACAACCTTGTAAATCAACTATACTCCAATAAAATTTAAGAAAAGAAGAAGGGTGGGGCTTCCCTGGTGGCACAGTGGTTGAGAATCTGCCTGCCAATGCAGGGGACACGGGTTCGAGCCCTGGTCTGGGAAGATTCCACATGCCGCGGAGCAACTAGGCCCATGAGCCACAACTACTGAGCGTACGTGTCTGGAGCCTGTGCTCCGCAACAAGAGAGGCCGCGATAGTGAGAGGTCCGCGCACCGCGATGAAGAGTGGCCCCCCGCTTGCCACAACTAGAGAAAGCCCTTGCACAGAAACGAAGACTCAACACAGCCAAAAATAAATAAATTAATTAATTCAAAAAAAAAAAGAAAAAGGGTGGTCATGGAGTGAGGTGGTGACATGTGAGTGAAGGGCTCCATGAAGAGAAGTCGTCAATCATGCCAAGATCCGGCGGCAGAGGGTAGCAAGGGCCTGCCCATGGGGCAGGAACAGTCATGGAGCATCTGAAGACTAGAAAGAAGGCCCATGGGGTTGAAACAAACTGAGCAAAATGAGGCGGAGAGGAGGCAACACATTGGGGCAAACAGGGGCCAGGTCATAGGGGGCCTTAGAGGCCATGGTAGGTTGAACATGGAGCAGTGTAAAAGCTCGGACCAGGCTACAAGCCATGGGATACCTGAGCTGTGAGTCTGATGAGCGTTCGGAGGAGAGGGAGATGGTGGTAGGCTGGGGCAGTCAGGAGAAGGTTCCCAGTGTTTGCAGGAGGAGCAGTATCTGGCTGGAAGTGGGGGGGGGGGCATTCCAAGTTGCAGGTAAAGTGGGATTGGCATGGAGGCAGGAACTGACATGGTGTGTGTGTGTAGGCATGTGTGTGTGTGAGTATATGTGTACATACATGAGTGTTAGGGAGTGGTGGCTACCAGGAGAACAAACAAAGTTTAATGGTCAGAAGAGAGTGGAAGATCGCTCAGCGGTTGTACTGGAAAAATCAAGATATCCAAAGTAGTGCCTGTTTAGGACCAGATGAACATTTTCACTCAGAAGCAGAGTGAGGTTCCAGATTCCCCCTGAGTTATCTCTGAAGTCCTGACATCTGAAATCCTTTATCTCCTGTTATTTATATTCCAGAAGAGACAGCCTAGTTAGAAAACAGTGAATGGTGAAGAGTCAGAGCTTAGAGTTGCTCAAATCCAATCCCACTCCCCAGCCTTATATTTAACACAGATGAACAAATCAAGACCCAGAAAGGGGAAGGGGCTGGTTCACACACAGGTAGTGTTAGAGCTGTGCCTGTGACCTTCACATTCCGTCCTAATGCTTTACCAGGAATCAGCGCTAATGCATCCTACAGGAGCCTCCTGTGGAGTGGGGCAGGGGCAGGGGCAGGGGGAGGACCTGCCAATACTCTTTCTGGTCCATTTCTCCTGACATGTCTGCTCTACTTTATGGGCTGCAGGCTTGGGGGTCCCTCCATCAGATGGTACAAGGGAGGAGAACTGGGGGTCACTGCTTCTGAACATGGAGGGCTCCTTTACACATGCTGGACCCACAGCTTGGACATTAGCTCTGAACAGATTTGGAAGGGCTGTAACAAGAAAAAAAAAAGCCAGCCTCTGAATGGAAACCTAATTGTGGAAAATGAATCCATTTCCAACCTTTAACCCTGCCCTCACCTTTACCAACCTCCTCTGCGAAGCCTGCTGCCAGTGTCATTGATCTGATTCATTCATGATTCTCACAGAGCCTTGGAGGTCATTTAGTTCTGGTCTGTTCTCACTACAGGACATGAGAGTTCATTTGGAGGGTGGGGAGATGGTATGTCGTGTGGTTTGAGAGATACACACCATGAAGGCTTCCTAGTTGCTAAGATTTCCTCTTGTGATTAGATTTCCCTGTTCTCCAAGCTACAGTTCTCCCTATTACTACCTCTCCCCCAATTTAGTTGAAGGAATTGGTATTTTTAACTGATAAGTTACCCAGAAAGGTCTAATATAAGAATTATTTACTGGTTATTT
This sequence comes from Balaenoptera musculus, assembly GCF_009873245.2. NCBI lineage: Eukaryota > Metazoa > Chordata > Mammalia > Artiodactyla > Balaenopteridae > Balaenoptera > Balaenoptera musculus. Next base: position 128,652,121 of record NC_045787.1, read on the forward strand.
ATACATGAGTGTGAAAAAAGCTGTAACTTGCTGTCTATCTGAGAATTTACACACACAAAAATTTTGAGCAGGAAGATTCTCATGGATTCCAGGAGAGGCTTTCATAAAGGTGAGACGAGGCCCCAAAAGAACAGAAGAGATACCCCACACATATGCTCCACACTTGTTGACCAATGAACACTGCTTCTATTTGAAACAAATTTCTAAGCAATGCGGGTCAAGGACCTCACTCAACTCATAGCACAAGGTCATAGAAAAGTGGATAGTAACAGCAATTTGGCCCATAGATGTGTTTTTGCTTAACAAGCAGTATCTTTAAAAAACTGCATGTGGGTTCTTTTAGAAGAGGAATGTACTCTTACAGTTAGTAACTATTCTTGCTTTTCCATACTGCATAATTCCCAGGCCTTTTCACTCATGCTAATTACCCACATGGCTCCCAAAGGCATTTGAATTTGTGAATCCTCCCACCGCACCTACTGAATTTGTCTTTAAACAAATATTGAGGACCTACTATGAGTTGGGCACTGTAGGAGATATAAAGAGGACTGAAAGAAGCTTTCTTTCATTCATTCATTCAGCCATCCATCCATTCATTCATTTGTTCAACCAGTGTCCATTGGATGCCTGCCATTTGCTAAGTACTAGGGATACAACTCAGGTCCCTGCTGGGAAGACAGGTATTAAATCACAATAAGGTGTGACAAGTGGAGAAGTGCAGAGGTCTGTGGGAATGAATACACAGTGTAAGGCAATGGCACCAACCCTCAAGTACTTTGAAGAGCTGAAATGCTTACTCAAATAAAAGTACTACATGACATGAGAAAGTCAGAATAGTACCAATCAATGCTCAAAGGAGCAAGATACTCATCAAAGGATACTGTGTGGGAGAGGGAGCATTTGAGCTGACCCTTGAAGGGTGCCTAGATTTCTACTTTTGGCGATAGTGTTGGGAAAGGCCATTCTAAGTAGAAACACTGCGTGTGCACAGGCAAAAAGGCAAGAAGGCAGAAGATATTTGACTAGAAGTTTGCAGCGGTCACACCAGCTGTCAAATGAGTGCTAGATACTCCGCTAAACACATCCTGTGCATAATCTCATTGACTGCTCCCAGCAGTCCTGAGACCCACGCCATTATAATGCCCAATTATAAATGGGTAGCTCATCTGAGGCTCAGAATAGAATAATTTACCCAAGGTCACCCATCTACAAAAATGCAGAGCTGGGAATCAAATCAAGGTCTGTCAAATTCCAGAGTGTGGGGACTGACCAATGAGACCCTCTGCCACCAGGCCATGGTGTTTCTACACTTGATTTGTGACAGGGAGTTCTCAGAAACTTTGGGGGCTACTCTCATGCTTGCTCTGGAAAAGTTGCCTAACTTGGAAATGTTTATTTTGTTCCAAAGCAAGATGAGAGAAGAGAATCACTCTTTCTTTCCTCTCTGTGCCTCTGCTGCTAACTTTTCTCTAAAGCTTGAGGTCCAAGGAGTGTAATTAGTAGACTGGCCTGTCTTGGAGAACAGTTGAGTTACTTGACGTCAGTATTTGATGCCAAGTGAAGGTTTAGCTGAGAGACTGACTAATAAATGCCCCTATGGGGAGAAGGAGCTGTGGAATAGCCTGGATCTATTGGCAGAAACTATAGGGGAAAAAAACTCCTTAGAAATTCAAGCTGAAAAAATGTCTGGAGAAAGCAAAATGACCAACTGAGGTAGTAAATGCTTCAATAAAACTTGATAATAGCAACTTGCATGTTCGGTTTCGTTTCATAAGCCCCTTTGGTAATGGGATGAATAAAGATTTCTTGCCTGGAAATGTAATTGGTAAATATACAGATGGTAATGTATTGTCAGTGGCTCATGGAAAGACAGTGTCAGGTTGTGGCATGAGCCTCAGGACAGTCACTACCAGTTGTGTGACCCTGGGTACACCGTATGTATGTTCTTGGGCATCTATGACACAGGATTATAACTCCCCACTCTAATGCAGTGGCCAGTCTTAAACAAGGGGTCAGATTAATGTCTGACTTCTGTGGGATACATATCAATGTCTTCAGGGAAAGGGGCATATTTGAAAAAGTTTATTCAATATTATAACGTGGTTTTACATTAGAAAATAATTACATTCATTGGGATTTTTTAATACATGGAAATAACGTTTCAAGAAGTCTTTTTGGCTCAGCAGATGCTCAATTCTGTGTGAGCCAAGCAACGTCTTCACTGGGTCCACGTATCCATTTTAGTGAGGTGTATTGAAATCTCCAGGGGAGGGAGAGTGGCGCATGGATTTTACATTCTAAAGAGGCATAGGCCATTTTTACTGTGTTGTTAGGATCAGGCAAGTGGAAGCAAAAATGCCCCGTAAGTTTAGAGTGTTGGATGTGTGTACAGAGTAACACTACCACCCTCTCTCCACCATCATTGTTCATTTAATTGCACGTCTAAGAATTGGGATGGTCTTCTAGCCCATTGGAGATATGACCCAAGGGGTCAGAGGTGTGGTCTGTGTCTGTTGAATAGAGCAAGTTAACTGGCACATATGGTGGACCGAAACCTATCGCTCTGGATTTGTGAACATCATTCTCTAACCAACTGAACAAATAGGGGGTAGACAAGAGCATAAATGATTCAAAACTTTTTCAGGACATGTGTTTGGAAGGTGAGTGATGTGAATATAGGCAGCTTTTATTTCTTGGTCTCAAGTTAGTTCTCCCTGTAAAGCACCCATTCCCAATATTAAATAAGTATCTACAAATGCCAGCTGTTCATTGCTTGGTCACATCCAAATCCAAGGTCATAATTTTCATCTCCACCTTATTCTGTCCCTCCTTCTGCATCCCCTGTCTCAGTGATGGTGTTGTAGTCCACTGAGTCACCCAGAAAGAGAGCAAGAGTCTTCTGACTCTTCTGTTCCCCTTACCTATGTCTTTGATTTGTCACCAAGTTATCAGTCTATCACCCTCCCAACAGCCAAAGCTGGCAGTAGCGACAGAAGCTCCTAGCTGTCCTCTATATCTAGGTTGTCGCTGTCACCAAATTTATCCCCATTTTTGCCACCAAAATCATCATCCTCAATCACTAAGCCACCCCTTTTTTCACTCATAGGGAAGTCCAGGTTTCACCTGTAACATTCAAGGTGCAGCAGACACTGACCCCATCCCATCACACTTGTGCTTCCACACCCCTCCTGAATCCTGCCACAAACCCACGCCCAAGTTCTAAGCCACAGCCAGGTCTCCCTTCTGTACTCTCCTGCTTCTACGCCTCGGAGCAAGCTAGTCACTTTGCCAGCAATGCCCTCCTGCTCTCTTCATCTTCCTTTTTTTTTTTTTTTAAATATTGAATCACTATGTTTTGTACCAGAAACTAAGCTAGCATTGCAGGCCAATTATACCTCAAAAACAAAAAAACAAACTCATAGAAAAAGAGATCAGATTTGTGGCTACCAGAAGTGGCGGATGGGGTGAGGAGGAAGTGGATGAAGATAGTCAAAGGTACAAAGTTCCAGTTATAAGGTAACTAAGTACTAGGGATGTAATGTACAACATGATAAAGATAATTAACACTGCTGCAGGTTATAAATGAAAGTTGTTAAGAGAGTAATTCTAAGAGTTCTCAACACAAGGAAAAAAATATCTTTTATCTATCTCTTTAATGTTGTATCTATATGAGATGATGGATGTTAAGCCTATTGTTTCATGATGTATGTAAGTCAAATCATTATGTCGTACACCTCAAACTTATACAGTGCTATATGTCAATTACATCTCATGGAGTATAATCTATAAAAATACTGAACCACTATGTTGTACACCTGAAACTAATGTAATGTTGTAAATCAACTACACTTTCATTTTTTAAAAGGAGACATGAAAAAAATTGAATGATGGAAGTATTTTTTTCTCAATTTTTATTTTATATTGGATTACAGTTGATTTATAATGTTGTGTTAGTTTCAAGTGTACAGCAAAGTGATTCAGTTGTACGTATACATGTATCTATTCTTTTTCAAGTTCTTTTCCCATTTCTGCTCTCTCCTTCTTCACCCTTCCCTCTCCCCACTGAGGACTTTTAATCATCTCTGAGGGCCAAGTTTCGATCTAATCCCCATCAATAAACTTTCTTGGACCTCCTATTCCCAACCCCACAAGCACTGGCTTCCTTCCACTATATCCCTGATTATTCTGCGCTACATTAGCAAGATTTGTGTGCATGACTCTCTCCGCCACTTAGACTGACAGCTCCTCTGGGGGAAAGGCACTTAGCACATTCATCCGTGGATCTTCTTCCTCTCACCTCCTCCCTCCTCACCCTGTCCCCCAGCCCAGGCATCTAAGTGAGTGCATTTCACACAACAGACACCCTAGCTAAGCTTGTTCAATGCAATGGAATCCATTAATTTGTACTCTGTTTCCTCGGCAATAGCTGATGGACTCCTCTGGGCTAAGTGAAAATTTCAACTAACATGATGTTGGAGAAAAACCTTAACTTTTTTGCTCGTTTGCCTTTTAGAAACATTTTGCTTCATTCCATCATTCCACCTCTACCTGCTAACCTCTTAACTAACTTGAGGTTGCAGAGAAAGGGAGAAAGGGCAGCCAGCTTATTTTTCTACCTCTTTCATATTTCCAGTCAATTCTCTCTTCTCCATTGCCATTGCCAGCGCCTTCACCGAGACAGGTCACCTTTGTGGTTAAAGTTCAAGGGTTCTGAGACCGGAATGTCTGAGTTTTAATACTAGTTATGCTAATAGACAGACCTCGGATGGGTTAATTACTGTCTCTGGGCCTCAGTTTCCTCAACTGTAAAATAAAAATATCATTGTTACCCATTTCAGAGGGAGAGGTTCCATAGGCCTGAAGGGTGAGTAGGGCACCCTGGAAAAATAAAAGCCGTGAGACATCTTGGGAACCAGGTAATCTACAAATCTGCCAGTGACACCTGCTGTCCCCTTTCAACCCCATGCAGTGTTTGTCAGTAGACTGTAAACCGAGCGAGGAAAGAGAATGTGTCTGCTCCTGGCTCCTGACACATAAGAAAGGCATAAGCAAGCTTTGCAAAGCAAAGCCCAGCTCTGGAATTCTGCAGCGGCCCAGAGATTCAGCCCTCCACATCAAGGCCCTGTGAAAAACTAATGATCTCTCCCCCGCAGCCCTGCCTAGTGAAGGGCCCCATGGATCCTGGCTGGCGAGAGCTTTCTTCATTCTCCACGTGCCCCTGGCTCCCCTTCTCTCTGCCCACCTCCAATCTCCCAGTCAAGCTACTGTGTGTCTCCTGCTCTCTGTTTCTTATTGCCTGGGTCCCTCTCTGCGCTGCCTCCGAGGCACTGTCTTTGATGACTTTAGCGTGAAAGGTGATTCACAGAAATAAATTGCATTGTGTTTTAGGTCCGTGGCAGTCCACCTCTGTAATCATGTCTGTAAGGGACTTTATAATAGCTTTAGAGCCTTGGCATCCGAAACAGGGACTCTAGTGGTTTCAAGATAGATAAATGCTACAACCAACTGCGCGTGCAGCCGGTGGAGTCACGAGTTAGCGGTGAGGGTGCAGGTGCCGGTGCTCTGAACCAGCCATCCTTGCAGCCTTTCTTATCTGCAGGTTGACAGAAATCAAAAGAAGAGACATACTTTTGTTGTTGTTTTGTTCAGTTTTACAAGAAATGTTAAAGCGGCTTCTCTAAGCGGAAGAGGAAAGGCCACAGCTAGAAATATGAAAATTACAAAAGGAAAAATCTTGTTGTTGTAGTTTTTAATAATCACTAGAAAACGAAGGCTTCTGTAACCTAGCCTCCGCTTAGATCGTGTGCTCTCACCAGCCCTGTGATTTGATGAAAGAGAAAGTTCAAAATGTTGCCTGCCGGGGAAGAGAGAAGAGGCAGGGGTGTGGGACGGTGAATGGCAGGGAAGTGCAGGCCCAGAATCTGGGAGGCCTGAGGTGTGGATCTGTTTTAATCGTCACCCAGTATGTTGAGGGGCGGTAAGGACTCCGGTTGTAGGAGGGAACCGACGGGATGGACTCAACAGCGGTGGGATCAGTGTTGACAGGAAAGAGAGGAGGCAAGTTGGTTCTCCCAGAAGACTCAGCCTGGGGATGTGCTATTCTGAGTTCGCATATTGTGGAAGATGCTGCCCCATTCTGCTCTTCATCGCCAGAGAGGCTGTACCCACTTATATTCAGTGTTTTCCTGGCACTAAAAGAACAGGGCTGGGATTTGCTGCTTCTCCCCCAGGCCAGGGTCCCTTCTTTTCAGCACTTTTGCACACTTGGGAGACCCAGCCCTGTTATCTGGCAGGTTTTGGGCATGCCTTGCTGCACGTGCTCTTTGCCACTATTTCGCCCTGCTCCATGCCAGACAGCCCTGTCCCTGCCAGGCCCAACCTGGGACCAAAGTGCAAGATGGGATCGCGGGTTGCAGCGTTCAAGCTACCCCTCTCTACAGTGCTTCCCTGGGCCAAGCAGACTCCAGCCCCTCAGCAGGATGGGCTGGGCGGTGCTTAAAGAGGAAGGGGACCAATGTAGCAACTTACCACGGGCCCCACCCCTCCCTCACATCCGGGCCTGTGCAGTGGGCGCGGGGATTCTCCCAAGGAACCAAAGGCCTGGGCTAGTTCCGTAGCTTCTGCTCTGTTGCTCACGTCCGGCCACGTGCGCACCTCTAGAGGCAGATTGCTTTGAACTTTAAAACTGTTCAATTTGGTTTTGTTTGTGCCCATTTAAAAAAATGTTTTAATGGGGAAAACTTCGGGGAGAACCGTGGAAAGGAACTGGTTCCTTTGCTTCTCGGGAACTGTAAGCCTCGCCTGGAGAGCTGCTCTCTGCTCCACTTTCCTGGAAGCTGCCTAAGCCTGGCCACGCCACCCCAGCCCTGCGTCCGGATGTGACACGTGGCTCCGGTCGCGTCTGGGTGCGGTTGCGTTTTCCTGGGACCTTGCAGTGTAGGGGAAGGGGTGCTGGGGCCTTGGTCGGAGCCCGCCCCTTTCTGTACACATAGCGCTGCCCGCCCTGCTTGTGTCTGAGGTTGTGTATGTCAAAACAAAGCCACTAGAACTGGAAAAAAAAAAGAAAAAGACTCAGAAGTGATGGAAAGTAGGAGGCGGGATTGTGCTTCCTTGAGCACATTACCCAGGAGACGCCCAATTCCCATCACTTTTAAACAGTCTTATTGACATATAATTTATATACCATAAAGTGCACTCATTTAAAGTGTACAACCCATGCCATTTTAAGCTGGTAACTTGCAGCTGTGACAAGATTTAGGGGAAAGAGCATGGAGCAAAGATCATGAGATGGGTACAGGAGGTTGGCAGAGGGGCAAGCTTTTTTTCAGTGTGTCTGCTCCCCCAGCAACTAATAGTTCAGCCCTCACCCAACCCGCCTCCTCCTCCAGGCCTGGCCTTGCCTGCAGGTTCTCTGCACAATGTCAGAATGTGGCTCTTGGTCAGCTCACAGGACATTCATCCAGCTCGATGCTGGAAACCCCTCTGGGAAACCTATTGAAATCTTGGAGATTTGGGGTTTATTCCACTTGAACTTTCTTCTGGACAAGAGTCTCTGGATGCAATCAAGAGGTCTGGGTTCTAGGCCAGTTTACGGTGTGAGCTTGGGATTATCTTTCCCCTCAGTTTCCCCATCTGAACAGTGAGAAAGTCAGACTGGGCAGGTTCCAAGTCCTTCCAACTCTGAAAATATGATGTTGGGTTGTTTCATTCATTTTGCTCTGAGTATCCACACTGGACTCAGGTGAATGGTAAGGGTAAATGAGATGACAAGATGACAGCTGTGGTCCATGGGATGACCTGTGGAAAGCCAGTCAGGTACATGGGGAGAAGCCTCCATTGCCTCTGCCCACCTTAACAGCACACACCCTTCACAGCACCAACCTGCCCAGGCAAGCATCTGCAAAAACACTTAGTGAGAGACCTCTTGCAAAGTCCGATCAGATGCAAGAAGATGCTACTAAAGATGCAAGAAGGAAGAACTCTGTGATGGCCAAGTGGGCAGAAAGGAGACTGCAGCCCGATATGACTGGCTTGGATTAACTCTTCACATCCCTGTGATGCCCCAGATTGAGATCTGAGTCTGTGCTGCCACATTTGTCTTTCTAAAACTGCCCTTCTTCTCATGAAACATTTATTTCCATCATCCAGCGACTAAAAAGCAAACATCTCAACCCAACCTTCATGGCCCCTCAGGCCACTACTAGCCTGACCTCTCTGCCTTGACTCCCATAACTGACCAATTGCTTCATTGATCAACTGATCCACTGTTATTTTCAGCCCAGCTTACTCTGTCCTTTGGGCCACTCTGCCTTCCTACTGGTAATTAAGTCTTGGACCTGAACCCATGCTATCCCAGGCTTCATTTGCAGTGTTTCTTCCAAAGTGCCTAATGTTCAGGCAGCGGCATTAACCAACATTTGTCCATCTAGAAGAGTATCCAAAGAACAAACTCATTTTCTCTAGTACCATATGACAGAACTTCTAAAAGTCAAAATATCAAGTCTTCCCTGTATTCTCTACTTTGTATACATTCTGGGAGACATCCAAGTGCTCTCTTTCCCTGCACATCAATGAACAGCTGTGGAAACAGCGTGGACTACATGCCTTCATTCTTTTTGAAGAAACTGAATGGGAGCGGGACTTGTCACATTGTGGTGACGGACTTACTTCAGATGTATAATGACTGGCATCCTGTTGGGACTGGCTTGACAGTGGCTGACGGCACTTGGCAAAGCATTCTTCACAAGCTATGGGTGAAGCCCCCACTTTGCCAAGAGTAGAGTCTTTATGAGTAACAGGAGATCAGGGACTAGAGAAAATAATTCCGTGTCACAGAATGGGGGTTTACGGAGAACGTGCAGTGGAGTGAACTCGAGGTCCCAGAGCTGTCTTTGCTCTGCTATTTGCTAGTATGGGGCCTCAGCTAACTCCATTTCATGTTCCGAGATTCGCCTCGTGATGCCTCCTCTAAGAAGCCTTCCTTACCCTCTCCCTCTTCCTAAAGTCTGGTCAGATGGCCATCCTGTCTGCTTATGTACTGCCTTTCTATTTTCTTCAGTTATTACACTACACTATAACGTAATAGTTATCAAATACCTCCTTCTCTCACTACATCTTGTAAGTACAGTAGAGTGATTATCAGGCAGACAGAGTTATAATTCATAGTTCTGCTGTCTTCTAGCTGTGTGAAATAATACTTTTCACAAGGTTGCTACAAGGATTAAGGACATATAAAGCAAGTAACACAGACTATAAGTTATAGCTAATAAATCTGTTGCCTTTTATTTTTGTCTTTATTCTATAGCCACGGCACCTAATACAATGCCTGACCCACACTGATGGAGGCTATGGTGTTAACGATGGTGATGTGATGATGGTGGTGGTGGTGGTAGTGCAGTGATGTGGTAGTGGTGATAATGGTGGTGAGGATGCTGGTGATGAATGATGTGGTGGTGGTGATGGTGGCAACGTTGTGATGCTGGTGGTAGTGATACAGTAATGGTGGCAGCAGTGGTGTTATGATGGTGATGATAGTAATGTGGTGCTGATGCTGATATTGTGATAGTGGTGGTGATGGTGGTATTGATCATAGGTAAGGATAATAAAGTCAGCAGCTAACACTGAGAGTTTACTGTACGTCAGGCACTGTTCTAAGTCCTTGCATATATTGAATTACATCCTCTTGATATCTTCCAGATACTGGTATCCCCCATCTTTTAAGAGAATGAAATAAGGTTTCAGAAGTTGAGTAATGTGCCTGAGATCCTATATTTAAGAAATTAAGGACTCCCCTGGTGGCGCAGTGGTTGAGAATCCGCCTGCCAATGCAGGGGACACGGGTTCGATCCCTCGTCCGGGAAGATCCCACATGCTGTGGAGCAGCTAGGCCCGTGCACCACAACTACTGAAGCCCATGCGCCTAGAGCTCTTGCTCCGCAGCAAGAGAAGCCACCGCAATGAGAAGCCCGCAACACAACAAAGAGTAGCCCCTGCTCACCGCAAGTAGAGAAAGCCCGCGTGCAGCAAAGAAGACCCAACGCAGCCAAAAAATAAATTAATTAATTAATAAAAAAAAAACAAAAGAAAGAAATTAAGACAAAGTCAGAATTTGACACAGGCTGTGTGAGAGCATCACATAGATGCAAAGTACTCAACTGTTGGTTATTCGAATGAGGAAGGAAGGAAAGGAAGGAGGAAGGAAGGAGGAAAGAATTGGTTTGTTCTCTGATCTTAGGATTCCTTTTCTGAAAATGAAGATAGTGATCCTCACTTTTATGAAAATCAAATGAGATAAAGGAAGTCAAATCTCTCTGAAGACTGTCCAGTCCTCTCTGTGTATAAAGACCAAATCAGCAGCAGCTCTGTAATTACTCATTCATTCATTCAACGAATATTTGGCTCTAGGCACTGGGAGTACAGTGAGCAAAACAGACTGAAGCGCCTACCCTGAGAACAACAGTGTAGAGTTGATCCTTGAACAAGTTGGGGGTTAGGGGCACCCACCCCTCTCACAGTCAAAAATTCACATATAACTTTTGACTCCCCAGAACTTAACTCCTAGTAGCCTACTGTTGACCAGAAGCCTTACCAGTAACGTAAACAGTCAATTAATACATATTTTGTTATGTTATACTTATTATATATTGTAGTCTTCCAATAAAGAAAAGAAAATGTTATTAAGAAAATCATTAAGGAAAAGAAAATACATTTGTACATGTAAGTATTTACTGAAAAAACTCCACATATAAGTGGACCCGTGCAATTCAAACCTGTGTTGTTCGAGGGTCAAATATATCATAAATTTCAAAGTTACTCAGAAACTAGATCTTAACTGTTCCCACCAAAAAAAGAATTGGTAATTATGTGGTATAATAGGGGTTTTAACCGACACTGCAATATATAAATGTGTCAAATCAATACGTTGTATACCCTAAACTTAATACAAAGTTATATGTCAATTATATCTCAATATAAATAAATAAATTAAAAATAAAATAAGGTAAAATTGCCTGCTCTCATGGAGCCCTCAGTCTAATGACAGCCAATAAGCACAAACAAGAAGAATACATAGTGCTATGGGGAAAAATAAAGCATGGAGGGGCTAGGGGGTGTGAGAATGGAGGGTGTCATTCTTTTAAATAAGGTAGTCAAGGAAAGCCTCAGGTAAGGTAACATTTGAACAGGACCTGAAGGAGGTGAGTCAGGGAACTGTGCCGGGGGAAGAGTGTTCTATATCCCAGAAGACAGTTTAAAAGTAAAATTAGGAATATTCACAAACAATGAGGTCACTTCAAAGTGAATGCTGGGAACTGAGCTAATGCCGGAACCCCAAGGTCTGCTCCCAGTGGAGTAATGAAGAGTGGAATTCAGTGTTTTCCCTGGTAACCTCCCCAGCATTGTTCCTGAAGCCTCAGGCAAGACGTGATGTTCCGGAGGAGAGAGACCATTATCGGAAGCATGGTTCCCCTGGCAACAGGCTGTGAGCTGGAGAGAAGTGGCTTCTACTCACCACTCAACCATCCATGGATAAGATGATGCTGGACGGGTCACCTCTGCTCATGGCCTTCTCACTCCTCCCAGCGGGGAAAGACAAAGGCAAAATAAGGGGTTCTCACCACATCAAAAAGAAAAGGATTAGCTCAGCCCAGCTCCATAGGGGTCTATAATGAGATGGGCACTGTTTATTAAAATCTACAATGATCTAAGATGAAGCCAGTTGTACATTATTCAGATTTATGGTTGATGACAAATTACATAGAATTGCAAGCACAGGAGAAGATGATGAAAGAAATTATCAACCGCACTGAAGTGCTTAGAGGAATAGGTAAACAGTCCAGGGAAGAGATTTAATTTAGATAAACCTAAGGCAGGATCTCCGGAAGGTTCCAAGGTCAGAGGAGAACAGAGAGGAAAAAACAGCTTCTCAGATGAAAGAGACAAAGGAAGGGTTCTGGGAAGGATGTCGGTGGCAATGTGATCAATATCATGATAAATGCAAAGGAAATGAAATCACTGAAAACTGTGACTTCTCTTTAGAATCCAAAGAGTAGCGGGGTAGTATGTGCAATAGAGCACCAGACTGGGAGCCTGAGGGCTGGATTTCAAGTCAACCAGGAACTGGCTCTGTGACTGGGGAAGCCTTTTGATATTTCTGATCTTTAGCTTCCTGTTCTGCAGTGATCTATGATGTGGCTCTCAGTCCAAAATACTTGGTTCTTTTACATTTTTTTAAAACAGATTTTATTTATTTATTTATTTTTTGGCTGCGTTGGGTCTTTCGTTACTGTGCGTGGGCTTTCTCTAGTTGTGGCGAGCGAGGGCTTCTCATTGCGGTGGCTCCTCTTGTTGCGGAGCACGGGCTCTAGAGCACAGGCTTCAGTAGTTGTGGCTCGTGGGCTTAGTTGCTCCACGGCATGTGGGACCTTCCCGGACCAGGACTCGAACCCGTCTCCCCTGCATTGGCAGGCGGATTCTTAACCACTGCGCCACCAGGGAAGCCCCGGTTCTTTTACGTTTAAGAGGATGACATGAACTGTGAGGAGACTCAATCCATCCCTGCTCCACCCCAGCAGACCTTGATGGGGCCAGTGAAAGATACAGGCTCATGACAGAAGCCCTGCAGAAGAGCATTCATCTGGGAGATGGACCAAAGGTCCAGGCCTCCTCAGAGACATGGAAAGCAGTTTAAAAGTTGCAGAATTGAGGAAGGATGGTAGTTATGAAAGCTCAGTATAAGTTGGGTTGCACCGGTGACTGCAGAGAAAATAAAAGGGAAGGCTGAGTTAAAGTGGCTGAAGGGTATATATAATGCAGGATGACGGCTGTGTTAAATAGGCTGGGTGTCTTTCAGGAAGGGGGTGAAGTCTGAGTGACTTTAAGATGGCGTGGCAGTCTAAGATGCAGGGACAGTTGTATTCTGCTGCAGGCCATAGCCACCTATCCACTTCAGAATCTGCCATAGGAGATTTGCAAAGAAGAGTATCTCAGAGAAAGAATGCCACGCTCATCGTAGTTTTTCAGGTGCTGGGTTAGTTCACCACTTCAGCAACATGGGAGCTAACCACATGCTAAGCTGGGTCTGCAGGGGTCAGCAAACTTTTTCTGTAAAATGTCAGAGGGTAAATATTTTAGGCTTTGTGGGTCACGGGATCTCTGTTGCAACTACTCAACTCTGCTGTTGGAGAGTGAAAACAGACATATATATAAATATACAATATATAATATATATATATTATGTGTATTATATATAATGATATATATCATTATATTATATATAAAGATATATGTAAATGAATATATAGATATAAATGAATGGGTGTAGCTGTATTCCAATAAAACTTTTACAAAAGGAGGCAGCCAGATTCCGCCTGCACACCATAATCAGCCAACTCACGTTTAAATGCATGATGACCCCACCTAACAGCAAATGTGTCATCAGTATCATAAAATATGTTCTATTTTATGAATAATTCCTTCCTATCAGAGAAGAGAGTGAAGATGGAAAAGCCCTTCTCCAATAGGTGTTCTGAAGGATGGAATCACTTACTGAGACATGTGTCACTAGAAGTGCATTTCAACATGACAAAAAATGGTGTTTAACATGGTGTTTGGTGTGTGAGGATGAATTTGTAGAACATTAGATGCTTATAAGAGCAGCGTGTTTTGAGACAGATTCACCAAAATGGAGGCGTTTTGACTTCCTCCAATGAGGAAGAGTTAAAGAAACAGACTCTCGAGCCTAGAGGAGAGATAACTGAGGGAACATCAGGGGAAAGAGAGGAAAGTCAAATGGGTGGAAGTCATAAGAAACTCTGTTACGGCTAGTTGTAACAGAGATGATTCACCTGGCGGTTTATAGTTTAGAAAATATTTTAGGAAGGGCTTTGCTGACTTACTTATCAGAAGATGTAAGGGCCTTTCTCATAGGTTCCCCAAATATGGAGGAATTCAATAATAATTATGTATAATGATAAGTTATGCTTATAATAATGCAATAGTAGTTAATACAGCAGCAGCCATTCGTGAAGCACTATGCCAGTGCTTTACATGCATCACTTCACTGAATCTTCACAACAGCCTTGGGATACAGGTAGGAGAAGCATTTTACAGGTGAAGAAATTGAGAGTCAGTCTTGGTAACTGACCCAAGGAAACACAGTTCATAATAAATGCCAAAGCTCAGCCCCTATTTCAGATCTGACCCCAGAGCTAACAGTCTTAGTTGCCACATTTTCCTACTCCACAACTACGGCATTCCGTCATTAGTGGGTATGTTCAAGTGATGACTCAGTGTTTGGACCAGTGACCTATAAGGATCCTTTAAACCAAGTTTTATTGTGGTTGAAGGGCAGGGAACTAAATTATCAAAATGTGTAAAGAGAGATAGAGACCAGAATGTAATATCCACAAAGGCAAGGTCCTCGTCTGTTTTTTTTTCCACAGTATTATTCCTAGCATTTAGCTGTGTCTGATAAACATTTGAATCAATAAGTCAATGCATGAACACTTGGGATTATTTCTCTTTTTAGTATAAAAACCTCATAACCATCTAGCCCAACGATTTTATGCCTCCTACTTCTCTCTCTTTTAACCACATAAGCTAATACCCTGGGCATGGTAGGCACTTAATGAATATTAGCCTACGATGAAGAATGACAGCTGACTCTGAATATCTAAAGTGCTATATAGCTACAGTAATCAACTGTAATTAACAACCTTTTATCCCTCCCAGCTCCCGTGACAGATGCAGCTACTTCTTACTCTCTTTGTGTTGGAGCTCAGCCCTTTTCTCTCCCATTTATGGATGCAGGTTAGAAAGTAAATCGGAGAGGAATAAGCTAAAAATATGCTCTGATTTATAAATAGTACCTTGGCTGAAACTTTGGTGATTATATTAATAATGATGGGTTACTTGTAACACAGTTGACAGCTGTTGACAGAAAACCTGGTGAGATTTTTACGTGACTCCATGTGCTAGAGCTCAGACCTATGGAAGAATCAGGGGTAAGAGTTGAAAAGATGTTATCACAGAACCATCCAAAGAGTGAATGGGAAGAGAGGTGACGTCATGAGCTCCTGGACCTCAGACATACTGAAGCAGAGGTGGCCAGGGCCGAGGTCTAGAGAGGACAACTATGTTGGGGAGGTCAGGCACAATTATCACTAAAGCCCCTTTAAAATATAAACTTCTTGGACTTTTGAAGTCCTGCTTCAGGTTACTATGACATTATCCTTTGGTAAACAAAACCTTTTTTTTTAAACATCTTTATTGGAGTATAATTGCTTTACAATGGTGTGTTAGTTTCTGCTTTATAACAAAGTGAATCAGCTATACGTATACACATATCCCCATTTCTCCTCCCTCTTGCGTCTCCCTCACACCCTCCCTATCCCACCCCTCTAGGTGGTCACAAAGCATCGAGCTGATCTCCCTGTGCTATGCGGCTGCTTCCCACTAGCTCTCTATTTTACATTTGGTGGTGTATATATGTCCATGCCACTCTCTCACTTCATCCCAGCTTACCCTTCCCCCTTCCTGTGTCCTCAAGTCCACTCTCTACGTCTGCCTCTTTATTCCTGTCCTGCCCCTAGGTTCTTCAGAACCATTTTTTTTTAAATATTCCATATATATGTGTTAGCATACAGTATTTGTTTTTCTCTTTCTGACTAACTTCACTCTGTATGACAGCCTCTAGGTCCATCCACCTCACTACAAATAACTCAATTTCATTTCTTTTTATGGCTGAGTAATATTCCATTGTATATATGTGCCACATCTTCTTTATCCATTCATCTGTTGATGGACACTTAGGTTGCTTCCTTGTCCTGGCTATTGTAAATAGGGCTGCAATGAACATTGTGGCACATGACTCTTTTTGAATTACGGTTTTCTCAGGGTATATGCCCAGTAGTGGGATCGCTGGGTCATATGGCAGTTCTATTTTTAGTTTTTTAAGGAACCTCCATACTGTTCTCCATAGTGGCTGTATCAATTTACATTCCCACCAACAGTGCAAGAGGGTTCCCTTTTCTCCACACCCTCTCCAGCATTTACTGTTTGTAGACTTTTTGATGATGGCCATTCTGACTGGTCTGAGGTGATACCTCATTGTGGTTTTGATTTGCATTTCTCTAATGTTAGTGATGTTGAGCATCCTTTCATGTGCTTGTTCACAATCTGTATATCTTCTCTGGAGAAATGTCTATTTAGGTCTTCTGCACATTTTTGGATTGGGTTGTTGGTTTTTTTGATATTAAGCTGCATGAGCTGCTTGTATATTTTGGAGATTAATCCTTTGTCAGTTGCTTCGTTTGCAAATATTTTTAAAACTTTTTATCAAAATGTAATAAACATCAACTTGCTTAACTTTTTACTCCTCCTTGAGCAATCTCAGCCTGCTTGGTAATCTTGGCAGGACCCCAGTCTACAGCAGAACTATTCATTCCTTCCCTGCTCTAAGAGTGCAATGATTTTTAATTAATGAAGTTCATTCTGTGTCACACCACATAAGCCCATGTGTCCAGGAAAGAGAACCTCCATGACAATCAGTGCATAAGAATTAGTCCAGCAGTATCTTATCAGTCCTGGATTATGCTGGAAGGACTTGAGGTGGGGTCCAGCAGTGAGTATTTTTTAATGTCTTCTTGATTCTGAAACACAGTCCTGAAATGGGACCCCGTCATTTTATCTTCACAGTAGCCTGTAAGGTGAATGGCATTATCCCCATTTTACTTAGAAGTACACTGAAACCAAGAGATCCAGGGTCTCTGTGATTAGAGATACAGCAGTAGTTGGGGGAAGATTTGGGACTAAAAATCCATGTTAGTTTTCTGCAGATGCAAAAATCTCCCTACCAGGCAACTTTTATACAACACTCTAACTTTAGGACCAATGATTTGGATGATTGTTGATTGGTTATGTGTACAGGTTTGTGTGTAATCAAGATAAAAACTGTATTCTTTTAAAATACATGAGTGATACATGTTTACTGTGGGGAAGTATTTATAAAATATAGGTAAGAAAAGGGGGGAGAAAGCAAAGCACCTATCATTACACAACTCTGAGATAACACTTTTACTATGTTGATACATATCATTTTAGACTTACTATCCATTTATTGGGTTTCTAAAACTAGTTTATAAGACTGGGATCACGGTGTATGTAAAGGTTTTCACTCTTCAATATTCACTTACTGTATTATGAGCATCTTTCGTGCCAGTAAGTAGATACCTCATGCCTATTATAATGGCTATCATCAAAAAAACAAGAGATAAGAAATGCTAGCAAGGATGTGGAGAAAAGAGAACACCTGTGCACTGTTGGTGGGAATGTAAATTGGTAGAGACACTATGGAAAACAGTATGGAATTTCCTCAAAAAATTAAAAATAGAACTACCATGGGATCCAACAGTTCCACTTCTGGGAATACATCCAAAGGAAAAGAAAACACTATATCAAAGAGATATGTACACCGCCATGTTCAGAGCAGCATTATTTATAATAGCCGATACATGGAAAAACCTAAGTGTCCATCAGTTGATGAATGGATAAAGAAGCTGTGGCTTAAATATACAGTGGAATATTATTCACCTATGAAAAAGGAGGAAAACCTGTATTTGAGACAGCATGGATGGACCTTGAGGGTATTATGCTAAGTGAGATAAGCCAGACAGGAAAAACAAACATGGTATGATCTCACTTGTATGGAGAATCTAAACAAACAAACAAAAAACCTCACAGAAAAAGAGAACAAATTTGCGGTTAACAGAGACAGGGCATGGGGTGGGGCAATTGGATGAAGGTGGTCAAAAGATACAAACTTCCAGTTATAAGGTAAACAAGTTCTGTGGCTGTAATGTACAACATGATGGCTATAGTTAACACTGCTGTATGGTATATTTGAAAACTGTTAAGCGACTAGATCCTAAGATTTCTCATCACAAGGAAAAAAACATTCTTTTTTTTTTGTATCTATATAAGATGATGAATGTTAAATAAATTTATTGTGGTAATCGTTTCACAATGTTAACTCTAGTCATTATGTTGTACACCTTAAACTTGTGCAGTGCTGTATGTCAACTATATCTCAAAAAACTCAGACAGGGGCTTCCCTGGTGGTGCAGTGGTTGAGCATCTGCCTGCCAATGCAGGGGACACGGGTTCGAGCCCTGGTCTGGGAAGATCCCACATGCCGCGGAGCAACTAGGCCCGTGAGCCACAAGTACTGAGCCTGTGCTCTAGAGCCTGTGCTCCGCAACAAGAGAGGCCGCGACAGTGAGAGGCCCGCGCACCGCGATGAAGAGTGGCTCCCACTCGCCGCAACTAGAGAAAGCCCACGCACAGAAACGAAGACCCAACACAGCCAAAAATAAATAAATAAATAAATAAATAAAGTGTAAAAATTAAAAAAAAAACAAAACTCAGACAAAATTTTTAAGTAAGCAAATATCCACACTAGTACTTAAATGATTATAGAATTCCTTGATGTACTGTATCATAATGTGTTCAACAGAATCTTATTGTTAGATGTTTGACATCTGTGTATTTTTAAAACAACATACTTAAGTGAACAGCATACAACTTACCAAAGCTCAAAAATGGGATGTTTATAGATAATAAGCAGCTCTGAAGAACATAAAGAGTTAGCATTCAATTAACCAGAAAATGAGTCTCAACCCCTCAGCCTGGTTGGATAACTGAGGTGGTACACATCAATGACTCCTGTTTCCATCACCATTTAATGACAGGTGTGACCAGCACTTGGCTGTAAGAGTGATCAGACTCTGAGTTTACTGTCAGGTTTGAAATTGAGCTCCACACAATACCGGGACATTATTTCCTGTGGGTCCTTGAGACTCCCCTGCCACCTCCAAGAGCAGGAGGGAGATCTCCGAGGTTAGCAGTCAGCCCTGAATTTTCACCAGGAAAAGGAAAGGAAGCCATTAATTCAAACCCTAAAAAACCTAATGCCTGCCTAGAAATAGCAACAGAATCTGATTAGAGCCCAGAAGAAAAGTGTCATAGACTTGAGAAAGATTAGGGTGACAATGGGTTTGTTGGAGGTCTGAAATCAGAAAAAAAAAAAAAAAGAGTTCTAAAGAATTCAGGGTAACAGCATCCAAAAAGTGGGCAAAACTGACCAAATCGTGGACTCTGGTATCTTTGGAGAAGAAAATGAACCTGGCTCCTTTTCAAGAAGTTGTCAGAAAACAAAATTGCCAGCCCATCCATTTATAAAATGAAAGCGATGCTCTAAGTGATCCAGAAATTCCAAAAATATTTTTACCTTCCTTCCTATGAGGCTCAGGAGAGATGCCAGGGTGGTTGGTAAAGTGACCTGAGGTCTGCATTCTTGACCTGGTTTTAGTTCCTCTCTGTGCAACTAAGAAAATTCTGTCCTCTGTCTAGTCTGGTTTTCTAGGCATTGAATAAGTGGAGAGGCGTTATAGTATACACATCAAGAATTCCAGTTCTGCCACTTATTAACTATGAAATTGGATTGTTCCTTTACCTTCTTTCCAGTCTTTAAAATCTTCCAGTCCTTGAAATAGAGATAAAAGTATGTATAAGACTGTACTGAGTATTAAAACAAAATGAGGTATACAAAGAGCTTAGCTTAGGACCCATGACACAGTGGATGCTCAATAATTACAGGAGTTGGCAGCTGTTTTCTTTTCTTTGTTCCTTCCTAGCTCCAAAGTATTATTCTATGACAGGTGTTAGGGGGATATAGAGATACTAAGATATGTTCATTGCTTCACAGTCCACTGTGCGGAGCAGACACGTAAACACAGCTGTACCAGAAGATCAAGAAGAGAGCTGTAGGGCTTCCCTGGTGGCGCAGTGGTTGAGAATCTGCCTGCCAATGCAGGGCACATGGGTTCGAGCCCTGGTCTGGGAAGATCCCATATGCCGCGGAGCAACTAGGCCCGTGAGCCACAACTACTGAGCCTGCGCATCTGGAGCCTGTGCTCCGCAACAGGAGGGGCTGCGATAGTGAGAGGACCGCGCACCGCGATGAAGAGTGTCCCCCGCTCGCCGCAACTGGAGAAAGCCCTCGCACAGAAACGAAGACCCAACACAGCCAAAAATAAATATAAATAAGTAAATAAATTAAAAAAAAAAAAAGAAGTCAGAAGAGAGCTGTATAAATGAGGCAGGGTTGATGCATCCTCACCAGGGGTGAGTGGAGGTAGGCTTCACAGTGGAGGCACCCATGCAGGTGGGCGTTAAATGATGAAAAAAAATTTCAGGCAGAGAAGGAGTAGAAGTACTCAGGTAAGAAAGTAAAAGGCACAAGTGGATGGATTGTTACTCTTATTTTTTTAGTTCCTTCTAATGGGCTAATACAGTGGTTAAGGTGGAAAAAATCAGCGTATGTATTTACAACTGAACCCAAATCAACTAATGCTAGAAAGTTAAATTTTTGCCCTCCTGATCAAAGCAGTAAAAGCCTGGTGTTTTCTTTGTTCGGCTACGAACAGTCTGACCTTGGACATAAGATGTCACCTGCTCCTGAACTCTAAAATGAGGATTGTACATTCTACCTCTCCACTTCCATTAATTGTTGTGAAAATTAACTGGGATAAAATAGGATCTGCTTAAGAATCGTCTGGAAGGCTTGGGAGAGCACAGGTTACTGGACCCTGCCTCCATTCGTCCTGATTCAGTAGGTTTGAGGTGGGACCCAAGAATTTATATTCCTAACAAGCTCCCAAGTGACGCTGACGTGGCTGTTACAGAGGACTACGCTTTGAAAACCACTGCTTTAGGACACTGTGTTTTTCTAAGCTGTTATTCACAATTGGCTCAAGAGTAATGTGTTTATTATGTTTTATTCTGTTTCTTGCCCCTTAAGAGACTCTACAGGGAATATGCACAAGTAGAAGACATAATATTTGCTCTAGCTGTCCCTGCACGATATTGGCCTTGCTCGATCATATACAGTTAATGAATATGTTGATTTGATTTGTCCTCATATAGCTTCTAATCTCACTAGAGAGACATCACAAATTTATGAGGATGATAGCATTCATTGGAATAAGATTAAGTCTTTTTCCAATTTCATTCTTTCCCTTAGTAATCAGGCCTATGATTCCTAAAGGACTTTTTCTTTTCTCCCTCTTTCTGCTCCTACGACCACACATCCCAGGAGTCTTTAAAGGCCTTAGGCTAGATGGGATTTCAATTCGTGTTTAAGAGAACAGATATCTATGTAAATAGAACCGGGTGTCCCCTGCAACATCTGAAATGGGCTTTTCAGCCATCAGAACTGTAAATTACCTTCAAAGGCTCCTTCTTCCCGAAGTGGAGTCTTTGCTCCATGCATATTCCCATTGCCACAGAACACCCTAGTCTCAGGAAGATTACAGCCAACCACCATGCTTTCACAACGCATCCCCTTCCTGCACCCCATCCCCTTTCTTGGCCTCTATACACTTTCATGCTTTATCGTGTCTTGTGCACGCTCTGTTCTTTGAACTTCTTTGGGGAGCAGCATTTTCCAGGGCCTGGCTCCAGCCATGCCACGGGTATTGCCTTTCCATGATCATGATTTTTTTTTTTTTAATCATTTGAAGGATGGGATGGATATAATTTTTTTTTTTTTTTTTTTTTGGCTGTGTTGGGTCTTCGTTTCTGTGTGAGGGCTTTCTCTAGTTGTGGCAAGCAGGTGTCACTCTTCATCGCGGTGCGCGGGCCTCTCAGTATCGCGGCCTCTCTTGTTGCGGAGCACAGGCTCCAGACGTGCAGGCTCAGTAGTTGTGGCTCACGGGCCTAGTTGCTCCGCGGCATGTGGGATCCTCCCTGACCATGGCTCGAACCCGTGTCCCCTGCATTGGCAGGCAGATTCTCAACCACTGCGCCACCAGGGAAGCCCCGATCATGATATATTTTAAGGTGTCTGTTTCCTCTTTGAAAGAGGAAGAACAGCAGCCATTCTAATTACTTCAAGCAACAGGATCAAGAGAGCCTGCCTCATCTTCAGTGAAGCAGTTACATGCTCTCTTCAAAACGCGTCACCCTTTGGAATCGTCTGCCTGTGTTTAGGGTGGTGGGACTTATAGTCTTTCTACATGTAAATCTGTTTTCTCTCTGTCAGAGGTCTCGAACTGGTGTTCCATGGACCATGTCACCCTGGGTGACACAGTTTAAAAAAAAAAAAACAGAGAAAAGAAAATTGAGTTTGTGACCAGCATTACAAAAAAGAGAGACAGGGAATTTATACAAAATTTGGATTTCCAGCTTCTCAAAAACAAAAGGTTCAGAAGCTTTGTCAGCCTGGACTCCCATTGTTAAAGGCAACACTGAAGGAGCTGAGTGCCGGCCACCTCCTTTGCACAGGGTCCAAGCTCCCCAGCTTGCTACTGTCCACACCGCTTGTCACTCATGTACATTACCTGCTTGGCTCCTGAAGGTATTTAAATTAGTTGCTCATGTTTGCTCTTCTTGACAGGTTTGCAGACCCACAGAGTCTTGGAGCTAGAGAGGTCCCTTAGAGCAGGGATTTTCAATCAGAATCACCTAGTAGCCTCTACAAATCCCTACACCCAGGCTGTACCCAATGCTAATTAAGTAAGAATCTCTGGGGTAGGACCAAGCCATCAGTATTCTTTTCTTAATTCCCTAAATGATTCTGATATACAGACATATTTGAAATCAGTACCTTAGAAGAGTTTTTCTTCTCAACATTATTGTGCATAGGAATCACCTGGGGATCTTGTTACAAAGTCAGGTTCTAATTCAGTAGGTCTGGGTGCAGCCTGAGATCCAGCATTTCAAACAAGCCAAGGCTGCTGGTCCCAAGACAACATTTTACACAGCAAAACCTTAGAGATCTTCTAGTCTGGTCTTGCTCATAGGTTTAAAGGGATGCCAAAATAATGCTTTATTCATCATAGTTAAGTATCTAAGCTTAGGAAGAATTTACTCTTTTTTAAGAATTTACTTTTAAAAACATGAATGATAGTGGTATCAAGGACATTTCTGTAACAAAGTGGGTGCTTTTCCTCATTTACTTACATTCCATCATGACTTCTTGACTAAAAGAGGCAGGGGTAGGTCTTCAGCCAACAGAACATTATTTCACCCTAGCGGTTCCCACGTTTTCTGGTGGTGGATGGGGTGGAGATTAGAAAATAGATCCTTAACCAGCCTTCCCTGTTGTTGCTCAAGATCATGTAACTATGAACTAGAGGAGCTAATACACTGAGAAAAATAGTGCCATCTGTCTTTATAAGCAGTCTAAAACACTGAGAGTTTCTTTGTTTGATTTAGTTTTAAGTCCTGGCCACCTCTCTTTCAGGTGACAGTGAAGCAGTCAGCCAGGTCTAATTGCCTGGTTATATGAGTGAACGGAGTAGGTAACTTTCAACAGTTTAATTTGAGGTCTGAAATTGTAGGGTAGAAGCTGGAACACTTCCTGGGGCCAAAAGATTTCTTTCAGGCTGGCCATTTCTCTGAACTAAAAATGCCCCCATGGTGTATTCATTTTCTAGATCCAGGTTTTTCAAGGTATTATCAAGGAACGATGTGTGTCAGAATCCCTTGAGGCTTGAGTTACTGTATATTTCCAGGCCCCATTGCCAGAGATTCTGAACTGGTAGGTCTAGGGTGGGAGCCAGGAATTGACATTTTTAAGAGAATTCATCCAAGTGAATTTGATGTAACTGGAGCTCCAGATGTAGAGAAATATGGTAGGTAAGTAAATGGCCTTCCTTCCCCGTCTGCTAGTATAGGGACTATTTGTCTTCTGAACCTAGGCTGCAGCCTAGGAACCAGTTCAGAAGCAGCCTCTTCATTTGTTAAATCATGACAGAGAGCATGCATGATGATCCCTTTTGCTACCAGGACGTGCAGCGTGGAACCCCCAGTTCTCAGTGATATAACCATTTTCTTAGCACAGAGCAGCTGAGAGGTTTTCCAAATGTGCTTACTATAGGAGTATACAAAATGGGGTACAACTTCTCTAAGTCTTTAGATTCTGAGGTCTCACTACAGCACTGTTTTGCAACTTTTTAAAAAAGAATGAATGATTACCTCTTCGGATGATCATAACAGCCTCACACCCTGCTGTCCTCTACTAGATGCGAATACGTCCTTAGACGATGCCACTCGTTGAGTGTCACTAAATACAGAGTGTAAATTCCATTTTCTCTGCATCGCTACTAGCGCAGAAAAATTTGTGGTACGTGACTTTTGGAAATCTCTACCATAAAAACAATAGGTATCGATAAATGCTTAATAATTGATAATGTTTTAATATTGAATATGCTTTTGCCCCTACTCCTGCTGCACTGGAGGAATATTGTGGTATATTGTCATACAATCCCTTCCCTTAGCAAGCATGCCCCCACTTCCTTGTGCCCCTCCACTGAGACCCACTGTTAACAATGCAAAGGCCAGGAAGGGCCAGAAAGGCAGCTGGACACACGCCTGTCACCACAGGGAGCCCAGGCCAGGAAGAGAATGATTGGCCTCTGGGTACAGAGACCTATCTGGAAGGCTTCTGTGCATCTGAATTGGCCTGTCCAGGCTGGAGTTTCAGCCAGCCTGACAGCCTGCTCAAGGGGACTCAAGTGTACACTTCAGCAACTCGATAACTCTTCCCCCACTGGATGTCAAATGATTTGATTCAAAGGGAAAGAGGCTGAAATTGCCCTGCCTGGCAACTAAATAACAGCTTGGCCTTTTTAATCAGGAAGAAGCTTTCAAGTGATACAGAAAGAAAAAGTAGAAACTGGAATGATGATATTGATGACGATGGCATTCAGAGCAGCTGCCAGTGACATTAATTAAGAGATGATAATGTGTCAGGCACATGCCTTACCCTGTTTAACCCTCATACCAACCCTGGGAGGCAGAGGTAACATTGTCTCATTCTACATAAAGAACCTGAGGTTTAGACCTATTAAGTGACTTACACCTGGTGACAAAGGTACTACAGGGCCAGAGTTTGAACCCAGGTCCTTCTCACCCTCAAGTCCATTCTACTCTCCCTCACTGCACAATTATTATGCAATTCCCTGTTGCAGCTACCATTCTGGAAGGCTTTTAATTGTTGCACTAGGCCATGCTTCTGGGGACGTTCTTGATCTTTGCACAGTGTGGGATCTGAATTTGGTCCTTTTAGAAATTCAACTATTTTCTCATCCAGTTGTGGCCAAGAAAGAAGAGGGTCAGAGATCAGTTGGTGTCTCGAAAGGTCACTCTTTCCTGCAGCTCACTTAATCCACATGCAGGTCTTCTTAGCCCCAGTCTAGTGCTCCAGCAAGATCCAGAAACCAAATATTCCCTGGAGCCCTTCTAGTCTATTGGAATAAACTACAGAGTCAAAAACCTGAGTTAAACCCCAGGTCTTCAAAACAGTAAGTCTCATTTTTCTTCTAAGCTGGAATACTCAGCTAGGTGTGGAACCTAGTATCATGTCTGGAACGCAGTAAGTGTGCAACTAATATTGTTTGCAAGAATGAACATCACTAGTAAGGGATATACTTACTTGGAGAAAGCACTTTATTTTCTTTCTTCAATTTTTCTATCTTTGAAATAAGTAGGTGTGGTCTAGGTGTTTGGGGAGGTCTTTCCATTTCAAAATTTGTTTAACCATAAAGCAGAGTTTCTTTACCTATGGTCTAGAAGATTAGTCAATGTACTCGCTGTAATCATATGCATAATATCCTTAAAATTTGATTTACTATAATTTAGTATAATTATACTAAATTTACTATGATTTAGTATAATTTATATATGATAAAAGGCACCCCTATTAAGTGTATAGTCTATGACTTTTGACAAATGTATACAATCATGTAACCACCACTATAATCAAGATATAAAATATTTTAATTAGTCCAAAAAGTCCCTTTGTATACCTTTGCAAGCAATTTCCTCCCCCAACCCCAGCCCAGAGAACTACAGATCTTTTTTCTCTGCCTGTAATTCTGTCTTTCCCAGAGCACCATGTAAATGGACTCATAGCCTCCTCGATCTGGTTTCTTTTCCTGAGCATGATGCTTCTGAGATTCAGTCACTATGTTGTGTGTATCAGTAGTTTGTTCCTTTTTATAGTTGAGCAAATATTCCATTGTATAGCTGTACCACAATTTGCTTATTCATGCTAGCTTATGGACATTTAGATTGTGTCCAATTTGGACCATTTATGAATGAAGCTGTTATAAATATTCACATATACATTTTTCATACATATTTCTTAATATCTCTCAGGTAAATATTGTGAGAGTGGGTCCATGCAGAATTACTGAGTGTATATATGTATTATTTTTCTGAGGTGATGGTTTATAGTTTTTGTCAGATTCCCAAAATGGTCAGGGCTTACAAAAGGTTAAGAACCACTGATCTCTGGAAAAGAATATATACATTCTTTATATATATATATATGTGTGTGTGTGTGTGTGTGTGTGTGTATAAAACTGAATCACTCTGCTGTATACCTGAAACTAACACATTGTAAATCAACTATATTCCAATAAAAAATGTTAAAAAATGATTATGAAAAAAAAAAAAGAACCACTGATCCCGTTGCTGCTTCCTTTCATGTGTTGAGTTCCTTAAGCTCGGTGGCCTGACTTCTCAAATGGAATATTAACAAATTGAGAGGCAGCTTAGCTTAATAAAATAGGCACTGGATTAGATTTGAGGTGCTGCCCCACTATAGTCTAGTCTTTCACTATGTGACATTGCCAGTCCCCTTCCCCTTCTCAGGACCTCAGCAACCCTGTCCATTGATAATGGACTTGATAGCTAAGCTCCATTTCTCCATCCTACATTTCCCAGGCAACATAATGCAAGCCTCCTCCCTGGCCTCCTGCCTCTTTGGAGTTCTGGTTCAGAGCCTCCAAATACCCAGCATTCAGATTTGCCCTGCTTCCTGCAGGGGCACAATCACAGAGCATGATACTTTCTATCCAGCTGCACTCATTTTGCTCATGAATGTCTATACCTGGGAGGATGCATGTCAAGAAGAATGTTTATCAAGGCGTGGCAAATTAGAACGGGGCACCAGATTTCCAGTCCTGGTTTTGCTAACAGAAGCTCACTGGAGATGGGAAAATCACTTTAACTTCCCTTGCTTAAAATCTTGAGTGGCTTTCCAAAGTCCTTGGGATAAAGACCCAAAGCCTTCACAAGATGATCTATAAGACCTGGCCTTTGCCTGCCTCTCTACCTCCCACTCCTTCCTGCCTCTCCTGCAGTGGCCTCCAAAGACTCTCCCCCAAACCAGTGATTTGGAAGGTACCATGGAGACTTTGAGCATTAGCTGTGAGCCTTTGGTTTTGAGGCTCTTCAGTGTTTAGCTGGGAATTATGTACCACTAAGTGGAGTTCTGAAGATGCTCCCATGTAAGTAATTAAGCCAGAGCCACAGAACAATAGAGGCTTGCATATGTGGAGAAGACAAAGTAACAAGGCCAATTCTCGGGCTGCAACTTTTTCAGCAAAGCAAGAAAGATACATTTAACACCAAGGAACACGGATTTTTTTTTTTTTTTTTTGGGTTGGTCCCTCTATTTATGTAACTTCTTTCTTCCCAGTTACACAGGTTTCTCCATAATGCACATCTTTAGGACAGCCTTAGAATAGTAAAAGATTCTTCACATAGCTTGATTTATTCAGTTGGCATTCATTAAACCTGATGGGGGCGGGGGCGCGGGTCAGGAGTCTACTAAGGCATCAGATCCTGGCCTCCAAGCAACTTTTTCAGGTGGGGGTCATGATAGCCACCAACTCTCTAGAACCTTCTCTGTATTCAGCATCTTGCTGAGCTTTACATCCATTATCTTATTATTAATCATTATAATAAACTTAACACTGTCCATATTTTACAGGTAAGGAAACTGAGGATTACACTAAGATAGCTACTTGACAAAGGTCACGAAGCTGGTAACTTGCAGAGCCTGCATTCAGCTCAAGTTGGCCTGTGATGCCAAAGCCCCTACATGTAACTGCTAGTTACCACGTGGGAAAGCCCGTTCATTACTTAACCTTATTAGGCCTCCGTTTCCTCTGCAAAACAGGATAACCAAGTTCGCAGGCTTCCCGTGTTTGCAGGAATTGAAAAGATAACTAATGCAAAGTATTTATGTATCATAATGCCTGGCACATTGTAATTCTCAGTATAAGCTAGCTGCTATTATTCTTATCATCACTATCATCATTACTGTTTGTCAACAGAGAGGCATATGCAAAGTACTATGGTGGTTCAAAGGAGGGGGCAATCACTTTCACCAAGAGGACAGTCAGGGTGTATGAGGATAGGTGTGTAAGGGTCATAAAGATTCAGACTTGACCTCAAAAGGAGAATGTGTACATAGGGGTTCGGACTCAAAAGGGCCAGTATAAGAAACAACAGGAGTGAAAGCAAAGAGATAATAGGAAAACCCTAGTAATGACTACAAATGGTGAATAGGCCATTTTGCTGATACACATGTAAATTCAGGTGACGGTAGACAGATACCTTGGGGTGAAAGTTTGGAGAACTGACTTGAGCAGAGGCTTGGTTTTATAGGAAGAGAGGAAACACTGAATATTTATGAGCAGGGGAGCAACAGAGCAGGTTGCTCTGCCGCAGGAAGATTCTGCAGGCCACCTATACCCACTGTGGCTGGGACGCATGTGAGGGAGTTACAGGATACGAATGAGACTTGGGAAGGACCAGTTCATGATAAGTCTGACCCAATACAATGCTGTATCCAGTAAGCAAGACCTATGTTGGCTTTGGATGGGGATGGAGAATCTGTGTCAGCCTTGTGAAATGCCCAAGATATAACAGGTCTTCCAAGGTGCATTTTCAACCCATCATGGTACTTTAATAACAGCCCCCTACTTTGCAGTGTTACCATGAAATTCATGCATGTCTTTCAAGTCCATCGGATTCTCAGAACAACCCTGTGATGAGATGAGGGAAATATTTTGACTTGTGAGCTTACTGAAGGCAAACATTGTGTGTGTGTGTGTGTGTGTATGTGTGTGTGTGATGCGATTGCTTGATTTTTGCATACTTAACAAATAAGAGTGTGAGTGAGTGAGTGAATCTCCATTTGACTCAAGCAATTGAAGTGAGGAGATAGGATGAAAATATCTCAAGTTCTCATGGTTGGTACACAAATGACTGGGACCCGAACCCAGGACTTTTCATCTCTCCCAATGTCATTATTTTCACACGTCTCCATTTACACTTCCTTAAAGGGGTGCTTTCCAAGGTATACACAATTTAATGACTTGGAATCCTGCTTGCTCTTTTTTTTTTTTCTTCCTAAAAGCAATGCTTTGCCTGTTCCCTTTTAAGTCAGTCACGGAGGGAGTGTGCCCTCTGAGAGCCGATTTTCCAGCCCCATGCTCTGATTCTGATGCAAGATAATGGAGCTTAGCCTTCAAAGATATGAAATGTACCAATTGTTTTGTTCTCCAAGCATTCAGAGGCAGCTGTTGTTTTTTTTATTTCCCCTTACAAAGCTTTCTTCTCCTTACAGCAAGGAGGGCGAAGGATGGAAGGTAGAAGGAGGAAGTCGGGTTTATCTATGCCTCAGAGGTCTTGAATAGTTTGGGGAAAAAACGAAATAACATAAAACTATAATTTTGCATTGTTCTCTGCTGCTTCTACCTCCCACTGCCAGTCTACTCTTTCCATCAAATACGTATAATATTGGTTGCGGAGCAGATCAAAAATTCTCTTTTCACTGGGATGTGTAGTCAGTCCATCTTGAAGAAGGAGCGTGGCATCAAAGAAGTTCATTGTCACCCTCACTCCCTCATTTCTATCCTTCCTCTCCCCTTCAGGGGGAACAAAAAGCCTGGGTTGCAAAAAGACTCTTTCATCTCAAATTGGTCTCTTTCCATTAGTTTCTTGGCTCTCAGGGACAAAAAAAAAAAAAAGCGCAGATATTCTATAAATAGCATTGTTGAAGACACTAAATGCTAAATTAGTAAGATTTGATATTTGTATAGTGCAAAATATGTTGCTTTTACAGATAGAAACTTATGCTGCTGGTTCTTGAACAATTACATTGAGGAGCTATTTTGTGTGTGTTGTGTAAATCATGACTGCTTGTTGAAGGGTATGCCGAGATTAAGGTGTGACCTCTGCACAATTTAGGGTTCTCGTGGTGGCCAAGTCTAGAGTTTCAGCTTTGCCAGTACTCAAAGACAATTAGGTTCAAGATGCCTGCACTGTAACAACTAAACCCTTGAGAAACTTCCCTATAAACAGTTGTTGTAGTGGCATCTATTTGCCGGGATAAATATCCAGTCATGTGAACTAGACCTTGGAGTCTTCAAACAGTGCAGCCTTTCCCAGTAGGAAAGTCTTCATGGGGAGTCCATTCTGATTAGAAGTATTTTTGTTCTGTTTTGTTTCTTGTCATCATGATTAAGAACGTGGGGTTAGGAATTAGACAGATTTTATGTATTGGTTACCTATCGTTGCATAAAAAACTACCCCAAACTTAGTAGCTTATGACAATAATATTTATTATCTCTTATGGTTCTGTGGGTCAGGGCTTGAAACAGAACACAGTGGAGATGGCTTGTCTCTGCTCCACACTGTCTGAGATCTCAGCTGGAAGACTTGAAAACTGTGGGCTGGAATCATCTGAAAGCTCAATCATTCTCATGTGGGCTTTGCTGGAGCTGCCAGCTTGAACACCTACACATGGCCTCTCCATGTGGCCTGGGCTTCCTCACAACATGGTGACTGGGCTCCAAGGCTCAGCATGGCAAAAACTGTGACAAAGACCATGACATTATGATGCTTCACAGAGAGTTACATCAGCAACAGAAAATAGGTGGTCAAGATAGAAAAAAAGGGCTTCCCTGGCGGCGCAGTGGTTGAGAATCTGCCTGCCAATGCAGGGGACACGGGTTCGAGCCCTGGTCTGGGAAGATCCCACATGCCGCGGAGCGACTAGGCCCGTGAGCCACAATTACTGAGCCTGCGCGTCTGGAGCCTGTGCTCCGCAACAAGAGAGGCTGCGATAGTGAGAGGCCCGCGCACCGCGATGAAGAGTGGCCCCCACTTGCCGCAACTAGAGAAAGCCCTCGCACAGAAACGAAGACCCAACACAGCCATAAATAAATAAGTAAATAAATAATTTAAAAAAAAAAAAAGATAGAAAAAAAAAAGAAATTAAAGAGAGAGAGGAGAGGGAAACAGGAGTAAAGAAGACCAAATGTGACCATGTTTGTCTAACATTGCTTCAAAGAACCAACAGATAAAAAATTACAACTTCTCCCCCTTGTCATATCTATGTATTGTGCAGAAATGCATGTATCAGGAAATTGTATTTAATAATAAATTTAATAATAAATCATCCAACTAACAGGCCCTCCCTCATTCTGGGTTCACCACTACTGCCAAACTAACATCACCTGAGTCCCTCCTTTTCCTAACTAAGCATTTTCACAAGCAGAGTCTCACTTAATTCTTACAACATCCTGATGAACCCAATGTTATAATTTCTATTCCCTTTCCTCTGAATCAGAACTTTGAGGATATGTAACCTTCCTGGCCCCCACTTATAAACTACTGCTGAGAGGGTTTGTTTTTAAAGATGGAGAGCCATTGTGCATTCTTAAGACAGTCACCTATTTTAGTCTCAGAGAGCACTTCAGTGGTGACCTTACCTAATACTTATGGTCATATAAGCAAGTCTTTTGACTGACTGGTTCAGGAATTCTTATCACATGATCTAATTTAACCTTTCTTTCTGCCACCTTTGATTTCTCATGTCACTGTTCTTCCAGAGCCACCCCCAATCAAAAATCTACACTAAACAAGTAAGGGTACTTCAATAGATCTATATTTCTAAGCAATTGTCTCCTCTCCCAAAAGAGTAAAACAGCAGAAGTGCTCCTTTCAATTAGAAATAAAAGTTCCCTCTATTTCAGCTACTATGGTTGTCCTTTTTTCTTTTAAAAGCTTTATTAAGACAAAAGTCACATACAACATTTAACGTGTTGAATTCAATGTCTTTTAGTATATCCACAAACATGTGTATCCATCATCACAACCTAATTTTAGAACATTTCCCTACCAACAAAGAAAAGTTCTGTACCCATTAGCTGTCACTCACCATTGCCTGCCCACAGACTCCAGTCCTAAGCAAACAGTAATCTACATTCTGTCTCTACAGATTTGCCTACCTTGGACATTTCATATAGATGGACTCATACAATATGTGCTCTTTTTTTTCATTGAGCATAATATTTTCAAGATTTATCCATGATGTAGCATGTATTAGTACTTCATTCCTTTTTGTGGTCAAATAATATTCCACTGTATGGATGTATCATATTTTGCTTATTCATTCTTCAGTTGATGGACACTATTTCCCTTTTTGGGGCTATTATAACTAATGAAGCTATGAACATTCTTGTACAAGTTGTCATCTGGCCACATGTTTTCATTTCTCTTGGGTATATACCTAGTAGTGGAATTACTATATTATACAGTAACTCTATGTTTAACTTTTTGATGAACTGAAAAACTGGCCCCAATGTGGCTGCACTATTTTACATTCCCACCAGCAATATATGAGGGCTTCAATTTCTCTACATCCTCACTAACACTTGCTATTGTCTGTCTTTTTGGCTCTAGTCATTCTTGTGGGTGTGAAATGGTATCTCATTGTGGGTTTGATTTGCATTTTCCTAATGACTAACGGAGCTGAACATCTTCTTATGTGCTTTGTAGCTATCTGCATATCTTCTTTGGAGAAATGTCTATGCAAATCCCTTGCATATCTTTAAATTGCATTTTTGTCTTTATTTTTGAATTATTGGAGGTCTTTATAGATTCTAGATACAAGCCCCTTATCAGATATATGTTTGCAAATATTTTCTTCCACTCTGTGTCTTTTGTCTTTTTTGATGGTGTCATTTATGTCACAAGATGTTCTTTGGTCATTTATTTTGATGTTCGTTGGTCATATATTCATATATTTGTTTCATTTTATGTTCAATTTTGCTTCTGTTTTCATTCATTCATTTATTCGTTCATGTACTGAGTGCCTATTATGTGTCAAAAATTGTTCTAGGCACTGGAGATATATTAGTGAACAAGGTAGGACAATGTCCCTGCTATCATGAAACTACTGTTCCAGTCAGGGGAGACAGATGATAAACAAATACATTAAATAATTTTAGACAATAGTGAATATTTTTAAGGAAATAAAGTGGGGGTAATGAGATAGAAAGTTTTTATGGGGCAAGTGTCAGAAGTGCGGAGCAGCTTTAGGTAGATCAACGCTATTGGCATTTCAGGACAGATCATTTTTTTTTGTGTGTAAGCAGGGGTGCTGTCTTGTGCAATTGTAGGATATTCAGCAGCATCCCTGGCCTCTTCCCACAAGATGCCAATATCACCACCTGCCCCAGCTGTGACAAGTAAAAACATCTACAAACATTGCCTAATGTTCCCTGGGAGACAAAGTTGCCCTCAGTTGAGAACCACTGAGGGTGATGGTTGAGGACAGTACCTCTCAATGGAGACCTCGGGAAGGAGTTGATTTTATGGGAAGCTATATGGTGAAGCCATTCGAAACAGATTGTAGATCAAGCACAAAAGTCTCAAGATGGGTATGTGGTTGTCTAAGAAACAGAAACCAGGCCTTTGAGTTAGAGTATAGTGAATGAGGAGAGGATTGGTAGAAGATGAAATCTGAGACATGGGCTGGAGCCAGATTATGGTGTACCTAGTAGATAGTAATAAGGAATTTGGGATTTATTCTAAGTACAATTGGAAGCCAATGAGTTAGGGATGCTGTCTTAGTCCATTCAGGCTGCTATAACAAAAATGCCATAGACTGAGTGGCTTAAACAACAAACATTTTACTTCTCATAGTTCCGGAGGCTGGGAAGTCCAAAATCAAAGCACCAGCAGATTCAGTGTCTGGTGAGAGCCCACTTCCTGATTCATAAATGGCCATGTTCTCTCTGTATCCTTACAAGGTAAAGGGAGGGAGCTCTCTGAGGGCTTTTTTATAAAGGCACTAATCTCATTCATGAGGGCTCCACCCTCATGACCTAATTACCTCTCAGATGCCCCACCTCCAAATACCATCACATTAGGGATTAGGTTTCAACATATGAGGGACACAAACATTCAGTCTATAGCATTCTGTCCCTGCTCCCCCACCCAATTCATTCTATCCCAACATCCCTAAAAGTCTTAGTTCATTCCAGCATCAGAAGTCTAAAGTCCAAAGTCTCATCTAAATATGTAAATCTGATAGGGGTGAGACTCAAAGTACTCTTCATCCTGAGGCAAATTCCCCTCCACCTGTGAACCTATGAAACCAAACAAGTTTGGTTTGGTGAGACAGGTATCAGATAGACATTACCATCCAAAAGGGAGAAATAGGAAAGAGGTAAGGAGTGACAGGTCCCAGGTAAATCCAAAACCTAGTGGGGCAGACAACATTAACCTGTAAGACTCCAGAATAATCTTCTTGTCTTAATGCTCTGCCTTCCAGGCCCACTGGGGTGGCAACCTCACCCCCGTGGTTTGATGGGATGGCCCTGCAACAGCTCTCTGTTGGCACCCCATGCCTGTGGCTCTTCTGGGCTTGAGTTCCATGCCTACAGTTCTCCCAGGTTGGGGTCCTGAGCCCCTGGTTCTGCCAGGTGACCCCATCCTTTGAAACCTAGGTGGAGGCAGTCATATACCCATGGATCTGCTGGGCATAGTCCATGCCATAGCTCTCTGCAGGGGCCCCAACCCCAAGGCATGGGGCGGGGGCATCCTGGCCCACCTAAACTGGACAGGAGGCCCCACCCTCTGAAACCACTATGCTCCCCACCCCAGGTCCTTGCACTGTGGGCCTGTGATGGGTATGGCAGCCCTGAGGATTTCGGAACCACCTTCAATGACGTTCTTCTGTTGTCTGGGAGAATAGCTCCCAGCTTCCGTTGAGCAGGCTAATCCCTACTAATCTCCTTATCAAACCGTCACTTGGCCACACCTTTAGGGTTCTCATTTCTTGCAATATAAATAGGCTGAGAATTTTCTAAGTCTTTAAGTTCTAGTTCCGTTTTGCTTAACGATTCCCCCTTGTAAGTCATTTCTGTCCTCTCACGTTTTACTATAAGCAGTCAGGAGGAGCCAAGCCACACCTTCAACACTTTGCTTAGAAAATGCTTCAGCTAAGTGTCCAATTTCATTGCTGGCAAGTCCTACCTTCCACAAAACACTAGAACAGGAACACAATTCAGCCAAATTCTTTGACACTTTACAGCAAGGATCACATTTCCTCCAGTTTCCAGTAACACGTTCCTCATTTCTGTCAGAGACCTCATCAGAATGAACTCTACCATCCATTTTTCTACCAACATTCTGTTCATGATTACCTAGGTATTCTCTAAGAAGATGGAGACTTTCTCTATACCTCTCCTTTTCTCTCTGAGTTCTCACTAGAATCACCTTTAAAGATCCATTCACAGCAAGACAGACTCTTTCAAGCATACACCTCAACAGTCTTCTGGCCTCTCTACCCATTACCCAGTTCCAAAGCCACGTCAACAGTTTTAGATATTTGGTACAGCAATACCGCCACATCTCTGCACCAGTTTCTGTCTTAGTGCATTCAGCCTGCTAGAAGGAAACTACCAAAGACTGAGTGGCTTCAACGACATTTATTTCTCACAGTTGTGGAGGCTAGGAAGTCCGAGGTCAAGATACCAAAAGGTTTGGTGTCTGTTGAGAGCTCGTTTCCTGTTGCATAGATGACTATGTTCCCACTGTATCCTCACATGGCAGAAGGGGCAAAGGAGCTCTCTTGGGTATCTATTATAAGGGCACTAATCCCATTCACAAGGACTCCACTCTTTATGACCTAATCACTTTCCAAAGGCTCCATGTCCAAATACCATCACATTGGAGATAGGTTTCAACATATGAATTTAGGGAAGGTACCAATATGCAGCATTTAGCAGGTGTTGTTAAATATAGGAACTGAGCAGTGGATTTGTGTTCTTGTCCCATGTTTTCCTGCTCAAGTACCTAAAAACAGACAGTGATAGAGCTAAGACTAACACCCATGTTTCCTGACTCCTAGCCTAGTGGTCCTCCCATTAAACAAGGGAGACTAAGCAGTTCTCACCTGTTAACTGGTGTGAAGATTACAGGCGACCATTGATATAACTGTCCCTTCCCTCAATCCCCCTTATTTAAGAAGTCCCAACATGGTTGTTGACATTGGTATGAAAATCAAAGTAAAAGAAACTCTAGCCTGTTGCTATCTAAAGTATGGTTCACAGACCGGTAGCATAGGTGTCAGCAGGGAACTCGTTAAAATGCAGAATCTCAGGCCCCACCTCAAACTTACTAAATTAAAATCTATTTTAACAAGGCCCCCATGTAATTTGTAGGCATGTTAAACCTTGAGAAGCACTGATCTAGTTTATCAAAATATCATCAGAAGCAATTTAGTGATTCAGATGGTTTTTGATGGGCTTTCCCCGAGTCAGAAGACTAATGATGCTATCATCAAATTCTTATATAACACCATCCTGATTCCTTTCTTTCCTTTGTTTTCAGTAAGTCTTCACTCACAAAGTCACAAATTAAGGAGCTTTCCTTAATTAGGACACGGATCTTTTCCTTTCCATTTCTGCAGCCACCAGCTTTGTCTTGGCCCTCATTACTCTGCACCCGGACTATTGCAGATCCAAACTTATGCCCCAGCCTTCTTTACACCCTTCCATTTGCCCAAAGCTCTCTGATTTTCAAACCTTCTCTGGCTTTTGATTTTTCTTGCCTTCAAGGTAAAATTCATATCCTAACTCTTCCTTTGAAAACCATTACATTCAGGTCCCAAAACACTACCCAGACAATCTGTTGCATATATGTTCTTCTGTCCACGCCTTTGTTCATACTCTGGAATGCCCTTTCCCATCTTTTCTGCTGCCTTCAGGGCTCTGCTGAAATCCCACTTCTATCACGAACGTCAGATTTTCCCACGTTTCTGTTGCCTTCCCTTGTTCTAAGGTTCTGTGGCACTTGTAACCTATATGAGTTTTTGTTCAACTGCATTATAATTTCAGGTAAAAGTATATATCACACAACTAGATGGTAAACTCATGGAGGACAGGGGCTGCATCTTTACCCCTCTCCTTGTCAGCATCTGACAAGGCACTGAGCACATAGTAGGTAATCAGTACATATTTTGCTTCTGAATCTGATGAAGTTGTAGAATAATGCCCAGAATTACAAGCACATCATTCCTACTAATTTATTTCCTCTAAGCGTCCATGCTACCGTTCAGCAATTATGCAAGCAGCATTGTTTATAAAACCAACCATGGGTAGGCAGCCTCCAATCAGCAAGGCAGTAGGCATTGGAAACAGTCCAGAATTTCAGGCCAAATAAAAACTGTGAATGTTTATTTCAAGAGCCACTGTATTCTGTGGAACAAAGCTCTGTTCTGGGTGTCAGAACAACAGGTATCCCTTCCCACCTCCCTGCTGTGACACTCAAGGCCAGCTGCTCTGAACAGTGTGTCAGGCGTAGAGCTCCAGTTGCACTGCCCCAGCTGAGCCAGGGGCAGCCAGATACAAAATGCTGATAACATTAACCCTAATTTTGTATTTTGCTACAGTTTTGTGTTTGCTTAGTACTTCCTTCTTAAGGCTGTTGGCAATTGTGTTGGCTGGTCACTTGGCTCAGAATATCATTAGCTTTTTGTATATAGTTGTCCATCAGTGTCCACAGGGGATTGGATCCAGGACCCCTGTGGATACCAAAATCCGTAGATGCTCAAGTCCCTTATGTAAAATGGAATGGTACAGTAGCATTGGTTAGTTTTCCTATTCCTGGGCATTAGACTGTAAAGATTCCCATAAGGAGACAACTACTAACAACTTTCTTTGTATATATACTAGTTCCTTTGAACCTCCTAGAACTAAAGAGATAGCAGGAAAGTGCCATCATTCCCTTTTTACAGCTAGGGAAACAGAGGCCCCGGCAAGCAATCTAACTTGCCAAAGATCACAAATGTTTGTTCCGGAGCTGAGACTAGGGTTCAGGCTTCATGAACCCAGGGATAATATGCAGTATTACAGGCTCAGTGCAGCATTACTGGTTGACAGTAAGTAGACAAAGTTGACGTTTGAACCCAGATGATCTATTTTTCTGGAGTCCACACTCTTACCCAACTATCAACATGGCCTACCAGACAGTCCACACTGATTGATGTAAAGAGATACATTTGCCATTTCTGTTCTAAGACAGGTTTGCCAAAATTGGGAGCAGTATCCTCTGTCTCTGAGATTCATTGCTTCAAACACCTATCTACTTTCCCTTCAAAGTTATCCCTTTAATAATGATTTTCAATTTTGATTATATCTGGGAGAAAAATAAGAAACCTATTTAGATGCTAATTGGCTCTAACATCTCAGTGAATCAGTCTCATTTATTTCCTACAAGAAGCCTCTGGAACACGGATCATGCAGTTATCAAAGAGTTTTGCTGACCCACTAGCTTATAAGTGATTCAATGCATTTGAATTTATAACACAGTTTTATAGCAAAGGACATCTGTGCTAAGGACAGTGTCTTAAAGGCTAGATTTGGGGGTGGCAATTATTTTCTTGCACATCATGGTAGGGATGCAGGGTGGACAAATTTAATTATTTTGCCCACATCAAAGTAGGGAAATGAATAGTCAATGAGCATTCTAGGAAGTTCATGGTATGATGGTAAAAAGCTAAATTTCTTTTCTTTTTTTTTTTTTTTAATTTATTTGTTTTATTTATTTATTTTTGGCTAAGTTGGGTCTTTGTTGCCATGCGCGGGCTTTCTCTAGTTGCGGCAAGCAAGGTCTATGTCGCGGTGCGTGGGCTTCTCATGGCCGTGGCTTCTCTTGTTGTGGAGCACAAGCTCTAGGCATGCGGGCTTCAGTAGTTATAGCACGCGGGCTCAGTAGTTGTGGCACACGGGCTTAGTTGCTCTGCGGCATGTGGGATCTTCCCGGACCAGGGCTCAAACCCGTGTCCCCTGCATTGGCAGGCGGATTCTTAACCACTACGCCACCAGGGAAGCCCTAAAAAGCTAAATTTCTAGTATCAGATTGCTTAGGTATGAATTATTGCTCTACTTCTTTGTAGCTTTGTGACCATTGGCAACTTAACTTTTCTGAGCCTCAATTTCCTTATCTGCATAATGGGGGTCATAATGATACTTAACCTCACAAGGCTGAAATAATGACTAAATAAGACGATAAATATAAAATACTTAGCCCACTGCCTGGCACATAGTGCTTCATTAAAATTTATTATTATTATGTTTACATATTTATGAATAATTCCTACAGTCAAATAAAATGAGAAGTCTTCCTCATCCTTCATAAACATTTATGGAGTGTTCTTCTCCCAGGCCTGAATGAGTAATTCCCTCAGATTTACTAATAACAAGAGTCAGTTTGGGGGCTTCCCTGGTGGCGCAGTGGTTGAGAATCTGCCTGCCGATGCAGGGGACACGGGTTCGAGTCCCGGTCTGGGAAGATCCCACATGCCGCGGAGCAACTAAGCCCGTGAGCCACAGCTACTGAGCCTGCGCATCTGGAGCCTGTGCTCCGCAACAAGAGAGGCCGCGATAGTGAGAGGCCCGCGCACCGCGATGAAGAGTGGCCCCCACTTGCCACAACTACAGAGAGCCCTCGCACAGAAACGAAGACCCAACACAGCCATAAATAAACAAATAAATAAAATAAATAAACCCAAAGTTTAAAAAAAAAAAAAAAAAGAGTCAGTTTGGTGTTTAATGGAGATGAGGAAAGAAATGAGGGATGGAGGTGGAAGTCAGCCTTTAACATTAGATGGTTTACACCACAGTTTCTCAATCTCAGCACTACTGACATCTTGGATTGGATAAGTGTTTATTGCGGGGCTATTCTTCCCACTGAAGCATGTTCAGTAGCATCCCTGGCCTCTGCTCATTATTCGATGCCAGTAGAATTCCCCTTCCTCCATTTGTGACAGTCATAACATCTCCAGACACTGCCAAGTGTGCCCTGGAGCAAAAATGCCCCCAGTTGAGAACCACTGATGTACATACTGCATTCTCCCATGATGGGGCCATGTATGGCCATGGGGTAGCCAGAGACAGACCAAGACAGAAGTGGGAAATTTTTTTTTCTGTAAAAGTTCAAATAGTAAGTATTTCAGGCTTTCTTTCTGTCACAACTACTCAATTCTGCCACTGTAGCAAGGAAGCAGCCACAGACAGTGCATAAACAAACACATTCCAATGAAATGTCTTTTATAGACACTGAAATTTGAATTGCATATAATTTCCATGTGTCACTAAATATTCTTCTTTTTTATTTTTTTCAACCACTTTAAATTATTGAAACCACTTTTAGCTCACAGGCCATATAAAAACAGATGGGGGGCTGGATTTTTCTTGTGGGCAATTTTTGCTGACCTCTGTGTGAAGGAATATGTGAAGCCCTGGGATAAAGATGGTACTTCTCCTGAGAGCATCAGATTAACTTTAAAAACTGGGAGGAAGCATTTTTTTTAATCAAAATAAACATTGCTATGTTTTGGAGTAGAGTTCAAACCCACATGAATTTTCAAGATAATATATGATATTTCAAAGTAGTGTTTTGCTCCCCATGGGTTGCTTGGAGCTATGCCTCGGAGCATGTCCCTGGAGGCCATCGATGCCATCATTCTCCTCTGCTTTTAGGCTACTCTGGTGAAAAATTTGAGAAGTTGCCATTGTAGGAAGAAACTAACATAAAAGCCTTTTGGACTTCTCATAACTGATTGTCCTTGGATGGGGTCCGATAAAGCACCTAGAAATATTCTAAGTGCCTTGATGGTTCTCTAATGTATTTCATCCAGAGAATGGTCATGTAATATGTAATTGTTTAATCCAAGGTGGTTCCTATAAATCCTTTTTTGAAATTCCACCTGTCTCCTTCATACGCTTGGGGTCTGGAATCTACTCACTTCTCTTGTCAACTAAGTGGCCTGAGTATTACTCAGCATAGTGAGTACCTAGGATATTAACAAATGACCCAGCCTCTACCCTCAAGAAGGTGAAAATTTTCTGGTGATGGTAAAGCTTATTCATATGAGATGACCCCAAAAGAGGACCTCATCAAGAAAGACAGAGTGGGAAAGAGCATTGGATTGGCAAGCAGGGGGATTCTTTTCTGGACTCTTCTTTGCCTTTTATCTTGAATGGGAGAGTTACTTTTCTCTTCTGCCCAGAGTGCTTTTTTGAGAAAGATTCGGAGGCACCATTCAAGCTGAGTAGGAAAGAGAGTGACAAGATTGGTTAGAGCTGTCTGCCGTGGATGGGAACTCAGGGAGTGGCTGGCACAAATGCCAGGGTGTTGCCATGCTTAGTCTCAATCATCTCTATGGTCAGTCCCTCCTAACTAGAAATGTCTATGGCTAATTCCTCTGATGGCATGGTTTCACGGTAATGATTGGATCCAAAGAAGGCAGGATCACCATGGGATGCAAAGGTCAGGAGAAGATTGCCTGGCAGAGGTGAGAGGATGGTCAGGGCTTTAAGGATGTTTATTCTCCCTCACAGCTGGGCTCCAGCAGAGTACACTTTGTCTAACTTGGGTTTTGGTTGGCTGGAGGCTGAGTGACTTCTATTGTGGTGTTGGCACAGCAAGAGGGAGGCACGTAGGAGACACTGTGTCCCCGCCATTCTCCCGGGCCGTTGTGAAAGGGAATGTCTTCTTAATGAGCCCATCCCAGAGAGTCTGGCCTTTCAGATAAACAAATAAGCACCAGCAGGAGTTGCTCACAAGAGGCCTGGAAAAAATAAGGCCACTTTGAGTGACAGCCCAAATAAAGGAGACCTAAGAGGTCTGAAGTTAACAGCTAATGAGCACAACTCCTCATCTGTGCTTCCTGGCCAGGACATCTATTATTGAGGATGCCAGAAATCTGTGTGTCCTATTCATATAGGCAGAGACCTTTCTGGCCTCTGTCCCAGTACTGACTTTTATTTCATTTTTTATGTTGGGGGTGGGGAACTGCCTGGAGGAGATGTGCAAGGTGAAAAGAAATATAATTTCAGAAAAGAAGAAGTAAAACTGTCACTGTTTGCAGATGACATGATACTATACATAGAGAATCCTAAAGATGCTACCAGAAAACTACTAGAGCTAATCAATGAATTTGGTAAAGTTGCAGGATACAAAATTAATGCACAGAAATCTCTTGCATTTCTATACACTAATGATGAAAAATCTGAAAGAGAAATTAAGGAAACACTCCCATTTATCACTGCAACAAAAAGAATAAAATACCTAGGAATAAACCTACCTAGGGAGACAAAAGACCTGTATGCAGAAAACTATAAGACACTGATGAAAGAAATTAAAGATGATACCAACAGATGGAGAGATATACCATGTTCTTGGATTGGAAGAATCAATATTGTGAAAATGACTATACTACCCAAAGCAATCTACAGATTCAATGTAATCCCTATCAAATTACCAATGGCATTTTTTACAGAACTAGAACAAAAAATCTTAAAATTTGTATGGAGACACAAAAGATCCCGAATAGCCAAGCAGTCTTGAGTTAAAAAAACGGAGCTGGAGGAATCAGACTCCCTGACTTCAGACTGTACTACAAAGCTACAGTAATCAAGACAATATGGTACAATATGGCACAAAAACAGAAATATAGATCAATGGAACAGGACAGAAAGCCCAGAGATCAACCCACACACCTATGGTCAACTAACCTATGACAAAGGAGGCAAAGATATACAGTGGAGAAAAGACAGTCTCTTCAATAAGTGGTGCTGGGAAAACTGGACAGCTACATGTAAAAGAATGAAATTAGAACACTCCCTAACACCATACACAAAAATAAACTCAAAATGGATTAGCGACCTAAATGTAAGACCGGACACTATAAAACTCTTAGAGGAAAACATAGGAAGCACACTCTTTGACATAAATCACAGCAAGATCGTTTTTGATCCACCTCCTAGAGTAATGGAAATAAAAACAAAAATAAACAAATGGGACCTAATGAAACTTAAAAGCTTTTGCAAAGCAAAGGAAACTACAAACAAGATGAAAAGACAACCCTCAGAATGGGAAAAAATATTTGCAAATGAATCAACGGACAAAGGATTAATCTCCAAAATATATAAACAGCTCATGCAGCTCAATATTAAAAAAACAAACAACCCAATCCAAAAGTGGGGAGAAGACCTAAATAGACATTTCTCCAAAGAAGACATACAGATGGCTAAGAAGCACATGAAAAGCTGCTCAACATCACTAATTATTAGAGAAATGCAAATCAAAACTACGATGAGGTATCACTTCACACCAGTTAGAATGGGCATCATCAGAAAATCTACAAACAACAAATGCTGGAGGTGTGGAGAAAGGGAACCCTCTTGCACTGCTGGTGGGAATGTAAATTGATATAGCCACTATGGAGAACAATATGGAGGTTCCTTAAAAAACTAAAAATAGAATTACCATATGACCCAGCAATCCCACTACTGGGCATATACCCAGAGAAAACCGTAATTCAAAAAAACACATACACCCCAATGTTCACTGCAGCACTATTTACAATAGCCAGGTCATGGAAGCAACCTAAATGCCCATCGACAGATGAATGGATAAAGAAGATGTGGTACATATATACAATGGAATATTACTCAGCCATAAAAAGGAAGGAAATTGGGTCATTTGTAGAGACGTGGATGGATCTAGAGACTGTCATACAGAGTGAAGTAAGTCAGAAAGAGAAAATCAAATATTGTATATTAACGCATATATGTGGAACCTAGAA
The DNA here is from genome assembly GCF_009873245.2 of Balaenoptera musculus. NCBI lineage: Eukaryota > Metazoa > Chordata > Mammalia > Artiodactyla > Balaenopteridae > Balaenoptera > Balaenoptera musculus. Next base: position 128,695,928 of record NC_045787.1, read on the forward strand.
AAATGGTACAGTTGAACCTGTTTGCAGGGCAGAAATTGAGACACAGATGTAGAGAACAAACGTATGGACACCAAGGTGGGAAAGCGGCGGGGGGTGGGGGTGGTGGTGGGATGAATTGGGAGATTGGGATTGACATATATACACTGATATGTATAAAATGGATGACTAATAAGAATCTACTGTATAAAAAAATAAAATTCTAAAATTAAAAAAAAATGAAATATAATTTCAATCTAAAGCAATTTACTTATCTTTTTAATGATAAGAAAGATTTCTCACTTGGGAAACGTGGATAAAAATACAACTCTCTTCCTAGAATTGTTGGGAGGACCAAATAGGAAAGCACTTAGCACAGTGCCCAATGTTTAGTCAGCATCTGAGACATGGTGGCTACAGTCATTAATAGTAGTAATCATCTTCTTCTCCATAGATAGAAATACACAGAAAAGGTCTGGAGATGCGGGATCTAGTTCCAGTTCTGCCATCAGTTCCCTGTGAGATTTTTAAGCAAATCATCTCTCATGTCAACTGAGAGTATTAGACCGGAGTCTTGATTCATTCAGTAAACATACTATGAAGACCTACTAAGTGCCAGGCTTTGTCCCAGCCACCAGGCATCTAAAGGTGAATCAGAGGCAGTTTGTGAACTCAAGGAACTCCAGGTGTAATGGGGGAGACAGACAGGTAATGCACATGACAGTACAACACTAGAAGTACTATTACTGTGATGATGTGTGTCAGGTGCTCTGGAGCCCGAGGCAAGAAACCAGCAAGGCCAACATTCTGTCCCAATCCAACCTTCCATGAGTGTGTAACAGAAGCAACCAAGAGGCAAGCTGGATGTCCAGGAGAAGAAGAACTCACCCAACTGGCAAGGGGCCTAAAACCCAGGTCCTCTCCTTCTAGGACCAGAGTTCTCACCAATTACCAAGCTGCCTTAAAATAAAAACATTCCAGAAAAAGTGATGTGCAGAGAGGTGATAATAACTGGGGTTTGGGAACAGGAGACTTCAGTCTGAGTTTCAGATCTGTTGTTGTGATAGCTTGATGACTTTGAGAAGGTTGTTGGATCTCTTTGAGCCTCAGTTATTTCATCAGCAAGAAGGGCACAACTGTCACACCTGCTTCACCCCGTGTTATCGTGTGGAGAGAGGAGATTGTTTATTTTAAAGGCTTGGTAAACTGCGACTTATATCAATTGTAGCTTGTGGTGTTTCTGTTGTTATCCTTAGTAATAATGAAAATGATAAACACCCTGCTATGTTATAGAAAAAAATGCTCAATGGCCAGTAATTGAATTTGGCTGTCCAAAGAAGTAGATAAGGTTTTTTTTGTTTGTTTTTTGTTTTTTTGTTTTTTTCCAATAGTCAGTATCTTCTTCAACCAATATCTTGGTTATGTATGGAAAAACAAAAGGGAGGGAAAGAGGAAGAGAGGTTATCTATTTCTCCTTAAAGCTAATCAGAGAAATCACTCAAGGTAAGTCTTGTGACCTGATCTCTGATTAACTGAAGTTGCAATAGGCTGCTGTGATAGGAACCCTGAGGGGGTGACTGATTATCTAATAGTAGAGAGAAAGAATAAACAATTGAAGTAAACAAAAACCTTTGTTTGAGGTAAAGCAAAGGAGAGGTGATATAGGAGAAATATAATAAAGATGGGAGTGAGAGAAGAAAGGGGTTCTAGTTCTCTAGGTAGGTGACCTTGAACAAATAAATCTCTTCCCTCTACTTGGCCTCAGTTTCCCTATCAGTGCAACCTAGGGCTTGGTTGAGACAATCCCTAAGGTCCCTTTCAGGCTTGCCAGAGTATAAGGTTTCTGCCTGCACAACACTGAAACAGAGGGGGGTGAGAGAGAGATGGAGAGAAAGAGAGAGAGACAGAGAGACAGAGAGATAGGGAGACAGAGAGATAGGGAATCTGACTGATAAACTGAAAGGGAAACAGACTCATAAAACCCATGGATTCAAATTAAATGGAGAATTCATGTTGATTTAGAGCTGGCAATTTCAGGCTTCTACATCACAAGGAGACTCTATTTAATCCTGGGGTGGTCTCTTGGGCCTTATCTTCCTCAGCTCAATAGCGCTGCACACAGAGCTCCCGTGGAAGTAGAGAGAGAGAGCTGTTTAAAAAGAAGAATTTACTTGAATCACCTGGGGAGCTGTCCCACACCCGCACCCCAGGTACCAGCAAAAGGACAGTGAAAGCCTCAGCCAGGCCTTAAATATTGGTTGCCTACCCTCTTAACTCCTTATGGCCTGATTTTCGGCCCCTAACAGAAGTCAGATCCAATGTTCTTATGTAGGGAAATAAAACACAATTTGCACACCGTCTATTCAATAATGCTGTTTACCATTTTTAGGGCGCACAAAGGGTGGAAAATTCAAGAGACCTACAATCCAGTACTTCAGACTTTGGAAACTTAGTCCTTGAGGCTCTGGGAAGTCCTAAAGGCTGAGAAAGGCCACTGAACATCAGCAAAAGGAGACACCTTAGAGAGCTTCCAAAAATCTGTGGTGCTGCTACTAAGAAACAAGGTCCTAGAGAGGATTCAAGGCTTTGCCAGAGCCACCCGGGAGTCTCAGCAGAGCTGGGACTAGATCTCAGAATGAGAACTGAACTCAAACACAGCATCCCGAAGTTGCCCGTGACCTGGCCCCAGCGACTGCCCGACCTTCCCCGAGAGAGTTCTGCTTTCTGACTCTTCGCAGTGTAATGTCAGAAATAAATTTAGGATCCTTCTCGGCCATGAGGGACACCGGGTACCTTAGACTGACAGTTAGACAAAGGAATGTTGGATTTGCGAGGCTTTGGTGACCCGTATACAGCAGGTCTTTATATATACCACTAGCACCTGGGGAAGAATTGTGTTCATCCAGAGATCCAACTGCTGTTCCCAATTCAAATCAGGCCAACATACTGATTCAGATACAGAGAGTCGTGCTATCAAGAGAAATGGGCTAGGATTCTGAAGACCTAGTTTCTCATCCGACTGCCATCACCCGCTAGTCACCTAACCTTGATGCTCTATTTAAATTCTGTGAGCCTCATTCTTCCCACCTTTAAGACAGAGATGATGAGGACAGTATCTGCTGAGCGGAGTTAACCTAAACTAAATGAGAAAAAAAGAAAAAAAAAACAAACCAAGAGGCATGGAATTAAGTATGAATTTCTAGGATCTAGTTTATATACATTATGAGAATTTAGAGAGAAGAGGAAAATACGCAAGTATCCTGAGGAGGTTAGGAAAACTTCCTGGGAGAGATTGGGAAGCAGAGGAGTCTTAAACAATTGCATTGTATTTGCAAACTAGAGGAGAAGAGAAAGGGTTCAGAGGAAGTGAGAAAGTAGAGGCAGTACCCTGAGCAAATGTCCAAAGACAGCTTATGATTATTCTAATGCTTTGGGCTCTGTCCTTACATTTTAAATAATATTCCAATCCTTGACACCTCCTTTCAACCGTGTTTTCTATTTTAATTTCCTGAATTGGTCCCCTGGGGAAAAGTGGGGGCTATGTACTGAAACAAGACACATCACAGAAACTTTTCTTCCCTTTTATTGAATTTTTTGTAAAATATATTAATTGTTAAAAAAAAAGTAAAGACTATATCCAAATAATTCCCCAAATGAGCAGCCACCTTAGACTTTAATTACAGTATGTTCACTTTCCCCCTGCTCTCCACTTGCTAAATTGTACTATTAATAGTCATAATTCCGTCTGTGTTCTAGGCTTTACAGTTTGTAAGGGGTGGTATTTATGTCTCCACCTTTGGCCCTCACAGCAAGTCCATGCAGCATTTTAGGTTGTTTGTGCTTTAGAAAGGTCACTAATAGTTGGCCAGGTTGCCCGATACATAGTAAGCTCTCAATAAATACTGGATGGATGGATGGATGGGCGGACGGATGGATGGATGTATGGGCGGATGGATGGATGGATGGATGGATGGATGGATGGATGGATGGATGGATGGGGGAGAAAGGGGAATTGAGTGAGTTGATAGCTGCTCTGAATATCTGCCAAACTTTATCATTGTCCTCAGTGATAATCCCAGCTTCTGCAGAAATCCCAGGGCGCAGAAGGCAGGTATGCCCTGCAGTCACTTACTTCTGGGCTACCCTGGAGCCTGTCAAATGGGCATGGGCAGTAAGCCTGTCTGCTGTAATTTTGTGATATAGGAAATCTAGTAAATTTCCTGTGAAGCAAGGCCCTCAACAACCAAGGCTATTTGTACAAGAGACTGTCCCCTTTCACACGATGCGTGATAGTGTGTTTGCAGTTTCTCCCTCATTTGAGAAAAATAGAATCTTTGCCCATTCCCATCCCAAGGTACAGAATTGAGGGTAGTAATGCTTGGGTTGCAGGGAGATCATATAGAATAAAAGGAAGGACCAGCAAGCCAAAGTCAGAAGAAATGCGTTTGAGATTCAGGTCCAAAGTTTATAACCTTCATTCATTCACTCATTCATTCATTCATTACATGTTATGTTCCTACTCTGTAGCAGGCTCTGCCAATCTCTGTGAATACGGTAGTGAATAAGAGAGACAAGGCACCTGCCTTAATGGACCTTAGTTCTAATGGGGTAAGACAGACAAAGAAAACACACACAACAAATAAATGTCTAAATACATGTAATAATGGGCTGGTGATATTTAAGCCCAGTCTTAAAGGCTGAGAAGGTACTAGCTCTTCAAAGTAAAACTGGGGGAGAAATATTCAAGTCAGAGGGAACAATTTGTGCAATGGTCCTGTGGTAGGAAAAAGCTTAGTGGTGGAATTTGAGGAACTGAGGGTCAACCAGGTAGCTGGAGCATTTCTGGCAGGGGAGAGAGCAACAAAAGATTAGATTGGGAAGACAGAGAAGGGACCAGATAAGGCAGAGCCTGAGAGGCCATGGAGAGAAATTTGGATTTTATTTTATGTGCCTGAGAAGCCACTGGAAGGTTATAAGTAGAAACAGCATGTGATCTAATCTCTGTTTTAAGAATCTGACTTTGGCCCAATCACTCAACTTCTCTGTTTCCCTTTCCTCTCCTAAAAATGGAGGAAAAAAAAAACTCCTATTGCTGTGTCCTTCTAAGAGGTTGTTGAGGCCTCACATAATGTTCATCATAATACACTGCTCCAAGTAGCATTTGATCAATATTGAATTGATTTGAATTGTTCAATAATAATATGAACATGCTTTGTAAACCATAAAGTGTCACGCACACCTAAGGTTTTATCAACATCACCTTTCCCCAAAGCCTGGACTCCTTCACAGGAACAGATAAGATAATCGGCCACAAATGCTCTGAAAACCCTATCCCAATAAAAAGTACTTTCTATTTTTGTTTCCTTGTTTATCAGAGTCGGGGTTTCGTTTTCTTTATTCCATGGCACTAACTTATTCTCTATTTTTGGCCCAGGAAACATCAACTAGACTCAAGTGTGCTATTTAACCCTAAGAAATAAAAATATCGCGAGAGAATATGATGGCCAGGACTGGGAGTGAAGTTATCCAGTGTGTGCCTGAACTGGGCACTTTCTGCAGCAGGTGGGAGCTTGTCCTCATTAGTCACAGGTCCCCCATTACCTAGGAAGGACTTGCGAAGAATAATACTGATGACAATGATAATAAGAATAATAAATGATTAGTAATGCATATAGATATAGATAAACACATGTGTGTATATATATATAGCCCTTTGCTACTTTTCTCAAAGCATTTGTTTCCCATCTATTGTTTTAATTTAGCTCACACTCACGCACAGAGGTAGAGTGGCAGTGTTCTAATTGGGGAAATGGCCATAAAGCGTTCAAGTGGTTTGCCTCAAGGTCATACTGTGAGTGATGGAGGAGGCGAAACCAGGCCCCAGGGCTCCCAAATCCTGTGCCAGCACACCATGTCGAGACCCTCAGCTCCCCTGGGAGCCTTAAGAAAGAAAACTGGGATCCTAAATCCCAGATTAAATAAATAGGAATTGGAGCATAGAGAAAAATGGCCACAAGCAGGAGCCCATGTGGGCAAGTGCTCTTTGTACCACCTGCTCAAGTACCCACTAAAGTTCCTGTCATCCTGCCTTTCAACCCCATACATAGCTGGGGGCGGCAATGGATTGGGAAGACACAAAGGAAATCAAGGCAGTCCACAGTTTGCTGCACTGCCAAAGGGAGAATAGGACTGGGAATAGCTCTTCAGTAAATTGAGCGTTTTTTCTTTTGGATGGAAAGGAGGTCTCTGGGACTTTGGGGCTGACCTTGGGCCCACCATGCATTTGCCCTAGGCCTCTCTTGCCCTCCCCTCACAGTTTTGGACAAAGTGAATCTTCGAGTTCTTTCCAACTTTAGCATTCTTTAATTCCACCATGTATGGGCTGGATGGGATATATTTGGCCATTTTGATTATACATTGAATTATTTGTAGTATAAAAGGCTCTTATATTTTGGTCCATGGGATACACTATGTTTCCTTAGTTCCAGATATGGACACCCTCTATAGAAAAAGAAAGACAAATTCTAACCCCCTTCTCCCAAACCCCTATCTTCACCTCCAGTAACTAAAATAGAGTTTTATCTGCCCTAGAATATTATCTCCAATGTTAAAAAGCTTAAGAGTCAACAAAAATAGATGTATATTGAGGGCCCATCATACAATAGGCACTATGAAACCAGATAAGAGAAGCACATATAAAGGATAGGCACAGGACCCAGCATATAGTAAGTACCCATTAAAAGCCAGTTTTTGCTGCTATCATCATCTTCATCCTCATCCTCATCAACATCATCACATCAGAACTGGTCATTTCATAGTAGAAGAGGTTGCTTTGCGGGCTTCCCTGGTGGCGCAGTGGTTGCGAATCTGCCTGCCAATGCAGAGGACACGGGTTCGAGCCCTGGTCTGGGAAGATCCCACATGCCACGGAGCAACTAAGCCCGTGAGCCACAACTACTGAGCCTGCGCGTCTGGAGCCTGTGCTCCGCAACAAGAGAGGCCCGCGCACTGTGATGAAGAGTGGTCCCCACTTGCCGCAACTAGAGAAAGCCCTCGCTCAGAAACGAAGACCCAACAAGCCATTAATTAATTAATTAATTAATTAATTAATTAATTAATTTAAAAAGAAGAGGTTGCTTTATCTCACCAACCTCTCTCAACAACTGAACAAAGGAGAAACTTTTAGTTCCCACATTTTACACATGAGTTAAATGGAACAGAGGGAGGTTGTGTAACTGGCCTGAGCTCACAGACAGTCCTCAAACCCAGATGTACTGGTTCATAGAACCCATCTTTAAACCGCTGCACTAGTTGCACTGACCTTCTATACAACTTGGCAGCCGTACTCATTATCTTGTCCAATTTGAGCCTAAAATGTGATGTAGCTCAGAGGCAGCCAAGTTCACTGGGATGTGCATGAGTACAGGTGTGGGACTCTGCTGCCCAGGTGTGAGCCTCGTGGGCTTGGTCAAGTGCCTGCCCTGGGTCCAAGCTTCTCTGTGGGTGAAATGGCTAAAAATACCCACCCAGCTCTCCTCCTAGAATGTACATGAGGTTCCAGTGGGATTATGGATGAGAATACACTTTGTATTTTGTCATCTTCTACTCAGATGCATGTGTTCATCTCATTAATATTACAGTCTGGTGCCAATTTCGGGGGGGGGGGGCGGTCAGCCACAGAGAAGCTCGCTTAGGCTGCAACATCTCATTAGAAGCTAACATTTGGATTCAGGGAGAGGAGAAGGGAGGGGGCGAGAGTCGTCCTCCGCTGCCTAGGTTCCTACCGCTATCTGTATTCAGAGAGGCTTGTTGGTACCTTGGCAGTGCCACTCGGTGGGGCGTCTCTGACTTTGATGTTGCATGTGTCAACATCCTAATAGGGGGCAGCTGAGATCGAGTGTGAGTTTGGAGAGACATCTTATGACAGGTTTTGCCTAAAGATGTTTCAACAGATAACCCTTTAGAAATAACAAAGGTAGTTTATACATTTCACTGGGAACCCCGGGGGCTTAGGTAGCAGCTCAGTTCGACGTTTGGCATGCAAACAGCTTCCTATTCTCCTTTTCTTCCCCCCTTGCACATCTGTGAGATACCACTGCTTGTCACCATAGTACAGTACTGTTTAGTTACATTGACATTCTGTCCACGTTGACAGCAATGATAGAAGGACATGAGGCTGTTTCCTTCTAGAAAGTCCACATTGGAAAACCTTAGAAAGTCACTCCGCCTTTCTAAAATGTAAATCAGATCACCTCATTCTGCTGTTTAAAACTCCTCTCCTGGCTTCCCATCATGCTTAGAATAAAATACAGATGCCTTCTATGACCCGGATATTGAGCCTTATCTGACCTGTTCTGAACTCTCTAACCTCACCTCCCAAATAGCTCCGCCACCTCACTATGCAGGAGCCCTACTGGCCTTCTCTCTGTACCTCACTCATGCCAAGCTTTCTCCTACTTTAGGGGCTATGCACCTAGAGCTCTTTCCTGCACCTATTTTCCCCCAAATTTTCCATGGTTGGCTCCTTCGCGTCACTGGGTCCCAGCTTGGCTCAGAAGTCTCTGCAGCCAGTACTTCCCTGACCTTCCTATTTGGCCTCCACTCCTACCCCAAGCCTGTCCCCACCATATCACCTTGCTGTATTGTCTTCCTAGCATATAGTCACTCATTTACCTATGGATGGATGGTCTTACTAGGAGATTAGCACCTTGAGAGTAGAGATCTTCACTGTCTTTCAGATCTGCAGCACGTAAGAACAGAGGTGCTGTGACACAGAGTAGGTGGGCGATGAATATGTGTGAGATGGGTGAATGAGCCCCTCCTTCTACAGATGGAGAAGGTAGAAGCAGAGAAGAGTGCCCACCACTGCCTTCCTGTTTTCCCTCTGAAGGTTTTATGTGAGCACCCTTGGGTCATACTGGGGCTTTGGCAGGTTATAGCATCCAGGGGCTCTTGATGGGATGTTCACAGATTCCTGGGAAGTCAGCAGATGAGGATCAGGGTGTATGGAGCTCTGTGAAAGTGTAGGCATATTTCTGGCAAGAATGTTTATGGCTTTTATTTGTAGTTCAAAGGGATCTTTGACTCACTGTAGCACCATCAACTTTTCCTTTTAAGTAGTTTAGGTTTGGCGGGGGACGTGAAGTGAGCCTAGAAAGAGGATGGAATGATGATCTCAGCATCACCTTGAGGTTCTCTTTTTTCACTATCAACATGACTCCACTGTTCTGTCACAGAATGTATATAGGGAAGTTTCCCCTTCTTACCACCAAAGCATCTCTTTCCTAGTTCATTGTTTCCATGGTGTATCTCCAGTGCCAGAAGCTAGTCAGATTCCCACATGAATCAAAGAATTCCAGAGTTGGGAAGGCACATAATTCAATGTTTATAAGCCATGATGTGCACCAGATTTTTCTAGGGAACTTTTTATAACTATGAGTTTCCACCAGCCCCTACTTTGACTTTTTTACTCGGTAAGATTAGACGCAAGATGTATTCGTTTCCTAGGGCTGCTGTAACTAAGTACCACAAACAGATGGCTTAAAACAACAAGGATTTATTGTCTCACAGTTCTGAAGGCTGGAAGTCTGAAATCAAGGTGTTGTTAGGGCCATGCTCTCTCTAAACACTGTAGGTGAGAATCCCTCCTTGCTTCTTCCTAGCTTCCGGAGGTTGCCATTAATCCTTGACATTCATTGACTTGTAGCCACTGCGCTTCAGTCTCTGCCTCCGTCATCACACAGTGTTTTCCCTTTGTGTATCTGTGTGTCTCTCTTCTTAGAAGGACACCAGTTGTATAGGACTAAGGGTCTACCATACTCCACTGTTATCTCATCCTAACTAATTACATCCGCAATGACCCTATTTCCAAATAAAGTCACATTCAGAGGTACTGGGGCTTTGTACATGAACATGTGTTTTGGGAGGACACAATTCAACACATGATAAAGAATATTGGAATCTGTATTTCTTAAAAATTCCACCAGTAATTCTCATTGAGAAACACTCTTCTTACCTATCCCCTCGCTGAACAGATGGGAAGCTCAGGCCCAGGGAAGGGGTGAGTCCAGAGTCACACAGAGACTCAGTGATAATGTCACAGTAGGATGCCAGGTATCATGATTCCCCCAACATCTTTTCCAATAGGCCAAACTGCCTTTTGGTGTTCAGACGCGGTGATCCTCTCACTGGTTTACAAAGATGAGCATTTAAGTGGGTATTTCCAGTTGCCCACATCTGCCCCAAGGGCCCATTTACCTCCCCAGTGGTTTCCAGTGGGGCATCAGTGGATTCTTTGGTCCTGTCACTTGTCTCCACCACGAAGAGTAAGGTTTTAGGGCAAGGTGGTCTACTGCAGCAGTCACAGACATGCATCCTAATTTCCTCCCAGCTGTGCCCATGTTGGCCCACATTCCTGTGGTCATTAACTGGTATTTGGATGAGGTGTGGGAAGACTTCCTTTCTCTTCTGTCACTTACTCAGAACACTACCATATGGTACGTGTTAGCACAGTCCTCTCACTTGTGTTCTCATGTGGGTGGGTTCTTGGGAGAAGAAATTAACATCTGGAAAGACATCCCGAGCTTTGCATGCATCATTTGAGATATTACTCAGTGGAAATAGTGGTTGTCATGCCCCATTTGTGTCCCCTCCCGTTGTATTTTTATGCTGGAAGTCTGCGTGATCTGTGGATCCCCATCGAAATCAGTTCCCGCACAGCAGATGCATTTAAAGTCATGGATCTCAGAGTAAGCAAAATAAAGTGTTTAATCTATTATTAATCAGCCAGCTGACAAAATGCTAGAGCTCTAGGGGGGTCTGAGGAAGACATCAATATTTATGGCCTTGTTAGTGAGTGCATATTTTTTTCTCTCTCTCTCCTTTCTCCTCCCACCCCTTAAGATGGGAACAGAAATATGGATCCTGTTATGTTTTATGCGATTGTACAGGGTAGGAATGTCATGTTCTGGAATGAGATAACTCCAAAGTGGTATTGCATATTTGTTCAAGACTATTGGCGGTTGGAGCTGCAGTAACCTCTGCCAGGTCGGGTTAGCAAAACCAGTCTGTAATCCACGGTAATACAGTGGGAGAACTTAGGAACAGAAGGACCTGGGAGACCATCTGTTACAAAGAATTAATTTTTCTGATGAGGCAGCTGAGGCTCAGAGAGGGCAAGGGGCTTCTTTGTGACCACACATTTATTTATTATTCAACAAACTTTAACTGGATGCCTTCTACATATCAGACAATGTGTGAGCTCCCAGGGACACCAAGATAAGTATTCAAAGGAATAGGTGCCATTCACTGAGTATGTGCTAGGTGTGAGGTACAGGCTAAGTCCTTTAAATAGTCCCTCTTGCTAAAACCCTCCGACAGTTTCCAGCTGCACTTGGAATAAATGCAGATGCTTTGCCTACAAGGATCTATGTGACCTTGCTCTGACCTCACCTCATTTCATTCCCCCCCTCACCCCGGTTCCATTCTTCCCCTCATTCCTCAGTGACTTTCATAGTTATTGTTCCTGGAATATATACCAGACTTATTGCCCCTTTAGGTCTTTGAACCAGCTGTCCACTCAGCCTAGATTACTCTTCCCTTCATCATTTCTGGATACTTATATTTCCAGCCTGAGCACAAACTTCACTTTTTCAGAGATTCCTTGACAATGAGTTACCCCACTCTCACCCCCTTAGTCACTTTCTCTTAATCAACCTGTCTTAGTGCCTTCCTACCCTTTGATGTGCTAATAAATGCTTAGCCCCTGGACATAGTGGGGCCGAGGTGGGGGTTGTGGATTTATAGCATTTGCCAATTTCCTCATGTAAATACTCCCACTACGGCTCATTCAATGCTCCAGGTTATCCGTGTGATGTTGTTGAATGCGAAGCTGGGAAGAAATACACAGAGTTCACTCTTGTGAGCCAGTGTAAACCAGTTCTGGCATACATCTTACTGCCTGAAATTACAGTATTTATCAACTTGTAATTCTTTTTTCCTTCCCATGCAATATGAGCTCTGAAAGAGGAGGAACCTTTTCCATTTCATTTACAGTTGTATTTCTAGCATCTAGAACAGGGCCAGGAATATGATACTCACTGAATAAATGACTGGAATCAATTATGAATGGTTGAATGAATGAGAATCCTGACAATGACTCTGTTAAGTAGGTGCAACTATTATCCTTTTTTGTCAGATAAGGAAACCAAAATGCAGAGAGAGATTCAGTCACTTGTCCAAGCTTATAGTCAATACATGAAGAGCCAGGATTTGAACCCAGGCATTTTATCTCCAGAGACCCTGCTCTAAATCCCAATCTATATGAAGTTGATGAAGTCCTTACTTTCAAAGAGCTCATAATCTAGTGGAAAAAAAAAAAAAAAGATACTTGAACGTAAAGAAATAATGTGACCATTACAGAGGTGTGCATACTTACACTACAGGACCTGGGTGAGTGAGGGTGGATCTAGTGCTTCTGCGGAAGAGTGGGAGTGTCATGGTGGTCAGATAAGGCCATGTGACAAAGGTAATATCTGGTCAAGGCCTTGGAGGATGTCATCAGTGCTTTTTCCATCATGCCGAGTTGCTCCCCACCTGGGACAATTGACATTATGAAATCTCCCTGGATCAGGAAGAGGAATCCGGCTTCACTCAAATGTAAAGGAAACTGCAGCAGTGTTAGTGACATGGCTTGAGGATCAACTGTATATTTCGGTGCCTGGGAAATCCAATAATCCCCCCGAGGCACACTTCCACACAGGGACTTCCCCCCACCCCGCTGGTCTCCTACACGAACTCTCTGATTAAGGCTGTGATTTACTCTAAGCCACTCACCCATTTCTCCTTCTGATTCTTTGCCCCTTGCTTCAAAATTTCAGGTAGCTACTGACCTGAGATGGTAGTGAGTGCAAAGTGTACTACTGCAGACTTTTTGATTTGTCTAGTAGCCAGGCCTGAGCACCACAGGGCCATCAGTGACAAATGTCTAAACCTTTGCATTCCCTGCCTCTGCTTCTCCCCTCCCCAACCCCAAATCCGTCATTGGGGCCTTTTGCCAACACTTCCATCGTACCTTTCTGTTCATTCCCACTTCTGTCATCCTGATCCAAGATTCATTCATCCACTCATTTACTCACTCATTCAACAAATGTCGAGTGCCTACCACATGATACTCAGTGCAGTAGGCCCTGGGAATTCAATCATGAGCAAAAGCACACATGACTCCTGCCCTCACGGAGCTTATATTCTAGGGACTTCCCTGGTGGCATAGTGGTTAAGAATCTGCCTGCCAATGCAGGGGACACGGGTTCAATCCCTGGTCTGGGAAGATCCTACATGCTGCAGAGCAACTAAGCTCATATGCCACAACTACTGAAGCCCGCGCGCCTAGAGCCCATGCTCCGCAACAAGAGAAGCCACCGCAGTGAGAAGCCCACGCACCACAATGAAGAGTAGCCCTCGCTCGCTGCAACTAGAGAAAGCCCGTGTGCAGCAACGAAGACCCAACGCAGCCAAAAATAAATAATTAAAATAAATAAATTTTAACAAAAGAAGAAAAAGGAGCTTATATTCTAGAGGAGGCAGACAGATGTTAAGTGAATAATCACACAGATAAATGGATTGTTCTACCTGTGATGAATGTTACAAAAGGAGAGGGAGAGGGTGCATGGTGCTATGAGGGTCCCTAACAGGGCATTTGACATAAGCAGAAATGCCAGGACAAGGGAAGTTACATTTAAACCAAAATCTGAAGGATGAGAAGGATAAGTTAAGGAATCAAAAGGAGGAAAATTCATTTCTGCCAATTAGAACAACATGCACAAATGTTCTTCAGTGGAAGGGAGTATAACTCCGACCACAGCAGTGAAAATAGGCTGATTTGGACAGTGACAGAAAGCAAGGGTGGAGGGTGGGATGGGATAAGGGTGGGGAGGTAAGGAGGGGCTACGATGGGACACTGGGAGGCCATGATGACCTCCAAGCCTAGACACCCGAAGGAATCAATTTTTGTTCTTCCCTATGTCTCCCCTTCTGGCTCATCCAATGCACCACTGCCAAATTCCTCTTTCTAAAGCACTGTTGTGTTTCCTATTACTCTAGTACTCAAAAAATTATCCATTGTTTTCCACTCCCTACGGTGTGAAGCCTGAACCCAATGGCATCAAAAATTTCTATAATCCAGCACCAACTAACCTTTTAGCTGTCATCTCTCACTGTGGGGAAATCATATAACATAATGTTTGAGAGCAGAGGCTTTGGAGCCAAATAGCCAGTGTGAATCTCATTTCTTCCACTTTCTACCTTTGTGACCCAGGACAGATTATTTAATCTTGCTGCGCCTGCATTTTTGTGCCTTTAAATTGGATCAAAGTGTAAAGATTATATCAGATAAGCATATAAAGCCTGTGCATAATCCATAGCATACAGAAAGTACTTATTTAATAATAACCTATTATACTCTGTGGTCTACTCACTGTTGCCCATTCTTATCTAATGTCTTGCAGCTAGTGATACACTATTTCTCCTGCCTAGAACAGCTTCTTCTACATCTATCCAAAATGTATAACCCTGTAATCACCAGATCAATATCACCAGATCGATATCACCTGAATCGCCACCATCTCTGTACCATCCCCCCTCTACCACCAGCCCTCTAGGGTGGACCCTTTATCTAAATTCCTAGAACAGGTTTTCAGATATTTTTATTCATATGAAGTTATTATCTTTTAATCATCTTTCAGCTTTTGTATGAGTGTTTTCCTTCTCATCCTCTCTTATTATTAGCTTTTCAAGGTCGGGTACCATGCCTTGTCTTGGCCTTACTATCCTCATCACATCTAGTACAATGCATAGAACATTGCTCTTAATACAGATTCCTTGGGTGAGTGAATAAAAGAGTAAAAATGTAAAAGAAGAGAGTGTCCATTTTTATAGTGCTATGAGTGGGGAAAAGAAGTTAATCAAAGTGTCCAGAAAATAAAATTCTATCCCTCTCTTTGAGTTGTTCATTTATTTACAAGCTGGGGACCATGTTACATACCATCTATTTAGTCTCATGACTATGTTAACATCATTAATATGAAGTTTCTGAAGTACTTTGTACTGGCTGGGGGAAAGATGGTATAGAAATTTAAAACATTATGTATAATCTCTTCAGGAAAAAAGGAGGAAAAACCATGTATTTTGTGAGGTGCCTCTATTCCAAATCACTCTAGTGGAAGGTTCCCAAGAGTTCATACACCTCTTCAAATATGCATTAATGTGTACTTTTCAAAGCCCCTGATGGATCCCTTTCATTTTAATTAAGGATATTTTGAAGAATTTTGCCTTTAAAAACTAGATAAAATAGTTCCCATACTTGCTCTGCCGAATCTACAGTGTTGGACATAAATATAATTATAAAGGACTATATTGTCAGCTTCTCAGGCTAACAACAGCCACTCAGCAACTTTTTCTCAGGGATTTGAGTACTCTTATGTCTGTCTGTTTGTTTGCTTGTTTAATTTGGTGTTCTTATTTTGATCATCCTAAAAAATAAGGAGCGTATCTTAGAATGATGCCTTCATAACTGTGTACTGCCACAGATTCAGAGTCCTTGCTGGTATCTGCATTGACTATCACATTGGCACAGAAATAATGCACAGTAAAATAACACAGGGTAAAGGCTAGCTGACATAATGATGCACTATATGGGAAAAGAGGGGAAACACCGGTGAGAGCACCAAATCTTCAAGCAGTACACAGTACTTTAGGCAGGCTGACCTCATAGAATCTATTTAATAACACAGGGTCATATTGGTGTCACCAATGGTGTTTTGGAGTCAGCAAATGCCAAAGTTTGTCACATTAAATTTATGCTGGTAATCCAAAATGCATTGGTCAGATCATTGTGTTTGTGTCTCATTTGTACAGTTTCTTCTGTTTTATAATTCTAAGGGAGCGATGAGCATAGAGTTGACCCCTGTTTTAATGTTTGTACCTTTTTAAGCATCCTTATAATAAAAATAATTCATCAACATTGTAAGTCCAGAACAGTTGCCTTCCAAATGGGCCCATAAATTACATGAGTTTGAGAAAACTGCCGTAGTAGGTGATAGTAAAAGCCTTCAAGAGAGTGCTGCGTTATGGCCAAGCTTTAGTATACCAAGTCCACAAAACATAAAGGAAGGGATCAGAAGTGTGGAGAATTCCAAATATGGAAACCACAGCTTTTCAGGTAAGAGTAAAAAACTGAAGTTCTAAAGAGGTCTTCAAGGTTGGATGAAGTGGAGAATTCAAGAGTGATGAAGACACACAAAGTTCTGAAAGTGTTTCTGATGAACACCTAAAATAACCAACCTCAACCAGCTGTTGAGATATATGTGTGTGTGGTGGGGGTATGTTTATGTGTGTATGTGTGTATCCCTTCTTCCGTACTTGGGAGATCCCCTCCCTACTAGGCTGCTTTCCTAACTTTCCAATCAAAAACTCTGTAGAAATGGTACTAATTTTAAAGAAATTCACTGTGCACACACATATTTTCCAGAAGATATTTTTTTTGTCAAGTGAGGGCATCCTTACTTCAGCTCTTGAAAGCTGTTCTCAATACCAAGTTACTGTAGAAGCAGGAAACCCGTATTTGCTAGTTTCTAAGCTTTATTTTCAGCTTCCTCTGTCTATAAACATTTGTTCTCATTTAGGGTGTGTACAGTACTTGTTAGAAGAGCACCCTATTTTTTTTTTTTTTTTAATTTATTTATTTTTGGCTGTGTTGGGTCTTCGTTTCTGTGCCAGGGCTTTCTCTAGTTGTGGCAAGCCGGGGCCACTCTTCATCGCGGCCTCTCTTGTTGCGGAGCACAGGCTCCAGACGCGCAGGCTCAGTAGTTGTGGCTCATGGGCTTAGTTGCTCCACGGCATGTGGGATCCTCCCAGACCAGGGCTCGAACTCGTGTCCCCTGCATTGGCAGGCAGACTCCCAACCACTGCGCCACCAGGGAAGCCCCTGGAGCACCCTTTTTTGTTTGTTTGTTTTTTTCTTACCCTTTCAAAGTTGAGAGGAATATTTGTGAGAGCGTGAAAAGGTCTAAGCGTTGTACCTTTGACGGGGTACTGTGTTCATTACAAGCACTGCAAACGTGGGCTGCTATTTTATGGCTGTTGCCCCCAGTGTCAAAAGATTTAGTTACACCCTGACCCAGTCTTAGTTATTCAGGAGCTGTTGAGCAGAAATTTGAAATTTGAAACTGCTTTCCAGAATGCATTTGAAGAGGGCAAATGGATAAGTAGAAAAGTCAGCTAGACCTTCCTGGTCTAAGCAGAATCCTTCCCATAATTTTCCCCCAATCCAGTTTAAGTCTCATTTTATATCAGGAATTTTTTCCTGATTTTTTTATTGCCTTTCCTAAGGGCATGATAATAATAAGTTTAATTTGTAGACTACTTTTAACTTTTCAATACCATTCCAAGGATATTCATCCAGGAAATAGCCAATGCTTGTTAGGCACTAACTTGCCACTCAACGCTGTGGCAGGCATTCGAGGTATCCCAGTGTGTATCACACAACAGCCCTGACCAACACCCTCCATCCCAGTTAGGATAGATCCTCATTCACAAGGTCTCATGGTACCCAAATTCCCTGCACAACTCTACATCACATTATTATTATTATTAATTGCAATTATTAATGCAATAATTATTTATCTCGTGTATGCTTTATCTACCCAACTGAGAGCTCTAGGAGGACAGAGGTGGTATCAGTTTTGGGCACTGATGAACTCCTGGATCCCAGTTTAATGTCTAGCACCAAAAAAAAACACGGTATTCAATAGGAATGCACTGGAATGAATGAAAAAAAGAATAAATGATGATCTAGGAGGGAGGTGGATGAGTTTGAGAAGCATACTATTGTTTGAGGAAGCAAGGAAAGCATTGAAAGAACCCAGGGCTGCATAAAGGCAAGTACCTGCGATAAGAAGCCTACACAGGGCAGAAAGTAGGGCAGGTTATTAAGTACAAACCAAGAAAGTAGAACAGTCTTTTGTGATTGCAACATGAAAGCAAAAGCCCAAACCAGGATGCATCTCACAAGACAGGAAGTATCTTAGGAAAACATGCTTTAACTGCATCAGGCAGAAAAAGAAACGGGCTATCCCCTGTACAGTGAGGGAAACAAAAGCAAATGACTAGTTTAAAAAGCCAGATACATCTAAGGCTTTGCTCTTTTGTCTCACCTTAGTTTTTCCCACCCAGAGCAAAGGCAGTTATATTATCAAAGCACGTGGAATCCGGAAGGGGCTGGAGAGGATCGTGGGAGAAAGACAAAAGGGGCTGATGAAAGATGATTTTAGGAATTGGCTCTCTCATAGCCAAAGAGGCTGTACTCCATGAACTGTCCAAGCCTGTTGTTTTTCAGAACTCACAGGAGGTGGTAAAGGTCAAAGAGTGTCCCTGAAACTGGCAGATGATTCTAGATTCCACTGAATCCCTGACAACGGGCCTGACAGCATAAATTAGTTCTACTGCTTCTTCTCCATCTAGAGTGGACAGAGCACCAGTCTGCGAGTCAGGAGACCCGTCTAGTCCTGCCTATGCCACCGTCTCTCTTTGTGATTCTGAGCAGGTCACTTCACCTTTTACATCCTCAGGCCTCTCTTCCAAAAAATGGAGAAAGGGGATTATTCATTCCTCCAGTCATTGCTTGGTAGGATAAGAATATATATATATATATTTTTTAACTTCTATTTATTTATTTATTTTTATCTTTGGCTGTGTTGGGTCTTCGTTTCTGTGCGAGGGCTTTCTCTAGTTGCGGCAAGTGGGGGCCACTCTTCATCGCGGTGCGCGGGCCCCTCACTATCGTGGCCTCTCTTGTTGCGGAGCACAGGCTCCAGACGCGCAGGCTCAGTAGTTGTGGCTCACGGGCCCAGTCGCTCCACGGCATGTGGGATCCTCCCAGACCAGGGCTCGAACCCATGTCCCCTGCATTGGCAGGCAGACTCTCAACCACTGCGCCACCAGGGAAGCCCCAAGAATATTTTTAAATTTCATTTTCCCCCTAAGGAATGCATGTATACAACTTATAAAACCAAATTGTATTCTAAGTAATAAAACAAAATTCAGCATTCCCTTCCCTCATCCATTTCTATCCCAGATTCCAGCTCAGGAGAATCACTCTAAGTTTTTTTGCTATTTCTTCTGATATTTTACCTTCATATCCTTTATACTGCCTTTTCCGGGTTTCCTGTTTTAGATGTTATTTATTGGATTTCTACTATGGCAGATGAGGACTGAGCTCACACATCCTCAACCCATTCACGTGGCTCCCACCTTCATAATGTCATATTTTTGTGACATCAATATTCAATGTTTACAATATTATGACTAGATAAATACCTCCACAGCAGAGCCAAATATTGTACTCTGAAACTTTTTGTTTTCCTGCTTTGGTTGTTTATGCTGTTCTGTTTGTTTGCTTTGTTGATTTTTTCTATGTATTTTATCATTGATTCAGATGCAAACTTGCAGAGCAAACCACAGAACTCCTCTTAGTTATAACTGCACATAGGAGGAGATCTCTCAGTTGCATTGCTCTCTCCTAGAGGCTCCTTTCTGGAGACCCCCACCCTGTCCCTGGTCCTTTCTGCTCCAGCCTGGCCTGGACCTGCTGGGCATAGCAGGAGAGCTGTCTTCCTAGGACTGGCCCTCTCCTTCCCTAGTTTTGGCTCTCTTGGTCTCCATCTCCCATCCTTCCTCATGTCTCCATTGACTCTCCCATGTCAGTGGATTGTATCCTCGCCTTCCTAAAAATAGTACATGAGAGAGAAATTTCTAGGTCTTGCATATCTGAGATGGTTTTTATTCCACCTCAAACTCTGTTGACTGGGGATTAAATGCAAGCTTGGACATAATTTTCATTCAAAATTTTGCAGATATTTCATACAAACTTTGCAGCTATTGCTCCATTAACTTCTCTTTTCCACTGGAGCTGATGAAAGGCCAGCCCATTCTGAGCACTCCTTCTTTTATGTGATTTCCTTCCCTTCTCTACCGGCAGAAGCTGTTATGATCTTCGCTTTGTCCCTCAAATTGTTGATAGATATGATGGGCTATGGTATAGAGTGTTTTTCATTCATGGGTCATTCATGAGGCCAGGCACTCAATTTGAAAATGCAGATCCTTCACTTTTAAGACATTAATTTATTTATTAATATAATTAATAAATTATTAATTTATTTAATAGTATCCTGCCCTCCATTTTTTCTTTTCTCCTTCACTTTCATTTCCTATTAGTTGTATGTTGGACTTCCAAGATTCTATTTATGACACTTTAAGTTATTTTCTGGGTGATATCTTCAACTTTATATTTCAGCATTTTTATTAACTAATCTGTTTATCTATTGTATTGACTTCCCAGAATTCTTTCTTATTTTTTTTTATTATTCCTTTGTAATAGTATCCTATTCATGCTTCTCATCTCTCGAATAAGAGTACAGTTTTTTTTGTTTTGTTTTGTTTTTTATAAATTTATTTATTTATTTTTGGCTGTGTTGGGTCTTCATTTCTGTGCAAGGGCTTTCCCTAGTTGCGGCGAGCAGGGGCCACTCTTCATCACGGTGTGCGGGCCTCTCACTATCACGGCCTCTCTTGTTGCAGAGCACAGGCTCCAGACGCGCAGGCTCAGTAGTTGTGGCTCATGGGCCCAGTTGCTCCGCGGCATGTGGGATCTTCCCAGACCAGGGCTCGAACCCGTGTCCCCTGCATTGGCAGGCAGATTCTCAACCACTGCATCACCAGGGAAGCCCAGAGTACAGTTTTTTGAAGTGTTCTTTTGGTCCCTGAACTGTGCTTGTTTCCTGTGATTTACATTTTTCTGTTTGTTAATTTTAATTCCTACCCTCCCATATTTAGAGGCCCTTAACTATCTATTCTTATAAATGTCAAAAAGCCAATAGCATGGTCTGCATGAGAGGAGGAAGATGGCTAGTGGGTGACCCTCCCCTCCCTCCTCCCCCCGCTCCCCCCACCGACTGCCTCACAGCTATACCTGGTGACCCCAATCTAGAGTCCCTCCACTTCACCTTCATTGTCAGCCTCCAGTCTGCTGCTTGGCCGGAAAGCAGGCAATCACCTGGCTACATGAGCTGGGAGAGGGGCTCTGGAGCTTTCTATCAGTTTTCACCTCGTTGTACATCAGTCCTTCGAGTATCACTTCAAATTTCCACTCCTTTCTGGTGACCTGTGGTATTACTGGCTTCTCTTATTGACTCCACCCACTTCCTCTGCAGACAGTTAAGTTTCAGCTTTCTTCACTTGGCTATGTCAGTTACCCTTCACGCATCCACATTCCATCCTCCAATTGCGCCTGCACGTGCATTACAAAATCCAACAAACCACAGCCCTTTATTTATCTCATTGTGGTCTCCAGCCGACAAAGCCCCTTCGCACGTTGGCTCAATGATCCCCACAACAGCCCCTGTGAAAGAGGCAAATACAACAGATACCACCTATAGCTCTATTTTGCAGACAGGGAAATGGCGACCCCTGATTTGCAGCAGGTTATGCAAGTTGTAAATGGAAGACTACCTAAAACCCAGGGTTCCTGACTCCAAAGCCAGTGCTCTCTGTTCGTTACCCTGGAAGGCCCTGCTGTGACACTGGGAAAGCTGGGGTGGGGGAAGGGCAGGAGAGAGAGAGAGAGACCCTCAAATCTTGGCTAATGGCCTATGATTTCCCTCCCTTCTCAAATGACATTTGCTGAGATAGCCTCAGAGGGCAGAACAGATTACGGGTGCTTTCTCCTCCTTTCTTTATCCTCCATTCTGCACCATCGTTCTTCACCAGCTTCACAAGCTGTTTGATGGAAAAGCACATGTGGCTTCCAAACCTGCTCCTATCCATGGAAGCCGGTCCTGATGCTGCTCAGCTGTCATTCAGGCCGGTGGACCAGGCCACAGGGAGAGACAGGTCTTTCCTCACCTGACACAGGAAGCATCCCGAGCTTTCCTAGCTCCCTGGCCTCCCCAGGCATTCTGCACACTTGGCTGTCTGCTAGGAGCGGAGGTCCTTTGAAGCGTTCACTCTGCGGGAGAGTGACAGTTTTGAAAATTTCAGCTCAGCAGAGCCTTAAGCTCTGTTTTGAAAGGGTGCTTTGGTCAATAGAAATTTGGTCCTTAGAGCTCGCTTTCCCTCTTTTCCGTTGTCTGTTTCAATGCTTAGTACGTTTGGGGACCACCTGAATACGAAATGGTTATTGACACGTTCAAGAGTCAGGATCTCTGGAGGTCTGTGCCATGGATCCTGCACCCGCTTTTGCTGGTTTTGAGAGTCTGTTCTTCTCTCTAGGATTGTTGCCCATGGAAGGGTCGCCAAATCTTTTTCAAGAACTCAGCCTCTGTGGTCAGACTGCTAGGGTTGCATTCTGTTTCCTCCGTTTCACAGGTATATGATTTCAGACAAGTTACTTAAGATCTCTCTTACTTTCCTCATCTGAAAAAACCAACAATAAGAGGTCTTGCTTCAGAGGGTTATTGTGAGCGTTGAGTGAGATAAGGCATGATACCTAGCACCAGAAGGGCTCTTAAAATGTTAGCACTATTATTAGCTATTGTTGAGCAAATTTTGCTGTTTCTAAGTGCCAGGGGAAACATCAAGATGGATAAAAGACCACTCCTGCCCTCAGGTCGCAGTCCAGGAGAAGCTCTTGAGAATGGCATGTAAATAACCAATCACAAATTATATATATGAGCCCAAACATACAAAGTCTTGTCAAAGAGGTATAGTCAAACTATTTGCGGGAGGAAGAATTCAGGGACAGGGAGATCACAACCTGGTTGGGCTGATCCTTTTTCTTTGATTCGAATGGTTTCAGAGAGGAGTTAGCTGGAGCTTAAATTATGGGTTGGGTTTAGTACATCTTAGCGGAAAGGGAAAAAAATATAAGCAAAGATAACAGCAGGGAACTAAAACTATATTTGGAAAACACTAAACAGTCCATTTTCTGGAACATAGGGGCAAATGGAGCAAATTGGAGAGCTGAAACTGGAAAAGCATCTGTACTTAAAATATGGAGAGTCTTACATGAAAAGATGGTCAATATCACTAATTATTGGAGAAATGCAAATCAAAACTGCAATGAGCTATCACCTCACACCAGTCAGAACAGCCGTCATTCCAAAGTCTACAAATAATAAATGCTGGAGAGGGTGTGGAGAAAAAGGAACCCTCCTACATTGTTGGTGGGAATGTAAATTGGTGCAGCCACTATGGAGAAAAGTATGGAGGTTCCTCAAAAAACTAAAAATAGAACTACCACCTGATCCAGCAATCCCACTCGTGGGCATATATCCAGAGAAAACCATAATTTGAAAATATACATGCACCCCAATATTCATTGCAGCACTATCTACAACAGCCAATACATGGAAGCAACCTAAATGTCCATAGACAGAGGAATGGATAAAGAAGATGTGGTATATATATACAATGGAATATTACTCAGCCATAAAAAAGAATGAAATAATGCCATTTGCAGCAACATGGATGGAGATTATCACATTAAGTGAAGTAAGTCAGACAGAGAAAGGCAAATATCATATGATATTACTTATATGTGGAATCTAAAAAAAACGAAACAAAAGAACTTATTTACAAAACAGAAATAGACTCACAGACATAGAAAACAAATTTATGGTTACCAATGGGGATAGTGGTGGGGGAGAGAGATAAATTAGGAGTTTGGGATTAACATATACACACTACTCTATACAGAATAGGTAAACAAGAACCTACTGTATAGCACAGAGAACTATACACAATATCTTGTAATAACCTATAATGAAAAAGAATCTGAAAAAGAATATATATACATATATATGTATATCTGAATCACTTTGCTGTATACTTTTTTAAATTTAATTTTTATTCTATATTGGAGTACAGTTGATTTACAATGTTGTGTTAGTTTCAGGTGTACAACTTTGCTGTATACTTGAAGCTAACACAACATTGTAAATTAACTATACCTCAATAAAAAAAAAAAAAGAATATGGAGAGCCTTGAATGCCATGCTACAGAGCTGAGGCAAGAATTGAGATTCAGGGCTTCCCTGGTGGCGCAGTGGTTAAGAATCCACCTGCCAATGCAGGAGACACGGGTTCGAGCCCTGGTCCAGGAAGATCCCACATGCCACGGAGCAACTCAGCTTGTGCGCCACAACTACTGAGCCTGTGCTCTGGAGCCCATGTGCCACAACTACTGGAGCCTGTGCTCTGTAACAAGAGAGGCCACCACAATGAGAAGCCTGTGCACCGCAGTGAAGAGCAGCCCCCGCTCATCGCAACTAGAGAAAGCCCGCACGCAGCAACGGAGACCCAACGCAGCCAAAAATAAATAAAATAAATAATTTAATTTTTTTTTAAAGTTCTTTAAAAAAAAAAAAGAATTGAGATCCAAGGGCAGCCTCAAGGAGAACTGATTTTGATAATGTACTGTATTTATCAGCCTCCCTTAATTGCATGTGAAATTATATTTCCTTCTCAGGAATTCCTCCATCCTTCCCTTCATTCAGTAAGTATTATAGTCCTGAGATTATGATGTGGTCCACTGAAAATCACACAAATTTGCCTATCTGTCCTACGATAATACTTTAACAGAATTAAATAAAAGTCAAACAATGGTAACTGGTATTAAATAGCATAGGTTCACCAGAGTGGGGCTGTTGATTTTATATAATTTCCTTTCTTTTTGGCTGACTTGCAGTCCATTGCTAATTCTAGTTTAATACTTTTTATCACTTCAAATAGATTCTTTTTATCCAGAAAAATTTACTAAGCATCTACTAGGCTAGGCACTTTAGAAAGTATGAAAGTAATGTAAGCCACAGCACTTAACCCAAAAGACCGTAATATTGCAAATGCACAACACTCACAGATTATTTCAGAGTGGTGCAAGCCTGCCAGTGAGTTTGCCACCAATTCAGAAAACTAAAGTGACTGCATCTATATTATAGGGATGGATCCTGGGTGGTTGGGAAGGGTCAAAAATCATAGTGAAAAGTTCAGAGAAAGTAGGACTTTAAAGTACGTGAAAGGCAGGAAAGAGGAGATGCTTTGCCTGAGGATAGCATGGGTAAAGGTCTTGAGACATGTAGTCACAGGAGAAAATGAGGAAGGCTACAAGCTTGACTGAAGATTCTGTGCAGGATGAGGAAGTTGGCTAGATAAAGTAGGCAGAGTACTGAGTGCCTTGAGGGCCACATAGGGTTGGTCACAGGTGGTCCATAGGGTGAGCCATCTCCTACTGATGGGGCAGCAGTATGGAGATTGTAGGGCTAGGTTTCCAAATAGTAGGAAAGAGAAATGTTCTCTAATCCTGAATTTCTTGAGGAGAGAAATGCCATGTGTCCACCAGATTTTTCACCATGGGAAGTCATAGGGATCTCAGGCCACTGTACACAAGGGGCTTACATTTATAGAAAATGATGGTCTCAAATCTCAGACTGAAAAAGAAACATCCTGAGTGGACCAAAGAGAAGTACCTGTCTGTTCCTTGCTAGGCTAGGGGCTGGAGGCAAACCAGGAAAGGAAGCAGATAGATGTCTGCCACCTTGGAATCTTGCTGCTAAAGAATTATTTCAGAGTTTCCCTATGTCTGGCAGCTTAGTAATTTGGGTTTAGGTGAGCTTTGCACAGAGACTGCCAACCCAGCAGACCTGGGAGGTAAAGCCTTCTGTTTATCTCAAGTTTAACTATAGGCTTGGCTGTCAGAGTGGCATCGCACCCTGGGATCCCACCTGGAATGGTCTCATCTTGGCCTTCAGGGACTTCCTTGTCTCAAGAGGAAGGTGGAAGTCTCAGCTGATCAGATGCTTGAGGATGAGCTGATTCCCCTTGAGGTAGTGAGTTCCCCATTACTGGAAGTTTTCAAGCAGAGGACCATTTGGCAGGGATGCTGCCAAGAGAATTCACTCAGCAGCTGGCTGGTCAGAATGATAATAGCTACCACTGACTGAGCACATCCTGGCTGCCAGGCTCTATGTTTAACATCTTATATACTTTCCCCCCTGTATTTCCATGAGGTAAGGGATGCTGTTATCCCCATTTTATTGATACAAAAAAAGAAACCTGAGGCCCATAAGAGTTTGGGATCTTGCAGAAGATCCTCTAGCCCAGCAGTCCCCAACCTTTTTGGCACCAGGGACCAGTTTCATGGAGGACAATTTTTCCACAGACTGGGGGCGGGGGGTGGGGGGATGGATGGTTCAGGCGGTAATGTGAGCGACGGGGAGTGGCTGTAAATACAGATGAAGCTTCGTTCACTCACCCCACTGCTCGCCTCCTGCTGTGTGGCCAGGTTCCTAACAGGGGGTCGGGGACCCCTGCTCTAGCCAATGAGTGATAGAGTTAAGATTTGAACCAAGCCTGTCCACACTTTTTTTTTTTTTTTTACCTTTTTATTTTCAGAAAAGCGTCCTGGAGTCCACACTCTGCACAATGATACCATACTGGAAATGACTTCCTCCAGCCTTGTTATTTCATAATTCCACTGCTAAGATGAAGGCATCTTTGGTTCCTGACCTTTCACTGGGACATGAAGGGCTTGGGATTAACTTTCATTCACTCTCATGTGTGTGTGTTTCCTGTCATCAGGGTACATGTTCAAGGCAAAGGTGAAAATCAAATCAGAGTTTAAAAAAAATATGAGAGGAAGAGCAAAGAATGCCTCTTCACACAACTCTGGAGAGCTGGGGCTTGAACTGAAGAGCTCATAAATGAACTAGCCCATGGCCAAGAGGCAAGAGAGTGAGTCCTAGGACCCTGGAATGCCAGATGGGAGAGCCAGTTTGCCACCAAGCTCTCTCCCTACCTTGCTCCCAGGATGATCTCAGGCGAGTTCCTTAGATGACTGGAGTTTTTGAGTTGGAAGGGACCTTAAAGTGCCCTATCCCAGATTTTGTAAATTGTGCTCTCCAGGAACAGAGAACACTCACACTCAACTCTTCAAATATTCATTGTGAACCTACTACTTGCCAGGTATTGGTCTAGGAGCTACCTCCAGGGCTGCTCTAAGGGGGCAGGAGGAACAAAGAGACAAACTTGACTTCTCCTCCTCACTGTTTAACCATGCCCTGCCTTATATTAGAATTGCAGTTAAGATTTGTCATAAAGAAAAGCTTAAATTGCTTTTAAAAATGATGTCTATTCTAACATTCCCATTTGAAAGACAACAAAGCCCAAAGAGATGAAGTGACTCACCCAAGGTCCAGCTACCATTGCAAACTAGTCGTCTTGTGTGGAGTGAAACTCTTCCCATCATAACCCCATGTTCCATATTGCCCTGGGCCTCAATTCCCATATTCTAGGATGGAGGAAAGTGACCAGACCACCTCTATTGGTATTTTCCAAGACTAAAGTGTTTTACTTTTCTGAATTTCTTGAACATTCACTATTTAGCCTATATTGTCCTTGGTCATACAGTAATGGTGTACTGAAGACTGGTTCTTTAGTCCATGATTGCTATGATTCCTTTTCTCCCTCTCTGTGCCCATTGTGTTCAGTCTGGGGAACTGGTCTGGGCTTTGTTTAACTATACTGAGCTTGTACCACGGGTCTCAGGGAAAGTGTAAGGATGAACAGATTGTAACAATTACCTGTATTTATTGAGTGCTCAAGGTAGTGAGGGCTTAAGAAGCTAGAGTCCATTTTTCATGTTGAATATGCAAATACCTACTTCTCTGCTCTACAAAATCTAGGACATCCTGAAGGATGTCTATATATCTCACATGGGTACTGATGGCCTCACAAGGATGATGTAATGGTCGGTAATAGACAGCCCTGAGCAAGAATCCAGTCTCTGCCATTTGCCGCTGGTGTGCTATGTTCTTGAGCCTCAACTTTCTCATCTATAAGACAGGTCCAATAATTCCCATGGCACAGGAATGTTTAAATGGTATGATCATTAAATGATATGCAGAGAATTTTGTACAGGGTTGGGTATATAGTGAGCTCTCCATAAATGGTAATGCTAATACCATATATTTTCTCCTCTGGTTAATAATCTCCAGAAGCCTCAGAATGAGTCCTATATCATTTGTGATGTTGCTATCATTCATGGACACAACAGAAACAACTTTTAAAAATTTCTCCCTGGAGCTTTCTTCAGGGATCTGCTATCACTGACAGAGAGAGGAGAGAGAAAAGAAAGAAAAAGAAAAAGAAAAGAGCTAAGAGAAATAAGTTTGACTTGTTACTTCAGTTTAACTCTGCTTCTCTACATGCGAACTCAAGTGGTGCCCTCTTACTTTCTCAGACTCTTGCACCAGAAAAGATCCAAGCCCCCTGCCCAGAACTGCCCATCAAACACAAGTTACCTTTAGAGGTTACACAATGGCAGCTCACAGATGAAATGGGAATGGCCCACACAGTTGTCTAAAGTTTTCAAAATGAGTTAGTAACATTTTCAAATCCAGGAATTTCACTTGAAAATCTTGGTTTCTGATTTCTCTTTCATTTTTAACTTTCCTAAATTGTGAAGTCTAACACACATACTCAGAGCAAAACTATATAGCTCAGTGATTGATCACAAAGTTAACACCCGAGTAACCACCACCCAGGTCAAGAAATATAATGTTGCCAGCCCTCCAGGAACTTCCTTGTACCCTTTTTAGCCACATACACTGTCCCACCAAAGAGAAACTCTGACTCTTATAATCATATCTTTGTTTTTCTTTATAGATTTACCATCTAACATGCATTCCTAATTGTTAGAGTTTAATTTTGACTTCTTTTTGAAATTTACATAAAGGAAATAATCCAATATGATTTTATGTGTGTCTATCTGATTTCCTTTGCTCAATATCACACTTATCGGATTTATCCGTATTGTTGTATATGGGTGTAGTTTACTTGTTTTCATTTCTATATAGGATTCTATTGAATTAATATGTCATCCATCTATAATTCACCCATCTATAATTCTACTGTTGATGGACAATTGAGCTGCTTACCCTTTTGAAAAATGAGTCTATAAATATTCTTGTATATGTCTCTGGCTGCACATGTGCACGTATTTTTGTTGGATGTAAACCTAGGAGTGGTATGAGAATGTTCAGTTTTAATACATCCTGCCATATAGCTTCCAAAGTGGTGGGACTAATTTATACTCCCACCATCAGTATGTGATGATTCTCATTGCTCCAAATTCTCTCAAACACTTGGGATTGTCAGTCATTTTAATTTTAGCCATTCTGGTGGGGGTGTAGTGACAACTCATTGTGATTTTAATTTGTATCCCTCCTGATTATTCACGAGGTTAGCTTCATTTCTATGTTTATTGAAATGTTGATATGCTTTTTACAGGGATAACAACAGTTCATGCCTTTTTCCCATTTTGTTACTGGGGTGTCTGTGCTTTTCTTAATGATTTGTAGATGTCTAGATATGAGCCCTTGGTCAAATGTGTATGTTGAAAATATCATCTTCCTTTCTGTAGCTTGTATTTGCACTCTCTTAATGGTATCTCTTGATGTAATGGTATCTCTTGACGTACAGAACAGAAATTGTTCATCTTAATGCAGTGCAATTTATCAGTTTTTTCCTTTATGAATATTTTATATCTTATTTAAGAAGACTTCTCCCACCCTGAGGTCATGAAGATATTTTCTTAGATTATCTTCGGGTGGCTTTATGTTTTCCATTTAGATTATTCCACCTGGAATTGATTTTATTATATGGTCTGATACAGGGGTCTAGAAACAATTTTTCCAAACAGATATCCAACTGATGGCATAATTTATTGAAAAACTCATCCTTTCTCCACTGAACTTCAATGGTATCTTTGTCATAAATCAAGTGACCAAGTCTATGTGGCTCTGTTTCTGGTCTTCTTTACTATTCCATTGGTCTATTTGTACATCTTAGGTCTTAAATTTAACCTAAGTCTTGATGTTTGAGACAGTAAGTCTTTCCACCTTATTCTTCTTCAAATTTGTTTTGAACCTGTTGTTAGACATTTACATTTTCATATAAATTTTAGAATCAACGTATCAAATTATGAATAAAAATAAACTACAGGAATTGAGGTGGCCTTTAACTTACAAGTCAGTTTGGGAGAATTGATATCTTTAAAAATTGTCTCTCAAAAAAAAAAAAAAAAAAAAAAAAATTGTCTCTCAATCCAATAATATAATATATTGCTCTACTTACTTAGGTCTTCTTATATTTCTTTCAGTGATGTTTTGTAGTTTTTCAGTATAGAGATCTTGCATATGACTTGTTATATCTGTTTTCTAGGTATTTAACATTTTTTGATGTTATTATAAACAGTATCTTTTAAAATATTATGTTATAATTGTTTGTTGCTGGTATATAAAAATAGAAATGATTACTCATATTGATTTCATGTCCAGTGACCTTGCCATATTCACTTAGTAATTCTAATACTTTTCTATAGTGTTTTTGGGCTTTTCTATAAATATAATCTTGTCACCTATGAATAATGACAACATTATTTTTTTCCTGCCAACTTGGTCATGATATTAACTCCTATATACTGTTTACTAATATTTTAAGATTTTTTTCATCCTGATTATGAAATAAAGTGCCTGTAATTTTCTTTTCTTATAATGTTCTCGTTCAATTTGATATCAGAGCTGTGCTGACCTCAGAAGAAGAATAAGGGAGTGCTCCCTCTCTCTATTCTTTGGAAGAGCCATGCAAGATGGTTGTTATTTATTTCTTAACTGTTTTATAGAACCCAGAAGAGAGGTAATCTGGGTCTGGAGTTTTCTTTGTGCAAAGCATTAAATGTCTTGAATAGTTATAGTACTAGTCAATTTTGCTGTTCTTCTTGTGGCAGTTTTAATAATTTATATTATGTAGGAATTTTCCCATTTCATCTATATTTTCAAATATCTTGTCATAAATTTGTTCATAATATTGTCTAATTATCTTTTTCATGTTTGTAGGATTTGTAGTGATGTTACTTTCTATATTCCTGACATTGGTTGTTTTTGTGTTTGTTTGCTCTTGCATTTTCTCTAAGATTCTTTAGGGGTTTGTTTTGACTTTGTTCATCTTTTCTATTGTATGTTTCTTATTTAATTAACTTCTACACTCTATTTTCTTCTCGCTTATGTTCTTGAAATGGATGCTTAGCTCACTGATTTTTTTTTACAGCTTTTCTTCTTTTCTAATGTATGTGTTTTTAAAGCCATACATTAGAGGGAGGTATGTTTCCCTCTAAAAGTATGTTTAACTATCGATACATCATTCATTTCTTGACTTTTTTCAGATTTACTAAATATTTTATTTTTCCATTTTTACTTATCTTATTAATTTGGAAAGTTGACAACCCGTAACTATTCTTTTCGTGGTTACACTAGAGATCACAACATTCATTCTAGACTTACCAAATCTTATTGTATATTGCTACTTATACCATCTTCCTAGACAGTGCAAAGATCTTACAACATTATAGCTTTATTTTTTTCCAGCCAACATACATACCATGATTGTTGTATAATTTTTGAATTTTTAAACCTGACAAAATATGTGGGAAATATGGTGGGTACACTGGAAAACCCTAACATACATGTAAATGGAATGTCATATGGAGAAAGTAAGAGGATTCAGAAATAATGTCTGAAGAGTCAATTGCCAAGAGCTTTCTAAACCTGATAAAAGGCACTAAGATACAAATTCAAGAAGTCCAATGTACCCAAAGCATGTTAAATAAAAGAAATCACACCTAGACACAACATAGTAACATTGCTGAAAACCAAAGACAAACTCTTAAAAGCATTCAGAGTGAGGAAAGGGTGAGAAACAGATTACTGAGAAATGATCAACAATAAGACAGACAGCTGACTCTTCACAAGAAACAAGTGAATTCTATCTTTAAAGAGCTGAAAGAAAATAACTGCAAATGAAGATTCTGTATCCAACAAAAACTGATTTTCAAGAGAGACTGTTAGATAAAGACATCTTTATACAAATTTTAAAACGTATTTGTCAACAAGAGACCCATGCTAATGGAAATACTAAAGGATATTATCCAGGGACTTCCCTGGTGGCACAGTGGTTAAGAATCCTCCTGCCAATGCAGGGGACATGGGTTCGAGCCCTGGTCTGGGAAGATCCCACATGCCACGGAACAACTAAGCCCGTGTGCCACAACTACTGAAGCCCCCGCACCTAGAGCCCGTGCTCCGCAATAAGAAGCCCCCGCTCGCCGCAACTAGAGAAAGCCGAGTCCAGCAACGAAGACCCAATGCAGCCAAAAATAAATAAAATTAAATCTTTAAAAAAAAAAAAAAGGATATTATTTAGGAGAAGGAAAATTATTCTAGATGGAAACTCAGAGATGCAGAATGGAATAAAAAGGAAAAAAATAAATATATGGGTAAATATAAATAAACATGGACTGAATAAAACAGCAATAATAATAATTTTCCATCCTTTTCTCTTCCTATGCTTTAATCCTATTATTTTCCTTTTGATCTATCTTGAAGTTTACTAATTCTCTTATAAGAAGTATCCAATCTGCCATTATGCCTGTAAAATTCTTGATGTCAGTTTTGTACTTTTAAAATTTGGAATTTTCTCTTGATTATTTTGCATGATTTTCAGTAGTCTGCTGAAATTATCAATCTTGTATTTTACCCCCTGGAAGGTAGTAAACATAGTTGATTATAAAACATATGTCTGATTACTCTAATATCTTGAGTCCCTGTGAGTATCTCCCTATTTTCTCTCCTTTCCTGTTCATTTTTATCTATGCTGCTTTATCTTCTGGCGTAACTGGTTGTTTTTTATTGTGTGCTGGTCATTGTATTGCAGAATTTTCTGTAGAAATAATTTGAGACATAGGGTTATGTTATGTTTTTCCCTAAAGAATATATGTTTTCCTTACTGATAGCAATCCATTTTCATTTTAATACAATTTCAGAGATTGCAATGATTTGAATCAAAACTGCAGTTCCTACAAGCACCTATTTCCAGGTTCATTCTCCCTCCTATTGGGCAGTTCTTCTGGGTTTCAACTCAAAGTGATCATTGTTTAACAGCCTCATTCCACTGCCACCACTTTTTGGTCCTGAACTCCAATCCCCACCTTCTTATTCCTGACTCCTCTGGAGTTTAGCTGCTTCCAGCGGAATTGGTGAATGTCTCCAGGGCAAAAGTAGCTCCAAACACGTGGCTTACTCACTGACTTTCCTCCAGCCCCAGATCCTGGCTCTGCAGTTCTTCACTCTCCTGTTAGCTCTTTACATCTTCAAGCAGATTTTAAGTACTTTGTCCAGTTTTTCTGTTTGTCCTCATTGGTCCAAATTATATAGTTTGCCATTTGTCTGACCCTCTTTTGTTTGGGACCCAAAATCTTCACTGTTCTCTGAGGTTTTCTTTTTTTTTTTTTTTTTTTTAATTTTTTTTTTAGTTTATTTTATTTATGTATTTTTGGCTGTGTTGGGTCTTCGTTGCTGCACACGGGCTTTCTCTAGTTGTGGCTCACGGGCTCTACAGCGCCGGCTCGGTAGTTGTGATGCACGGGCTTAGCTGCTCCGCGGCATGTGGGATCTTCCCGGACCAGGGCTCGAACCCGTGTCCCCTGCATTGGCAGGCGGATTCTTAACCACTGCGCCATCAGGGAAGTCCCTCTCTGAGGTTTTCTTGATTGAGGTTTGGATCTCCCATGGAATAGGCATTCCTGTGGTTGAAAGGGCTGTCAGCTAGATATCTCTGCATCCATATTCAAACTCTCATTTCTTCAGTGTGAGACAGAAGTAGAAAACTGCCCAGTAGTTGCTCTAGCTTACAGATGTGTGATAGTTGGCTCTCACAAAGATTTAAAATAAAATTTGAGGCAGCTTTTACAAAATCATTAACACAAGTGAAAGTCCTGTGCCTTCTCTTAAAAAATTCACAGACCTGTCCACAACAGGCTGACCCTAGGCAGTGGTCTCCCCCTTTAGATGAGGCATGCATTTTCCCAGTCACCACAATGTCCAGCTGGTCACTTCTCATTTATATCAGTCCAGTCCTGTTGGCATTTGGGATTGAGACTCTTGCCTTAAATTCTTTCTAAAACAAAGCAAAAGATAAACATTCCAATAGGCACTATTTGACCTTCCTGGGTTTGTTTCTTCTAAATTTGGCTTTATATACTTGGTAAATAAAAGTTAGGTTTTTTATCATTTTGTTGGGAAAGAGCCTAAAGGTTTTACAGGGTTGCTGTCATTCTTCTCTCCGTGTGCCTGTAAGATCTGGAATGTTTAATGGTCCCAGGCTTGCCCTGTGAGTATAGACTGCCAGACTGCCTTGTGCAGCAGAACATCTGCACTAAAAGCTGGTTTCTAGCCTCAGTCATGATGTGAGACCAGGACAGTGTTAAATGGAAGACTGAAGGCAGGATGACTTAGAAACAGATGGTGTATAGCTCCCACAGGGTGTGGAGTCCACTTCCAGAGCCAGTATAAGGAGTGTTAATGCTATTAGGGTGCCAAGTAGAGTGAAAACAAAACCACAAAAAAAAATGAGATAGAAGATTCAACTCTTTCTGTTCAGTAATCAGGAAATATATCTGCTCAAGGACTAGTGGATTCAGAATAGACTTTGTCAAAGGGTCACTAAAATGGAATAAAAGCTTACAAAGATTTCCAGATACCCTGGGAAATACAGAAGGGTGTGATCTTTTTTTTTTTTTTTTTTTTTTAATTAATTTATTTATTTATTTAATTTATTTATGGCTGTGTTGGGTCTTCGTTTCTGTGCCAGGGCTCTCTCCAGTTGCGGCAAGCGGGGGCCACTCTTCATCGCGGTGCGCGGGCCTCTCACTATCGCGGCCTCTCTTGTTGCGGAGCACAGGCTCCAGACGCGCAGGCTCAGCAATTGTGGCTCACGGGCCTAGTTGCTCCGCGGCATGTGGGATCTTCCCAGATCAGGGCTCGAACCCGTGTCCCCTGCATTGGCAGGCAGATTCTCAACCACTGCGCCACCAGGGAAGCCCGGGTGTGATCTTTTTTAAAAAATGAACTCCTGTCCTTTGCTCAGTCTAATTTGATGAAAAATTTCTGAGTACAGCTACTCTATGCAAAATAATCTCTACTTACAGGAAGAAGGTACTTTCCCTAATTTTGGTTGAGAGTGTAGTTTCCAGAACCAGGCTGCCTGGATTCCAATCCCAGCTCTCCTGTATACTAACAGTGTGACTTCAGGCATGTTATTTAATTTCTGTGTTGTAATTTTCCCATATATAAAATAGAAATAATAGTTATACTTATCTCGTAGGGTGAAGACTAAAAAAATAATGCATGTAAAGTACCTAGAACAGTGACTGCTCTCAAAAACTGCTATTTATAATTAAATTTGTTTTATTATTATAATTACTTAACAATATTTAACATGCTTATCTTTTGTCTCTCAGAGCCCTGGGTTTCTTATCTCTGTACTATACTCTTTCATTGAATGTTCTAAACAGGCTGTCTTCACAAGACTATTTCTTTCCTAGTTGGATGTGGGGATTACATTGGGGATTTCCAAATCTTGCTGCTCATTTCAGAAAGCTCTTTGAAAACACAACTTTCTAGGATCCACCCATAGAGAGTCTGATTTAGTAGATCTGGGAAGGCCTGGGAAGCTGAATTTTTTAAAAAGCTCACTGGTGATTATGATATGCAACCATTTTGGAACCACTGGACTCTGGTATACCAATTATTAAATATCTGGAGCCAATTGTTAAATATTCACGAATTTTGCAAACTGGTTGTTAAACGATCAGTAGCTGTTGGCTATGGTGGGAATCTTTACATCATGAAAATTGGCAGATGCTACTTTTTCTTTTTTTCTGGAGAGCTGGTTGACTATCACACTGCAGGTACAATCTTCTCAGCTCCTGGGATTTGGAGTGTCTCTGTCTGACCCTCTTTTGTTTGGGACCCAAAATCTTCACTGTTCTCCGAGGTTTTCTTGACTGAGGTTTGGATCTCCCATGGAATAGGCATTCCTGCGGTTGAAAGGGCTGTCAGCTAGATATCTCTGCATCCATATTCAAACTCTCATTTCTTCAGTGTGAGACAGAAGTAGAAAACTGCCCAGTAGTTGCTCTAGCTTACAGATGTGTGATAGTTGGCTCTCACAAAGATTTAAAATAAAATTTGAGGCAGCTTTTACAAAATCACGGCATTGCACATTAAAATCCAGATTCTCTGTAAAGCTTTTCTTAAAAATAGAATTAAAAAAAAGAAAGATCTGGACCTGCTTCTCACTTGATGAATTCTGGCTGAAGCTGAGTGACCACTGGCAGGGGGAAAAGTGTTCTCTCACCTGTCCATTTGTTCATTCATGCTTCCTGCCTGGCCCCTGAGCTTGGAACTCAGTGAAGCAGTTTGCTTTTCTGGAAAAGGTGACAGTCCAGGACTTCGGAGATGTGAGCTTGCAGTCCTGATGGTGTTTTTAACTCACTGTGTGGCTTTGGCTGACTCACTTTCCCTATAGGAGCCCTAGCTTCTCATTTGCAACCTGGGAGAATGCTCACCTTGTCTGCCTCCCAATGACGTTGGGTGGTCTGAAATGCGAGAGTA
This sequence comes from Balaenoptera musculus, assembly GCF_009873245.2. Classification (NCBI taxonomy): domain Eukaryota; kingdom Metazoa; phylum Chordata; class Mammalia; order Artiodactyla; family Balaenopteridae; genus Balaenoptera; species Balaenoptera musculus. The sequence goes on from NC_045787.1 coordinate 128,732,457, forward strand.
TGAGCCTTTGACTGCCAGCTGCAGAAAAGTAAAGAATTATTGCTAAATGTTGATTCCTGTTATCTACCATCCCCTTAGTGGGGATGAGTGATCCCAGAACAAGGTCTGATAGGAGTAAATCTTTGAATGCATTGGAACACTGAGAATGGATGGGGAGAGAGGGTTCCATGGTGAGAAAAACAGAAATACCAGTGAACTTGCTGAATCTGCCGTCTCGCTCAGGGAGATTTGGGAACACGAGAATTTAAAGATCATATTATTAGCCACCTCCACTTTACGAATAAGAAAATATGGGCTCAAAAAAAAAAAAAAGAAAAGAAAATATGGGCTCAGAGGGAGTATGGGCTTGGAATCAGATCTGCATATCAATCCCAGCAACATTCCTAAACCTCTCTGAGCTTCTGTTTCCTTGTGTGTAAATGGGAATGTAAGAATCTGTCTTATAAAGTATTGTGAAGATTCAGTGAGATAATGTGTTTTCAGTACCTAAAACATATTGTAAATGCCCATTAAGTGGCAGCTGCTGTTATTAACTCAAATCAGGCATATGCTAATTGAAGCACTGGCAAACCAGGAAGTAGTTAAGAGAATAAGGCATATTGCTAGTGGATACCTCCTTATCAGGAAAGAACTTTTCATCAACCAGAAGGGGCTCCTTTTACTTCCCATTGCACTGAGGTAACTTAAATCAGTATTTTTCCTAGCATTTGCTACAAGAGTCAAAAGATACCCAACCACACATGCCCAAATCAACAGCAAGTACTGAGAGCCAGAGGTGGTATTAGCATTATAGAGCATTTGCAGAGTCAAACTGGTGCGTGTTTCCCCTTCAAAAATCCTTAAATGTTGACCCTACTCACCTGGAAATGAAAAATCTGGGCCCAAAGAACACTTATTTATTTTTGATTTTCACTGCTTTGCGTGCCTCTTTTCACCGCCACATCTAAACATCAAGGCAAGAAGTGTTCAAGCGCCTTTGGGCTCCTGAAGTCTGGAACAAATTAGAATTCTTGGAGTCAGTCCTTCTTTTGGACTAAACTCCTTTTTCTTTTCCATTTTCCAATAAAATTTTCGGTTCCAGAGAGTCCTTTCTCAGCCACTCCTTTCCTAATGCAATTCTGTTTGATTTCCACTGTGCACCTCCTGAAAGGAGCCACTGAACCATGACGCAGCCAGCATTTCAATTCCTGAGCACCAGCTTTCCAGCAGGAGCTGTTCCAGAACCATCTTTATTTCCAGCAATCATGCATTTAACCAAAATGATTGACACAGCGTTTTCCGCCCTCTCCAACTTTTCCAGCCCATTAGTCTTTATTTGTCTTCCATGGAAAGACTCCCCCAGTTTGGTTTCCTGCCAAATCAGTGAACGTACAAATACGTGCATAAGTCAAACACACCTACACACCCGTAGATGTAATATGTACTGAGTCTGTATCTGTATTGAATATTCAACAGTTCATTTCTAGACTTCATGTCTCCACTGAAGTTCTAGTCATTTGCTTCTTTCCTCCTTTCTTATCTCCCCTTCTTCCTCTTTCCTTCACTCCCTCCTTACTTCTTTATTTTCTTTCTACTTTTCCCAGAAAAGTAGACTATTTTTGGTAGTCACTATAGAATCTCATATTCTTCAGTCTCAAAGAGGCTTAAGAAGCTTTCTAATACAATCCTCTCACTTTAGTTTTGAGAAATCTGTGTGCTAGAAAGGAAACCATGTGCCATCAACGGCTTTTCCTTGCCTTTAGGAAAACTTTCAAGCTCCGCAGGCATCACCCAGCACTGCACGGCTTGGACCCTGCCCTCCGCGTCAGCCACATCTCCACCTCAGTCTCCACACTGTAACCACACAGACCCTTCAGTCCCTGCCTCAGGGCCTTTACACATGCTTTTCTTTCTTCCTACACAGGCTTTCACACATAGGCACACACCTCCTCTTCACCACTTGACCTTCTATTTTTTCTTTAAGTCTCAACTCAAATGGTACTCGTTAGACCACCTTCCTGGCACTCATCAAATCTGTAATTATGTATTTCGTTGTTTAATGTCTCTTCACCTATTAGAAAGCAAGATCTCTAGGGACAAACACCATGCCCCTTCCACCCCACCCCACCCCCACTATTTCTTCAGTGCCATATACAGTGCCTGGCATTTGATAGTTACAACAGATATTAACAAGAAAGTAATAGTGTCTAACATTTATTGAGAACTTGCAAGTTTCAGAGACACTGTTCTAAGATTTTTACATGTATTAACTCATTTAATACTTACAACTATCCTAGGAGGAGGGTATGAGTGGTCAAGTCACCCACCCACTACTACATGGCTAGAAAGTAGCAGAGCGAGTTTCTAACCCAGGCATTCTAACCCCAAAGCCTGAACCCTCAACCAGGCCATGCTGTGTCTCTATGAAGTGCTCCATTAATATTCACTGAAGGAATAAATGAAAAATTTATCCAAATTGATAGCGGCAAAACAGAGGTTAAAACTTAAATTGCTTGATTGATAATCCACTCCTCTTTCTATGCAAACAGAGAGCCTCTCAGGTACCAGCAGAATGCAGTAAAAAGAAAGAGAAGCAAATTAACAAATTGGTCTGTTGCTGATAAGGACTATGGGAGGGACCCTGTGATGTAGATTGTGGAGTGAAGTGCAAATCATCCTTTTAGATTCAGGCAGGACCTAGTGGCAGGTGGAAAAATACTGAACCATTGAAGAGGACTTAAGATAAGGAATCAGGTTCTCCAGAAACATCAAGTGGATTTACAGTTATTATCACTAACAATTTAGGGAATTCTCATGCTTTGGATGATACTTTCCAAACCTGATTCTAAAGTATAAGCAACCATCAGTTTTATGAAAGTGCTGGTCAGAATTCTAGGATGAAAGCTCCAGGAGGGTGCCTTGTTTGCTGCTGTATCCACAGCATGTGAAACAGTGCCTGGCACGTAGTAAGTACTCAATAAATATTTGTTTAACGAATTAATGGGAAATGCACATCAACAAATCCATCAGCAGGTACTTACTAAGTATCTGTCATTAAGTCTATGCAGTTCAAGGAGCAATGAAGAACACAAAGAAAAATAAGTCCGATTCCTTTTCATGGAGAGGTCCTAGTCTAGGTGGACCTGGTAACAACGACCACTATCAATAAAAGCCACCATCTTGGGGATTTGCTTTGTCTATGTGCTGTGCTATGTCCCTTTATATATTATTAGGTCATTTTCATACTTGTAACATCTTCAAGATGATGGCACTACTACTAGTCTCCATTTGCAGATGTAGAAACTGAGGTTTAGAGATGTTATTTCCTTGACCACAGTCACAAAGTCAGGAACTGGTGGAGCCAGGATTTAAACTCAGGTCTGTTTGACTCTGGCATGAACTATGCCAAATGTGCTCATCCCATTATTTCAAGATCATCTATGGGAGAGAGGCATGTTGGTACTACAGAGTTTGCAGTATTAGAGGGTGGGGGCAGGGACGGAGGGAGCACTGCAAGTAACACCACTCAACCTCTCCAGGTCAACATATGCTGCTGACCTGGGTCCGAAATAAATTTCCATTCTTCACCTGCCACAATCCTACTTGTTGTGTAAATCCCAGATTCAGTGACACTTCTTCCTGGAAGGCTTCTCAAACACTATACAATTGGGTTAGTTATTCCCTTCTTCATGACCCCTCATCATAATACTTCTCACCACACATTCTAATCATTTGTGTTTCCCACCTACTAGTCTTCAAGTTCTTCCAGGATAATATTTTATCCTTCCAGGGCCAGTACAGTGCCTGACATACAGTGTGTCATTTCATAAATATTTACGGAATAAATTAATTTTAGGTAGAAAGTGTCACATACGGATCCAACTAATATATAGCAGAATTCAAAGGAAGGAGTATATTTGGGGGCATTAACTGAAGCTCCAAGACAAAGAACTGCTGAAAAGTTGGGTAAGATGCTCACTCAGTGCTACACTGCGCATGTGTGGACATAATGGCCTCGGGGGATGAGCGGTGTACAAAGTGATCCCGGAAATGTCAACATGGCGGAGGGGTCCTACATGTACCTGCTCACAGACAGGGAACTCTTGCTGAGGGCGCGACTGTCACTGGTGCTCAGTACTGCCCCTGCCCTATGCTCAGGGCTGCAAGGGCCAAGACTGGGAGAAACTCAAGGTGGAAGTCTACTATGGTGGTGAAGCTGAGCCCAGAGCTGCATATACACTTAATCTTATCAAAATGAGCGCAAGTAAAGCAATCTGAAGGATTCAAGACCACAAAACTTACTGACTGAAATACACTGTATTGTGTATACCAAGAATAAAAGTGTTTGAAGAAAAACCCATTCTGCTAAATCATGATGGAATCAGAAGAAGAACAACGGCCCTAGAAGACAACCTTTTACTTGGAATTACCTAAAATGGAACTTCACGTTCTTTTGAATGGATCCATTAGTTCCAAAGCCGTGAAGAAATTAAGAGCCAAGAAGCCAGGTCTTAAAACCCATGATCAGATGACTATGATTAACAAGAGAAAGAAAAGAACTTTAGAAGAATGTTTCCAGATGTTTCAAATTATTCATCAGTTTACTACTAGCCCTGAAGATATTTTCATGGCCACAAAAGATGTTATTAAAGAATTCACAAATGATGGTGTCAAGTGCCTGAAACTAAGGAGCATACCCAGAAGAGAAAATGCTACAAGGAATGACTAAAAAGACTTATGTGGAACCTGTACTTGAGAGTATAAAACAGTCTGAAAAAGAAAACGCAGACATTGACGTTAGGTATTTGATAGCAATCAACAGAAGAGGTGGCCCTTCAGTAGCCAAGGAGACTGTTAAAGCTTGCTGAAGAGTTCTTCCTTTCTACTGAGGATGCAGTTCTTGGACTAGACCTTGGTGGAGACCCTACCGTAGGACAAGCAAGACTTCTTAGAACCTCTTTTAGAAGCTGAGAAAGCAAATCTGAAGTTGTCATTACATCTTATAGAGATTCCAAAGCAAAAAAAATTAAATAAATAAAATCAAAGAAAATAAAGAAACCTAAGTACCCTTGGATCTGCATCCTGATAGAATCGGGCATGAGACGTTTCTCTGATCCCCTGAGGGAGGATCCCTGGATCTGGTGGACTTTGTGAGACACCACCAGGTACCACTGGGTAAGGCTTCAGGTCCTGCAGACAACCCTCTGTTCCTTCTTCCCCCACCCCCAAGGTTGCAATCCATATGGAGAGAAGTACTGTTCTAAAAATATAAATATCATTTAGAAAAAAATGTTCTAAAGTTCGATTTGGGGGCAATGTGGTCATTAAGACTCCTGTCTGGACATTTGGACTATGTGAACCCAGGAAAGTTATTCTCTCTGAGCCCCAATTTTCTCATCTATACCATTGAGATGACAAAAATTAGACTGTTGGGAAGTCAAAATGAAGTAATACATTAGGAACTCAGCTGAGTGCTCTGTTCTTCGTAAGTATTCAAATGTTTGTCACGGCCACAGCTGCTGCTACTGCTGCTACTTGTCTTCCAGTATTATTATTAGGCAAAGTTGGGAGAGTAAGGCATTTTATGCAGACGTGCACTTCTGAGGAAAAGTACAGAGATATGAAGAAACATCCTGCCCTAGTGTATAAAGACAATTCATGGCATTGGCGAAAAAAGCTATAGATATTTCATGCTGAGAGAGAGATTCCTCTGAACCAAGGTATAAAATGCTCAGAAAATTAGAGAGCTGGTGAAACCATGCTCCATTCCTGTTTTTAAGAGCTAAATGTCAAAATGAAGAGTCCAGTGTATGCGCCTGAATCCAATGTGTGAGTCTTTTCCACTAAACATATAGGCGAAGCTCTGTACAGTGGCTGCCATTTTGTTCCCAGGAAATGATTCCCTGGGAATGTGGGCTGCTGTCTCTTATTCTTTCTGGAGAAGAGTGGGGTGTCATTAGACATCTTTTTGTCTAGAAGTATGATACCAGTTTGGGCTCTATGTCTAGCCATCTAATCTTTTCCTAAGGTTGCCCAAGTAGAAATGTGAAAAGATGTGATTTGGTCCTTGTGACTGGGATTAGGGAGAGCGGGTATGCTGGTATAGGCAATCCCTTAATTGGTCTCTTGCCATTGATCTTCATTGAAATACCTACTTTCAGTCCATAAGACCTTATAGAAGTAGCCAACTAAAGTATACTCCAGAGTAGTTCATTCATCTCATCTCGTACTACAGTAGGTCTCCATGGCCCATTAAAAATGCTTATCCTTCCCTTTACATCTATTATTTGAGTTTACCCTCCCTTCTGTCTTCTTCCCCTTAAGTCCTTGTGATGCTCCGACCACCCTAAATGGCTGGCAGCACTACCTACCTACCGCTCTCTTCCCCCCACCCCAAAAACCCTCACATGCACCCTATGTTTTTGGCCACTGTGATTTTTTTTTTCAAACTGATCCTTCAACTTAAATGCCCACATCCTATTATGATTATCAAAAGAGTCTCGGCTTATGTGCAGGTTGGATGTAGTAATAACTGGGGGATAACATAGTATTATTTGATTTCTTGTGTATTGGTTTTTTTCCCAGAGATGACCTGTTTGGTTTGAAATTTGGCTTAATTGTGTCACTTTGGCAAGAGCAGAAGGGGATGGACGTGAGGCTAGGATGCAGGGTTTGCTAGATGGAATCAAGAGTATAAACTTTCTCACAGGGAACTCTATTCAATACTCTGTAATGGTCTATATGGGAAAAGAATCTAAAAAAGAGTGGATAGATGTATATCTGATTCACCTTGCTGTACTCCTGAAACTAACACAACATTGTAAATCAACTATACTCCAATAAAATTTTTTTTAAAGGCTCAAAAAAAAAAGAGTATAAACTTTCTAGTTAAGCATATTATAACCTGTGGGGGTAGTTTGCATCTTAACCTATGTACATCCTCATTTAAACAGCTTTCAGACTTTAAGCAACCTTAAAATTTTGGAAAACTTCTGGTATACAAATGCAGATGAAAGAATTACCATTATTCTTACACCCTGCAGGGAAATGCATGTTGATTGTAAAATTGCATAAATGTCAGCTGAGTGATTTAACAGGCTTGGTTATTGAGCTTGTTAACAACACACGTCAGATAAGAAAAACAGCAGGTGAGGGTAGATTGGAGGAGCGGTACTGGCTGCTGACAGGGAGGAGTGACAGCTGACACAACGGGAAGGTCCAGTAGAGACTACAGTCTCACCAAGTATAAAGCTGTCTGGGAACCAAGACGAACAAAAACAAATAAAACACCCTACGACCTTAGGAGTCCTTACAGGAGTTATCATATACACCAGTGGTCACAATTATTAATCAACAACCAGTTACCATATGTCTACTCTATGTACCAGGTTCCATTCCAGGAAATTCAGAATACAAAAAATTATAAAAAATAGAACTTCGCTCTGAAAATATTTACCATCTGCAACACTACCACATTGGCCAAGCTGAAGCTGTGTATATTAAGCTCTTTTTACAAATGTTGGGACACGCATAGAACCTATTAGGAGGTTTTTCTCTTGAAAATAACGTAAAATTATTTAGCTACTTATAAGATAAGTTTGTTTACTGCTTTCTCAAAGATGCCATTTCCTGACAATGCTAATAACGGAGGAGTTTCAGAATAATGACCTCATAAAGTTCATGCAGCTGTCTCTCTGTGCAGACTTAGATAACACACAGCCATGGCCTCACTCACTCAGGCCAGGGGCAGGTTTTAATAGCTTGGTAGGACTATGGTCAGAAATCCAGTTTGGTATAAAGTGTTTTCTCTCTTTACTGTTAACTTATTTAATGAAAGGAAATATCTCATTAAAGATGCCTATTTTCCCCAAGATTCCATGAGGATGGGGCCGTGGTACCTACAGGTCATTAGACAAAATGAGAATGGAGTCTTGAGATAGATCAGGAACCCTCAAACTCATCCTTGTACCTCAGTCATTGGAATGCTTTGGTTATTGTATTCCATCATGCCAGTCATTTAGAGTTGAGGAGTCTAAAGACCTCACTGACTTCTAAAGAGTGATTTAGGGCATTTTCCCTGGGGAAAGAGCTCCTCTGTAAAGGAACTTCAAGAAGTCCAAGAAGGTGGGCTCTGTGTCTGCTGAGAGACAGGAGAGGTAATCAGGCAGTGGCGTAGCTCGTGGTACTGGGGAGTAAGATGATTTGCTGCCCACATCCTATGGAAGGTATGGGTGAGAGTCAGCGTAATGGCACACTTATGATAGCACCAGGACCAGTCATTTATTTAAAATGGAGAATGGAATGTGTATTTTCATCTCACCGTCCACCAAATTTTTTTTAGGAAAAAAATGAGAGTAGGAGGAAATTAAGAGTAGGAAAATGTTATACAACTGCTAGGTCTTTCGAGCATCTTAAAATCTGTGGCAGGTCAGGAAAAACATGGTGAGAATGCTGAATGGAGAATCAAGAAACCAGGAAAAACATGGTGAGAATGCGGAATTTGGAGTCAGGAAACATAAGTTCAAGTGTAGTTTCTGCAGCTGACACCCTTACTGTGCGATTGAGGACAACATTCCCCCACCCCAGAGCATCCACTCCTTGCCTGTCATATAAGGGAGTTAGATAAAGCCTCTATAGGTCCTTCCATTCCTGGCATTCTAGGGTTTAGTAGTAAGCTAAAACAAGGATCTTGTTTTTTAATGTATTATAAGACACAAGGAAATGTATACAATGAAGTGACCTATAAATTCTGCTGAACTTTAAATGTGAATTAGATGCAAATACAGAATGAAAAATCAGGGTGAAAATCATTACCCTCTGTAGATTAGGAAGTGTAATGTGGTTCCTTTGCAGTGGGAAGAATGAATCTTGCACAAGCTGAAATAAGCACTGAAAAATGTTGGAATAACTAGACACTATGGTAGTCTGGGCTTTCTTCCCCTTTGCTGAGACTTTTCCTTTTCTATTTTTGCACCCATGCTTAGATGGGGGACAAATATCCTTGAGATTCTACATGGGACAATGGTGCAAGCACATAGAGGAATGTCAGGTCACCTGAGCACAGTCATAAGTAATGACATCATATATAGGTTTATATGATCCAGAGGACCTGAGGGTATACAGCCACTGGTCAACCTGAGGTAGTATCTACCTGTCCTGAGAGATAGGAAAATTTATCCAATTGTTACACTTGAACTTGAGCTGAAAAGACAACCTGGGAGACGGGAATTCATGCTTACTGGGTGCCACAACGTGTGTTAGCACTTGACATATTTTCTTTCATTTAATCCTTAGACTAAAAGCACCCTATCAGAAAAGAGTTTTTAAACATTATTTGATCTTCTGATTCCTATTCGTAAAATGGGGAAATGAAATCTTGAAGAGGTTAAGTAGGTCTTAACATCCAGTAAACAGTATAAGCTGAGATGGAAAGGTTCCCTGATTCCAAAGCCTGTCCTCTTCCACAATACCTCATTGCCTCTGGAAGTCCTAGTTTCCACTCTAGTTCTGCCTTTATTTGACTGTGGTACCTGAAAAATAATCACTCAGGTTCTTGAATCTCAGTTTGCTCATCTGTTAAAAATCACACAAACAACCAGCCAACCAACCAAAACAGTGACCATATGGCCTCTGTTCTTTTTCTATGGTTTGTGGACGGATATGTCAGGGCTACAGTGAATTCACTGGGAACGGTGCCTCTCACAGTCATGAAACATGGTGGTCCTCAACTTTAAGAGGGCTTTGTACAACCTGAAACTATATGTAAATTGTATCATATATTTATACACCTGTATTGTTTTAGAAAAGAGTCCAAAGCCTTCCTGAGGTTCTCCATGGAATCTGTATCACCAAATGCCTAAGAAACTTCCGATTAGTAGATCTCCTTGCGGTACCTTCGAGCTCAAAACATCTGTAACAAACTGAAATCAGTTAAGGTTTGGTACATGAAGGGAGTTCAAAGGCAGAACTTACACTTGCACCATAGACTATGCAGTGTCAGGGAAACAGACGTGGCAAAGAGTGGAGGATTCGGGATCCTGGTTTACTCTGCCTTGTCATTCAAAGAGATGCTAATTCCTGCCTATCTCTCTGCTTGTAAACAGTTATTATAAAACCAAATGTGATAATATGGATGAGAGCACTCTGGAAAAACATAAAGTATCCTGCAAAAGTATGATATTAACTGTGAGATATTAAAGTATCAAGTCGTTTCACTAGTTGTCTGTCAACTAAGAGGGAAAATTGCAAACTCCATCAGCAAAATTTAGAACCTCTGCTTTTTCATCCTTCAGCAAGGTCCTACAGCTGATACTTATGTGTAAATTTCCTTGACTTTAATGAGAATCAGTTGCAAATACAGCTTGCAGGATTCAGATGGAGATATCACCAATCTGGAAGCTGATATATAGAACTTAAGGTTTCTTCTCTAGGCAAGATATTCTTTTTTTATCTCCTTTATTCCATTAGTCAGTGATTCTTAAAGAATGGTCCAGAACCAGCAGCGTGAGCATTATTCACGAACATGCTAGAAATGCAAATTTTCAAGCCCCACCCCAGACCTATTGAATCAGAAATTCTGGGGGTGGGCAGTGCAGTCTGCATTTTAATAAGCTCTCCGGGGAATTCTGATACACTACATGCTCAAGTTTGAGAACCACTGCCGTAAGTGATTATCCCAGGACAGACCTCCTGGGCTCGTATGTTGGTTATGGGTACTCGAAAGTGAATGACAGGGTTCCAGTAACCTGGAAGAGTACCTAGTATAGTTCCCTAAAGGGCTAGTATAGGCAAGGTTGGGCTGGGGGACACCAGGGTTAGCAAACATGATAGGTGTAGCCCGAAACATGCTCAAATAATAGGCCTCTTGTGTATAAGGCCCCATGTTAGGTTTTACAGAGCTGAGAAAGAAGAATATGGCCCTGTTTCAAGGAATGCAACTCTTGGAAGATTCAGAAAGTGTAGATACCCTTGGTACCCTTGCAGCCAAAGAGTGATGGCAATCCAAAATTAAACCATGCATGTCTAAAAGTTAGCTCTGTGGTAAGCTTTCTTCTCTGAGCCTCGAAGTTATAGAACACAACAATAAATATGAAAACAACTAATGCTTACAAAGCATTTATCATATCCCTAGCCCTGTTTTAAGTGACTTTTATGTGTTACTGGTGTTGCCTGTTTTTAGCTGTTTACTGTACCAAGGCCTATGCTGGGCTCTGAAAATACACCTGTGAGAGTCTAACTGCCCTCAGGGAGCTCACACACCAATGGGGAAAATCAGAAGAAATGAGCCCATTACTGTTCCAGAGAGATGGAGTATGAAGTGCAAGTTCAGGGTGTCTTCAGAGGCCTAGGTGAGGCAGCTACACTCAGTCTTATGCAAACAGAGGTTTCTCAGAGGAGGAAATGCCTAAATTTAGGCTTCCGAAGGATGAGAGGAATTGGTCATTTTAAAGTGGAGAAAACTGAGATTTAGGGCACTTGGACAACTGTACTCCAGGTCACACAACCTGTGAGTAAGTGGTGTGTTGGGATTTGAATTCAGGTCAGTCCAATTCCAAAGCCCTTGCTTTTAACCATTAAGGTTAGGCTGGAAAATAGGTTTTATCAAGCCTGTCAATGCTGATAAACTGGTAAGGGCTTCCAGGAATGCTGACGATGAGGACTCTGAGGGCTCAACTGGAAAGAATGCCATGATCAATTAGTGATGTCTGCCTTGGGTACAGAAGAGGGGAGTGTATGTGTCATGCATTTGCTGACCCTGCACTGCAGAGTACTGCCTCTAGGACTTAGCACAAAGAGGGACAGACCTGCAGAGCTATTTCTTATTCATGGAAGACTGTCTCTGACCTCAAGGAACTTAAAGCTCTATGGCATCAGTGGGGGCCTATTATATATTACCAGGAGGTAGTCAGTGACAGCTCAGGATGTTATGAGCTGATGGAGCATTCAGGGAGAAAGGGAATAAAGTTTTCTTTATTTTTTTTTAATTAAAAAAAATATTTTTAATTTTTTGGCCACACTGTGCAGTATGCGGGATCTTAGTTCCCCAACCAGGGACTGACCCCGCACCGCCTGCAGTGAACGTGCAGAGTCTTAACCACTGGACCGCCAGGGAAGTCCCTAAAGTTTTCTTTAAAAAGTGAAGATGCTGATTAAGTATAACTGTGAAAAACAAACAACAATAAAGAAAAACCTTATGAATCTACTAAGCTTCACAATTTGTAGGCCAATTCACTTTTCGATTTTTACTTCTGTTATTTCCGTCAACATGGAAGATGTTAATATGATAGAAAATGGTACTGTTCACAAGTAATGTGTCAAGTTGGTTCTATCATGCCTGGGGGAAACTTACATTTACAAATGCCACCCAAAAAGTATGCATTCAACATACCTAATGGCTCATCTGTGGAGTAGTTTGGAAGTTGCTATCAGTCAGAGGGATTGAGAGGGCGGCTCTTTAAGGCAAAGATGGTAATAAGTCAGTGCCAGTTTTCTTCACCCATGGTTTACGGTATCAGGAGGGTGGTAGGTGAGCTCTTCGAAGGGTAATCAAATATTGTTTTCACAGTATATTTGTTAAACCACTGTATGCATTGAAACGACAACAACGGCAACACAACAAGAACAACCGGTCCTAATAATCAGAAGGAATCTGATGGGTGCCATCAAGTCAGCCCGTAGTGGGAAATGACTGCTGGATGAATTTCCTTTGCAAAAAGTCTTTTTCAATTCTCCCTATATTAGCTTCACACTGAACTGTTATAAACACTTTTTATCCTTGACATTAACCATTTTTTAAGTGACGCATGCATTAGACATAGAGATCAAAAGGAGCAGATGACCTCCCGCAAAGTCCCAAGGTCAGAGCTGTCTGCCCTCTGGACATTACTCCCCAGGAAGGCTGTGTTGTGAACACTCACCTCTCATTAACCATGACTTGCAAACCAACGTGGCACATCATTTTCAGAGGCTCACTTGGTGGTTATGGGCAGCCTTGGGTTTCATCACCTGAACCACTGGGGTGTAAACCTCAGCAGTCCCCCACTCCAGGGCTATGCCTGCTTATAGAGCTCCCCTAAACCTCCACCCACAGCCATCAGAAACCAGCTTCTCACTGGTCTTCCTCCCCGCCTCGCCCAGCATTTATGTCAGAGATGATGGGGGAGCTTATCACTTATCACCTTAAGACTTAATTACCTCATCTTACTTTGGAAGACAAGATTTGACAGTACCAGGAATCAAAACACTTTCCTGCTGACCAGTGCAGAATTCTCTCTGATTCATTTTACATTTTAAACATTATCTGAAACCTCAACAAGGGGAAAAAACATGACAGTAGTCTGTGGAGAAGAGGCTCTGGGGTGCAGGCTGAGAAGGACTTTAACTTTCTCGTCCCTATCAGATTAGATAATCACCTGGAGAACTGAAAGAAATGGCCTCAATGTACAGGGACTGTGTATCTTTGTATCTTAGCATCTTCTAGGTACAAATCCCAACACAAAGAAGGCGCCCTGGAGCCCAAGGTTGACGATCTCCAGTTAAGATTACATGTTTTAAAAGAGGAAGAGAACCATTTAAAGGTTAACATTGAGTACACTGAACTCTGAAGGTTCTCCTTTGCAGGGCTCCTGATACATTCGTGCAGCAGAGAAATACCAAGTCAGTTCAGAGAAACTGCCTTATTGCCTGTGCACTTTATTCACATCCTTCACCCCCAGTAGGCTTCTGAATACGTGTCCCTAATACATCCCTCCTCTTTGAGCAGTTCTGCTGCCGAAGCTTAGCTGTGCGCTGTCACCTGTCCCATCCCTCTCTCTTTAATTCAGGTACATGGCTATTTTCTCCTCCATTCCATGGAGAGAGACACAGCCCAGTGCTTTGGGTGGAGCCCAGGGCTGCGGGTAGCAACAAAATCTGGTTTCTATACCTACTTCTGCCACTAATATGTTATGTGACTTTGGACAAGTATTTTTCCCCTCTCAGCAACCCAGTTATCTGGCATTGGCAGGATTGGCTAATCTCTAAGGAGCCTTTCCAGCTCTAACATTCTAGGTCTTCAAGGGAACTGGAATTCTGGGTTCGACTGAATTCAGTGTAACCAGCATTTGCCAACTTCTTCCTCTTTGGCATCAAGCATCACACCAGGCACTACAGGGGATGTACTTATATGGGAGCTCTCTCTCTCTGAACCACAGCGCTCACAGGCGAGGGGAGAGTAGGACGAGAAAAACAAGTTTACAGTTCTCTCCAGTGCACAGCAGAACATACTGTGTGCTATGAGCAAAGTACAAATGATTGCAGGGTCTAAAAGAGGCAGAAATTGCATCTATTTACGAAAAGTCATAATCACACTTCACGGCATTTCAGATGAGCCTTGGCAGGGAGGGAATTCAGACAGGACACAGCTTAGTTTCTATAGCAACATATACTGAGCAGGTCTTTTGTGCCAGGCACTGCTAAGCACTTTGCACATAATAACCAATTTATTCCTGTCAGTCTTTTGAGATGGAGACCAGGATTATTCCCATTCTGCATATGAAGAAACTAAGGCAGAGATTACGTAACAGACCGCAAAGAAAGTGGCAAGTGCCAGGATTCAAACCCAGGCAGGCGACCTGGTGCCCAAGTCCAGTATCAGTCTGGTGGCTCTACTGACCCTGACATATGGAAAGCCACTGACCCTGGAGACTGGAGAATGAAGGAGATCTGACCGCAGAGATGAGTTTTATGGCCCTGGGCAAGTCCTTTCATGCCTCTGATCTCCAGTTTCTTATCTGTGAAATAGCAGTGCTAAGTACTGACCTCATTGGGTGGTTATGACGATTCAGCAACATGGTGGATATAAAAATACTGTTTAAATGATACAAAGTCCTATATACTCTTAAATAATAGAAGAAAGCAGAAGGAGCAGTGTGAAGAAAAGTCTGGAGGTGGTAAAGTGCAAGGTATGTTTAGGCACATGTTTACAGTAGAGTGTTTGTCCAGTGGGTTCCATGAGCAAGTGCTACCTGATGGGTCGGGGCTGGGGTCTCTTCCCCAGAGTTGCACCTTGGGTGGTTTCCACCCAGTGCCTCACTTCTTCTTATCTCTACCGGCTATGCTAGGCCTTGACCATGCTCCCTTAATGTGGAGAAAGACAAATCTAGCCTATTTTCCTTATGTTTTGTACTCCTGAAGCTCACCCCAGAATGCCAGTGCAATTCTCATCGCACCTGAGTTCAATCGCAGCATCTGAATGCAAGGAATAGGCCCTTAACCCTCGGGACTAATATATATATTAGCACATTAGTTTCAGCAGAATTAGCTTATGTAGGAGTGATGGAGTTAGAATGGAGTAGAAGCTCATCTACATAAAGAAATAGACTCATATCAGGAATGTCTGTGTAGCAAGATGTGTTACTGTCATCTTCTCAATACCGGGCAAAGCAGCATCTTCAGATGGTGCCCAGGTTATCCCAGGTGGGAAAGATGAAGGGGTACACAATGGCTAAATCTAAGAAAAGGGCAGTAGTTCAAGGGATACTCAGTGGGAAATACACTGGACTGGGGTCAGAGGGCTTGAGTTCGAGCCCCAGTATGACTGTTTTATGGTTGATTGACCCTGGAAATGTCAGTTCTCCTCTCTGAGCTTCCGTTTTCTGAAAAACGGCACAATTAATAAAGATGCTCTTTAAAGCACCTTCGATTCTGAAAGCCTAAAAACGTGCAAGTTATTTTTAAGCAGAAACTTAACTACAGCTATCCTTAGGCTCCCAACTAGATGCTACATGTGAGTAGGAGATTTTGCATCTCCTACTAACGGCAGAGGTCAAATTTGCAGCTGCATGTTGCTCTTATCTCTCTTAGCGACCAGATGATGCTGTTTACAAAACACCACCAACAACAATGCGACAATAGCAACTGTAGCAACAGACACAGTGGTAGCCAGGAACTGTGCTAGGAACACAATTTCAATGCATTTAACTCTCAGAGCAGCCCCATTGGGTGGGCATTGTTATTATTTCTATAATACAGATGAGGAAGCAAAGGTTTCAGAGGTACTAATTAACTTGCCCAAGAGATGGAGTGGAGAACTGAATCCAGTCTGTCCATCGTCAAACCCTGTGCTCTTAGCCATCTAGATGTCCAGCCGGGAGTGAATATAAGTGTATGGACCTAAGTGTCCCAGGTGGCCCTTGAAGCCGCCCTCCTTTGAAAAATGATCTCTAAAGATTTTTTCACAGGGATCGGAGCCTTTCTTCCTCAGGAAGAAGGAAATCACTAACTCCAGAGTAAGAGAACAAAACAAGCGATCCTTTCCCTAAAGTGAATTCTGATGATACTTACGTGCACAGGTCTCCACTGGAGGAGAGAGGGCCAGAGGAACAAGAGTGGCAGGAGAAAAAGCAATCGCCCACCTTTTCAGTGATCTGAGAGATACTCCACACAGGAGTCCCTGACCTCTGCCTGGCATTGCTCAGTGACCCTAACCGTGGGCACAAGGAAAAGTACACCAGAGCTGGGGAGGGGTCACAGTCGATAGATTAGACAGAATGAAGAAACCAGCTGCGTGGACCAGCCTCACTTAGAAAGCATCTGTTTCCAAAGCTCTATTAAGTGCGGGGCACACAGAAATGTTCCTAAGACACAGCTCCCGTGCTCACTGTATAAGACGGGAGACAAATCCAGGCTTGGCTAGTATTAATGCTAGACGCTAAGTGCCATAATGAAAATCTAAACAACTTGCTTTGGGTGTAGAGTGGAGGGAGGATCAGACACAATTAACTCCAACACGAAACAGAAAGTGTTAAGTACGCTAATGGAAGCTCAGAGAGGGATGGACTGATTCTGACTGGGGTTCTCCCAGAAGCAGTGGTGTTTAAGTGGGATCTTGAAGGAGTGAAATGAGTGGGAAAGGGCCGCAATGAAATTCCCTTCATCACGGGGGAGTCAGTAAAAAGAGGAAGTCGGTATGTCTATGTTTGCTTTTCTGAAGACAGAACAGCTATAAGCATCGGAGTTGAAGTTCAGAATGACCTGATTTTGACTTCCAGATCTGCCGTGTCTGTGTGACCTTGAACCTTGGTATCTTCATCTGTAAAAGGAGGTACTAGTATCTTTTTTGTGGGGAGTAAAGAAATTAATTAAGACAAATGTTTAGTAATGCAAGTGTTCAGCAAATACTCAATGAATGATAGCTTTTACTCTCGTTAATGATTCCTAATGCACTGAACATTATCTAGCTCACCTGGGCAACATCTGAGGCTAACCAGCCACTGCTGGATATTCAGACAACTTCCAGAATTAACTAAATGCACCTACATATTCCTTTGCATGTGCCTTCACCCTGTTTGCATTTTCCCTCTCCCCAGACCCTTGCAGAGCCAGCACCTTTGCCTACTGCTGAATCACAGTTTTGCTTTTTTGGTTTTGTGTTTTGGTGTTCTTGTCCATACAATGGACCAAATTATTGAGGTTTGTTTTCTCACTTCTTCTTCATGCAGTGAGGTTCTACGTCGGAGGGTACACACTTTGAGGTGCAGTCAGATCCAGCAGTGAACGCACAAAAGCCATTATCAGAGTCAGCTTCTCAGACAAAGTCCTGTCTGGTCCACAGCCCAGCTTTGCTCTGTCTCCTGTTCATCACCCTGCTGTGAGAATCATCAGAGGATGTTGGAACCACAGGAAACTAGAGCCAAATCTTCTGTTTTACCAGTGAGGACCACAAGGGCCAGAGACAGGAAGACACTTGTCAAGTTTCTGCAGAGAGGCAGGCAGGGGTGGGTCTGTGCATTCGACCCCAAGAGTGGGAACTCACATGCCTGTGCACCCTGGATGGCTTCCCCTGACCTCTGTGCCTTTGCTCTGTAGACCTGAGCTCTGATGGGGTCAAAGATGCAGTTCCTTTCCTCCCTTCACCTCCCTCGCCCTCCCTCCTGGCTTTGGGTAAAGCTGGAAGGGGCAGCCCTCCTGAGGTCCGTGTTGTACCCACAGTTCCTGCTCCCACAAGCGTCCTCAGATGCCTCTTACACGCCATGTACTGACACGGGGCCTTAGAAGCTCAGAGCCCGGTTGACAGGCAGAGAGGTGAGAAGACTGAAAATACTTTAAACTGCGTCGACATTAAAGAAGTGAGAAAAAGGCAGGTGGGAAACGTTTGTGATGACCGACATCATAGAGAGGTGATAAAAATGAGGAGACCTTAAGGCTTGCCTTCTCCTGCTCCCCTGAGACCAAGGAGATAACTGATTTTAATTTCACATGACAGGTCCAGCTGTTTGGTGGTGGTAACCAGGTTGAGGAGGATTCCACAGCTGCACCTGGGCTCCACGGGTGAAGGCTAGGAGTCACCATCTGCCCTGGTCTCCCTCTTGAGAAGGATTTGCCCTTTCCTCTGAATATACAGAACATGCTGTACTTCTACTGTAGAATTTAGTTGAATTTCTCATTTCCCGTTTTTATTCATGGTTCAGGAGTCTGTCTTTCCCATCACATTAGAACATCCCTCTTAAAGGCAGGGGTCTTGATTTCTGTTTTCCCCATACTGTATCGCATATGATGTACTGAGTCAATACATTAATTATTCAGTGAACGTTATGATAAGATACACTGCAAGGTACTTTAGCTTAATAGTAAGACCTCACCTTGTGGGATCAGACATACATAGGTGTGAATTCTAGCTCTGCCTTTATCAGTTCTGTGACTTCCACCTACCTGTGCCTCAGTCCTTCTTTTATAAAATAATAATAATAATACTAGTAATAAAAGTGTGTACTCTCTCGGACTGTTACAGAAATTTAGAACTGTTAATTACTTTAAAATGTGTAGTCTAGTTCCTAGCATTAAAGGGCTCAGTATACATAAGCAGCTATTAGTAACATCAGAAATCACCATCATCATTTGTTGACACTGTTCTTATGCTGGTAACCAGAATCCCCAAATCCTCAATCAGTCCCTGTCTTTCCTTAGATACGAGAGGGAGAGAGGCAAAGGAATAAACTGAAGGGAAAAAAAAAAGAAAGAAACCCAATATTTCTCACTCCGCGGCTGTTGCACTGAGCCACGCTGTGGACTCCTGAGCGCTGAAGGGCCCACGAAATCTTCGTTCCTGAGGCTCCCCCCTAACCTTGGCTCTGTGGATCCCAGCACCATGGAAACCAGAAAAGACCAAGCCAAGGCAATGAGGGCGTGGGGGCAGAAGCTTTGCCCAATTTCTCAAATAAGGCAGGCCCAAACTTTCCACTCAAATCTTCAGGGTGGAAGAGGTCCGTCCTACCCATGCTCAAAGCTGCCCCTGGGTTGCCTAGCACGCCGAAGAAACAAATCCAGCAGCTCTGGCACTAGAGCCCAAACTGGCCTCGCCACTTCCTTACTTGTTTTGGGGGGAGGCACTGAGGAAAGGGATCATCCTAAACCCAAAAAAAACCAGGGGGTGGGTTAGGTACTGGCATGGCTGTAGTGGTGGGTGGTGTGTAGGTATGAGGGAGGTCACTAACATAATGCTCTAAAGTGTGTGTCAAGGGTATGGAGAAAAGCAGAAGCTGAAACACAGAAATGGTTACTGGATGTGGTTAGCGGTAACAGAATGTGGATCTGAAAATGACCATGCTGGCATAGTCCATGCCAATCCTCTCACAGTTGAGGAAACAAAATTCTTCACCTAAGAAGTGAAATAGTCCCCCCACTTGTTTATTCATTTACTTGGCATTGATTGTACCTCTGAATGCCAAGGACTATGTTGTGTACTGGGTAGGCAAGCTGAGGAAAAGGGAAAGAGGCCCTGCCCTCACAAACATACAGCCTAAAGGAGGGATAGATAATCAACAAGCCAACCATCTATCAGATGCAACGAAGTCTCTCGTAACCAACTTCCATTCAACCATCTCTTTGGATTGACTTGCATTCTCCATTATCTCTGTAAACCCCACACCTTCTGGCGAGTAGCCTCTTCTCTGATCAGCCCATATATTTCTGCTCACATCAACTTGGTTGGAGGTGGGCTAGGAATCCATTCCATTTGTTTCCAAACCTATTTATACTTCTGTGTTTTACTCATATTTTTGCAGTGTAACCAGAAATTATGTAAACTGGTGAAATACGAATGCAAAAAAAAAAGTTGTTTTACTTCTTTTTATAAAGCTAAGTTAAATACTTTGAAAGGCTCAAAGATGAATCCCTAAAAACATGGTAATGCTAGGTGTAGGCAAGGCAACTATTAAAGATCGGGTGCAAAACACAAAAAAATTCTGCACTTACATTTATTTTATGTCAAGTTCCCACTACAACAAAAGCTTGATAAATACATGTGCACTTAGGTGTTTTGAGCTAAAAGAAAATACCTGCGATGAATCACTTTTATGATTTTTTGTTTTAACCATATTTTTCAAATAGTTTAATCACAGCCCCTGACTGCATCAGATAAAAGGGTTTTTACTGCAATTGCAACTCGAGTAAAGTGCTGTGAAGGAAACACACTGAATGTGGTGACAGAGCACAGAGGATGACCTGCTCAGGGTGGTCCTTGAAAGATGGGAAGAAGCCAACCAAGCAGAAGTGGGAGAGAAGAGTTCGAGGTAGAGGGCACAGCATGGGGAGTGGGGGAGCTTGGTGTGTTGGAGGAGCTGCAGCAGTGGATGGGGAGACGGAGAGGATGAATGAAACTGTCCAGATCAGCAGGCTTCAGACAAGGCAGACCTTCACAGGTCATGCAAGGGAGTATAAACATTACTGAAAGCACAATGAGGACCCTCTGGGAGCTCAAGGGGGCTTTGACAGGACCCCATTTCCATTTTTAAAAGAACATTGTGGCTGCTATGTGAAGAGTGGGGATGAGGGTGAGAAAAGGGAAGAGGGCAAGGTGGAAGCAGGGATAAAGGAAAGTGATAAACGAAGCGATAAAACGCAGTAAGTATAGGCGTGCCTTGGTATCCGAGGAGGATTGGTTCCAAGACCCTCCTCAGATACCGAAATCCATGGATGCTCAAGTCCCTTGTGTAAAAAGGCACAGTATTTGTATATAACCTACGCGCAGCCTCCCGTATACTTTAAATCACGTCTAGATGACTTATCATACCTAATACAACGCAAATGGTGTGAAATAGTTATAAGTACAATGTAAGTGCTATGTAAAGAGTTGTCGGCATGCAACAAATTCAAATTTTGCTTTTTGGGGGCTTCCCTGGTGGCGCAGTGGTTGAGAATCTGCCTGCCAATGCAGGGGACACGGGTTCGAGCCCTGGTCTGGGAAGATCCCACATGCCGCGGAGCAGCTGGGCCCGTGAGCCACAACTACTGAGCCTGCGCGTCTGGAGCCTGTGCTCCGCAACAAGAGAGGCCGCGATAGTGAGGCCCGCGCACTGAGATGAAGAGTGGCCCCCATTTGCCGCAACTAGAGAAAGCCCTCGCACAGAAACGAAGACCCAACACATCCAAAAATAAATAAATAAATAAAATTTAAAAAAAAACAAAAACAAAAAAAAAATTTTGCTTTTTGGAGCTTTCTGGATTTTTTTTCCAAATATTTTCAATCCACGGTTGGTTGGTCTATGGTTGTGGAACCCACAAGTACAGAGAGCTGACTCTATGCGTGGTGAGGACTGACACACCACTAAGCCGGGGGGAGGGGGAGTGGGCAGTGGAAGTAAGTAGATACATTTGTGGCATGTTTAGAAGGACTTATATCCATGTTTTCTCTCGTCAGTCAATCAGCGTGACAAAACTTACAGCTAATTTTTGAAAGGCCTTTGTGATCTGATGGGGGAAAAAAACCCAGAAGTCAAGCAAGTTGGTTTTCTTTCTCTAGTTTGATAGTTGTTGGCTGTGTTACTCAGAGCAAGCCTCTTAACCCTTGGGAGCTCATCTGGATAAAGTGAATAATAATATCCTGTCCAGTCCATGTCATATTTGAGTTGTGCAATTTGAATAAGATGATGGCTGACATGTGTACACTTTATAGTGAATGTAGGTCTTGGGTAATCTCACAGAGAGTAAGGCAGGTATTACTGCCCTCACTTCACAGGTAAGAAAACCAAAATGTATTCAACAAACAAGTTACGGAGCATCTACTATATCAAGACCAGGGCTAGGCTGTGCGACTTTAAAAATAAACCCAGCTCTGCCCTACAGAAGTTCACAGTCTGATGAAAAAGACAGCCATGAAACTGTGAAATTACAGAATATCAAGATAAGTATAATACTAAGAAAGAAAGCACAGTAGAAACTCAGAGGAGAAAGTAATTAATTTTTTCTGGAAGGGTTGGAAGGCTTCCCGCTGGAGTCAGCATGTGATTGGGGTCTTGAAGGATGTGTAGAAGTTTTTCAGGGGCTGAGAGGCATTTGTGAGGAATGCGTGCAGAGGCAGAGAGACCTAGAAGGAGATGGTTTGCTGCACACAGCAGTGTGGTCGTAGTCTCCAGTGTTTGGTGGACTGTTAAGGAATGAACCTGGGGGTGGACTGGGGCCAGTGAGGCTCTCCCACATGGAGCTCTGTGGGTGCATTATGCCCAAGCAAAAAAAATAGTACAGTAGCTTCATGCTTATGCTTTCTTCAAATGCTCTCAGCAGTTCTGCATTGTATCTGTGCCTGTGCCTTTTCCTCTCTCCTTCCTCACTTACTCTTTTCCCCAGAATTAGTTTGAATCTCAGCCTTTCCCCTCCTACACACACTCCTGGATCTTAATTGAGCGGGGACATACAAAGAGAACACCTCTGGACAGTAAGAAATGCTTCTATTCTCAGAATTTCTTGTAGCATTCAAGGAGCCTGGACTGTTTCTTAGCAGGAGCCATTTCATCCCATGTTTTGAGAAACCTTGAAAAGTGATTCAGATTTTGGTACAAAGGGAACTAAATACCGGGGAGTTGGTTGCGGGGGAGGTGTCTCTGCAGAGAAGGCAGTTGGGCTTTTGCTAAAGAGTCTCAATTGGAAGTTGTCTAGGAGACCTGAGTTCCAGTCCCTGGGCTGGACAGCGTGCTTCCAGGCCTCAACTCTCCCATCTGGAAAATGATAAATAAGGAAACGTGTATTTTTAGAGGTGGAAGAGCGTTAGAGCTAATTGAATCTCACTCTTCTTTTTTTTTTTTACAAATGAGGAAATGAACTCCAAAGGGGAGAAATAACTTGCTTAAGGTCATATGTAGAACTAGCAGCTTGTTTAGTCATTCACTCATCCATTCCATCCAAGCAAATGTCTTGGTGCCTCTCCTGTGTCAGGTACCTTCTTAGAGGTTAGGACTAGAGCAGGAGATTAAATAGTCACGACCTCTGCCATACTGGGGGAAATGAAATTACACCAATGAACAAAACATTAAAGGGGATAACTAAAGACAGAGATAAGCTATGATGGAAATAAACACGCTACTGCTATAGAGAATAAAAGGTCAAGAGTATAGAGAAAGCCTCTCTGAAGGAAGAACACTAAAGCGGAGGCCTAAAGAATAAAGAGTCAGCCACTTGAAGAGGGTTGGAAGAGCTTTCCAGGGGAGAACAGCATGTGCAAAAGCCCCAGGGCAAAAACGTTTGGACTGTCCTGAAAGGTAAAAGAAAGACCAGTGTGAAGCAGAGGCAGAAGGGGCGTGGCCTGGGAGCAGATGTGGTATAGGAGAGGTAGGAAGGGCTTAAAATTTGCAGCCTTAAAATTCAAAGTGCCCTCATTAGTAAATTCTTGATTGACCTTCACATCCCTGTTAGGACGGAAAGGCAAGTACACGTTCATAATAAGACGCTACCGGTTGAGCATTTGTTTAAAATTCGCTATTCTCAGTGTGCTTTTCTGAGACCTGGATTAGAAGAGCAGGAAAAGAAAAAAAAAAAAAAAAAAAAACACGTTGAGCTTTTCTTCTGTATCCACCTCTCACTTGGTTAGGTTTCACCTCGAGAAATCAGCCAAGGGCAGGGGTCATGAGTGAATTCAGATATCAGATGGGGTAGAGTTTGGTTTCTGGTGGTGTCGTGTGGTTTTGAGAGCCGGACTCTTGTTTCTGTAGCTTTATTTCACCCTTCAGTTCTGTCCTTTCACCTCCTCAGTGAATAAATACACCCTCACTGGAAAAATGAATTTCACTGATATAGGGCACCCTCAGGCAGTCATCTGCAGATTTCCATGCAACTTTGCCTTGACGGACAGGTGCTAATAAAGTTCACAGTGTGCAGTGTACTGTAGGCTTGCCACTTGGCTTAGGAAAACCTATTTATATGCATGATTTTCATAGGAAAAGAATAGCAAATGAGAAACAAAATATTTTTTCCCACTCACCCAGGGAACGGAATCAAGATCGTCAAAGGACGAGTCTGGCTTCATTTCCTGAATGATTTACCTGGTGTTCCTTGCAGGGATAGTTCATACATGAACCAGCAGAAGATGCTGTGTGATGGAGGGGGGGGGTAGGTGGCACAGGCTGGAGACCGGGCCAGAGGCAGAGGCAGATATGAGGCTGGTCTCTCCCATAACCGTCTTCCCTTTGGCTAGTGTCCTTGCTTTTATCTATTCTGCTCTAGTTGGTTACTGTGCCAGGTCTCAAAGGCTGCACAGTGGCAGAGCTAGGTAGATGTAGTTCCCACCTGGACTTTTCAGTGAACCCCACCTCCTACCCACAAACGAGACTGAGGAAGCACCCACCCCAGCCCTGGTCGGCAGCCTCAACCTCTACCCCAGAACCCAACCCTAGAATGAGCCCTGACCTCAGCCTCAAATCCAAGTTCCAACTTTGTCCAGCCCCTCCCCCTAGCCTTAGACCGAGCCCCTGACCCAGCACTCCTGACTAAGCCCCTACACGTGCCTGAGCCTTGGCCTTAAAGGGTGCACCCACAAAGCCGTGCATCCCCTGGTACATATCCACTTTTTATATAAGCCTCTGAAAGCACCTGTCCTCTCAAAGCTCGGGTCCCCCTTGCCATCTCATCAGAGACGCCTTTAGCCATGAGGCAGTGTTACAGCCTCCTCTAGCCCAAAGCCAGCCAGTGCACAGGAGAGGAGCCTGGAGCTCAGACCCGCCCCACCTACTTGGTGTATGACTGTCCTTGTGTCAACACTTCAGCTGGAGTCAGTCTGTGAGTTTCAAAACCAGTAGGGCTTTGAAGCAGCAAGCAGCAGCCTCAGTCACATCGGGATGTCAGTGACTGACTTTGACTCTCTCATGGTTCCTTTCCCCTGCCCTCCCCGCAGTGTGAATAACCAAAGCCACTGCAGAAGAATCACAAGACATGGAAAGGAGGACATGGGCTCACACCCGTGTCCATCATCCCCCAGCTATAGGATCCCTGGTTCCTCATCTGTACGTGGGCTCAAGGGTCATCAGTCATGCCCTAGCCACCTTACTGGGTATTCACAAGAGAAAATGGATGTGAGAGATTTAAAAATCATATAATACACTAGGAGCAATTATTACCTCTCTCAAAATGTCAGCATTTCATCTCTCTTGCCATCCAGTAGCAGAATCGCATAGAGCAGGAGTTGGCCACAGGCCAAATCCAGCACAATGCCTGTTTTTGTAAATAAAGTTTTACATGGTAAATAAAGTTTCACACTCATTTATTTACACATTGTCTTTGGCTGCTTTTGTGCTACAAAAACAGCACAGAGCAGTTGCAGCAGAGACTGCAGGGCCCTCAAAGCCTAAGATGCTTACTACTTGTTCCTTTACAGAAAAAGCTGCTGACACCTGGCATAGAGGATCAGAGCAATGGCTCTCAAGTTGGAATTCCTGTGTTTGGACGCTGAACCTTCTACTTTGTGGCTATGTGACCTTGGGCAAGTTAATTGGCCTCAGTTTTTCCTCCATAAAATGGGGATAATAACTGTCTCCCTACTCTATACTACTAAAATAGTAGTAAATGAGCAATTCATGGAAAGCACATAGCGTAATCCTAGGCACACAGTAAGTGCTCAGTGTTGGCTGATATTATCATCAAGGGAATGAAAGCTCCGGTTTGTGATGACAGACTTTCAGGGGACAGAGTTAGCGTGGTTCAAGGCACAGGCCAGGGAGGAGGACTGACCTGGATTCATATGCCAGCTCTGCCACTTATCACATGAATGACTTGTGAGAGATTAATTAATCGCCCTGAACTTTAGCTTCCTCATGCGTGAAATAGGAAAAACAAATATAGGATTGTTGTGAGGAGTAAATGGTAGTGCTTAGAACAGGCTTTGGCCTATGGTAAACACTCAATAGGTGACGGAACTATAATAATAAATAAGATGAAGAATAGTATTTTTCCCAAGTAGGCGCAGTCACCCAGAACAGATAGGTAGTGAGAGGTCTGCAGTATGCTGACGTCTCCAGGAGGCTCTACCTGTGGCTAGTGACACCCTTGACATCAGGTTTTGCATATTCCAAGCACATGTAAATTCTGTAGACTTCAAAGTGGAGTTGGGCAGACAGCTGCCTCTTAGGAGGCTTTTCCCTAGGCTAATAGGCCCTCAAGATCCGGTACCTTTTAGCACTAACAATCTATGACCCTTTGATGGTTCTTGGGTTAAGAGATACGTCAAGGAGGACAGCACACATGTGTGTGTGTGTGTGTGTGTGTGTGTGTGTGTGTGTGTGATTATATGAACTATCTCTGAAAGATCCTCTTCCTGTAATACTACATGGTTGCATAGTTTGCTATGCAGGGTGAAAATGCCCTCGTTCTGAATCCTTTAGACATCCTAAGGATTGAATTATGTAATGGGACGTAAACCTTCTTGCCAGGGAGCACTAGCTAAGGAGACTGGGTGTTGTGCATGGAATACATTAAGGTTGCCCGGGTTCTGGGTGCCAGCCTAGTAGCACAGCTCTCATTCTCTACTGGCTTAAGATGCAGGGAGTGACAGAGTTCAGTGGGCTGAAGCAGGGGGAATTTGGACAAGGGGCAGGGGATAATGCATACCCCCCCCCAAGCTCATGGTTGTGAGACGGTCAGCTAAATTTAGAAGACTGTGAAACAAGTAATATCACCAAGCATTTATGTTGATTCCCTGCCCAGCTCTATATAGGATACATCGCATTGTACATACCAAGAAAAACCAGAGTTGAAAGGCCTCTGCCTTCAAGGGAGCTTACACCTCAATTGTGGATGAAAGATATAAATACACAAAACGACATTTAATAATATAAAGGAAAAATAATGAGTCCACCCAATGCAAGAAATGCCATGGAAGCAAGATTAGGTCAATTGTCAAGAATAGTATCCATTGATTAATATAGGTGAATGATCTGCATTCATTCATTCTTCATTCTCTCATTTACCAGGAATACTCTGTAGTCATTGTGTGTTGCCCTCTAGGGACTGTAAAGAATAAAATAAGCTTTATGAAGGCAGAGGCATCGTCTATCTTATTCACCACTCTGTTCCACAGTGTCTAACCCATAGGAGACAGGCAACAGCAAGTGAATTAGAAGTAACTCCTTACCTAACCTTGGTGTTCAGATGCATGTGACATTTACGGAGCTCCTTTATGGTCTTAGACTTTGACTTATATTATAAAATACTAGAAAATAGAAATTTAGTAGATATCTGTTGGTTTGATATGCCTGACATCCATCTTCTCTCTGTCCACAATGTACTCATTTTCCTTTGGCTGACATCTTAGTAAGATTACTTCCTTAGTAACCTTAGGAAGATAATTAGCTAGTTTCCCTGCCTTCCCTTGACCAAGGGATGACTCCTAACCTGAAAAAGGCCAGTCTCGAGCTGTGTGGAGCAGTGATCACAAATGGCTGGAGCAACGGTGACACTCTGAAGATACCATCCGTGAAATTCTCACATCTAGATTCCCCGAGCTCCTGCAATTTCTGTCTCTCTAAGGTCCAGCCTTTGAGCTGGGGGGTCCCCCCTATCCTTTCTTCTTTTGTCTTCAGTTAGCATGCATTAATTTCTGTTCCCAGTCAAAGAACTCACACTAATAAAACATGAGGCCTTGATAAAAATTTGTAAGAGGCATAAATTTCTAAGGACATTTAAGAGAACGATGGAGACCTTTAGATTACAGTTAGAAATGGGGAGGCATGAGAGCTTCACAGAAGAGGTGGCATGTGAGCTGAACTTTCAAAGAATGGAAAGAATTCGGAGAGCAAAAAGGCAGAAGTCAGGAAGGCTGTGCAGGCTGGAACAAGAGCATGGGCAAAGGCCCAGAACCTAAAGCAAGCCAAGAAGCATCCAAGAACAGCAGCATCTACACTAGAACCTGATGAACTCACTGGTCCATTTTGGCAGCCCCATTACACTTGAGTCAAAAGCTGTTCCCTTTCCCATTTTCCATTCAGTCATAACCACCTTCGCCTCTACTGTGTCTCCTCCATTGCCTTGAGCTATAGGATGTTAGAGCTGAAAGGTCTGGTAAGATCAGCTAGTACTGACCATCTCAGACCAAGGTGATGTTCTAGGACTCTGCAGGTACCCAAGCCACCATGAAGTACCATACACCTTAGGGGAGCGTTAAGTTTACTCTGAGAGTCATATGATCTGTTTTTCTTCACCTTCATTTCTACTGCTTTTCTCCTTTGTCCTACACTATGTCTACCCTGGCTTTCTATTTCTTAGACTCCTCAATCTTTTCCTGAACCTTATTAAGAGACTTTGTACTTTCTGTTCCTTCTGCCTCAAGCTGTTTCCCTGGCCCTTTGTCTGGCCAGCTCCTTTTTATGGTTCATTTTCTCAGCTTAAATGTTAGTGCCACAGAGAGGGTCTCCCTCACCGTCTTATCTAAAGTAGCCCCTCCAGTCACTCTCACATCATCCCATGTTATTGTCTTCGTAACACAGTATCCCAAATAATCTTGCTGATTTGTATATCATCTCTCTCCCCTCTCTAGATCCTAATCTCCATGACGGCAGGTTTTCAGTGTTGTATCCCACTGGCACCACTGCTGTCTAACATACACCATGTGCACAGTAAACATTTGTTGGAAGGGTGGATGAGTAGATAGATAGAAGAAAGAGAAATTCCCTGTCTATAGAACTAGAAATCTCCAATGAGTATAGGCGTTTTATTGGAGGTATTTAACACGCACACACACACACACACACACACACACACACGAGAAACACTGATTTAGTGTAAACTTCATTGTCCAGATGGGGAAAATGCAGCCCAGAGAGAAAAAGGGGCTTGTTCATGGTCCCAGATTTGCTTCTTTGCGTTTACTTTTCCAGAACCATGTCAGGCACCTGAAGAGTTTTCCAGCAGAACCTACAATCTCTCAGTCTGTTTGTCCTTCCGCTGTCCCTGGTTTCATATGTCAGCCCACAAGGTGAGTCTAATTCCAGGACCACTGAGCCCAGCCTTGATCTTAGCCTCATATAACGTGTCACAGCTCAGTGGCTTTCAGTGCCTGGTAATTAACACTCATGTTTCATAATAAACGCACGAATCTGAGCAGGGGAGGATGTCTCCTCTTCCGCATCTCTCTCTGCTGCCCTGTCCCAACTGGGCTCCAAGGCCAGGGTGAAGAGAAGCCCTATGAAGCTGAGATGAATCCAAAGCCAAAGGAAATAAAACATGGACACAAGACTCAGGGGCTTAATTTCTCTAGTCCTGGCAAGGCCCTTGGCAATCTGGTCGCCTCCCCACCCCCAACTCTGTGCCACAGTCCCCACCCTAGTTGTACTGGCTTTTCTGGAGTTTCTCTAAGGTTCCTTCCTCTCTCTTACCTCACTGCCTTTGGATAAACTGGTCCCTCTACCTGGATATTGACACAGGTGCTTAGCACTGTGTGTGCTTGTAGTAAGTGCTCAGTAAACTGGCTATAACGGTAGTTATGACCACTTATTCGATGTTTAATCCCCTTATTACTCTCTCAAAATAACCTTTCTTTCCCTTAATTTAAAACTTACTGGACTTCCCCGGTGGCGCAGTGGTTAAGAATCCGCCTGCCAATGCAGGGGACATGGGTTTGAGCCCTGGTCCAGGAAGATCCCACATGACACGGAGCAACTAAGCCCATGCGCCACAACTACTGAGCCTGCACTCTAGAGCCCGCGAGCCACAGGTACTGAAGCCCAGGCACCCAGAGCCCATGCTCCACAACAAGAGAAGCCACCGCAATGAGAAGCCTGTGCACCACAACAAAGAGTAGCCCCCGCTCGCCACAACTAGAGAAAGCCCGTGCACAGCAACAAAGACCCAACACAGCCAAAAATAAATAAATAAATAAATAAATAAATAAATAAATAAATAAATAATAAAACTTAGAACTCTTGCCTAAGCTTTGAGAAGGCAGAAGACACACCTGTCTTGTGTCATCCTTGCATCCCAGTTTTCTGGCAATATTAGTTTCTGGTGCTCAAAAAATATTTGTTGATTTAACAAATGAACAATAAGGTTTTATCTAGTAAATGACAGAGAAGCCCTGGACATGTCTCAGAACCCTAAATAATTGTTGTTTAGAGGAGATGGGGACAATTTATATCTATTATGGTAATTCACTACATGTCACTACCAGATCTTGGATGCAAGAGAGTGTAAGGGGATGGAGGGGCACTCTTATTGCCCTCTGAGTGACAGAAATAAAGCACAGTTGACGTCACAAGGTTAGAGTCAGAGCAAGAATGTCATTCCCACCTGTAAGTATAGAATTATTGGAGAAGCAGGATGAGTGTCTAAAAGTCCCCCCACCTACACACACACACTTTCCATCTCCCTCCCCCAGAATGAAGCCACCCTGTCACCTCATTATCCACTATTTACCACATTTCCAGGGACTGCAGCCAGGAGCCAAGGAGGAATGTCGGTGTGAGAGGCCTTAAATGAAGTGACAATAAAAAAGAAGTTGCTAATACCAGGAGTTCCCTCCCTGGGCGAGAGCTGTCAGGGCGAGTGCCCAGGGCTGGGAGATTTATTGATACTAAGTGGATGGTGCCTTAACCAGGAGTGCTTATCAAAGAGGTCTGAGCAAAGCGATGATGGAATTGGACAGCCCGCACCGTGCAGAGCGTGGGTTTTCCTGCCCTTGCCGGTGCCTGCCCTCCTGCCTCCCCAAGAGGGAATTCCTGGCCTCGTTTTTTACTCGCTCTGATTGTTGGACACATTCCGCTACAGAATCTCTTAGAGGCAGGGACCTCGGAATCTGACACTCCGGCAGGGTTCCCTGAATGTGCGATGGCTTTCCTCTCTGCCAGGTCTTTGCTGCCGCTCTCCCTTCTACCTGAAATACTCCTTATGCGCAAGCAACTGCACCACACTCCCCATACTACCTCTCCTGGCTGATCCCCAGTTATCTTTCACTGTCAAAGCTGGCACTTCCTCTTGGAAGCCTTCTCTGACATCCCCAAAGGCTGGGGTTAGGTGTCTGTGCCTGAACCCCGACCTCATCCCTGCCACGGCACTTATAGGGAAGTGTAATTGACTGGTTCGGTGTCGGCCTCTCCCACTGTCAAGGTGACGTCGAAGTTGGGGCTTGCCTTTTTCAACACTGCATGTCCACTGCCTAACACAGAGTCTCACGAGTGGTAGATGCTGGATGTCAAGAGGTGGATGGATGGGTGGATGGACACATGTAGGGACCAATACAAGAACAGATGTGTGTGTATACGCTCTGCATGATCCCCAGGGACAAGAGGGGAATGCATCGAGCACCACCCACTTTTGTTCTGTTTTGTTTTAGTAATTTTTACTGGAGTATAGTTGCTTTACAATGTTGTGTTAGTTTCTGCTGTACAGCAAAGTGAATCAGCTATACGTATACATATATCCCCTCTTTTTTGGATTTCCTTCCCATTTAGGTCACCACAGAGCACTGAGTAGAGTTCCCTGTGCTATACAGTATGTTCTCATTACTTATCTATTTTATACATAGTAGTGTATATATGTCAATCCCAATTCCCCAGTTCATCCCACCCTCCCTTCCCCGCTTGGTATCCATACGTTTCTTCTCTACATCCGTGTCTGTATTTCTGCTTTGCAAGTAAGTTCATCTGTACCATTTTTCTAGATTCCACATGTAAGTGATATTATACGATATTTGTTTTCCTCTTTTTGACTTACTTCACTCTGTATGACAGTCTCTAGGTTTTGTTTTAATATCAACAGACCCTAATGCAGTAATGCTTCTTGATCTGGCAACAGAGGAAGGCAGAGTGCTACCTGAGAGGATTTTCTAGAAGCTGAAGCTGTCCCATATGCCATGACTGTTTCTTTCCGATATTGTTGGAGGGAGGGAAGGGGTGGCATATCACAGAAGTCAAGAGCTCAAGCCTTGTGGTCTGATTGGTGGAGTTCAGAACTCAGCTTTGCATTGTGCTGGCCCTGGGCCTGCCCTTCCCAATTTGTAACCTACCTCACAGGATGAAAGAAGTCAATGCACGGGAATGTCCTTGGCACGATGTCTGGCACTTCGTAAGTGCTCAAACGTCAGCTCCTAATTGCTACTATCAGAGAAACTATATGCACCACTGCTGTCTTAAACGGAGGACACGCACATAGTTCCACCTACTCTGATTCACTGTCAGCCTGAGAGTCTGGACCAGTACACAGCAGGGTTGCAAGGCTGCTTTTCAGTGTTCCCTTTTCTCCCCTCAGGCTTGCTGTACCTGACAATACAAGGCTCCACCTCTAGCCCCCTTTCTGATTTGCCTTCTCTCATCTACTCTCTACTAGGTAACTAACTCACCTATCACATTCAAAATTGTATCTTAAATACAACTCAAGACTCTGAATGCATCTAGATTTAGTGCTAGGATTCTATTACAATCGGATCCAAGAACTCAGAGCCTTTATCTGATTTCTAGGTTTGAAAACCTGCACAGGAGGTTGCTACAAGTCTGACCAGCAAATAACCAA
The DNA here is from genome assembly GCF_009873245.2 of Balaenoptera musculus. Taxonomy (NCBI): domain Eukaryota; kingdom Metazoa; phylum Chordata; class Mammalia; order Artiodactyla; family Balaenopteridae; genus Balaenoptera; species Balaenoptera musculus. The sequence goes on from NC_045787.1 coordinate 128,765,172, forward strand.
AGTGTGCTCAATCAGTGAATATTTTTCAACTAATTAGACTAGAACGTAGACTGCTGGAGCTTGAAGGGATGTTAACTCTTATGGAGTTCAAAGCACCAATTTACAGATGGGAAACTGAGGTGCAGGGAGAGCCTGGGATTGGCTCAAGGTCACATAATACTGTGCTGTGATAAAACCAAAAAGAGAATCCTCCAGGTCTTCCGGCATCTAATCTAGTACTTTTTCTACAAGATCGAGTTATCTTTTCTAACTGAATATTTACTGTGACAGATTTAAAGCAATGCGCTACAACTAATTATATTTCTGAACGTGTAACCAATTATGCATTCTCCCACAGGCCTTGGGGCCTACAGACTTTTAGTCTCTCCCTCTCCCTCGCTGTTGCTGCTCAGGCTTAGCTGAAATGAGGAGCCAGACTGAAGGTCAAATGCTGAGCAACTAGGCGGGCCAGGGTCCACTTGAGTAAATCCAGGCCAGGTTACCTCCAAGCCATGCTCTTTTAGGGAGCAGTGGTTAAACGTACCCTCTTAGCCTTAGAGGATAACACACTCAGTTTAAGGGAAAAGAGATTTGCAGAAGGGAAAAATAGGGAGATAATTCAAGGATGGGGGAAACATCCTGGCCTCCGTGCGTGTAAGGATTCGATCGTGCCTATCTGCGCCCATTTCTTCCACCCCATCTTACCCATTCCTCTTCTACTTCTAAAGTTCCAGCAAGAAACACTGGCCACGAGGGCCCCAAAGACCCAACTAAAGGTGTGAAACCAAGTAGATGTCGTCAGGGAATAGATCGGGAACATGAGATTTATATCCCACCAGATAAGATTTCATTGCAGCATGGAAAGTAAAGATCCTAAAAATACCGCAGAGAGCATATTATAATATGTTAACGGGGTTTCTGTGCTCCCCATACACACCTCACCCAGTAAGATGGATGGTGCTTTTTGACAAATCTATATCTAACACAGGGGGAATAATATACAGTGTATGCTTCCTGGTGGAGAAATCTGTATTTATGGAAATCTTGATTCTGGCAATTACAATAGACACTTAAAAGACAGTGCCTGTTGTTGGCTGCAAGTGGCTGGAGTGTCCTCGTTAGGGTGAAAGAGAAAAGAGTGTGAGTAGCAAAGGATAAATAGCTGCTTCAGGAGACGCCTACCCAGAACAGGGGAGGAAGAGGTCCAGGGTGACCCAACGGCTCCTCCTCATCCCCTAGTGCAGTGCTCTCATCAAGCACTCATCATTCACTCAGCAAACATTTACTAAGCACCTACCATGTCCCAGGCGTTATGCTGGCTTTGGGGCATAAATAAGACCCCTGTTTTTAGGGAGTTAACACTGACCGGAACAGTCACAGATACATACATGTAAAAAAAAGAAAACACCTTCAAATAATAATAATTCAAGTATGAAAGATAAGACAGGGGGATGTGATGGAGACTTATAGAGGGTTGAGGGGAGGGTGGAATCACTATTTAGAGGAGGTGATGAAGGAAGTCCTGTTCAAGGAGGTGAGATTTGAGTTGAGATAAAATTGCTGAAAAGGAGTGAGCGTTGCAGAGAAGTAAGGGAAGAGCGCTGCAGGTGGAGCGCAGAGTCTCCAGGGCAGAACAAGTGTGGAGGCCGGAGGAACAGAACAAAGGCCAGGGCGGCTAGAGCAGGGAGCGAGGGCAGTGGTGTGAGGTAGGAGGGGGCAAAGGGACAGTTACTCTGGCTCTGAGTCATGGTCAGATGTTTGGGGATTTTTTTCCTGTGTGCAGTGGGAAACCTCAAAATTTTTAAGAGGTTTTTGTACAAGGAAGGGAAACAGTGTGTTTTCTTTGTTTTTTTTTAATTAAAAGGATCCCTCTGGTTTCTAGGTGGAGGATGGACATCACTACTGAAAACCAAATGCCATAAAGCTGAAGTCCATGAGGGCCACCTTTGGATACCAGGAGGGCTGTGGAGTGGGTTAAGAGCAGGCATATGAGGTTCTGGTTTCAAAGAGCGGTCAGTCAATGCTTGAGAAGCAGTGCATGCCCAGTAATTCAGTATGCAAGCAGATGTTAGGGGTTTGGGATGAACATATACACACTACTATATATAAAATAGACAATTAACAAGGATCTACTTGTTCCCTAGAGCACAGGGAACTCTATATTCTGTAATAACCTACATGGGAAAAGAATCTGAAAAAGAATGGTTATATGTATGTGTATAACTGAATCACTTTGCTGTACACCTGAAACTAACACAACATCATAAATCAACTATACTCCAATATAAAATAAAAATTAAATTTACACACACACACACACACACACAGTAAAGGGCACCTGCCAGGTTTCCTGTAGATGGTATGCTGGGTTACCCTGGAAGTTAGACAGATGACTTGTATGGTTCCATTACAGTCTTTAAGAGATTATCTTTCAGGGACATGAAGGGAGGGTCTAGGGACTGACTGAGAACTGAGACTCAGCAGGCAACTGGGTCCCAGTGGCTAATGGCATACTTTAGTGCAGCGTGGCCCAGTGCATCAGTAACATGTTAAAAAGCATTCACCAACAAAGGGTCCTGGGGGCGTATGGATTTGACAAAATCTGGGTTAAAGTTGAACAGGATTCCTGTCAATCTTTTATGTAGCTGGTATGCAGTTTGAAACTCCAAGAGGAGGACGGGGTTTGCACCATTTCCCAAATTTCTCTGAGCAAAGAAGCCTTTTCTTTTTTAAGGAGCATTCTGTGGGGCTAATGTTCATGGAACACATTTGGGCAGTGTTCATGGAGCATAATTTGAGAGCCCATCTACAAAGGCATTATGGGGTCATGGAAGCAGGTGATATGGTAAAGAGAGCAGAGGATCTAGGAATATCAGCATTATCATCTTAAAAGAAAATTGATAATACCAAAGTCACAGGGTTGTGATGAGAACAGCTTAACATATATGGCAAAGCACCCTAAAACACTGTTACTGTGATGAGGATGACTCGTCCTCCTCACCATCCGTATCAAGATGGTAATTTTCAGGCACTGGGGTTGGCACTGGGGTTGATCACTTGACTGGGGCAAAGTCTATGAACGCTTATCCTGTATCACATATTATAATGAAGTTTAGTAGCTCAGTTACCTGGACTTAGCCCCATAACCTTGGACTTTTTAGCATTATATTCTAACCAGCAGTGTAACCGAACACAAACCAGTACTGGTAACTGCACTGGGATCTTACAAAATAGCTCCTGTGGGGATGTTCACACAGCTAAGCTACTACTGTGTACACTGATAATAGATGGATGATGGGTTGGATGGATACACTGCGGGGCGGGGGGCTGAAAAATCAGCCAGGAGGATGTACAAACACAAGATGAACATCAGCAGAGAAGTGTACACTGAAAACTAAGGGTTGGCTGGGAAAATCAACCCTTGTTTTCTTAAACGTGTTATCAGCAGCAAGCTGACAGACCTTCTTCCTAAGGCATCTTATTATGCTTTGCCTCGACATGATGGGCAGTGTCATAGACAGATCACTGGATTGGATTCGAGATACCTGCCTAACTCAGATATGGTCTAGCTGTGCTACCTTGGACATGTTCATTAACTTTCTGAGCCTTGGTTTTCCCCTTTAAAAAATGACCCAGCCATCCTTTTAATGACTTAATAAAGCCATTGTACAGATAAAGTGAAAGAGCATACAAAACAGCTTTGCATACATTTATAATTAATAACCATGACAACATTTGGTATGGAATTGGTACCTAATAAACATTGCATTCGACAGATGGATGGGTGGGATGGACAGATGATTGGGTGAACGGATGCATGGATGGGTAAAATGGATGGACAGTTGGATAGATTGGTGGGTTGAAAGAATGGAGTGATAGATTGGTTGGATGGGTGGATGGCTAGATAATAGATGGATGATGGGTTGGATGGATAGACTAGTGGATGAATTAGTTTTAGAGCCACCTGACAGCATGTTTGCAGTATCTTCTATCCATTAATTTTTCTCTTCTCCTCTTCCAGTCTGTTCCCAATTCTCTAAAGGAGTCTATGCCATCTTTGGGTTTTATGAACGGAGGACTGTCAACATGCTGACCTCCTTCTGCGGGGCCCTCCATGTCTGCTTCATTACACCGAGCTTTCCTGTTGACACATCCAACCAGTTTGTCCTTCAGCTGCGTCCTGAGCTGCAGGATGCCCTCATCAGTATCATCGACCATTACAAGTGGCAAAAATTTGTCTACATTTATGATGCTGACCGGGGTAAGCCAGGGGTTAGGGGAGGGGGACTGTGGAGGGATGAAGAGAAAATTATCAGCAGGAAGAAGAATGGTGCCTCTCTGCCTTCTTGAAAGGCAGGGATCATGGAGGAATGATCCAGAAATGTTTTATGTCTGTGAACTGAATTTGTGGTAACTAATCTATAACTCACACGTGGAAACACGTCCTTTGAGAGAATAACCATCTTAACGCCCCATGTCACTCTACAGCTTACCAAGTTTCCATGGCTCTTGAGCCCAGACTCAAAGTCCAACGACCTCAGTTGAATGGCTCACGCCTCATGGCTCATGGCATGGCTTTTAGGAGCATAGATTCTGGAGTCAGGCAGACCTGGATCTGAATGCTGTGTTCCCTCCTCTCCAGCTGGTTGACTTTGGGCAAGCTCTCTCTGCCTCAGTTCAACCACTTCTGTAATGGGGATAAAATTCTCTATTCCTTCGTTTTTTCATCTCTGTAATGAAGATAAAACCAGTCTCTACCTCATATAGTTGTGAGGACTGCATGAGACAATGACTAGAAAGGGTCCGTACAGTGCCTACAACATAATCAATGCGCAGGGTCTTCTATATATGTTAACCTCTGTCATCATCGTCACCAGCATCAGTATCAACCTTCCCAGGCCTTTCTAATTCTGCCTCCACCTAAATTTTGAATTTTCCATTCCATTTTCTAAATGTTTCCAATACTTTTTTCTTCTCTGCATCTTGACTCAGACAATTCCAGTTTCTGGGATGCACTTCCCTTCTCAAATCTACATATGCAAATTCTTCTTTTCTTTTGCAACCTACTGGAACACCACTTTCTCTACTTCCTGACCTTCTAAATGGAAACTCTCTTCTTTTTTCTAACTCCTGTGTTGCTTCTATTGTACTGTCCTACCTTCCCCTGGTATACTAAATAGTCCTATAAGAACTCAGTCATTATTGTTGTAAATAAATAAATGGATCATACAAGGTCTGGAAAGTGAGGCACAGGAATTTTGCCCTGAGCAAAAAGGAGGTTTTATAGAAGTCTGCCTTTAGGGAGGCTTAGAAGACTTTTGAATAGGAGAGTGGTTTGTGAAATGGTTTTTCAGGAAGAGTTAGGCAGGCGTTATTCAATGAGAATTAGTTGGCAGGAGAGGCCAGAAGCACTCTATTTTCTTCGATTTTCCCTTCTCTCTATTTTAATGATTTCCCTTCTCAGACAAGCAGCCATTATGAGGATGACCTGCAGAAGGGCTATTTCAGGTCAGTTTTGTGGCATAATGAGGCTTGAGGTCTGGAAGTGGCAAAGGCAGAAAAATGTAACTTTCATTATAGAGGATCATCTCTGGGGTCAGTCAGCAAAAGCGCCCATACTCAAAGGGGCTCCACCCACCTCACAACTCTGAACTCAGAGTTCTGCCATTTGCTAGCTGTGTGGACTTGGGCCAATGACTAAATCTCTCTGAACCTCCATTTCCACATTTGTGAAACATGGATAATAACGGTACCTACCTCGGAGAATTAAGTGAATTGAAGACAGGAAAGCTAACAGAGCAATGCCAGACACATAGTAAACTTTCAGTAAACGTGAGACTTAAGCACACCAACCTTATACTTAAAAAAAAAAAAAAAAAAAAGGAAGAAACAACAGAATCAATCTACAGATGATTCTTTATGCCAGGCACCATATTGGTCATTATGGGAGGGATTAGCAATGTTATAGGAAGACAGAAATGATATATGTGCAAAAGATTGATAACGCAAGAGTGAAATATGAAATAACCATCTGTTGCAGGCAGAATACTGACCTTCCCCTCTCCGCCAAAGACATCTGTGTTCTAATTCCTGGAACCTGTGAATATGTTACGTTAAATGGCAAGAGGGATTAAGGTTACAGATGGAATTCACGTTGCTAATCGACTGACCTTAAAACAGAGAGATGGGCTTCTCTGGTGGCGCAGGGGTTAAGAATCCGCCTGCCGATGCAGGGGACATGGGTTCGAGCCCTGGTCCGGGAAGATCCCACATGCTGCAGAGCAACTAAGCCCATGCGCCACAACTACTGAGCCTGCGCTCTAGAGCCCACGAGCCACAACTACTGAAGCCCACGCACCTAGAGCCTGTGCTCCGCAACAAGAGAAGCCACGACAATGAGAAGCCGGCACACCACAACGAAGAGTAGCCCCTGCTCACCGCAACTAGAGAAAGCCCGCGCACAGGGATGAAGACCCAACACAGCCAAAAATAAAAACAAATAAATTAATTAATTAAAAAAAAAAAAAACAGAGAGATTATCCTGGATTATTTGGGTGAGCTCAGTGTAATCACAACGGTCCTTAAGTGTGCAAGTTGAAGGCAGAAGAGTCAGGGTCAGAGTATAATGTGACAGACTCAACCAGTCACTGCTGGTTTTGAAGCTGGAAGGGGCTATATGCCAAGGAAAGCGGGCATCCTCCAGAATCAGAAAAGGCAAGAAAAATTTCTCCGCTAGAACCTCCAGAAAATAGCACAGCCCTGCCAATAACTTGAATTTAGCTCAAGGAGACTCATTCCAAACATCTGACCTCTGGCAGTATAAGATGATAAATGTGTTGTTTGAAGCCACTGTGTTTACAATAATTTGTTACAGCCGCAGTAGGAAACTAATACACCATCTATGTCCCAAAGATGAAACAAAGCAGTATTGAGTAATGGATTCCTCTATCATTTAGCTATAAATCAGAAAAGAGTAGCTTAATTCAGTACACATTGATTGAATACCTACTGTGTGAGAGGCAAAGCACTAGGTACTGAGATACACTGAACATTCGTAAACGTGGTTGACAATTATTAGGTGCTGTTTAGATACCAGATTAGCACATTTAATAAGCAGTTACTAAATACCTAATAGTAATCAATGTTTATAAAACCCTTGCCATGCTTGAGACATTCTCATTCAATCCTCATGATGACACTGCGAGGTGGACATTATTAATATCACCATCTTACCACTGAAGACCCTGAATTTTAGCCAGGTGAATTAGTCTGTACAAGATCATTTAACTAGTATACTGTAGCATCAGGATTTGAGCCTCAGATTCGATTTTTAATCACTAACTCTATTGCGTACTATGTTCTGCAAACGGAAACACAAACAGACGCAGAACCTGACCTCGGTGAGCTCAGACTTGCAAAGCGCAAGCTGGAGCTGAGTTTAGTGGAGGAGCGGGGTTGGCGGAAGTGGGGTGATGCCTGTGGATCCTGACTGCCACCTCTCTGTCCTACTCACCCGACCTCCAGGTCTGTCCGTCCTGCAGAAAGTCCTAGACACAGCGGCCGAGAAGAACTGGCAGGTGACAGCCGTCAACATTTTGACAACCACAGAGGAGGGATACCGGATGCTCTTCCAGGACCTGGAGAAGAAAAAGGAGCGGCTGGTGGTGGTGGATTGTGAATCCGAGCGCCTCAGTGCTATCCTGGGCCAGGTAGTGAGTGCAGCAAAGCGCCCTCCGGGTGGGCCTGGGGGATGGCTCGTGAGCGAGCTGGGTGACCATTTGCCTTTGGTGTTACAAAGAGAGCTCTTGACTAGGTGAAACCAGAGGCCTGCCTTCTCACGTTCTGTAACTCATACAATTTAATTCTGGAATGTTATGAAATAGCACAAACACTGGGAGCCTTCACGCAGGACTTCAAATGGTTCTCGGATCAGTTAACCAAAAACTTACCTCCAGTGCTTCCTTTTCTTGTTCAAAAGCAAAACACATTGCATGTTAGAGTTTGTGAAGTGCTATCACAACCTGCAGAGCCAGATTCCTGGGTTCAGCTCTGAGTTCTGTCACCCACTGGTCCAGCATTTGGTTTCTCATCCATTTGGCCCACTGACCAGTTTTGAGTCCAAGGAGGCACCAGGCACCTCCCCTTCCTGGAACACATCCATGTGCCTGAGCAATTAATTGATTGTCCATTCCAAGAAAGGGCACTGTAATCTCAGTGGTCTTTAGCCAGACATCTCTAAGCCACGGTTCCTCCCGTTCTCAGAAGTAAAGCATGTGTCATTGGATAGGTCACTTGTCTTTTTAAATTACATTTGTGTATTTAGATGAGCTAGCAAGGAAGTAGATTTTGCAATCGTTTTTGAACAGTGCTATACAATTAAAGATGGCAGTTTTAGGTACTTGACAACATGACAGAGCTTGTTAATGGCCCTCAAGACCCCTGGGGCTCCCACAGGGAATCTCAGCACCAGCTCAGCAATTGCTCAGAGGCCTCGGGAACTGAATAGGAGAGATTTTGAAAGTCAGGGGTTCTTTGAGGCGTTAACTCTGTGTTCTACTTTACAAAGTGTGGATCTGGCTTCCCTCTCAGAGAGAGAAACCAGCAAAAATTGTTTCCATTGAGATGGGAGTTTTTTGAGCTGGAGTCATGCGACTGGAATTCTAGTTAAGTAAAGCAGAATAGGGTACTGGTTAGAAGTAGAGACCCTGGAGCCAGACTGCCTGGGATTCACATCCCCAGCTCTAATATTTACTAGCTCTGTGACCTTGGGCCAGGTTTTTCATTTCTACATCTCAGGTTCCTGATCCGTAAAATGGGCATAATAATAATAAAATAATGATAATAACTACCTTTAGAGAGCTCTTGTGAGGGTTAGAAGAATCTATGTATATATGTAAAGCACTTAGAATAGAGCCTGCCCCACAGGAAGTGATATATGTAAGGATTTACCTATTTTAGCTATTCATAGTGCCAACTGGTACCGGTTTTCTTTTGTTTTGCTTTGTTTTCTTAGTTAAACTTTTAATTTTGAGATACAAATTCATATGCGTGTATAAGAAATAATACAGAGAGATCCCATGTACCGCATATCCAGTTATCCCAAGAGTAACATCTTACAAAACTATAGCAACTATAGTGAAATATCACAACCAGGAAATTGACATTGACATTGATACATTCGAGGTACAGAACATTTCCATCACCATAAAGATCATCTGTGTTGCCCTTTTGTCCTCATCTGGCTTCCCTCTCTCCCTCTCTTTTTCCCTTTCCTCAGGCACTCTCTAACCTGGTCTCCATTTTTGTAATTTTCTTATTTTAAGAGTGTGATATAAATGGAATTACATAGTATGTAATGTTTGGGGTATGGCTTTTTTCATTTGGCATAATTCCCCGGAGATTCATTCAAGTTGTTGTGGGTATGATACTGCTTTCTTGAGTCACTCCCTCTTTGGCATAAGTGTACTCATCTGTAAAATAGGAATGAAGGCCCCTGTTCTACAAAGCTGATAAAAAGATTAGATGAGATAGGAGGTAGAGAAAGTGTTGAATGATAAGTTGGTATTCTCAAAGACTGATGACTCCTGCTGTATTATTCCACAGTAAAGATAAAGCTGTTGGTACTATTTTCTGAGTGCTTACCATATACCAGACACTATGCCAAGCTCTCTCCATGTATAATTCCACTTAATCCTCACATCATCTCTATAAAAACAGCTTCTATTAGATCCCCTATTCTATAAATGAAGAAACAAGAGTTTACACTTGCCTGGGATTTCACATAGAAGGAAAGCAGGAAGTCAAATCTATCTTGGTCGGGCTACAGGGCCCAACCTTTTAAAAATGCAACTTTCAGCACATGTGCTGTCTATAGCTACCCCCTCTGTCAAAGGACAAACTTGTGTTTGGGAAGGAAGGAACTTGTTTGCATGAATATTTTAGATTGCAGTGTATTAACTTTTTTAATCGATGGATTCTTCTATTCTGAAAAGTAAGACCAAATGCTGAAAGGATCTTACAAATCACCTGATTTACCATTTGCATTCATACTTCACAGATGGGATGACTGACGGTCATATTGGTTGAATGCTTTGTCTTGAGTTCAGACAACTAGTTAGTGACAATGACCATAAGTCTAAAAGTTACATCTTCTGATTTGCAGTCTGACATCTTAGCATCATCCTAGACTATCTCACGCTCAGGAATTGGGATCTTTTCAGTCTAACACAAATGTTCTGCCTAACCTAAGCAGGAAGACAATGATTCCAAATTCCAAACAGGGCATTAACTGCCTGTCTCAGTCTCTAGTGCCCCGACTGGAATATAAGCTCTATTAAGATTTTTGTTTTGTTTTCTTCCCTGCTGCATCCACAGTGCCTTGAACAGTGCTTGGCACCTAGTAGGTATTCAGTAAATATTTTTTGAATGAATGCGAAGAATAGGGAATCAATGAATGCTCTAAGATCCCAAATGTGAGATGGGTCTAGATATCTACAGGTAGCCTTTGACTGGAAAAGAGCCTTTAAGCTGGAGGTAAGAGCATGTAGGGAGGCCCAGAGGGCATGTGGGGGCCAAGGTTCACAGAGGGGCTTAAGAGGCCAAGTGGAGGATGTCAATTGTTTACTGGAAGACAATGAAAAGGAGATGAACCCATGATTGTGACCATCTTTGGAAACCATCTCAAAGAGTCTGGGGTTCATTCTGTAAACAGTGGAGAGCCAGTGAAGGTTTGTGAGCAGGGAACAGGGTTATTAGAATATAATGCTTTATCAATATATAAGACACTTAATTATGTAATACAGTCATTAAGTTCAGAATGAGTTAGAGATGGATGAGGGACACCAGGACCAGGCCATCCATCACCTTACCCTGTTGTATTGCCTTCAAAGTGCTTTTCACCTGCTGAAATCTTGTTCATTTATCTGTTTATATATTTACCATCTGGCTCCCTGCTAACGTGTCAACTCAGCTCAATGAGGGCTTGGGGATCTTGCCTCATTTGTTCATAGCTTGTCCCTAGCACATAGCATAGAGCTTGGCATGTGGCCCATGTTCAATAAATATTTGTTGAGTGAATTAGTTAATCAGAGAAGGCTTTACAGAGTAGTTGGGATTAGAGCTCAGCCATAAAGGTTATGAACAATCAGAGAGAATGGGAAAGGGCATTCCAGGCACAAAGGTTGTGAATTAAGGCAATCCAGTGGAAATGAGCTTTGAAGAGATGGGCTCAGTGAGGCAGTGGACTCCAAGTGTACATTACCTTTACAACAACTTTCTCAGTTTGTAACCCTGTGTACCTGTATCTCTTCATCTGTTTAAGTATGGGTCTCCTCCCAGTAAACTGTGACCTCCAGAACAGCAAGCACCATGCTTGTTTCACTTTCCACTATATCTCCAGCACAGTGCTTGATAGATAGTAAGCACTTAATAAATGTTTGTGAAAGGGAAGCTAGGCCATCAGGTAGGTAGGTGAGTAGATGGGCTGGACAGTTTGTGTTAGGTCAAACCATATGAAATTACTGATTTTTATTGGTCAAAAGTCATTAATTATCAGCTGTTTCCTATGTTTCAACCTGTAATTTCATCCTGCAGGGACTATTCTTATCCACTGCCTGGATGCATTGGGTTTCAAACTATCTTTTATTTGCTATTTTGTGCTTATTAGAAGCTGAATAGGTTTCTGATAAAGGTATCTCATTGCTGAAAGAGCAAAAAACCATTTGACAAGAAAATGAAAAAGTAAAGAAGAATTATTAATAAAACTATCATCCCAAAAGTCTTGGCGCTCCATAGTCTGGAATTTCACAGGCTAACCACTGTTTCAGAGCATTCATTGTGTGTGCTTGCATTTAATTATTCCCTACATAAAAAAATATGTGAGCCGCTATGCACATACATCCAATTAAGTAGATGTCTGAATGTGGGTGTTAATAACCTTGAAATTTTATTCAGTTAGAGAAGAAGCCCAAGGGCTTCTCATGTGTTTTACGCGTCCTTGCAACAGTGCGGGGAGAGAGGCACTGAGCAGGGTGTACTAACCTCAATTTGATGATTAAAAAATAATAATAATAAAGAAATAGATCAAGTTAACTTGCAGGCTGAGCTAAGACTAAACTAAGGACTGCGGTCTTAGCTGTTCCTTGCTGGGTGGTATGTCTGGGTGCCCAAGCAAACCGCTGGGTAGTTCTTTCTACAAATATTTTCTTGCCTGCAATGATTAGGGATGGTCTGCACATGGAAGATGGACGGGTGTTTGGGGACCCTGGCTCTGAATCAGGCATCATATGGAAAGGCTCACAATAGCCAGGTCCCTGTCCTGACACTGCCACCGTACTGCTGTGGGATCTGGCACATCACTTCGTCTCTCTGGGCCTGGACTTCCCATCTGTACAGTGAGGGGCCGGACCAGATGATCCTGACATTCTCTTCCAGCTTCCGGGCTGAATGGCTCATTGATGTCTGAGTATCCAACAGGTTTAGGGAAGAAGGCGCAAAATTCAGGGAAACAAGGAACTGTATCTGAATATGGTCCATTCAAGGATTTGAAGTTCAAGAACTGGGGTGGAATCACCCACCTACCCATTTGACTATCCTTCCACCCATCCACCCATCTGTCCACCCAAGCAGCAGATATTGTTATAACAGTCACAAGGAATTCAATACAACATAAGATTCCCACTATGTATGGGAAGGCTTTATGGAAGAAGGAAAGAAGTGAGCATTTTAGCCTGGACCTTGGGGTTATGATAACACTACTCTACCCCGGAATCAGGCAAAACTGATGTCAGATCTTACATCTGCACTTAATAGCTGGGTAACTTCAGGGAGTGTATTTGACTTCTCTAAGTCTCAATTCCTCATCTGTAAAACAAGGACATCAGCAATGCCACCACCATTGGATGGTTGTGATATTGTAGTTTGGGTACTTAGGATAGGACAGGGCACATTTCCAGTACTCAGTGTTAATTGCTGGTTATTGTTGGTGTAGCTTTAATTGTCAGTATGATTAATGCATCCCCTCTCGTTGTGTTTTGTAGATTGTAAAGCTGGAGAAGAACGGCATTGGCTACCACTATATCCTTGCAAATCTGGTGAGTAGAGGACACTGCAGGCTCTCAAATGGTGGGTCTTTCTGTGTTTGGGGCCCGGCTTGTTTCTGTGGTACCTGGCTGGAGGGAACGGTGTGGGTGGGAGGGGCACTTCCAAGCTTTGCCTTTTCCCCTTCACATCCCTGCTTATCAAACCACAGCACACTCAAGGTGAACCTCTAAGCTTCCTTGGAAGAGATCGTGCTGGTGGGCAGGCCTTCCTCAGTCATAACAATTCCAGCTTTAATCGGCTCTGCCACTTGGCGATAAGAACAAAATCACCACATCTTTGAATGTATAAAAAATGTTTCGACCCCACCGGTTTTGACCCTCTATTTTGACACCAATGGTAGTTTTACTGTTTATAAATATAAATGTTTAAATCATAATGATACTAGCGCTGACAGATCTTTAACCAGAAACAGTTTTACAGCATAAACAATATTATGCCAATTTAGTTTTTATTCCCTTTTTTATGTGGCATAGACAAGCTGTCTTTTAAAGAAAATTTTTATTTTCATTTTTATGTGCTGCAGTTATTTTAATTGGGTGCAATTATTTTCCATGGTATGAAGACTTGACTCATAATTTTTTGTACATGTTAAATTTTACCTAGCAACATGCACAATTATGAGTTTTCTTTTGTGACCATCGTTTTTGACAAGTCTGTTTTTCCTGGGTCATCTTTTGCTCCTCTTACTTTTTTAATCATGAAGTTTGATATTTCCAGTAGTTTTTTCCCAAAGCCAAATGTAATTTTGTTTGGCCTGCCTTATTTTCTAAAGAGCTAATTACATGCCATCCAGCTCATCCATTTAAAGTATACAGTTCAATGGTTTTATATACATTCACAGAATTGTGAAGCCATCACCACAGTCTCATTTTTAAACTTTTTCATCACTCCCCCAAAAGAAACCCATACCCATTAGCAGTGATTCCCCATCACCCCACAAATTCCTCCAGCCTTAGGCAACCAGCAATCTACTTTATATCCTTATGGATTTGCCTATTCTGGATGTTGCATGTAAGTGGAATCAAGAATATGTGGTCCTTTGTGACTGGCTTCTTTCATTTAGCATAATGTTTTCAAGGTTCATCCATGTTGTAGCACGAATCAGTACTTCATTCCTTTTTATTGCCAAATAACATTCCATTATATGAATGTATCCCATTTTGTTTATCCATTCATCAGTTGATGGACACTTGGGTTGTTCTCACTTTTGGACTATTATGAATAATGCTACTACGAACATTTGTTACAAGTTTTTCTCTTGAGCATAAACCTAGGAGTGAAATCACTAGGATACATGGTAACTCTATGTTTAATATTTTGAGAAACTCCAAAACTGTTTTCCAAAGTGGTTGCATCTCCCAGCAAATTTTTTTTTGAATTTTATTTTATTTATTTTCTAGCAAATTTTAATAAATAACAAATTTTGCCATGTGACAGTTTGAGCAACTGTCAGATTTCCTTAATGATAGCTTTTTCTACAAAGTTTGCTTATTATCCTGGCCTGTCTTTATGATTTTCGGTGTTTCCTTTAAGATGTGATTTTTAGCTTGTTGTCTATAACAAATTATATCACTCAGTTTTAGCAATGTTATTTTATGTTGATTATTCCTGTGAGTAATATTAATTATTAATTGAACAAGAGACTGATATTTTCTACTTGCTTTTGGAATAAAGATCATTAATAGAACAAAAGCACAGGGGCTGGGTATATGTAAAGGTCAAAATGGCAGGATCTAAAACACCTTGCCTAATTCTTAAGCTCTGTCTCTCTGGGTGGATCTCCAGCCTCAGATCCCTGGCTTAACCTTCTTTCCCCATCAAAACTTCCTTGCCTTGGCTGTCCTAATATTTCAGGGTCAGGACTGGAAATAAGAAGGACTTCTTGCGATAGGTTAATTTAGACCCAGCTGTTAATAGATATATATGCTACTTTTCTCAGAGATATTTGCATTTTAAATGGCAGATGGCTGTCCAAAGATTTTTGGGGAACCAAGAGTTTCACCCTCAAAAACCATTTGGAAGGGACTTCCCTTGGAGGTCCAGTGGTTAAGAATTCGCCTTCCAATGCAGGGGGTGCGTGTTTGATCCCTGGTTGGGAAGCTAAGATCCCACATGCCTCACGGCCAAAAAAACAAAACATAAAACAGAAGCAGTATTGTAACAAATTCAATAAAGACTTTAAAAATGGCCCACATCAAAAAAAAATCTTAAAAAACAAAACAAAACAAAAGAAACCCAAAAAACAAAAAAACCATTTGCAAGGATGAAATTTTTGACTTCATAAGGAAGAAAACTCTTGACACCCCTTGAATCCCAGATCCTTAGTCCTAGAAGGGACTTTGGAAGTCAGCTCTATCTAAGTCTCATTTGCTTATAGGGAAACATTTGCTTGTAGTCAAGCCAGCAAGATGGTGTGACTTGGCCAGGGTCACACAGCAAGTCAGTGATAGAGCTAGGCCTGGCACCAGGGTTAGTGGGCAGCACCCAATGCCTTTTCCACTTCATCAGGACATCTCTCAGTACAGACCACGTGGGCACCCTGCTGCTTGAGAATACACAGAGCAAGGTTGGGGGCATGCATAATCACCTCTCCAGGGTAAGACAGAAATTACACATCATTGGCCTCAAAGCCACCGAAAGACCTCAGGTAATTACATCACCAGGCTCCATCTGTTGCCAAGTGACCCCTCGGTCACAACATCACCAAGTCAGCCCTTTGGGTGTCTGTTTCCTTCTGATCTGCATTCTTTTTTTTTTCCCCTGACCTAATGAGCTCTCAAATCCTTACAACGGCCAACTAATAGGATGCAAATTGCATATACCATCCAAATACAAAAGACTTGCATGTTCCAATAGATTAGTTGATAATTAGGCTTCAAATTACTAATTAATTCAGTCTGAAACATAGTCGAGTATGTGGTGTGTGTCTTTCTTCCCCCTTCAGAGGAATAAAGCAATTTATAAGATGATAATTTTTAGAAATTCCGCCACATAATTAGCCTGCTGCTGCATGGAACTGACCCCCTCCTTCAGAGTGTTTGTGATTAGGGTGCAATAATAGAGTTAGAAACTAAGGAAGGAAGCTTTTGAAAGATTTAACAAAAAGAGGGAGCTACATTTTATTTTGCAGTTCTTTCTGTCCCTGTCAGGATGCAGGCGCTTCAAAGAAGCCAACAGCATTCTTGTTACAGAGCACTTTGGAGGGATGCTTTTCTGGCTTTGGAGGGCTGCTAGAAGAGAGGATGGAAGGAGACTGTGGATCAGAGACGAGAGCTTTATAACAGGGAGTCATAAAAAAAAGAACAGAAAAGAAAAGCCATGTTTTTTGTCCAGACACCATCCTCAGCTAGTATCTCTGTGATCTTGGGCAATTTTCCAGCCCTCAGTTTCCACATCAGGAATAATAGTTCCTATTCTATATGCTCATGGAGTCGCTGGGGAAACCAAACATGTTGCTGAATGTCACCATGCCTTGAAAAAGTTGAAGTGTTCTGCATAGGTGAAGAATTCTAACTTCATATACTAAATCTACCCATCTGTACATACTCACATGTTGTATCTGTATGTATACATGCATATATATGCCTGTGCATATATATGCTGATATATGTATTCATATTTTATATATGATAGGATAGATGTATATTTATATTTCCATAGCATTGGTATGTCCATAAAGTGAACTTGAACCTTGCAGAAATTGGTGAACTCTACCATTATTTCTTAAAGAAGCCCCTGGGCCCTGGAGCCCCCTGATGAACCAAGCTCTCTTGTCTGGCTGTCAGTCCTCCTCCAAGCCCAGCACTGACTCGGTTTTCACTCCCTGCTCTGAGATTGTGATCATAGCAGACAGCTACCAGCCAGAGCTCTCTAGAGTTATAGCTCTTATCTCTGTGATGCATCAGCCGCAAATCTTAGAACAAATTGGTGTTTCTCAAAAGGAAGATACGTGGACCTCTACAGTGCGTCTGCACAGTTTAGGAAACACTGAGCCAATGGTTAAATTCTTCAGTCCACTGAGACTGCAAACATGAGTACTCACAGCATGGGACAAATGATCAGATTGTTTATATTGATGATTTGACTTCCATTGAAATAAAAAAGCACAACATTTAAAAATTCTTGTAGAGAACTAGCAGACCTCTGAGAATTTATAAAGGGTCCAGCAGACCCCAGTCTGAGAAACACTGAAGGACTAAAGATATTGGTTGTCCTTCTGTGTGGACCATATGGTGCCTCCTGGGGCACCAGTAACAATAACAGCAACTCCTTTCATTTTTACACCAAGTTATAGCTCATGTGATGTTTTGGCATGAATCACACCACTGGGTTTTGAACCTTGCAGTACTCCTATGACATAAGCAAGGTAGAATTCCTCATCCCCACTTTATAGAAATGAGAACTGAGAATCCAAGATGTTACATGACTGATCTGCAGAGGGGGAAGGCAAGCACTCCTCAGTGGAGTCTGGCTCTCAGGAATCTGGCAAAAGCCACGTGATGTGATCATAAGAATAGGATGACCAGGCTAACCTGAGCCACTGAACTAGAATTCCTTAAACCCCTAATAAGTAACTAAAACAATAATAACAATGGTGATAACTATTATTCATTGAATGACTGCTACATTCCAGACACTATGATATATACTTAAACAGTTACCTATTAAATCCTCATAATTGTCCTGGAGGTTGATAATATTATCCCCATTTTTCAGATGAAGAAACTAAGGTTCAGAAAGATTAGTGAGTTTTCCGGTGACAAAGTTTACAAAGTCATGGAGCTGGGCTTCCCCTCCAGGACTAGAGAACTCCAAAATCCATGTTCTTATACTGTGCCATGTGACTGCTGAGCATGGAGGAGGTGGGGACGGGTGCAAGGGGGACACAGGCTCTCAATAAGAGGGCTTCAGGGGCTTCCCCGGTGGCACAGTGGTTGAGAATCTGCCTGCCGATGCAGGGGACACGGGTTCGAGCCCTGGTCTGGGAGGATCCCACATGCCGCGGAGCAACTAGGCCCGTGAGCCACAACTACTGAGCCTGCGCGTCTGGAGCCTGTGCTCCGCAACAAGAGAGGCCACGATAGTGAGAGGCCCGCGCACCACGATGAAGAGTGGCCCCCGCTTGCCACAACTAGAGAAAGCCCTAGCACAGAAACGAAGACCCAACATAGCAATCAATCAATCAATCAATCAATTAAAAAAAAAAAAAAAAGAGGGCTTCAGTTTAAATCTTGCCTACAGTTGCAGCAATAAACCTGGAGTTCAAACTCAGGCTCTCAAACTCCCACTGGGTATCTTTTCCACTGTACACTGATGGAATTTCATTATAATTATACAGTTGGCCCTCCATGTTTGTGGGTTCCATGTCCGCGGATTCAACCAACTGCAGGTCAAAAATATTTGAAAAAAAATCCAGAAAGTTCTAAAATGCAAAACTTGAATTTGCCGCACAGCGGCAACTATTTACATAGCATTTATATTGTATTTCTAGCTATTGACATAGCATTTACATTTTATCAGGTATTATAAGTAATCTAGAGATGACCTACAGTATACGGGAGGACGAGAGCAGGTTATATGCAAATACTATTATGCCATTTTATATAAGGGACTTGAGAATCCGCAGATTTTGGTGTCTGCGGGGGTTCCTTCACCAATCCCCCATGGATACCAAGGGACAAGTGTGATTTCTAATGCACAAAGTAGCTGAGGGAAACACACTGAGGACGGGTCATCCCAGGTCTTACTGGGGGATTGGGGGACCAGGGTGGTCAGCCATTTCCACCATGTGGATGCAGATGACCTCCTGTGAAATGTTAGAGTTGGCAGTTCTGGTCCATGTGGCGGCTCATCGAAGCCCCCAGCTCCATGCTGCTACCCCTTTGCTATATCAGTCTTGAGAAGAAACTGCTCTTTCATCTTCTTGCTCCCCTGTGGTGAGAAAGCTGTCTCTGCCTTCTGTAAGGCCAAGCTCGGCCGCTTTCTTCTGCACACGCCATCTCAATACCACACACGATCACGTTTGGTTCCTGTATGGTTTCTCTAGTTAGGGAGCTGGAGCAGTAGTTGGGAAGGGTGGCTCTGGGTCAGACAGACCTGAGTTTGAATTCTGGTTTTATGTTTATTAGCTGTGTGATATTAGTAAAGTGACCTACCTTCTCTGAGCTTTCATTACCTCATCTGTAAAAAAAGGAATGTGGTATTATCTACCTCCTCATGGGCTATCATGTGAATTAAATGAAATAATACCTTATAAGTGCTCATAGTAATATTTGGCCCAAAATAAGCACTCAGTAAACGTTAACAATTTCCACCATCATAATCATGGTCATCACCATCATCATCATCATTATTATTATTAGTGGGGAAAGAAAACACTAAATATCTGGGGACAAGATACTATCGTTGAGGTCCCTCAACCCCCTTCCAAACTAAATCTCATCCACAACTGAAACCCAATTATATAATACCTTCCTCCCTGTTTGTCTGTAAGCTCCTGGAAGAAGGAATATGTCTGCCTTTCTCACTGACGAATTCCCAGTTCACCAGGCAAAGTGAGTTGCATGTAACGGTGTCCTTCAAAAAGTCACTGAATGAATGAATGAGTGAGTGAAATGACTTCTCAGGAAATAAACAATGTTGGTACCCACTTAGTACATGCACTTAAAGGCAAATTCCCTGTGTCTGTGCTAAAAGAAGCAGAGATCAGGGATCGTGGGACCATGAATACAGCTAAGAATATGCAAACGAGCAGGTAGAGCTGGGCCTCAGAGGGCATCTAGTCCACTTCCCATAAAAGGCCAGAATCTCCTCTACAACATCCCTAACAGAAGCCCATCCAGCTGGTTCCTGCTTGAATAATACCCAGTGATAGGGAATAGTGTATTTGGAACCGCCTACCCTGCTTGCTCTTGGTGTTTGCTCCTTCAGCCTGGACGACCCCCTGTCCCCGCCCCTCCCCATGCCTTCTCACAGGACAGGTCCTAACAGCCAGCCAAATGAACATCCGACATGAACCAAGCATGTCTGTGTGCCTTCCACTGCACTGGGCTCATACCAGAAGCGCTAAGAAGCATGCGGTTTCACTTTTGTCCTGGAAGCAACTTGGCTTTGTCTTCCAGCTAAATTGGAACATGTAAATAGAGTTTTAAAAGGATGCCAGAGAAAAATCACGTGTGAAAGTAATGCAAGCCCCATAAACTGCCACCCCAACTGCCAGAGCCTGGCGGTCAGAGGCTCGAGAGGCCCCTGGAGGCTGCAGGTTTCTGGGAAGGATCACGACGGTGCATCCGTGCAGCCAGTAGTCCTATGAAGAGTGTGCCTTTGCGCTGGCTTGAAGAATCCCAAAGAACCAGAGTTGAAGGGTCCCCAGGAGCTCGTCTCACCCAACCCCTCCCGCATTTTGTAAAAGAGGCACTTAAGACCCAGAGAAGGGACGTAACCTGTTTGAAGTCACTCGGAAGTTGAACAGGAGAGCTGGGCTGGGATTTGGAGCAATTGTTTGTTCTGTTCTTTGTGGCTTCTTTTACCCCACTGCTGCCTCTCAGTTTCCTGTGTGTGTGTGTGTGTGTGTGTGTGTGTGTGTGTGTGTGTGTGTGTGTGTGTGTGTGTGTGTGTGTGTGTGTGTGTGTGTGTGTGTGTGTAAGAGAAAGAAACATATAGAAATAGGAGACAGAGAGAGGTTGAGAAGCACTCCCTCCCCACTCCCCCTGCCCCTCTCAGAGTCACCCCTCACTGATGGAGTCCATCCCAGTGTCCTCTTCTCCCTCCTACACAGCCTTGCCTCTCTCCCTTGGCTTCACCTCACTCTTCTGCAGCAGTGAGAACACACGGCTTACTTTAGGATCACCAGAGCTTACACTGCAGAGAGCCTCTGGAAGGGAAGAGGAAACGGATGGGTAGAAAATCAAGTCCCAGACCCCAAAGGATGCGCACTTCCTACGTGGTCCAAGCAACCCATCAGGCAAGGCTGAGCGTATGTTACTCTTTGCAGTCACATCCCATGCTCTAGAATAATCCATTCTAGAGAACTGAGAGTTTCTGCATCCATCCAAGAAAGGTGAGATTATATTCTCATTTTATGAGAGAGGAAAAGGAGGTCTAAGTTGCTGAAGAAAGTTTTCCAAGGTCATGTGGCTAAAACTGGAATTTGAACTCAAACCTCTCTAATTCCAAAGATTAGGTTTGTTGTCCATTGGGCCACACTGCCCAAATCAAAGAAACCTTGGTGACTCTCAGGCCTGGTATTATAACTGAGAAAGCTCAGAAATAAACTCCTTTTCTTCTGATACTGCCTGGGTTTGAATTTTCGCTCAGTCACCTACTAGCCGTGTGATCTTGGGCAAGTCATTTCACCTATCTGTACCTCAGTTTCCTCATCTGTAGGTGGGAATATTAATGCATACCTCACAAGATAAAGTGAGTTAATTTATATCAAGTTTTACAACAGTGAGTGCAGCAGAAGCCTGGGGTCTCATCCCAACTCTGCCACTGACTCGTTATCCTTTGCAGAAAAAAAATTCTACTTTGTTGAGGGTCTCAATTTGTTCCAGATTTGTTCAAGGGTTTTCAAAAGGACTAAATGATCAAAAGGACCTTTCCAGATGTGCAACTTAAGGTTCTGGTTTTCCTGCCTCTCTCTGTAGTCCAGAGGTGCCAGAACACAATTCTCGAAGCCATATTGGCTCCCTTCATTCTAAGGGAGAAGCCACTCCATTCATCTCAAGCACTGGGTGTTTGCATCCTTTGCTCTTGCCAGCCATGCACACCTTGGCTGATTTGGAAAGGCCCTTTCCGTGCTTAGTCAGTGGGTTAGTTCAGATATGCAAGCCAGCAGCTGCAACTGCTCTTCCAGAGCATGGAACCCCCTTGCCACTACCAGCTTAGAAGCAGGAGGGACAGACCCCTTAAGTACCTATTTTGGCAGGAGGTTGGGGTAATATATAACTAGAAAGGTTCAGTCCTCACTTCCTTACTTGTCCCTTTCTTTAAGACAGAAAAGCAAACAGACTCTAGAGTACTCTAGGTGAGTACTTATTATGTACCAGGCACTGTCCTAAGAATTTGATAACGATTAATGCAGTTAATACTCCCAACGGCCCTATGAGATAGCCGCTATAATGATTCTTATTTTGCAGTAAAGGATGCCAAGGCACAGAAAGGTTGAGTAGCTTGCCTGCAGTCACACAGCTAGGTGGTGGCAGAGCTGAGATTTGAATCCAGGTTGATGTGTACAAGCATTTCCTCTGATTCACCGACCTCTGTCACTCTGATTCAGAATCTCCGAGCATGTGTGCTTTCCAATTAGAGAGTTCTTCCCTGCACTCTTCACCCAGCCAAAGCCTCCTCTCCTTTCAGCTTCCTTGCTTCCACTGGGAGCCTTCCCTGTGTTCCAGGTTCAGGTTTTGTTCTACCTATTTTGCTCTATAGTTATGTGGGTAATATGGGCCTTTCTCACTAAACCTTAAGTAACTTGAAAACAAGGACCAAACCTATCTTATTCTCTGCTGCATCCCTTTGTCCAGTATGTACTTGGCAATATTAGATCCTCACAGGTGAATGAGGGAATGAATGAATGAATAACAAGAATATTCCTTTCCCCATTCCTAGTAGGTTTCAAATTTATCATACGTTTGGACTTTCATTCATTCTTCACGAAGCATTCATTGGGTGCCTACTCTACGGGAGCCCCTGAGAATGTTTAAGCTGGCATTTCATCAAAGGTGGGCTTGCTATAGTCTTTGGCTGAGCCTCACTGGACAGGAAGGTCTTGATCATGTGAAAGGAAGGTATTGCTGGTTTCAAGTCTGCCAGGAACTCCAGCCATAAAAGCCCACCCCACCCCTACCCTTTGGCTCTTGTTCTGAAGTGGCCGTGGCCAGGTGTCACCCGTGACTGCAGCCAATTAGACCAGAGTTAAGATGAAGGGAGGTTCTGAAAGACCAACCAACCCCAGGCCAGATACTGCACTTCTTTATTCATGCATTGACAGCCCAATCTGGGGACCCCTGACCTTCTGCCACAAAATGCCAGCATTTTATCCTAAACCCACAGACTGAGAGAATTTGGTTTGTGAGATCCCAACTACCTTTTTAAATAATCTGTCAGCAGTGGACTTGTGTTTGGGGGATAGGTCTGTTTGTGCGTTTGCTGATATCCAAGTGTACAGGTGCCCGCCTCCCTGGTTTCAAATGTACTTGGGTAAGAGTTAACACTAGTGGTTTCTTCCCAAATCGAATGGTGTTTTAGCTGGTTTGAGCACAGCTGCAATGTCTTATTGACTTGGCAGGAACCAGATAAGCCTATGTTATGAGGGATTATATAGGGTAAGGACGCATTCAAGTTTCGGTCGGTTAAAGTGGCTAGAATAGGAAAATCTGAAGACCTTATGCAGAGACATGGTTGTCTGAGGACACGACAAAGTCCTCAGCCCAGGAATATTCCATGAATTCATGTATATCCATATTCATGTGCACACACCTGTGTGATCACAGAATTGTAGATCAAAGCTGGAAAAGCCCTTAAGAGAGAAATCGACTGGCTCAGAAGTTTCCAAACTTTTTCGTTTAAAGCTCTAGTTTCAAATGGAATCCTGGGGAGAACCCCAGTATGTAAAACAGATGAAAAGCAGAGCTGCTTTGGTGGAAGAGGGAGGGTGGGAATCCAGAACCTCAACCTTCTGCCTTCCCACTAATTCAACTTGGTAGCCTCTGAAATGCCTACAGCCTGGGACAACAGTTTGAAAGATCACTGATCTAGCCAATGCCCTCATTTTGCAGATCAATAATCTAGTGCCTGGAGAGGGTGAGAACACTACCCGAGGGTAGACAGCTCATGAAGTTCAAAGACAGGACAGAACTTATTCGGTTGTCCCTAAAATTATTTTCCTGACACTACTTATTTATGACCCAGTTCAGAATATACTACACACAAAACAGTCAATAACAAGACCTCTTTGGTCCACAAGATAAAAGCTGAGAGACTGAGAGGTGACAGGATGGAAACTTACAAGAAAACCATGAAAAGGGTGAGTGAAGACATCTGTAGTGTATGTTTCATCCCTTGGTGTAAATTAAGCAGTCAGCCTGCTCCAGGTACTGGGCTGTGGATACCGTGGGGACCGAGGTTCCTGCTCTCTAGGGTCACACGGTCTTCTAGGTCTAAAGGAGATGAGAAGCAAGGCTGCAGTCGGAGAGAAAGCTGGGAAAGACCCCAAGGGAGAGAGAAATAAAGAGCTTTGTGGTTCACATCCCAAGGACCAGCACCCATTAAAGGAGCGGAAGACTAACACCTGGGTCTCCTAGAAACCTGCTAATTCCTTCTTAGTATAAAGAAGCAGGCCATTGCAAGGGCTTCCTTGAAGGACAGGAGATAAGTGAATCAGACTGATGGGACTAGCGTTGAGGGGGCAGAATGTACAATGGCTAGAAAATAAGCCCAGAGTCTTGTCACTTGCTATGACTACGGTCTCTGTCCCTCACTATCTATGTTATGTTAGGCAGAAGCTACTCCATTCATTTAAGACTCAGTTTTCTAATCTGCAATGTGGGAATGATAAAAGTACCTGCTTCACAGGATTGTCACTGGGATTAAATGAGATCATACAAATAAAGCTCTCAGCACAGTGCCTACTACAACACAGTACAGGTCTGATACACGTCAGGCACGGTGGTTGTTACTGTCATTATTATTTTAGCCAAAGTCTGCATCCCATGATTTCGGTCCATTGGTTGGTGCTGGCCTGCCTTCCAGAACCTTAGAAAACAAATCTTCTACCTCTTTTCCACGACAGCCTTTCTAGGATTCAAATACATCCTTCACTTCCCTTCTTAGTCTTCCATTATTTTCAGGTTGAACAGCCCCACTTTTTTCAAGCATTTCTAATGTAACCAGACTTTTCAAACTGTACTTCCCTATAACTATCCTCTCTATGGAGCTGTCATCTAAGAATTTATCTGACAATTTGGGGAAGCTTGCCACATTCAACTTGTGCCATTCAGAGTATAAAGTGCAAGTTCTTCAATTTGTTCTAATCTTACCTCTTCTAGACCTCAAGGGGAGGAGATGGAGGGAGTGCTCTCTCCGGCATCCCAGGTCTTGTTAAATAACCTTCTCCTTGGCCCCTTAACAATGTTGGATGTTCCCTCTTCCTTCTAATGGGGGTGGTGTCCGCCCAAGCAGGACGATGAGGGCTGAACAGCTTGTATGTGACCCCTGGAAAGAACCCCAGAGAAAAAGGAAATCTGGCTTTGAAGATAAAGCTTTTTATCCTTTGAAAGCTGTGTTCCCATACACCTGCCTCCTGTTGGCTCAGGTGTCTTGCCTGACCCAGTGCCTGGTTTCAAAGCAGTTGTAACAACACCTAACCTCTTCTGACCCAGTGATAATGATGATGGTGAATGTGATGATAATAATAATAACACTCATAATCGCTGATGATTATAATAACATTCATTAAGCACTTACTATGTGCCAGACACAGCTCTAAGTGCTTTATGTATTTTTTTTAAATCTTGCTCCAGTTCTATGCTGTAGGTGCTATTATATCCGCATTTTGAAGACCAGAGAGCTAAGACTCAGAGAGGTTAAATAACCAGTAAGCACACATAATCAGGTTCTTTTGTTTCCAGGCACACATGATAATTAATAGTCATAATGATAACTCAGAGCTTCCTCGTGATCCTCAAAGCATTTTCTAAATCTTTACAGCAACATGAAAGCATGGCTAATGTAGTTATACTGTTAAACATCTCTTTAGGATATTATAATTATTTGAAATGCCTTTTCATTCTAATCCTTTGAAAATTATCATTGAGATATGATAGATGGAATGACTATATTAACCAGTTTAATTAATTGAGCACTTTTTCCCCCAGGCATGCTATTTAAATGACTGGTCAGCATTGCATTGCCTTCTACGATGAGTACATAGGGAATACAGATCTTAATCTCAGCTACCCCTCTAACCAGCCTACAACTTGAGGCCACTAGTCTCCTCTCTGGACAATGAGGGGTTTGACCTGATCACCAGTATCTTTGCTTCAGGTGTCTGTAAACCTAAACTATGCCCCATGGGTCAGATCCAACTGCTACCTGATTTTGTTTGGCTCATGAGCTAAGAATGGTTGTACATTTTTAAATTATTAGAAAAACGAAAAGAAAAATGATACTTCGTGACGTGTGACAATTACGTGAAATTCAAGTTTCAGTGGACACAACCATGCTCATTCATTTTCTATTGTCGAGGACGGCTTTCGCGCCATAACAGCAACATTGAATAGTTACGACAGAAACCACGTGGCCCACCAGCCTAAAAAATTCACAATATGACCCTTTACCAAGAAAAATTTGCTGACTCCTGCTATAAATGTGGGGTAGGTGGGCACTAACAGACCTCGTATAAATCAGAGGTTTGAGAAACATCTAACCAATCTCTAACCACCATCATGGTGTCAAGGAGAGAAACCTACTGTGCCCTCCCACAGATGTTGCTTTAAGACAGAAAGCTGTACTGGAAGGCCCCTCTTTGGCAGAGTAAGACATCTCTTCTAGGCTATTAACTGTCAGCCACACCGTCTGAGCTTCTTTGTCCCTCTGTCTGGGGCAATATGGAAATGCCATCCTAAAGCTAGCCTCCTGTGTTCCTCCACTGGCAAAGCAGTGTAACACATAGACGAAGAAGACAGATGTGATGGCTGGACCACCGCTGGATTCCTTGCTTGCTGGGTGACCTCAAGGGAGTTTCCAAAGGTCCCTGAACCACAGCTCCGCACACATAAAATTGGGACAGATACTCACTTATGCAAATGAGCACCCGGTGCCTACTGTGCATGTGCACCTCTCAGGGTTGTTTGGGGGGATTAAATAGGATTATGTATATAAAGCATTTAATAGAATGTCTGGCTCAGGATAAGAGCTTGGGAAATGCTTAATAAATCTAAGGGTGACTCTCGACTGATTATTTCATTTTTCAGTTTTAAATGACAACTTCATAATTCTCAAAAGGCTGTATGAAGATGAAGTTATATAATGCATAAGAAGTGACAGTTTTGCCATTGTTGTCATTTCTGTTATCCTGAGGAACAATGCTTCTGAAGCTGCATTTCAGTAGAGCGTTTAACAGCGCCAGTGTTCTTTAATTCCAGGCCAAGAGACAACAAATTAAGCAGGGCTCCCTTAACAGGCCGTATCAAAGAGTCAACCAATGCCATGACTTCTCTTCCCTGTTCTGCCACGGCCACTCCCTCCCCCACTTTCCAGGGACTTAACAGATGATTCTGAACCAGCAACGTATATCAAAATTATCTGAGGATCTATTTTTATTTTTTAACAGTACTAAAAAGAAAACATATTCACATGGTAAAAAAGAAAAAAATTATTCCCTCATTTTGTGTCCTTTACCTAACATCACAGATAGGAGCTTATTTTATCATTCTTTGTCCCTTCCTTCTCAGGGGAGCTGAGGAGTTCAGTTAGAGGTCCCATCAGTTTGATTAGATATAACTTGAGGTTTGGCTCCAGTAACCTTGTAGTCAGACACTCTGGTGATGGAGTTGAGTGGCATTTATGTTTGAATAAACTCTGCCATTTCCCATGGCCCCCATTACGTTGATGGGGGCAGTCAATACAAAATGCCTGGGAGCTCGTTACAGATTTTCAAGCGACAGAATTTGACTGCAGGAGGTCGCTTTCATTTTATTCTCTCAATAGTTATTTTATGAACAAGATGTTCTTTTTAAGATCTCTAAAAATTATGGGAAGTCTCTCAACTGTGCATTAGCTTTTAACCAGGGGTGGGATGGTTGTACTCTTAGGTAGTAGAACGTCTTGGAATGCCTATTGGGTACGAGAACCTAATTCTGATTTCATCTGTACTAAAAGCTTGCTAGAAACTGTGCAATTCAGTAGACCCCTGTGAATGTGTGCAAACTGTAGCTATGGGAAAAGTTAATCACAAAATATATTTCCAACATGAGCTTCTCTTTTCAAACAATTAAAATCATCCACTGGCATTTACTGCCTGGTGATCACACTTCCCCTTAGCTCATAAGCATTCTTGCTTGAGGAAAGTCTTTGGCTTTTATTCATTCACCCAACAAATATGTATCGAGCACCTACTCTGTGCCAGGCATTGTTCTAGGTGCTAGGTTCTAGTATACATCCGTGAACAAGACAGAAAGGGTCCCTGCCCTCATGGAGCTGACATTCCAACCCGAGGAGAGAGGACAAGGGAATAAATGAGCAAACGAGATCATCTCAAATGGTGATAAACAGGGCACTGAGAAGGAACTGACTGGACTGGGTGTTGGGGGGTGACTTGACTGGGTTCTACTAGAACCAGGTCTTAAGACAGCAATTCAAGTACAAGCAGCTTCTTTGGCTGCGAATCCCAGAAACAACAGCAGGGAATCAGGGATGTGAAGGAGGGAAGGGACAGCGGGCATCTGATAAAAGTGCATAACCAAGACAGTTACCCCTCGGGGCTACGGAGCTCCATCCTTCAGGGAAGCTCTAGACCTGGCTGTAGAGCATGCCTCAGGGTTACCCCACCCAGGGAAGAGGATTCTGCAGTATTTATCTACGAACTCCCCATCTGTCATTGGTTGAGAGCTGCTCTGGGTGAATGAACTCCCTGATACGTCTGGCTTACCCTGCACGTAGGTGAAGTAATAGGTATTTGTAGTTCGTATATAAAGTGGAATATCAGTGTCTAAGGGGTGGGGGAGTGGAAATCAGCAGGGCATCAATAGCAACTACCACAGGGCAAGAATTGAATCTTACATAAGGGGTCAGGAAAGAGCTGTCTGAAGAGACTGCATTTTAGCTGAGATCCAAAAATATGGGCAGGAGTCGGCCAGGGAAAGCTCACTTCCAGGCAGAGAACAGCTAGGCAAAGGCTCAGGGCGGAACTGATCTTAGTTTGTTTATAAAGTAGAAATAATAAAGAATCTCAGAACTTTAGAGGCATGGGGGGGGGGTCTTTGAGTCATGAAGTCATTGATGACTAGATCATTTAGGTAAGGAAACTGGATCAAGTCAGTGAGAAATGAAGAGACCTGGGCAGAGCTGGGGCCAGTGCTCCGGGCTCTCAGCTGTCTGTCCATGGCTCTCCCCAACCTCAGTCCACCACACTGCTTCCCCTGCTCCTTCCCCCATTTCACCCCCAGCGATCTGGCAGTTTCTCCAAGCTGTGGAGCTCAGAGAGCAATGACTTTATGATCCCTGCTCAAATTCCTGCAGTGGGCCGCCAATTATACCTTAAAAAGAAACCCAGGTGATCACAATGTTTTATGTGATCCAGCCCTGGGCTGCCGACTGCATTTTCCGCCCTCTCTCTCTCTCACTCACTCACTCACTGTGCTACAGTCACACCAGCCTTCTGTTTCTGGAACATGCCAAATATCCTCCGACCTCTGAGCCAGAATGCTCTCCCCCAGATTTCCACAGAGCTCACTCACACGGCTTCACTTCACTCAGGTCCCCATGCTGACACCACCATCTCAGGGAGGCTCAAACGTATCATGACTCCGGGGCATGGCACTGCCCTCCCCTCCCCATCCTCTTTTCCCACTTCACCTTCCTTCAGAGGACTCATAGCTACTGCATAGTATACTCTGCTGGACTGTACTCTAGACAATGTGCTACATATTTACTTTTCTTTAATTGAAGTATAGTTGATATATAATACTATATGTTATAGGTGTACAATACAGTGATTCACAACTTTTAAAGGTTATACTCCATTTATAGGTCTTATAAAATATTTGCTCTGTTCCCCGTGTTGTACAATACATCCTTGTAGCTTATTTTATACCTAATAGTTCGTTTGTTTATGGTCTATCTTTCCCACTAGAAAGTAAGCTTTGTAAGAGAAGGAAGTTGTTTTTCTCACAATTAGAAGAGTACACTGTAGGTTCTCAAATATGTTCGTTGAATGACAAGTGAGCGAAGACCTACAGAAGACCTTAGTTCTGGTCCCCTCTCTGCTACTAAATCAACGAATGACTCTGTGAAGATGATCCTCCCACTATGGTCTCGATTTCTTTATCTGACAAATAAGCATATAATTTCTACCTTATAAAGCCATAAAGTGAAATGCGGCCGTAGATTTGAAAGTATTGTACACTATAGAAATATATTATACAAATACAAGGTTTCCTTTCTAAATGGAAGGCTTCCTGAGTTTCAATGAACTTCGCCAAATGGGGAGGAAAGTTTCATTCCCAATAAAAAATGCTTTGCGGATATGAGAACTGATCAGGCCTCACTGGCTAGAGAAGACCTCGGCTGTGGCACAGGAAAGAGCACAGGGGGAGGGGTAATCAGCATCCAGCCTCTTCTAGACACGCTGGTGACCTTGGGGAGCCCTCAGGCGCTTGCCCCTGATGGACTTCAGATTCCTCTCCTCTCAAAAGGGTGGAGAGTGGTGATGGTGGAGGAAAAGCCTCCCCCTCTTTTGTGTTTTATTCTATTGCATATCTGTGTCGTCATAGGAATCACTGTGCACCACGCACTTGACATGGATCGTCCCACTGCCTTTTCTCCCCCGCCTCCTAACCTCCATTATTCATAGGAGAAAACGTCAGGGAACTCGGTCCAAGGTAGTAACTCACAGCTGTGAGCAGCAGAGCCCACCCTCCAACCCAGGCATGGCTGGCTCCTGCGCAAGTGCTCTTAACCATTGTGCTAACTCTGTGCACAAACTAAGTGATAACAGAATTCAGAAGGGAGGGAGACACAACTGTCTCTCCATTACGTCGGTTTCACCTTAAGTAGGAACTGGGTGGAAAAGGCTGTGATTCTGTAACATGGTTAAACGGATGTATCCAGGCAGCATATTCTGACTTCTCTCCCCTCCTCTCCACCCAGGGTTTCATGGACATTGACTTGAACAAATTCAAGGAGAGTGGAGCAAACGTAACAGGTTTCCAGTTGGTGAACTACACAGACACCATCCCAGCCAAGATCATGCAGCAGTGGAAAAACAGTGATGCTCGGGACCACACCCGGGTGGACTGGAAAAGACCTAAGGTAAGAGGATGGGCAGCAGGAAGCAAAGGACCAGCCTGGTCCCTCTGCCTGCCCTAGATTCCTGGGTAGTGTTAGCCTCTAGATAAGGATAGACTTTCTAAGAGGAGCAAGTTAAGCAAAGTGTATCCATAAAGACTGAGGGTATGGACAATCCAGAATGACAATGGTTTTAACAAGATAAATATTTTGATTTTCTTTCATATAAACAAAATTCAGAAGTCAGCACCCCAGGGCTTGTGTAATGGCTTCACAATCATTCGAACACTGAGGATTGTTCTATCTTCTTGCTCTGCTATCCTCAGCATATGGCTGCTACCTTATAGCCCCAAATGGCTGCAGAAGCTCCAACGATTACCTCACTATTCCACCCAGCAGGAAGGGAAAAGGAAAATAAAAATCAAAACTGCTTCCTATAAGAACTCTTTCCAGAAGTCACACACAGATCTTCCCTTCACATGCTATTGGCCACATCTTAGAAACCTACCCCAGCTACCTACAGGGGAAGCTAGAAAATGATGTCTCTACTCTGGGCAGGACCACCATGTTGCACAGCTCCAGGGGGATGCATTTATTTCTTCATGGATTGAGCCTCCTAGATTTGTGCAGTGAGCTGGCCCTTTTTCTAATCAGCCACGTACCTAGCTAAAAATCAAGGAAATTTAACTAAGCAATAACCAGCACATCTCCTTCTCAGAGAGTCTACTACCAATTATCATGCTGACTACCCGTCTCTCACTTCCCAGCAAGGCAGCTTTAAATCCTGCAGCCAAAATCTATATTGTTTGCTATTTGATAATGGCTTAGAATAAGGATAAGGGATAATTTTTCTTTCCCACATCAAATCCAACAGTTTGGCAATGGCTGTGAGAAACACTGTGTTGAGAAGGATTCTGAGGCTAAATTTGTTTATCTGGGGCAAACTGTGGATCCTTGGCAACTTTCTCTTGCCATTTGTCAATTTCTTTTTGTGAATGGCAGGCCACTTAACCGAGATGCTTCTCGTCCCACTTTTGCTCGAACTGAGTTAGCAATTCAGAAATAAAAACTTATTTCAATATGAGCTTAAGCAAGCAAAATCACAAATGTGCTTTAAAGCAATGAGCAAACCACACAGCAGTTAATTCATTAATATGCAAAAAGCCCACCCAATTTCCAAAAGATTGGAGCTGATTATAAAAATAACAAAATATAATGTATATACTTTTAAAATAGCAAGAGAATCAAAGTTAAGAACTGGAAAAATACATATACATTCATTCTACAACTCTACTGTGAACTTAGAATGTGCCAGAGAACATGCTAGACATTGAGGACAAATTAATGAGGACAGACATGAGTTCCAGTGCCGGGAAATGTTGTTATTGTTATCCTGCTTTTGTTTCAACATTTTCACCCGCTTTTAGGCGAGAGGGGGATAAAATTGAGGGTTAGCATGAAGAAGCATAAGGGGAAAGTTTGCAGAATGTAAACCTGCCACTTGAGTGAACCACATGTGGAAATAATTAAGAGTTGACCCTTCTTGGATTATTCTTTTTTTCTTTTACTGTCACCAGGGATGGTGGGGTAAATTGTTCCTCTTGGCTCCCAACTGATGACTATAACACAGAGAACACCAAGTGGTTTTCCATGGACTGTATCAGACAGATACAGATGTGTTGTATTTAATCTATGGATTCTTTTTCCAGTTGAACCAACATTTTCAGATGGCAAGATTGAACACAAAATTCTAAAGTTCTCTTCTAACATCACAACCTGCAGTAATACTGAACTCACAATCCAGGGAGGCAATATTGGCTATGAGGTGGAGCAGGAGCCCCCATCTCAGAGGCAGGCACTTCCTGGCTCACGACTGCTCCCCTCCACCCCCCCACTCCCCATCCCTGGCCCGCTGCAGGCATCCTCACCACCGGGAAGCTCCTTCCCAGATGCAGCTCCCACCTGCCTCCCTGTCAGCTCGCTCTGACACCTAACTGTCTCTGTTCCTCCCACTAGTACACCTCTGCGCTCACCTACGATGGGGTGAAGGTGATGGCTGAGGCTTTCCAGAGCCTGCGGAGGCAGAGAATCGATATCTCTCGCCGGGGGAATGCTGGGGACTGCCTGGCTAACCCAGCTGTGCCCTGGGGCCAGGGCATCGACATCCAGAGAGCTCTGCAGCAGGTGAGGCTGGCAATGGCTGCCCCATCGTATGGGAGCCTCACGGGGGATTTCAGCATCAGTTTCAGGTGGGACGTAGCTATTTAAAAGAAAAGGTAGAGCACGCCTCAAGTTTGGACTGCCACTGCATTGTGTCTGTGGCTCTTGGCGTACATGGAAGGTCATGCAGAAATTTGAAAAACAAAACAAAAAAACGCAGTAGTATGGAATAGTCATTCCTGATAGCACAAAAGCTCTGTTTTCTGCTTAGGGTTTATGTTAAAAAGGGGAAGCCAGTGATTCTGTATTTGAAAAGGGGACTTGAGATATACAAGGATGAAACTGAACCATTTTAGCAGTCCCTTGGAGACTCCCCCTCTTGCCCTGATTTTCTGGATTTCTTCATTACCTTTGCTTTCTGTGCACATGTCATGATGGGACCCTGAAAATGTTTCTCGGGACTTCTGATTCTATTTTCTTGCTTCTCAGCATTGCAATCATCAATTTTGTTCGCGCTTAACAACAGGTAAAGAACGGGGATAGAAAATGGTCAGGCCCCTCCAATCAGTTGGCTATGCAGAGTATTCTGAGGCTGAATCCAGATTCAACAGGGGGGAGTAAATACTCAATTAGTGATATGTCTGCTGTGGAAGCAGGATGAGACAGAGGTAAACGTGAGCCATGTATTTAACATTCCTGGTTTAGAAGGTTCTGGGGATTTGCCCAGTTTTATCACTCTCTGAGCTCCTAGAAGTCTCTAGAAGTTTCTAGAAGCCCCTCAAGCCCAGGCTGTGGTCCTCCAACTCCTGACGGATAGCACTATACAATGCCTCTCATGCCTCCTGAGAGAGGCTGTGTTTCCAAAGGGGACTGGGCAAAGAGGGCAGTGCTCACTGCAAAGGAATGTCCAAGTATCAGACACAGTGGCAAGCCAGCCAACAGCAAGATATTTTGGTGCAAATGCCTCTCAGGACCTGCCCTCCCCATCCAAGAGTTGCCTAGATAAGACCAGCTCTACTTTCAAGACTCCATTCAACAGAAGATGAATTTGGACTCCCAGGGAAGGAGAGATGCGTTTCTGAATGAGGGAGAAATGTAGAGCAAAATGTACAACTATTCCCATTCGTTTTCCAGCCACACGTGCACAGCTCTAACAATTTTCACAACCTGGAGAAAGAGACAAGACAGGAATATCACAGGCTGTTCTTCAGCTTGGATGAATTGCCTGCACATGGAATATGAATTATACTTCTGTCCTTTGGAATGAAGTGAAGCAGCTGCCCTGTGACTACACGCAAATGGGTCCACCCGCAGCCCCTTCTGCCCTCCCCCTGTCTCTGTGCAGGGCGGCCCCGAATCGCTAGGCAGCAAGAGCAGACACCCACCAGCTTCAGAATGATCGCCAAAGGTGCCGTGCCCGCCTTCTGGCTTGTTTAAAACGCTCTTCCAGACCCCACAGTCGAGACAGATTCTTTTGCAGTGTGAAGCTAGTTTCAGGAGGTCCCACGGACTTGCCCTCAGCTTCACAACCCTTCTAGCTCCCTTGCCCCTCCCATCTTAAGGGCATCCCTGGAAGGATATCCTGATGCCATCGTGACAGTGATGAAGCCTGGAGACGACGTGGGTGGCAGGAAGGGCACTGAATCAGGAGAGCTGGGGGTCCAGGTCCCGCTGGGCCCCTGAGTCTCTGGGTGACCTTGAAATACTCATTCAGATCTCCTACACCCTTCCCTTTCCTCATCCATGACAATGAGGCAGTTAGAGAGACAACTCTTGGGTCCCAACTGGCTTAAGAACTCTAAGGATCTAATTTATTTTCTCTTATGCTCTAACCCATGTCTTTCTGGTTGTAACATGCTCAGGCTTCCACTTCTGCCTTCAGTGGGGTTGAGAGGAGGCAGTTGCCTTAGTCAAAAAAATAATAATCTCTATACTGTCTTGAGTCAAGACATGTGTGTGCCAGTCAGCTGCTCCTGAGAGCCTACTCCGTGCTCTGGTCTGGGGCCAAGCTCTGGGGACAATAAGAGAAGTCAAGACCTGCCCTCAAGAGACTCCCTTCGGTCTCTACTGGGTGTGGACGTAGGGCAGGGAGAACTAGCCACAGAACAAACCCAAAAATAAAACCAACATTCTGATCTAAAAATCAGCTGTTCAAACTGATTACTTTCAAATCTTTGTTAATCACCTAGAATCACAAACACATATTGCTGAAAGAGACCTGAAAGATTACGACGCCCATTTTCCCTTACATTATAGATGAAGCAGCTGACCTAGAGTAGGCAGTGACTCAGCCGAGGTCACAGAGCAGCTTAGCAGCACGGGCTGGACCAGACACCCATCCAGGGCTCTTCTTCCTGTCCCACAACTGTCCTGTGGCCCCAGGGGCCTTTGCTTGTACGCACTGAGCTCCAGGGCCTTAAACACACAGTCATGGCCACTGTCCAACCATCTCACCCTCAAGACCCATCTCTTGAAAAAGCCATGCCCCTAGGGAGAAGCAATGTGCCTACAGTAGACTGGGTAAATCCCAGTGACATTCGGTCCTTGGAACCCAAGGTTGGGGGCTCGAGTCTCTTCTGCCCTGCCCATTGGCCTTCAGGTCACACATGGGGAGGGACCTGTGGGTCAGCTTGTGGTAGAGCTGGGATGCCTGTGAGTTAGGCCAAGAGGAATTAGCACATTATTCTAAAAATAATGGTAATACCAGCTATGATATGTCCAGGGCTTACTATGCACAAGGTACTGAACATATTTTACATGTTTGATCTCACTGAATCTTCAATATAACCCTCTGAGGTAGCTGGTTGTATTAACTGCGCTTTATAAACGCAGAAACTGAGCTACAGAGATTTTTTTAAATTTCCCAAAATTATACAGTTAGTGGTAAAAGTGGGACTCCAACCCACATCTCCTTGCTACCTCACCCTGTCTCCGTAACTGCTCTGCTCTGAAGCCGCGAAGGCCCAGCCCAGCAGGTGAGACACGAGCTATGGCCCAGCCAGCACCAGCACATGGCCTTGGGTAATATCTACATGCCCCCGCTCCCCCCCACCCCACTATAGTTTCCCCAGCGGCAGAGTGAAGACAATCAACCTGCCTGCTCCCTGCCTGACATCCAAGGAGCCATTCAGAATATTAATGAGCCCACATCCTGGAATTCCTCAGCACTCCAGGAAGGAAGAGGCATGAGGGCGCCCATAAATTGGCTTCTGGCTGGCAGAAAAGATCCAGCTCCCCAAGTCAGGCTGTTAGCATCTGGGGGGTCATAGGCCCTTTGAGGATATGATGGGAAACAAAGCTTTGTACTCTTATTCCCAGAAAATGCACACACATATATTTTTGCATGACCAGGAGTCAGGTGGACCATAGACACTCTTAGAAGCCCAGCTAAGGGCCTCGGTTGAAGAATCGCTGCCCTAAATTAGGATCAGCCCTCTTGCCTTTGTGTTTGCAATCTGTCAGTCAATGACCACGCACATTGGAAGTGAAGGTTTACGTGGCACATTGCTAGATGAGGTTGGGGCGAGGTGGGCAGCAGGGGTGTAAGACACAGTCCATACCTTTCAGGACTCAAGACCCAGTGTTGAAGGAAAGACAAGCTCCTGAGAAATAATAGCCACAAAGGTATAGATTAAGGGCTAAATAACACAGCCAGGCTCTTGGTGCTATGGAATGTCAGAAAAGAATGCCATGACTGAGGAATCTGAACATTACCAGGTTTCCTGGAGGAACGAAACTGGGGCTTTAAGTATGGTGACCATATAATTTATCATCCAAACTTAAGAGTGAAAGGGAGAGCTATTACCAATTATCCCAGAACAAGACATGTAAACTGAAACGATCCCAAGCTAACCGAGATGGATGGTCATTCATGCCTTAAAGGAAGGGTGAATTCGAACAAGGAGTGATTTGGGTTTTGGAGGGTCTGGGTGAGGATGTAAATGGTACCCAGCAGACGGCTAGAGTGAGGGTACCAGTGAGGACTTGTGGGCATCGCGCTTGGCTGTTAGCGTGCAGGAAGAGAAGAGCTGGGTTCACACCATGACTCCGCCAAGCACTATCTGGGGGGATCCCGGATTAATTGCTCCACTTTTCTGGCCTTAATTTCCTCATCTCTTAAATGGACATAATCCTCTTAGCACTGCCTCCCTCACTGGCTTGTCACAAGGCTCAAAAATATATTTTTTTTTTAAAAAGGGATAATATATAAGCTTCTTTGAACCTCAGGGTAACTGCATGAGATAGAGCAGGATTATTCTTCCCATTGTTCAGGTGGGCAAGTGGAAGCTCAGAGGGGTCCTGAGACTTAACTTGGCTAGTATAACCAGAATGTGGTCTACTGGGATCTAGCCCGCAGGCTCTGACTTCCCACACCCGGTGAGCATTCAGGAGGAGAGGCCAAGAGAACAGATCCACCTCGCGGCAGCCACAAAAAGGCTGCAGAAGCCCCGGGCCCAGAGCATCTCCGCTGCCCCCGCTAGGGATGGGGATGGAGGAGTCATCGGGGTTGATGGCTCAAGTAGTAGAAACACTAAGCAGCGATCAGCGGGCACCAAGCAGGAAAGAAAATCTATACTTCAGCATCTCATGGGTGGCAGACTCTGAGCTGGCACCCAATACCATTCACAGGAAATCCAAGGTTAATCCTCCGTCTTTCACAGGGGGAGTCAGCAGGTGCCAGGACAGTGATGGCAGGTCCAGGAGGCAGGAACTAAGGGGAAACTCCAGGTTTCCCTCAGTCTGACCCCTGTCACCCCAGCATGGGGGCAGGGGGTGGGAGTGGGGAATGAGGGCTCAGAGGCTCAGTCCTGATGGATAGGATGGCAGTTCCCAGATGTGCCCATAGCATATATTTCTGAGAAGCTTATTCCTCCGACTATGAGTCCAGACTATCCTCATAAATGGTTTGGGGCGAATCCATTCTCTTGACCTCTCCTTGCTCTGCCATCATGGAACGGTAATTCTGGGACATCTTCCTTCCCACTTTAATTTATCTCAGGGTGTGTAAGTCTTGGCTTCTCCAGCTAGACGGTGAGAACCTTCAGCTGCTCCAGGCCTCTACTGATGTACTGTGAATCCTGAACCCAAGTGCCGTAGCTCTGAGTCTCAGTAATCCTATCTACAACATCAGCAAAATAACCTCTGCTTTTGCTACTCACTGGGTTTCTGGGAACATCAAATAAGCAGCATCTTGTGAAAACATTGTGGCAACACAAGGGGCCCTCGGGTCACAAAACTTTGCTGCTGCTGATTTGTTTTTTGGAAACTGAGAAAGGCATGTAAAAATGACAGTGAAAAGACCCTCGTTTCTGCTGAAAGAATTTCCTGCTGTGAGACCACAGCTTATCAGACCCAAGGCTTCCATGTTAAGTCTTCTTCTTTGCCATCCTGCTTACCCACTGTACACAGCACAGTAGTAGCAGTAATCATTATCTTCATCATCACCATCACCATCACTTAGATAACAGACACTATTCATCGAACATTTATGTCCCAGACAATATGCTAAGCACTTCAGTTCTTTGAGGAGAAAACCAACAACAGATATAGGCACAGTGACTTATACATGGCCACATAGTTAGGAATTAACAGAGTGCAGCCTGGGGAAGGCCCAGCTGGAATAGAGGATAGCAGTCGTAGGCCTGGAGAACACACGCTCTATACATCTCTGTGTCACCCCTCAGAGCCTAGGACAGTAGCACTGTCCTCTGTTTGAGAGGCCACTTGGTGTATTAAGTGAAGAAACCAGAGTATGTCAGAAGCTCTGGATTTCAGGCCTGCCTTGGACACTTGTAAGTCCTAAGTCTTGAGCAAATCACTTTACCTTCCAGAGTTTAGGTTTCTCTCGTGAAAGTGAAGATCCTAATCTCTCTCTAACCGACCTAGATCAGGGGATTGTTATGAATGGAGATGAAGTCATACGTGTGAAAATGCTTCATAAACACTTGTAAAATGGTGGTAGTATTAATAATAACACAATTAGTAATAATAAAAATAATAGCTGGCCTTTGTTAAATACTCACCATGGGGCAAGCATTGATCAAAAAATATCTCATTTAATCTGTAAACCAACCTCAAGACATAATTAAACCTAATGGGTCTCATGAAACAAATGAGGAAACTGAGTCATAGAGACAATATGCAATTTGCTATATGAATATGGCGTAATGATAATTAGTATAACACGAATGACATAATGATAATTAGTATGACACTTGATACCAGCACCAAAAATAGATGCCCATTTGAATCACTAATGACACTTCTTTCTGTTTCTGCAAACCATCTGCACGTCTATCCCAGTCTGTTTTTCCAAATGAGTCACATAAGTTAGTACACAGCAATGAATGGGAAGCTAAAGATGGGCAAGAGACGACCAAGGCGAGAAGGTGAAGCTTCTGGTGGATTGGAATTGCTCTTTTCTTATTCTTCATAGCAGGATTGGTACTTTGCTTCCTCTTTGAAAAGCAAAACCAGCCTAGACTTTTCCAGAGCAAGAATTTCTCCAGATTTCATCTCAGAGAGTGAAGAGCTTGGTATATAATTTGTTCAGTGCTGTGGGCCTGTTGTAACCTCCCCACTGGACTTCAAACCAGGAGCTGATGGGAGGGTCAGCCTGAGAGGAGACATATACACACACACACACTTTTCTTTCTTTCTTTCCTTCTTCCTTCCTTCTTTCCTTCTTCTTTCTTTCCTTCTTTCCTTCCTTCCTTTCTTCTTTCTTTCCTTCTTTCTCTCTTTCTCCCTCCCACCCCCGCATCTCAAATACACACACACCCCAGCTATTCTTATACCTTCTGAAGGCAGAGGGACTGATCATTCACTGTCAGAAAATGGTAACACCCTGTGAGGCTTCCTTTTAAGCTATTTGAAGAAGGGGGAAGTAAATAATGCTGGGTTAAAGTGCCCAGTTCATATTGGTTACAGGTTCAGGCTCATGTCACTGGCCTTAGGCCAGACTGATCTGAGGACACATGGTGGATCATAATTGGACAATGTGATTTCTTACACTCAAGTCGATGATACACAGCTAGACTCATCCCCAGTTGGAGGGTGGATAAATTTTATTGGTCACCTCCAGAGCAGCAGGCTTGGTTCCAAAGGCCTTGGATCCCCCATGTTGACTACTTGGCCTTTAAAACGAACTTGGAGATAGGAAGCCATGGAAGTTTAATCTGTCTCGTTTGTGGAGAAGTCCCATGCAGCGTATTTGCGGGCTTCCAATACGCACCTTGATTCCACCAGCTGAGACCTGTTGAAAGGCTCTGGTCTTATAAAGAATCTCTTCAGGTGCTTTGAAGTTTGCACAGCACTTTCACATTTGCTGTGTCGTTTAAGGTAGGTGGGGCAGGAAGTTTGAGACTTAGAGAGGCAAATTGCCCAAAGTCACTTGGCTGTTCAGAGGAAAGTTGGGGTAAAATCCAGGTCTCCCAATTCTAGGTCTTTAGGCTCCCAAGTATTGTAATCCCTGGACTTACAAAGGAACTAAGAAGCCATATTGAGGCATAGCCCAAGGCATCACAAGGCCAGCTCCCGGTCCTGGGTCTTCTCCTGACTCACCAGGGACGGCACACCAGTCTCTTCCTTTGCAGGTCTCCTTCAGTTTCTACATCTGAAGGTGTGCACCTGAGGAGTGGTCTTTCTCACAGTGGTAGTTCTGATGGGGGAGTTTGACTGAGGATGGCACAGAGATTTCCTTTTAGGATCTACTTTGATCCATTGTTACTGTTTGCCTAAAGCAACGGGTGAAAAAGTTTTCAGGATGAATTTCAGTTTAGTAGGCAAGAGAACTGTACTCTAACAGTGATGACTGCTACAGGCAAAGGAGTAGAGAGGTGTTTAGTACTGATGCTACTCCAAGACCTCATCCCATGTAACTTCCTCAGGTTCTGGACTTTCACTTCAGCAGAAAAAGCAAACCGATGAACAAACATGAAGCGCAACTTCAGGGTTCACTGGTCACCACCTGGCTTTCTTTTCTAGGTGCGGTTTGAAGGCTTGACAGGAAATGTGCAATTTAATGAGAAGGGACGCCGGACCAACTACACCCTCCATGTGATCGAAATGAAGCACGATGGCATCCGAAAGGTAAAGGTCCCTTTGCTTCAGTTCCACAGGGAGGAGAGGGCTGAGCAGAGGCTCAGGCCGGAGCTGAGGGCCTTGGAAGCCCAGTTTCCTGGACTGGATCTCTTAGAAGAGATGCAGGCAATGAGGATTCTAGCCTCAGCTCTGCCACTAACCAGCTGGGACTTCGGGCGAGTCAGTTCCTTCCTCTGAGAATCGAGGAGATTAAATGGAGATTAAAAAAATCTCTAGCTTTGTCTTGGGGTGCTTGTGAAGATCCAAGGGATGGGAAATTACTGTGAAAATATAAAGTAATAGATGTGTATAAAATGCCCCTGCTGCTCCTGTAGGATTCCAAAGTAAGAACTTGAGAATGATGATTTATTGAGGAAGTGAACCATCTTCTCCTGGTCCACACTTGGTTGTATCCCCTCTACTTTCCACATAGAAGTATAAGTGAAATTTAGTTTGTGTATATGTATGCATATTAAACATTTTAGAACAACATTCAGATCCTTGGAGAAAACATTCAGAATTCTACCACACTCTGTGTGCTCTGGCCTCTGCCAATTTCTCCGACCTTGACCCTTGACACTCACTTCCTTCCTCCTTCCACTCCAGTCATTCTGATCAACTTTCACTTCCAGGAATACACTATGTTCTTTCTCACCTCCCAGCCTTCAAACGTGTTCCCTCTGCCTAGGACTCCCCCTACCCCATCCCCTTCTTTTGCCTGGCCAATTCCTCCTCAGCCTTCAACACTCAGAGAAAATGCTACTCCTCAGGGAAGCCTTCCCTAGGCTCCCTTGTTATGCCTCATGGCAGCCTCTATTTTACTGTCCATGGCCTTCATCACATTCCCAGTTCCTTGGGGTGGCACCGCGTAGTGGGTAAGAGGCATTGCACGCATGGTATAAAGCTAGTCGGGTGTCATGGGTCAGAGTATTAGCTCTGGAATCCTGGGACTCAGTCCTGGCATCACCACTTACCAGCCTGTGATTCTGGACGAATAAATCAGGTTCTTTGTGCCTGAAGTGGGGGTCACCATAACAATGCCAGTCTCATAGGCTCACTGAGAGGATTAAATGATCTAACGGGTGCAGAAGTTCTGAGGGCTGCGCCTGGCACATTGAAGACTGGGTCTTCATCTCTCCAACTTGACGCTCTCTATGCCTGTGCTGTCAAATACAGTTGCCACTAGCCATGGATGGCCATTTAACTTTAATTCTAAATAATTAAAGTTTAAAAGTCCCTCAGCTGCACTAGCCACATGTCAAGAGCTCAGTAGCCACAGGTGGCTACTGGCTGCCATACTAGACAGCACAGATGTATTCAACAGATCATTTCCATCATCCCAGAAAGTTCTACAGAACAGGTCTGCTCACGCTTTCTATTCCCAACCTGTGGCGGTCCATGATGCTCTGGGTGGTTTGGTGAGATACACTGGCAGAATGGTTATAAGCTCAGGCTTTGGAGATAGACACGACCCGAATT
The DNA here is from genome assembly GCF_009873245.2 of Balaenoptera musculus. Classification (NCBI taxonomy): domain Eukaryota; kingdom Metazoa; phylum Chordata; class Mammalia; order Artiodactyla; family Balaenopteridae; genus Balaenoptera; species Balaenoptera musculus. Next base: position 128,807,979 of record NC_045787.1, read on the forward strand.
AAGTCTCTGCCTTACTCTTTACTAGGCACGTGACCTTGAACAACTTAGCCTCCCTGGACCTCAGTTACATCATCTCCAAATGGAGAATAATGCCCTTTACCTCACAGGGTTGCCATCAGCACTGAGTGAAACAATGTCTGCTACCCACTTGCCTGTATCAAGGGATTCCCAAAAGTAGCCCCTGGCATGGAGTGGACATTCAGCCCATGTTTTTGTTTGTTTGTTTCAACTGCCTTCTTTAGGCCACAGGGATTTTTATGTCAGCCTTGATTTTGAGTGAGTCAGGCTGTGCAAGCCCATGGAATGGATAAATCAGCAAATAGAAATTACAGAGTAACCTTAAAATCTACAAGCAAATCGTTGTGCTTTATTTTTCAGATCCTGGGGCTGTTTTTCAACTTACTTTCCCATGACTAAATCCTTTCCTAGAATGTGGGCTTAAGCATCCTTTGTTTACGGGGAATCTGACTTTCAGACAATCAATTCCTCCACATCTGTGGCTTCAGGCCTTTTACTCAATCAGCCTCCTAACAAATTAATTTCTCAGATTCAAAGTAATTTCTCAGATTCACGGTGACCTCGTTGTGCTGGTTTCAGTGAGCAGTGCCTGGTCTTACCTAATGTAGGTAATAGAGGGGCTACTGCTGCTTGACCGGGGGCCTTGAGGACTTTCTCCTGATCTTTAGGCACATATCTTGGCCACTGATCTGCCAACACACCCTCTAGTTATCTGGGTCCATTTTGACATCCTACTGAAATGTGTGTGCTCTACACATACGTCCATCAAATGCTTAGGATCTTCAAATGCCAGAATGGGCACTGGCTCCACTAAAGCTAAATCCTTGGGAAATCCCATTCAGAGACTCCACTTCACCGTGGGGTGCTGATTTAGGGACCTCTATCCAAATAAAATACCTTGTCAAATTCAAGTAGAATCACAAATTCTGGTAACTGGCTGCCAAGAGAGAAGTGTAGGAAAATTCTCGAAGGTCTTTCATGAAGGGACCATCATTGTTGATCTAACCATCTCTGCCCATCACTACTGGTCCTATAGCTAATTTTGGACTTGAAATGGCCAAGTAACATTTCAGCTTGATATGGTCCTATAGCTAATTTGGGACTTGAAATGGCCAAGTCTCATTTCAACTTTCCTGCTGTGTCCCAAGTTTATCATCCCCAGTTCTAACCCAAGTATAACTGGAAAGGAAAGACTGGGCAGGGAAGAAAGTGACACAAAGTCCTACTGATGTCAATGCACAGCTCTCCAGTCCAGATGTCCTTTGGAAGTTTTTTCTTTAAATCCTTGCCACCCAACTTTGGACATACTGAGACCTGGTGTAGCTCTAAGACAGAGCTTCAATCCAACCACTTCTCTCCATTTCCACTGCTGACCCCAGAGCCCAAGCCACCTTCCACACCTGCCTGACTTACTCAGGAGCCTCCTTACCAGTCACTAGTCCTACTGGCCATGTTCTTGCCCCTCTAGAAGGCCATTTTCCCCGCACAAGAGCCAGGATGATAATTTTCAAATATACATCAGGTTATATTGCTTCTCTGCCTAAAGCTTTTGACTGGCTTCCTACTGCAGGTAACATATAACTTCTTGTCTTGACCTTCAGAACCCCAGATGCTGCGTCCCTCTGACATCAGCTCTTGCTCCTCTTTCTCTGGCTCATAACTCCACAGCTACCCTAGCACCTTTCTGTTCCTTTACCCGACATTCTCAATCACTGTAGTTTCATATGCAGTGTCTCTCCTTGTCACTCAAGTCTGGCCCAAGCAAAGTCACTTTGGAGAGGCCATCCCTGACCAAGCTATCTAAAGTGGCCCCATCCCCCAGCACAATCCCATTGTCCCAATTTTTCACAGTGCTTACCCCTTCTCATATATTCTTGTTGGTTTACTGATCTCTGTTGAAATTGGTAAACTTCAGCCTGCAGGCCAAATTCAGCCAAATGCCTGTTTTTGCACAGCCCATGAGCTAATGATTTTTACATTTTGAAATGGTTGAAATAAATCAAAAGATGACTACTTCATGATATGTGAAAATTATATGAGATTACAATTTCAGGGTCCATAAATAGAGGGTTGTTGTTTTTTTTTTGGAATACAGCCAAATTCATTTGTTTAGGTATCGTCTATAGCTGCTTCTGCACTATGACAGCAGAGATGAGTAGTTGCTACAGAGATTGTATGACCTGCAAAGCCTAAAATATTTGCAGTCTGGCTCTTTAAAGATAAAGTTTGATGACCCCTGGTCTGGATATATATTGTCTTTCTTCCCCTCTTCTCCACCTCCTTGCCCCTAAAATGTCAGCTCTCTAAACACAGGGACATGGTTCTGTTATTTACTGTATCCTCAGTGCTTACAATATATTGACGCATAGTAAGCACATGCAAATAAGCGGTTGTTCATTAAATGAGTGGGTAGTGTACTGAATGTTGCTGGGCAACCAGGGAGCATACTACTCTGGCCCATATTTCCACAGATATGCCAGCAAATAAGAAAAAAAATTGCTGGCAAATTTAATTAAAAAACACCTCAAGCAGAACTCAGATAAAGTTAACACATAAACTTATGAAGTTCAAATTCTTGAAGTGTGTTAGTTCAGATAACCCTAGGCGCAATAACAGATAAACTCTAAAATCTCAGCTGTTTAATGCAACAAAGGTCTCATTCTTGTTCACCCTGTGACCAGTATGGGGGCTGGGGGCTCTGATTAAGACTCAGGCTTATGGAGGCTCCACTGTCTGTTTGGGTCTTCCTGGCTATCAACAGACAGCTAACAGGTGAGGAAGAAAGATATTACAAACTGTGCTGGAGATTTGGGGGAGTCAGGCTAGGAGAGATGTGCATCACTTCTGCTGCATTCCACTGGCCAACCCAATCACCTGGGCCACCTAGACATATGGAAGGCTGGGAAATGCAATTGCTGTCCAGGTAGCTACTTCCCACCACACCTGTATGCTATGGAAGGGGAACAAGAATCCTTGGGGGTCATCAGGTTGTCTTTGCCACAAGAGACATCTTCCTTTTTAAAAATTTATTATAACGGATAACATTTTTGGAGGTCAGGGGCTGTGTCTTCAGAGGAAGCTTAGAGCTAAAAATGTATAAATTTGATTTGATGACTATGCAAGGTAAATCAATTGAATTTACTGTTCAATGATCATCTCCTTTTTAGACTTCATTTACTTAAAAAAATCTAATCTATCATCTAGACTCATTTCCTATATTCAAAAAATCTTTAGAGGTAGATGGAAAACAGGAGATCAAAAATTATAACTGGCCCCAAGAGAAGACCTCTCACTGTCAGAATTGTTTAAATCTTCTCCTGAACGGTGGGCCCCAATTTTTACCAAACTACTAGCTCTGATTTACTTTGAGATAGAATCAAAGTTCCTACATATCCTCAGTAGAGAATCAAAGGGCTATATAATAATCCACCCCATTTCTCTTAGAAAGGGAAATTTGCTCTCATCTCTGAAGTGCAATGTCACTTCAAAAATCTTTGCCAGCTTTCTTTTCATCAAAATGTGGAACGAGATTTCTCAGCCTGCTAGCTTACATGAGGGGCAAGCTGGGTTTTGGCATCACCCTGCTCTTCTGACTGGCAATAGTTTTTATTTCCCTACAAAAGGGTTAGGAATAAAATAAGCTTGTTTACAACATTTAACTGTTCCTCTAGCTTTTGATATAAGCCAAGCTAGACAATAATTTTTATAGATACCAATTTAACATTAGTGCTATAATACTAGCTCTGAAGGATCCCTATTCTTAAAAATTAAAATCTCTTTCTAAGCCATATAAATCTGGTCTGTACAGATCTATCTTGCTTTTTTCCCTTCTCTTTGATCAAATAACTTGAGATTTTAGAGCAGTGCTTTGTGGGTTTTGCACCATTTATCCTAGGACATTCTGCATGTAAAGAGGGTTACGCTGTCAAACGAGTTTGAGAAATACTCCATAATATATACTTCTTTTGGAGATTGGCAATGTTCAATAGCAAAGTGAAACTGAAATGTACTGCAGTATAGAAGCCTGTTAGCCTTCAATCAGGCATTACCCTACTGGATATCATTTTTTAGTTTACTGGCAACTTAATATGAACCACGCACTATGCGTACTATTGTCTGTGCATTAACGCATTTGGTTCCCACAGCAGCCTTGCGAGACAGGTACTCTTGTATCCATTCTACAGAGCAGGGACTGAGGCCCACTGAGGTCAAGTACCTGGCCCAAGGTCATACAGTTACTAATTAGAAAAGTCTACCTTTTAAACCAGGTCTGTCTGATGCCAGAGACCAATCTCTGGACCATCAAGCCATCACTTTTAAAAATAATACCTATGAAAACACAATAGATTTTAGAGAACTTGGTTGCATGTCAAAGAAGGCAACTTCCTCAAGGCTGATGGTTGTTGAGTTTGAACAACTAAGAACAACTAAACCTGTGACTAATCCTGAAGAGGGAGAAGGAAGAAAGGAAAGAAGGGAGGGAAGGAAGAAAAAGGAGGAGGAAGGGAAAGAGAAGGGCATGAAAACACCGTAGCATCATCTACAGGGGGAAAGAAAATGGCAATTACATTTGCTTGATCGTCTCCCAAGTGTGTATTGATTATATTCAATAATTTTACCTTTGCAGTCCATGACCTGGCTCCTATGCCCTGCCACTAATCTGCTATTTAATCTGTATAAGTTAGATCATCTGATCTCCCCAAGCCTCAGTTTTCTTTTCTATTAAACAGAGAAAATAATCCCAAGCCCGTCTCTGTGCTATTTGCATAGTGTAAGGAACAAAAAACTGTTAAGTGTTAGGAAAGTAGTTTGGAAATTCTTTTTTTAAACTCGCCCCACGATATGCTACAATAATGGTTTTAAATAGTTATTTTTCAACGAACAGGCTCCTTGTAAAAATGAACTCTTAAGGGGAATCTCAAAGCGTGAAATAGATTAAAAGCTGAACTGACTATTGAAGCAAGGGTGAGGAACCCAGAGCTTTCCCCCTCTTCTCTGACCCCTCACCTCCCATGAAAGTGGTGAAGGGCCTTTACAGATGCCCTAGGGTCCCATGGAACACTGGCCTAGCAAAATGGGGGAGGCAGGACTACATCCTGGTTTTGAGCAAGTCCCCTAGTCTCTGAGCTTATGTTTCCCTCTCTGTAAAAAAGGAAGAGGTTGGAGGAAATGATTCTTCAGGCCTCTTTTGGCTCTGATATTCTGGGAATCTAAGTTTCTGGTTCTTGTGTCATTAGAGAGACATGTCCCCTTCCAGGCTGACTGAAAGTGCCCCACACAGGCAACACGGTACCCATGCCGGCATGAGGGCAAATCTTGACCCAGTGTCCTGAGAGACAGCTCCCCTGACCCCCTTCGGGCCTCTGAACTGTTTCAGCATGAACAGGATCCACTGTCTCCATGTTGGATGCGCTCATTCTCTCAACAAACCTTTCCTGAGCTGCTTCTCTGTGGTACAATCTGTGGCCCTAAGAAAGGGGTCCTAGAATGAATAGACCTCTAGCTTTGTCCCTGAGAAGCCCACAGCATCATGGAGAGATGGGGACAGACATGCCAACAGCTAGACTATGGGGCCACTGGGAACCAACACGAGGTGCTCAGGGCCAGCTGGCAGCCTAGCGGAACACAGAAGGACACGGCCCTGCGATCAGCCTTCCCGGCTCCGATCCGGGCTCCAAGACTCTCCTGTGGCCTTGGGAAAGTTACTCCACTTCCCCTACATCTCAGTTTCTTCACATTTAAAATGGGAGTGATAATTGATTACCCACCTCATAGGTTTTTGTGTGGATGAGAGAAGTTAAAACATAAAAAACACTTAGAAGAGTGCCTAAAACACAATAAGCACTCAGTAACTGTCAGCTAATATGATTCCCAACCCAGGGCTAAGTCCCCTCTCAGAAAGAACAGCATCATGATGAAAAGCTGCCCCTGGAGACAGATGACCACCATTCCAGGCTGAGCTCGGCCACTTCTCAGCTGCATCGCCACCATCACCTTGCAAGTTAACAAACTCTTCTAAGCCAGATGAACTGGCACAAAAACTATCAAACACAGCCTCTGACAGAGCAAGAATATGATCAATGTTAGCAATTATTACTATTGTTGTTAATGGCAGTGAAATGGCAGGGAGAATTGTTTCTTTCTAACTGAGGGGACTGGGAAAGACATCAAGGTGAAGGTGACATTTGAGTGGACCACTGGCATGTGCCTTGGATTTTGTGAACCTGGGCTGACTTAGGAGACCTGCTCCTCCCTCTGCACATGCGCTTCAGTTCTCCTTCCTGTTTGCTCTTTACAACAGCCAGCGGAATGACCACAAAACAAAACACGACGGTCTAAAGATATATAAAGACAGGGACTTCCCTGGTGGTGCAGTGATTAAGAATCCGCCTGCCAATGCAGGGGACATGGGTTTGATCCCTGGTCCGGGAAGATCCCACATGCCGTGGAGCAACTAAGCCCATGAGCCACAACTAATAAGCCCGCATGCCACAACTACTGAAACCAACACACCTAGAGCCCATGCTCCACAACAAGAGAAGCCACCGCAATAAGCCCATGCACTGCAACTAGAGAAAGCCCGTGTGCAGCAACAAAGACCCAACGCAGCCAAAAAATAAAATAAAATAAAAGATAGATAGAGATAGGGGTGTGTGGGGTGTGTGTGTGTGTGTATTAGCCACGCCATTCTGCTTTTCCCAATAAAGAGAATAAAGGAAATCAAGGAGTTGCCTTCAGAATAAAGTCTACACCACTTAGCCTGGCCTTCCAATCCCTCTGCTACCTAGACCCAAGCGCCCACTGCCCTCTTGTACTAACCCTATCCTCCACTCAGGACCCACTGAACTTACATATCTGGGCAGATTCCCGCCTTCCCATCTTGGCATCTTCTCTCCGACCTGACAGGTTTGGACTCAACCCTTCCATCCCTCGTGACTTAAGCCTCACCTCCTCCTGCTGCCTTTTTCCCAGCATAGGTTCCATACTTGGCTTCTGCTTCTCCAAACTCCTTAGGCTCAAGCTACCTGAGCCACTCACTTGTCACTTCTGGGGCCACGTGCATGTGTGTGTCTTGTCTTCCCAAATAGACTGGAGGGATCCTCAGAGCAAGGACTATTTCCAAGACTTCTTTGTATCTTTCTCAACCCTGCCACAATACCACCAATGTTTTAGCTCGGAGTCTTACACACAATAGGGATCCAATAAGTATCTGCTAAAAGACCTTGGAAAACGAGTTAGTATAAATAACTACTAATTTTTTTAAAAAAATAATGTTGTCAATCAGTATTTGCAGGCACGACTATATTCTCAGTATTATAATAGGTCAAAAATTGGAAATAAGAGAAATGAATAAATAAAGGATAAAATAACCATCACCTAGAAAGTTAAATCCAGATGGAAAAATACAGTTCACCTAAAAAGAAAACAAAAAGAATGTAAGGTTTAAATCATATGATTCCAACTACACTTCAGAATGAGCTCAGGAAGAGAAGGGTTACTAGGCATGGGGGAAGGAGGGGTTTGGCCTTGTGAACAACTGCAGGGAATTAAATCTCTATGGCCCTGACTCGCATTGTACATAACAGTTTAGCTGCATCAACAGTTAAACCCTCGCCCCTTAAGAGGCAATTTTCAGGCTTACCCATCATGATGAGGATTTTCATGGGGTGGAGATGGGAGGACCTAGAGAGCATCTTGTCTCTTGTTGTTTATATCTACCAGTACTTCAGAGCCTGGTGTGTCCAGGATTGCTGGTGTGATGCTCAGCTCCTTGATTTCCTGGCTGGTGTTGGCTGGGGGACCCAGAGTGGGCCATTCCTGAGGAGCCTGGCTCACCTTATGTCACCACCTTCCTCTCTTTAACAGATTGGTTACTGGAATGAAGATGATAAGTTTGTCCCTGCAGCCACGGATGCTCAAGCCGGGGGAGATAACTCAAGTGTCCAGAATAGAACGTACATCGTCACTACAATCCTAGTGAGTACTCAGTCCTTCATGGAGGTTACCTGGGATGTGAGATAGACCAACACAAAGGTTTTCCCAGGAATGAAAGCTGGTCATTCTTCTTGCCAAAACTGTGTGGTCGGTAGAAAGAGGAAGTAAAAAAGGAATATCCTGAAAGTCAGAGGGACTTTTGCTCTCTGGCTCTGCCACGATTTCACTTTGTGCTCTTGGATAAGTAAGTTACTTACCCTCCTTTGAGCCACAGTTTCCAATGTATATAAAACATAAGGATGAGACTAAATTGTAGTGGTTCTGACTCTACCCTTCCTTAGTAGAAGCCATTTTCAAAGCAAGTTCCCTAAAGTCCAGCACCTAAAGTGAGTATAAGTAAAGCTGTTATGATTTTCAGTGATGAGACAGTTGGAGCCTATTTAACGGTTATTCCCCCAACACCTCCAAAAAATACAAGAGCTCCTGGAACAACTTGAAAAGCTAGGCATGGCGTCTCAGTGAAACATTCTATTTTAATAGTTTGCTTCCTTAACCCAAGAACTTTTGTAATGGGGGGGAGCAGAAATGCAGGAAGTGGATTTAGGGGCCAGAGAGACTTGCCCAAAGTTTAGCAATGTTGGAGACGCCCTCCTCCGCCACGCCAAAGGCCTCCCTCCGCAAGAGTGAACCCAGAACCCACATTCTCTGTCTCCCATTTCTCCACCAGGAAGATCCTTATGTGATGCTCAAGAAGAATGCCAACCAGTTTGAAGGCAATGACCGCTACGAGGGCTACTGTGTAGAGCTGGCGGCAGAGATCGCCAAGCATGTGGGCTACTCCTACCGTCTTGAGATCGTCAGTGATGGGAAATATGGAGCCCGCGACCCTGACACAAAGGCTTGGAATGGCATGGTGGGAGAGCTGGTCTATGGAGTAAGTTCCCTACAGGGTGGGCAACTGGAAGCGGAGGCAGAGAGGTTGACAGGAAATCATTTGGTGGTTGGCTGGCCCTGCTCATAGATGCCTATTAGACCCCATGATTTAGTATTACTGATGCCGAAAAGATGAGGAGTCCAAAAATCCCATATCTTAAGACCTTTTTTGTTCAGGTTCCTGGTCCCAGCTCCTTCAGCCAAACTCAGCTCAGTCTTGTGACTTCAGTTGATCATCATCCAATACAGGTGATAGCTTAGCTTCAAGATCAGTTTTCTCGAGGCAGACCGCTGAGTTGTTACTTCCCTGCTCAGTCACTTACGTCTCCCTCAATATGAACTTCTTCCCTGGTGTTGGGGGTAGCCTGGATACAACCAAACGTTCTAGTTACTTGCCCTTTCTAGCACCTTCCATTTCAGCCAAACCACCCTGAGTCACTCTGTTCTCTAGTCCCCTTCCATGCTGCACCTCTAAAAATCTTACCCTTCCCCCCAAACCTGTATCAAATACTACTTTTTCCAAGATGTCATTTCATCCTCCCCGTAACAGGTATGGGGAGAACCCTTTTTAACTGTTGTTGCCTTCCTTGTAGAATTTAGCTTCTGCTTCTTTTATGGCTTACCCTGCCTTATATAACAGTTATCTGTGAATAGGGATTGGTCTACTCCATTCACCACACTTGAAATAAGACCACACACAATTGCTACAAAATCTTCAATAAACTGAAGCATTTTGGAGACGCCACTGAATGCCCTGAATTGTTTTAAGTGTTTAAGGAATCATTGAGAAGTAAAAGATCTGATCCCTGTCCCCAGGGATCTTAACATTTTATGGGGTAGAAAAGACAGTGAGAGAGAATGGTAAGACAGCAGAGAATCAAGGTTCAGGCAAAAGGCTAATATGAGTGTGTCTAGCCCTCAAGAAAGATGTAGAACTTGAACATGGCCATATTCAAATAGAGAGAAAGGCAGCCCAAGAATTTCTAAAGTATAAACTATGGAATGGTGATGGAAATAAGTAAGGTGTGAAAGGAGAATGAGAAAACACTGCTGATTTTTGTAGAGGGCTTGAGATGAGTAGTCAGGGATAAGTCTGAGTAAGAAAAGAAAAGGGAAAGAGTGTGGATTGATTCAGTGGGCACTGGAAGATCATGAAGGTACTTGAGTAGAGGAACAACAAAAGGCAATGGAAGAAGAATCCTGCCACCACATGCAGGAAAGAGACCACCACAGCTTCACTCATAGAAATCAAAGACTCCAGGCTGGGTTTCTGAACAGAAGCATACGCCGAGCCTCAAGCCGGTATTGAGTTCTGGTCAGGATGAAGCAACCATTTAGGAGGTTTTAAAATCTCATTGTCTCAGATCAAGGCAATAGAAGTCATGATGGCCATGAGAGCCATACAAAGGGAATTCAAAGAAGAAAGAAATGGAACAAAGAAAATCCTTTCTAGGAAGGTGGCTTTTGAGATGACCTGGGAAGATGGTTAATGAGTTGAGAAGGGGGACGTGCTTCTACCCTCTCTCCTCCTCTATTGCCTCTCACCTTTGGGAAGCTTCACAGGTGAAAGATAGAGATCTGGGTGATTAATGCTGCATCTTGAGGTTGGTTTCCATGGGAACCTCCACCAAGCTCTTCAGGTCATCCCCATGGCAACTACTGTGAACTTTTCACCTCCACCAACATTCATCTTTACCTTCACCCCATGTTCCCTTAGAAAAGGCCTATGATCTGAGCAGAACAATGACATGATTATCCTAAGGGCAAGCCCCCCAGGAGCCAGCCATTAGTCATGGGTCACTGGCTCATCGGTGACAAACCAAAATTGCCTCTGGATGCCTCAGCTGCCAGCCCTCCCCTTTCCCCTCACCTCCACAAGGCCTGTCCGCTGCCCAGTAAAAACTGTATTCTGAAAACTCCACGATGGGCCCAAATGGATGCCCTCTCTTGATTTTCAGTTTGGCTTTCTTTTTCTGCCCCCGCCCCCAACCGAGGAAGAATAGAGGGGTGTGGGGAAAGCATCTCTTAGCCACAAACGACCAGCAAGATCAGAAAAATTCATTCGGAGGCTTCCAAATCTCTTCCTTCTGTGCCTGTTAAATAGGCTAAGTCAATCAGGGTGTCTCTCACCTTCCTTTTGCTACCTTTTGCTCTTATCAACAATTATAATAGTAGCATTTCAGCACGTAGTATATGCCAGGCACTATGCGAAATACCCACATTATTTCACTTATTCCTCATAACAACCCCAGAAGGTAGATATGAATATTTTCCACATTTTATAGATGCGGACACTGAGACCCAGGGAGATTAGGCAGTTTGGCAAAGGACACAGAGCAGAGTCGGGACATGCAGCCTTGGCTCTTACACTGCATGCTGGGACATACCGCCTCTGTAGAAATCCCACCATCTGAGCACACTGGACTCTAAGGCCACTATTAACTAGTGATGAGAATAGCAACAGTGTCTGCGTCCTCAGATGCCACAGGCTGCAAATGAAATTTCTGCTGCTTGCATGGGTATGGCTTTGTCCCTGATTCTCAGTGACTTTCTTGCCTGTTCTTGGTCTTAATGAAGCAGCAAGAGAGTGAACTTGGGAGACAGACACCTGGATTTGAATTCCGACTCTGCCAGCTCACTGGTTACATGACTCCTGGGAGCCACTGACCGCCTCCAAGGGTTACCCCTGAATCCTCTATCCCAGGGCTGGGGTGGGGAGTGTTCCCCTCAACAGTGCCTGGCTCAGACTGAATCTCCATCCCTGATCATTTTCTTCAGTTTTTGCTTTTACCTACTGCATCAGCGCGGTCTACTCTTTAGCCAGGATTTTTTGCGGATGTATTTTGTTTGGGGATCTCCTGGGTCGGTAGTTCTCAAAGTCTGGAGCAGCAGCCTCACCTGGGAACCTGTTAGAAATGCAAATTCTCAGGTCTCTCCAGACCCAGTGATCTAGAAATTCTGCCATCTGTGGTTTAAAAAAAAAAACCCCAAGATGCTTTGGATGTGCTGCACGCTCAAGCTTGAGAATCACTGTCACAAGACATCTGTTTAAGAAAATAATTCTGAGCACCTGTGAAACGCCCACGGGTCGCAGTACCCTCACGTATTTGAATTCTTCTGACTCTCGCAAAACACTGCTCTCCAATAGATAAAGCAAAAATTATTATGCCTCTTTTTCTAAAGAGGAAATTGACATCCAAAAGGACAACCATCTCACTCGAGGGCACGTGGTCAGTGAGTCACAAAGCAAAGCGGCCAGGTCTACTTTCCCAGATGAGCATTGCCCTTGACTGATCCTGCTGAGGTCCAGTAACTTCCTCAGGGGCTGGAAATCAACTCCTGAGACCTCTCAGTCAACATCAGACAAGCTAAAAACACTGCTGCTTTGCACAAACCACCTGTCCTCTCTGGACCTGAGTTTCCTATCTGCAAAATGAGGTCACTGAACTGAAGCATCTCCCACTGTGTGTGTCTCCTATGCATATGGGTGCCTTTTGAAGACCCTCAGGGGTCCATGGCCAAAGAATTTTGGAAACACTATATCTACCTACCCCTCTTGGAAATTCTCAGTGCATAGGGGTCTTTTAAAGGTTCTGAGAAGTCCTGCCTCAAAGTAGTCTGTTTACATTTGTGTTTATTTTCATGTTATACTTATTAACACCCTCCTAAAAATAATGTTCCATGGAATAAATCTTGGAACTGCTAAATGAACTAAGCAATAAGATCATGTGGTTTTGTGACTTTTTTTCCAGTTCACAGTCCCTTTTATTAACTCACATCAGGAGGCACCAGACAAATCCATTCAATTCCCTTTACCACTTTAGAAGCTCGGCATCCACCTCCCTTTTGGGTAACTTGTGGTCATTCCCTCTAAGTCATTTCCATGACTTTTCTCCCCCATTCCTTCTCTACCTATGTTAGGTTACAGAGGAAAGAAGAGATATCTTCTTCCTGGCAATGGCTTGTAAGTGTTTGTAAAAAGCATCAAGATTTATGCAATGGGTGTTAGGGAAAAAAAAGAATTACTATGAAATACATACTCAGTCCCACATTGCTTTACAGAAAGTTTCTTTCTATAAGTGAGAAACTTAAGTCATTCTAAAGCCAGGCTTTTTATTCCATGTAAAATGCCTTCTCAAAAATCTCAGCCAGGGCTTCCCTGGTGGCGCAGTGGTTGAGAATCTGCCTGCTGATGCAGGGGACACGGGTTCGAGCCCTGGTCTGGGAAGATCCCACATGCTGCGGAGCAACTGGGCCCGTGAGCCACAATTACTGAGCCTGCGCGTCTGGAGCCTGTGCTCCGCAACAAGAGAGGCCGCGATAGTGAGAGGCCCATGCACCGCAATGAAGAGTGGCCCCCGCTTGCCGCAACTAGAGAAAGTCCTCGCACAGAAACGAAGACCCAACACAGCCATAAATAAATAAAAACTAAATAAATAAATTAAAAAAAAAAATCTCAGCCAATGAGAGTAACCAGAGGAAATCTTTCCTAAGCAATACCAGCCGGCAGCTGGGCGGGGCCGGAGTCTGCACAGCATCTGTCCCCAGCCTCACATCTGGACTGTTACGCAGCGTCATAAGAGAAAGCCATCCGCCTCCAACAGACTTGCACAGACATGCCTCTCATTTCAAAAATGAATGTCATGGCATCTGTCCATGGAACCGTGTTAGGTTTCCAGGATCTCTTGATCTCAGGCCAAGAGAGCAGTGGATTTTATAGCAGAGATGCCAGTGCTTCTGCCATTAGGCAGAGGTAGGAAAGACAGAAGAGCAAGGCTGGTGATTCCACATGCTGGATGCACAGAGATGAACATTTCTTGCAACCATTTTATGTTTATCTACATGAATTTTTAAAACTGAGTTATTTGTGCACTCCTTAGCAGTCTCCTTGAAAAAACAAATTGTGATACTACTTTACTTTCTCTCTGCCAGAGAGAAACTACTTTCCTCACATGATTCCCTTCTCTGGGAATGTATTCTGTACCCGAGCAACCTGTTGAAATCCTACTCTCACTTCAGTGCCAATTTATATGTCACCTCTCTGATGGCACAATCCCTGATCTCCCCAGCCAGAATTAATTCCTTCCTGACCTCCTGTAGCACTTTGTATCTCTTAGCATGGCTCCAGCCTATAGACTGGAAAATTTTGTGTGTGTGTACCAATCTCGCCGACTAGTTTGTAATTCCCTGAGTGTAGAGACCACAGCTTCCCTTCCAGCCTAGGGCTTACGCATAATAAGCGCCCAGTAAATGTTTACTGAGTTAAATTTGCCTTCCCTACCTTGTTAGCCAGGGCTGTCTTGGTTGCAGGTAAAAGAAGCCCAACTCAAACTGGCTAAAGCAAACAGACTGATTGGATCATGTTCCTGAGGACAAACAAAAGAGTATATTGACATATGATCCTAGGGAGTCCAGGGTAAGCCCTGAATTAAGGGTGACTCAAATTATTTCATCATGGATCACCTCTCACTCTGACTTTCAGGGCTCATGCTCATTAAAGAGACTTGGGTCCTGTGCCATCCTTCAATGAACCATTCTGGCCAGGGGAGTAGTGTACACCAATGGCCACAGACCTGGGTGATATGTTTCACCTCATAACCAGGGTGATCAGTCCCATTTGAACCAGGAGGACTGAGAGTGGGGCAGGAGTAGTTCTTCTTCCAGAGGAAGAAGGCATGGCTGCTGGGCAGGCAAAAAATAACAGATATTATGACAGCCTCCTTCCATAAGGTGAGGAAGACTCCCCTAACAATTAGAACTGTCAAAGAATGGGATAATCTCTCCTGTGAGATATTGAGCCAATCATCCATTTACCATAAATATTTTATAGAGAGTAGGAGGGTTTGGACTTCTAAGGTTCTTTCCAACTCTCACATCCTTTAAGATTACAAAAGAATATTCACAGTGAAGAGAAAAATAAGAGAACAGAGAGCTGCTGAACTCAAGGGCGTTTTTTTTTCCTTTTTTTTTTTTGCAGAGAGCAGATGTGGCCGTGGCCCCTTTAACTATCACCTTGGTCCGGGAAGAGGTGATAGATTTCTCCAAACCATTTATGAGTTTGGGGATCTCCATCATGATAAAAAAGCCACAGAAGTCCAAGCCAGGGGTCTTCTCCTTCCTGGATCCTTTGGCTTATGAGATTTGGATGTGTATTGTTTTCGCCTACATTGGAGTGAGTGTTGTCCTTTTCCTGGTCAGCCGCTTCAGCCCCTACGAATGGCACAGTGAAGAGTTTGAGGAAGGGCGGGACCAGACAACCAGCGACCAGTCCAATGAGTTTGGGATATTCAACAGCTTGTGGTTCTCCCTGGGAGCCTTCATGCAGCAAGGATGTGACATTTCTCCCAGGTGAGTCAGCTCTTCTCAACCCCTTTGCTCAACGCCATATATATAGGAAAAAACAAATACTGGGAAATTAAGGGTGGGAATTTTTTCCAGACTTTATAGTATTCGGTTTTTCAACTATGCTTTACTGTCAACTGTCCGTTGCATGCTGTGGATTATATGGACACATCCTGTGCCTTGACCAGTTCTATCTGCTATCTGGGTGATGTGCTCTGTCAAGATTAACAGGCCTAATCACGACTCTAATGTTCTGTAGCCGAAAGGTACAGAGAAACGATGGGGGAAAGTATTGTACGACTAACATTTGTTGAGCACTTACCACATATGCTAAGCGAGGCTCTGAGTCCTCTACATGCCTTATTTCATTGAATCTTTGCAGAAGCATTAGGTGGGATTCTCGTTCTATCTCCTTTTACAAATGAGGGACCACAGAAATGTTGAATATCTTTCCAAGGTTACACAGCTAATAGCTAGGTGAGTCAAGATTCAACCCCATCCTGAACTATTTCCGAGGGGTAGAAGGAGCACTGAATTATGAGTGGGTTCTCACTCTGGTTCTAGCACTTTCTGTGTGTCTCTGGACAAGTCACCTGGCCCTTGCAGACCTTGGTTTCTTCATCTTTAAGAAAAAATGGTTCTGCTTTTCTTGGTTCTGAGAAAGATCTTGGAAATAATCTAGTTCCCATGGTGATGTAAATTTGTTTCTTACGGTTGGAAAATGAAGTTTCTTAGAAATGCCTCAGATATCATACTGAGAGTACTGGGGTGACCAAATCAGTGAGGTTTCAGCCCCCACAGGAGACATGAGTAGCTCCATTTTTGTCTGTTTTACATATTGGACTTGTGAATACAATTTCTTTTGAAAAACAGAAGGGAAAGGAAAGGAGAAGGGAGGGGAGGGGAGGGGAGGGAAGGAGAACGAAGGAGGCAGGGAGGGAGGAAGAAGGAAAAGTGGAATGGAGAGGGGAAACAAGAAATCTGAAAACTACCAATCTACACCAATTCCCAAATTTACTGACCCCCTTTCTGTCTTTGTGTGTAACGTTCTTTCAACTATATTCTGGAAAGTTCATGTCACAAATCATGTCACAAATAAATAAGTGCTGACCGTATTTCCTTTTACAGTTGCTTAATGTCTGTGAGCTCTTTAATCAGTATGCAGTCCCTTATAGATACCGAGCTTCTAAAGCATGCAGGGAGGCATGGCTTAGAATCTGGCTGCATGAATAGATTTGCACACACTCTCACTTTCTGGGGGCATAACTGCATAAATACCAAGGCCTCATAGACACGTGCTGGAGGCATCTTTACCACCTATCTGGTTCGCATTTGGGTGTCAGCGAGGACCAATATTCCTAAGTGGCAATGGAATAAAATCTTCCTAAGGAGCTCCCCTCAGGACTCATTTTGCCCGCTGTATAATTTAGATTGTCTCATCGTTCACCATTATACTCTTGTTTTTCTTTAAATAAGAAGACAGTCAGGGGGGTTGCGTGGGAGAAGAGGTGTGAGACTGGATGCCTGGCGAGTACTGGCAAACACATGGTAAAGAGCAGAGAGAACCAAGCAGGGGAAGGGCTTGCTTAAAAATAACTCAGGCCAGTAGGTAAACAGTGGGAAGAAATGATTCTTCACTAGTCAGTATAATGGGCCATCCAAACATGCATGTGTCTGAAAAGACCCCTGGGCTTGTTTTTTCTCCTTTATTTCCTTCATGGCTGGGCATCTTACCCGCTAAGGGCACCCTTGTGGACTGACCTCAGGCTGTGTTTTCACACTCCTCACCATTCCTCCTGAAGTCTCAAGTTAGTGACCCACAAACTGAATCCTCTAGCAGGCAAGTTTCTGTGTAACCTGCACAGTTTGGCAATGATGGTCCAAAACTGAGTGGCAGCTGCCCTCTTGAGCTGATGCGTGTATTCCCCACTGGACCACAGCCCCCAGGTGACCAGCTTCATTCCTGCGTGACTCAGCTGCCCCTGAAAGGGTATGTGCGCTTGTGACTTCTGGCTAGAAGAGGATTTTCAAACTGTGTTTCCAGGACTCCTGAGGGTTCCACGAAGCTATCTTAGGAATTGACCTTGAGGTGAAGATGAGACCAAACAGGAAACCCAGCCTCCTTCCTTCCCATTTTTAATAAATCAACTCCATTCTATGCTTCTGTATTTTCACCGGTAAAATGGGAAACAACCCTAGTATTGTTGTGAGGTTTAAGAGAGATTGATACATATAGAACCCATAACACAGTATCCAGCCAGCACATAGGAAGCACAACAAAAGGGAAGCTATTTTCAATTCTTTTATCGATTTTCTATATTGGACTTCTGCTAAACTTCACTAGAAGAAAGGGTACCACTGCTCACACTGATTGAAAAGCCACTGGACCTCTCTCTTCTGGGGAAGTCCACGGACAAAGCAGAACGGTGGTTCACTCCTGAGACCAGCAATACCTGGGTTTCTGAGGCTCCCCCTCAGAGGGACTGGGAGGAAGGATTTTGGATTTAAGGGTCTGACAGGCAGAGAGAAGAGTCTACCTGCCAGAAAAAGGAGTTTGATCCACTTGAGATGGACTCTTGCATACCAGGCCTAGCACAGCCAATTCCAGCACTTAGGGACCTGCATAAACCCCCCTAAGAGTCAGAATATGCATCACAACATTTGTTGGGAATATATGCTAAAGAGAAAAGGTACATACTTCACCTCACTAGGGCCAGACAAAAACACAAGGATGCTATGACAGTGATGAGAACCAGAGCCAAGCAGACAAGTGCAAACACCAGCGGAAGCTTTTGTTGTTGTTGTTTACATATTTCCTGATGAAGTCAACAAAGTTTCATGAGCCTCTGATATGCAGAGCACTAGATACCCTGGGGCTACAGTAGGAGGTATTTTTAAGGGCTTTTGATACTCAAACATCTTTTCCAGTAAGCTTCAATTAATTGTTCTTGCTATTTACTAATAGAATATATCATAAATCCTCACAAATTTAGAACTTGGGGGATTAAGTTCCACCTAAATTGCATGTATCTGCATGCATACGCAAGTAGCTTTATCTTTTCTTAATCTCGTCAATATTTATATTAATGTCTTATTAACCAAAAGCCAACGAAATGTGGCCAGATGCGGTTGTCTGCAAGTAACGCAATAATCTGACCAGAGTAATAGGAACAGTTAGAGAGTTACCTTTCTTATAAGGAGAGTGGAGGCAGACAGTGGCTCATGGTTCAGTGAAATCGGGGTCTGCTGTGCTATGGTTGCCTCAGCCTTTTCTCGTGTGCCCAAAACGGCGGCTCCCAGATGTCACGTCCATGTTCAAGCAGCAAGAGGGGCAAAAAGTACTGCAGCCAGTTCCGTCTCTTTGGAGCAGGAAACCAAAAGCTTACAATATACTCCCCATCCCAAGCGGGCATCTCCTTCTGTCTATCTCGTTAGTCAGAGCAGTGGCCCACAATCACTTCTAGCGACAAGGAAGGTGGAAATGGCAAGAATTAGGTTTTTTAGCCTCTAAAATGGAAGGGGTTGGAATGGATGTTGGTGAGTCAACCAGCAGCACTGGCCACAGCGCCCAAGTCAATGTTTTGTTCACCGGCACCATGAATAGATAAGATAATATGTAAATAGCACCTTCAGTGATATATGCCAGTAAATGCTACTGATTTGCTTTCAAGAAGTCTTCTCTCCTCCCTTTAAAATGTTTCTATGAGAAATTGTTTCCGTGTAGCCTATTTTAACATTCAAAGTCAAAATTCAATTGAGCTATGATCACAAATTACAACTTTCTTCATTAGGTTGATGGTAAGATATTAAGAATGCCATCCATGAGTTGCATTTGCAGGCCCGTGTCTTGTGCCCAAAGACCTATTTTTAATAGATACTTTAGATTTCTTTTTTCAGGGACAGGAACATTTTGAGAAGGGATATATTAAAGGAAGGGCAAAAATCATCCCAGGCAAGATTTATCTTTAGTTCCCCCAACTTTCCTTTCTGTAGCTTTTGACCCTATTTGTGGCCAATGTCATTCATTTACTCAACAGATATTACTAATTGCCCGTGAGGTGCAGCACAGGGTGCTGGGTGCCGAGGATGTGAAGATACACTGATGATGGAGCATGAGGGGGCGGGAGTCTTTCCTTCAAGGTGATGGCAAGTACAGCGGGATAAGACAGACATTACGTAAACAACTGTGAATGTATAAATTGTGATGCACTGTGAATAAAATGAATCTGCTGTAGCACTAGATAATAAAGGAAGTGGAATTAAAGGGGACTGACTTAGGGTGTTCTGAGAAAGTTCCTCCAAGGAGCAGATAGGTAAGAAGGAGCTAAGCTTACACAGAGCTGTATTATTAGAGAAGTAGGCAGAGACCAGATCGCGCACCGTGGCCATAGTATAGATTTAAAGTTTTACTCTAAATGCAATGGGAAGGCACTGGAGAGTTTTAAGCGAGGGAAGGATTGATTTACATGTTGTATACTACTCTGGGGAGCTATGAGGAAAATGAATTAAAGCAGAGAATAGTCAAGAGTGGAAACAGAGGGACCAAGCAATAGGTTCTCACGTCTGTCTAGGGGCAATTATAGTGATGGAAATTACGATGGGCATGGAGATGGATTAGTGGTCTACTCTGAAACTAGAATTGACAGCCCTTGCTGATAGATTGGATATTTGAAGGGGAGGAGAGGGAAAAGTCAATGGTGTCTCCAAGAGGTAGGGAGCATTTGGAAAACATGGCACCACAATTCCGGAGACCTTTAGGTCTGGCTCCGATCGTGAGAATGATCTAGTCCATCCACCCCGTTACAGATGAGGAAACTGAGGCTCCAAAGGGGAATGGGATTTTCTCTAAGGTCACCAGGGCAATGCCTCTGGCCTGCTGCCGCCCAGTCCAGTGCTGTCTACCCTGCAGTCTCATCCCAGGCTCCACTGCCTGCAAGTGAACTCAGAGTGAGCCTTTCAACTCTTTATTCCCACGGCCCCTACCTCCCCTTTGGCTTCCACTTTGCTGGGATTGGATGACCTTTGTAAGGAAAAGGAGAGGGGTTTGGAAGGTCGTAGGGGAAGAGAGGAAAATGGGAAATTATGATTTCAGCTTTCAGAACTCTTGTATTCCTGATCTTAGAATGTGACAGAATGTATGATAATTATTTCCACCTAGTAGAGATAATTACTCTCAGCGAGAAGAATTCTAAAGCGGGGGAGTGATAGCACTTTGGAGGTCTCTGGGAACCCTCTACCACAGCCCCTGCCCCAGTTAATGTGCTTGTGGAGGGCCCTGAAACTGATTCACCATGGGAACAGAGTAGCCAATGAACAGAGCTGATAAACGATGGCAGCCTGACCTTCGCATTCACACACAAATTCCACAGCAACCAGTATTACAGTGCATGGAGGGGTGATGAGGAACCTCCCCCTTCCACCTCCTGTTCTCCCCGCTTCCCTCCCAGAGATAGGCATGGAAACCCCTTCCTCTTTCCCATATTGATGTAACTGGAGTGTTGCAGGGGAAAGAAGGGGGTAAACGTTCAGGGAAGTTGACGGAAGCAGCCTGAATGTGTGAAATAGTTTATCTTTAGAAAGCATTATCCTCATTCAGGACACAGATTCATTGCTGCAAGGAACAGTGTCATAAGGATGTGTGCACAGCGATGATGCAAGAAATGTGTGTTAGATGCTTTGGGTCTTGGGACTAGGTTGAGAGTTTCTGCTGGGACCCCTGCGTCAGAATCACCTGGGATGCCTGTAAGAATGCAGATTTCCAGGCCCCACCCTAGGTCCGTGGAATTGGAAATTCTGCAATTGGAGAGAGAAAAACACATTTCACAAGCCCTCCCCTTCCCCCAGGGCAGCTGGGCATTAAAGTCTGAAAGCCATTGAGCTAGGATGTTGTTCAGGAAACTCAGTTTAGAAGTGTAAGAAGTAAGGTCCATGGGGCAGCCTGAAATCGTGCCAGTCAACCGCAGCAAACACCGAGCCCAGGATCTGCCTGCTCGCTGCCCTGGGGTGTGTTACCTGCCAGGGGAGTGAGGCCCTGGGCATGGCCACTGAAGGCAGAAGCCTTGCCAGGACGCTGCTGCCTCTGCAGGCTAGGCTACCAGGAGGAGTTCATAGAGGATTCACCGGAGTACATTCCCCTTGATGGGGTCCCCCTCGCCATTAACAGGTACCACAGCTGTGACAGGGGTGACCTGTGCAGGGACAGTGTGTCCCCCATCACTGGGGGACTCCAGCTCAATGTCTCCTTCCTTTTCAACTTTAACCGTCTGTTACCTGATGGCGAGACCCAGAGCCAGGCTCTGATACTGAGCAGTTTTGCAGACCATGGTGAAGCACAGGAGTAGAAGTTTCAGAGCCTGTGCAAGCCGGATGGAAATATGCAAATGAAGGCAGTGACAGGAGGGTAAAAGCTTTGCTGGACATGCAAATGAAAAGCATCATTTTCTGCCTCTCAGCCAGCAGTTCTGGCCGCCAGCAAGGGGGAAGTCAAATTGTTCTCTCTTTCTCTCTAGATTGCTGTGGAACTCCAGGGTTTGAACAGTTTAATTGAAGGAGAGAGTTTTTTTCCCTCCAAAATCACAATAAGCAAACATTCAGAAAGTGTTTCCCAGAGCCAAAAGGGATGTTCAGGACCATTTATTCTCTCCTTAAATGTTTATTTAGCACCTGTTATATGGCAGGCATGGTTCAGGATGCTACGGGAGACATCACCAAACAAAGCAGACAAAAACCCCTGCCCTCCTAGAGCTTACCTTCTAGGGAGAGAAAGCAGGCAATAAACAAAATAAAATGTAGGCAACACCCCCATCCCAATTCGATAGGTGAAGCTTCTGGCTTACAGGGAGGGGAAGGGACTTAGCCAAGGTCACACAGATAACCAGCATAAGTTCAGTAACACAAAAACAGGGGTGAGCTAGGAGCTGTGCTGAACTGGGCATGCCTGTGTCAGCTAAAAAGGTGCTGCTCCCACTCAGCCCTGGACAGTCACTTCCAGGAGAACTCTGCAGATGAAACCAAAGCACACCTACACTCAGCTTGTGGGTCATCAGCTGGGGACCCCTGGAAGAATGGTGGGGAGTATAAAACACCACTGTGCTTTTAATGCATTTAGGCACACTTGGAATATCATATTTATAGATTTTTTTAAAAGGAATTCTCCTCTCCCCACCAGCCCTCATTTTTGGTTCGAAGGATAAAAAACTGATCGCTATGTTTTTCTTTCCTTTCACATATCTTGGAAAATCCAGGCCGTGAATAGGGCTGCACTAAAAGAAAGACAGTCCCCACAACTCTATATCCAGAAAGGTCCGTCTACATCTTCCTGGAGAGAATCCCTTTTTTTTTTTTTTGACTGCATTGGGTCTTCGTTGTTGCGCGCGGGCTTTCTCTAGTTGCAGCAAGCGGGGGCTACTCTTTGTTGCAGTGCGCGGGCTTCTCATTGCGGTGGCTTCTCTTGTTGCAGAGTATGGGCTCTAGGTGTGCAGGCTTCAGTAGTTGTGGCACACAGGCTCAGCAGTTGT
Organism: Balaenoptera musculus; assembly: GCF_009873245.2. Taxonomy (NCBI): domain Eukaryota; kingdom Metazoa; phylum Chordata; class Mammalia; order Artiodactyla; family Balaenopteridae; genus Balaenoptera; species Balaenoptera musculus. Next base: position 128,830,724 of record NC_045787.1, read on the forward strand.
GGCGCACGGGCTTAGTTGCTCTGCAGCATGTGAGATCTCCCCAGACCAGGGCTCGAACCTGTGTCCCCTGCATTGGCAGGCGGATTCTTAACCACTGCGCCACCAGGGAAGCTCCCCACCCATTTCTTTTTAAACCCTCTCTGGAAATATAGCATCTGAGATCCAGAGACCCAATTGTTCACCTGGAAAGAAGTACTGAGTTCTAAAAAGGGAAAAATGAAAGCATAACTAATTGAATTGATGGGGAATGTATGCTCAGAGTCCTATGGGGAGCCTGATGGTTTTGAATATGAGTTAAGTACCACCATCCAACTGTGGCAAATGAATACTTCTATGCTAGCCTGTGTTCAAGCAAGATCATAGGTGAATGAAGCCCAAGGTAGCTAGCAGAAAATAACGCGTTCCACTAACACAGAAACGACAGACCTACGTGATGACAGTCACCTTGTGTATCTGGTGGCTTAAGGAGAAAGGACCTTAAAATGAGGAGGCACAGTAGCTGCTGAGAGCAGAATGGAGCCCTTCCCAAGGGGGGAAACAGGAGCAGCTGCGTCACAGGCAGCGGGCCCACAGGGTTGGAGGAGGTGGTAAAAGATCTTAGAAAGAAGCTCAGTCTCAGTCTACCAGCCCACTGGGTGAGTCGCTTCCCCTCTCTGTCCCACTTGCCCCTCTTCAAAATGGGAGCAAGATGGTGCCTGGTATGTCCCCAGCTCCCATCTAAGGCTAGTGTCCCTTTGATTCCCAGGTCCAGCCAAGGCTCTAGCCAAGCCAGATTGTGCTTCATTCTGTTTCCCCAGCCCCAGGCTGCCTTTATAGCCTTGTCGTTCCCTCTATTTGGAGCACCCTCTCCCATCTTTCCCCCTCAGTGACACTCCCTTTTGCAAATACTGCCTTCCCACTGCTTCCCTCCCAAGTCCCCGGAAGCTATGCTTTGCAGTAATAGTTACAGCTTGAACTCGGGAATAGGCCTGCCTGCAGCTGAATCCTAGCTTTGCCACTTACTGGCTATGTAAGCGTGGGAAAATAACTTCTCTGCGCCACAGTTTCTTCTTCTGGAAAATGGAGATAATAAAAACACCTACTTCAAAGGGATAGTCTGAGTATTAGATGACACAATGCGTGGAAAGCTCTTCCTTGGCTGATGCACAAATGGTAAATACTATCGACATAGTTGTTGCTGTCGCCATGGTCATCTGAATCTCTCCGAGGGCATCTTATATCTTCAATCCTCAGCTACCATTGCCCATTTCTGTTTCTTATCAAAACACATACTGGCAAACTTATCTCTGCCGCTCATCCAGAATCTGACACGGGTGTTGTGTGTTCTAAGTACTCAACACATGTTTGTTGAATGAATACATGCACTTTCACAAGTAGCCTTCTAAAATATGACCATGTCATATTTTGCACTTAATGGAGAGAAAGCAACCTAAGAGAGAGAATTTCTGGCTGTCACTAACTACCTGTGTAACATGGGGCAACTCAGTCCTGGTGTTTCAATGAATGTGGAGGAAAAGCAGGAAGAATTGGAGGAAAGGAAGTTAAATAGACCAACCCAGAAAACAAAGTCCCCTGTCATCCTAGAGTTGCCACTTACCCCACTTTTCAGGAACATTCTACTCTTCTCTTTGCTGGGAAAACAGTAGTAATAACTGCTTAGTTTGTTGCACCTACTATGTATCAGGCACTCTCTTAAGTGTCATATGATGTTACCTCTAATCACCATGACAACCTCTGCTCAGGGACATCAACATCATTTTATAGGTGAGAAAACTGAGGCTGAGAGCAATTAATCCCCTTGTTCATGGTTACCCAGCAGAGCTGCGATTATAACCTGTGTCTATTGGATTCAAAGACTCGTGATTTATCTTTGACACACCGTTGTCTTCCAAGACCAAAAATCTTCTGAAGGTCCCTTAGGGCTCCCTGTGGATTGTTAGAATTCATGGAAGTAAAAAGCATCCTTTTTCTTCTGTAGGGTTCCCTAACTTTTTTCTAACAGACCTTTTTTGCTTTGGGTTTTCTTCCATTAATATTCCTTACAGTATCTTTGTCCTTAAAAGCCATCTCCTGGGGAAGAAGAGCTAAGCCCCTGGGAGTGCACTCTGCCCCAACCAGAGTGTGTGCTGCACGGCCAGCTGGGTGAGGGAGATGGTGAAACAGACAAGAGCAAAGATGCAACTGGTGCCGCTTTGGAGAGGCCAACCTCTTGGTTTCAGCTGGGAGGTGACTGTGGACATAGGGTGGATTCCACAGTCAGAGCTAAAAGCTGGAGAGGGCATATTTTTACCTGTAGTGCTTTAGACATAAATGGAGGGGGGAAAGGCAAAAAGGATTACAAACGGCCTTGAAATTACGGTCCATCTGGAGGCTACACATTTATCCTATAGAAATGGTTGTGCAAATGTGGCAAGATGTATGTATAAGGATTTTCATTTCACTGTTGTTTTAAAAAGTTAGAAGTAGCCCACTGACCGTCAGCTGAAAAATGTGATGCTTCGTCATCCAATGGAACACAATGCAGCTGTTTAGGTGGATGAACAAGGCTGCCTGTGCTACTTCGTAAAGATCTTCAGGATTGCAGAGCCTGGATAATAATGGGAATAATGGGTTCTCGTCCCACCGGTCCCAAATTATAGGCTCTTTTCACTGCACCCTGCTGCCTCTTTGGAACACAGGAAACTAGGGGAATGTGTCACTGAGGACTAAACTCTGTGGTATGTAGAGTTGAAGCTAGATTCTTTTCTGAGAAAGGAAATATTAGTGTGGGTTGTAGTGAAAAGAGACCTCTGGGAAGCATTGGACTGTGGCTTGAAAAATGAGATAAGATTTTCTACAAAAGCAAGAGAAATGAAGAGGGAAATCTCTGGTGGGGGAATCACTGTGAGAAAAGGCACTGAAGCAGGCATATGCTGAGCCAGGGGACCTGTCAATCAAGGTCATCCCTAGGGACTCATTAGCCAAGGGTTTGGAGCTCACAAGGTTTAAGGATACATTCAATACCATGACTTTGGGGGCCCTATAACCTGTTGTATAGGCATTAGAGTGTCACCCAAGAAACACAGAATCTAAAATGGGCAATGTTGGGGCTTCCCTGGTGGCGCAGTGGTTGAGAATCTGCCTGCCAATGCAGGGGACACGGGTTCGAGCCCTGATCTGGGAAGATCCCACATGCCGCGGAGCAAATGGGCCTGTGAGCCACAGCTACTGAGCCTGCGCGTCTGGAGCCTGTGCTCCGCAACAAGAGAGGCCGCGATAATGAGAGGCCCGTGCACCGCGATGAAGAGTGGCCCCCGCTTGCCGCAACTAAAGCCCTCGCACAGAAACGAAGACCCAACACAGCCATAAATAAATAAATTAATTAATTAAAAAAAAAAAAAAGGGCAATGTTGGGCCAGTTCTTCAGTTGCTGCCAGGAAGTAACTCCCTACTCCCCGTGGAGCACCTTTATTGATTGGTGTTAAGGCTTGGTCCACCATGGGTGGAACCATGTCAGCCAGGGTCTAATTTCTGGAATTCAGAGGATTCTGGCACTCAGGAAGTCCCTGCCACTGCTGTTGCCAGGTTATTTATCTCCTGAGCAGCAGAGAGAAGGGGCTGTCAGGCAGAAAGGGGCTTCCCTTCTGTGGAAGTCTGGCTGGGCACTCACCTGGTATTCATCTCCCCTTTCATGCCCTGTTCTCTGTGTAGGTCCCCACTCTGAGAATGCAGAGAGAGAATGAAAAGGGAGTTTATCTTGCTTTGTTTCTGATTACTGTAGGTATGTATTTCTACAGATCCAAGAGAGGATTAATCAAACATTTTAATTGAGTACCATTTAGGATATAAACCTTGCCTTAGGTACAGTGCTAAGCATTATGGCAGGTGTGAAAAAGCAAGAAACCTGAGTACAGACCTCTGACTTTGCAAGAACCAAGATATACAAGGGAAGAAAGGTAGATAATAAAGCAGAATGTGCATTTGATAATTCCCAAGGGCAGGATTTATAGACAATAGGTAGAAAAGAAAGATCACTGAGGACTCAAATGGTCTGGGTTAGCTTGGAAGAAAAGGAGGGACTTGGGCTGGTCCCAAGGGATAAAGGTAGACTTATAGAAGGAGCCTCAGGTAAGGCGATGGTGGCAGGAGAGCCCAAGCAAAGCAGAGGAGGTGGCTGTGTTTGGAGACCAAGTACCCGGTCAATCACACAGACCGGGGTTTGGATTGTCGTCCACCAGTTACCAGCTATTAAGACTTGAGCCAGTAACTTAAGTGCCAAGCCTGTTTCCTCAACTTTAAAAAAAGAGGCCATTAATACCAATATCATAGGATTCTCATAAGAATACATGAGCAAACAGAGGCTAAAGCATGTTGAGTAGTGCCTAGCTTTATTTTTGAACTACAACAGGGGTTCAAGAAAATCTTAATTTTCTTTCCCTTCTTTTGTGTTATCACTTTACTTCCTTTCTGCTTTGTCCCTGGCCTCCTACCGATCATTTATTCTCTGATAAGAGCTTTCAGAGACTCACTGACATGCCTCTCTTTATCTGGCTGTGCTCCTGGTCCAGCACTGGCCAGAGGGAAGTCCGGATGCTGTTCCCATGAGAGGGGGAAAGGCTGCCAGGTGCAGTGCTATGACTCGAGGATACTGGCAGCATCATTCACTCCATCCCAGGGTTATTCCATACCTCAAGCCTGGACAGGAACTGGATCTGAACTCCTGCCTGCTTCCCTGGCAAAACTCGTCACCTGGGCAGTGACCCTTCCCGCCAAACCACACTGGCCGCCAGTCCCCTCCTGATCTCCTGGGCACCCGGTTTTCTTTCTTAGTGGTCAGATTATGATGGTTTCCTCTGTATCCCAGAGTGACTGACACTGGTTCTGCAGGACTTGTAAATACACAAGGCTTTTTCAAGAGAGTAATTAAGAACATGAGCTCTGGAGTTAGACCTGGGCATAACTCTACTTCTTAACACTAATTTGCTGTGTGACCCTGGGCAACTAGTTTTGCAACTCAGAGCCTCTGTTACTACGTAACAAGCCACCCTGAACTTGTGGCATGAAACAACAGCCTTTTTATTATGTTCACAGATTCCCTGGGTCAGGAAACTTGGAAAGGGGCACAGTGGGATGGCTTGTCCCTGCTTAAAGATGTCTGGGACCTCAGATGGGAAAAACTAAAAGGCTGTGGATGACTTGACAGCTGGGGCATGGAATCATCTGAAGGCTCACTTACACCGCTGGCAGTGGAGGCTGTCATCCTGAACACCTATACGTGCCCTCTCCACACTCTGCTTGGGCTTCCTCATGGCGTGATGGCCAGGTTCCAAGAACAAGGGACCAAAAGGAAGCAGGCAGAAGCTGTAGCACCTTTCATGACTTACCCTGAGAAGTCACATGGTGTGACTTCTGCCAGAGTCACCAGCCCAGCCATCTCAAAAGGGAAGGAACATACAGTCTACCTTTCAGTAGGACAACTGTCAAAAATCACACTGTAAGAAGAACACATGGAATGGGAGAGGTTGTGGTGGTGGAATTTGGAAAAAACAATCAGCCACACCTTATATATAAAGGGAAGCTAATACTTGTTGGAATTAAAGATTAAAGAAGATAAGGAATTTAAATTACTTAGCATGGTGCCTGACATGTAATAAGTGCTCAGTAAAAGACACGTAGTCATTCACGTTCATATTCCCTCTCTCTCTCTGTCTCTCTCTCTCTCTCTCTCTCTCTCTCTCCCCCCCCCCCCGCCACAACAAGTAGAGATACATACACATATGTATGACACTTCTGGACAGTGCTTATTAACATGCAGTCCGTGCTTATTAATAGTTTGTGTCTATAAGAGATGCTAGTAATTATTTAAGTTAATGAATCTATAGATTAGATCCCTAGTGAATCTACAGAACAGAGCCTTAAAAGTCAGGTCGTTTCTTGTCTACCTCATTTTTATACTTCAGGAAACCCACGTTGAGAGAGTTCACACGGTGGGTTAAATTAACACTGAGCTTTTTATAATCTAGACTTGGAAGAAGCATTTTTGTTGAAAAGAACTCAAGTGACCCTTCACAAACAATGAGCAATTTTTCAAAGGACTGAGGTTTAGATTTCAACAACTTTCAGGATCTGTAAGGCCTTGAACTTCATCATCATCCCCGGAGGCAAATGAAAAGGGATAGAAGGTGCACAAAAGCTTGATGTGTTCTCATTTTGCAGATCTGCACACTGAATTGAGCCAGGTCACTCACTGTCTTTGCCTTTTCAAGACTACACAGATTGTTCCTGCTCCCCAGGGCCAAGGGTTCCCACATTTAGGCAGTATTTGCTCAGTGAATCAGCAAGCAAAACAATCAGAATTAGCAAAATTGAGTTGCTGTGCCTTTGCATCTCTGCACTAAGAAGTACTAAGGACAAAGGGAACAGAACGGAAGGCGCATGGCTTGTTTCTTCTCACCAAGGCTGTGCAGGGATCTTGGCTGGACTCAGAAGACATAACTGTGCCAAGCGACCTTGGGCAAGTGACTTAACTCCTCAGACCTCAGATTTCACAGACTGAACGATCTGGCGTTCTACAGTGGAGAGCATTTACTGAGCCCCTGTGATCCGTTCTCTCCTTAGTATGGTGGAGAGTACACAGAAATAAGAAATGCCAGGTCTTGGCTTACATGATGTTCACAGTCTAATTGGAGAGATAAGACTAACACACAAGCAGCAATGAACTTACAAAGCTCGGGTGTATCTTGAGCACTGAGTGCCATCCACGGGTGACCCAAAAGGGAGAGATGGATGTTGGTAGAAGGTCAGTCTTCATCTATCCATATGGCTGGAGGGAGAAAGGGCAAGCACATCATTAAACCAGAAGTCAATCTATCAGGCTTCCCCACAAAGCCAATGCTCTTACATTTCACCGTAGCTTCTACATCAAAACTCAAAGAGGGAAAAAGAATTTTCCTACTTATATAGAGAAGATTCATAGTTTATTTTTTTTAACTTCAACGTCCTTTTTACTCAATGGACTTTTCCCTCTTAAATTTAATACAACATGATGAGTAAAGGAAGGTTTTGATTAGAATCTGGTTTTACCCATATCTTCCCCCTTTGAAGCACAACTGATTTTATTTTTTTTAATTTTGTTGAAGTATAACACACAAATAAGTGCACCAGTCACAAATATACCACTCAATTAATTTTCATAAAGTGAAAACACCTGTGTAATCAGAACTCAAATTAAGAAATTGAATACTACCAGAACCTCAGGCACCTCCGCCCGCCTGCTCACTTCTCCAAACAAGACTAACCACTTAGTTAGTCTTTACTTCTGATGTCATAGATTAATTTTACTAACTGAGCTGTCTTTGAATCTCAAAGCAGAATTATACTCTGTGTACTCTTTTGTGTCTGGCTGTTTTTGCTCAATATTATGTCGTGAGGTGCGTCTATGCTATCACATAGAATTGTAGTCCGTTCATTCTCATTGTTAGGTAATATTTCATTGTGTGGATTTATCACAGTTTATTTATCCACAAATCAATCCAGAAGTGTGACTGTCTTTGCAGATAAACATTCTGGTTGCTCCCAGTGTGAGGCCATTATAGATAATGCTGCTATAAATATTGTAAAAGTCTTTTGATGAGCACACTTGAATTTCTGTTGGGTGTATACCTAGGAAACGAATTCCTAGGCCACATTATTTATCATTTCCTGTCATAGATTCTGCCAGGCTATTTTCTGAAAACAAATTTACACTCTCATCAATAATATATATGAGTTCCAGTTGCTCGCCATCTGCCTTTTTTATTTTAGCAAGTGGGTGTATTGCAATATACACAGTTTTACACAGTTATACACAGACATTGCCATTTTAATTTGCATTCTCCTGATGACTAGTACCTTTTTCATGTTTATTAGCCACTTGTACAGCCTCTTTTATTAAGTACCTTTGTGAATTTCTTGCTCATTTTTCTGTTGTGTTTTTCTTATTGTTGAGCAAGCATTATTTATATATCTTTGATACACGTCCTTCTTCAGATGTCTGTTATATCAATATTTTCTGTTCTGTGACTTGTCTTTTCACTCTCTTGACAGTGTTGGATGAGGAAGAGAAATACATAATTTTAAGGTAGTCCACTTAGCAAGGTTTTTCCTTTACAGCTAACATTCCTTGTACCTTGTGTAAGAAGGCTTTGCCTACCTCAAAGTCATGAAGATATTCTTCTATGATTTCTGCTGAAATGTTACCTTTCACATTTATCTATGTGTCCTATAGATATGTTCAAGGTCAATTTTTTTTGCACATGGGTATCCTACTGAACTAGCCTGATTTATTGAGAAGTCCATCCTTTTCCCCACTGCCTACCCCTTTCTCATAAATCACCCAATGCACATAGGTCTGCTTCTGGACTCTTTATTCTCTTCTGTTGATATACTTGTCTATTCTTGCCCCTATACCACACTATCTTAATTAGTAGAGCTTTATAATATATTGATAACTAGTAACCAGATGTCTGGAGAAGTCTGCTCAGGGTGCTGAAACAGAGGTTGGATGATTCCCCTGGAGGCATTGAATGTGGTGTAGAAGAGAAACTTTTGAGACCATATCTGCAGTCTTTTTCTAACCATGAGATGCTATGATTCTGTTGAAGCACCAGTGCTTGGGAGTTTTCTCAAAGCTCTAGAACAAATCAATAGCTGAGACTCTGTCAGTGATTTTCTGGACAGTGTTTCAAAACACCTAAAAGTGACAGTTAAAACTCAAGACAATCATGAGTAGAAAAGGTATCCTTTAGCATCCAAACATGGAGCATGTAAAACTCTAGAGACTACCAGAGAAAAGAATTAATCCTCTTTCAAGTAAATTAATGTAAATTTCAAGTAAATTAATGTAAATTAATGCATTTCAGATGAGATAGAAGGTAGTGAGGAGCAGATACGAATTTGTCATGCACTCAACACATGGTTGCTTTTATTAACTCTTAGTCTCAAGTCAATGTGTGAAGAAAGCAGGGCCTTGCATTGGCACACCATAGAGAGATTAAAAACTTTAAAAAATGTGGATTTTTTTCAGGTATTATGTTTTGTACCAGTTGAGTCTAAGGGTATTATTAAGTAATGGATGTGTTGGGCAGTTAAACTAAGAGTATTGACCTAGCTGTGAATCACCCAGCTCTCCATACATGATTAAAATACAAATAAGTCACAGAAAGAGTGAACTCATCCATAGCCTTGAACCACAGCACAAAAACTGTCCTGTGCAAAATTTGGTTCCATTTCATCTCGTGAAGTTTCCACCCCTGTTTATGTCAACCATGGTGAAACACTGTGGCTTTGAAAAGGATAAACAACATTTGGTTTCTCTTGCAGCAAAACAATACCCCCCAGCACTCAATAAATCAAAACTGTACTGGCAAAAATCAAACAATTCCATCATTTGCTGAAACGTCTAAAATCCTCAAATTGGTCTGAGTGCTTTTGTAAGCAATTTAATCAATCAGTGTTAGCAAAAGTATGTTAGTCACCCATAGTGGACTCAGGACAGGGCTAGGTGAGTGAGAGATTCTCAAGGAGAATCACACGTGGTGTCTACACACACACACACACCACTTCTTACTTAATTCAGTGAAAAAAATACATACTCTTTAAATAATTGAACATTCAACAAAGTGGCGTTATCTCTCTCTCATCCCTGTCCCTCCAGCATCATAGCCATCTATATGCTATTGTTACAGTTGTTTTTTCAATGCCTGTCTCCTAGACTGTTGCTTCTTTTTTTTTTTTTTTTTTAAAAAGTATTTATTTATTTATTTATGGCTGTGTTGGGTCTTCGTTTCTGTGCGAGGGCTTTCTCCAGTTGTGCAAGCAGGGGCCACTCTTCATCGCGGTGCGCGGGCCTCTCACTATCGCGGCCTCTCTTGCTGCGGAGCACAGGCTCCAGACGCGCAGGCTCAGAAATTGTGGCTCACGGGCCCAGCTGCTCCGCGGTACGTGGGATCTTCCCAGACCAGGGCTCGAACCCGTGTCCCCTGCATTGGCAGGCAGATTCTCAACCACTGCGCCACCAGGGAAACCCTAGACTGTTGCTTCTTGAAATTCTTTTGTGCATAAAAATTATCTAGGGATATTGTTAAAATGAGGTTTAAATTCAGTAGGTCTGGGGTGGGACCTAAGATTTTGCATTTCTATCTATCTGCCACATGAAGCCAATGCTGCTGGTCCAAGTACTGCATTTTGAGTAACAAAGCTCTAGGCTGACTCTGAGCTCCATAAGGGTCAGGACCTCGTTGTCTTGCCCACCACTGTAACTCCAGCACCTACCACGGAGCCTTGATGAATAATGTTAAGTGAGAGAAGAAGTAAATGAATACATGTTTAAATAAATAGTACTTATGATTTGCATTTATCAATACATTTTTATACGCATACACATGAGAAAAGTTTCTTAGTATGGGCATAAATACAAAGCTAGGAAATATCACAGTCCGATGAAGAAAGCCTGATGCAAGGGTATAGGAAGTAAAGTAGATACAAGAGTAGTATTAGGGACTTCCCTGGTGGCGCAGTGGTTGAGAATCTGCCTGCCAGTGCAGGGCACACGGGTTCGAGCCCTGGTCTGGGAAGATCCCACATGCCGCGGAGCAACTAAGTCCATGTGCCACAACCACTGAGCCTGCGCTCTAGAGCCCGCGTGCCACAACTACTGAGCCTGCACGCCTAGAGCCTGTGCTCCGCAACAAGAGAAGCCACCGCAATGAGAAGCCTGCATACCGCAGCGAAGAGTAGCCCCCGCTCACTGCAAACAGAGAAAGCCCGCGTGCAGCAACGAAGACACAGCTCAGCCAAAAATAAATTAAAATAAATAAGTAAATTTATTTTTAAAAAAAAAAGAGTAGTATTAAATTATAAAGGGTTTTGAAAACCAGGCAAAGGCCTGGATATTATGTGAGAAATAAAGAATAGATCAGAAAATTTATAAATAGGAGAGTTATGGGCTGAAAGTTTTCCTCTGAAATGCTTAATTTGATAGCAATGGACAACCTGGGCAGAAAAGGAGCAGGCAGCATACTGTTGCATTAATCCAAAGAGAAGATTAAAAGGTCCCAGACTAGCTTCCAGGCAGTTAGGAAGGAGGAGGAACTGATGAATACCGTCCATATTTCACTGGTATAATCAGTTCTCTTCCTTTATGTCAGAAGGCAATTGCTCTGACTCAGCCAAGTCAGCAGAGCGCTGTGACTAGCTATATTCACACGAAGGTTTAGAACTCAGGTAACTAGCACATAGGGCTTTGTCAGTCATGAGGTCAGATGTGCCCAGAAACAAGGTTCAAGTGACAAGGTCTCCTTGCTTCCCGGCTCTCTCCCTAGAGTTTGCTCTGCACACTTCAAATATAGCCCTTTAACCACCTTGACCAGACTCTAGTAATTCTTCCCCATCCCTTTAGGATAAAGCCTAAGCCTATTAATGTGGCCTTCAAAGCCCTTTAAAATCTGGCCCCTCCTTTCCTATCCTTGTCTGTATCCATATTTGTATCTCTGTGTGTATGTGTCTGTCCCTCTTCCTCCCTCTCTCCCTCTTCCTCTCTCCCCCCCACCTCTCTCTCTCTCCCCCTCCCCCCTACATTCTGGCCTCTCTTATGTTCTGTTCCATTCCAAACTCCTGGACCCTGTTTGAGTTTTCACCTTGCTGTCCCTTTGTCTGGAGAGTGCACCCCACCCCTTCTCAGGCTTGTGGACTCGTTCTCCACAACCCAGCTCAAATATCACTTTCTCAGGAAAGTCTCTCCTGATCTCCTCCACTCCACCTGCTAGGACAGTCCACAGTTCTTACCGCAGAACTCGCATGTATTTTTCACATATTTCTGTTAATTCTCAGGACATTATCTGTGATTCTACAATTCCTCTCTTTTCCTCAACTAGAATGTAAGCTCCCTAAGAGCAGAGCCCAATTTTCACTCGTCTCTATATCTCTATTTCCAGCAGAGGGACTTGGTGCATGGCGGTCATTCTGTAATGTTCTATGTCTGTATAAAGCACTCATGAAAGTCCAGCAGTGTCGTTAAGGTCCCCGATAAGAAAACAGAAACATATGCAGGAGTGCCTTGATTGTGGCATGCCACACAGAGTGTGAATAATCTAAAGCAGAAGCCAAAGGAATCCACACCACAGGACTCAAGTCAGTAGACCCTGTAGATAGTTACAGACACCAAGACCATGGAGAGCTCCCAGCAAGTGGGCCTAACTTGGCCCTGTAATCTGAATTTGCCATGATCACTGTTGTACTTTTGGCAGACCAATGAAACTTAGCGGAGCAGTATTTGCAAGCCACTGACATAAACCACGTGAATTACTGTAGAAATTATGTATCTTATCATGTTCCCTAGACTGGCTACTGCCACTTCATTACAGGATAAGGAGCAGACAACCATTTATTCATATGATACCAAATTATTCATTTTCTGTAAATGTCAATTAAAATTAAGTGATAATACAAATACACTTTACTCTGAGATAGAGCCATTCCTAGAATGAACAATCAAGTTGGGCTAACTAAATTCTGATCTAACTGCATCATGAGAGTATGACGTTTAAATCAATCTACTCTGATAAAGGCCTCCATCATCTCTGTTGTACCAATCCCAGTTTTCATGGGTTTCAGTGTCTCAACTCAGACAATACCTATATTAAGGGAACCATCAGAATCTGAAAGGGTGGACATTTTACAGCATTTCCCTTTGCCAGATCACCTCTCTCAAGGGAAATAAAGTGAATGAAGGAGACTTGAGTTACTTTTAAAGGCTCAAGAAGAGTTACTTCTCCTTAGCAAATGAAATATTTTTTTTAAAAACCTGATGATCCCATGATTACCTCAGTTTCCTTCCCATTACCACAGTGCTTGGTCATTACGCCCCTTGGTTCACCCTCCCCAGGGAACAACTGGAGTTAAATTAGATCCATTTCCCTATAATTTTGTTGGTATTTTTTTAACAGTTGAACGAGAGAAGAAAAACAGTTGCCATTTAAGTCTTTCTTCCAACCATTAAGATCTTCCTTATCTTTGGTATTTTATATAAATTTGGCCCCAGATTTTCTTCCTAGTCCCATCCTAAGTTTGAAAAAATAAATATGCAAAGATTCTCTAGTAATGAATATCATTAGCCCTCAATGCTGTATGTAACAAAGTGCTAGATAGTTGCAGGGAAGAACAATATTTATTCAACAGTCAACAAATGTTTACTGAGGGCTCACTAAGCGCCTACAGAAGAATTGAGAGGCATGGTTCTCATTTATAAAAGAGATAGGAGGAAAAGGGAGACCTTGCATTTATTGAAAATTTACCATGAGGTATACTGTGTTCCAGGATTTACATGTTATCTCATTTAATGAGATAGCTAAGCTATCTCATTAATTTAGCTAAGGAAGAATGAGGAAGGATGATGATGATAATAATAGTAATAATAGTAATAATGATAACTAATAATAGTAATAATAATAGTAATAATGATAACACTTGTTTAATACCATGCACATGGCACTGTTAAGCACAGTAAAGCATGGCACTGTGCTTTTGCATGCATTATCTATTTAAGTTCTTAATAACACTATGTTAATCTGTAACAACCCTATACCTAGGAGGTAGGTATAATTATCTCTGCTTTAGAAAGAAACAACTGAGATTCAAAAAGGTGAGGGAGCTTTCTTCGGTCACACAGCTAATAAAGTAGGGGTAGGGAGCCCAGATTTTAAGTCAGGTCTGACTAACTCCAAAGTGTGTCTTCTTAACTGTCCACTATATTGTCTCCTTTATAAGTCACTTAGAAATACCAAGATCTGCCATATTCTGACCTGAACTCCATAGAAAGGCATCTTTTGTCCCATTTAAGCTGAACTGTTTACTATTTCCAATCCCATCTGTGCCCTTTTTTGCTCCTTATTGATGGTCACTCTTTGAGTTCTTGTTCTTCATGGTGGAGGAAGGGCCTGAACTTGGCATTGAAGAATGAATAGGATGTCAGTGGTGGGGGAAGGAAAAGTTGGCTCAAGTGAGGAGCATGCCAAGCTCTCAGTTCTAAAGAAGGAATAAATATGGCACGTGTGACCTAAAAGTGAAGCCAATGGAGATAATTTCTGGGATCGTGGGGTGGCGTGGAGAGAAGGTGAAGGGCCCAATCCGTTCTGGTTCCTGCCTGTCTCTCCAGCCTCAATTCAGAGCACTTCTCTCTCTCTCCCTCCCTCTCTCTGTTACAGCCCTACCAGCCTCCCTTTGGTTCCTGAAATGTACCATGCATTGCCTTGTTAGCTCAGGACCTTTGCGTTGCAGTTCTACCTGCATGTTTCCCTCCCCTGCCCCACTCTCTCTGATGTTCACAGTAGGGATTAAGTAACATTACATTATTATACACTAAGTGACCATCACCCATGCTGGAATGTAAGCTTCACAATTCCTGTGTATGTAACTTCCTATCTACCAGCAGATGTCTGGCATCCAGCCCAGTGTCCGGCTAAAAGCACATGCTCAGATAGTATTTGTTGAATGAGGGGTTTCCCTCACCAGGGATTTCTCTAAGAACAGAGATTGCCCTAGTGTTTCACCTTAGTAATTGTGTAACTACCAAATTATGAAAGGAAGGGAGGGGGGGAGGGAGGGAGAGAGGGAGAGGGGAGGGAGGGAGAGAGAGAGAAAGAGAGAAAGAAAGAGAAAGAGAAAGAGAGAGAGAGAGAGAAAGAAAGAAAGAGAGAAAGAAAGAAAGAAAGAAAGAAAGAAAGAAAGAAAGAAAGAAAGAGAGAGGAAGGAAGGAAGGAAGGAAGGAAGGAAGAAGGAAGGAAGGAAGGGAGAGAGAAAGAAAGATGGAAAGGGAGGGGAGGGAGGGAGGGAGGAAGGAAGGAAATTGCTAAGGTAAGGTAGTATCTACCTTCATAGTTGTATCTGCTTCCAAGGTCTCAACCAGGGTGGACATGTTATCCCTATCTGTAGTGCAGGACAGGCTCAGACTGCAACCCCAATCGGTCCACCATGTTGTTATTTAAATGTACTGTTCCAGACCCTATGTTATGCATAAGGGAGGGATACAGTGCTAGTAAGGCACAGTCCTGCCCCCAAGGAATTCACAGTCTAGTGACCAAGCCACCGCAATGCAGTGTGACATGCACTATGTCAGAGGCAGAGCAGGATGTTATGGGAGCACAGAGCAGTGACCTAAACCCAGATTAAAGGATAGGCCATGGAAGGCTTCCTAGAGGAAGCTAAATTTAGGCTAGGACTGGAAGAATGAGTAGATATTACTCAAGTAAGAAGTCAGGGAAAGAGTGTTTCAGGCAGAAGGACAGCACATGCCTTGTAAGCTATTGTCAGGAACTTGGGTCTTTTTTTATTTTTTGTGATAAGAACACTTAACACAAGATCTACCCTCTTAACAAATTTTTGAGTGTACAATACGTTATCGTTAACTATAGGTACAGGGTTCCATAGTAACTCTCTGGAGCTTACACATCTTACTTAACTGAAACTTTATGCCAGTTGATTAGTAACTCTCCATTTCCCCCTCCTCCCAGCCCCTGGCAACCACCACTGGGAATGTTAGAACAGGAAAATGATTTGATCTGATTTACATTTTTAAAGGATCTCTCTCTAACTCGCTGGTTCTCAGTCAGGGATGATTTTGCCCCCAAGGAGACATTTGGCAAGGTCTGGAGACATTTTTGGTGGGCAAAACTGGGAGAGGGGGCCACCGGAATCTAACGTCTCCAGTCTAAACACCCTGCAATGGACAGGACATCCTCCCACCACAAATAATTATCTGACCCCAAAATATCAATAGTTTGGGGGTTGAGAAACAAACCCTGAAAGCTGTTGTATGAAGAATATAATATTACAATATTACAGACTTAAAGAAGGGAGACCAGATAGGAGGATACTGTATTCGTTTAGGCAAGAAATGATGGGTTTGGAGTAGGGTGATAGTCGTGGAGTTGGTGAGAAGTGGTCTGACCCAGACTGTATTTTGAAGGTAGAACCAATGAGATTTCTGATGCACTGGAGACAGGGTGTGACGGATAGAGAGCAGTTAATGTTTCAAGTCTCAGTAACTGAAAGAATAGTGATGACATTTACTGAGACAGGGAACATTTGTGGAGGAACAGGTGTGGAATGGAGAGAAATCAAGGGTTCAGTTTGGAACATGTTAGGTCTGAGATGTTAGACGTCCAAGAGGAAATATGGGACAGGTTCATGAGCCTGGAGGTGAGGGAGAAGGTCCAGACTGGACTTCAACATTTTAGGAATCATGAACATGCAGTCTGTAAAGCCATGGGACTGGACGAGGTTACCTTGGGGATGAGTCTAGATAGTGAAGAGGAGAGTTCCAAGCCCGGGACCCTTGAGCATTTAGAGGTCATGAAGAGCCATGAGAAGGGACTAAGAAGGAGCAGCCAGTGAGAGAGGAGGAAAACCAAAAAAGTCTGGTGTCCTAGAAACCAAGGGAAGGGAGTACATGTCAAAGAGGATGGCATAAACACCTACGTCAAAGGTTGCCACGAGATCAAATAAGGAGGGAATAGGAAATTGGACCCTGGGCTGTGGCAAAAACTATGAGCTAATGGAACTCACTGTGTTTAGGAAAGTGGAACAGGCCTATAATGTAAAGGTGATTTGTTTAATTCTTTCTGCAAAAAGTCTGGCCTCAAACTTCTGTGTCTTCTAATTAGAAATGCATTTGTATATGCTGGTATGTTATGCCCCTCTGCAGTCATTTCCATGAGAGAAGAAGCAGTAAGCAAAGTGAAACCTTTGATTAAAATTTATATAGACTGTTCTAAAAAAAAAAAAAAAAAAAAAATTTATATAGACTGAAGTTGGAGAGAGAATCTGGGCAGAGGCAAGAGTCTTTTGCATATCATCAAGATGTGATTAATCCATATGATAGTGATTTATGGTTCCAGTTTATCAAGGAGACAGGCTCAGCCTCTAGCCTTGTGTATGACCTCTGGGTTTTGGGGATGGCTGAACCCAGAACTCATTTTAATGACATCTCCCTGGATTCAAAGAAGCTTCATTTTTCTCTGGTGCTTTAACTTTGAGAGAGAGTCTCATCCTGATTATCTTTAACGGTGTAAAGTACAATTCCCTAGAGTAAGATCTGATCACACCTTTTGTGTTCTCTTAATTTTCCAGCCCCTTCCCATCTCTGAATAAGAATTTCCCTGAGAAAACAGAATGGACCCTCTAATCCTATATCAATCAAACTCCATCTCTCACCCCCACCCTTCCTCAGTTATTTGCAGAAAATATTCAACTAGGCAAGAACAAGGTACATACATAGCCCCTTGACCAGGTTTTGAACTAAGATAATAATCTTAGGGGTAGGCTTTTGAGTTAGGCTTGAGCAAGTATTGGAGATTATTAGAAAATGGTCTTCTCTTTGGCTTTATCAGTAAAATATATAAGAGACCGAATTAAGGTCCAGGATGTATTGGGTTGCACTGGAAACCTCTGAAGTTTAGAGTAGGTCAATCTTCAATTGGAGGGTAGGGGTGGTGACATATGGCAAACACCCAACATATGATCTTAATCATAATAACAATTACTACCACTTTTTAACCAGTATCTCCAAGCATTATCTCATTTAATCTTTATAATAACCCTTTGAGTTAGCAATTTTAACTATTCCATTTTTACAGATAAAAATGTGAGGCTCAAAAAGATTACAGAAATGGGCCAAGATCACACAATTAATAAGTGGCAAAGCTGGAGGTCAAACCCCAGTCTGGTTGCAAAACCCATTGGGTCAATTACTGTGTTATCCTTCCAAAGCAATACAGTAGAAAGAACCCTCAGCTTGAGGCCAGGGATTTGCCTTCTAAACCTAGCTTCAACATTAATTTGGAGGGTGACTTTAGGAAAAGTCATTTAATCTCTCTGAGCCTCAGCCTGATTTTCCTCACCTGTAAAATAATCAGGACCACCTTGATGATCCCCAAGGCACCTTCTAGCACTTCTGTCTCTGATTCTAACTCATGATATCAAAACTTTCTGTCCTCTCACGTGTAAGGAGTGTTTTGATTTTCAAAGCACTGTCATCTGCTATTGTATTTGATCTTTACAACCACCATGAGGCAGGCAAGCATTATCCCCTCTCTTGTGTTTTATGTACAGATGGGGAAACAGACTGGAAATGAAGTAGGTACTTTTCCATGGTTCTCACATCTGCTCCCCAGTCAACTGCTCTAATATACCAAGTATCTCTCCCCCTCTGTTAGCTAAGGCATTTTTCTCCCCCCTGGGTTCCACCCCATTTCTCTTTCCCAGAAAGATTTTCAATACTAAATGTTAACTGTTAAGAAGCTAAAAGAAAATACACAGAGGTCCCCATCCCCACCAGGGTACAGGGGCTGACAGACAGGAAGAGTAGTGAGGGCCAGTTCCAGATTCCCAGGAATAGTGCCTGAGTGACAGGGACTCCGGCTGAGCACCCATCCAGACAGGATGAGAAGGAGGAAACAGTGGACATTTCTAAAGGTAGGGAAATGCAAAGATGTAGATGTCGTTGTCCAGGGTGGTGCGGTAGCTGGTTCTACAGCAGCAGTTGCAGGAAAGATCCTACTGGAATATTTGCTCTTCCTAATGCCCCCTGTCTCAGAGTACATTTCCATTCTCTTCTGAGATGCTCCAGCCAGAATCCTGGGAGGTAAGGGTCGGGAGACAGGATAGCCTAGGGCTTAAGGGTAAACTGTGGACTCAAATTAGCTGTGTGTTGATGAGAAGACACCTAACCTCGCCAAGCTTCAGTTTCCGCATGCGTATAATGGACCTAAATCTTCCTTCATAGCATGTGATGAGGAATAAATATAGACATCTTATAGATTGCCTGGCACAAAATAGTCACTCAAAAAATGGAGCCCTCAGAAAACTAGTGAGCCCTCTCCTTCATCCTCTATGTCCAGTCCATCTTCCAGGAGAAATTCTACCTCCTAAATCTACTTAAATCTACTCACTTTTTCTCCATCCTTGCTGCTACCACATGGTCCAAGTACTCATCAACCCTGATCTGGCTCCTGCAATACTGCTTTCTCATCTCCATGCCTCCATTCTTGTTGCCACATGACTCCCAGTTCATTCTTCAGTCTACGTGGTAGAGTGATTTCGCCAAATATGTGCATCGACTCATGCTACCTTCTGCTTTCCATCCCTCGCTGCCTTTCTGCCACAGACTTTCTCCAGTACCCCAGGACCCTGCGTGGCCTCTTCCTCAGCCTCATTTGTCATCACTCTGCACCCTCCCCACTAAGGCTTCTACTGTATCCCTCTGTCATTCCTCCACTGGGGGGCGGGGCGGGGGGGAGCATTAACCCTTTCACTCCCACATCTTTGATTCTTGTTATTTTCTGTGCCCATAACGACCTTCCCTGCAACACAGCTTTCCCCGGTAAGCCAATTCTTTAGGTCTCTGCTTCAGGTCCTTCCCCTGGTAATCCTGGAAAGGAAGTATTGTCAGCACAAGACCCGGCACACAGAAGGGACTTGATAAATATCTGTTGAATAAATAGCAAGAGTGACAGCATGAAAGCTGATTCAACATTAACTCCTTAAATCCCTACAGACTGAGGACAAACTGGGCTCCCAGTCTGGGCCAGGGTTGAGCTTCTAGGTTATGTCAGGACCCAGAGCTGTGAGACATACAATAATGCAGGCTCTTCCCTGACATTCCCACTGGGTCAAGAGCAAACAGGCAGTCAATGACAAGTGATCTGCTCAGCCCCTGGAGGCCAGACAGGTACCTAAGACACACACCCGTCCTCTTAATCTTTTCCCAACTTCGTCTTCCTTCCCATAGGCTTCCCTTCCTCACGTAAACCCAACCAGTGAGACACAAGACATCCCTTATGGGAAGAAGTTTTATCACATCTCTGGAAAATTCTTTTCTTATCAGCCATAGCTTTAAAAGCTTACATTTTCATGACTGCTGATTAGAACTGTCAATTTAGTACAAATCACTGGAAGAAGTGGAATCTCTTGGAAGAAAAAAGAGAGACTAAGAAACTACTTTGGCAATTTTCAGAGTGATTTATGAGGTGTATTGTTGATGATCTTATTAATCTCTTTTTCAAATATATGCTGATAGAGAGCTAACATTCTCTATAATAAACTAGGAAAGCACATGCAAATCCCTATTAACACACTAGTTTGGGGAACACATGTCGGGGGATATAAGCAGAGAACAAATGTTTGCCATCTAAAGTGAATTTTGTTTTCAATTTTGTGTTTAATCCAAGGAACATTTGTTGAGTGCCTAATACGTTAGGGATGACAAAGGAATCAAAGTTGAAGATCCTACCCCTGACCTCCAGTTGCTTGTGATCTAGTTGTGCAGAGGTAGAGGAGGACAACTCTAAAAACAGGTAGCACATGAGGTAGAGAGAGGAGGCCTGGAAGGAGAACATGAGGGCAGGGAGGGAGGAGAGCTAGGTCTCTGCTGCATCCTTGGCACAGTGTCAGGTACATCACAGCACGTGACAGAATTGCAGCAGGGATGAAAGAAGGATGGAAGGGCAGTTGGGTCCTAGTTCCAATCCTATCACTTAGAAAACATGTGACCAATCACTGAGCCTCAAGCTCTTTATCTGTAAAATGGGAACTGTGATGAAAACTTCTTCTTGGGAAATGGTTCTGGGTGAGAACTCATGGTTGCCATGAATGCTGTCCACTAGATATGCCCAGCTCTCTTCCTCTTGTGTACAGGGTAGGATTGCTCATCCGTTTCCATATTGATGCTAGGTGCTACCATTTTATTTCATCTGGCCAATGAAATATGAACGGAAGTGGTATGTGCCACTACTGGGAAGAAACTTTAAGAGCCAGCATGCAACTGGGGATATTCCAGATGACAGCTGCTATGTCAGTCTTGGCTCCAGAGGGAGGGTTGAGCGGAAAACAGCCCCCAACCAACCTGCCTTATACATGTGGCATGAGCAAGAAATATACCTGAAAAGACAAAAAGTGTTGGCAATGACGTAGAAAAATTAGAAGGCTTGTTCACTGTTGATGGGAATGCAAAATGGGTGTAGCCACCATGGAAAATTGTATGGAGGTTCCTCAAAAACTTAAACATAGAACTACCATACGATCCAGCAATCTGACTTTCGGGTATTTATCCAAAAGAACTGAAATCAAGATCTAGAAAGAGATATGGTCACTGCAGCAGTATTCACAATAGCCAAGATATGGAACAATCTAAATGTCCATCAATGGATGAATGAATACAGAAAATGTAGTATATACATATAATGGAATATTATTCAACCTTATAAAAGGAAATTCTGCCGTATGTGACAACACGGATGAACCTTGAAGATATTATGCTAAGTGAAATAAGCTAGCCGCAGAAGGGCAAATGTTGCATAATTCCAACTATATGAGGAGTCTAAAAATAATCCAATACAAAGAATCAGAGTGCTATAGTAGTTGCCAGGGAGTGGGTGGGGGAGGGGGAAATGGGGAGTTGCTAGTCAATGGGCATAAAGTTTCAGTTAAGCAAGACAAGTATGTTCTAGAGATCCGTTGTACGACACTGAACCTATAGGTTACTGTATTGTATATTTACAAATTTGTTAGGAGGGTAGATCTCATATTGAGATAATAAAATAATAAAATAAAAATTTTATTCTTGCCATGATAAAATAAAATTCTTGCCATAATAAAATAAAATTTCACAAAAGAGAAATACACCTGTTGTTCGAAGCAAAGATTTGGGGATCTTTTGTGATCACAGCATAACACACCATAGCATACAGAATTTAATAACGAGAGAAAACCCTTCATACAACCTAGGGTTTAAATAAACATAATAGCTAGCAAAGGAACCAAAAACAAGGTGCTGCATTGGAAGAGATTGCACCTGACTGAAGGGGTTGGGAAAATCTTGGAGAAAATGTCATCTGAGATGGATTTCGAATTTGGAAAACATATCTAGGGTCATACGTAGAGAAGTAAGAAGAAGATAAGAGGTATGCACAAATGAAAGCACTCAGAATGGACAGGGAAGATGAGTGTGGCCAAGCAGTGAATGACTAATAAAAATAACAGTGAGAAAAAATAGCACGGATTAGGCACTTCCTACATGCCCGTATCTGTCCTACATGATATACATGTATTTATTCTTCACAGCATCCCTGTATTCATTTTCTATTGCTGCTGTAACAAAACTTAGCAGCTTAAAATAACACACATTTGTCATCTTACAGTTCTGTAGGTCAAAAGTCCAGTACAAGTCTCACTGGGCTAAAATAAAGGTGGCAGCTGGGCTCTGTTCCTTTCAGAGGGCTCTAAGGCAAAATCCATTTCCTTGTTCCATGAGGTTGTTGGCAATTTTAAATTCCTGTGGTTGTAGGACTCCGGTCCTTGCTGGCTTTCAGCTAAGGGCTCTTCCCAGCTTCCTCATTCCTTGGTTCATGGTCCTCTTTCCCTATCTTCAAAGCCAGAAATGCAGGATGAAGCCTCTTACACACTTTAAATCTCTCCTAGCTATTCTTCTGCTTCATCTCATCTCTGATCAACTCTCTTCCTCTTTGAAGGACCAATGTGATTACATTGAGTCCACCTGGATAATCACCCTGCTTTAAGGTCCCTAACCTTAATTCTATTGGAAAAGTCTTTTTTGCCATAGGATGGGACACATTCACAGGATCTAGGGATTGGGGCACAATGTGTTTGGGGGGCTGATCTTCTGCCAACCACATCCCATTTTGTAGGTGAGGAACTGAGGCTCAGTGTGGTTTGGAAACTTGTCCAAGGTCACCACCTAGTTCTTGGCAGAATGGCTTTTGATCCCAAGCAGGCTGACACTAGAGCCTTTACTCTTAACCACTGACTTCAATCAGAGAACATAAAGGGGAAAAGCAGAGGACTAGGCTAGAACAGATATTGGGGTAGGGATTTATTGTAGCCATCCTCAAACGGCAGACAAGAGATGGATGGTTTAAAGGAACCTGGTTTAAACGGATGGTTTAAATCACTGCATAGTGATTTCCAGTCATACTTCAGTTTTCTATTGCTGTGTAACAAATTACCACAAACTTATTAGTTTAAAACAATACCCATATGTTACCTTACAGTTCGGTCTAAATTTGTGATTGGTCTTTTACAATATTTTTAAAGAAACACGGTTTTATTATTATAACTTTAGGCAACAATATGCTCTATGACCACTACTTTGCAGAGCGAAGATTCTGAGGAAACATGATTTTATGACTATGGAAGAGTTATGGATATATCTGAGATATCAGTTTCTCAAAAATGGGTGCTCCTAAAGTTTTGAAATCAGTTTGTGACCTCATAGAATAAATGATTCCTCACACAATCATGATTCTGCTATTAATTAGCTTAGGAAATATTTTCTTCTATAGGTAGCTCAGAGGAAGGCATTACAAATGCCTACTTAGGAGTTTCAAATTCACTCAACAAATGTTGAGGCTGTGTTGGGTTCTAGAGAATTATGAAGAAATCTAAAATCCCATAATGATTTAATATTATATGATTTAATAATGATTTAATAATATAATGCAGTGCTAACAGTGCAAAAGAGCAGAACAAAGAGTGGTACTGTGAAGGGGAAAACAGAAGAGTTCAAAGAAATGAGAAGTGACGGGAGGAAGCAGCAGTCTGGCAGGCCTCTTGGAGGAGGCGACACTAGTAGCTGGGCTTTTAATCATTAAATACTGAGTCCATGCCCTGGCTTCAGATGCTCTGCTTGATCTAGTCCTTTCCTCACCCTCCAGACTCATCCTATGGCTGCCAATTACCTTGAACACACAAAGCCTTTCCTGCCTTCAAACCTTGGCTCTTTCCATCTCCTCTGTCTAGAACGCTACTCCTTCAGGTTCTTCACACAATCTGGATCATTCTCAACCCTCAGCTCTCAGCTTAAATGTCACCTGCCCAGAGAGACTGTCCCTCACCTCCCTATCTACATCAGTCCCTTCCGTCCCTCCTCCTGACCCCCTGCCGCCCACCAAATTAGTGATGAAAGATTAACAACAGTATTCAATGGCTGACAGGAGGAGGTATTGCTATTATCTCCGTTTTACAGATGAGTGAGCTGAAACTCAGAGAGACTAAGGCACTGTCCCAAGGTCACACAGTAAGAGAAGAAGTTGGGATTGGAGCCCAGGTTGGATGATCCCATAGTCCATAATTTTAACTACTATATTCTAGGTTTTCTATGTATTATAACTATTATAGGTATTCAATTAGAAAATCAGAAAAGAGAAGGAAGAAGGTAGGAAAAAAAGAGAGCCCATAATCCAGCCACCTAGCTGACTCTTGTAGTACTTCCAAACACTTATCTCCGCCAAAGTTTAGTTTTCAAATGTGGCCATACAGTATAGTCTGTTTTATAACCTGGTTTTTCACTTATCAGCAACTGAAAACCTCTTGCCATGGCATCTTTCATCTCAGAATAGTAGTAGCTGCTTGTACCAGGTATCTCCTCTGGTCCAGGTGGCCAGTGAAGCACATTACAGCTCACCCTCACAACAATGCTTTTAGATTGGTCCTGTTATTATCCCCATTTCACAGATAGGTGAAACTGAGGCTCAGGAATATGAGATAACTTGCCTCAAATCACTGTTAATGAACAGAAGGGGTGGAGCAGGAGGTCAGTACAGCTTCTGAACTCCTACTTCATAATTGTCTTCAGTGTCTCAGAACTG
This sequence comes from Balaenoptera musculus, assembly GCF_009873245.2. NCBI lineage: Eukaryota > Metazoa > Chordata > Mammalia > Artiodactyla > Balaenopteridae > Balaenoptera > Balaenoptera musculus. The sequence goes on from NC_045787.1 coordinate 128,855,398, forward strand.
AGTGTTCCTTTGATGAAATGATTGGGAGGGTTTGGGGTGAGGGAAGGAAGGGAGGCTGTTCCCTGCCTCCAGGGCCGCCCTGCCAGCTTGGTTGGGGATACGTGGGTGGGAGGGTCTGAGTCTGCAGGGAACTGGGTAGGGTGAAAAAATACCTGACAAATGAGGATTTTCAACTGGTTATTTTAAGTAAAATAACTCCTTGTAATACGCGCCTTGTGCTGGAGCAAACCAAACGTTAATTAAAGGAGAAGCACGCGTTGTGATTTTCTCTCCCATTTGCTAATGGGTCGGGGTCTATTTTTAAAAAGCCCACAGCATCCCACAATTAAATCTGCTGCCCACTCTAAGGACTTCAAGTGCCAGATAGGTTAGGCCACAGATGACCATTCAGGCCCTCACCTGGCCCACTGAGGCAGGGACCCAGGCCCCTGGAACCCATCTCACTTCTGAAAACAGCTGGTGGATCAACAAGGAGTAGGAGCTCTCAGGAGGGCTCTGGATACACGGAAAACACATGTTTGAGTATTACGGGCTGGCCAGCAGGCAGCTAGCTATAAAAAGAGTGGTTTCTTCTAAGAACTTACCTAAAAAAATGTATGTGGAGGCAGTCCCATTTTTAACACAAGTGTGGTGCCACCATTCCTTTGTGTCTAGGAACTGTGGGTAAGTGGTGCTTGGGACCTGAGAAGGTCAACCTTGAGGGAGTTGGTGGTCCTGGTTCAAGCTGGACCCCCTTTCAGCACAATGAAATCACACCACTGGAATTCGATGGACCTGGGTTCACATACAAGCTCCATCACTTGCTTTGTGAGCTTAATTATTTCATCTCTCTGACCCTCAGATTCCTCATTTATCAGAAGGGGGTGTGGGATATGCCTACGTGGCCTGAAGAAAGTGATGGGGATTAGAAGAATGAATGTCAAGTATCTTATGCAGTATCCACTTCAAAGCTGGTACTCAGGGAACAGGGGCTGCTGAGTAGTTAATATGCTTTGGGCATGTTCTTGTCCCATCTCCACACCAGAGCACAAGCTGTTCCTGCTCCAGGAAATACCTTTCTTTCTATTTCAGCGTGCTCAAAGCCTGCCTGCCCTGCATATCCCAGGTAAATGGCTCCTCTCTCAGCCCACCTTTCCAGATTTTTCCCAGTGGGGCATGGCTTTCCCCACCTCTGCACTTCCGTAGCACTTAATCAGTGATTTCCCGTGCTCTTCACCCAGTCCAGGTAGCACAGTTGCTTCTGTGTGGGTCACATTCGTTCCATTAAATTGACTTTCTTAAGAAGAAACTTTTTAAGTATTTCTCATCAGGCTTGGTAGGTGGTCAGTACTCAATAAACATTGTGTAATCATTCATTTATTCAGCCTATGTTCAATGAGCACCTACTATGTGCCAGGCACTCTGCTAGGTGACAGGGATATAGCAGTGAATGGCAAAGACCCCTGCCCTCTCTGAACTTCCATTTTAGTGGAAGGAGACAGATAATAATGAATAAACAAATCAATAAGTATATGATTATCTAAAGATCACGTTAGACTTTGATAAATGCTATGAAAAAACAGGGTAAGATGAGAGAGATGGAGAGCAGAGACAATACTCGGAGAGGTGTACCTGAGGAGATGATGTTTGAGCAGAAACCTGAAGGGTACATGGAGGGAGGTTTGGGACAATTTCAGGGAAGTAAGTTCCAGGCAGAGGGAACAACTGCAAATGTCCTAAGGTGGGAAAGACTTTGGTGTGTTCTAGGAAGTGCAACAAAGCCAATGAGGCTGGAGCAGAGCCATGGCAGGAAAGATGGTACCAGATGAGATTCAAGGTGGGCCAGATCAGGTTGACTTTGGCAAGGCATTTGGATTTTATTTTCTAAGTGTGACAGATTTTAAGTGGGGTGAGGAACAACATGATCCTACTTACAGTTTTAAACGGTCCCTCTGGCTATTGCGTGGACGTGGGTTGTACAAGGTCAAGAGAAGAAGCAAGGAAATGTAATGCTAATATCTAGTATCTAGAACGTTACCACTGACTATGGGGGATGATTGGATTTGATGGACTGGAGGTGAAGGTGAGGGAAAAAGATAAGCCAGCACTGTCGACCTGGCATCTGGTTTGAACAGCAGAGGGTACAGTGGTGCCATTTCCTGAGATGAGGAAGACGGAGGAGACTAAGTAATTCCTGTTCAGGAGAAGGACTGGAGATTGAAATTTAGGAGTTCTTAGCATCTATGTATATAAAGGTCATGGGCTTGGAAGAGATCATCTATGGAAAGATGGTACACAGGGATGGGAAGAGGGCTAAGGCCTGAGTTCTGCACACAACAATAACTTAAGATTAAGCAGAAAGGAAGAACCAGCAAAGGAGACTAAGCAGGACCAACCTGCAAAGTAGGCGGACACTGAGGAGAGTATGGAGGCTGGAAGTGAAGTGGAGTGTTTCCAGAAGAAATCATCATCATCTCTACCACCACCACCACCATCATCATCATCACCATCATCACCATCACCACCACCACCACCATCATCATCATCACTGTAGCATCATCATCATCATCACCACCACCACCATCACCACCACCACCACCACCACCATGAACATCATCACCATCATCATCATCACCACCACCATCAACATCATCACCATCACCATCATCATCACCACCACCATCATCACCATCACCATCATCATCACCACCACCACCACCATCATCATCACCATCACCACCACCACCACCATCACCACCATCACCATCATCACCACCACCACCATCATCATCATCACCATCATCACCACCACCACCATCAACATCATCACCATCATCATCACCACCACCACCAACATCATCACCATCACCATCATCATCACCACCACCAACATCACCATCATCACCATCATCATCACCACCACCACCATCAACATCATCACCATCATCATCACCACCACCACCATCACCATCATCATCACCACCACCACCATCATCATCATCACTGTAGCAGCAGCATCACTATAGGTGACAACTTGAGTCCTGCTGTATCTGTGCTAGATGCAAAACATGACTTGCTCATCAACTTCTCACAATTCATGAGATGGAATTCAGTATCTCCATTTTCAGATATGGAGACTGAAGCTTAGAGAGTGGACCAAAGAATTAGTAAATTTTTAAAAATGAACGAATTGATCTTCATTCTTTTGCAAACTATACCCAAGCTACGCTCCCAAAGCTTACCTAAATGGAAAATAACAGGAACATAAAACCATCCCTCTTTGAAACATAGTTCTGCAAATTCTACAACAGTACACACTAGCTTACAGAGTGCCGGGCTTTCCTTGGAGCTTGTTGTCCAACCCCCAGTTCCCCACCCTGAGACTCAGCACAGGAGTCCAGGGCCCACCCCCTCCTGCGGGGCTGGAACACAGTGACCAGCAGCTGGGCAATTAACATGACTCACTCCTACTCTGCCAGGGAAGCGCTGAGGGATTTGCAGCTGGTGAAAATGGGATGCTTTGCCACCCAGACACAGCATCTTGGATGAAGTGGCCTCATCAGTGGAATTGTTGCATCTGGCCGGAGCTATTTACCCCAGTCTGAGAACCTTGATGCCGGATACCAAGTGAGCCTCTCTCTCTGAACATAGCTCAGCTGAGTAATTAATCAAGATGGACCTTTTTTTCTCCCTGTAATTTAGAGACGGGCTATCTGAGCCTCTGCCTTCATGCCTCTGTTTCCATTACTTTTTAAAAATAGCCATTTGAAGCAGATGACCAAGGGAAATAGGTTGAGCTCAGTGACCTCTCGAGCTCAGCTGAATGAAGGCACACAGGAGGTGGACCTTCTGTCTCCTTCCTCTTGGGGATAACAGGACATGCTTTTGAAATAAAGGAGAAATGTCCATATCCAACCCCTTGTCAGAGATGTCGTGGAGAGGAGATGGGTGAGATCAGAAACTGATTCCTGTTTAATAACTTTCCACTCCTTACATTGGCCCCGTGTATCTTCTTTTCTGAAGGCCCCCGGCCATAGTACCTGCTCCCCGACCTCCAGCCAGGGCATTGCTCCAAACACTGTCTGCACATCTCCATCCTGGCAGAAATGCTCTCTCTGCCAGGCACAGAGCTACATGCTTCACTGGTATTTTTTTTTCTTTTTAATTATGAAGAATACCTTTAAGATGAGTACTAACACTCCATTTTGTAAAGAAACAAGCACCAAGAGTTTTAATGACTCGCCCAATGTCTACAACCAGTAAGTAATGAGGCAGGACTCTATCCTGTCGTGTGTGGCCCCTGAGCCCATTCCCTTAACCAATGCCTTCTCCCTTCTGCTTGAGGAAAACACAAAAGTAACTGGCAAATGAATGATACCAGTACTTTATCTGGGTGTTTGTGGGCAGGTACTAATAACTGGAGAGATGATAAAAAAGGTCTAAGTCGTGTATTCACTTCGATCAAAGGTCTCTCAGACTCAGAGTAGGATTGAGGGAAGGAGTCATTAAGTTACAAGCCACTGGCTACATCCAGGCTGCTGTCTGCTTTTGTGATGCAAGTTGTTTGGTACACAGCCACGTGCACGTGTGTACATACTGTCTGTGGCTGCTTTCACGCTACAACAGCAGAGATGAGGAGTACGACAGAGACTATAAGGCCCGCAAAGCCTGAAATATTTACTACCCGGCCTTTTACAGAAAAAAAAAAAAAATGCTGACCCCTCGTCTAGAAAGACAAATCCAAGCTGTGAGATTAGAAGTATACATTTAAAGGTCTGTAGTGAATCCGAATCCACGACCAGGACAGGAAATGCTAACTATCAGAACCCAAAAGATGGTCCAATCAGATCCTTACTATCTTCTACTAGCACCAAGTTATGCATTTAATGATATGCTTAGCGTCTCGTTAACCAAAGGAAAAAATACAGCCTTTGCCAGAAGAGAGCAGCATCTAGCGGCCAGCATCTGGCTCCGGAGGCCATGTCTGGATGCATTCACCCGGTGGACGTGGACCGGCATTTGAGCATTTCCCTCCCTCACTGCCTCCGCCCCTGTGGATCGCCAAATCCTATCACTTTGATGTCTTCACCTCTTTCGTCAGCCTGCTTCTCCCAATTTCTGTGGGCTCTGTTTTAGTTCAACCCATCACCATCAACGTTAATAAATACCATAGATAATCATAGTGACATCTTAAATCATCACAACAACGTGGTTAGAATCCTAAGAGCAGAATGATCGCGGTGCAACGGGAATACAGAAGGGGCTGCTTGGTGCTCTGCTGGCAAAGGTGGGGAAGTTTACAGAGGAGGTGATATCCCACTCACCTTCTCCTTTTTATTTCTATCCATCTTGCTTCCTCCCACCCCTGCACCTGTTCTGCTTGGCAGTCTCCTACTCATACTTCAAAACCTAGCACAAGTTTCTCCTCCTCCGGTAACTTTTCCCCACCCCTCTGCCAACAGAGTAACTAGCAAGCCCTTCTGTGTTCCCTTAGTGCTGCTTTCTTACTTGTCACATAATTAACATAGTATTATAATGACTGTTTATGATATGGATATAACATGGTGATAATGGCTTTACTGAGTGATCGTTACGCTCCAGACACAGCACTTTACAGAGAATCAGGTGTCTGACCACCAAAGCCCATGTTTGCCCACTGCCTTCCCACGTTCTCCCTGGAAGGGAAAGGCTGTGGTGTATTCACTTTTATCTCCCCTGTGCCCAAAAGTGCCTGCCATACAAGCAATGCTTGTAAAATGAATGAATAATCAGTGTGGTGTATGCAATTCCTGTCTCTTGGTAATCCAAACACTAACCTAGGTACTCCTGTAAAGAGATTTTACAGATGTAGTTAAAGTCCCAAGCCAGCTGACTTTCAGATTATCCAGGTGGACGTCACCCAATCCGATGAGCCCTTTAAAAGCAAAGCGTTTTCTCCAGCTAGTGGAAGTCAGAAAAATTCAAAGAATGAGAGGGATTTGCCACAGTCTGTCTTGCTTGAAGGTGGCGGGGGCCCATGGTAAAGAACGCAGGCGGCTTCTGGGAGCTGAAGCCAGCGCCTGGCTGACAGCCCACAAAGAAAAGACGACCTCGTTCCCACAACCACAAGGAGATGAATTCTGCAAACAACCAGCGAGCCTGAAAGAAGACCCTGAGCTCCACATGAGAACCACAGCCCCAAACAACACCTTGATTTCAGCCTGGTGGGACCCTGAGCAGAGCATCTAGACACCCTCACCCAGACTTCTGACCTACAGAACTAGGAGATAATGAATGAGTGCTGTTAGAAGTCACTAAACTTGTGGTGATTTGTTATTCAGCAATGAAAAACAAATGTAAACAGGTTTCTAATTCTGTGGAGATGTTGATGGCTAGGCTGCTTTGTGCAGATTCCAAAGGTTCCAGGGAGCATTACAAAAGGTTAGTATTCCTGGGCATATATCCAGACAAAACTCTAATCCAAAAAGATACATGCACCTCTATGTTCATAGCAGCACGATCCACAATAGCCAAGACATGGAAACAACCTAAATGTCCATCAACAGATGAATGGATAAAGAAGATGTGGCACATATATACAATGGAATATTACTCAGCCATAAAAAGGAATGAAATAATGCCATTTGCAGCAACATGGATGCAACTAGAGATGATCATACTAAGTAAGTCAGAAAGAGAAAGACAAATACCATATGATACCACTTATATGTGGAATCTAAACTATGACACAAATGAACCTATCTATGAAAGAGAAAAAGACTCACGGACATAGAGAACAGACTTGTGGTTGCCAACAGGGAGGGTGTTGGGGGAGGGATGGAGTGGGAAGTTGGGGTTAGCAGAGGTAAGCTATTGTATATGGAATGGATAAGCAGCAAGGTCCTACTGTATAGCACAGGGAACTATATTCAGTATCCTGTGATAAACCATAATGGGAAAGAATATAAAAAAAGAATGTATATATATGTATAACTGAATCACTTTGCTGTACAGCAGAAATTAATACAACATTGTAAATCAACTATATACTTCAATAAAAATCAATTGATCAATCAATCAAAATAGTCCCAAAGTCAAAAAATAAAATAAAATAAAGAAAGGTGAGTGTTGGCTGTGATCCAACATCATGAACCATCATGGGGTGAGGAAGTCCATGTCCATCTACAGACGAATCAGAAGTTGGTGAAAGAAGGAATGCTCTGCAGTGGCTGGAGTGCTGGACAGGAAATACGAAGTCCTGGGTCCTAGTCCCAGCTCTGCCAGTGCCTCACTGTGTGACCCTGGGCAAGTCCCTTTACACCTCTTACCTGCAGTTCTTTCATCTGCCACATGGGGGCATTTGTCCCTCTCCCATCCACTTCACAGAGCTACGAATCAAGTTCAAGTATGATAAAGGTCCAACAAGCCACATAAATTGTGGCCAATTCTGGAGGAACATAAGGGTTTCCTTGATCACCTAGGGAGTTTGGGGAAGAGCTATGCCAAGTTATGAGACTAATAAAATTCAGGTGACTAGGCAGACCTTTAAGGGGTTCAGATTACAGCTGTGCCATCCCTACGAAGAAAAGTGATGCTTTGCCCTGTGACTCCCTGGGGGAATCATCATCATCACAAAAATAATGTCTTCTGTTTCAACAGCACTTTTCAAAGTACTTTCCCCTCTACCATTTTAGTTTCGATAGCTTGTATCCATTAAAGGAAAAGAATGGACTAAGAGTTTTTTCTAGTTCTGAAAGTTTTGGTTTCTCACCATGAAGTAGGGTTAGTCTCACCCATTAAACAGAAGTAGAAGACTGAGGCCCAGCTAGACAGGCAGCTTGCCAAGGTTATGGGGCTGTAAGTGAAGGGCTGCCTCTGGGATGGAGCTGGGAAAATACAGAGTTCTTAGGTAGAGGCCCAGCTTTGCCTGTGCCAGGTCGGAACTGAAGGAGGGGGTTCACTCACACTCAAGTTCCATACTACAAATTGAATACAAATGAAGCATTGCAATCATGTCCCATTTTGAAGAGCCTATTCCCCAGCCCTCCATTTATTCCACAATGACAGTTATTCTGCTGGCTGTGAAGCAGAAGAATATTTCTTTGCTATCTTCATTACGTAGGCGGGGATGTAGGGAATACCATGCAGGGTAAGCTCCTCTCAACATCCAGCAGATAAATATTCATTAAAGAACAGGAAAAAGGACCCATAAGCCTGGACCTTTCTTGGGAGGCCTTTGAGCTTCACCAGATGATCCCCAAGTTGGGATACTTTAGCTGGGTGTCTCGGTTCACGTAATGTTGCCATCCTGAACACATAGTTTGAAACCATGACTCCAGACATCCTGAACCATAGCAGGTTAGAATTCGCCTGGCCCTGAAAATTATTCCTGGGCTCTAGAATCTAATGTGAATGTAGCCATCAGGTTCTAAAAGAGGTGGCATCTGTGCACTCACTTGTTATTGAGGCTAACTCCGTGCTGGGTGCTAGAGATCCAACATGGCACAAAAGAGCTATAAGGTTCCTTTACTCTCACAGTGCGTGTGGTCTAGGGGTACACCTGACAGTCAATCACACAAATAGATATCAGACATCAGCTGCAATGTGAGCTGCACGGGGCTCTGAGAGTCATGTGCTTGAATGCTGAAAGAGTGATGACTAGGATAAGGTCTGAAGGATGAATAGGGTTGATGGATTGATCACGGGAAAGAGCAGCATGTGACAAGGGTGAGAGCCTTTTGAGTATGAAGGATCAAACAAATTCCAGAGTGACCAGAGTTACAGAATCCACATTGTGGGACAGCACCGGAGAGCGGGCCAAGGAGTTGAATTTTTATTCCAAGTGTAAGAGGAGGGTCTTGAAGGGTTTTAAGCAACGAAGAAACAAGATGTAATCAATGTTTTCCAAAAGATCATGCAGGCTCCCTTGTCGAGAACTGATTAGTCAGAGGAGTGGGAGGATGGGGGGTAGGGGGGTTGAATGGAGGCAAGAAGTCCGGTTCAGATGCCACTGTGATCATCCAGAATTGGAAAAGAAGCAGCATCTTCACACGGGCCTGGACACTTGTATCTGCTGTCTCTTAAGGTGAATAGAGCACTGGACTAGTTATCAGAAGACTGGTGTGATCTTGAGTATAACTGTGTATTAGTCCTGGGGCACTGGGAGAATGATTTTGCCTCTATGTACCTCATCTTGCTTGACTGTCCAATGGAAGCCATGCATCCTGGTCTACTTACTTACTATTTCCAATCACGCAGTCTCAGAGATGGGAGGAGTGTAAGAGGAAGCAGTTGGTCTCTGGTCCCACGTGATGCTTGGCCTTTCCTCTGTCTGGCTTATTGTTGTGTCCCCAGCACTTAGCACCCTGGAGGACCAAGGGTAGGCACCAAGTACAACATCTCTATAAATAGTTTATCACTTGAACATCTTCAGAAATAGGGACACTCTCGTCCCCAGGATAGCCATTGTTGTACTACCCTGCCCATCAAAAATATCTCCCTCCTATTTAGATAGCATCTGTTTCCTGCAACTTCTGCCAAATGCGCCTCACTCAGGTCACAAGGCACAAGCCTCACATCAGTCCTTCAGTGAACATATCTCTCCAAGCCTTTTCTTCCTGTAGAGTCTCCCCTCTTCCTGAAGCTGTTCTTCAAAGGACATTGTTTTGTTGCACTCTCCTGCTCTCATTCCTTTGAACAAGTCTCCTCTTATTTCCCTCTTCCTGTGAAGCATCTAGGAACAGTGTTTTCCATATAGCAAGCAATAACAAATATTCGTTGGATTTCTTGGGGTGAGCACTGTCTGCCTGAAGTGAAAAGGGGTCTCTCAGAAACCGAAACAAAGTAGAACAGACAGGAACATGGGAATAACACACACAGGGCTGACAAGGTCTCAACAATCAAGCAGGCCTGGGTGTTGCTCCCAAGTCAGTATGATCTGGGACTCTTGAGTTTCTTTATCCATAAAACTCACGGTTTGGATTGGTGATTGCTCTCGATGTTAAGCATGAGGTTCTAGTTAAGCGTTGTCACCTCTGAGCTTGAGGCGGTCGGAGTACCTGTTATAAAGGGCTTAAGGGCACAGCGGCTCCAGGATGACACTTCCTTAATAAACTGAGCAGCATGGAAGGAGGAATGGAATGCAAATAACTTTATCACTATCTGATTGAGTATGGCTCGGTGCCATGTCTAGCCACCACGTAAAATCACCCCATATAACATCTACATCATTGGTAACATCTTGGGAAGCCCTGGACTTGAAATCTCCTAGCCAAATCCAAACAATCACAGTGGAACTCTTGGCTGGTCATGTTTCTCTTCACAGTTTTGGGCATAAGAGAGAACAGGACCCTAAAATCAAGGATAAGTTTCTTGTCTCACATATGATTGTCATATTTGCCATTTTGATCCAGATCAGAATATCCTTTGTCTTTTATTTCAGCCAAATTCTCTTTCTCTATGATAAGGAGCAGAACTGTGCCTGCACTCAACAGTGACATTCCCCAAGGTGGCTGGACGGAGTGCTAGTGTTGTCTTTATTTCCAAAATGTTCTCCCTTCCCTTCCTTCTAATCCATCATTTTGGCAGCCTTTGCCAACCAGGAGGGCAGTGGCTAGAAGGCAGTCTGGAAACATTTCTGGACATGATCAAATGTGTGCAACATATGTGTAAATGCAATGCGTTTATATATGTACGCACATACATTTGGCATATATGTAACTGCTTGTAACAGGATGTTTATACATGTTTGTGATTTTTGCGGGCAAGTGTTGACATATCTGTGTCTTTGTTGGCATGTGTCTCGTGTCTCGATGTGTACGTATGTGTGAGAGTGAGTGTGAAGATGTACCTGCAGGGCAGTCTCACCCATGAAGGATGGCAACCCCACAGGTCCTTATCCACAGTAAGGAAGGAAAATGCACAGGAGACTCTGACGTTTGGATTCTCACACCCTGCTGACAGAAGAGAAGGGTGCAAGAAGGCTTGACAGCTCTGCTGATGGGCTGGGGCTGGCCCTCGGCCCCTCCCCACAGTCTTCTGTAATTGATGTCTGTGCTTCTGACACCTCTTCCCTTTGGGCTGCAGGTCCCTGTCCGGCCGCATCGTTGGCGGCGTCTGGTGGTTCTTCACCTTGATCATCATCTCCTCCTACACAGCCAACCTGGCCGCCTTCCTGACCGTGGAGAGGATGGTATCTCCCATTGAGAGTGCCGAGGACCTAGCGAAGCAGACAGAAATCGCTTACGGGACCCTAGAAGCGGGATCCACGAAGGAGTTCTTCAGGGTAGGGATATCCCTTGTCCCAGGGCACTTCCACAAAAGGGAACCACTACTGTCAGTAAAATATCCTTCTCATTAGCATGAGATTATAGGCAACTGCTTAACTGAGCGTAAGTCAGGGAAACTGAGACATTTCTCAGCTTTCTACAGATCCCTGAGAAACCTCCATTTCTGCATTCAGGGAAACTTCAAAGCTCTTGAATTGAATTAGACCCCTTATGTATACCAGTCTGTGCCAAGTTCTCTGCGGGCTGCAAAAGATGACATATAATTCCCTTCCTGCTCCTATAAGCACCTTCAGCCTTATTAGTAATTGATTAGGAACAGCGAGGAACAAGGTCCCAACCTGATGCCCTTTGTGTCCCCTCCTTGGAGACTCTGATGAATAAGGAGATGTTATATGGGAAGTAATGACTGGAATAGGCGGTCTATTAAATAGTGCCAGGAGATACAGAAAATGTGAAGTAGGAGTGGAGGTGGCGGACATGTGTTGTGGCTAGAGGCAAAATGAGGAAAATAATGTCGACCTCCAAGAGTCATTATGAGATGAAAAGAGATGGACATCTAAAATACAAGGAAACAAAGAACAGTGAATGGGGGCTCCATTTCCTCTTAGGGCTTCGGGGGCTGTAGGCAATTGAGAGCCATCTTGAAGGAGGGGTAGAGAGGGATTATGGCCACAAAGGATAGACCTGTAAACATCTCTAGACATCATGAAACCAAGTTAGATCAGCGTAGGCTAATTACATTCTAGGCAAAAGGAACAACTTGAACAAATGCCCCAAAGCAAGAAAACCTGTAGTTCCCTGGACTTTGGAAATGTTCATCCTGGTAGCTGAACAGATAGCACAGAGAGTTACCATATATTAATCAAATACAAATAATAAACAATTGCTACCACTTCCTCAGCACATACTATGAACTGGGTCCTGTGCTAAGAAGCACACATTTCATGACTTATTTCATCCTCTCATCAGAGGCGAGTTGGGGATTTGTTATCCCCATTTTACAAAGGAAGCTCAGAGAGGTAAAAGTAATTGCCCAACGTCACACAGCCAATAAGGAGGAGGAGGAGGAGGATACAGAGCTAGCCTCTGCATTGCCTCTGGCAAGAGGGTGGGGATCCTATGCGGACCCACTGGGTTCTCACTGCAACTTCATGGAGCAAACCCCAGACTCTGAGTGAACCCACAGGGTGCTGTGCTCAGCCTCCTGATCGTGGGCTCTGCGTTCTGCATGACAGGCAGAAGAGGGACCAAAGCCCTAACCATGGCTGATGGAGCTTCCAAGACTAAAATCATTCATTTTCAACATATTGGAGCAAGAGGGTAACTTAGGGGTCACTTGGTCAGAGTCTTCATTTCAGAAAGAAACATGACTTGCTTAGGCTAACCCAACCAGTTAGTAGAAGAACCACTTGTAATCTTGTTACAATTCTCTGACATCTTTAGCCTGCAACCAGAGTGTGAAGGAGATGCCTGATATTTGTCCATAAAGCCAGTTCTATGCCCCAGGCCCTGCTGATGCAGTTGGGGAACCACCCAATCTGTCCACTCATTATATACCCATGATCTCCACCCTGGTACATTCGCATGTTACAGCCCCCAAAGCCCCTTCCTATCCACGGTCTCCTTTATGTTTCACCTGTGACCTAAGGCAGAACAGGGGTTGTGTGTCCACGTTGTGGGCAAGAAATTGAGATGCAGGGAATTCATGATGCCAGTGTCCGGGAGGGGTACAAAATCTGAATTTCCTCATTCCGACCCAAATATTCTTGCACTGAACCACACTGTCCTAATGGATGGTGTCATTAATAATTTTTTTTTTTAAAGATCGCTCAAGTTACTAGAAGGGCCCATAGACAAATCCAGTCTAACCCTCCACTCTTGTAGTTGGGGAAAGTGAGGTCCAAAGAAGAAAATGTGCACGTCCTAGCTAATTCAGAGGCACAGCTAAGACTTAAGACTTCCACGTTCTGTTAATAACTATAGAAATAGACATATTACTATCTCTTGTCCAGAGCACTGTGCTAGTAGGCATTTAGAACCAAGGCAGTGTATATTCGACAAGCTCTGTGCCCTAGCCAGGCTTACTTCATTAGACTAGGCAAATAGGTTGTATCAATAGTTCACTCTGATTGGTCAGGAGTGCTTGCCTGGAGTTCTATGTTAAGAGGGATTCTGAGGTCACATCGGGCTCAGTATGAAAGAATTCTTTAATTGCTATCAATGTCTGCCATGTATATAGGAAGGGAAACTGGTACCAAGCCAAACATGTATTGGGCATTTCTACCCTAAAGTCAAACCGGAAGAAAAGTCATAATTATTAGTAGTAATTGCACCACTTATGGAACACCTACTATGTGCCAGGCATTGGGGTATGCACTTTACCTCTTTAAAGTGTTCTATTCTCATATAATCTCCATGGCAACACTGTGCAATGAGTACATATTATCGCCATTGTCAGGAGAGAAATACTGAGGCTCAGAAATGTTATGTTACTTTCCCAGAGTCCTGCAGCCAGTAAAACATAAAGCATAAAATGAGGGAGACAGCTAGTTGCAGTGTAAAGGTACTAGGGGTGCAATCAGGAGATGAGGTTTTACTCCTCCTGGCTCTGCCACTAACAAGCTACATGACTTGGACAGTTCATTGCCACACTGTGGGCCTCGGTTTCTTCACCTTTAAAAAAAAAAAAAAAGAGTGCTGCTGACCCGATGTGTCCTGTGAGCCCTTCCATCTCTGTGACGCTGACCTTGAGAATTATCCCACCAGGACCTTGGTGGGTGGGGAGACAAGGTCACCTACCACCCCCATAAGGCAGAAGGAGGGAGTAGGGCAACAAGAATTCTACCTCTGAACAGTCTGACTTCTCATCCCCGTGGCAGCCCAAAGCTTCTCAGCAGCCCCAACCCAGAGTCACTTAATCCTCCACCGACAGTTTAATTAAGATGTGTGAAGGGCTGTGGGAGCTGCGGATGAGAGGAGAGATCCAAGAACAAATACCCCAAGCCTGTTTCCAATCCTCCCTGCCACTCGCCTGGCCTTTGCATTCCTGGAGATGAGATTTTCCTGATAGTTCTACTCTGACCGACTGTGAGCGCAGCCTCGGCGTTGGGGGCACTGGGGTGAGGCTGAGGGGACATATTAATTTCCTGCATACTGTTGCCCAGAGCGCTCTGCAGCTTTGCCTGTCAGCAGCCCAGTGTTCCCCCGCTGTGACCATGCTGTCAGGTCACATTGCATCTTGCGATTGCCCTGCTGCGTGTCTTACTGGTTTTGTGCCTGGAAGATGATCCGCAAATCTGGTCACAGCTGAATTTATCTATTTCCCTGTTTCCTGTGAGAGAATATTCAATACGTTGTAGATGCTACGATTGGTCCCGGATATTTCTTTTCCTAACTTTGAAATCCTCCCTCCCTTTTCTCCTTTCTTTTTTTTTTTTTTTTTCTCACCTGGACATTGTTGCTTGAATGATAAATATTCACGTAAAGAACCAAATATTTCAAGCTAGCGAGGAACGTAAAGGTTACCATGTCCAAACTCCTTATAGAACAAATGAGTAAAGTTAGCAATAGAACCAAGACTAGCACCCAGGGTTCCTCACCCCCAGGCCAGTGTTGTTTCCAGATTGTAAACCATCTAGTGAAACAAATCATCTCGTTTATCTAATTATAGACTATCTTACAATTCACTCTACCGAACGCTTCCCTGACATTCTCAGTAACGATCTCCATTCATTTTTCCTTGAGACCTAGAGTTTTCCTGGGTCCAAATATCTTTATTGGCTCAAACAACAAGCTAACTGTATATCAATATTTTGCCAACGCTTGTTGATATCAACAAAATAAACCTGATATTGTGTGCAAAGAATAATGACATATTGCATGTATAATGATAATTTTATACTAAAGGAATCTGTAATCTATATATCAACCACTAGATTACATAGGTGGCCTAACTCTAGTAGTAACTGTCTTTAAAAAAATAGTCCCTTACATGTGTTTAACACTTGTCCATTTACAAAAGCATTTTCAAAAGCCAGATACCAGTAGCCCTAAAATACATCTACCTGTTGGGGAAAGGATGCTTTTTAGGAAGAGTATCACATGTGAGAGGGTGGATTTGAGGTCCTAGACCATGGGCCCTAACTAAGAACCTACTAGACAGATGCAAGGTTAGACTCTGTGCAGGACCCACAGAAGGGAAGACGTCCCCTACCCTCAGGTAGTGTTCACAAACTTGAGACCTAAGCCCAAGTATGAATGGTTCTCAATCCTAAAAGTCTAGCCTGGACATCCAGTGGGTGCCTGGACAATGTGTCCTAGAGGAACATCAATCCTCACAATACTCCTTCTAAAGTGAGGGCCACACGGACCATACAGATGAATCACCTAGGGAACTTGTGAAAAAGATTTATTCTAGGCTCCACCCAACACCTGCTGAATCAGAATCTCCAGGTTTAGAGCCGGGGGTCTGCATATTTACAGTCTCCATACATGATTCTGGTGCCCACTAGAGTTTGAGAGCTACTGTCCTTGGAACCGAGACAGTCTCAGAATACACAGGATTTGTTCTGATCTGTGAGATGATGAGTAGGATGTGGCTGGCGGGAACCAACATATCCAGGGGAGTGAACAAAGGAGGCAAAGTCACGAAGGAAGGAAGGCCCAAAATGAGTTCAGGAGGAAATGAGGAAAGCAGCTTGGCTGGATGTAGAGGCTTTTGAAATGTAAGCAGAAGACAGTATTAAGTCCCAAGTTATTAACTTTATCAGACAACAATTTGCATTCTGAGGGCCAGTCTTGCAATACGGGATGACTGGAACTTGGCACCTATGATCTGTTAGAAATTCTTTCGTGTTGTCCTTTAACTATGAAATCAGACTCCGCCTATCGTCAGCTCTCCACTTCTTCAGGGCTTTGTGAATATGACCTTACTGAACAACAGATAGGTCCTCTGATGTCTTGAAAAGTCAGACAGAGCCTCAGTTTCTTAACTCTCCCCATATTTCAGAGGACGATAACTATTCAGCAGTAATTAAAAGATTCTGAGTTCGCCTATTCATTCTGTATTTGCAAGATATTTGTACTTTGAAGCCTACTGGTACTAATTAGAGCCTCTTATTTTGCAATCACTGATAATTTGTTTCTTCCTGAGCTAATCTCGCTCATGAATGTGTGATCAAGCCACACTTGGCTCTTCATTATTGCGTGTGGGCCGACCTCCGTGCCACGCACAGCCAGCGCTTAATTCCAGCTTCGTTCCTGTCCCCTGCCAGAGGTCTAAAATCGCCGTGTTTGAGAAGATGTGGACGTACATGAAGTCAGCAGAACCATCCGTGTTCGTGCGGACCACGGAGGAGGGGATGATCCGAGTAAGGAAATCCAAAGGCAAATACGCCTACCTTCTAGAGTCCACCATGAATGAATATATTGAGCAGCGGAAACCCTGTGACACCATGAAAGTGGGAGGTAACTTGGATTCCAAAGGCTATGGCATTGCAACGCCCAAGGGGTCCGCCCTAAGGTAAGTAGCCAAGATCTGCTTCCTTGGTACTCCCTCTCCCCTCCCTACCTCAGAAAGGAAGCTGCTGTGCCTGCCACATGGCTCCAGGGCCACAGTGGGAGCTGTCAAGAGGTCTCTTCTTAGTCACCTGTGGGCCTGGGAGATTCCAGCCACCCAAGATCTTCCTTCAGCCCTGAGGTTGGAAATTGACCCGGGGGCCTCAGCTTGCTCTGATTGTCGCTGCCCATGTGTTCCCTTCCCACGCCTCGCCTTACCCCTCCAAGTGGTAAACATTGATGAACCTTGTGTTTCTGTTGTGTGATCTGTAACACACCATCCTTTACCAGACACCTCCACATCCGACTAGGCCACGAACAGGGCTCTCCAGCAACCTGGATTCTTTGACAGAAGGTGGTTTGTAATGTTTGTCTCCAAAGGAGCAAGTACATGGTCCAAATGAAAAATCAAGTCATTTGAGTCCTGAGATTCTAGCTGTGGAAATCGAAACAGCACCAAACGAGTGGTAGCACCCATTCTTTCCTAGATGGTGATATCTTTAGCAAGAAACAGGTATTTAAGTAAAGAAGCAAAGTGGACTTTATTTTCACATAAAGAAGCTCTGGTATACATTCCAAACAGCTAAGGCAGAGTCCTGTAAAATTAAAGTCAAAACACCTATATTTAACTCTGGGATTTACTACTGACTGTCTTACAAAAGGTGAGACATATCATCTCCCGACCTTCAGTATCCTCATCTATAAAGAGAGGAAAACCATCTCATCCTTTCCTAGGTCCAAAGTGGTTTTCAGTTCAAATGGGATAATCTATATAGAAGGTAAACGAAAGCAATACAGTGTGACGTCACCTGTAAGACATTGTGTCAATTACAGAGTGATTAAATCACTTTAGGGAAGGGTAGCATCCAAGGAAAGGTGAGAGTGTTTTAAAAGGTTGTAAAAAGATGGAGAGAGGCTCCTAACCCATCTTGACATGACATCCAGAGCCACCTCTGCCGCCACTTCATTCATTTATTCCAATAATATTGATCCCTACAACATTCTAGGCACTAGGCTAGGAGCTGGAGCTACAATTTGGAATACATAGTCCCTGTCCCATGGAACTACATTCTTGCAGGGAAGAAAGGCATTAAACAGATGATTATTGTTTAATGGTTCATGACAATTATGATAGTCTATAAAAGGGGACCTAGAGGACACCTACTTCCAGCAATTTGGCAGAATAAAACTCCCACTATTAAACACCTAGATATGCTGGAGAAAGATATAACAAATAGCCTTTTAAATGCAAGTTAAGAAATCTCTAGGTCACAAAGGGAAAAGGAAACCAAAACCATAGTAAAAAGCATAACTAATTATTCTGCGTCTGCCCTAAGCAAGGGAAAGTTATAAATTATGTGACAACATACATGAGCAAGAATCAGAAGTATAAGTAAAAACATAAAAGTAATCAAAAATACTTTTAAAAGAAAAAGACACTATCATAAAAGACAAGACGTATTTGGAAAAGTATCAATTAGGACTTACAGAAGTGAAAAAAAAATGTAGTCATTAATATAAAATCTCAATGGAAGAGTTAAACAGCAAATCAGATAGAGCTGAAGAGAAAATGAGTACACTGGAAAAAAATAGGAAAAGATTCCCTAAAATATCACACAGAGGGATAAAAAGATAGAAAATATACCAAAGAGGCTAAGAGACATGAGAGAGAAAAAATGCCAGGTGCATCTTCTTTAAGTTCCATATGGAGACAAGAGAGGATGAAGTAGAGGTAATATTTGAAGGGAATTTTCCAAAATTTATGGATAACATAAATACTCAGATTCAAAAATTATGAGTCCCAAGCAGGACAAACAGATGAAAATCAGCAGCTGATTCAACTGAAACTGCAGAACAATAAAGACACAGAGAAGATCTCAAATACACCCAGAGATAACAAGGTCCAACTGGTGTGCAGGATAGGTGGGATGTGGCTGAGAAGACTTTTCCAAGGATGCTTTTTTTCCAAGCTGAAATATGACATATTAACAGGAGTTAACTAAGTATAGCGAGGGGAGAGGAAGAGAACAGTCCAGGCAGAGGGAACAGAATGTGCAGAGACTCTAAGGCAAGAAATCATGGTACAGTTGATAAACTAAAAGAAGATAAGTACTCCTGGAGCACAGGTAATAATAAAGAGGAGAAAAAGTTAAGCTACAATTGGAGAATAATGAAATGCAGACAGATTTTGTAAAGGATTTTTGTCCTTATTTGAAGAGCAATGAAAACACATGGAAGAATTGTAAGCAATTGTCCAAATATCAGGAAATAACAATATCTGTAGGAGTGTAAAAATAATTGTATGGGACCTAATAAAGGGAAACCAAATGGCCCGGTATTTATTAATCATGCATCTTTGTCTGGAAGAACTTAAAAAACTCTTTGTACAAGTTTAGGCAAAGTTCAAAGGGGATTCAGAGGATAGTGCTTGGCAAGAAAAGAAACTTTTCGGTACTTATAGAACATCACCCTAGAAAGGCCCAAAGTAGAGAATGAGTTCTTATAGGTCCAGGAACACCAATGATGCTGCAGAATTACAATTTACTGAAGGCTTTATGAGTCAGGGACATCATTTGATCTAAATAGTTGGATGCAAAGTTGAAAAAAAAAAAAAGGGTACAGAAGGTGACACGATTTGCCCACTCAATACATTACTTCTACCACCCTACCCTATCCATGGGTGCCTGGAACATGGTGACAAACTCAGTAATGTGAACGTAAATATCAGGTCATCTGGGACTCAAATGACTTCCCACTACAATAAAAGCTACCACTGAGTGACTGCCTACCACATGCCACACGCTGTGCTATGTGCAGTGTCTCATATTATCCTCTTAATTTCCCTATGAAGTACCATTATCCCCATTTTACAGATGAGGAAACGGAGGCACAAAATTAAGTTACTTGACCAGGTGGACACAGCTAATAAAGGAGCCAGATTTCAAGCCCAGGCAGTCTGACTCCAGAGCCCGTGGATGTACTCACTCTCACACTGGGCTGGGCATTATGACTGACAACACTGTTAAAGGCAGGACACCGAACTTATGCCAGGTTCCCAGCACCTATTTAACTGGGCGAACAATCACCGTCAACTCAAAAATTAAAAATGCAGACTTTTGGAGCCCAGAGCATCCACTCACCACTCTGAAGGCAAAAGGTGATAGTGAATGTTCACTTTAATGCCCTTCTTCTTTAAGGCACCACGTCTTTGAGCAGTAACACTGCCTTTATAGGTTTTGCATGCCCAAGGATTCTTTCTGGTGTAAATATTGAAAATAGTTCAACTCTATAATAAATAAACACCTAATTCTATTGCTTACATCTCTGTGAGAAATAACAAGCCATTTATTGATTTTGAGAAAGACACAGAAAGGGAAAGAGACATGAACAGGAACATCTTCCAGATAAGATCACTGATGGTTGATGTGCAAGTCAAGAATACCTAAATGGAGCCCACATGCCCCCAGCTCTCTCCCAGGGCTCCTTTCTCTCCATTGGCAACCTTTATGATAGCCATGGGGCTCCCTGACTCGAAAACAGAAGAGCAACGCTCATCCTAAGGGAGCCTTGGGTTTCTGACCTGGGAAAGTCCCTCTTCGCCTACTTCTCATCTCTGCAATAAAAGGAGTCATTCTAGCAACCAGCAGTGTAGAGGTCCCATGAAACATATCCTTGCAAAACGGTTACAGAAAATATGAGTAACCACACATGCACGCCCACAGTCCAGCCCGGCTTCCTTCAGGTCTCTGTCTCACATGCCCCCAAATGATGCCGACTCCCCAAGTCATGGTCAAACACCAAAGAGTCACGGCAAGCCAAATGCCACAGACACATGTGCCTGATGCAACAATCTTAGACTCACTGATCTGATCCCAGCAAACCATTCTGCATGACAGAGGTGGAAAATGAGGAGAAGGGTAAAGGGGTAGGACGTGATACCTCTGTTCCCCATTGAAAAGGGGCTTAAATGTGCTTAAAGAGGATATGGCAGAGGAAATCAATGTTGTCTTCAAATTATTTAGAATCGTAGAAAATACCTTTTCAAAGACTGTCTAGTCATTCACAAAGCTGCAGACTCTTTAGGAGTGTTTTACACTATAGACTTTGCAAACGTCTCTTCTGCCCTGTGAAAGGGGAGGGGCTTTGGCTGCCCTCACAGGCAGATGTGCTCCAGACTTAGTGCCAGTGTCCACAGCCAGAAAGGACCTCCCTGGCAGTCCCCTGCACCACTCTCCATAAAGCCAGACCTGACCACACCTGCGGGGCATTCGCTCCCTTCCAGCCTGCCTGGAAAAAGGTCCAGGTTCCTCCAAGGCAGATCACCCAGCTCTGCCCCAGAAGGTCAGACAGCCGATATCTAAGGCCCAAATGTTCCTCTAAAACTTGCCAAGTCTACTTGGCAGAGGCCAGGCTTGTCCCTACAGAGCATTAAAAGGCTGTGGCAGTGACAGAATGGCGTGTTTGTCTCTTCTGCTCTGGAAACAAATACTCAGGAAGCGAGGTGGTTCAGTGCTTGATTTTCCATTTGGACAGGTGGTGTTTCTTTGAAACAGATGCTGTTTGTTGGCCGTCACTGCATGCTTGGGATTGGGTGAGGGGCTGAATCTTGTTTCCGAAGCCCTGAGGTTGTGGATAAAGACCTACGCAGCCAATGCCGGTCACTAGGGAAAGGTAATAGGTAAATCCACTAACTGTGATCTATTGGCCCTTCTGTTGCCAACTCAATGTATCTGCTGGTCTGAACTGAAGTCTCTTTTCTTTATTATGATAAAGACTCCCTTCAGTTAGAGACGATGTATTCAAATTTCCTAACTAAGGGAGCATGACCCCTGTTTTACCCATTCAAGAAGGAATCCACACCAGGTGGGCCTGAGTTAAAATCTCCACTAATGACTCTCCTTCACAAACCATCTATCAGGAGTTTAATGGATTTGCTAAGAGTTATACCCTAATCGGGACATTGGTCAAAGTCTGGTCTTTAACTGTGACTGTGGTTCCGCGGCGTCTTCTCTGGTCCCTGTGATCATGATGTGTTTGTGTTCTGTCACGTGTCTTATCCATGCCAGACGTGTGAGCCAAGGTGATGGGAGGAGCAGAGTGCAGCCTTCTCCTACAGCTTAGCAGGTGAGGGTCTAAGACCCACTCCCTGGGCTTTCCACGCAGCTTCACAGATTCCTTTCCAAACATGTGTCTTCTCCACACAAAGAACTGTGCGCTGCACTTCAGGGAACGGTGGTGAGAGAGAAGCGATCCCAGCCCCTAAATGATGCACAGTCAAGCACAGCTCATGAGCAGTATTACACAGATACCTGTTATTCTGCTCAATGCCCTCAGAGAGCCGGGAACACTCAAGAGGACAGTCCACATCTGAATGGGAGGATTTCCAAAAGTTTCGAGGCCAAGGTAACATCCAAGTTAGGCCCCGAAGAAATTGTGATAGATAAGACGTAAGGAGAGGGAACTCCAGATGGAGGGGACAGAATAACAACAAACACAGCGGTGGGAAAACATAGGGACTGCTTTCAGGAACAACAAGAATCCACCTTAACTAGAGAATGCGTTAATAAGCAAGGGCGACTGGCTGTGGGCACAGTGCAAAGGATTTCAAAAGTCTCTGTATTTTTTATCTGATGTCAGTAGAAGTCACTGAAGGCCATTGATGGAGGGACCACGGTCAGACAGACTCCCGAAGATGATCCTGGCAGTGGTTTGCGACAAGTACCAAAGAGAGGAGGCTTACAGGCAGGGAGGTCATTTAGAAAGCCATTGTGGTCATTTTGGTAGGCGATAATGAATGTGGTTACAGATCATAATGAGATGGGGACAGATGGAAGAAGCGGCTCTATGTTTGTCATCAGTCATAGGCTTTACTTTAAGACTTGGTAGTTTGGGAAAGAACTCTGTCATGGGAGCTTCCTGGGACTTCTGTGCTCCTGCTTCAGAACTACTCAGGTACGAAGTGATTCAGGCAAGGACAGAAAATGGGCAGTTGTGTCCCCACCTCAACTTCACCTCTGGGGCACCTAGAAGATTGAGAAAGGCACCTCTGGGAGGGATACAGAATTCCTGGCACACACGCAAGAATGATAGAGGCTGCCAATTACCTTTACCTTCCTCCTACTGCACTGTATCTTGTCTATATCTATTTTATTTTTTAATTGGACATAAGCTCAAGATTGCTCATCAACAGTTTAGTTTCAATCGCATTCCTACTGAATATATCTTTCTCCCTTCACACAACCCTAGGCTGGAAAATATCTCCTAAGAACCACTCGTCTGTATTGGCATCTGGCTAAAAAAGAGGAGAGAGGTTAAGGCCATGACTTAGGAAGAAACGTCACAAGGTTTTATGGGGAGCGGTCTCACTTCCAGGGATTGAGGGTCTCCTAGCTGCCCACCTCCATACTGGGACCATGTGACATGATTGTACCTTCAAGGCCGTTGAGAAGAGTTTTCTACTTTTAGGGAATCACCCTGACCCAGAATGTAACTGGGAAACAAATAAGCAAGTGACGTCTTGGTGGTGTTGAATCTATTGCCATAAAAGAACAATATCCCAGTTTTAGTATGCATTAAAATCTGCTAGGGAAGCTGGTTTAAAATGCCCCTTTCTAGACTCTTGATTCCTGAGATGCCTCATCCTGCAGGTCCAGGTAGGGTCCAGAAATGTGCAATTTCCACAAGTCCCCTAGGTGGTTCTGTTAGAGGTGGACAGCAGCCCACTTTGGGAGGCAAGGTTAGAGGTCAGGGAAGGGAGATGTACATGTTTTCTGAGGAAGCAGTGGCTTGGAAAGAAAAGGAAGATTAATATAATGGGAGAATGGCGGGGAAACTGCATTGAAGAGTGTCAAAACCGCGATCCTTGGAGTCAAACCGCCTCAATTCAAGGTCAAGGGCCATTACTTTACCAGCAGTTTGACTTAGCTTCCTGAGTCACTATAACTTTATGAGCCTCTGTTTTCTCTTCTGTAAAATTGGAGTAATAACAATTCACTGCAGTTGCTCTGAGTTTTGATGAAATAACATAAAGTGCTTGTCACAGAGGGTACTCATTAATGTTAATTCTCCACCCCTATCCTCCTCCCATTAGACCTACCAGAAAGCCACTTTTGAGCCAAATAACTTATTTTTTTCTTCTTGGTGAAACCAACTGTGTTCATCAGAAATACACATGAGCCCCACCCTCAGCCCCCTACACTGGCTGCATTAGAAATAAAACGTCTCTCTGAGAACAACTTGTGATCCTCCCCCACAGAGAACACACTAAAAAAAAAAAAAAAAAAAACCTGATATTTCTTTCTCTCCCTCCCTCCCACCCTCTTCCCATAGTATGGTACTGGTGCAGGGCCCACTGTTGAGAATAAATGCAGTATGTCCCAGGGAAATGACAGTCCCTTTCAATTGGTCCTTGCCTCCTGATGGGTAGCCAGGGATGCTTGTTGTCATGGTAACCCCCTGAACTCTGTGACCCAGGTCGGGCCTGATCAGAGACAAAGGTCTCCAAGCAGAGAGGCTGGATTCGCCTGTATCCTCAGAAGAGCTGGAGAGAAAGAAAGAGAGGGAGGGAATCAGGGGATAAAAAGGGAGAGAGAAAAAAAGAAGGGAGGGACAAAGAGGCAAGCAGAAGTGTGTGTGTGCGTGTGCGTGTGTGTGTGTGTTTGAAAAGAGACTGGAGGTTTGCCAGAGGACGGCTGCATCAGTACAGAAGCTTCTCGGGTCAGGACACGTGGGATGGCTCAGAGAGAGTACCGAGACAGCCTGCTAGGAGACTGGCGCAGCAGCCCAGCGCACAAGCCCGGGCGGGGGATGGGGGCGTGATTTAGCCTTTTAGTGGTGATGCCAAGACCTATTGTTAACATTTCTCAAGCACTGACTCATCCCAGGCACTCCTCTGAAGTATGTGATGCGCACTAGCTTATGTAATCCTAACAACGACCCTGGGAAGGTAATATTGCTTTCACCTTAATTGTACAATTCAGGAAACTGAGGCAGAGAGAGGTTATGGAACTTGCCCAGGGTGACCTGGTGTGGAAACTGGAGAGCTGGATTTTCAACCCAGCCCACCTGATCCCAGGTCGGGATCTTCCCAACCATGTGGAGAGCTGGATTTTCAACCCAGCCCACCTGATCCCAGGTCGGGATCTTCCCAACCATGTGAGGCAAGCGTGGACGTAAGGAGGGAAACTATCAGGAAGGGATGATTATTTGGAGGAAGAAGATCATTTATCCTCCCCCCGACACCTACACGCAACTTAGTCCCAGCCAATCCATATACAAATAAGAAAAGCGAGGCTCCACAAAGGGAGGTGGCCCGCTGCCTACACTGCCTGAGTCCCTAGGGAATCCTTCCTCCCTTCTGCACTCTTTGCACGTGGCAGGCACACAGTGCAAGGGGCAGGGTCACGTCACAGGCTGACGTCATTACCCTCTGCCTAACAGCAGAAAGGGGCACACTCATTGCTTGTTAGGCTTTCCTACCTGCCCATGACAGACTGAAACAAAAACACCCCTAAAGCGTTTTATGCTTCCAGAAACTCTGCAGAGCTTTTGATGGAGTTCAACAGTCAAACGCAGACCACTTTAGACTGACTTTACCATAAGTGTCCGGGCAGGGGAGGAGGGGGAGGAGTTGTGCACTCATTTCATACCTACTGTGTACCTACTGCGAGGTATGAAATCAATACATACGAAACGAATGCATTCAGCACCCTAGCAATGTCCAAGCAGTCATCCTTCTCTCATCTTTTGATTTAGGCATTATCATTTTCCTTCACAGGTGAGGAGGCTAAGATTCAGAGAGGTGATGTTTTGCCCAGGTTCTCAAAGTGACTTGTGGGACAGGGCTTAACTACAAACCCTGATTCCCAAACCCTCCTTTCTTCCACACCTCCACCTCCGTGCTAATAGAGGCATTCCCTGCCTCTGTCAACTTGTAAGGTGGCATCCTGAAAACATCAGGGGAAATGAGACACCAGGTCCATTTGCACTCCACAGCCAAAGCACTCGTTCCTGAAGCACTGGGCTAGGCTGGAGCTCCACGGTGCAAGATTTATTTTGGAGGATCCTGGTGGCGTCCCAAAGACAAACGCGCACTTATTCCTGTTAGGGCTCCGTTTTTACCATGCCTGGTGGAGAAGCTCGTAAACGGCAGAGCAACACATTAAGGAGAGAGAGGAGGAATGTGGAGAGAGCAAGGTGACAAGGATGGATGTGGGGAGATGAACCCCACGGGAAACGAATGGCCTTGACCGCAGCGAGAACAGCAGGCCAGCGCGGGCTGTGATTTGCCTGCCCAAGCACTGCGTTCTCCCGCTGATACACAAATTGTATGTTGCTTTCTTTTAAGAGGCTGATGCTGTCAAAAATAGCACCTCTTTTCTCTCTCTCTCAACCTCCCACCCTCCCCCTGCCTCTCTCCCCTCAGCAACTTTTTTTCAGACTTGCCCAGCCTTTTTGCCTTTTCTAAGAAGGCAGCTGCTGTTACACAAAGGCAGACCAGGACAGGGAAGGTCTGGATACCTGTCCCAGCTCTGTCACTCAGGGCTTGTGGGTGTGGGAAACAATGTGCTTTGTGTGGATCAGACCCTGTTCAAACCTTGTCTCCCATATTTACAACCCATGTGATCTTGGGAAAGTAGCAATAAGCAGTGTGGACCGTCGACTGATCACTGGGGCCCTGAAGTTAGGGCTGAGTATGAATCACGGGCTGCCAGTTAATGACAAAAGTCGCTCAGACACTTCACCTCCCGAAGCCTTGACTTTCCCAAATATAACAACTGAAGGTAGCACTAACATAAACTTCGGGGGTTGTTAAATGGGATCATATGAAGTGCTTAGCACAGTGCCTGGCACATACTAAAGTGGCTAAGAAGTGTTAACTGTCATTATTTAATCTCTCTGAGGCTTAGTTTTCTCATCTTCCAAATGGGGATCCTAAAACAGGCTCCGCAGGATTGTCTTGAGAATAAATAAAATCACTTACGAAGAGCTCATGGTGCATCTGGAGTTCTTGGATGTTAATCCCCTTTGCTAGTCAACTTCCCCCTCACCTTGCTGCTTCCCCTCGCCACTCACCATCTATTCTATTAGTTTGGGGATCCATCCAAATAAGTGGTGAGTGCCTTCTCTGGGCCAGACCTCTCTTGGCTTCTTTTCATTACAGTGGGGCAGAAATTGCAGAATACCAGGGAACAGAAATGTTCAAATGTATAGTTTTATTCCCTTTACACTCGGTACCACAAACGTTCAGCTAATAGCCACATTGCTTCCATCCATTTGTCTGGAAGTAGAAAGAAAGGGTAGGGGTAGTCCTGAGTTGAGCACTTGCACAGAAATTCTGGGCCATCTGTTTCAGGAATGTTTTATGAGTGGCCCTGTGGGCTGGGATCATGGCTGGATCATCATATCTAATCAGCCTCTCCCTACGGAGAGTAAGGGACAAAGGCCCAGGTGAATCCCTAACCAAAAGAGCCACTTCCTCCCAACTAGATGGAGGTAGTAAGCCAGCAGTTTTCAAACAAAAGAAAGTCAGGCAGGGAAATTTACATATATTATTCATCCCTCCTCACACAGACATCTAGCAGAAGAAGAGCATAATGACCTCTTAATCATATTCCCTATTCCCATGGGAATGAAATTTATTCCTCTGGAAGAACATTAAAAAAAAAAAATCATAGTACTATTTTTAGTTTTTTAAGGAACCTCCATACTGTTCTCCATAGTGGCTGTATCAATTTACATTCCCACCAACAGTGCAAGAGGGTTCCCTTTTCTCCACACCCTCTCCAGCATTTATTGTTTGTAGATTTTTGATGATGGCCATTCTGACCGGTGTGAGATGATACCTCATTGTAGTTTTGATTTGCATTTCTCTAATGATTAATGATGTTGAGCATTCTCTCATGTGTTTGTTGGCAATCTGTACATCTTCTTTGGAGAAATGTCTATTTAGGTATTCTGCCCATTTTTGGATTGGGTTGTTTGTTTTTTTGATATTGAGCTGCATGAGCTGCTTGTAAATTTTGGAGATTAATGCTTTGTCAGTTGCTTCACTTGCAAATATTTTCTCCCATTCTGAGGGTTGTCTTTTCGTCTTGTTTATGGTTTCCTTTGCTGTGCAAAAGCTTTTAAGTTTCATTAGGTCCCATTTGTTTATTTTTGTTTTTATTTCCATTTCTCTAGTAGGTGGGTCTAAAAGGATCTTGCTGTGATTTGTGTCATACAGTGTTTTGCCTATGTTTTCCTCTAAGAGTTTGATAGTGTCTGGCCTTACATTTAGGTCTCTAATACATTTTGAGTTTATTTTTGTGCATGGTGTTAGGGAGTGTTCTAATTTCATTCTTTTACATGTAGCTGTCCAGTTTTCCCAGCACCACTTATTGAAGAGGCTGTCTTTTCTCCACTGTATATTCTTGCCTCCCTACCATACGACCCAGCAATCCCACTGCTGGGCATATACCCTGAGAAAACCATAATTCAAAAAGAGTCATGTACCAAAATGTTCATTGCAGCTCTATTTACAATAGCCAGGACATGGAAGCAACCTAAGTGTCCATCAACAGATGAATGGATAAAGAAGATGTGGCACATATATACAATGGAATATTACTCAGCCATAAAAAGAAACAAAACTGAGTTATGTGTAGTGAGGTGGATGGACCTAGAGTCTGTCCTACAGAGTGAAGTAAGTCAGAAAGAGAAAAACAAATACCGTATGCTAACACATATATATGGAATCTAAAAAAAAAAAAAATGGTCATGAAGAACCTAGGGGCAAGACGGGAATAAAGACGCAGACCTACTAGAGAATGGACTTGAGGACACGGGGAGGAGGAAGGGTAAGCTGGGACGAAGTGAGAGAGTGGCATGGACATATATACACTACCAAACGTAAAATAGATAGCTAGTGGGAGGCAGCCGCATAGCACAGGGAGATAAGCTCGGTGCTTTGTGACCACCTAGAGGGGTGGGATAGGGAGGGTGAGAGGGAGGGAGACGCAAGAGGGAAGAGATGTGGGGACATATGTATATGTATAACTGATTCACTTTGTTATAAAGCAGGAACTAACACACCATTGCAAAGCAATTATACTCCAATAAAGATGTTAAAAAAAAAATCATAGTACTAGTCAAGCCAGTCTCCTTGAGTCCCATAAACACTACTTTTCCCCACTCCAGTCTCTTTCCTCTTACTGCTTTTTATTTCTCCCCACCTATAATTCAAGGTACAGTTCAGCAAAGCAAGGGCCAACTGTCCCACAGAACCTAAGAAAAAATTTAGCTTGTAGGAAACTCCTATTGATTGCATGTCACATGGACTGATTTCTACCCTGCCAACTTCCATGTATACTGTGACTTTATGAGCAGGTTATCAAGTCAGTTGATGTGTTTGCTCTGCCTACTTCAGAGAACCAGGAAATACTAGTCCTGTTGCATAGACCATATATTACAAATTAAATCAACCAACTCTTAAAGGGACTTAATAGTGCCTTTCGCTGTTACCAGTGATTATCCTAGGAGCAGCGTGAAAGTATATGACCATGATCATGCAGTTGAACTCTACCAACATCCCCCATATAGTATCATCAAAGCACTAAAGTAAGTACTTTTAAGGAAAGCAAAGAGGCATAAATCATGACATTGGCACTCCCAAGATTAGATCCCAAAATCTAACGCAGGGACTGCAGCTTACATGCTCCCGGGGGCCAGGAAAAGAAAATGAATGAAATGGACCAGGGGTAAACCCGTATGTGGTTTCTTCATTTTCAATAGAGGCATGAGGAAACAAAACCACAGTTTAGGGTAAATAATAATTACAGTTAATATTTATTGAGCACTTGCTATATATGGCAAGACCCTCTAAATCCGCATATGCATTCCCTAATTCATGTAATCCCCTCACAAAAACCCAATGACGTAGGTATTATTAAGAACCTCATTTTACAGATAATCAGTCAGTGGCACAGAGACGTTAAGTAAATTATCAAAGGTCATACAGCTAGCAGATGGCAGAACCAGAATTTGAACCTAGGCAGTCCAGCTTCAGAGCCTGTGCTCTTATCCACTAAGCTACGTTATAGATGGAGAAGTGACGGTCTCTGGGGTATCCTAGGACATGGTGGGGACTTAGTGAACAAAAGAATATATGCCTATCTAGAGGGGACGGCCTCTACTCAGTTCTGGTCTAATATTGCCATATGGGAATATTGCCAGATCTT
The DNA here is from genome assembly GCF_009873245.2 of Balaenoptera musculus. Classification (NCBI taxonomy): domain Eukaryota; kingdom Metazoa; phylum Chordata; class Mammalia; order Artiodactyla; family Balaenopteridae; genus Balaenoptera; species Balaenoptera musculus. The sequence goes on from NC_045787.1 coordinate 128,885,417, forward strand.
CTCATTTTTCAAAAGAAACTAGTAATCGTGATTTTTGTGTGAACTACTGAAATTTTTGAGTGCTGTCACAGTTAAGGGAGAAGGAAAGAAAGGAGATTCAACCCAGTAACAACTAACACTAATCCAAAGAAGAGAGGAAGTACCATAAAAACAGACAGATAGATGGACAGATAGATCCATTGACTGAACAATCAATAGGTAAGGCAACATGGGAAAACCATGCAGGTAGGGGTTAATACCTTGCCCTTCCCCAGGGTGGAAGTTCTAGCAAGGCCTCTAGTACGAAGCCGCAGTCCCTGAACAGGGCCTTGAACCAGTGGGGAGAATATCTACGAGCAAGATGGGGAGAAAGGTATTTCAGGTAAAAGACACAGCAAGCATACAGTACCAGAGTGAAAGAGATGGTAATTCATGCCTTCTTTTTCCATCTGTGTTATCACTCTTTTTCCGCAGGGGGATCATTTTCTCATAGAAAATGTCTCATAGAATCCCATTATACAAGATACTTAGGCATAGAGCTGCTAAAGGAAGAGATGAGGGGCTGGAGGTGGAAGTGGAAAGGGGGAGGAGGAGGAGAGAGAGAGAGAGAGAGCTGGAGACAGGTTCAGGGCCGGGGTGGGGACATGGGAGATCAGAGCGTGCCTTTCTTCCCCAGGAGCCATTCTCTATAACTGGAGATCATTCTCCTACATTATGACCTTGTGTATTTTAAAGTCCACAAGTAAATAATAGTCCTGCTGGTCTGCCCAGCATTCTTTTCACATTGACATCTGTCTTCCGCTGGCCAGTCCTTAGAACGAGCCCAGCTTTTCTTCTTTTCATTGAACCAGAGGTGGCCAAGATGAGGCCAGTGGGCTGGCTCTCATCCTGAATGGTGTTTCCACTCCCTCTGTTAATGGTAGGAAGACTTTCATTCATTCCCTCCGTTATCTTTTGGCAAGCATCTCCGAGGTGTCTGACACAGAGCCACGTGCCTGCTGCTGGAAGATGGTCCTACGTTACGAGACCAGATGTGGTGTACTGTGAGCTGCCACGAACTGGTGACACCTGCGTCTCACATTATGGGGTGGCCTGGGGATCAAACGTGCCTTCGAAATGCTTTCTGTCTGTAGAACCCCCGGCTGGAGGGGCCAGACCTCAGGTCCCCATCTGGATCTCTGTGCTGCATCAGGTAATCTTAGCCACAGGACCCTAAAGAAAGTTACAGGGCCAGAAACACGTATCACACATGTAAAACGAGCGTGCAGTTTCTGGAGGTTCAAGAAACATGCGGTACAACATATATCTTAGAAATTTAAAACCACTCGTTCATTCAGCAAACATTTATCAAACAGCTACTGTGTTAGCTATCTTGCTGGGAGCAGGGCCCCTACCATTAAAGAGATCTCAGTCTAGCTGGAGGAGTAAATGATGGATAATGAAGTCATGAGTCTGCTGTATTTGGATGGCAAGTACAGCAGGAAAGAAAGGAAGGCTAGATCCATTCTGCCTGGGCCATTGCAGGAAGCATTGCAGAGAACAACATACATTAGCAGCCTGAAAGATGAATACGTTCCGCAGCGGCAAAGTGTGCTATGCAGAACATGTACCAACCCACAGGGGTATGGCTTTCAAGGCACATCCAGTCCAGCCACTTGAATTTGTCTAGAATTAATCTCAAAGCACTTTCACATCTGTCACCTCATTTGATTCTCACAATACAGGCAGCTGGGGCAAGAGAATTATTCCCATTTTACAAGTGGAAAACTGAGGTACAGTTGTTAGGGTGACCAGCTGTCCTGGTTTGCCCAGCACTGAGCAGGTTCCCAAGATGTGGGACTTTCAGTGCTAAAACCAGGAAAGCCCCAGGCCAACAGGGACTAGGTATAGTTACAGGACTTGTCGTATAACTCGATCAGAGATGAGTGAGGAACTCAAATCAGGCCTTCAGACTCTTTCCTCCAACCCCAAGTGGAGAGAAAAGAGAGTGTGCTATATGTGTTTTTGCTTTTTTTTTTCTTTTAAACCAATTCCTTCGTGTTGTTTTGTAGAGTTAGAAACCAAAGACAAAACCTCTGTGTTCTGACTGACTCATTGCCTGACCAACATTCCTGCTCCTAAGATCCCAGAACTGTCTGTCCCTTGGGTACACTTAAGAGGGGAAACTACCTGGAATGGCCAGCCGTGAAGGCAACTTTGACCCTTAAGGAGACCTGAGGATGTCTGCATTTTAATGGAGGCTCCTGATATAACCCCATTAACTCTTTATTTCCTTCCACTTGGAAGGTCATTGGTTAACCTCTCCCACTTCACCCACCACCCCAAGCTACTGGACCAGAAGAGTCCTACGGACCCTTCGCTTTTCGCCCAGTGATGGTGTTTGCCTTAGATGGTCCACACTGACGATGTCACACACTGGACTATGGACAGAAGGGGTCTTGGAGACCACTGTCCAAAAGGGAGACGATTAAGAGAGTGCCGTCCAGACCCAGGTCTCCAAACACCCAGTCCTATCCTAGACTCAACCACCCGTCCCCACCTGCCCCAAGCATGGCAGGTCAAGCAAGCTTCGGTTCTTGCCAAAGCTCTGGCCTCTCACTCCCAGCAAAATGAACCTGGTCTGATCTCAACAAAGGAAAAGAAACAACCGGAGAAGGTTTCTCCCCAAAACCCTCAGCAGAAGCGGTGTTCTCCTCCTCCTCCTCCGCAGGCCGTAGCCGTACGAAGGGAAAACTGTACGGGAGAAAGGAAGTGGCTGGGCCTTCTGCACAGAGACAGCACCCTGGGCCTTGGAAGCCCCCAGCCCCGTGGAAGAGTTAGAATGACCATACTTGTTTGTATATTAACCTTTATCCAGTGCACGGAAATTCCCACTCTTCATGGCTCCCCCTAAATGTCTTCAAATCTCACTCATCAGTAGCTACACTCCCCCTTCTTGAGGGCAGATGCAGAGCCCCTTGAAGCCTCTTCTCCTGGAAGCCCAGTGGGTCCCAGGCTAGAGAGGTCACGGACCATCAATGCTCAAAAAGGAAATGGGGGTGGCGTGGGACACTTGACAGTTTTTTATCTCACCAAGGAAAGATACAAAAAGAAACAAAACAAAAAATTACCGTCTGTCCTCAACATCATTTAGTAAGAGAAGAAATGTGTTAACACTAAAAAAGAAGAAAGCAAATCATCAATTGCACACAAAGGATTGTCGTTTCAACGGGAAACTTCGGTTCTCTGAAAACTGATTATGCAACCCTCTCTTTCCTCATTTTCCCATTGATAAGTAAACACTTCATCACAAACTGGCGTGGCTCTTTGGACCAGCCTTCTGGGACGCACTGATTGAATCCCAACTTTGCCTCTCCTTCATGAATTCCCTCCATGTTTTTCCTGACAAGGAGTCGTCCCACCAACAATGTCTTACCTAATTGATACTTTTCAAATAACAATTCCCAGAGAGCTCTAACAGCTCCAAAGTTTGCCACCCTACTGAGCAGCAATCTGTGTCCCTGTGGCTTTGTCTCCCTGATCTAATACTGCCCTCCAGCATCTCAGAGAATAAATCTAATTCCTCCTCCACTGACAACCAATCCCAAGTTTCCAAGTGAGCCCTGTTTACTTTGCAGTGACCTATCATCTCCATTATCCCTGGATCCGGGGTTACAACTTTTGATGTTGTCTGTTTCTCTTACATGAGTCATTACATTGGGTAATTAATTGATGCCTATTGACTTAGTACTGAGTGCTTAGTATAGAAGGGCTGCTGGTCTGAGGCTTCTCCCTGCTTAAACACCTTCCATATCTCCCTGGCCCAGGTAAAACGTTGACTTCTTAGTATAGAATTCAAGGATGTTCACAGCTGGGACTCAGCAGTTGTAACCTCATCTCCCAGAAATTCCCCTCATCATGACCACACTCCCCAGGCCCTGTAATGCCTATCTCAGGGCTTCTGATATCCTTTTTCCCTTGGCACAGAGGACTCCCTGAAGGTTTTCTCACTTCCACCCACTATCAGAACTAACCTCTCTCTTTTCTGGTACTTCCATACCCCTTGTTGTAAAATCAGATTTAGCCTTCCAAGGACTATTGAGAAGCTTTTCCGCCTCCCACACTAGACTGTACATTCCTTGAAAGATGAGGTTTATAACTTCATTCCTACTAAGTACCTAGCACAGTACTTAACACTTAATTGGCCCTCATAAATATTTGGGGAGCTGACCCAAAGACATCGACTCTTTACTCCAAAGGCTTTATAATCAAGTGAAAGGTTAAGGCTAATAATACACATGAAACAATGGTGGGCAGAGCAATGAATTGATTGCTAGGTGCCAGGGAATTTTAAAGGAAAGGTCAAGGAGAAATCAGGTGTTCAAGGAAAACATGAGGAGCATTGCAGGGCAACCAGATATTAAGAAAGAATTAAGGAGAATTAAGAATTCTGGCTTCCACTGCAGGGGTCGCAGGTTCAATCTCTGGTTGGGGAACTAAGATCCTGCGTGCCGCACGGCACAGTCAAAAACACAAAACAAAACAAAACAACTGAAGCTCCCTTTGGAGGAGGAGAAGCCAAGCATATCAGTGCAGGCTGGGCATCAACTCCAAGGGTTGCTTTATACAACACTGCTAAGATGCTTGAATTCAAGGTTTTGAAGGAAAGAGTGGAAGTGTGGACAATTGCTTTAGGATTGAAGGCCCGAATTCAATCTTTAGCTTTTCATAAGTTGAGGCCAGTTAAAATCATCTGAAATATCTCCCTTGGCTGTTTTCGCTTTTTCCAAACTTTAATTTCCCTGCAAGTATATGATAATATACTTCTTCACGGTGGCAAAGTTGAATACATTGAACCTTAATGAGTACAAAGTCATCCTAAAGAATATATTTCCAGAATTCCAACTTCTCTCTCCCCAAGACTTCCAAAGATAATTCATTGATTCAAAGGCTCCCCTGGACCCATCAGCTCCTGTGGCTGAGGATCAGGGCTCAGGAAGTTGAGGGTGTCTTCCGCTCACTGGCCCTCTTGGGGAGTGAATGTCATGCACATCACCATGTCCGTGATTACAGGCCTAGCTGCGTTCCCCGACGACCCAGGACCATCATCACCCTTATACTGAACATCTGTCTAAATCTGGGAATTTTCAGATGACTCTTGCTCTGCTGAATTAGGACCATACCCGATTCTGTTTTGTGTGTTTGCTTTATGTTTCTTTGTTTGTTTGTTTGTTTGTTTGTTTTTCTCGATTCCAAGCACAGGATTTGGCATAAGAAAAGTTCAGCTAGAGATCTGGTTACTCAAACAAGTAAATGTCATAACTAACGTCAATATTTGAGCCCTTTATAAATGCCTTGCTAAGATCCTTGCAGTTCTGGTTTTTTTATTCAAATTACAGAAGAAAATAAGGACAACGTGTCTAAATTCATTCTGAAACGTCGTCCTTCCTGTTTCTTTGACTCTTCGAGTGTCACCAGTTCCATGAGAGGGAGGTGATGCTAGATGCTGGTTGCTCTCTTTAAACATTTTTATTCAGCAAAGTTAACATTTAACACACATCTGTGTTAGTTCTTCCTCCTGCACTATATTTTTTTCCTCATCCGTGAAATCTAGATGTCTGGAAACTACTGCTAGTCTGGAGCATGGCCTCTGCTATCCAGGACCCTGGATTTTGCACATATCTCGGTTCTTATCTTATTAAGTTCTTGGCTTTTATTTGCCTGTAATATTTTTAGAAGGGACTATTTTACAATCCGATTTATACCTCTTTAACTTCTATTTTGAACACGTTGAGCATAGCCTTTTCTTGAGGATTCTATCATTATCAGTTATCAACGGCATTGGTTTACAATATGGTGGATCTTCTGGAAAACACATATTATAGGACAGTTTGCCAGAACCAGAACAAGAACCCAAGTGATCATCATTCTAGGACCATCATTTTTGTCAGAAGGAAGGAAGGAAGGGAGGGAGGGAGGGAGGAAGGAAAAAAAGGAAAGGAAAAAAGTCAAGTTGTAGATTAGCATCTTATGAAACGGCCTATGAGGAGGTTTTCCTCATTTGCTGCCTTTGCTCTGCTGTGGCCTTAGAGAATAGAGATCCTTGGGTGTCACTGCTGTGGGCAAAATAAAAGTTTTAGAAATGACTGGGCGAGTGTGGGGCCTGAGCGAGCACTGGAGGGGGCTTGTCAGTGCATACAGTACCCCAGCTCTGGAAAGCTGGTTATGTGCATGGACTTGAGTCACACAGAGCTGGGTTAGAACCGTAGGCGAGTTATGTATTTGTCTGTGGAATGGAAAGTGCAACAGTATGACAACCAAATAGGATTCAATGAAATAATGCATGTAAAGCACTTAATGCAATGCCTGGCCCATAATAAGCCCTCAATAAAACAACTACAATGATCACCCCATGACCCTGTGCATTTTCTTTGCACACTTTCTGGTCCTTTTCCATTATGTTCCAGATAGGTAAGTTTGCCAGACAGCTGAGTTAGAAACACGTAAGATGATACTGCATTTAATTTTTGTCCATTCATTCATTCATTTGGGGGGAAATAAAGTATTTCTTTCTCAATCTCTTATACTGCATGGAGCACTTGTACTAAATGTTGTCAGGAGAGAGGCCTAAAAACACAGGAACCATTATCTGTGTTCCAGGGATCCAACAGTCTATTTGAGGAGACCCAGCTCACAGCAAAAATGAGAATTAAGGACATGGTAACACCAATCTTTATTCTCTCTTTCACTTGTTCCCTGCACCTTCCCCTCCTACGCCCAGTTTCCTTTGTCCCTGTACCGACACCCACCTCCACTTTGAGTCTTTCTACCTATATTCCCTTAAAATGGAGAGGTAGAAGAGAGAGAGAAGGAAGGGTCACAAAACCTAAGTAGTGGCTGTACATCCCTACACTGAAAAAAGTCTTGGGGCCAGTCAAAGTACTTTGTGTATTGTCAAACCTAGAGTCCATTTGGTTTCTTTGGTTTTTGGGATTTTTGGATTGTTTTGTTTTGTTTTGTTTTGTTTTGTTTTTGAGAGCGAGCATGTGAAAAGGGAAGGAGTTGGCCCACAAAGGTATCTGCAAGACTAAAGAGTACATTTCCAGGATCTGTTAACGGAAACTGTTTTCCCAGCTTGAAAATTACCACATTTAAACTCACAATATGGGGTAAGCGAAATCATAAATATGAACTCCTTTTCAGGCAGCAAACAGCATTTGGAGTCTTTCTCTTTTGCCTTTGGGGATCCATATGCCACAGTCTAGTTAGCTGCCCAGCGACTGACAAACATAAATAAAAGGTAATGGTTGTAGTAAATGGAGTTCCTGTGAGTCAAAAAGTGTTTTCCAGGGAGGGAGCAACATGCTTCTTATCACACTAGAGTCACCAAATAGCCAAAGTTTAGCTCTTTCAAAAACAAACTAATAACAAAGGCAACAAAAATAAAAATGTCTGCCCTGTCCACTGTCTAAACTCAACAGTGGGGTAGAACAGGCATCAGAAAGTCCAGAATAGTAAAAGGATCAGAGCAAGAGGCCATGAGGAAAGGACTGGATTCGATGGACCATTTGCCTTCCCATCACTATCACCCCTTGCTGCCTACTATCAACATAGCTCCTTTGAACCCCTCTCCTTCATCCCTTTACTGCTTCTTGGTGGCCTGTGAAGCCACCTCAGCTGAGTTAAGTAAAAATGAGCCTTAACTTAAGGTGTCACCATCAGCAGAGAAATCCTTAGGAGGAAGCAGTGAAATGGGAGATGGTACAAGTTATGTCCTGAAATATGGCCAATTCCTTGCCTAAAGAACTAGATTAGGCATTGAAGGATAAGGAGGTTAATCCAGTCAACTAAATTATTCCAGCCATTAACTCATGCACCAGTGGGCCCAGCACATAAACCTTTACATGCAACACTTGAACAGGGTCTCAGTGGTACAACTGAGGATTGTGGGTACAGAAATGTAGATCCACTCCCTTGGCCCTCGCAGATGGCCCTGGATATGTTATCTGTACATGTTGTCATTAATGTGGCCAGAAACCCCTGCCTTGGGATCTGCTAAATACTAACTTGATTTACTGGAGCAGGTGTCTGTGGTCCTCCAAAGCTGTCAACTGTTGAGCATGGTGATTCCACCTAAGAGTCTCATAACCCTTCACTGCCTTTCTCTTTTAACCCTAAGCAGCAGGCAAGCAGATGAAGTCAGATTGTTATGAGAGCCTCAGGAAAATGACTCAACCATGGCCTTCTGATGAATCTGTTTTTCTATGTCCTGAAATGTCTGAAGTGTTTAATTACATCTTAATCTGATTCTGTCCTCTTCTACTTCTCAGGTTTTCCTGAAATTTGCCTAATTGTTTCTTTTGTGACTT